>NC_090929.1:566468858-571268858 GCF_040938575.1 Ambystoma mexicanum | reverse complement strand
ATCAGCAGGCTTGGGATAGAATTTGTGAAACGCCATCCGGAATATCAATTGCAGCCCAGTACAAGTTACATGCTATAAAGCTGCTCCACAGATGGCAGTATGACCCACACAGGCTATCCAAAATGTTTCAGACCTCCAGCCCGACATGCTGGCGATAATGTGGGATGGACGCCGATTACTGGCACATGTGGTGGGACTGCCCCAAAGTTCGCATCTATTGGCAAGAAGTACTGAGATGGATCAAACAGTTGGACGGCATAGAAACAGAACCATCCCCCCTCCTGATTCTCTTTGGTCTTGAAGAAGAGGAAGATGAACTGATTAGGGTAAGAGGAATAGTATCTCCCCTGCTATTGTCAGCGAGAGCGGGCCTGCTCATCAAACGGAAATCCCCATGCCTTCCAGCTAAAAAGGACTGGATACAGATTGCTACGAACAGATACAAAATAACGGCAGCCCTCCATGACAAGGCTGCATGACACGAGGAAGCCTGGGGCGACTTTGCCGGTCACTTAATCGCAGGCTTAGTGGCGAGCGACCCGAAGCACCAAAGAAATTAGAAAAAAAATCGCCCTTGCACGAACCGAGCATCACAAGATACACCACCAGCCAAACATGCCTGTCACAAGCCTATCTATTAACTCTCAACTCAAACGATGATTACTGATAAACGTCATGTCGCCCACTATATTATACCACAACAAACGCCATGGACTTGGATGATGTACGAGCACTGTTAAGGGGAGGGTGGGAGTGGGGTAAGGGTCTAAATCATTTTTTCATTAGGGCGGGACACATAGGTTGTTAAACTGTTGTTCAGGTGCAACAGAATAGTTTTCTTTTTGATGTGACCATGTGAATATAACATGCGCCCACCTGTATGTTCATTCCTAATGTTTAAAAATCAATAAAACTTAAATTAAAAAAAATAAAGAACATTAAAAAAATACTATTTATACAATTTGTGCAATTTGTTCACGGAAGTAAGCCTTTCTATTACTCTTCATCACATGCAGCCTTTCCCAATTTCTCCAAGATTTTATAGAGAAAATCACATAACGCCAGAATTCAACCCTGCACTTTGCCACCCTTCAAACTACACCACTAGGCTTCATTGCCATGTGTAATATCTAGATATGTCTCCTGTTCTTCCTTCATGGCTCCACAGCCCATAACCTGATGTTTTATAGTTTATTTAATTTCCACCAGACCACACAGCCTACAGCTCATGTTCCCTTCGCTCCCATTCCACCTACTCACCCTCTCCATTGTTGGTAGTTGGTTTAGATGAAATCGGAAATACAGTAACCTCCTTCTTGGACACGGAAAGCTGAGTACGTATTTTGTGACCTGCTCCCTCTTATAGAGTAGATTAGCGTATTCTGTATAGAGGGTATAAGTTGCCAGCTTCTCTGCTGTTTTTCCCCAATCATAAAAGAATATGGGTTAATAGCAAGCTCCTCTCTAGAAATCATACTTCTGTCAGCAAGATGTTCAGTTGTTCATTCAAGTTTCAAATGAGTCAGAGGGTTTAATAGTTTGTCTTATACCATCAGCTTCCTCCACACAGCGCTAGTAGCCAAGGAGACCATTCCAAACATATGTTGTATTGCTGGATTTGGGACATATTTTGCTAACCTTAGTGTGTTTTTCCAAAGCATACCTTGGATCGTGTTTAGTCTTTCCCCCAAATCGGCTAGGTTGATGTCCAGTCCATAGATGATTATTGGCTCCACTTGCATTAAATAAAATTGAATCAGTGGAGTCAGGGAGAAAGAGCATAACTGCTCATACCCCCTTCTCATGTTTGTAAGTAGGGGACCATATTTGGCATTCAGATACTTTATGCCCCCTTGTTTTGATGTGGAGTTTAGTGCCTCATAACCGAAGTAAGTCAGAGCGGATACCTGCTCAAGTGACTCAGCATCACCCGCCATCTCATCATTTTTTGACTTCTCTTTGTCGAGAAGATACAAACTCTCGATTTCAGACCGTTTATTTTTAAGTTATGTCCCACAACATATGTATGAAACAGCGTGTGTTTTTCCGCTGATGCCCAAGTGGGGTGAGGTCAAGCAGAACTATATCATCAGCAAAAGCAATCTAGTCAAGTGTTATCGAGCTGAACCTGACTGGATTTGTGAGACCTCCCTTCCTCCCACACTCTTGCTATATCTGCAGTGTACATATTGTACAGGGTGGGGGAAACCACACGGCCCTATCCTAATCCTAAAAAGGTCTTAACAGGAGTTGTGATTGAACCCCCTCTGTCCAGCCTTAGGCTCACTGTTATATCTGTATGTAACAAAGCCAACAGTTTCACTAAAGTGAATGTAACCCCAGCCACCAAGAGCTTTCACCAGAGCTGACCTTGGCTAACTGTGTTAAACGCACTTGTCATGTCAATTGATGCAATGTAGACGGTGCCCACTGTTTTTTCCTTTACTGCTGCTTTCATGTGTGCCAAGGTGAATGCATTAAGTGGAGGACCTATCCCTGCTCGAAAGCCAATTTGGCAATCAGACAAGAGTTTATGTTTGGTGATCTGGGCTTTAAGATCCCTCGACAACAGGGTTCCAAAGATTTTGCTGGACGAATCCAATAATGCAATAAGACTGAAAACTAGCGGATTTAGTTTGTTCCCCTTCTTATATATAGAAACGACCAGGGATTGTTTCTAAGTCTCTGGCACCACGTTTTGAAACAGTTCCCAAAGAGGAGGGGCCCATACTTCCCAATTATCTTTTATGATAACAGGCGGGATGTGGTCTGGGCCTGGAGCTCTTGAGGGCTTGGATGTCCTCCAATTCCCAAGGGCACGCTGCATCTAAAGATAGCCCCTTTCCCTCTAGATCAAGTGAGGGTTCATTTATAGGTTTGCCATACTTTCCCTGTAGGTATTGTTTCCAAACCTGCGCTGGACTCTGGCAATTTTCTATTTTAGAGCTATTCTTTTTAACTGCTCCCCCCATCAGGGACCAACACTTTAGTGCACCCTTTCTAGTTAGTGTCCCTAACATATCCTGATTTCTCTTATTTGAGGTTCCCTCCTGATTAGCTTCAGTACCCATTAGTGGCCTGCTACGATCTTCCTCTTCCCTTCCCAAAACCCTTTATAGGAGGTAGATTTATTTAGGCATGCTCTAATAGCCACTCTCTTGAAAGCCTTAGCCTTCTTGACTTTAGTGTCAAAGGGATTCATGTGGGAAGTGTTCCTCTGAACTTGCCCCTTAGCTGAAAGCAACTTCATGCATGTTTGCAACTTGTTGTTATAATTCCAGGCTGTTAATTGAACTCCTAGTTCTGCGATCCATACCAATTCCTTTTTCCATATGTACATAAAAGATCTGTAGGCCCTCATATTCCATCTGATTGCTGCTGTCCCCCCCACCTGGCTACGATATTAAATGCCAAGGGAGGATCAAGATATTAAGTAACCAATTGAACATGTAATTTAAGATGTATAGGAAAGTGATCACTCCCTAAGGCCTCCCCTGAGTTAATCAATCCCTTTTCCTATTCAGTTCTGAAGATAGGAAGATATGGTCAGTCCATGAACTACTTTCCCGTCTCTTCCACGTATGGAAATCCTTGATGCCTTCTTCTGCTGGGGTATAGGGGCAAAGATCCCAGTCTGCCATGAAGATCTTCCATAACAGATCAATTTGTTCACTCCTGGATCTACTATTTTCTCCCCAATGTAGAATTTTCGTCAGCAGGTTCCATACACAGGCTGCTTAGAAATCTCCTGCTACTTCTATATTTGCATTTCCATGTCTCCCCAGCCAGTCTTCAAACAGCTTGTCCAACACGCTATGCAAGACCATTGTTTATGTTTTACATTGATTTCCATAGATATATGATATGATATGATATTTTATTTGTATCACGCTCGTACACAAGTGTTTCAGAGCGCGACAAGGCAAGGGAGGGGAACAGTTTGTAACAAAACATCGATCTTACTAGGCCCAGTGACATTTAGAACGTGCAAGTGCATGGGAGAGGGTAAGAGGAAAAGTGCATGGAAGGGGGAGAGTGGAAAGTGCAGAGCAGTGGAGAAACAGATAAATAATAAGAAATAAAAATAAATAGATAATAGAGGCAATTAACAGAGGTAGTGCAGCCAGCAAGTGGCAGGTGCTGTGTTTACGGCAGCAGACTGTGTGAGTCTGATAAGTGCAAAAAAAGAAGGAAACGGGGGCGGTGGGGGACTGTGTGAGTACAGATACAGTCCCCAGTGCAAGGGGTGGCTGGGAGGCAGTGCAGGAGGGTGGCAGAGTGAGCAGGTACCTGGGCCCAGGGGACAGAGGGTGGCCAGGTGCACAGTGCGACGAGACAGCAGATCAACAGGTGAGAGGGGGAGCAAAGGCAGAAGCAAAGAGGAAGGTCTTGATGTGCTTCCGGACCTGGAGATGGTTCTCCTCAAGTTTTAGAGTGGCAGGGAGGCTGTTCCAGAGGGAAGCCCCAGCCGAAGACAGACATCTACCCCCAGCTCGTTTCTTTGAAAAACAACTGACCCTGAGGGAGTTAGAGGCAGAGGAGCAAAGAGCTCGAGGGGGGAGGTATTTGCAGAGGGATAGCTGAAGGTATTTTGGACCCATGCCCCAGAAAGCCTTGTGGACAATGCAGAGGGTTTTGAATTATATTCTTGCATCCACCGGGAGCCAATGGAGAGATTTCAAAGCTGGAGAGATACGATCCCAGGGCTTGAGGCCAAGGACAAGTCTTGCAGTCCGGTTCTGGATTAGTTGCAGAGGTTGGAGAGTGGAGATAGGTAGATTTAGAAAGAGGCTGTTACAATAGTGCAACCTAGAGAGAACCAGTGCTCGGGAGACAGTGAGCTTCTGGGGGAAGGCAGAGGACCCAAGTTGGACCTGGGACCTGGGAGGGTCAATCAGAGAGGAAAGAGGTCAGCCATGCCAGAGCCTGATCAGTGATACCCAGGTTATCACAGAGACAGTTGAGCAGGATGGTATGGTTGACTGTGTCAAAAGCCGAAGAGAGATCGAGTAAGATGAGGACAGAGGGAATGCTCGAGGCAAGGTTGGTGAGCAGATTTTCACGGATGTTCAGGAGAGCAGTTTCCGTGCTTCTGGCCGCTCTGAAGCCAGACTGGTGATCATGGAGGCAGCCAACAGAATCGGAATGAAGGTTAAGCTAAGAGATGGACAGCTTTTCCAGGAGTTTGCCCAGAAAGGGAGTAATGAAAATTGGGTGATAGTTTGCTGGACAGGAAAGATCAGCTGTGGGTTTCTTCAGAAGAGGATGCACAAGGGAGTGCTACAGAGGGTAGGTGAAAGATCCTGAGGCAGATGTTTACTATTAGTAGAGTGAGTTCCGACTTTGGGATTAGAATGTTTATAGCCATCACATCAGGTGAGACCACCTCTACCTCGTGGTGTATGCAGTCCCAGTTTAGGTGTATAGCCACTGCCAGCCCTCCTTTGGGTTGACCCCTTTCCCCCTGTGTTGCTGATTTACAGTAGGTTGTAAATCCTACCAGATCAAAGTTACCCACGGCCATGGTTTCCTGGAAGATGATAAGATAACATTTGGTTTGTTTAAGCGATGTCCTGGTGCTTCCTGTTCATTTGTGGAAGCAGCACATATTCCATGATCTTACTCATAAGTCTGTTCTTTCAAAGGTGCTGCTGATTGTGTTTTGCTTTTTTGAACATTTCAATAGCCCCTTCCAACCAGGCCCATTCATCTCTATTCCGAATTCCATTTAATGTGCCTCCTTCCGTTACCGATGGTCGTTTTATAATTTCTTCCCTTTGTGGAGGGTTTAGGAAGGTCTCTATTTGTTCCTGGGATGTTAGTTCCTCCAAGCAGAACCCATGGTCTTCAGGGCATCTCGATTGCTCCAAACCATTTGAGCAACCAGGTTTGAAGCGAAAAAACAAAATGATTTTTCTGCACCTTTCTTCGGAAAGTCCACTCTCAAGATATTGTCTGAGCGTTAGGCTCTTAGCTGGGGTATATCCTGGAAACCTCTAATTATATTCCCTCTGTTCATATTTTCCTTTTTTCCAACTTTCCACCCCATTCCTGTGCCTTGGAATACATCTTTGTCCATTTTGTTGGAGGCAGTTATGTTTCCCAAGGTTTGAGGGGACTTCTGCACTACACCCTCATGAGCCTCCCAGGGACTCTTTCTGGGACATGGTCACTTCCCATCCCCAGATGTGTACCTGGTGGTAGTAAGCATTCAGGTGGTTCCAATGTCCTTTGTTCAAATTGAGGGGTTTCATTACCAATTGTCACCGCTACGAAGGACTCATTTTCCACGTTTCCCATAGTATCTGCCTCATCACAAGTTTGGCGGTAACCCTTAAATGCGATGGTAATGCTATTACCGCTGCATTTAAGGGTCCGCCAAATCACGGATTTGGCAGGATTTACCCCCAGCTGGGGGCAAATCTGCCGCGATTTTGCCAATTTATGTCGCTATTTTCGCTGCGTTATTATCGCCGGCGGTAGTAGCACAGAGAATTCCCCATTGGGTCCAATGGGGAATGGGGATTTACCATTCCACCAAACCCGTGATCCAGCGCTAACAGTGCCGGGGGGTTTGGCGGTAAAACGAATAGCCCTGGCGGTAATACCGCCGGGGATACCGCCCAACTTGTGATGAGGCCCCATGTGTCTTCTCCTGACCCACATCTTGTTCATCCAAATAGGTGGTGATTTTAGACTGCTTTTTCTTGGTTTGTCCTTCGTTTTCCTTTCTGTAGGCATCTATTCTGGTTTTCACCACTTTTTTAGGAGGATTCCCTATTTCCTTCCTTCTGATGCACACTGGTCCTTTGCCGGTCCTTCGCTTAGTCACTTTCCCCTTCAGACCGTCTATGTTAAGGCATTGAAGGTCAAAGGCCTCGATCAGAGCTAACCACTTCTGGCTGCTCTGATGATATTTTTTTGATGTACCAGTAGAGAAGGGATTTTTCCCATTTTCTTTGGCCACTATTAGGTGGTTCATCAATGATGGAGAATTAAGGTCACCGGCGATGATCATTTTACCATTAAGATTGGTCTCCAGCCATGCATCCAGAGTTTCCTCAATAATACAGGTTGCATCGCGGGGACTGTCTCACCCAGGAGGGTTCTAGACATTTATCTCCAATATAGGAGCCTCTAGATGTTGAGGGGCTGTAAGAATGGCTGTGAGGAATAAGCGGGTGGAGTCCGCATAGCACTCTAGGTTGTATTGCACACATGCACCAATGGCCAGACCACCCTTAGGTCAGCCCCGGGATCCACATGTCGCATAACAGTACAGTATTTGGTAACCATCATAATAGAAGTCCCCCATCAGCCATGTTTCCCACAGCATAAATACATTGCTATTCAGGATGTAAGATGCACACCGTGCATGGGCAAGAAAGGAATTGTATCCCCTGGTGTTCCAAAACATCCGGGATAGCGTACGTCTCTCCAATGCTTATCATTGCTTATCATTGCAGTCTGTGCCCAATTTATGGTGTGCTTCTGTCCTCTCAAAGGGCCTTAATTCCATCAATCATTGCAGGTAGGCTCGCTCTCTCCAGGGTCAGCCTGCTAGTGCGCATATTGGGGCCGCCTAGTGCTGTGTGGGCATAGGGTCATTTACTGTGGAGTACATCGTTACATGTTTCCTACATACTGTAAGCATATTGCCCAGTTTATAGAGCTCCGAGATACATGCACCTCGGAGGACAACCACTGCAGGGGAGATTAATTCAATCAGTGCCCAACTTGTTGCACTATCTACTGTTGGTCGCTCAATATGCATCATATCCTCTGTGCTTAGGTCACTAATACCAGATATTTTGGACCAAAGCACTAGCAGGAAAGTGCAATTCATAAATGGGCTCTCTCTACTTGGATTGAGTTCCTCTATTTTTACCCATTTTCCCAGTGGGAGTTGCTCTCTGTGCTCATGATGGGATGGAGAGTTAGATGTATAAGTATTACTAGCATTGGGTGAAGCTGTATTAACAAGATTACCACTGTCTATAGCTGTGGTATGATGTGGAATTTGTTTCCTGAAAGGAGCAGTATGGTCTCTGCTCATGCTATCTGGTCTGCTATGATGTTCATGATAGGGACCAGCTGCCCTCTGCCACATTAGTAATGCCAATAGAGGGCAAGTGTTCCACTCTGGATAGCATATTGTTCCATCATAGTTGCAGGTGTCAGGATTAGAGTGTGGTGGAAGAATATGTGTCAAGATATCGGCCCCCGTAGTGTGATGGTATTCAGCATATTTATTATACAATGATGAGGGTAGCTGTGTGTTTGTGTAACAACCCCACTAGTGTAATCCGGGCCCGGGCCCGGGACACTAGACCGACAGGAAGAGCAAGTGGCCACTGTCATGCGGTAGAGGTTCTGAGGATATGGATATTCAATTTCCGGTGCTATCCACGTTTGATGTGGAATGTGTCCCCGTTGTGACAATACTGGTCAGCTCCGGACCCTGTGAGCCCATAGTGTGGGCTCCCTTGTGAACAGTGGCCTGTGTGCCCGGGCGCTACCAAGTGTCTAAAGCTCCAAGAAGTTTGACCGTCCTGTTGGTGCCATTAGAAGAATGTGTACAACTACTTTTGCTGCACCTTCAAAACAGTTTGCCACTTCACCAGTTGACTGCGTTGTTAGTTCGGTTCGAACACGATTCTTGCCTCTGCAGAAAGGCTTTGAACCACTGCATCATGACCAAGCACCTCAAGTCACCTGCACCTTCATCTTCGATCTGTTATCCAGCATCAAACTGACACTGGTTTACTCATCTACCCACTTCATTAGAACACTGCATTGCACTGCATCAAGGCTTTCTTGGGACCAAAATCAACAAGTGCTACTTGTCTGGATCAGCAGGACTCGCTGCATCTAAACCTGATTTGAACCACTAAAACAGCGATGAGAAGACTAGTTTGATGTTGTGGAACTTCCAAGGAGTGATTAAGGTACTGTTAGAAGGCCCTAGCCCCAGGTCCTTTGTTTGGGAACCTAGAGACTGGCCAAGCCCCATTTTTCACCTTTTTCACCAAGTACAATTTCCTTTTTGAACATTGTGGATTTGTATTCACTTTTTCCTCCCTGCTAAGTATGCAGAGTACTTTGGTGTGTTTAATTATTAAAGTACGTACATTTTTATATGTACTAGTAAGATAGCTCAGTGGGTTCAGTGCTCGCTGTTGTGATCTGAGCGTGATCTGCTGGTTGCAGGTTTGAATCCCGGCAAGGCCAACTCAGCCTTTCATCCTTCCAAGGTTGATAAATGATTACCAATGTTGGTTGGGTGATATTCTAGGTAAATATGTGCTCTGTAAAGTGCTTTGGATTAAGGCGCTATATAAATAACTTATCATTATAGAGGCTTGATAGGGCATTGCTTTATTTTGAACTGTGTACTATTGCTGTTTGGTTTGTTGCTGTTTCACATCCACCTCTCTCTTAAGAGTATGGCCTGCCCACGTTACCACAAAAGGCAAAGAAGATTTAGCTCTTACCTGTGCCATTTTCATCTTTATGATTGGTATCACTCTTGCTTTATAGATGTGTGAGTGCTGAATAGGCAGTTCAACTATGACTCATCCTTATACTCCTGCAGTGCAGAAGTCATTTTGTCACAGATGGGGTCGAGGCACATGTCATTGTTCTAATTTGGGCACAATCAGGATTCAAACATGTCTCTGGAATGCAACATAGAGAATGTTTATTCTTTGAATCTTAATGAGTTTGAATATTTTGGATCAGATTGTCTCTCACCATTGTTCAATCAACGTCATCACATATTAAGCAAATAGCCAATATCCAAATCACATTATTTTCCCCTGATTCTGGTGACATGTGCACATGCTGCTGTAGGGTCATGATGATACAACAGCATTTGCCAGCGACCTGATGATATAGACTCACAGTCCTTTGGATGCAGCAGTCATGGATCTTCTGTTGGCTAATAAATGCCTGCTGAATTGTACTGCAGGTCATAATATGATCTCTCTATACATTTTCTCATGGGTCACTACGGGCTGCTACACTGGGGTGTGAAGTCAACAGTGCAGTGAAAATTCTGATTCCCGTCTGAACAGTGGGAAGAATACATCCTTCCTGACACAAGTTCCCAATGTGCATGAATGATGCTTTTTCTACAATGTACATCTATGCTTTTTCTCCCAGGTCTTTTGTCATATGTGCTTAATTGGTCAACAGTCATTCTCAGTGTAGTTAATTCAGCATTAACAGTTGCCAATAGAAGTGCCACATACTGTGCAATGCCCATACGTTGTCATCTGTTAAGGATTTCAAAGGCACGGTACACTCCAGACCAGGACTCTGGCTACTGGCCGGCGATGCAGCACACAATCAAAATACTCTTATTTTATTTATTTGGAATTCAATTTGAGAAGGCACCCAACCCGTCTCACATCCACCTTTACAAACACCCCGGGTCACAATGGACCATGAACCAGACTGGCGTGCAATAATACAGTATATATTTATTTTGAAATTTCAATGAAAATCACACAAATTTAATATGGGCAACAATCACCAGTGTGGTGATAATTACACTGTAAAATGAGAGAACTAACTTAGTTTGACCTTTTAACATAAAATCTATAATGCACATGTGAATACACACAAGATTATTTTTAGGAAGTGTTTTCTGATAGCACCACAGTTAGTATTTCCCCCTGCAAAGCTCCATCAAACCCCTGTTAACCGAATTTTGTGTGGGTAGAAAGGAGGAGCAAGGAGTCAGGGATACTAGACAACAAACAGAATGCAAATCTGACCTTTGGGAGGCAAAGTCGGATCGAAAATCTTTCAAAATTGATCAAAATCACACTCGGAATTGCTAAATACTTATTTTACATTTGCAGTTGAATGAATGAGGTAGAAATGAGTAAAGCAGTATCAAAGATGCAAGAAAACCAGCAAACTACAAGGCAACGTACTAACAATGGGCATACAGTTCGGAAAATCAACTTTGGAAGGAAAAACACAGTGCAGCCAAATCACACGTGGGGAAATTGCATTTGCTTCTTTTCACGGGTTTAAAATGACAAAACAGCTTGAAAAATGGGTGGAACAGACAAAATCGGAATGTGTTTTTGATGCTAAGGGACACATGCACATTACAGGTATAATATGAAAGTGAAAGGGTAACTGAATTGATAACAGTATGGGATTCTTAGAGGGGAAGGAAAACTTGTTTTTAAAAGGCAAGCAGTTGCACAGGGTAAAATCGGTTTGAAAAGGAAATGACAAGTTTTACTGAGACTAGATTTTAGTGGCTAGAAAAGAGGAATGTCGCCGTAAAAAGGTGAAGCTGCAGTCTCAACCCCCCTCACACTGTGTTCCTCTTTATGGGGGAATTAATTAATGTATTCAAAATAGTAGTAAGAACTTATACAAGGACTGAAATGAGTTGGAAAGAATGGTGCTAACACTTGGAGATCACTGCAAATTTTCCTAAGAACAAGGTACAAAGAGGATTCTGACAATTATAAGGATTTTTGCTTGGGCAGTTATAGTATCTCTATAGGATTGGACCTAATACAAGGTACCAAAGCAAGGGATGCAGTTTGTGGTTGCTGGGGAAGGGAGATACTCACAACAAGCACTTGAATGGCGTAGCTTGGACAGAGGACCAGGTTTCTGGACAGCGAGGCAGGGTCTGGTCACTGCACACAGCGGCGGGCTCTCCTAGAAGGGGATGGCTGGGCCTAGTCTGGTCACTGAATAGCAAGGTGGATCAGCTGGGCATGCAGGTAGCGGGGCAAAAGCCGGTCTGGTCATAGGATACTCCCAAAAGTGTACCACAGCTTTTCCCCTTTTATCCCTGAATTATTGGGATATTAGTAGGGTTTTAATTCTGGTTCAGAGGTTCAGCCTGAATAGGGTCAGCTAGCTCTGGCCTAGCAGTGGACTCTGGAATCTTGGAGGGTGAATCTGGAATGTCTGGATCTCGGGATGCGCAGGAGCTGGAAAAGTCAGAAGAGAGTCCGGAGCTCCAAATGCTTCTCCTTTACATAAGGAGCATGACATCAGAGGATTTTACCATAGGACTGACTCAAGCTAGACACACCTCTTGACATCGGATAGGTCAGCCTATGTATGTCGCCTGCTCCCTGGAAGCAGATTGGACTGAAGGAGGGTGTTTTTACAATGTGCTTTGTTCTATCAAAGTTACTTTGACCAAAATCAGTTATGGAACAAAACACTCATATTTACAAATGTCATCATTCGGAAACTTATATGGGCAGACTACACATCTTACAAGACACATGCTGATCCACATCCCAAGACGGTACGATGCTGTTTAGTTATTCTGTCAAACTTTTTCGCAATTTCCATGGAAAATAGTTCACCTAAAATGCTACAATTTTATATATGTATACATATTATCACTGGTCATGTTCTCATTAATTTTCAAAGTTGTACCATGTATGTTTTCCCCAGAATTCACATTTTCCTGGGGTTTGTGTCTCTAACATGCTAGAAAAACCTACAATGTCTTATTTTAATGGCGCAAACATGAAATTTAAACGGTCATAATTTCACATTAATATGTCTTTTGGTTACTGAAAAAAATGACATAAGATGCAAAGTCTCTGAAATCAACTGGGCTGGCTTTGTGTTCCAAATATGGGCATTCCTTTCCAGGCCACACCAGTGTAGTCATGGATTCACATTTGAAGCCCTTCAGCTTGAGTTGAGGGGAGGTGTCACCAGGAATTCACTCCTATGTGTCCTGGTAGTCCATTGTTTCTTGCTGGAGCAGTGCCACTCCTTCTGACGAGGTTGCGAGATGCTTCCCCTTGGCCCATTCATAGTTTCCACAGGGCTTGCCTACTTGGGGGAAGATGATCCTGCTCCCAGTGTAAGAGAGGAAGGGTCTCCCAGGCCCCCTTTCATTCCTAATGATGCACAGAATATGCTCACTCCACGGTTGACAGCACACCTCTGGCCAAGGTGTGAGGTTGCCATTGAATGACCCATAACCGTGCATGGCCTACGAGCCGCGAGACTCCATTTTATGTTAAGTACCGACTCCATTTTCTACTAGGCCACATGTAAATGCTGAATGCGAGCCTGCACCTCTCCCCTTCATTCTCCATGCACTGCCAGCATGCCAACCCCCCACCTCCTCCCCTCTGCTATCTCCACGGCTGTCCTGTTCTCACGGAAGCTTGGGCGCGAAGTGTAGCGAGCTAAACACTGTATCTCTCATCTTCCTTTGACATCATTGCCCTGTGTGTGACTGGGCCGGAGCCTGGTCCTGGAAAAAAACATCTGTCTCCACAAACCTGCCTCTGCACTAGCAGACCCATTCTAAAGAAATATAGACCACAAGCCCCCTAACCCCACACCTCTTTGATGTAACAGTTGCAAGCCCCTTGTACTGTGTCACTCTAGTTCACCCCTATGTCACTAATCCCATGCAGCCATATATTCTTCTTGTACTAACAAAGAGTAAAACACCTGCATTAGATCCAAAGAGATAATTGATTAATGTGTTTTTTAAATACTGTGTTAGATCAGACACCTGGATCAATGTACCCTCACTCTTGGTGATTCATGTCAACTGCTTAGATGATATATATATTGTGTATTGAAATGTATGTATATTACTAAAACGTGTGTGGTAAAAAGGGCAAATAGTTAGACAGAAAGAAATACGACGACACAGACATCGCCTGACCCCACAGCCCTCCCAGATGAGCCGAGCTGACCTGTGTGCTTCAAGAAGTTACAAGCCCGGCGCTGACCAATCCTGGAGCAACACCCTTACATAAAGTGTATTGTCCAGTCCCCTTTGCCCAATGAGCACTGCTTACTGTATCCCCTATAGCACACATCATAAATGACGTGTTTTTGTAATATACTGTGTATTTTCAGTTGTTTGGGAAGAGCTCTCTCGGCGCAGCAGAGTCCTCTGCGTGCCCCACTTTAACTTTATATAAACACTTGTCTTTTACCTCACTCGCAACTGAACCTGGTCTCATTCCCTACTGGGGTGTGTCCTTTAGTGTCTCTTATTTGGTTAATTTATTGTAAATGTGGGGAACAGTGGCTGCTGCTATTGTGGGGCAGCCAGGTGCCGCCCCCCCCCCAGAAAAAAAGAAAAAAAAAGAAGCTAAAAGAGATTCAATCAAACTTCTCTGATTAAATCTCTTTTAGCTTCTAGTGCAGCTGCATTTCCTTTGCCAACAGCGTGGGGCGCTGTGGCAAGGAAACAATAGTGTATACTGGGCGCCCCGGCTTTCACAGCGGGGCGCGTCCCAATTTAGTATAATGTTTTCTATAGTGGAGTGCGTGGAGCTCCTAGCTCCACGCACTCTACGTAGCCCTCGGAATTACAAGCCTGGCGGGGCGCTTCAGGGGTGACCCCGCCAGTATAAAATGTGCGCAAACAGCGCACTTCAGTTTCCCAATCCCTCCCCTGCCATGGATACAGTAATGTCATTGGCTCGCACAAACAGCCAATGACATTACTGTATGGCTGGCGGTGCAGGGTGTGTGCGTGCGCCTGCGCCGCCTTCACACGTCTGGGACTGTTGTCTTTATTTCAGCCCCCGACGCGACAACGACAACAGTGCTTCGCCTGCTCCACCAGGCCAGCCCAGCGGCACCGCGGATCCGGTAAGTGGTCCCCGAGACCCCCCCCATGTTTTCTTCTGTTTGGGCCCGGGGACTCGGGGAGTGTTACACACTACTTACGTTATGCTCCCCTCCCTGGGCCCAAACTATGTGGTGCACCCGTCACCATCCACCACGGCAGGCCAGGCCCAGTCAACTCTGGATGATGTGTAGACCAGGGCCTACACGTTGTTCATTGTTGCTGCCAGCCCAGTGGCGAGCTGATTGCCCAAGCCTTGGTGTAACGTAGCGGATCGCCCGCTACGCTACCACCAAGGTGGGGCAGCCTTGGTGGTAGTGGGCAGGGGGCAGCCTGCCCTGGGCCTACTTTGTTTTTACCCCGGGCCGGGTCCGTGCCGGCACTGCCATGGCCTTGCCTTGGGCCAGGCTGGACCGGGCAAGGGCCTAGGCCCAGGGCAGGCAGGCGTGGTGCGCTGCTGCCTGCACTGCTGCTGCCCATAGTACAGTAATATGGGCAGCAGCACCATGACCGGAGTGGTCGCCGGGCCGCCCCCTGCCAGCGCTCTCCCTGGTGACTTTTTTGTCGAAAAATGGCGAAAATATAAAACGGCACAATTAGCAGATGCGGTGGTCGCGCGGGCTGCGGCTGGTGCACTGTGTGGCATTTAGCACTATTGCAGCACTGTTTGCCATTAGGTGATGCAAAATGCATTCTTGGGTAGGGACAGTGCATAGTGTGATATGCATTCCTGTCTGGCACTCTCTCTGGCATAAGCAGAGTGCCTTCTGGAAAATTCAGCCGCGTACTGAGCTTAATGTGCACTCATAGATGCATGCAGTCAAAGTACCTGGCCATAAAATGGAAAGCTCTTCAAGAGAGGTGCACCTGGGCGTGCAAGGGTAGCATTTAAGGCTGAACCTGGCATATATATTGTAGCTGGACATAAAATCGCAATACCTGCTCACTGAGACTATACTTGGGCATACAAGGCTGGAGCTGCGCAGGAAAACAAGTTCTCTCTTCTGCGCTTCGCATGCGGGCAGGAAAAAGGAAAAAAAGAGGAAGAGAGTGTGTCGGTCTGGGTCAGTAAGGCTCGCTGGACTGCACCCGAAATGTCATATGTCAGCTAGGGACGAGACATTTGAATAATTGTCCTCTTACATGGCCAGCATTTCGTGTTTCCACTTTAAGGTTCAGAAAATACACTCATGAGGAACACCAGCAGACAGTGAAGGTAATCAGGCATCCATCCCTGGTGATACCTAATGAGGGGAACTGGTGCTCAAATGAAGTCACCAGCCAGAGGGGCCACTATAATAATACTAACAATAATTTAGCATTTTATATAGCGCTACGAACCAACAGGTATCTGAGGGCTGCTTATTATTACCCACAGTGTGTGGTGCTCATTTATCGACCTCGGAAGGATGAAAGGCTGGGTTTGGTACTGTCAGAATTCGAACCTGCTCAGCAGGCTCTGCACAGATGTCAAAGCGTGCACTCTACTTGCTGTGCTATCAGACCTGCTTTCCTACTATGAGTCTCATTCCCTGCATCATTGCATTGCCGGTGCAATAGACTGAGCTGGAGGCAGAACACCCCTACTCCCAACCTGTACCTCCTACCTCTACTTGCAGAGCTTTGCCACTGATCCCAGACCTGGCTCTTAGTTCATCTTATTGTGGTCAGGCCGATGAGCAGTGTGAGAAGGGTACATGGGCAAATGATGAAAGAGAGGGGGGAGACAGTGAGGGAGCTTGAAGACCATCAGAGGGTAGCTGCTGAGTGGCAAGAGGTCAATTGCCGGGTGTGTAAGGTAGGAGTACTGTTGATGCCATTTTTGGGGTTTTCCACGAAACCATCTTTTCTCACAGTACCACCGCACAAATTTAGCGCCAATGGCTTTTCCCAGGGGGTGCCCGGGCCCGAAGCACCCGCGTATTTGGTGCCCCTGGTTCCTGCGTTTGTTCTCTATCTTATCTCTTTCTTCCACGTTTTGAATACAACCTGGAATATTATAATGTCAATTCCATTTAAAACGTGGATGGCAGTGGAATTAATAGACGGCTTTGTGCTACGGTGCATTTATTTATACATATTCTAAAAGGTGTACTGAATCTAATCCTCACGTTGCATATTCATTGCTTTATTTTCCAGCAACTGCTGTCATTTAAATTGTCATGCGAGCCGGGCAAATCAGGGCCAGTATATAGAAGCGGCATCAGTCTGAAAAACTGTTGTATCGGGGATCAAACAGCAGTAGTCGGGTTTGTAGGCCGGACACTTCACCACTGCACTATGTAACCTGATGAAGAATAATAAACAACTAAAAGTGAAATGGCCCATTTTGGTACTGAAAGTCCGATGGAATACATTTGTATTGGTTCTTGGAGTTTAAAACATGCACACCTAACGTTTTCAAAAACACTATTACAAGAAAATATCCTCTCTTGGTTTTGTGTGTGTGTTGATTTTATGAAAGGCAAATGCCATTCGTCCTGTGCAATTTGGGTGGTTATGCAAAACCAATTTAATGAAATGTGCATATTTTACGTTGATATGATAATTTCTGGCAACGTCTGTCTACCTTCACGCCTTCATCCCTTGTTGTGGCCAGGCACAGCTACACTTGCCCGGCACTTGCCAGGCACAGTGCCACTTGCCAGGCACAGCTGTAGCAGAATTAACTGTGCATTCCAAGTGTTGCAACTTTGAGCAACTGAAGCAATGGCAACTCAGCGAGGCAGACAGCCATTAGAGGTAGGACAAATATGTCACATTAATTAAGTGGTTAAAAATTAAAGTAATATTTTAGCTTAGTTTCCCCCTTTCAGAAAATGCCTAAAATCCCACCTTAGTAAGAGGATGAACGCATGTGAATGGCAGTAACAGCATGACAAACATGTTTCCATCATTACTGACTATATAATGAATTTCTTCATGCATACACCATTGTACCAGCTATTCCCAATACAAGCTGCTGTAAAATACACCATCACACTTGCACACGTAAGAATAGTGTACCACCATTAATATGTAAAACCAAATGCTTTTTCATATTTCGGTGGGTTTTTTGGACAGTAAATTGCACATTTTGTAGGCCATTTTTCCCAAAATTTCGTGGGGGGAGAATCCCCCTCCGCCCCTCCCTTGGGGGGATGGGCTCGCGCGCAGCGCGTGCTCGCTACTATATTCCCCTGGGGACATTTACGCCCCACCAGCTTTCAAACTCACCAGCCGCCACTGGTGGGGAATGCCAGCTTTCTTTTGGTGACCCCAATGCAATAGCGTTTTTTTGTTCTTCTGGTACAAAAAGTCCCCCGGCCACAGCGGTGAGATCCAAGGCGCCGCCGCCAAGGCTGCCCACCTATGGCAATTGGTACCCTTAGAAGTGCGCACATTAGGACAGACGGTTCCACGGGTCCCTGCTTTGCAAATTCCCAGCCGCACTACTCGCCAGGGACAGGTGTGGCCATTGAGTGTGGGGCAGCACCTTGACACATCGGTTCCGGAGGCCCTCGGATAAATACAGACATGTGTGTATCAATTGCGAGAGATTTTAAAAGAAGGTGGGGGAAATGGGAAGGGTGTCAGATTGAGGTGTACCCAGGATATTTGGTGGGGTAGAGGTGAGGGGACTTTTTTCTCTAACTATTTTTCTTTTGCACATGGCCATTAGTATTTTATAAGAGCTTAAGAGGTGAACAAAGGTACAGGAACCTAGCTCTGCGAGGGGGTAGAAGGTGGCGCCACATTGTAGAGGAGTTTAAATGGTGAAAAAGTAAACACAGTAGGAGTCTTGTGTAAGGAGAAGACTCTGAATAGTTTTAGAAACGCTTTTCATTTGTCTTCCTTTCTTGTCTTTTAGTTAGAGGTCCAGGAGGTGCCAGGACAGGGGTGAGACTTTGGGTGAAATAAGGGGAGAGTGAGTAGGGGAAAGTAGGTAGGCAGGGTCTATGGTTTGATGTTTATGTATCACGTTTGGTTCAATGTTGCATGATCCATGTTGTGTATGTTAAACTGTGCGTTATATGTCAAGTGTCCAATGTCCTCTTTTATTTTGGTTTGAAAATGACAAAATGTGGTATTTGAAGGTTTAAGAAAAGGTATTTTGTGAAGAACATTGCTATAACTTTGTTGAAAAGCTCTTTGTTTTGAAGAAATTTGTTAAAATTGGTCTTAGATTGTCGATACTCGCACGCACACCCCATAGGTCGTAATCAAGTCACGATGGGGGCAGAAATGCCACTTATGCATATATGCCAGAGTTTACCGGTGTATGGTGAAAAAAGGTAAAAGTACCACAAACAGTGGCGTACAGAAATGAAAGGGGAAGGTATGCCCCAGGTATGGCCTGAAGGTGGGTCGTTTGATAAGTCAATACTAGACATGGTAGCTCCTAATCAGAAGAGAAGTGCTGCATTTGTGGAGGTTATTCGAAGAAATACCCCCAAGCAAGAATAAGGGCCAAGGTTCGTCACCCCAGGCAATGAACAACAGTGAGGGAGGGGGGGAGAGCAAAGAAAAGATAACAGAGCCTACAAAAATATACCCAATGCTGACGAAACCTGCAGAGGGATATATTGACTCCATGTATGTGCCAAAGCCAAGTACAGGCTGCAAGTCATCAGCAACAGCCCCACCCCCTTACAATCCAAAAGGGTCATACGGACAGATGTGCACCCCTCCGGTAAATATAGAACAGCTAACACAGGACTAAGAGACACAATTAACAATGACACAAGCAGAACTAATACGACTCAGAGGGATATGTTAACAGAGCATGCCCTTACAGAGGGGCGTGCAGACCCCGTTGCCCGAGACCCCCGATATCCCAGTAAACATAGTAGGAGATGACTGGAAAAAGGGGGAGATCCTATTTTGCATTAATAATGCCCCCACCAGAATAATACAAGTAGAGCAAAGAGAGGAGCAGGTGAGGTGAGTGCGGGGCAAGGGAGTGTGTCGTCAGAAAGGGAGGTAGAATACTGGAGCAATCTAGATGAAGACGAGGGGGGATGGAGAAGGTGAAGTGTCACTGCTTAGAGAATCAGCGCCCGGTGAACAGGGGGAAGAGGAAGGGTGGCATCAAGGGAGATGAAAAAATAGTATGGGAAGGGTGACGGTAGCACAACAAAAGAGAGTAAAGATGAGTATGGGAAAAGGGAAGGGCACGTTACAGATGCCAGTGATACATAAGGGAGCAGGAAGGCCGCATTATGTCCTGTGGGCACAAATGGATAAAGCCAATCTATTGAAAACATTGCCTCCACTTTCAGGGGGAGCGAGTAAATGGATATACGACTTTGAGAAAAATACAGCCGGGGACAACCTAGCAATTGGTGACATTAAAAAATGTGTTGGTATCTGCAGTGGGTGATCAGGAAAACAGGGTGTGGCCGAAAGCAGGTTTCCCTGGGGTCACACTAGATTGTGACCGCCATGATGGAGCATCATTTAACACTGTGAGAGCCTGGGTATGGGACGCACTGAGGAGTACATTTCCAGACACTCCCGATTTGCAGTCAGTAATGCAGTGCACCATGGGGGAGGACAAGGATGCTGCAACTTACATTCTTGGGGTGCAAGATATTTGGAGAGTGGAGACAGGCACGGCTTGGGATCAGTCCACCTCCCTTTTTTACTTCATAATTAAGAGAGGGCTCCCAAAGGAAGTGCAGAAGGCACTCGATAAAATTGCAGGGATAGACACCAAAGGTTGGCCAGAAGTACAGAGCATCATAGTACACCACTGTAGGAGGATCAAAGAAAGGGAAATGGAGATAGCACAGAAAAGGTTGGCAGATGAAGCAAAGTTAATACAAATGAAATTGGTGAAGGTCGCAACAGTAGCTGCTGCCCTCCCCACAGAACGGCAGGGAGACGGGGAGGAGGGGCCAACAGCAATACAGGCATGAATGGCGGCAAACTGGGCAGCAAATGGACAAGAACAATGGGCTGGCGAGGAGCAGTATAGAGGGACACAATGGCAAGGAAGGGCCGGAAGAGAAGGACAAGGTGGGTACAGAGGGCAGAGAGGGGATTATGGAGGCCAGGTACCCAGAGGAGGAGGGCAAGGAGTGTGTTGGAACTGTGGTAGATGGGGCAATTTTTCAAGAGAATGTTGCAGCCGTCCCATGGCAGCTTATCAAAAGGAACAACAGTATGGCCACCCCCAAACAGGTAGCCCCTATGGCATGCCTATGGGTGGATATAGACACGAAGAACAAAGAGACCCCTGGTATACATACAAGCAAAGAACATCACTGCAGAGCGCACAGCAGCGATTACCACAGCAGAATTACTTAGTACAGGCACGCAGTAATCCATTTGTCACCACAGCACATGGCGCGCCAGAACCATTTGAAGGAGTAGCAGTGGTGGGAGATAATGTTTTCTACCACCACGAGGCATCGAGACACCCAGCATAGGACAGCCAACAGAGAACACTTGCGTGTCCAGTACTATCGATGACCCTCAGAGCAGATGAGGAACCACTGGTGGGGGCAGAGATGTGAAACAAGCAGTTCATCTTTATGGTGGACTCGGGAGTGGAAAAATCATGTCTAAAAGAAGGCCGGTTTCCGCTCTCGGACCAAAAAATTGAGACACAGGGGTTTTCTGTGGTGATGGTTGAGGTTCCATACACACAGGAGTTGGATGTAACAGTGGTTGGAAAAACAGTACAAGCACCCCCATTGGATTATGAAGATTCACCAAGAAATCTACTGGAGAGGGACCTCCTCAGCAAGCTCAATATGACCATCTCCTTTACGGAAAGAGGAATAGTGTGTTCAGCACCAGGAACATGCGCCATGAGGGCCATGTTACTTATACACACACAAGCCAATGAATTAACAGTCTGTGGGGTGCCCATTGACCCAGGCATGTTTGTGCAAGGGATACAGGTGTTGACAAGCATAGTTCCCGAAATAACATGCCAAGAGTGGGGAGTACCATCAGAATTTGTATTTCGCCCTGTGACAGCCCCAGAAGGGGTGCCCGGGTCGATAATGTCCATAAATTTGCATGGTGTGCAAGTATCTGCGCAACAAATCGTGGTAATGGGAATGGACGTGCATGGGTGTGAGTGGCGGACAGTGCTGTGCATAGACCCCAATGTAGCACTGCATGACATATCAGATGATGAGCTGTTCACTGACAATGACAATGATGGAGAAATAATCATGGAGATTTGCACCCCGTGTGAGATAATGATCCAACATAGACAAGTGACAACTCCCCTCATGGCCATTGTCAGGGCACCGCCAGTATTTTGCTACCAAGACATGCAACAGGTACCATCTATACTGTGGACAGCAGGGCCCCATGACGTGGGACTCCTGCAGGAAGTCACCCCAGTAAAGATTAAGCTGAAGCCAGGAGCGATATTGCCCTGAGTAAAACAATACCCATTGTCAAGAGAAGCTGAGGAAGGGATAAAATAGACAATACACGCCCTACTAGAACAAGGGATTATTGTGCCATCAAATTCACCCTGTAATACTTGCATTTATCCGATTAAAAAAGAAAATGGCGACGCTTGGAGGATGATACAGGATTTAAGGGTTTATAATGACGTCATACAAAAGGAATTTCCACTTGTCCCAAATCCTGCATCCATTCTGTGTAGCATCCCAAAGTCAGCAACATGTTTCGCAGTGGTAGACTTGAAAAATCATTTTTTCTCTGTACCATTGGACCCTGAGTTATGATATTTGACAGCATTTACCTTGGGGGAAAGAGGTATGAACATTGTCAGTTGCCACAAGGGTATTGTGAGAGCCCTAGCATCTTTAACAGAATACTAGATGAAGATGTAGGGAACATTGACACAACGAGCCCAATCATTCAGTACGTAGACAATCTACTAATTTGTGGAGAAAATGAGGAAGAGTGCAGGCACGTTCAATAACACTGCTTACTTTACTGGCTCACAAGGGGTACAAAGTAGACAAACAAACATTACAGTACTGCCTAACAGAAGTATTTTACCTGGGACAACTGATATCGAAGGATGGCAAGAGAATATTACCAGACAGGGCCTCGACAGTGTGTGCGGCTAGTACCGCCACACATTGAAGGAAATGCAAAGGTTAATTGGCATATGTAACTCTTGCTGAACATGGATACTGGATTACGCAGCATACACAAGGCCCTTACTGCCAGCCCTCAAAGAAGCGCAGAGAGAAAATACTGCACTTGCATGAACCCCAGAAAATAACACAGCCTTTGACATACTCAAAGAATGAATATCATCCGCGCCAATGCTGGCCACCCCAGATTATGACCGCAAGTTTTTCTTGTTCGCACATTGTGATGGAACACTCATGATAGCAGTACTGACACAGAAAACGTCACTGGGACATAAGCGTCTAGCTTACTACAGTGGAACACTTGATGCGGTAATGCAAGGGCACTTTGCATGCAAACATGCTCTCGTAGCTGCCGTGTTCGCCATTGACAAAAGCACCACTATTGAAATGGGATGTTCAGTAACACTGTTCGTTGAGCACTCGTTGTTCGCCATTCTTGAAAGATCAAAGTCCACACTGACAATGCAAAGAGCCACAGCATATGAAATCATTCTATCCAGTTCAAACATACACATAGTATGGTGTGAAACAGTCAACCCGGCAACATTCATCATAGAGGACATGCAAAACCATGACTGTACCACATACAAAGGCGAAGAGGATGACATGCCCAAAGCAAACGAAAATGCCCTACAAGAAGGGGAGGAGTATTTTGTAGATGGGTCAGCATCAATTTGTACAGACGCAGGAGAGAAGCATGTAGGGGCAGCAGATGTACAATTGGAGGATGGAGAGTATGAAGTAATAGTGCAATAGCGATTACCCATGCACTTTTTAGCTCAGGCAGCAGAAATAGTGGCACTAATAGAAGCTTTACGCACAGCAAAAGGGTGTGCAGACACAATATACACGGATTCAGCCTACATGACCACAACAGTACACAGGGGGTTGTCCCGATGGGGAAGAAGAGGGTTCAGGAGAGCAGATGGGTCCCCGGTACAACATGCAGAGCTCCTAAAAGATCTAATAGAAGCATTAACAGAACCAGCAATGGTGGCTTTGGTTAAATGCCAGGCCCACACAAACAATAATGACGTTATCTCTTTGGGAAACACAGCAGCGGACGCTGCCGCCAATGAAGCAGCCTACTTAGGAAAGGAGGTACAAGGGGAATTCATAATAAAAGGAAGTGTGGAAGAAGAGAAAGGTGATGGTTACAACTCAATGCCAATATCACAAATAATTGACTTACAAAAACGGGCTCCACCTGAGGAGCAGGAATTGTGGACTAAAAGATGGTATACCCAGTCATCCATTGACCTCTTCTGGTGACAGAATTGTACAGGAAAGGTAGGTATGCCTGTGGAATTATTAGAGATAGCATTCCAGCAGTTACACTTTCCTGCACACACTGCAAAGCAACACATAGCAGCGGATATACAGGAAAATTGGTTTGTGCCCAGGTTGCAGGAAAACGTGGCAAAGCTAACGATAATATGTACAACATGTCAGACATACAATTCAGGAATGACTCTAAGAACATTGAGAGGGACGTTGCCCTGCCCCATCGGACCATTCCGTGAACTGCATATTGATTATGCAGACATGGGAGAAAGGTGTAATGGGGAACGATATCTGATTGTGGTGGTCTGCTCCTTCTCGCGTTTGGTGGAAGCAGGGCCCTGTGCCCACCTCGATGCAAAATGGGCAGTGAAATTCTTAGTAAGGGAGGTGTTTCCCCGATGGAGGGATTTGTGATGTCATACGTTCCAATAATGGGACGCACTTTGTAAATGATTTGTTTAAAGCAAGGACTGTGCTGTTGGGTGTTACTCACAAACTGTGTTTGATTTACCACCCGCAAGCTATCAGATTGCAGAAAAAAATCAACAGCCTCCTTAAGAGCGGATTTTAAAAATGATGCCACACCCTAAAGAAATATGGGTTTACTGCTTGCCTTTGGCTCGATTCGAGCTAAGAAACCAGCCTAGTAAAGACCACCACTTGTCACCCCATGAGATAGTGACAGGGAGCCGTTTGCATACACCAATATCACCTTCAAGGAGAATATCAGACACACACAGAACAGCTAAAATACTGGGTGAGGAATTCCAAGATTACCTGAGGAAATTGACTAGAGCAGCAAGGATAATAGCAAAGCAAATAGCTTCGCCCTTTAAACAGGAAAGTGAAAGCGACACAGTAACTCCGGCAGGAGACAGCCCAAACGTACAACTATTGCCTGGGGAGATGGTATATGTTCATAGTTTCGTACGGCGATGGAATGCTCCACGATTTTATGGCCCAAATGAGGTCATATATTGTACGCCTATAGCGGTAAAGGTAAAAGGACTGAAATACTGGATCCAGGTATTTCGAAAGGCACATGATAGTGTTGTAATGGAAGGGGAACAGAATGGTGAAGAAAGAACAGCACAAACGTAACATTAGTGATCACACAGAAATGAATGATGCAGCACTAGATGAAACACAGAAATATTAATAGGTGCAATCAAATTTGGAATACAATAAATAGAAAAAAAGAAAAAGTGTACATGCAACAAAGAAATGAATGCATATAAAAATTATTGATTTCCGCAAGATGCAGAGCACCTATGTTCATGATTAAAATGTCAGTCTCTCTCTCTACTTCCTTTTTGAACCTTTCTGACATCCTCTCTCTCTCTCTCTCTCTCTCTCTCTCTCTCTCTCCCGGTTTCTATCTTTCTCCCTCATTTTCCTCACACCAAGCACAAGTGCATATGGTGACTATGTTATAAAAATGTTTTATTAAAATAAATGTAATGTATAAGTGAAGAAAAATAGTGTGTGCTTAACCCAATTGTATCTCACTCTGTAGGTTCAGAAATGGCAGAAACGAGGGCCCTCAATGCCAGCGATTCAACAATAGATAGTAATAGGAGAAATGTCAGCAGTACTAGAATGTATTAATTTGAGTGTAGATTGTGCTTTTCTGCAATATTATTCTTTATACTATTGTTTGGTCTAACATTATATTTGGGCTATATCTTTTATATCTACTGATCTAAAAGAAGGGGAAGGAGGAGTAAAAATTATACAAGAAGGAACCCACCTACTGTGGTACGGACTTAAATTAATATGGGCCCTCAATGCTCCTACAAATCTTACTACCCTGCACAAAACAAAACTGTTAGAGCACCGCTGATTAATTATTTGGCAATTGACCATCCTGAGCATGAATATAATGTGTAGCATATGAATGATCCCAACCCTTATGCATTTACATTGCCATATGTTCGTCTCTATACAACCGCACAATCTACCTCAAGTGGTGATTATGTAAATGATGAGGAACAGACACCCACCCCGGCACACGATAAAACAGATGGACAGGAAAGTGGTGGGAGGAAAACAAGGGTAATAACTGGAATATTCCCTATCGAATACCAAACATTATTAGAAATCAAACGTGGTTCAGGGGGAGCAGGAGGCAGAAAAGCGGGGCGGGACAGAAAAGGTATGAATAGTATTATGGTCTAGGTTTAAATGCAGTAGAAGACCCACGCCACCCAGACCAGTCTAACAAATAGTGTACAGACATGAGCACAATGGCAAAGCAAGCTATTAAGATCCGCTCTGTGTGCTCCTTGGTTCCCCACGCCTCAGGGACCCCTAAGGTGTTGTTACCACATGATGCATCTATTGCGGAGGCTCAGTGTCTAATTTATCTTGCACTGTGTAGAATTAAAAGCACCTATCAAGTGTTCACCATTTCATTACAAATGCTGCAGAATGAAAAAACTTGTTACAACCAGCCACAAGGTGTGATCTGCATCAAAGAGCCATTTTTTATTATTCAAGGGACAATGTTTTCCGACAACAAGTGGCATGAGGAACAAGTGACATGCAAGGCAAAGGCTTTGCGAGGACTGTCAGATGAAAAGCTCCAATGGATCAAAAACACATGCACTCCAGTCTGGTCTCAGAACATCGCCAAACTAACGTGGGTAACGGGTCTCGAGAAACCGATCAAAGTGCAACGCGAAATATCATTTGAACTGTGCTTCCACGGAGAAGGAAAAGTGCACCTAGGAGCAAACAAGAACTGTAGCAAAACACTCATCATACCAGACATAAAGAAAGCAGCTTTAATGGACACTTACTGGGTATGCGGCAAACAGGCGTATTTGTACCTTCTGCCGTCATGGAGGGGCACCTGCGCTCTGGCAACGCTGCACTCAGCCCTGATGGTGATACCAGAAAACCACATCCGAGGGGAGAGGGTGCCAGCAAAGTTGTCCCAGGCACCACCGTCAATGACCGAAGAACCCCCTACATATGATGTCTTATCGGAAGAGCAGCTACAAAGCACAGTGTCCCGAAAACGGAGTTCATCGAACTATATCTCTGCAGAATCCTCTGAACTCTTGGCACAAATACCTAGCAAATTCAAATTATTCAACTCAGCATAAACTTTCTTCACGTCCCTCATTCCAAGCATCCAAGCCCGGGCAAATGCGAAATGGTTACAAATCATAAACTGGCAACTCATCCAGCTAGCCAATGACACAGAAGAAGGATTCAATGTCATCAAGGTGGAACTGAGAGCCCTGCGGCTGATGACCATGCAGAACTGCTATGTCGTGGACCTGCTAACAGTAATGGATAGTGGTGTTTGCTGAAAAAATCGGGAGTGCATGTTGCGCTTTTGTACTTTCTGCCGATGAGGACAATGGAACTTCATCACATGTAATAGCAGCAGTGCACAATCTCGGAGAAAGAAAGAAGGGAGAAAAAGGAGTGCAGTCCAGCATGTGGTTTGACAACCGGTTCGAGTGGATCCCGTCATGCCTTGGGATGGCTGTGAAGCTGCTGATACCCATCATCGTCTTTTTCTAACTATTTTTTTGTGTGTGTCAATTGGGACTTGGTGCTGTGCAAAATCCATTCCTATTAGTGCACTGATGATGGTGACAATGGGCAACGCAGCAGGGGTAGTACAGGTAACACATGAAGCCCAAGTTCAAACGGGAGAAGATTCAGGACCAAAATATAGGATGACTGCTATATTCAACACTGGATACTTTGTAGACCCACTATATCGAACCACAATTAAAGAGCCCCATGAATTAGAATGGTACAATGAGGTATGGGTAGATTTGGAGGGGCACGGGGGCTGCATATACATGACCTGTACCACAGATGAATATGCATCGAGGGGGAGAGCCTTAGGTCAGTGTGTCGCCTGGAGGCCAAGAAAGGGAACCCCATCTTGGAATGAAGCAGTGGCTGAGGAAAACGAAAAGAAACGTTTGGAAGATTTGCATTATTCGTTACTTAAGTAACGAAAGGGGGAATGTAAGCGAGGAAGGGCCTCCCAGGCCCCCCTTCATTCCTAATGACATACATGATATGCCCATTCCATAGTTGACAGCACACCTCTAGCCAAGGTGTGAGGTTGCCATTGAATGACCCATAACTGTGCATGGCCTATGAGCCGCAAAATATCATTTTGTGTTAACTACCGACTCCATTTTCTACTAGGCCACATGTAAATGATGAATGCAAGCCTGCACCTCTCCGCTTCATTCTCTGCACACTGCCAGCATGCCAACCTCCCACCTCCTCCCCTCTGCCATCTCCATGGCTGTCCTGTTCTCACGGAACCTTGGGTGCAAAGTGTAGCAAGCTAAAAACTGTATCTCTCCTCTTCCATTGACATCATTGCCCTGTGTTTGACCTGGCCGGAGCCTGGTCCTAGAAAAAAAACCATCCATTTCTGCAAACCTGCCTCTGCACTAGCAGACCCCTTCTAAAGAAATATAGATCACAAACCCCCTAACCCAACACCTCTTTGATATAACAGTTGCAAGCCCCTTGCCAATGTGCCACTCTAGTTCACCCCATATCACTAATCCCATGCGGCCATATATTCTTCTGTACTAACAAAGAGTAAAACACCCATGTTAGATCCAAAGAGATACTCGATTAATGTGTTTTTGAAATACTATGTAAGGTAAGACACCTGGACCAATGTACCCTCACTCTTGGTGGTTCAGGTCAACTGCTTAGATGATATATCTCATCATATATTCTCCAGCTCCTAGTTAAGTACGCAAGGTACTGGAGAAGATTGAGGAGGTGGAAGGCAGATTGACCATGATGTCAGAAAGCGATGATGGGAACAAATTAAAGATCAATATAGAGAAAAATCTGAAAGGATACGAAGAAGAGATAAAACAATGGAAACAGCGCAAATTTCTGCGCGACAAAGAAGACTATGAAAGAGGCAGTGTATATACGTTTGCTAGGAGATTCGATCAACTGAGAGAAATACCTAGAACAAAGGCAGCAACTGCAAACAATGAAACAGAAATTGTTATAGAATCTTCCACATCTGAATCAGATGTTACAGCAAGCGAGAACGAGGAACCATCAATTCGTTTAAATTTTTTATACAAAATTAGACTATTACACCAGGATGGGAAAAAACAAAAACAAACAAGAGGAGGTTCCCAGAATCGAGGGAGAAGCAGAGGAGGTCGAGCAAAACGAGGAGGGGAGAGGGGCAACAAAAACAGCGAGCAGTATCCCAGACAGATTACTGCGCTCTGGGACAGAGCCAGTATAAAGAAAGAAGATAGTTTAAAAATCATCAATCTGTCCAAACATATTTTGACTGCACAACAAGAAAAAGTTCTACGCTTGGGTCTAAATTTTTGCCCCACTGCCCATTTTAACTATGTATAAACTCGAATTGACTTTGACCATTTTGTATGCAAACTACGCTTAAGGAAATTCTTTGCAATCAACCAAAGCACAATGAAGAGGCTACCAAAAGAAGGTGGTAGAGCTGAAATAACAATCAATGACATCAAGGCACTGGCAAATTTGGTTGATCTTGAAAAAGGAAAAGAAACAGAACTTGACACAAATCCAAAACTGATAACAATAAATTTAGAGGAATTGAACATAAGAACAGACTGGACAAAGAAGAGCAAGTTAAAACAGAAGTCAAAGTTTAATCCAACTAACAACTTGGGGAACAATATCAAAGCATTCCAGACACTCGTGATCGAAGATCTAAAGAAATTCAGGAGAAAGAAAAGATCGAGATATAAAGACAATTTATCGGTTGCGTACAGGATGGCTCTGAAAGAATTACAGACCCTTGAGACCTGCATTATAAAGCCCTCAGATAAAGGACGTAATATTGTCCTCATGGACAAAGAAGATTACATTAAGGGGGCATATAAGCAACTTAACGATAAAAAGTGTTATGAGAGAGTGCCAAACAACCCGAGTCAAGAATTGGAAAACAAACTAAATAATTTCCTTAAGAAATGGGAAGAGAAGGGCATTTTAACAGATGAAAATTGTAAATTCCTTTCAACCCCGAATGCAACAAATCCTACAATATATTTTCTCCCGAAGATACACAAGGACATGAAAAAAACTCCAGGGAGGCCCATAGTCTCATCTATTGGTTCAACTTTTGAAAATATGTCAAGATATATAGACGAGACCCTCTTTCCCTTCGTGTCATCTCTTCCATCTTATTTAAAAGACACAACAGACTTTCTCACACGTATTGAAAACATACCTTGGGATACGAACTATATACTGGCTACAATGGATGTTGTTTCTTTATACACATGCATAGGACACGAATATGGCATCAATGCATGTGAAAGTTTTTTAAACACCAGATCATTAAATTACCTGGAACACACAGAAATGATTCTTGAAAAGATCAATTTGTGCCTCACAAATAATGTTTTCTTATTCAACAACAAATATTTCAGACAGGTGCAAGGCACCGCAATGGGCACAACATTTGCCCCATCTTATGCAAACCTGACAATGGGGGCTTGGGAAGCAAAAGATGTATGGTCGGACAAGAACCAAATATCCACGGAAGATGTCGTATTATGGCTAAGATACATTGACAACCTTTTCATAATTTGGAAAGGGTCAGAAAAAGCCTGGGTAGACTTTGTGAAAACTCTCAACAAGAATGAACATAATTTAAGGTTCACAGAGACACATAGTCGTACCTTTCTAACCTTATAGATTTGAACTTAAGGATTGTGAACCAGACCCTAACAACTGAGCTGCACAGGAAACCTACTGGAACCAATACCCCTCTGCATGCAACAAGTGGACATTCCAAGAACTTGGTGTGGAGCATCCCTTATGGGGAATTTATAAGAATTAGGCTTAACAGCTCCACCCTAGCAGCATATGATCAGGACAGTAAAAGGGCAGCATACGGCTTCCTTGAACAATGCTACCCCAAAAAAGTTATAGAGAAGGCATACATGAAAGCAAGAAAACAAGAAAGATCGGAACTCCTCACAGGATCACAGAAGCCAGTCGAACCAATAAATGAAAACAAAACTACGAGAATGATTCTAACCTTTGATAATTAGGTAACAGAAGTAAAGCAAATATTCCCTAGACATCGGAAGATCTTACTAGCGGATAAGGATTTGGCTGCAAATCGGAAAATTAATCCCGAAATAAGCTACAGACGGAATCGATCTCTGAAAGACAGTTTGGTAAAACGTTTCATGGCATGGGACGGTCCATCCACAAAAGAAACATGGTTAAAAACACAGAAGCCAGGCTTCCGAAAGTGCACTTGATGCAACATTTGTAAATTTGCAAGAAATTGTGTGTCCTATGAACATCCAGTGCTAGGTAATTCCTTCACCATTCAGGAGAAGATCACATGCGAAACAGATTTTGTAGTTTATGTACTGGCATGTGCATGCAAGAAATGGTACATTGGGAGTACTAAGTATAAATTAAAAATTCGGATTCAACAGCATGTGAGGGCCATTCAACACCAAGATCCGAATGACCCCATGGCCAAACATTTTAGTGATTATTATGAGGCTAAGATGGACAGTTTTTACTTCTTTGGGATACACAAGATAGAGATTGATCCCAGAGGAGGTAATAGAGAGAAGAAACTTCGGCAAAAAGAAACTTGTTGCATCCTAGATTTTGAAAGCAAAACACCCAGTGGGCACAACACAGATGAGGAACTATATACGTTCCTGGGTTAATATTTGAACTGTCATGATGCAATGAGACCGATATAATTTTAACCGGATTACTGATATGGACCATGATATGAAAGCAAACGTGCTCTCCCGAGTAGATTGTATCCAGTATGAGAAGAAAGGATTTCCTGAGTTGTAATAAGTCCTTTTGCCCTTTTGGAGATCTAGTCTGTCGTGTTGGTCTTTTTGTTTCCCACCTTCTCTCTTCTCCAATATCAGGTTAACAGTAGAGACTGTGTAATTTTAATTCACTTTTGGGATTTGATTGGTTTGGGTGATCCAACTCACAATGATATTTGTAGGGTTTTGATTGGATGTGACATGTGGCCGTTCATACTGAGATTTCAAACCTTCTTCTGGTTTTAATCTGTATATAGAGATTGGTACCTGTCCTTGGTAGAACTATAGGCACTTGCACTTTCTGGAGGGAGAGATGAATAGCACTTTTTAAAAAATTGCTGCTAGCACATTGCACTTTAGACCAAAGAGTACCATGTATATATATATATAAACCGAAGGCCATTCGGTGACTGTTTAGCTAAATAACCGCCAATTTTTAATATAAAGTAGGGTAGGCCTTGTGAAGGACCATTTGGACTTAGCAAATATGTGCACTATGCATTTTATGGCCATGTTGCTGACATTATGCACTTTACAGCTATGCTGCGTGTAATCTGCAATACTATTTTGGACTAAGTAATATGTGCACTATGCACTTTATGGCTACGCCAATTGCACTATGCACTTTTTAGCTATGTTGCGAGTAATATGAAATGTATTTCATTATTTATAATAGCATTGTATTCCTACTACCATTGGAATTACCAAAGAGTATTATCTGTACAGGGTTATGCAGCAGGTCATGTGATCTCCACCACATAATGAAGAGGCAACGACAAGCACTTTGCTGGGACACACAGACCTTATGGAAATTATTGGTACCCTCACCAAATGGGTTTTACGACATGCTACCCAAAAAGGAGGGCCAAGATATACATAATACGGGCTAGCAGCCTTGGTGTGGCAAATCCATATGATAGAACAGACTCGTTCTAAAATGGCCGACACGGTTTTTCGACAGGTAGATTGGGTAGTCCTCTCTCTATGTCTGTCCACATGTCACATGGGGTATTTTAACCCTCTACAATGTTTGGGTCATCAGTTGTGAACAAGCGGTCAGTGGACCGTGAAACGCATAGACTCCATCTACTATGCGCCAGCTACCTTGGGAGGGCCACAATGTGAGTGGCTTGTGAAAACGTTTTCTTGTCACGAGGATGTGCAATGATTTTATGGATTCTTTTTTGATACTTAAATAAAGTGGAACAATTTAGCATTTTGGTTTCCTGATTCTGTAAATTCTTTTGGGACCAATAAGTGCTCCTCCACCAACTGCGGAAACGACAGCTGAACCAAGATATATATATATATATATATCTATATTCAGTGAAAAAAACTTTGTTAAAGGGACGTTATGGTTAAGTTGCGCTACTAAAAACCTATGACATTCAGTGAAAAAACTTTGTTAAAGGGACGTTATGGTTCCAAGCAAAACCGAAAAACCCTTGAAATTCGCCAGTTATGGTAAGCTAAGCAACCATAACTCGCGCCACCACCGTGCACTGCTAAGACTAACACCCAGGACATCAAAGATGACATCACAAATGTCATTGATGACAACACTGATGACATCACATGTGTATGTACTTCTCATGAAATATGTGTAGAAGGAATTCTTATTATGTTGCGAAAAAAGTGTCAAGAATCATTGCAAGAAATATACCCTAATAAGTGCATTGAACAATGCATTGATATAAATAGCATCCTATTATGGGGTTCTATCTAGTATACTAAGCTACTCATACAGAAACATAACATTGTGTGCAGCGTACAAGATGAAGGTATGATATTCGTAATGTTAATATGTTGAATAATGAAATGATAATTGTTTTCTTAATAGATTTTTGTGTACTGTGAAATATGTAATAAGTAGCTAATAAAACCCATGTATTACATAATTGCATTACTATAGAAAAAACACAAAGACACAAGAACACATACCAATATGGGTATATACAGGGAAAGTGAAGTTAGCAAAAAAGCACAAGTAGTAGCAGAAACAATTCATAACTTAACTGATTAGTTTCATGCAAATAAATGATTGCTCTGTTTCAAAGCTGCTATTTACCCTATGTATATGTATCACTTGATGTGATTGGACCCTAAGGAAAGTAGTGTGAGTACAATGTATACAAATATGACCATATACAGGGAAAGTACAGCCATAAAAAAAACAACAGAACTATCAGAAAGTGCTCATAAGTCTAGTGATTATCTTTATGCACAAAAAGGATTGCTGTCTTTCAAGCTTGTGTTTTCCCATATGTATATGTTTCATATGATGTGACTGTACTCTAAGGGAATTACTGTAAGAACCTACTAGAAGGATATGTCTACAAATAAAATAAAATTCTTAGTTTCTGACTGTTACTGAAGAAAACCATGTGGCCTAGATATGTCAGCAAAAGAAAAAATAGTGAGCCAGACATGTGATGTCATCAGTGATGTCATCAATGACATTTGTGATGTCATCTTTGATGTCCTGGGTGTTAGTCTTAGCAGTGCACGGTGGTGGCGCGAGTTATGGTTGCTTAGCTTACCATATCTGGCGAATTTCAAGGGTTTTTCGGTTTTACTTGGAACCATAACGTCCCTTTAACAAAGTTTTTTCACTGAATTTCATAGGTTTTTAGTAGAACAACTTAACCATAACGTCCCTTTAACAAAGTTTTTTTCACTGAATTTCATAGGTTTTTAGTAGCGCAACTGAACCATAACGTCCCTTTAACAAGGTTTTTTCACTGAATTTCATAGTTTTTTAGTAGCACAACTTAACAATAATGACTTTGAATTTATATACATGTCATATGGAACTGACTAGATCTCTTCTTATGAACTTGATGTCCGCGAACTTATTTAATGTTCGCGGACATGTTCGGAGAACAGTACCACTACCTAAAAACTGTGGGGGGGGGGGGTTGGTGGGGTATGTTTGATTGTTATATCATAATATAGGAACATTTAACAAATTCAAAAAGAAGCACACAAACACATTATATATAGTAATACATAAGAAATGTAACCCATATATGTAACACACTAACCATTCATTTAAATACAATATGTTCTGAAATGGAATATACCACAAGAAGATAAATTGGCTTCCAACATAATTACCTCACAGACACAACAGAACTGAGAACAAGACCAGACCCACTGAATACATAGGACTTATCTTACCAGTAATAGTAAGTGTACTTCATTTTGCTCATATATTTATAAACTTTCTGTATTAGATTAAAAAATATATTATCTTTTTTTTTTTTTCTCACAGAAATGTCTAGTACTCTGGAATGGCTAGAGGACAATTTCCCACATGAAGAAATGTCACAAGATAGTGAAACTAATGGTAAACACTTTATAATATAAACCATTTATTTATTATTTTTTTTATATACATTTAACATATATATTATTTTTTTGTACAGAGCATACCAACATAGAAAAAACTTCAGAAAACCCTGTTATGGATAACAGTCTTCACAATGTAGAAGAAAAAATGGATGTATTGTTGGCTAATTTTAATAATTTAAAAACTTTTGTAGAAAATCATTTCAAATCAAAAACCTCGTACCATTGCCCCACATGTACTTGTCCCTCCTCACCATATCCCAGTCAATTATCCCCAAACCCTCTCCATAATCCAAAACGTTTTGATGAGATTTCCATCCCTTCTTCACCTAATACCAATCATGATTAAACCCCAAATTCTCCTGTTTTTGTTCCTGTTTCTGCCTCACCTTCTCTGTCATAAATTATTAATATATGTTAAATAAAGTTTAATTTTTATATTGTATTGTGAATAGTTTCCGTTTTTTTTTAAAAACAATAAAAGTGTCCGCGGACAGTGCGAGTGATCTGAAATGTTCGTACATAAACGAAAATGGAGGTGTCCTGAAGAACACCACACCTGTTCGTACTGTTCGCTAGCAAGTTGAAACTGTTCTAAAAACACACGTGGTGTCCTGAAATGTTCGTAAAGAAACAAAAATTAAAGTGTTTCTAAAGAACACTATATCTGTCCGTAATGTTCGCTATCAACTTAAAACTGTCCTAAGAACACAATTGGTGTCCTGAAATGTTCGGAAATAAACGAAAATGATGTGTCCTGAACAACAGTACAACTGTTCATAGTGTTCGCTAGCAACATGAAACTGTACTAAGAACACACGAGGTGTCCTGAATTGTTCGTAAACAAACAAAAATTAAAGTGTCCTAAAGAACACTATACCTGTCCGGTACTGTTCGCTAGCAAGTTCAAACTGTTCTAAGAATGCTATTGGTGTCCTGAAATGTTCGTACGTAAACGAAAATGGAGGTGTCCTGAAGAACACTATACCTGTTCGTAGTGTTCGCTACCCAATTGAAACTGTTCTAAGAACACAATTGGTGTCCTGAAATGTTCGTACATAAACTAAATTACACGTGTCCTGAAGAACACTATATCTGTCCTTACTGTTCGCTACCAAGTTTAAACTGTTCTAAGAACACACGCGGTGTCCTGAAATGTTCGTTTCATGTGTGTCGCACTTTTAATTACTTCAGAACCCGAACAGTGCCCGTAGGACATCAATGCGCATGCGCTAACCAATCTCCGTGCACTTGGTGTCCTGCGGACAGGCGCTTCCTTCGCGGACTTGTTCGCGAACGGATCATATGAGCGCGCCCACGCTCATCGTGTGTCCTGAAATGCGGACACTGTTCGTTTCCCTGAACAATTTAAAAGTACATTTTCAGTTAATCCATAATATTTTTCAATAACATCTCACCATGGCACAAGTCCCACATAGCAATCTTGAGTTTCTATATACCTTTTGAAACTTTCCGATCCTTTTTTTGTGTTCGATCTGTCCGCGGACAGTGCGCATGTCCGCGAACCGTGCACAAGCACCCCTATAAAAGACCACGCTCAAGAGCTTATTCCCATTGTGTTTCTGGCTATTCTTCAGAACACAGTGATTTTTGCTGCCACCTGCAGACTACACCATCATCGAGATGGCATCCTTGGCTGCTGAACTGCCACTTGGTGCTGCACCTGCTTCAGCACCACCCCCACCCCCTCCACCACCACCACCTCCCAAAGGGCCTGAAGAGGGGAACAGGAGTGAGGATGCGGAGGAGGAAGAAGAGGATGATGAGAATGAGGTAGAGGAAAACCCTACTACCCGCACTAAGCGTGAGTCTTGGGTGTGGCGGTTATTTACCATTCATGGTAATGTTCCTAAGGCTCGTGCGAACCGTGTTACCTGCAATGAGTGCAAAATGATACTCAGTCGCGGGAAGCACGGTAAGTACAGCTTTGGGACCACTACTATGAAGCGACACCTGAGGTAATTTCACTCTGGGGCTATTCGCAGGGTTGTACCTTGCGAAGAACGTAGCAGGTTGATTTCCTCTACTTCATCCTCTGTTTCTGATCCTGTCACCACAAGGACCACCTCTGTGGGACAGCGTCTTCCTCAAGCTGCCTCACAGGCCATACAGAATGCTGATGACCCTTACCTTTCGAGGGTCACAGTTGTATGTATGTACTGTGACACAGTACTCTGCAGGGGGGAGCAACTTCAGAGTGCTTTTGAGACTATCGTCTCAGAGCACGAGAAGACCTGCTCACTACCCAAATAAAACCCACTCTACATCTTCCTCTCTCAGCTCACCCTTTCTTATCCCTGTGGTTGGTGTCCCCCCCTTTACCCTCCTTTACCCTCCTCTCCTAGTGTGTCATGTCTGAAAAACCAAAAAAAATACAAAATTACAAAAATCAAAAAAAAATAAGGCTCTTTTCAGAGCCGCCTTTCCCAGTTAAAAAATAGAAGTGAAAATAAATGAAGCAGGGCTCTTTGTATTTTTTAGAAGTCCGCAGACAGTTCGCGAACATTAAAATAATTGGGTTGCTACTCCATCACAAACATTGTAATTTTCTCTGGAAAGAAGTGGTGGCTCTGAAAAGAGCCTTTGGGTGGTGTTTGTAAGTCAAAAATTGTAAATGCTTAACATCTACTTCAAAATCGTTGTTGTAATTCCAAAAAAGGTCGCAATGCATTTTGTACATTTCTCAGAAAAATCTGATTGCCAGCATAAGTAAGATGGACTCCATCTCTGCGAAAAATGTATGTACTACAGAACATAATATTTTCATTGTGAAAAGAAGACATGCCAAAATCTCTTAGAAAGGCACAAACAGCCTTATTAACATTGCGCCTCGCTTTTTCCATTTGTGGACCAAATGACGAAGAACGAAGCCAGATTTGTCTCTGCGCAATTCGTGAAAATATCACTTGAGAATTAGGAAACATGTCCATAACCTTCCTAAGTCCTTCTTTCATAGCAAATTGCAAAAAAATTCCAGTCACATGTCCTAAACTGTTCCCTCCACAATGAATTACAATTATGTCTGGATGTTGCTCTGTCTCCAAAGTAGCACAGAGAGGTAGCAAGTCCAACTACTTCATTCCACATACTCCATGCCAGTGTACTTCCACATGTGGGAATGCAAGATCTACAGCTACTCCACAGCTTTCTGCATGCACCTTCAACCAATGTATCCACGAATCTCCTAAAATCCAAACATCATCTGTTTTCTGAAACACACAGCCATAGCTTTCTTTTGTTCTCTCAGCAAAAATATCTGAGAAAATCTCTCCTGGCACAACACACCCACCAAACTTTCCTGACTAATCCCTTTCAGTGCTTATTCTCATTTGCATGACTTCTGAACCCAAAAATCCCCGGATGTAACTCCCGATGTCCGCGAACTACCACCATGTCCGCGGACATATCGTAACATGAACAGCCCTTCGACCATTTCCACTACACTCTCTCTGCCATTCCCTCATTGGATGTACCTCAAAAATCACATGACCATGCACCAATCACATTCAAGACCTCTACATCTAACTGCATCATAGATCAGCACTGCAAATGTACTCTGAATCTCTCTGAGTACAAGTGTCATATCATTGGCAAGCACCATCTACCAGAAATACTGTACAAGTCTTCAAGATTTCTACTTGCAGCTCCATGCATATCCATATGCATGAACACAAACTTCAGGTATGCATATTTTCTGTATAGTAGATGAACACATTTTCAAACAGACTTTTACCTTGTAAAATCTGTAAAATGAATTTACTGTACTTTTTTCAATTTCCTAAAATCAACTATCACTTATAAACCTTTATACTATTTATTTTCTTTATACACACACACTCAAATCATGTTAAACTAACATTTTTTAAATGAAATATATAGACTACATATATTCAAACAAAATTGCATGCAAACACAATCTATGTTTAAACCTTTATAAAAATACTTATACAATTTCATTTTTTTTGTTTTTATTTATTTATTTACTTAATTACTTTAAATTAGACATGACATTGAGGCGCTATTACCTAGAACAGTTTACTTACAGAAATAGTGGTATTCACTAATATATTATAAATTTCACAAGACATAGTATAGATATTTTTTTTTTGCTACAGTTAGTCATTCAATACAATTTGTTCATTAAGAACATATCATATGTACTGAACTGATGCAATGTATCTTATGTAAATAAATTAGTTTAATGGTTTTACAGAAGGCACTGATGATTTCAATTAAAAAATCAATATCTAAATTAAAAACAGTGCTATATACAAACAAAGTTACTAATTTGAAGCTTTTACAATTGCAGTGAAGACCAGTTTCCTGAAAAGAAGCAGCCGAATTCGAAGAAGACAGAGGTTACCTGTTAATTTTAAAAAAAAGTAAGTAAAATATCACCATAATATTTGTATTATTAATCAAATATACTATAACATTAATACGAGCTATTTTGGTTTCTAAAAATAGAGATTTTGTACCATTTTGTCCAAAAATGTCCAAGTCTTAAACAGCAATTTACAGCCAGAATGGCCCACAAATTTCTATTTTTGGACACACAAATTACCCAACTGAACCACTACAATTTTCATATTATAGAACAAACAACTGTTTTAATTGTATACATTAGATTTACTATTTGTACCTTTCCACACCACTAGCTTACTTTATTTTTGTCATCTGAACCCCAGTTTAGTAACACATAAATTCAAGAATACCTATCCCTACTAGTTTTAGTTCCCAATGCACAATCACACACCATTACATACATCTTTATCATTTTACTCAAACACTCATGCACACAGCACACATACATTCCAGAACACCCCAACCCATATCTTTTTTATTTTTTTCAACAGACCCTAAAGAATGCCTACCAAAAGTCAAGTCCGTAGAAAGCAACGCAAAAGTAGAGAAAATGAAAATAAAGGTGTCCAACATAAGCATCCATCTCTAGCAGAATTTGTAAAAAAAGTTGAAACAAAACAGCTAATACAATCATTTAGTGAAACACAAGAAGTTTCAAGTACAACAACTTTGCTTCCTCTATCAAAATGTAAAACAAACCAAAAAACAATTAACAGAAAATCAGCTATCAGTACAGATAAAACTACTTCTTCAAATTTTAATATAGTGCAAAGTAAGCATACCAAGAAAAGTATTTTAGCCAAAATATACTGTCACAAAGTCCTTCAAAATCTTATAAAAACAGGAGAGAAATCAGGTTCAAACGTTAAAACCTATCGTAGGAAATTAATCTTAGAAGCATTGATGGACAGTGCAATTCTTCTCAAAAGAAATGTATTTGTTTTACTGTTAAACAAAATGAAACCACTAACAAAACTAATAACTAAATTACAAAAAAGACTTCTCAATAAGCGAAATGTCAACAGAAAGAACTTCTTAAGTATCTGCGGAGGTGAATGGAATCACACTACGAGCACAGAATCATATTTTAATGAAAAAGCGTACAAACAAAAGCAAACAAATACATTTGCCAAAAATAGCAGTGGTCGAGGTTATGAAAAAGTGAATAATACCATAATGGAACAAGAAGTACTCCTTACAAAAATATGCCCTGAAAACTTAGAATTACTCCTCCATTCAACTGAATCAGAACATCTAGTGTACAAATGGCCATGCACGTCAATGTGTAACATTCCCAAACAATGTTTCAAATCTTTATGCCAATTCCTCAATAAATATGTAAAAAGCAAAGACAAAATCAAAATTAAATTACTGCAAAATATAGATACCTGTCCAGTGCGCAAGTACACAGGACTACAAGGACATTCATGGGCCTGCATTACAGGACCTACTTGTAAAACCACTTTCCATGATATCAAAAGAATATCAACACATCATTCAACTATAAGAAATCTAGTCTATAAACTGTACTATGCTAAAAGTCCTGCTTTAGCACTAGCAAAGTTAAATAACATCCTTCTACATGGTACAGCAAAAGGCCTACTTGAAGAAATTCACTATATCCAGAAAAAATATTTTGGAAGTGAAACCCATTTACAGAATGAAATAGCTTTAAGCCAATTAAGCAACAATTCTACACATGGCAACCTTTTGCTAAACACATAAAAAAAGAAATACTAAAATTTAAAAGTACATCAGCTGAAGTACCAAACCATGTATGTGTATGTTGCCGTAGAATTTTTTATAAAAGTAACACAAAAAGAGAATAATGAATATTACAAAGAAATTCATATTGAAGAAAACTTGAAAGATACAACTGAAATAATTCAAGAAACACAAGAAGCTGGTCAATTTGAGCTACTAGATCCTGCTACAATATCAAATACTTTAGACCATTATACAATTCATCCTTTGCACTGTAATGACACCGTACAAGATGTACTGGAAACTTACCAAATGCGTCAAACAAAAGGATCGCCAATCAGTATATGGGAAAAAAGTATAGAAGCACGTGCTTTTCCTCTACTCTTTCCTACTGGCAAAGGAGGAAGGTATGATGATAGACCTATTCAAATATCAGCTTCAGAATACCGCTCATTACGGATGTAGTCTGAAGATCCCAGATTTAGACAAAATGTGGAATACATATTCCACCTACTCTTTGAAAGTGAACTAGCAACTTTATGTTACGGAGTTGCACACATATTAAAATTAGGATCACACATTCAAAATATGACAGTTACACAATTATTAGAGAAAGTGCAACAAAAGGATGAGGTTTTACAATCAAATATTACAAATCCATTAGCAAATAGGCGTGGTACTAAAGAGTACTGGTTTCGACGTCCTGGAGATGTACGTTGTATGATCAGAAACCTTGGCCCACCCACTTGGTTTGTTACATTAAGTTGTGCAGAATATGCATGGGAAGATTTACATGACTTCCTACGCATATCAAATAAAAACAAAACAAACATAGATATTTTAACACCTGGAGAACTTTGTTCTTTGGATCCTGTTAATGTTTCAAGATATTTTCACCATCGCTTCATTGCTATGCTACATTTTATTTGTAATAAAACTGTTCCTCCCCTTGGAGAAGTGCAACACTTCTTTTGGAGAAAAGAATACCAAGCCAGAGGAGCACCACATATCCACATGCTTTTATGGATTAAAGATGCTCCTGTTTTACAGTTTATTGAAAAATATGTCACTTGTGAAATTCCATCAGAAGCCACAAATAGTGATCTTCATGCACACATTTTACAATTTCATAGACACAAATGTGGAAAATATTGTCGTCGCAAATACAAAAACAAAGGCAAATACTACACCAAATTCCGATTTGGTTTCCCTAGACCAGTTACAAATACAGGTCAAGTAAACAACTTCATGTCTTCAGTTAGACATAGTGTTAAAGGTAAGTCACCTAAAAATACATATTACATAAAAAGAAAAGAAGAAGAAAAATATATCAATGATTATAATGCAATCATTGCCCACTTATGGAATGCAAACATAGATGTGCAGTACATTGCAGACAATTCTACTGCAGTTGCACGATATGTCACAGCATACTTAACTAAAGCAGAAAAGACAGAGCTCCAAGACCTCTGGAATGACCTGTCATCAGATAAAACAGTATCTCAGAAATTATACAGCTTGGGCATACAAATGCTCACCCATACAGAATGTGGATCTTATGAAGCAGCTGATCGTTTAACTGGTACTTCATTGTATGGTAAATCTGAAAATATAGTATGGCTAAGTCTTGGTCCAGCTAAATCTAGAAAAAGAGTTCTAAAATCATATGAAGATATAGAAACAATAGCCAAACATGATCCCAACAGCCAAGACATTTTAAAAAACAATTTATTGGACACATACTACCCAAACAGAAGTAATACTTTGGAAAACATGTGTATATACCAAATAGCCCAAAACTACACATACAAAAATAATATGAAACCTGATGAAAAAAAAAGGTAAATATAGAGTGACAGACTGTGAAGGCAGCTTAGTTAAACTCACTAAACCAAATTTAATTAATCATATCAAATTGTCATTGAAGACTCCTCAACATAAAGAAGTATATTACATGTCCCTGCTACAACTCTTCAAACCATGGAGAAAAGAAGAACAATTACTAGATAACTATGACTCATATGAGGATGCTTTCAAAGCAAATGAAAGCACTATAACTGATGTAAACTTTACACAGTACAAAACAATGTTGCACAATGAACAGCAACATGAAGAAGAACTCCAAGGCCAACTAGATAAGGATACTCCTGACAGTAGTCAACCTTCTGTAACAGGAAGCCAAGAACCACTGGGAGAACCACTAATAACAAATGAGGCAGAATTAGCTATGATAGAAGTAGAAAACACCATGTATCAGTATGAAGATAAGGAAGAGTTAACTATACTACAATCAAAACTAAACAATGAGCAAAGCAGCATTTTTCAAGAAGTAACAAAACAAATTGCACATTGTGTAAAACATGAAAATAAAGAATGTTCCTGCCATAATTATAAACCTATACTACTGTACGTCAGTGGTGAAGCTGGTTCTGACAAAACATTCCTAATCAAAATCATTAGTAAGTTCCTTCAACAATTGACAAACAACAAACTGTCAGCTGTTGTCACTGCCCCCACAGGTTTAGCTGCCTACAACATAGGTGGTATTACATTACACCGATTGCTACTATTACCAGTAGAACACCAGAACAAATTAGACTATTACAAACTTTCTGCAGAAGCTGCAATGGAATTACACAGAGTATTGAAACAAATGAAAATGCTATTAATAGATGAAGTGAGCATGGTCTCCAACCTGATGTTAGCTTTGATTCACCTCAGATTACAAGAAGTACTCAAAACAGACTATGAAGAGCTCTTTGCAGGAAAACACATTATTGTTTTTGGAGATCTGCTTCAATTAACACCAGTAAAAGGTGAACCTACTTTTAAAACATTAGGGCACAAACTCTGCCGTAAAACTGTTGGCAGCATTGGAAATGTCAACCTTTGGCAACATTTCCAATACAGAGAATTAACAGAAAACATGCGCCAATCTGCAGATCTAACTTATGCCAACATTTTAAAAAGTTTGAGAGTTGGTATACTTTCTAAAGAAGCAGAAGCAACATTGAAAACCCGTCACATTAATGCACTTTATGGCGCTAATGCATGTGCTACAGATGTTATGGAACAATTAGCCCACAAAAATGTCAATTGTATGGCCTTAATGCCAACTCTTGCAAGCTGTCTCAAATTCAATGAAATAATGTTAAGTAAAGAAATGCAACCAATAATGGAAATTAGCGACACAGACAAACTAGATGTACATGGTATGACACTACCCATGTGTGACCAAGCCACAACAAGACTAAATAATTTAGAAAAATCAATCTCAAACACAGCAGGCTTAGAAAAGATGTTAAAAGTATCCTTAAATTGCAGAGTAATGCTTAAACGTAACCTTGACGTGGACCAAGGACTAGTTAATGGAGCACTGGGTACAGTTGTTGGCTTTCAAACATACCCACGTGACAACAAAATTCAGTTTGTCAATATACTCTGACAAACTTTCAGAAGTAAAACGGATAGGACGCTCAACAGCTAGATTCCTTCTCTTCAAAGATATGTATGTACGCAGAGAACAATTTTCTCTAACTCTTGCATACGCAGTCACGATTCATAAACCACAAGGTCTTACCCTAGACAAAGCAATGATAGATATTGGTAACACAGTCTTTAAAGAACGCATGAGCTACGTAGCACTATCACGCTTACGTACACTTGACGGTCTATTTCTAATCAACTTTGATGCAAGTAAAGTAAACGCTGATATTCCTTGCATTTTAGAATATAATAGACTTCGCTCACTATACACTCCCCATCTAAACACATATTCTGTTCCACAAAAACTAAAATGTTGTAAAAGAAAACTAAATCAAACAGAAATGCAACAGGACGTCACTGCAAATCCTCCAAAGAGAGTAAAAGAAACTAATACTTCATCAAGTACCACAAACAAAAAAGAATCAATTAGAGAAAGTAAACCAGGTACTTCTTTAAAGAAGGAAGACAAACTCCAAAAAAAGCAGTTAGATACAGAACTACCTGGACCATTTAAATTCTCAAATATAGTTGGTGTAAGTTGCTATGCAAATGTAGCAATGAATATTCTATTTCAATTACCACCAATTGTTGACAACATTTACTTACACAGTACAGACCCTTTGTGTTTGCAAATGTTAGTACTTCACAGAAATGCAGCAAACAATCCTGACACCACATATAGTGTTTTTGGAATAAGACGACAATTGGACTACTGTTCTGAGTGACTGAAATACTTTTTTTGCAAAGTTTGGTGAGGATCCGTCCAGGGAGAGCGAATTTATAAGCCACCCAAAAAGTGCTCTTCCTATGGAAACAGCAACTTAACCATAACTACATGGCCACTACCGTGGCCATGTAATATATTGTGTATTTTCATTTTTTTTTATTGTGCTCCACAGTACAAATGTACTTTTAACACAGTTTTTAACAACCACGATATGTTCAAAAGAACAATTTAACAAATCCATTACAATTTCAGATTCACATTTCAAAATACAGTTCAATTAACTTCAACAGCCGATTTTTCAGTGTTACAATTCATACTGCAATTAAAACAAACATACCCCAATCTACTAAAAAGATACTGCAGCGTTCTTTAAAAATTCGAAGACATGAATATTCAAACTTAATTCATTACAATTTAAAATTCTCCTCCACCGCTCATCTTCAGAGGAGTAAACTATCCCGGATAGAGTTTGAATCCTCAAGAATTCCAAATTGGGGCACCCAACACATAGATGTGTCTTACAGTGACGACATAATCTTTGGTCCTGTGGGATGTTAAGCCGCCGTCCCAGTATTTCGTTAGTTAGGACCAAATTTAACCTTACTCTTAATATTTGAGACCTAAAACATTTTGTGGATGTTTTTACAAATAAGGAGCCAGCACATTAAAATGTGTACAGGTCCACATGAAATCATCACCAAAACATTTAGAGTCCATTATCATTCTTCTCACATTTGTCCAGACATATCTCCACCATCTTAGTTTAGCTAATTTTGGCATAAGACCCAATTCTTCAATTGATATGCCTGCACAATGAAGCATTGATTCACAGCTCGTAACCCAGTCCAATAGAACCCTGCAGCCACCCTGTATCCTCACAAGGTTCAGCTGCTCAGAAACTGAAGCCCTTGGAGGATTCAAAATGTTTGGAAATTACTGGAGCTTCCCCCAATCCACCATTGTATGAATAGGGAGCTGTCCCAGCTCGAACAAAATCCCTGAAAATGGTACTGACTGTGGCAACTCCAAAAAACCTCTCCACAGTGCACCCTCTAGTTTTAGCCAATCTACGTTCTGACTCCTGGTTTGGGCACAATAAATTAGTTTTGGAACTAGTTGCTGTTTATATAGTTTCAAAACTGGAAGAAGTAAAAATCTGCCAAATTTACCATCAAATACTCGCAGCTTCAAAGTGCTCCCAGGAATTTGGCCTTGAGGTCTTCTTCCGGCTCTGGGCCTACGACCTTATTGTAAACTGAAAGGCCTAGGTAAACAAACATATTAACTACTTCTAACTTACCACTTTTCAGATGCCAGGGTAATGTTTTACAACTTTTTTTCCCACCTTTTGGGATAAGCACCTTTGATTTTGTTGTATTTAATAATAAATCCAAGGTCCCCAAAAAACCCTCCACTGCTGTTAATGCTCTCTGTAAGCCAATAGCTGTTAAATCACATAGAACGATATCATCCGCATATAATAAATATTGGATTACCAGGGAACCCAGTCTGGGGGGAAAGGTATGACATGTTCCTAGATGGCCTCCCAACCTCAATAAGTAGAAACAAAAAAGGAACAGGGCTAGTACACAGCCATGCTGTAGGCCCCTATTGGTCTATATCCAGGGTGAGAAATTTCTAAAAGCATCAAGCCTGACCCTAATCTTTGTGTCTATGTGTAAAGCCTCCAGAACCCAACAAAGCAGCTGGGCAGCCTCGATCATGTAACTTTTTCCACAGAAGAGACCTATTCACAAGATCAAACGCCTTACTGATATCCAGAAAGGCTAGAAAGACAGGCATAGCTTTAGTCTTGGCTTGATGTGCTAATAAATCTAGAACAAAACAATTTGTAGCAGTGCTCAAACCTTGGCGGAAGCCTGACTGAAAAGCATCAAGCAAATCTGATTCTAATGCCCATTTTCGCAAAACTTTCAATATCATTTTCACAACATTTTGATTGGAAGCATCCAAGAGTGATATCGGTCTGTAATATAGAGGTGATGACCTATCTCCAACTTTAAAAATCAGAATTATAGTGGCCGCAGACCAGGTACTGGGGAAAAATGTGTTTAGAAGAATGCTACTAAATGAATCTGACAGAACTTTTGATCAGACTACCAGATTATCTTTGTAAATCAAATTTGATAGACCATCTGGCCCTGGCACATTAGACCGCTTACTTCTCTTTATCAAGTAAGTAACATCCTCCAGGTCCCAGACCAAGGCCCCATTCCACTCCACTTGGGACCAGGTCACTGGCCTTTCCAACCCCTCAACCGTGTACAGGTCAGAGAAATGCTTGACCCAGGCTATATCACTAACGGCCTGAGCCTGTAAGAAATCCTGAAATCCTCTGGGTTTTATCAATTCCCAACATATTTCAGTCTTATTGCCTGTCATACACGCCAACATCCTTTCAGCATCCTTAGTATACAACATAAATTTCCTTCCTTTAACCCAATTCCTGTATATTTGTTTTAGTCTCCGAACCTCGTCCTTCTAGCCAATGGATGCAGACCTCTTAAGGCACCTTACCTCTCGGTGCAATTGTTTTTTGTGTGCTTGAATCTCTAGATGTAAGGAGTGAGTACCATTCATTTTTTTATCCCTGAGTTTAAGCCTCTATCTGTGGTTAACCTACCCAACAACTCCCTAGCCATTTCTGAGAATCCCTCTGCCGTACATAAAAAAGCCATCCTATCTACAGAGAAATTTACAATCGCTCCAAGAAAGGCTTTTGCTATTCTTGGGTCCCATTTTACCTCATTCTTCCCTGAATTTTATATATTGTGTATAGAAATGTATGTATATTACTAAAATGTTTGTGGCCAAAAGGGCAAAGAGTTAGATAGAAAGAAATACGATGAAACGGACATCGCCTGACCTTGCACCCCTCCCAGATGAGCCCAGCTGACCCGTGTGCTTCAAGAGGTTACAAGTCTGGCACTGACCAATCCTGGAGCAAGACCCCTACATAAAGTGTATTGTCCAGTCCCCTTTTCCCAATGAGCACTACTTACTGTATCCTCGATAGTACATGTCACAGATGATGTGTTTTTGTAATATAATGTGTATTTTCTGTTGTTTGGGCAGAGCACTCTCGGAGTGCAGAGTCCTCTGCGTGCCCCATTTGAACTTTATATAAAGACTTGTCTTTTACCTCACTCGCAATTGGTTCTGGTCTCATTCTCTACTGTGGTGTGTCCATTAGTGTCTCTTATTTGGTTATTTTTTCTCTTAACCAAAAGGTAAGTCTTTTAGAAATATGTATCAGGTATATGTTTAAAGCAAACCCCCCATCACATTTCTATGCAAGTACAAAGCCTTAGTTTAACATTTCACTTTTTAAAAGGCATTTTCTTGTTTGGCAAAAGCACCATTTTACACGTGTGTTAATATTCCTTGAATGTCCCTCTCCGAATGCGGTTTTCTCTCGCATCTAGATTGTGAACATTATTTATAGCCCTAGTCAATTTCTACTACACAGGAATCTGTCCAAGGCAAGGGTCAATTGACTCTGACATAAGTAAAGAGAGAGAGAGCTTCTTTTGAAGCGTTTGTTTGTGTTATCTTGTTTCAAAAAGTAAAGAGTTTTTCGTACGGCCTGGAGTGAGCTTCTCTGCTCTTTCAGAGATTTTGCCTGACACAATATATCATTCAGTGAGGAATGCCTCCATTTTCTGATGTACATCCTGAATATGGGTGTACAAGAATATGTCTTACTGGAACTAAACTGGCTAATGTTGAAAAGATGAAAAGGGCATCAGTTCACAGTCATTTAAAATGAAAAACTTTTTCTTTTTCAGTGGGAAGTTTTGAGCTGGCAACATAGCAGCTCTTCCTTCAAATTCTTTTCTTTGGTGCACATAAAGAAAACACGGGCAGCCATTCTCGGGGTGTTCCAGGTTCCATCTCGCCCCATATGTGCTTGGTAAAAACAGCGCAGCCATTATTTTTGTAGCTGCAAAACACACTTTTGGTGCAAGGCAATGGTGCTCAACAGAGCCAGTGCAGCCATTCTGCTGGTTCCTGCTGAAAATGCAGTTTGGTGATGTAGGGGAGTTCTGCTGGGCTGATAAATGTACCCCACACAGCACAGCACTATGCAAATATACATTATGTACATTGGGGTGTCCCTAAGTAGCTGTTATCCATCTGTATGTAGGCACATGGGCAGAAACATGGTCTAGTTGTGCTTGGGGGTGTGTATGTTGGTCTGCTGTCATCTTCTGTTCCTGATCCATGGATGGCATCTTTTCCACAGGTCCATGGACTCATGAGTAGACCTGGGGCACAAACTGATATGTGTGGTGGATAGATCTACCTCACATAGCATCTATATGGTAAATGAGTGCTGCTTCTGGCTATTGTGGTGAACCTGATAACTGTCTGGTGACAGCTGGTGCAGCACAATGCACTGAACATGTCATGGAAACAGTAATTACATAACATTTACTAACTGGTTACCGTATTAAACGTGTGCTAGTCTGTGTTGAACTTAATGTGCTTTACTGTCTATGGCACAATTACTAATAAATCCTCAGTCAACCTATGATAGACAATGGGTTATGTGGTCTACACAACATTGCTTCGGAAGGACAGTGTTGTGCAAATATGTAAGCATGTTAGGAATTTCAACAACAGTGAGATGGAAATCCTCAAGTGACAAAATGACTTGTATAAGGGTGAGTAGTTGCTAAATTACCTACTCAACCCCCACACTTCTACAAACTAACAGTAATCCCAATCATAAAAATAAAACAGGCAACTGCTAGGAGATTACTTATTTTGCCGTTTCTGGTAATGTGGTCTGAGGGAAGGTAATGCTCTCAGAAGGGGTTTGAATGTGATCCAGTAACAACCCAAACAGCAAAGTACAACCACCAGAAATAAAAGGAATGCCCAAACAAGATCCTATTAAAAATGTATACTTTAATTAAACACACCAATGTACAAAAAACTATAACAACACACTCCAGTAGACAGAACACAGACTATGCAATTGATAGTCCTGTGTTTGCCCGTGTTCACCTGGGACGCCTGCCGCAGTCAGCCAGCAGCAACTGATAAGGTAAATGTGGTGTGGGCGGGGAGTGCAGCAATCACTGTACTCCATTAAAACCCACCACTCGTATTACTTATTATAATAAACACCTATTTGTGCTAATCAGCCATATGCCACATTTAGCCTAAGTGTGTAAGGTAGCCATCCTCTGCATTTTGCCTAATTGTGTAAGATAGCCATACTCTGCATTTAGCCTGTGTAACGTAGCCAGATTCTGCATTTAGCCTAACTGTGTAAGGTAGCCATATGTCACATTTATCCTAACTGTGTAAGGTAGTCATATATCACATTTAGCCTAACTATGTATGAAAGGCAGATTCTGAATGTAGCCTAATTGTGTAAGGTACCCATACCTTGCTTTTAGCCCATTTTTGTTAGTCAGCCATATCTCACATTTAGCCTAACTGCGTAAGGTAGCCATATGTCACATATAGCCAAACTGTGTAAGGTAGCCATATTCTGCACTTTGCCTAGTTGTGTAAGGTAGCCATATTCTGCATCTAAACTAATTATGTAAGATAACAATATGCTGCATTTAGAAATTGCAAGGACTAGCCATGTGTCACATTTGTGAAGATTAGCCATTTGTCAAACTTAAGTGTGTAAGGTAGCCATCCTCTGCATTTTGCCTAATTCTGTAAGATAGCCATACTCTGCATTTAGCCTGTGTAACGTAGCCAGATTCTGCATTTAGCCTAAATGTGTAAGGTAGCCATATGTCACATTTATCCTAAATGTGTATGAAAGGCAGATTCTGAATGCACCCTAATTGTGTAAGGTACCCATACCTTGCTTTTAGCCCATTTTTGTTAGTCAGCCATATCTCACATTTAGCCTAACTCCTTAAGGTAGCCATATGTCACATATAGCCAAACTGTGTAAGGTAGCCATATTCTGCACTTTGCCTAGTTGTGTAAGGTAGCCATATTCTGCATCTAAACTAATTATGTAAGATAACAATATGCTGCATTTAGAAATTGCAAGGACTAGCCATGTGTCACATTTGTGAAGATTAGCCATTTGTCAAACTTAGACAGAATTGTGAAGATGAACCACGCATCACACTTCGATTTGTAAACATTAGTCATGCGTCATACTTAGACAGATCTGTCAAGATCAGCCACGAGTCACAGTTAGATTGTATAAATAACCATTTGTATCACTAGATAGGATTGTGAAGATTAATCATGCATCACATTAGACAGAATTGCATAGATTAATCACGTATAAGAACTTGGAGAGTAGCCAATGTACTAACCACCCCACTCCTGCTCTCGTCCAACACACCACCCAAGCACAATACACGCCCATTGGGCTAGCCAAATTATTCACAAACGCACACCCAACATAAGTAAGACTTAGACACAACAAACAATCCCTGACACTGGACCAAATCCATATGGATACACCAAGCCACTGCACACAACCTTAAATGCCAGCCAATCTACACATAAAACACACAGATGCATCCCAACCTAGCAAGGATTCACATAGGAAACAACCCATGCATTTGGCCTTACCTGTACAAATACAAGTCAGTGCATGCAACCAACCATCTACAAAACAACACACACAGATGCCAGTTTCTCCTCGTTCTGGACCTATCCTATGTCATGCGCCTCGCCCCGTGGCACCTGTGGCATCGGGTTAGATTAGGCAGCCATTAATGCTCCGCCACATCTTGTATGTTTCCGGGAGCTGTGGCCTAGTGTTTTACTGCTTTTTGTGGTCGGAACTTATAAGCCACGCCTCTGCCAAAGCCCGGTGCGTTGCAACCATTGCGGTCATCTTCCTAGCAGCTTGTTTTGGTTCATAACGCTAAGTGTCTCTTTCGGTTCCTCCCTTGGGACCATTGCTCTTTCTTTCTCTCTGTTTCTCTCGGTGCCTTCCCTCCAGGCGCCTCTGTGCTTTCAGGCCTCTCTGTCTCTCACTGTGTTTCCTCTCGGGAGCTTCTGTGCTCTGCCTCGCACGACACCCCCACCCCAGGCACTCCCGGGCTGCCTCTCTTCCTTTTTCTTCCGCTTCGGTCAACGTTGCGGTGTCCTCCCTCTCCTCCGTCTTACACTACCCTTCAGGGTACTGCGTCTCTATCTTTTGTGCCCATTTGTTAACGCTGTCCACTCCGCTACTCTGGACTCCCTGATTTTGGCACTCCATTCTACACCTGTGTAGGGCTTCGTTTTACTGGGAATTCTTTTGTCCCTATGCCATTGAAGCCCACCTGCCATCAGTTCCTGAAGAGGAGTCGTCTCTAGTCCAATTGTCTGTGGCTGGGGTTTGTTGTGCCTACACAAGGCTTTTTCCCCAATTGGTCCCTCCCGGGAGAGGAACCCCATGTTGTACTGTTGAGTCAGACCTCACTGTGGCTTCTTCTCGGGTCCGACAATTTCTACACAAAAAAAAGAAGGATTACAGAGCTCGTTGACCTCAAATACCAACCAGCTCCGGATCCAGTCTCTCAGGTGAGGAGGAGGAGGAGGAGAGTCGGGGTTAAGGAGCAGATCAGCCAAAGGGGGCTGACAGATTGCAAAGCCAGAATCCAAAGATGGCTACTGCAGAGCAACTACAAGAACTGGTAGCTGCAGTTCAGAACATATCTGTGGATGTACAGGATCTGAACACAGAAAACTATATGTTGAGACAGATGCTAACCACTTGGGATCCCAGATATGCAAAGCTACCACCCATGCCTCTTCCCTTTGACAAGTTTGACGGGAGCCTGAAATGGTTAAAAGAGTTCCTGGATGCATGCAGCAATCTTTTCGCCTCCCGGGCAAACACATACAGCACAGATCATGCCAGAGTTGGTTTTGACATTTCTAACATGACAGGGAATGCTCTGGCGTGGGCTACCCCTCTGGTTACTGGTTCCAGTCTGCTGTTACAGGAAAATGGGGCTTTTGTTGCCCAATTTAAGCACACCTTTGAGAGACCGGAAATATAATTTTCAGCCTGTGAAGACCTTTTGGACGTTTGACAAGGGCAGTTGGATGTTCTTACCTACATCTCGAATTTCAAGCGGTTGGCCACGGAGGCTGTATGGCCAGAGCAGTCGCTGTTTGTCATATTCTGGCGTGGATTTAGAGAGGAGATCAAGGACGAATTGGCTAGGTCTCCACGACCCGCTTCTTTTGCCGATTTCCTATCAGCAGCGCTACAGATAGAATTCAGACTTCAAGAAAGGCGACATGAGAGGCGATGTCTGCGAAACCCTGCTTTGTCAAGAGAATCTCCTCCTACCATGTGCTCTCCCTCACCTCAAACAGATAAGCCTATTCAGATAGGCATGGCCCGACCCTCTCTGACTCCTGAAGAGTGAAGAGGTGCAGAGAAAAGGGATTGTGTGCTTATTGTGGTTCGGACCAACACCAAATAAAGAACTGCACAGAGCTCCCTCAAAGACGCTCAGAAAACAAGAGCCCTCGGTCCTAGTGGAGACAGGTCACTGAGGGGTCGAATCAAGTCCCTATGTTTCTCTCGTAATCAAACCTACTAACACCCCGGAAGATTCCCAACTTATGGTACTCCAGGTACTGCTCACTGTGGATCAACATCAGATTGAAGCTTTGGCCCTGTAGGACTGCCGTGCTGCAGGACACTTTGTGACATCATCTGGGAAGAAAAGGTGGGCCTGTGCGGAGTAGACCGCAAGGAGGATCAAAAAGTTGAAGGAGTTGATGGTAGCCCTCTAAGTTCCCGACTAATCACGCAAACCACTGAGGCACTGGAATTAACCATACAAGAACATACGGAAGTAATCAGATTTGACATCATCCGTGCAGCACATTTTTGGGTGATCTTAGGAATTACATGGCTACGGAAACACAACCCCCGGATCGACTGGTCCACTAACCAGTTGGGGTTTGATTCTCTCTTCTGTCAAAAGCATTGTCTTCAGGGTGCTTCCTATCAGGAGGTACACACTCTACCATCTAGCACCAACACGATGGTGGGGGTGCATTCCATTCCGTTTGATCTTTCAGCCTTTGACACAGTCTTTGCGGACAAAACACAGTTGGAGCTTCTACCCCACAGACCGGAAGACTGCTCAATCGACCTGGTACCCAACCTGTTGTTACCCTTTGGAAGGATGTTCTCATTGTCTCAGGTAGAAAAGAAAGCCCTCCGAGCAAACATTGATGAGAATATGCACAACAGACTTATCCGGCCCTCGAACTCCCGCCGGTGCCCCGCTCTTCTTCATACCAAAAAGGGATTCACTCGATCTCCGACCCAGCATCGATTTCCGGGGCTCAAACAAAGTTACCATCAGGGACCGGTACCCGATGCCTCTTATCAAGGACATCCTTGAGGCGGTGCAGGGAGCTAAAATATTCTCCAAACTCAAACTTTGCAGTGCTTACCATTTGTTAAGAATCCGCTCGGGTGATGAGTGGAAGACTGAATTTAGGACACCCTTTGGCCTATTTGAATACCATGTGATGTCGTTTGGGTTAGTCAATGCCCCAGCCGTGGTTATGGACCACATCTTTTCGGACCTTATGTTCATCTCTGTTATAAACTATCTGGACGACATTCTGGTGTTCTCAAGGAATCTACAAAAGCACAAACACCACCTCAACGAGGTTCTTTGTCGTCTGAAGTCACATCATCTCCTCGCAAAGAATGAGAAGTGAATTTTTGCAGTAAATATAGTGCCTTACCTTGGGTTCATACTGTCACAAGATATAGTTCAAATGAATACCAAGAAGACCGAGGCAATCCTCAACTGGGCCGCTCCCACCTCAGTAAAGGAGGTGCAGATGTTTTTGGGGCTAGCCAATTTTTACAGGCGCTTCATCCCTAAGTTCTCGCAGGCGGTCTTGCCCACAACACAACTGCTGAAAAAATCTTCTATGCCCTTTCAATGGAGCCCACAGGCTGATGAAAGCTTCAAACATCTTAAGGGATTGTTCTGTAGGGCTCGTATTCTTTGGCATCCAGACCAAGGGAAATGCTTTATCCTCGAAACTGATGCCTCTGCCGCGGCTATAGGTGCTGTACTGCTACAAGATGTTGGGTGTCCTGACCCACGTTTGGACTATTATGCTGCAAGATTTGGTGCTGTGGGCTTAGGAAATCCATGATGGCGGAAAAGACGGCGGAAAAGATTGCACCAGAATCCATGAGAACCGTGCAGTTTTGCGCACCCCAAAATGGTCCCCTGACCTGCCACCTACCAGTGCAAAGAAAGATGGTTCTGTTAAAAATCTGTTTTTATTAATGTCAAAAATTTCTAAGATCATGGGCCCGAAACCACTAAACAAAAATCCAACTATGGTTGAGTGTTTTACTTTACTCTACTGCAGATCCACATCAATGCCATGTCAAGCAAGGATCATATACTATCAAGTAAAATCCTTTCTTTTTGAAATGTATTAATGCAAGGCAGCTGTCAAAAATAGGTGCAGTGCTGGCATTGGACACTGACCGGTGCTGGCGCTCTATAAATCCTGATAGGAGAGCTGTCTTGCAGAACTGTGCAGTGAACAGAAGGGGGTTTTATGTAAGTAAAAGTTCAAAAGACTTGCTTTTCCTGAGAACCATTAACACCTCAGAGACAAACACAACAGCCCAGGATATCACATGGCATTGTTGATTGAGAGGGAGGAGTTTCCCCTGCAGCTTGCAGGACCCAACACAATAGACCCTTTCAACAGATTAGGGTCTAGCTGGCAACAGCTGCCCTGCCAAGAAGGAGAGGCCTGTGATCTCTGACTCACCAAGCTTCTGGGGGCGGGCCAGAGTGGATTGTGGATTCATATTGCAGCAAATATATGTTTAAGTTAAATTGCTTATAAAATCTTGTATTAAGCTCACAGAAAAGTACAATTTGGGGGTCCTCAATGTGGAAAATGCCCACACGATTTGAAACCAAACGCCACTTTGTGTGGTGTTCTGGGACCGAACCCCGCTATTTATTAATATTGCAGACACTGTGTTTAGGATAGAGACATAGTAATTTCCAGTAATATGCTCAGGGAAGGGGTGCAGGTCTGTGTACATTTTGAGGAAAAACCAATATGGCGAAAGTCAATAAAAAAGCACAAAATGTTGCCATTTTTGAACCCAGGCTCTGAGGGGGATAAGAGTTGGGTGAGAGTGTATCTTAAATTAATCTGTGAAATATGTATGTAATTTCAATGACCTATGTATCTGGGAAACCTGTTAGTTATGAAAAATTAATTTTCTAAGTAAAAGCAAAGGGGCGTTTCTTCAATAGACTGTAAGACTCTGACTCACTCTGACACACTATCCCTTCTCAAATCAGGTCACAGAGAATCCTTGACCTATCAAATCATGAGAGGGTGGGGCATGCAGAATGAGCCGACCCACCCACTTTCAAAACACATAAAAAGAGACTGCTTTGGACAGGCAAGACATTCATTTTCCATTTTCTTGCGGAGCATTTTGCCTGACCACACAACATCTAGAGGGAACATCCAGAACTTAGACTCCAGATAGACTACAGAACTTAAATCAAAGGCCTAACCCACAAGCTGAGAACTCTTCTCAGCAGGCCTTCAAAATCCAGCAATCCAACCAAACTATTCTACAGCCGGGCGAGCTGTTGGATTCTTTGCCAAGAACTTTTGCCAGAACCGGTAGCAGACCCAGAAAGCAGTGCTGTATCCAGAATCCACTTGATCCAGACCAGCAGAACCACAGACCAGACCGCTGTGAAGTGCCGACAGCAGAACCACAGACCAGACCAGAACCAGAGATCCAGAACCAGAGAACCAGTGCCAGAAACCGCCCAGAGTCCATCCAGTCCAAACCTGCTGACCAGACCCTGACGGCCTATTTAAAATTCATAGTGTGAGTACTCTGCCAGAACTGTGTTAAACCAATCTCTTAGTTTAAAATAATCTAATTCAAACTATTTTAACCTATTAGAACTGCATCATAAGAAATCGTGTGTCCATCCTGTTGATTCAAAACCTTCCACAGCGCATCTGTCATTCTAAAAACTTTAATTTCATTTCTGAAAATCTATCTCCACAAAATCGTCCGTATCTTTGGAACCGTGTGGGCTAGGAACGAGATTTATCTTTCATCTTAAAGCTAAGATTCTAAGCTTAAAGTTCCTCCATAATCGCGATCGACGCCCTCGGAAAAAAGTGCCGCAAATTGACAGTTTGCTTCATTTCAACCATGTGTAAAAATATCTGTCTTTTGCTTCCATTACTGAATACCGTTTTCAACCTGATAACCATCCCTGAATCAGTGGTAGGGCTGACCTGAACTGATTTAAAGTATCTCTCACTCACCCTGAACCTCTAGAGGGAATTAAAAGCATTTTCAGCATATTTTTCACTTCATTGCCACCACATTTAAAAGGATCTTGCCTGCTTTAAAATCATACCTGTTTTCCTCTAAGCTCGCTGGGGGGAACTGGAAATTTGTATAGCATTTTGTATTCCTGAGAATTGTGTGCTCTCCTTCCATCTCCTTATCTTGCATGGGGGGGAGTGAATTGTCAAAGAAAAAGTGATCATATTATCTTTTGTTGAAATCATATCAAGTTTATTTCTGTGCTGCATTTTTCGCTCATTGCTTTTCCTTGAAACCATAAAAGTATTTTCTGCTACCTTATCCTTCCTATACTAACTCCTCATTGATTGTAAAGAAGTGTGCTAGTGTCAGATTATCTATTGTTGATCAACATAATATTCATAAGGGTGCTATCAAATATTAATTTATTATAAAAGTGTGATATATATATATATTGTTTAATTTTTCCAATAAATCTTTTAAATTGCAAAACAAACCTACTTCTTGGCTCAGTGAGATCAGGGGGATTCATAGAGAGGGGTGTTATACAAGGGTTTATCATCAAGGGTATAACTTGCTATAAAAATATATAAATAAGGGCTTCCCTTGAGCAATACCAGACAAGGCACTGACTTAGTGGGAGTGCTTGATTGGAGTCACCTAACAGATTGGGGGCTCGAGCCGGGATTCTGGATTAAATCTATCACTTGTGCAGATTAATACAGTGTGATAACTGACAGGATATATAAATTCTGTTGGATCACCACGCCGTGTTACACTGTAAAAACACCCCTCAAAGGAATGCTCTAAGGAAACGGTGTGTTTTGCAAAATAAAATACAAACTTCTGTAAGTCAGGAAGGAAATCAATTTCCAGAATGACGACCTTGGTAGATATCAAAATAGCCAGAGAACACCTCTTACATAAGCTGTCTGTGAGAGGTGAGTGGGCTCATCAGGACCAGGCGGTCTGGTTGCAGGCAATCGCACCCCAGATCACTGAAACAGGGTCAGATAAATGGAGAGATCAGGGTCCCTTACATGTGGCCTTGAGTGAACTATATATGGCCCCTAAGGCCAAGGATGAGCACAACAAGATTGCCTGGGTAGCGGCATATTTATATTTATATATGGGAGCCATACAGGACAAATGTGCTGAAGGCCAAGATCTGGCAAATAGGCAACTGATGGCATTAGAGAAGGCCCAATCTTACCTGGTCTCTTCTGAGCAGAGGCTGCAGAGGAGCCAGGAGTCAGAAATTGATAGTAGCCAGTATATTATTAAAATAAAGGGGGATATGGATATCCTGCAACAGGAAAAGTCTGACCAGGATAACAGATTTCTGGCCTTGCAGAAGGAGTACCAAGAAGGTTTGGACGCCCTACTGCAGAGCCAGAAAAAGCTGGAGCAACAACTGGACTTCAATAGGGAATGCGCAGAGCAGGTAGTCACCCTGCAAAGCCACCTAGATAGGGAGAAGACAGAGAGCAATAAACGGATTTTGAAAGAACTGGATACCCAGGCAGAGTTTGATCAAGAACACCAGAAAGCTGGTGCATTCAAAGGCAGAGGGACGACCTGGCGGCAAAGATGCAGGCTCTTAGTCAGGAAAGGACACCTTAGGCCAAGAAGTCTGCCAATTAAAGGAAAAAATTGAAGAAAATCACTTGGCCCTCCAGGGACTGGGTGACCTCCGAAAAGAGCATCAGAACTTGTTAAAGCACACCAGGAGGGTGGAAGATGCTCTGGCAAGAAAGGAACAGGCCAGTAGGGATGGGACTCAGGAGGTAACCCTCCTGCAGCAAAGACTGGCCCAGTATTCCAGGACCAACCAGGAAGCGTAGAAAGAAAATGAGGCTCTCTGTCAGCACAATGATAGGCTCCAGCAACAGGTAGCCATGCAGGAGAGACTGATAGAGTCTAGTAAGGCCTTAACTGAGGAACTGAAAGTGCAGGCTCTTGCATTGCAACAGGGAGCAGGGGCTGACAGAGATGAGGTTCGCTGGGAAAGGGAAACACCTGAGCATAACCTCAGGAGCCCTAGTAGCAGAGGCCTTCATCTCTCCCAGTCCTGCCACCTCCTTGTCCCCTGGCGCACATGAGCACAGGGCCACAGGGATGGCAGATTACTATCCAGCCAAAAGTATGGGGTTCATAGGCCAGTACCTCCCAGGAATGGATGGGCGGGCATCCGGGTATGGGCACCCAAGCACAGTGCAATTTAGTGGGGAACCCCAGGAAAGTAGGCCCACTAAGGGCATCCTAAAAACCTCTGCCCAGTTAGGTCAGTGGGGGGGTACCCATCAAATCCTGGCAGCAAGGAGGGATCTGGAGACTCCTCTGAGCGGCCCAGGACACAGGAGAATAGGTCCCCACATTCTGCCAGCCATTCCCCGGCTCGCTGAATCCAGGAAAACCTGGAAGATCAGACGGGCACCTCTGGGAGCAGTGCCTCTGAGTCAGAGGATGAGTGGACTAGGGTTACCCGAACCAAAAAGGCCAATAAGGCAAAAAGGGCCTTGCTTAAGGACCCCTTAAAGCAGATCAAGGCAATAAGGAGTGTCATCACCCCTTATCACAAGAACGCCAAGTATTCTGTTTGGGAACACTTGGAGCTTTATGAGCAAATGACGGAGACTTTCCATTTGAAAGACAGCAGTAGCTGCATTCAGTATGTAAAATGGACATTCTCCCCTGAATACTCCAGTTTCTTTGCGGGGCTGGAGGACCAAAATCATTCAAGATGGTCCACCTACAGGGCGGCCATCTTGAAACATTTTTCTGTTAACAGAAATCCCCAAGAGGTTCGAAAGGCAGCCTACAATTTGCAATGTTGGGAGGATCAGGCCCCACAAGAATTTGTGCAGGAGTTAAAAAAGGGTACGCACGGACAGTAAAGAATTTGTTAATAAGTTTTTCCATGCCTTACCCAAATACATAATGACCCAGCTCATGAGCGATTTTCACGAGAAAAGATCTTTAGACTGCGTCATTGAGCAAGCCACCCACATCTATGAGGTGCAGAAACCGGTGGAAAATAAGAATCAGCCCAAAAACCCCAAAACCAACAGCACCCCTGCTGCTGCCAAGGTGGCAGAGGTAAAGGTTGCCCCCGTTTTAGATTTGGAGATGGGGGGACCTAAAAACCTGCCGGCACCGAATAATTCTAAGCCCAGAAGGCCCTCGGGCCAGTCACAGACAGGGAGTCAAGGAGGTAGTCCCACAAATGGGGTCCCTGCTCCCCTGACGATGTAAGTTCCTACTATAAGGGAAACAGTCCAATCCTGGGTTATGTGTGGACTCCTCCGGCCCAAAGGGGGGATCCAACCAAGCGCCCAAACCAGGGAACTTCCCTCCGCACTTCTCCCAGGAGGGCAGAAATTCACCAAATCCTGGGTGGAACTTGTTCCCCAGGTATCCACCCAACTTCCAGCCCCAAAATCATCCATCCTTCTTTCCCCAATTCCCTGAACCCAGACAACCAAATCCGGGAGTGGGGAGGCCAAGGGTGGAGGGGTACCCAAATCTTCCCAACCCGGGGTACTACCAGAGAAGGGATAGCTACCCTTCCCGGGATCAGCCCAGGGGAGAAAATAGAACCCCGTGTCAGCCTGAGCGGGTTTCACAGTTAGAGCGCCAGGTACAAAATATGGCACGGGATATGGGTCACGCACTGAGGGCTCAACAGAACCCTCAGATGAGCATGCCACCGCAGAATGCCCCAAACTCTGAGCCTGGTGCTCCAGAACAATGACGGGAGCAGCACCCAGATAACCCACCGGTTCCCAGGGAGGAGGCACAAGGGGAAGGGGGGTGTAAAGCCTTGGATGAAGCTTCCTTCCCCACTTGTAAACAACCCCTGGAAACCCAGGAACCCAAAACTAAATCTCCTACCCCTGGAAGTCTGCCACCCAAGGAGCAGAGAGGAGGTAGGAGAAACAAAGGACCCAAACAGACCCATTTTGTGGAGGAGGTACAGGTCTTCCAATTTGAGGGAGAGGGATCCCAAGAGGATCCTGGGGAAAGGATATTCTCCTTCAGAGATTCCAATCCAGACTGGGTAGATGTGGGGATTGAGCTGTCGCCGCCCATCATTCTATCTCAGAACCAACAATATCGAAAACACCTGGTTCAAACCCATTCTATTGACTGCCTCCAAAAAGGGGGGCTGCCCAGAACCGGAACCAGGGGAACCCAAAACCGCATCCATAGACTGGGTAGATGTGGGGATTGAGCTGTCGCCGCCCATCATTCTATCCCAGAACCAACAATACCAAAAACCCCTGGTCCAAACCCATCCTGGTGACTGCCTCCAAAAAGGGGGGGGCGGCCCAGAACCGGAACCAGGGGAACCCAAAACCATATCCGGTTGCCAACTTTTTCTTTCAGATTCCCAAGACTCTCCACAGAATTTTACCCAGATCTCTTCTCTCTCAATGTTCAAAACCAGAAAATTAGCCCACCAGTTGTCCAAAAATGTGCATTATCTGTGCCCCCTTGAGAAGAAGGAGGGAAGATACTATGCCCCGGTACAAATACAGGGGCAGGGTACAATTTTGGCACTGGTGGACGGGGGATCCCAAGCTACCCTTCTGTCCAAAAGGGCCTTTGATGAGCTAAATTTAGGAAGGGGGGAGAATTACAGAATTCCTCTCACCTCTCTTCCTGGACAGCTCCAGAACTTTGACGGGAGGGAAATTCCGTCGAGGGGACTGCAGATTTGGACATCAAAATTGGACGACACAAGGTGAAACACCCGGTCGTAGTAGTGACTCCAGAGGGCACCCCTTGTTTACTAGGGAATGACCTCCTGAGAAGGTTGTCATCTCTAATAGATTGCGTAAACAAGGTCCTCTGGACCCAGACCAGTCGACCAATAAAATTAAAGCAGAGTGTCAACTATGTTAGCTTAAACGGCACCTGCCACATGGTTGAACAAAAATCTGACCAAGTAGAATTTAATTTCCAGAATAACCAAATTCCAGATGTGACAGTAATAGCAGTAGAACAACAGACTGGTGATGGGGGGGTCCTCTCTATTTCTGAAAATCAACCTTCCTTCCAGTTTAAGGTGGTATTCCACACTGGAAGGAAACACTCTGAAATTCTTTACTAATCCACAATCAGACATTCTCACTCCGATAGTCCAGAAAGATGTGAAATCAGCTCAGAGCCTGGCTGATGTTCAGCAAATTGGAGAGCAGTTGTTCATCCCTGTTCAGTTAAATGAAGGGAAGGACTCTGTTCTCGTCCGAGTGTGTGTGAACAAAGGTAAGAGCTTCATCAGCGAAGCCGTGTTCCACCAACTCCCAACAGATCCAGCCATTCCCACGTTCAAACTGATAGACAAATGGGAAATGGATCTGGAAACACCCAAGTCCAAACATCTCCTGCCAAGCAGGTGTATGCTCAAAATCTCCATTGGCAACAAGTGCATAGTCCATAATTGTTGGGTTTTGCGAGACGTCACTGCCGCCTTGTACTTAGGCAGTGACATTCTCAATCGCTTTGCCATTAGTTTGGACCTAATAAACTTCAAAGCTTGGTCCCGATTGGCAGATAATCCCATGGGCTTTGATGATCCAGAAAAAGCATTTAGGTCAGCTCAATTGCTACCATATGCAGTTGAAATTCAGATTAAAGAGGAAGTCACCATCCCAGAAAGGACCCGACAATTCTCCCTGGAAGTGAAAGTTAAAAGAGAACAAAAATTGAAAAACCCTGATTCTTATATTCATCTAAATGCTTCTCTCCAACAGCAAGGGTTGGGGGTAAACCCAACACCATTAGTCAACAAAGAACATGACACCATTCCAATAGAGGTGGATAACAGCGACTTAAAGAGTATCACTCTAGCCGCAGGCACCATTATTGGAATGGCGGTTGATGACCGACATTTCTCCATTGATTTAGGAAATGAACTGTTAGGACCAATCCCCAAGGACTGTTTTGACAGTGACAGTGAGGACAATACAACGCCAGACAGGATCTTTACCCGGCATGGGGGGAACTTCCTGGTGTGCACTTCCTGCCCTTATGGTAAGGAAGATGTGACTTGTGACTTCAGGAGGGATGAGGTGATTTTCCAGGTCCATGAGGGCTGCCTTTCCCACCTGAAGCCTCCAGTCCAAATCAGCACTCTGACCAGGGACTTCTCCACCCAGCTGGAGGAGGCCGCTGAGATAGCAAAACCAGAAGTCTTTCCAGGCTTCAGGCAGATGGTGGAAGAGAGAGTCAACCTAGCTGATGCCTGTGTGACTCTGGAACAGAAGCAAAAGTTGAAACAAGTTTTCTTTGATTTCCAAGATCTCTTTGCTGTAGACTCATATGACTGTGGTCGCACCGACATCCACACAACAACAATTCCCACAGACTCTGGCATGACTCCAGTGTTTGTGAAGCAATATCGCTTGCCTCTCGCATCCATGGAGCCCCTTACTGAAATAATTAAGAATCTTGAGTCCCGGGGAATAATCCGTCCAGTGCACAGCACCTTCAATAATCCGGTGCTGGGAATATTGAAGCCAAACATCCAGTGGAGACTCTGCGCCGACCTTAGGGAGCTCAACAAATGGGTCCATACTTCCAGATGGTCTCTTCCCTACATTGACCAAGGACTGGCCCAGATCCCGGGGTCACAGTTATTCACCAAAATAGAACTGACCAATGGGTACAGGACTGTGCCTGTCAGTAGGGAGGACCAATACAAGATGGCTTTTACCTTTGGGGGCCAGCAGTACACGTGGACCCGGACTCCCTTTGGATACCTCAACTTCGGCAATTAATTCAACATTTTCCTACACAAGGCCATGCCCGACCTGGGTGCGAGGGGTAACCTGGCTTATGTAGATGATGTCCTCATCAAAAGTTCAACTGTGGAGGAACATATAGCGGAGATCCGTTATGTTCTGACCCAGTTGAGGGCCGCCGGAGCAAAACTTTCCTTTCAGAAAGCACAGTGGTGTAGAACCCGTGTTAATTTCTTGGGGCATGAGATTACTCCTCAGGGTCTCTGTCCCCAAGAAAAGAAAGTGGAAGCACTTCAGAAACTGAAAGACCCCACAACTCTGCAGGAACTAAGGAGCCTCCTTGGACTGACTAATTACAGCAGAAAGTTCATTGAGGGCTACGCAGAGATCACCAGACCCCTGATTCATCTCTTGAAGGAGGGGTAAAGTGGGAATAGGGTCCAGAACAATCCGAGGCAGTAAGACAGCCCAAAAGAAGCCTCTCACAAGCGCCCTGCCTAGCTTACCCTGTCAGAAACAAGGAGTTTTTCCTGGAGACAGGGTTCTCTCATACGTGCTTGACGGCAGTATTATACCAAAAGCATGACAAGGTCAATAAAGTAATCTCCTATGCGAGCAAAACTTTATCCTCTGTGGAGGAAAAATTCAATAATTGTGAGAAGGCACTCCTGGCAATGGTGTGGGCATTGAAGAATTACCGCCTGTTCACCCAGGGGGAGCACATCATAGTGGAGACTCCACACCAGCCTCTGCAATATCTCCAAAGTGACAGAATCCGGTCCGGAAATGTGAGTAATTCCTGAATTACTTCCTGGATTCTGTCAATGCAAGGCTTTCCTGTGGAGGTCATATATGGCCAAAACAAGAAGAGTCCCCTCGCACAAGATCTGGCTGACTTGCATGATTGTGCCAGAGAAAACTGTCTCGAGGACAAAAGTCTAAAAATCAAGGACAACATGGAGGCATACCTTAATTCCCCACACTAAGTCTTTGAAGAGGACAAGTGTGAGGGAATGCCCACTGTCTATGTGGATGGATGCTCTTACCATGTTGACAACAACGGGGAAAAAGAACTGGTGGCCGGCGTAGGGAATGCATGGGTGAAGGAGTCCCCAGAACCCTCCGCTGGGTACAAAATTGGTCCCCGAAGTAGTGAGGTGGCAGAATTGACGGCTGTGAATCAAGCAATCCTCACTGCTGTCCAACATCAACTCCACGAACTGGTCATAATCACAGATTCAGATTATGTACGGAACGGGTTCGTGGAGCACCTGGTTAATTGGAAAACCAGAGGCATGTTATGTGCTAATAACAAACCCCTGAAACATGGGAAGTTAATTAAAAACATTGATGATCTGGTCACCTCGAATGGGATGACCATCTACTGGAAGAAGATCAAGGGTCATTGCAAAGTAGAGGGACAAGACAAAACTGGAAATGACTTAGCTGATCAGCTGGCCAAAACCGGGGCCATCCAAGGGGATCTAATAGAAATAGAGTCCCTGTTGGGGAACTCTAGGTCACTGCTATCACTAGGTCCCAGACAAATGCTCACAATGATCGTTCAACTGCACAATGGAGTAAGGAGACCCCAGATGCTGATTTGATTACGGCTCAAAAAGGGGATCCAATAATTGGTAAGTTTTACCAACACATTGAGGACCCTGAGAACTTTCCCCTGACGGATACCGATTACATTGGGAAAGAGGACCTTGGAGTGTTGATGAAACGTCCAAAAATGTTCCGAATCCAAGACGGTTTGTTGGTAAGGAAATCCCAAGCTGGCCATGATCAGTCGGTGGTCCCTACCTCATTCCGAAGCCTGATGTTAAGTCACGCCCATGATGTGGCCACCGCCAGTCATAGGGGGTTTCATACAACACTTGACATCTTAAGAGAGGTTGCATAATGGCCACACATGGGGCAGGACCTCAACCAATACTTGAAGGGGTGTCTTGTGTGTGCACAATTTCAGCCAACATCCCTCACACACCGGCGCCTCTCCAAAAGAGGGGCATGACACTGTCATGGTCAGATTTGCAAATCGACTTCATAGGCCCCGTGATTCGCTCCTCTAGGGGAAATAAGTACATGTTGACGGTCACATGCTTATTTACTAAATGGGTGCAATGTCTCCTGGCCCCAAACTGCAAGGCAGAAACAGCAGCTGCCCTGATGATCAACCACATATTTTCACGTTTTGGTCTACCCCAAAGGATTGAGTCAGACAGAGGTAGCCATTTTACCAGCGAAGTAATGACTAAGATGTGGGAGATACTGGGGGTTAAAAGGAAGCTACATATTCCTTACCGGACAGCCTCTTCTGGTGCAGTGGAGAGATACAACAGAACCATAGTGAGCATCTTAAAAAAGTTTGTGGTAGATTCTGGGCCAGGTTGGGATATCCGATTACCTCTGGTCCTAATGGCCATCAGATCTACCCCTTCATCTGCAACTAAAATGTCACCGTTTGAGCTGATGACTGGACGCAAGATGGTGCTTCCCCAGCATTTGCTACAGGACCCAAGAGCAGACATTGATAAATGCCTCCACAACTCATGAGTATGTGGAGAATTTAAGGAAACACCTTCAACATGCTTTTGCATATGCTCAGCGGAATCTAGAAAGATCAGCTGATAGCATGAAAACCCATTACGACCTGAAGACCACCCGGAAAGAATGCAATGTGGGAGACCGGGTCTATCTATACAATTTCCAAAGAAACCAGGCCAAACAGCAGACATTTTTACCTACATGGAAGGGACCGTTTGAAATTGTAGGTAAGATCTCCCCATTTACCTACAAGATCCGCCTCCCCAAAGGGGAAGACAAGTGGGTCCATATAAATCAGTTAAAGTGTTGCCATCCCAGGCACACTCTGCAGCAACTGGAGGATTCCTCTGCAAAACCAGAGGGGGCCGCTCCAGAGTAATTCAGTTCCAACCCTAAAATATCCCACATTTACAGGGTAATTCATAGAAATTCGCACAAAAATGGTGCACGCGGCTGGAGCACAGTGTCCCCGTGCGATACACTGCGCCAGCCGCGTGCAAAAAAATCCTTTTCATCGCACAGCGTATTCATGGATTTCAGCCTCCGAAACCAGCCGTGGCACAGAGTGGCGCAGCGACCCTGCAGCAGAGCCAGTTACGCCCCCAAGAACGCCCTCGCACAAGGAAAAGCCTTCAAAATCCCCAAATCATCGCAAAGGGCTGCGCTAACCCTGGACCAGTTCACAGGGCTGGCAAACAGCAAACGCCAAGCGGGGAACGTGTATTTCAGTGGTTTGCGGGAAGTTCCACACGCGATTGTCCGTGTACGTGTGCATCTGGGGTGCGTGGGAAGTAAAACACACAAAAACACCAGGGTACGTGTATTCCAGGGGTGCGCGGAAGTATCACATGCAAAAGCAGCAGGGTACGTGTATTTCAGGGGTGCGCGGGAAGTATCACACGCAAAAGCAGCAGGGTACTTGTATCTCAGGGGTGTGTGGGAAGTATCACACTCGATTCCACCAGGGTACGTGTATTCCAGGGGTGCGCGGGAAGTATCACACGCAAAAACAGCAGGGTACGTGTATTTCAGGGGTGCGCAGGAAGTATCACACGCGATTCCATCAGGGTACGTGTATTACTGGGGTGCGCGGGGAGCACCACACGTGAATTGCACGTGTGGGTCCTCCCAGGTGTTCCCTCTACACCCTCCACGGCCCCTGCAGGTGGCCCACACCACAGGGGCCTACACTGCACATGTCCTGCAGGCACCCCATCCACCATGGCCATGCCCCCCAGCCAACCCACATGTCACCTTGCACTACTGCCCACCAACGCATGTCCCCCTGGACCCCCAGCCACCAGGGGCAGCCTCCACCAGCCCCCCACCCATGTCCAACTCATGTCTCCCTGCACCCCCACCCCCCAGCAGTGCAGGGGCAGCCTCCACCAGGCCCCCACCCATGTCCAACTCATGTCTCCCTGCACCCCCACCCCCAGCAGTGCAGGGGCAGCCTCCACCAGGCCCCCACTCATGTCTACCACCACCCCCACCCCCCAGCAGTGCAGGGGCAGCCTACACCAGGCCCCCACTCATGTCCCCCTGCACCCCCACCCCCCAGCAGTGCAGGGGCAGCCTCCACCAGGCCCCCACTCATGTCTACCACCACCCCCACCGCCCAGTCACCAGGGGCAGCCTCCACCAGGCCCCCACTCATGTCTACCACCACCCCCACCCCCCCAGCAGTGCAGGGGCAGCCTCCACCAGGCCCCCACTCATGTCCAACTCATGTCTCCCTGCACCCCCACCCCCCAGCCACCAGGGGCAGCCTCCACCAGGCCCCCACTCATGTCTCCCATCACCCCCACCCCCCAGCAGTGCAGGGGCAGCCTCCACCAGGCCCCCACCCATTTCCAACTCATGTCTCCCTGCACCCCCACCCCCCAGCCACCAGGGGCAGCCTCCACCAGGCCCCCACTCATGTCTACCATCACCCCCACCCCCCAGCAGTGCAGGGGCAGCCTCCACCAGGCCCCCACCCATGTCCCCCAGCCAACATGTCAACACAATCTAGATCCCTGGCCCTTATGGTCATCCTCCAAATGCCAAACACCCACCTGAGTATTGCATCCACCCACTTAGAAATGGCAAAAACATGATATAACCACAAAAGCAAGTTTGGAAATGAACACATGTCCCTCACATACACCCAATGGGTGTCAGTGAATGTCAAAACACATATCATGATATGCATGAAACCAATGAGATGATACTACACATTGAAGTTTGAAGAAAAATATGTATTAAACGCAACATAAATTGAACCAAAAAAGAAAAAAAATAATGGAAATTATTTTTAAAAAAACAAGCAGGTACGTGAAATAATGCAAAACCAAAAATCATAATGCAAACGAAAGGTGTCCAATGTCACAGTCCACTAAAGTTAATCCAATGGAAAATTAAAATCGAAAACCATTGCTCCATGGGGAAATCATTAAAAAAAATGAAAATCCAAAAGTCAACTATATACAGGTAAACAATCCAGGGTCCATGATCCCAACAGAAGAAATTAAACCTATCTAATAACACTACCTAAAAAAATAAAATATATACAAAAATCTGGGCCATTGTCCCAAAGGTCCCAAAAAAATGCTAAACCAAAGGAAACCTAACTCTAACTACAGAACTATTTACAAGGGCAGCGGGCTAGTCCGACGGCTCACTTCGGGATGTTCCGGGCCAGGGCATCATCAAACTCATCGCTCCTCCTCCATGGCCCTGAGAGTCCGCAGGGCCGTCCACATGTTCCCCCCAAACTCCCTGCGGATTGCCTCGAGGCACTCGGCACGCCTCAGGGCCCTCCGCATGGAGTTCTCCGCCCTGACCATCGTGAGCCGTGCCTCTTCCGCCCGCTGCCGCTCCGCATCTATGGCGTGGCCCAACCGCTGCCACACGGAAGACACTTCCCGTCCTGGGTCCTCCAGCCCTCCAGCCGATGCCTGCCCCTCCGATGTCGAAGGCCCGAGCCTTCATGGCTCCCATCACGTTGCTGCTGCTGCTGCGCCTCTGCCCGTGCACTGCCTCCTGCTGCCTGCACATCCTCAGCTGGCTGGGGTGCAGTCGTTGATGTGGCCACTCCTGCTGGACATCCGACTCCCGACTGTGGCTGGGATGCCTCCCCCACCAGCCTGGCCGCACCGTCAGAGGCAGCTCCACAGGGCACCCAGGTGACTGATGGGTGGGAAGATGGCACGGAGGACGACTGGCGCATAGGGGGTTCAGTTGAGGAGGGGGTCTGAGAAAGCCCCATCAAACGGAGGAATCCGGCCTGGGTGACCAGTCCCAGTAGGCCGACGCAGTCAACGAGCCATTCGAGATGACGTGCAGTCTCCTCATGAAAAGACTGCAGGTAACCTCGCATGGCCCGTTGACGCAACGCCACACCAGTCAGGACAGGCTCAACCTGGACCCGGATAGCCACGTCCGCAGGCAGAGGAAGGCCAGTTGACGTGAGCTCATCCCCTGTCTGAAAAACGGGTCAGGACGTAGGCATCCCTGCTGGTGCAAGATGATGCAGTGACAGGATCAGGGACAGGATTGCACACAGGCACCTCCGCGGCGACCTGTGTTGCCTCCTCTGCCTGGTCCTGCACTGCACCACTAGCACCAGTGGAATCCCCACCTCCATACCCCATCTCTGTTGCTTGCACGGCCTCCTCCTCCACCAAACCCCCCACCAACCTGGATGACTCCGTGCCATCTTCCCCCGTTGGGCCCTGTGGGGTCCCTGCTGCCCCTTCTGCTGCCGAGGAGTCCAACTCCGACCTCTGCCTCTTGGACCTCCCCCTGGCAGCTGCGGCCTGGGACGCGGCACCGGACTCCTCACTCCCCGACGAGATCACAACCTGGGAGGGGAGCCGGGCCTTGGGTCTCTGGCTGGCAGTGCGATCCCCGCCGCTGTGCTCCACAGCACCTTCTCCGTCCTCTTCATCAGTTGACGCTGCAGACAGGGAGAAATAAAACACAGGCATCAGGGCACTGTACAATGGACACATACACACATGACAGTTGCACATGAGCGGCATTGGAGCTATGGAATCCCAGTCGGGAGTCTTCGGTTCCAGCAGGGGTGGTCACAGCAACAGCACCCCTGGCTGATGTGCAGGCAGCAAATGGCAGGGCACGTGGGCAGCAGGCAGTCAGACAGCAGCAGATTGCAGGTGGGAGTGTTCTCAGGGCTCTGGGGGGCAGTAAATCGGCTTTCTGGGCAGGAGCGTGGTTTTCCGTGTGCTTACGCGTGGCCAGCTTGATATGGAGTGATTTGGGATGTGAAAAGTCCTGCACGTCTGCGTGTAATTCGAGGAAAGGCCCTTAGGGCGTAAGCGCGTCTGCACGCATACGCGATTCCATTGGCCCAAAGGCCCCCATGCGCAGCTGTGACGTCACGCGCGTGGCCGTAGAGAATGGCGCGTGTAAAAAAAAAGAGATACACGTCCGAGTGTCAAAGCGCGTAATTGGTGGAAATGGCCTCATCGCGTATGCGCGTCTGTGACGTGTGTATAAAAGGTATGTGTAGAACGCCATTTCCTTGTACGTGCTTTTCGTGGAGAGCGAGTGGGTGAAATCTGTACTTCTTGTCGGTTCATACGCGATTTACTTCACAGCGTTTCCAGTTCGTACTCCCTGTTACCTCTGACAGCTTTTTCTCTTTTCCTCTTTTTCCTGGGCCTGTTTCCTCAAACAGCGTTCCCTTCTACTGTTGTCCTGTCTCCTCAGACAGCGTACAATTCTTCTTTTGGCGGGGGTGTTGCCAACGCGCACACACGCATATTTTTCACGCTTTTGTTCCTGGCAGACGGTGAGTCGCACACGTATTTAACACCTGTGCTTGCCCCGTGTGTCGCGTACCCCTTCAGAGGTCATTCTAGGCTGCGTGTGACACGCATACGTTCATTCTTGTGTTTCTGGGTGCCACAGCGTAGTGCAGGTTTATTTTTCCACGCACGTGGTCTAGGAGGGGTTGCGTGCACCTTACTTCCCTTTTTTGGGGTGCCTGTGCGTTGCGTGACCCGTCATCTTTCCCCAGGGGTGACATACAGCCTTGCTAGAGCACTAGGGTACGATTACCATCTGGTACCCAACCCCTTTGACCCCCAATTGCCTAGGACAATAGTTCACATCGACTCCCATACGCACAATAACATCAGTGCCATGACTGGGAGGCGAACAAGCCGTAAGGGTGGCAAAGGTGGCCGAGCCCCAAGTGGTGGCTGTGGTGGATCCGGTAGGGGATGTGGCCGTGACTTGCAGGGTGCCCCTAGCCCCCCATGTGTGGAGGAGCAGTCAGGGACACCCATGCCCCCCCCCCCGGTTGAGGTTAACGTGGCTGACACCATCCATGCTCAGCCCTTGTTGGACCAGCCCACTGTGGAACCAGACCTGGCACAGGGTGACTCCATGGCTGACTTCCAGGTCAGCAGGTCTAGGCCACGTGCGCTGGTGAACGTTGGTGTCATCAGGCCACGTGGATCAGGGGCAGCTAGGTCATCTGCTGCCCCGCATAGGCAGGCTGGGGAGGCTGCAGGGCAGCTGCGGCTCCATCCACCCCACCTCTCACACACCCAGCCAGGACTGTGTCAGTCCAAGTCCATCATGCTGACATTCCCCCTGACACCATCACTCTTGAGCTAATGCCTGCACCAACTACCATGCTGAGTGTGCAATCCCACACTCCTAGTACAGAGTCCACCGGGGCTCCTGCCCCTAGTGTCCAGAGCGGCGTAGGACACTCAGGATCCCCACCACCTTCCAAGCAAAAGAGGAAGAGTGCTCGTTCAGTAGAGGCTGATGCCCCAGACAGGGCTACACAGTCCGGAACGTCAAGGAAGCCCAGCTTCAATGAGGCCGAACTGAATGCACTTGTAGAGTATGTGTCCGCACATAACCGAGAAATGGTGATTGTTGCAGGATCCAAGACCAAACCTGCACGATGTCAGGCACACTGCAGACCATTGTGGACATCATAAGTGCCCTTGGAATCGTGAGGCGCACAGCTACTGAATGCTACAAGCGCTGGAATGACCTGAAGCGCAGGGCAAAGAATAAGCTGGCCTCAAGTCATGCCGCAACTCTAGTGACTGGAGGTGGGTCTCCAGCAGACGACATAGAACTCACTCCACATGAGCAGGTTGCTGGGACCTACGTCACAGAGGAACAGATCCAAGGCGTGGGAGAACTGGCAGATTAAGAGGTATTGTCCGGTGAGTGCACATGCATGTGTGTGTCATCCATGTGCATGGTGTGTGTGGGAGGGCTTCTGTTTGTGTGCCAGGGGAGGGTGTGTGTGCCTGAGTGGTTTGGGTCACCCATGTGCCTCTTCCTATACATTCTGCGCACCAGCATTTGGGTATAGCAGCATCCCTTCTGCCAACATTAGACATCCAGCCCAACACCATGCCAGTTGCCCTTGGAGTGTCATCTTGCCGCAACATTGTTGCTTATTTACCTCTGTTTATTCAGGCAGATTTTTTGCATACCACCACTTTTACTCAGGATTTCTCAGTCCTATTGTCACATGTCTGACATGGCTATGGTACAGTGGACTGGCTTTGTTTCCTGGACATGATTTGTTTAGTCATGTCCCTGTGCTATAGGACCATTTTGGACTGGCAGCTGCAAGTTCAACATTTGAACCATGTGAATGAAAAAATCAATTTCATTAGCAGACTGGACTGAATGAACAATTGGTGATCTCCTCTCCCTCTTCACTTCATGGCTAGGGTACATGCCATCTGTGTGATGGCCTGTGTATTTGACCTGCCAATCACTGGCCAATGTGTGATGCCACTGCTAGGCAGCATGCAGCAAATGTGTTCATCTTCCATCTTGGTGTCATCAATGTGTGCCATCTGCCTATCCTTCACACGCAGTGACGGTGCATGCATGGGAGGGTTTTAGTCATGTGGGACATGTGTCAATCAAGTACTGTTTCTGTAGCCTCTCGGCCCTAATTGTGTGCCATAGTGCTAATGCCTGTTTCCATTTGTTTTCTTTTATGTCTTTGCAGGGGATGACGCACTTGATACTTCTGGGGTTGTGGAGATGGTGCAGACCCAGGAGGGGTCTGAGGGCCGACCGACCACCAGTGAGGGACATGGTATGGTAGTGGGTGAGAACCCACAACTGCTGCAGGTCGTGCTCTCAAGGGGTGTCTCTGGCTGCACCTCCCCCAAGCTGTATTCAGGTGTCGATTCGGATGATGAGACCTATGTGCCGTCGCAGGTGATTGTTCCTGGTAGGGATTCTGTTCTGTCCGACCCACCTGCACCAGGGTTAGAACCCTCAATGGGATGTCAGTGTTGGCAGGTACGCCTTTGGTGGTTACGGATGCAGGGTCACACTCCGCGACATCTGATCCTGTTCCTGGGCCAGCAGATCAGAGGGGGAATGCAGTCCTGCAGCCCCAGGCAGTGCTGGCACAGCAAGGCACAGTTCGCACTGCCCCAGACAGGTGTGGTGCCCGCCGACGTGGTGGCCGTCAGCCACCTGGCAATACCGCATGGGTGCAATCCATATACGGTATGGCAACCCAACAGGCAGCATCATCAGAGATGATGGCTCAGGCCATGGATAGAGTGGCCACTTCCATTGTCCCCCCCGAAAGGCTGATGGAGCGACTACAGCAGGCAACCGACTCCATCTGCCAGTCACACAGGGAGGACATGTTGGCGTCCGACAGGGACAGGCGGGCGGCACTGGCGACTCTGCAGGAAGCCATTTCCATAGAGTCCCAGGGCCACAGGGAAGCCCTGAAAGTGGAACTCCTTCACCTCAGGACAACTATTGTTGAGCTTGAGGCTTCAACAAACAGAAGGACAGAACAGCAGCTGGAGCGTCTCACATGTACGCTCTCAGCTGAGATGCAGGCAACTAGGGCGGAGGTCCGGGCATTCCGTGAGTTGTTGCATGGGGACCTCAGCACACTTATCCTCCAGAACGAGACCTACCACATCCACATGCTTGCAGCCATGGAGGAACAGAATAGGGCTTTGCGTGGGCTGCCTCCCATAGTACCACCACCTCCTGATGCAGCTGCAGAGGGTGAGGAGAGCGACAGCAGTGATACTCCCACAATAGGGTAGCCGTGTAGGCCATGAGCCCATGGAGGTGTTTTTTTTTTTTTAAAGATCCACACAGGTGGGTTTTGGTGTGCACCCTGTCCTCGGACCTCCTGGGTGGCCTCCCCCACACCCCCGGGTCCATTAATGGCCATTTTTTATTTTATATATATATATATATTTTTTTTTTGGGACAGTGTGTTGCCTTGTGTGGCTCCGGTGGGCATACGCTGCATTGTGGCTGGGCACATGCAGGCTTGTCATGAATTTGGTTCAGATGCTTGGGTTTTTGTGACACACACCCCTCCTGCTTCCCGTTTCCATGGGCTTGCAAAGGGTGTGCCCAAGTGACATTGACGTACATGGTGACATTGGACTCCCATTCGATGTGTGGACAGTCTGTAGTTAATACTGTGTATACATTCATAGTGCATATTGTTGTTGTATTGTACACTGCATGGTGTATTGATATGTGCCTCTGCATCCATCTCATCCTCCTAATTTGCAGGTCCATTCCTCATGTCTTCACAATGCGGTCCACCTTGGAACTGGAGTCCATGTTGTAAGCAGTGCACCTACACTCTTGCGTGGCGCTAACACTATATACTTGGAAGTGTTCGGAGGGCTGGCATCATCAGGTAGTGAGGCTAGCACATTTTTAAGTCTGTAATGTCATGTTTAAGGTAGGTTGGAGGTTGTGTAGGTGATTGGTATTCTTGGTAAGTATTTGGTAATGTGTGTTGTAGGGCCTGCATTACTGTGAGCATTTCGTGTGTGGCCATGTTTCCATTAGGGACACTGTAGCTGGTGACACTTGGGGCATGTTTTGGGGATTAATTTGTTCCTCTCACATGGCATGACATGCCATGGTGTGTTGTGTGGCCGTGCCGGGGAGGGGTTGGGTGACATGGCACTGTTCTCATGTAGTATTTTGCGAGTGGGTATTCATTTCTGCAGCATGGAAGTGTGTCTTTTGTTGATTGTCAGGTCGAGTCATCATTGCTTATCAGATGGTATGTGCCAGGGCTGTGTGCACTCCACTGGGGTGTGATTTCCATGTGAAGTAATTAGCCACCAGCTGCGTACGGGCTGCCTCACCCCGTGCCCTCTCCCCTCCCATGCGCAGCGGGCGTGCATGTGGTTGGGGATGTGGGGGCACCATCACGTCCACAGCCAGGCCCCGGCGTGTTGAAACATTGTGCAGGACACATGCTGCCACTATGATCCTGCACACTACTGGGGGCGCATATAACAGCTGCCGCCAGAACGGTCAAGGGAGCGAAAGCGTGACTTGAGCACTCCGAATGTGCGCTCCACTATGCCCCAGGTTGCAATATGGGCTGTGTTGTATCTTACCTCTGGAGGCGTGATGGGGTTCCGAATTGGCGTCATCATGTGGGTGCTCAGAGGGTAGGCACTGTCCCCTGGTGAGGAGGTGATGTGTATCATTAGTGGGGTAGTGACATAACTCTGCATCTGACATGCATGCATGTGCAGTGGCATTCATACTCACCAAGCAGCGATGTATCGCCATGCCGCCCAGCTTCTAGGTCCCGGCTTAGGGTAGACATTCGGTAAATGAAGCTGTCATGAGTGGACCCTGGATAGTTGGCATATACTGAGGTGATGATTCCCTTGGCATTACATACTACCTGCACGTTGATGGAATGCCAGTGCTTGCGGTTCCTATAGATGTGCTCAGATGCCCTGGGGGGACGTAGTGCCACATGGGTGCAGTCAATGGCACCTAGCACTTTTGGGAATTGTGCCACACCGTAGAAATCGAGGGTGGCAGCCTGCCTTTCTGCAGGTGTCCTGGGCAGGTATATGTGCCTACGGACTGATGGGCGTGCAGTGATGATGTTCAAGACCTGGTGTAGGCAGCGTGACTGCGTGGCCTGTGACACCCCACCCACTATGGCACTTGTCCGCTGAAATGATCCTGTGGCCAAGAAGTGCAGTACATTGAGGACCTTCTCCAGGGGGCTGAGTGCTTGGGAGCACAGGGTGGGTGATGTGAGGTCATCCTCCCACTCACTGACCAGGTCGAATATTATGTGTAGTGGAAACCTGTACCTCCCATACACCTGGTCATCAGGCATCCCAAAAAGGCTGGTTCTGGGAGTGAAAATTCAGGCCCTCACTATCCTCCTCCTCCTCCTTTGGTAACCCACGGCCACTGCTGCTAGGAACGGTATATTCATCCTGGCGTCTGAGCTTGTTTGTTGTTTGCGCGCACTTTTATGCTGCGCGGGTCGACGTACGCCTGCTTCATGCTGGCGTACGTGTTTCAGGATTGGAAAAAAGTGGACCAAGGCCGTGAGGCCAGCGGTGTGGGCTGCACTCCCAATAACCACAGAGTGGTATAACTGTTTTCAGTCAGTCAATCGGAGGTAATAATCATTCAAATACTCTGTTAATATTTATGAAGAAATAGAGTTTATTTTCCTTAGTGCTCTACAGTTATACCTTGTTATACCAGTTATACAGATCCTCCAAATACCTTGCGCAACCTGCCTTATGGACAGATGTTACGTATAAAAAGGATAGTGAGTGATCCAGAAGACTGTCAAATTCAGCTTCAGAAACTGCAAGAAAAAATGCAACTGAGAGGTTATCCTGAAACAGATCTAACTGCGGCCAGAGTTAAAACAGATACCCAAAGTCGACAGGAATTACTTGACAAAAAACACAAAAGTGCCAGTCCGGAACTTGTGTTCGTAACAAAATTCTCCATACAAAGTAGGCAGATCAAAGCTATCATACAAAACAGATGGAATGTGCTTACCAGCGACGAAAGAACAAAAGAACTATTCCCACTTCCTCCGGTTTTCGCATATCAGAAAAGCAGCAATTTACGCAACATGTTGGTTAACACCAGAGGTAGGGCATCCTCGATTAAACCAGACAAACACCCTGGAACATACCCATGTATGAGTTGTGGGAATTGCAACAACATTATCAAAGGCAACATAGTCACACACCCACGAACAGGAGAAAAAATCAAACTGAAACAGCACGCGACGTGTCTATCAGAAAATGCTATTTATGCGATCAAATGCCCTTGTGGTAAATACTATGTAGGAGAAACATCACGAAAAATTCGCATCAGGATGAATGAGCACAAATCGAACATTAGGAACAAGAACAGAACTTCGGCAGTTGCCAGACACTTCAATGACAATGGACACTCAATCACCCAATTAAGGTTTTTGATACTTGAGGTGATATCCACCAAAGGTCCTAACCCTGATATTAAGAAATGGCGAGCACAAAAGGAAGCCTATTGGATTGATAGACTGGACTCACAATCACCTAATGGGATGAACGAAGAGTTAGACCTCAGTTGTTTCCTTTAGCATTCTTTTTCTTTTGTCTTTTGATGTATACCCACTTTAATTGAATATATAGTGGTTAGCAATGTAGCAAGTTGATTAACCGTATTTGCATCCCATAAATCCATATATGTCTTGCCAGTGGCCTTCAAAGGTTTTTTCTTGCCTTCTCCCCTTTACTATCATCTTGATTCTTTCATACTATGACATTATGACTGTGTATGTGTTGGAGATATGGAGATATTTGTAACACACTGTAGGTCTTTGTGCCCCACGCAAGGTTGATTTTGAGCCTCACCGAGTATTATGAACTTTCCATCAGGCAGTAGAATACCAGATCAGCATACCCCCATTTACCATAACAGGCAGACCTAGAGTCTAGCACAGCATGATGCACTCGTTTTCAGGCAGTAGCTAGCCTACTCACAGATGCCACACGTGCGCATCAGGATACATCCCCGTCTTTTTCTTCACGATGGTAGCGCCTGCTACACATTCCAGCACATATCACTGCTTACCATGGATCACGCTTTAGCAGGATAGCTAGACGGTATTTAAATTTAAATATATTCAAATATACCATCACATCTATGCCGCCAGCATTTAAAACATTTTTTAATCATTATTATTTTCTTAATTTTACGTTTATTTACTCGATGTTTTCATTTCGAGTTAGAAGTTATTCCATTAGGCTCTGGGGGGGAAGCAATAGAGACTAGACCTAGGAACACAGGGAAAGATTACATTTAGCATGACCCAACAGTAATTATATATGTTACAAGATGGCCGCCGCCGTAACGAAGCGTTGGGCGGCTTCCATGGGCGGTTTCCATGGTTACGCTTTCCAAACAAGCTGGAGAATCTAGTTATTCAGCACACGACTCGCGCGCTTACAAGGCGTCCTTCAAGGATTCACTCTTGTGGTTACTAGGTAAGCAGTCCGTTGATTTTACATGCTATCTCAATGCACCTTTTAATCGCTTACAAGTCTGTGCTAACCGCACGTACATAGACCTGATGCTTGCATTTGTATACATTTTCTAGCGCTGCAGTCCTCGCTAGTCAGCCATACTGAGCAGTTTTTTTCCGTGCTACTCTACAGTAGAAGTACTGACACTGGATACACACCAAGGTCAGTACCTCTTGTTTATTAATAGTAGTTTTACAGCATTTCACATTAGCGGACAATCAGCTAATTTAGTAAATCCGATGTTTTCTCATTCATCTTTTCTTTTCTTCTTTTCTTCTTTTTATATACCTCCGCGACTTGGCACGTATGTATGGGCTATATTTCATGATTTTATATTACAATCATCATAATCTAAATGATGCGCTTTATATTCCTACACATGTGACACTTTAACTTGATGATGATGGTGGCTGATATGATCAAATGCTGACGCGGTGAATTTTCACTGGCCTCATTTGGAATGTTAATCATGATGATATTGCACCACACGGCCCACTTATGCCTTTGTTCTACCCTTAATGTAACTACTGTTCACCATAATACTCTCTGTATGATTAATTAATGCTGCACCTCTATTCTGAATGCCATTTATATGATGCATGCCTGACATATATATATAATGTACATTGTGGGACTTAGACTGAAACCGATGATAGGTTTTTGATACATTGAATATTACATGAGCTGGCCCTGAGGAAGGATATTGACTCCGAAATGCATAGGCCAATTTGGGCTCATGTGACGCATCTGCTAAAACAGTGATATATTACTTTAGAGCACTAAGGAAATTAAACTCTATTTCTTCATAAATATTAACAGAGTATTTGAATGATTATTACCTCCGATTGACCGACTGAAAACAGTTATACCACTCTGTGGTTATTGGGAGTGCAGCCCGTACCGCTGGTCTCACGGCCTTGGTCCACTTTTTTCGTATACTTTAGCGTGTTACTTCATGGAGGCACCTCACCAGCGGGTTTGCACCCCGTCTTGAATCGCATTTAAATTGAACTAACCGAATAACCAACACATCCACCTAGGTGGTGCTCGTTCACCTTAACCCATGTGTTTCAGGATTGGACCATTTATTTTTCGGTGCGTCGTAGGTGAACGTGTGAATCTTCCCGCCCAGCCCAGGAATACACGTAGCACGCTCTCCCAGGCCCAGTCGCGAGTAAATATTCCCGCCCACCCTGTAATACACGTACCCCACTCTCACAGGCCCAGTCGCGTGTGGAATTTACCGCGCACCCTGAAACACACGTAGCCAGGCTAATCGGGTGTGGAACTTCCCTCGCACCCCGAAGTACATGTACCCAGGCCAATCGCGTGTGGAACTTCCCGCGTACCCCGAAACACACGTAGCCATGCTAATCGCGTGTGGAAATTCCCGCGCACCCCGAGGTCCACGTCCCTGGGCCAATCGCATGTGGAACTTCCCGCGCACCCCGAAGTACACGTACCCAGGCAAATCGCACGGCTGGGGGGTGGGGGTGGTGGGAGACATGAGTGGGTACCTGGTGGAGGCTGCCCCTGGTGGCTGGGGGGTGGGGGTGATGGGAGACATGAGTGGGGGCCTGGTGGAGGCTGCCCCTGGTGGCTGGGGGGTGGGGGTGGTGGGAGACATGAGTTGGACATGGGTGGGGGCCTGGTGGAGGCTGCCCCTGCACTGCTGGGGGTGGGGGTGGTGGTAAACATGAGTGGGGGCCTGGTGGAGGCTGCCCCTGGTGGCTGGGGGTGGGGTGGTGGTAGACATGAGTGGGGGCCTGGTTGAGGGTGCCCCTGGTGGCTGGAGGTTGGGGGTGGTGGGAGACATGAGTTGGACATGAGTGGGGGCCTGGTGGAGGCTGCCCCTGCACTGCTGGGGGTGGGGGTGCAGGGAGACATGAGTTGGACATGGGTGGGGTACTGGTGGAAACTGCCCCTGCACTGCTGGGGGATGGGGGTGATGGGAGATATGAGTGGGGGCCTGGTGGAGGCTCCCCCTGGTGGCTAGGGGGTGGGGGTGCAGGGGGACATGAGTGGGGGCCTGGTGGAGGCTGCCCCTGCACTGCTGGGGGGTGGGGGTGGTGGTAGACATGAGTGGGGGCCTGCTGGAGGCTGCCCCTGGTGGCTGGGGGGTGGGGGTGGCGGTAGGCATGAGTTGGGGCCTGGTGGAGGCTGCCCCTGCGCTGCTGGGGGGTGGGGGTGGTGGTAGACATGAGTGGGGGCCTGGTGGAGGCTTCCCCTGCACTGCTGGGGGGTGGGGGTGATGGGAGACATAAGTGGGGGCCTGGTGGAGGCTGCCCTTGGTGGCTGGGGGTGGGGGTGGTGGGAGACATGAGTTGGACATGAGTGGGGGCCTTGTGGAGGCTGCTCCTGCACTGCTGGGGGGTGGGGGTGCAGGGAGACATGAGTTGGACATGGGTGAGGGCCTGGTGGAGGCTGCCCCTGCACTGCTGGGGGGTGGGGGTGATGGGAGACATGAGTGGGGGCCTGGTGGAGGCTGCCCCTGGTGGCTGGGGGGTGGGGGTGATAGGGGACATGAGTGGGGGCCTGGTGGAGGCTGCCCCTGCACTGCTGGGGGGTGGAGGTGGTGGGAGACATGAGTGGGGGCCTGGTGGAGGCTGCCCCTGGTGGCTTGGGGGGTGGGGGTGCAGGGGGACATGAGTGGGGGCCTGGTGGAGGCTGCCCTTGCACTGCTGGGGGGTGGGGGTGGTGGTAGACATGAGTGGGGGCCTGGTGGAGGCTGCCCCTGGTGGCTGGGGGGTGGGGGTGGTGGTAGACATGAGTGGGGGCCTGGTTGAGGGTGCCCCTGGTGGCTGGGGGGTGGGGGTGGTGGGAGACATGAGTTGGACATGAGTGGGGGCCTGGTGGAGGCTGCCCCTGCACTGCTGGGGGGTGGGGGTGCAGGGAGACATGAGTTGGACATGGGTGGGGGCCTGGTGGAGGCTGCCCCTGCACTGCTGGGGGGTGGGGGTGCAGGGAGACATGAGCTGGACATGAGTGGGGGCCTGGTGGAGGCTGCCCCTGCACTGCTGGGGGGTGGGGGTGATGGGAGACATGAGTGGGGGCCTGGTGGAGGCTGCCCCTGGTGGCTGGGGGGTGGGGGTGGTGGGAGACATGAGTTGGACATGGGTGGGGGCCTGGTGGAGGCTGCCCCTGTACTGCTGGGGGGTGGGGGTGGTGGTAGACATGAGTGGGGGCCTGGTGGAGGCTGCCCCTGGTGGCTGGGGAGTGAGGGTGCCGGGGGACATGAGTGGGGGCCTGGTGGAAGCTGCCCTTGCACTGCTGGGGGCCGGGGGTGGTGGTAGACATGAGTGGGGGCCTGGTGGAGGCTGCCCCTGGTGGCTGGGGGGTGGGGGTGGTGGTAGACATGAGTGGGGGCCTGGTGGAGGCTGCCCCTGGTGGCTGCAGGGTGGGGGTGCAGGGAGACATGAGTTGGACATGAGTGGGGGCCTGGTGGAGGCTGCCCCTGGTGGCTGGGGGGTGGGGGTGGTGGTAGACATGAGTGGGGGCCTGGTGGAGGCTGCCCCTGGTGGCTGCGGGGTGGGGGTGGTGGGAGACATGAGTTGGACATGAGTGGGGGCCTGGTGGAGGCTGCCCCTGCACTACTGGGGGGTGGGGGTGCAGGGAGACATGAGTTGGACATGGGTGGGGGCCTGGTGGAAACTGCCCCTGCACTGCTGGGGGATGGGGGTGATGGGAGATATGAGTGGGGGCCTGGTGGAGGCTCCCCCTGGTGGCTAGGGGGTGGGGGTGCAGGGGGACATGAGTGGGGGCCTGGTGGAGGCTGCCCCTGCACTGCTGGGGGGTGGGGGTGGTGGTAGACATGAGTGGGGGCCTGGTGGAGGCTGCCCCTGGTGGCTGGGGGGTGGGGGTGGTGGTAGACATGAGTGGGGGCCTGGTGGAGGCTGCCCCTGGTGGCTGGGGGGTGGGGGTGCAGGGAGACATGAGTTGGACATGAGTGGGGGCCTGGTGGAGGCTGCCCCTGCGCTGCTGGGGGGTGGGGGTGGTGGTAGACATGAGTGGGGGCCTGGTGGAGGCTTCCCCTGCACTGCTGGGGGGTGGGGGTGATGGGAGACATAAGTGGGGGCCTGGTGGAGGCTGCCCTTGGTGGCTGGGGGTGGGGGTGGTGGGAGACATGAGTTGGACATGAGTGGGGGCCTTGTGGAGGCTGCCCCTGCACTGCTGGGGGGTGGGGGTGCAGGGAGACATGAGTTGGACATGGGTGAGGGCCTGGTGGAGGCTGCCCCTGCACTGCTGGGGGGTGGGGGTGATGGGAGACATGAGTGGGGGCCTGGTGGAGGCTTCCCCTGGTGGCTGGGGGGTGGGCGTGATAGGGGACATGAGTGGGGGCCTGGTGGAGGCTGCCCCTGCACTGCTGGGGGGTGGAGGTGGTGGGAGACATGAGTGGGGGCCTGGTGGAGGCTTCCCCTGGTGGCCTGGGGGTGGGGGTGCAGGGGGACATGAGTGGGGGCCTGGTGGAGGCTGCCCCTGCACTGCTGGGGGGTGGGGGTGGTGGTAGACATGAGTGGGGGCCTGGTGGAGGCTGCCCCTGGTGGCTGGGGGGTGGGGGTGGTGGTAGACATGAGTGGGGGCCTGGTTGAGGGTGCCCCTGGTGGCTGGGGGGTGGGGGTGGTGGGAGACATGAGTTGGACATGAGTGGGGGCCTGGTGGAGGCTGCCCCTGCACTGCTGGGGGGTGGGGGTGCAGGGAGACATGAGTTGGACATGGGTGGGGGCCTGGTGGAGGCTGCCCCTGCACTGCTGGGGGGTGGGGGTGCAGGGAGACATGAGTTGGACATGAGTGGGGGCCTGGTGGAGGCTGCCCCTGCACTGCTGGGGGGTGGGGGTGATGGGAGACATGAGTGGGGGCCTGGTGGAGGCTGCCCCTGGTGGCTGGGGGGTGGGGGTGGTGGGAGACATGAGTTGGACATGGGTGGGGGCCTGGTGGAGGCTGCCCCTGTACTGCTGGGGGGTGGGGGTGGTGGTAGACATGAGTGGGGGCCTGGTGGAGGCTGCCGCTGGTGGCTGGGGAGTGGGGGTGCCGGGGGACATGAGTGGGGGACTGGTGGAGGCTGCCCTTGCACTGCTGGGGGCCGGGGGTGGTGGTAGACATGAGTGGGGGCCTGGTGGAGGCTGCCCCTGGTGGCTGGGGGGTGGGGGTGGTGGTAGACATGAGTGGGGGCCTGGTGGAGGCTGCCCTGGTGGCTGCGGGGTGGGGGTGCAGGGAGACATGAGTTGGACATGAGTGGGGGCCTGGTGGAGGCTGCCCCTGGTGGCTGGGGGGTGGGGGTGCTGGGAGACATGTGTTGGTGATCAGTAGTGCAAGGTGACATGTGGGTTGGCTGGTTGGCATGGCCATGGTGGATGGGTTGCCTGTGGGACATGAGCAGGGGTGTAGGGTAGTCCCCTGTGGTGTGGGCTGCCTGCAGGGGCCCTGGAGGGTGTAGAGGGAACACCTGGGAGAACCCACATGGCCAAATCACGTGTGGCATTCCCCGGCACCACCGAAATACACGTACCCTGCTGAAATCGCGTGTGAATCTTCCCGCGCACCTCGGAATACATGTACCCAGGCCAATCGCGTGTGGAACTTCCCGCGCACCCCGTAGTACACGTACCCAGGCTAATCGCGTGTGGAACTTCCCGCGCACCCCGAAGTACACGTACCCAGGCCAATCGCGTGTGGAACTTCCCGCGCACCCCGTAGTACACATACCCAGGCTAATCGCGTGTGGAACTTCCCGCGCACCCAGGAACACACGCACATGCTGTTTTTCACACAGCGGGTGTCCGTGTTTGTCGGTACCCCTTTGCACCTCATTTGTCCTAGAGGGCCACTGTATGGCCCATTCATCATGGCTGTATATGGGTGCTTTTTGTTGGCGCACAGTTTTTTCAGTCGCAGGGGCGCTACCGCCTGCTTTCTTGTGGCGTACTTGTTTGGCCCTGTGCGCGTCTTTGACCGTGCGCTGGTTTGCCCTATTCGATTCAATGAATACGGGTTGTAGGCGAGCGTGTGGGCGTTCCGTGCACTTGCCTCCTGTACTTCCCCCGTGATGCCCATATTTTCACGCTTTGTTCCCCATTCCAAGTGTTACGCCCCGTGTTCCGCCTACTTTTGTGATGTGCGCCGCGCTATGTGCGATTTCGCAGTGGCCCTGGCGCACGCTGTTGGATGACCTGTGCGCCGGCGTGCGCGGCGCACATTTTTAGCGCACATCCAATGTTTTTCTCGCGCACGGACTTTCATGAATCGATGTGCGCTGGTTTCCCTGCGATTTTCGCACTTGCACTGCGATTTTCGCACTTTTACTGCGATTCGCACGTTTTGGCACCTCTGCGCGGGAATTTTCGGCGCACATTATTTCCATGAATTGACCCCATAGTCTCTAAAACATTATGATTCTTGAATGAAAATGTCTTCTAATTATACCTTGTTTTTAAAAAAAAATAAGAATGCAACGGTCTATTGAATTATAAAATGTATATATCGCCCGACTATATCAATAGCGGGGGAGAAATGTCTACAAATAGACCCAGAAAACAGTGCTGTATCCAGAATCCACTTGATCCAGACCAGCAGAACCACAGACCAGACCGCTGTGAAGTGCCGACAGCAGAACCACAGACCAGACCAGAACCAGAGATCCAGAACCAGAGAACCAGTACCAGAAACCGCCCGGAGTCCAGTCCAAACCTGCTGACCAGACCCTGACGGCCTATTTCAAATTCATAGTGTGAGTACTCAGCCAGAACTGTGTAAAACCAATCTCTTAGTTTAAAATAATCTAATTCAAACTATTTTAACCTATTAGAACTGCATCATAAGAAATCGTGTGTCCATCCCGTTGATTCAAAACCTTCCACAGCGCATCTGTCATTCTGAAACTTTAATTTCATTTCTGAAAATCTATCTCCACAAAATCGTCCGTATCTTTGGAACCGTGTGGGCTAGGAACGAGATTTAACCGACTTGCTACTCCTCCGAACTTATAGTTCCTCCGTAATCGCGATCGACGCACTCGGAAAAAAGTGCCGCAAATTGACAGTTTGCTTCATTTCAACCACGTGTAAAATATCTGTCTTTTGCTTCCATTACTGAATCCGTTTTCAACCTGATAACCATCCCTGAATCATTGGTAGGGCTGACCTGAACTGATTTAAAGTATATCTCACTCACCCTGAACCTCTAGAGGGAATTAAAAGCATTTCCAGCATATTTTTCACTTCATTGCCACCACATTTAAAAGGATCTTGCCTGCTTTAAAATCATACCTGTTTCCTCTAAGCTCTATGGGGGGAACTGGAAAATTGTATAGCATTTTGTATTCCTGAGAATTGTGTGCTCCCCTTCCATCTCCTTATCTTGCATAGGGGGGAAGGGAATTGTCAAAGAAAAAGTGATGACATTATCTTTTGTTAAAATCATATCAAGTTTATTTCTGTGCTGCATTTTCCCTCATTGCTTTTCCTTGAAACCATAAAAGTATTTTCTGCTACCTTATCCTTCCTATACTAACTCCTCATTGATTGTAAAGAAGTGTGCTAGTGTCAGATTATCTATTGTTGATCAACATTATATTCATAAGGGTGCTATCAAATATTAATTTATTATAAAAGTGTGATATATATATATATTGTTTAATTTTTCCAGTACATCTTTTAAATTGCAAAACAAACCTACTTCTTGGCTCAGTGAGATCAGGGGGATTCATAGAGAGGGGTGTTATACAAGGGTTTATCATCAAGTGTATAACTTGCTATAAAAATATATAAATAAGGGCTTCCATTGAGCAATCCCAGACAAGGCACTGACTTAGTGGGAGTGCTTGATTGTAGTCACTTAACAAAGAACAGGACCAGAAGGAGCACTCTATTGCCTATCTTTCACGCACCCTCACAGAAAGCCAACGGAACTACTCCGTGATAGAAAGGTAACTCCTCGCTATGAAACCCACCTGCTAAGAGTGGAGGCATCTTTTACAAGGGGGTCAACATCCATTTACCATAAGAACCAACCATAAAAACCTTCAGGTGTTGCAGACCATGGTCTGTATAAATTCCCACCAGACCCGATGGGCTCACTTTTTTGCCCAATATGACTTTAGCAAAACTTGCATCCCGGGCAGTCAAAACACCTTGGCAGACATCCTGTCTTGCAAGATGGTTTCCCAGTCCTCGCACTCACCTCAACCAGAAAGGTTGTTTCCAAGAAACAGAACCATCACACATGTCTCATCCTTTCTGCAACAAGTCAAAGAGGCCTTGATCACAGAGGGCCCACCGGAGGTCAAAAGAACACTAGTCGATCGAGACGGCCTGTTGTTCCATGAACATCAGCTTTATGTACCTACAGACTTCCTCCGACAACGAGTACTGGCATGGTGTCACGATCACAAAACTGCCAGTCACAGAGGTCAAGCCGGTACCTTGGAACTGCTCAGACGATCTTTCTACTGGCCTGGGCTCAAAACCGATGTCAAAAGATATGTGCTATCCTGCAAGGTGGGCACAAGAAGCAAACACGACACAACAAGACCAATCAGTCTCCTAGAACAAGGACCGGTACCTCCGCGACCATGGAGTCATATATCAACAGACTTCATTGTCGACCTCCCCAAATCACAGAATTGTACCTGCATCATGGTAACAGTGTACATCTTATCCAAGATAGCCAATTTCTCTCCCCTGCCTGGTCTCCCCACAGCCATGGGCATGGCAGAAGTATTCATTAGAGACGTATTCCATCTCCATGGCATGCTCCATGGCATGCCGGATAGGATCACTTCTAACCAGGGTAGTCAATACATCTCCAGATTTTGGAAGTCTCTGTGCAGGTACCTGGGAATTGAACGAGCCATGTCCTCAGGGTTCCACCCCCAGACTAATGGACAGATGGAGCGATTGAACAGTACCCTGGAACAGTATCTCCAAAGCTACATAAATCAGGAACAAGAAAACTGGGTGGCACTGTTACCCAAAGCAGATTTTGCATACAACGACTGCCGTCACACTGCCACCGGTCTCACACCTTTTTATTGCACGTATGGACATCATCCTCACCCAGTGCTACCGCTGACCTCGGTACAGTCCAATCTACCCGCCATTGAAGAAACCCTATCACGACTGTCAGAAGCTCAAAAGACCGCCAAGCAGTGCCTAGCAGACAGCCAGAAGGCATACAAGAGCCAAGCCGACCGACACCTCCGGAAGGTACCTGATTGGAAGGTGGGCACCAGAGTATGACTTTTAACCAAATACTTGCCACGCTGGGCATGTCCATCAAAGTTATCACCTCGATAAATTGGCCTTTACCCCATCCTAGCTAGGATCAACCTGGTGGCATTCCGACTTAAATTACCCCATAGCCTTCTGCGCGTTCACCGTTTCTTCCATTCCTCCCTCCTCAGGAGGCAGCCCAAGACCCTGATCATCGCCCATATCCACTGCATACTCCAACTGTCTCTGAGGAGGTGTTTGAAATATCCCAGATCTGCGACTCCCGATATAGACACGGTCGCATGGAGTATCTGGTACATTGGAAGGCTCACCCGGAGAAGCCGGGTGGCACCCGCTATGGAAGGGGGCATACTGTCATGCGCCTCACCCCGTGGCACCTGTGGCATCGGGTTAGATTAGGCGGCCATTAATGCTCTGCCACGTCTTGTACGTATCCAGGAGCTGTGGTCTAGTGTTTTACTGATTTCTGTGGTCGGAACTTATAAGCCACGCCTCTGCCACAGTCCGGCACATTGCAACCATTGCGGTCAGCTTCCTCGCACCTTGTTTTGGTTCATAACACTAAGTGTGTCTTTCAGTTCCTCCCTTGGGACCGTTGCTCTTTCTTTCTCTCCATTCCTCTCAGCGCCTTCCCTCCAGGCGCCTCTGTGCTTTCAAGCCTCTCTGTCTCTCACAGCATTTCCTCTAAGGGAGCTTCTGTGTTCTGCCTTGCATGGTGCCCCCTGCCGGGGCACTCCCAGGCTGCCTCTCTTCTCATTCCGTCTCTCTCCCTTTTTCTTCTGCTTGGGTTTCCGTTGTGGTGTCCTCCCTCTCCTCTGTCTTATACTACTCTTCTGGGTACTGCGTCTCTATCTTTTGTGCCCATTTGTTTATTCTCTGCCCACTCCGCTACTCCGGATTCCCTCATCTTGGCACCCCATTCTAAACCTGTGTAGGGCTTTGTTTTACCGGGAATTCTTTTGTCCCTATGCCATTGGAGTCCACCTGCCATCAGTTCCTGTGGAGGAGTCCTGTCCAGTGCTATTGTCTGTGGCTGGGGTTTTTGTGCCTACACAAGGCTTTTTCCCTAATTGGTCCCTCCCAGGAAAGGAGCCCCAGGTTGTACTGTTGAGTCAGACCTCACTGTGGCTTCTTCTCGGGTCTGACAAGTTCTACACAAAAAAAAGAAGGATTACAGAGCTTGTCGACCTCAAATACCAACCAGTTCTGAATCCAGTCTCTCAGGTGAGGAGGAGGAGGAGGAGAGACAGGGTTTAGGAGCAGATCAGCCCCAGGGGGCTGACATCCTATCACTCTACCCTCGCTAACCAACACTGTCCTCTTTCTTGCAGAACCACGTGAGCACCTAGAGACTGCCCCTGGGTGTTAGAGGTGCGTTTTATAAATCTACATAACAGGACATAGAAAAATGCAGCCCTTTGGGTGATGAAACAAGAGTGAAAAAGCAATAAGCAACCTCAATGCCACAATTAATTTAAAAGCATACATGTTTCAGTGAGAAATAGTGCAGAAATTACCTAATCAGTATCTGGTGCCCAAATATGGACCAGGGGGGCAGGTATGAGTCAATAGTACCTTTCGGCTGTTCTTAGGCAGTTTGACAGTACTGATCCAGACTTCAAGCTGTACTCCAGGGTTGGATGCCACCAGTCTTGCTGGGTAAAGTGGAGAGCTGGCGCCTAGTAGGTTTGAAGTGAGTAGTCAGTGTGGCTGTGGTGTGCAGTTTGGGTTATGCGGTTCAGTTGGCTCACCAGGGTGAGATCAGGTGTTGAGTCAGCTCAAAACATTGGTAACCGTTTGTTTGGGTCATCATATGAGGCAATGCTCTAGGGGTTCGAGTCGAGGTCTGTCAATTCGATGTGTTGACATTGGTGACCTGATAAAGGGGTTGAAAAGTCAGTAGTTCAAGTTTGGTCTGCAGTAGTGTGCAGGCTGTTCTAGATGAACAGGTAACATGCTCCACTTGGCATAATGTGGTGACAAGCTGGTTTGACAGGTGTGATGCATTGGTGACTTGAAGTTTGATGGAGTGCCAAAAGCAGCAATGGCGAGTCTGTCTAGTTCAAGTGTGATAAACATATTTGGAGTGATTTCCAACTGTTTTTTTGATGCAGCAGAATGGGTAGCTTTAGCTGATCTGGTCCTCCACATGCTGTGAAACTGACTGAATGGGCTCTAGGACAGGTTAAATGCTTCCAGATCCCACTCTCCCTGCCAAGTGATGTTTGGTACTGAGTGGCAAGTTCTGGTCCTCAGCAAGAGGCACCCCTAAAGTGGCCTGGAAGAGTAAAGGATGCAGAGCTTGCCTCTGGCTTGGACTCCTTCTTGTTCTCCTCATTAGTTGGGGGCTTTGGAAAGGTCAACTCTGCCAAAAGAAGTCCAGATACATTTTTGCTTAAGTCTTGAAGTCCAAAAGTTAATCAAAGAATGAATTGGAGACCCCCCTTTTATGGGTTAAATAGTGTTTGGACAAAAGAGAGCCTGCTTTAAGGGGTCCAATCCCTGTTCTTAAGTCAAGTTTGCTTTGCCAGCTTGCATCATTCCCAAAGTGAGTTGCGCTAAAGGAAGTGGAGGAGACAGGAAGTCAAGAGAGGTATACAGAGAAACCAGATGGTGGAACCCTTCTGCACTTCCTATGACCTTCCTCTGTCTACACTAACCTTGCTCTCTTCTCACACCCTTAGCACCAAAGGCCCTTTGGAATGAAACACCCTCATGTGAAGCCAGTCCTTTTTATGTGGGAGTGCTCTTTGATTCTCATTTTCCATGACAACTCCTGGTGATGTGCTGCGTTGCTGGAGGGAGCTGTTACCCAACATTGTAAAGGATCAACAGAGAAACAACTCCCACAGGCTCCTGTCCTGCTGGCTGCAGCAAGACAGCAAGTCTAGCGAAAAAACACATACCCTGACAAGAACACTCCATAAAAAAGTTTTTAGGGCTAAAAAAAGGCAGGCCAATCCTTCACACAATCACCACTATCCATGTCAAGATGCTCGTCTTCCACGATGGATTTCACGGTGGCATTTTGTGTCTACATTTAGGAAGAATGTGTTGCCCTGACATGCTAGTCATTAACAACCTGGATCGTAAGTTGAAACACCCTTCATGCTATCCCCCTCAGTGAGTCAATTCTCTTTGCTAGCTGTTTCTTTCACATGTTCACCAAGTGCACTGCAGCAATAAAGATTGTCAGATGCCAGAGGTTTAATATACCTGACGCTTGCCACCTCCATATTTCTTTCGGGAAAGATGTTAGGCAGTTTTCATTCTAGTGGTAACAGATGTAGTTTTGCCTGATTTTAGGCAATGCTACTTTTTAAAAGATGTTTTCGCACCGTTTTCACCGCTGGTCACTCTTTAGTATTGGTCTGGCTGGTTTTACCCTTGATACGGTAGTTGTGTCTACATGAAGTAATGTTCATGGATAACACCGCTGTGGTGCACCATGACGCTGAAATACTGTAGTGCTGTGTATGTGCGCATGCTAAATAGTTTAGGGCAATGCCGTTTTGTCCAGATCGACTATCAGATTGATGGTGTATGCAAATACTTCAAACACTATAGTTTGGTGTAATTGTTCGGTATGTGTACCTAAGTATTGAACACAGTTTCGTTTTCACTTTAAAACACTTCAATTACCCGTTTTATTATCGAACAGGTAGTTGTACTTGTAATGCAGAAGCCTTTAAATTAACCACGTGTTTGGCTTTCTTGGCATGCGTCATTTTGTTTTGAGGAAGTCCTAGGTTCCAAAGTAACAATTGCCATGTGATGTTCATTCTCTGCGCTGTTATTGTTCTTGATGGAATGTTATGCCACAAATAGCTGCCATGTTTAATAGGTGAGTCAGTGCCATTTTGTTAAAAGGTAGCCTCCCATAAGACAATATTTCGAGCCTTCGACAGTTAGATGACGTCTGGTCGTTATATCTTTTCTTAAAACGTTTCTCGCCTCAGCATAGGCAGCGGCTGTTTGCAAAACAGCCGTGTTACCATGGCGATCCCTTAGTGATATTAAAATGCCCCTGGCAATTCCCCTGCCACAACAATGATGAAATGATATGATTACAAATGTTTAAGAAATGGCTGAGAGGAAATTGAAAAATGATTGAAAAGTGTGAGATATTAAACCTAGTTTGAAGTTGAGAAAAGATAATCTCTGGTTGGATGAAACAAAGAAGAAAACAAGAGGCAAAGGGCCAAAGGCCGTGAAGGAAGACTTCTCTGATTTGATTAAAGTATCTGGCGGTCTTACTATGTACACCGGTTCGCATGGATATTTCCTAATCTAACTGGGTAATTCCGATGCATATTTAAACTCTGGCTATAAAAACGTTCATGATTATCATTTCAATTAAAACTGCTCTTTGAAGCAGTTTGTCTCCAGGCTCAGTTTTTCCAATTTGCGATTTTTGGCACCGAGTGATTTACAGCTCAGAAGTGGCCGCATTATGTCAAACTCGGCTCTTTTGACACCGCGAATAAGCTGGGCGTTGTCTTCTGTATTTCAAAGATGTTCTTGATCATTACAAAATGATTAAAGCTGGTAAAAAATGATCATGTTGGTAATAGCTTTTAAAATGATGCTTCGTTGATCTCGGGGATATTTTGTGTCATGGAAATTGCTCGGAATGTTAGATGCCAACGAATATCAGATAAGCGTTCTTTCTACCAAACTTTTTTTGTGTGCTATGAAAAGGGAACATATCACAGAGATGCCCTGCTGGACTATGTTGTGATTTGGGACCTTGGAACCCAGACGTATATGGTGAACATCATGTCAATAAAAATGGTGTTTTGTAACGGGTTGTTTCATAAGTTCAACAAAGAAGAAAGTAAACTGAACTTCAGATAATGTTTATAGAGCGGGTATGGCAAGATGCAACACATACCCCTAATGAGTGACATGGTGGTAAACTGTCACCAATTAAGGAGGAGTCAGAGGGGAAGGCCCAGTGAAACCTGGATGCTCCCTCTCCTAGGGGTTGGCTGGTGTAGTGGTTTGCCTGGTAACATTTTGTGTGGCGTACTGCATCACATGCATGCCCATTAGTCTGGGGGGGGGGTTCTGGAGGGGGGTCTTTGGCTTTCCTAACTTTGAATGACACATTGGACATCCAGGGGCAGGCTGCAAAGATCTTTTTTAAAAGACGGCTGTCCTGTACATCCTGCGATTGAGGGCTTCACAGGGTGTCACATTCACAGCTTCTCTGCACACACACACAAAGGAAGCTAAACTCAGGGAGCAGCTTTAGTAGATGTGTCACCCTGCTTCCTGGCTTCATGCAGAGTGAGGACATCCTGAGCTGGATACCTGGTGGTGGCATGAGTCCAAAGAGAAGGCAAGTAGACACAGATCTGTGAGTGAGTATATGTATTGAAGCGTGCATGCTTACAAGGTATTGTTTGTGAGCACACTGAATGTGTGTGTATGTGCAGGGTGGGAGGTGGGGTGGGATAGGAAGAGATAGGAGCCGACCACTGGGTCTGCGGGCACCAGCAACATCAAAGTATTTTACAGAGGCAATGATGTGAAAGTCTTTACTGACCTATATTTTGCTCAACAATGTTTTCAAAGTGACTTGTAGTGTTAACGATGATGTAAAATGGGTTGTTTAATGTCAATTGTTGCAGACGTACCCCCAGCATTCTTGTAGGTGGGGGCCCGTGACCCAACTTAATACACAGGGATTCAGGAAGACATAGCAAAGTTTGCAACCATGCCCAAGAATTCTGTTTCATGGATTCAAATCCAAAATCCTTTTTGTGAATACGGGATTTGCGAGGAGAGAATTGCGTGTGAAAATATGACACTTTGCCCCTTGCAATCTGCACTTCAGTTCTAGGTGTTGTAGGGTATATGGAAGTGCAACTGCCAGTTGCACTTCTTCTGAACCTACAGTTGCTACTATTCTTCCAACATATATCAGTTTTCATCCATATGAAGCCCTTTGAGTCCAATGAGATACCTTGTAAGCCTGCTGCAATCCTAATATGGCCCCACCCCTTTCAATAATGGACTTTTGAGGAGCACATTTGCTGTGCTGAATGGAGGGCAAATCCATGGAGATTCACACCTTTTATGAGAAAGCCTTGCCAACAGAGCACTTGCATCACATATTCAAATTACATGAATTCCCTGATCTCTGTCAGGTAAGCAACAGTTATGGGCCTCATTACGAGCATGGTGGTAGCCGTGCCTGTATGGTAGGCACGGCTACCTCCATGCTCGCTACCGGCCCCGCCACCCGCGATTGGGCAATAACTGGTCCATTACGAGATGAATGGGCCGGTAATTGCCCATTCACGGGTGGCAGGAAATTGCCGGGCTTCCGATCCCCATTCTACCCCATAGGGCAGGATGGGGGTGGGGAGTATGGTTGCACTGGCACCGTTGTTAACGTTGCAGGAGCAATCACGAGTTCTGCTCGCAGGTGCCGCACAGCCTGCCAGGTAAAACCTGGCGGGCTGTCAGGAACCCGCAAGCAGAACTCATAATGCGGCTGGATGGTATGAACGGTGCTGGTGCCTTACCGGCACCGTTCATACCGTTCCCGCCACATTTATAATGAGGCCCCTTGTGTTGGCACTTATGATATCTGAGGTTATTTGCACACTGTTCGTGAATAGAATAAGGAAATGTGTTATATTGTCAAAATTGTGATCTTTTCATAAATGACCCACTATTTCTGTCCACAATAGTCACAGGTCACTTTTTTGGGGAACACATTGTCACTGCCTCGGCCTTAAAGCAACTGACTGCCTCATCCCCCTACCCTGTAGGGATGCTCTCCTCACCACAGATATGCAAAATAGGGAAGTGATATCTGGGACAGTATGCGCCTGAATGTGAGTTGGCCTTTGACCTTAGTGCTAATTCCTCAGATGTAGGGTGCCCTTAATTGGCCCTGATGAATGCATGGTATTAAATAAGTGCCCAAATGTCTATGGTACAACACATTTCGGGTCCATTTTTGAATACCTGCTACATCAACCACGTATTCAATAAGTGAAGGGCTATTTAATTATATTCAGTCATATTTCATTTTCTGTACATGTTTACATCTAAAATGTACGTTTGAAAACCCTGCTTGAATTTAAATATGTTTCTTTGTCTATACATTTCGTATATGTTAGTTTTGATGTCCTCATGTTCATGGGTTTTTAAGTGCATGTTCCCCTCACTACAGTTATTTGTGTACGCATGTATTTTACAACATTTTTACAAGCGCATCTATTTTCTGATATACATTTTAAAATTTAATTTCTTCAAAGTTTTGCATTCAAATCTTCTGGTTAAATTAATGCAATGGAGTGTATATATGACCATAAATAGATACATGTTTTTTTTAGTATGAATTAGAACATTAATTACTGATTTAAACGTTTATACAAATTGTTCTGCCAATAGGAACACTTCTTCGTGTATATACTTCACCATCATTTTTAATTCCATCTTCCCCACCAGAGGAGCATCTATGGGACTGTACATCCACCCGTTCACTATTTGTTCAATGATCAATTAAGCTTTTAGGGCGAAACTACCTTTTAAGATTCCAGAAAACAAACATGTTATGCAGATATTGATTTACCTGAGGTATTGATATAATACCCGAACTAGAGCAGTCCTATGAAATACGTGTGTTTCAGTAAGAGGCATGTTCAACACCCTATTTTACTCTAGCGCAGCCCCCTTAGCTCATGAGGGAAAGTATTAATGGCACCAGTCAATAACCGGGTGGGATGGGGACACAGCTAAATAACCTGAGTTCAGAATACAAGAGTTGGATTGTGCAATATCATTAGTTAATTCAATACTTATACAATTATGAATAAGGGCATGGGTTTTAAAGACGTATAACCCCTTGTCCTGTGATGATGCCTCAGCTCTGAATATCAGAAATCAACTATTTTTCAGTGGCTACACATTTCTACTCTTACTACATCTCTCAGGATCAACTGTCAAATCTAATTTTGTTTTCACACTCACCAGTCACCCTATCACTCACCATGGATCCTCCCATGTTACACATTCCATTTTCACCACAATGGCCTATGTGTTGTTGGCCACCCATAGCAGTGCAGGCAGGTTGATCAATGCAATCCCTGCAATGTCATGCACTGGACCAAGAAGTCAGTAAAATACCCCTGTGCCCCAGTTTCGGCTACAACAGTGTAAACATGAAAGGACATATTGCAAACAAGACACGACTAGCATGTAAATAGGAGAGGGTAGACACATCTTCGAATTTGCGATATTGAGCATGTACCTTGATGTAGCTGTATTCATCCATGCCCTGAACAGAGTCACTTTGCATGTTGACACTGAACGCATTGTCAATAAATAGGGTGAGATCAGGAAGAAGGAATTGGGATGATCAGGGGCCGATTCAGAGCACTGGAAGGAGTAGGAGGGACTAGTTCAATATTGGCATGTTCAAAAGATGAGTAGTTGATGTCAGACGCAGGTAGAAGTGCAGTGTTGAGGAGCTTATTGATAATGAACCCTAACTCCCAGTCCTTCCAAACAGGTCAGTGAGAGTGGAAGAAGGTAGTAAAACTCGTAGCATAGCAGAGTCATGAAGAGAGACCCATGTATCTGTGATACGAGTCAAAGCGATCAGAGCAGTGGTCGAAGTGAACTAAAACAAATAGTGGAAATGTGTTCCCTACTGACCTGTCCCCACTCCCCACAAACCCCATCGCCACACTCCCTCCCACTTACCATACAAACACCTAAACAAATGTGCCAGCTGTTTTAGGGAGCAAGTGCAAGTTTCAAATTCTTACTACACTTGACATTTTAAAACAAACCCCTTCTGGAACAGTTTCTTATTTGAAATAAAAGTATAGGAACAATAAGAAAAAGGTAGAGGCGCACCGCACCCAAATGCTCCTGCCTACTTCATCCACTGGATCAGAGATGTAGGAATACTTGTTGCAGAGGGATTGCATATTCTATAGGACAAGTGGAAGTGTGATAGGACTACTTTTCATATGTAGATAAGGGAGGAAAGATGTTGTATGAGATCCTGGGAGCACAGGAAAGTCTTATTTGAATGGTGCAGGTGCAGGTGGAGTGGAGAAGGAGGAAAATTGGGAGTCTGGAGAGTGATGCAGAAGTTAAACCAGGTTGAGGCTGAAAGCTTTAGGAAAAAGTAAGGTGAAGAGTGAGTAGAAGGTGAAATGGAGGAAAGTCAAGATACAAGAGGAACAGTAGGAGGATTAGAAATAGAATGTTGGGTGGCCAGGGGGCAGAGATGAGCTAACTGCTCTGCGCAGTTCCTCACCCATGGATCTGTTCTGGATCTAGAGCCCCCAGAGAGCCCTCACCGACAGTAATAACCATCCCTGTGTATGCCATACCGAGCCATCCTTCAGAGGCTGTTCCCCAAGCTCCGGAGACCGAGGAGTGCCGAGATAAGCTGCGCTGCGGAAGAACGAGGAAGAGCCATGCTCCCGATCCAGCAGTGGGCTCCACAGGAGTGATAACAGAGTCTGGGCCACGAAGTGGGCCCAGTGAGTGGAGAAGCTGCAGCACACATGCAGTGGCCCTGAGTCTCTCCTGTGCAGGGTCCGAAGAGGGCTGATCCATGATTGCTGAGGGAGAAGGTGAGGAGTGAGGGACAACCACAGGGTGTCTTTGCTCCACACTGACCCGGAACATGAGGTGGCCGCCTTCCCCAAGGCCAGGAGATAACTCGAGGTGGTGAGAGTCCGGGACACAGGAGGAACAGTTACTGGTGTGGCCCCGGACTGCCACCAGGGGAAAATAGAGGAGACTCTTGAGTACCATAGGCCCTGAGAGGGTGAACCCATAGCTTGATGGACACGTCGGACCAGTGAGGAAGTGCTGTGGGTGGGAGGACCCCCTCTCGAGGCTTCCCAGATAAAGGCATTCAGAGCACCCTGTGACCTTCACCCCCCCAGGGCTGCCCACTGGAGGAGGAGGGCCGCCCTGTCATAGGACCCACGTGGAGGGGGACTGAAGTGGAAGCCCCATGGACCTTGACTGTGCCCTTGTTCCATCTCACCCCGCTGAACACGTCCCACATCTGTTCCAGGGATGGGTTGAAGGACTTCCTCACATCCTAGGAACACAAGCACGCTGGGCCTACGTCCTCGCCATTGCAGCCAATCAACAGCCTAAGACTGAGCCCTGGGGGAACCCAGAGGAAGGAGTAGTACCCCTTGAGGGTCGTCCCCTGTGGGCCCCCACACCAGCTTTAGTGCTGCAGATTGGATTCTGCCACCAGGAGGGCTTGGTGCCCCCAGTGCCCCTGCTCCATGGAAAGGGTTGTGACCCTCCCCTGCTTTAACGGCCTGGCATTGGGGTGCTCGACTGGAGCGCAAGCCTGTTCATCCCCAGCACAAGCCGCCACCCTGATCTTGCACTCTTCCATGGGAGGCCAGTCAATCATGAGTTGTTCTTCCATGCTCCAAAAACATCACTACAAAGCAGGACACCGGCAGACCCAGGTGACTACACCCTCCTTCGTGTCACCATGCATGGACAGCTCCCAGTCCTTGAAGATGGACATGGCAGTACTGCTCGAGGAAATAAGGGGCTGGAGGGGGTGCCCGGGGACCACGTTCAGTGCTGGCTAAATTCCATTATTAATCGGAAAAAGCAAAGATACTGGACATGGTGAGAAAAAAGGTCTGGTGGCTTGGGGAACCTCCCAAATTTCTATATTCCAGGACCTGTCAGACTTCACCCTGTCCCGCAGAAGACTCGGCGCTCGCGTAATCAAATGGTTCACATCAAAGTGTGTGCGATACAGATGGGAATTCCCGTTCTCTCTCGCCATTGCATTTTAGGGGTACAACTATAACCTGGTCACAGAGGATGACATCAATAGAGTGACGCAGGAAGTTCTCGGAGAGGCCGCTCCGGTGGCCTCCAACCCGGAGAGTCTGGGCCCAAAAAGCAAGGGCGCTGGAGACAGATGCTGCGTCAAAGGGCTCTACAAATTTAAGAAGTTGAATCCGGTCACCCCCACAACCTTAAGGGGACGAGGTGTACTTCAACGGCTCGTGGGAGAAAACTGGTTTACTACCCAAGCTTAGGGAGACAATCATGTCCTCATTAACCTGTTATTCTTTTGCCAGTTTTGATTCTCCAAAGTTCATGGAGTCTGAGTGCAATGTTAATCACACAATTAGGGGGCTTACTGGGGGGGGCTCAATGGTGGCAACGTGGTGTCAGAAGGCCCACAGGTGGTCTGGCCCAACGATGTCCAGGATGTCGTCCGGAGTCCAGATGCCAGGGTTGGAGGTAGGAGCTACTTGAGGGGGGGGGAGGGGTTGTTGGCAATGGGTTAAACATGTTCAATAGTTAAGTTAAGACCATTCTACAGAAAGACAACAATGTTGGGTTTATGACACCAGTTAACAGGTTAGGAGTTCCCGATAAAATGTTGGTATATGGTTCGAATTCAGATTTAAAGGGCTAATACGATCTGTATATTGACACTGGGCTCACTGAATGTCAGAGGTTTAAACTCCTGAATAAGAGATCCCTAACAACAAGCAAATTCCACCGATCAAAGTTAGAAATCATGTGTCCGCAGGAAACACAATGGCAAAGAGGAAAGGAACCAGCCCTTAGAGACAAAGCTATTTGTATCGTCTTTGCGCTCCCAACCAGACTACAAAGAAGGGGGTTGCAGTTGTGGTGGCTAGCAAGCTAAACTTTGTCGCAAAGGTGGAATCAAAAGATCCCTGTGGTCACTATGTAATGGTCAAGGGGGAGATTAAAGGCAATGTGGTTATGCTTGTCTCAGTGTACTGTCCGAATGACGTGCAATACCTATTCTGGGACTCACAGAAGGGCAAGATTCAATCTTTCGTTGAAGGTTTTTTGATTATAGGGGGCGGCTTTAACATGGTCCTGGACCGTGACATAGACCGGAAAAAAGGGCAGCCACACACATGGCCTCCCGTGCGCAGTACAAAAATACTCTCTGCTTTAAACAGACCAATGCAGAGGGGATCCCCGTTCACTTACTATTCTAAAGTGCATGGCACATTCTCAAGGATAGACTACCTCCTAATTGAAAGAGCACTCAAAAACAGAGTGCTGGAATCAAACACAGAGTCCATACCGTGGTCCGACCACGACATAGTCAGAGTCAGTATAGGGGAATGGTTCTCAGACAAACACAGTACTAAATGGTCTTGCAACAACCTGTTGTCTAAACATAAGGAGCTGGCCCAGACACTGTTGAAATCTATCAGAGAATTCTTTCACTTTAATCACATGGTGAGTTGGGGGTTACAGGAGTATTGAGGCATCCACTGCAACTATCCGAGAAGTCTTGATAGGAATGGGAGGCAAAAAGAAGAGGGAAAGAGCAGCACAACAGTCAGCACTTAGGGGCAAGACAGAAAACTTGCAACTGACGGGAAATTGAGGTCCCAAATGCTGCCTGGAGACCAGGAGAAACATCTGAAATACAGAGCTGAACTGAAGGCCTTCCTGATTTACCAAACAGAATGTAAATTGGCATTCCTCAAACAAAAATACATGGAGAAGGGGGAACGAGCTGTTAAAATCTCGGCTTGGAGGTTGAAGGAGCAAATAAACTCTGGAAGGGTATCCGCAATGTAACCATTGAGAGGCGAAAAACCTCTAGACGACGCCTAGATAGCAGATTAATTTCTTAAATACTAAGAAACTCTCTATACGACTGAATATAATGAAGAAGTGTCTGTCACCGGAAAAAAGTAGCCTCTTTAGAAGCCCCATTTACCGAGGAGGAGGTTCTTGATACCCTAGGTAAAATTAAGGGTGGCACAGAGCCTGGGGAAGATGGCTTCACAGAACGATTCTTTAAAATGTTCCGCTCTACTCTGGCCCCTTTTATGACCAAACTGTTCCATAACACCCTTGTATCTGGATTTTCTTCCGAGATCCATGCATCAGCCCTCATAGTCGTTATCCCGAAGGACAGCAAAGACCCATCACTATGCCAATCCTACTGCCCCATCTCTTTGTTGAATACTGATGTAAAGATCATGGCAACAATCTTAGCCAATATACTCCACCACGCAATGTCCTCCCTGATCCACAGGGACCAAGAAGGGTTTATTCCGGGCCACCAGGGTTCAGATAATATAAGGAAATCAATCAATTTAATGTATGAGGCACAAAAGGGGATGAGTGCTTACTTGTTCTGAATAGATTCTGAGAAAGCCTTTAATCGAGTAGAATGGAGCTACATGGGGAAGATCCTGCAAAAGATGGGGTTTGGTAACAACTTTAGACAATGGATCTTGGCTCTTTATAAAGACCTCGTGGCTAGGGTGGTGGTTAATGGCCCTACTTCTGTCCCTTTCGATATGACTGGAGGAACCAAACAAGGCTGCCCCATTTCCCACTTGTTATATGCCCTTACGATGAAGCCCCTGGCCATTGCAACAGGGGAAAACCCAAACTCGCAAGAACTCATTGTGGTATCTTAGACTTTAAACTCTCCCTGTTTGCAGACAATATGTTATTGGACATATGTAGAAAAGTCTTTGTGTGAACTTCTCTCTCAAATAATCCTGTTTAGTCGGTTCTCAGGCCTGAAAATAAATATTCCCAAGTCTAGCATAATGCCCATTGGAACCACAACGCCACAAATAGAGACAAGAGAACCATAGGTGGGATGAGAATTGAGAACATAGCTGGCCCGTACTTGGGGAATTAAAATCCCCAGGGACCTCGTGACGCTGGTAGATCACAACTTTTCCCCAATGTTGGAGAAGATGAAATCAGATTTAACTTGCTGTGGTTTGGGAGAATGGTGACAGTTAAGATGAATGTACTTCCCCAGCTGCTGTACCTATTTACTGCCCTCCTGACCCCTCTCCCTGAACCCTTCTTTGCCAAACTAAAGACGATGATTAATACATTTATATGGAAAGGGAAGAGGCCTAGAATTAAAATTACGGCTCTAACACTGCCTAGTGATTGTGGTGGCTTCGGGCTCCCCGACCTTTGGTTTTATTACATGGCTGCCCAACTTTGAGTCATGTTAGAAAACCTTGGAGATGACTTAGGCACATACTGGACTACATCAAAGACATTTGCACTTACTCAAAGAAAGTCAGGGACTAATTGTGGTCCCCAACAAAAGCTTTCCCTGACCACTTTAGGAAGCATCCAACTCTTGCTGTCTTGTGTAGTTAATGGAAAAAGGGTAGAGGTAACAACCTCTTCTCTTCCTGGCCAGCTCTGTTCAGTTAAGTTTGGGGGCCCCCGCTGGAGTTTGGTGGGAGGTGCTTTCGCCACTCACCAAAATGGTCCAACAATGGTCTACAAAGAGCTGGTCAACTATTCCCAGGACGCCAATTTATTGAATTCACTCACTTGTCTGAGTCTCTGGGGCCAGATTCTCTGAGCGTTTTTGAGTACATTTGCCTCATGGGTATCATGTCTGAGCCGAGATGGCTACACAAGATTTCTGGACCCCTCACTTCCTTCGAAGCCACATCAAGAAAGGGAATCCTGTCCGAAATTTGCAAAGTGATGATTACGTCCGAGGGGAGACAGAATTTCAAGTAATTTTGGACTGAACAGTCAGTGCGGGAAATTCCTGAAGATTCCTGGGGTAAAATGTATAAGCCAATGTTTCCTGGCAATCTTTACACCTCGGCAATAGAGCACAACTTCAATATACTACACTGTTGGCAGCTCTCCCACTTAGACTTTCCAAGATATTCCTGGGATCCTCCCCCCGCTGCCCCATGCTCTGTGAGCAGACTGGTTCATGGTTGCACATGTGGTGGTCCTGCCCAAAGGTAAAGGTTTACTGGTCTGAAGTCCTCAGCTGGATCAAAGACACAGTGCGAATAACCCCTGATCTGGAACCTCTCCAACTATTCCTGGGTGTCCTGGATGAGGATAGAAATAAGCTAAGATTCCCAAAACGTATTGGAGCTATGCTGAGAGCAGGGAGAGTGGCTTTAGGCCAGACATGGAAGTGTGTCTCCTTACCCTCCAAAAACAACTGGTTGGACAAATTATGGGACATATATATGTATGAGAAACTGTCTGCTGCAGTCAACAACTGTCTGGAGTCATTTCATATTGAATGGGGGATTTTTATTTTAAAATGGGGTAGTGACAAACCGAAACTCTGACCGCTATGGTGTGATTGTGCTGGCCACTGACTATGTCAACGCGCGAAGGGGACGTAATGAGTCAATTAACGGTCCGGTGCAGCCATTGAGTATGGCTTACCCGCCTTATGTCACTGGTCTTTGTGTGTAACTCAAAAGAGAGGGTGGGGGGCAGATGGGGGGATTTGTTCAAGGAAGTTTGATAAGTTTTTGTGCTTTAAATCTGTGAATTGTATTTCCTAAAAAAAGTCAGTAAACATCAAAGTAAAAAAAAAGAAATAGAATGTTAAACACATTTTTTTATGTTACACAGTAAACATAAAAAATGAAACAGAGTGCTTCATTATTGTCCTGTCAAATCATGTTTACTATACAAGCAATAAAATTGATGCTAACAAATGTGCTCCATATGTTTGCACGAGGGCAAAGTGCAGATCATCTGGACAATGCTGGCAAAAAAACACAACCTGCAGGGATGTTCGGCTTTGACCTTACACCTTATGCAGTGCTTATATTGGCATAATGTCAAATAGAAATGAGACTTTACTCGCAGTTAGCAATGGAGGCACCCTTTTATATACCAATACACTATTAATTTAAGATTGGTAATTAAATATCTGTTATATAAAGTATAACTTCTGAACCCTGGGGTCTGCAATCCTTCAGTGGTGCTACAGACAAACGTTTTGGAACCAGGCAAGATACAATGTGTGATTTATTTTCAGGCTTAATGCCTGTCCAATACAAAATATGCTATCTGTGTATAATCACTAATAATAATTAATCAACATGTTCCTTATCTTTGACCAAAATTAAGAATTGCTTTGGGTGGGTCCATAAAGTTTCAAAATAGAACTGTGATCGTTATTGGCAATCAGTTCAACAAGGACCCAGCACTCTTCTGAGTCACATCCATGGAAAATCACTCAGATCTTTGTTTGCTTACATGCGAATGCCACTCTTCTTCATAGTATTTAGATAAACAACCCTGTTTGACCCATTGATACCCCATATCCCCTAAACATAATTTCACAACACTAAATACAAAAGTGATATATACGTATCATTGTTTGTAAGTTTCATCAGTTACATAATGTCGACACACTACCTGGTAGCACTAGCTGATCACAGTTCACTTTTTTTTTCCAAGCCTTCAATTTCCCTTGCTCTAGATGTAATAAAACATTTAACATCATTAGTGATCAAGCAGTGTATTGTCATTGATTTTTTAGGGATGATAAGGATATATTTAGCAATTATTTGATACTCATTGTGATCAGTGAGAGGAAGAGTGATTTTCTAGCTACCCTTCTTTGGCATATGCATATTCTGTTTTAGTCAACATCATTTGACTTTCCTCCTGCACGTAGGAACCTCCATCAGCTGTGAATGTTCAGGAAACACTGATATGATTCTGTTGGGTGCAGCCCTACTTTGTTGCACCATTTGGAGATGTGTGCCTTGACTAAGGACATATGTAAAGATAAATCCCACTGCATCAGAATCTTCAGAACCTTCCACAACCTCTGTCAATGCATGCATGTAGAAGTCGATAAAGCAACTTTTATTTGCCACATTTTAATATTGTTTTTTTTTAAATTAATTTAAAGTCCCACTTTTCCAAGGGCATCCACCCAAGGTGTTCTTTTCACAGCTTACTATTCTTCTGCTCACCCTCCTTTTGGAACTTTCAAAGTTCAATTGAATCTCATGCAGTCTATCATTGGTTATTTGAATTTCCACTTCAGTGTCTTACACTTTTCTGGAATCTACTTTAGAATATAATCTTGTGAGGTTGTTTTTGGGGATACAGGTCACTATTTGACTTTTTGTAGTATGGTGTGATTAGGGCTTAGGAAATTAGGCCAGTTTTTGATCAAGGCACCTGAGTCTAAGGTACCACTTGATATTTGGGCTACGCTGATAAGTGTAGAGGAGCTTAATTTTAGGCAATTTGAGAAGTCAACACAGAAACCTGGGGGCTTAAGAACTCCCCCTTCTATATTCTTTTTAAATGTTTGCTTTATTTATTAAGATATATGGTTTACCAAAACCTTTATCTGTCCTTACGAACCATTCCTTATCAAATACACACACACACACATAAAAACAAAAGAAAAGAAAAACTACAAAAGCTAGAGGATGAGCAGAGGCAACAGCATGGTAATAAGTGGTGCATCAAAATGTTCCTGTACAGTAGATAGACATTTCCGTTAAGGGGTCTGTGTTGCTTTTCTCATTCCTTCAGGATCTGAATTTTGTTCAGTTAAAAATATGAGAGAAAAGGCCTCTATCAGAAAGCTTGTCGTGGCACAGGTTAATCCAAAAAAACTGCTCCCATGCAGTTGGTTCTTCACCAGTCTTCTGTGGAATATGATTCTTTTGCAGTTATGATCTTGCCCAGATAGTTGGTTCTTTGGGCTATAAGTCATGTGCAACTTTTCACTAGATGTTTCAGGGATTATGGGCGGCCCTTTTCCTTGCAGAATCTACAGGTGAGAACTGCCAGCAAAGTTGCAAATATTTTCAACGCTTCCTGTGTTGGTAAGATGTTCAGGCAGAATTTCAGAAATACTTTACGATGTTGTGTACTCAGGAATTGTATTAAGTACTTTGGAGGAGCATTGTATGCGCTTTGTTCGATCCAGGAATTGTGTTGCAACCTGAGTTGTCGTCTTGCTTGTTCTGTCTGGATCCAGTCTTCATGCCACATCTTTTGCTTAGCCAAGTCCGGGTTTGCAATCAAGGTTTCTTCTGGGATTACTATCTGCACCATGATTTCCTTGAACTTATTTATACAGACCGTTAATGGAAATTTTTCAGGAATGTTGTGATTTTTTTTGTATCAAAAAACGGGTCTGGGGTTTCAGGCATAATGCATTTTCTATGCAGTGCCAAGGATTTCCACACTGCTATTCAGTAGAAGGAGATTAGCCCCCTGTAATGTCTTATAACTGCAGGTGAGAACCTTCTTGGAAGCTTCAAAACCTGTCTCCAAAATAGACCTTTTAGTGTGTTCCACATTCTCCATGGAAATGACAGCTGTGACTCCACCCCATATGTGAGTATTGGGACGGATTTCATCTTGTAGAAATCCAAGATAGGTCGAAATGTGAACTGGTCATATTTTTGATGAATTGCTCTAGCCTGAGCTGCAATGATTTTTGCATGTATCCTTATTTCCAGGTGGAAATTCCCTGACATCATTTAGATTTTCATATAAGTCTGAAAGAAAGTGATTAAACAATGTTGGAGCTAGAGGGCAGCCTTTTTAGGCCTCTCTATGTGAAGATCTCACTTGATAGCAGGCCATCCAAATTCAATCTTATCTGGACATTTGTGTCAGTGTAAAGTGATTTTATTGCTCCCAATAGATTTGAGGAGCAGTTCAAATGTGCCAGTTTTTCCAATATTAGTTGCCTTTCAACACTATCAAATGTTTTTTTGAGGTCTACGAAGATCAGATATATTTTGGGCTCATTTTGTTTTGCCTTCAATTTTACAAGATTGATAAAAAATAGATTGAGGTTTGTTCCTACACCCCCGATGAAGCCCGATTGTTGATGATCCCGTCTTTTCGTCTTTATTGCACGTGCCTGAAGATGTTTCGGTAGTATGGCTGCAAAGAGCTTTCCTAGGACATCAGGCATGGCGATCAGCCGATAGCTGTTTGGGTCCTTTCTATTTCCTTTCTTGTAGGTTGAGACTACAATAGCTTTTTTCCAGGTCTCTGGTATCTCTCCCCTCTTCAGGACATCCTTGAACAGTCGTGAAATTAATGGGATCCATACTGCAGGATCAGATTTGTTGGATCTATGAGTAATGCCATCTGGGCCCGGAGCAGTTGCTTCATTTGCTCTTTTTATTAGGTGTTCCAAATAGGTCTTGTTGAAGGGTATAACACAATTTCCACCTTTTTGGGGTGTGAGATCTTGTTTCATTGTTTCCTTTAATCCAAATAGGTTCTGGTAAAAAAGGACCAATTATTCTTTTGTCACTGCATTCGTAAGATATGCATCCAGGGATGTTGATGTTTTGTTTATCAGTTGCCATATGCAGCTGATGTTTCTTGACACCATTTCTCTGAGCATTGATTCTGCTTCAGCCTGGTTTTGTTGTACTTTATGGGCAACTAGCCAATTTTTGTACTTTTGTTTTCTTTCTTTCAAAGCTTCAAAATTTGGCACTGTCTTAAAGGACCTGATTTTCCAGAGATGCGATCTTAATATGGATTTCTTTTCAGCTATAGCATTGTCCTGTGTGTGTTTGTGAATTATTTCTATTTTGCCACGCATGTTGGATGGCATCCTACATTCAAGAAGTAGAGAGAGCTAATTTACTCCTCCAAAATGCTTGCTCTGAAAAATGTATCCTGAGAGCATTTCATCAACGTCATTCGGTAGAATGTAAATCTGATTTCTACCTTCCGATATGGCTATGTCTCTGTGTTCAGTATTAATTCATTTCATTTATTTCAAATTGGTTAATAAAACCTTTACAAAACATTTACAACAATAGAACAATTCAGTTCAAATTACATATTAAACATATATCAATTCAAATGTTTATATTAGACATTATTTTAAAAGAACATATTTTTAAGATACTTTCCCTTTTTTTTTTCTTTTACCACAGGTATAATCTCTATTAATCAAGCTTCTAATCAATTAGTTTACACACTTCCTTCAGAAATCTAATCACACAATTTCATACTTACATTTTTGCCATGCAACATATTTAGCCAAATGTCATCTAGGGATACAAAGGTATGATTAATCACAAATAGGTGCCTTAATGTTTCAATTGTTTCATGATTCTGACATAATCTACAGAAAGACAAGCATGTCATATCTGTGTTCCTAATACTTAAAATTTCATTAGTTAAAAGAACATTAAAAAGAAAAATCGCATGAAATTATTTCTTGTACGCTTCCCTGGAAAAATGGTGAAACAATTTTCAAAGTTCCAACATCTTTTTTGTAGGACACAATGTGGCAATATAATTTAGTTTGTACAAAAGCGTCTATGGTATTTGTCCAATCAAAAATCTGATTTTTCTTTTTAACAAAAGTAGGATTATTAATTAACACCAAAAATTACGTTCCAATTTTTTCCAGGACAGATGAACATTTTAGACAAAGATCATTAATAAATCCCTAACCACTAGTCCACTCCCTACCCTCTTTTCCCAACAATGTATAGAGGGTGGTGGCTGAACTAGAGTAGAGTTTTCCCACCAAAGCCATCTGCCTCCATTGAATCAGACTTGCCAGCGATTGAAGACGCAACTCATATCTTATTGCAGCCAGAGTGACACAACAGGGAATATTAAACAACACTTTCATCCATATGAAGCCCTCATAACAATTAATTTCCCCAAGTATCCACCGCAGAAAAAATTCCAGACCATTTAACAATTGTGGTATAATTTTGGTAGTATACAATTTCATTACTGGTAGAAGTGAGAAGTTTCCATACTTGTTATCTTTTTTTACCATTTGAATAGCTAATAATGTGGCTTTCCTCCTTAAATACACACTATAGAAACCTTTGTTAGGATTAGCAACTATTGGGTAGCCTACGAACACCATACATTCTTTTGCTTTTATCGTAATGTTATTAATAAACCATGAGAAGTTACATTTCTTGCCTTTTCTACATAATTTCAATATTCCGGTTTTCAATGGATTATTTGTCATATTTTTTACTTGCATATAGTCATTAAATATCCTGAATAGTCTCTGCAGACCTATTGGTGTAACAGATCCTGATATAAAATTGTCTGCATTTGCTACCCAAGAGATATGTATATTTCCTATTTTTGGTACAACAAAAATTGCTTTTCTTAAATAAGGGTCTATCTGAAACATACATTTTAAAAAGAGTTTGTGCAAATAATCATCCCTGTCTTAGGCCATTTAAGTTCCAAATCCTAACTGTTACATCTGTCCCTGTTCTTGTAAACAAATACCTTATTGAATGCTTCTATCTTTACTCTCCCTCTTAGTCAACCTGATTATCCCCCCTTCAAATCCTTTCCGGCCCCTTCCTGGGCTACTTCCACCTTCTGCTGCTTCTCTACACATGTTCCCTCCACTAGAATTCTCTCCCTGACCCTTCTAAGCTAGCCCATAAGTGTAATTACTCATGATCTGATCCAATTCCACATATTAGCCTGTGAAGGGGCACTGCCTACTGTACTGAACAATGTGCTCCTTCTCCCCAGAGGGGATCCACCCCCATTAAGGCTAGGGAGGTGGGTTTGCTATGTAAGACTTTCCTTATCGGTCTGGGCAATTGGGACCTCATTGGGAGTGACTCCACTCTTGGGGACAAGGACTCCCATTCCACAATGGCACTCCCAGTCCAAACCACATTGTTTGCTTACATGGTTTTTAGAAAGACTTTGGAATCCCTTGTAAAGACAATATTCAACTAATATTCTTCTTTGTCTATATTGTCTTCAGGTAATGCTCTGTGGGATGTATGCTATGCGGCATCACTCTGCCAGTCATGGTGAAAGAAACGGCAACAAGGGCGGAAAAACCCCTGTGCGTGCTAAAAACCTACAAAAACATAGAAAAACGTGTGCTTCAGCACACAAAAAGAGGAATGCACAACCCACTTGTTATATGCCCTTACGATGAAGCCCCTGGCCATTGCAACAGGGGAAAACCCAAACTCGCAAGAACTCATTGTGGTATCTTAGACTTTAAACTCTCCCTGTTTGCAGACAATATGTTATTGGACATATGTAGAAAAGTCTTTGTGTGAACTTCTCTCTCAAATAATCCTGTTTAGTCGGTTCTCAGGCCTGAAAATAAATATTCCCAAGTCTAGCATAATGCCCATTGGAACCACAACGCCACAAATAGAGACAAGAGAACCATAGGTGGGATGAGAATTGAGAACATAGCTGGCCCGTACTTGGGGAATTAAAATCCCCAGGGACCTTGTGACGCTGGTAGATCACAACTTTTCCCCAATGTTGGAGAAGATGAAATCAGATTTAACTTGCTGTGGTTTGGGAGAATGGTGACAGTTAAGATGAATGTACTTCCCCAGCTGCTGTACCTATTTACTGCCCTCCTGACCCCTCTCCCTGAACCCTTCTTTGCCAAACTAAAGACGATGATTAATACATTTATATGGAAAGGGAAGAGGCCTAGAATTAAAATTACGGCTCTAACACTGCCTAGTGATTTTGGTGGCTTCGGGCTCCCCGACCTTTGGTTTTATTACATGGCTGCCCAACTTTGAGTCATGTTAGAAAACCTTGGAGATGACTTAGGCACATACTGGACTACATCAAAGACATTTGCACTCACTCAAAGAAAGTCAGGGACTAATTGTGGTCCCCAACAAAAGCTTTCCCTGACCACTTTAGGAAGCATCCAACTCTTGCTGTCTTGTGTAGTTAATGGAAAAAGGGTAGAGGTAACAACCTCTTCTCTTCCTGGCCAGCTCTGTTCAGTTAAGTTTGGGGGCCCCCGCTGGAGTTTGGTGGGAGGTGCTTTCGCCACTCACCAAAATGGTCCAACAATGGTCTACAAAGAGCTGGTCAACTATTCCCAGGACGCCAATTTATTGAATTCACTCACTTGTCTGAGTCTCTGGGGCCAGATTCTCTGAGCGTTTTTGAGTACATTTGCCTCATGGGTATCATGTCTGAGCCGAGATGGCTACACAAGATTTCTGGACCCCTCACTTCCTTCGAAGCCACATCAAGAAAGGGAATCCTGTCCGAAATTTGCAAAGTGATGATTACGTCCGAGGGGAGACAGAATTTCAAGTAATTTTGGACTGAACAGTCAGTGCGGGAAATTCCTGAAGATTCCTGGGGTAAAATGTATAAGCCAATGTTTCCTGGCAATCTTTACACCTCGGCAATAGAGCACAACTTCAATATACTACACTGTTGGCAGCTCTCCCACTTAGACTTTCCAAGATATTCCTGGGATCCTCCCCCCACTGCCCCATGCTCTGTGAGCAGACTGGTTCATGGTTGCACATGTGGTGGTCCTGCCCAAAGGTAAAGGTTTACTGGTCTGAAGTCCTCAGCTGGATCAAAGACACAGTGCGAATAACCCCTGATCTGGAACCTCTCCAACTATTCCTGGGTGTCCTGGATGAGGATAGAAATAAGCTAAGATTCCCAAAACGTATTGGAGCTATGCTGAGAGCAGGGAGAGTGGCTTTAGGCCAGACATGGAAGTGTGTCTCCTTACCCTCCAAAAACAACTGGTTGGACAAATTATGGGACATATATATGTATGAGAAACTGTCTGCTGCAGTCAACAACTGTCTGGAGTCATTTCATATTGAATGGGGGATTTTTATTTTAAAATGGGGTAGTGACAAACCGAAACTCTGACCGCTATGGTGTGATTGTGCTGGCCACTGACTATGTCAACGCGCGAAGGGGACGTAATGAGTCAATTAACGGTCCGGTGCAGCCATTGAGTATGGCTTACCCGCCTTATGTCACTGGTCTTTGTGTGTAACTCAAAAGAGAGGGTGGGGGGCAGATGGGGGGATTTGTTCAAGGAAGTTTGATAAGTTTTTGTGCTTTAAATCTGTGAATTGTATTTCCTAAAAAAAGTCAGTAAACATCAAAGTAAAAAAAAAGAAATAGAATGTTAAACACATTTTTTTATGTTACACAGTAAACATAAAAAATGAAACAGAGTGCTTCATTATTGTCCTGTCAAATCATGTTTACTATACAAGCAATAAAATTGATGCTAACAAATGTGCTCCATATGTTTGCACGAGGGCAAAGTGCAGATCATCTGGACAATGCTGGCAAAAAAACACAACCTGCAGGGATGTTCGGCTTTGACCTTACACCTTATGCAGTGCTTATATTGGCATAATGTCAAATAGAAATGAGACTTTACTCGCAGTTAGCAATGGAGGCACCCTTTTATATACCAATACACTATTAATTTAAGATTGGTAATTAAATATCTGTTATATAAAGTATAACTTCTGAACCCTGGGGTCTGCAATCCTTCAGTGGTGCTACAGACAAACGTTTTGGAACCAGGCAAGATACAATGTGTGATTTATTTTCAGGCTTAATGCCTGTCCAATACAAAATATGCTATCTGTGTATAATCACTAATAATAATTAATCAACATTTTCCTTATCTTTGACCAAAATTGAGAATTGCTTTGGGTGGGTCCATAAAGTTTCAAAATAGAACTGTGATCGTTATTGGCAATCAGTTCAACAAGGACCCAGCACTCTTCTGAGTCACATCCATGGAAAATCACTCAGATCTTTGTTTGCTTACATGCGAATGCCACTCTTCTTCATAGTATTTAGATAAACAACCCTGTTTGACCCATTGATACCCCATATCCCCTAAACATAATTTCACAACACTAAATACAAAAGTGATATATACGTATCATTGTTTGTAAGTTTCATCAGTTACATAATGTCGACACACTACCTGGCAGCACTAGCTGATCACAGTTCACTTTTTTTTTCCAAGCCTTCAATTTCCCTTGCTCTAGATGTAATAAAACATTTAACATCATTAGTGATCAAGCAGTGTATTGTCATTGATTTTTTAGGGATGATAAGGATATATTTAGCAATTATTTGATACTCATTGTGATCAGTGAGAGGAAGAGTGATTTTCTAGCTACCCTTCTTTGGCATATGCATATTCTGTTTTAGTCAACATCATTTGACTTTCCTCCTGCACGTAGGAACCTCCATCAGCTGTGAATGTTCAGGAAACACTGATATGATTCTGTTGGGTGCAGCCCTACTTTGTTGCACCATTTGGAGATGTGTGCCTTGACTAAGGACATATGTAAAGATAAATCCCACTGCATCAGAATCTTCAGAACCTTCCACAACCTCTGTCAATGCATGCATGTAGAAGTCGATAAAGCAACTTTTATTTGCCACATTTTAATATTGTTTTTTTTTAAATTAATTTAAAGTCCCACTTTTCCAAGGGCATCCACCCAAGGTGTTCTTTTCACAGCTTACTATTCTTCTGCTCACCCTCCTTTTGGAACTTTCAAAGTTCAATTGAATCTCATGCAGTCTATCATTGGTTATTTGAATTTCCACTTCAGTGTCTTACACTTTTCTGGAATCTACTTTAGAATATAATCTTGTGAGGTTGTTTTTGGGGATACAGGTCACTATTTGACTTTTTGTAGTATGGTGTGATTAGGGCTTAGGAAATTAGGCCAGTTTTTGATCAAGGCACCTGAGTCTAAGGTACCACTTGATATTTGGGCTACGCTGATAAGTGTAGAGGAGCTTAATTTTAGGCAATTTGAGAAGTCAACACAGAAACCTGGGGGCTTAAGAACTCCCCCTTCTATATTTTTTTTAAATGTTTGCTTTATTTATTAAGATATATGGTTTACCAAAACCTTTATCTGTCCTTACGAACCATTCCTTATCAAATACACACACACACACATAAAAACAAAAGAAAAGAAAAACTACAAAAGCTAGAGGATGAGCAGAGGCAACAGCATGGTAATAAGTGGTGCATCAAAATGTTCCTGTACAGTAGATAGACATTTCCGTTAAGGGGTCTGTGTTGCTTTTCTCATTCCTTCAGGATCTGAATTTTGTTCAGTTAAAAATATGAGAGAAAAGGCCTCTATCAGAAAGCTTGTCGTGGCACAGGTTAATCCAAAAAAACTGCTCCCATGCAGTTGGTTCTTCACCAGTCTTCTGTGGAATATGATTCTTTTGCAGTTATGATCTTGCCCAGATAGTTGGTTCTTTGGGCTATAAGTCATGTGCAACTTTTCACTAGATGTTTCAGGGATTATGGGCGGCCCTTTTCCTTGCAGAATCTACAGGTGAGAACTGCCAGCAAAGTTGCAAATATTTTCAACGCTTCCTGTGTTGGTAAGATGTTCAGGCAGAATTTCAGAAATACTTTACGATGTTGTGTACTCAGGAATTGTATTAAGTACTTTGGAGGAGCATTGTATGCGCTTTGTTCGATCCAGGAATTGTGTTGCAACCTGAGTTGTCGTCTTGCTTGTTCTGTCTGGATCCAGTCTTCATGCCACATCTTTTGCTTAGCCAAGTCCGGGTTTGCAATCAAGGTTTCTTCTGGGATTACTATCTGCACCATGATTTCCTTGAACTTATTTATACAGACCGTTAATGGAAATTTTTCAGGAATGTTGTGATTTTTTTTGTATCAAAAAACGGGTCTGGGGTTTCAGGCATAATGCATTTTCTATGCAGTGCCAAGGATTTCCACACTGCTATTCAGTAGAAGGAGATTAGCCCCCTGTAATGTCTTATAACTGCAGGTGAGAACCTTCTTGGAAGCTTCAAAACCTGTCTCCAAAATAGACCTTTTAGTGTGTTCCACATTCTCCATGGAAATGACAGCTGTGACTCCACCCCATATGTGAGTATTGGGACGGATTTCATCTTGTAGAAATCCAAGATAGGTCGAAATGTGAACTGGTCATATTTTTGATGAATTGCTCTAGCCTGAGCTGCAATGATTTTTGCATGTATCCTTATTTCCAGGTGGAAATTCCCTGACATCATTTAGATTTTCATATAAGTCTGAAAGAAAGTGATTAAACAATGTTGGAGCTAGAGGGCAGCCTTTTTAGGCCTCTCTATGTGAAGATCTCACTTGATAGCAGGCCATCCAAATTCAATCTTATCTGGACATTTGTGTCAGTGTAAAGTGATTTTATTGCTCCCAATAGATTTGAGGAGCAGTTCAAATGTGCCAGTTTTTCCAATATTAGTTGCCTTTCAACACTATCAAATGTTTTTTTGAGGTCTACGAAGATCAGATATATTTTGGGCTCATTTTGTTTTGCCTTCAATTTTACAAGATTGATAAAAAATAGATTGAGGTTTGTTCCTACACCCCCGATGAAGCCTGATTGTTGATGATCCCGTCTTTTCGTCTTTATTGCACGTGCCTGAAGATGTTTCGGTAGTATGGCTGCAAAGAGCTTTCCTAGGACATCAGGCATGGCGATCAGCCGATAGCTGTTTGGGTCCTTTCTATTTCCTTTCTTGTAGGTTGAGACTACAATAGCTTTTTTCCAGGTCTCTGGTATCTCTCCCCTCTTCAGGACATCCTTGAACAGTCGTGAAATTAATGGGATCCATACTGCAGGATCAGATTTGTTGGATCTATAAGTAATGCCATCTGGGCCCGGAGCAGTTGCTTCATTTGCTCTTTTTATTAGGTGTTCCAAATAGGTCTTGTTGAAGGGTATAACACAATTTCCACCTTTTTGGGGTGTGAGATCTTGTTTCATTGTTTCCTTTAATCCAAATAGGTTCTGGTAAAAAAGGACCAATTATTCTTTTGTCACTGCATTCGTAAGATATGCATCCAGGGATGTTGATGTTTTGTTTATCAGTTGCCATATGCAGCTGATGTTTCTTGACACCATTTCTCTGAGCATTGATTCTGCTTCAGCCTGGTTTTGTTGTACTTTATGGGCAACTAGCCAATTTTTGTACTTTTGTTTTCTTTCTTTCAAAGCTTCAAAATTTGGCACTGTCTTAAAGGACCTGATTTTCCAGAGATGCGATCTTAATATGGATTTCTTTTCAGCTATAGCATTGTCCTGTGTGTGTTTGTGAATTATTTCTATTTTGCCACGCATGTTGGATGGCATCCTACATTCAAGAAGTAGAGAGAGCTAATTTACTCCTCCAAAATGCTTGCTCTGAAAAATGTATCCTGAGAGCATTTCATCAACGTCATTCGGTAGAATGTAAATCTGATTTCTACCTTCCGATATGGCTATGTCTCTGTGTTCAGTATTAATTCATTTCATTTATTTCAAATTGGTTAATAAAACCTTTACAAAACATTTACAACAATAGAACAATTCAGTTCAAATTACATATTAAACATATATCAATTCAAATGTTTATATTAGACATTATTTTAAAAGAACATATTTTTAAGATACTTTCCCTTTTTTTTTTCTTTTACCACAGGTATAATCTCTATTAATCAAGCTTCTAATCAATTAGTTTACACACTTCCTTCAGAAATCTAATCACACAATTTCATACTTACATTTTTGCCATGCAACATATTTAGCCAAATGTCATCTAGGGATACAAAGGTATGATTAATCACAAATAGGTGCCTTAATGTTTCAATTGTTTCATGATTCTGACATAATCTACAGAAAGACAAGCATGTCATATCTGTGTTCCTAATACTTAAAATTTCATTAGTTAAAAGAACATTAAAAAGAAAAATCGCATGAAATTATTTCTTGTACGCTTCCCTGGAAAAATGGTGAAACAATTTTCAAAGTTCCAACATCTTTTTTGTAGGACACAATGTGGCAATATAATTTAGTTTGTACAAAAGCGTCTATGGTATTTGTCCAATCAAAAATCTGATTTTTCTTTTTAACAAAAGTAGGATTATTAATTAACACCAAAAATTACGTTCCAATTTTTTCCAGGACAGATGAACATTTTAGACAAAGATCATTAATAAATCCCTAACCACTAGTCCACTCCCTACCCTCTTTTCCCAACAATGTATAGAGGGTGGTGGCTGAACTAGAGTAGAGTTTTCCCACCAAAGCCATCTGCCTCCATTGAATCAGACTTGCCAGCGATTGAAGACGCAACTCATATCTTATTGCAGCCAGAGTGACACAACAGGGAATATTAAACAACACTTTCATCCATATGAAGCCCTCATAACAATTAATTTCCCCAAGTATCCACCGCAGAAAAAATTCCAGACCATTTAACAATTGTGGTATAATTTTGGTAGTATACAATTTCATTACTGGTAGAAGTGAGAAGTTTCCATACTTGTTATCTTTTTTTACCATTTGAATAGCTAATAATGTGGCTTTCCTCCTTAAATACACACTATAGAAACCTTTGTTAGGATTAGCAACTATTGGGTAGCCTACGAACACCATACATTCTTTTGCTTTTATCGTAATGTTATTAATAAACCATGAGAAGTTACATTTCTTGCCTTTTCTACATAATTTCAATATTCCGGTTTTCAATGGATTATTTGTCATATTTTTTACTTGCATATAGTCATTAAATATCCTGAATAGTCTCTGCAGACCTATTGGTGTAACAGATCCTGATATAAAATTGTCTGCATTTGCTACCCAAGAGATATGTATATTTCCTATTTTTGGTACAACAAAAATTGCTTTTCTTAAATAAGGGTCTATCTGAAACATACATTTTAAAAAGAGTTTGTGCAAATAATCATCCCTGTCTTAGGCCATTTAAGTTCCAAATCCTAACTGTTACATCTGTCCCTGTTCTTGTAAACAAATACCTTATTGAATGCTTCTATCTTTACTCTCCCTCTTAGTCAACCTGATTATCCCCCCTTCAAATCCTTTCCGGCCCCTTCCTGGGCTACTTCCACCTTCTGCTGCTTCTCTACACATGTTCCCTCCACTAGAATTCTCTCCCTGACCCTTCTAAGCTAGCCCATAAGTGTAATTACTCATGATCTGATCCAATTCCACATATTAGCCTGTGAAGGGGCACTGCCTACTGTACTGAACAATGTGCTCCTTCTCCCCAGAGGGGATCCACCCCCATTAAGGCTAGGGAGGTGGGTTTGCTATGTAAGACTTTCCTTATCGGTCTGGGCAATTGGGACCTCATTGGGAGTGACTCCACTCTTGGGGACAAGGACTCCCATTCCACAATGGCACTCCCAGTCCAAACCACCTTGTTTGCTTACATGGTTTTTAGAAAGACTTTGGAATCCCTTGTAAAGACAATATTCAACTAATATTCTTCTTTGTCTATATTGTCTTCAGGTAATGCTCTGTGGGATGTATGCTATGCGGCATCACTCTGCCAGTCATGGTGAAAGAAACGGCAACAAGGGCGGAAAAACCCCTGTGCGTGCTAAAAACCTACAAAAACATAGAAAAACGTGTGCTTCAGCACACAAAAAGAGGAATGCACAACCTGCCACCCATGCTGCATGTGTGGTGGAATAGAGCACACCCTGCGGAAATGTGCCAGTGGGCTCCATGACCAGCAATCAGAGTGGAGAGAGAGAAGCAGCACTTTGCAAGTGAAACCCCAAAATGACCTTTGCTTTGTTGCCAAAAACTCCAAAACGCCTATAACACAACACTTTTCAACATTCACAATCTTGCCTGGTGCTAAAATTCATGTATCTAATGAAGTATTGTGAACATACAAAGTCCCAATGTGAAAAGAAAAACATTTTCAGACAAACTGGATTGTTTGAAAACTGACAGCACATGCCCAAAATCTGGATGCAGTACCCCGGGCCACCTCAATGACAGCTCTCAGAGGAGTTTCTGAGGAAATTTTAAATTGAGCTAAAACTAAAAGTCTGCTGGATTAGAAAACATAAAAAGGATTGTTGCCAAAAAGGAATACAGATTTTAGTTGTGTTTTTGATCCCACAGATTTTAAGGCTAAGAACAAAATGTATTTATGTTTGATGCAACAAAGTTAGTTTTTGCAGGATTTAAGAAGTTAATTATCTTGGCTGAGTCACAAGAACTGGAAAAGCAGGTTTCTCCCAGAAGGCGGGCCTTCCTCTCAGCAGAAACTCACTGGGAGGTGCTAATAGCGGTTTAGAAACAGACATTTGTCTATGGAAAGGGAAGGAACAATGACAAGTTTCAGCCCAGGAAGCGAAGGGGGGGGGAAAGCAGTCGTAAACTCCCTTGGAAGGAGCTTCCCCAAGGAGGGGGATGCACTGGACTCCCTGGAAAGACAAAGGGGTGGAGCCAAGTGACCATCTGCTGTTAAGAATGAACAATGAACAATTTTTAAAAGACTCATAACTTGTTATTCAAAGAGGTGAAAAATATAAAAAGGACAGAGTTGTTAATTTAATTTTTGGCGGCACGTGTGAAGAGGCGGTAGAACTGTGTGACATGTACTGGACAGGAATGGCAGTACATGTGGTTTTATGCAAAATGTATTATTGTTAGAGTTGTGAAAATTTACACGCACATTCCTATGTGAAACACACACATTTGTGGAAAGTTGCATAAAATTTGGAGATGGTGTTCATAGCGAAAAGGAAAAGATTCTGTAGAAAGTTGAGACAAGATCCCACAGGTACAGGGTTTTGAGGAATAGCTGCTGCATAAAATATGGCATCTTTCTGTGTGATTTGTATAAAGGGGACCAATTTAGAAATGTACATTTAGTATAACATCCAATTTTAAGACCACTGGCTAAAGGGAGGTCTCTGAGGATTGTAAAGCAAATCATAAAATGTGGCATCATCCGGCCTTGATCCAATCACTCAAATTGCAAGGCAGAGATGAAGTATGGTCCTATCCCAGCTCACAGGGGCAAGCTTAGCTAAGCCGGCCCATACACCCCCTTTGTTACGTCATTTTAATGCATAAATAGAGACAGCTGACAACACATAGGGACTCACAGATCCACTCACTTTCCTGATTCCGGCGAAGCACTCTGATCCAGCATTCTACAACCAGCTTTAATATTCTTCCAGACCCAGATGCCAAATCTCTTGCCAGCAATAGAGAGCTATTGATTTCCAGCAAGGCGCAATCCTCAAATGAATTCTCTCTACCCAGTAAAGCGCTGGGTGGTGTGAGAAGGCCTTTTGAACCAGTATCCTGAAATCCTCTGGCTTGCCACCACTAGGCTTGCCTGAGGAACTCGCCATCCAGCTGATCTGATTCAAATACCCACAGACTAGGAGGACAGAACCTGTGCAAATCCGGCGACCGGCTCACTGATCCAGTACCGTGCCTGATGTGCTGTCTTTCCTAGACTAGACCCAATCCCTGACCAGGTAAATTTGCACCAGTTGTGTGGAAATTGTCCATGAAGGATCTATAAAACGAAGAACAATGACACTACCAAGCCAGTAAATAATTTGAAAGTTGACACTGGCCAGGATTGGGATAAGGACTCTCCTAGTGCAATATAGGAGGGTCTGTAGCTCCCTGACTCAAGGCAAGGGGTAAGGGGTTCCAGCTGGGAAAATCCACTAATAGACGTAATAGAGAAACAAGCAGAAAAAGCATGTCTACCATCCAGGGTTAATGGTGGCAATCTAAAAAGCCACCCAATAGGCAGCCAAAACATTTTCCACATATATTCTAAGGGCAGGGACCCACATTTCCCCATAGAAATGTACCTAGGCCAGCGCCATTAGGACACCCTGTTAGGGGGTATGAAAACATGGGATGCCTGAGGCACTTAGTGGTCATGACCAATGTCCCAAGGTTGGGGGAAGGTAGCTACCTCATTGCCCTGGGAAGTGACCCCGAATCCAGGTATTGGAGAGGGTAGATATACTGCAGGTGGATTCCAGGGCACTCATGGATCAAGGCAACCAGTGGGACCTGTTGCTATGGGCATGAGGACTGTAATTAGCTGTCAATTTACAGGGTGTCCATTGATCGCTTCAGACGTTTGAACCCCAATTAAATAGAAGGCAGCCTCCACTAAAATGTTTGTATTGGAACATGGCTGGGCTTAGTTTACAGTGAGAGGGTGAGATCTATGGAGGCCTATGATGTCATTGCTTTCCAAGAGACATAGGCTCTGGAAGGCATGACGTTGCAGGGATTTAAGATCTTTGTAATTAAACATACTAAAGGCAAGAGTGGGAGACCATCGGGTGCTGGCAGTATGGGTGAATACAGCATTCAATTGGGAAATGAAGCAGGTCACCATGGGATCACTGGATTTTTTACAACTGGAGGTCATGTGTTTTTGTTATTCAATGCCTATAATAGACTTAGTGATAATTCAATGTCAAGTGCAATAACAATTCTTTGTGAAAACATTACTAAAGGGGAAGTTGCTGGCAGGGAAAATCAAGGGTTCATTGTCTTGGGGGATTTTATTATCCAACTGGAGTTGCCCAAAGAACTAGATGGCCTCTAGGACGACCAGGATGATGCCTGGGGAATCCCGCCAGTGAGAAATCATACTAGAGCAATTGAGATTGTGTGGAAGCTGTATAGCTCTGGATTGAGGGCTTGAAACTGTTGGCTTCCAGCCATTCAACTAGCAAGTAACCCATACTATAGGCCGAATGGCAGCTCCAGGAAAGATTACGCTCTAGTGCTGGGATGCGTTTGGCACTCAGTGGAAGGGTCTGAGGTGCAGAAGTGTATGGAACATGATTACAGGCCAGTAATGCTACTAATTAAGAGCCCTTCACCCCTAATTGACATAGCGGATAGTTGCTCTGTGGACATTGTGGTCCGGGGGCATGCCCCTCGAACAGTAAAATGGGCATCTGTGATTCAGGGGGACATTGTTCTGATCTTACATGGCTACATTCTGAAGCACATGGAAATAATGTGTGAAGAGAAAAACATGCTGAGGATATATTTGTGAGCTTTGAAAGAACTAGTAATCAATAGGGCTCCTGGCTAAACCCTGATCTACCCAGGTGAGTCAAATAGTCGAAAAACAACTGATCATGGTGACCAAACGAAGAGAACACACTCCAATATTCATTGAGTTATAGAACGAATGCCATTCATTTTTGGTTTAACAAACACATTTTGGTTTTAACCAAGTGTTTCAATATATATATTCGCAATTAGACAAAATGTCAACAGGACAAACAGTGGTGAAAGTACAATGCCTATACAGAATAGAGTGACATTTTAGTCCATACATTTTGAACTGGACAGGCATAAAAGTAACAAGGTCCCATGTAACATTCTGCGATCCAGTAATCATGTTCAAGAAGAACAACGTTAGTGTAAACCAATTTACAATCGTGACACTGTTGGTGCTAAACACTGAGAAGGATGTTGACACAGAAGTGTTTCGGCCAATTTATAGCTGGTCTATTGTGCTGTGAAATGGATGGCCTTCATCAGGACAGAAGGAAGGATTCGGTGATATAGTCCTGTTTCTCTCTGTTGAAAAAACGAACAGAGGGAGGTGCATTAGGGTGTGTGTGTTTGCTTGGGTATTAGTTCAATATTTCAAACAGGGGATTCAATGCTCATTATTTCAAAAGAGGACCCCCTACATGCAGAGGGAGGATGTTTTCATACTGTGTTTACATAGTTTCACACAGTATTGTCGGAATCCACTTTGTGGTTATTGGTGGATGAGAAGCTCTGTGGCTTGATCTTCTCACTCCCGGAGTCCCTAGAAGGAGACGATGGAAGTAATTATGGGGCAGAACTTCCCAACTGGAGAAAACCAAACTGCTGTACCTCCAGTTCATATTGGGGTTGCAGATACGTCTCTAGTGTAACATTACACTGCAAAGAAGCACACCAATCTGGACCAGAAATGGTTTGTTCTGCAAAGGATGACCCCACAAAAAAGAGGGGGAGATATGAACAAGACTCTGACAAGACTAGAGCAGAGAAGGACACATCACCTAGACACAGTGAAAAACAACCTCAATATTACAATTGAGTGGAAACATTTCATGGGCGCATAGCGAAATCACACCCATTATGAACACTGAGCCCTATAAAGGCTTCACCAACAGAACATTATGTACCTTGTCTAACCCCCTTAATTCAGAATTGTATTCCCCATGAGTATGTCTAATGTTTCTGCTCATTGTTGGCATTGTTAGCCATGGTATATGAGAATATGTGTATATCTGCTCTATATGTGGCTTAAATTGCTTGTAATACAGTTCTCAGCGAGCCTTGTATAGGATACACGATCAGTGCTATACCACACCACACGCAGACAATATGGGGGTCACAGCAATCAACAGCATATGTGTTTTGATGAACTCTACAGGACACAGGTACCACAATATACTTGTAAATGTTAATAATGTTTTCAACAATATCACTTCAGGTAACCTGGGGATATGACAAGTATGTGCCACTCTTGTGAAGGTCCTGCACTTGTGTTTGCCTTTTAGGTCCCTAATGAGAAAAAATTTAGATCTTTAACACGGACGGCATATTCCAACATGGCTGCTGAGTGAACAAGTAGTGTTGCCCAGACATCAGACACTTAGCGTCTGTACAGTAAGGAGCGCAGTCACCATCTCGACCAGCGTAGCAAGCGTGCACTGCACTCATCTACACTAGCACTTTGGCGACGGGACCACAAAGGTGTTTCCAATTTAGTTTGGGGTTCACATCATGGACCATACCCCAAAACACAGAGCCTTGCAGCTCTGTGCGGCACTACTCCAATATGGCCACCAGTAAATTATGAGCATTGCCTGGGTAATGGAGGCTTTGTGTCCTTACAGTAGAAATCACAGCCCTGCCGCGGTAACCCACACATACTGTTTTTTGCACAGCAGCGGCACTGAACCTCGATCAGTCAAGGTAAGATCTTTTTGCCTCAATATGCCGATTGACTGACTGGCCTTTCTACTCGGCACCACTCTCATACTATGACAACCGGTCACTTCTTATTCTTTTTTTGGCTGGCATGGCATGCGCCAGCGAGCACCATTAATCACTGGGCGTTGTGAAGAAGTAATTTGACATGGCCACCATTATTATGCCCACTGACCGAACACTACACATTGTAATACAAACTGCTAGTGTGAGGGGTTTATGTTCACTTAATGGTGCATATACCCCCTCTGGATTTATAATGCGAGCGTGAACTGGACATTGTGGTTATTACAGCATCGGTTCGTACACCGTTACGCTTTGTTCCATGTAGTCAATACCCACAGATTTATAATTTTCAGATGAGTGTGAATGGGCATTCCCAGTATAAGAACACACTGTGCACATTTTTCATTCACTCCATTGTATTGTAAATATTTTTGGTTGACCACATACATATCGTGGCTAACCACATGGGCTGTGTCACCTTATATGGTAGAGTAGGACACCGACCAACAAACTGACACAAGACACCAAAGGATCCTGAACCTGAGCATCAAGTGGAGATTCCAGATTATGTGTCACTCAGTTGCACCCACTCCATGGGTTGACTACATTTCAAATAGTTTTTCTGCCATACAGAACTTCAATCTTTGATTAACTATATCTGAGCTTAAAATTGGAGTGGTTCGTTCTCATTACATGATACCTTAAAGGCAATTATTAGTTCAAAGTACTAAAGAGCCCTAGGTCCTGAGGGCCTTGCTAATCTTGAGCTTAATGCAACAGCTTTGGTTGGTAAGAGGTCCTATATGTCCGGTGTGATACTATTTACTGAGATTGCATTTTAACAACAACATGATCTTAATGAAATATTATCCCAATTTATATAAGAGTTTCATGGGTGAATAGGGATTATTATCACCTGATTGTATTACTTTATGTAACCAGCAACATTTACTCAAGGAAGTAAATGCTTGGGCTGTAGGTAAGAATGTTCACCCACTACAACAGACTGGTTTTAGGAAAGGCATTTGCACTTCACTTAATTAATTTGGGCCTCATTACGACCCAGGCGCTAATGAGTTAACGGCGCCGTAAAAGGCTGCAGCGCCGTTAACCTATTAGCGCCTGATTACGAGGTCCCTTTGCGGGACCAGACCTTAACGGCTGGTTTTACCAGCCGTTAAAGCAGGGACCCGCAAAGGGACCTTGATGCTAAGTACTTAGTGCCTTCCCCATTCCCATTGAACCCTATGGGGCAAAAATGGGAATGGGGAAGGGCCCATGGTGAATGGGGAATTACCGCCCCGCCAACCTTGGAATGGGGCGGTAATTCCGCCATTCACCATGGCGGACCCCGTGGTTTTGCGCCGGGGTCGTAATGAGGCCTATTATGTATAAGTAGCTAACATATGAGGCTTTAACTACTCCAAATTCCCTGGCACACGTGGCATACTTAGATCTAACATGCAGGTTTCATGAATTGAACAGACATCTGTTAAGACGGATTTCTGAACTCTGTCCTGGTGGCGCAGAAGTTCAGAAGGCCAACCTAATTACTTGGAACAGGGTACCCTCTGGACGAGCCAGACCAATCAAGGTAGCGATCGCGGCGGTCAAGACTAGGTCTCAAGAGGGGTGAGGGTGACTGAAAGCCCGCAATGAGCACACAAAGCAAGAACACTTACAAACTACTCCAAACAGTTGTTATATTAAAAATATATACACATTTATTTCAAGGCCTTTAAAACAATGACCGTAGCGAGAAAATCACAATATAACAATATTAAACCAACACATACCATATCAACACAATATATATACAAATACGACAGTCTCAAGCGTTAGATGCACGAAATGGGTAGTCCACCTAAAAGGGAAGGAAGACAGGCGGTGCGAAATAACGCTTAGACCCAGTTCGCCTTCAGAGGCACCTAACTAGATGGAAGTCCGAGCCCTGCGAAGAGTGGAGCCTTGTGCTCAAAAGTACCTGCACGCGCTGGTGCCAGCGGGCAAAAGGAGAAGTTCTTCGAGGGAAATCAGGCAGTTCAGTTTAGTGCACAAAAGAAGAAGAACAAGTTCCGCGACTCAAGCGCAGCCTCCACAGTGGGCAGAAGCAGAGCGCGAGTACGGAAAAGGGTGCTGTTTGACACAGCGGGGAAAAGCAATGGGCTCCTGCAGGAGGGCGACCAGATCCTAGCTATGCTACTCACCGGTCCCCGATGCAAGCAGACCCTGGCTTCTCCGCGTCAGTTTCAGCAGCTGGCAGGTTCAGAAGAGCAGGGAACGCCTCGTCGTCGTGTTGAGAAAAAAGACGTCCCAATCGAAGAAACCCGCACAGTTTGTTACCACAGCAGGGCAACGGAGCGGCCGTGTGTATCTGAGCCAAATGTACACTACTCACTTCCGACCTGGGAACGCCAAGTGTACGAAGCATGTGAGAGTGACAAGGACTCGAAATACAACACAACCTGGCGGCGGTTACAGAGCAAGACTCCCGTGTAAGCTGGTCAGTCAGCTGGATGGCCCAGAGACGCTTCCGAAGGCTTACTGGCAGGAGATGGTGAAGATGCCGAGAATAGCTGTTCCCGCTATTCCAAGGGACGAAGTACCAGTACAGGCCTTCTGGTTCGATCAAAGGTGAAAAGGGTTTCACAAGGCGACAGTAGTGCAGAGGAGAAGTCCTTCAGCGGGTCACCAGCGATTCCTCGGTCCAGCCTCTCGGTTGCAGGATACTTGGCTCCTGTATTCCTTCGTTCGTGAGAACTCAGGAGATCGACATGGTAGTGGTGTTTCCAGCCCCCTCTTATCCACGGTTCCCTTCGCGCCAAAACGGAGGGGACCCAATGGGAGATCCGCTCATCAACACTCACACCATTCGTGGACCAATCACGGACCACGGTGGTCCCAGGCATTCACACCACCCTAGACTCTCTGGCACCCAGGATGTGTATTGGGACCAGACATCCCAGCCCACATCCTGGAGGCACACAAAAGACATGTAGAAGCCCGCGAAAGCATCCGTGTTTCGCGGGAAAGTACATGCCCAAATAAGGAAGGCCCCGGGTCGGCTCGACCTGGGGAAGGTGAAGGAAGCAAGACGGTCAGCGGACAGGACAAAGGAGCCTCGTGGTCTGGCCATTTTGGGAGCCAGGCCACCATTTTGGGTTAAGCGCGAGAAACGCGCTTAGAACGCCAAAAGGAGCTCAAAACACAAGAAACGATCACTGCCACCATTCCTGTCCCTGAATCACTTGCACCGATCAGATACAATCCTAAACGAGTATCTAGGGCCTGTAGAAGGCTAGAGACCCAAGAGAGCTGTAACTTAGTGTTCTTTGCCCCCCTCCCTTTTTCTGTTGCACTTCCCCCTTTCCCTTTCCATGCACTTGCACGTTCTCATGTCACTGGGCCTAGTAAGATCATTTGCTTTTGTTTTATCTCCTGCTCCCCCTCCCTTTTCCTGGTCGCGCTCTGAAACACCTGTGTATAGGCGCGATATAAATAAAATAACATATCATATCATATCTTACCTTGGTAGCAAACCATAAATGTTTGATCAAGCACAGGAAGATTTCTCATTAACACCCTTGTCCACAATGTATACGCAAAATGTTGTACCCATTGTTTTATATGGTATAGACATGGGTTCCTTGATTTCTTTGGTGTGGCTTAAAAGGTTGGAAGGCCACATATGTACACTTTTCGTATACCTTCCTCAATGTGCATCAATTCACATGAAAAGAACGGAATTCCCATTTACTACATTGTTTGTATGGCAAAATAAAGTTTTTGGAAGAACAAACCATAAATGATTTTTTTATGAAAAGTGGCCTACTCCAAACGTACTACAATTTTTACATTCAACAGAATTTCATTTCCAGGTTTGAGAATGTTATGACTAAGATTTATTGTGTTTGTAGTATATACAGTGATTTAAGCAAGAGAGTCATACAAATGGATTGGCTAATGTGATGAATCTGATGGCATCACATATTTCCCTGAGGTAACCTCTCCCTATGTGTCCAGGGGGCGACAGCTGCTATCTGATCCTGACCCTGGGGGCAGCTATATGAGGGAGGACCACATGGGGGGGGGGGGCAATCCTTAGGGGGATGACAAAACATCATTAGGAGAAGTCACATTCCCACCCTTCTCTTTTAGGGATGTTCCCTCCATTCCTTAAACCATAATGGCATATAGCAACCCTCTCTCTCAACCATGTACCAGATCTACTTTAAATGATCCCCAACATGGCACAAAGAATAATATATTAACCACTCAGAGGAGGAAAAGGCAGGGAGCAGTAATGATCACTCCCAAAAGGTTCACATACCACTTTCCTCAATATCACATATGGAAGGACATGATGCAAACTGAGAAGAGGAAGAGGGATAGAACAATGAAGACCACAAAGCCTGATACGCCATCACAGCAGTCTTGTCCTTTTAAACTATTCAATCATGCCTGGAAGTTTAAACCCAGAGCAGCTGACAGCAAGAAGAGAGAGCCGACCAGTACGCTGAGGGAGAGGATGCCACGAGAAACGGTGTCAAGGCTGACCCAGATGGCAGAAGAGGAAACCCAAAGTGCAGAGAGCTCACTGCCCAAGAGTCACAGGTAGAAGGAACCATTTAAAGAAGTGAAGTGCAGTGCTTAACAGGACTCACACCAATCCAGCAACCGGAAGGGAAATGAAGCAGAGAAGCACAAGGGACACTACAAGCACCCGGTAAGCCCAGGAAAAGCAGAAGGCTTACCAGGTTGCTTGAGAGTCTACGCTGCTACGTAGAAAGAACATGTGAGCAAAGTGAAATGTGTGAAGAAGCTAACATACCTTTAAGTTATGCCACGTAAGGGTTGTTGAACCTGCACCTTAAAATAGAAAGCAAAGTAATTTTGAAAGAAAGTCAAGTAAAAGTAAAAGCACTAGCAAAAGGGGCAGAGGCCCATTGTGTGAAGGATCGATGTATTACTGAAACATTGTTAAAACAGGAACAAGACACCAAAAGTGGGCAAATATCGTTTCATGGATAAAAGGAAAACCTATAATTTGAAAACCCTGGCAGGAGAGTATACCAGGCAAAGTTAAGTGTGAGTAATACGTTGTAGAAGAAAGAATATCTCAAGAAGAATCCATGCTCTTGAGATTGTAAAGTGTCATAAAGTTCATTGTGTGGAATTCCTGGCAGGAGAGTACACAAGGTGAAGAAAAGTGTTTAAAGATTGTTTAAAAGTCCTGGCTGGAGAGTACACCAGGGGCAGATCAGTGTTAAGAGATTGTATAAAGGTCCTGTCAGGAGAGTACACCATGTGAATATCAGTGTTTAAAGATTGGATACAAATCCTTGCAGGAGAGTATACTATGTAAAGATATGTATCTGAAAGACTGCAATAAAGTCCTGGCAGGATAGTACACCAGGCAAAGTCAAGAATATATAGTAAGTCACAGGAGGAGAAGTATCTCTAGGAAGACCTATACCCTTGAGATGCTGATAAAAGGGAAGCCAGGAAGAAGAGAATTCATAGGAAGTCAGATACCCTTAGGATTCTAAATTATTTGAAATATTATGAGAAACCTGGGGAAATGAGCTAGTTTCCTGAGAAAGGTGAATGTGCCAAGAGAAGGGAGTTATCCTCTTGGGATTGAAGAATTTAGATTATCTTTGTTTGAACTTTTCATATTGGTAAAGGAAACTAGGGGTAGGAAGCCATTCCCTGGAACTGTGAATATGAACCACTTGGAACTTTTCATTGGATTTACATCCTTGTCTTGAAGTTGAAACATGCGTGCACCTTAAAAATCCAAAGACCCTATCCCTTTGCACTTTAGGGTTATTTTTTTTAGAGTGTGAGGGCCAGAATAGGTTTCGGACACAGGATATTCTTTTTTTAGTTTTGGATATCTTGACAAAGGCCATACACCTCAGTGTTTGGTTGAGGTATGGAAATACCACCCAAATAAGGGATAGTGAGGCATTTTCCATAGCCCTCATTATTTTACATTCATTTTTATATGTTTATTTATTGGTTATTAGTAATTCGCCTATACACAATGTTTTTCAAAGGCGCAATAAGGCAGGGGGAACACGACAAAAAAACGGTCCTACTAGGCCTTGTTGCATTCGAATTGTGCAAGTGCAGTAATGAGAAGTGCAGGGGAGAGGGAAAAAGGGGAAGTGCTGGTCAGGGCAGAAATGTCCTCGGGTTAAGAGCCAGGGCCCTTGGTTAAGCACCAGGGGGAGCCAGGTGGACAGAACCAGAGAAGGCAGAGAGTGCAAAGGAAAGGGGGTAAACGAGATAAGTGTGAGGCACAGGGCTGAAAGGGCTCAAGGGGTACAGGCCCAGCCAGGTGAGTGCAGGGAACAGGTGCCTGAAAGGGCAAGTGAAAGAAGGGTGGGGCTAGAGGAGACAAAGTGCAGGGGTAAACTGGTCAATGAGGGCCTGGTGCCCTGTAAGAACTGAAGGAACCAGGCAGCCAGTCAAGAGGCAGAGAGTGATATTAGCAGGGGAGGTGGAGAGCGAAAGAGGAAGAAAAAAGGAGGGTCTTGAGAAGCTTCCGGAACTTAAGGAGATCCTGCTCAAGTCTGAGAGGGGCAGGGAGGCTATTCCAGGGGGAGGCACCTGTGAAGCAGAGAGATCTACGCCCGCTCTCTGCTTGGAGAAGTGTCTGATCTGCAGAGAGTTGGAACTAGAAGACCAGAGGGCTCTAAGAGGGAGGTGTTTGGGGTGAGAGAGAGTTGGATGTAGCAGGGTCCCAGGCCCCAGAAAGCCTTGTAGATGATGCACAGGGACTTGAACTTGATCCTCACAGCAACCGGGAGCTAGTGTAGGGATTTCAGGCCTGAAGAGATGTGGTTCCCTGGGATTGAGGCCAATGATAAGTCTTGCAGTCCTATTCTGGATTAGTTGAAGGGGCCAAAAGGAGGAGTTAGACAGATTGAGGAAGAGGTTGTTGCAGTAGCCTCCACCTTCCTGGCCCACATACACACACAGACAGCACTAGCCTGTGAAAGCAGCAGTTTTTCCAAGCAAGTGAATTACCTCATAAAGGATTTCCTGACTTAGCATGGCAGGAAGAAGGGCAAACAACAATATGGCCAAAGAACAAGTCGAAATCTTGCTCACTGTGTATTTTAGGGAACTATCCATGTTTATTAGCCATATGCAGTAAATCCAAATGTGCACACTAGAAATAATGCAAACATGGTAAAATTATGTTTGATACCACCAGCTTATTTTAAGGCAGATACAAAAGTTACCAGAAATACCAAGTTTAAAAAGCTGGGGTGATAGAAATGTATTGCCATTGCACTGCACTGTAAGATGATGTGTCCAATGTTAAAAAGTTACAGAATGCAAAATGGAAACATAGGCCCTCATTATAAGTATGGTGATCTGGAAATGGTGCCGGTACGTTGCTCCAGGCACCCTTTCCGGACCACCATGATACAACAATGCCAGTAGGGGCAACGGATCCCCTGGCAGGCCTGACCTGCCAACTTTTCAGGCCCCTACCGACATGGTTGTCACTGAAGCACCGGAACCGTTAGAAACCATGCTGGTGCTTCAGTAACCCCATTTCCATGGAGTCCTGCAGGCCTCCATGGAAATGGGGATTTACCATTACCGCTGCCACTTGTGATAACCCTCCCCCTTTTATTGGCAACCCTGTAATGAGCCTTTAATTAGTTTCCTAGTACTGATAGTCAGATGAATTGATCAGTCTCCCCATAACAAATGAGCAAAAGTCAAGAGAAGTGAAGCTGAAGAATTTCTTCCCTTCAAAAAGTCAGAACAGGCTCAAAAACACAATACAAAGAAAGGGGTCCATAGAAACTATGGAGGGAAATTTACAAAACGAGAAATCTGTGCTAACATACACTTGTGTGGGGGAAGTTGAGAAAACTAGTTTCCACTTCCTGAAGAAAGCATGGTGTAATCTACCCTTGCCAGTCAAGTACAGTATGGAGAAGGATTTTATCCTTCAAGCTGACACTTTCATGGTTGCGCTAGGAGAGGTTTTCTTGCAGGAGAAGGCGTATAACAGTAAATGCTATATACTAGTCAAAATCTCTTTACCCATGAGAGAAACCATTCCATAATACAATTAGTGTGATCAAACATCAAATGAGTCTTATAAGTATTTAAATACTATTTAGCAGATTGAAGTTTCAAACTCCTAACAGACCATTTGACCCTCAAGTGGCTGCCCTGGCATACTGTAAAGACACTAATGCCCAGGTCAAGAGATGGGTTTTGAGTCTACACAACAAGTCATGTCCTGTCAAATGGTAATCTTACAGTCAATGTAGATTACCCATCAAGGAAATGTATAGAGATCCATCCTATAAGGTACAGCCACCATGAAAAGGAAAGAGTACATGTTTAAGTCAGGTGCCTGGACCCATCCCAAGACCTGGACTTGGCTCTGAAAGCCAAGAAGCAAGCATACCAGGGTCTTGTCACCTTAGCTACCTCAAGGTGGAACAGAATGGGAACTGAAGAGGCAGCATACCAAACCTTTCCCACCTACCTCAATCTTGATACTTCTTTTGTTAAGGTGGAAACTATGAGGAATTATGTTTAACCTTCTCATAAACATGTTTGTCTCAGTTATAGATGAGGTCGGGGGAAGAGGGCCTATAATCAGCTATATCATTACCATTGCCCTTCATATATGCCCTGGGCAAAGCCAAAGATTTCAGAACCTGAGACTCCCTTCCCGGCAGATTCCATCCATCAGTAGAGACTCATATGAATGTTACACCCTGGAGGGTCAGAATTGATATTCCGGTACAATGTTGATTGTGCTACCACACTAGAGTGTCCCATGCCTCTCGAGGGACTCATATGGTAAAGGAACAGAAGACCAACAGAGTGGGAGCAGAGATGGTGCATCCTGGAAAGGCAGTTCCATGGGACCTCTTAGGCCATAAGGTATCCATGCAGGCCTTCACCAAATGAAGTAGATTATCTAGAGTGTGGATTACAGCAGCACGGGTGAAGGCAGTGTCAACTCGAAAAAATAAAAAAATAAACAGTGGCGGACAGTGGAAGGAGAAAAGAAGGACTCCTGCTTACATCAAAGAATCAGCAGGGGAATATGAATCAAATAAGAAACAAAGCCTACCTCGAGGTTTCACAAAATAAGAATTGTAAACAGACTAAGGAGGGTCCTCAGTAGATTGGCCCATATGGGGAAAAGCCTGCAAAAGCAAAGTACAAGCATGTGTTTGGGATGAAACAGCAAGTCAAGAATGAAGAAGCAGGCAGGATTGTGAGCACTGCAATCAGACTCCAGGAAGGCAGAGCGATTTAAGAAAGCTGAGACTCTTGACAGCTGAGAGTACAGAGATTGCTCAAGGATGACCTGCAGAAACATCGAATTCTGATAAAGGTTTTGGCCCCTAGACAACTGACACATATAATAGTTTGGAAAGCATTTTTCCAAAAGCCTGGAAGCCTTGGGACTGTCGAGCGACCATTTCTGACAGTACATTTGGCACTATGGGCCTCATTCCGAGTTTGGTGGTATTTTGCTGGCAATTCCACCAAAATAGCACCAAACACAATTACTGTTACCTTCACTTGATCCTGTGGGCTTACCAGAGGATTACAAGTGGCGATAGGGCAGCGTTATTCCACATTTATGGAGTCCATAGGACTTAATTGGTGATTTTTGACAGAATTGCCACTGGCAGAATTACAGAGTGGTAATTCTGCCAATTCTTTCTGGAAAGTGGAGGATTTACCTCCAGTGTTAGGCTGGAGGTACATTCTCCACTTTTCCTCCAAACATTGTTGGAATTTATACTCAGTAATTATGATAGTGTTCCTTTGCAAAAAGGTATAATTTGATAGTGCAGGAAAAGTGACGGTAATGGAATTACTGTCCGTTTTTCGCACACTACCAACATTGTAACGAGGGCCGATACCCTGAAGAGTGAGCTAGGCACTATGCTCCTGAATAGTCAGCTTGCCATTATATCTGTGAACAGTGAAATCGGTACTTTATCTCTGAAAGTTGATCTGGGCACTGAATCCCTTCGAGCACAAAGAAGTGTTCCAGGCACAATAATCTTTGGTGGATTACAAACAGTGAGCTGGGTTCTATACTTTTCTGGCTGTTACTGTGTATTAGTACCCAGAGGGGGCATAGTATTCGCCTCCTAGCCAATGATAAGGCTCAGAACGGGGGCTGTAGCACACGGTAAAGCTCCTGCTCTAAGCCTCCTCAGTGTTGGAGGCTGCCATCTTCCCTAACTAGGTAATGAGGCAAGTGCTCCCCTGTAACCCACGGCCCCATATCCCTTGTCCCCTTTTTGCACACCTTTTGCTCCCTCCCAAGAACACCCCACTAACCTTCTGCTTCCATGTCCCTTTCCTTCACTGGGAACAGTAGTGTTACTGACGTGTGACTTGCCACCATGGAAAGAGAGATGGGACTATGTAGTCCGTGCTCTCCCGATCCATGGCAGCCATCATTTGTTTTTTAAAGTTGCGCCTACTTAAAAAAAAAAAAAACACTGTGGCGCTGGGGCTTAAAACTGCTGCCCTGGGGCATTACCTAGTCCGGTAATGCACCCTCTCCCACTGCTCAGGTAATATTGCTTAACTATATACCAGAGACTTTGATTAGGGTGATGAACTGCACAGTGTGCTATATCCCTGATATTGTGTTAACAGCAGCAATCCAGATTGAGACCATTTTCCCAAAGAGGAAGAAGATAACACTGACAGCCTATATTTTTCCCAATTCTGACACAATTTCCTTAGTTAGCTCCAAGATAAGAACACCACTTTATTGTAGATATGCTCGTAGTCCCGTTAGGCACTTGCTTCAAACTTATCCTGATTAGTAATAAACTACTAACAGCCTATCTTTTCTGTTACAAGTTTTTTCGGTCGGCCACAATTTACAGCACATTTGATCTTCTAGTTCTGCAAGTTATGTGAGTTGGCCCCAATATGCATTTGTTGAAAATTAAAGATGGTGCATATGTAATGAGCTATTTATTTAGGTGTGTGTACTTTCAGAACTCCTTAACCACTTTTCCCTTATAAGCCAGATAAAGGGAATGGATGTTCTCTCTTACTCCATGGTTAAGTAGTACTCTAGCAGCTCCCATTGTATGCTATTACCAAAGCACTTGACTGTCCCATTGCAAAAGGACATAACACTCTAAAGAAAATAGCAGGTACAGCTTTGTACAGGGCACTGTCCTTCAACTCTGTCAGACTGCAAGCATCAAAACACCCTGAGAATGTTAAGAGTTCAGAACGGCGTGTGCTTTCAATTCACTTCAGCTGTGTGGCTCTCAAATGAGAGGAACACGGGGCTATCAAACCTTGGAGAAGATCCACCAGATAACACACGGAAATAAAGGGAGAATATGACTTGTCAATATTGCGCTATGAAAATGTGATATATATGCACGACACTGACAAAGATCATCATATCCCGTAAAGGCACACAGATACCAGCAATAACACGTTTTTTTGCATACAAAATAAGTGACTTATGCATTTCACTGTGGTAGCATTTAAAGACACAAATGCAACTACTTGTAATGTGATCCAATTTGTGAAGGAAGTCATCATCACAACTGTGAACAGGGATGCTCTGCTTTTACACTGGGATTTGGTAGTGCTTTTCAGATCTCTTTGTTTGTTTGTTGATTCAACCAAGTTAGTATAATGTCAATATGTCTAGTTTGCTAGTGACGTCAACAATATTCCAAAACAGGTGTAGATACGCACTGAAAGGTCTAATGTGGAGATTTGGAGATGAGACCTAAAGAAGTGAATTCCAATTATTAATGGTGTCATATGCATCATGCTCGTTTGAGCTGCAAAATAAATAAAACAGCTGGCATACTCATGTTACCTTTTCTGAAGCTCTGGAATAGTGTAGCCGAGTGCCTTAAGCCTGCATTCTACAATGATTATGTAATCATGTGAGTGCTTCTGTGCCCGTTTTAAAACACACTCAGCCTCATTACGAGTTTGGTGGTATCTCGGCAGAAAATCTGCTGAAATACCACCAAACAATAATACAGTTACCACAACTTGGTCTGCTGAAATTACTGCCAGATTACAAATGGTGGTAGCTGGTGTTAGTCCCCATTAATTGGAGTCCAAAGGACTCCATGGGGATTTCAGTGGTATTACCACCAGCAGATATTCTGCTGCCAGTAATACCAGCGAGTTGGCAGTTTTTCTGCGGTATGAAGGAAGAATTACCCCCAGCATTACCCCCAACATAAACCCAATGCCCTGCTAGATGTATGAAAGCATACCTGAAAACGGAATTGTGCCATAAGCGGTAAGGTTTAAAATTCGATCTGGCGCATTCAGCTCAAAAGTTATAAAATAGAACTTAATGGCCAACATAAAACAAAACAATAACTTTTTTTTTCCCCCGTTGTGCTGTGATTTGTCCTTTGTAGCTCAATGAAGATTAAGACAATTGAAGTAACCCGAAGAGGACGGGAAGATTCCAGAATGAACAGTCTCGGAAAATAGCAAGGCCAAAACTGAGAGACTGAAATCAGATACTTGAGTAAGAGCAGAAGCCATATTGTTATTATAAGGGATAACCACCTAACAAGGAGTAAATTGACTTAAAATAGTGAGAGCTTGTCATCATGCTCCCACAGGGTTTGTTTAAAGACTGGTGCATCTGAATAGTTAGAGAAAACGAAGAGATATGGCTAACAGTATAAGCAGAACTACTAAAACCATTTGCTAATACAAGACAGATGTGTAAAATCAGGATATGATCAGAACAAATGGTAACGAATAGTAAGAAAAGAGACAGAAATATTGAAGAGACTTAATCATGTGAAGCTTGTGACTTATGCCAAGTGTGGGTGCGTCATCAATAGTTGAAAAGGAAGAGTTACAAAGTTAATTATTCCCTCATGCTGTGATGTAATACATAGCAAGTTGTATGTAATGAAAAATACAACGAGGATGTGTCTAACATTAAAAGTCGATTGTCCTTTACTTGTTTCCCACAGATATCCACTCGGTGTCTTAGCTTGAAGAGAGGAACAAAGGAAGGGGCTAGGGGTGGATCCCCTATTGGTCCCAAAAAGACAACATAATATTGTACATTATAATTGAATGTGGTTATTCCCCTGATGAATTTCCAAAGAATAATCACAAATGTTTAAGGAAAGAAACATGTTGGGAGTGGTTGTGAATGTAGTATGAAAGATTGGAATGAGTGAGTGAACACCGATTGGTAGAAGTGGTATGGACTACGTTGTGCTGTCTCATTTGGAGAGGGTTACCACAGATCCATGTTGTGAATTTATTTAACATGATAATGAAAATAGTGATGAATTAAGAGACTACATAATATTGTTAATGGTACAGTGTTAACATGTTGAATTGATTATGTCTGTTTTAGAATGTGATATACATGTTTGATACAAAATAGAAGTGTATACACCTTTTTATGATTCTTTGTTTTATAGAAAAAATAATACATTGATATTTTTGATACTTAACTACTTAGTATGTGATGATTTAATGGACATTAAACACATACAAACGGGCAGACACGAATGGTATAGGGGAACAAGTGACCCTGTGAATATAATGTATCGTACCAAATTGTAGAGGGCTGTTCACACGTGGTCTAGAGAGATATTTCCTCTAGTCTTACAGGTGTTGTAAACTGAGTACCTTAAGCCTGCATTCTACAATGATTATATAATCATGTGAGTGCTTCTGTGCCCGTTTTAAAACACACTCAGCCTCATTACGAGTTTGGTGGTATCTCGGCAGTAAATCTGCAGATATACCACCAAACAATAATACAGTTACCACCACTTGGTCTGCTGGAATTACCGCCAGACTACAAGTGGCAGTAGCTGGTGTTAGTCCCCATTAATTGGAGTCCAAAGGACTCCATGGCGATTTTGGTGGTATTACCACCAGCGGTTATTCTGCTGCCAGTAATACCACCAAGTTGGCAGTTGTTCTGCGGTATGAAGGAAGAATTACGCCCAGCATTCTTCTGGAGGTTTTTCCTCTGCCTAACCTACAAACCTGTAGTTTGGCGGTGTTGTAATGCAGCAGTAATGATTACCACAGTTTTTTGCAACAGCGCCAAATTCATAATGAGGCCCACTGTGCTCAATCCTTTTCATGAAGAGCTGAGTTGCTTGATTCAAATAGGTCTAGATGACCAGCTTGTCTCCTGCCTAGTGACAGTCTTCCTTTCTGGGTGTAAGATGTCTTGACTATACTCCTCATCAATTTGTTTAAGCCTAAATCATTACTTTCCTGGCTCCAATGGCAGAGACGCTTGTCAGGGTACTGTAGAGTACTCACAGGGAGACACATATCCACTATTCTCTTCTACTTTGATGCTTTAAAAGTTCCTCCATCTATTTCATGTCCTAGGATTACATGGAAAAATACAATTTAAAACCTAACAACAATTCTGTCAACAGTAACCTCACTTAAGTGATACATGATAGGGGAGTGCCATGATTACCAGTACGATTGTACTCCTCTGTCAGGGACTGATCAGTCCCTTTAGCTTTCTCCATTTTGGGCTGAGCCTTCTGGTCATTTCAGGGACCTTACTATTGGGTAAAGACTGGCTGTAGCATCCCTGCTTCTGGAGGAGCGCATACTCCAATGTAGTGCTCAGAGCTGAGGCAGTTCATTAGCTGATGTGCTTCAGAAATGTACTAATGCCAGTGCATCATGGTACATTTCCAAAACGGACTCCTTCTACTCCTGCGCAGAGTTAAGGAAGTGTTTGGATTTACAATTGAATCTCTTGCCGACGAATTCTTATAGCAACTCTCTCAATGCAAGCTATTTTCTTTAGACACTTTACCCGTAATACCAGCCCAAGGTCAATTCAACAAAATATAGAGGAAGGTTTTCATTATCACTGCAAAATAAGCATTGCAATAGATGATGAAATTCTACTTCCAAACTAAAGACATTTGCAAATGTCTGTGTTGTCTTCAGTGATACTTAATTTACATTCTACTCATACCATTCCCAGTTGGAGCAACACCATTCACCGTGGCAGCACAATTCATTTTTCAACAAAATTATGTTGTCTTCCGATAAAGTTTAGCTTCAACCACATTATTGCATGGCTAGCAAGCAAACATATGCTTGTTCTCGTTTGAGACAACAAACCTGACATTCCCTTTGAAATCAAGTTTACAAAATGTTGAAGGAGCTTCGTTGTATATGTCTGAACAGGAAGATTACAATACATCCTGCATTTAACAGCAGTGTAAGGATACATATCTCTCCCCTTGTCCTGGGCCGAAGAGAAGCATATCTGAATGTCTTAAGGCTGAGCCCCTTCTAAACTAGATTAACTGGTAAATATGGCGGTGCAATGAAGAGGCATTATAAACATACAATGATGTCACGCCGTTCCAGAATAATAATTTAAAACAAAATATATGTTCTGTTGCTTACTGTTTTTTCTATGTTGTTTATGTAATTACTAGATTTGATGCTCAAGTTATGATTGTTTTAAAAAAATATATCTTTACTGAATTGTAATTGTTATGTTGAACTAAATAAAGAGTTAAAAAAATGTAAAAAAAATGACAATGAATTAAAAGAAATCTAGAGAACAAAGTATAGTAGCAATAGCATTGCAAATTGGCCGTTCCAAACCTGAGTTAATGCAATTTTCAAAACGGTACACTTTATAAGTCAAGCTACAATTTGACTTTATTTTAACTGGCATTAGATACCTGTCAATGATACGTGTTTCATCAAATGATAAACTGTAACCAGTTATCACAGTCAATGAATCACGGCTTTCACAGGCTATCAGGAAATAAAGACACAGTTTAAGTCCCCTCTGGTTTTCGTAAAAAATAAATGTAATTTCAGTTACCAGGGTGATAGAGAGGTCTTGCTGGAAAGAATCAATTTAAAAAGATGCTATTTTCGCCCCATAGAAGAAGCTACTGTAGTACTTTAAGGGGTGTACAGAGCACTTCTTGTTACTTTGAGGCAATCAGATGGATTTGCTCTTTTTCAGGAGTAATTTTTAATGGTACACACATTCCCCCGGCAACTGAACCTGCAGTAGGCATGCAGGGCCTTCTTCTTGGTCTGTTATGGTGCTGGGGAATTCCCAGCAATAATCATGGGCATAGTGAATCACCCCTTTACTTTTTTGTACAGCTCGCCTGGTGGGCATCTATACATTTAAAACATTATTTGATTTTATTTGATCCGTTAATAAGAATACATTGTTAAAAGGACCCTGTCACTTTGGCAGTTGATGCTTTTGATAGCCAAAGAGATCTGCTGTCTGGGGTGCTGCAGATAGTCCTTCCTTCAGTCACAGTGACTACCGAAGTTCGCTTACCTCTAGATGAATAATTCTCTTTTACATTTTGTTGTTTCCCTCTTTTTCTTTTTGTAGTATTCAATAACTTTGGTGTGTTCTTTGGAGGGAACTTATGTGCAGAGGTGCAACGAAGGAAAGAGACGTTATGACAAATTAGTGCCATGAAAGGCCAACCATGGGCTTGCATAATTGCAACCACTTGGCAGGGGCCACTTTGCTCATCTCTTTGATGACTTGTCTTTGTTGGGCAAATCATTTAATATGTTTTGTTTTGCACACAGTCAATCTGTTTGAAAAACAAAATTGCACGTGTCACTCAAACTGTCTCAAACTGTCTCGTTCAAAAAGGATGCAAAGCTGGACTGTCCCCTTTTGCGTAGGACCAATATTGATTTGCATATTGTGTTTCCCCTTTTGTCATGCCTTGGCAGGCAAAGAAGGATGGTCTGGGGGGTTGCCCAGAGCAATGCCAGAGGTGAAGATTAATTCTAAACTTTCCAGTTATCATCTCTTTTGTTTTGCTCAGTCACCCCGAGTGCGACAGGCATGCTCAGACATGGGTCCCATGCTAGCTGGGTCAAGAGACCCAAGCTACTCCTCATTGATGAGGCCCAACAAGGCTGACACATGTCTGGGAATGCTTGAGATCTCATGCAGAAGGGATGTGAGAAAGCAATTTTGGCTGGACTGCACCTTTTGGGGTGGGGCCAAGCATGCTTTGCATATGGTTGCTCCCCTTTTGTAATGGCTTGGCAGGCATAGTTCGATGGTCTGGAGGGTTGCCCCTGGCAATGGCAGAGATTAAGATTAATTCTAATCCTTCTAGCCATAACCTCTTTTGTTTTGTTTTAATTGTAACCCAGTTTACAGCTAGAGTACTGGGGAAAAAATTAAAGGTAGCATACAATCCATTGCCTAACCATCCCCAAATGGTGGGCGTGGGGAGGACATTTTGGACCTATCATACACACACACACTGCCAAGGTTACATACCACATTAGGCAGGGACCTCCCACTAGAAGTCAAGGGAGAGACCCATAACCGTACTAACATGACCATCTCTAAGCCTAAAGCGGGGTGGGGGGCACACCTCCACGACCCATTGATATTGATATTGATATTTTTTTCTATTGCGCTCGTACACAAGTGTTTCAGAGCGTGACAAGGCAAGGGAAGGGAACAGGGGTGAACAAAACAGTGATCTTAGTAGGCCGGTGACATTGAGAACGCGCACATGCATGGGAGAGGGGGAGGGGAAAAGTGCAGGGAAGGGGGAGAAGTGGAAAGTGCAAAGCAGAGGAGAAACAGATAAATAACAATAAATAAATAATAAAGGCAACAAACAGTGGTAGTGCAGCCAACAATTTGCAAGTGCTAAGTCAGCAGACAGGGTAGGTCTGATAAGTGCAGGAAGAGAAAGGGGGGCTGTATGGGTACAGATACAGACCCCAGTACAAGGGGTGACCCGGAGGCAGGGCGGGAGGGTGGCCGACCCATGTGCATATACCGCTAGACTTCTACAGAAGATAATTACCACACTGAACCTACCTGGTGACTAGGATGCCAAACAATATCAAAGCACACAGGATGGTCATAGATGCCAACCACAGAAACCAAAGCAAAGATGTAAGAAAAAAAAATCCTGCTAAGCCAATACTAAAACCTTATTTTTCCGCAAACTCTTCTACATAAACTCAGATGACCACAGCTCTGCACAGCAAACCTCACGCACTTCACCACACTGCAACAAAAAACAAACAACACATAACCATGTACAAAAGCACGTGGCAATCGATCAGACTCGAAAATCATACATAAGCTCAGCGAACGGTGCAAACTGAACTAAAGGTGCCAACAGAACATCTATCTTGCGCCCCTTTCAGTGGCACTTGTGGAAGGTATGTAAAGTACACCGCCATTGAGCGGCACACCACATTTCCTACAACATGCTGCGCCGGTCTAGTCTTTTCCAACATGGCCTCTGCCAGGTAGCATTTAGCCATTTGGTAACCGGCAGTCAGCGTGTTGCAACCCCCTGAGTTTTTCTCCCTTTGGGTCTGATCCTAGCTTTCTACTTGTGCTCTCTACGAGCCTTTCCTTTGCTACCTTTTCTCCCGCTGTCTCTCCCCCCATCAGCTATTCGCGTACAGCTCCTGCTTTGTTACTTTGGTTCCCGGTGGCTTCTCACAGCTCTCTCCTGTTTCTTCTCTCTCCTCTCTCATGGCGTTCGCTTCGTCCCCGGACCGGTGGACGCTGTTCTTGTCTTCTCTTTCTCTTGGATCTCCTTGAGCACTCCCTTTCCAGTTGCTCCCTCCTTCCTCTCTATTGCTGTGTTGTCCTTTTAACGCAGCCGCCTCATTCCTGCCTTCGTGCTCTCTCAGTGGGCTTTTATAACCTCGGCTCTCATTTACTGTTTCCCCTTTCAGCGGCCTTTGGATTACTTACCTACAGTCTGCAGTCGCAGTGGGCCGCTTTTGGAAGGACATTTCTACCAGACTACTATCCTCACAAAACCAGCTCGGAAGACTACTCCGGAAAGAGGTTTTTTTTTCAACCATCCAAGACTTTTTCTTCTCTTCTGTTTTCCAGCAGAAGGGGCCACTAGCCTGCCAATCTCAATAGGCAGGCATAGTGGCTTCCCTCCGAGGGAGACCATATCCCTAACAAAAAAAACTGAACCCCCGGCGGAGAGAAAGAGACTACAGGCAAGTTCCAGTGAGACAGGTGAGGATGAAGCTGAGTTATCAGAAGAAAGTGACGAACCTGGTGAATGTGACAGATTGCAACGCCTGAAAACTTCAATGGCTGCAGCAGAACAGATTCAATAATTACTGGCAGCCGTGCAAGGGCTCTCTCAAGAGGTACAAAACCTCAAGACAGAAAACACGGTGCTACGAACATCATCATGCCGAGCTATCCTCCATGGCATTAGCTTCAGGGAAGTATGATGAGTCCTCTAAGAAGTTTAAAGAGTTTGTCAAGGCGTGTGTGGTACACTTCACCTCTAGAGCTCAGACCTATGCCTCAGATCATGCCCGTGTGGGATACATGGTCTCCAACATGACACGGAATGCCCTTGCGTGGGCAACTCTGTTGGTTACCAGTGCCAGCCCTGTACTTCAGGATTATGGGGCTTTCTTGAATCTCCTGAAACAAACCTTCAAGAGACCTGAGACCACATATGTAGCCTGTGAAGAGCTATTCGATGTGTGACCAGGTTCATAGGATCTGCTTTTGTACATAACCCAATTCAAGAGATTGGCTACAGAAACTGGCTGGCCTGAAGCGGCACAATATATCATATTCCTGTGAGGATTAAGAGAAGAGATCAAGGATGAGTTAGCTAGGATTGCACAACCCACCTCTTTCTCAGATCTGTTGTCCACATTGCTTCAGATAGACTATCGGCTTACTGAGTGAAGATCTGAGAGAAGGAGAGGTAGAGGCCAATCTTGGGTCACGGACCAACCCCCTTCACTCCCACCTTCTTCCTCCAGACCAGCCAAAGAAGAACATATGCGTATCGGAGCGGCTTGCGCTTCATTGACACCCGACGAACGAACTAGGAGGGACGAGTTACCGAGGTATTGTTCCAAGTCCCTTTGTGTCAATGTTAGTCTCCTCACCTGTTTCAACCGGGGACAACTGATTGATGGTAGTGGCTATCCAACTCCTGATTAACCAACAAAGAATCAACTCCTTGGCCCTTATCGACTGCGCAGCAGCAGGCAACTTTGTGGATACCATCTGTGCTGAGAAGATGGGCATCTGCCGTATGGAAAGAGGTGAAGACCTGAAGGTAGAAGGGGTTGCCTGAAAGCTGTTCAGTTCTGGTTTGATAACCCACAGCACAGAAGATATACCAGTTTTCATCCTACAACACATGGAGAAGATCCACTTTAATATTATTCGGGCAACCCATTTTCCTTTGATACTAGGAATCTCTTGGCTTTCCAAACATAATCCTACAATAGACTGGTCTAAGAAACAGTTGGAGTTCAACTCAGCCCATTGCCACAAGTCTTGTGTATCTGAAGCCTCACATGAAACCGTCAAGGCCGTGGCCTCTACTCATCCTAACTCTCGAGGGATACATTGCTTGCCTAATGAAATTGTAGAGTTCAGGGAAGTCTTCCAAGATAAAGATCTCTAAGACCTACCACCCCATCGACCGGAGGATTGTAGTATCAATCTCACCCCTGGCACACTGATTCCGTTTGGGAGGAAGTACTTATTGTCATTAAGTGAAAAGAAGGTACTCCAGGAATATCTGGACTCAAACCTTTCAGAACAGCCTTATTCAACCTTCTCGCTCTTCTGCTGGGGTGTCGCTATTTTTTATACCAAACCGCGATTCCAAGGAGCTCTGGCCGTGTATCGATTACCGGGTATTGAATCGAGTCACCATCCGAGACCAGTACATGATGCCTTTCATAAAGGATATCCTGGAAGCTGTTCAAGGGGCAGTCATCTTCTCTAAGCTTGACCTCCAACGAGCCTACCATCTGCTAAGAATCTGAGCGAGCGATGAGTGGAAGACCACCTTTCGGACCCCATTTGGTCATTTTGAATATAAAGTGATGCCCTTCGGGCTTGGCAATGCCCTTGCAATTCTTCAGCAGTTTATGGACTAATCGTTCTCTGACCTTCTGTTTCCCACCATGATTGTCTATTTAGACGACATTCTGATTGTTTCCTCTTCACCCCAGAAACATTAAAGGCACCTACATGAGGTGCTGCATCGACTACAAGAACATCAGGTTTAGGTCAAACCAAAGAAATATCTGTTTCAGGTGACTTAAGTGCTCTATCTGGGCTTCATTTTGTCAGAACAGGGAGTCCAGATGGATCCTAGCAAGGTAGCCGCAATCCTGGGATGGCCTACGCCGAGCTCTGTCAAGGACATCCAGAGATTTCTGGGTTTAGCTAACGTTTACAGAAAGTTAATTCTGGAATTCTCCAGAAAAATGCACCCACAAGTCTAGGGGCTGACCACAACCACCACAGAATAATATGGCCATGCACCCAAGAATCTGGCTAGTAGCCACAACCCACACACAACAATTTGCCCTTACCTTACGAATTTGAACACCAACTGCACATATTGAAGTAGACCACCAACCCTATTTTACCCAGTGCCGATATCACCATATCATCCAGACTTCACTCCCATACTGTAAGAAGCCCTCAAGCAGCCACCAAATAAGCCAAAACATGTTTTTCCAACTGCCCACCAAACACTAGCTACTGCAAAAGTTGTCAGTAAAGTCTTGGTTGCATGGCTGTATGATATTGCAGTCGCTCTGCCAGTGCCTAGATTCTTGGGCGTATGGCCTATTTTTAACCTATGCAAACATCCTCCAATCATCTACATTCCACTCCCATACGATAATAAAGCCTGCCTGCAGTCACCAGATAAGCCGTCCGCCTAAGGCCTGGTCTATGAACTACTCTACACATATTGTTGAAATGTCTTTTTCAATGACAAACCTCTGTAAACATATTATTACACTACTTGCAGCCAGTGGCCAGATTCTTGCGTGCATGGGTGTATTATGCTGTGTTTTTTTGGCCAGTCCCTAGACTCTTGGGTGCATGGGCTATGGCCTCCGGCCATGCACCCAGGAGTCTAGGGTCTGCCCACAACCACCACACAAGAATTTGCCCTTTTTCACCAATGCCAATATCACCATATCATCTAGATTGCACTCCCCTACTCTAACAAGCCGGCATGCAGTCACCAAATAATCCCAAACATGTTCCTCCAAGTGCCCACCAAACACTACCTAATGCAATAGTTGTAGGCAAATTCTTGGTTGCATGATACTGCAGTAGTTGTGGCAGAGCTTAGATTCTTCGGTGCATGGACTATTTTTAACATATAAAATCATCCTCATATCATCTACATTCCACTCCCCTAACCTAATGAAGCCTACCCGCCCAAGGCCCTGTCCGCAGACTACCCCAGTGTCCATGGACTTCCGTCCTCCGCACAGTCTTCTACCACCTAAACAAATATATGACGTCAACCATCTTTCACTCCCCCACCCTTCCCAGCTCTTCCCAACACCAGATGCCTCAAAACATGTTTCACTGCTGCGGCTATCCACATATCGAACATGGCGGGTGTTTCAGAAAAATATGACGCACATCACGCTTTTCACAAGCTAATCAGCGGGTGCATTGACAGTCTACGGACATCACGCAGTGTTAGGGAGAATTCTCCAGAATGGCTAATTTCCCTTACCTACTGAGTCCCCCAGCAGCTTTGCTGGATTTCTAGGATTTTTTTTCACCTGGTAAGAGTCTGAGCCTTTTTTCCGACTTTTACATGTGTTTTGCTGTGTGTGTTTAACATTTTTGTGTTCGTAGACTGTGAAGCCTCACCTACTCCAGAGGCATCATCTTTTTACTGTGTGTTACACAGCACCTTCAGTGCAGTGACACAGGTTGTCTTTAGACTTCCCAACTCAGTCTCCATTTTCTGGGACTGACTACTGTCTCCCAGAACATATAAAGTTGCCATTAACTTTATCAGCCTCTGTAAAACCACAGACCCAGTACACCCTATCTTACATAGAGTACTGGAAAGGGTTAATACTTATCCCTTTTTGTCTGTTTCTCTTGGAGCGTTGTTTCGCTCCCTTTTCATCAAGACTTGGCTGGTGGCAGAGGTAACTACCCTATTTTTCCTACCACAGTTATATTAAATAAACTTGGTATTGTTTTAGGCTATCTTGGTAGCCTCGAACTTAAACCCGCTAGACCATATGTTTTATATCGGTTCCGGCCGTGTTTATTAGCCATTTCTATTTGAAAATGTCTATCTCATGTTTTACTCTGCGCACCAAACCAGGTTTGGTTCCTTTGTTCACTGTCTTTTCACAGGCTTCTACACAGAAGCTCTTCTTAGGCGCCTGTATGTCTGGGGGGGACAGTATGGGAGGGAGGGGTTTAGGACTCCCTGCACAGGGTCTCCTTGGAGACCGATGTCGCACTCTATACTGATTGGCTGTGGTGACTGTCCCGGCAGGACAGCCACCCTGCTGTGTGATTGAAAGCTAGGCTGTGTGAATGGGGGAAAACTGCATAAAAAGCAGGTCTCTGGGTCTGAAAAGGCAGAGTCGCCACTGGAATGAAAGAACCGACGAGGAGCTGACAGAAGAGGACCCCTACCACGACTGAACCGCCCGGTGAAGCCCTGCTGCAGGTCTAAATCCTCGAACTACAACGACAGAGAAGATCCTCCAGGAATCTTCTTCCCCTGAGTAGGTAAGACAGACCAGTTCGTCCAAACTGCAAGCCAGGACTCCCTCCTCTCGAATTCGCTGTACAGAGCTACAGTGGGCCGGATAGCCAGGAAGGCCGGACCCTGCTTAGGTTTTAAGGAGTGCACCCTTTATTTGTTGCTTTGCTCTGCTGCTGGTTTCTTCCCTGGGCAGTGCAGGACCCTCCAGTCTTCCTACTTCATGTCAGTCCGACAGTCACTTCTGGAACCGTGAGCCTGCAGGAACTGGCAGGAACGTCCGCAACAGCTACAGCTTCGTCTCCATTTAAAGGTAGTGTGCAAATCCGGTTGTTCGTTTCGTTCAGCCGTGGTGAAAGTGTGTGAAATCTTTCTTCAATCCAAGGGCTTGTCCTTCTCTACTCTTTAAACTAACTTTTCTGCCGACCAACTTCGTCCGAAACTCTTTGCAAAGACTTTACAACAAACTACCCTGAGATGTGTGATCTTTAGCAAAATACTTTTGTCTGCTTGATTTTGGCCCTAAGCCTTTTTGATTTGATTCCATCACTGTAGTTCCTTCTAGATTGCCCTGCTTACTTATTTGTTGGTGCTGTTCAATTTCTGCCTAACTTTGTCTTTCCATCCCTTTTAAACTTCTGGAGTGCCATTTTGCTCCCACTTCATTTGTGAGTTTAACTTGTCTGGAACCTATTGGGAGTGGTGTGGTGTATTAAGAGTGTGATTTTTAAACTGCTTTACTTTAGTGAAATGTTATACAACTGATGTGTAAATAAATGTATATTTGTTTACCCAGAAACCTTGAGTCAGTGTTTGTTTGAATCATAGTAATTGCTGTCCTTTATGTAACTATTGATACTGCTCACTTACTCTTGAAATACGTCTGGCTGCTCAGCCATCACCACCACTTTTACTGTGTAGTACAGGCTTGCACCAAAGGTGAATTTGTATTGTCACTTGTAGTCTTAATTGTGTGTGGTGTTCCCAAAGGGTACTGCATATAATTCTGCCTAACACTGGTGTACAGCGGTGAGTATCAAGTATATTAATTACACTTAGAGTGCTGCTATTACCTTGGATCAACTAACCACAAGGCTAACATCACTAAAAAGCAATAGTAATCATGCCTGATATGGAAAGCTACAGTCAGGAGACCCTCCTTAGTTACACTGTGGATTATTTAAAAAATCTGTGTAGAGAAAGGAACCTCTCTGCCAAAGGCAATAAGTCTTAATTGATTGAAAAGTTGTTGAAGAACCAAAGCCTGGGGAGTGGGTCTGAAATGCCTTACTCTCCAGCAAATGTGGAAAATAATGAGGATGATAATGTGTCTATTATTGGTGAGTTAGTGGAAGTAAATGTGTCTCCTAATGTAGGCCTCACTGCTCCCTTGTCTACTCAGCAGCCTCAAACTTTGTCCACTGGGAACCCATCAGGTCCTACACTCAGTCCTGAATTCATTGCTCTAGAAAAGATGAGGCTTGAATTGGACTTCAAACGTTTAAATGCTCAAACTGAACAAAAACACCAAGAACTTTAACTCAGAGAAACAGAGTTGAATCATGAACTAGAAATGAAAAGGTTATCTGTTGAAAATGCTTCTCTCCCAGAGTCTTCTGGGTCTTCCAGTCCTAAGAGACCCTGTATCCCTAAAGAAATTGTGGGTATGTATGAGGTTAAGCTTGATATTTTGGATTGGATGGCGATGTTTGAATATAACCATGGGATTCAAGATCTTACAGGGAATCAGTTGCTTCCCTGCCTCTTCTCTAGGCTACCCACTGTTGCATCTGATGTTGTGATTGAGTTGGGGGAGGTGGATAGGATGGACTATGAGTGTGCAAAGCTAGCTTTAATTGCTAGATTTGGGCAGACCCCTTCCCAGTATCTTAAGAGGTTTAGGACCCTCAAAAGGCATGATGCTACCCCTTGGGCTACCTTGGTATGTGTTAGGGAGAATTCTCCAGAATGGCTAATTTCCCTTACCTACTGAGTCCCTCAGCAGCTTTGCTGGATTGCTAGGATTTATGTTTGTCACCTGGTAAGAGTGTGGCCACTTTCTACCGCTCTTACATGTGTTTTTCCTGTGTGTTTTTACTTTTTGTGTGTTCTTGGACTGTGGAGCCTTACCTACTACATAGGCATCATCTTATTAAAGTGTGTTACGCAGCACCTTCAGTGCAGTGACACAGGGTTGTCTTTAGGCTTCCCAACACAGACTCCATTTTCTGGGACTGACTACTGTCTCCCAGAGCAGGTAAAGTTGCCATTAACTTTATTTAGTCTTTTTAAACCACAGACCCAGTACACCCCATCTTACATGGAATATTGGAAAGGGTTAATACTTATTCTTTTTTGTCTGTTTCTCTTGGAGCACTGTTTTGCTCCCTTTTCGTCAAGACTTGGCTGGTGGCAGTGGTAACTACCCTATGTTTCCTACCGCGGTTATCTTAAATAACTTGGTATTGTTTTAGGCTATCTTGGTAGCCTCAAACCACTTAAACCTGCTAGACCACATACGTTTTTATACGGTTCCAGCTGGGTTTACTCTCCATTTCTTTTTGAAAATATCTTTCTCGTGTTTTACTCTGCGCGCCAAACCATGTTTGGTCCCTTTGTTTACTGTCTTTTCACAGGCTTCTACACAGAAGCCCTCCTTAAGGCGCCTGAAAGGGAGAGGTTTTAGGACACCTGCCATGGGTTCCATTGGTTGCCCAAGTCACACTCCTGTTTGATTGGCTGGGTGACTGTCCCCACCAGGACAGCCACCCTGCTGTGTGATTGACAGCCAGGCTGTGTGAATGGGGGAAAACTGCATAAAAAGCAGGTCTCTGGGATTGGAAAGGCAGAGTCGCCACTGGAACGAAATAACCAATGAGAAGCTGACAGAAGAGGACCCCTACCATGACTGAACCGCCCGGTGAAGCGCTGCTGCAGGTCCGAATTCTCGAACTCCAACGACAGAGAGGATCCTCCAGGAATCTTCTTCCCCTAAACTGGTGGGTCCAACCAGTTCACCCAAACTGCAAGCCAGGACTCCCTCCTCTGGTCAAATTCGCTGTACAGAGCTACAGTGGGCCGGATAGCCAGGAAGGTCGGACCCTGCCTGGGATTTAAGGAGCACACCTTTTATTTGTTGCTTTGCTCTGCTACTGGTTTCTTCCCTGGGTAGTGCAGGACCCTCCATTCTTCCTACTTTGTGTCAGTCCGACAGTCGCTTCAGGAACCGTGAGCCTGCAGGAACTACCAGGAATGTCCGCCTCAGCTACAGCTTCATCTCCATTTAAAGGTACTGTGCAAATCCGGTTGTTCGTTTCGTTCAGCCGCGGTGAAGGTGCTTGAAACCTTTTGCCAATCTGAGGGCTTGTCCTTCTCTTGTCTTTGAACTAACATTTCTGCCAACCAACTTCGTCCGGAACTCTTGGCAAAGACTTAACCACGAACTCCCCTGAACCGTGTGATCTTGAGCAAAGACTTTTGTCCTATTGACTTTGGCCCTAAGCCTCTTTGATTTGATTCTATCGATGTGTTTGCTTTTTCTATATTGATCTGCTTACCTACCTGTTGGTGCTGCTCAATTTCTGCCTAACTTTGTTTTTCCCTCCCTTTTTAAATTGCTGGAGTGCCATTTTTGCTCTTACTTCATTTTGAGTTTAAACTTATCCAGAATCTATTGGGAGTGGTGTGGTGTATTGGTAACGTGGTTTTTCAACTGTTTTTTACTTAGTGAAATGTTTTACAACTGATGTGTAAATAAATGTATATTCCTTTACTCAGAAACCTTGAGTCAGTGTTTGTTTGAATCATAGTAATTGCTGTCCTTTGTGTAACTATTTGATACTGCTCACTTACTCTTGAGATAAGTCTGGCTGCTCAGCCATCGCTACCACTTTCCTGTGTAGTACAGGATTGTACCAAAGGTAAATTTGTACTGTCACTTGTAGTCTTAATTGTGTGTGGTGTTCCCAAAGGGTACTGCATATAATTCTGCCTAACAGTATGTGAATGTTTGAAAAACTTAGATGGTTGGGTTAAGGGTTACAGAGTAAACACTTATGAAGTATGAGAAATCTTGTTATGTTGGAGTCAATTTATGATGCTTGCTCTCCTGAGCTCAGACAGCATTTGGCTGATTCTAAGGAGATAGATCCCAAGAAATTAGCTAAGGCTGCTGACTTGTGGGCTTCCACCAGGGCTACTCACAAGGATTCTGGGCCAACTCAGAACAAGGATGAGGGAAAGCAGCCAAAGAAAGATAACAAGGAGAATTCTAATACCTCCAATCCAAAAGAGGGCCACAAACAGCAACATAAGGGTAAACCACAAGGGAAACCAAATCAGGCTAGTGTACCATCTGGACCCAAACCAGGTGGAGGTCAGTACAAACCCCCATTCATCAAGACATTTGGGAAATGTTATGTTTGTGGGTCAACTGACCATGTGAAAGGGGATCCCAGGTGTAAGGGTAAACCTTCATGGATCCACACTGTCTCCTTAGCCTTCTCCCCACAGGAAGAAGTACCTATGGCAAGTGGAAACTTTCACCTACTGGCTGATGAACCCATGAGAGTCTCAGCTAGTGTTTCTTTAGTGTCCCTGGATCTATGGTGTACGGGGATCCGGTGTCCACCATGATAGAACAGATTAGGGGACCATGGGTAAACATGCAAATAAATGGGATATCATTGCCTATCATGGTGGACAACGAATCCTCGCACACCATAGTGGATGTCAAAACTTTTGTTGAGGTACTGTCTGGCAAACTGCAAGAGATTCAATGCACTGGTGTGAGAGCAACGGGATATGGAAAGACTCCCATAGATATCATTGGATGCACCTGGGTCAAGTTGAGGCTCCGGGACAGAGAAAAATATTGCAGACTGTACATAGCGAAAAATGGTTCATCTGTAGTAGGTTGGGAGGAACAAGCCGCTGTACGAGTCAGAATTCATCCGGGAGAAGACATTAGTGACATCAAAGCTGCACTTGCAAAATAATCTCCCAGAGTATTTAGTGAGAGAATTGGACTCTTAAAGGGTTTTCAGCATAAGATAATTCTCAAGAAAGGAACAATACCCATTGTGCACAGAGTTAGAGGTGTTCCAATTGGTACGAAGGAAGCATTGAGAAAAGAACTTTCACGTTTATGTAATCAAGCCCATAGAGAGTTCGGAATGGCTTGCCCCAATAGTTTTGGTGAAAAAAACCAGATGGCACCATAAGGATGTGCATGGACTTCAGAGACCTTAATAAAAACATCTGGATAGACAGGCATCCTCTCCCGAATATAGGTGAATTATTAACAACAATGAAACCAGCCAAGTTTTTCCGCACGCTGGACCTGTCCTCGGCATACCATCAGATAGCTTTAGAGGAAAAGTCCAAAAGCCTCACATCATTTGTCACTCCTCTAGGTGCATTCATGTTTAAAGAATGCGTTTTGGCCTTGTTTTTCTTTTTTTTAAAAATTTTGTTTATTGGCAGAAAGTGAAGACAGGTACAGTACGGTTTATAGTCATAATGTCGAAACCAATAATGTCGAAAGTCATTTTTTCGAGAAAAAAATGTCGAAAAAAAAAAGTCGAATTTTTTTTTAAATGCATTTTTTTTTTAAATGGGGGGGTTCCCCCAAACCCTCTTTTTTAATTTTTTTTTTGTTTTACCCATTTTTTTTTAATCCCGAACCCCAAAATAAATATATAATTAAAAAAACCGAATTCGACATTTTTTTTTCTACATTATTTTTTTGAAAAAATTGTCATTCGACATTATTTTTTCGAAAAAAAATGACCGACCACCGTACAGTACATCATACACAGAGAGGAACAGAAATCGCATTGACACGTTTGGGCATTACATCATGCACATATCTCACAACAGTTTGAAACATGGGGGGGAGGCTTAACAGCCTAGAGGGGCTAGGTGCGCAGGACATCTAGTGCCGGGTGGGCCGGCTCCGACAGTGGAGTGGGGCTTCCGTCCACCTCGTCCTTGTTGTTCAAATAGCTGCAAAATTCTGTCCACACATTTTTTGGGCGAGATGATGCAGGCAAGAGTACAATATAATCCTCCTCGCACATTTGTACCCAGGTAAGGGCTTTCAGCCACATCTCGAAGGTAGGGGGAGAGCCGCGCTTCCAATTCTGCAATATACATCTTTTAGCAACGATTGCACTTCTATTTAAAAATTTCGACATTTTTTTTGCATTTTCCCCGGACCATATTCCAAACAGCAAAGCCAGAGGGTCCGGGTCTACTGGAGACCCAATTATCTCTGAGAGAGCCCCTGTTACCTCCAGCCAGAACGTACCCAGTGTAGCACAGAACCAGAACATATGCCCGTGATCCGCCTTGCCAAAGTTACATCTCGGGCAGGTGTGGGAAGGGTCGCGTGTGAACTTCGCCACTCTATGTGGCATGTAGTAAAGCCTGTTAAGAAATGTATATTGTATGCACCGGAATCTAGCGCTAATGGAGACTTTTCGCATGTATGCACACATTTTGTCCCACATCTCTTCAGTAATTTCTATTTCTAGTTCCCTGGCCCAAGCTTCACGTGGTTTGAGGGATGTATTCCCTCGTTTTTCCAGTTGCATTTTGTACAAGGAGGATATAATGCCCCTGCCACCTGTAGAGTTTGCTATATATTGGAGTTCGGGTGCGTCTGGGGGCTCGTCTGGGTAGGAGGGCCACATTGCACGGACCACCGCTCTCAGCCTGAAGTATTGCAGTAGCTCAAGGGCTGAGTTGGAGTGTTTGGGCCGCCATGTTTGGGGGGTGATAAATTTACTATTTGGGAACAGGTCGGTTATCGCTCGATATCCCAGAGCCTCCCAGTGTCGCACAAAATGCTGGTCGTGCGTGGGGGAGAGTCCCGGTGTCGGAATCGAAATAATATTATACCTCTTATCGCATTGTTTGAATGTGTATGGCCTACGCCAAGTTGTCTAAAACATCGTGTAAATAGATTCCGCGGCAAGGTCTTGACCTTTAATGTACTGTGTAAATCGCCATCTTGGATTTAGCCGCCATTTTAGGTTCTCTTGCAATGTGGAAGTCACCCTGAACACCAAAATGGAGGCCGAATGACATTTCGAGTGGGATTCTGGCCGTTGTGACCTCCGCACACATGAATAAATAATGTGCCTGCAGGCTACTTGTTGGGGTCGCGAACTGAGACCTTGTCCTATCCCTGACCTATGTGTAAATGAACAACTGTATCAGCAAAACTGATCGAAATGCATACATTAGGGGATTGACCTGGCGAGGAACCCTAGGCCTGGTCCTAAGAGTAGTTAACCCACGAGGGGGTTGGCCAGAGCAGGATAAAAAAGTATAAAAGCATGAGTATCCCAATGTACGGTCTCTCACACTAACGCAGTGAACTCTCGTTGAAGTTTGTTCTGTTACTCTGAGAGCCGAATAGCTATCCGTTTGTCAATTGACTTTTTGGTAATTGTTGTAGCTTTTGAATAAAGCACTTTGTATGTTCTTTGTAACCTGTGTTGGTGTGTTTCCTTTGGGCTTCCCGGCCTCATATCAATTTCTTTGTTTTCACACCGGGAACTGCCATAGGGGAAGCCATTTATGATATGGATGATGGTCCTGTGTGGTGTTCAAGATCTTGTTCCATGCCATATTTGTGGTGGCCACAGGGTCTGCCGGGGCATCTGTCTGATATATATGATGCAGCACCAGGGTCATGATATTGGTCCCATCCCTTGCCATTTTCTCCAGTTTGACATGTGGAGGCGGGTTCGTATGTGCGTACCAGTGCGTAGCATGTTGGGCCTGTGCCGCTATCCAGTAGAGGGTCAAATCAGGGGCCGCGAAGCCTCCTTTTTCGTAGAGAGGGGTCATATGTTGCCACTTCTTGCGAACGGCACCAGAGTGCCAGAGGAACTGAGCACACGCTAGGTGGAGCTTTTTGAAATTTTGCTTCCCCGGCCACACCGGAATGTTGGCAAAGATGTAGAGAAGCTTGGGGACCGCAATCATCTTAACTAGGGAAAGCCTGCCCGCCAGGGACAGTGGGAGGTTGCGCCAATTAAGCATCTTGGCTTCAATGAGCCGCGCTGTTGACTCATAGTTCTCGGCCAGTAGAGAGGCTCTTGAAAGCGATCCCTGCATCCCCAAGTATTTGATTCCCCCTGGGGACCAGCGTAGGGGGTATTCGCATGATGGTTGTTGAGTTGCCGCGGTCAGGGGGAATATTTCAGATTTAGAGTAGTTGATCTAAAGCCGGAGTATGTGCCTATTTTAGTTATGGCTCGGATGATCGGGTCCAGGTGCGTGGAGGGGTTTCTTACATAAAGGAGTACATCATCGGCGTACAGTGAGATGCTTTCCGGTGTGTCTTGTAAACGGATACCCTTGTGAGTGAGACGATCCCTGATGTGGTCAGCCATGGGTTCAATGGCGAGCGCAAAAAGAATGGGGGAAAACGGACATCCCTGGCGGGTACCCCTGTGCAACTGAAAGGAAGAGGAGACAATAGAGTCAGACCTTCCAGGATTTTGCGGCATGAAATGGCAAATTTTGCGGCATGAAATGCCAAATTTTGCAGCACAACCCTTTATTTATTGCGGCATTTTTGCGGGACATTTTGTATTAACTGGAGGGTGTAAGATTGCCACATTGCAGGAAATAGGCAGAGTGCAAGGCTACAAGAGAGCCAGGGTATCATTATTATGTATCCTTTGTATTAATTTAAAAGGAAGAGTCCCAGATGTCTCTGGCTTGGCAGAACAGTGTTTGATTTGGCTACATTGCTGGTTTAATGTTCATGCCTATTTAATAATATTAACTAAATTGATCATTATCAATTGTAATGCTGAAAATATTCCCCTTCTATGTTCTCCAATCCCCCAAACACCCACACACCTCTCTCACCAACACACATCTCACCAACTCTCCAGCACAACTTAAATTCCTTAACCTCTCACTCTGTCATACAAATACTCATGTGCTATGTCACACTGTCAAGTCACAATTTGCACTGCCCAGCCCCAGCCAAACTCCAATTCATACTCCCAACTCACACCTTACACTCTACAATTCCTCCCGCAATATACAGTCCTTCATTCTTTTGTGCTGCTTCTGCATCTTGCATCCATTCTCCCATTCTGTCGCACTCTTCCCTCATCCCTTTTCCCAATCTGCAGCTCACTGCCTCTTTCTTGCCAACCGCTTCCTCTCTTCTTTCTGGCTCACTGACCACACGCTCCCTCTACTTTCTGTACCTCTGCTTGCTCTCAGATTTCTCGCCCACCGCATAACTGCTTCCTCTGCTCTCTTGTGCAGCACCTCCTCCTCTGACCCACTGCTCTCCCTCTGCTTTCTTGCCTATCACTTCACATCTCACCCATCACTCTCCCTCTCTCATAGCGTAACCATTTTTTATTTTTTTTTCAATGTAGATTTTGACCCAGTTCCTCAAATAATGGGGCATTTAAAAAAAGAACGGAGGATATGCTATTTTTAGACAACCCATTTTTGGAAATGAGCAGGTCACCTTATTCTCAAAGGTTACCAGCTCATTTCCACAGGCTTGAGCTGTAGCGCAAATTGTGCGCTGGCCAGCTGCCTTGAATGGTTTTCTGGGTTGTTTGACCGAAGTGTAATTATTTGCAGCAGAATTGACCATAGTCAATTTCGCTGCGAATTGATTTGCACTTCAGCCAAACAACCCAAAATGTACCTTTCACCACCACCCCACCCCCTCCCCTACTTAACTGCTTAACTACTTGGTCGCTGCCGCTTCCCCTGCAACCCTGCGGTGCCAGATCCGTCCCTCTAACGCGGGTCAGATCCGACTCCGCAGGGTCCCTTTTTCGTTATTTTCTTTTTTTTCTGTCCTCGCCTCCAATTTTGAGGAAAAAGGGGAAAACACTTCTGCAACCACCCTAGACCAAAAATACTGAACATGGGGAGCGGGTGACACCCCCGCAACACATGTTCAGTATTTAAATAAATTGATCGAATAGTACTGGACGAAAAAGGTCAAATTGTAACATTCGATAGATTTTTGTCATCAAAATGGGCAGTACTTTTAATAGAATCGCTCTCCCGACAGTGTTCTGCAAGCTCCCAGCGCCTTTCACAGGGACAGGCTCTCCAGGTGCCTGCCGCTGTAAAATGCGACCCCAAAAAATGCGTTTCTATCCTGTTTGAGGAACAGAAATGCAAGCGACACAGCAGCGGTTCATACCTTAAAAGGAATGCATGACAGGGTCAGGAAAGACCCTGTCATCCAGTGGCAGCCCCACATCCCGTGCGCGTAGGGTTGCCTACAATTTCTGCACATTTAAAAGTGCATCTTGCTTGGAAATGAGGGATGCGCTTTTAAATTGACAGAAACGCCACTGTATTTGATCAAGGAGGTGAAAAAGGCCATCTGAATGGGCACGCAAATAAAATGTGCCCATTCATGTGTCCCTTGTGGATTGGGCTGCACTTTTTTGGGGCGCAAGTGATGAGATGTGTTAGCGCATTTCATTTCTTGTGTAAAAAAAAAAAGTGAAGAACCTGGCACCCCGAGTATTCTTTTTTTTAAAACAGTAATTTTTGCAGATTACTTTTAAAAAAAATGTAAAAAAAAAAAGAATTTTTTTTTTTTAAAAAAGATGCTGTTTTTGCACAAAACGTCCTTTTTTGCAGCATTTTGCGCAAAACGGCCATTTTCGCGGCATTTTGCGGGATCGCAAAATCGATATAAGCTGGAGGGTCTGTAGAGTTGGCGAGTACTCTGGCCAATGGGCCTGTGTACAGCAGTTTTATATAGGAGATCATGTTTGTTCCCACTCCCATTTTTCCCAACACAGCCCATAGATACTGCCACAAGACCATATCAAATGCCTTTTGGGCATCTAGCGTGACCGCTACTGCATCCGCCTTAGGGTCGATTCTGGACATTACATTGAACAATCTGCGAATATTAAGTGCTGTAGAACGGCCAGGAACAAATCCACTCTGGTCCTCGTGGACCAGGTGGGGCATAAGTGGAAGGAACCTGTTCGCAATTATTTTAGCGAATATTTTCGTGTCCGTGTTGATGAGAGACAGGGGCCGGTAGGAGCCACATTCGTCTAAAGGTTTCCCGGGTTTGGGAAGGATGGTGATTAGAGCTTCCCGCAGGGAGGGGGGAGGGTGTCTAGCCGGAGCGAGCAGTATGGGAGCAAGTATAGCAATAAGTTCCCTATAGAACTCGGACGTGAGGCCATCAGGGCCCGGGGCTTTATTCTTCGGGAGGTCCGAATTTACCTGGACTATCTCCTCGATGGTGAACGGGGTATCCAGTTGCTCCATAGTGCTTTGGGAGATAGGAGTCATAGGGATGCGTTCTAACAAGTCATCCAGGTCGTGGGCGTTGTGTTCCAGCTGGGGGCCGTATAGGCTGGCATAAAAACTAGCAAAGGTGTCCGTAATGGCTTGGTCTGACCAGTGTCGCTGGCCCTGCCCATCCAGAATGCTGTCTATCCGGGATCTACCCCTTTCTGCGCGCACTAGTTTGGCCAGGGTTCTACCAGGTCTGTCCCCCTCCCCATATCTACAGGCAGCCACGGGGCGGGAAAAGTACCGTACCTCACTCAGGGCATGGGATTCAAAGAGTTCCAGTTCCGTCCTAATTTTCGCTAGGGTTGCCAGAGCAGGCGCAGCAGCGTGTTCTTGTTCTAGGGTTTTAAGTTTCTTTTCGGAATTAGTTAGGGTCTGCCTTATGGCCTTGAGAACCCCGGCCTCCCTTGAGATGCACATCCCCCGGATTTATAGTTTGAATGCTTCCCACCGGGTCCCCTCAGGTGTGTCCTGCACATTGTTTTTCTCGAAGAAAGTGTGTATATCCGAGAGGATGTCCGCTTTAAAGACAATGCCGGATAAGGCCTCAGATTTAAAGTGCCAGGCGGGCCGGGGGGCCAGAGTGTTCCCAAGTTGAATCTGTAGTAGTACGGGAGAGTGATCAGAGAGCGTGCATGGTAGAATCTCAATGTCTTTCACCCTACCCACCAGGCACCCAGAGAGAAGGAACACATCTATTCTCGAGGAGCTGTCATGTACTGTAGAGTAAAAGGTGTAGTCTCTAACCTGGGGGTGGAGTATCCTCCACACGTCATGTAGATGGAGGGAGTCCATGTATGCGAGGAGTCTTTTGGCAGCTTGAGTCGTGACCCTGCGGGTCACTGACGTCCTATCCAGGACATTGTCGAATATGAGATTCATGTCTCCCCCCCATATAATGGGAACCTCCACATACCTCATAAGGATGGCGGACAGGGCATCAATGAATCCAGGGTAGTCGGTATTGGGGCCGTAGGAGTTCACGAGCAAACATTCTTCATTATCCAAAGTGCAGTGGAGAATAACATATCTGCCCTCTGTATCGATGTGGGGTGTGTGGAATGCAAATTTTACCGATTTGTGGATGAGGGTCAAGACCCCTCTGGACTGAGTAGAGAATTGGGTGTAGAATCTGTTCGAGCCCCAGGATTGTGCAAGGTTGGATGATAGGTGTTTCAAAGCATGTGTCTCCTGCAGCATGAGCACCTTGATCCCGTGCCTCTTTGCATATGCCGCAATCCTGCGGGACTTTGTGAAATTTGTCAATCCCCGGACATTCCATGTCATTATTTTAATAGCCATATTGACAGTTAAGGGACATCCCAACCAAAGGATTTGTCTCTGTCTAACTCGGTGTGTATTGCAGTGGCGTAAGTGCGCCTCTCAACAGAACCAGTCCTTCCTTTCCTGCCGATTTTATGATAACAGTCCCCAACTTTCTCGCCCCCCACCCTCACCGCCCGAACCAAACTAGCAGTGCATAAGTACCCACCCTTGGAGTGCCCAACTGTGTGCCATCCCCAACTGGGCGAGGCTTGACCAATAGCCCAACAGGGGCTTAACCATAAACACTCCGCCTTTAACGACATTGCAGCTGCAGTGGGGGCTACCGCTGCCGTTGACCCACATTGGTGACACATATCATGAAATACATCATTAATCTTGGAACGGCTAACATATGAGGTGATTACGAGATAGCAAGTATGTTCTTAGGTAATAAAAACTGAACAAACATTGGCCCAGTCCAGTGCCAGGCTGTACGGCTCGAGTACAGCCTGGCATGGGCCCAGTACGCGCCATTCTGGTCCGGATGTCAAAGAGTGTACCCCCTCCAAAGAAGACGCTCAAGTATCCAAACGTGAGGGCTGTGTCAGGCCCCAGAAGAAGTAGAGGAGGGGGGGCAGATACACCCCGGGAGGGGCAGAGTTAAGGTGTGGGACAACTGGTGGGGCTCCCGAAGGACCATGAGAGCCTTTACCGCAGTCATCAACACTGGTTCATCTGCAGGTGAACGCCCGGGGGATCAATTACAGAATGGCCACAGTAGGAGAACCCATTTGCCTTAATTGTTGACCATTGGTTCCTCCGGGGGTTCTGTTAGAGGGATTTGTGCCTCGATGAACTTGACTGCCTCGTCCGGGTCCGTGAAGAAATAGAGTTTATTGCGATGAGTGAATTTCAGGCGAGCGGGGAAAAGCATTGCATACTCAATTTTTCTATCACGTACCATTTTTTTTACACCTTCAAATTGCCGTCGTTCCATCGGTACACTTACTGAAAAGTCAGGGAAGATCCTGATGGTTTGTGATTCTAGCCTTAGTTCCCCTTTTTCTCTAGCCAGGCAAAGAATGTGGTCTCTATCCTTGTAGCTCAACAGTTTTGCAATTTTCGGCCTGGGAAAGTCTCCTGGTTTGGGCTGGGGCGCTAGTGAGCGGTGGGCTCGCTCAACGGTGAAGAATGGTGACAACTCAGGATTACCAAGGAGGTCTTTGAGTAATTGTTCAACCGCAAGCTCCATTCGACCATTAAGCGCCGATTCGGGAACCCCCACTATGCGAATGTTATTCCTTCGTGACCTAGATTCTAGGTCATCGCACTTAGCTTTGACCTGCTTCATGTCGCGCACGAGTTCTGTGACTGTGTTCTGTAGGGCATGCACATTGTCCTCATTGGTACCAATTCTTTGCTCTGCTTCAGTGATTCTGGCCCCCAGTTGGTCTAGTTTCGTTCTTAGAGAGGCGACATTAGCATTGATATCATCCAGTTTTTCATGGAAGGCTGCAAAGTTTTTGGCCATGGACTCCATCAGTGTGGTTAAATCGGGTTGTTTGGGGTCCGGCAGCATGTCCACATCCTCCTGTTCCATAGAGGAGGACGCTTGATCGGCCCAGGGTGCTGCCTTAGCAAATTTGTCCATGGCCCCAACCTTATTGGCCCCCTGAGATCTGTTGGAGATTGCGGTGGTGGGCGGCAGCACTGCACTTGGTGGTTTTGCTGGTCGTCGTGGGACAGGAGTGCCGCAATGGGGGCAGTAGCGTGCCACTGGTGTCAGTATACAGGTGACTTGAGCTTGGACATGCAGGTATTAGCTCCGGATGGAGGGGAGACAGAAAGCATGTGGCAGGGTAGTGGTGATGAGGCAGCCGCGGGCGTCCGGCAGCAGTCCCCAACAAACGCCCCGCGGCGGCTGTAGGCACCCTGAGTAGGCGTTAGGTGGGCCTTTATGTGAAAAGTGTCACTCCTTCAATTACTGTGTGGGTGCGCTGGGTGATACAGTACTGATGGCCAGGGGGGGTGGTGAAGCAGGTCGGTTGCCCCCTATCCTGGCGCAGTTATTGTAGCGGAGGCTCCCAGCGCACAGAGAAGCAAGTATCTAAAGCGAGAAGCAGCTGCGTAGCATGGCGTTGGTATCTCCCAGCGGTTTAATCATGCGCTGCCCCAGGCTCGGGTGTTCGGGGTGTTGGAGGAAAGGTCCCCAGCTGCAAGGAATACGAATAGGGGAGGGAGCCGGGCTGTGGGCGTCCCACCGATGCCGCCGGAGCACACAGGGGCACAGGCAAGAAGGCCAACAAGCGGCGGCGCCAAAAGCAGCCGCCCCCACTGGGGGCACCTACCGTCACCGCCCGCAGTCAGCCAGGGTCCGCGGTGGCAGAAGGGCGGCCTCCGCACCAAGGGGCACCAGTCAGCAGCCCATCCCCCAGTATGTCCACGAATCTACATATGTAACATGATTCGAGAATGTAGCCATTCTCAAACCACTCTTGGATGTGAGGTTGGCTTGGAACAAACAGTCAACCAAAGTCTCTCAAATAAAACATGCAAACCTTGCACGAAATAAGCAACAATCTTATAGCAAACGGGAAGACGTTTGCTGCGTAAGCCGTTATGTGGGCATATATATAGTTATTGCATCTATAAGGATAGGTAAAATAGGCAACAACCTTGCGTGGAAGGAGGGGGGTGGCCCGTCACACCTCTGCCCCTCCCTTAACAAAGGACTTCATAAATGTCAGGTCACTCTCTCAATCAGACTTTTGAACGTGGCGAGAGGCTGCCTTCTCCATATGCCCCGGCAGGGTGTAATGAAGTGGCCAACACAACATATATAATTTATATGAGGTTTATTACAAGAGCCCCCGGAGCCTAACGCCACCAGGCCAACCTCACATCCAAGAATGGTTCGAGAACGGCTACATTCTCGAATCATGTTACATATGTAGATTCTACAGGCATACATTCAACCTTTACTGATTAACCACTATAACATCTCCTTCCATTATATTGAAAACCAAATGATTTAAGATTAAATGAGATATAAGAGGTTCACAACAAGGGAAGAGAAACAAAGACTGAATTAGATAAGTTAAAATTAACATTTCCCAGATTATACAAAAAGGATACATGAGACTGTGATGGATGACGCCTACTAGTAGTAAAAGTAGTCACTGTTGAAGTTTTGAATCATTTTGCCGTTTCTCTTGGATAGTCCGCCACTAAGAACTTCATTTCTTCCATCATGGCGACTATTTACAGTTTCATTGTCCATGTGGTCTGATGTTCCTTGGATATTGCTCTTACTGGTGCTTGGTCTATTGAAAGTTTCATTGTCCATGTGGTCTGATGTTCCTTGGATATTGCTCTTACTGGTGCTTGGTCTATTGAAAGTTTCATTGATCATGTGGTCTGGTGCTCCTTGGTTGTTGCTCTTACTGATGCTCGGTCTTTTGAAAACTTTTTCTACTCTCACAACGTCATCACAAGACTATCTCTTCCCATCCTCCAATACCACTGATTTGCCAGAACAGCCACATGTGCCACAAGTGATAAAACAAAGAATTTAAGGAAAACCCCACTGCAACCAGTAGAAGCTCCCAATAATGTATGGTCCAAGTTGGCAATCAATGTCATCGGGCCATATAAAAATGTTGATACTGTTAAAATATACGTTATAGTCCTGGTAGACTATACTTCAAAGTGGGTAGAGTGGGGAGTGGTGGAAGGGAGTATTACCACTGAAAAGATTTTGGACTTTTTGAATGAAATTTTCAACAGAGAAGGTGACCCCAAGGAGTTAGTATCTGATAATGGGTCTCAGTTTACATCACTAGAATTCCAAGGATTCCTGAAGAATAGAGCGATTGAACATATAACAAATTCGCTTTATCATCCTATTGCTAACGGACTTGTAGAGAGAATGAATACATTTGTAAAGAGTGTGATTCAATTAGCCATAGCAAACTCCCTGCCATGGAGAGAAGCTCTCAAGGAAGCACTGTGTGCTTATAGGACAACACCACATTCCACCACGAATGTAGAACCGTTTACCATGATGCGTGGAAGAGTGGCATCTAATCGACTGATACCTGCCTGGATGTTCATGGATACAGATGAAGCAATGGAAGTTTAATATGGAAATTTAAGTTTGGGTCATTGGTGTACCCAGTTTGGATATTATGAAATGTTTTGTGCATATTTTAATATGCGGATTACTTATGGCTGTGCAAGGGCCTGCTGTGTGCTTGACAGCCCGGCTGTGTGAATGGGGGAAAACTGCATAAAAAGCAGGTCTCTGGGTCTGGAAAGGTAGAGTCACCACTGGAATGAAAGAACCAACGAGGAGCTGACGGAAGAGGACCCTTACCATGACTGAACCGCCCGGTGAAGCCCTGCTGCAGGTCCAGAATCCTTGAACTCCAATGACAGACCAGATCCTCCAGGAATCTTCTTCCCCATAGCTGGTGGGACCAACCAGTTTGTCCAAACTGCAAGCCAGGACTCCCTCCTCTGATCAAATTTGCTGTACAGAGCTACAGTGGGCCGGATAGCCAGGAAAGTCGGACCCTGCTTGGGTTTTAAGGAGGGCACCTTTTATACGTTGCTTTGCTCTGCTGCTGGTTTCTTCCCTGGGCAGTGCAGGACCCTCCAGTCTTCCTACTTCATGTCAGTCCGACTGTCGCTTCAGGAACCGTGAGTCTGCAGGAACTGCCAGGAACGTTCCCCTCAGCTACAGCTTCTTCTCCATTGAAAGGTACTGTGAAATCCGGTTGTTTGTTTCGTTCAGCCATGGTGAAAGTGTGTGAAATCTTTCTCCAATCTGAGGGCTTGTCCTTCTCTACTCTTTAAACTAAGTTCTCTGCCGACCAACTTCATCCGGAACTCTTGGCAAAGGCTTAACCGCGAACTACGCTGAGCTGTGTGATCTTGAGCAAAAGACTTTTGTCCTATTGACTTTGGCCCTAGGCCTTTTTGATTTGATTCCATCACTGTAGTTCCTCTTTCTAGAGTGCCCTGGTACTTACCTGTTGGTGCTGTTCAATTTCTGCCTAACTTTGTCTTTCCCTCCGTTTTAAATTTCTGGAGTGCCATTTTGCTCCCACTTCATTTGTGAGCTTTACTTGTCTGGAACCTATTGGGAGTGGTGTGGTGTATTAAGAGTGTGATTTTTAAACTGCTTTACTTTAGTGAAATGTTATACAACTGATGTGTAAATAAATGTTTATTCTTTTACACAGAAACCTTGAGTCAGTGTTTGTTTGAATCATAGTAATTACTGTCCTTTGTGTAAGTATTGATACTGCTCACTTGCTCTTGAGATAAGTCTGGCTGCTCAGCCATCGCTACCACTTTTACTGTGTAGTACAGGCTTGTACCAAAGGTGAATTTGTACTGTCACTTGTAGTCTTACTTGTGTGAGGTGTTCTCAAAGGGTACTGCATATAATTCTGCCTAACACACAGTCCTTTTAAATAATTCTACTGGACGGATTTAAACCAAATTTACAAAAGCACGCTTTTGGGACCAAGCCGCCGCTCCTGCCACAAATTTACTAAAAATCCTTCCAGCGGTTTAGGCTGCAGGTGTGGGTAAAATTATTTTTCCATTGCGTCTATGGAAAAAAAAAAATGTTGGGACCACCCATATAACTTTACCCCCCCCCTTGACGAAACCTCACCTAACTTACCAGAAAAATTCAGAGCTGGGACATATACTTTTTTGGCAAAGTTTAGTAAGGATTCATCCAGGGGGAGCGAAATTATAAGCCGCCCAAAAAGTGCTCATCCTATGAGTTGAGCAACTTATCCATAACTACACAGCGGGTACTGCCGTCCTGCGGTAGCGGGCATTTAGATATGGTTAAGTTGCCATAACTACACAGCCGCTTCTAAAGTTGATTCTTTTTTTGCTCTATTTTTTAACTATGAAAGGTGGTACTTAAATTAACCTTCCTTTTGTTGTTGTTTGATGTTTTTTTTTTTGCAGGATAGGTTAGAATGTAAGGTGGGGATGGAAATGAGGGAAGAGGCACCACGCACTAATATGAAGGGGCCGGTGGACAGGGGAAGATGTTGCTCGTGTGTTACTTCTATTGTAGGGGCATTTTTCTCCAGCTCCTTGATTACAGCTTCCAAAGCACTTCGAAATTGCTTCCCCCTGCAGAGTGGTGTGTTGCAGTATATACAGAGGACTGTTGTCTTCGAACGAAATGGATCAACAGCCTCTTTTATTGCATGCACGGTAGCTGCTTGGATTTTGTGTTCCACAGAAGTACGCTGTGTGGTTACAGTATTGGTTAAGGAAGATGAGGTGGAGGAAGACAGCCTACTACTTGCTAAGAAAGGAACAACCTTTCTGAGAGCATTGCGGTAGTTTGATTTGGCGTGGCGGAGCATGGGGGTGGCCCGTAGGAGTACTGTCCAGGTAGTCTGCGACTGAGTACAAAGTTGCACTCAGTGCATTTCACTTTGATAGATTTTGCCTTTGGTATATTCCCAACAGTGGTAAAGAACTGCCACACCCATGATTCTCTCTGGGTGCTAGAGGTAGTCACTTCCTATACCTCATGTTCTCGGTCGTCTTCATTGTCTTTAGAAGAACTGCACTTTTTTTTGTTGTGTAGGTCTTCCAGCTGGTGGTGGCTCTTGGGGAGGAGGGATGGCAATAGCTGATGCCATTTTTAAGAAAAATAACAGTTTTGCTAATATTCTTCCAAGTATGTGCTTTGTACTAGATAGTTAATGGATAATGAGTAAGTTTAGGTGTAGGAGCTGTGCAAGGGTAAATTTGGAGCTTGAAATTTCCTAGATCAGTAGAAAATGCAGTTCCAAACTGTCCTCAAAGCACGGACCTGATGGCAAAGTGCGGACGTGTTCACAGACACGTGTCATGCTGCGCGCGAGTGCATGGTCACGTGGCACTGTCCGGAAGGTCTGCGATGCCATCAGACGTTCACGGACATCAATGAACGCAAAAACAGTGGAAAAAGTAGCAAAAAGTGCAGAGAAGTTTTTTAAATGATGCTTGGAATTGGGAAATGGCAGAGTTTCAAGGTGAAACTTTGTAAATTGGACGAAAATCTTGCTATATTGGGGTAAGCATCATATTAGTAAGTTGTAGGAAAATAGCATGCACTGGTAAAAACACATGTTAAAGCGACATTATGGTTAAGTTGCATTAATAAAATCCTATGGAATTCACTGACAAAACTTTGTTAAAGGCACGTTATGGTTAAGTTGCACCAATAAAACCTATGAAATTCAGTGAAAAAACTTTGTTAAATGGATGTTATTGTTACAAGTAAAACCGAAAAATCCCATACATTTGCAAGTTGCCATAAGCTAAGCAACCAAAACTCACACCACCACTGTGCACACTAACACCCAGGACATCAAAGATGGCATCACAAGTGTCATTGATGACATCAATGATGACATCATGTATGAAATAAATGTTGATGAAAAGTCCCCACAAGGGGTTGTGTTTGTAATGTTGGTAACAAGATGTCGGGGGTGTTCAGGAGACCTATCATGAACTACTTAATGTATTAAAGAATCTACTCATCTAAACAAAACATAATAGTTGAGTGTTGTTGTTAATACAGGAACCTAATCATACATACACATATGCAATGGCTGCATCATGCAACACAGATGTTCAGTATTTTTCATCTGGTAATTTTGGATAGTAAAATAATGAATGCTACCTTATCACTGTTTTCAGTAATGTTAAACATGGAGTAAATAGCTAACAATTCAAGACCTACTACACACTTGTGTCAGTACAAACAATGCATATGAAGACCCGCAATGCATACAAATCAGAGGCATGTGCATGGAAACTAAAGTAAGGAAGAAAGAAATAACATTGACAGAAAAAATGTCAATACCATTAAAATATACCTTCATATATGCAAATGAATTGTGTGTTTGAGGCCTGCGTATTGCCCTGTGTGTGTGCACCATGAGCTGAGACCAAACCCTAAGGAAAACACTTTAAGAACATATGACAGGCTTAATGTCTAGATATATAGCACCATTTGAATTTCCATGTTCTGACTGTCAGTGAACAAAAACACCTGGTCTAGATATGTCAGTGAACTGAACAAGTGGCCTAGATAAGTGATGGCATCAGTGATGTCATCAATGACATTTGTTATGTCATCTTTATTGTACATAATATGGTCTGTATATTCTTGCCCACCTCTGTATACGTCTGTGTAACCTAAGATGAAAGTCTTCTTGTATGTTCTGTGCCCTGATACCTTTGGTTCTGGTGCGCATAACAAATAAACAAACAAACAAACAAACAAACAAACAATGTCGTGGGTGTTAGTCTTAGCAGTGCACGGGTGTGTCGTGAGTTATGGTTGCTTAGCTTACCCTAACTGGCGAATTTCTGGGGTTTTCGGTTTTACTTGTAACTATAACATCCGTCTAACATAGTTTTTTCACAGAAAATACATATATAATTGACACAGCCTGCCGTATAGTTATGGTGAAGTTGCTCAACTCATAAACAGAGCCCTTTTCAGGTGGCTTATAACTTTGGAGCCGTTTGACGAATGCTCACCAAACTTTACAAAAAAGTATATGGCCCCATCTGAATGATTCTGTGAGGTTTGGTGTTGTTTCGTTCAGGGGGAGGCAACATTAATGGCGGGTCCCAAAACTTTTGAACTCCTCATGGACATAATGGAAGAAAATAAATGAGCTTGCGCCCAAACCGCTGTATGGAATTTCACCAAACTTGTGTGAGGAGCGGCCGATTGGTCCTAAAAGAGTGGACCAATCTGAAGGTGGCTTTGTGTCCACAGACATTGAAGGTGCACACTATTGGATGTTCAAAAACGTGAGATGCGTCATCATGTTTAAAATGGTTGTCATGTTTGATTTGCAGGCCACCGCCTTTGTCGACAGACAAAGTGGTATGACAAAAGTCAGGAAAATACATTTGAGGTTATTTTGTTGCTGAAAGAGGACCTGGAAAGGCGGGGGATGCTACAGTCCACAGATATCACTTGGATTGTAGGGGTGCTGGGCAAGTCTTGTTGTTTGAAGGTGTATTCTACATCCTTTTTATATGGTTTAATTTGATTGTGGTGGTTGACCCCAAGAATCTGGCCACTGGCCACATAATCTATAGTAATATCTGTTTACTAATTATAGGTACTCTAGGGGGAGTATGCAATATGTGTAATATGGTGGAATGATATAATTGAGGTGTATATGGTATTTATGATCATGGTAGAAGTGATGATAGGGTTTATGGGAACTGTATTTGTTTCTATGTGAAGAAAAACATAGGATAATACTGGGTATGGTTACTAAATTGCATATGGTAATAAAGCTGGAATTTCTGGTTCTTTTTCTGTGAAAAAACCCAGTATATTTTGTTAAACAAGGTAGTTCAAAACCTGTATTTGCATACAATTGTACATATAGATTTACGTTGTTGACCCTCATAAATAGTACATTCTATGTACTGTGTCTGGTACAACATTACTGTGTGGATCACTGCTGTTGTATTTACATGAAATAATCATTGGGTCATTGGGAAAAAGAATCCATAGTGGATAAAAAAAAAACCTGCTGTAATTACATACAGTTGTCGGCATTTAAATAGTTTTAAATAATGTACATGTTACAGCATATTTTTGTGGTAGCATGGATATATTATGTGAGTGTAAGTCTGATAAGATGTTTGTTGAAGTGTGTTCTAATTAAGAGTATGTTTAAAGTAGTTAGATACCCGTTGGCGTATTCTAACTGTTTATTGTACTATACTTTAGTGAGTACATTTGGGTTGAAGGAATATTTAGTAGGCATTTGTTAGATTTGCTAGTAACCTATGATTTGGAGTAACAGAAGTGTTTTTACATTCAAACCAAACACTTCTTTTTCTGACACATGCATTATAGTGGCCTGAAGTGGTTGTGGCACGAATGTGGTAGATTATGACCACTGGGTTTTCTTGCCAAGAGATACTTGGCAGTGTGTAAAGCTAGTAAGCATACAGTTCTTTTTGCTACCACCTGCATTGTACCTTAGAAGCATTAGTATCACATATTGGCCATGTGAATTTATTGGTATGCTGAAACGATTGTCTGAATTACAAAAAGGGCATAATATGCCATGATTTTCATTTTACTGTTGCATGTGAAATGGAATGGATTCACAATTTGGTATGGATATAAAATGATATGCTATTTTATTTATAGCGTGCCCATACACAAGTGTTTCAAAGCGCGACAAGGCAGGGGAGGGAACAGGGGGGAGACAAGACATCCATCTTACTAGACCCAGTGACATTGAGATCACGCAAGTGCAGGGACAGGAAAGGTGAAAAGTGCAGAGGTGAGGGGAGGAGGGGCAAGTGCAGGACATAGGCTCTAAACATCAATAAACAAGAAGTGCGGCCAACAGGTGGCAATGCAAGGTTGAGTGCATAGCAGCAAGTGATAGATGGTGCATGTATGGGGACTGTAGGGTTACAGATACACTCCAAAAGTGCACAGTTGCGAGGAGGCAGTGCAGGTGTACAGCTGGGGGGGGAAGGGACCTGGGCACGTGGTTCAGAGGGTAGCCAGGTAACCAGTGCAGTAGCAGACAGTGGATCAACAGGGAAGAGGAAAATAGAAGGAAGAAGAAAATAGGACAGTCTTGAGCTGCTTCCGGAACTGCAGATGGTTCTGCTCAGGTTTCAGAGAGGCCCAGAGGCTATTCCAGTGGGAGTCGCCCACAGAAGAGAGAGATCTGCCCATAGCTTGTTGCTTGGAAAAGCACCTGACCCTCAAGGAGTTGGAGGTGGAGGTGCAAAGGGCTTGAGTAGGAAGATACTTCAGAAGAAAAAGCTGCAAAGGACAATGCAAAGGGGCTTGGATTTGATCCTTGCAGCCACAGGGAGCCAATGTAGGGATTTCAGTGCTGGAGGGATACAATCCCTGGGCTTGAGGCCAAGTACAAGTCTTGCAGTCCTGTTCTGGATGAGTTGCAGAGGGTGGGGAGTGAACCCTGGGACCCGCTGCCCTTTAAGACGAGGTAGCAATACTTAGAGATGGATGCAGAACTTACTCATATATCAATAATCAAACCAACTTAGTACAAAACTTAATACTGTTTTATTATCAATTATCTAAAACAGGGAGTTACAACAGACATCAACAGACGTCGCACAATACGATCTCAATACATTTCCTAAAAAACAGCATTCGTATACCAAAAATGTGTCACTACTGATATCATACTAGGTGGCAAACTAAGAAAACCTACTTAGGGATGTGATAGGTTTAACGGGAACATCTAGGTATACGTTCCATAATGACGGGGATTGTGATTGGGTCTCTAACATCAGGTGGACAACTAAGCCCTCCTCTAGCGCAACTCATCTTCGTCGTCACAAAATATACAAGGATCAATTGGCTACACAAACTATATGGCTCTTTGATACTGCCCCTCTATAACTGGTTGGCACACTTGTACCCTTCTGGAAGATTCCACTTGCTAGCAGCATGCCAGCTGGTTACCCCAGGTGCTAGGAGGGTTGGCTTGATCATGCCTCCACACCCAATTAGCCCAAAATCTATTATCACTCATGCGTTCTGTCATTCAATTAGGCTTTGAACTTGGCCTTGTTCAAGCTCACTGTGCCTGAGAACAAAAGGGAGTGTGGCATGGTCTTATCTTCTGGTTTCGGTGTAGCTCAACCCAAAATCTATTTCGATCTGACCATGTGACTGAAGACCACATTTTCGAGCTCTTCGTTGCATGTAATACTATTAAATGATGAACTCTTGACTCCTTCAGTGTTTTTCCATTCCACGTCAAACAGAAGCTTTTTTCTTTCTCATGTTTATGCAGCCTCTTGACAGAAAACTAGGCTCATGGTGGCCTCAACTCTTGGTGCTGGGCCAGCCAGTCTTTCTTGAATTCTCTTTCGCCATCAGCTATTTTCTAACTGCACCACACTCAAGCCCTTTCCATTCATGCGGTTCAAGTTTTCTAAAGTACATTGTGGAACATCCAGATTCGATATATATACATTGGCGCATCACCGCAATCTATTCATTACGTAGCCAGCCTCAGGATTACTTTGTCTACTTGTGTTACAGCATATGTACAAGCGTAAAATGTCTTTTGCATTTACTTCCATTTTTCTTTGCACAAGAATCTTCATTTTGATCCCAAAATGTTGCTTAACTTCGACATCTCCTCTTCAAATCTTATATAATGCTTAGGTTCCTCTTTCATTTTGTCTTTATCTAGGTGCATCAGTTCTGCTTTTCATGACGTCACCAGTCATCTTTCTCATCCATTTTCATACTTATTCCGGGACTTTGTCCAGAAGACCATAATTTCTTCATGAATGAATATACTGTTATCTCAGTGGATACCTTGTCTCAAGAATTATTTGGTATAGGCATCTTCACTGGTACTGCATGTGTCACAATTTCCGGTTCCCAACGTATAGGCAACATTGGGGTGGAGCTTCTGGTAGGGGCATTTTGCTCTTCCTCTACACTCCCCCCTCTGGGCGATTTTCATCGACCACTCTCTCATCAGTATTCATTTCTGGAGATCCTCATCTGAAGAAATGCTTCTTTGGAGTCCATATCTTTATGACTCCTTTCAGGCATCCGGCTGATTTCACATGCTCATCAACACTCCAGGTCACAAGACTGCATTGTCCATTGGGACTGCAGTAGATCCATCTTCCCACATACCTCTTGTGGTTCTCCGATACAGGAACTTTGTTCCCTCAGGTGCATGAATATTGGCCTTTACATAGTCTCTGATTTCCTCATCTGTCAGACCTTTAGGTTTGAATCTTGATTCAACATCAAGTCACGATCTTCATTCCTACTGCTTTCTCTGCAGTCTTCTTGCATTGTGTGATTATTATCCTGATCACACAGAACCCAATCATGATCATCACCACCAGGGCTCCCAAGAAATTGAAAAATGTTTGCCATCCATTGTGGAACCCATGAGAAAATGGACACAAACCAGCTATCATCAGCAATGTCTTCCATTTCGTCTTCCATTTTGACGTGTAGGTTTGTCAGCATTGTTATGGCCTCTGTCAGGATGCCATTCTCATTGTCATGAGAAGGTATGAATGTGCAACATGATTCTTCGATTGTGGCACAAACACCTCCATCCATGGCTGTAATCATATCCAAGATATATCTATTCAGAAGAGTCATCAGTCTTATGGCTCTTAGCTCCTCCTTTATGGCATTGAATCCCTTTATGGTGGTGTTGATCATCTGCAGAAGATCCCATCTGGTTATATGTAACCATTTGGTATTTGCCATCGTCTGGATCCCAGGCATAAAGATAACAGTAAAAACTGAAGCAGTCTTGCTGAACATATATAGCAATCCTCCTTAGAAGTACTTTTTCCCACTTCTTTCATGTGCTGATAACACATGGTATTCCTCAAATGTGCTATACTGTCTAAGTAGTCATTTAATTCATAATCATCCTCCCTCGCACTTCTCATAGGTCTCTTTCTTGCCAGATGAGCTTGCATAAGCAACTCATGAAATACATCAGTAACATTCTTCCTACTGGAGGAATCATAGGAACACTTGTCACAGAAATTGGTGCCTTTACATGGGCTGCTGTTGTAGGGACAATCATATATGGCTGTCATGATCTCTGCTTCCAAAAGGTCAGGGTTTTCCCAACTCCCTTGGAAGCAGATCCATAACCCAGGTTCCGAGTGCCAACCAGTCCCAATTGGGACCGTTTGGACCCAGTCCTGGCGCCAGTGGTACCAGGCTCATAAATATGCCCAGTCCCAGCGCTGGAAGCGCCGGGCTCATAATGCTTGGGTGGACTTACCTGCAGCAGACCATGCTGCTTAATTGCCTGCCAGTTGAGCCTCTGATCCTCTTCTGTTTGGAACTACTTTTCCTATTGGGTGGGGCAGGAGCCACTCCCTAGATTCAGAACACTGGAACTCTTCTGCAAAGCAGGAACTCTTTTCTTACCTAGGCGTGGCTGTGGAAGGAGGCTCCTAAGCACTACAGGAGGCTATTTAAACCACACCCGATGGATGAATCTTGCTTTGCGTTATTCTGCATCCTCTGCAGCAGAACGCTCATCGTGTCCTCTGCATCTGATCCTGGGCCTAAGGAAAAAGGCTTACCATCCTGAATCCAGTCTTCAGCAACACCTATAAAGACAAGAAAGAACAGGTTAGCATTACGGTCTTCAGTGACAGCTCTTCACTTACCTGGTCCATCGGCTGTCACCAACGCCTCGCGCTGCATTCCGGCATCTGAAAGACAAAGGCTTACCTACTCTTCGTGCACTCCGGAGGTCTTCACACTGCATTCCGGCATCTGAAAGACAAAAGCTTACCAACTCTTTGCACGCTCTGGAGGCCTTCGGCGCTGCATCCGCAACTGAAAGACAAAACAAGGTGCGTTTAAAGACATTGGGGAACTTTAATACTCACGTGCCATTACTCCTTTCCACATCTAACCCAGTGGGTATTCCGGCACCCTGCAGCCGCTCCGAACTTGTACCTGCAAAATAAAAAGACAGTTAGAGCGCATCGTGAAGCAGGCAACAAGCACTTACTTACGTGCTTCCAGGCGCTTCTATTCATCACACGGGCTCCATCTTCAACTCACTTCAGCCCGTCATCCGCCATCGCCGGAACCCTGCAAAACAAGAGACATCATTACTAAAGACTTTAAAGACATTAGAATTACTCGAAACTTACCGTTTGTGCAGTAAACGACGGACAGCAGTCCTCTGAAGTCAAGAGGCCTGCTCCCCTTACCAGTGAAGAAACTGGTTACAGCACCCTGCCCCGAGGCAGATGGAGAGCACGGCGTTCACTTACCTAAGGTGAGAGCGTTAACCTTTGGGGTTCTACAGGAGAAGAGAAAGGGAAGAAGAGAGAGACATTCAATAACCCAGTTCCTTAATCCCATATTTTCTATCTGCAGACATCTTACCCTTCGAGTCAGACATACAGTGCACAGAGGTCCAGCCCAAAGAGCCAGCCGTGTGTTACACATCACCTTTGAAGATACGGTATACGCCCAGTCAAGACCGGCGCCTCTACGGGAATCAGGTGAGCGTTACAATGGCCTTGGCCTTTTTACAGTGTCCAGTTTGGCAAAGGCAACTGGAGTGGGATGGATTAACGGGACTCATTCTCTTTTGGAACCATTAAAGTAAACAGTGTGAATCAGTAGAAACAGAAAAATTATAATAGATGCTGAACAGGCATAGATTATGCACCAATAGATTGGGCTCCACCATCGGTATCTCTCCGCACGGCGTTGACTCTGTTCACTTTCTGGACCTGCAATATGTTCAATAGACCCCATTGTCGTCTGAAATTACTTTTAAGGCAGGAACAACTTTTTTCACTCAGACAATCTCATTAAATGCACAGGTAATTGTCTCATTTGTTCTACAATCACCACAAGTAACCGACTGATTGCAGGATGATTTATAGGATCTCGTTTAAACACATACGTGTTGGTGTTGCGCCAAACAGATATGAATTTCAAGTAAATTGTAAAAGATCATGACAAGTAGTTTGAGGGCATCGTCGTAAGACAGAACCATTTGTGCGTCCGAAGAGATATTCAGTGAGAAACGAGTCGGGGAACTACTCACTTTTCCAGTTGTCAAAAAGGAAATCTAAATCGAGCATTTTTCCATTTACTTCACACTCCAAAGCCCAACATCAACAAACTCCTGTGTCTCAAAAACAGTAACTTTCTCCCAATATCTATAAGGAGTGTTTCAGAGGAGCCACATAGTCCAAATGTAGACTATCGTCTATCTTGCGTCCTTCTTCCTCATCATCAATAGAGTCTGCACATGCTGAACTTCTTCTTCTTGACTTGTTTCCGAATTGGTTGGGGGTGTGACGGTCTCTCCAGCGTAGACTTTCCTATCTAATAAGTGTTTTCAAGCTCGTCTCCTCCTGCTGAGAGTGTAACATTTTCCACAATGAAAGGGCCACTAAATCTGGGTTTGTGGCACTTCCTTGTGGAAGTCCTTACTAGAACTGTGTTTCAGGCAAATAATTTAGAAACACATAGCTTTTGAGGTCTGGTTGCTGTATTGTCTTCATCTGTGTCCTGAGACCGACACCCCTTCCGCTTGAGTTGATCTGAAATGACAAAGATACTAGTAGTACTCACATAGCTCATTTCCTAACAATTCTGCAGTTGTCTGGGCATCACTCCTAGTCCTTGATGGAGGCGGTCTCATCTGCCTCCCAGTAACTAGTTTGTGGGGTGTTAGGTGGTGGTCAGAGCTGGACTGATTTCTCAATGCATATAATTCAAGGGGCAGGTAATGCAGCTACCCCTTCTTCAGTGTCAATATTAGTTTTGCTATTCTTTCCTTGAGAAGTAGACCGTTGAGTCTCTCACCTAGTCCGTTCACTTGCGGGTGATAAGCAGAAGAAAACTTATGTTTAATACTAAGCAATAAGCTAATCTGTTTGAATACCTCTTTCACAAAATGTGGTCCATTGTCTGACCTCAGCACCTCACACACTGCCCATCTGGGAAATACTTCTTGAACTAAAAACTTTGCAGCGCAAGTGGCATCAGGATGTGTATATGGACCAGCTTCAATCAATCTCGAGAAAGGGAACACTACCACTATCATATACCTATATCAATTACAGACCTGCAGCATGTCAACATAGTCAATATGTAAATGCTGAAAAGTACTATTTGGTTGAGGGATTACTCCTCTGACTGTTCGCATCATGTGCCCATGTAACGCTCACCTGACTCCCATGGGGGCGCTGGCCTGTTTTGCGCTGCTGTGACCTCGTCTAAGGTGATGCGCAGGGTTCGGAAGATGGACTGGACCGGGCCCCAGATCTGGCTTGTCTGACTCGCAGAAGTATCCTTCTGTAGGTGAGAATAGGGGGTTAACTGTCTGCGGGGTAATGCAATCGGCCTCCCATTTACCCCTCTCACCCTCCTCAAAACCCTGCTGTGCTTCCCCGTAGCGTCTCACCTTAGGGTCTGGAAGGATGAGCTCTCCATCCTGCTTCTGATGCAGGGGCGCGTTGGTATCCAGTTACGTCACTAGATTTTTGGATGGGTGAGAACCAAACTTGCTTGGCTTCCAGGTAAGTTTTTCTATAAGTGGTTCCCCTTGTGTCCATGCATTAATGTTCTAATGCTAGTGTCTTTTTCCCCATAGGGGCCGGGGTACGGAATGCCGGGGAACAGGCACCGACCCGAGGTGAGCGGTGAAATCCTTGTGGAAATCAGGTAAGTCTTTAATGAGTGTTTTGGTAATGTCTTTTCATTCACTCATTAACGCTGATGTCTTTTTCCCCTTAGGGGCCGGGGTCCGAAAATGCCTGGATGCGGCGCGGACCCGAAATGAAAAGGGAATGACCCAACAGGTAAGTCTTGACATGGAGTTTTAGCTTCCCTTTTCCCTTCTTTCTCTCACCTTTGTTCTTGTCTTTTTCTCCCTAGGCGCGGGGGCGCGACTGCGAATCCGGATGGTCGCTGCTGAACATGGAGGCGCCCTGTAAAGGTGAGTAGAATGCCGCGCTGCAGCGATCGATGCGATGTGCTTTTAAAAATAAATGTCTTCCTTTTCAGAATTGTCGGCGAAATGTCTCTGGGATGCAGATTTAGCAGGTGAGACCTTTTCCTTCTTCTGTTCTCTTGTTCCCTTCCTTTGCAGGCGATTCAGGATGCTGGCAGGTGTGGCAGAAGTCAGGATGCAGGAGCAGACACGGTGAGCGTCCAGCTGCTAGATGCAGAACAACGCGAAGCACGTGTGGTTGATCGGGTGTGGTTTAAATAGCCTTGGAAGAAGTTCCTAGAATGTGTCCTTCCTCCAATCAGGTATGTATCCTTCCCCGACCACGCCCGGGTGGTAAATGAGTCCCACAGGTAAAGTAGTTCCTTTCAGGCCTCAAGGAGGCTGGGGTTCTGCAGCATGGTCTGCATCAGGTAAGTGCACCCAAATACTTTCATAATGAGCCTGGCGCCTATGGCGCCAGGACTGACGTTTTCTATGAGCCTGGCGCCATAGGCGCCAGGACGCTGTCCAAAGGGCCCCTATAAGGGGTTGCTGGGACCTTCGGGGAAGCAGGGCCTGAGCCGGCTCCCCGGGATCAGGCATCGTGACAGCACTCCCCCCCAAGGCCCCTCCCAAGGTTGTTCCCTCCGGGGGTTTTGGTTTGTTTGGGAAGAGTCGGTGGAATTTCCTGACTAATCGAGGTGCATGCACATGGTCACTGGGTTCCCACGACCTCTCCTGAGGTCCATACTCCTTCCAATCAATTAGGTAGAAAAGCTTTGACCTAAACATTTTTGAATCTAAAATGTTCTTCACTTCGAATTCGGGTTCCCCATCTATTTGAATAGGTTCTGGAGGTTTGAGTAGTCGGGTTCCGGGTACCACTGGTTTCAGAAGTGACACATGAAAAACAGGGTGAATTCGCATATTAGCTGGTAAATCAAGTTTAACCGCTACTGGGTTAATTATTGCCGTAATAGAATAAGGTCCCAGATATTTTGGGTTAAAAGTTCGAGGCCCTTTGAGCGGTAAATGTCTGGTAGCTAACCACACTTGATCCCCAATCTGATACGGAGGTGCTTCACTCCAATGTAGGTCAGCATTCTCCTTGTATTTTCTCTTGGCTTGTTGTAAATGCGTTGTTGCCTCTTTGAAGGCTCGGGTAATGGTAGAATGCAGATGTTATACTGCAGGCACTCCGAGGTTCTGAGGTGAGTCGAGGTTTGAGGTTCGAGGGTGATGTCCAAACAAGGTATAAAAAGGACTATGGCCAATTCCAGAGTGTACCGAATTATTATATGCGTATTGGGCTATCCAAAGAATCCAAAGAATGTCTTTTCAGTTGCTTTCAGATTGCTGTAACATACACCGTAAGTACTGCTCAAGGGTCTGATTTGTCCTCTCGGTCTGACCATCGGTCTGAGGGTGGTGACTGGTCGATAATCTTACGTCAATTTATGCCATTTGACAACATTTGCGCCAGAAGTGGGAAATGAATTGGCTTCCCCGGTCAGAGATTAGTATAGATGGGAATCCATGTAGCCGAACAATATTTTCGAGGAATTCTTTGGCTAGGACAGAAGCTGAAGGTAAACCTTTCAAAGGAATGAAGTGGGCCATTTTGGAAAACAAATCCACAATTACCAGAATGGTATTGTATCCCGAACAAGGAGGCAAGTCCGTAATAAAATCCATTGATAGGGTGTGCCAGGGTGCTGGCAGTATGTCTAGAGGTTGCAGGAGACCGGCTGGTCTTTTCTTTTGACCTTTATTTTGGGCGCAAACACCACAGGACATCACAAAAGATTTAACATCTTTTCGCCAAGAGGGCCACCAGAATTGTCGTTTCACCTTTTCCATTGTCTTGGCAATACCGGGGTGTCCCTCTATTAATGTATCATGATAACCTGAAATAACTAGTTTGTGTAAATCCTTGTGCGGCAGGAATAAGCGTCCTTGGTAATAATGTAAACCATTATCTATGGTAAAGTCTGATCCCTTTTGTATCCAATCCTGTAGGACTGAAGGGTCCAGGAGTTATTTCACTCTGACTTGAATGTCTTCAAGCGTCTGTAACGAAGTCATGCCTAGAATTCTCTGTTCGGGAATTATTGGTACTGGTTCTGAGTTTGTATCAGATTCTCCCATTCCAATTTGGGATAAGGCGTCTGCTTTGCCGTGCTCTCAGCAAGGTCGATATGTAATCACGAAATCAAATTCAGCGAAAAACAAAGCCCATCGGAGCTGCCGTGATGACTGAGCCTTGGCGGTTTTCAAATACTGTAAATTCCGGTGATCAGTGATCACCGTGTTGGTATGTCGGGCGCCAAGCAGGTAATGCCGCCAGGCTTTAAAAGCGGACTTTATGGCTAACAGTTCTTTGTCAGTGATTGCGTAATTAATCTCTGGTGCCAAGAATTTTCTGGACCAAAATGCTACGGGATGCAGTTGGTTGGTTTCAGGATCTCTTTGAGACAGAACTGCTCCCATGGCTAGGCTGGATGCGTCAGTTTCGACGACATACGGGAGATCTGGACGTGGGTGTTTCAATATAGGTGCAGAGGCAAACTTAGCTTTTAAATCCTTGAAGGCCTGCTAGGCTTCTTCAGACCATTCAAAACGTTTATTTTTCCTCAAGAGTGCAGTAATGGGTTGTACTATGCGTGAAAATTCCGGGATAAACCTGTGATAGAAATTGGCAAAGCCGAGCATGCTTTGAACCCCTTTTACAGAGCTAGGTGATGGCCATTTGAGGATGGAATCCACTTTTCTTGAGTCCATTCGGACTCCTTTGGGTGTCAGGATGAAACCGAGAAACTCAACTTCTGTGGTATGGAAAACACATTTCTCGAATTTAGCAAATAGTTTGTGTTGGCGCAGTTTTTCCAGAACTGCCCTAACGTGTTTTCTGTGATCAGATTCCGAAGAGGAGTACACTAGAATGTCATCGATATAGACGACAACACAAACATCGATGAGTTCCCGAAGGACATCATTCATGAAGAATTGGAAGGCAGCAGGCGCATTGCACAACCCGAAAGGCATTACCTGGTATTCGAATAATCCATATTTTGTACGGAAGGCTGTTTTCCATTCGTCGCCTTCTTTTACTCGCACCAGATGATATGCCCCCCGAGATCTAACTTGGTGTATATGCAAGCGTCCTTCACCTGGTCAAGGAGTTCAGGAATCAGAGGCAGAGGATAACGTTTTTTAACCGTTATCTGGTTCAATGCGTGGTAATCGATACAAGTTCTAAGGTCGCCTTCTTTTTTAGGCACGAAGAACAAAGCCGAGGATGCCGGGGACTTTGACAGGCGAATAAAACCATTGGCGAGGTATTGATCCAAATATTGTCTCAAATGCAGGTTCTCAGGTTCGGTAAGGGCATAAATCCTGCTACAAGAGGGTTGTGCACCGGGCACCAGATCGATTTGGCAATCGTACGATCGGTGAGGAGGTAACGTGTTGGCCTGTTCCTTTTGGAAGACGTCCTGAAAGTCCTGGTATTCCGGAGGTAATTGCATGGAGGCAGAGGTTACAGACGCTAGATTAATCTTCAGGTTTTCTGGGTAGCATGTTTGTGCACAATCCGGGAAGGTTATTCTCTTAGCTCGCCAATCAATTCAAGGATTATGTGTCTCTAACGAAGGAATTCCAAGAATAACCTGAAACTGTGGAGCCTTGATTACATCAAACACAACTGCCTCCCGATGGCCGTCAGGACCAATAAGAGTCACCACAGTAGTGGAATGTGTTACCGGTCCAGAGGCAATTTCAGTTCCATCGACTGTGGTGATGACATCTTTGCTGGTTTTAGGACAGAGAGGGAGGTTAATCCTAGAGGCCAATTCACGATCCACATAGTTTCCAATAGCCCCACTATCGATGTATGCCTTTATTGCATGCAACCGCTTAGGCTTTTCTGGATCTACAAGACCATTGGCACAATGAAATGCGAGGTCTGAGAGTTAGTTTTCAAGCTCGGCAAGCGGACCCCTACGCTTGTCGGGCTGAGTCGTTTCCCGAAACAGAGTCTTCATGGTTTTTATCAGCGGCTCCTACCGCTTTTTGGGGCGGTTTTGCCGGGCAATCTCGTAGAAAGTGTCCAAAGTTCCCACAATAAAGACATAATTTTAACTGCTGCCTCCTTTCACGTTCCTTTTGAGTTAAGGGTTCTTTAACCCCTCCAATTTGCATAGGCTCAGAGAAATCAACTCCCTTGGGGTTAGCGTGGGTCTTGACCAACACCCGGGTCTCAAACATGGACCGATCTGTTTTTCTGTTTTGAAGTCTGTGATCCAATTGGACCACTACGTCTATATATTCTGTGCATTCTTGGGGCAGATTTACAACTTGGGCCAAGACATCTTTAAGTTCTCGGCGTAGACCTCGATAAAATAACGTGACTCTTTTATCCTCTGGCCATCCCGTTTCCACAATTAGTCTATTAAAGGTTGCAATATAGGATAGGAGGTCCTGATTGCCCTGTCGCAGGGATAGAAGTTTGTCATCCAGAGCCTGCCCCTGAGAGTGTCGAGCAAATAACCTTTCCATGCTTGCTTGAAATCCTTGAAAATCACGGAGAATCGGGTAATCTGGAGTAACCAGTGGAACTGACCAATCGGCAGCGCAGCCGCTGAGATATGACAATACAAAGGCTACTTTGGTCTGATCATTAGGGAAGGCCCCAGGTCTGCATAGGAAGTGCAAACGACACTGATTCATGAATACGGCGAATCGTTTGGGGTCCCCAGCAAAGCGTTCAGGTGGGGCCAGCGGTATGTTTCCAGGTAGATTAATCTGCACAGGGTTACTGGGAACCACAGGAGCGGGGTTCCCTCCGGAACAGGGTAGAGGAGTTTGTCCAGCTTGACCTTGCAAAAGCTGTCTGGCCAGGTCATCAGTTCTTTCCTTTGATATTATTAATTCCCTCTTGAGGGCATTAGTCTCTTGACGAGCGGCATGTACTTCGGCCCGTAATGCCCCCAGTAATTGGGCCAACTGATCAGTCTCAGAAGTTTCCATAGCGCCTGGGTGGGAATTTGTAGGAAGGCTTCGCGTTCTGTAACGCTCACCTGACTCCCACGGGGGCGCTGGCCTGGTTCGCGCTGCTGTGACCTCGTCTAAGGTGATGCGCAGGGTTCGGAAGACGGACTGGACCGGGCCCCAGATCTGGCTTGTCTGACTCGCAGAAGTATCCTTCTGTAGGTGAGAATAGGGGGTTAACTTTCTGCGGGGTAATGCAATCGGCCTCCCATTTAACCCTCTCACCCTCCTCAAAACCCTGCTGTGCTTCCCCGTAGTGTCTCACCTTAGGGTCTGGAAGGACGAGCTCTCCATCCTGCTTCTGATGCAGGGGCGCGTTGGTATCCAGTTACGTCACTAGATTTTCGGATGGGTGAGAACCAAACTTGCTTGGCTTCCAGGTAAGTTTTTCTATAAGTGGTTCCCCTTGTGTCCATGCATTAATGTTCTAATGCTAGTGTCTTTTTCCCCATAGGGGCCGGGGTACGGAATGCCGGGGAACAGGCACCGACCCGAGGTGAGCGGTGAAATCCTTGTGGAAATCAGGTAAGTCTTTAATGAGTGTTTTGGTAATGTCTTTTCATTCACTCATTAACGCTGATGTCTTTTTCCCCTTAGGGGCCGGGGTCCGAAAATGCCTGGATGCGGCGCGGACCCGAAATGAAAAGGGAATGACCCAACAGGTAAGTCTTGACATGGAGTTTTAGCTTCCCTTTTCCCTTCTTTCTCTCACCTTTGTTCTTGTCTTTTTCTCCCTAGGCGCGGGTGCGCGACTTCGAATCCGGATGGTCGCTGCTGAACATGGAGGCGCCCTGTAAAGGTGAGTAGAATGCGGCGCTGCAGCGATCGATGCAATGTGCTTTTAAAAATAAATGTCTTCCTTTTCAGGATTGTTGGCGAAATGTCTCTGGGATGCAGATTTAGCAGGTGAGGCCTTTTCCTTCTTCTGTTCTCTTGTTCCCTTCCTTTGCAGGCGATTCAGGATGCTGGCAGGTGTGGCAGAAGTCAGGATGCAGGAGCAGACAAGGTGAGCGTCCAGCTGCTAGATGCAAAACAACGCGAAGCACGTGTGGCTGATCGGGTGTGGTTTAAATAGCCTTGGAAGAAGTTCCTAGAATGTGTCCTTCCTCCAATCAGGTATGTATCCTTCCCCGACCACGCCCGGGTGGTAAATGAGTCCCACAGGTAAAGTAGTTCCTTTCAGGCCTCAAGGAGGCTGGGGTTCTGCAGCATGGTCTGCATCAGGTAAGTGCACCCAAACACTTTCATAATGAGCCTGGCGCCTATGGCGCCAGGACTGACGTTTTCTATGAGCCTGGCACCAGAGGCGCCAGGACGCTGTCCAAAGGGCCCCTATAAGGGGTTGCTGGGACCTTCCCCGGGGACTTGATTTCCGCTTTCGGGGACGCAGGGCCTGAGCCGGCTCCCCGGGAGCGGGCATCGTGACAGCCCAGCAGTAAACTTTTGACATATGATGCAACTTACTACATAAAAAGCAACATGTTCTAACAGGTTCAGTACGAACCAGACCTCCGCAGTGGTTGCTGAGAGTCTCTCCCTAGCAACATGCGCAGGGTAGTATAGCTGTTCCAACACCACCCTTAATAAGGCTACATGCATCACCTGCTTACCAGTGCTGTCTTGTCATCACAGTGCTTCGAACGGGGATAAAGAACACCCGTCGGTGTCCACAGTTCTTTTTCTTCCTGCAGAGTTCCACCCTGAATTTCCATCAACTGTGTTCTTGACAAATGATGAAATCCTTCATTTACAACCATTTTTTCTTTCACATCAGGAGTATCAAAACTAGAAATATCAGATGAATAGGCAACCCTTTTGGCCTCTGCGTCTGCAGCTTGGTTTCTGAGTGAAATAAAGTCAGTTCTCTTAGTATGTGCTGCGCACTTAACAATTGCGATGGCTACTGGGAGTTGTAGTGCTTTAATAAGCCTGTCCAATAATGCGGTTTGTTACACTCGAGTGCCGTCCACTCGGAGGTGGCCCCTCCTTTTCCAACGTGTTAAGCCTGCGTGCACGATTGATGTCACATAGGCGGAGTCACTGGACACCGTCACTTCCTGCCCTGCATGATTCTCGAGCCCGACAATAAGCGCCACCAATTCTGCAGCCTGCGCTGAAAAATGAGATGGTAGTCTTGCACTTGCCACGACTTCAAATTCCCCGTTCGCTCTCTGCCTTACCACAGCCGAACCAGAATGTAGTTCTCCATCAGTTTGATCAATCTTCGAAGACCTATCAATAAAGAGAACCTCCCCAGCTGCTAAAGTATTCTCTTTTACCCTCGAGATCTCGTCATAGAACTCCTCATAATTTGAACAATCATGCACTTGCTCATCTGCTGGCAGTGGTTAGGCTACAAACGTGGCAAGATTCACCATTTGCAAAAAAAAGAAGTGGGGTACTGGGAATCTCTCTGCCAGACATTAGTCCTGGTTACGAGAGGTCACAATTTAACACCTGACTACCTTGATCTCTGTATTCGATATATAAGCACCTCATAAGCAGACGCTCTCTGAGACGTCAGTGTACCCTTAGGTTTCCCCAAAAACAGCAAACAAAGCAGGCTCAACAAATAAAGTCATGAATGGGAGTCTCAGGAGGATAGCTCAGTTGCAATGTGCTTGTCTTGGAAGCAAGACAACACTGAGCAACACAGGTTTGATCCGCAAGTCCGCACTTAGAAACCTCTGGCTCTTTTGTATGAACTATAATCAAATATCCATGCTCTGACATAATTACACAGTACCAGAAACTGCTGCATTTGCTTTATTGTGTGCAGTTTGATGTTTTCATGATTGCCTCAGCTCATTCGGGTATAACTTTCTTTCCTTTATGCAAAATTAACTGACCTATGTACAACACCTCTTCCTGGCAATACTGCAATTTTTCCTTATCCACTTTAGATCCTTTGTCTGCTAAAATAATGATTAGTTGAATCAAATCTCATCTGCACGCCTCCTGTGTTGTGCTACAGAATAAAATATCATCTACGTATTGGAGCACAACACTTGGCAAATCAATATTGCTTGGGTCCATCTGCAGGACCCTATTAAAGATTGATGGAGACTCACAATACTCCTGGGGCAAACAAGTGCTTTTCAGCTTAGTCTGACGGAGCGTAAAGGACGTAAGATCTTGGGAATCTTTATGCAACAGGATTGAGAAAAACACATTTTTCAAGTCAATCACTGTGAAATATCATGCTTCTGGTAGAATAGTTCATAACATCGTTGCAGGATTTGGAACTAGAGGAAACTCTGCCTTTACAATTTGGTTAATCGGTATCATGTCCTGAATTAAATGCCATGACCCACCCTTTGATTTTTTAATCAGATACACTGCAGCATTACATGGTGACTCTGAGGTCACCAAGATACCTTGTTTCATCATGACTGATATACTGTTAACAGAACACTTACTTGATCTAAGTCCAGTGAGTGACCCAATATTGTTTCACGTGGGTCACCATTAGAGGTTTCTATTTGTACATCAAAGTGCACAATAAAAAAATCAGTAAACATGTGTAAACTATAGACATTTCTTCAGGAATTAACAGTGACAAAGTTTAAATATTCCACAAATGTATCTGGAATGAAAAACACTCAGATATATTTATGTCTCTTGTACATCTGTGTACATAGACATTCTGGTATCTCACATATTTACATTTAATGTTCAATTCTCAACCTTTGTCTGTTCTTTTTCGATATTTATCTTACGCAATTGTTTTAATTTTAGTTTTGGGAAATCTAGTTACTTTATATGAGGGAGGCTATTGCAGGGTGTCCGAAGGATTTCCCACCAGACCCTTCTCACTTATGTTCTAATCTTACATGTCAACCCAGAAGTAAGTTTGCCCCAATAACGCATTGCCACAGAAAGGAACGCTATGTCTCAGGGCGTGGTGAGCATTGTTCGGCAATCCACCCAACTTGCTTTGTGGGGAGAAAGGGCTGAGGCAGCCAGTGATATAGCCTTGTTTGGCTTAAGCATCTTTACAAGAGAAGACATTATACTTCATGTGCACATTTTAGAAGGGACCGTTTCTTGAGTATTCATTTTTTTAAGTGATTTGTTCCTTTCTTGTGAACTAACAATTTACAAATGTGTTTTGTTTTCCAAAACCTGCATTACACTTATCATAATTATTTTTTCAAAGCAAAATTTAAAAATGGCAATACAAAAATTCTGTGTACAAGTACTTGCAGTAAAATAAATCAAAAAGTGAACACCTGTTATCCAAAGCACAGTTTGCTATCAGAGTCTTGAAAAAAAGCTTCATAAAAGTTAAAGGCAGAAGTTGTTAAGCTGTTTGGGGACTTATTATGGAAAAGTTGGAAACAGTCTCCCTGGTAGTCGTGATAGCTACTATATTGTGGACAGTTACCATGCATTACAGAAACCCGGAGAAACTCAAAAATTCTCTGGCTGTTGAGAAATATCCTGTTGGTTGGATTTTTTCTCTGGATGTCCAAGAGGAAATGAGAGGTAAGCACAGTTCTCACCAAAAAGCAGAAATCAGCTTGAGAGTCAAAATAAGCTTGAAACAGCAGATGTGTATATCCTCATGGTTTAATGGTTTGAACGTGCCTTAATGCATTGATTCAACTGTAGCAGTGAGCTGGTTTGAAACTGTCCAAAGATGTAGTGTGGTTCAACACCAACAACCAAATGTCAGATAATGCACTAAAGAAAGACAAGGTCGAGTCTGCGGCTTGAGTAGATTGAATTAGTTTAAAAAACATGGAATTTCAAACACATCTCCATTGGGTCTTGTAGCAGCTCAAAAGTAGCTTGAAAGCATTGAGTCAACTCATAGGTTGTTTGACGTGGGAAACAGAGCCCAAGGATTTGTCTTTTGAGTCTTAATTGCTGTGGGACGGTTGGGCGATTGGAAAAGTTCAAACTTAGTGCTTAATATCACTGTCTGGGGTGTGGACACGTCATCAACGTCCTTTCTGTCACTTTTGCAAATTGCTACAAATATTACAATATTCATGGTAAATGGGAAGTGTAACATTTAGGTTACTTTGTGTTTTTTTGTGTAGAGGCTATACATTTGTAGATTTACATGCGCGAATGAACTTAACAATGAAACATTGTCACACAAAGGGCCCTCCCGCACTCAGATGAAGCAAGCTATCAATATGTGCACATGGAGTTTAGCTGTACAAATGGCGGCCATGAGAAGAGATCATAATAGGTATAAAATGCACACATAATTGTATACATGTATGGGAAGTATTTTTCAAATTTTGTAGATATTAAATATATGAGGTGTGGTTGCTCTATGTATCAGGGGTGTTTTTGCAATCATGGCAAAGGCCCGTCAGTAGTAAGGGAACAGGTTTCGTAAGATGGTCAAAGGGGTGGTTTCAGTCAGTTGCAGAAGGCTCAAGTGCTGGAAGGTGAAAGGAAGATTTGATCTCTGGTAAACGAGCGAGTTCATTGTTGTAAAGGATAGAGATTTATGAAACCCAGGGGTTGTTTGAACAGATAGCTTCACCCAGGACACATAGGGAGATCCCTAGTGATACATTTGAGGAGAGTGATTGTGATTGAGTGGACAGAACACATGTGAATCAGAAGGGTCAATGGTCATACAAATCGGACACCGGACAGGTTTTGGCAATGCGGTTAACAAACACGCATAGGTCAAAGGGAATCTACGACTTTTTCTCTCATCTTCATGTGCTTAGGTATTTTTAGGGCAGATCTGTGTGCGTCATTAATAGGAATGATGTTATTTTGTAACTAAGAGGCAAGGCTGCCACCAAATATGGAGAGGGTTTTTTGGGAAGGGGTGTGTTGAAAATGTAATCCTTGTCATTATAAGTTTTAAGGGATTGTGTTATAATGTTTTTGTTCAATGAACTGTGTGGGTTTTAGATTTCTCTGTACAGGACAACCAATCATGCTTGGGGGGTGCCTTTCTAATGCTATCTGGGGGAGTGTATTAACTTTTGCAAACTGTCTATAATATGTGTTCTTTGTGAGGTTATTTTGACTGTTAGATGTCATCCCAAGCCCCCTTTCGGCCGTTGTACAATAAACGTGCTTTATGGACAAATTGCACACTTACTAATTTTAGAGGTGGGCCTAATTTGGGTAAAGAGGCGCAGCTAAAGGTCCACGCCTACTATTTGGTGAGGCAGGTAGGATATTGGGGATCTCCTGTCCTTCACTGCAGGGACCAGCTTGTGCACTAAAAAGAAGTGATTTTCAGGCACCAAGAGGCTTGTTTGGTTCCTGAGGCAGATGTTCCGCAGCCCAGCTGTGAAGCAGAACCATTTGGGGGAGCACCAGTTTGGAGTGCTTTGAGGTTTTGATGTCCAGGTAAGTGCATCTTTGTCAGGTAAACCAAGTGGGGTGTAATAGGAGGAATAATAGGAGAAAAAGGTACCTGCATGTTTAGTATTAAGTGACTCCAATCAAGCATTCCCACTAAGTCAGTGCCTTGTCTGGGATTGCTCAAGGGAAGCCCTTATTTATATATTTTTATGACAAGTTATAATCTGGATGATAAACCCTTATATAACGCCCCTCTCTTTGAATCCCCCTGACCTCACTGAGCCAAGAAGTAGTTTTGTTTTGCAATTTAAAAGATTTATTAGAAAAATTAAACAATGTATATATATATATATTACACTTTTATAATAAATTAATATTTGATATCACACTTAAGAATATGACAGTGATCAACACTGGGTGATGTTACACTAGCACACTGATTTAATTACTTAAGAGTTAGTATAGGGAGGACAAGGTAACTGAGAATGCTTTTATGGTATCAAGGAAAAACAATGATGGAAAGAATGCAGTACAGAAATAACTGGTAGGGTTTCACAAGAGTTTACTTTTCGCCTGGTGGCAATTCACTCCCCCCCTATGCAATAGAAGATGGAAGGGAGAGCACACAGTTCTCATGAATACAATCAAATGTAGTTCAGTTCCCCCCTAGCAAGCTTAGATCAGAGTGATGATTTTAAAACACAGGCACAATCCTTTTAAATGTGGTGGCAATGAAGTAAAATATGCTAAAAATGGTTTTTAATTCCCTATAAGAGATTCAGGGTGGGTGATAGCTACTTTAAATTAGTTCAGGATCACTTTAGCAATGCTCTATGAATGATTGTCAGGTTGCAAATGAATTTCAGCAAAGGAAAGCAAGAAGCTGCTATTTTGACAAGTGAAGAAATTTGAGCCAAATCGCAAATCGCTGCACTTTTTCCGAGTGCGTCGAGCGCGATTACGGAAAAAGTATAATGAATGTTCAAGAGATACGGACGATTTCGTGAAGGTGGATTTTCCGAAATGAAATAATTATTCAAAATGGCAAAATGACACTTTTACAGGTTGAACATTGGAGAAGGGACACACGATTCCTATGATGCAGTTCTGGACAGGTTCAAATGTTTTGAATAAGATTATTTTAAGCTAAGATATGGGTTCTGCACAGTTCTAGCAGGGTACTCACACTATGTATTTGAAATAGGCCGTCAGGGTCTGGTCAGGTTGGGACTGGACTCCAGGCGGTTGGTTCTGAAGTCACAGCTATCTGGGTCAGCTCTGCTCTGCTGGTCTGGTTTGGATCTCTGGTTCTGGTCTCTCTGGTTCTGATCTGGTCTGTGGTTCTGCTGTCTGCACTTCTTCCTGGGTCTGCTACCGGTTCTGGCAAAAGTTCTTGGCAAACATTCAACAGCTCGCCCGGCTGTAGAATAGTTTGGTTGGATTGCTGGATTCTGAAGGCCTGCTGAAAAAGGGTTTAGCTGGTGGTCCAGGCCTCTCTGCTTTAAGTTCTGGAGTGAAGTTCTGGAGTGAAGTTCTCCATCAGTGTGCTGCGCAGGAATTCAGTTGAAGATTGGAAAATGAATGTCCTGTCTGGCTTCCAGTGGCTCTTTTTATGTCTTTTGAAAATGGGTGTGGATGCTAACTTTCTTTGCCCAACCCACTCACGATTTGATAGGTCAAGGATTTCTCTTTGACCTGATTTGAGAAGGAAGCAGTGAGTCAGAGTGAGTCATCTTTATGGCATACAGAAATAACACTCCCCTTTGCTTTTACCTTAGAAAATCATTTTCATAACTAAACACATTTCCCAGATACACAAGTGGTTGACATTACATATACACATCATATATCACATAAGGTAGTTTCTGTTCCAACTCTGATGTTTCTAAGAGCTTGGAATAAGAAATGACAACATTTTGCGCTTTTTGGTTGGTTTACCAATATTGGATTTTTACCAAAAATGACACAGATGTACACCGCCTCTCTACACATATTCCAGTAAATTTTCATTTTTCTAGCGTGAACCCCATGTCTGAAATCTCCATAGTTCATGGGGTTTTGCCTCAGAACATGGTACAGAGTTCTAACACCTCTTAAAATGTGCACAGAAAAATCACAAGAGTAATGATATTAATTATATAATTTTGACAAGTCCATACTATGAATTATCCATCTTTTTTTAAATTATGCTCTGGCCCAGAGGGGTGTGGTTTCCCAAAGCACATGGTGGAATTTCTGGTTTGTCCACTTCCTCCAACTCAAGTTGCTCACAGAGGCACTGCCCCTCCCCGTTTCTCTCAAGAGGAAGCCATTTACGACTCCCCCTAATTTAACATTTGCCTGAGCCAAGGAAGGCTCATTGTTCAGTTTCCTGCAGTCCCCAGCTGCTCCTCCCCTAATCCAATCAGAGAGGTGTCATCTCCCTTTGGTGAGGGCAGGAGAATGCAGGCCAGGCCTGGGAAGAGTGGCTGAGCAAGTTCAACTCCTGTCGGGGTAGTTTCCAGGCAGAATTCAATCTCTTTAAGTCAGGCTTCAGCTAAATGTCACTTTTGTTCCCAGTTTTTCTTCATCCAAATCAAACTTACAATTTTTACACATGCAGCTAGAATGCTGATTCTAAGTTCAAAACTATGACATTTAACAGTTACAAACTACGTGACACTCAACAGTAGGTCACTCATTTATTTTAAACATTTCGATTTTAGTGTCTTTCAGTCCAATTTCACTTCAGCTGCTGACATCCATGGCTCAGCCAGTTTCATTATGAACATTATTTTGGGCTTTTTCTCTTTCCAGATTTTGTATGCACACAAGAATACATTCTGCCAAATGTCTGCTGGTGTTCAGTGAGATTTTTTAATATCTTGCAATGTTTAAAATAGGCATTTTTAGCTTGCATTTCAGAGAAACAAAGGTGATTTCAAAGCGCTTTTTGAGCCAACCGGCACTGCTGTTTTTCCTTTTGCACACATTTCACCCATGGCACTCCTGGCCCATCACGCTCGCACTGGTTGGTGGTAGGTCAGGTGACCATTTTGGTGTGTGCAAAAACTGCACGGTTTTCCTGGATCCTGGCGCAAATGTGGGCTTTTCCGCCATCTTGGATTTCCTAAGCCCACAGCACCAAATGTTGCAGCATAATAACTCAAACATGGGTCAAAACCCCGGACATTATGGAAGGGCAAGAAATGTCTTTGTGAGATTAGAAGGGATTAAGCAGGTTGAAGAGTGTATGAATCATTTTATGTTGTTAAAACATTATTTGTTTTATCTTGTTTGTTATTTTAGAGGTGTAGTCTTTCAGCGCAGTGTGTTTCTCGTGGGGAAAGGCTCGATACCCTTCAGTTTGCTTGTCTGGTTGGCTGAAGACCTCAGAAAAGAGGAAGAGATACAGCTGTGTTGTTGTGGAAAACATTGCATCCTTCAACATTGAAGGTAAAATCTCAAAGGAATGTAAAGAATTTGGGCGAGCGTGTTTTAATTAGATGTTGTCTTTTGGGCTCTGTTGAGGAATACATGGGGGGTCATCACGAGATTGGAGGCAGCCATGGAGCTATTAGCTCCATGGCTGCCTCCAATACCGTCCCTGTGCCTGTTGTTGTTCAATGGGGACTTACCGGTCTAGCCCGACCCCCGTAGGGCTCAATGGCAATGGGGAGTGTGCAAATAACGGGCTCGCGAATGTCAAGCCCGTTATTCGCTCTCGGTCCCTTAGCGGGACCCATAAAGGACGTGTGGTCCGACCACACGTCCACCTCGGAATTGGGTGGTAGGGGATTACCGGCACCGGTCTCCTTACCGGTGCCCGGTATCCCCTACTGCCCAACTCGGAATGAGGCCCATAGTTATTAAGGCAGTTATGATAAAGCAGTGAATGTGGAGAGTGAGTGTGTGGAAATCTTTTAAGGGACAGAAAAGGAATTTTTGGGTAATAATTGTTGTATTGACAGGTTGAAGTTGTTTTTAATAATAGATTTTTGGGTATTTTTCGGTATTTTTGTTGAAACATAGAAACTCCATTGAATCCTTTATGTCAAGTGCTACCCACACATAAAATAAAAATTGTGAAACATCATCGGGAAATGAAGGAGAAGATGTCGAAACCCTGGCCTGGTCAGGGTTCGTATGATAAGGATATATTGGAAAATCTGCGTACTTTCTTAGGGACCAAACATAAGGGTTCAAAATTGGACAATAGACTGAATATCTTGGATTATAGAGGTTATATGAGAAGGGCGGGAAAGCCCAGGAGGTCAGGACTATGGAAGAAGGGATGAGAAAGGAATGTGTAGAAATATTTTCTATACCACCCCATATAGGTGCTATCCTTTGTCGCCCACAGAAGGGTATACAAATCCAGAGTTTGAACCTTAACATTCTCCAGTGACTATTCAGGTGGTTACGAGATGGTCAAGGGTAACACCTCTGTCGCACCAATTTTGGAAAGACAGGAATAGGGGGAAAGTAGAAGGTAACATCATCTTTAGTAAATGTTGTTGGCGGGAAGAGGAAATAAGAAAAGTCTATCATAAGGATACATCAGTGTTAAATTTGGGACCAGAAGAGCCAGAGCGAGAGAGGATTGTAAGGAGCAGGCATGAAGTAGAGTCAGTGAGGGGAGAATTGACACCTGGTTCCAGGATAGAGGATAGATTAGAGAGTAGTAGAAAGGCAAGAACAGCAGAATCGGGAAGAAGCAGCAAGGTTAGTAGAGAACGACGAAAACAGAGAAACACAGGAAGTAGAGGAAGGAAGATGGAGACATGGTCAGATTCTCGTACGGCTTGATAAATCTGTCATAATGAGAGCAAGTGTGGACATGGCAAAGGAAAGTGCCGCTATATATGCAGAGTTAGAATGAAGGGGAAGAGAGATGGCCTGCTACGGCAGCCCCAGGGGTGTGAGTGTCCCCACAAAAGGATCAGGGGATGTCACAGAAGGGACAGAGGAGGAAGACGACGATGACTGGCAGACAGACAATGAGCAAGGAGGACAGTAAGCAGAGGCTACTTCTCCCACTCTAATAAGGACTCTACAAAGTACACCATGGGCCATAGAGAGAGGGCAAGGACAGATAGGGGAAGCCCTAGTAAAAGCAAAAGTGAGTCAATACACACTACTCCAGAAGGGTCAGCGGAGGGTGTACGCATGCACCGGAATAACTTAAAGAAGGCGCTTCCTTCGCTCACTGCAGTGGCAGGGAATGGATTTATGCTCTAGAAAAACAAACCGCTGGTGTCATGTTGGAAATTGTGGACATGAAAAACCTTTTCACAGACTTGATGGAGGAATGGGCAGATGAGTTGTGGAAGAAAGAGGGGTATCCAGGAATTCAATTAGACACAAATACCCACGCAGGAGCAGCTTTCAATAATTATAGGGCACAAGTTTGGGGTGCAATAAGGATAATGTATCCTGATACACCAGAGATAAATTCCATTTTGGAAAAAAACAATGAAGTTAGACAAGGATCCCACTGCCCACATTCAGAAGATGTGGAGAGCAGAGATGGGAGAAGGATGGGACACAAATCAGGCTATTTTTTTTATCACATGTTGAAAAAAGGGACTTTCTCAGGAAATACAGCATGACCTAGACAAGGTTGTAGGGATGGGGACAAAGAGTTAGCAGGAGATATAGGGGGACAGTGTGCATTTTTGTAAGAAGCAACAGGAAAAGGAAAAGGAGGGTACTGACCAGACAAAAAAGGCTGAAGCCAAGCTGGTCCAGAAAAAACTAGCAAAGCTTTATTTAGAGGGGGCAATTATAATCAGCCCTATAGAGGGACAACAGGGACCATTCGGACAACAAGGAAAAATAGACTTTGGAATGGGACAAGCATTGACGGATGAATATACACCTGGACCAAGACCGTTGAGAGGATTTCCACAGGGCAGAGGAGGATTTTCAGGATGCCTCGGGTCAATAGGCGGATTCTGAGGAATGGGACCCCGTAAAATGGGCCTATGGGAGGGGGCTATGGAGAAATGTATGGAGTGCAGTGTTGGGTGTATAAGAATGGGGCATGTGTCATGGGATTGTCGAAGTTGACCACAGTATTTTAACACAGATCCCTTCCATATGAATACCCAAATATCACCCTATGCCCTGAACTCTGTACTATTACAGCAAGTACAGGTTGATCAGAACCTGGGAACTGGAATGACACAGACTCACGCCCCGATCATTTCAGCCCAGGTGCCAGTACAGTCTTGGGAGGAGAATCCTCTACCGGATGGGACAGTTACCCATTACCCTGGAGCAAGTGTACTCAGAGGAAACCCTTTTTTGCATCCCGGTGCTCAAATGTATCAGGAATAGGCCAGCCCACAGGTATGTCTGATGTGTACAATTCTATTGGTTACTACAGATCCGGAAGAGGAAGAGGAACCCCAGATAGGTGTAAATGTATGTAAACACACATTCTCTCTCATGGTTGACACAGGGGCCACATAATCCTGTATTAAAGAAGGTAGATTTCCCCTATCAGGAAAAGCAATGAACACACAGGGGTTTCTGGGGCTGTCAAATTGGTTCCATACACTGAATATGTGCGTATTAAGGTAGGTAATCAAACTTTATCTGCAACCTTCATATACTGCAAAGATACTCCGGTAACCCTTTTGGAAGGTATCTCCTGAGTAAGCTTAATATGTCGATCACGTTTCCAGGATTGTACCCTTTAAGAGAAGCAGCCTTTTCCCCCTTTTATTGCAGTGACAGCGCGATTAGGGGGCCGCCAGTACATTTTGCATTATTCTTGTATGGGGTAATGATAGTGTTACGTTGGGTACCTAGAATAAGAGATTGGACTTGGCGGACACCCCTAGAATTTTGTTCCGGTCTGCCGAGTCACAGGAGGCAACCCCAGAGACTATCGTTACCATTCTTTTAGAAGCCATGGTTGTGAAGAAGGACATGGCAGTACTTTCAGGCACCGTTGAGGAAGGAGACAAATGGTGCACAGTGTTGTGTATTGATCCAACCTCATCGAATTGTTTGAGGATACGGAAGAAGCAGCTGAAATGGTTTTTGAGTTTGGGGTGCCTTGCCAGGTAATGGTGGAGCAAAGGGAGGTACCACAGACTATATTCATCATCTGATAAACATTGCCATACTGAAAGGAGGATTTGAAGAAAGTGTTGGACCACTTATGGACCAAGGGTTATGAAATATCCCATCTCTAAGGAGGGATTTTAGAGACCATTATGGCATTGTTGAAGCAAGACGTTATACAGCCTTCCGTGTCCCCATGCAACACAGCCATTTATACTGTGAAGAAGGCAAAGGGGTCTAGTTGGAGGATGGTTCAGGGTTTGCGGCCTCTGAACAACATTGTTGAAGCAGAATTTACACTGGTACCAAATTCTTCTACCATTCTCATTAACATCCCTACTGGGTCAATTCACTTCACAGTTATTGTTTTGAAAAATGCCTTTTTCTCAGTTCCTTTACACCACGATTCCCAGTACCTCACAACATTTACGTATCTTGGACAGAGATTTGAACACACAAGGTTATCCGAGGGGCATTGTGAATCTTCAAGTGTTTTTAAAAGAATTATTCATATGGATTTGGGGAATTTACAAATGTCCAGCACTGTAATTCAGTACATGAATGATATACTTGTTTGTAGCGCTTCAGAGAAACAGTGTAGAGGAGACTCAGTCAGGCTCCTCACCCTGCTCGTAGGGAAGGGGTACAAAGTGGACAAAGAAAAACGGCAATATTGTCAAACAGAAGTAGTGTATTTGGGACAGGTACTATCATCCGCAGGGAGTAGGGTAATGCCTGAGAGAGCAACCACAGTTCAGAACATGCTTCAACCAAATACGCTAAAACAGATGCAACAGTTTCTGGGGCTCTGTAACTATTGTAAGTCTTGGATTTTCAACTACTCTAGTAGTACTCTAGTAGCACAGAATGATAAGAGTCTGAATGAGTGGTCAGATGAAATGAGAACTTGTTTTCAGGAGCTCAACACTGCAATCAGTAATGCTCCAGTTTTACCAAAGCCATTTTTTTCTTTTTTCACATACAGATGGGAAGGTAATGACAGCGGTCATAAGACTGAAAACATCATTAGGTCACAAACCCCTGGCCTATTATAGTGGGTTATTAGACTCAGTTATACAGGGTTATTTTCCATGTGAGCAATTTCTTGCAGCTGTGGCCTTTGCAATACAAAGGTCCTCAGCCATTAGTATTGGCTGCCCGGTGACACTGTATGTGGAGCATGCAGTTTTTGCAATTTTGGAGAAGTCAAAATCAACTTTTACTACTCAGAGATTTTCTGGGTATGAGATTATTTTGTGAAATGCTTCCGTATGACCAGTGAGGTGTCACCTAGTAAACCCAGCAATTTTTTTGGCTGACCCAGTGCAGCCTGGTGATGATGTTCATGATTGTGTAACCTGTGAGGGATTTGAGGGGAAAAGTACATGTGTTAAAGAAGATGCTTTGGATACAGGAGGAACACTTATTGTTGATGGATCATCAATGATTGATCAACGCACTGGTGGAGACATACAGGAGCAGCAGTTTTAAGTCTTGTTGGTGGTGAGTACCGGGTGGAGGTGGAGAAGCGATTGCCTTCAAATTACTCTGTGCAAGCATCCGAGTTGGTGACAATGTGCAGACTGATCGGCAAATGCTGCAGATTATTTGCCCCTCTCAGACATCCCATAAATTGAAATGATGTCCCAACAGGCACAGTTGCCAGTCCCGTATACTGCAGTCCCCATGTTTTAAATTGTTGAACTGCAGAGAAAAGCACCGAGGGAGGAAAAGGAGCTTTGGGCGAAGAGGGGGTGTACGCTCTCATCCACAGATTTGTTGTGGAGGCAGGACCTCACAGGGTAGATAGAGATGCCCGTAGAGTTGCTTCTTGTGGCTCTGGAGCTACTGCATTTTCTCGCAGACACTCCTTAGCAACAAATTGCAGCAGATCTTAAGGCGTATTGGTTTGTGCCCAACCTCTCTGAGCAAGTGAATAGGTGTATTGGAAATTGCACACTCAGTAAGAAATTCAATCAAGGAAATATTATGAGGGTGGTAAGAGAAGTTTATACACTGACCTACAGATCCTTTTAAGGAATTACATGTCGATTTCATTGATATGGTACAAAGATGCGGCACATAGCATTATTTAATTGTGGTTGTGTGTCCTTTTTCCCAATGGGTTGAGGCTGGAAACTGCGTGCACTCTGATGCCAAATCAGCAGCCACATTTTTGGTGAGGGAGGTATTTCCACACTGGGGTATTTGCAAAGTGTTAAGGTCTGATAATATGACTCACTTCATTCATGCTTTGTACAATGAAATTACTTCACTTTTGGGTATACAGCACAGGTTGTGCTCATTGTACCACCCTCAAGCCAATGAGATGTGGAGCATTTCAATGGCTTATTGAAAACTCAATTGTCAAAAATGTGTTATGATTTTCATAATTCATGCTTATGCTGCCTTCCCTTGGCACTCTTTAGTTTGTGGAATAAGCCTGGAAAGATGGCCACCTTAGTCCCCATGAGGTTGTGATGGTTCATAGAATGTTTACACCTCTCTCACCTGCACACATATTTACTGATGCACACAAGTCAGCAGAAATTCTGGGAAATTAGTTTGGTGACTATTCAAAGAATTTAACCAAGAGTGTCAAAATTGTATCCTCACAGGTTACTGCATCAAATCAGCAAAGCAAGATTGAAGGCAGTGTGGGACCAAACAAGCATCAGCATCCATTTTTACTTCCGGGGAGAGGGTCTTCATTCGCTCTTTTGTCCATCACTGGAATGACAGTCGATTCCACAAACCCCATAAGGTCATCTTCTCCACTCTCCCACGGCTGTGAGAGTGGAAGGCATTAAAGCATTCATACATCTCCCTGATGTTCGGAGGGACACCATTGCACCACCACTGACGTCTGATGAACAGGAGACAACTAATATTTAAGTTAAGTGGAATCTAAGGAATCGTGGTTTGCTCCAGCTGACAGAGGGGAGGAGAAAGAACAAAACCTAGGAATTGTTTTAATAAATTGTTTTTTTAATAAATTGTCTTAACATTTTGTATTGTTTTAGTAAGAATTGGTTGTAGAAGGACAATGTGTTCAGCAATTTATATAGCTCTTTTCTTTTTTTCTTTTTGGGTCATATGTTTTGGACAGAAACGCAACACATTTTCTAAGTTGATTTTGCATTGGATGATTATGATGGGACTTTAGAAATTGTAAATGATGCACACAGTTTTGCAACTGATAATATATGGTACTAGCAGATGAAGATAGTGGGAAGGGAGAGAGTAACTGAGTTGTGTTACATTTGCTCCCTCATTCCCCATGCCTCTGGTGTTCCTAAATGATCTATTCCTGATGAGGTAGAAGTTGCAGATGCACGTTGTCTGGCGCACCTAGCCCTACGCAGGATTGAAGGGCAGTTTCAGGGTTAAAACTGAAGGGAGCCATGGAGAGGGAGGTGGGAATTATTGACAATACTTTTTTGGACTCTCTTTTCTCTTGGATGCCGTCATGGATGAACATAATCATAAAAGTATTTCACCTGTTTTGATTTTTTATCTAGAACTTTTTTTTTTCTTGTCAGTTATGTCTCCAATGCTGTTCGACTCAGATGCCTAGGAGTACTGCCATGTTTCTTGTAACCCCATCTAAGCTAGGTATAGGACCAATGCTCTTCACATGGGCAATTAAACTGATTTTGGAATGACTGAAGTGGAGGTTTACGTCCTTCCCCAGGTTCGAGTGAATGTGTAGAAAAATGGGTAGACTGCGGAACTAATGATGAGTCAAGTTGGGGTTGTCTAGCAGAGTATTATGGGGAAAAAAGTAGTGAAGATTTGTTCCTTCAAAATAGTGAGATTGATGATTTGGAAATTGTTTTTTTAGTTAATGGATTAACTAAAGGGAGAATGTTGGGAAATTGGAAAAGTTCAAACTTGACACATCATATCACTGACTGGTGGGTGGACACGTCAGCACTTCACTTGTGTATAAGCACTTTACAACTAAACAATCACAATTACAATTACTAATCTGTCTGGGGCAGACTAATCACTACAATTATGCAGACCTGGTTATGGTATGGTGATTGCTGAGAGCATACAATTATTAAAGGCACACCAATCTAGTTATCATAAAGGTGTCAAACCTGTGAGACCTGATCAGTGTTATCAAGGTGATGTGCATTCCTGGCTAGACTTTCCAGCAAGACAACTGCCAAGATGCTGTGTTCATTTGAATCCCTGGGAGGAAGAGTGACACGTTCCATCAGGACATAGGTGCTCTCACCAAGAGATCTCCTGGGAAACATGCATCTAACTTGCTTCATATATCAACAGCCAGCCTCATACCAGGGTGTTGCACACCGAAGGGACTTTGAAGTCAGCAGTCTTGGGAAGCGAGTGGGAAGGGAAAGGGTTTCAACCTCTAGTTTTTCTTTTAGGGCTCTTTTTCTTACTGTGACCTCAATTTACATCATGAAAAGGCACTCATGGTGTGATGTCATAATGCAAGGGTCACTTGTTACTGCAGCAGGAATTGGAACCCTACCACTGGCTTGCTTTTGTCCAATCCCTTGTGACATTTTCCATTATAAGTAAGGGGTCTACCAGGACTTCCTTGTTCAATTTTGGACATCAGGTAAAGAAGAATACACTTCGAAACTTCAGCTTTGAATGCAGTCAATTCCAAAGTCATCTGACATGCAGGTGGCATCGAAGGCAGAGGAGAGCTGTGCCCCCTAATCACCCCAGGGAACATAGGGTGTGAATTGATATGAATACCTGCATTCTGCCAGCTGCATTGAAAACAGGCTCCGCACAGGACTTGAAGGAACCCATGTAAGCGCCATACAGACTCCCTGGACTGGGAGAAAAGAAGAATCAGGACTCACCTTGCACTAGAACCTTTAGATTGGGAATCACAGAAACCTGAGAAGTCCAAAGTAGCCTTGCATCCTGTTTTTCCACTTAAGGCTACCTTCGACCTGCTTCGACCATGCTCAGCTCCTTTTGAGTATTTACAGGACTGGCAGTGTAGCTTCTGACACATTTTTGTATCTTTAAACAACTGACTGCATCTTTGAACCAGTTTGATGCTGTCTCATGCCAGTAGTGCTCCTTCTCACCTAAACTTGAATGTCAGCTCCCATCTGTGGAGCTACCCAACTCTCTGCATCTTCAAGCACCACTTCGATTCAACAAGACCTCACCTCGAACAGCCTTCATCACTGACTCAAACCACTGGAAACCATTGTGTCACACACTGACTCGACCCAGCAGAACCATCATTTCTCTCTGACTTGCTCACCAACTTGTTCATGTTGGTCCCATTGTACTGCATCGTATTTGAGCAACAGTGTGAACTGGACAGAATCCTGTCTCCAGAGAAAAGTAACTAAAACATGATCAACATGACTCACTTCATCTTGAACAGCATGTGCGTTAATTAATATTGCTGGTGTACATTGACACAAGGCGTTTCCTCATTTGAATGCGGGCATGGTTGTGTTGTCTTTAGTACCCTGACAGCCTATCACAGTGCAATGGATGGGGCTGCAATTCGCATATGTATTATCCGTTTTCAATGCGGCCATGGCCTCCTGCATGTCTCCTGTTCCCCAGCCTCCCTCTTCCAAATGCTGCTCCCATTGCCAACCAAATCTCCGCTCCCCCGATGCCTTTTCTACCTGATAAGTGTCTCTACTTACCATTCAGTTCGAGGGCCTTCTCTGCTTGCCTGGGTGTGCTTTCTTGCAGGAAAAATATTTTATATTTAAGATGATAAAGGCTGTTGGTCTGTACAGTATGTTAACAGCCCTTAGCGTAAACGCCCTTGCTTTGCTCCAACCATGAACACAGAACAGCTGGCATGACTCGCCTCGTTGGTCCTTACAGAAGTGGTGTGGTGGGTTTGGTTAAATCATGCTGTGCCATTGGTTATTGCTGAAGGAATTGTCGGACGTGGAATTTCCATTTGCTAATGTGGTACAAAGCGTTGTGGCACTGTGTCTTGCCATGTGGAGCATGTGTGCTCTCCACCAGGTGTTTGCCTAATCCGAATTTAGCCCTTCAGAAGAGATTGACTAACCTTTGAACGCAGCTGTTTTGTACACTAGTTAAACAGGACAGATTGTCAAGAGAGAGATGCAATGAATCCTGACCGTGTGTAGGCAGCAGAGATCCAACCTCGATGGAAGACATGGAAGGGCAGCCAATTGATGGCAGTGCATTTGTACTACAAATGTCTTCGTGCATTCCAAAAAAATGCACTGTCTGGCAAAGCTGAAACGTTTATGACTTATGCTCTCATCAAATCAGGAAGATTGCACTTTGGCTTCGCAGGAAGCTGCTGTTAGTAATTGGCTTTCTGGTAATACACAAGAAGGGGAATTTGGGAAATACTTACGTGTTCCCTGTACACATGTAGAACCTAATATAAAAATAAACAATTTAAAAGCAAAGCAGTTTCCTCTGATTGATATGTGGTCTTTTGATGGATGTCCAAAAGCAAATATCAATTAACTGAAGTAGCATTGGCATGTTTCCTTTTATTGACTTTGAAGGGAACATTTTGTTCATTTCCATCATCGCAATCCAGCGCACAAAGATTAATATGCATGTTTTTACATTACATTAGTATTGCCCCAAGATGGCCATAAGTTTTTACTGTACAAAGTGAGTCATCCGTGATTTTCTTTTAAACCTGCCGGATGTAATAATAACAAAAAGCAACATTCACTTCAAAGAGACACACTCACACTTCAAAGAGACACACTCACACGCGCAGCTTAATCCCCTGACATCTAAAAATATAAGTATCATTTGATCAATGCATCAAACCAACCACAACCACTTCTACATGAGGCACAGGGGCACAGAGCCTCCATGCAGGCCCCCCAGAATGCACCCTGGTTTCTCCTTAATGTGTGTCTTTATTTTTTACTGTTGCAGTTTACTTTTTATATGTATTTCTTGTGGCTGTTTTGCAAAGTACTCTGTTTTCTTTCTGTATTTTTTGTACTCTCTAATCTCGTTAAATAGAATCTTTATTCTTTGCCATCATACATGAGATATATATATATATATTTCGTGTTGCTTTTTTTTAAGTACCATTGTCCTCTGTTTTTTTGGTGCTGTATACAATGGTTAAAAGGTACCTTTATTCTCTGCCTCCATAAATCAATAACTCGTTAAATAAACACACATACAACATGCTGAACATACGTATTTACCAGCAGGTGAATCCAATCTGAAAAAATTGTCCATCATACTTGGCAACAATAACGTTACCGATTTGACTCTGAGTCTTGGCCAAATTGCACACAACGAAACAGATTTCCAAAACGTTTAGCGCCGAGCAAAGTGACTCAGTACCAAAAAGGTCCCCTTTGAGCAATGCCAATTCTGATTGCACTTCACAAAAGCTACTTTGCTTTCACCCAGGTCCCCTTGCACCGCGCGCAAGCACATTGCGCCCCACAGCGATAGCTCCACATTAGCAGTAAGAAAGGGTTAACGTATGGGTGGAGAATGAGATGAAGGCTCATTCTATTGCAAACAAGGGGAGTGACATTGGTGTGGGCAGAGAAGCACCGGGCAAACTCCCAAACACACACACCAATGGCCCAATTCATGGAATTATTTGCACGGTTCAAAGTGACTTTGCACTGCTGAAAAGTCACTTTGCACTGCGGACACAAACACTGATTCATGGAACTGTGCAAAATGTATTTGTGCAGTGCAAAGTCAGCTCAAAATCAGTGCATAGTCATTTTTGCAGTACAACATGACTTTGCAACATGACCTTGCACGGACATTGCACTGCAAAAATACACGTTGCACAGTTCCATGAATCAGGGTTTGTGTCGCTAATTCAAAGCCATTTTTCAGCAGTGCAAAGTCACTTTGAAACAAGCAAAATATTACATGAATCAGGCCACAAAGTGTGAAAAAAATACGAATTCACAAAAAATAAAGTGCTCTTGTGCAAACCCCAGTTGCAGGGAAACGTACCACCTATCCACATCAGGAGCAAGTTTTAAAGAGTTGTGCATTCATTGTGACACCCAGCGAGAGATGCTGACTACACATAGCTCGCACTTTTACAAGTACAAAATGAAAGGACGAGGAGGATGTGGAAACCCAGGTTCTTACACAACACCAGCACCATTTATTTTTGGTTTGCCAGATGATGGGGTTTATGGCACATAGACATTTCTGCCACAAGTCATCCTGCACATGGTCACGGAGTGGGAGGCTGACTTGACAGCACACACCATGTGCGCACATACTGGACCTCCGCATGAGAAGGCGTTTTCAGCCCGTCACTTTTTGGCCACTGGTTTATTCAGGTGGACTAATCATATTAGATGAATTCATTTTCATTTGAGATGGTCAAGAGCCACACTGAATATTAAAATATAAATTAATTCAATACATACTGTGCAAGATGTGTCACTTGTGTCATGCCTGAATTTTCTGAAATTACTGGTGTATGTCGAAGTAATATGATTTTAATGGCAGTGCTATTTCTGAGAAAAAATGAATGAAAAATGTGCGGTTCCACATTGACCCTTCGCCCCTATCACAATCACGTGTCCATTCTCCATCTCTCCCTTTCGATCCCTTGACTTATGGACAGATGGTTGCATATTAACAGATGCCCTTCTGCGTGGTGGGATACGTATTCTTTCCCCGGGTAAACAACTGCTGATGTTTCATTCAACCCTCACCTGTGTGGTTTGGATCCTGAAGGTAGCCAACGGACCAGTGGGTAGTCCATTTGCCACGTTGGATTGTGTCAATGTGTGCAAAGCGTACATTGCTCTATTTGTGGTAATCCTTTCGGATGACCTGTTTAGAATGGTGGCTGTTCAATAGATGAGGTTATTCCATTGTGGTCCTTTTTACTTTTCCCCAGAGTGTTGTGCTTCATGGTGGTGCATTAGGTGGATGGGGTAGTACAGATTGTGCCATGAAAATTGAGATTCTTTATTCCAAAAACGTTGTTTTACTTTAGTTTCGTGCTCCTCCACTTAAAGCAACATATTCCATATAGTTCTAGTGTCTAATATTCTTCTACACCCACCCCTCCCCCATTTTTCGAATTTCGTCTTTATCTATCGGCTTCAGCCTACCATTCACATAGCAATTCGTATGCTCGTTTGTTACCTCTAAGTGTTTGGAAAAGGTTGTCATGTTCCTATTTCATTTATTTTAAGGACCTAAATCCAATGTTGCTTTGCTATCGAGCTCTGTCCTGAATGGCTAATAGGTGGCACAGTGACATGGATGGTTTTCAACTGAATTTTTTTTTTCTTGCATTGTTTTTTACCGAACATAGTGTATAGTGCAGCCCTATTAGACAAGTGAATTAATCTCATATGTGCCAAAATCCAAGTATGTATCTATTGCTGCACTGCTCATAAGTCCCGATTAATGAAAAAGCATGCATTTATTCTGCAATGCCTACACGCCGACAACAATCCTGCGCAAGCCGGCACGCAGAAGTTACACTGCACGTTCCGCATATTCATGGGTCCCTCACACATATGAACCGTATTCACAAGTTACGGCCAAAACGCCCTCATGCAAAGCCAAAACAGCCAGAAATAGCTTCATTTCCATGCTCACCAGAAACGCAAATATGCACCCTGTAAACAGTGCGTGGGGTCCCTCGCAAGCAGGCCTGTGTTACAGGGCTCACGTCTCCTTAAGAGAACGAGACCCGGTCACGTGAGAGGGATCACGTGACGTAGCACGCAAGGGGGAGGAGAGAGGGGGAGAAAGTTCAGTTCGTGTATGTATCCTGAATAAAGAAGGACGTACCATCCACCTCGGTGTGTCCGCGTATCATTTACCAGACCCCCTCCCGGTCTATTATCTGGCAACGAGTGCACCGTGGGACAGCCGAGTCCTCCTCCTCCTTCGCCCGCAGCAGCTCCGCCTCAATCCGCGCCGCGGGCAGTTCAGTGAGCCCGGCGCCTGAGCCTGATCCTAGGCCCGCCTCCTGCTCCTCCAACTCGCGCCACGGGCATTTCAGTGAGCCCGGCGCCCGAGCCTGATCCCAGGCCCGCCTCCTGTTCCTCCAACTCGCGCCACGGGCATTTCAGTGAGCCCGGCGCCCGAGCCTGATCCCAGGCCCGCCTCCTGCTTCCATCCGCTCTGCGGATGCCTCAATAACACGGAGCTTGCTGCGCTCCAGCCTGCTCTCAGGCCCGCCTCCTCCTATGTGCACAGCGACCGCGCCTGATCCCAGGCCTGCTCCCTCCTACTCCTGCGCACAACGCGTGTGTGATTCCCGCACCCGCACCAACGCACGTGACGAACCTCAACACAGAGGGGGGCCTGGCATGCCGCCAGGCGAAGCAATTATACTTGAGGGCCCACACTGTCAAACCTGAGGCCGCCACACCAACGCTGGCCTTACAGAGGCACCATCCCAGTGGCACATCTAATTGCACAGCAATCCGCCAGCGGTCACGACGAGGGATCTGAGGACGCCAACCTACAGGTGGGTGTTACACCACAGCTAACACGTCCGCACAAGCCAGCGAACACAAGACAGCTGCCATACACCCACCCCACCATGAGCTCGCCGCAGGTCAACCAACCACCGAATGCTCCGGCCCCAACAAGTAATACTGCAACTACAGCATGGCGTATGCCCCCCCCCGTTTTCTATGATGTCACAAGCTGACAAGGGCCCAAGATGGACTGAGTGGCTAGAGGATTTTAACACATTCATCGATGCGGCCGGAGAAGATAAATCACCAAGGCTACGCAGTATGTTTCTAAATTTGGCAGGAAATGATATCAAAGACCTCATTAAGACTATTCCCCCGACAGAACAGGTTGATTTCCCAGCGCTGATTGCAGCTATAAACCGAAGATTAGTAATCGAACCCAATAGAGACTATGAAAGATACACATTTAATCTGTGCACACAAAGAATCGATGAAACCATCGATGAATTCATAACCCGCTTACGTATAAAAGGAGCTCATTGTCAATTTGATGCCTTCTCACTCGATGAAGCCATACGTCCGAGACTAATCAAAGGCTGTACATCCCAAACATTGAAGAAGCAACTCCTCAAAAAACCTATCACCATAGAGGAAGTGAGCCAGATGGCCAGAATTCTGGAAAGAGTCGAAAAACAGGTGTCCCAGATTTAGAGCACGACCTCGACAAGACAAGAAAAAAACTAAACGGTAGCTGCACTACAGTCCAGTTACTCAAGAGCGGGAGACAAAGGCAACACCACCAGCTACTCCATGACGCCGAGAATCCAACAACAATGCTACCGTTGCGGCATGGCGTTTCCCCAAGCCAGGACGTGCCCGGCATTATCGCAGAGATGTGGAAACTGCGGCAGAGAGGGGCACTTCCAATCAGTCTGCAGAGAGGGCAGACCATTTCCAACGCAAAGGCCCCAGCTCGCTCCCCAATTCAAAACACCAGTGAGGAACCCACAAAACCAGCCATACCAAATGCGTCCATACTACCAAAATACGAGACGATATGTCAGAGTGGTTGAGGACGTCTATCTGACAGATGAAGCTCAAGGACATGAGGGTGAAGAACAGGCATCTCACATCAGAGATGAATATGACGGACCCCCCACACAATTCGCCCTCAATGACGGAAACCTACCTGGTGATCGATACGAATTTGACCAGCACACCCAGTATCCACATGACGATTACGTCAACCTCATCTTGAATGACGGCGAAGCCCGCGAAGCGCCCAAAATACCAGTTGAGATAGTAGGAAAACAATTCTTCTTCCTCATTGACTCGGGAGCCACCGTCAACATAATGGGCGAGAAGGTGTTCCACCAAATCTCCGATCAGCCAATCCTGACGCCATCAGACTCCAAAATATATCAGTGGGGCGCTACAACACCACTGCAAATGATCGGTTTCTTTAGTCGGCGTCTCATCCGCGACAACCACTCCACCACGACAAACATCCACGTCATCCGCAGCCCAACCAAGGGTAGATGTCTTCTCAGCTACAAGACTGCCTCGTGTTTAGGGCTCATAGATATACACATGCGTGACGGAGACAAAATCCTATCGGTGGAGCCAACATTGGAGACAAGAGATAATGTATTCAGCATCCAAACAATGCCCACACATGCTGAAATGATGTCCAAAGACAACATTCTGAAAGAATTCCCCCTCATCTGCAAAGGTCTAGGACAATTCAAGGGACCCCCAGTAAAACTCCACATCGACCCCACGATCCGACCCGTGCCGCAACACCCAAGGAGGGTCGGATTCCACCTACAAACCACAGTGTCAGCCGAACTCAGTCAACTTTTGGAAGACGGTATAATTTAACCAGCCTCCGGCCCAACACCATGGGTATTCCCTCTGGTGGTGGTACCAAAGGAAGGTGGACGACTAAGACTCTGCGTTGACATGCGCATAGCGAACGGCGATTCAGCGAGAAAGACATCCAGGACCCCGAATTGAGGACATGATAGTCCAATTGAATAAATCCACCCTTTTCTCTAAAATTGACCTTAACCAAGGTTACCATCAGTTTGTACTCCACCCTGAGTCCAGAGGTATCACCACATTTGCCACCCACGACGGGCTGTTTCGACGGACTCCGCGCCACATGCAAAGCCATCCAAGAGGCCGGACTTACGCTGAACGTGGACAAATGTCGATTCAGTAAAGGCAAATTGAAAATCTTCGGCCACATATTCTCCGCAGATGGTATGACTCCGGACCCAGATAAAGTGGCGACCATTTTCAACCTACAAGCCCCGAGGCAGATAGCCGAAGTTCGTTCTTTCCTGGGCATGGCGGGGTATTTTGCACGATACATACCCCATTACGCCACCATCACCGAACCCCTCCGAAAGCTACTCCAGAAGGACATGCTCTTCGCCTGGACGGCCGAATGCCAAGATGCATTCGACACCATTAAGCAATCCTTGGCTGAGGCCAGGAAACTGGCATACTTTGACCCCGACTGGCACACTGAAATAGTGGTTGACGCGAGCCCAGTGGGATTAGGAGCCATTCTTGCCCAGACCAACGGTACTGACACCCACCCGAGGCATGTCGTGGCGTATGCCAGCAGAGCACTGCTCCCCCCGAATCCACGTACTCCCAGGCGGAAAAGGAGAGCCTGGCAGCTGTCTGGGCGTGTGAACACTTTCACAATTGTATCATCGGGAAAAGATTCACTCTCATTACGGACCATCAGGCCCTCCTGTCGTTGTTTGGGAATCCACGAACGAAAATGCCCCCCAGAATTGAGCGGTGGGGCATCAGCCTGCAAGAATACGACTATCACATAGTTCATCGTCCGGGGGGTGAGCATAACCCAGCCAATTATCTGTCAAGGAATCCTAACGATAAACCAACACCAAGGGATGGTGACATGGAATACATAAGCTATGTGACCACAAGTGCGCTACCACCAGCAATGTCACTAGAAACTGTCGCACTTGCAACAGCAGCAGATCCATCCATGGCCCTGGCGATCAAACTCACGGAACACAACAAGTGGAAAGACTTCAAGAGATTACTATTAACACACCCTGGAGCAAATCGAGAAGAACTAGACAGGCTGGCAAGAATCCACTCCGAGCTGGCGATACAAGGCAGAACCATACTCCTCAGGGGGTGCAGAATCGTAATACCAGCAGCTTTACGGTCAGAGATAATCAAGACGGCCCATGAAGGACACAGAGGCGCAGATAACACCAAGCGTCAACTACGGTGCCACGTGTGGTTTCCTTGCCTCGATGCCTCAGTCGATAGATGGGTAAAGAACTGCATGGTGTGCCAATACACAGCCAGAGCCGAAGCACCGACACCCTTACAGCCGACTCAGATGCCAGAACATCCTTGGGAAAGAGTGGCGGTTGATTTCTACGGTCCTCTAGAGTCAGGAGAATACCTACTTTTGTTCATTGACGAACACTCACGATTTCCTATCGTCAAAAGATCGCCATCCACAGCGTTCGCACAGGTTGCAGCAATCCTTAACGAATGCGTGAGCGAATGGTGCATACCGGACGTAATTAAGTCGGACAACGGGCCGCCTTTCTGCAGCCATGATTTCGCGACGTTGGCCAAACACCTAGGTTTCAAACACCAGAAAATAACACCCCTGTGGCCCCAAGCCAATGGAATGGCCGAGAGATTCATGTCGTCGATCAAAAAGACTTTGCAAAGAGCCCGACTAGAAAACATAGACCCACACCAAGCGCTATGTAGAATGCTTAGAGACTACCGAAACATGCCCCATGAGGCTACCAACAAGACCCCGGCTGAGCTCATGGTCAAGTACCAGGTACGCACGAGAATCTTACAACACCCCATAAACAAACCAGAAACAGATCAACAACTCCTGGAAAGGGACACTGAGAAAAAGGAACAAGCCCGAATCCAGACAGACGAAAAACGTAGAGCCCGTCCAAAAGATTTCCAAATTGGAGACGAGGTGCTAGTACAACAGCCAACGGTAAAAAAGACTGATTCAAGGTTCGCCCCACAGACACTACAAGTCACTGCAGTCAAAGGAACTATGGTGACGGCAGAAAATGAAGAACGAGAAACAACCAGGAACAGCTCAAAATTCAAGTTGGTAATGACCAGGGAGAGTGAGAGGCTACAACCGCCAGACCCTGAACCAATGGCAATTGACCCTCGAGATACCCTGTGGACGCCCCCAAGATTTTCCCCTCGTCCAGGAAACAAGAGGACAGAGAGGCACCAGCAACCGACCTCAAAGAACCATGAAGAAGCCAGCACGTTTGGTCGAGGAATGCTGAGAGTGTTGCAAGGACATTTCGTCCGGGGGTGATGTTACAGGGCTCACGTCTCCTTAAGAGAACGAGACCCGGTCACGTGGAAGGGATCACGTGACTAGCACGCAAGGGGGAGGAGAGAGGGGGAGAAAGTTCAGTTCGTATATGTATCCTGAATAAAGAAGGACGTACCATCCACCTCGGTGTGTCCGCGTATCATTTACCAGACCCCCTCCGGGTCTATTAGCCTGCACCTCGAGAAACCTTTGCAAGGTCCCCCGCAACTATCACTGACACCCCGACAACATACGTAAGAGCTATCGTAACTCGGTTATCACTCAGGAAAATCTGTTTGCGAACCCCCATAAACCGTTCCTGCTGTGTACGTGCACCCCTAACTACGATGGGGACCCAGTCTGTGTGCACGCACCCTTAAACCTCACATGAAAACTCACCTTCAAAGTTGTGAATCCACGAAGCAAGTCTGTACACCTGCTTCTGTGTGGCGGATAGATCGAGGGCTTTGCATGGGAATATGCTTTGTCGGGCACACTTGTGGCCGTACCATGGATTGCCTGCGTGCCATCCTTCGTAACACCCACTTATTGCCATGCTGTTCCCCATTTTCTGTGTTCTCCCCATAAATCCGCCCCCTGACTAGGCCTCGCCCATGCCCTGCGTGGTCTCTCACGCAAGGCACCCGGCCACTCGCAGTGACTCACAGAACATGCTGGTAATCCACTGAAGTCAACAAAATATCCCACGCTTTCGATTTCATGATGGAATTCTGCATGCATTTTTTCACGCAAATCCGGTATTTTACAGGCAAATAAATGAATTGGGCCCATATTGCTTTGTTCTGCTGCAATGAACTGGAGGTGAACATTCACATTTCGCTGCAAGCTATCATGCTGTGAGATGGGGGTCTTGTTAATTGTTATGGCCTAGCGTTTACTTGCCTTTGTAAAGCCGCTATAATATTTTTGGTGTTTGTTAAAGAAGCTAAAGTCTTTAACTCTGACTTCACCTTGGCTTTCGCAACTCTTGCCAGAAGTTATTCAGGGGATACTCAGGGATTTTCCTGTTAATTTCTTTGTGAGTAGAACAGTCCCCTCACATTTTAAGTTGAAAGAAAATCAGAGTTCCTATCCTTAACCTTTCTGTTAAACAGTAATTTAGCGAGCTCTGAAACATGCAGTCCCAAGTAACTCATCGATTTATACATTATGTACTTGCAACATCTGTGGCAAATATTTTAAGTGTATTAAAGATTAATAAATGGAGAGAAATTTGTGTGATTTGTATTTTGGTGTCCAGCGCGTGAGCGCTGTTCTATGTGCTTTTACATACTCTTGCCTTTCATCTCAAATCTCTCATAGCTGTTCTCTGACCGTAGCTCTCTGAAGTAGATTTCTGATTGTAGGAAAAGACAGGCATGAAATAAATAGACAAACTGTACGTGTGTATTATGCAAATTTGTGAAGCAGTATTCAACGTATTGCAGGAGTATTCTGCAAAAATATTAACATCGTTTGCAGTTTTCAGTTGACAAGAGGTCGCCTGCCATAAGATATAACTCATGTCTACACTCCTCAATCAATCATCTGCCCATGATCCATCTAAGCGAGAGTTGTATGCCTTGATAGATATTAGATGTACCACATCCAGAAATCGGCCATCGTACAATTAGTCACACTCATCAATATCACATCAAAGTGCCCATACGCAAAATGTAAAGCAGTTCTATTCCATCAAATTGTGTGCATGTAGTTAGAAAATAGCTTTATCTATGATGATCCAGAATGTTTTTACCTACTGAAAATTATAATCGTTTCAGCTGATGCATTTATTCCCCATTTAAAAATCGGGTAATTAAACTGGAAAATCAAGGGCATGTGTTTGATTTAACATTGACATTTTGTTTGAGGTGTTTTTAATTGCAGGAGCTGCTTGTTAGTCAGGTCCCATTATGTTTTCAAAGGGCATCCAGAGATATGCACGATGAGGTTGGTTCAATCATCCATCAAAGATAAAATGTGGAAAGGACAACACAGTGCTCATATCTTTATTTTGCTTTGTGATCCTGCTGATGAAACATGACCCGCTCTGTCATCATTTCCCATGGGTGATATGGAGTCTACAGTGAGTTAGGTGAAGCCCAGCAGCTAGTTAAAGGGAAGACGACTGTCGACGAAATCAGTGCCCAGTTCGGAAGAACATCTTTGAAATATTAGAAACAACACATTTATCTTGTGTTGACACAGCTTGTGATACTCAACAATCTTCAATGTATTCCAAATAATGGATGCATTGCAGTGGTATTTGTATATGTAGACTGTCATAATCTGAAAATATCTATCAGTGGGTTGGAAGAGGCAGTCCTCAACTCCTGGCTCAAAAGGCTCTTAAGTGAACTCCCAAGACTTAAACAATGTCGGTGGCTGGAGCACAGTGCAAACATTTCGAAGCACAGTGCAAACATTTCGAACATATGGTAAGAAATAAAAGAGGACATCAAGTATTTTCAATTATTAACTGGTAGCATTTCACTTTATTACACGTGATGTGCAAATAACAATAAATAAGAAAGGTTTTGTGAGAACTTTGCGGTTAGTACAGCAATAACATTTTAAGGGGTAGTTTGGTCAGAAATGTTATTAGCCCAATTGATCAAGCATGTATTTTAAAACACAATCGTTCTTAAAAAAGAATTCTGCTGCAATTTACCCCAGTTTTTCTCACTTTAACACATGCAAAATGATAGTTCAGTTACTGCCATCTTGTGCCATTCCTATCAGTTGATCCATCGACCTAAGTTCAAGTGCCCTTGCGGCACTAATTCAGATCAACCGCCCCTAACGCTGACATCACTAGATGCTCACGATGAGCTTCACCTATTTTAATGACGTTAGTGGTCAGCATAGCCCAATGTACCCTGTCATCATCAACGTCATAGCGTTATCTAACGCTGAGCCAGGATCATGAACACACTCATCCACAACCGACACAAAACAATAAAAACAGTTTATTTAGAAGAACACATCAATAGCCTGGAACTTAAGAAGTACTTTAAATTTTGACCTAATGCTGAAAAGAGGTAATTAAGTCCACAAAATGGGGATAACATTTTCCCAATTGAGGTTATAACTAGCAAACATCTTTTTTTGTTTAACTGTGAACCGTGATCTTATAATGCTGGTTCCGTTCATCGATCAAATAATCCCAGTCTTTGCATTCTTCACAGAAAGTTATTATCTTCCATCACAGATTTCTGATGAAAGCTCATGGCGTTCCATTGCAAAGAAGAAATAAGTGATTTAAATTTAAAATGCAACACTTTCATATCCGCACGTTTTCAGAACCTATAGGCTGCCATACCGCTCTTTATTACTGAAACTGCAAAAGGACAGATTGGTGTCTGGCGTTCTTCCCAGATAATGGTCATCACAGATACGCTGTTGATGATCATTGTCCAATTGCTGTTAAAGAAGCCGTCGACCAGCGAGAATGCAAAAATATATTTCAGAACCCAATTTATAATTGTAAATACACAGTTAATTTATGTTTACTAACAATTTAAGTTACACGTTTATTGTGTCTATTATTCGCGTCAAATTGAACATTCATCCATCACAACATAAATCATGTAGCATACAGCACACTTAACTAACCATAAACCGGTTATTTCTAACCTCACTTGGATACATTTTATTTAAAACTTTGCTTACATTGTGTATTGTATTTCCATTTTCCCTATGTGACGGATGACCAACCACTTCGCAAGACAGATCTCAGTAATAGAAACTTAGCATTCCTACACAAGCTTTCAGTATACTGGGCCTCATCACGACTTGGGCGGTCACGCCGGTGGCATTACCGCCGGCGGTATTAGCCCTACCGCCGAACTCCACGGTGCTAATAGCGCCGGATCACGAGTTCGGCAGTAATGTTAATCCCCATTCCTTATTGAGCCCATTCGGGAATGCCCCATTCCCCATTAGGCTCAATGGGGAAATTTCGCGCTAATACCGCCGGCGGATTTCCCGCCGGCGGTATGAGTGCGAATTTTCGGCGGATTTCCCCCTAGCTAAGAGCTGGGGCGTAATCCGCCGAAGTCCTGATTTGGCGGACCCTTAAATACGGTGGTAATAGCACTACTGCCAGATTTAAAGGTTACCGCCAAAGTCGTGATGAGGCCCATTGAATCTTATCACATCTTTCTAGATATACAACACATTTTGGCCTTTAGATTGTTAGTGCAGTGGATTAAAGGACATATAGCAATGCAACACTTCATCCAGCATTCACAGCGTGTCAGAGTTTTGTTTTGGTAACACATGACACAAAATTGAACAATATTAATGGTAAGCTGTGCAGTGAACAACAACAAAATATTTAAAGTTTCACACATATAAAAAATATTGACCTACATTTCAACTGTATCAATGCGCTTGGTCCCACAACATGCACGTATTCTTTCAAAGATGATCCTAGGCGAGGTGCAGACAGGCTTAGATTTCCCTTTACTTCAATAGGGCAATGACTAGAAAGAAAAACATTAACAGTGCGAGGCAGTTCTTTTGGCCCAAAGTGGCCCCTTTCCTTTCTGAAATAAACAGAATTTGAATACAGAAACGGTGGGTTAATATATAGAGATGGCATGAATGGCCCAGGAAGGGAGGGCTGTGGGAGGGGTGATTTTCACACCAGGCTGGGTGGACAGTTGCAGCCAGGGCAACGCGTACAATGAGCAACAATGAAAAGAAAATATAGTGGGTGTCACTAAAGGTCCAGCATGCTTTGAATGTGTGCAGTTTTGAAAGGCTTACTGGCTTCTGTGTATATCTAGTCCAGCAATCATACTGATGTCTGCATTGATCCATGCATGTCTGGTTGTCCTCCACATGTGAACCTCCACAGTAAGATGCAAATGTGCAAACACCACAGGTGAATGTTCACAGTGAACATTGGCAAGACATATTTCTTGGCTCATTATTTCAGTGTTGCTAACATTGTGGCACAAAAATATTTGGTCTATTTCTATGTGCAACCACTGAACATGATTCCTACTTTCCAGCGAGGTTAAACTTAATTTATTTTATTTATTTATTGGTTATTTGTAAAGCACATATACATAAAATGCTGTTTCAAGATGCCACAAGACAAAAAAAGAGGGCATGGAAGAAAAAAACAATAACAGTCCAACTAGGCCTTGTGTCATTCAGATCATGGAAGAGCAGTAAGAATACGTGCAGGGGGAGGAAGTGGGGAGTGGGGAGGTATAGGGCGGGGCAGAAGGGAAAATGTTAGGGTGCAAGGGATGTGAGGGGCAAGAGGAGGTCTACAAGTGCAAGAGGGAGGAGGAGGGGAAGAAGAGGGAACATGGGGATAGGTAAGTGCTAAGGCGAGGCCAGGTGGGCAAGTGCCAGGGGAAGCAGAGAGTGAGGACCACATGCAGAGCGCGATGATGGGGGTGTACCAGGCTTGGTAGGGGTGCACACCCCACCAGGCTTGTCAGGAGAAAGGGGCCCAGAAGGGCAAGTGCATGTTGCAGTGGGGGACAAGAACACAGGGTGCTAGGGTATACTGGCGAGGAGGTCCAGGTGCCCTGTGGAGCAATGCAGCGGAGGGGGCATTAGCAGTGGGGGGGATGAAGAAGAGAAAAGTTGGGTCTTGAGAATCTTACAGAACTTAAGGAGATCAGGCAGATGCCTGAGAGGGGCAGGGAGGCCATAACAGAGGGATGCTTGTGCTGAGGAAATAGATCTACCCCACACTCTCTAATTGGAATAGCATCTGATCTGTAGAGAATTGTGGCTAGATGACCAAAGGTGAAGTGCTGTATTGAAGGCACGCTGGAAGGCGGATCTGGGGGAGAAAATTGGAGGAAAAGAATGGGGAAGCATACTGGGTTCCCCACGGGAATGTGTCCAGAAAACCTTGCTTTAAATTAATCCAGTTGTATGTGATGTACCGCACCTACATAATACCAGACAAGGTGGCTAGATTCAGTTCCAACGTACAAGCAACATGTCCTTGGTGCGGCAGCACGGGGGCGGCCTTAGTGCATATGTTCTGGGGTTGTGCAAAGGTACAAAGTTTCTGGGCACAAATAGGGCATGCTTGCAGGAGGGCCAGAATCACTAGGTACAACTGGTCCCCGAAGGAGCGCTGGTTGGGCGCTTACCCAAGAAATAGCAAGTACAAGCATGTCATAAAATTCATGGACTTGATCTGCATTCTTGCTAAAAGGTGTATAGCCATGGAAGTCAGCTGGGAGCCCGCAGTACACACGCTGGCACAGGCAATTTGAGTTCTGGGCTAAGGTAGAAACTAAAGTGTGGGTAGGTGTAGTAAACGGGTTGGAGGTGCTCACTAGTGCAACCTACTAGTCCTGGAAAATGTTGGTTTGTGACATGTTCCACCCGTCTGATGACAAGTCTCCATAAAGGCTGCAAAACACCATGCACTGTAGTAATACTATTTTACCTTGATGAAAGGAAAGTCCCTAAGGGACACTTATCAGCTGACAATTGTAAACATTGATACATATGCTGCACTCAAATGTAATGTGGTAAAACACTGTCTTCAATGTATTCCTGTGATTCTACCCTGAACAAAGGTTATATGTCTGTGTGATTTGGCTCACTGTGTGCAGAACGTTTTCACAGTTGTTGTTATGTTAAAGTTGTCTTTATTGAACTGTGATTGCTTCATGCATAAACATGCTGAAACAATGATACTGACAAACGAAATGTATTACACGGCCAGCGGTAGCGGTCGTGTAGTCATGGTTAAGTTGCTAAACTCATAGGAAGATCACTTTTTTTTCGCCAGCTTATAACTTCGCTCTCCCTGGATGAATCCTCACGAAACTTTGCAAAAAAGTATATGGCCGGCTCTGAATTTCGCCAAGTTGGGTGAGGTTTTGTGTGTGGGGGGGGGGGGGGGGCGGGAGGGGTAAAGTTATAGTGGGTTCCCATATTTTTTTTTCCCCATAGACTGAATAGGGAAAAACTTTGCACACGGCTTCAGCCCGAACGGCTGGATGGATTTTCACCACATTTTTGGCGGGGGCTTGGGTCAGAAAGCATGCTTTTGTGTATTGGGTGCAAATCCAAACAGTACTTTTGTTGCAAATTACTGAAATGCATGTCCCAAAAACAGTGTGATATCTGGGTCCATTCGCAGACCCATTTCCCTGTTCGCTCCGTGGACTGAAGTGTCATTGGCCTGGGGCACGGCATGATGACGGCGAACGTTGGACGTGGCCGGTGGTTGGCTGGTGGGAAGCGTGCTGTGCATCAACGTTTTTGGGAAATGCTGCTATGGTGTGTTGTAGAACAGTGCGCCAGCGAAAGGGATGGACAAACATAATGTACGGCATGTGGTGGTGGGAAGAGGGGATGGAAAGGGTGGGGGAGAGAGAAGTGGTTCATCAGAGATATGCAATTATTAGGTGGATGAAGACGGAGGAGTGGTTGCAGTATTAGTGTGTATTGCGTCAATTTGTGGGTACGTAGACAGCCGGCTACTCTGTGTGAGGATTGTAGACAGCTGTCATAACGGCCCGTTCGCTTGTGCCATGCCCTGTTTGCGGCAACCACTTTCTGTGGTGAGGGGTGGCAGGTGAACTTTAGAAGGGGAGTGAATTGCACATGGCATAGGCTGGGCGGGAGCGCAGATACCTGTGCTATGTGGATGGATAGTGGTAGATGGGCGCAGGGTGGCATGCATGGGTGCATGATGTATGGGTGGGTATGTTGAAGGATTAGACTATTGGGTGCATGGTGGAAGGCCATAGGCCAGTGTCCATGCACCGAACAGCCTAGGACTTGAGCTCACCAACCGTAGCAATGCCTGTCAGACTCTGCATCCAATTGAGGGGTGTGTGTGCATAGTGTGGTGTGCCCAGATTGTTTGGAGTAGATTTACTGTTGTGAACAGTATGTGGGTAGGTTGGCAGTGACACAATACTTACTGAATGGAAGTCGGTACGTCCGTAGTATGTGAATGCGCAGGGGTGCAGGAGGCAGTGTTTTATTTTTACAATATGCTAAATGTTACAAGTTTGTACTGGATAGCTGAATGGCGGTGCAGAGGTTGGGTAGGAGTGCTGGTGAGAGTGTTTTTTATGTGGATTGTGTAAGTTGGTGACATGGTGACATGTATGGTGGCATTATGTTGGGGTGGGCAGTGGCACAATACTTAGTGAATGGAAGTTGGTACATCTGTAGTATGTGAATGACAGTGCACAGTGGTGCAGGAGACAGTGTTTTATTTTTACAATATGGTAAATGTTGCAAGTTTGTACTGGATAGCTGAATGGCGGTGCAGAGGTTGGGTAGGAGTGCTGTTGGGAGTGTTGTGCTTGTGGATTGTGTAAGTTGGTGACATGGTGACATGTATGGTGGCATTATGCTGGGGTGGGTGTCAATACTTTCTGAGTGGAAGTGTGTAAAACAATATTATGTGAATGAAAGGGCATAGGGGTGCCGGAGACAGTGTAATGTGAGTACATTATTATGACTGTTGCATTTAATGCTGTGCATATGCATTGCAATGTGGAGGTTGGGTAGGAGTGCACAGGGTGCTGATGTTAGGAGAATGGCAGGAGATGGTGTAGTGAGAAGTTGTGTAGTGTGGCCACAGTTTGCAGTGTTTATGTAATGTGAGTATGGAAGAGGCTATGGGTGAAGTGCCACTTACATGTGCTTAGTTACAATGCTGTGTGTAGATTTCTTTGTAGTGGTTGTGTTGAAGGATTGGACTATTAGAGTACCGGTGGGTATGTTGAAGGATTGGAGTATTGAGTCCATGGCCGAAGGCCGGTGGCCATGCACTGAAGAACCTATGGCTTGAGTGCACCCACTGTAGCAATGCATGTGAGACTCTGTATCTGGTAGAGGGTTGTGCGTGCATAGTGTGGTGTGTGTAGATTGTTTGGAGTATGGTTACTTTTGAAAACAGTATGTGGGTAGGTTGGCTGTGACACAATACTTAGTGTATGGAAGTCGGTACGTTCGCAGTATGTGAATGACAGTGCACATGTGTGTAGGAGACAGAGTTGTATTTTTACAATATGGTAAATGTTGCAAGTTTGTACTGGGTAGCTGAATGGCAGTGTAGTGGTTGGGTAGGAGTGCTGGTGGGAGTGTTGTGTATGTGGATTGTGTTAGTTGGTGACATGGTGACACGTATGGTGGCATTACATTGGGGTGGGTGTGTTCAAGGCCTAGACTATTGGGTGCATGGTCGAAGGCCGTAGGCCGGAGGCCTTGCACTCAAGAGCCTAGGCGTTGAGCAGAACGATGGCACTGATGTATTCTTGAGTCTGCATACTGTCAGTATGGTGGAGGGTGTGGTTGAAGGGCAGTTTATATGTGGTTGGTTAGTGTGTTATGTGCAGATTGCTTGTAGTATGGGCACGGTTGTGAGTAGTTTGTGGTTAAGTTGGGAGTGACACAATACTTTCTGAGTAAGACAATAGTATGTGAATGAAAGGGCGTAGGGGTGCCAGAGACAGTGTAATGTGAGTACATTATGGTGACTGTTGCATTTAACGCTGTGCATATGCATTGCCGTGTGGAGGTTGGGTAGGAGTGCTGGTGGCAGTGGTGTATATGTGCATAGTGGTACATGGTGAAATGCTGACATGAATGGTAGAGGTACAGTGTGGGGAATGTTTGCAAGGAGCACAGCGACTGCAGCCTTGCTGGTTTGACAGTGCATTAGGCACAGGGTGGTGATGTTTGGAGAATGGGTGTGGAGCACATTGTACACGTGCTACAGTAGCACAAGTGAGTTCCAAAGGGTGTATTGTGCCTTCCATGGTTGTGGTGAAAGTCGCAGCATGGTACAGTATTTGGTGTACGGCAGGAGATGATGCAGTGAAAAGTTGTGTAGTGTGGCCACAGTTTGCAGTGTTTATGTAATGTGAGTATGGAAGAGGGTATGGTTCAAGTGCCACTTACATGTGCTTGATTACTGTGGTGCGTGTGTAGGTTTCTTTGCAGTCGGTGTGTTGAAGGATTGGACTATTGGGTGCATATATGGTAGGAGATGGTGAGGTGTAAAGTTGTGTACTGTGGCCATGAGTGCAGTGTTTATGTAATGTAAGTATAGAAGAGGGTATGTATGGTTGAAGTGCAGCGTGCATGTGCTTGGTTACCGTGATGTGTGCACATTTATTGAAGTAGTCCCAATGTTGTGCAGCTGTTGTGAATAGGTTGCCAGTGACACAATACTTTGTGAAAGGTGGGGGATAGGGGTGGTGCGGACTGTGGTATGTGTTAGGGAGAATTCTCTTTTTAGGCTGAATTTCCTAACCTAGTGAGTCCCTCAGCAGCTTTGCTGGATTTCTGGAGTTTGTTTTTTTCCATCCTGCCAAGAGTGAGACTCTTTTTCTCCCACTCTTGGACATGAATGTGGTTAATTCCTTTGAATGTCAATGGGCCTCATTACGACCCAGGCGGTAAGGGGTTTACGCCAGCGTAAACATCGCCGACCCTTACCGCCTGAGTACGAGATCCCTTAGCGCCATGGCGGATCTAACACCTGCTTTTAGCAGGTGTAAAAATCCATGGCGCTAAGGGACCTTGATGTTAATTACGCCACCGTAATTTACGGTGGCGTAATTAACGCCTTCCCCACTCCCATTATGCCCTATGGGGCAAAAATGGGAATGGGGAAGGGTAAATGGGGATTGGGGACTTACCGCCCCGCCAAGGTCGGAATGGGGCGGTAAGTCCGCCAACCCCCATGGCGGAGTTGGCAACTTAGCGCCATGGTCCATGGTGCCAATAGCGCCATGGACCTCCGCCAAGGTCGTAATGAGGCCCAATGTGTTCTATGGGATATGGGGTCTTTTACTCCATAGGGTCTCATATGTTTTTCTATGTGTGTTACACCGCACCCTCCGTGCCGTAACACTGGGGAGTGCTAGAGGATCCCCACCATAGACTCCATACCCTGGGACCGACTACTGTCTCCAAGGGCATGTAAAGTCACCATTGGCTTTACTAGACCTAAATTTACTAACAGAACTAGTACAAACCATCCTATTGTGGACATACTAGTAGGGGTAATTCGATTACCCCTGGGTCTGTTATTCGAGGGGCCACTGTCCCATCCCCCCTCGTCGAGTTTTGGCTGGTGGCAGTGGAAACTACTTGTTATATTCGACCCCGAATATAACCCTATGGGATTCTTCCCATTGTTGGAGGTTAATACTTTTTCTCGTTAATCTCTAACATACCACTGGTTTATTTATCTTAAATAAATCTATCGGTTGGTATTTTCTGCCAGAACTCGGTTTTTAAAATGGCGTCTGTGTTCGTCTCTGTGACTCCTAAACCAAAGGTTGAGCCCTTTGTTCCACTTTTGGCGGGCTTCTGCACAGAGGCCCTCCAAAGTGGTGCCATTCTGTCTGGGTACCACAGGAGGTGTGGGAGGGGGTTTTAGGCACCCTGGACTGAGTTGCCTTGCCAACTCAAGTCGCACTCTGGTGTGATTGACCCAAGTGGTGAACCACCCCGCTCACCACTTAGCGTGTTTTGATTGACAGCTAGGCTGAATGAATGGGGGTTTTCTGCATAAAAGCAGGGCCTTTGGGACTGGATCTTCAGAAGTCGCCACAGGACCTAAGAATCCGACGAGGGTAAAGCTGAGCCAACCTGCAACGACGACACCTCCGGTGGAGCCCTGCTGAACCGACTCACCACTTCCCAACGACAGAGGAGATCTTCCGGCTGGAGAGTCTTCTTCCCCTGACTGGTGGAAACAACCAGCCCCCTTTGCTTTTTCTTCGCTTCCAGGGCGTAGTGGTCGAATTGCCCGTGCTGAGCACCCCGGCAACCGGATAGCCACTAACCCGTACCGCGACCAAAAGGTGGTGCCTTGTGACGGAGCACTCCGTGGCTGGCCTCTTCCCTTGTGGTGCAACGATCTTCAACTTTCCTTCGACGATGAGAGCATCTCTTCTCTTGGCAAAGCCCCGACTTGCATCCACCACCAGGAACAACTGCCCCCACCGGAGCTGTCTCTCCACATACAAGGTACCGTGTCCGCCTGGCTTCCCTTGTGACGGTTAGCGTGAGGTGTCTTAATCCTCGTCTCTCCATTGGGTCGCCTCCAAGCCTTCTTAACTTTCTGTTCTGAACTGGTCCAATCTTTCTGTGACAATTTGCGCCAAAGACTCGAAGTGCATTTCCACTGTGATACTTTTTGGGACATATCGCCTTGCCTCTCTCCGAGTGGGCCTGGCCTCTGAACTCTGCGATCTTCAGTAGACCCTGCCTTACTTGCCTTGCATTTGTTCGTAAAAGTGTTGGTACGGAGTTGATTTCATACCCTGCCTCTTCTCTCCCGTCCTAACGAATACTAGAGTGCCATCTAGGTTAAAGCATTCGCCTCTGTCTGCAAATAAGTGGTGCCGTTGAATATAGACTTGTCGAACTATTGTTAGGGGGATTGATTTACTTATAGTAATTGTAATTGAAGTTGTTTGCCGTATTAGTGCCAGTGTGTTTTTCATAGATGTGTTTTTATAAATAAATAACTATATATCTTTACGCCAAAGCTCTGTTCTGTGTTTGCTTGTTCTATGGTGTAAATTGCTCTATTTTGTATACTCCACATACTGCCTAACTCTTCTTGAGGGAAGTCTGACTGCTCTGCTCAGCCATAGCTACCAAGTGAATCTGTGTGGCACAGACTGCTACCAAGTGGGTTTACTGCCAAACACCTGTAGTCCTAAATCTTTTGCAGTGGTCCCAGAGGGAACTGCACAGGTTTCCGCCTAACAGTATGTTTGTGGATTCTGCGAATTTGGATACTTTTCCGTGAATGAGTGTTATTTGGTGTGGGGTAGTTGGGTAGAAGTGGCACTACGTATGTTACGTTTGTGCATTTTGTTAGGTGGCGAAATGGTGGTATGCATGGATCCATAGTATTGTCGTGGGTGTGGAAAGGGCTGCACTGTTATGTGCATGGCCAAAGGTTGTTGGAACATGGTACAGTATTTGCTGTATGGCAGGAGATGGTGCAGTGCAAAGTTGTGTACTGTGGCCACAGGGTGCAGTGTTTATGTAATGTAAGTATAGAAGAGGGTATGGCTGAAGTGCAGCTTACATGTGCTTGGTTAATGTGATTTGTGCACATTTATTGAAGTAGGCCCAGTGTTGGCACCAGAATGTGATTGAAAGCTCTCCACAGAAATGTGATTGAGGCTACAGTGCTAACCGGTTCTGGCCAGGGGGAGTCTGTGTTCATACTAGGTATACCTCTTATACCTTCAGAATATCCGTTTGAATTCAAAAGACTTAATTTCCCCTTAAAGGTTTGTCTCGTCATGACCATTAACACATTTCAGGGATAGACTTTAAAGGTTGCAGGGATTGACCTAAGGGAATACTTCTTCTCACATGGGCAGTTTTACATGTCCTGTTCCAGAGTGAGCTCACCTACCTCTCTGGTAATTCTAGCACCTGAAGGGCAAACCAGTAATGTAGTTTATAAATACGTTTTAAATAGTTTTTTTCTAGGTTGCAGATGTCAAATTAGTAATTTTCTTTTTTTTGTCTGTCTCATTGTCTGTTTATAATTACAAAACAAAAATATTTCTGGACGCACAACAATGGAACAACTATCTTTGTTTTGTAGCCAAAATGCTGTGTCTGCAATAAACATTGCTTATTACTTTAAGGCATTAACCTGTACATTTTATTTTGTACAGTTTGAACAAAAAACTCATAAGTCTGTTGAAAACAATTGTACCAAATTCCAAAATCCATGCGAGCGAAGCCTTGGACAACAGCTAGTTAATAGTAAAATATCCATGAAAAAGTACAATAAAAATGATCAAAAGAAGAAAATAGGATTCAAAATCTTTATACAATGCAATAAATTAATATTCTTAAACAATGCACAATCAATGAAACTGGCAACTGCTATCTTCACATCTTGATAGATAGCTCTTTAAAAAAAACATCAAAGAGTCATTTTAAAATGGGTCCAGATCAGAGATATCTTCTCCTTGCTTTAGTTTATAAACGACAAGAACAAGTCTCATCACGAGTTGGTTGGTATTCCAGCAGTAAATCCACCAGAATAGTTCCCAATGCAAATACCGTTACTGCCACTTGGTTTGGCAACATTAACGCTGGATTGCAAGTGGTGGTGGTTGTGTAAGACCCCATTTATTTTGAGTCCAAAGGGCTCAATGGAGACATTTCGTTGTAATTACTGTGGCAGCAATTGTGCCATGTAATTGCACCGAAAATGGGCAGAAAGTCAGCAGATTTAACCTCAGCTCATATTTGGAGGTGTATCCCCCAACTGGCCACCTAACTCGTAATTGGGTGTTGTGGTAATGCAGCAGTAACGCTATTACTGCTGCATTTTTACTGCACTGCCCAATTCATCATGAGGCTCAAATGTCACTCGCACTCCACCAAATCAATACGAAAAAAAAAAAAACATTTATATGAACTATTCATTTACCACTTATTAGAAAATGAGGCCAAAGGTAAAACACCAAATCTGAATTTCATGAAAGGCAACCTTTGCTCTGAAGTTTCTCGCCAGTTTAAATAGTTTTCATACCCCATATTGCTTTTAATAATAGAAAGTTAGTGGTTCAAGTGCCTCTTGAATCTTCATTTAAAAAAGGCTACTTGCCCAAAAATTGAGCCACTCTTTGAAGAGGATACGGGGGTTAGATAGGTACTTACACATGCTTCCCAGAACCTGGGCAAGCCTTACTCTGTTAACAGTTTCTATATAAGTATAAGCGATTTCCATTTTGGGATTTGTGTTGCAGTACGCTTCATCGATTATCGGTGGAAGACCAAGTCCACAGTACATAGGTGCCATTCAAACCTGCGAATAGAGTGTGCGATGGCCCATATAAAAGTCCGGAAAGTAATTGAGGATGTTCTGAGCGGAATACAATTTAAATATATGAACATTTTCTGTGCATTGTATAGGTTGTATTATTTAGGGTATGATTATAAGAATATTGTTGTAACAGTTTTTGCAGGTCATTCTGTTTTATGTGTTAACAGCATACAGGGGACTTTTGTTAGCACTTACATGCTGCTGAGTCCACTGTCTGCAATGTTCAGCTTTTGCAAAAGAGTAAAGCCAGACAAAATGACCTTCACTCTTTGTATTTATGGTACGTCTTGTACAAAAGTAAATGCCTCCTGCAAATGATGCTTTGGAGACAGCCTTTACAAATTAGCAGGTGTTAAAGCGGTACATTCTATAGAAATTCATTAATTTTACTGCTGAATGAAAATCTCCTTCAGGCATACAATTCATTGTATTTCAAGACAGAGGAGGAAAACAGAGAGGATATGTTAACTCCTCTTTGTGCACCTTCTGTGCTTTGAAAGCGATGAGATATGAGTTGGAGCAGTAAATGACTGCATAACGAGATAATTACATGCTGTTCTGCCTTCAGTTACCACCCTGTCTATATAGAAGAGTACTCCTTCACGTTTATTTGCATTGTATATGCGTGCCTTCCTGAAAGTGTGTTTTATGTTGAGATTAAGGTAATGTTTTTTATATATTTATTTAAAAAAAGATGACTATATTAAATAAATACAAAGAACGAGGTTTGTTTTTACAATGAGATTCATTTTGCTAGCAGAGCTTGCAAAACATGACTGCAGTTATTGCATGTTTGAATCAGGCACATAACATGCATCACACATGTACCAAACAGATGTGTTGCACACAATGCATGCTTGAGTCTCTCCTTCTGAACAACACTGAACACTCACTGCCATTTACCTGATTCTATTGGTTTTTAACACAGGCTATATTTTCTGCATAACTGAAGAATCCAAACTCATGAATCAAAGCAAACATGTTAGGGCAAATATGTTGAGCACCATAAACGTAAAGCTCGGAGTGGAGCAGCACAGCCCTCATTAAATGAGTTAGTAATTACTGTATTCTCACATGCAGGACAAGTAAGCACTCACGTTCTAATACTCCTTCATAAGCATATCCACTTTCTCAGAAAGTATGCTCCACATATACCACTCTGCTATACCTCAAAAACCATACCCATATTCCCCATGAACTCCCACCCCTTGAACCTACAATGAAATCTCTCTCGCCCTGGTAAACCCTGCCCTTTCATGAACTGCAGCTAATTGTACTTCTTTTTTATTTATTTATTTACATTTATAAAGCACACAGGCGACCCTAGGGCATCGTGGCACTGTTGCCTAGTGCTTGCTTAGTTACAGGAGATAGGATAACAGAAAGATACAAGGCAGTGCATAAATACATTAATACAGTGACATTTGCATGCGATACAGCTCAAATCCTAATGGAAGTGTTTCCGAGGGTTACAGAGGAACCATCTGGAGCTCTTCGTGAGATTAATGGCAGGGGGATTTAGTTGAAGAGCTTGGTTTTAGTGCTTTGCAGAACGCTGCATGTGAGGGTTCGTTCCTGAGTGTGGTGGGCAGGGCATTCCAGTTTCTTTGCGCTAGGAATAGGAAGCTGAAACCCCCATTTGGCTCGTTTGAATGTAGGGATATTCAGCTATTGGAATGATAGGACCTCCTTGGTCTGAAAGAGGTGCAAATATCAACTACAAATATCGCAAACACTCTCTTACACACACCAGTATGCCCCCAGCAGAATATTACTCATACCCAAAAGGACACTACAACCCTCAGCCTAGAATCCCCTCCCATGCTGCTCATTCCTATGTACCACTTCACTTATCCTAAAGACCCCTGTCACATCATCGCGCCTCCTCGGTGGAAACGCTGCTCCTTCATAATGGTGCATATCGAAGGTCCAACACAGACAACATTTGTTAACAGCAGCATTTGAGGCCCCTACACTTAGACACACATTATCCACCAGCTCAAGAAATCAGATTCCAGGAACGAAGTCCCCCTGCCTTTCACATGCCCATTGTAAATCCCCAAAAACTCCCGAGCTGTATCATGGACATCATTGACATTCATCATGAAGCCCAGCCAATGGAACACATCTACTGAAAGTTCCAGCTGCAAAAGCAAGGTGTCTGCCTCACCAGACATCAACGCACATCCACCACAATATCAGGGGCTTTGAGAAGAAAGACTTGATGCCTGCCACAAATGCACCACCCAGATGATATGCAAAGTCACTGGGCAACACACATTGGGAACAAATATAGTAGATATTTGGGGTCCAGAGAAACCAACCAGCCTACAATAAGCAGATTGCCTCTAAAGAGAAGACGCTCCTCTATTTCTAACTGGTTGCAGGAGACGTAGGAGACTAACCTGTTCAGTATGTGCAGATTTAACACAGACTGACACAATACACCAATGAATTCTACATATATTTAACAAAAGTGGGTCTGTCACTCAAATATGGTCAGCTAGGAGACATTTGAAGATAGGGAAAGAACACAGGTGCAAGGTGAACCTACCTTTGTGATGGAAAACATGCCTGGACCTTGCCTTTCGGGTGGGAACCAGGCCAACATATTTAGTATTCAAACAGCAAGACACTGAATGGAATGAAGAGTTGTGTTATCCGAGTTCTAAAAATGCAATGTTGCCAGTAACAAGATGGACTTTATAGTAACCCTATCACTATTGACCCCAGGGACGGTGTTGGGGTCTGTCAACCCATTTAGTTGAAAGGGGCACAAGCATCACAGCGCTCCCAGCAACTGCCCCCGTTTGCCAGTCAGCAGTTTAACAAAAGAACAATATATTCCTTTCTATATTGCTCTCTTTCTGGGGCCTTAAAAGCACACTTTACAGTGCTCGCTTTACATGCTGCGTTTGCTGGAGCCCTTATGCCGTCACTTCCCTCCAGGTATACAGAAGTGCTCAACTCGTTGTCTTTTGAAACCAGTCCATCCACATCCCGCACTTGCTGCAAAAGAAGGTTTTATAGAGTTTCAGATGGGCATTTAATGTTTCAGTTCCCTGCAGGGTGTCCCTCTGGTGAAAATCGGCAGCTATTAACCCCGGCCTATACGTCTTTGTTTCTATAATAATGTATATAATGTAGGCACCCCACAGGTGCCTCACTGTTTTCTGCTCTAAGCAAAAGGGAGCACCTACCATCATGCTTAAATGGGCCTCCACACATCTTCAGCCAGGCCTGATTTACCCAGAAGTTAATATGTACCCTCTATGATTGGACCATATTTCATTTTTCTATGTAAAGGTCGCAATTTCGCAATGTTCCATAAGCTCCAAACCTACATTAGGGAAAATGCTGCAATGTCGTTGAGACTTTCCCTAACAGGACTCACAGCTGCCATGCAAGACCCTGATGCACTGCACTGAGAACATGTCCATCATGCTCCAGGAATCATCTGCTACGACCTATTGGCTCCTCTTAGGAAGGCCACATTGTTCGACTATCTTTTGATGAGGTGTTGGTACCTACCGACCTGGGAATGTCAAGTATAGACGAGCGAAAGTATCCTTGACCAGGCTGCTGCAGGTTATTGTCTTCATACAAGTTTTTTTGATTTTTTATTTTATGGCATGCAATCATACTCGTGTCTTATAAAAAAAAATACTCTTGCAGCGGCATTCCATAGGTCAACACCTTGAGGCTATCTGTCAATTAAACTGTTGAGCACAGGTAAAAACAAGTCCCTACCTAGATTGAACAGTGTTTAATCAGGAAACCCTATGATTAAGATAGAGATCTGTGATCTTTGTCCTCAAGGTGGTTTGTTCTCATCATTGCTCAGTGCCAACAGAGAATGTATTGATCATTAGCTTACCTGTACCGAATTTTGATATTCTTTTATTTTGTACACTATTTACGCCACAGTGCGTTAAGGCTCTTTAAGAAGAGGAAACGATCCTCAAAACGGATCAGCCACAGACAACGGACTTTCAAGTTTTGCTTTGCTCTGTTTATAAATTGTCACTTTGAAAATGTAATATACATCATTTTTACAAACGACTCATTTGAGATATTTTCTTTGATGAAATTGATTCAGTGAAATTTGACATCATTTATTTAAAATGATCCTGTGTTCCACAGTATTTCATAGTGCGCAGGGGGCGGGAGGATTCTACATTTCAGTCATCTTTTCTTGTTTACATTTTGCTGTGGTTTTGTGCCAGGACCACAGTTCCTCCCCGGCACCTTTAATTATAATTGAAATATCATCTGAGACCAGTAATCCAGATGTTAATGCCTTGGTGTGCACCAACGCCTCGTATTTCCAATTAAACGGTTGAGGGCATGTAAAAACAAGTCCCTACCCAGACTGCACAGTGTTTAATCAGGACTCCGTATGATTAGTATTAGAGCAAAACATGCTGTCATAGGCTTTGTAGAATATTTAGGGTGACAACCCTATTTGTCTGTGCAAATCCATGACTCAACCAGAATTCTGCACCAGGGACCTGGTTAATGGTGGATGTAGCAGTAATGGAATGAGCTCAAAGGGTGCTTGGCCTTTTGACTGGTGAATAAACCTACATGACTTGGCTCCAGCAAGAATTGACTACCCTTATGGTATTACATGGTCTGGCCAGAGGGAGACCAGGGCTATGATTGGTGAGTACTAGCCACAGCATTAGGGTGGAGCAGCAACTTATGGTCAACAGGCTATAGCTTAATAAAGCCCTGTAGACTGAGGGAGGGGTCGTTATTGCGCGATAATGAACCATCTCCAAGTTATGGCACAAGGGGAAGCCGAGGAGCATAAGTTGTGGAAGGGTCTTCATCCCAAGCGATAATGACATCTCACAATGTCTCTAAAGATATTAGCAGATCGTGCAAATACCAATACATGTTTTGGAGGTTTCATGCTGAATAAAACAATTGTGCTTTAAATAGACATTTGAATGTCAATTAAATATGGTTTTATTTTGTTGTATTTAAATAACATGGTTGTCTTCAAATTAAGCATTAATTGGTTGAACTGCAACAGGTTTAACATGCGCATACATGAGGTGTCATGTAAAAATAAAGAGTAGAATGACACTTCTGAAAATGCGCCATACATAATTTATTAATGTTGATTATGCCCTTTGGTTTACACGTGTTTCAGCCTTGGGGCCTTTTTCAAAACAGTTTGGAATAGTTTTCATCGGTGTCAATCCCGGGTTAATCCCTTTGATGCTCTACGTTCACGGAGCTAAGATCCCCTTGCTGTCGCAGCCTCTTACAGGGATCCAATTCTATCCAATTGCATAAGGCAAATTTATAATTTTCTGGGTATATATCCGGTTTTGAAAAAGGCCCCAAGGCTGAAACAGGTGTAAACCAAAGGGCATAATCAACAATAATAAAAATTGGTGGCACACTTTGATAAGTGTCATTCGAATCTTTACTTTTTATGGAGTAGGGGAAGACTCCTCTGGCACTTCAAGTGCAACACAGCATGCAATACAGATCGTTTTTCGGAAACCCTGTCACAGACAGAATCTCCCTGAACGCCCCAAAACTTAGATTGCTACAATCATTTAAAAATGAAATGGTTTCGCTATAAGAAAGGGAAAGCATTTTCGAACGTTTTTCTCTTGCTTTTCATGTGTTAATGAGGACGCTGCAGTAAAAAAGAAAGGTACTCCCAGAGAGGAAGTGTGTTGAAACAACATCTTGCCTGGAAATTGCATTGCTTTTTCCCTGTCTGCTTCTGAAAACAGAACATTCAGAACGCAGTCAATGCCAGTGCACTCTAATAGAACATTAATACTGACTGACTCTGCCAACATAGAGAAGTCTTGGGGAAAAAAACTAAACAATTTACTTTTTTTTCTGCCTCCTTACATCTAGGTTCAGAAGTGTTGTGGGGAGAGGTGAGGTTGTCCCTGGATAGCCAATATAAAGCCTCTCTCTGCTTTTGTGTTGGTGGAGACTTTAACCTTTTATTGCTGCCATTTAATGATTGTATTTGCTAAACTGTTGGGGTATTATAGCAATTGTCGGTTGCTTTTTATTGTGTAAAGTGAAGTTCACACGTTTATTTTAACTTACTTTGTCGCTGCCGGTAACACGGCTCTGTCCTCTTTTTATCACTTTCAGAGGGTGTTTTCCGCCTCACTGTCAGCTGCTTCCCCGTCATATCATGTGCTGTGGCACTTGCCCGTACAGCCGACGGGTGCCGCGGGCACGCCATCAACGTGCTTAAGGCAAGCCCGTCTGTGCCCGTCCATGTGCAGACTGCAAAGGATGCTCAGGTTAAGGTTAGTACATGCTCAGAAACTAACGTTAAAGAATGGAATATTCTTGTATCTTTGGCCCGCCTCGACACCAAATGGCCTATTGTCTTTCAGAGTACCCTGGCCATTACAGAAAGTAGTCTCACTGCCGATTTGCATTGTGCTCTATTAAATACCCGTTCGCTACCCACTCACTCTTTGGAATGTTATGACCTATTGCCAATAGTCAACTTATGTCCTGTTGCTAACGGAAACATGGCTTGTAGAGTCATCTGGCCCTGCAGTCGTTCTAGCCCTCCCTCCCAATTATGAACGTGTGCATGTGGACTGCTCTGCCCTCCTCCCTGATGGTGGGGTAGCTCTGATCCACAAAACTAAATACAAGGTTTATTACTACATTCCTAATCATGAAAATGGAATGTGTACTTTGTCGCATTTTGGTTTCCCCTACCTGTACACTTATCACCTTGGTAGTTTATCGCCTACCTAGGTCTGACATATCATTTTCTGTAGAATTCCCTGCCTTTGTGCTGGAGTTACAAACTAAACATCCCAACTTTCTTTTCGTTGGGGACTTTAATCTCCAGGCGAACACCATCACTGCAGGGCAGGTCTCTAACTTTATGTCTCTGATGCAGGATCTAGGTCTCCGTTAATGGGTTACGGGGCCCACTCACCAGCGAGGAAATATCCTCGATCTGGTCTTCGCTCATACAGACTCTCTTTCTTCAGTTGCTTCCAGCCCGTTACTTTGGTCTGATCACTTTTTGGTATGTTTTACGATCCCTTGTCAGGTCCCTTGTTTTTGCCCCATGAAAACTGCTATTTCCAAACGTAGCTGGACCAGAGTATTTGACTCTGCGCTGATTACTGCGTTGCACGCACATTGTAGGGCCCCCGGGGACTGCTCTCTACCTGTTTTGGAGACTGCTTTCTTGGCAGCTGCCGACCTGCTGGCTCCCGTCAGACTCTATAAACAGAAAGCTCGCTCTCCGGAGCCCTGGTTTACTGATGATCTTAAAGCACATAAACTATGTGTTAGGCAGATGGAGCGAAAGTGGTGCCTCAATTACTCCACTGAAGCCAAAGCTTTATTTTGCTGTTGTCTTTCGGTCTACCATAAGGCAGTGATTACAGCCAAGAAACTCTATTACAGTCACAAAGTACAGGCGGCCCTTAACAAACCTAAGGCCCTCTTCGAACTTGTGCAATCATTATCATCACCTGAGAAAGGTGTCGCCTCAGTTCCCTCTTCTCAAATATTTTATTATTAGCCACTCCTTTAACCAACCTGAAGGATTTGACAATCCATTATTTTTCATATGCAGATAACACACAGATATGTCAATGTACCTCCTGCCCCGCCCCCCCGCGCCCTCCAGCCCGTCTGCACTGCCCTTGTGGGCTCCCTGCCTGGCGGATGGACATCCCACCTGGAACTCCTTACCTTAGCACTTAACCAGTCCACTCCTCCCTGGCTTCCCTTGCCACTTCCCTATTGGGCCCCCATCAGCACTTGCCCATACCTTCCCCCTCCCCCTCCTCTATCCTTCCCTTATCCCCTGCACTTCTTCCATGCACTTGCACATCCGAATGCCACAGGGCCTAGTAGGACCCTGACTGTATATTTACTGTTTTTGTTCCCTTTGTTCCCTCGCTACTCTTGCCTTGTGGCTCCTGGAAACACAATTCTAATGTATAGGCGCCTAACAAATTCTCAATAAATAAATGCATACACAAATAAATGAGTCAGTACAAAGCCTAGGATTTCAGATGAGCAACAGCTACCTACAATATAATACTGGTGGAATGGAGCATTTTATTTTTGTATTAAGAAAGTCCGAATAAGACTATTATGAAACAGAACATTTTTTTTTTTTTTTCAATATCACTCAGGTAAATAAAAATGAAATTGATGCTTTAATGGATTTGGATGTCAGAAAAATCAAATTAAACTATGGCAAGAACCTGTATTGAAGGTATGCTAGTGCACTGCCTTCCACATGCCCTAAAGAGTAACGTTGTTTCAATACTGCTGTAGACAAATAGACTGTGAGACCTGCAGAGTATCCCTGTCCGGACAATATGGCCCGAACACTGAATCAGCAGGGTACAATGGAAACCATACATTGAACAGTAGGCCACATGTAATGTGTTAAACTGAAACTGAGCACTTTCTATCAGAACATACGCCGACTTTGAGATCCTGCTTTGCCTGTGCAATTCTATTCTTCAGACCCGCGTGAGCCTATCTCTACATAGAGCGGATTGCTCCATAATACATCATGACTTGTTGCCTGGTAACTGATACCCACATGACATTTTTGTTCTGGTGCTTAGACAAGAACAAGCATTGCCTTCACGGGTGAAGTGTTACTTTTTTTTGCAATAACTGGAGTTGGCTATGTCCCAAGCAGAAACAAAGTTTACCTCCTCGCAGCCCACTGGTCTTTCCTAATTCTTGCCAACCAATCATGGCACCTCAGAGCCTAGCTGCATCATATCAGCAATCAAGGCTGTGGTGTGATACCTCCCAGTGTTCATGAGAGAAAAACTTATATGTTGGGCACTGATCGTTTTTTGTGGATGGAAAAGGGTCCCTGCAGTGAGGCAACTAGTAAATGAGTTCCCTGGTCCTTTTCTACCTCAAAGAAAAATATATTCTCTCTCACCTCACACATCACTTGCAATTTCTAGATAATACTCATTGAAAGTACCAGCAAATACATTAATATCAAACGTCAGAATAGGTCCTTATAAGATGGATTTTCCTTTCATTGGACCTGCTTCTTGCATTTTTCAATATATTGTTTCAGAATTCCAGTCAAAATTCTGGTGGCATACAATAATTATCATAAGGTCAAGCTAAATCCATAAGGGCTGTTTCCCTGCGGCTATCTTTTTGTATGCTAAACTTCAGCTGCCCCCTCAACCAAGATAAGTACTATATTGCTTTGTGATTGATTGTCATATTCATTAAAATATTCAAATATGCATTTTTAATTGTTGCTTTCATATGTGGTACTTGTATCTGTTCCAAAAATCCATTCGCTATCTACTACATATCCACATGCTACTAAAGCCTGGAGAGTCTTTTACTATTGCATGTAAAGTGAATCTTGACCTGGACAGCAGATCGAGTAGACAATGGGCCTCATTACACGGTAGGTGCTAAACCATGGTGCTATTAGCACCATGGTTCATGCCGGTAATTTACCGATTCCGCCATTGGCGGAATGGGGAATTACCACCCCATTCCGAGGTTGGCGGGGAAGTGATTCCCAATGCCGCCATGGCCCTTACCCATTCCCATTTTTGCCCCATAGGGCATAATGGGAATGGGGACGGCGCTAATTACGGTACCGCAAATTGTGGTACCGTAATTAGCACCAAGGTCCCTTTGCGGGTCCCTACTTTAACGGCTGGTCTACACCAGCCCTTAAGGTCGGGTCCCGCAAAGGGACCTCGTAGTAAGGCGGTAATGGTTAACGGTCACCGGTAGCATTACCGGTGACCGTTAACCCTTACCGCCTTCCGTGTAATGAGGCCCTATCTCTTTGAAAGAGATTGGGTTTGTGTATCTAATAGGCTGACAACCACATGTTTCATGGGCGATCCCATGCTCTATGTCAGCACCAACAAGTACGTACTGGTATGCTGGAGATTGGCATGGAGTTGTAATTAATAATAATTCATCATGGTCCAGAACCTTTAATTTCCTTCTCACAAAAATACTTGGGCCTCATTATGAGATTGGCAGGGCGGGCAAAAACGGTGGTCTTTCAGTGGCATTACTGCCGCATTACTGCACTGTCGTACTACAGGGTTGGAGGTAAGGTGGAAGAAAGGCCTCCAGCAGCTGGAGGTAATTCCTCTGCCTTACCGACAAATAATCACCAAATTGGCAACATTACTGATGCCGGAATTACCGCCATTGTCAATTCTGCCGAAATCCTCATGGAGTCCGATGGACTGCAATAAATTGGACAAACACCACCTACCACCGATTAGAATCCAGCGGTAATTCTGCCAGACCAAGTGGTGGTAATGGTAAATCCGATTGGTGGGATTTGGGTGGATTTGGCGCTGAAATACCACCAAACCTGCAATGAGGCCCTATGTACTTGCATCATAAGAAAATTTGTAATAAAAGCTATTGTTTCCATAATAGAATGCTTTCAACATTTGCTGAGAACTTTGTGTGCAGTTGCAGGGGGAAGATGTGCCTGCCGGGCGATATTCACAGGACACCCTGCTAAAAATCGGAATGGTGTTTGAAGGGATCCTTCCATGTCCCCCTGAACAAGGGTGCACAACTTCAGTGCGGATGCAACTCTTTCTTTGTGACTGTGATGCCTTTTTGGTATGAATATTAGTAATCGATTTGATTTTCCGATCTGAGTTTCTAAACTGACCTTGAGGAAAACATTATAGTTTCAGTCTTCTTCCCTTAAGGCCATCAATGTACATGTGGTTGGGTTTTCCTGGCCTAGGTGAAAGTCTGAACCCAGTCCTCACCCTCATGTGTGACCTCAACCAATAAATACAATCGTAACGGGCATGTGCTTATCACTAATGTATTCGCCATGAGGCTCGCTGTGGCTGCTTTTGTTACAAAGCTATCCCCATGCAGTTAATCGCAAACATTGTTGAGAGTCAGGGTCATGTGATTACTACTAACCTGTGCACGGACTGTGTGAGTCATGAATGGATTCTTTATAGCATTAGGAACAAAGAAAATACTCAAGAAATAAATAGGACCTTTCGGGACGTTTTAGTACTTTGCATATATACCAAATGCATACATATTTCATGTGATTCCTACTCATAATGAGGACGTCTTTTTTAGGTGATATTTCAAATACCTGAGGTTTTTAATGTTACCACTGTCTTCATAACACTGGCCTGAACATCACGTTTAAGCGCATCTTGAGCTTGACAGCTGCGTTTAGGGCTGGGCTTGTCAACTATTGTCTTCCCCTATGATTGTAAAGCACTCCGTTGCTTTTGGAAGGTAGGTTTGCTCTCACTAAATACCCTAATAAAATAATAAAAAAGGAATCCAGTCAGGTTGCCAAACAGCCCTACAGCACACACAAAAAGTACCTACTGTCCACAGAAGTTTATTACAGGTGTTTCAATACTTATTCCAAAGGGATCCTGAACATTTAAGTGGCTTTTACAATTTGTTGGCACGGAGAACCGAGCCATGATATTTTCCATTATGAAGCAATAACCAAATACATTATTTCTATTTTCAAAATATTGCATACTTTCTTTTATAACATCTTCGTCACCTTAATATGGTAGGGTATTACAGCATTAATTATACTTAACACCAACTTACTTTTAACTTTGCAAATCCATTTACCCTATAGGATGAGGAGTATCTACAAAAACTCTGGGCTGCTAATCAGAGAGTCCTTACACTTGTGTCATGAAAAGGCTCTAGTACAGATTGGCTTGAAGTAGACGCGGGCTATCATATTTTGAGTATTTCGAATTATTCACTGCCTCCACCAGTTCATTACAGCCGAGGACATCTCGGGCTGGTGCAGCTGTTCACTGCGCCGATTCCAGTTAAGATCTGTTGCCTTCTCGCTGAATTAATAACGTGTTTGCAGTTGGATGTGCTCTCAATGTACAAGTCAGTGATTCATGCTCTGCCAAAGCACCTGTGACCTGCTGATATTGAGGCAATTCCAGCCTTCTGAGATAATTTGTACCCGGGAGTTGAGAAGGATGCAGAGGTTAAAAGTTAGCTCTGTGGACTGAAGATCATTTTTAAAAGATGAAGCTGGTTAAGCTAATGTGCCAATTGGATTGATCATTTTGAGGTGTGAATTTTAGAATGCATCAAAACATGAATCGGCTTCATGAAAAGATTATTTCTGTGCTCGCGGACTTTAATTGAAAAGTTGATCAAATATTGATTAAGGTTTGGGGTGTTTTATAAAGATGTATTTACTGGTATTCTCTTTTGTAACTAATGTGTAATTGAATGATGGACTCTGTAATTAGGTGTGTCTGGGTTTAATAAAAGACCAAGTAAGAAACAGTTGATCTCTTCACCGTATTGTGACTTATTGTACAGTATATTACTATCAATTTTTGACATTCTGGCATGGAGAAAGCAAGAAAGGCACTACGATGATTCTAGTCTGAACTGTGGTCAACCCATTTTTCTTGTGGTTGGGCAATGTTGGTAATCCATGTCTGCTAGTGCTACCTATCATTCGTACCTATTGCTTGATGTTGGTCTAAGGCTGATGCTCTGATTAACCATTCTGCTTGTAGCCTTTGAACAGAAATATTCATTTTAATTTTCGTATAACTGACATGCAGAGTCTGATTTAATGTTATTATTTTCAGAACAAAACATTGCTAACATTTAAATGTTGTGTTGAAGTGTAATACCTGCCGTCCTTGGCCTCTTCTACTTATTGGTTAAAGGTGCAACTAATTACTGATCCTAATTATGCACTTTTTTGTTTGAGAGCCAAATACTGCACTTGAACAAGCTTTTAGTCATAAATAATTAAAGCAAGAACTGTGCCATCCGTTTGCTGTCACTGACCAATGCACCATTAAGAGGTGGGAGGAGAGGTTGCACAACAATGTGTGGCTGGTGCACCTTAAACAATATTTATGTATCCAGAGTGTCAATTCATCAAAATACCAGGAGTAGCAGAAGTGATATCAGACACATAATAGCATCACAGGAAGTGATGTCGTGTGACCTGATCGTGATGACATCGCATGAAATAACATCACTTGGCATTTGACCTAAATGGCATCACCTGAAGTGAGTGATGAGTGTAAAACATGTGCATTTGCTTATCTTCTATATATAAAAGTGAAAATGTGTGGGTTTGTGGCCTCGGGTATGTTCCCTATACAATTCCACACTGTTTCAGCAATCTGCACCAAATCTTGCACAGTCACCTGTTAGAACCCTCCAGACATTGCTGGCTGCATGACACTTGGACCCCCCACCCCTTTCCCCAAATTTCAGCAAAAGACAATACATGTTTGTGGGTTTGTGGCTTGGTAAAGTGTTGTTCCTAATACAATTGCACACCGTTTCACCATTCTACACCACATTTTACGTAGTTACCCATTAGAACCCTCTGGACATTTCTAGCTACTTGACACCCCACTGCTATCCCTGTATTTCAGCATTTTAACACATGAGATGGTTGCCTGAAATCAGTGAAATATCAATGTGGTTGTAGAAGGACTAGTCACGACACAAGGAACCAATTTTGAGGTCCAGATGGTAGGTTCAGATTCAGGATATGCTTCTGGGCACAGTTACTGAGTACAACTCAATCGATAGAGTGATGGATGCCGACAAAGCCATGAACTATCCAATAGAATTCCTCAACTCACTCGACCCCCCTGGAAAGCCACCGCATCACCTTTGACTGAAAGTTGGCCCACCCATCATGCTGCTTCACAATCTCAACCCACCTAGGGTGTCTATTGGCAAAAGTTGAAATGACAGTGTTCAGCGGACGAGGGAAACAAAGCCTTACAATGAACATGTAATTTAGTAATATTGTCAACTATCATGCTGCTCAGAAATCTCCATCTTGTTCTCACGTACAGTTATACGTTTCAGAATTCGTTTTTAGAAGAATAATACATGGGGTTGTGTAGTCTTTATGATAAAACATTTTTAAAATGAGAAATAATCAAAACTTGTTGTGAATTGTTCTTTTCACCTTTCTTATGGATCCTTTCTGAAAAGCATAAAGCTACCTTAAGGTATTTCTAACAAATGGTACATATAAGGAAATAAAATACCGGGCAAAGTTGGGTATATCAGCTAGTATTTCATGAAATACCAAACAGGTACTATAGCAGACATAAGACTTTTGCAGCTACTAACTCAATTTCTTGTTGGGTGCTGCCATGATATGCCATGCATGGAGACGGTCAAGCTATGGCAGGCTATAGATCCAGTAGAACCAACATTGGCCTAATGAACTGCCATACATATGCCACTACAGCCTCATAGTGCCATTGCTGCCATCCTATACCAATATTAGCTGCACATCATGTATAGTAATCATACGACAAAGAAAGCCCCACATTCCCTGTTTCTGCCTTAAAGCAGTACACCAAATGTAGCCATGTATTTTTGTATTTACTATTCAATTTTACATTTGTAGAAGTGTAGAAAGCCCAAGGACATCTAGGCCATTATTGGAGGATGCTGCCATCGTATATATGCCATTGCCCTACAGTCTAGTTGCAGTCAAAATAAGTGAGTTACAATTTGATACATCCAGTTGCTTCTATAAAATGTCAAGTTCACCTTCAGATGTCCAGTAATGCCACCCAATGTCAATTAATGACTCAAACACTTGGTACGGTCACTATGTATAAGGGAGAGCCTCACAAGTCTAATTGCATGCGATCATACGGGAAGTTCGACCTCAAATGCCAAGTAACGCCATCAAATACCATCTATGCATGGAATAAGGTACTGTATGCTAATCCTTACGTTATTGATTCCATTATGTGCTAAGCTCATCCTCAAATGATCCATAAACACCACATAGTTCCTTATATGCATGGCATCTTTACCATGGGTAATGTGCAAATACAAATGCCACATAAGTCTCATGCAAATGGTATGTCAATAAATGTAATGTGCATCCTCATGCCCAATTTCATGCCAAATGCAGTCTCCAATGGCAATGAAATTCCACCTAGTTCCTCACATGCATGGCCTCTTTACAGCACTGACAGAGTGCATTAATTAACACGTACCTCTGAATGTATGTGTCATTTAGTGCACCTCTCTTTCCTGACTCCATCGGGCTGGTGTCCACTCCTTGGCCGGTAACACCTCCTCTCATCCTCCTGCAGCAATACGGTAGGATGCAGGCTTTCTCAGCTTCACACAGAGATCACATCCTTACCACCTATACTCTCTGCAGCATGCTTCAATGACCTAGATGGCATGCTTCCTGGATAATCTCTGGTCCTATTCTTGTCTGTACTACAACCCTGCCCCTGCACATGCACCCAACTCCCTTATTCAGTTTTCTGAAGGAAAGTTTGTTTGTTTGTTTGTTTATTGTTTTTGTAATGCACACCAAACCCTTAGATAACTGGGTGCAGCAGGTACAAGCATACTTAAAGCTTAGTTACACAGTGGAATAGGTACAGTAAGTCACAAGAAACATTGCAACTGATACAGTGAGAGGGTGTGGTAGGTTACATACATAAAGCCGGTACATAGGTGAATATAGCAGTGATATGTCCAACAGGGATCATATGTCATTGGATCGCAGCCAGTCTAGTGTCTTCGCCTTAAACTCAGGTAGGACTGGTCAGTTCTGAGGGGTAGTGGAATCATTTGTCTGGTATTGCTCATATGGTAAATGGCCACAAGATGGGCTTGTAGGCAGAAGTGGACGGTTTTACATGTAAATACATGCAAAACAGTTTTTAGATTGGTGTCACCCTGATTTTGATTTTTGTTCATTACCTAATCACATTCAGCTTTAGAGATGCCAGTATAATATAAGATTCACACATATCGCAAGGACGCCAATGAATTACTTTTAAGGTGACACTGCTTTAAGACTATTACATTGTTCTGAGCCTATGGGGTCATTCCGAGTATGGAGGTAGCCAATGCCGCTTATAGCGGCATGGCTATCGCCATACCAGGTACCGGGTCCGCGTTCCCTGAATGGGGAAATACCGGGCCATTCCGACCTTGAAGGGCCTGCTATTTCCCCATTCAGGGAACCGAGACCCTGTGCATCCCATTCCCATTCGTGCCCCCCATTCCCATTCGAGCCCCCATAGGGCTCAATGGGAATGGGGAGCATGCTAACAACGGGCCCGTTAAAGACTGGCCCGTTGTTAGCATGCTGGACTGCTCACAGGACCCGCTAAGTGGGTCCCGCGAGCAGACCTCGTAATGAGGCGGTAGAGGGTTAACGGGGCCGGCAGCTCTACTGGCCCCATTAACCCCCTACCGCCAGGGTTGTAATGACCCCCTATCCTTCGATTTATTTATGCTGACATGTAGGCATTTAAAAAAAAAAAACATGACTTATATAGCACTTTCTCCAAAACTCTTTTCTTTCAAAACAAATCTGATATAAAATTATCATTACCCAGATACTGAAATAAATACTGATGTGTTGATCTCAGAAGAATAAAAGGCTGAGTAGAGCTTGCTTGGATTTAAACCTGTGACCTGCAGATTACAAATAGATGAGAGCATTTAGCTCTTAACTCACTGTGCTATCTTTCCCACTGTTTCTCCTTAAATATGCATACCACATCATTTGATAATGCATTAACTCTGATGTTACATCTCTTATTATCATTATACTTACAATCACAGTGCTTAGAAGCAAGAGGAATATGCCATGGCCCATTTATAAATGTGATGATAGTGTTTTTATATTTCGTTTTTAAAAAGTACTCATGGTACAAAGAGAAGGTGGTGGGTAGATATCCCAATACATGTTTAACAGCATAATTGATTAAACAGCATAGTGTCTTGAAATTGGATAGCTCGGCGAGTTAAAATCTCCACATGTGCCAGCCTGGACTTTCTAAACTCATATTTCAGCCGGGCATAATACATTCAATTCTATTACATTGCATAGAAATAGCACTTTTTTGTATAGTGCTTTGAAGCAGTAGGAGTCAGGAGACAGACATGAAGCATAAAAATCTGGGCTACAATAACATCAAAACTTGGAGTATTTTTTACAGTATCCTAGGCCTCAGTAACATGGAACAATCATGTTAACTGTAAAGATACAGCTCTGGGTCTGGGGCATTGAGTCTGCCTGGTTTATACAGGCAAGCATGACTCTCCACCTGCACCTTTGCATATAAAGTACATTACAGAAAGCCGAAACTTCACAGGATAATTTCCAAAAATGAGCATTCTAAGAACTCGATTTACTTTTGGTTTAACACTGCCTCTTCGTTCCTTGCACAGTGGGAGCAGAAGCAGTGTCAGAGGTTGCAGGGAAGTCATCAGGGACCACATCTGCTACCCATATATTGTTATGCAGCACAATCATGCTACACGTGTATTAGCTCATTTGAGACTTGATACAATGCAGATGCATGTTGTTGCTTTATCATCATGTCCAAAAGAAACACTGGAGCTTAAGCATACTAGAATGTGCTAGTAATACACAGCCAGCCAGCTGTAAGAAATACCTGATGGGAAGCCTGTAGGCAATAGGCAGGCTGGCAAAACAAAGCAGCCCCTATTATGAGCTAGTGCATCTATCACAAGTCTCTGACACCATAGTTCTAACTAAAGAACTGACACACACAATTGGTTTCCTCCAGTGAAGTAAAGAAAAGTTGGGGCAGAAAACATTTAAAGCAGATCCTGGAGAAAAAAAAAACAGAAACATTTAGAGATAGTGCAAGAAACCTTCACAGAAACATATGCTCAACGTTTTAGCCTCTCCAGAGAGCAGACCTGTTAGTACTGAGGGTCCAGTACATTGTAGACAGTTTGGTACTAAAAACAAAACAGCTAAAATTAATAAAAATAGAGTAAAGATTGACAACCTGGTAAGCAAGTCTGGATGATTGCACTTTAAGATCTTTGAAGTGAGAGAAGCAGTGGGAAGTGATGATTGTCAAATGGCCATCAAATGTACAGTGATTGTAGAAAGAAAATCCTGATGCGTATGGCTAGAAATTCCAACTATTCAATCCAAGGGACAGACTTAGAAGCACACATACGAAATCCTATACACGTTGTGCTCACATTTCTTCTTTATTGCTTGAGAATCTTCTTGGCTTGAGAATCTTTGAGGCCAGTTATCACCACAATAATGTGCAAACTACAATGCTTTTGTATGTGTATCTCTAACAGAATTTGTAACACCCTTTTAAGGGAATTTGCACATTTGAATACTTTTCGCAATAACCTGCACACTTAAAAACGTGTACTCTTGGAAAGGTCATATTCCCCAAACCACCGGTGGAGATTGTTAAATTGGACATGCACTTCCAAGGCAATAGAGGAAACAATACATTGACAAATTATGGAGTAAAACAAAATAACTAGTAAGTAAAAAAACAGCAAACTTAAAATGTAAGTTCATAACAAAAACATCTATCACTAGACAGAGGTGTTTCCTGCCTTATTATTGGTTTGAATATCAAAGTGAATCTATACATTAATCCATAACGCATTGCATACCTAAACCTCGATAACGTGTGGAAGCAGGACACAGTAGAGACAAGATCCTGCAAATTACAATGGTATGGGGACATGCTCTGAATACAGACAAACCCAGGATTTTAACATATTTTCTGCTACACCTTTGTTGTTAAATCTCTGTTTGGTTTTACAGAGAATTGAATAGGGATCAACAATAACAAAGAATACAAACAAGACATGCAAATCTACCAATCCCTAAGGGTAATTTCTGATGGTATTTATTGAACAACAAGTACTACAGAGATTTAAAGGGAAGAGAGAAAGAATCACAATGCCTTGAACATATTGAAATTCCATATGGATTGAACACATTTTAAGCAGGAATGGGTGGGAGTGAGTGAAGGGGATAAAAGGTGAAAGAACAAAAAACAAAGGACAAGTGGTACGACACAATAAGCAACCGTGGTGATAGGGGAGTGGCTGAAAGGGCTAAAGTGAGATGATGTTAAACCTGAAGACAACATGAACATCAGTCAATAGTGCTGGATTTTTGACTCCTAAAGCCCAGAGGCAGGCATATGAACATTGTGTTACACAAAAAGGTTGCTGAAGGTCGAACATGTCCATTAATTTTCCTCCAGTTTTCATGACTGACTATATGACACCTTTTCTGCCCAGATGATTTACCTACCCCTGAATCCAGTAATCTATACAGTAGCCTGAAAATGATGTTTCCATTAGGTTAGGGTTTGTTGCAGGGTAAATATTAGAGCTCTATGCAGCCATCTTTTCCCACAAGATGTCTGGTAAATTGGCTGAGAGTTGTGACCAAAGACGTCCACACCACTAGCGATGGTAAAACCAATCCCGTTCACCACAGCAGTCCTGAAGGAGTTGAACTTCGTATAGAACAAAAGCATGTCTGCCAGTGAGCGTTTTTCCCAACCATAAAAAAAGCCAGAGGCAGATTGGTGCAGACCTGCATCAGGCATTCGTTCCATAGACCAAGACTGTCTGAACATGACATTGTAAATCGCAAAGCTAAGCAGGTATTCACTTGTACATTATTGGTGCATATCCTTTCACAGCTGCATCTTGATAGTAATGCACAGTTTGTCTGCCCATCTTTCTCTGTGGCAAGTGACATCAGGTGAAAGGTTAGTTTCAGTTTCAGTTTATTATATACTTATAGCCGATCAGCTTTGTATATACAATATACAATTACATGCATATATATCCACATAATACTTCCAAGTAAACATTATTATAAATCCAATACTGATGAGTGTAACTCAATGACCTTACACAAAGTAAATACATTAAAACAATGTACATATTAGGCTAAAACTTTAAAAATCATCATTGTTTTCCGATACAATTTCACCATAAGAAACATAAAATTGACATCACCCCATTTCATAAAATCGGGCCATATTCTGTTCTTTTAACTACAATCTACAGTATTGTGATGGGAAAGGTTAGGAAGGCAATCTGTTTTAATAAAATTGATGCTGAGATGCTACCCTTTTGAGACAGTGGCAGTAATGTTGGGGGTCACGAGGGCTGAAGTTATGGCTAGTCAACAGATGTTCAAATAATCTTGCCAAGGTGGTGTATTTCCATCTCTCCCTCTCATTTGAGCTTGCAATTCCGATATTGGAATGAGAAGAGGGAATCTATTGACACCAGATTGTGTGTTTATTCACATGCTCTCCTATTTTTTTTTCATAGAGAGGCGTTTTCATGAAGATATGCCTTTGTCTTATCAGAATGGCTGTTGCAGGCCACACACCATTTTAACATAAAAGCTTGATGATACCCCTTCAAATCCCAAAAAATTCCAAACATGCTTCTTATGCTTCAGACATTTCAGTGAGAAATTCAAGATGTTTGTATCAGTATATTGAAATTAAGCGAATCTCTAATATTGACAACATCACAATATTGTAAAGCTAGTGCTACCATAATGAACACATCTTTGAAAGTAACACCAGTTTGATTCCACTTGTTTTTTTTCCCCAGAGATACACTAGTCAGCTGTTTTGCAATATTATAAGAGATGATGAATTGTGCTTCTCTAAAAACATTGATATTTATGAAAGTGAATTTATTTCTGGCCAAGTTGATGCAGGAACCCTTAAAAATAGTCCTGTGACAGACTCTGGAGGTGTGGAAGACATTTTGTTTGAGTGGTTAACCTTAAAATATGAGAACACACCAAATTCATCAAATCAAAAAAAATAGGTGCAGCAGGGAGGTGCCCAAAAAGATATAAGCGTGTACACATTTTTGGGCTCCATCATGAGTTTGGCGGTGTGGTATAAATACAGCACTAATAGCACTAACACTGCATTACTGCACCACCCAATTACGTGTTTGGGGGAAAGTTGTGCGATTCACAATCAACTCTCAGCTAGAGGTAAATTCGCTGACTTTTTGCCCTTTTTCGGTGCAATTACTACAGCACAATTAAGAGTTGCAGTGATTACACCGTAATTGCCTCATTGCATCCGATGGACTCAAAATAAATGTGGCATACACCACCTTTGCCACTTGTAATATGACAGAAATACCACCGGACCAGTAATGGTAATTGCGTTAGGCAGTATTCTGGCAGATTTACCAAAGGATAACGGGTTTGAAAATAATAGAATCTCATTTGAATGTTCCTCCCTGAATTCTAAACCCATTTTAACTTCACAGTCCTTAATAGCTGAAAGCAAAAGATTCAAGGCCATGTTAAATAGCGAAGGGGCAGAGGAAAACCCTGCCTAATTAGTCAATATAGTCAACAAGAGTGTGCTAGGTTCGGTCTTCACACATCCCCTTCCTGGCAGGCAGGCTCTGGCAACCCGTGTTGACATGCTGGTATCGAAGCGCTGTCAGACACCAAAGATGATGAATTTCTTGATTCACCATAGATTCTATGGATTAGGGTTGCAGTAATACCCTTGACCTCCAATTCCTTAAAGATGGCCACCAGGAAATCCATTCCCTGTTCTGGAAATGCACTTTCTAGTGCTCCTGCAAGATGGCCACCGTTCTGCGTGAGGATGTTCTGCTCGGTGTCCTCCTGCAATCACAATACAGCTGGAAGAGAGTAATGGCAGGAGCATCTCACAAACTACCAGGTTGCCCGATCAGTTAGGACATCCCTGCAGCCCAGTTTCCAGGTATTTGTGTACCTAATTCAGTAACCAGGAGAGCCTCGAGGCTGCGTAGGAAAACGAGATAGTTATCTCTTTTTCTTTGTGCATTTGTTTAAGTTACAGTTACACTTATTTCACAAGGACACTCTTATTAGCCTTACAAAACTGTATGTGTGCGAGCACATTGTTGTTTAGCATTTACTCCTTATTTCCTAAGTGCATGTATACATGCTTTTATGGCATTTCATTGTCTCTACATGTATTCATTATTCCACATCCTCTGGTTACACCTGGATGGTGTTAAGGTAGTCCTCTCTCAAATTGATCTGTAGTCTGACGCAATGAGATGTGTTAGTCAATCTCAGTCAATCTCTGCCATTACACAGTCTGTGACACAATAGACTTTGGGCATGAAGGATGGTTCAGGCCTGACACACCAGGAAATAAGGTACTTATCTAAAGGTCATGTTGCCAGCTAATTCCATAAACATCCAGACCAAGACCATGAAAAGAATTCCTTAATAATTCCCTTTGTCATTACTGCAGCTCCTGAGTCGTAATCATTGAAATGCCCCGCCCACTAACAATGTTCATTTTCCTGTGTCCATACAATCAAGAGAAGGGGGGTTTGCACTGTGCCAGTGGGAAGCCTATATTCCATGGTTCCCAAGGTTCCTCTCAAGCAACTGAGAGCCTAACAATCCCGGGACCATCCCGGGACCAACACTCTCACAAATGCACTTTATTGGAGTCCTGCAAAGAAGTGCAGGGACTGCCGTCCAAGTCCATGGTTCTTCAGACAGATATCATTACTCTACCCTGTCAAATGTTTGTAAAGCATTGATGCTGACTTCTGTGAATTTCGGTGTGGGGTTGTATTTCAAATGAATAAAGCTTTTAAAAATGCAACCTTATTTGGATGACAAAAGCATTGCATTATAACCAAAAGACACTCTCAGCGCGATTTATAAATCTGTCTCTTCAGCATAGAAATTGGATGCTAATTCCACTTGTATTGGTGATAAGAGATATTTATACACAGTGATGGAACTGCACATTGAAGCTAGTACAGATTGCCAGGAATTAGCAAGCAAATCATAGGACTTGACAAGCAAGCTATAATGTCCTTGTGTCTTTCATTTCTTCAGTAGTGAGATAGCAAAGCCTATTTCAATCAGGATAACTCACATTCTATAAGGAATCAACATGGATGGATTTTAGTTTTGGCACCCTTTACCTCACGAAGAAGGAGAAGGGGAAGGAGAAGTAGAATGTACACGTATCAGGACTGGAAAATATCTAAAATGCGCTCATTTTCTGTCAATACCACCCTCTATACTGTAACACTTGGCAATCTGAACCTGTGATCTTCAACTTTAAATCTATCAGCTAACAGGTTTCCTGCTTTTTAGCCCTGATCCAAAAGCAGTGACCTGTTTAGAACACTGCTAATCAGACTGCTCTGTAGTATGAACATTGAGGGTGTACCTTAAGGGCTCCCCAGTTGTTGAAAAAGTATTCCTTTGAGTTATCATTCTCAGTAACATAAATTGCCATGCCTTCCTAAAAAGGTTTAACTTTCAGCAAAAACATAAACATTGCCAATGACAATTAATGTGACATCACAGAGCATCTTTTTGATAGAAAAAATCAAAATGACAATTGGGTTTGTAGGGAGGCAAGCAAAAATGCAATCCTTCCCTGTTGGGTGCACACACCTCTGTGGGTTGGCTACAATTATGGTCTGTTTCAGGGACTTCAACTCCATTCATACAACTATTTCCATTAGGACACATATGGAAGATATGTCCAGTTTGTCATCCTATACATAGGTAAAGTCACCACCTACAATGACACTTCTACACTCTTCTGGGAGGGAATCACTTAATTTATCATCTTAAAGAGGGGGTCATTGGAGGAGTTATACTTAGAATAAAAGTTATCCCACACAAGAGTAATTGCAAAAAGACAAATATCCCCTCTTGGTCATAAAGATTGTTGTCAATCTGTGGTTTGCATCTATTCCTACTCCCTTGAATTTGTTTAACAGCTAGATTCTTCCATATTATTAACCTTGTCATTATAAAGTATGTGGCCTTTCTAGAGAAGACCTTTTTCTAGATTGTTTTTATTGAAGATGAACCTTATTTATTTTGACAAAAATATGTATCCCTTTGAAGTTAAGAATGTCAAACTTCCAGATATAACTGTCTTTCAAACATGCATTATTTTTTACATAGCATAGAGAAATATGAATTGGCAAAATTAATATTAACATCAGGGGTGGGGGCGCAGCCAATCAGGGTCTGTGGATCGCAGGCTGAAACCTATAATCTCAGCCCACGTTCCACAGAACCAACAGCTACCTCCCCCACACCACAGCGCCATCTTCCTTCACCCTCCTTTCCTCCCTCCTGTTATTTTTTCTCCAATTATCCAACCCAACCCCCAGTCACACTTGCCTGAGTGTTGCAGCAGCAGCACCCACCGCCATTTCTCGCTCTTCCCAGCCTCCATAGTAATGCACTAGGGGCTCCGTATGGAACCCCGCCTTCCATTACCATGCTGACCATCTTTTCAAAGGATTTTCATTCATTGAAAGGGACACCCGCAGCATCCCCTTCAATGAATAAAAATTATTATTTTATTTTTTTTGATCCCAGGTTACCAACGCATTAACCTGGGGTGCTAATAGTATTATCACCTGTTTCAAGGTGTAGAACAGGGGTTAAGTTAACATTAACATATGGTTCGATTGTAGAGCTCTTCTCATCTAATCAGAATTCTCTGAATACCTTCTACAATCCCTAATGTAGATGTCATTGCAAACATTCTGACTTGAGCATCAGTATGACAAACAACACAGTTACAATTGATTTCGCTGTAGTTGAGGGGGCATATGTAATTCTGTGGGATTTTGAATGAAGGGAAGTTATGAATACCGAGGGAACATTGCAAATGAAGCATGTCATCATGCATTACCAGATATTTTGTCTGAATTTGTGGCAGAGGGCCTGTGTGAAGTCATTTATCCAAGATGGCCACAACTACAATTTATGAAGCAGCCAAAAAACAAAAACATATAACAGACTTTCCCTTGTGTATCTTATGTCAACAACAAAAGAAATCTCCCCTGGTTAATCAAATATGTTATGAAAATGTTTTAGAGTGTATTAAGAAGAGAGCTAAATGGAACAATAATAAATATTTGAACATAAGTCTATAATTAGGCAACTTAACATCTGAAGAACTGAAAAATGAAAGTAACATCATGGTATCCGGAATGCACTCACAGCACAAACTTGGATTGAAGCAAAAGATTGTATGGAGAGCAGTTATGTGAGCCAAAGCCATATATCTCGAGCCTCTAAGAAGAGCAAGAAGTGGAATGAAGCTACACTACAAAATCAAAAATACATATGTATGACAGGAATAATGCTTTTAAAAAAAGAAGGAAAAAGAAGAAATCAATTCTATTTGATAGCAACTGATTCAGCTGTCATACGTTTGAAGAACGCAGTAGAACTGACTAATAAGCACACAATGAAGATTTGTCATAGCTATTGTACAGATACTGGAGCCAGGGGAAATTGCATATCACAAGCTATATTGGAACTCACAGGTAATGAATGTCTTATGATGCAAGCCTACACTCAGTGGAAAGATGCTGCCAAGTTCAATGGGTTACGAAGCCAAAAATGTTGAATTTGTATCTTCAATCATTGATTTACTCCTTGAAGGCAACGTAACAATGGGGGAAATTTAAAAGCATCACAGGAGAATTGCAGCTAACAATGCTTTAACAGAAGGGCAGATGAAAACAAGAAAACAAATCAGATTAATAGAAGAAGAGTTTGAATGTATTGGCATTATTTTTAGTAAGATACAGGTAGATTCCACACATTGACTGCGCCACACAAAATCCAATTGGTTTTCAAAGTGGTTTATCTTTTTAAGCAGTTCAATAGAAATATACATTTTTATAATTGTTGTGCCCACTGATTGTTAACACGTGTTTCGCCCACTCAAGGAGCCTTTATCAAAACAAAACGATTTGGGCAATTAGATCTTATCGATATTCTGATCACAGTTACTAAATACCAATGAATAATTTCAGGCACATGAAAACATAAGATAAACAACAGAGGAAAACAAATTGGGTTGAAGATTGAAAAAATAGGGTTTCAACATACATCAAAGGACAAACACAATACAAAGAAAAATAAAAGAGAAAACAGAAAAAAATATAAATCTTAGTTAGAATATATGTTAGATGCCTTTTCATTCCATACATTAAAAACCACAATAGCAAGTCAAATTCATAGATAACCAGCAATTGGTATGAATTATTTGCATCAAAGTCATTCTGATTAAATTATGCACAATTTGCAAATTTGCTGGGATAACAACTGCTGAACGTACTACAGCTGGTTCATATCACAGAAGAAACGGAAATCTCTCATGAGCCATACTATTGCCTGATTCAAGGTTTTCTCATAGGCAAACACAATGGGGGTAATTCATAGAATTCAGCGCAAAAGTGGCGCACGCGGCTGGCGCACAGTGTGCGCGTGCGAATCCCTGTGCCAGCCGCGTGCGCTAAAATCCATTTCCGCGCACAGCGTATTCATAGATTCCAGCCACCAAAACCAGCCGTGGCGCACAGTGGCGCAGCGACCCTGCAGCAGCGCCAGTTACGCCCCCAAGAACGCCTCTCGCGCAGGGAAAAGCCATCAATATACCCAATCCAGCGCAAAGGGCTGCGCTAACCCTGTACCAGCACGGCAAGCGGGCTACGTGTATCACTGGGGTGCGCGGGAAGTACCTCACGCGATTGGCCCCATGCGAGCAGGGTACGCGTATTTCAGGGGTGAGCGGGAAGTTCCACATGCGATTTCCGTAGGGTACGCGTATCTCAGGGGTGCGCGGGAATTTCCACACGCGATTGGGCCCGTGCGAGCAGGGTACGTGTATCTCAGGGGTGCGCAGGAAGTGCCACACGCGATTTCAGCAGGGTACGTGTATTTCAGGGGTGCGCGGGAATTTCCACATGCGATTGGGGGTACGCGTATCTCAGGGGTGCGCAGTAAGTGCCACACGCGATTTCAGCAGGGTACGTGTATTTCAGGGGTGCGCGGGAATTTCCACACGCGATTGGGGGTACGCGTATCTCAGGGGTGCGCGGGAATTTCCACACGCGATTGGGCCCGTGCGAGCAGGGTACGCGTATCTCCGGGGTGCGCAGGAAGTGCCACACGCGATTTCAGCAGGGTACGTGTATTCCAGGGGTGCGCGGGAAGTTCCACACGCGATTCCATCAGGGTACGTGTATTACAGTGGTGCGCGGGGAGCACCACACGTGAATTGCACGTGTGGGTCCTCCCAGGTGTTCCCTCTACACCCTCCACGGCCCCTGCAGGTGGCTCACACACAGGGGCCTACCCTGCACATGTCCTGCAGGCACACCATCCACCATGGCCATGACCCCCAGCCAACCCACATGTCAACTAGCACTACTGCCCACCAACGCATGTCCCCCTGCACCCCCAGTCACCAGGGGCACCCTCCACCAGGCCCCGCCCATGTCTCCCAGCACCCCAACCCCACAGCAGTGCAGGGGCACCCACCACCAGGCCCCCACCCATGTCTCCCACCACCCCCACCCCCCAGCAGTGCAGGGGCACCCACCACCAGGCCCCCACTAATGTCTCCCAGCACCCCCACCCCCCAGCCACCAGGGGCAGCCTCCACCAGGCCCCCACCCATGTCTCCCAGCACCCCCACCCCCCAGTCACCAGGGGCAGCCTCCACCAGGCCCCCACCCATGTCTCCCACCACACCCACCCCCCAGCACTGTGGGGCACCTGCCAGCAGGCCCCACCCATGTCCAACGCATGTCCGCCACCACCCCCACCCCCAGCAGTGCAGGGGCAGCCTCCACCAGGCCCCCACCCATGTCTCCCACCACCCCCACCCCCCAGCCACCAGGGGCAGCCTCCACCAGGCCCCCACCCATGTCTCCCACCACCCCCACCCCCCAGGAGTGCAGGGGCAGCCTCCACCAGGCCCCCACCCATGTCCAACTCATGTCTCCCACCACCCCCACCCCCCAGCACTGTGGGGCACCTGCCAGCAGGCCCCCACCCATGTCCAACTCATGTTCCCCACCACCCCCACCCCCCAGCACTGTGGGGCACCTGCCAGCAGGCCCCCACCCATGTCCAACGCATGTTCCCCACCACCCCCACCCCCCAGCAGTGCAGGGGCAGCCTCCACCAGGCCCCCACCCATGTCTCACACCACCCCCAGCCACCAGGGGCAGCCTCCACCAGGCCCCCACCCATGTCTCCCACCACCCCCACCCCCCCAGTCACCAGGGGCAGCCTCCACCAGGCCCCCACCCATGTCTCCCACCACCCCCACCCCCCAGCACTGTGGGGCACCTGCCAGCAGGCCCCCATCCATGTCCAACTCATGTTCCCCACCACCCCCACCCCCCAGCAGTGCAGGGGCACCCACCACCAGGCCCCCACCCATGTCTCCCAGCACCCCCACCCCCCCAGTCACCAGGGGCAGCCTCCACCAGGCCCCCACCCATGTCTCCCACCACCCCCACCCCCCAGCAGTGCAGGGGCAGCCTCCACCAGGCCCCCACCCATGTCTCCCACCACCCCCACCCCCCAGCACTGTGGGGCACCTGCCAGCAGGCCCCCACCCATGTCCAACTCATGTTTCCCACCACCCCCACCCCCCAGGACTGTGGGGCACCTGCCAGCAGGCCCCCACCCATGTCCAACTCATGTTCCCCACCACCCCCACCTCCCAGCACTGTGGGGCACCTGCCAGCAGGCCCCCACCAATGTCCAACTCATGTTCCCCACCACCCCCACCCCCCAGCACTGTGGGGCACCTGCCAGCAGGCCCCACCCATGTCCAACTCATGTTCCCCACCACCCCCACCCCCCAGCAGTGCAGGGGCACCCACCACCCGGCCCCCACCCATGTCTCCCAGCACCCCCACCCCCCAGTCACCAGGGGCAGCCTCCACCAGGCCCCCATCCATGTCTCCAACCACCCCCACCCCCCAGCAGTGCAGGGGCAGCCTCCACCAGGCCCCCACCCATGTCTCCCACCACCCCCACCCCCCAGTCACCAGGGGCAGCCTCCACCAGGCCCCCACCCATGTCTCCCACCACCCCCACCCCCCAGTCACCAGGGGCAGCCTCCACCAGGCCCCCACATATGTCTCCCACCACCCCCACCCCCCAGTCACCAGGGGCAGCCTCCACCAGGCCCCCACCCATGTCTCCCACCACCCCCACCCCCCAGCAGTGCAGGGGCACCCACCACCAGGCTCCCACCCATGTCTCCCAGCACCCCCACCCCCCAGCCACCAGGGGCAGCCTCCACCAGGCCCCCACCCATGTCTCCCAGCACCCCCACCCCCCCAGTCACCAGGGGCAGCCTCCACCAGGCCCCCACCCATGTCTCCCACCACCCCCACCCCCCAAGTCACCAGGGCAGCCTCCACCAGGCCCCCACCCATGTCTCCCACCACCCCCACCCCCCCAGTCACCAGGGGCAGCCTCCACCAGGCCCCCACCAATGTCTCCCACCACTCCCACCCCCCCAGTCACCAGGGGCAGCCTCCACCAGGCCCCCACCCATGTCTCCCACCACCCCCACCCCCAGCAGTGCAGGGGAGCCCACCACCAGGCACCCACCCATGTCTCCCAGCACCCCCACACCCCAGCCACCAGGGGCAGCCTCCACCAGGCCCCCACCCATGTCTCCCAGCACCCCCACCCCCCCAGTCACCAGGGGCAGCCTCCACCAGGCCCCCACCCATGTCTCCCACCACCCCCACCCCCCAGCACTGTGGGGCACCTGCCAGCAGGCCCCCACCCATGTCCAACTCATGTTCCCCACCACCCCCACCCCCCAGCACTGTGGGGCACCTGCCAGCAGGCCCCCACCCATGTGCAACTCATGTTCCCCAGCCAACATGTCATCACAATCTAGATCCCTGGTCCCTATGGTCAGCCTCCAAATGCAAAACCCCCACCCGAGTATTGCATCCACCCACTCATAATTTGCAATTACATCACAGACACCAATTGCAAGTTCCGAAACAAACACATTTCCCTCACATACACCCAATGGGTGTCAGTGAATCTCAAAACACATATCATGAAATGCATGAAACCAATGAGATACCACACATTGAAGTTCACCAAAAAAAATATGTATTAAAGGAAACATAAATAGAATAAAAAATGAAGAAACAGAAACGTGAATGTACAAAAATGAAAAGAAGCATGTCCGTTAAAAAAAGCAAAACCAAAAATAAAATTCCAAAGTAATGTTGTCCAAAGTCAATGTCCACAAAACAAAATCCAGTGGGAAATAAAAAAGAAAGCCATTGCTCCATGGTTAAAAAGTAAAATACAATCCAACTGTGAACTATGTACATGGGAACAAGCCAGGGTCCATTATCCCAACAAAATAAAGGAAACCTATCTAACTACACTAACTAATAAAATAAACTATATACAAAAATGTGGCCAATGTCCGAAAGGTCCAAATAAAATAAAAACAAAAATGAAACCTAACACTACCTACATAAATATGTACAAGGGCAGTGGGCTAGTTTCATGGCTCACTTGTGGATGTCCCGGGCCAGGGCATCATCGAACTCCTCCTCAATGTCCCGGAAGGCGGTCCTCCTCCATGGCCCCGAGGGTCCGCAGGGCCGTCGACGTCTCCACCTCCAAACCCCTGCGGATTGCCTGGAGGCACTCGGCCCGCCTCAGGGCCCTGACCATTGTGGGGCCCGCCTCAGGGCCCTGACCACTCCGCATGGAGTTCTCCGCCCTGACCATTGTGAGCCGTGCCTCTTCCGCCCGCTGCCGCTCCGCATCTATGGCGTGGCCCAACCGCTGCCACACGGAAGATACTCTCTGTCCTGGGTCCTCCTGCCCTCCGGCCGATGCCTGCCCCTCCGATGTTGAAGGCCCCGAGCCTTCATGGCTCCCACCACGTTGCTGCTGCTGCTGTGCCTCTGCCCGTGCACTGCCTCCTGCTGCCTGCACATCCTCCGCCGGCTGGGGTGCAGTCGTAGATGTGGCCACCCCTGCTGGACGTCCGACTCCCGACTGTGGCGGGGATGCCTCCTCCACCAGCCTGGCCGCACCGTCAGAGGCAGCTCCACAGGGCACCCAGGTGACTGATGGGTGGGAAGATGGCACAGAGGACGACTGGCGCGTAGGGGGTCCAGTTGAGGAGGGGGTCGGAGCAAGCCCCATCAGACGGAGGAATCCGGTCTGGGTGACCTGTCCCAGCAGGTTGACGTGGTCAACGAGCCATTCGAGATGACGTGCAGTCTCTTCATGAAAAGACTGCAGGTCACCTCGCATGGCCCGTTGACGCAACGCCACACCAGCCAGGACAGGCTCAACCCGGACCTGGATAGCCAAGTCCGCGGGCAGAGGAAGGCCAGTTGACGTGAGCTCATCCCCTGCCTGAAAACCGGTCTGGACGTAGGCATCCCTGCTGGTGCAAGATGATGCAGGGACAGGATCAGGGACAGGATTGCACACAGGCACCTCCGCGGCGGCCTGTGCTGCCTCCTGTCCCTGGTCCTGCACTGCACCACTAGCACCAGTGGGATCCCCACCTCCAGACGCCGTCTCTGGTGCTTGCACGGCCTCCTCCTCCACCAAACCCCCCACTAACATGGATGACTCCGTGCCATCTTCCCCTGTTGGGCCCTGTCGGGTCCCAGCTGCCCCTTCTGCTGCCGAGGAGTCCAACTCCAACCTCCGCCTCTTGGACCTCCCCCCGGCAGCTGCGGCCTGGGACGCGGCACCGGACTCCTCACTCCCCGACGAGATGACAACATGGGAGGGGAGCCGGGCCTTGCATCTCCGGCTGGCGGTGGGATCCCCGCCGCTGTGCTCCACAGCACCTTCTCCGCCCTCTTCATCAGTTGACGCTGCAGACAGGGAGAAACAAAACACAGGCATCAGGGCACTGTACAATGGAAACATACACACATGACAGTTGTACATGAGTGGCATTGGCAAACCTCAGACATGTCATCACAATCCCCAACACACATGTCATTACAACTCGCACACATGAGCCATACCACAGCCATATCGCAACTGCCACCACCATCCATACACATACAACAGCATGAGCAGCCAAAGGTGAGCCAGACATCACATGCAACACAGGAAGTGCACCACACATGTACACACACCACCACACTTGCATGCATGTGTACACCTCTGCCAAGTGTCGCAGTGTTCAGACGGGCATCCATGTCACATCTGCCAATCAGGCTTCCACATACCGCTGTCACATGCATCCATGTTGCATCACTGTTGCACTCTTGTCAAATACACACACATGCACATGTACACAGTGCTGATACATGCAGCCAAAAACAACATACATGCGTGACATCACGGACATGTCTACTTACATACACATTCATCCAAACATGTGTGCCCACACAACTGCATTTGGCATGCAAGCCTACACACACAAGCACCATTCATGTCTCACACATTACAGCCCTCGCATGTGTCAGCCCCACGGCCCTGTACACCCCCACCCATACTCGACCCCATACAAACAGATGTGCAACCTGCACACTACTGAATAATCACCACACGCACTGCTCACAATCAGGATGCATGTACACTCACTGCTCGACTCCAAACGGGTCTGCTTCTCAAGGACCTGGACGTGGAGCGCTGGGGATATGCGTTCCAGGACCCATATCTGTTCTTCCGACAATTGGCCCCGGCGCCCCTTGGCATCCGCTGCCTTCAAGAGGCGCCGGGCCTTGTTCAGGGTCCTGAACCTGAAGTCCTCCCAGCGCTTCTTGACATGTTGTAAGTCGCAGACTGCCACCCCCTCCACGTTGATGGCAGTCACGATGTCAGTCCAGATCCGAGTCCGTCCTTCCTTGTCGGCGCGGGAACTTCCGAAGAGGGCATCATACTGCCCCAGGACTTGCTCCACCAGGACACCAACTTCGGTGGCACTGAAGCTGGTGCCCCTCTGCCTCTCTGGCCAGGGGTTGTCAGTGGTCCCAGATGGTGTTTGCCCCGACATGACAACCCCATAGGCAGGAGTGGGTGGGCAACTGGGTCCTGGGGCTGGGCTGTGGAGCGATGGAATCCCAGTCGGGAGTTTCCGGTTCCAGCAGGGGTGGTCACAGCAACAGCACCCCTGGCTGATGTGCAGGCAGCAAATGGCAGGGCACGTGGGCAGCAGGCAGTCAGGCAGCAGCAGATGGCAGGTGGGAGCATGCTCGGGGCTCTGGGGGGCAGTAGTTTGGCCTTCTGGGCAGGAGCGTGGTCTTCCGTGTGCTTACGTGTGGCCAGCTTGATACGGAGTGATTTGGCACGTGAAAAATCTGCACGTCAGCGTGTAATTCGAGGAAAGGCCCTTAGCGCGTAAGCGCGTCTGCACGCATACGCATTTTCATTGGACAGAAGGGCCCTCAAGCGCAAGCGCCCCTGTGACATGACGCGTACAGACGTGCATGGGCATTTCAACGCGCGTGAAAAACTGCACGTCCGCGTGTAATACGAGGAAAGGGCCCATGCGCGTAAGCACGCGTGGAAACTGCACGTCCGCGTGTAATACGAGGAAAGGGCCCATGCATATAAGCGCGCGTGGAAAACTGCACGTCCGCATGTAATACGAGGAAAGGGCCCATGCGCGTAAGTGACGTGATGCGCGCGTGCGTTTCCCTCAGCACGGGTTAAAGGTGAGCGTGCCCAGCAGTTCGCTGTACGTGCCTTTCATGGAGACCGACGTGTGTTGCTGCTTTCTGTTGTTTCACGCGCCATCACAACTTCACAGCTATCAAGGACGTATCTCTTCTTTTGGCGGGGGTATTGGCTACGCGTGTTTTTCTGCATCGCGCTAGTCAGACGGTGAGTCGCACATGCTCTTTTTCCCACTGCGGGTGCCCCTGTGTATCGCACCCATTTTCGATGTCATAGTAGCCTGCGTGTCCCACGCGTACGCGTTATTCGTGTTACTGGGTGCCACCGCGTACTGCGGGAGGTTGAATCCACGCACGTAGGCTGCAGGGTTGCGTGCACGGTTTTACTGCAGTTTTGGGGTGCCTGAGCGTTGCGTGACCCGTCACCACATCACCGGGGTCACATACAGCCTTGCAGGTGCAGGGGGGCTGTTAACATCTTGCTTCCCACCCCCTTCACCCCAATTGCCCAGGTCAATTGTGGTGTACACCTCCCATTGGCACCACTCCATCTGTGCCAGCACTACTACATCTGTGCCATGGTTGGGAGGCCACCAAAGGTGAGGGGCGCCTCAGCTGGGCGTACTCCTCGTGGCGGGCGTGGTCGGGGACGTGGCCGTGGTGACCAGGGAGTAGGGGGACTCCAGGGTGTCCAGGGCAGCCACAGAGGGGGAAGAGGCAGGTGTGCGCCACTTGAGCACAATGTTGTGCCATGTGTCGGTGCAGCCATGCCACCACCCCCTGTGGTTCTGGGGGATGCAGCTCCTGCATCTGGCACTGGCACCCATATGACCCGGCAGTCCGTTCCATCGACTGCCACGGGCCCAAGGGTAGTGGTAGCTGCAGGTGCAGCTGTGGACACCGCCACCCAGGCTCAGGGTCTGCCAGCGCAGGCTGCGTTGGCACTTGAAGAGCCCTTGGTAGATCTCCAACAGGCCAGGGGGGAAACCATAGGGGCAGGCCGGGCTGCTCAGACCAAGACACGTGTCCCTGGGGCAGTCATGTCATCTGCTGCCCCGAACAGCCGGGTGTTGGCAAGTGCAGGGGCAGATGCACCCAACAGCACCCCGGTTGTGAGTCTGCCAACCAGGACCGTTGCGGTCAATGACCCTGCCACAGCTGATGTTGCTGCGCAGGGTCCATTAGTGGGCACCCAGCTGCCACTGACACAAGTCAGGCCTTTGGTCATCCCTCCACCTGCCACTCGCTTGGCTCAATCCACCAAACCCACTGGCCATACTGGTCAGGGCGGCATTAGCCAGCCAGGGTCTGCGCCACAGTCCAAGAGGAGGAAGGTTGCACCTGCAGCACAGGATGGGACCCCACACACAGCCACGACCTCCTGCACGTCGAGGAAGAAGCCTTTCTGTAAGCAGGAACTGGACTTCCTCGTGGACTACGTGCGGGGCCACAGCCGTGACATGCTAGTGGGTGCCAATAGTCAGACTACGGCTGCCCAACGTGACACCCACTGGAAGCATGTTGCGGAACATGTCAGTTCATTCGGCCATGAGGTGCGCACGGCGCAGGAGTGCAAAAAGCGTTGGAATGACATCAAGCGCAGCACTAAGGCCAAGCGTACCTCAAATTACAACTTGACTCTGGTGACTGGCGGTGGGCCTGCACCAGAGGAGGAAGAACTCACTCCGCATGAGGCACTCGTTGCGGAGTTCATACCACCTGAATTGGTCGAAGGAGTGGGAGAGATGCTGGACTTTGATGCCCAGTCCAGTGGGTGTTGATGCGTGTTTGTTGAGGACGTGTGTGTTTCACTTGTGGGATGTGTTGTGCATCATTGCTGCTACATGTGACGTGCACATGGTTCTGATGTGTAAGTAATGCAATGCTACCGTCATGCATGTCTCCTCTGCCTGCATGCGGGACTCCATGTAGGCATGCTCCCTTGCCCCTCCTCTGCCACTCTGCACCCCAGTTCCACCTTTGCACTGGTCTGCTTCAATCTTGCCAATGTGTACTTTCTTGTTCATGTGTCCTGTGTAGATGCTAACTTCCAGCGTAGAATCTGCCAGACATATGCCGTGTGGTACAGCCTTCGTACTCGATGCAGGGTATCTCACTTGTACTGTGCATGGGTCAGATGTCCCACAGGGACATGAGTGCCCATTCATGCTCCATGTGCATTGCACGCATGCCCCTATGTGTCCTTGACTGGATGATCACTGTAATATAAGTCCTTGGTTACATACATTGCCTGCCATCTCATCAGCCTTCCCATGTCAACTGTGGCTCAGTCCTGCGTTGCACACATGTTTAGGCTCTGACAATCTGTGTGGCTCACAGGCCTCTGCCTGTTCAATGGCCAATGACTCTGTCCAACTCTTGTTGTGTCTTCTTCACACGTGGGTGGCCTCCAGAGTTTCCATCATGTGTCCTGCCCACTGTCCCAGCATCATTTGCAGTGTTGTAATTTGAATCACATTAAGCTGTTGATGCCAGTCAACACTGCCTGTCAATACACAGGTGTATGGTCAGCCTTTTGATACCATGCTAGGCATCCCTGCTTTGGTACTGGGGTGGAGGGGTGCTTGGCTTCTAGACATGGTACACATTGAATGCATAATGAACGTGATGTCTGAATTTGACATTGCACTGCCTTCACATTTCCTGGCACACACCATGTAGTGCTTGTACATGTAGGTAGTGAGTGGCGTACACATTTTCTGCACTGCAGAGACCCACTTCCATGGAAACTGCCACCTTTCAACAGGTCTGATCACAGAGGCTATTCAAAGTAGACCCAGCATGCATGCCAGTTCATATTTTGTGTGTCACATGTCTGCCGGATGCCTTTGCTGTCGGTGTGTGTGTGTGTCGTGTTCTTCTGACATGTGTATTGACCTTTTTCTCTCTATTTTTCAGGTGATGACGCAATGGAGGCGGAGGATGGTGTTGTCATGCCAGACACATGGTTGGTAACACCACATCAACCCGGCACTAGTGGGGGTCGTGGGGTGGTAGGCCACGAAAACCCCCAAGTGCTGCAGTCCATCTTGTCTCTGGCTGCCTATGAGTCCAGCCTTGATGACGACTCTGACGTCCATGTTGAGTTGGATGAGCATCAAGTCCATGTGTCAGGGGTGAGTGATTCTGATGTGGACACTCCTCTGTCTGCGACACCTGCACTGAGGGATCAGACAGTCTTGGTTCCTCCGCCCGTGGTGGATCGGGACGCAGGGTCACCCTCAACACCAGTCACTGATGTGCCTGGGACATCACGTCGACGGGGGCATGTAGTCGTGCAGCTGCAGGCGGTGCCAACACAGCGAGGACCCCCGGTCCTTGGGTCCCGCAGGGGTCAAGCCCGGCAACGGGGTCGCCGCGCGCAACCGCTGTATACTGAGTGGGAGCAAGACATGACTGCCAATTCCGAACGGCAGGGGGCAGCAATGGAGAACATCGCTGAGAGCATTGAGCGTGTGGCCCGATCTGTGCTCCCCACTGCTAGGCAGGTGCTTCTCCAGCAGCAGGCGGCACGGTCCACGGCCCGCTCGCTCAGGCTGGGCATGGCGGCCTCAGACAGGGCACGCCAGGCTGAAATGTCGTCTCTGCGTCAAGCAATTGCTGCTCAAGCAGAGGCGCACATGAATGCCCTGAGGGAGGAGTATGCTTCCCTCAGATCCACTCTGGGTGTCCTTATGATGTCCCAGAGGCAGCAGGCAGAGGAGAGGTTTGCACAGCTTGAGCGTACCATCTCGGCTGAGCTACAGGCTTGCCGGGAGGTGCAGCGGTTGTCCAGCCAGGCCTTGCAGGAGGAACTCTGTGTTACACGTGCTACCTTGCAAGAGGAAGCACATGTATCACGTGAGGTTCTGCATGCAGACCTACGTCACATCGCCACACAGACCCAGGCTCACCCGTCCGGCATACTTGCTGCCGACGAGGGGCAAGCTGCGGCTAGGCGTGGCCAGGCTACTGTGCCACGTCCTCCTTTCCAGGATGAGCCAGACTCGGACGACCATCTATCTCCCACATAGGTCCTGCTGTGCAGGCGTTGAGCCCATGGAGGATTTTTTTTTTGGCTCAGCATCATCGCATGTGGATGTTGAGCAGCACCCTGTACCTCCCCCCTCCTGGGTGCCTCCCCTCCCCCCCGGGTTGTATGTGGCCATTTTTGATTTTTCTTTTAGTTTAGTTAGTTAAGTTTCTGTTTGATAGTTAGTTTAAATAGGTAATGTAGGTTTTCCATAGGTAGTGTAATTAGTTAATAGTTGAGTTAGTTTAAAATTGCTAGTCTATTGTGCTTTCATGTGACGGTGCGGTGCTTTGTGGCTTTTGAAGGCATCCACTGTCTATTCCAGCTGGGCCCTTCATGGTTGTCTTGTGTATGTGTTTGCTGCTTGGGGTCCTTGACTCACATATGCCACTCCTGCCTCCCTTATCCATGGGCTCGCAAGGATGGTTCGGTGTTACAGCATTTTACACAAGGGCTTTGGAGTGTCATATCTGTGGCATGTCTGGTGCTGTGTGACTTGTGTTGACACCCCTAGTGGGGATGATTTAGGTGTCATTGTCCACTGTTCAGCTTTTGCTAGATGGGGTGTGTCATGATTAATGTGGACATTGATTGCTATGCATTGTGTAGTATGTTTCATATCTCTCCTGTACATGTGCTTGTTGCAATTCATGCTGTAGATAGTGTTCCACACTTTGGAGGTGAAAGACGGACTGATGGTGTGATTTGTGATGTGACTCTCTGACATGGTCAAGTAATGAGATGCCTGATGAGACACACACAGATGACTTTGAAGCATTAATCATGTGTTTCATGCCCTTTCTGCAGGGGGATGAGCCTCCAGAGCACCTTTGCCAGCAGACATGGCCCATTGGACGACGGAAATCTGGACCCGTTTGTTGGTGCCCACATGCACATGTGTGCACAAGCAGAGGCACAGTGATTGCTGACCCACATCCTAGAACTGCTGACATGTTCCAAGGAACTCCAGGCAAGGTGAGCATCACAGGGGGGCCACGACACAGCAAAGTTTGCACCAGGCGAGTTGCACATGCAGGCTTAGTCACAGCACTGAGGGTGAGCTTAGACGAATATTGGTGTTGAAGCACACAATGCAGCTCAGATGTGTTTGTGGACTGATGGCTGTTGATAGTAGGGTTGTCTGGGACACATGCAGGGGCAGTGGCACATACCCTCCGGTACACCAAGGTCCATTGAGTCACTTGTATCAACCATGTAGCCTTCCGAGACATGGAAAGGGGCAGCTCACAGGGACATACAGCAAGGGACATACTCGGGTGCAGTGCATGTCTTTTCCACGTACTTCATGATAAATGCACTGCCAACTTTGTTTCGGTCATGGTGGTACGCAACTTGCTCTGAAGTCATGGCTTGCTATATGGGTCTGTCTGCTTACCCAGGGAACATTGCATGTTGTGTGAATTGTGACACATTGGTGTTCCATTTGCCACGCACCCACCAGAGGCTGCCTTACTGGATTGACTGTGATTGACCCGTCACAGGGGTGATGTTATATATGGGTACGAAGCATCAACCACAGATTGTCTGTTTGTAGAGTAGTTTGTTGCTATGGGGCATGTTTGGTGTTGTGTTTTTGTGTAATTGCCACGTACAGGTTGTTGACTGTGGCTCTCTTTGCAGCATTGCAGTGCTCCTGTAACCGGACCTGAGAGTGCGCAGGCAGGAGGCCAGCACTCAAAACCAGAGCTAAGTGTCTTGTTGTTTTTCTTACGAACTGCTCTGCATAGGCTTGCTGGGGAGTGTACTGATGCATGGATGTATGTGTGGTTCAATTTGGTATGTTTTTTCTCCCTAATCACCCGTGATCCTATGCAATTTTGAAACCTGTACCCTCTACCCGGTGTTCCTGCTTCCCGTGCCTATCCAAGCAACGTTCCCTGACCCTCTTTCCCCACTGGCGTTGCGGATGCCTGTGTAAGCCCCGAACTTGCAGGCGCCAAAACCCTAGAGGGGGTGGTTGGTTCGTACCACTCCTGAGCCTGGACTACAGAAGGCCATGACAATGATGTCCACGTTTGTTTGGATTGTGTATGTGTTCATGCAGGTTGTACATTTTCGTGCATTCCGTAGTTTCATGTGTCATTCCTCCTCCCCTCTCCTGCCACTCATTCTAGTCATCCAGTGTGTCAACACCTGTCCCGACTGCATATCCCTGAACCTCATTCCCCACCAGGGTCTCAGGGGCCTGTGTGAGTTTGACCTTGCAGGCACCTGGGACATGGAGAGGGTGGTTGTTTCGTGACACTCCCGCGCCTGTACAGGGGACCTGTGACAGTACACATCCATTCATGGTGCATCATCCTATGTCATGTACCACACATGTCTCACATCCTGTCGTGACATTGTTTTGCTGTGCTACCTTGGTTGTTGCATCATTGTGGTAGTACTTGGCCTTTGTGAGGTACTGCTACATCAAGTCATCTACTGGAGGGTGTTCGGGTTCGTTTTTATGCCTTGGATTTTGTGATTTTGGAAATGAGTGTGGATTCTGAGGGTTCAGGCATCTTTTTACACACAAGTTGGGAGATGGTGACGAAGGGTAAAGGTGATCCTGTGGCCAGGTGGAATTGAGGTTTGGAGGCTCCATGACCCAGGTGCAGTTGTTCAGTGGGTCATGGTCATTTGTGAGGGAGGGGGGGGTTGTTGATAGTTGCCTTGCCCTGCAGTGTGATGGGAACTCTGACATAGTAATGGTGGCATCCTATGTACATGTTGTGTTCTGCTGATCAATGCCTGTTCATGTGTTGTGTTTTCCTTTCAGGTGCGAGGGGATAGTTGTGGTTTGACATGCTGGGGTGTACACATGGTGGATGTTCACATGTGATGTGTAGGGAACACTGATGGTCACTTGAATGCACATGCATATGTGGAGTGCATGTCCTTGCAGAACCACACACTTGCACTCTGATGCACTACATGTACTCCCACCCTTGCATATCCACGTGTACACTGTTTGCCTTCTGGTGCCCACTGTGTCCCGGCAGAACATGTTCTGTGACCGAACATGGATCCAGTACATGCCTAATTCGATGTTTGACGTGGTCTGTTACTTAGATGTGATGGTCAGGGTGTGCATCACACACAATGGCTGTTCACTGTGCTGTGCGCTGAGCAGTGTGATGCAGGAGTAGGACACTGCACACATGAGCTGCAGTGTTGATTTTGCAATGCATAATGTGCATGTAGACAGGCATTCATTGTGATGTTACGTCTACGACTGTTGTAATGCATTTGGAAATGACTTATTTTGGGTGGGAGATTTTGTTGGTCTGTCATTTCATCTGATTCCGGGTCAGGCAGCAGTGTCCGATGCCACTGTACATTTAGGACATGGCAATGTGTACCTTATCGTTACTGCATTGGTGTATGGGTATTGCTTGCCATGTCATGTTGATGTTTGGGAGGGTTTGAGTGACATGACAGTGATGGCCATGGCCTGTTTTGCAGGTGTGTGTGATGCACACCTTGCATGTCCGGGTCATCCGCTTCTCAGAGCAACTAGCTGGGGGTAGATTTCTCTCCGCAGCAGGGCCCTCCCCCTGGAACAGACTTCCGGCCTGACTTGAACTTGAGGGGAACCATCTCCAGTTCTGGAAGCACCTCAAGACCTTCCTCTTTGCTTCTGCTTACTGTCTGCCTCTCCCTTGCAGAATTCTCCACTGGAACTGCACAGGAGCTGCAACTGGGCCACTCTCACCGACCTCGGTCCCTGGCCCAGCCACTCTCCACTTGCACTGCCTCCCTGGCAACCCCTGCACTGCTGTACTGTCTCTCTATCCCTACAGCCCTCCCTTCCCAGCACTTGTCTGCACTTACCTTTGTAGTTGCCACCAGGCGACCTATGTATTATTTTTTTGGGCTACTTCCCCTGTACTGGACCCCCCCACCCTTCCCCTTGCACTTTTCCCATTCCCCCTACCCCTGCACTTGCACAATCTCAATGACACCTGGCCTAGTAGTACCATTCTCTGTGTTCCCTTGTTCCCCCCTCCCTGCCTCATTGCGCCTTGGAATACTTGTGTATGGCCCATATCATGTCATATGTCATATGTGTGCCTTTTGGTCACACAGGATAGCTTGTGTTTAAGTAGCTAGGGATGCAGACGATGTGGCACTTCCATGGCAACTATCTCAGGGTGGTAGGGTTGTGACAGTTGACTGTCTCTTTGTCATCATCGATTGTCCCCTGGTATGTGCCAGGCCTGTGTGCACTCCGCAGGGGTGGGAGTTTAGATGAAAAATGTGGCCACAAGCTGGGTCCGGGCTTCCTCGCCACGTGGCCTGTCCCCTCCCATGGGCAGCGCCTGTGCCTGTGGTTGGGGATGTGGTGGCACCACCATGTCCACCGGGACGCCCTGCCGTGTTGCAACATTGTGCAGGACACATGCTGTCACAATGATCCTGCACACTACTGGTGGTGCAAAGAGTAGTTGCCCACCAGAGCGGTCAAGGGAGCGGAAACGTGACTTGAGCACTCCGAATGTGCGCTCCACTATGCCCCTGGTTGCAATATGGGCGGCGTTGTATCTTACCTGGGGTGGTGTGGTGGGGTTCCGGATTGGCGTCATCATGTGGTTGCTCAGAGGGTAGGCACTGTCCCCTGGGGAGGTGATAATAGTTGAGATTATTAGGGTTTGGATATTTGTCTGTGTGTGACTTGCATGCATGTGCAAGGGCATTTGTACTGACCTAGGAGCCATGTGTCGCCATGCTGCCCAGCTTCCAGGGCCCGGCTCAGGGCGGACATTCTGTATATGAAACTGTCATGGGTGGAGCCAGGGTAGTTTGCATAGACAGAGGTGATGATTCCCTTTGCATCACATCCCACCTGTACATTGATGGAATGCCAGTGCTTGCGGTTTCGGTAGATGTGCTCAATGGCCCTAGGTGGACGTAGGGCCACATGGGTGCAATCTATGGCACCGAGCACTTTGGGGAAGTGTGCCACCCTGAAAAAATCCAGGACAATGGCCTGCCTTTCTGTGGGTGTTCTGGGCATGTATATGTGCCTGCGGACTGAGGGGCGCGCTGTCATGATTGCCAGTACCTGGTGTAGGCAGCGTGACTGCGTGGCCTGTGAGACCCCCCCCACTATGGCAGTGGTCCGCTGAAATGACCCAGTGGCCAAAAAATGCAGGACATTGAGCAGCTTCTCCAAGGGGCTCAATGCTTGGGAGCAAAGGGTGGGGGATGTGAGGTCATCTTCCCACTCCCTGACCAGGTCTAGGATGATATGGGGTGGACACCTATACTTGCCATACACCTGGTCGTCAGGCATCCCAAAAATGCTTGTCCGTGGTGCGAAAATGCGTGCCCTGGCTATTCTCCTCCTCCTGCGGTGTCCCACGATCAGTGCAGCGACAAATGGGGCATTCATCGTAGCTGTATATACGCGTTTGTTGTTTGCGCGCACTTTTATGCTGTGCGCGGGGACGGCTCTGCCTGCCTTCGTGTGGGCAGACGCGTTGACGCCTGTGCATGTCTTTTGCCGTGCGCGGGTTTCCCGTATTCGGATACGGTCCGAGTGTCATCGCGTGTGATCGGAGGGGAGTGAGCGTACACGCAACTGGCCTGGGTACGTGTGTTTCGGGGTGCGCGGGAAGTTCCACACGCGATTAGCCTGGGTATGTGTGTTCCGGGGTGCCGGGAACTTTCACACGCGATTGGTGGAAATCCACGTGTGCTCTGTCATCACGTGCAATGAGGGAAACACCTGCACGCGTCACGTCACAGACGCGCTCACGCGCTAAGGGCCTTTGGTCCAATGAAATCGCATATGCGTGCTGCCGTGCATACGCGCTAAGGGCCTTTCCTCGTATTACACGCGGACGTGCAGTTTTCCACACGCGCTTACGCGCATGGGCCCTTTCCTCATATTACACGCGGACGTGCAGTTTTTCACGCGTGCTGAAATGCCCATGCACGTCTGTACGCGTCACGTCACAGGGGCGCTTGCGCTTGAGGGCCCTTTTGTCCAATGAAAATGCGTATGCGTGCAGACGCGCTTACGCGCTAAGGGCCTTTCCTCGAATTACACGCTGACGTGCAGATTTTTCACGTGCCAAATCACTCCGTATCAAGCTGGCCATGTGTAAGCACACGGAAGACCACGCTCCTGCCCAGAAGGCCGAACTACTGCCCCCCAGAGCCCCGAGCACGCTCCCACCTGCCATCTGCTGCTGCCTGACTGCCTGCTGCCCACGTGCCCTGCCATTTGCTGCCTGCACATCAGCCAGGGCTGCTGTTGCTGTGACCACCCCTGCTGGAACCGAAGACTCCCGACTGGGATTCCATCGCTCCCCAGCCCAGCCCCAGGACCCAGTTGCCCACCCACTCCTGCCTCTGGGGTTGTCATGTCGGGGCAAACACCATCTGTGACCACTGACAACCCCCGGCCAGAGAGGCAGAGGGGCACCAGCTTCAGTGCCACCGAAGTTGGTGTCCTGGTGGAGCAAGTCCTGGGGCAGTATGATGCCCTCTTCGGAAGTTCCCGCGCCGACAAGGAAGGACGGACTCGGATCTGGACTGACATCGTGACTGCCATCAACGCGGAGGGGGTGGCAGTCCGCGACTTACAACATGTCAAGAAGTGCTGGGAGGACTTCAGGTCCAGGACCCTGAACAAGGCCCGGCGCCTCTTGAAGGCAGCGGATGCCAAGGGGCGCCGTGGCCACTTGTCGGAAGAACAGATGAGGGTCCTGGAACGCATATCCCCAGCGCTCCACGTCCAGGTCCTTGAGAAGCAGACCCGTCTGGAGTCGAGCGGTGAGTGTACATGCATCCTGATTGTGAGCAGTCCGTGTGGTGATTATTCAGTAGTGTGCAGGTTGCACATCTGTTTGTATGGGGTCGAGTATGGGTGGGGGTGTACAGGGCCGTGGGGCTGACACATGCGAGGGCTGTAATGTGTGAGACATGGATGGTGCTTGTGTATGTAGGCTTGCATGCCAAATGCAGTTGTGTGGACACACATGTTTGGATGAATGTGTATGTAAGTAGACATGTCCGTGATGTCACGCATGTATGTTGTTTTTGGCTGCATGTATCAGCACTGTGTACATGTTCATGTGTGTGTATTTGACAAGAGTGCAACAGTGATGCAACATGGATGCATGTGACAGCGGTATGTGGAAGCCTGATTGGCAGATGTGACATGGATGCCCGTCTGAACACTGCGACACTTGGCAGAGGTGTACACATGCATGCAAGTGTGGTGGTGTGTGTACATGTGTGGTGCACTTCCTGTGTTGCATGTGATGTCTGGCTCACCTTTGGCTGCTCATGCTGTTGTATGTGTATGGATGGTGGTGGCAGTTGCGATATGGCTGTGGTATGGCTCATGTGTGCGAGTTGTAATGACATGTGTGTTGCGGATTGTGATGACATGTCTGAGGTTTGCCAATGCCACTCATGTACAACTGTCATGTGTGTATGTGTCCATTGTACAGTGCCCTGATGCCTGTGTTTTGTTTCTCCCTGTCTGCAGCGTCAACTGATGAAGAGGGCGGAGAAGGTGCTGTGGAGCACAGCGGCGGGGATCCCACCGCCAGCTGGAGACGCAAGGCCCGGCTCCCCTCCCATGTTGTGATCTCGTCGGGGAGTGAGGAGTCCGGTGCCGCGTCCCAGGCCGCAGCTGCCGGGGGGAGGTCCAAGAGGCGAAGGTTGGAGTTGGACTCAGCAGCAGCAGAAGGGGCAGCTGGGACCCCACAGGGCCCAACAGGGGAAGATGGCACGGAGTCATCCAGGTTGGAAGGGGGTTTGGTGGAGGAGGAGGCCGTGCAAGCACCAGAGACGGGGTCTGGAGGTGGGGATCCCACTGGTGCTAGTGGTGCAGTGCAGGACCAGGGACAGGAGGCAGCACAGGCCGCCGCGGAGGTGCCTGTGTGCAATCCTGTCCCTGATCCTGTCCCTGCATCATCTTGCACCAGCAGGATGCCTACGTCCAGACCCGTTTTCAGGCAGGGGATGAGCTCACGTCAACTGGCCTTCCTCTGCCTGCGGACGTGGCTATCCAGGTCCGGGTTGAGCCTGTCCTGGCTGGTGTGGTGTTGCGTCAACGGGCCATGCGAGGTGACCTGCAGTCTTTTCATGAAGAGACTGCACGTCATCTCGAATGGCTCGTTGACCACGTCAGCCTGCTGGGACAGGTCACCCAGGCCGGATTCCTCCGTCTGATGGGGCTTGCTCCGACCCCCTCCTCAACTGGACCCCCTACGCGCCAGTCGTCCTCTGTGCCATCTTCCCACCCATCAGTCACCTGGGTGCCCTGTGGAGCTGCCTCTGACGGTGCGGCCAGGCTAATGGAGGAGGCATCCCTGCCACAGTCGGGAGTCGGACGTCCAGCAGGGGTGGCCACATCTACGACTGCACCCCAGCCGGCGGAGGATGTGCAGGCAGCAGGAGGCAGTGCACGGGCAGAGGCACAGCAGCAGCAGCAACGTGGTGGGAACCATGAAGGCTCGGGGCCTTCAACATCGGAGGGGCAGGCATCGGCCGGAGGGCAGGAGGACCCAGGACAGAGAGTGTCTTCCGTGTGGCAGCGATTGGGCCACGCCATAGATGCGGAGCGGCAGCGGGCGGAAGAGGCACGGCTCACAATGGTCAGGGCGGAGAACTCCATGCGGAGGGCCCTGAGGCGGGCCGAGTGCCTCCAGGCAATCCGCAGGGGTTTGGAGGTGGAGACGTCGATGGCCCTGCGGACCCTCGGGGCCATGGAGGAGGACCGCCTCCGGGACATTGAGGAGGAGTTCGATGATGCCCTGGCCCGGGACATCCACAAGTGAGCCGTGAAACTAGCCCGCTGCCCTTGTACATAGTTATGTAGGTAGTGTTAGGTTTCATTTTTGTTTTTATTTTATTTGGACCTTTCGGACATTGGCCACATTTTTGTATATAGTTTATTTTATTAGTTAGTGTAGTTAGATAGGTTTCCTTTATTTTGTTGGGATAATGGACCCTGGCTTGTTCCCATGTACATAGTTCACAGTTGGATTGTATTTTTTTTTCACTTTTTAACCATGGAGCAATGGCTTTCTTTTTTATTTCCCATTGGATTTTGTTTTGTGGACATTGACTTTGGACAACATTACTTTGGAATTTTATTTTTGGTTTTGCTTTTTTTAACGGACATGCTTCTTTTCATTTTTGTACATTCACGTTTCTGTTTCTTCATTTTTTATTCTATTTATGTTTCCTTTAATACATATTTTTTTTGGTGAACTTCAATGTGTGGTATCTCATTGGTTTCATGCATTTCATGATATGTGTTTTGAGATTCACTGACACCCATTGGGTGTATGTGAGGGAAATGTGTTTGTTTCGGAACTTGCAATTGGTGTTCTGTGATGTAATTGCAAATTATGAGTGGGTGGATGCAATACTCGGGTGGGTGTTTTGCATTTGGAGGCTGACCATAGGGACCAGGGATCTAGATTGTGATGACATGTTGGCTGGGGAACATGAGTTGCACATGGGTGGGGGCCTGCTGGCAGGTGCCCCACAGTGCTGGGGGGTGGGGGTGGTGGGGAACATGAGTTGGACATGGGTGGGGGCCTGCTGGCAGGTGCCCCACAGTGCTGGGGGGTGGGGGTGGTGGGAGACATGGGTGGGGGCCTGGTGGTGGGTGCCCCTGCACTGCTGGGGGGTGGGGGTGGTGGGGAACATGAATTGGACATGGGTGGGGGCCTGCTGGCAGGTGCCCCACAGTGCTGGGGGGTGGGGGTGGTGGGGAACATGAGTTGGACATGGGTGGGGGCCTGCTGGCAGGTGCCCCACAGTGCTGGGGGGTGGTGGTGGTGGGGAACATGAGTTGGACATGGGTGGGGGCCTGCTGGCAGGTGCCCCACAGTGCTGGGGGGTGGGGGTGGTGGGGAACATGAGTTGGACATGGGTGGGGGCCTGCTGGCAGGTGCCCCACAGAGCTGGGGGATGGGGGTGGTGGGAGACATGGGTGGGGGCCTGGTGGAGGCTGCCCCTGGTGACTGGGGGGGGTGGAGGTGCTGGGAGACGTGGGTGGGGGCCTGGTGGAGGCTGCCCCTGGTAGCTGGGGGGTGGGGGTGCTGGGAGACATGGGTGGGGGCCTGGTGGTGGGTGCCCCTGCACTGCTGGGGTATGGGGGTGGTGGGAGACATGGGTGGGGGCCTGGTGGAGGCTGCCCCTGGTGATTGGGGGGGTGGGGGTGGTGGGAGACATGGGTGGGGGCCTGGTGGAGGCTGCCCCTGGTGACTAGGGGGTGGGGGTGGTGGGAGACATGGGTGGGGGCCTGCTGGCAGGTGCCCCACAGTGCTGGGGGGTGGGGGTGGTGGGGAACATGAGTTGGACATGGGTGGGGGCCTGCTGGCAGGTGCCCACAGTGCTGGGGGGTGGGGGTGGTGGGGAACATGAGTTGGACATGGGTGGGGGCCTGCTGGCAGGTGCCCCATAGTGCTGGGGGGTGGGGGTGGTGGGATACATGGGTGGGGGCCTGGTGGAGGCTGCCCCTGCACTGCTGGGGGGTGGGGGTGGTGGTAGACATGGTTGGGGGCCTGGTGGAGGCTGCCCCTGTTGACTGGGGGGGTGGGGGTGCTGGGAGACATGGGTGGGGGCCTGGTGGTGGGTGCCCCTGCACTGCTGGGGGGTGGGGGTGGTGGGGAACATGAGTTGGACATGGGTGGGGGCCTGCTGGCAGGTGCCCCACAGTGCTGGGGGGTGGGGGTGGTGGGGAACATGAGTTGGACATGGGTGGGGGCCTGCTGGCAGGTGCCCCACAGTGCTGGGGGGTGGGGGTGGTGGGGAACATGAGTTGGACATGGGTGGGGGCCTGCTGGCAGGTGCCCCACAGTGCTGGGGGTGGGGGTGGTGGGGAACATGAGTTGGACATGGGTGGGGGCCTGCTGGCAGGTGCCCCATAGTGCTGGGGGGTGGGGGTGGTGGGATACATGGGTGGGGGCCTGGTGGAGGCTGCCCCTGTACTGCTGGGGGGTGGGGGTGGTGGGAGACATGGTTGGGGGCCTGGTGGAGGCTGCCCCTGTTGACTGGGGGGTGGGGGGGCTGGGAGACATGGGTGGGGGCCTGGTGGTGGGTGCCCCTGCACTGCTGGGGAGTGGGGGTGGTGGGGAACATGAGTTGGACATGGGTGGGGGCCTGCTGGCAGGTGCCCCACAGTGCTGGGGGGTGGGGGTGGTGGGGAACATGAGTTGGACATGGGTGGGGGCCTGCTGGCAGGTGCCCCACAGTGCTGGGGGGTGGGGGTGGTGGGGAACATGAGTTGGACATGGGTGGGGGCCTGCTGGCAGGTGCCCCACAGTTCTGGGGGGTGGGGGTGGTGGGGAACATGAGTTGGACATGGGTGGGGGCCTGCTGGCAGGTGCCCCACAGTGCTGGGGGGTGGGGGTGGTGGGAGACATGGGTGGGGGCCTGGTGGAGGCTGCCCCTGGTGGCTGGGGGGTGGGGGTGGTGGGAGACATGAGTGGGGCCTGCTGGCAGGTGCCCCACAGTGCTGGGGGTGGGGGTGGTGGGAGACATGGGTGGGGGCCTGGTGGAGGCTGCCCCTGGGGAGTGGGGGGTGGGGGTGGTGGGAGACATGGGTGGGGGCCTGGTGGAGGCTGCCCCTGGTGGCTGGAGGGTGGGGGTGGTGGGAGACATGGGTGGGGCCTGCTGGCAGGTGCCCCACAGTGCTGGGGGCTGGGGGTGGTGGGAGACATGGGTGGGGGCCTGGTGGAGGCTGCCCCTGGGGAGTGGGGGGTGGGGGTGGTGGGAGACATGGGTGGGGGCCTGGTGGAGGCTGCCCCTGGTGGCTGGGGGGTGGGGGTGGTGGGAGACATGGGTGGGGCCTGCTGGCAGGTGCCCCACAGTGCTGGGGGGTGGGGGTGGTGGGAGACATGGGTGGGGGCCTGGTGGAGGCTGCCCCTGCACTGCTGGGGGGTGGGGGTGGTGGGAGACATGGGTGGGGGCCTGGTGGAGGCTGCCCCTGCACTGCTGGGGGGTGGGGGTGGTGGGAGAAATGGGTGGGGGCCTGGTGGAGGCTGCCCCTGGTGGCTGGGGGGTGGGGGTGCTGGGAGACATGTGTGGGGGCCTGGTGGAGGCTGCCCCTGCACTGCTGGGGGGTAGGGGTGGTGGGAGACATGGGTGGGGGCCTGGTGGAGGCTGCCCCTGGTGGCTGGGGGGTGTGGGTGCTGGGAGACATGGGTGGGGGCCTGGTGGTGGGTGCCCCTGCACTGCTGGGGGGTGGGGGTGGTGGGGAACATGAGTTGGACATGGGTGGGGGCCTGGTGGTGGGTGCCCCTGGTGGCTGGGGGTGCAGGGGGACATGCGTTGGTGGGCAGTAGTGCAAGTTGACATGTGGGTTGGCTGGTGGGCATGGCCATGGTGGATGGGGTGCCTGCAGGACATGTGCTGGGTAGGCCCCTGTGGTGTGAGCCACCTGGAGGGGCCGTGGAGGGTGTAGAGGGAACACCTGGGAGGACCCACACGTGCAATTCACGTGTGCTGCTCCCGGCGCACCCCTGTAATACACGTAACCTGATGAGATTGCATGTGGAACTTCCCGCGCACCCCTGGAATAAACGTACCCCGCTCAATCGCGTGTGTAACTTCCCGCGCACCCCCGAAATACACGTACCCCGCTCAATCGCGTGTGTAACTTCCTGCGCGCCCCCGAAATACACGTACCCCGCTCAATCTCATGTGTGACTTCCCGCGCACCCCTGTAATATACGTACCCCGCTCAATCGCGTGTGTGACTTCCCGCGCACCCCCGAAATACACGTACCCCGCTCAATCGCGTGTGTAACTTCCCGCGTGCCCCCGAAATACACGTACCCCGCTCAATCGCGTGTGTAACTTCCCACGCGACCCCGAAATACACGTACCCCGCTCAATCGCGTGTGTAACTTCCGGCGCACCCCCAAAATACACGTACCCCGCTCAATCGCGTGTGTAACTTCCCGCGCGCCCCCGAAATACACGTACCCCGCTCAATCGCGTGTGTGACTTCCCGCGCACCCCCGAAATACACGTACTCCACTCAATCGCGTGTGTAACTTCCCACGTGCCCCCGAAATACACGTACCCCGCTCAATTGCGTGTGTAACTTCCCGCGCGCCCCCGAAATACACGTACCCCGCTCGCACAGGCCCAATTGCTGTATGTTGCCACTTTTGTGATGCGCTGGGACTCTCCCGCCTGCCTTTGTGTGGCGGACGTGTTTCAGCTTGTGCGTGTCTTTGGCTGTGCGTGGCTTTGCCCTTTTCGATTCCATGAATACGTGTGGTTCGAGTGCTTGTGGGCGTTCCGTCTGCTTCCCTGCAGTACATCCCCCGTTACGCCCTTATTTTCGCGCGTTGTTCCCCATTCCGCGCGTTACACCCCGTGTCCCGCCCACTTTCTGGTGTATGCGCCGAGGTTGTGCGCTTTCACTGTGCTCGTCGCGCACGCCTTTCGGGATGTTGCAGTGACTTGTGCGCCATGCACGGGTTTGACGCACATCCCGAGGTGTACACGCGCAGGGACTTCCATGAATCGCACGCGTGCGCGTGTGCCTGTTTTTTTCCGCTTGCGCCTGCTTGCGCCTGCTTGCGCCTGCTTGCGCGAAGATTTTCGGCGCACGTTTGTTCCATGAATCGCCCCCAATGTGTTTAGAATAAACAGAGAAAAGCTGCTTGCCAAGCATGGATTCGAAAAAAGTCCCTGGATAATCCCTAAAATGACAAAAAACATTTATCTAAAATAACTCCAGGTTCAGTTTCTGTATTCCCCAAATACAAATGCAGGTGAATCATTGTTTAAATAGCGTCCAAGGAGGCCACCAGGGGGCGCGCAGGCAATGGCTGCCTGAGTGTGTCGCTCCCGCCGTAGCTGGGCCGATTCAGGGAATTGAGCCCCCCCCGGAGCCCCCCAGGCGGATGAGACAGGACGGAAAGGTGTGGTGAACCCCCCGGGCGTCTAGCGAGCGAAAGAGCGACGCTCGGAGCCCCCGGGATCGAGGAGAACGAGACCCGTGGTTTCGGGCAGATACGGGGCGGTGCTAGGCCTCGGCGGCCGCACGTCGGATAAGCGCGGGGACCGGAGGAACCTCCAGGGCGGAGCCGCGTCCCCCCCCCCTCGGCTTCCGCGCCCCCGAGGTCCGGGAACCAGCGGGATAGCCGGCCCCGCACCAAGACGGGCGGAGCTCGGACAAGGCTTGGCCCGGAGCAGGAGGACAAGCGGACAAGCGCGGAGTTCCACACGTGCGGAACTCGGAACTACGCCACCCTCCCGTGAGTTACTTCGGCGATGACGGGCAGTCCCCGGGTGCGAGGCCCCCGCAGGACCTTGGTGGGGCGAGTGCCCGCCCGGGAAGACAGAGTTATCCCCCCTCGTTGGGGGCCGCGGAGGCCCGAGGGGGGCGGCCCAGGCATTCTGGCCCACAAAGATCGACGGACGGACGGGGGGGAAGGCCCAACGGACTGGCGGCTGACCCTACAGGGATTTTGCTTTAAGGAAATGGCGTCCGGCAGTAGAAGCCAGAGTCCCCTCCAGAGACCTGAACAGGCAGAACAGGCCTCAGGTCCCCCCGTATCTGCCATGGAGAGCGGCTTCACCTCTGTACTACAGGAGATCAGGGATATGCGCTCGGACATCGCCCAAAAAATTGAAAAAATAGACCAGAGGGTGGACAAGGTCGAGGACAGATTATTGCAAGTGGAGGCCAACCAAACATCAGCGACGACCCTGGAGATGGACCTGGGAATGAGAATAACGGCCCTGGAAAAGAGAGAAGAGGAAAGGTCCAGGCAAATGGATGACTTTGAAAATAGGGAGAGGAGGAACAATCTTAGATTCTTCGGGATTCCAGAACAGGAAGGGGAAACGGAGAGAGACATCACGCACACGGTGAGGGACATCATCACCCTCCTCTTCGCCGGTGAGATGACCACGGAACCCACGTTCGATAGAGTGCACAGAGCGGGGGGCAGGGCGGGGGGCCCCCGCTCTGTATTGGTCCGGTTCCACTACTACACTGAAAAAACCAAGGTACTGGAAGAAGCCAGGAAGGCCCGGGAGATCACTTATAACAATGCCCAGATCACGATTTACCAGGATCTCTCGGCCTATACCCTGGCCAAACGCAGGATGTGTCGTCCACTAACGATCCTGTTGAAAGATAAGGGGGTCCGCTACCGCTGGGGATACCCCTTCTCATTGTCCTTTGAATACATGGGCCAGCGGTCGACCCTGACCACGGAGGACGACATACGGATGGCCATCCAGGACTATGTGGGGGACCCGGACCCCAGGAGGGCCCCGTCGGGTCCCGGGAGAGAAGCCTCGGGGAGCCCGGGCCCATCCAGGGACAGGAGACGCAAAACCGGAGCGAGAAAATTCAGAAAAATGAATACCCCCTCGCTGTCCAAGGAGGGAGAGCGGAACGATCCTGAAGGCTGAGACTCAGGGGAGGCCTGCAGAGTCACGGGGGACGTTGGGAATAACCAGCGGACTCACCGCTACCAGCCCCCACACAAACAGCAAGTATGATGGAACCAGGGAGGGGGACAGCAAAGCGGGGGGGAGGGGGGCTCATAGGGACAAGCTTCAGAATGAATGCCCGGCTGCGGCGGGTAAGCTGGTGGTTCGGCCAGTAGCCAGGGATGGCGGATCTACTTGGCCGGACGCCGGGGAAGGGGGAGGGGGGTCACGTAGTTGGGGTTGTTCAGTTTGGGGAAGGGGGGCAGTTAGGGTTTTGTTTTTGGCCTGCCCGGGGGGAAGGGGAGGGGGGAGACGGGGGACAAAATACTGATTTAAGAGAGCACGCCAGGAAGAACGTGATATGTGCGTTGGCCGAGAGTGAGGAGGTTCTAGATCATGGCTGACAGTCTGCCCTCTCTGGGCGTGGGTTCCCTAAATGTACGGGGCTTAAATACCCCCACGAAGAGGTCCCTGGTCTGCAGGGAGTTCAGGAGGTCCAAACTTGACTTCCTTCTTGTGCAGGAGACGCACTGGCCGCGGGGTAAGGAGCCCAAAATGCGGGGGGGGAATAGGGGAGGTCTTCAGTGCCTCCCACAGAGGCAAAAAGAGGGGAGTTGCCATCCTGGTATCGAGGAATATAGGGTTTGAGAACGAGGCCATGTTGAAGGACCCGGAGGGTCGCTACTTGATGTTACGGGGGTCCCTTCAGGGGGCCCCAATTACCCTAGTGGTGATTTATGCTCCAAATGAAGGCCAGTCCCTATTCTGGGCAAAGGTAGGGGACAAACTCAAACAATTCTCCCATGGCTCTGTGGTGGTGGGCGGGGACTTTAACATGGTCTTAGACCCTAACCGGGATAGAAAACGAATAGGCCCGCAGCAGGCTAGGGCGGCGGACGAGATCATGGCACGCAACTTCCAGGGGGTCAATCACGACCTGGGACTGTTGGACACGATCCCGACCCCCAGAACGGACACCCCCCACTTCACCTTCTATTCGACCGCTCATGCATCGTTCTCTAGGATTGATTACATTTTGGTGGACGAGATCCTGCACCCTTTTACCTCGGGCCATAGGGTTGACCCTGTTCCCTGGTCCGACCATGACCTGGTCCGTATTACGATAGCGAGGGGAGGTCTAAACGAACGAAGGGGGAGGTGGAAATGTAACGACTCTTTGCTGAAAGACGAGGTACGAGCCCAGGAAATACTCGAGGCCATTAAAGATTTCTTTGACATGAACGACAATGGGGAGGTGGGGGTGCACACCCTGTGGGATGCCTTTAAAGCCACCTTACGAGGAGTCCTGATTAAAATGGGTGCCCAGAAAAAGAGGGAAAGGGAGGTTCAAGAGAGACGACTGAGGGACAAAATAGCCCGGCTTCAACCGGGGGGGCTCCCCTCAGCCCCCTTGGAGCGTGGCCAGATAACCGCCTTGGAGGACTGTAGGCTCCAGCTGAGGGACCTCCTCCTCCACCAGACAGAGAGGAACCTCCAATTAGTAAAGCAAAAATATTATGAAAAAGGGGATAAGGCAGACAGGATTTTAGCCTGGAAGCTGAGGGAGGAACAGAGGAGCAGACTGGTGAAAGCGGTTAGGAGTGAAGAGGGGGTGATAGGGTATGACTCAACCCACATTGGAGAGGCCTTCCGCCAATACTACGAGAAATTATACTCGTCCGAATTTGAGGGGAGGGAGGCGAGATGGAGGGGTTCCTGGACTCAATGCGGGTTCCGGCCTTGTCAGAAGAAATGGCGGAAGGGATGGAGGGCCCAGTCACGGAGGAGGAGGTGGAGCGGGCGATTAGGGGTATGAAAGGGGGCACATCACCCGGGGAGGATGGTTACACAACCTATTTTTATAAGAGGTTCTGCTCCGCTCTGTCCCCCTATTTGGCCAGGGTATTCAACGCAGTGCTGGAAGGAGGTACCCTCCCGGACTCCATGATGGAGGCGATAATAGTGGTGCTTCCCAAGGAAGGTAGAGACCCCTTGGAGTGCTCCTCCTACTGCCCAATATCCTTATTGAACACTGATGTAAAGATCTTAGCGAAGGTGATCGGGGGACGAGTGGAAGGGGTCCTCCCGAAGCTGGTTCACGGAGATCAGGTGGGGTTCATCAGGGGGAGACAGGGCTCGGATAACATCCGAAAAACTATAGACTTGCTCCATTACGCCCAGGAGTCAGATCTCGACGCGTGCGTCTTATCGCTTGACTCGGAAAAGGCGTTTGACAGAGTGGAGTGGAGGTTTATGGACCTCACCCTCAGGAAAATGGGCTTTGGGGCACACATAATGAGCTGGATATCGGCCCTGTATAGGGCCCCGAGGGCTAGGGTCCAGGTGAACGGCAGGCTGACGGAGTCCTTCCCCCTTACGCGGGGAACACGGCAGGGTTGCCCGCTCTCCCCCCTCATCTATGTCCTTGCAATGGAACCCCTGGCCATAGCGGTCAGAACACACCCAGATATCAGGGGGATCCAGAGAGGGGAAGTAGAATTTAAGCTCTCCCTGTTCGCCGATGATATTCTGGTCTATCTGGTGGACCCGAGAACCTCGCTCCCCCCCCCTTATGTCCTTGATGGCGGTATATGGGCGCCTCTCGGGGCTTAAGATAAACGCCTCAAAATCAGTCCTGCTCCCCATGAGAACGGTGGACTTGGTCTTGGATCCTATGTCCAGCTTGGATGGGATTAGGGTGGGCAAATCCTCCATCCGGTACCTGGGCGTCCTCATCACTCGGAACCTGTCCAACCTCGCCCCAGCAAACTAGGATCCTGTCATGGCAAGGGTCACCGCGGACTTGAGGAGATGGGGGACGATGATCCTGTCCTGGTACGGCCGAATGACGGCCGTGAAAATGAACGTACTCCCACGCTTATTGTACCTCTTCACCGCCCTCCCAACTAACGTACCCAAACACACTTTCAGGGTCCTCCAGAACGCAGTGAAGGAGTTCATATGGCAAGGTAGGACCCCGAGGACAGCGAGAGCGGTCCTGACCCTTCCGAGGGAGGAGGGAGGGTTCGGGCTACCGGACTTCCGACTTTATTTTCGTGCGGCCCAGCTGCGAGTGTTTCTTGAACACATGAAAGAGGGGCTAGGCACGTACTGGACGTACCTGGAGGATATGGACGCTCACCCACTCAAAGTTAGGGACCTCCTGTGGGCCCCTAGTAAATTCATTCCCAATAGACTAAGATCACACCCAACGCTGGGTGTCCTCTGGGCGATCTGGCGGGAAGGCCCTCAGACAGCACACCTAACGACTTGGCCGTCCCCGTTATCATCGCTATGGGGACACCCCTTCAGACTGGGGAGCAGGGGGTTCCGTAACGCTCAGGCCTGGTCGGACTCGGGGATGGAATGGGCGGGGCAAATGTTCAAGGAGGGGGAAATTCGCCCATACGAGGAAGTGAAAGAAGCCCTGGGTCGGGGAGCCCTCTCCATCTTTGATTATCTTCGCTTGAAGGGGATCTTGTGTGACCAGGCATGGGGACAGAACCTAAATAGGCAGCTGACTCCCTTCGAAAAATGTGTGGACACAGCAACCTCTAGGAAGGGGGTGGTATCAGGGATGTACAAAATACTAAACACTGTCAACCTAGGGGAGAGGAGGAGGTTTCGTATTTTCTGGGACGACCTGGCGGGGGAGGAGATTTCGGAGGACGCTTGGGCAAGGATATTTAAGATTGCTTTCCATGGGAATTTGTTCACGGCGGACATGGAGCATAACTTTAAGATCCTGCAGGGATGGCATAGAGATCCTGCGAAACTAGCGAAAATGTTCACGGGAGTGTCCCCCGCGTGCCCGAGAGGGTGTGATCAGGTTGGCACGAGAGCTCACATGTGGTGGCACTGCCCGAAAGTCCAGGCATATTGGGCGGAGGTACGGGGCTGGATCGCTGAAATCACTGAAGACATGCTCCCCCAGAACCCTCTGACAATGCTGCTGGGCCTCCCCCCGGAGAATACAGAGATACTTAGATACCCAAGGATGTGGGAAACCATGCTGAGGGCGGGGAGGGTGGCCCTGGCACAAAAGTGGAAGAGCCCAGAGACCCCAACGAAGGAGGTCTGGTTGAAAAAGGTCAAACACATGTTTCTAATGGACAAACTGACTGCAATGATGAACAATAAACTGGGTACTTTCCAGGCGAACTGGTTTGGTGTACAGCAGTCCTGGGGATGGGATGTGCATTGAGCTAAGAGGAGAGAAAGGATGGGGCCGGGAGCCCACGGCCCGGGAACAGGCGGATGAGTTGCAGCCACAAAGACAGCCAGCGTACCACTCTTCTTGCGTGCTATAGACAAATAAAATGACGGCAGTGTCCCCCCAACGAAGGGGATCTACCCGGGCGAAGCTACGGGGGGGGTTGGGGGGGGTGTGGGAGGGCGGTCGGGTCGTTGGGCCAGCAATCTGTATTTCCTTTTGATTCAGTTTCCTTTTTTGAGCCTGTTTGTTGTATTATTAAAAATGCCAATAAAACAAAGTTTAAAAAAAAATAAATAGCGTCCAACCTAACTTTCACAACCACTTCCATCTTCATAAGCTATGAGTCAGCCAAATACGTCCTTTTAAAGACTTTCCCAATCTGTGTAGGAATAACTTACATCCAAGCTGTCCATTAGCTTAAAATGCCTTACAAAATACTGATTTGGACATGTCATCCCGACGATCCTAGTATAAATACGGGGTCGCGGACATAAAATAATGTGACCCCTCCCCCTTCCAATCTTACCTTCCTAATCAGTAAACAGTGTTCCTCGCGTCGGCAGTGCTGGAAGAACACCGCTGTGTGAGTCTGGCTAGTTTATACCTAGTTTCCTGGACAACCAAGGTTGTCCCTTCTCACTGTCAAGGCAATTCAGACTGGCCGCCATGTTGGAGTGGTGTCGCTTCTACATGGGAACAATAGAAATATCTCCTCAAACGGTGCATTCATTAGTGTTATAAATACTTTTATAAAGCCTGCTGGACCTAAAGATGAGAAATGGCTAATACCGGAATGTTCCTTAAGCGGATGAGCATTTTCGAGAAGTGTAATTTTTTATTTCTTAACGCACGGTGTAACCCGTGCCTTGTGTGAAATTCAAATACCCCAATAATAACAACTAGCAGCATGTGTATGTTTAGACTGCCCCCATAAAGAGCAATCTCCCTATCCATATGGTGCATCTAGTTAATAAACTACCCCAATTTATATGGCCATTCATTTAAAACACTATTGCCTACATTAGTAGATGGTACCAGCTGTAGAATATTCATGCAGAACATTTTTTCACCTGTATTGTTTGTGTCACATGCAATATGCACAATCATAATATCTCACCATAGTAGAGGACCCTGCTCCACATTACCATAACATAGTATGTTGAAGTTCTCAGAATTCCAGCCAGTTTTCTTTCCGGCACAGTTTTGTATCCATTTGTAATATCCATGCATTAGCAGATCACATGTGTACTTATTATGTCCTAAAAAGAGTTGGCGAGAAACAAATGTACATTCTCACATAGCATATTTGATTAAAGTCATACATTTTGTGTCCATAATCAAACTTCTGTCCAACAAGTATTAATTGCATTGTTACTATTAATCCTGATTCATAAAAAGTGGATCATCTCATTATCCTTGTTAAGACCAAACTCACTTGATCTAAATTTGCAGATAAGTCTTCCTTCCATCTGTCTGAGCCTTTTCTCCAGATTTCCCCCTCTTCTTTGTAGTTTCTCTTTTTATAGTCAAATAAACGTCAGGTCTTTTTTATCATACATCTGGTGTTGTAATTGCCAGTGCTGGGCCAGAGGCAGTGATGCATCCTGGCTCCCAACTGATGAGAAATGTTCACGATGTGGATTCTAACCTCTCTTATTGTGTTCCCAATATATATCAACTTGCACGGACAGATTATGGAATAGACCGTATATTTAGAATGACAGTTGATATTCTCATTTATGCTCCTACATGTTCCTCCTGCATCCTCTAAGCTTGTAGTGGTTTCGTGAGCATAAAGGCACATAGTGCATGTCCCACATTTACGAAAACCTGACACTCTGGTGTCCAGCCAAGTTCTTATCAGTTCTGGATTTAGATCTGGCAGTAGTGAAGGGCTCATGGTCATCAATGAAGATTCGTCATAGCTATTGTACAGATACTGGAGCCAGGGGAAATTGCATATCACAAGCTATGTTGGAACACACAGGTAGTGAATGTCTTATGATACAAGCCTACACTCAATGGAAAGAAGCTGCCAAGTTCAATGTGTAACGAAGCCAAAAATGTTGAATTTGTATCTTCAATCATTGATTTTCTCTTTGAAGGCAATGTAACAATGGGGGAAATTGAAAAGCATTACAGGAGAATTGCAGCTAACAATGGTTTAGCAGAAGGGCAGATGGAAACAAGAAAACAAATCAATATTAATAGAAGAAGAGTTTGAATTTATTGGCATTATTTTTAGTAATCCCAAAAGGGTAAATGCACCACAACGAGTCTCACTGGAAATAACAGCAGATGATGCACTTTCTCATGCAGAAGAAGAATGTGAGGATATTGAGAAAAATATGAGAACCCTTCTTGAAGCAGATATGATTTTATGGAGAACCGTACATAATTGTAAAAAATGGAAATTCACTAGAAGTTTTGATGAAGTGAATTTGGCAGATGTTGTTCCAAAAGAAGTTGTTCTTTTTCACAAGTGGTGCTGTCAAGGACAGATGGATATGAAAAGTAATTCTGAAAAGCGTGATACCAATGTGATGAACAGGGTTCATAATATGTCGCAGATGTTTACATTTGAAATACTATCAACACAACACACTTCCTACAAGAGCAGTTCTACCACAAGGCATACCCATGAAATGCCCTTGCAAGTGGCAGTTGGGTTCACAATGTACACAGCTACCCACAGCAAATTCATCATTCAATTTCTACATAGCATGGGAGCTTCTATAAATTACTCCAGAGTCCTTCGTTTGAGAAACAGTTATCCACAGAGGTAATACAATGCACTGATGAGTGTGGAGGATCCTTTGTTTCCTCAGAGTTGGTCAGAGGCAGATTTGTCTATTGTGCTGCTGAAAATTGATCTCCTTGAGGATACTCTGTATTTTAAAGGAGCTTTGCATGGTACATTATGGTGGTCTATCAGGAGAAGGAGTTAGATGTCCTAAGCCCAATTGTAAAATCAGAACCATCATCACTTCCCTTAACTGCAGAAGATTCCTTAATCCTATCTGACAACATATCTGGCAACATTCTCAAAGAGTGTAGAGCTCAGAATCCATTAAGCAGTCACATCACTGATTATACAGAGAGGAATACAGTTATTTTAGATTCCAACAGGCTTGAGGACCTACATTGGATAATGATGGAAGTCTTGCAGTTGAGTGATTTTCAAGAATTTTTCAATGAAGAGTTGCTGGATATACATTGCAATGTCACTGAAGAAACCGAGACTGATGAATGTGAGAGAGTCAGAACCACTCAGTACAGTTCTGACTTGGTCATCTTATAATTCCATTATAAGTGAACCTCCAACTAAATAAACTAGAGTCTGTGTACTGCCACTCATATATGCAAGCCCAACCAGCACAACAACACAGCTCACATTCATGAAAAAGTTGGGGAAAATAATATCTGATGTCACCCAAGAATAGTTGTAACATTGGATTTTAGCCTTTACAAGCCTGTTTTAAAACTAACTATGGCTAAAAAAGACTTGCAAAACAACTGGATGCTTAGACAGGTGAGCAACATATAACAATGGTGAGCCTTCCAAGCTAATGGTTCTTTTTTGGATGGTAGAGACATTGAGGCCACCTTAACTGTACTTTATGGTGCAAATGTTGTGTCAAAGATTTTATCTGGGAAATGTGTAAGGAGGGCATTTGAAGCACAGACGTCACTAAGGCTTGCACTTTCTAGATGTATCATCAATTAATTCTACAAAGAAAGAGCATGTTGAAATCAAGGAAAGGATGGATCCTGAGCTTAAGAATTTACCTAAAGGTTTACAAGTGGATGATTCTCAAGAAACAAATCAGTCGATAATTATGTTGTGATAGTTCGGACAAATTTGAATTTGATGGACAAAATGGAAGCATTTGAGGCTAAAGAATCTCAAGAAAAGCCAAAACCAGAGTTGCTCTACAGTACATTCATATGGTGGACAAAACCCTTTTTTAAAAAAATTGGTTTTATTGATTTTCAACATGGGTATAGCAGTTTCTGTTACATACAACATAACACAATTTTAGGTGCAATGCGTTCAGTTCAGAATAACATATAACTCCAATCCAAACTTTACCCCCCAGACCCCACCCCGCAACCCTTGAGGCAGCTGATGATCTCCTTACTGAACCTAGAGCATGGGAGGAGATCATTGGCTAATTCGCTGGTGCAGACATTGGTACCACATCTGGATTTTTTTTAGGATTAACAAAAGCAGTGATGGCAGATTAACAGGTTAGAACTTTGGCTATGTCGTGGTGCACACTTAACTTCAGTTACTGTACTTGGCTCGGAACTCAGACCATTCGGTGTCAATGGAGGTGCGATCACCGTGAATGGCAGCTGTCAGCCTGTCCATACTATAGATATTGTGGGAGACATTTATCCACTCAGACTTTGTCGGTAAATTTGCTCTTTTCCAGACGGATGTGAGGCAGGCCCTGGCCACCAGCAAGAGTCCATGTATCATTTTGGGTACTTTAAGTGTATGTTCTTCCATTTCCTCCAAACCAAACAAATTCAATAGTGGTTGCTTCTCCCTCCCCTACCCATGAAGCTCTTTAATCCAGCTGAGTACTACGTCCCAATATGCTTGTACTGCCCTGCAACCCCACCAAATGTGCCAGTAGTCTGCTTTCTGGCCGCACCCCCACCAACAGAGCGGGCTTACATCTTGATACATCTTGGCTAGTCTCATCAGGTCGTACTGCCATCTATACAGTAGCTTGATCCCATGCAGTTTGTACTAACAGCAGATAGATGACTTCGAGGGCCTTCTGCATATCTTGAGCCATGTCTTTGGTGGGAGATTTCTTCCAAGGTCTTTTTCCCATTTGCATTTCAGGGTGGTTGAGGGGGTTGTGTTAGTACCAATTAGTGCTGTGTACATTGTGCTAATGAGGCCCCTGGAACCCACGTACAGGTCTAAAATTCTTTCGAACGGGGTGAGGTCTCTCTGTAAGGCCTCCTTCCAAACTTATCGGGTCATAACGCCTTTCAACCGCAGATAGAGAAAGACTGAGAGTGGGCCTATGCCTAGGGCATCTTCTAGCTCATGGATGGTGATGAATGCATCATTTTTTCCGCAGTTGCCCTGTCCTTTCAAGCACAGCCTCGTACCATGATTCGAAGCTGCCTGGATGAGGGATATTATCTGTGAAGCCTGGCGACCATAGGTGTGCTAGGGGGGAGGGCCATGTTGTGACTCCTTTCATTCCTTTGTTTGGTTTCCATATAGCCCATATAGTCCCAAGAATGGGGTGGTTTTTAATACTGTTTCGTAATTGGGGTGCCGGTACCCATAACCATTATCCCACAATAAAAGGTCGAAGGTGTTGATTATCTAGACTTATCCATTGGGGTTCTTTCTGTTGTCTGAAGTGCGGGATTAGCACTCAGAGTTGGGCAGCTTTATAGTAAAGCTCTATGTCTGGGAGGCCCACCTCACCATCATCCTTACGCAGCTGAAGTAGGGCCAAGGGAACCCTGGGTTTTCTATTTTGCCATAGGAAGGTGTGTAGGTTTTTTTTAGTGGTTGTGAAGAAGTTTTGGGGTATTTGGATAGGGAGCATCTGGAATAGGTAGAGTAGCTTTAGGAGGATCACCATTTTAATGGTATTGAAGGACCCATCCAGGAAATGGTGAGTCTTGTCCACCGTTCAATATCTTTCTGGATCGTGTGTAGTATCTGGGGGGAATTAGCTTCAAAAAGGCTGCCCAGGTCTCGGTTCACATTGATGCCCAGATACCGCAGAGTGGTGAGACTGACCTTCATCCCTAGAGATGCAAATCTTTCCACATCTAGGTCCCTACTCTTGTTGATCGGTAGAAGGACCGACTTCACTGTGTTAATTTTCAGGCCTGCCAATTGACCATACTCCTCAATTATTTCCATGGCTGCTGGTATCGAGCTCAGGGGGTTGCTTGTGTGCAGGAGAATGTCATCTGCATATAGGGCTAGTTTGTATTCCTGGTCGCCTACTTTAATTCCTTCCACCCGTTTATCAAGCCTTAGTTTCTGGGGACAGTACAAATAGTATGGCTGATAGTGGGCGGCCCTGCCTGGTTCCTCTTTCCAGTGCGAACCATCTTGAGTAGCCACTGTTCATGGACACAGAGGTCTTGGGGGTGGAGTATAGAGCCTCAATGGCGTGGGAGAGTTTAGGGCCAAGGCCTATCCGGGTAAAAACTTTCTCCAGGAACTCCCAGTCCACCCTGTCAAAAGCCTTTTCGGCATCAAGAGACAGGAGGGTTGGGTCATTGCTGCCCTTTTGTGCCTCGTGTACCAAATGTAGTGTTTTCCCCATCGTATCTGCTCCCTGCCGTCCCATTACAAAGCCGACTTGATCTGTGTGTATCAATTTGCGTAGATGTGTTTCTTGTCTGGCTGCTATTACTCTCGCGTAGATTTTGGCATCTATGTTGAGGAGAGATATGGGCGATATGATGCGCAATACTTTGGATCTCTACCTTCTTTTGGGATGACCGTTAGAAGGGCCTGGGTGAAGGATGGAGGTGCTTGTCCCGTGTCAAATATACTGTTAACAGGGTAACTAGGAAGGGGGTAAGAAAGGCGGTGAACATTTTGTAGAAGCCGGGGGTGAAACCATCGTCCGCTCGTGCCTTCCCAGACTTAAGGCGTTTGATGGCAGCTGAGACCTTATCTCCTGTGACCGGTGCATCAAGGGCTCCAGCCTCAGAGTGTGTGAGTGTAGGGAGACTATGCTTCCCACTGGGGAAGGGGGGGTCACAGGTATATAGGTCTTCATAGAAGAAGGCAAATGCCTCTTGTATGCCTTCGGGGGTGGATTTGACAGTGTCTATGAGAGTACCATCTGTCCTTTCTATAGTGTCCACCCATCTTTCTGCCCTTTGTGCGCAGAGCCTCGCTGCAAGGAGGGCATCAGCCTTGTCTCCTTTCTCATAATACTTTTTCTTGAGGTATTGAGGTATTGTAAGGTCTGTGACACCTTGCCAAGTTCCAGGGTTTTTAGCTCGTCCCTTAGTTCCTTGACTGTTGCGAGATGTGTGGATCTGTTCTGCGGGGAAGTCTGGACTAAGCTTTCTGCGGCCTCTAGTTTCTGTCTATTGTTGGTCTCAATTAAGGTACGTTCCCTCTTTTTCCTTGCACCTTCCCTGATCAAAATCCCATGCCAGGTGGCCTTAGCCGCTTCCCATACATTCACTTTTGTGACTTCATCCGTATCATTGGTAATGAAAAATTGTTTCATTTCGTTTTCCAGTTCCTCTCTGAAGGCCATGTCCGACCATAGTGTCTCATTACACCTCCACTTCGTGCTGCGGTGGGGGAGATCTTCCCAATCCAGTTCCGCCACGACCATGTCGTGGTCAGACCACGTAATGGGATGTATGTCTGCACCTTGGAGTATTTTCATTATACTCTCGGAGAGGAACACATAGTCTATTCTTGTGAGCGTCTCATGGGGATGGACCAGAATGTAAATCCCTTGTCTAAAGGGTGTAAGTGACGCTAGCTATCAGCGAGGCCGTAAAGGGCAAGGGTGGTTTTGATTTCTGCGTGTAACTGTGTCTGAGAGGGTTGGGAGGGGTCGGGCGTGGTTTGCCTATCCATGATGCTGTCCATCCATGTGTTGGAATCGCCCTGTAGGATGGTGTGGCCTTGTGCTTTGTTAAACATCCATTCGGTTATCTTGTGTAGGAATCTGTTTTGGCCCTGATTAGGTGCGTAGATTGTGGCGAGGGTTACAATTGTGTCCCTGATGGATCCAACTATCAGCATGGCCCTACCTTCTGTGTCGGACCAGGAATTCAAAATCTTTATACGGATGCTTTTTCGAATTAAGATTCCCACCCCAGCCTTTTTGGGGATACCTGAACTCTAGAAAGTGCGCCCAATCATTCTGCTGGGGATCCCTTTCTCACTGCCCCTCTGGTATTTGGTCTCTTGTAGGAACATAATGTTGACATTGGACCTCTTGAATTCTCTCGCTACTAGGGAGTGCTTGGTGGGGGAATTGAAGCCTTTTACATTGAGTGTGCATACACGTAGCCGTTGATGTCTAAGTTTTGTCACCATTATGATTAACCAGTGTGGAATAGCACTCTAGGTGTGTCTGCCTCGTTACCTCTATTCTAGGCACTTGCCATATGCCTGCCTCCATATTGACTATGGCATATGACTTTGAGAGGGTCGTTAAGCGTCTCTGGTGTTCAGCATTCAGTGGTTCCAAGGGTGTCTCTCCCGCCCACTCTTCCCAGTACACATCTGTCCCCTCTGACCCTTTAGGTTGCATTATCCCTCCCTCCAAACCCCCGAAACTGTGCGGCATCCGATCCGGCTGGGTTATGTTCACCCCGTTGTTTTTGGACCACCAGCGGGAACCGTACCTAGAATGGTCCCGTTCTCATACATATACAACGTAACCATGAGCCCCCAACTCCCCCCTGCAATATAGGCACACATTAACAAACTGAACTGCATTTTTACATTTGTTTCTTAAACATGAGATCCCCATTCCGGGTGATCAATGTTTCTATGTTACTTTTCATCACCTCCTACGTCTCCACATTCCATAAGTTGCCCCCACTGTCCGCCCACTTCCACTTTCTTTACTGATCGCAGAAGCGGAATGACCCACAACGCGCATGCATACTCTTACCCTTGTCCATTTCGCAAGTGCATCTTCTGCGTGAGGTGGGACGGAAAGAGGGGGGGCAATGGTGTGACAACTGCCCGCTGGTGCTCAATAAGTGACCGACTGACGATATCAAGGGCCGCTGGTCATCCCGGTGCCTTCGTCCGGAGCACCAGCGGGAAGAGAGGGTAGGTAAGAAGACATGATGAAGTTAGTGTTCGGCTTCCTGGGAAGTGTTCATCCTTCTACATTTCCTAGAGCCTTGCATCCTCTTTCTATGTGGGCCTTTAGTGTTTCAGTCTGTTGTCTCGGATCTTTTCTCGCTTTGGGTCGGTTCACCTCCCGAAGCGCCCAGTAAATCAGCAATGCAGCACCGGATATCCTTCTCGGTGACCAGTTTTATGGTGTTACCCTCCCACAGGGGTACCCCCAGCGGTATCGCGCCGCCCTTCTCTTTTAGCATTTTAGTGAGAGGGAGGCACTTCCTCCGCATTGCAAGTGTGAGGGATGACAAGTCTTGGTAGATGGAGACGTGCGTCGATCCCAACATGATTTGTGGGGCATTGCTGGCCTTGTCGAGGACCCTAGCCTTGTCTGCATAGTTATGAAAGCGGGCAAGCACCGTTCTCGGACCTCCCGGTCTTCCACCCGCTCTGTGGACACGGTCAATTTTGGGCTTGTCAACTGAGTCATCATTGAAGAGTGTTTTCATAATGCCGTACAATGTTCTCTTTAGGTCTGACTCAGTCTCGCCTTCCTTGTCTGGGATTCCGAAAAAGCATATATTTCTGCGCTGTTCTCTGTTTTCTAAGTCATCAATCTTTAATCGGATTTCCTCTTCTCTGGCTTCAAGTTCGGCAATTCGCACGTCCATTTGTGTCTCCAGAGTATTCAAGGATGATTGATTGTGCTTGACTTATTCAAGCCTGTCCTCCATTCTATCCATCCTCTGGGTGATTTTATCGATTTTGCCACCAATGTCCCCTCTCATGCTCCTCATTTCGTTGAGGATATCAGCGACGTCTGCTTTAGTTGAGGCTGCCTCAGGCTTCGGTGATGACATGCTTGTAGCTTTATACGGTCGATGGCGATCTTGTGGTGGTGCAAACTGGTATGCCGCTAATCTCTCCTTGACATTCATGCATTGTATTCGGTGGTATTTGGGTGAGCGAACCTCCCAAGGGTATCACTAGTAGCTGCTAGGAGGGTTAGTTCATGGTGTTACGGTCACAAGAGAGTGTATGATCTTGCCAGTTGAAGGGCACCGTGTTGGGGAGCCCGGAATGTTGGGGGGGCTAGGATTCGTATAGCACCTACGTACGTCAGCGGCTGACCCCACAGCAGCGTTAGAGTTTTGTGGGGCGGTATGTCCCTGAGATGGAAGTTCCGAGAAGGGCACAGAACCTGTAGTGTGCAGGGGCCCACCTCTCAGTGTAGCTTGCACCGTAAGGGAGGGAGATTAGTCTGTTCCTTGTGGGGAGGATTCCTCCTGTACTTGAGTTGTGTATCTGAAGGCTATTCCAGGCCGGCCCCCCACTCTTCTATTCATAATGGATGTCCTGCGTGTTCGTGGGAGAGGTGATCCCTATGTGGAAATGAGGCACAGGGCCTTGTGGTGTGTCTGATCTGGGCCTGGGGGGTGCTGGACGTTGTGCCAAACGGGACGCACAGGCCGGGTCTAGTGGCCTCGCTCCGTCTCCACTTCCACATTGATGGCACCTTACCTTGGGGGTGCGAGGCAAAATCCACCCTGGGATCGGCGGCAGGAGGGCGAGGCACCTCGCAACGGGGTTCTGTGATGATGCTGGCAGGCACGCTGGAGTTCGCGCATTGTGTGAGTTGATGCGGGTTCCAATGGGCGCTCATGCGGGTCCACTCCAGATGCTCCAGGGGCAAGCACACGGTGCACGGCAGCAGTGGAGCAAGGGGTATGGCTCGCCGGAGCCGCTGAGATGTGGATGCAGGCCGAAGGCAAAGGTTGGTGGATCGGTGACAAACAGTGGGAGGCGGGAGCTCCGAGACCTGAAGGGTTTTGGTTCGGTCAAATCCCACAGGCCGAAACTCAGCAAAGCAACCTCCGTTTTTTGTTGGGTTTTGGCTCAAAGTGTGGGAGGGGCCTCTGTGTCCCAGATCAGATAGGTCTCTTACTCCGGGGGGGGGTCCAGAAGTGGGGGCTCATGTCACTTTGGAGGACCTCAGGACGGAGCTCACGCGGAGGAGCTTGCCATCCGTGCGCCCCCTGGTGACCAGCTGGACAGAACCCTTTTATTTATCAGATCCATCAGCACTGCTAACTGGGATTTACACCTTGCATCACTTGAAGAGTTAGTTACGTCCATGTTCACCGTTGTTTTGATAAACTACACAAATATGATAGCATGGTACTTAGCAGAAATGTAACAGCTTTAAAGCAAATACCCACACTTGTGGAGTGAGTTTCAGAAAGGCAATTCGATAGCAAGCAAGAAAAAAGTGCCCTTTTGTGCTTTATGTTCAGACAAAACAGGGCAGTGAAATTACAAGGTCTAGCATGATTCTATTTAGCCGCTCCTAAGCTGGCGAGGCTGTCTACAGAAGCAAAAAAATAAATAGTCAGATTCACAGATTATGAATGATCAAATCATGACCAACTAACAGTATCCAAAGCAATACGCCTAAAGGAAGATGTTCAACAGATCAACAACTCGATCATGACATTGAGTAATCTTGTCAATTAACATCAACATCTCATTTTTGATGAAAACTTCAGATGAACGCAGAAACATTTTGGCAAATGGACAACTGCTTTAAAGAAGACTGGATTGATTCAAACCTTTGAAGCTGGTGGGCACCAATGAAGAAAGAGAACCTTCAGCTGTGTAAAAGTGCACTCAAAGTTGTTAAGACAAAAATATCGAACACCATTGTGCAGTTGAAGGCATATTGTTCTGTGTTTACATGTTTGTTGATTGCTTCACACTGTCAAAATGACATTGATCTACAGGAATGCTTGAGTAATTACGATTTCTCTGCAGTACCTCTTTCAATGCTCAAATTAGATGGTACAATGATTTCAGCTGAAAACAAAGCAAGCTGATGAAGATACTGGAAGAGGAACACAATCAAGATGTCTGTAACAACATGATAGAGCTCTCTTTATTTGTTACTGAGGACAAATTATCTACCACAGCAAACACATTCAGCAGCTGTCCTTGACCGAATGGCAGAATTGCATGCACTGCAGAAACCATCATATTTGAAGATATGCCATGACCTTGCAATTGAATTCAACAAGAAAATAGAACCTTATCTGCTCAAGTCACTCATGATGAAACTCATTTAGTGGTTGATACATACCTTGAAAGTGCACAGAAGAAATATAGAAGAAGGAAAAGATAAGAAATAGCAACACCTGTTAATTACAAAATCATGGATTCTACAAATATTGAATAATTTTCCATGGGAACCCTTCCATTGCAAACTAAAACTAAAGATGACTTAACAGCTTACCTCTCAAATAAAGACATTCTGCATGCACAGAGGATAATAAGAAGCCTGTTAGCTGCTTGGAGACGTTAAGCCAGGAAATGAGATGTAAATGATGTTGGAGACATTCAAACCACACATGAGGAGGCATACACATATAATTGGTCAATCCCTTTGTGTATCATGTCGTCATTGTACTACCCTCAGATTTTCTTTCAGTTGATTCCCAATGTGTTTTGTTCTTTGAGTGTGTGGCCACTGTTTTTCCCACCTGACAGCATGTTTGTCACAAAGATACAGGCATTAGTAGGCATGAATGCTCTTTCAGGGTGTGATGTTACTGGGTGCTTTACAAAGAAAGGAAAACTATCTTTTTGGAAAGTATTCAAGACTTCAAAAAAACAAATCCTTGAAGCTTTGGAGAGACCTGGATGTCTAGAAGAATTTAAGAATGAAGATGGACGATTGTTAGAGTGATTAATTTGTTTAAGTCTACTCAACTTGAACAAAGATTTCAGACATTGCTCAACTGCCTTGGTGGATGTTCACAAAAAAAAAGATGCAAAGTGTAAATCAGCTGCCAACAAGATCCTCTCTAATACCATATATCTTAAGGACTCATTCCCAGGTGATGGAGTGGCGACGCCCTGATCAACAACACCTGAATCTCCCAGAACAACATCTATTTGGGTAAGAGAAGACAGTTAAACAATATTTTCCAACTATTTGTAAACTTCCATGATCATCACAATTAATCATACAGCTGGAACGAAGAGCTCTGCAATAATAATGATTTTGTAGATGATGAAAATGATCTCTGGGACTCAGAAGATGACCTGTAAAACACAATGTCTCACTTTGAATGTAAATAGCTATTGTAGCTTTAATAAATAGTATATTTCAACAAGAAAGTTGCACATTATTTCAAACTTTCTTATTTTGTGAGAATAGAGTGGAAGATTTGCGATGAAGTAGCAATAAGTTACAAGGCTTTATCTTGTAAATGGAAAAGATATAAAAAAAAATCCTTTTATGAACTTTCCTATTCATTTTATCATCATTAACAACATACCTATATAGCATATTTTTCATAGAACCATCCTAAATGCAATTACAGCTCAAAAACGAAATTAGTATCTGTAATGGGTGGCATCATGGATTAATGACTTCACAGAGGCCCAATGCTACATATTTAGACAAACCACCTGTAACTACATGATTGTATGATTCATTATCGATGTATCCCCAGTAGGCATACCATCCCTTCATTCACAATCCCACAGACTAGGTTTAGGTAACAGATGCTCCTCAACTACTGTATAAATACAGAGAGAAATATGTGCAGGTCAATTCCCCAATTTGAAAGAAAGCAATGAAGAAAGCAATTTGTAAAGTGTATTGTTGCTAATTCCATGTTTAAATTAATGTAGCAAGTTCCTTGTGAGTGCTCATTTTATCCTGGTGAAAAGAAATAATAAATAGAAAAGATCATACTTTCAAATCATGATTTGTAACTTTCTCATTTATATTGTTTGTAATGTAAACAGTAATTCTAACATGTTATGTGTGTTCCTTTACCACGTGGGGTTTTTATAGAGTACATATTATTTAATTTCATGAATGCCTCTCTATTACATGTGTAGTATCTGACATGCATAATTTACAAACATGTTGCGTGTGGCTTTCAATGACTACAACCACAAGTAGGGATATCATAGAGTGTATGCAGTGACTTCTGTGTGTAATTGCATATCTTGCATATCTTGACGACAGCCAGCCTCTAAATGTACCACTTTAAAGTCTTGCATCTATCAAGCCTATGTTAGTTTGACAAAGATGATAAATGTGATAAATCAATTTAATGTAGTAATGTGGTTATCTATTAGGCTAATATCTATTAGAAGAAAACTTTCCATCAAAAATGCCCCATCAGATTTCACTGGCACGTGCAATGGTAGAATTTTTCCTTGTCTACTAAACCCTTATTTACATGGAGCACCAAAGAAAATATGTACATAAACGACTACCAATCCAAACCCTTACAGCCAGCCATTTAACCAGCTTCAGGTTGAAGGACCACCTTTCTTCAGCTAGGAATACCCCACACCACATCCTGGTGAACCACTGCATCAACATAGAAACTCTCTGCTTTATGATTAAAGACTTCAATTGACATACCGCAGTATGTATTTCTAAAGTTCATCCCTGCTATCTGCCAACACGACTCCTATGGTCTGCCTGCCAAAACAGCTTACTATGACATCCCCGTCACACTTGGGTTATAGGAAAATCTGTCAATTAAGAAGTCTGTTCTCTCTGGAACCAGACTGACAGAACTCAAGGAAAATGTTGAAGCATTCTTTTAGATTGTATACAACTGAATATGTTGTCAAATGTATTAAACCGTACAGTATTACCATTCCACAATCTATTCTTTTAGGATTTTTGCCATGACTATTTATCTCAGGGTATCCTTGGTGAAGAGGACATTTTATAACTTAACTTTGTCTTAATTTGTCTGCTTTTGAAGGTGTTAAAATCACCTCATCAATTCTTGTGTCATAAGCCAGGTCTCTGTTCTTGCTAGTTTGTACCTTTTTTCAATTTTACTATGGTTTTGATTTAAACCTTACATAACAAAAGAAGAACAATCCATACAAAGTACGATACACATTTTGAAATAACTATTTCAACAAAAAATACTCAATTATGTTCATGTATACAGTCATAAAACACAATAATAGAGAAGATTTCATATAATGAATCCAAATTATTTACATTGGTTTCCTGCAGATAGGATAATATAAAGCAAATGTATATATCAATCAATACAAAGTGTTTTAAATACTTCAGAACTGGGGCAGTGGCTTTGTTGAAAGTGTTGAACCGGTTGTGCTCGATGTGCACTCCATGATGCCGGTCAAGGAAGTTGTCCTGCAGCGTTTCTAGAGGTCCCCAACCACTGGCTTGCTCTGCCCTGCAGTCACTCTGCCCTATTGAATTGGGGAACCAATCAACAGAGGGTTTCAAGCTAACACTGAGGAACTGGAGGATTTGTGACTGCGGCAGTGTTACCGACCCCAGATGTTGGCTGTGATGATGACTCTGCAAGTTTGCACCCACTAGCCTGCAACGTTGAACCTGCTGTGTTTACTGGGATACAGTCAGCCTTCCTGGGACCTCTGCAGCCAACAGGAGGGGATTTTCCTTTAGCAGAAGCAGAACCATGGGATCGAGGGAGAGGCACAAAAGGACACATGTTACCCTGCATAACGGCACCAATGAGAAGGCATCCTTAGCAGCTACTCCCTGGCAATCCTAGAGAGGCCCTGTAGGAGGTTGGAGGTTGGTTCCTGCTTCTCTCATTCTGAGTCCAGCAGCATCAAGGGAGCCCTGCCATCCTGGCCCTGGCCAGCAAGTGCCGTCTTGGTGTGGAATACAAGACACTTTCCTTGATGCCCCTCACTGATTGAGCTTTCATCCCATTCGAGCCCACAGAGCAGCACTTTGCCCCAATCTTGTGATTTGAGTAGAGCCTCCCTCCTCAGAGCTCACCCACCCCTGTTCTGCTGCCGTTGACTTCACATGCCTGCCTCTACACAGCAGGTTTGCCTCACTGCCTGGAGCTGGGTTCCCTGCCAACTGACACCTCCCTGCTGCCAGTGGTGCCTGGAGGTGGGTATGTACCTGTGGGATGGCATTTACATCTCTGAAATCCTGGAAGTCTAGTGATTCATCACCATGATTTAAGCTGAGGATAAGATGCTTAAGACAGAACCCTGAGTAGATGTTCAGTGGATGGATGCTCCTGAGGTTCAGGGTAACTTGGAAGTTCCTGCCAGAACATAAGTCCTCCTACTGTTGGTGGCTGAAATGGAGCCAGAGTTTCAGAGCATGGTTTCGGAGTTCACTGTGGGATGTTTTTACCCATGCATCCGAGCCCTACCTCAAAAACTGTACAGTACTGACATGGAAAACATCATGATGGCCAGAGCTTCCCAGAAAATGCCCAGGGAAAGGCATGAAGAATAGGCTGCCACCCATTTTTGCCGATGTTATGGGCACAGAAGGACACTGCCTAAAACCACCATTGGACTACCCACACCGTAGTCTGAAACCATTGGGAATGGCAATGCTGATTGCCAAAAGCAACCTAGAATTGTGGGGAATTCATTTTCTTAAATCCCAAAAATGGGTGCATTACCAGTACTCACCACTATCAGAAAGCCGGCGTTTTAAAACAACACCAGACTTTTTTTTTTGTGTGAAACTGAATAAATAAACCCAAAGCAGGCCAAAGAAAGACTTACTGAGAGGTGGATCCAATGTAAAGTTATATTCTGAAGTGACTTGAAGGTTTATAACAAGGCTGGCTGAGCTGTGGATTTCAGCAGTCTAAGTAAATTTGGACTGAAAGACACTAAAAATCTAAATGTTTAAAAGAAATGAGTGACCTACTTTTGAGTGTCACATCGGTTGCAATTGTTTAAATGTCATAGTTTTGAACTTAGAATCAGCATTCTAGCTGCATATGTAAACATTGTCTTGACTTAAACTGGGTAACAAAAAGTGACATTAGCTGGGGCCTGGCTTAAGGAACTGAATTCTGCCCACCAGCTACCCCCGACAGGAGTTGAGACTTGCACAACAGCTGTGTTCCCAGGCCTACCTGCCTTTTGCTGCTCCCACCAAAAGGGATATGACACTTCTCTGATTGAATTATCAAGGGACTGCTAGAGACTAAACATAGGACCCAGGCAGAGGGTTTATTGAAGTGGCCATAAATGGCTTCCTCTTGAACAATGGGCCTTCCAGGGCCCAGGCAGATGGTTTATTGCAGGGGTAATAAAAATGGCTTCCTCTTGGCAGAAACTGGGAGGGGGAGAAACTGGAGACAGAGGCTGAGCTTGAAGAAAGTGGAAAGACTGGTTTCTGTACCATGTGACCTGAAAAGACACACCCCTGTAGCCAGAATATGGTTTTAGAAAAAGATGAATAACTCATAGTACGGACTTGTCATAATTATTTAAATGATACCATAATTCTTGTGATTTTTCTGCCCACATTTTAAGAGGTTTTTAGAACCGGTGGCATGATCTGGGGGCAAACTAGCAGTTAAGAGGGTATTACTTAAAATGTCTGCATGTGAAAAGTCTGATAGATCATCAATTAATGCCTGCATGCCTTGCACACATTTGGGTAAATTTGAGTAAGAATCTGATATTGGTAACTTGACCAAAAAGTGAAAAATATTGCCATTTCTGAATGCAAGCCCCCAGGAAGAGCAGAGTTTGAACAGGGGCTACCATCAGTAAATGCATGATGGGTGCATGTAATTTCAAACCACTGTGTAGCTATGAAATATGTCTTTTGGGTCAAAATATAGATTGTGTGTAATTTGACAGGGGTGGGTTCTCTGTATCATAAACAGACCTCATCATGATGACACTCCATTTCATTCCCCCAATCAAGGGGAAGAGGATGAAGTGGCCAATGACAAGTGGAGAGGGGTAGAGCCTAGTGATGCTGCACACACACCCATTTTCAAAACACATAAAAACAGACAGTCAGGACAGATAGGGACCTTCAAATCCATTTGCTGCGGGACGCTCTGCCGGGAAAATCCATACTTTACCTCCATCAACCTTCAGAGAGCCAACATAGAGACTTCAATCTATCCACCTTCAGAGACCAAGACTTTACTTCAGAATTTGTAGCAGAGAGGTCAACTACAAGCTAAATCCCTCTTTAGCAGGCCTCAAATCATTGCCACTATTCACAGCCAGGCGAGTTGTTTGAATTCTTTGCAAGAACCCTTGCCATTTGCCAGAGAGCAGTGTTGTATCCAGAGAGAGACCAGCTGAACCGGAGACCGCTGTATCCGGACCCACAGACCTGATCAGAACCAGAGACCCAGACCAGACCAGCAGAGCAGAGCTGACCCAGACGCTGTGCGCAGAGACCGTCCGTGGCGAGTGAAGAAAACCTGACCAGATCCGTGGCGAGGCCCATTCTATTTCTAAATATATTGTGAGTACCTAGCAGAACCGTGCAGAACCAATCTCTTAGTTAAAATAATATAATTCAATCTATTTTAATCTAACCAGAACTGTCTCCTAGAAGTTGTACCTTGTCATTTTGCAAAACTGTCACTTGTCACTTTGAATTTTAACATTCCAAATCTGAAAAACTACCTTTATTTAATCGCTCATATCTCCGTGACCGTTTGTCCTAGAGACTTGCAGTAACTTTCCTCTGAAAGCTTAGAATCTTGGCTTCTCAACCAACCTAGCCCCGATACTTTTGCCGCAATCGCGAAAAACGCACGCGCGAATTTTACCGCGATTTGAAAATTCCTCCACGTGTGAAAACAGCAGCTTCTTGCTAGAACTGTTAGAAAGTCGTTTGCAACCTGCCAATCATTCCTAGAACATTGCTAAAGTAAGCCTGAACTAATTTAAACCAACTAATCCTCAACCTGAACCTCTAGAGGGAATTAAAAGCATTTTAGCATATTTTTCACTTCATTGCCAGCACATATAAAAGCATTTTGGGCCTGTGTTTCAAACTTCTGTAGTCTAAGCTTGCTGGGGTGAACTGAATTACATTTGATTGCATTTCTGAGAACTGTGTGCTTTCCTTCCATTTCCTTGCATTGCATAAAAGGAGGGGATTGCCAGAGAAAGGTGATTACATTGTTTTGTTGAAATCATATTGAGTATTTTCTGTATTGCATTTTCATTCAACATTACATCCATCTGAACTTATATAAAGTATTCTCTACCACCTTATTCTTCTGTTCCTATTCACAAGTGTGCTAGTGCCAGACTATCCATTATTAATTACTGCTCAGATTAAGTGTGATATTCAATTATTAATATATTATAAAGCGTGATATATATATATATATATATTGTTTAAATTATCAAATAAACCTTTTAAACTTGCAAAACAGAACTACTTCTTGGCTCAGTGGGGTCAGGGGGATTCCAAGAGAGGGGTGTAATATAGGGGTAGTCATCCAGAACGCATGAACTGGACATAAAGATATATCAATAAGGGTTTCCATTCAGTATCCCAGACTAGGCATTGACTTAGCTGTAGTGTTGAATTGAATCCTCTTACAAATTGGGGGCTCGGGCCGGACGTTTGGGTTAGATCTATCCCTTGTGCAGATTAATACAGTGTGCCAGCTGACCAGATACACATATCCGGTCGGATCACCACGCTGTGTTACGCTGTAAAGCACTCCTCAAAGGAACGCTCTAAGGAAAAGGTCTGTTTTGCAAAAATAAAATACAAACTTCTGTAAGTCAGGACAGAGACCAATCTCTAGAATGACGACCTTATTAGACATGAAAATAGCCAGAGAGCACTTCTTACACAAGTTATTTGTGAGAGGTGAGTGGACTCACCAGGACCGCATGGTCTGGTTGCAGGCCATCACGCAACAGGTCACGGAAACAGGGTCAGATACATGGAGAGATCAGGGTCCCTTACATGTGGCCCTGAGTGAACTATACATGGCTCCTAAAGCTAAGGATGAACAAGACAAGATGGTTAGGATAGCGGCGTACCTGTACCTATATATGGGAGACATGCAGGATAAATGTACTGAAAGCCAAGATCTGGCGAATAAGCGACAGATGGCGTTAGAGAAGGTCCAATCTGACCTGGTCTCTTCTGAGCAGAGGCTGCAGGGGAGCCAGGAGTCAGAAAATGAGAGTAGACAGCACATCATTAAAATAAAGAAGGATATGGACATCGTGCAACAGGAAAAGGCTGACCAGGATACCAGATTTCTGGCCTTGCAGAGGGAGTACCAAGAAGGTTTGGACTCCCTACTGCAGAGCCAGAAAAAGCTGGAGCAACAGTTAGACTTCAATAGGGTATGTGCTGAGCAGGTAGTCACCCTGCAAAGCCACCTAGATAGGGAGAAGGCAGAGAGCAATAAACTGATTCTGAAAGACCTGGATACCCAGGCAGAGTTTGATCAGGAACGCCAGAAAGCTGGTGCCTTTCAAAGGCAGAGGGACGACCTGGCGGCACAAATGCAGGCTCTTAGCCAGGAAAGAGACGCCTTAGGCCAGGAAGTCTGCCATTTAAAAAGAAAAACAGAAGAAAATCACTTGGCCCTCCAGGGGCTGGGTGACCTCCAAAAAGAACGCCAGAACTTGTTAGAACATACCAGGGGGGTGGAGGATGCTCTGGCAAGAAAGGAGCAGGCCAATAGGGACACAGCTCAGGAGGTAACCCTCCTGCAGCAAAGACTGGCCCAGTGCTCCAGGACCAATCAGGAGGCACAGAGAGAGAATGAGGCTCTCTGCTAGCACAATGATAGGCTCCAACAACAGGTAGCGATGCAGGAGAGACTGATAGAGTCGAGTAAGGCCTTAACTGAGGAACTGAAAGCGCAGGCTCTTGCATTGCAACAGGGAGCAGAGGCGGATAGAGACCAAGTTCGCTGGGAAAGGGAAACTCCTGAGCATAACCTCAGGAGCCCTGGTACCAGAGGCCTTTTTCTCTCTCAGTCCCTGGACTCTGCCACCCCTATGTCCCCTGGCGCACATGAGCACAGGGCCACAGGGATGGCAGATTACTATCCAGCCAGAAGCATGGGGCTCATAGGCCAGTACCACCCAGGAATGGAGGGGCGGGCATCCGGGTATGGGCACCCAAGCACAGTGCAATTTGATGGGGAACCCCAGGAGAGTAGGCCCATTAAGGGCATCCTGAAAACCTCTGCCCAGTTAGGTCAGTGGGGGGGGGTACCCATCAAATCCTGGCAGCAAGGAGAGATCTGAAGACTCCTCTGAGCGGTACAGGACACAGGAGACCAGGTCCCCACATTCTGCCAGCCATTCCCAGGCTCGCAGAATCCGGGAAAACCTGGAAGAACATACGGGAACCTCTGGGAGCAGTGCCTCTGAGTCAGAAGATGAATGGACCAGGGTTACCCGGACCAAAAGGGCCAATAAGACAAAAAGGGCCTTGCTTAAGGACCCCTTAAAGCAGATTAAGGCAATCAGGAGCGTCATCACGCCTTATCATAAGAACGCCAAGTATTCTGTTTGGGAGCACTTAGAGTTGTTTGAGCAAATGATGGAGACTTTCCATTTGAAGGACAGCCAAAGCTGTATTCAATATGTAAAGTGGACCTTCTCCCCGGAATACTCCAGTTTCTTTGCGGGGCTGGAGGACCAAAATCATTTAAGATGGTCCACCTATAAGGCGGCCATCTTGAAACATTTTTCTACTCATAGAAATCCTCAAGAGGCTCGCAAGGCAGCCTACAATTTACAATGTGGGGAGGATCAGGCCCCACAAGAATTTGTGCAGGAGTTAAAGCGTGCTTTTGCACAGACCACAAGAAGGGTGCGCACGGATAGCAGAGAATTTATTAATACGTTTTTCCATGCCTTGCCCAAATACATAATGACCCAGCTCGTGAGGGATTTTCACGAGAAAATATCTTTAGACTGGGTCATTGAACAGGCGACCCGGATCTATGAGGTGCAGAAGCCAATAGAAAATAAAAATAATGCGCCCAAAAACCCCAAAGCCAACAACACCCCTGCTGCTGCCAAGGTGGCAGAGGTAAAGGTCACCCCCGTTTTAGAGTTGGAGATGGGGGGGCCTAAAAACCTACCTGCACCTAATAATGCTAGGCCCAGAAGGTCCTCGGGCCAGTCACAGACAGGGAGCCAGGGAGGCAGCCCCACAAATGGGGCCCCTCGCTCTCCTGATTATGTAAGCCCCCGATACAAGGGAAACAGACCCATCCTGGGTTATGTGTGGACTCCTCCAGCCCAAGGGGGGGGGATCCAGCCAAGCACCTAACCCAGAGAACTTCCCTCCCAACTTCTCACAGGAGGGCAGAAACGCACCAAACCCTGGGCAGAACTTCTTCCCCAGGTATCCACCCAACTTCCAGCCCCAAAATCCTCCACCCTTCTTTCCCCAATTCCCTGAGCCCAGACAACCGAATCCGGGAGAGGGGAGGCCAAGGGTGGAGGGGTATCCAAATCTTCCCAACCAGGGGTACTACCAAAGAAGGGATAGCTACCCTTCCCGGGATCAGCCCAGGGGAGAAAACAGGGCCCCGTATCAGCTTGAGCGGGTTTCCCAGTTAGAGCGCCAGGTTCAAAATATGGTGCGGGATCTGGGTCACATACTGAGGGCTCAGCAGAACCCTCAGATCGGCATGCCGGCGCAGAACGCACCCAACTCTGGACCTGGTGCTCCAGAACAATGACGGGGGCAGCACCCCGATAACTCACCGGTTCCCTGGGAGGAGGCACAAGGGGAAGGTGGGTGTAAAGCCTTGGAGGAAGCTTCCTTCCTCACTTGTAAACAGCCCCTGGAAACCCAGGAACCGGAAACAAAATCTCTTGCCCCAGAAAGTCTGCCACCTAAGGAGCAGAGGGGGGGTAGGAGAAACAAAAGACCCAAACAGACTCAGTTTAAGGAGGAGGTACAGATCTTCCAATTTGAGGGAGAGGGATCCTCAGAGGATCCTGGGAAAAGGATCTTCTCCTTCAGAGAGGGGGGAACTCCTCCCAAAGATAAAAATGGGTCCCAAGGGATTCCAATCCAGACTGGGGAGATATGGAGACTGAGCTACCGCCGCCCATCATCTCATCCCAGAACCCACAATACCAAAATCCCCTGGTTCAAACCCATCCTGATGACTGCCTCCAAAAAGGGGGGGGCGGCCCAGAACCGGAGCCAGGGGAACCCACAATGGCTCTGATCTCCAGTTGCCAACTTTTTCTTTCAGATTCCCAAGGCTCTCCACAGAATTCTGCCCAAATCTCTTCGCTAGCGATGTCCAAAACCAGAAAGTTAGCCCACCAGTTGTCCAAAAATGTGCATTATCTGTGCCCCCTTGAGGAGAAGGAGGGAAGATATTATGCCCCGGTACAAGTACAGGGGCAGGGGACAATTTTGGCACTGGTGGACACTGGATCTCAGGCTACCCTTCTGTCCAGAAGGGCCTTTGACGAACTGAATGCAGGAAGGGGAGAGAATTACCAAATTCCTCTCACCTCTCTTCCTGGACAACTCCAGAACTTTGACGGGAAGGAAATTCCCGTCGAGGGGACGGCAGATTTGGACATTAAAATTGGGCGACACAAGTTGAAACACCCGGTCATAGTTGTGACTCCAGAGGGCACCCCTTGTTTACTAGGGAATGACCTCCTGAGAAGGTTGTCACCCCTAATAGATTGTGTAAACAAGATCCTCTGGACCCAGACTAGCCGACCAATAAAATTAAAACAGAGTGTCAACCATGTTAGTTTAAACGGCACCTGCCACATGGTTGAACAAAAATCTGACCAAGTAGAATTTCACTTCCAGAATAGCCAAATTCCAGACGTGACAGTAATAGCAGTAGGACAACAGACTGGTGATGGGGGGTCCTCTCTATTTCTGAAAATCAACCTTCCTTCCAGTCTAAAGTGGTATTCCACGCTGGAAGGAAACACTCTGAAATTCTATACTAATCCACAATCAGAAACTCCCACTCCTATAGTCCAGAAAGATGTGAAATCAGCTCAGAGCCTGTCTGATATTCAGCAAATTGGAGAGCAGTTGTTCATCCCTGTTCAGTTAAATGATGGGAAGGACTCTGTTCTCGCTCGAGTGTGCGTGAACAACGGTAAGAGCTTCATCAGCGAAGCCATGTTCCGCCAACTCCCAAAAGATCCAGCCATTCCCACATTCAAACTGATAGACAAATGGGAAATGGACCTGGAAGCACCCAATTCCAAACATCTCCTGCCAAGCAGGTGTATGCTCAAAATCTCCATTGGCAACAAGAGCATAGTCCATAATTGTTGGGTCGTGCGAGACGTCACTGCCGCCTTTTACTTAGGCAGTGACATTCTCAATCGCTTTGCCATTAGTTTGGACCTAATAAACTTCAAAGCTTGGTCCCGATTAGCGGATAATCCCATGGGCTTTGATGATCCAGAAAAAGCATTTAGGTCAGCTCAATTGCTACCTTATGCAGTTGAAATTCAGATTAAAGAGGAAGTCACCATCCCAGAAAGGACCCGACAATTCTCCCTGGAAGTGAAAGTTAAAAGAGGACAACATTTGAAAAACCCTGATGCTTACATACATCTAAACGCTTCTCTCCAACAGCAAGGGTTGGGGGTAAACCCAACTCCATTAGTAAACATAGAACATGACACCATTCCAATAGAGGTGGATAACAGCGACTTAAAGAGTATTACTCTAGACGCAGGCACCATTATTGGAATGGCGGTTGATGACCGACATTTTTCCATAGATTTAGGTAATGAACTGTTAGGGCCAATCCCCAAGGACTGCTTTGACAGTGACAGTGATGACAATACAACACCAGACAGGATTTTTACCCGGCATGGGGGGAACTTCCTGGTGTACACTTCTTGCCCTTATGGTAAGGAAGATGTGACTTGTGACTTCAGGAGGGATGAGGTGATTTTCCAGGTCCATGAGGGCTGCCTTTCCCACCTGAAGCCTCCAGTCCAAATCAGCACTCTGACCAGGGACTTCTCCACCCAGCTGGAGGAGGCTGCTGAAATAGCCAAACCAGAAGTCTTTCCAGGCTTCAGGCAGATGGTGGAAGAGAGAGTCAACCTAGCTGATGCCTGTGTGACTCTGGAACAAAAGCAAAAGTTGAAACAAGTTTTCTTGGATTTCCAAGATCTCTTTGCGGTAGACTCGTATGACTGTGGTCGCACCGACATCCACACAACAACAATCCCCACGGACCCTGGCATGACTCCAGTGTTTGTGAAGCAATATCGCTTGCCTCTCGCATCAATGGAGTCCCTTACTGAAATAATTAAGAACCTTGAGTCCAGGGGAATAATCCGTCCCATCCACAGCACCTTCAATAATCCGGTGCTGGGAATATTAAAGCCAAACGGCCAGTGGAGACTCTGCGCTGACCTTAGGGAGCTCAACAAACGGGTCCATACTTCCCGATGGCCTCTGCCCTACATTGACCAAGGGCTGGCCCAGATCCAGGGGTCACAGGTATTCACAGCAATAGACCTGACCAATGGATACTCGACCGTGCCTGTCAGTAGGGAGGACCAATACAAGCTGGCTTTTACCTTTGGGGGCCAGCAGTACACATGGACCCGGACTCCCTTCGGATACCTCAACTCCGGCAATTAATTCAACATTTTCCTACATAAGGCCATGCCCGACCTGGGTGCGAGGGGTAACCTGGCTTATGTAGATGATGTCCTCATCAAAAGTTCATCTGTGGAGGAACACATAGCGGAGATCCGTTATGTTCTGACCCAGTTTAGGGCCGCCGGAGCAAAACTTTCCTTTCAGAAAGCACAGTGGTGTAGAACCCGTGTTAATTTCTTGGGGCATGAGATTACTCCTCTCCTCAGGGTCTCTGTCCCCAGGAAAAGAAAGTGGAAGCACTTCAGAAACTGAAGGACCCCACAACTCTGCGGGAACTAAGGAGCCTCCTTGGACTGACAAATTACAGCAGAAAGTTCATTGAGGGCTACGCAGAGATCACCAGACCCCTGATTCATCTCCTGAAGGGGGGGGTCAAGTGGGAATGGGGTCCAGAACAAGCTGAGGCAGTAAGACAACTCAAAAGAAGCCTCTCACAAGCGCCCTGCCTAGCTTACCCTGTGAGAAACAAGGAGTTCTTCCTGGAGACTGGGTTCTCTAATACGTGCTTGACGGCAGTATTATACCAAAAGCATGACAAGGTCAATAAAGTAATCTCCTATGCGAGCAAAACTTTATCCTCTGTGGAGGAAAAATTCAACGATTGTGAGAAGGCACTCCTGGCGACGGTGTGGGCATTGAAGAATTACCGCCCGTTTATCCAGGGGGAACACATCATAGTGGAGACTCCACACCAGCCTCTGCAATATCTCCAAAGTGACAGAATCCGAGCCGGGAATGTGAGTAATTCCCGAATTACTTCCTGGATTCTGTCAATGCAAGGCTTTCCTGTGGAGGTCAGATATGGCCAAAACAAGAAGAGTCCCCTCGCGCAAGGTCTGGCTGACTTGCATGATTGTGCCAGAGAAAACTGTCTCGAGGACGAAAGTCTAAAAGTCAAGGACAACACGGAGGCATACCTTAATTCCCCACACAAAGTCTTTGAAGAAGACAAGTGTGAGGGAATGCCCACTGTCTATGTGGATGGATGCTCTTACCATGTTGACAACAACTGGGAGAAAGAACTGGTGGCTGGCGTAGGGAATGCATGGGTGAAGGAGTTCCCAGAACCCTCCGCTGGATACAAAATTGGTCCCCGAAGTAGTCAGGTGGCAGAATTGATGGCTGTGCATCAGGCCATCCTCACTGCTGTCCAGCATCAACTCCACGAACTGGTCATAATCACAGATTTGGATTATGTACGGAACGGGTTCGTGGAGCACCTGGTTAATTGGAAAACCAGAGGCATGTTATGTGCTAACAACAAACCCTTGAAACATGGGAAATTGATCCAAAACATTGATGATCTGGTCACCTCGAATGAGATGACCATCTATTGGAAAAAGATCAAGGGTCATTCCAAAGTAGAGGGACCAGACAAAACTGGAAATGACTTAGCTGATCAGCTGGCCAAAACCGGGGCCATCCAAGGGGATCTAATTGAGATTGAATCCCTGTTGGGGGAAATCCAGGTCACTGCTATCACTAGGTCCCAGACAAATGCTCACAACGACCTTTCACTTGCACAATGGAGTAAGGAGACCCCTGATGCTGATTTGATTACCGCTCAGAAGGGGGATCCAATAATTGGTAAATTTTACCAGCACCTTGAGGACCCTGAGAACTTTCCCCTGACGGATACCGATTACACTGGGAAAGAGGACCTAAGAGTGTTGATGAAATGTCCAAAAATGTTCCGGATCCAAGACGGTTTGTTGGTAAGGAAATCCAAAGCTGGCCACGATCAGTGGGTGGTTCCTACCTCATTCCGAAGCCTGATGTTAAGTCACGCCCATGATGCGGCCACCGCCGGTCATAGGGGGTTTCACACAACATTGAAAATCTTAAGAGAGGTTGCATACTGGCCACACATGGGGCAGGACCTCGACCAATACTTGAAGGGGTGTCTTGTGTGTGCACAATTTCAGCCATCATCCCTCATGCACCGTGCGCCTCTCCAAAAGAGGGGGATGACACTGCCATGGTCAGATTTACAAATCGACTTTGTAGGCCCCGTGATTCGCTCTGCTAGGTGGAATAAGTACATGTTGACTGTGACATGCTTGTTTACCAAGTGGGTGGAATGTCTCCCAGCCCCAAATTGCAAGGCAGAAACTGCAGCTGCCTTGATGATTAACCACATATTTTCCCGTTTCGGTCTACCTCAAAGGATTGAGTCAGACAGGGGTAGCCACTTCACCAGTGAAGTAATGACAAAAATGTGGGAGATACTAGGGGTCAAAAGGAAGTTGCATATTGCTTACCGGCCAGCTTCTTCTGGGGCAGTAGAGAGATATAACCGAACCATTGTGACCATATTAAAGAAGTTTGTGGCAGATTCTGGGCCAAGTTGGGATATCCGATTACCTCTGGTCCTAATGGCCATCAGATCTACCCCTTCATCTGCAACCAAAATGTCACCATTCGAGTTGATGACTGGACGCAAGATGGTGCTTCCTCAGCATTTGCTCTACAGGACCCAAGAGCAGACACTGATAAATGCCTCCACAACTCATGAGTATGTGGAGAATTTAAGGAAACACCTTCAACATGCTTTTGCCTATGCTCAGCGGAATCTAGAAAGATCAGCTGATAGCATGAAGACCCACTATAACCTGAAAACTTCCAGGAAGGAATATCAGGTGGGGGACCGGGTCTATCTATACAATTTCCAAAGGAACCAGGCCAAACAGCGAAAATTTTTGCCTACATGTAAGGGACCCTTTGAGATTATAGACAAAATCTCCCCTGTGGCCTACAAGATCCGCATCCCCAAAGGCGGTTCGGCAGAGGGGGAAGACAAGTGGGTTCACATTAACCAGTTGAAGTGTTGCCATCCCAGGCACACACTGCAACAAATGGAGGAATCCTCTGGAATCCTAGAGGGTACTGTCTCAGATTAATTCAGTTCTAACTTAAAATATCCTACATATCGCCTATCAAATTCTGTGTTTCTCAAGTTTATGTGTTCCTGTCTCTTAATTTAAAAAAAATGTGCATGTTCATATCTGTTGAGTTCTAAAATATATATGCCACCCCACTATATCAATGGTGGGGAGAAATGTCCATGAATAGGTATTGCCGCTCTTCCTTTGTCGTCCTAGGAGAAAGAAAACCTGGAGACGGGCCAAGGAGGACGATCCGGAGACCAGGAGCAGAGACGCGAGGGGCCCAGGGTACCGCCCAATATTCCCATCAGGACCGGCGAGGAGAACCGATCGATTAGTACCGGATGGAGGAAAAGATGCTGAACTGTGCCATCTATTGGAAGAAGATGAGGAAACATCCCAGATCTTGCGAGTTCCATCAGTGAAACCGAATGGCCATCGCAAGAGGGGGGCTTGTGGGATGTTTTTACCCATGCATCCGAGCCCTACCTCAAAAACTGTACAGTACTGACATGGAAAACATCATGATGGCCAGAGCTTCCCAGAAAATGCCCAGGGAAAGGCATGAAGAATAGGCTGCCACCCATTTTTGCCGATGTTATGGGCACAGAAGGACACTGCCTAAAACCACCATTGGACTACCCACACCGTAGTCTGAAACCATTGGGAATGGCAATGCTGATTGCCAAAAGCAACCTAGAATTGTGGGGAATTCATTTTCTTAAATCCCAAAAATGGGTGCATTACCAGTACTCACCACTATCAGAAAGCCGGCGTTTTAAAACAACACCAGACTTTTTTTTTGTGTGTAAAACTGAATAAATAAACCCAAAGCAGGCCAAAGAAAGACTTACTGAGAGGTGGATCCAATGTAAAGTTATATTCTGAAGTGACTTGAAGGTTTATAACAAGACTGGCTGAGCTGTGGATTTCAGCAGTCTAAGTAAATTTGGACTGAAAGACACTAAAAATCTAAATGTTTAAAAGAAATGAGTGACCTACTTTTGAGTGTCACATAGGTTGCAATTGTTTAAATGTCATAGTTTTGAACTTAGAATCAGCATTCTAGCTGCATATGTAAACATTGTCTTGACTTAAACTGGGTAACAAAAAGTGACATTAGCTGGGGCCTGGCTTAAGGAACTGAATTCTGCCCACCAGCTACCCCCGACAGGAGTTGAGACTTGCACAACAGCTGTGTTCCCAGGCCTACCTGCCTTTTGCTGCTCCCACCAAAAGGGATATGACACTTCTCTGATTGAATTATCAAGGGACTGCTAGAGACTAAACATAGGACCCAGGCAGAGGGTTTATTGAAGTGGCCATAAATGGCTTCCTCTTGAACAATGGGCATTCCAGGGCCCAGGCAGATGGTTTATTGCAGGGGTAATAAAAATGGCTTCCTCTTAGCAGAAACTAGGAGGGGGAGAAACTGGAGACAGAGGCTGAGCTTGAAGAAAGTGGAAGGACTGCTTTCTGTACCATGTGACCTGAAAAGACACACCCCTGCAGAATATGGTTTTAGAAAAAGATGAATAACTCATAGTACAGACTTGTCATAATTATTTAAATGATACCATAATTCTTGTGATTTTTCTGCCCACATTTTAAGAGGTTTTTAGAACCGGTGGCATGATCTGGGGCAAACTAGCAGTTAAGAGGGTATTACTTAAAATGTCTGCATGTGAAAAGTCTGATACATCATCAATTAATGCCTGCATGCCTTGCACACATTTGGGTAAATTTGAGTAAAAATCTGATATTGGTAACTTGACCAAAAAGTGAAAAATATTGCCATTTCTGAATGCAAGCCCCCAGGAAGAGCAGAGTTTGAACAGGGGCTACCATCAGTAAATGCATGATGGGTGCATGTAATTTCAAACCACTGTGTAGCTATGAAATATGTCTTTTGGGTCAAAATATAGATTGTGTGTAATTTGACAGGGGTGGGTTCTCTGTATCATAAACAGACCTCATCATGATGACACTCCATTTCATTCCCCCAATCAAGGGGAAGAGGATGAAGTGGCCAATGACAAGTGGAGAGGGGTAGAGCCTAGTGATGCTGCACACACACCCATTTTCAAAACACATAAAAACAGACAGTCAGGACAAATAGGGACCTTCAAATCCATTTGCTGCGGGACGCTCTGCCGGGAAAATCCATACTTTACCTCCATCAACCTTCAGAGAGCCAACATAGAGACTTCAATCTATCCACCTTCAGAGACCAAGACTTTACTTCAGAATTTGTAGCAGAGAGGTCAACTACAAGCTAAATCCTTTAGCAGGCCTCAAATCATTGCCACTATTCACAGCCAGGCGAGTTGTTTGAATTCTTTGCAAGAACCCTTGCCATTTGCCAGAGAGCAGTGTTGTATCCAGAGAGAGACCAGCTGAACCGGAGACCGCTGTATCCGGACCCACAGACCTGATCAGAACCAGAGACCCAGACCAGACCAGACCAGCAGAGCAGAGCTGACCCAGACGCTGTGCGCAGAGACCGTCCGTGGCGAGTGAAGAAAACCTGACCAGATCCGTGGCGAGGCCCATTCTATTTCTAAATATATTGTGAGTACCTAGCAGAACCGTGCAGAACCAATCTCTTAGTTAAAATAATATAATTCAATCTATTTTAATCTAACCAGAACTGTCTCCTAGAAGTTGTACCTTGTCATTTTGCAAAACTGTCACTTGTCACTTTGAATTTTAACATTCCAAATCCGAAAAACTACCTTTATTTAATCGCTCATATCTCCGTGACCGTTTGTCCTAGAGACTTGCAGTAACTTTCCTCTGAAAGCTTAGAATCATGGCTTCTCAACGAACTTAGAACCGCATTCCTACCCCCGATACTTTTGCCGCAAACGCACGCGCGAATTTTACCGCGATTTGAAAATTCCTCCACGTGTGAAAACAGCAGCTTCTTGCTAGAACTGTTAGAAAGTCGTTTGCAACCTGCCAATCATTCCTAGAACATTGCTAAAGTAAGCCTGAACTAATTTAAACCAACTAATCCTCAACCTGAACCTCTAGAGGGAATTAAAAGCATTTTAGCATATTTTTCACTTCATTGCCAGCACATATAAAAGCATTTTGGGCCTGTGTTTCAAACTTCTGTACTCTAAGCTTGCTGGGGTGAACTGAATTACATTTGATTGCATTTCTGAGAACTGTGTGCTTTCCTTCCATTTCCTTGCATTGCATAAAAGGAGGGGATTGCCAGAGAAAAGTGATTACATTGTTTTGTTGAAATCATATTGAGTATTTTCTGTATTGCATTTTCATTCAACATTACATCCATCTGAACTTATATAAAGTATTCTCTACCACCTTATTCATCTGTTCCTATTCACAAGTGTGCTAGTGCCAGACTATCCATTATTGATTACTGCTCAGATTAAGTGTGATATTCAATTATTCATTTATTATAAAGCGTGATATATATATATATTGTTTAAATGATCAAATAAACCTTTTAAACTTGCAAAACAGAACTACTTCTTGGCTCAGTGGGGTCAGGGGGATTCCAAGAGAGGGGTGTTATATAGGGGTAGTCATCCAGAACGCATGAACTGGACATAAAGATATATCAATAAGGGTTTCCATTCAGTATCCCAGACTAGGCATTGACTTAGCTGTAGTGTTGAATTGAATCCTCTTACATCACTCAGGAGGCTGTGGTCATTGACAATAGGATTTCCGTCTTGGAGGAATAGCAGTGGCTCTTACAGGAGCGGAAGCAAATTGCTGAGAAAACTCTCTAGGAGAAATAACATCCTGAATCCTCGAATACCACCCCCGGCTAAATATTCCAAGTTACAACCCTGTGTCTGGGACCTTTAAACACCCTACTCTCTGTCTCAAAACATCTAGAGTCAGGAGAACTGGAACTGGGCTGTTCACACGGAGTGTACTTGGCAACTCTGCTACGGAACAGCTTAATTCCAGATATTTCAATGAGGGTCCACTTCAATAAGGTGAAAGAAAAGATCATGCAGGATGCTCACACTCAAGCAGAGCTTTCCAATAATGGGGTAAAGTTAATGTTCCTTCAAAATCTGTCTCCACCAACATTGTCGAACAGAAGAGGGTTCTTTCAGTTCACTTTGTTGTTGCGAGGGCGAGAAGTTAAATATAGATGAGAATTTCCATGCTCAGGGATCTTTGCAATTGATGGAGCGAGGACGGTGGTCAAGTCCATGCAGATGGGAAATAAAAGACCTGGGCTGATTAGCCTTTGGTATGGGCTACACACCGTTGTTACCACTCTTTTGGATGCGTACATTTCATTCTTTGTATAACATTTGAAAGATCATTTCTTTCAATCTTTTTGCCGATAGATGGCTGTGCCAAAAAATATATATAGATGTATGCAAAATGTTTGTGCATTTTAATTAAATCAGTTGTTTGCAGATGCAAATCGCTCCCAATGCATTTCAGACTACCTTTAGTCCTTCGGCAAGTCTAGAGTGATCAAACATGTGTGTATCCATCATATTTAAAAAACACACATATCAAGCATATTGTCAGAAAAATACTATACATTCACACCAACATGCAGTGTAGTTTAGGCTATACCAATATATGGAATGTATCGCAACATTGAATTCAATAGTGATATGATTGATTATGGCATTACAGTCATAATACATATGCATAAAATCATCATAAACACAATTAGAAAAACATTATACAAAATATTGTTGGAAACCCCAATTAGGTTACAAGACATACGTATACACAAAACAACAACAAGAAAACATATAGAGAAAAAGCACATAATGAGCATACCATAAACATTTGCTTGTGTTAAATTGGCAATTAATATCAAATCGATTAGTAGTGTGCATATATCCCGATTGCCCGATCGCAGCATACAATTTTAGTGATATGTTGTCAAAATGGTTCTAAAATAATATCCTGTTAAATTATAACACATACATTGCATGATGTGGTTGCATGCTGATATCTGTTATGTCAATTTTGGTTGCAACCATTGAAGGTGCCCACTCCCCAAATCAAAATAATGGGCACACCCCAGTAGGGAATGAGACCAGGAGAGGGATTGCAAGTTGAGCAAAGTTTATATAAGAAAATTGTGCACGCAGAGAACTATGCTGCCCGGAGAGCGCTTTGCCAATAGATACAAAGGCAGCACATCAAAAAAGCATTCAGCGTCATAAATTACATCACATTACAATATACAATCCTGCAGCTTGATTGGGTTAGGTCACCTGCACTGTATGAATCCATAGGGGTTGGCCTCATGTGATTGGTGGGGGGTTAGATGTCACTCCCATGGCACGTGTGTCAGCTGGGACATCCTTGCAAGGGTGAAGGTCAGACCAGCAGAATGACACTTTCCCTGACTAACTGATCTTTGCAAAAACAGCATTTTAGAGCATGAGACAAATGACAATCGTAAAGTCAGGTAGGAATGTGGGTGTCTTTCAGATGTCATACACAGCTTATGGACAGCATTATGCCCTCTGCACCCCGGTACCCATAAACCTAAAATTCCTGTCCTGGGTGTCCACCTTGGAGGCTTGGATTTACCTAATACTTCATGGTACAAATAGACACATGTTATGGTTAGAAGAGATATGTGTGGATCTGGAGTTGATGCTCTCGAGAGTATCTTCATTAGGTAGCTACAGGGGCATGGGTATGGTAGTTTGCTGGGTGGGGGTCAGAGAGGGACACTGGCAGGTTAGTGGAGATGAATGGGCACTCAGGCGGGGCTTGCTCCAGTCTCACACAGTGCAGTGAGCCCATCTGTTCTGCCACAGTACTGAAGGTTGCAACAATTAATGGCTGAACTTCCGTGAGAACTGGGATTGTGGGAAGCGGACACATATCACAGACTGGTGTAATACTACCAGTGTTGCTGCCTTTATGTAAAAGACTGTAGCTATTAATCCCAATAAACACTACTTACCTTTGTTTTGGATAAATCTTGTTCCTTAACAGAGATACTAATAGTTCAACAAGACTCGTAATCTGATTGATCAAAACGCAAAGAAGAATGTAAAATTCCTGTCATAGAAGCACTAATGTTTGTTACAAGAGAAGAGTAAGTGATGTCTTACCTGCTCTGTCGAGAGTCAGATTTGCCACGCTGTGCAAAACGAGGACGCTGTGTGTTCTCTATTAGTTGAAACAGAGGTTTGTGTTTGTATAAACATAACGTTTCTATAGTAACTGTACTAGACATAAAGAATGTCCATCAAGGAATGTGTAATAGCAGCGGTCGGCCATTGTGCAAGGGAACATCCCCTGTTTATGCAGTCGTGATTTAGCCTGTAATCGAGCATAATTTTCATTGTGAGAGAAGAGCCTCATTTGATTACAATAAAATGTGTCAGATCTCTATGCTGCTGTGATAAAGCGATACTCCATAGTGTCTGACTCATTATTGATCATTGTGTGTAAATACTCATATGTTTGATCCATCATCACCGTTGATTGCTTCTGCTATGTGTTCGAACCAGTCTAAATGTAGAGTACTCACATACATACTGCAAGAAGAAAAAGTAATAATAATAATCATGATGATAATAAACAAAACCTCAAAAACAGCACATCAGAGTCTTCATGATGAGAATAAGCACACCTGAAAAGTAAAATTAAAAATTTACATAAATGAAAACATCAAAACATTGAATACATGCTATTTTAGACGAACAATGACACTACATTGTGAGTAAATAAGCTTAATATTGGTAAGATTATACAGTCAAAGAAAACAGTTAAGGTCCCAATTTTCATTCATTACCTTAAGACTCAAGGTGGTCAATCCCGTAGGCTTCTCTATGGATTGTAAGACTTTTCAGATCTTTTCTGTGACCTTTTATGTCCATGGTTTCCAATACTTGACATTTTAGATAAGAAATACTATTTAATTTCTCATTAAAGTGTCTAGCAACTGCGGATGTTAAATTCTTAGTCCTGATACATGAATTGTGCTTGGTCATTCGTACATGTATCTTTCTTCCTGTTTCAGCAAAATAATAGATCTTGCATGGGCATCTCATGCAATATATTGCATTTTATGTAAGGCAGGTAGCGTATACTCTCAACTGAATTTTCTCTGCAGTACTTGGGTGGAATACTGCTGCTCCTTTTCTGACAGTATTGCAGTTACCACATGTGAGGCATGGAAAGGTGCCTTGTATTTTCACCTTTGGCCAATGCCCTGTGCCAGTTCTTGTATTCACCAATTGATCCCTCAGGTTGTGTCTTATTTGGTAAGCAAAAGTTTGAAGATTGCCAAATAGCTCTTTAGTCCTTTCGTCACTTGTCAGTATGTTCCAATTTTTGATGATTCATCTCTTAATTTGATGACTTTGGGCCTCATTACGACCCTGGCGGTACGGAGTGAACGGCGCCGTAAAAGCTGCCGGTGCCGTTCACCCCATACGGCCGTATTACGAGTTCCCCTCGCGGGACACGGTAAGTATGCCTGGGAAAACCAGGCGTGCTTACCTGGTCCCGCGAAGGGAAGAGGGAGCAAACAACGGCCATCTCGTAATGACCCGTTGTTTGCTCCCTCTACCATTCCCATTCAGCCCTAGGGGGCTGAAATGGGAATGGGGAAGGACCGGGTCCGGGTCCTTGGAGGGAGAAATTACCGGGCCTTCCAAACTTGGATTGGCCCGGTAATTCCTCATTCTGAGGACCCAGACCCGGACAAGATTTTGGCGGCAACCATGCTGCCAATAGCGGCATGGCTACCGCCAAGGTCGTAATGAGGCCCCTTGTGTTGAAAATTTAGAAACAAACACAATCAGTCGACAGTCCACAGATCAATATGTGGTGCTATAAGGTATAGGACATAGCCTCAGCTGAAAAGATTCTGTCCCTAAAACAGGGTTGTTTACCCAGATACATTTGGGAATTGCTCCTGTCCCTGACTATAGCAATAGATTCCCAGGTTTTATGATGAAGCCCCGACTGTTGAAATTGTTTAGGTTTCTTTATCTCAGAATGGTTATGTGCTCAGTGTTGGTGCAGAGTCCCTGTGTTCAGTCTTGCACACTTTGCTCTTCCGGTCCAGTCTTTCTGCTCCTGTCCCAGGTGTGTAACTTGTAAACTTGACGTGGCTATCACATATTGTGTTTTTATCTGCATCCCAGAGCATGGACCCTACCTACCACTGCATGCATGTTATTGTTGTTATTACTATCTGACTGAAGAATAAAGACCTCACAAAAAAAAAACTGCAATCATTAATGATATTGATGAGCCACCAACAAATATGTAGCTAAATGGCTTCACTAACAATGAGTACCAGGTCTTCTACAAATTTACAGAGGAACAAATGGTGCTGTATAGCAAGTACAGAGTAGTCACAAAGTGTGTGCCTCAGAGACTCCACAAAAGATGATTGCTTACAAAAAATGACATTGCGGTCTAAAGCTGACAGTCTTCCATTAATGCTTAAGAATTCCCTTCTTAATATCAGGTTAAAACTGATGCACTTATATTGCTGTCTCCAGTTTCAATTTGGCAATTTGCAGAGGTACTGTGGTATAAGCCACGACTTGTGTTCTTTAGTGTAGTTTATATTTGGATAATACCTCACACGTTGTAATCCAGTCAGAGTCCCAAAGCCACCACTTGAATGTATTAGTTGACTGCATGAAAACTTCCTGCTAGCATTCCATTTTTTTTCAATTCAACATCACACTTAGTACAGCATTCGTTAAGATAATCACTTCAGCTATTCAAGTACATATCCTGCAAATAAACAAATAGAGAATCACAATGATGAGAAATATATATTTTTTTTAACAGAGGAAGGTATTTCCATATGAATCTGGTTTTTAACAACACTAGACTAAGCTCCTGCCTTATCACAAGCTAGACTGTTGGGCAATTGTAACACTCCACACCACAATCAAGCTTCAATCAAGTCCATTTCATCCCAATCAAACCAGTAGATCATTTCCATGCCATAGGTTATGTTGGGTATTGCCTACCCATTGCAATATTTACTAATGGGTGCAGTAGAGAATCTTCGAAATGTAACATATAGTTTTGTCATTTTAGTGTCTAGCAGTTCAATGTTTGCCTGCAGATATGCATCTAAAGCCATTTTAGTAGGTTGACTGTATATTGGGATACCAAGATAAATTAAATGTTTAGTGATTTCAAGGGCCTCATTTTTTATTTTAATATTATGGTTGATTTACTACCTTTCAATAATAAATACACATATAATAGATAATATCAAATTAAAATGAAATTAAGAAAAAAAGAAAAGAGGAATAAGGCTAATATATACATATTATTTCATATTACTTATCATGGAGAGCAGCTACTGATTTAGGTAACTCATCCACAGCTCACTGGCACTTTTTTCAGAGACTGCCATCATTGAGATTTCTGATCCCTGTAGCAATATAGTGAGGTGTTATTTGCAATGATAAATGAGATAATATAGTGTCAAGTTCTTAATACATCATTGACATAATTTTAACATAATAATTGTCATGGTGACATATTAACATCATGCAGTGTAATTTCTAAATATCAACTTCAAGTTTAAGTGAACATAAAAAGTTAATGGCAGAAAATATGATTTGCATTTCGCTTCCCATTAGAAATGATAATTCATAGCCATTCATGGGTAACAAATGGCAGATTTATATATAGATGTTCTAAATAATATTTTCGTGTTTGAAGTAGTGCTGAACAGACAGTGAGTAGATGTTTAAGCGTCTCAGGTTCCTTAAGATTATTTTAAAATCTGCATATACAGCATGAATAGGTCACTCCTTTTCTTGGACCAACTACCTGACGAGTTGGCAAAAGGTTAAATCTAAATTGCAAAAAACATTGCTCTGTATTTAGGACCCAGGAACGTCACCGAATATTGCTCTGGATTATTTAGGGCCTCATTAGGTCTCAGACGGTAAGGGGTCTACGGCGGCGTAAACAGCGCCGACCCTTACCGGCTGATTCCGAGGTCCCTTAGCGCCATGGAGGATTTAACACCTGCTTTTAGCAGGTGTTAAAATCCATGGCGCTGAGGGACCATGTTGTTAATTACGCCACCGTAATTTACGGTGGCGTAATTAACGCCTTCCCCACTCCCATTATGCCCTATGGGGCAAAAATGGGAATGGGGAAGGGTAAATGGGGATTGGGGACTTACCGCCCTGCCAACCTCGGAATGGGGCGGTAAGTCCGCCAACCACCATGGCGTAAACATAGTTTACGCCATGGTGGTAAAGGTACGACCCAGGCGGTAATTTACCGCCTGGGTCGTAATGAGGCCCTTAATGTCTTACATGGAAAGTTCTCAGTTGTACAGTTTGAGTACTCTAGACATTGTTGACGTGTTGCAATCCAATCATGCTAACCTCATTTTTGTTCTCACTCAATCAGGGTCAATAACCAATAGATTTAGAAATATTCCTGCTGCCAGGATATCTGCAAAATGTTTTTTTCCAAGGTTTGACATTTTTCACTATGTTCGATTTAAAATACATAGCTAATATTGATGGCAAATATCCTTCATTCTCATTCAATCCACATTTCTTATATTAATTTGTCATTTTCCATGAGCATGTCATGTCATGTCAAAAAAGCATTCAGCGTCATAAATTAAATCACATTACAATATACAATCCCGCAGCTTGATTCGGTTAGGTCACCTGCACCGTATGAATCCATAGGGGTGGGCCTCATGTCATTGGTGGGAGGTTAGATGTCACTCCCATGGCACGTGGGTCAGCTGGGCTCATCTTTGCAAGGGTGAAGGTCAGACCAACAGAATGACACTTTCCCTGACTAACTGATCTTTGCAAAAACAGCATTTTAGAGCATGAGACAAATGACAATCGTAAAGTCAGGTAGGCATGTGGGTGTCTTTCAGATGTCATACACAGGTTATGGACAGCATTATGCCCTCTGCACCCCCGGTACCCATAAACCTAAAATCCCTGTCCTGGGTGCCCACCTTAGAGGTTTGGATATATCTAATACCTCATGGTACAAATAGACACATGTTATGGTTAGAAGAGATATGTGTGGATCAGGTGTTGATGCTCTTGAGAGTATCTTCATTAGGTAGCTACAGGGGCATGGGTATGGTAGTTTGCTGGGTGGGGGTTAGAGAGGGACATTGGCAGGTTAGTGGCAATGAATGGGCACTCAGGCGGGGGCTTGCTCCAGTCTCACACAGTGCAGTGAGCTCATCTGTTCTGCCACGGTACTGAAGGTTGCAACAATTAATGGCTGAACTTCCGTGAGAACTGGGATTGTGGGAAGCGGACACATATCACAGACTGGTGTAATACTCCCGGTGTTGCTGCCTTAATGTAAAAGACTGTAGCTATTAATCCCAATAAACACTACTTAGCTTTGTTTTGGATAAATCTTGTTCCTTAACAGAGATACTAATAGTTCAACAAGACTCGTAATCTGATTGATCAAAACGCAAAGAAGAATGTAAAACTTCCTGTCATAGAAGCACTAATGTTTGTTACAAGAGAAGAGTAAGTGATGTTTTACCAGCTCTGTCGAGAGCCAGATTTGCCATGCTGTGCAAAACGAGGACGCTGTGTGTTCTCTATTAGTTGAAACAGAGGTTTGTGTTTGTATAAACATAACGTTTCTATAGTAACTGTACTAGACATAAAGAATGTCCATCAAGGAATAAGTAATAGCTGCGGTCGGCCATTGTGCAAGGGAACATCCCCTGTTTATGCAGTCGTGATTTAGCCTGTAATCGAGCATAATTTTCATTGTGAGAGAAGAGCCTCATTTGATTACAATAAAAAGTGTCGGATCTCTATGCTGCTGTGATAAAGCTATAGTCCATAGTGTCTGACTCATTATTGATCATTGTGTGTAAATAGTCATATGTTTGATCCATCATCACCGTTGATTGCTTCTGCTATGTGTTCGAACCAGTCTAAATGTAGAGTACTCACATACATACTGCAAGAAGAAAATGTAATAATAATAATCATGATGATAATAAACAAAACCTCAAAAACAGCACATCAGTGTCTTCATGATGAGAATAAGCACACCTGAAAAGTAAAATTAAAAATTTACATAAATAAAAACATCAAAACATTGAATACATGCTATTTTAGACGAACAATGACACTACATTGTGAGTAAATAAGCTTATTATTAGTAAGATTATACAGTCAAATAAAACAGTTAAGGTGCCAATTTTCATTCATTACCTTAAGACTCAAGGCGGTCAATCCAGTAGGCTTCTCTATGGACTCTGGGGGGGCGATTCATGGAACAAACGTGCGCCGAAAATCCATGCGCAAGCAGGCGCAAGGGAGCGCAAGCGTGAGAAACGCAGCACACGCGCACGCGTGCGATTCAAGGAAGACGCTGCACGTGTTTCCCACTGTCCGTGCGCCCAATCCAGCCATGGCGCACGCAGGCATACACGGCGTGTGCTACACGCACAGCAAAAGCGCACATAGCGCGGCGCACACAACCAAAGTGGGCGGAACAGTGGACGGAACACGCGGAATGGGGAACAATGTGTGAAAAAGAAGGCGTAACTGGGGAAGTACTGCAGGGAACTACACGGAACGCCCACACGCATGTGAACAACCCGTATTCAAGGAATACGGGAAACCCGCGCACGGCAAAAGACGCGCACAGGCGTCAACGCGTCTGCCACACGAAGGCAGGCGGAAGCGTCCCCGCGCACAGTACAAAAGTGCGCGCAAACAACAAACACGTATATACAGCTACGATGAATGCCCCATTTGTCGCAGCACTGATCGTGAGACACCGCAGGAGGAGGAGAATAGTCAGGGCACGCATTTTCGCACCACGGACAAGCCTTTTTGGGATGCCTGACGACCAGGTCTATGGCAGGTATAGGTTTCCACCCCATATCATCCTAGACCTGGTCAGGGAGTGGGAAGATGACCTTACATCCCCCACCCTTTGCTCCCAAGCATTGAGCCCCTTGGAGAAGCTGCTCAATGTCCTGCATTTTTTGGCCACTGGGTCATTTCAGCGGACTACTGCCATAGTGGGGGGGTCTCACAGGCCACGCAGTCACGCTGCCTACACCAGGTACTGGCAATCATGACAGCGCGCCCCTCAGTCCGCAGGCACATATACATGCCCAGAACACCCGCAGAAAGGCAGGCCGTTGTCCTGGATTTTTTCAGGGTGGCACACTTCCCCATAAATTGCACCCATGTGGCCCTACGTCCACCTAGGGCCACTGAGCACATCTACCGAAACCGCAAGCACTGGCATTCCATCAATGTATAGGTGGTATGCGATGCAAAGGGAATCATCACCTCTGTCTATGCAAATTACCCTGGCTCCACCCATGACAGTTTCATATACAGAATGTCCGCCCTGAGCCGGGCCCTGGAAGCTGGGCAGCATGGTGACACATGGCTCCAGGTGAGTACAAATGCCCTTGCACATGCATGCAAGTCACACACAGACAAATACCCAAACCCTAATAATCTCAACTATTATCACCTCCCCAGGGGACAGTGCCTACCCTCTGAGCAACCACATGATGACACCAATCCGAAACCCCACCACCCCACCCCAGGTAAGATAAAACGCCGCCCATATTGCAACCAGGGACACAGTGGAGCGCACATTTGGAGTGCTCAAGTCACGTTTCCGCTCCCCTGACCGCTCTGGCAGGCAACTACTCTATGCACCACCAGTAGTGTGCAGGATCATTGTGGCAGCATGTGTCCTGCACAATGTTGCAACACGGCAGGGCGTCCCGGTGGACATGGTGGTGCCCGCACATCCCCAACAACAGGCACAAGCGCTGCCCATGGGAGGTCACCTAAACTCCCACCCCTGCGGAGTGCACACAGGCCTGGCACATACCAGGTGACAATCGATGATGACAAAGAGACAGTCAACTGTCACAACCCTACTACCCTGAGATAGTTGCCATGGAAGTGCCACATCATCTGCATCCCTAGCTACTTAAACACAAGCTATCCTGTGTGACCAAAAGACACACATATGACATATGACATGATATGGCCTATACACAAGTATTTCAAGGTGCGATGAGGCAGGGAGGGGGGAACAAGGGAAGACAGACAACGGTACTACTAGGCCAGGTGTCATTTAGATTGTGCAAGTGCAGGGGTAGGGGGAAGGGAAAAGTGCAAGGGGAAGGGGAGGGGGGGAGTGCAGTACAGGGGAAGTAGACCAAAAAACAAATACATAGGTCGGCTGGTGGCAACCGCAAAGGTAAGTGCAGACAAGTGCTGGGAAGGGGGTGCTGTAGGGATAGAGAGACAGTCCCGCATTGCAGGGGTTTCCAGGGAGGCAGTGCAAGTGGAGAGTGGCTGGGCCAGGGACCGAGGTCGGTGAGAGTGGCCCAGTTGCAGATCCAGTGCAGTTCCAGTGAAGAATTCCGCAAGGGAGAGGCAGAGAGAAAGCAGAAGCAAAGAGGAAGGTCTTGAGGTGCTTCCCAAACCGGAGATAGTTCCCCTCAACTTCAAGTGATGTAGGAAGGATGTTCCAGAGGGAGGGCCCTGCCGTGGAGAGGGATCTACCCCAAGCTAGTTGCTCTGAGAAGCGGATGACCCTGACATGCAAGGTGTGCATCACATACACCTGCAAAATAGGCCATGGCCATCACTGTTATGTCACTCAGACCCTCCCAATCCACAACATGACATGGCAAGCAATACCCATACACCAACACAGTAACGATAAGGTACACATTGCCATGTCCAAAATGTAAAGTGGCATCAGACAATGATGCCTGACCTGGAATCAGATGAAATGACAGACCAACAACCTCCCACCCAAAATAAGTCATTTCCAAATGCATTACAAGAGTTGTAGACGTAACATAACAATGAATGCCTGTCTACATGCACATTGTGCATTGCAAAATCAAAAATGCAGCTTCTGTGTGCTGTGTCCTACTCCTGCAACACACTGCTCAGTGCACAGCACATTGAACAGCCATTGTGTGTGATGCACACCCTGAGTATCACATCTAAGCGACAGACCACATCAAAAAGCAAATTAGGCATGTACAGGATCCATAATTGGTCACAGAACATGTGCTGCAGGGACACAGTGGCCACCAGAAGGCAAACAGTGTACATGTGGATATGCAAGGGTGGGAGTACATGTAGTGCATCAGAGTGCAAGTGTGTTGTTCTGCAAGGACATGCACTCCACATATGCATGTGAACTCAAGTGACCATCAGTGTTCTCTACACATCACATGTGAACATTCACCATGTGTACACCCCAGCATGTCAAACCACAACTATCCACTCGCACCTGAAAGGTAAACACAACACATGAACAGGCATTGATCAGCAGAACACAACATGTACATAGAATACCACCATTACAATGTCAGAGTTCCCATCACACTGCAGGGCAAGGCAACTTTCAACAACAACCCCCCCCCTCCCTCACAAGTGACCATGACCCACTGAACAACTGCACCTGGGTCATGGAGCCTTCAAACCTCAATTCCACCTGGCCTCAGGATCACCTTTACCCTTTGTCACCATCTCCCACCTTGTGTGTAAAAAGGTGCCTGCACCCTCAGAATCCACACTCATTTCCAAAATCACAAAATCCAAGCCATAAAAATGAACCAGAACACCCTCCAGTAGATGACTTGACGTAGCAGTACCTCACAAAGGCCAAGTGCTACCACAATGATGCAACAACCAAGGTAGCACAGTAAAACAATGTCACAACAGGATGTAAACCATGTGTGGTACATGACATAGGATGATGCACCATGAACGGATGTGTACTGTCACAGGTCCCATGTACAGGCGCGGGAGTGTCACGAAACAACCACCCCCACCGTGTCCCGGGTGCCTGCAAGGTCAAACTCACACAGGCCCCTGAGGCCCTGGTGGGGAAGGAGGTTCAGGGATATCCAGTCGGGACAGGTGTTGACACACTGGATAACTGGAATGAGTGGCAGGAGAGTGGAGGAGGAATGACACATGAAAGTAGGGAATGCACGAAAATGTACTACCTGCATGAACACATACACAATCCAAACAAACTTGGACATCATTGTCATGGCCTTCTGTAGTCCAGGTTTAGGAGTGGTACGAACCAACCACCCCCTCTAGGGTTTTGGAGCCGGCAAGTTCAGGGGTCACACAGGCATCCGCAACCCCAGCGGGGAAAGAGGGTTAGGGAACGTTGCTTGGATAGGTACGGGAAGCAGGAACACCGGGTAGAGGGTACAGGGTTCAAAATTGCATAGGATTCCGGGTGATTAGGGGGAAAAAAACATACCAAACTGAATCACACATACATCCATGCATTAGTGCACCCCCAGCAAGCCTATGCAGAGCAGTTTGAAAGAAAAACAACAAGACGCTTAGCTCTGGTTTTGAGTGCTGGCCTCCTGCCTGTGCACTCTCAGGTCCGGTTACAGGAGCACTGCAATGCTGCAAAGAGAGCCACAGTCAACAACCTGTACGTGCCAATTACACAAAAACACAACACCAAACATGCCCCATAGCAACAAACTACTCTACAAACAGACAATCTGGTGTAGATGCTTCGTACCCATATATAACATTACCCCTGTGACGGGTCATACACAGTCAATGCAGTAAGTCAGCCACCGGTGGGTGCATGGCAAATGGAACACCAATGTGTCACAATTCACACAACATGCAATGTTCCCTGGGTAAGCAGACAGACCCATATAGCAAGCCATGACTTCAGAGCAAGTTCCGTACCACCATGATCGAAACAAATTTGGCAGTGCATTTATAATAAAGTAGATGGAAATGATATGCACTGCACCCGAGTATGTCCCTTGCTGTATGTCCCTGTGAGCTGCCCCTTTCCATGTCTCGGAAGGCTACATGGTTGATACAAGTGCCTCAATGGACCTTGGTGTACCGGAGGGTATGTGCCACTGCCCCTGCACGTGTCCCAGACAACCTTACAATCAACAGCCATCAGTCCACAAACACATCTGAGCTGCATTCTATGCTTCAACACCAATATTTCTCCAACGTCACCCTCAGTGCTGTGACTAAGCCTGCATGTGCAACTCGCCTGGTGCAAGCTTTGCTGTGTTGTGGCCCCCCTGTGCTGCTCACCTTGCCTGGAATTCCTTGGAACACATCAGCAGTTCTAGGATGTAGGTCTGCAATCCCTGTGCCTCTGCTTGTGCACACATGTGCATGTGGGCTCCAACAAACGTGTCCAGGATTCCGTCGGCCATGTCTGCTGGCAAAGGTGCTCTGGAGGCTCATCCCCCTGCAGAAAGGGCATGAAACACATGATTAATGCTTCAAAGTCATCTGTGTGTGTCTCTTTAGGCATCTCATTACTTGACCATGTCAGAGAGTCACATCATAAATCACACCATCAGTCCGTCTTTCACATCCAAAGTGTGGAACACTATCTACAGCATGAATTGCAACAAGCATGTGTACAGTAAAGATAAGAAACATACTACACAATGCATAGCAATTAATGTACACATTAATCATGAAACACCCCATCTAGCAAAAGCTGAACAGTGGACAATAACACCAAAATCATCCCCACTAGGGGTGTAAATACAAGTCACACAGCACCAGACATGCCACAGATATGACAGTCCAAAGCACTTGTGTAAAAGTTTGTGACACCGAACCATCCTTGCGAGCCCATGGATAAGGGAGGCAGGAGTGGCATTTGTGAGTCAAGGACCCCAAGCAGCAAACACATACACAAGACAAGCCTGAAGGCCCCAGCTGGAACAGACAGTGGATGCCTTCAAAAGCCACAAAGCACCAAACCGTCACATGAAAGCACAATAGACAAGCAATTTTAAACTAAATCAACTATTAACTAATTACACTAACTATGGAAAACCTAAATTACCTAATTAAACTAACTATCAAACAGAAACTTAACTAACTAAACTAAAAGAAAAATCAAAAATGCAAACATGCGACCCGGGGGGGAGGGGAGGCACCCAGGAGGGGGGAGGTACAGGGTGCTGCTCAACATCCACATGCGATGATGCTGAGCCAAAAAAAAAACCTCCATGGGCTCAACGTCTGCACAGCCCGACCTATGTGGGAGATAGATGGTTGTCCGAGTCTGGCTCATCCTGTAAAGGAGGACGTGGCACAGTAGCCTGGCCACGCCTAGCCGCAGCTTGCCCCTCGTCGGCAGCAAGTCTGCCGGACGGGTGAGCCTGGTTCTGTGTGGCGATGTGACGTAGGTCTGCATGCAGAACCTCACGTGATACACGTGCTTCCTCTTGCAAGGTAGCACGTGTAACACGGAGTTCCTCCTGCAAGGCCTGGCTGGACAACCGCTGCACCTCCCGGCAAGCCTGTAGCTCAGCCGAGATGGTACGCTCAAGCTGTGCAAACCTCTCCTCTGCCTGCTGCCTCTGGGACATCATAAGGACACCCAGAGTGGATCTGAGGGAAGCATACTCCTCCCTCAGGGCATCCATGTGCGCCTCTGCGTGAGCAGCAATTGCTTGATCCAGAGACGACATTTCAGCCTGGCGTGCCCTGTCTGAGGCCGCCATGCCCAGCCTGAGCGAGCGGGCCGTGGACCGTGCCGCCTGCTGCTGGAGAAGCACCTGCGTAGCAGGGGAGAGCACAGATCGGGCCACACGCTCCATGCTCTCAGCGATGTTCTCCATTGCTACCCCCTGCCGTTCTGAATTGGCAGTCATGTCTTGCTCCCACTCAGTATACTGTGGTGGCGCGCGGCGACCGCGTTGCCGGGCTTGACCCCTGCGGGAACCAAGGACCGGGGGTCCTCGCTGTGTTGGCACCGCCCGCGTCGACGTGATGTCCCAGGCACATCAGTGACTGGTGTGGAGGGTGACCCTGCATCCCGATCCACCACGGGCGGAGGAACCAAGACTGTCTGATCCCTCAGTGCAGGTGTCGCAAACAGAGGAGTGTTCACATCAGAATCACTCACCCCTGACACATAGACTTGATGCTCATCCAACTCAACATGGACGTCAGAGTCGTCATCAAGGCTGGACTCATAGGCAGCCAGAGACAAGATGGACTGTAGCACTTGAGGGTTTTCGTGGCCTACCACCCCACGACCCCCACTAGTGCCGGGTTGATGTAGTGGTAACAACCCTCTGTCTGGCATGACAACACCATCCTCCGCCTCCATTGCGTCATCACCTGAAAAATAGAGAGAAAAAAGGTCACTACACATGTCAGAAGCACACAACACACACACACACACCGACAGCAAACGCATCAGTGTAATGCTCACCTGGCTCCCACGGAGGCGCTGGTCTGGTCTGGGTTGCTGTGGCCTCTTCAAGCGTGATGCGCAGAATTCGGACCACCGATTGAACAGGACCCCCAAATCTTGCTTGTCTGGCCCGTAGGAATATCCTTCTGCAGATGAGAAAGGGGATTAACTGTCTGCTGAATAGTGTGCTTGCTCCCCCCTTTCCCCCTTTGTTCTTCTCTGACTTCCTCCAAAACCCCCGGTTTATGCTCACCTTATGGTTTGGAAGGATGAACTCTCCATCCTGCTTCTGGTGCAGGGGCGCGCGTTCGTCCAGTTACTTCACTGGTTTTCAGAATGGCGTTGGCAAATCCACTTGACTTTTCTGAGCGATACACCGTAAGTATGAAGATGCAAAAGTTCAAGTGTGAGCCTCCTTTTATGTTGTTTTTTCCTAACCTGTGATCTGTCCTTTATTTCAGGTGCAGAACAAAGGCGATGCGTTGAGGGGTTAAATTGCCGTTGGTAAAATCAGGTGAGTTAGTGATGAGGGCGACCCCTCTAAATGTCTTTATAATTCCCCAGTAATGTCTTTTGTCCTTTCCCCATAGGGGCCGGGGTGCGGTACCTGCCAAAGATGCGGCGCCGACCCGAGATGTGGAATGGTTCACCAAGAAAAGCCGGTAAGTAATATGGCTGAAAATTCGGCTTTCCTCTTGTGTTCCCTTGCTCACCTTTTGTCTCTTCTTCTCTCCCCTAGGTGCAGAGATGTGGCGACCGGTGCTGAGAGCCGCGATGGTGCCGGGCGGCGTCTCGGGAACAGGTGAGTGAAGTGCGGCGCTGCAGTGAGCAACGCGGTGCTTTTAAATGGAAGTCTTCCTTCAGGAATGCTGGCGTGAAGATTCCGGATGCAGCTAAGAAGGTTGAATAAGTTCTTGGTTTTCACCTTTCTCTTCTCTTCTTTCCTTACAAGTGTTCCAGGTTCGAGGCAGGCGTGGCTTGAGCCCAGGTGCAGGAGCAGACACGGTGAGCATTCAGCTGCTGGGATGCAGAACAACGCGAAGCACGTGTGGCTGTCCAGGTGTGGCTTAAATAGCCTTGGAAGAAGTTCCAGGTTCTTCCACAGCCCCACCCAAGTAACAAAATAGTTCCTTCAGAAAAATAGTCCCTCCTAAGCCTCATTTGGCTTGGTTCTTCATGCAGCATGGTCTGCATCAGGTGAGTGTGCAGCATGGTCGGCTTCAGGTAAGTGCACCAAACACTTCCCCTTATGAGCCTGGCACCTATGGCACCAGGGCTGATGTCCAACATGAGCCTGGCGCCAATGGCGCCAGGACAGAGTCCAAAGAGCCCCTATAAAGGGCCGCTGGGCTTTTACCCGGGGGGGTGATGCCTGCTCCCAGGGGTGCTGGGCCTGGCCTGGTGCTCCGGGGGTAAGCATCATGACAGCACTCCCCCCCAAGGCCCCTCCCAAGGTCGTTCCCTCAGGAGGTTTCGGTTTGTTCGAGTAATTCCGATGGAACCTTTTTACTAGCCGAGGTGCATGTACGTGGTCGCTGGGTTCCCAAGATCTTTCCTGAGGCCCGTACCCCTTCCAATCAATTAGATAGAAAAGTTTTGATTTTGAGATCTTAGAGTCCAAAATGTTCTTCACCTCGAATTCAGGCTCCCCATCTATCTGGATTGCTTCTGGTGGCTTTATTAATCTGGTTCCTGGTTGCACTGGTTTCAAAAGCGACACATGAAAAACGGGATGAATCCTCATGTTAGCTGGTAGATCTAGCTTGACTGCCACTGGGTTAATTATAGCTTTGATCGAGTGAGGGCCTAAATACCTTGGATTAAAAGTCCGAGGTCCCTTGAGCGATAAGTGTTTGGTAGCTAACCATACTTGATCCCCTATTTGGTATGGAGGCGCCTCCTTTCGATGCAGATCCACATTCTTTTTGTATTTCCCTTTCGCATGTTGTAAGTGTGCAGTAGCATCCTTGAAAGCTTGAGTAATCGTAGAATGCAAATGGTCCACTGCGGGCATTTCGAGGCTCAAAGGTGAGTCCAAGTCTGAAGTACGAGGGTGATGTCCATATAGGGTATAAAAGGGGCTCTGACCAGTTCCAGAGTGTATCGAGTTATTGTATGCATATTCAGCCACCCATAAAATATCCTTCCAATTACCCTCCGATTGGTGCAACATACATCGTAGATATTGTTCAAGGGTCTGGTTCGTTCTCTCCGTCTGACCATCGGTCTGTGGGTGGTGGCTGGTTGAGAGTCTTACGTCGATTTGTGCCAGTTGACAACACTTTTTCCAAAAATGAGAAATAAACTAGCTTCCCTGATCGGACATTAGTATGGACGGGAATCCATGGAGACGGATGATATTTTCGAGGAATTCCTTGGCTAGAACAAAAGCTGAAGGTAATCCTTTCAACGGAATAAAATGAGCCATCTTGGAAAATAAATCCATCACAACCAGAATAGTATTGTATCCATTACAAGAGGGCAGGTCCGTGATAAAATCTAGTGACAAGGTGTGCCAAGGTGCTGGTGGAATGTCTAAGGGTTGAAGAAGACCGGCGGGTTTTGTTTTTTGACCTTTGTTTTGGGCGCAAACTCCACAGGACATCACGAAAGATTTAATATCCTTTCGCCAGGACGGCCACCAGAATTGTCGTTTAATTTTTTCTTCTGTTTTGGCAATGCCAGGATGTCCTTCCATCAGAGTATCATGATGACGGGAAATAACCAGTTCTTGCAATTCCTTTTCTGGCAAAAAAAAACGTCCTTGGAAGTAAGGTAAGCCATCGTTGATTGAAAAGTCAGACCCCCTTTTGATCCAATCCTGCAAGGCTGAAGAGTCCAGGAATAGTTTTACCCGTGCTTGAATGTCTTCAAGGGTTTGTAAAGTGGTTATCCCCAAGATTCTTTGTTCGGGAATTATCAGCACAGGTTCTGAGTTTGTGTTCATTTCTCCCATTCCAATTCGAGATAGCGCGTCCGCTTTGCCATTCTTACAGCCGGGACGGTAAGTGATTACAAAATCAAACTCAGCAAAGAATAAAGCCTATCGGAGCTGTCGTGAAGACTGAGCCTTGGCAGTTTTTAAATATTGCAAATTTCGGTGATCAGTGATCACGGTGATGGTATGCCTGGCGCCAAGAAGATAATGCCGCCAAGCTTTAGAGGCGGACTTAATGGCTAATAATTCCTTATCGGTGATTGCATAATTTATCTCCGGCGGCGAGAACTTTCTGGACCAAAATGCTACGGGGTGCAGTTGGTTGGTTTCAGGGTCTCTCTGAGACAGGACAGCTCCCATGGCTAAGCTGGATGCGTCGGTTTCGACTATATATGGGAGATCAGGACGCGGGTGTTTCAAAATAGGTGCGGACATAAATTTAGCTTTTAATTCCTGAAAGGCCTGTTCAGCTTCCTCGGTCCATTCAAAACATTTATTCTTCCGCAAGAGTGCAGTGATGGGTTGCACCACCCGTGAAAATTCCGGGATAAACCTGCGATAAAAATTGGCAAAACCAAGCATGCTTTGGACGCCTTTCACCGAACTAGGTGATGGCCATTTGAGGATGGCATCCACTTTCCGTGAGACCATTCGGACCCCTTTAGGTGTCAGGATGAATCCAAGAAACTCAACCTCGGTGGTATGGAAAATGCATTTTTCCAGCTTTGCAAACAGTTTGTGCTGGCGCAATTTCTCAAGGACGGCCCTGACATGCTTTCTGTGATCTGATTCCGAAGAGGAGTACACCAGAATGTCATCGATATACCCGACAACACAGACATCTATGAGTTCCCGAAGGACATCGTTCATGAAGAATTGGAAGGCAGCAGGCGCGTTGCACAACCCGAAAGGCATCACCTGGTATTCGAATAGTCCATATTTTGTACGGAAAGCCGTTTTCCATTCGTCGCCTTCTTTTACTCGTACCAGATGATAAGCCCCCCGGTGATCTAACTTGGTGTATATGCAAGCGTCCTTCACCTGGTCAAGGAGTTCAGGGATCAAGGGCAGAGGGTAACGATTTTTAACAGTTATCTGGTTCAATGCGCGGTAATCGATACAAGTTCTAAGGTCGCCTTCTTTTTTTGGCACGAAGAACAAAGCCGAGGATGCCAGAGACTTTGACGGGCGAATGAAACCATTGGCTAGGTATTGATCTAAATATTGTCTCAAATGCAGATTCTCTGGCTCAGTAAGGGCATAAATCCTGCTACAAGGGGGTTGTGCACCGGGCACCAGATCGATTTGGCAATCGTACGATCTGTGAGGAGGTAACGTGTTGGCCTGTTCCTTTTGGAAGACGTCCTGAAAGTCTTGGTATTCCGGAGGTAGTTGCATGGAGACAGAGGTTACTGATGCTAGACTGATCTTCAGATTTTCTGGGTAGCAGGTTTGTGCACACTCCGGAAAGGTTATTCTCTTCGCTCGCCAATCAATTCAAGGATTATGTGTCTCTAACCAAGGGATTCCGAGATAACCTGAAACTGTGGAGCCTTGATTACATCAAACACAACTGCCTCCCGATGGCCGTCCGGACCTACAAGTGTCACCTCAGCTGTGGAATGTGTTACCGGTCCCGAGGCAATTTCGGTTCCATCAACTGTGGTGATGACATCTTTGCTGGTTTTAGGACGCAGAGGGAGGTTAATCCTGGAGACCAATTCACGATCCACATAGTTTCGTATAGCTCCACTATCGATGTATGCCTTTATTGCATGCAACCGCTTAGGCTGTTCCGGATCTACGAGGACCATTGGCACAATGAAATGCGAGGTCTGAGAGTTCGTTTTCAAGCTCGGCAAGCGGACCCCTACGCTTGTCGGGCGGGGTCGTTTCCCGATACAGAGGTTTCATGGATTTTATCAGCGGCTCCAACCACCTTCCTGGGTGGCCTTGCTGGGCAATCTCGTAGAAAGTGTCCAGAGGATCCACAATAAAGACATAAGTGCATCTGCCGTCTTCTTTCACGTTCCTTTTGAGTTAAAGGTCCTTTAACTCCTCCGATTTGCATTGGCTCCCTTGAGGTTAGCATGGGTCTTGACTAACACCCGGGTCTCAAACTTGGACCAATCTGCTTTTCTGTTTTGCAGTCTGTGGTCCAATTGGACCACTAAGTCTATATATTCTGAGCATTCTTGGGGCGGATTTACAACTTGGGCCAGGACATCTTTAAGTTCTCCGCGTAGACCTCGATAAAATAACGTGATTCTTTTATCCCCTGGCCACCCAGTTTCCACAATAAGTCTATTAAAGGTTGCAATGTAGGAAAGGAGGTCTTGATTGCCCTGTCACAGAGATAGAAGTTCGTCATCTAGAGCCTGCCCCTGGGAGTGACGAGCAAATAACCTTTCCATGCTTGCTTGAAATCCTTGAAAATCACAAAGAATCGGGTCATCTTGAGTTACCAGTGGAACTGACCAATCGGCAGCACTGCCTCTGAGATATGACAATACAAAGGCTACCTTGGTCTGGTCATTAGGGAAGGCCCCAGGTCTGCACAGGAAATGCAAACGACACTGATTCATGAATACGGCGAATCGTTTGGGGTCCCCAGCAAAGCGTTCGGGTGGGGCCAGCGGCATGTTTCCAGGTAGATTAATCTGCACCGGGTTACTGGAAAGCACAGGAGCGGGGTTCCCTCCGGAACTGGGTAAAGGAGTTTGTCCAGCTTGACCTTGCAAAAGCTGTCTAGCCAGGTCATCAGCTCTTTCCTTTGTTACAATCACTTCCCTCCTGAGAGCATTAGTCTCTTGACGAGCGGCGTGTACTTCGGCCCGTAATTTCCCCAGTAGTTGGGCCAACTGGTCAGTCTCAGAAGTTTCCATAGCGCCTGGGTGGGAATTTGTAGGAAGGCTTCGCGTTCTGTAACGCTCACCTGGCTCCCACGGAGGCGCTGGTCTGGTCTGGGTTGCTGTGGCCTCTTCAAGCGTGATGCGCAGAATTCAGAACACTGATTGAACAGGACCCCCAAATCTTGCTTGTCTGGCCCGTAGGAATATCCTTCTGCAGATGAGAAAGGGGATTAACTGTCTGCTGCGTGCTTGCTCCCCACTTTCCCCCTTCGTTCTTCTCTGACTTCCTCCAAAATCCCCGGTTTACTCTCACCTTATGGTTTGGAAGAATGAACTCTCCATCCTGCTTCTGGTGCAGGGGCGCGTGTTTGTCCAGTTACTTCACTGGTTTTCAGAATGGCGCTGGCAAATCCACTTGACTTTTCTGAGCGATACACCGTAAGTATGAAGATGCAAAAGTTCAAGTGTGAGCCTCCTTTTATGTTGTTTTTTCTTAACCTGTGATCTGTCCGTTATTTCAGGTGCAGAACAAAGGCGATGCGTTGAGGGGTTAAATTGCCGTTGGTAAAATCAGGTGAGTTAGTGATGAGGGACACCCCTCTAAATGTCTTTATAATTCCCCAGTAATGTCTTTTGTCCTTTCCCCATAGGCGCCGGGGTGCGGTACCTGCCAAAGATGTGGCACCGACCCGAGATGTGTAATGGTTCACCAAGAAAGCCGGTAAGTAATATGGCTGAAAATTCGGCTTTCCTCTTGTGTTCCCTTGCTCACCTTTTGTCTCTTCTTCTCTCCCCTAGGTGCAGAGATGTGGCGACCGGTGCTGAGAGCCGCGATGGAGCCGGGTGGCGTCTCGGGAACAAGTGAGTGAAGCGCGGCGCTGCAGTGAGCAACGCAGTGCTTTTAAATGGAAGTCTTCCTTCAGGAATGCTGGCGTGAAGATTCCGGATGCAGCTAAGAAGGTTGAATAAGTTCTTGGTTTTCACCTTTCTCTTCTCTTCTTTCCTTACAGGTGTTCCAGGTTCGAGGCGGGCGTGGCTGGAGCCCAGGTGCAGGAGCAGACACGGTGAGCATTCAGCTGCTGGGATGCAGAACAACGCGAAGCACGTGTGGCTGTCCGGGCGTGGCTTAAATAGCCTTGGAAGAAGTTCCAGGTGAGTATTCTTCCACAGCCCCACCCAAGTAACAAAATAGTTCCTTCAGCAAAATAGTCCCTCCTAAGCCTCATTTGGCTTGGTTCTTCATGCAGCATGGTCTGCATCAGGTGAGTGTGCAGCATGGTCTGCTGCAGGTAAGTGCACCAAACACTTCCCCTTATGAGCCTGGCGCCTATGGCACCAGGACTGAGGCCCAACATGAGCCTGGCGCCAACGGCGCCAGGACAGAGTCCAAAGAGCCCCTATAAAGGGCCGCTGGGCTTTTACCCGGGGGCGTGATGCCTGCTCCACGGGGGTGCTGGGCCTGGCCTGGTGTTCCCGGGGTAGGCATCATGACAATCAGGCAGACATGTGACACACAACATAAAACCTGGCATGCATGCTGGGTCAACTTTGAATAGCTTCTGTGATCAGACCTGTTGAAAGGTGGCAGTTTCCATGGAAGTGGGTCTATGCAGTGCAGAAAATGTGTACGCAACTCACTACCTACATGTACAAGGAATCCATGGTGTGTGCCAGGAAATGTGAAGGCAGTGCAATGTCAAATTCAGACATCACGTGCATTGTGCATTCAATGTGTACCATATCTAGAAGCCAAGCACCCCTCCACCCCAGTACCAAAGCAGGGATGGCTAGCATGGTATCAAAAGGCTGACCATACACCTGTGTATTGACAGGCAGTGTTGACTGGCATCAACAGCTTAATGTGATTCAAGTGACAACACTGCAAATGATGCTGGGACAGTAAGCAGGACACATGATGAAAACTCTGGATTCCGCCCATGTGTGAAGAAGACACAACAACAGTTGGACAGAGTCATTGGCCATTGAACAGGCTGAGGCCTGTGAGCCACACAGATTGTCAGACCCTAAACATGTGTGCAATGCAGGACTGAGCCACAGTTGACATGGGAAGGCTGATGAGATGGCAGGCAATGTATGTAACCAAGGACTTGTATTACAGTGATCATCCAGTCAAGGACACATAGGGACATGCGTGCAATGCACATGGAGCATGAATCGGCACTCATGTCCCTGCGGGACATCTGACCTATTGTCACGCTCACCTGATTCCCACGGAGGCGCAGGTCTGGCTTCGAGTGCTGATGCTTCTTCAATGGTGAAGCGCAGCACTCTGAAGATGGACAGGTAGGGCCCCTCTACTCTGGCTTCTCTGGCTCGTAAGAGTATTCCCCTGTGCGTGAAAAGGGAGTATTACCTACTGACGGAATAATGCTCAAGCCTCCCACTTCCTTCCAACCCTCCACGATACCCTTCCACGATTCCCCGTGAAGTCTCACCTTAGGGTCTGGAAGGATGAGTTCTCCATCCTGCTTCTGATGCAGGGGCGCGTTGAAACCCAGTTACTTCACTGGATTGAGGTTTGATGGAAGTTCAAATAAGCTTGACTATTCAGGTAAGGCGCTGTAAGAGTTCTGTTGCAAGTTCAAAAGTTCAAGCTTAATAATAATGTTCATTGTCTTATTGCAGCAAGCGCTAACGCTTATGTCTTTTTGCCCCTTAGGGGCCGGGGTTCGGAATGCCGGAGATATGGCGCCGACCCGAAGTGAAACGTGCAGTTCCAATAAATGACAGGTAAGTTCTGGATGAGCGTTCGGGTAATGTCTTTGCATTCGCTCATTCAATGTCTTTGTCTTTTTTCCCCATAGGGGCCGGGGTCCGGAATGCCAGGAAGCGGCAGGACCCGAAATGAAATGGGAATGACCCAACTGGTAAGTCTTAGAAGGAAACTGAGCTTTTCCTATTCCCTTCCTTCTCTCACCTTGTGTTCTTGTCTTTTTCTCTCTAGGCACTGGGAAGTGGCTGCGGATCCGGATGATCGCTGCTGAAGATGGAGGTGCCCAGGAAAGGTGAGTGAATCGCAGCGCTGCAGCGATCGAAGCGAAATGCTTTTAAAAATGATGTCATCCCTTTCAGGATCGTCGGTGTGATGTCTCCGTGATACAGCTTTAGCAGGTAAGGTCTTCTTTCTCTCTCCAATTCTCTCTTATCTCCCTTTGCAGGTGACCCAGGATGCTGACAGGCGTGGCTGAAGTCCAGATGCAGGAGCTGACACGGTGAGCATCCAGCTGCGAGGAGCAGAACAACGCGAAGCAAGAGTTGCTGATCGGGCGTGGTTTAAATAGCTTTGGAAGAAGTTCCAGGTATGTATCCTTCCACCGATCAGGTATGTATCCTTCCCCGACCACACCCAGGTGGAAAGTAGTCCCACAGGTAAAGTAGTTCCATTCAGGCCTCAAGAGGGCCTGGATGTAGCAGCATGGTCTGCATCAGGTAAGTGCACATTGAAACACTTGAACACATGTCTAGCTTTATGAGCCTGGTGCTTAAGGCGCCAGGACTGTGTCCAAAGGGCCCCAGCTTGGGCCCGCTGGCACTTCCCTGAGGGGGATGATGCCTGCCTCTGGGGTTGCTGGGTCGGACTCGGCTCCTTGGTGGTAGGCATCATGACAGTACCCCCCCTCAAGGCCCCTCCCAAGGTTGTTCCCTCCGGGGGTTTAGGCTTGTTCGGAAATCTCCGTTGGAACCTTTGTATTAATCGAGGTGCGTGACCATGGTTACTAGGCTCCCAAGATCTCTCCTGAGGTCCATATCCCTTTCAGTCAACAAGATAGAAGAGTTTTGACTTTAACACCTTGGAGTCTAAAATGCCTTTAATTTCGAATTCTAATTCCCCTTCAATTTGAACTGGGTCTGGAGGCTTGGACAGTCGGGTCCCTGGTTGTACTGGCTTCAAAAGTGATGCATGAAAAACTGGATGAATACGCATGTTGGACGGTAAATCCAGTTTAAAGGCCACGGGATTGATTATAGCCTTGATGGGATAAGGTCCTATGAATCTGGGATTGAAGGTTCGCGGGCCCTTGAGGGGTAAATGTTTCGTTGCTAGCCATACCTGGTCTCCTACTTGGTAAGGAGGAGTTTTACTTCGGTGCAAATCAGCGTTTTCTTTATACTTTTTCTTGGCTTGCTGTAAATTAGTTGCAGCTTCTTTGAAGGCTTGGGTTATTGTGGAATGCAAATGATTTACTGCTGGCATTTCCAGGGTCAGAGGTGGAACTAGGTCAGAGGTCCGAGGATGGTGACCATACAAAGTATAAAAAGGAGTTTGTCCGGTTCCAGAATGCACTGAATTGTTGTATGCATATTCTGCGATCCAAAGGATGTCTTTCCAATTTAACTCGGATTGGTGTAACATGCACCGAAGATATTGCTCGAGAGTCTGTTTTGGTTCTCTCGGTTTGTCCGTCGGTCTGGGGGTGGTGGCTGGTGGATAACCGCACATCTATTTGTGCTAGTTGGCAACACTTCTTCCAAAAATGGGAGATAAATTGACTTCCACGATCCGAGACTAATATGGAAGGGAAACCATGTATGCGAACTATATTCTCCAGAAATTCCTTGGCCAAGGTGGAAGCTGAAGGCAAACCTTTTAAAGGGATAAAGTGGGCCATTTTGGAGAATAGATCCACAATTACAAGAATAGTGTTGTAACCAGCACAAGGAGGCAGGTCAGTTATAAAGTCCATTGACAAGGTGTGCCATGGTGCCGGTGGAATATCCAAGGGTTGAAGTAGGCCGGCTGGCCTTTTCTTTTGACCCTTGTTTTGGGCGCAAATTCCGCAAGACAATACAAAAGACTTTGGGCCTCATTACAACTCAGGCGGTAAGGGGTTTACGGCGCCGTAAACAGCGCCGACCCTTACCGCCTGAGTACGAGGTACCTTAGCGCCATGGCGGATTTAACACCTGTTTTTAGCAGGTGTTAAAATCCATGGCGCTAAGGGACCATGGAGTTAATTACGCCACCGTAATTTACGGTGGCGTAATTAACGCCTTCCTCACTCCCATTATGCCCTATGGGGCAAAAATGGGTATGGGGAAGGGAAAATGGGGATTGGGGACTTACCGCCCCGCCAAGGTCGGAATGGGGCGGTAAGTCCGCCAACCACCATGGCATAAACGTAGTTTACGCCATGGTGGTAAAGTCACGGCCCAGGCGGTAACTTACCACCTGGGTCGTGATGAGGCCCTTTATGTCTTTTCTCCAAGAAGGCCACCAGAAGTGGCGTTTGATTTTTTCCTCCGTTTTAGCGATACCAGGGTGTCCTTCATTAATGATTCATGATGATGGGCAATAACAAGTTCTTGCAATTCTTTACTTGGCAGAAACAACCACTCCTGGAAGTAGGGTAAATCATCCCTAACGGTGTAGTGAGGACCCTTTTGACTCCATTCCAGTAAGGCTGAAGAGTCTAGAAGTTGTTTTACTTGCGTTTGGATGTCCTCAATAGTTTGCAATGAAGTTAGGCCTAAAATTATTTGTTCTGGTATGATTGGCACAGGTTCTAAACTCGAATTAGGTTCTTCCATGCCAATCCGGGATAAGGCGTCCGCTTTACCATTCTTGCAGCCAGGGCGATAGGTAATTACAAAATCAAATTCCGCAAAGAATAGAGCCCATCGGAGTTGTCGTGAAGATTGAGCTTTGGCCGTCTTTAAATACTGTAAATTTCTGTGGTCCGTAATTACGGTGATGGTGTGTCTTGCCCCGAGAAGGTAGTGACGCCAAGCCTTGAAAGCAGATTTAATAGCCAGTAACTCTTTGTCGGTAATTGCGTAGTTGATTTCAGGAGGAGAAAATTTCCTGGACCAAAAGGCCACTGGGTGTAGTTGGCTAGTTTCTGGGTCTCTTTGCGACAGGACAGCTCCCATGGCCGAACTGGATGCGTCAGTTTCCACAATGTAAGGGAGATCTGGGTGCGGGTGCTTCAATACAGGTGCAGAGGTGAATTTGGTTTTCAGGTCCTGAAAGGCTTGTTCGGCCTCAAGAGTCCATTCAAAGCATTTGTTTTTCTTTAGGAGAGCTGTGATGGGTTGGACTGTTCGGGAAAATTCCGTGATGAATCTTCGATAGAAATTGGCGAAGCCGAGCATGCTCTGAACTTCCTTCACCGAGCTAGGAGATGGCCATTTGAGGATGGCGTCCACCTTTCGCGAGTCCATTCGGACTCCTTGTGGTGTCAGGATGAATCCGAGAAACTCAACTTCTGTGGTATGAAAAACGCATTTTTCGAGCTTTGCAAATAGTCTGTGCTGGCGCAATTTCTCAAGAACTGCCCTAACATGTTTTCTGTGATCGGATTCTGAAGAGGAGTACACCAGGATGTCATCAATATAAACAATGACACAGACATCGATAAGTTCCCGAAGAACATCATTCATAAAGTACTGAAAGGCGGCAGGTGCATTGCACAAACCGAAGGGCATCACCTGATATTCGAAGAGCCCAAATTTGGTGCGGAATGCAGTCTTCCATTCGTCGCCTTCTTTTATACGTACCAGATGATAAGCTCCTCGAAGATCTAACTTGGTGTACACACAAGCGTCTTTCACCTGGTTGATAAGCTCAGGGATCAGGGGCAGAGGATAACGATTCTTAATCGTTATTTGATTTAGGGCGCGATAGTCTATACATGTTCTAAGGTCGCCCTCTTTTTTCGGCACGAAGAACAAAGCTGAGGAGACAGGAGACTTGGATGGGCGAATAAAACCATTGGCTAGGTACTGATCTAAATACTGACGCAAATGCAGGTTCTCAGGTTCCGTAAGAGCATAAATCCTACTACAAGGTAGTTGAGCATTGGGTACCAGATCGATTTGGCAATCATAAGACCGATGGGGAGGTAACGTGTTAGCCTGTTCCTTCTGAAAAACGTCTTGGAATTCTTGGTATTATGACGGTAGCTGTACAGGGGTGGAAGTTGCTGAGGCTAGACCCATAACTGGATTTCTTGGATAACAAGTTGGTTCACAATCAGGAAAACTTATCTTCTTTGCTCGCCAGTCAATTCTGGGATTATGTGTTTCTAACCAAGGAATTCCAAGAATTACTTGAAATTGTGGGGCCTTGATCACATCAAACACGATTGTTTCCCTATGTCCATCCTGACCCACCAGTGTCATTTCAATAGTGGAATGCGTTACAGGCCCTGAGGCTATTTCGGTTCCATCTACTGTAGTAATGACATCTTGGGTTACTTTCGGGCGGAGAGGGAGCTTAATCCTGGAAGCCAATTCACGGTCTATGTAATTTCCAATAGCTCCACTGTCGATGTATGCTTTTATAGCATGCAACTGCTGAGGCTGTTTTCGGTCCACGAGCACCATTGGCATGACAAAATGTGAGGTCAAAGAATCTGTTTTCAAGCTCGGCAAGCGGACCCCTACGCTTGTCGGGCTAGGTCGTTTCCCGAATCAGGTGGTTTAACTGGACAATTTCGAAGAAAGTGACCGGAAGTCCCGCAATACAGACAAAGTTGCATTTGCCGCCTTCTCTCTCGTTCCTTCTGCGTTAATGGTCCTTTAACACCGCCGATTTGCATAGGTTCGGATACGTTGGTACTCTTGAAGTTGGCGTGGGTTTTGATCGGTACTCGGGTTTCGTACTTGAACCGATCTGCTTTTCTATTTTGAAGTCTGTGATCAAGTTGAACCACCAAGTCTATGTAGTCTGCGCAGACCTGGGGTGGATCTACTATCTGAGCTAGAACATCCTTAAGCTCTCCGCGCAGGCCTCGATGAAACAATGTGATCCTTTTGTTTTCTGGCCATCCAGTTTCCACAACCAGTCTATTAAAGGTGGCAACGTAGGACAGGAGATCCTGATTACCTTGTCATAAGGATAGCAGTTCGTTATCAAGGGCCTGTCCTTGAGAGTGTCGAGCAAACAATCTTTCCATGCTGGCCTGGAAACCCTGAAAATTCTGGAGTATGGGATCATCCTGATTTACCAATGGAATAGACCAATCGGCAGCACTGCCACTGAGGTAAGATAGTATAAAGGCTACCTTGGTCTGGTCGTTAGGGAAGGCCCCAGGTCTGCATAGAAAGTGTAAACGACATTGGTTCATAAAGACGGCATATTTCTTGGGATCCCCCGCAAAACGTTCTGGCGGGGCCAAAGGCATGTGTCCAGGTAGATTGATTTGTACCGGGTTATTCAAACCCATTGATGTGGAAGTACCTCCGGAATTAGGTAAAGGAGTGTGCCCTGCCTGGGCCTGCAATAACCTTTTGGCCAGGTCATCTGTTCTTTCCTTGGATAGGATCAGTTCTCTTTTGAGAGCGTTAGTCTCCTGGCGGGCTGAGTGCACTTCTGCCCGTAATTCTCCCAAAAGCTGGGCCAGCTGATCTGTCTCGGAAGTCTCCATAGCGCCCAGGTGGGAAATTGTGGGTAGGCTTCGCGTTCTGTCACGCTCACCTGATTCCCACGGAGGCGCAGGTCTGGCTTCGAGTGCTGATGCTTCTTCAATGGTGAAGCGCAGGACTCTGAAGATGGACAGGTAGGGCCCCTCTACTCTGGCTTCTCTGGCTCGTAGGAATATTCCCCTGTGCGTGAAAAGGGAGTATTACCTACTGACGGAATAATGCTCAAGCCTCCCACTTCCTTCCAACCCTCCACGATACCCTTCCACGATTCCCGGTGAAGTCTCACCTTAGGGTCTGGAAGGATGAGTTCTCCATCCTGCTTCTGATGCAGGGGCGCGTTGAAACCCAGTTACTTCACTGGATTGAGGTTTGATGGAAGTTCAAATAAGCTTGACTATTCAGGTAAGGCGCTGTAAGAGTTCTGTTGCAAGTTCAAAAGTTCAAGCTTAATAATAATGTTCATTGTCTTATTGCAGCAAGCGCTAACGCTTATGTCATTTTCCCCTTAGGGGCCGGGGTTCGGAATGCCGGAGATATGGCGCTGACCCGAAGTGAAACGTGCAGTTCCAATAAATGACAGGTAAGTTCTGGATGAGCGTTCGGGTAATGTCTTTGCATTCGCTCATTCAATGTCTTTGTCTTTTTTCCCCATGGGGTCCGGAATGCCAGGAAGCGGCAGGACCCGAAATGAAATGGGAATGACCCAACTGGTAAGTCTTAGAAGGAAACTGAGCTTTTCCTATTCCCTTCCTTCTCTCACCTTGTGTTCTTGTCTTTTTCTCTCTAGGCACTGGGAAGTGGCTGCGGATCCGGATGATCGCTGCTGAAGATGGAGGTGCCCAGGAAAGGTGAGTGAAATGCAGCGCTGCAGCGATTGAAGCGAAATGCTTTTAAAAATGATGTCTTCCCTTTCAGGATCGTCGGTGTGATGTCTCCGTGATACAGCTTTAGCAGGTAAGGTCTTCTTTCTCTCTCCAATTCTCTCTTATCTCCCTTTGCAGGTGACCCAGGATGCTGACAGGCGTGGCTGAAGTCCAGATGCAGGAGCTGACACGGTGAGCATCCAGCTGCGAGGAGCAGAACAACGTGAAGCAAGAGTTGCTGATCGGGCGTGGTTTAAATAGCTTTGGAAGAAGTTCCAGGTATGTATCCTTCCACCGATCAGGTATGTATCCTTCCCCGACCACACCCAGTTGGAAAGTAGTCCCACAGGTAAAGTAGTTCCATTCAGGCCTCAAGAGGGCCTGGATGTAGCAGCATGGTCTTCATCAGGTAAGTGCACATTGAAACACTTGAACACATGTCTAGCTTTATGAGCCTGGCGCCTAGGGCGCCAGGACAGGGGTCCAACATGAGCCTGGCGCCTAAGGCGCCAGGACTGTGTCAAAAGGGCCCCAGCTTGGGCCCGCTGGCACTTCCCTGGGGGGAATGATGCCTGCCTCTGGGGTTGCTGGGTCGGACTCGGCTCCTTGGAGGTAGGCATCATGACACCTATGCACAGTACAAGTGAGATACCCTGCATCAAGTACTAAGGCTGTACCACACGGCATATGTTTGGCAGATTCTACGCTGGAAGTTAGCATCTACACAGGACGCATGAACAAGAAAGTACACATTGGCAAGATTGAAGAACACCAGTGCAAAGGTGGAACTGGGGTGCAGAGTGGCGGAGGAGGGGCAAGGGAGCATGCCTACATGGAGTCCCCGCATGCAGGCAGAGGAGACATGCATGACGGAAGCATTGCATTACTTACACATCAGAACCCTGTACACGTCACATGTAGCGGCAATCATGCACAACACATCCCACAAGTGAAACACACACATCCTCAACAAACACGCATCAACACTCACTGGACTGCGCATCAAAGTCCAGCATCTCTCCCACTCCTTCGACCAATTCAGGTGGTATGAACTCCGCAATGAGAGCCTCATGCGGAGTGAGCTCTTCCTCCTCTGGTGCAGGCCCACCGCCAGTCACCAGAGTCAAGTTGTAATTAGAGGCACGCTTAGCCTTAGTGCTGCGTTTGATGTCATTCCAACGCTTTTTGCACTCTTGCGCCGTGCGCACCTCATGGCCGAATGAACTGACATGTTCCGCAACATGCCTCCAGTGGGTGTCACGTTGGGCAGCCGTAGTCTGACTATTGGCACCCACTAGCATGTCACGGCTGTGGCCCCGCACGTAGTCCACGAGGAAGTCCAGTTCCTGCTTACAGAAAGGCTTCTTCCTCAACGTGCAGGAGGTCGTGGCTGTGTGTGGGGTCCCAGCCTGTGCTGCAGGTGCAACCTTCCTCCTCTTGGACTGTGGCGCAGACCCTGGCTGGCTAATGCCGCCCTGACCAGTATGGCCAGTGGGTTCGGTGGATTGAGCCAAGGGAGTGGCAGGTGGAGGGATGACCAAAGGCCTGACTTGTGTCAGTGGCAGCTGGGTGCCCACTAATGGACCCTGCGCAGCAACATCAGCTGTGGCAGGGTCATTGACTGCAACGGTCCGGGTTGGCAGACTCACAACCGGGGTGCTGTTGGGTGCATCTGCCCCTGCACTTGCCAACACCCGGCTGTTCGGGGCAGCAGATGACATGACAGCCCCAGGGACACGTGTCTTGGTCTGAGCAGCCCGGCCTGCCCTTATGGTTTCCTCCCTGGCCTGTTGGAGATCTACCAAGGGCTCTTCAAGTGCAAACGCAGCTTGCGCTGGCAGACCCGAGCCTGGGTGGCGGTGTCCAAAGCTGCACCTGCAGCTACCACTACCCTTGGGCCCGTGGCAGTCGATGGAACGGACTGCCGGGTCACACGGGCGCCAGTGCCAGATGCAGGAGCTGCATCCCCCGGAACCACAGGGGGTGGTGGCCTGACTGCACCGACACATGGCACAACATTGTGCTCAAGTGGCACACCCCTGCCTCTTCCCCCTCTGTGGCCGCCCTGGACACCCTGGAGTCCCCCTACTCCCTGGTCACCACGGCCACGTCCCCGACCACGCCCACGTCCCCGACCACGCCCGCCACGAGGAGGACGCCCAGCTGAGGCGCCCCTCACCTTTGGTGGCCTCCCAACCATGGCACAGATGTAGTAGTGCCGGCACAGATGGAGTGGTGCCAATGGGAGGTGTACACCACAATTGACCTGGGCAATTGGGGTGAAGGGGGTGGGAAGCAAGATGTTAACAGCCCCCCTGCACCTGCAAGGCTGTATGTGACCCCGGTGATGTGGTGACGGGTCACGCAACCCTCAGGCACCCCAAAACTGCAGTAAAACCGTGCAGGCAACCCTGCAGCCTACGTGCGTGGATTCAACCTCCCGCAGTACGCGGTGGCACCCAGTAACACGAATAACGCGTACGCGTGGGACACGCAGGCTACTATGACATCGAAATGGGTGCGATACGCAGTGGGAAAAAGAGCGTGTGCGACTCACCGTCTGACTAGCGCGATGCAGAAAAACATGCGTAGCCAATACCCCCGCCAAAAGAAGAGATACGTCCTTGATAACTGTGAAGTTGTGATGGCGCGCGAAACAACAGGAAGCATGAACACACGTCGGTCTCCACGAAAGGCACGTACAGCGAACTGCTGGGCCCGCTCACCTTTAACCCGTGCTGAGGGAAACGCACGCGCACGTCAAATCACTTACGCGCATGGGCCCTTTCCTCGTATTACATGCGGACGTGCAGTTTTTCACGTGCGCTGAAATGCCCATGCACGCCTGTGTGTGTCACGTCACAGGGGCGCTTGCGCTTGAGGGGCCTTCTGTCCAATGAAATTGCGTATGCGTGCAGACGCGCTTACGCGCTAAGGGCCTTTCCTCGAATTACACGCTGACATGCCGAATTTTCACGTGCCAAATCACTCCGTATCAAGCTGGCCATGCGTAAGCACACGGAAGACCACGCTCCTGCCCAGAAGGCCAAACTACTGCCCCCCAGAGCCCCGAGCATGCTCCCACCTGCCATCTGCTGCTGCCTGACTGCCTGCTGCCCACGTGCACTGCCATTTGCTGCCTGCACATCAGCCAGGGGTGCTGTTGCTGTGACCACCCCTGCTGGAACCGAAGACTCCCGACTGGGATTCCATCGCTCCACAGCCCGACTGGGATTCCATCGCTCCACAGCCCAGCCCCAGGACCCAGTTGCCCACCCACTCCTGTCGGGCATTGCAACATCTGGCCGGAGAGGCAGAGGGGCACCAGCTTCAGTGCCAGGGAAGTTGGTGTCCTGGTGGAGCAAGTCATGGGGCAATATGATGCCCTCTTCGGAAGTTCCCGCGCCGACAATGAAGGACGGACTCGGATCTGGACTGACATTGTGACTGCCATCAAGGCGGAGGGGGTGGCAGTCCGTGACTTCCAACATGTCAAGAAGCACTGGGAGGACTTCAGGTCCAGGACCCTGAACAAGGCCCGGTGCCTCTTGAAGGCAGCGGATGCCAAGGGGCGCCGGGGCCACTTGTCGGAAGATCAGATGAGGGTCCTGGAACGCATATCCCCAGCGCTCCACGCCCAGGTCCTTGAGAGGCAGACCCGTCTGGAGTCGAGCGGTAAGTGTACATGCATCCTGATTGTGAGCAGTGCGTGTGGTGATGTTTCAGTAGTGTGCAGGTTGCACATCTGTTTGTATGGGGTCGAGTATGGGTGGGGGTGTACAGGGCCTTGGGGCTAACACATGCGAGGGCTGTAATGTGTGAGACATGGATGGTGCTTGTGTGTGTAGGCTTGCATGCCAAATGCAGTTGTGTGGGCACACATGTTTGGATGAATGTGTATGTAAGTAGACATGTCCGTGATGTCACACATGTATGTTGTTTTCAGCTGCATGGATCAGCACTGTGTACATGTGCATTTGTGTGTATTTGACAAGGGTGCAACAGTGATGCAACATGGATGCATGTGACAGCGGGATGTGGAAGCCTGATTGGCAGATGTGACATGGATGCCCATCTGAACACTGTGACACTTGGCAGCGGTGTACATATGCATGCAAGTGTGGTGGTGTGTGTACATGTGTGGTGCACTTCCTGTGTTGCATGTGATGTCTGGCTCAGCTTTGCCTGCTCATGCTGTTGTATGTGTATGGATGGTGCTGCCAGTTGCGATATGGCTGTGGTATGGCTCATGTGTGCGAGTTGAAATGACATGTGTGTTGGGGATTGTGATGGCATGTCTGAGGTTTGCCAATGCCACTCATGTACAACTGTCATGTGTGTATGTGTCCATTGTACAGTGCCCTGATGCCTGTGTTTTATTTCTCCCTGTCTGCAGCGTCAACTGATGAAGAGGGCGGAGAAGGTGCTGTGGAGCACAGCGGCGGGGATCCCACCGCCAGCCGGAGACGCAAGGCCCGGCTCCCCTCCCATGTTGTCATCTCGTCGGGGAGTGAGGAGTCCGGTGCCGCGTCCCTGGCCGCAGCTGCCGGGGGGAGGTCCAAGAAGCGGAGGTTGGAGTTGGACTCCTCGGCAGCAGAAGGGGCAGCTGGGACCCCACAGGGCCCAACGGGGGAAGATGGAACAGAGTCATCCAGGTTGGTGGGGGGTTTGGTGGAGGAGGAGGCCGTGCAAGCAACAGAGACGGGGTCTGGAGTTGGGGATCCCACTGGTGCTAGTGGTGCAGTGCAGGACCAGGGACGGGAGGCAGCACAGGCCGCCGCGGAGGTGCCTGTGTGCAATCCTGTCCCTGATCCTGTCCCTACATCATGGGCTGGTGGAGGAGGCATCCCTGCCACAGTCGGGAGTCGGACGTCCAGCAGGGGTGGCCACATCAACGACTGCACCCCAGCCGGCGGAGGATGTGCAGGCAGCAGGAGGCAGTGCACGGGCAGAGGCACAGCAGCAGCAGCAACGTGGTGGAGCCATGAAGGCTCGGGGCCTTCAACATCGGAGGGGCAGGCATCGGCAGGAGGACACAGGACACAGAGTGTCTTCCGTGTGGCAGCGGTTGGGCCACGCCATAGATGCGGAGCGGCAGCGGGCGGAAGAGGCACGGCTCACAATGGTCAGGGCGGAGAACTCTTGCGGACGGCCCTGAGGGGGGCCGAGTGCCTCGAGGCAATCCGCAGGGGGTTGGAGGTGGACACGTCGACGGCCCTGCGGACCCTCGGGGCCATGGAGGAGGACCGCCTCCGGGACATTGAGCAGGAGTTCGATGATGCCCTGGCCCGGGACATCCAAAAGTGAGCCGTCAGACTAGCCCGCTGCCCTTGTACATAGCTATGTAGTTAGTGTTAGGTTTCCTTTGTTTTTTCATTTATTTTGGACCTTTTGGACATTGGCCACATTTTTGTATATAGTTTATTTTATTAGTTAGTGTTGTTAGATAGGTTTCATTTCTTTTGTTGGGATAATGGACCCTGGCTTGTTCGTCTGTACATAGTTCACTGTTGGATTTTATTTTTCTTTCACAATTTACCCATGGAGCAATGGCTTTCAATTATTATTTCCCATTGGATTTTCTTTTGTGGACAGTGACTTTGGACACCATTACTTTGGATTATGATTTTTGGTTTTGCTTTTTTCACGGACATGCTTCTTTTCATTTTTGTACATTCCCATTTCTGTTTCTTTATTTTTTAATCTATTTATGTTTCCTCTAATACATATTTTTTTATCGAACTTCAATGTGTAGTATCATCTCATTGGTTTCATGCATATCATGATATGGGTTTTGAGATTCACTGACACCCATTAGGTGTATGTGAGGGACATGTGTTTGTTTCGAAACTTGCAATTGGTGTTCTGTCATGTAATTGCCCTTTCTGAGTGGGTGGATGCAATACTCGGGTGGGTGTTTTGCATTGGAGGCTGACCATAGGGACCAGGGATCTAGATTGTGATGACATGTTGGCTGGGGAACATGAGTTGGGGCCTGCTGGCAGGTGCCCCACAGTGCTGGGGGGTTGGGGTGGTGGGGAACATGAGTTGGACATGGGTGGGGGCCTGCTGGCCGGTGCCCCACAGTGCTGGGGGTGGGGGTGGTGGGGAACATGAGTTGAACATGGGTGGGGGCCTGGTGGAGGCTGCCCCTGCACTGCTGGGGGGTGGGGGTGGTGGGAGACATGGGTGGGGGCCTGGTGGAGGCTGCCCCTGCACTGCTGGGGGGTGGGGGTGGTGGGAGACATGGGTGGGGGCCTGGTGGAGGGTGCCCCTGGTGGCTGGGGGTGCAGGGGGACATGCGTTGGTGGGCAGTAGTGCAAGTTGACATGTGGGTTGGCTGGGGGGGCATGGCCATGGTGGATGGGGTGCCAGCAGGACATGTGCAGGGTAGGCCCCTGTGGTGTGAGCCACCTGCAGGGGCCGTGGAGGGTGTAGAGGGAACACCTGGGAGGACCCACATGTGCAATTCACGTGTGGTGCTCCCCGCGCACCCCTGTAATACACGTACCCTGATGGAATCACGTGCGATACTTTCCGCGCACCCCTGATATGCACGTACCCTGCTGATATCGCGTGTGAAAATTCCCGCGCACCCCGAAATACACGTAGCCAGGACATTCGTGTGTGGAACTTCCCGCGCACCCCTGATATACATGTACCCTGCTGACTTCGCATGTGAAACTTCCCACGCACCCCAAGATACACGTAGCCAGGAGATTCGCGTGTGGAACTTCCCGTGCACCCCGAAATACACATAGCCAGGACATTCGCGTGTGGAACTTCCCACGCACCCCTGGAATACACGTACCCTGCTGATATCTCGTGTGGAACTTCCCGCGCACCCCGGAATACACGTAGACAGGACATTCACGTGTGGAACTTCCCACGCACCCCTGGAATACACGTACCCTGCTGATATCGCGTGTGAAACTTCCCGGGCAACCCTAAACACACGTAGCCAGGGCATTCGCGTGTGGAACTTCCCGCGCACCCCTGGAATACACGTACCCTGCTGATATTGCGTGTGAAACTTCCTGCGCACCCCGAAATACACGTACCCTGCTGAAATCGTGTGTGGATCTTCCCGCGCACCCCTGAAATACACATACCCTGCTGAAATCGCGTGTAGAACTTCCCGCGCACCCTTGAAATACACGTACCCTGATGGAATCGCGTGAGGTACTTCCCGCGCACCCCAGTGATACACGTAGCCTGCTTGCCGTGCTGGTACAGGGTTAGCGCAGCCCTTTGCGCTGGATTGGGGATTTTGATGGCTTTTCCCTGCACGAGAGGCGTTCTTGGGGGCGTAACTGGTGCTGCTGCAGGGTCGCTGCGCCACTGTGCACCACGGATGGTTTTGGTAGCTGGAATCCATGAATACGCTGTGCGCGGAAATGGGTTTTGGCGCACGCGGCTGGCGCAGGGATTCGCACGCGCACACTGTGCACCAGCCGCGTGCGCCACTTGTGCGCTGAATTCTATGAATTACCCCCTAAAACTTTTCAGATCTTTTCTGTGACCTTTTACGTCCATGGTTTCCAATACTGACATTTTAGATAAGAAATACTATTTAATTTCTCATTAAAGTGTCTAGCAACTGCGGATGTTAAATTCTTAGTCCTGATACATGACTTGTGCTTGGGCATTCGTACATGTATCTTTCTTCCTGTTTCAGCAAAATAATAGATCCTGCATGGACATCTCATGCAATATATTGCATTTTATGTAAGGCAGGTAGCGTATACTCTCAACTGAATTTTCTCTGCAGTACTTGGGTGGAATACTGCTGCACCTTTTCTGACAGTATTGCAGTTACCACATGTAAGGCATGGAAAGGTGCCTTGTGTTTTCACCTTTGGCCAATGCCCTATGCCAGTTCTTGTATTCACCAATTGATCCCTCAAGTTGTGTCTTATTTGGTAAGCAAAAGTTTAAAGATTGCCAAATAGCTCTTTAGTCCTTTCGTCACTTGTCAGTATGTTCCAATGTTTGATGATTCATCTCTTAATTTGACGACTTTGGGCCTCATTACGACCCAGGCGGCATGGAGTGAACGGCGCCGTAAAAGCTGCCGGCGCCGTTCACCCCGTACCGCCGTATTACGAGTTCCCCTCGCAGGACACGGTAAGCACGCCTGGGAAAACCAGGCGTGCTTACCTGGTCCCGCGAGGGGAAGATGGAGCAAATAATGGGCCATCTCGTAATGGCCCGTTGTTTGCTCCCTCTCCCATTCCCATTCAGCCCTAGGGGGCTGAAATGGGAATGGGGAAGGACCGGGTCCAGGTCCTTGGAGGGAGGAATTACTGGGCCTTCCGAACTCGGAATGGCCTGGTAATTCCTCATTCTGAGGACCCAGACCCGGACGCGATTTCGGCGGCAGCCATGCTGCCAATAGCGGCATGGCTACCGCCGAGGTCGTAATGAGGCCCCTTGTGTTGAAAATTTAGAAACAAACACAATCAGTCGACAGTCCACAGATCAACATGTGGTGCTATAAGGTATCGGACATAGCCTCAGCTGAAAAGATTCTGTCCCTAAAACAGGGTTGTTTACCCAGATACATTTGGGAATTGCTCCTGTCCCTGACTATAGCAATAGATTCCCAGGTCTTAGGATGAAGCCCCGACTGTTGAAATTGTTTAGGTTCCTTTATCTCAGAATGGTTCTGTGCTCAGTGTTGGTGCAGAGTCCCTGTGTTCAGTCTTGCACACTTTGCTCTTCCGGTCCAGTCTTTCTGCTCCTGTCCCAGGTGTGTAACTTGTAAACTTGACGTGGCTATCACATATTGTGTTTTTATCTGCATCCCAGGGCATGGACCCTACCTGCCACTGTATGCATGTTATTGTTGTTATCACTATCTGACTGAAGAATAAAGACCTCACAAAAAAAACTGCAATCATTAATGATATTGATGAGCCACCAAAGAATATGTAGCTAAATGGCTTCACTAACAATGAGTACCAGGTCTTCTACAAATTTACAGAGGAACAAATGGTGCTGTATAGCAAGTACAGAGTAGTCACAAAGTGTATGCCTCAGAGACTCCACAAAAGATGATTGCTTACAAAAAATGACATTGCCGTCTAAAGCTGACAGTCTTCCATTAATGCTTAAGAATTCCCTTCTTAATATCAGGTTAAAACTGATGCACTTATATTGCTGTCTCCAGTTTCAATTTGGCAATTTGCAGAGGTACTGTGGTATAAGCCACGACTTGTGTTCTTTAGTGTAGTTTATATTTGGATAATACCTCACACGTTGTAATCCAGTCAGAGTCCCAAAGCCACCACTTGAATGTATTAGTTGACTGCATGAAAACTTCCTACTAGCATACCATTTTTTTTCAATTCAACATCACACTTAGTACAGCATTCGTTAAGATAATCACTTCTGCTATTCAAGTACATATCCTGCAAATAAACAAATAGAGAATCACAATGATGAGAAATATATTTTTTTTTAACAGAAGAAGGTAATTCCATATGAATCTGGCTTTTAACAACACTAGACAAAGCTCCTGCCTTATCACAAGGTAGACTGTTGGGCAATTGTAACACTCCACACCACAATCAAGCTTCAATCAAGTCCATTTCATCCCAATCAAAACAGTAGATCATTTCCATGCCATAGGTTATGTTGGGTATTGCCTTACCATTGCAATATTTACTAAAGGGTGGAGTAGAGAATCTTCCAAATTTAACATATAGTTTTGTCATTTTAGTGTCTAGCAGTTCAATGATTGCCTGCAGATATGCATTTAACGCCATTTAGTAGGTTGACTGTGTATCGGAATACCAAGATAAATGAAATGTTTAGTGACTTCAAGGGCCTCATTTTTTTTATTTTAATATTATGGTTGATTTACTACCTTTTAATAATCAATACACATTTAATAGATAATATCAAATTAAAATCACATTAAGAAAAAAAGAAAAGAGGAATAAGGCTAATATATACATATTATTTCATATTACTTATCATGGAGAGCAGCTACTGATTTAGGTAACTCATCCACAGCTCACTGGCACTTTTTTCAGAGACTGCCATCATTGAGATTTCTGATCCCTGTAGCAATATAGTGAGTTGTTATTTGCAATGATAAATGCGATAATATAGTGTCAAGTTCTTAACACATCATTGACATAATTTTAACATAATAATTGTCATGGTGACATATTAACATCATGCAGTGTAATTTCTAAATATCAACTTCAAGTTTAAGTGAACATAAAAAGTTAATGGCAGAAAATATGATTTGCATTTCGCTTCCCATTAGAAATGATAATTCATAGCCTTTCATGGGTAACAAATGGCAGATTTATATATAGATGTTCTAAATAATATTTTCGTGTTTGAAGTAGTGCTGAACAGACAGTGAGTAGATGTTTAAGTGTCTCAGGTTCCTTAAGATTATTTTAAAATCTGCATATACAGCAGGAATAGGTCACTCCTTTTCTTCGACCAACTACCTGACGAGTTGGCAAAAGGTTAAATCTAAATTGCAAAAAACATTGCTCTGTATTTAGGACCCAGGAACGTCACCACATATTGCTCTGGATTATTTAATGTCTTACATGGAAAGTTCTCAGTTGTACAGTTTGAGTACTCTAGACATTGTCGACGTGTTGCAATCCAGTCATGGTAACCTCATTTTTTTTCTCGCTCAATCAGGGTCAATAACCAATAGATTTAGAAAGATTCCTGCTGCCAGGAAGATATCTGCAAAATGTTTTTTCTAAGGTTTGACATTTTTCACTATGTTCGATTTAAAATACATAGCTAATATTGATGGCAAATATCCTTCATTCTCATTCAATTCACATTTATTATATTAATTCCTCATTTTCCATGAGCATGTCATGTTCAAAATGAGAGCAAGACAAGCTCCTATCATTCTATGCACATTGGTTGGCTTGCAGGAAGAGGCAATCATTTTTTCCAGAATTTGCTTTCTATCTTGGTCCAGAATTTTGGATCCTAATAAGCTCTGGTCTCTGCCCTGTATGTTATGATCTGGACTATTTTTTGCTTTCAGAATTTTATGTTTGGGTCCAGGAAGAACGTCTCATATTTTCTGAGAATTATTCTGGCTTGCAGAACTGCAATTTGAACTTCTCTCTCTCTTTCTATCTTATATGGTAAATCTGATTGGTGATAGTTAGTATTCAAGCCTAAATAACAATATTCCTTTACCTTTTTTTATTTGTGAGCCATAGATGTGTGACTTGTATTTCGCTTTCTTGATTTGTTGTGATGAACCACATATCAATAACTTGGTCTTGGCCACATTTATAGTCAGTTGATTGTGGTCAAAATAAGCTTCCAATGCTGATAATACATTTTGTAGGCCTTTAGGTGTTTTTGAAAATAGAAGCAAATCATCGGCATACAGGAGCCATGACAATGGATAGCAACCAATCTTCGATGGATCTGATATTACTGATCTTAACAAGTGCCTAACATCAGCATTGAAGAAGTTTAATAAAGAGGATGCTAATATGCAGCTCTTTTTAAGACCACAATAAGTTGCGATTGGCTCAAACAAATCACCATTTATGGACAAGCAAACTTTTGTTGAGGTGTTCGTAAGCAATTGTTCAAGCCACGCTCGAATGGAAGGAGGGCAATTTGCTTTTTCAAGATTTTTGAATAGGAGTTCTCTTGAGACCGAATCAAATGCTGCCTTGAAATCGATAAAGGCCATGTAAATTGGTTGTTTGGTATGATGACCATAGCCCTTGATTTGCCAAATTGAAAACAAATTGATGGCCGTGCCCAACCCTGGTAAAAAAAACCAGTTTGATGAGCATCAAAAACATTAGCTACTTTGACCCACACAGAGATGTCCTTCGACAGATGCCTTGCAAATATTTTCTCTGGACTATCCAGGAAGGCGATTGGGTGATAGTTCTCTGGTAGTTCCTGATTGCCCTATTCATAAATTGGTACTATGATGACTTCATCCATGTGGGGGGAATGTTTCTTTCTCTAGTGACCTTAGAGAAGATGGTGTAAAGAATTGATGTCCATTCTTCTGGGTGCAATTTTAACATGTAGTTATTAAGGCCATCAGGCCCAAGTGCCCTTGAAGAACTTAGTTTGGAATAGTATGTACAGAGCGAATTTGGTATGCAGATTGTGTGTTTTGGTATACAGTATTTATTAACTTCCATATTTCAGCACTATTCTAAGAGGCCATGGTTGACAACATTAGCTCAGATTCTCTTTGATACATCATCGTTCAATGTACTTTGAGCCAGTTCTTTTACTTCTTCTTATGAGCATGTATGGCTTCATGCTTCACACAAAGCGGCAGCTGGGCTGCTTGTCTAATGAGTCTGTGTAGTTCTTTCTTCGAGACTACTTCTTGATCGAAGACATTTATATGGGCCTCGTTACATGGAAGGCGGTAAGGGTTACTGGTCACTGGTAATGCTACCGGTGACCGTTAACCCTTACCGCCTTACTACGAGTTCCATTTGCGGAACCCGACTTTAACGGCTGGTTTTACGAGCCGTTAAAGTAGGGTGCCACAAAGGGACCTTGATGCTAATTACGCTACCGCAATTTGCGGTACCGTAATTAGTGCCTTCCCCATTCCCATTATGGCCTATGGGGGAATGGGGAAGGGCCTTGATGAATGGGGAATTAACGCCCCGCTCACCTTGGAGTAGGGCGGTAATTCCACCATCCACCAAGTCGGACACAGTAAAATACCAGCATCAACCATGGCGCTAATAGCGCCATGGTTACCGCCTACCATGTAATGAGGCCCTATGTCTATATATCTGCAGTTTGAATAGAGACATAGCATGAACATAATGGCCATCTAACATCATGATCGCAGAGTTGAGATCATATGTGTCGACTCACAAAGATTGTTTAAAGGCAATCAACTGTTTCGGGGACCAGCAGAACCTATTCTGGCTGCTCAAAAGCTCAAGTAAAAGCCTGTATCGCTCTAAAAGCAGCATAGGAGTTACTCATGACCATTTCTTTTCTAGCAACTCATGATCACTGTTTATTTTGAGGTACAACTCTAGTCTTCAATGATGCCAAACATTCTGCCCTGAACAAAGACATAATCTACAATCACACTATGTTTCACTCTCCTCCACATGGGTATCAGGGGTATATCCCCCTTGAATCCCCATTTAACATAACCAAAGACTCTATCCAACTCAGACATTTGACTTACCTAAAATTGTGAATCTAATAGGGGGATCTAAAGCAATACGTTCAAACATTTGTTGTACTTGGTGGACAAACTCATCATCAGAAATGCCCTCATGGTTGCATTATAAATTTAAGATTCCAATATTGCTAGCTAGAGCTTTCGTTTTCACTAATTGGGTATAGCTGTTTTGAGCTGCCCATGGTTCCAATCCAAAATTCGAAATATTTTTGACAGCTAATAGTAGGCTAGCTGAAGGGTGACCTCGATGTAGAATTTTGGTGGCAGGAAAGATAGTGTATAGACATGCCAAATAGGAGGTGACGTTAACCAGGTCTCTTGAAGTAGAATAATGTCAAATTCATTCAGGGGATCATGTTTTAATTGTAATAGATGTTTGAACCCCCTCGTGTTGCAGCTGGCTAGCTTACACAAAGTTGCATTTAGGTTACTGGGTTGTTATACATAGTTATTTTCATTTGTTGTCTGAGAGCTGTTTTCAAAACTTAATTCCCCATATCTTGTTTCTGGGGCTGAAGAGACTTCCCGCACATGGTCAAAAGTTCTACGGGTATAAGTAATTTGCAAAAGCATCTTTATAGAAGTAGTCATGGGGTGCTGTGAACTCGTGGGGGCCTGGTCAGTTGGCAATGAGTCATGGCACAGGGCATTCTGCGTTAGTATAAATCCCATATAGCATAGCTCCGATTTTTGACTTTCCATTTGGTATTCAATACTATGCCTGACTTGATCCATATTCTCACCTGTGTAAGGACATGGTGATATGGAAACTCTATTAGTGATATATCTGCTGTACCCAGATCTTCAAGCATCTATTTTTTGCCAAAGTAACAGTGAGTGGAAGTTTTTGTAGGAGGCCAAATGTTGATCTTTTTTAATGGCTTTAACATTGACAGCATGTATTGATTGAAGATGCATGTGGTGAGGTCTCTCACTATTAATATTGGGGGGGTGTCAAACTCTTTAACATGTTGAGGCAGAGTTCTTAACCCTATTTTTTCTGTATCTTGTTGACACTAGTGAGTTGGATAATCTTAGATCGTCCTTGTTCTAAAGTGAGGAAAGCACAATGATGATCTACATGTTTCGTGAGTGATTTGGACTCTCAAAGCGTAAATACTTTAGGTTTGTGAGTTCACACAACGTGTATGTTGCAATTAGGCTTACTGAAGTTGTCCACAGTTTCCAAAGTAGCAGCTTCTTGTATTAAGTTATCTAAAGGTTCATACACCATTGCTGGATGCATTTGCAATTCTACTTACTAAGTAGGTTTAGTCTTCTTAGTAATTATTTTGCCTTTTGGCACATTTTCTCCTAATTTGGGAGCTAAATGTGTGTGTCTGTGTAGGTGGAAGTGTTAGAGGTTGCATAAACCTTCAACCATTTCCCTGAGAAGACTTCAGTGGCTGCTTTTGGTTTTGGGTATTTTTTTGACATCGCGTTTTGACAAGGGTTTAGCTTTGGAGATATGGTGAACGTGGGACAGTGGTCATTCCTATTCATAGGGCCTCATTACAACCCAGGCGTTAAGGGTTTAACAGCGCTGTCGGTGCCGTTAACCCTTCACGCCTGATTACCATTTTAACGCCTGCTTTTAGCAGGCGTTAAAATGAAAGGTGCTAACCTGCCTTGGTGCTAATTACGGCACCGTAATTTACAGTGCCGTAATTAGCGCCTTCCCCACTCCCATTATGCCCTATGGGGCAAAAATGGGAATGGGGAAGGGTAAATGGGGAATGGGGATTTACCGCCCCACTCACCTTGGAATGGTGCGGTAAATCCACCATCCACCATGGTGTAAACATAGTTTACACCATGGTGGTAAAGTAGGGAACTTACCACCTGGGTTGTAATGAGGCCCATAGTGTTAGGTCCATGGGTTAGCTCAGTACTACACACAGCCAGAAACCCATTATTACTAGCAGAAACTGACTCGTGCAGTGAATTCCACATGTTACCGTTCTCGGAAAGCTGATATATTGGTCCTCCTTACGACCCTGGCGTTAGACCATGGTGCTAATAGCACCATGGTCCATGCCGGTAACTTACCGACTCCGCCATGGCGGAATGGGGAATTACCGACCCATTCCGATGTTAGCGGGGCGGTAATTCCCCATGCCGCCATGGCCCTTCCCCATTCCCATTTTTGCCCCATAGGGCTCAATGGGAATGGGGAAGGCGCTAAGTACAGTGCCACAAATTGCGGCACCGTACTTAGCACCAAGGTCCCTTTGCGGGTTGGTTTTTAACGCCTGCAGGCGTTAAAGTCTCCAACCCGCAAAGGGACCTCGTAATCAGGCATTAAGGGTTTAACGGCGCCGCCACCTTTTACGGCGCCGTTAACCCCTTAACGTCTGGGTCGTAATGAGGACCATTGTATCAACACAGAGAAGTGAAGTTCAACTTATCCCTTGTCTTTATTTGGTGTCTGCATTGGAGTGGTTTGCCATGCTTTCAGCGTTAGTCAATTACCGGTGAAGAAGGCAGCCACAGACCATATTCCTCTGCTCACAGCATTTTGTCAATTACTTGTTTTCCATTAGGCAGCCTACCTGCAGCTCCCATCCTTAGTCAATTACAATCACCGGAGCTCGTATTCAAACAAACAGCATTTACTGAAACAATTTTGCAGCTGCCCCGACACGATTATATTCATTTCAGAATTCATGAAGGCATAGACAGTGTTTAAAACCATTCCTGTGAAGTTAAAGATGATTGCAATTTTTTTCAGTGGTGTGCTGCAGTGCATTTTGTGTGTTTGGGGTGTGCAGGGCTGCAGCAAAGATCCTGGTAGCCAGAAACGAGGTAAGAGGAGTAAACGCTGCCCGCTGCCTGAATTACAACCCCGCCCCAATCCAGGAAGGACCAATTACATCTTGAGAAGGAAGTGTGCTATTGGCCCTACTTTGTCTTTCCTGCCACAAAGGCTATAATAATAGCATCAGGAAATTTAAAATCATCAGATGCCGGCAGTTGCGAAGTGACTGAGTTGTGGACAATAAATCTGTGCTGCCTGGGGTGACTGCAGCCTTTTGGACTTTGAACCCCTTAAAAGAAGATTGTGCTGGGACCTGTGAAGAAAGTGTAAGAAATAATGTGTCCGCTGGACCAAGTAAATAATTGTGCGTTAAGGGGTGACTGTGGGTGGGCCCCTGGCCTTTGAACCCCTTACCAGTAGGCTGTTCACTAGCTGTATCATCGGCCTGGAAAATTAGATTGCCTGCAGTAAAGATGACCCCCCCAAGTACTTACTAGGAAGTGGTGGCTACCTTAGGAGTATGGGTGTGGCACCCAGGTCTACCATGGAGGGGAACAAGGCGGTATGGCGTGGGTACAGATGGGAATGATAAAGACATCATAATTTTTCAGCATTCCTCTATGTGCATGCCAACCTTGAATCCTGCTGTGCCTGCTATTGTCGGAGATGCATGGCATCAGGGGCATTTGGGACAGGTAGACCGAGGCAAGGAATACCTAGCAATACCTGTTAATGACACTTCTTTGGTGATAGCAATGGGTAATGTGGGACAAGCATTATCCAGGATAGAGGAACACATTCATACTATGGCAGAGGGGGATTTCATACCAGGGATGGACCTGGTTTCAGATGTATCCATGCTGGTTTGTGTCTTCTTATATGAACTAGGGAAACGAGTTAGACTATCACTGGATTTTAAGACTAATCAGTGGGCTTTCCCGGAATTACCAGCGGCGGACCAGGGTATCAAAGAAACTATGCTATTTCAAACAGAATCACTAAACTCCAACAGAGTGGATGTCGTCCTGCTCGCCTGCCCCGTGGAACTGCGCAGCTGAGATTTTGGGACCAGCAGCAAGCATTCAGGGGGAGGAGGCGATGCAGGCTTTCAGGAACATACAGTACCCTCAAGAAGACCAACTGGGTGATGGGGTAGGCCAATCTGGGAGGGGGACACACAACATGTGTGGTTGATGAGTTGTCATTTTCAATCTTGGCATGGGTAGGTTCCATGGGTAGGTGGTATGACTCTTTGAATTTTGAGCACAGGGAGGTAACGAAAACCCTAAAAGATCTTGTAGGGAAAGTGAGTTTCCTGGAAGGGTATATTGTTGCTTCAACACAGGCTCCTGTGAGGCCTAAGACCCTAAATCTGAGCCTACATTTGAGCCTAAACCCAACATAGTAAAGGAGGTGATTGTTGGGAATTGTATGAAGACAACTCAGGTGTTGGTTCCCGGAGAGGCACTTTTGCCACCTGTGTCAATCCTGGGGATGGTCTCTGAGAATGCAGAAGCTATCCTCTGTAGTAGTTTAGTAGAGGTGCTACAAACAATTATAAACTTCCCCCTTAACAGAATAATGGAGCATAGCATAAATTCCTTAGGAATTTAATAATTGAAGTTGACAAGGGAACAGCTATGTTGAAGGAAGATCTGTGTTGGAAAAGGGACTTTTCAAAAGCAGCAAAGTAAAGGGTAAGATCAAGCTGAGCACTGGACTAAGGCTAGTTGAGGCATCAAAGTCAGAGCATAAGGTGATAAAGGAAGTTGAACAAGTTGAAGATGTTCTGTCCTTTTATTTGAGTAAAATGTCAGTGTACCTGATGGAGGTTGAGAATATAGATAAGGGAGTAGAGCATGGTAACCAACATAGTCCATTAATCAACCCAATTGTGGGGCAGGGAGGGGGTAAGGTGTGTGTTATGACAGACTCTGATACTCACTGCCTCCACAGGACCAAACCAGTGAGGGTAGTGGGTGACGAATCTGGGGTGGTGGATTTTAGACCTGAAATGGGGGAACCAGAAATTATTCTCAATATTCTCCAGGCCCATGGTGTTAAAGGAGGTACCACTTTTTGGGAGTACCACTTGTTGGGGGATCCTCATGCACAATCCTAGTGCCCAAGTCACACACTATTGAAGAAAATAAGTTGGGGATGCCTAAATGTAAACATTGACAGGCATGTCAGGGGTCAAACCAGGGGGTCCAATATAAAGAAAAAGCCAGAGGACAGGGCGTTCTGTCTCTATCTTAGTCACCACTTTGTAGGTTTTAATATAATTCCCCTAAACAGACATTACTTACTGTCCCTGCTGTTTGAAATCCTGACTTTAAAGTTGGTTACTAGTGGCACTATTGGGCTGGTGGAATTTGTTCATGATGATTGCCTGGATATTGTCAAATTGCACTAACGCTCACAAATTGTCAAAAAGCAATTTTGGGTGAAAGTGAATCATTCTTCTCTCTAGGCATGATGATTTGGGGGATTCTATTATATCATGATTTGTGTCCCAAGAACTTAATGTTGGAGAAAGGGAAGTGCAGCGACAAATTGCCACACACCCAGATATGGCTCAGTCTTCACAACGCTCTGTACAATTTTGCCAAAATGACGTGAAAATTTGCCCAACCTGATTGGTTGGACTATAATCAGGTAGCCTGAAATGCGGACTTGTCTTTTGTGTCCTGGAATTCTAGTGGTTTTGTGAATATTGTGAATAATCCAGATTTGTTTTCCTCATTTGATATTGTGTGCTTGCAGGAAAAATGGCTGATGGATACGCCAATTATAAAGGGGTTTGATGTATCCTATATTGTGGCAGAACGCAGTACCAGGGGTCACCCATTTGGAGGGATATTGATTGCCATTAGGAGAAATCTGGGCCTTGTATTTTGACAAATAGATTTGAAAAGGTGGGACATACTGGTGAGCTTGCTTGAAGGGACGGGAAAAGATGGGGAGGGAGGGCGAGACAGTGTTTGCTTGTAAATGTATATTTAAACCTGGACCTGCTAAGATTGAGGACGCCCTGAACTTTCTGTCTTTCCATTTTCTCGGGGAAATTCCCAAGGATGTAGTTTCGCTTATGGTGCTGGGTGATTTCAATGCAGAATGCTTGGATTATTGCTGGTACCATGAATCTGTGAGGTTAAAAACGTCAAGGTAATCACGAGACAGGGGACAAAGGGTATGCCATGATTTGAGGCTTGGGACTTGGTGCCATTAAATGGAAATTTCTCAGGTGATGTCCCACAAGTTTTAGTTGGCAAAATGGTCCCTGGAACTACCAACTACTATTTCCTGTTGGCCAATTTGTTCTAGAAAGGTGGCAGCTTGAATGTAAAAAGTTTGGGAATGAGTGATCATGCTTTGGTTTGCTGCCAGATCCCCCTTTTTGGGGTAACACAGTCTAAGGGTAAGCCCCTGAATGTTGAAATTAACCAAAGGAACGATGGTCCCCGAGTATAGCCACTGCCTTCAATAGAACGATTGGGCGTCTCTTACATGCAGAGGCGGACATCCTGTGCTCTCTGGAAGGGTTTGCGCCCTCTGTCTCTAATGTCCTCGGTGGCCTAATGCTATCAAAGCAGCTGCAAAAAGGATCAGGGAAGGCGGGCCACAATCATGCTTGGTCCAGGGGCATAAAAAGAAGAAGTGACTAGAGATAAGGCCGTTACTGAGGGTAAGGACACCCATGGAGTTAAGGGACATCCGCATGATTAAACAAACATATATAAAATTGGTTAAGGGGCCATCATTTCCTTACGGGGATCAATGACTCGGGAAAAATGCTGTCTTGTATGCTGGGTAACTACTCCATGAGTTTCCGGCAGTTGATCAAGCCAAGAGGGGGCAGACCAATATCTGCAAACTCAAGCAATATCTGAAGATGAGGGTAAATTAGAGGGTGTCTGGGAGTTCCCAAATTGCACATGCTGGGGCCTTTGGTTTGAGCTTCGATGATATTGCCATTTTTATTAAGCTCAGTAAAAAAAATATATATATTAATAATAATAGAATTCTCCTGGGCAGGACGGTTTAACGGTTTAACTAATTTGACCTTCAAATCAAACATTCTGCTATGGGCCCAGCTTTTGTACTACAGACTTATTTCTTTACTGGACACATCTAATAACATTTTTACGAAGTTGATTCTAAAGGAATTGCAAGAGTGGGCTAGGGGAGCTAATTGTCTAGATCCCTACCAGGCAGGTTTTAAGAAGGGGGTGGGACCAGCCCTAAATAGTTTTGTCCTGGCGCTTCTGGCCACACAAGCTAAGGAACAGGGGAGACTGTTTTATCTGGCCTTCTTGGATGTTAGTAAAGCTTTGACCATGTTAATAGGGCATCCCTTTGGAAGAGCCTGTCTGATGTTGAATATCCACAATCATTAATTGGCATCCTGTAGGCTTTGCATTGTGGGACAAAATTTAAAATCGGATTGGATTCACATGACTCCTTCCCTAAATGGATAGAAACGAACCGAGGGCTGAGACAGGGGTGTATCCCTGGTCCGTTTTTATTCTGCTTTTACATCAATGATATGCTTGCCTGTTGGAAAACTGTTAGTACAAATCTGCACAACTTGAGGAATGTGGCAGTACAATATTTAGCATACACGGATGACGTTGTCATCTGCGATATGGCACAAATAGGCTTGCAAAAGCTCTACAGGCGGTTGCCAATTTCCTTAGTAAGCTTGAACGCTCAGTTAACACTATGAAATCCAATATTTTGGTGCTCAATAGGGGCACGAGAAAATGAACAAAATGTGGATGGAATAAGAGAGGTCAGGCCTGGGAGGTGGTTAACATGTATAAGTACCTAGGCTGAAGAAATGCGCCAGAAGCTGCCATAAATTTGGCAGCAAATAGCCAGCTTATCCAGTTTGATTATACGTTTGGAAGGTACTCATTACTACCTGTTTTGAAATTATTTAAACAGAAAATGGTCCCAAAATTAGTTTTTGGGGCCCAAACACAGTAAGACAGAGGCTAAGTTGTGAAGAAGTGTGTTACGCCTACCGGCCTCAGTCCCAATACTTTTTGAATTTGGGCAATTGCCAATTCAGACTGTAATTGACTCAGGTAAGTAGATGTTAGATGCTGGCATAGTTTTTCTACCTAACACCTATTATTTTGCCCACCTGAATGAATTGTGGGTAAAGGGCGAGTTAAGGGGTTGGTGGATTGGGGTGCATGGTGTACGCAGATTCTTTCCAAAACTGAATAAGAATCATCAACTGACAAACTGTCCATGTATCCTAACAAAGTAAAGCAAAAGCTCCTTAGATATGTGTGAATGCAGTTTAGGATTGTTTTTCTGCAATATTGTTGTTTTAACAATCATTTTAATTGGTTGGTGAAGAACTATAACATTCCAGCCCAATATCAAAGCATCCTTCTAGGGAATTTAGGCTCCATATGTTGAGACTAAAGCTAAATTTGTTCCCTACTATGGATGTTTGTGGGTAAAAGGAATAGGTCCCCAAGGGGGAAAGACTTTGCAGGCATTGTGCCGTAGATGATGAAACACTTAAACATGTGTGTGTCTACTGTCCAAAGCTGCGATTGGAAAAACTGTTCTCTGCCTGAGTATATTGGACGAGGATTTATGTGTTAGAATCCTTAACACAAACGAAATCTCCTTGCCCATTAGGCAATTAGAATTTATGGATGTTTTTTTTTTTTAATTTAGTAGATAGGGTTTTCTTCTTTTCCTTCTCCTTTTTCGTCCTGCTCTGTTGTAAACCAAATTAAACCTTCTGTCCTCGAATTATCCTGCCCTATACTCCGGGGTGCTTGGTATTAAGCATGTGACTTGTATTTGTGTCTTTTAAATCTGTTTCACATCATAAAATGAATTTTCAGAACAAATGTTTTTGATTTTAAGATGTTTAGCATGTAAAGAAATGTTTATTGACTGTTATTAATGTATTTTTTGTAAACTGCTGTGTGAAAAGTTCAGTTTTGTACTAAAACACAGAATACATGAAATTAATTATTACTATCAGAATCATGGCCCCCTTTGTTACATTTTTTCTAATCCCCCTTTCCTGTCATATGGAGTCCACCATATGTTGACAATGTTGGGGGATAGAATTGTTTTTAGGGATGGTACCAGAATCCATTATAGGAGTTATGTTTAAATTTAAAGGTGTCGGTTCAACAAGAATCAATGAAGCGTCTGATACTATATTTGCAGAGTACATGCAAGAAGTGCTCTCAGAGGTGCATGCATCATACAAGTTCTCTTCAGTTTGGTATTAGCCACAGGAGCCAGTGAGCTTTGATTGATAAGCCTGCCTTCCATTTCAGAATCATATTCCGACCCCTGTGTCACATTACAATCTCTCTCAGACACAGCATGTGTGGTTATTTTTAATAGCATTCAGTGTTCCTATTGATCTTAGACTCCAAAGTCGTGTAGAGCCTCGTAAGTGAAATAAGAGCCGGATTCATGTTGCCCAAAGTAACCTCAAGCAGGTGACGGGATGTCTGCCTGGGGAAGAACACTCGGATTGGCAAAAGAGACAGACAGGGGGCAAGATGCAGAAGAGGAATTGGAGATGACAGCAAAGGTATTTGGAGAGAGACATCTATATCTTGCTGCACCTCATTCCTTGAGCACATCATGCTCACTACTTCAGGGCATATTTCTCACACCGGATGTTGTCTGGGGTTTCAAGTCACACCTGATTCAAAGCACATTCTTTCAGCAGAGCCATCAGTTCTGGCCCCAATCCTCGAATCGGATGGTTGTAGCTTGGAACTGCAGTCATTCAAGTTCTTGCCTAGCTATGAGCAAATTTCTACAGTGGGTCTCATAGGATTTTCTACAGTGGGTCTCATAGTATCTATGTTGCTAAGGTTAGCAGATAAAATAATCAGTATACTTTGTATTATATAGTTACTATTTGAGTCAAAAGCGACACTTGTATCAAGTTGTTTTGAAGTAATTTCAGGATGACTTAGAGATACTGGGGATTCAAGCACAAACAATAGCTCTGCTCTAACAGAGTTAATCATAGCACAGACTGTTATAGCTCCCCCAGCTTGAGTGCCAATGGGTTTCTCAGTTGGGATCAAGTGTATGGGACGACTCACCACAGAAAAAGTGGGGCCAGCCCAGATTGAAACAAAGCTGAATCTGCAAAATCAACTAATATTGCAGCAGGTAAATCAGTAAAAGCTTCTATTTGGGGCTGGTCCTTATCGCAAATGTTAGCTGAAAAAATACCATTTGCCTGGACCGGGTCTATCCCTACAGTATTCATAGATGTCTGCAGATTGTGATGATTGTGATGGGATGTGTCTCCGCAGTCGAGCGGTCATGTCTCAACTTACTGCAAGCCACAGTTTTGGTGTTAGAAGGAAAGGATTCAACAGTTGGCATGGTGGACTTCAAAGTGCATGTGTAATTCATAGTGTCCCTCATAATATTAAATGCACAATAAAAAATCTCCAAAGAAGGGAAAGAAAATATATTAAGGCATTTGTCCCGTAATATGAATTCAGCGGGTTAGGTAGTGATTTCTTTGTCTACGTACCAGCCAGTACCCGGGGTCCTTCCTGCAGGTAACTGCACTCAACAAAGCACTCTGGCAAATGTGAGCATGCAAAGCAAATGTACACAGCAAGATGCTTTAATCAACATCAGGAGGTAAGGGGACAGAGCTAAAGTTCGATCAGTTACAAAAGTTCAATAAAAAGTCCACAATGTGTCCAAGTACGTCCACAAGGGCAATGTTGATACAGCATGTTCCCGGGGTCCTTCCTGCAGGTAACTGCACTCTACAAAGCACTCTGGCAAATTCGTGACATTATCAAGGGACAAGCAGAAGCCAATGTGTTTCCTTGTATTTGATAGTCTCATGACTTTATTTTTATGTTCATTCATTTGTAAGTCATTCAGCATAGTGTATGCTTTCAATGCCTCCAGTAGCCTATGTAGGCCAATGTGGGGGTGATCTATCAAGAAGATATCAGCAGCATATACTAACCAGTTCAGATGCTGTTTATCCAGACAAAGAGAGACCAAAGAAGCGACCTTTAGATGCTCGCCTATGTTTGACACATCAATATTATATAGGAATTAGGTTAAAATACGTCACTATTTAAGCCCTACAACTGTATTGATGTTGTCAGTTAAGTTGCCTTTAAGGTCCAGTCGGACACTAATATAGCATTTGAATGCAAGTATGCAAGTATACTTAGAAGGCTAGTATGAAGATTCCCACCCCAAAAGCTTTCCCTACAGTCTATTCCTATTTACCAGATCAAAGGCTGAGCTGAAATGTACAAAGCTGCGTAATATTGACGGAGCGTTTGTCTGCATGGTCTTATTATGGAGGAGATTAATAATAGTTCAATTTAATGTGGTGTCAATGTTTCTTCGGAAGCCTGACTGGTACTTATTTATATGTCCAGAAGAAATTTCCCATTTCTCCATCTCCCTCAGGATTAAAGTAAAAAAAAGTTGCTATTTACGTCAAGTAATGCGCTAGGTCTGTAATTAAGTGGGTCTGCTCATTTCCTGTTTTCAGAGATGGGCACCACATAAGAGGTTTTAAAAAATAGATTTTTTTCTTGCTGTGATAATGTTAATGAATAGAACGTAAAAAGTGGAAGCCCCAGCTTCAGGGGCTTGTTACAATGTTTAGTTTGATAGACCATTTGGTCCCAGAGCACGCACATTTCTTGCTCTTTTAATTGAGGACAACATTTTATCATAATCGAAGTCAAAGTCCCATTTTGTATCTGGCATCCTGTGGTCAAACTCATATGTACAAGCTCATAGAAATGGTCTTTCCAGTTAGCCTCTGAAATGGTATTAGTCTGCGTTGGCGTGTGATGGCACCCCATGTTACTTATAATGTCCAGACGTTTTATCTTATTTGAACAATATAACCTTAAGCATAATTTCGGCGTCACTTTGTGCCATCTGGTATTTATACTGTTTCATCCAAGTTTGTATATCTTTGTTGGACAGTCTTAATAGATTGAATTTATATTGGTAGGAAATCTTGACTCCGCTGAATATATCAAATTTCTGTCTTCATATCTCTGTTTCTCTCTTAAATTATAGCGTCAAATGAATGAGTGTGTAGCTCTGCAAGTGCCCTCAATTTTGTCTTTCAAGAAGATACTTAGGCACGTGGGAGATAATAATATGTTCCTTAGTGGGCTATCAATATCATAAAGGATGTCAACAACTAGATTATTAAACACTGTGCTGTTTCTATAATTCCACGGGATCCAATTACAGGTAGTATTAATTGTCAAATTTCCCAGTGGACCTTCCTTACAAGGATTGGAGGGGAAGAACAACTGTGCTGAAAGCATACTGTGGTCACTATAGTGTGTATTTGTGATGTAGAATCTATAACATCTATGAAATCAACTCGGATTGACAACCACAAAGTCAATACACAATGCACAGACCTTCCAAGTCACCCACCACATTTCCATTCAACATTATCTAGTCCCAGTTTGTAAAGAAAACAACACTGTTATGCCCATATGAATTCATGCTTGTTGCATGCAAAAGAATCCCTTCCATATTATCATAATCTAGTTGAATGCATCTAGAATGTAAGTCCCCAGTCAGGAATACAACGCCCCCCTGGAATTCCAGGTACCAATATTCCAATTGAGTGGACAATTCACGTAGGAAATAGATCATTTTGTTTTTAGCTGGGTTCCAGTAGATATTTATGACCAACAGATCGAGTGTGCAGGTACTCATTGCAAGATTTAACCTTGCTGCCAAAATGTCCGGGTAGGAAGAGTGGGTGTAACCAATCGACCACACTGAATAGTCACATATTAATATTAGAAAACCACAATAGGGACACCCCAGATGTGCTTGAATTGCTAACTGATGGAAGATGTGATGACCATCTAAACAGCTAGGGGTTGTTAACCAAGTTTCTTCCAATATAAAACTAGAGTAATTCCTAAGATCAGCACATAGACAGGTATCCGTGATAAGCTGACAATGTCCTCTGCTATTGCGTGATAGTACATTTAATGGAGGGTCAATGCTAAAGGCTCGACAAATGCTTCTTTTCTTTAAACTTTTCTTTAAAAAAGAATTTCACCAACTTTGCTGTTAACCACAACCAGTCTTGGATAGTCCCCAATGCAGGGTTATTCAAGTTTACTGTCCTACAAGTACCCCCATTCCCAGGAATATTTAGGCATGCAATTGTCAGTTCTTCCGATGAAGTGGCAAACTTTTTTTTGCAATGGAAAAAGACACACATTGGGCCATTACTGTGACTGTAAGGGTCTGGGTCATAACTGATTGACCTGGGACATTCTGATTCTGATAATAACATTTCATGGATTTGAGCATGTCCATGGAAACTAAGTCCATCCGATTGACATCCAAAAATAATACCAATTCCAAGAAATAAATCTCAGTTTAGGGATATCATAGAGCAAAGCTAGTATATTTGATCCTTTGAGTAAAGGCTGTTGCCTATCTGATAGTATGCATTCCAAAGTCAGTCTGATGGCAGAGTTCATAGCTTTACTGCACAATGTATGATCTTGATTCCGTTCAAAGGATGACACTTCAGAATATCTTGGTGCCCCAATGTGCGATTGGGCGGGTGCTTGTTTGTTATGGTGGGGTACGAAAATATCATTTTTAAAAGTGGTGAAATTTGCCTCAGTTATTTGAGTACCTATCTCCTTCCTAAAGCTCGCCAGCAACTTGTTGCTGGAGAAATGTAGAATTTCTGAGGAAATATCTGATGTCTGGTTCAAAGGTGTCTCCTCCTCACATCGAGACTTCGGTTGTCTGCCCTTTTTAATCTTTGGGTTAATAACTTTGCAAACTCTTGATTTTAGTCTGTTTCATAGGTTTCGGCAGTGTAGCTCTCCACCTGCTTCCACCAGACTGAATGCCTGCAAGCATTTCCTAAAGAATTTCTGATTTAATTTAGCTTTTTTCCGATTTTTAGGTTTTCTTTTCTCTGGTTTTTAGGGCTCTGTGCCAGAGTTTCAAGATCTCGATTTGCAGTGGCCTGATTTAGCGATCCACTTAGGATATCAAGCACCTCATTCATTTTTACTGTCAACATAGAGAGGGATCCAAACTCAATTGGCCTTGTGTGTTGTTGGCAATGGCCTCTGGGGGATTAGCATTCTGCTGATCTACGCTTTGGCACAGAATCCAAGTTTCCAAATGCTGACATATCGTGTTGAGCAGTATGATGTGTTGTTGAACCTCCATCCGTATATTATCACACATGTCCACCAGTGAAGTCACAACCATATTTCAGGCAGATATTGAGGCTGGCACCAGATGCATGATTTCACAAGGATCCCACCGTTTACAAAGGGACTTCTTTCTTTGTGGAGAGCTTGTAAAGAAGGATGTATTCACTGATGATTCAGTTGATTGATTGACAAATATAGGAGGATTTAATAATAGGGAATATGAGGGAGGTGTTTCCTCAAGTAGTGTTGTGTCAGTAATAATTATCCCAGGCTCCAGAGACTCCTGACCATCATTTAATTCATAGTTTCGTGCATGGATAGATTCATCAAACACACGTAGAGGTCCAAGAGATGTTCTGAAGTACTCATATTATTGATTAAGGATTCTTGGGCCTCAGTGCTCATGTTTCTGCTGTTAAAGAAATTTGTAATTTTCTTTCGGTATCTATCTGCCCTTTTACCCGAAGCCCTCATACTTGAGGTTAGTTGCAGGTCATGCACCTTAACAGAGACTATTTTTGAATGACTGGACTTCTTAGAAGTAGTAAAGGGAGAGCCAACTCATAATTGGAAGCCAATGTCGGAAAGGTGTTGTCCTAGCCACGGCCCCTACTCCATGATTGGACGTTCTACTGAGATGATACATTTCAAGATTAAGTGCAGTGTCAAATATAATAATCAGGCTGGACGAGTAGGTCTTCAATTACTCTTGTATAAGCATTTTGGCCAAACTGGCCAGCTTACTTTCCAGGAGTGTTCCCTCCACTCCCAACTGCTTGAAACTGCACTCGTTGCACTCACTCCGCATGGTGCTCTGCACCTTGCTGGAGTGTAAAAGCTCTCCCAGCATGTTGCACACCAATGGGACACACAGGAAGCACAAAGCAGCAGCACAGGTCCTGCTTGCAACTGCTCTTGTTGCACTTGCTACACAAGGCACTATGCACCTAGGGGGAATGTAAAAGGTCTCCCAGCATGTAGGACACTAATGGGATCCACAGGAAACACAAAGTAGAAAGCACAAGTTCTGCATGCATGTAAAATACTAATGTGCACCATGAGCTGTCCTGTTTCTTTTTTGGATTCAAAGCGCAGTGGAAATGTGAAAAATGTGATGAAGGCGATGGGCCCTCTCAGCCAATCAACAATTCCAGCAACTGACTTTCTCTCTTCGTTTGTGGGAAACAAGTTATAACTGCTGGTGCATGTTTATTTTCACTGCATTAGTTTTTAATTATATTTTGTCTCAGCCTTTGTTTCTACTGGGGCCCTCTGATAGCTGTGACTTGGTCCAGGGCCTGCTTTTGTCTCCTTACACGGTGCCACCTCACCACGTAGACTCAGTCTGTGTGACAGATTGGATTCTGCTCTGCGGGAGTACAAGGATGTACAAGATTGAGGACTGAATGAGCCTTAGGGGTAAAACAGCCCAGTCACCCCTGAACACAACAAAACACAACATAATCATAAAGGTAAAACAGGGACATTTAAGTGATTTACCGCCTTTGCCTTTTTCTGGTAACATGGGCCGAGGGAAGTATATGCTCTTAAGAGTGGTATGAAGGTGAACCAGTTGTGACTCAAACAACATAGTAACAAAGTACAAAATAAAGGCAATGTTCAAACACGGTTCAATAAAAATATATATATACTTTAATTAAACGCAATGTGCAATAGAACAAATAAATTATGTACAAAAACAGAGTGACAGACTGATCAAAGTAGCACTCTGAGAATAGTTCCAGTATTTGTAGGTAGATTACCAGCCACAAACAGGAAATGTTGTTGGTGAAAACAGGAGCAATCATGATCTAGCCAGTCTCTAGGGCCTAAGTAGACCATGGGGGAAGTTCAGGATCAAACATACCTGGATTTAGTTCTAGGATGGATTGACAGTGTCAGTACCTGTGTTGAACGATGATGCAAGTGTGCAAGTGTTTCAAGGTCAGTTCGGGCTCGTTGGATCGTGTTGGTCCAAGCTACAAGTGGGCATCGTGAAGGGGCCAATGCAGTTGCGCTGTGCAGTTGAAGGGCGGCTTTCAATGATGCAGGTCGAGGTGGTTCCAGGATCGCTTCATGGTTTTGCCGGCCGAGTTGGACTTTAGGCACTGGGAGGGGTCGTTGAATGATGCTCCAAAGGTTCAAGCTGGAGGGTGACAGTTGAAGTGGCAATAATGGCGGCATCAATGAGCTGGGCAATGAGTGAGCTGTTCAAGGGCTAGCTGGGATGAGCCAAGTTGTAACCCATGGTCACAGTCAGCTTTTGACTCACCAGTGAAGAGGAGTAGATTTTCCTTCCGGCTGGTAATAGACAGGTGAAAATGTCATTCAATGGCATGTGTCCTGCCCTCCTGTCCAACATTTTAAAAGTCAGAATCATTAATCATTGAGGCAGCAAGGCTGCGCTTATTAAAGGCAGGTACATTAAAAAATAGCTGACACTGCACACATGTATTTAGGAAAACATAAACAAAGGGATGCTTATAATGCACACAACATAATTAACACAGAATGTAGATTTATGAGATACAATATAGGCCAGCAAAATTATCCAATGTTTTAGAAGTGCTGAACAAACAGAAAATACAGTGTTGTGTGCAAAAGGGAGTGCATTGGGCAGAAGCCAATATGCAGTGATTCAGCAGTTTAAATAGCATCACAGATGGTGTTAAATGGTGTTGCTTACAAATGAAGCTGCCATAAAACCAGAAAGAAGATAAGGATGGGGGATTAGCCAATAAGAAACTAGGCAGATAGCCTGTCTTGTACACAGTGTGCTAAGAAGTCTGAAACAATGCGTCATTTCCTAAACCTGCTTTTTCTAGTTTTAAGGTTGTGAAATATATCTTGTGGTTTAGTGAAATTTGGAAAAACAAACAGTCATGTTGATTAGCATAAATGAGGTCAGTATGACAGAAAATGATCATGTGTTTCAGGAAGTGTTCCTATCCAATAAAAAAGGGTCAGTGCACGTTGTAGAAATGTGAGCAATTGCATTATAAGGTTCAGATCAGAACAAAAATGTTGGAATGTTTTAAAACCTATAAAACCATGATGGATACAGAAATGCAGTGATATATGCAGTATTACCCAAATTGACCGCGCACAATTGACCTTTTGTCCTAATTGACCAAATAAGAGTGGTCCTAATTGACCTTTTACACAATTGAGCTTTTAGTTATTATATATATATATATATTACATGGACGCGGTAGTGTCCATGTAGTTATGGTTAAGTTGGTGTTTCCATAGGAAGAGCATTTTTTGGGTGGCTTATAACTTCGCTCCCTCTGGACGAATCCTCACCAAACTTTGCAAAAAAAGTATATGGCCAAAGTTTGGAGAGGTTTGGACCGGGGGGGCAAGGTTATAGGGGGGGTTCCAAAACGTTTGTTTTTTCCCATAGACATAATGGGAAAAAACTTTGCGCACGCCTACAGCCCAAACCGCTGGACGGATTTACACCAAATTTGTGGCAGGAGCGGGGGCTTTTGCAAATTTGGTGTAAATCCGTCCAGTAGTTTTTTTTAAAATAACCAAAATGTAAGGCAAAAAAAATAGTGATATCTCCGTTCGCTCTGCGGACGGACTTCCCGGTTCGCTGCGCGGACAGTGCCCTGATTGGCCGAGCGGCTTGCACGATGTCCGCGGATATCCGACGTGTTCGCTGATTGGACAGCGTGGGGCGTGGAGCGCGTCAGATTTTTGGTGGCGCCCGACATCTTGCTTTCGCGGACGACCGCAGACAGGGAGGTGAAACTTGGTTTAAAAATTGTATTTAGTGGAGTGTGTTGGTGTGTAAGAGTGTTTGGGGAGGGTGGGCGAGTATGAGATAGGTGCAATGCTGTATTTTTTTATGTGCTAGACGCTTTTGTTGTGTTGGATTTGTCTGCGGACAACACGGCTGTTCTGAAATGTTCGAAAATAAACAGAATGGATTCGGTGTCAAGTTGAAAATGTTCTAAGAACATCGTGGGGTCCTGGAATGTTTGCAGGGGGTGTCCTGAAGACGTTGTCTGTATTGTTCGTTGGCAAGCTGAAAGTGTTCTAAGAACACTCACGTTGTCCTGAAATGTTTGTACATAAAGAAAATGGGGGTGTCCTGAGGACGCTATCCGTATCGTCCTCTGGCGAGTTGAATATGTTCTAGGAACTTCCTTGTGTCCACGGACATTAAAATGGTTGCAATGCTTGAATCTATGGGTGTGATATGCTGTGGTGGTTATGGCCAGGGTATAGAATGTTGGGTGCATGGCCATTTGGCCATGCACCAAAGACTCTATGCCCTGGCCACAACCACCGCAGCATATCACACTCATATGCCATGCACCCAAGAGTCTATGCCCTGGCCACAAGCACCGCAGCATATTACACTCATAGTGGCTTATAACTTTGGGTCAAAAACAAATTTATAAGGAACAATGTTAAAAGCCAGTATGGGTGTGATATGCTGCGATGGTTGTTTTTATCATGTTATACTTACTATTTGGTTTAGTAACGGGAGTCCATGTTTTTCTTGTTCATTTCTGTGATAAAAGAAAATAGCATGTTAGTATTAGTATTTTATAAAGACTTATTACATTGTACAATCAACATTTTCTTCTTTTTTTTTACCCTCATATTTAGTAGATGACAAACCAGAGTACTGTGCAATTTGCTCAGTTTCTGTGTTTGTTGCTAAAATCATTGGGTCTGTGGGAGAATAAAAATCCATGGTGGATTAAAAAAAAAACTTTTTCTGTTATGCTACAGTTTATTTGTTTGTTTTCAGTGTTTACTTGTTGTTTCTGGCTAATGCTTTATACATTGGATTGTTCTAGTTTTTGGAAGGAGTAAGATATTAGGTATTTGTTTGGAAATTGTAAAATTTTGGAGCAGTTATATACCAGTAGGCGTATTCTGACTGTTTATTTTTTTATATCATTTCGTGGTATTGATTTATCTGTTTGGATATTTCTAAATTTTGGGACATTTAGATACCAATTGGCGTATTCTAACTGTCTATTTTTTTTCTCTATTTGAGTGGTATTGATTTATCTGATTAGTTGTTGTAGCATGATTGGGCAGTTAGATAGCTTTTGGAATATTGTGACAGTTTATATTTTTTTACTACAAGTGTACTTAAGGTTTAAGTACAGTTTAGTTATCAAATTTTGGTTTTAAGAACATTAAATAAGCGTTTGTAAGATTTGCTGGTAAGCTCTGCTTTAGAGTAATGGTACTATCATTACATTCAAACCATCCACATTTCTTTTTTTATATATGCAGTGTAGTGCCCTGGATTGGTTGTGGCTCCTGTGTGGTAGATTATACCTATTGTTGTGAAGGTTTTCCTACCAAGTGATATTTGACCATGTGTAAATCCAGTCAGCTTGCAGTTGTTTTTGGTAGCATCTGCATTGTAACGTAGAAGCATTAGTATTACGTATTTACTATGTGTTTGTATTACTTACGTGGAGCGATTATCTGAATTGCAGGTCGAACATAATCTACCATGGCTTGCATTTTGCACAAGTTGCTGAAATGGAACGGATTCACAATTAGGCATTGATATATACACAAAGCTTTCATTGGGGATTTGTTCTTGTGTCACATTGTTGCAGAGAGTGCATGTATGTTTCCACATGTATGAAATCTGGAAGATTTCATTTATAGGTATGTTTTTGTTTTCCAGTACTAATAGTAAGTACATTAGAAATTCTTGTGGATCTTCCTGTGAGTTTATAGGGAATTTCACCATTCCAGCCAGTAGTCCAATTGTTGTCTTATTCCATAAACACTATACATGTTGTCAGGATTGTTTGCTGCATTTCTGTGAAGTACTGACATTTGCAAACAAAATGGGTCTGTACTGTGTAAGTAAATGTTCTCAACAATTGGTGGTAATTGAAATAGAATATTCATTGCTACAGTTGCATAGCAACTTACACCAAATATATTTGAGAGTTTGAATGGACCAGGTAGTTCTGTATCTGACTGCTTTTTTTGGAGTTTGTCTTCCTTCTTTGAAGAAGTACCTGGTTTACTTTCCCTAATTGATTATTTTTTGCTTGTGGCACTTGATGAAGTATTACTTTCTTTTACTCTCTTTGGAGGATTTGCAGTGACATCCTGTTGCTTTTCTGTTTGATTTATTTTTCTTTTATAATGTTTTACTTTTTGTGGAACAGAATATGTGTTTAGATGGGGAGTGTATAGTGAACGAAGTCTATTGTATTCTAAAATGCAAGGAATATCAGCGTTTATTTTACTTGCATCAAAGTTGATGAGAAATAGACCGTCAAGTGTACGTAAGCGTGATAGTGCTACGTAGCTCATGCCTTCTTTAAAGACTGTGTTACCAATGTCTATCATTGCTTTGTCTAGGGTAAGAACTTGTGATTTCTGAATGGTGACTGTGTATGCAAGAGTTAGAGAAAATTGTTCTCTGCGTACATACATGTCTTTGAAGAGAAGGAATCGAGCTGTTGAGCGTCCTATTCTTTTTACTTCTGAAAGTTTGTCAAAGAGAATATTGACAAACTATATTTTGTTGTCACATGGGTATGTTTGAAAGCCAACAACTGTACCCAGTGCTCCATTAACTAGTCCTTGGTCCATGTCAAGGTTACGTTTCAGGATTACTCTGCAATTTAAGGATACTTTTAATATCTTTTCCAAGCCTGCTGTGTTTGAGATTGATTTTTCTAAACTATTTAGTCTTGTGGCTTGGTCACACATGGGTAGTGTCATTCCATGTACATCTAGTTTGTCTGTGGCGCTAATTTCCATTATTGGTTGCATTTCTTTACTTAACATTATTTATTTGAATTTGAAACAGCTTGCAAGAGTTGGCATTAAGGCCATACAATTGACATTTTTGTGGGCTAATTGTTCCATAACATCTGTAGCACATGCATTATCACCATAAAGTGCATGAATGTGCCGGGTTTTCAATATTGCTTCTGCTTCTTTAGAAAGTATACCAACTCTGATACTTTTTAAGATGTTAGCATAAGTGAGATCTGCAGATTGGCTCATGTTTTCTGTTAATTCTCTGTATTGGAAATGTTGCCAAAGGTTGACATTTCCAATGCTGCCAACAGTTTTACTGCAGAGTGTGTGTCCTAATGTTTTAAAAATAGGCTCACCTTTTACTGGTGTCAATTGAAGAGGATCTCCGAAAACAATAATGTGTTTTCCTGCAAAGAGCTCTTCATAGTTTGTTTTGAGTACTTCTTGTAATCTGAGGTGAATCAAAGCCAACATTAGGTTGGACACCATGCTCACTTCATCTATTAGTAGCATTTTCATTTGTTTCAATACTCTGCATAGTTCCATTGCAGCTTCTGCAGAAAGTTTGTAGTAATCTAATTTGTTTTGGTGTTCTACTGGCAGGAGTAGTAATCGGTGTAAAGTGACACCACCTATGTTGTAGGCAGCTAAACCTGTGGGGGCAGTGACAACAGCTGACAGTTTGTTATTTTTCAATTCTTGAAGGAACTTACTGATGATTTTGATTAGGAATGTTTTGCCAGAACCAGGTTCACCACTGACATACAATAGTATAGGTTTGTAATTTTGACAGGTGCATTCTTTGTTTTCATGTTGTACACCATGTGCAATTTCTTTTGTTACTTCTTGAAAAATGCTTCGTTGCTCATTGTTTAGCTTTAATTGTAGTATAGTTAAGTCTTCTTTATCTTCATACTGAAACACGGTGTTTTCTACTTCTATCATAGCTAATTCTGCCTCATTTGCTATTAGTGGGTCTCCCAGTGGTTCTTGGCTTCCTGTGACAGAAGGTTGACTACTGTCAGGAGTGTCCTTATCTAGTTGGGTCTGGAGTTCTTCTTCGTGTTGCTGTTCATTGTGCAACATTGTTTTGTACTGTGCAAAGTTTACATCAGTTATACTGCTTTCATTTGCTTTGAAAGCGTCTTCATATGAGTCATAGTTATCTAGTATTTCTTCTTCTTTTCTGCATGGTTTAAATAGTTGTAGCAGGGACATGTAATATACTTCTTTATGTTGAGGAGTCTTTAATGACAATTTGATATGATTAATGAAATTTGGTTTGGTGAGTTTTACTAAGCTGCCTTCACAGTTTGTCACTTTGTATTTACGGTTTTGTTCATCAGGTTTTATATTATTTTTGTATGTGTAGTTTTGGGCTATGTGGTATAGACACGTGGTTTCCAAAGTGGTACTCCTGTTTGGGTAGTATGTGTCCAATAAATTGTTTTTTAAAATGTCTTGGCTGTTGGGATCATGTTTGGCTATTGTTTCTATATCTTCGTATGATTTTAGAACTCTTTTTCTAGATTTAGCTGGACCAAGACTTAGCCATACTATATTTTCAGATTTACCATACAATGCACTACCAGTTAATCGATCAGCTGCTTCATAGGATCCACATTCTCTATGGGACAGGATTTGTATGCCCAAGCTGTATAATTTCTGAGACACTGTTTTATCTGATGACAGGTCATTCCAGAGGTCTTGGAGCTCTGTCTTTTCTGATTTGGTTAAGTATGCTGTGACTTATCGTGCAACTGCAGTAGAATTGTCTGTAATGTACTGCACATCTATGTTTGCATTCCATAAGTGGGCAATGATTGCATTGTAATCAATGATATATTTTTCTTCTTCTTTTCTTTTTATGCAATATGTATTTTTAGGTGACTTACCTTTAACACTATGCCTAACTGAAGACATGAGCTTGTTCACTTGACCTGTATTTGTAACTGGTCTAGGGAAACCAAATCGGCATTTGGTCTAGTATTTCCCTTTGTTTTTGTATTTGCGACAACAGTATTTGCCACATTTGTGTCTTTGGAATTGTACAATTTTTGCATGAAGATCACTATTTGTGGATTCTGATGGAATTTCACAAGTGACATATTTTTCAATAAACTGTAAAACAGTGGCATCACTGTCTTGACCAAATTTAGGAGCATCTTTAATCCATAAAAGCATGTGGACATGTGGTTCTCCTCTGGCTTGGTATTCTTTTCTCCAAAAGAAGTGTTGCACTTCTCCAAGGGGAGGAACAGTTTTATTACAAATAAAATGTAGCATAGCAATGAAGCGATGGTGAAAATATCTTGAAACATTAACAGGATCCTGTGAACAAAGTTCTCAAGGTGTTAGTATATCTATATTTGTTTTGTTTTTGTTTGATATGCGTAGGAAAGCATGTAAATCTTCCTATGCATATTCTGCACAACTTAATGTAACAAACCAAGTGGGTGGGCCAAGGTTTCTGATCATACAACGTACATCTCCATGACGTCGAAACCAGTACTCTTTAGTACCATCCATATTTGCTAATAGATTTGTAAGATTTGCTTGTAAAACCTCATCTTTTTGTTGAACTTTTTGTAAAAATTGTGTAGCTGTCATATTTTGAAAGTGTGATCCTGATTTTAATATGTGTGCAAATCCATAACATAAAGTTGCTAGTTCACTTTCAAAGAGTAGGTGGAATATGTATTCCACATTTTGTCGAAATCTGGGATCTTCAGAATACATTCGTAATGAGCGATATTCTGATGCTGATATTTGAATAGGTCTATCATCGTATCGTCCTCCTTTGCCAGTAGGAAAGAGTAGAGGAAAAGCATGTGCTTCTATACTTTTTTCCCATATGCTGATTGGTGATCCTTTTGTTTGAAGCATTTGGTACATTTCCAGTGCATCTTCTATGGTGTCATTAGAGTTCAATGGATGAATTGTATAATGGTCTAAAGTGTTTGATATTGTAGTAGGATCAAGTTTTCTTCAATATTAATTTCTTTGTAATATTCATTATTCTCTTTAAGATATTGCAGGGCTTCTCTAACTTTATGTAAATCTACCAGTTGTTGCCAAATTTTTTTGTCTTTTGTAGGTACTCCATTTACCAAGATAGTTAAAGATTGTTGCATTGGATGTTGCACTCCGAGAGTGTGCACATTTTCTTTTAGATCTAATGGTAAATACACTACTTTTCCACGAATACCTTTCACTAATTCAAAGGGATGTAATTTTGCAGTTTTTGGTTGAAGGCGTATTATTGCTTGAAATGGGTGCACTGTTTGAATTATGATGCTCTCATATAAATTAAGTTGTTGAAGGGGTTTTGGTAGTGGACATAATTCCAAGTTATTTGTGATAGCACGTGAAGGAGTTTGGTTGTTGTCAAGTTTTGTAGTGCAGTAACTGCAATGTATCATGGGGTCAGTTATTTCGTATTTGTTTTCTGCTATAAGGTAGAGAGCTAATTCAAACCATTTAGAATCTTCATTGTCTTCTATTTTGTATGATAGATCTACAGTTTTTGTGTTACTTTTATAAAAAGTTATGTGGCAAAATACACACACGTGGTTTGGTACTTCAGCTGAAGTACTTTCAAATGTCAGTATTCTTTTTTGTATGTGTGTAGTGAAAGGTTGCCATGTGCAGAATTGTTACGAAGTTGGTTTACAGCTAATTCATCTTGTAAGTGGGTTTCACTTCCAAAATATTTTGTCTGGATATAGTCGATTTCTTCTAGTAGGTCTTTTGCTGTACCATGTAGAAGAATGTTATTTAAATTGGGTAGTGCTAAAGCAGGACTTTTAGCATAGTACAGTTTATAAACTAGATTTCTTATACTTGCATGATGTGTTGATATCCTTTTGATATCATGGAAGGTTGTTTTGCAAGTAGGTCCTGTAATGCAGGCCAACGAATGTCCTTGTAGTCCTGTGTACTTGCGTACTGGACAAGCATCCATATTTTGCAGTAGTTTAATTTTGATTTTGTCTTTGCTTTTCACATATTGATTGAGGAATTGGTGTAAAGACTTGAACATTTTTTTGGGAATGTTACACATTGACGTGCATGGCCATTTGTACACTAGATGTTTTGATTCAGATGAATAGAGGGGTAAATCTACGTTTTCAGGGCATATTTTTGTAAGGAGTACTTCTTGTTCCATTATGGTATTATTAACTTTTTCATAACCTCGACCACTGCTATGTATGGCAATTGTATTTGTTTGCTTTTGTTTGTACACTTCTTCATTAAAGTATGGTTCTGTGCTTGTAGTGTGACTCCATTCACCTCCACAGATATTTAAGAAGTTATTTCTGTTGACATTTCGTTTATTGAGAAGTCTTTTTTTTGTAATTTAGTTATTAGTTTTGTTAGTGGTTTCATTCTGTTTAACACTAAAATAAATAACTTTCTTTTGAGAAGAATTGGACTGTCTATCAACGCTTCTAAGATTACTTTCCTATGATAGGTTTGAAGTGTTGAACCTGGTTTCTCTCCTGTTTTTATAAGATTTTGAAGGACTTTGTGACGGAACATTTTGGCTAAAATACTTTTCTTGGTACGCTTACTTTGTACTATATCAAGATTTATGGAAGAAGTTTAATTTGTAGTGATAGTTGATTTTCTGTTAATTGTTTTTTGGGTTGTTTTACTTTTTGATAGAGGAGGCAAAGTTTTTGTACTAGAAACTTCTTCTGTTTCACTACATGACTGAATTAGCTGTTGTGTTTCAACTTTTTTTACAAATTCTGCTATAGATGGATGTTTATGTTGGAGACTTTTCTTTTCATTTGCTCTACCTCTCTGTTCCTTTCTACGGAGTTGCTTTTTGGTAGGCATTCTTTAGGGTCTGTTGAAATAAATACAGAAGCTATGGGTTGGGGTGTTCTGCAATGCATGTGTGTTGTGTGCATGAGTGTTTGAGTAAGATGATAAAGATGTACGTAATGGTGTGTGATTGTGCATTGGGAAGTACAACTACTAGGGATGGGTATTCTTGAATTAATGTGTTACTAAACTGGGGTTCAGATGACAGAAAAAAGTAAGCCAGTGGTGTGGAGAAGTATAAATAGTATATCTAAAGCTATACAATTAAAACAGTTGTTTGTTCTACAACATCTAAATTCTAGCGGCTGAGTTGGGTAATTTGTGATCGAAATATAGGAATTTGTGGGCCATTCTGCCAGTAAATCACTGTTTAAGACGGGGGGATTTTTGGTCAGAATGGTGCAGAATCTCTATTTCTAGGCACAGAAATAGCATGAATTAACCTTACAGTGTGTTTGAGTAATAATTCAAACATTATGGTAACATTCTACTTACTTTTTTTCTAAAATGAGCAGTTTGCTTCTTAGTTGTTCTTTGTACTTCAAATTCGGCTGCTTCTTTTCAGGAGAATGGTCTTCACTGCAATTGTAAAAGAAAGAAATTAATAATTTGGTTTGTATATAGCACTGTTTTTAATTTAGACATAGATTTTTTTAAATTGAAATGCTCAGCGCCTTCCTCAAAACCATTAAAACTATCTTATGACTAACTGTAGGAAAGAAAATATCTTTACTATGGCTTGTGAAATTCATAATGTACCACTGTATACCACTATTCCTGTAACTAAGCTTTTCCACGTAATAGTGAGTCAATGTCATAGCCTGCTTGTCCTATATAAATGTAAGTAATTATATAAATTTAAAAAATTAAAACCAATTATGTGTTTGTACAAATATTATTGTTTGAGATTTGATCATAGAGTGTGCATGTAATTTTGTTTGATTATATGTAGTCTATATATTTTATTTCAAAAATGTTAGTTTAACATTATTTGCGTGTGTGTGTGTATGAAGAAATTAAACGATATAAAGGTTTGTAAGTCACAGTTCATTTTAGGACAATGAAAAAATGATCGTAGATTCATTTTACAGATTATACAAGGTAAAAGTCGGTTAGAAAATGTGTTCATGTACTGTATAGAAAATATGCATACCTGTAGTTTGTGTTCATGCATATGGATATGGACGAAGCTGCAAGTAGAAATCTTGGACACTTGTATAGTATTTCTCGTAGATCGTGCTTGCCAATGGTATGAGACTTGTACTCTGAGAGATTCACCGTACATTTGCAGTGCTGATCTATGATGATGTAGTTACATGTAGAGGTCTTGGATTTGATTGGTGGATGGTCATGTGATTTCTTAGCTACATCCAATGAGGGAATGGCACAGAGAGTGAAGTGGAAATGGTAGAAGGGCTGTCCATGTTACGATATGTTCGCGGACATGGCGGTAGTTCTAGGACACTGCATATTACATCCGGGGAATTTGGGGTGGGGAGGCATGCAAATGAGATTGAATGTAGCAAGGGATTGGTCAGTAAAGTTTAGTGAGTGTGTTGTGCTAGGAGAGGTTTTCTCAGATATTCTTTTTGCTGAGAGAAGAACAGATAGCTATGGCTGAGTGTTTCAAAAAAACAGATTGTGTGGATTTTGGGAGACTCGTGGATACATTGGTTGAAGGTGCATGCAGAAAGCTGTGGAGTATCTATAGATTTTGGATTCGCACATGTGGAAGTGCACTGACATGGAGTGCGTGGAATGAAGTGGTTGGACTTGCTACCTCTCTTGAAGATAGAGGAACATCCAGACATAATTGTAATTCATTGTGGAGGGAACAGTTTAGGACATGTGTCTGGAATTTCTTTGCAATTTGCAATGAAAGAAGGACTTCAGAAGATCATGGGCATGTTTCCAAACGCCAAAGTAATTTTTTCACGGATTGCGCAGAGACAAATGTGGCTTCGTTCTTTCTCATGTGGTCCACAAATGGAGAAAGCAAGGCGTAATGTTAATAAGGCTGTGTGTGCCTTCTTAAGAGATTTTGGCATGTCCTCTTTTCACAATGAAAATATTATGTTTCGTAGTACATACATTTTTCGCAGAGATGGAGTCCATCTTACTTATGCTGGCAATCAGATTTTTCTGAGAAATGTACAAAATGCATTGCAACCTTTTTTAGAAATACAGCATCCATTTTGAAGTAGGTGTTAATAAGTATGTATTTGTGATGTCATCTTTGATGTCCTGGGTGTTAGTTTTAGCAGTGCACGGTGGTGGCGCGAGTTATGGTTGCTTCGCTTACCATAACTGGCAAATTTCAGTTTTTTATTTTATTTTACTTGTAACCATAATGTCCTTTTAACAAAGTTTTTTCATTGAATTTCATAGGTTTTTATTAGTGCAACTTAACCATAACGTCCCTATAACAAAGTTTTTACATTGGATTTCAAAGGTTTTTATTAGTGCGACTTAACCATAGCGTCCCTTTAACAATGTTTTTTCAGTGAATTTCATGGGTTTTACCAGTGCATGCTATTTTCCTACAACTTACTAATATCATACTTACCAAATATAACAATATTTGTGTCCAATTAACAAAGTGTCATCTTAAATCTCTGCCATTTCCCACTTTCTAGAATAATTTTTAACACTTCTGTACACTTTTTGCAACTACTTCAACTAGTTTTGCATCCGTAGACATCTACGAACATCTGACTTCATTGCAGACCTTGTGGACAGTGCCCCATGACCATACTCTGGCGCACTGCATGATGACGTATCTGAGAACCCGTATGCACTTCACAATAAGATCCGTCCTTCGCGGACAGTTGGGAACTGCATTTTCTACTGATCTAGGAACTTTCATCTTCAAAATTTCCCTTGCACACCTCCTACACCTTTTCGTGCTCATTATCCATTACCAATCTAGTCATCAGTTATTGCCATCCCTCCTCCACAAGTGCCACCACCACCACCAGCTGGAGGACCTTCACAACAAAAAAAGCTCAGTACTTCCAAAGACAATGAAGAGGAGCAAGAAGATAAGGTAAAGGAGAAGATAAGGTAAAGGAAGTGCTGACTTCTAGCACCAAGATCAAATCAGGGTGTGCCAGTTCTTTGCTACTGTTGAGAGTGTATGAAAGGCTAAAGCTACCAAGGTGAAATGCACTGAGTGCAATTTTGTACTCAGTCGCAGACTACCTGGACAGTACTCCTACGGGACCACCTCCATGCGGCGCCACACAAAATCCAATGACCGCAATGCTCTCAGACAGGTTATTCCTTTCTCAGCAAGTAGTACCCTGTCTTCTTCCACCTCATCTTCCTCAACAAATACTGTAACCACACAGCCTGATGTCTGCGGGCATTGGTGAGTTATAAATAAATAAATAAATAAATAAATAAGGAGGGCTACAAACATTATTGTCCATTGCAGCACCTGAAATGGGGGATAAAGGCCATTAGCACCCCTGGTTCCCAAAGCGGCCAACATGGAAAGAGAAGGCGGGGCTCCGTACAAAGCCCCTCTTCCCTTGCCATGACAGCCTGCAAAACCCTATGAACATATTACCACAAGCACTTTTTTTCCCTTTCTAACCTATCCTACCTTCGCATAACTTTACCACATAGCCGGTCCCAGGTAGACATAGCCACTTTAACACCATTTTTCATCCCTAGCGATAATGGCCAGTAGCCAGATTGTCCGTGCCATGACCTTATGCCATGACCCAGACAATCTGGCTACTGCCAACGGCCACAGGCTATACATCAGTCACCAAAGGTATATGACTATTTTTTGTACCTACATTATTACACTTGTCAAAAAATAAAAGACAGGCACATTTGCAAAACCATGCTTTAATGTCCTTGCCATGCTTCTCACGAGTTTGCTCGAAATCGGTCCATGTTTTATTTTTTAAAAAGTGTCAAAATGTATGTACATGCAATAGTCATATAACTTAGCCCCCACTAGATAGAATCCATTCAGCTACACAAACATTGAAGGTTGGGTCTATAATAATTTTCACAACTTTTGTCCACATTCGTCAAATAGCAACAAAGTTATACGCCATCTAAAAATGTTGAGGCCCCCCTCTAATTTCGCCCCCTCTTGAGAAAATCCCACCAAACTTTAGAAAACCATTTATATATAGATCCAAAATCAAATGACACCACACATATATGCTTTTACAATATTTTGGGACCCCTCTCTGATTTTGCCCCCTCTTGACAGAATCCCACAGACCTTTGCAAAACTATTCAGGATTAGTTCTATAATAAAATTGCAAAATTACATGCAGTTTCATTGAGTGGCGCAAAAGTCATAAGCCATCAAAAAACTGCTTTTCCCCAACCCTGTAATGCAGAAATAGCTGCAGATGACCTAACAGATGTCCTAGGACATCTGATGTGTCCGCGAACACCACAGGACTGCCCCAGGACATCTGTAGTGTTTGCAGACTTTCGGGGGTAGAAACAACCCGGTTTCTGGCTTCTTATGGCCATATCCAATCCAATCCTCACCCCCCCATCCCCAGAGATTGTTTGTTGAGTTTGACAAGTGAAATGCTGCTTTTTTAAAAATGTTTTCACTGCGCTGTTCGCAGACCCCAAAAAAAGTCTGCGAATCCAAGATGGCGGGCGTTTCAGGAAAACCGACGCATTTCACATTTTCCCACCACCCAATCAGCGGCCACGTCCCGATGTCCATGGACCACGCAAAAGTCTGCACATTTTTCTGGCCAATCAGAGGCCAGTCTGCAAACAGTACAGCCAATCAGAGGCCACTCCGCGGACCGAACAGGGAAGTGAGTCAGCAGACCAGACATAGATATCACTAATTTTTTTACCTTACGTTTTGGTCGTTTAAAAAAAACTACTGGATGGATTTACACCAAATTAACAAAAGCATGCTTTAGGGACCAAGCCGCCGCTCCTGCTGCAAATTTGGTGAAAATCTGTTCAGCGGTTTGGGCTGTAGGCGTGAGCAAAGTTTTTTCCCATTATGTCTATGGGGAAAAAAATAAATGTTGGGACCCCCCCTATAAATTTGCCCCCCTTGACCAAACATCACCAAACTTTGCAAAACAAAATTCAGAGTGGACCATATACTTTTTTTGCAAAGTTTGGTGAGGATTCATCCAGGGGGAGCGAAGTTATAAGCCACCCAAAAAGTGATCCTCCTATGAGATGAGCAACTTAACCATAACTACATGGGCGCTACCGCAGGCAATGCAATATTGGGTTGGTGTTGAATAAAACGGGGGCGGGTGAGGGTTGCAGGGGTTTTTAGATTGGGTGGGGTTGGGGGGTGTTTCCCCCAAATATATCCTAATTGACCTTTTAAATTCGGTCAATTTCTCCAGCAAGCATTTCTCCCATGATCAATTCTCAAAAGGTCAATTTGTATACAACCATATATTCTTTTCCAGCCTGTGAAACCGGGGATTAAACCAGATGTTCCCAGTCAGCTGCCTGTATATCTCTTTCTTGCAAAGGCTACATTTATTTCCAGGGAAGGCTGGCTGTAAGGAGTTATAGATAGGAGATGGCCTTTGGCTGACCAGAAAGCAATGCTTTTGAATCTGATACAGATTAAAGGTGACAAGAGCCCAAGGTTTTTTCTGATGATATGCGATGATGCACAGCAATGCCGTCTGTGCAATGCAGACTGTGCAGCTGTGTGCAGGAACCAAGCTGACCGTTTTCCATACACTGCAGTGCAACACAGTAGTCAGATTTGAGGAAAAATATGAAATTGTGCAGACAACAAAGAACTAAATGGAAAAATAGCATTGTATAAAATAAATAAGTGTGAGCAACGGGGGGTGTAAAGGTAAGCCAACTAGTGTATTTTAATTTTCAAAAGTGATTAAAAGTCTGCAGGCACCCCAGACTGCAATGTTTTGGCAAACATTTGTTAAAAAATAAGAAAGTTATTAAGCGTCAAAAAACAAAAATGTTCCAAAAGCATGGCCTACTTCCCATTCATTTTCCCATAGACAAAAAAGGTACATTTTTGCCAAAGCTCACAGCCTAAACCGCTCGACAGATTTGGACCAGGAATGAAACAACTCAGGCATGAAGCGTTCAAAAGAGCGCTTTGCTTCGTTTGGGGTTATTCTGTGCAGTAGTTATTTAAATATTTGATGGAGAAGGGGGTACCCCCTGACCCCTAAAAAATAGAGATATCTCCAATGTTGCATTGCAGGATCATGGTTTTAAGAAATGAAACAAACGCCATGTTGTCTTTCACTCGATGTGAGATATTTGTTGGTATAACCGAGGATATGGGAAAATGAAATGTAGTAAAAATCTATTTGCAGGTTAATAAACATGGAAATGCCTTGAGGCTAGTGGTGGGGGGGAGGCTAGACAGCCCCAGGTGAAATTTTGGAGTTGAAGGCGGTCTAGGGACTGAGTTTGCAGCACAAAGCTTTCCCTAGCCTTGGCTATAGCCACGAATAGCCGAAATCTGAAAGCAAACTGTGCCACAGAGGCCCACTGAGGCGTGGGGGGAGCTGGCACAGATGAGAGGGACACTTGGTGAGGAGCAAGGGAGCAGGAAATCATTTTATTTTTGACGGTTTTGGCGATATTCACAGCTTCAAAGAGAGTACGGATGATCGTGGGTATGTGTATATCAGTTCTGTGGTTACAGTTTTTTAATTTTCTTTTTAAAGATATTTTTACAGCTATAGTGATGTGGGTGAAAAATCACTGCCCGTGGAAAGGCAATGGCCAGTGACTCGATTGCCATGCAGGTCTCTCATCCATGCAGTAATCAGGACAGACTCTTCTCAGCTTCATAGAGAGGAAGGGGCCAGCCTCCTCAGACCATGTTGCCAGATAAATGAACCAAACTTACAAGACCAATAGAAGAATGGGCCGGTCCTTTCCTTACTTTGAAGCTAAGCAGGGTCAGCCCCGCTTTGAATCTAAGCAGGGTCAGTTAATTTTACTGCATGGCTGGGTGACTGAATGTACATTTGAATTATTCATATTTTTTAAAATCTGTGCTACTGTCATTGCCCCAACATTGTGCTCTCTGCCCCAACTTTCAGTGCTATGCGGGCGACACTCAGCTCATTTTCAGGCTTCCTTCGGCCACCTCTTCTCCGTTTCTCATCTCTGACTGTCTGTCTGCTATCCAGGTGTGGTGTGCCGCCAATGACCTCTGCCTTAATGCCAGTAAGACTGAGATTCTCCTCATCAGCACGCCCACTCCCTCCTTTCTTGTAACCCTCTGGCCGGCCTCTCTTGGCCCTCTTCCTGCTCCCACCTGCAAGGCTAAAAACCTCAGGGTCATCGTCGACTCCACACTCTCTTTCTCTCCCCAAATCTCTGATTTCTCTAAGAAGTCACACTACCAGCTGCACCTCCTCAGAAGTATTCTTCCTTTTCTCTCCTCCTCTGAGAAGCACACTGTCTCCAGAGCTCTGGTTCTCTCTAGGCTGGATTATTGCAACAGCCTCTTTCTAAATCTGCCTGCTTCTACTCTCCGTCCTCTGCAACTCATCCAGAACACACTGTGAGACTTGTCTTTGGCCTCAAGCCCGGGGATCGTATCTCTCCAGGACTGAAATCTCTGCACTGGCTCCCAGTGGCTGCAAGGATTAAGTTCAAAACACTTTGCATCGTCCACAAGGCCTTCTGGGGCCCGGGGCCTCAATACCTTTAACGCTCTCTTCCTAAATGTCTTCATTCTCGAGCTCTTCGCTCATCCGCCTCCAACTCCCTCAGGGTCAGTCGATTTTCCAAGCAATGAGTGGGTGGTAGATCTCTCTCTTCAGCTGGGGCCTCCCCCTGGAACAGCCTCCCTGTCACCCTTAAACTTGAGGAGAACCACCTTCGGTTCCGGAAGCACCTCAAAACCCTCCTCTTCGCTTCTGCTTTCTCTTCCCCTCTCCGTTGCTGAATTTGTGGCTTATACTGAGACTGCACTGATTTCCTGGCCACCCTTCTGTACTCGGGCACAAACCCTGCCAGTTGCTCGCCTGCACTGCCTCCCTGGCAATCCCTGCACTTAGGGAATATTGTCTCTATCCCTACAGTCCCCTCACCAGAACTTCAGCTGCACTCACCCTGCACTTGCCACCTGCTGGCCATTCTTTTATTTATCTTGCTTTTTTATTATCCCATGTACCACACTTTCCTTTATTTTATTTATCTTGTTTATTATCCCATGTACTGCACTTTCCCCTCCCTTTTCCCCCTTCACTTCTCCTTTTTCCTCCTTCCCTTGCACTTGCGCGATCTGAATGACACCTGGCCTAGTAAGATTGTTGTCTGTCTTCCCTCTGTTCCCCCTCCTTTGCCTTGTCGCGCCTTGAAACACTTGTTTATAGGCGCGTTATAAATGCCATATCATATCATTCCTTGAAAGTGCTGCACTCAGAGACCATGTTTTGCATGTTGCTGAATTGCATTCTGTTATTTGTAGACTCCCAGTCAATACTTCTAAAACAATAGATATTTTTACAGCAACAGTGTGTTTCCCATCCCTGCAGTAACTGGGTCAAACCCTGCTTGGCTTCAAAGTGAGGAAGGGGTTATCCCCCTAAGGGCACGTTGCAAAATACATCAGCCTACCTTACAAGAACACTTAGAGAAACATGGTCTAAGGGGGCTGGATCCTTCCTCACTTTGAATCTCAGCAGGGTCGTTCCCGGTTACTGCATGGATTGCAGACAGTCCACAGTCCTGACTGCTGTGTGTTTTCTTAGTTTTAAATATCTCATCATACACTGCATCCACAATATTTTCTTTTAAACTGTGCTACTGTTAGTCCTTGAAAGGTTTGGACACAGAAAATGTGTTTGCCTTTTGCTGAATTGCATTCTGATATGTGTAGTCTCGCAAGTGTTATAGATGATCAGTAAAAACATATGAAGCCTGGCGCCCCCCCCAGCGCCAATTGCAAACTGTTTGGCTTTTTACCCAATTTTTTAAAATGTTTGATCTAAAATGCAACATTTTAACCCATTGTTTTAAAAAGATTCCCGGGGGTACCTCCCGAACCCCACGTGGTTGCTTTGGGCTCCCTCAGAATGCTCAGTCACTATGGGATATCTGGGGAAAATATTTATGCCCCTCCAATAAAAAAATCACCAGCCGCCACTGGCCCTGGGACTGTGCTGGGAGCAGGCTGGGGAGCCCAGGGACTGTGCTGGGAGCAGGATGGGTGGGAGCTATGGGATAGTGGTGGGAGCAGGGTGGGGAGAACCCAGGTTATGTGGTGGGGTGGGGCAAGCACAGAGACTGGGTGGGAGTGGTATGAAGGATTCCAGAGACTGATGGGAGTAGGGTGCAGTGGCAGTGTGTGATAGTTCATTGCCATTTGGACTTAATGTCCATTTGGCATTTTTGGAGGGCCCGGCCTTCCCACATTTTGCTTGGGGGGGTGGCCCAGGCAACCACTGATTTAAATCTTGTTTTTATTTGGATTTTCATTGCTTAACATTCAAACTCTCCCCTCCCCAAACTCACCAACTCCCCTTACCCTCTAACCCCACATCCTCACCCTCCTGATCAGCTACCACTTTAATAATGACACTGCTTTGACATCCAGTGAATTGTTCATTATTTAAAAAGTCCAATATTCATATTCATTGCTGTCACCAATTCTCACAAAAGTCTTCGTGAAAGAAGTTCAGTACAAATTCCCAATCATTCTTGAATTTCATTTGCTTCACTTTTATTACATAAGTAACCCATTCAAGAGAAATATAATGGCAAATTTTCATTAGCCCCTCTTGGTCTGTTCATTGAATCATGTACGCTTTCCTTTGCTTCCTTTCCGTTAAAACTTCCAAGACATCTCCCAAGCCCTGCATTGCCTCGCACATGTCTCTTTGTATTTGGGAACCAAACATCTCATACATTTAGTTATTGACACTTCCCCCAAAAAACAGTGCCGCCATATATGAAGCCATGAACCTGCTCCTTTACATCCCACCAACATTCACATGGAACATTCTTATGAAACTTAGGTAATTTCCCGGGCGTGAGGTGCCATTATACCATTACCTTAGCCCAAATCTCCCGTATCTGTATTGCCCGCATCAATTTTGGGATTCCCTTACAAATGCCAACCATTGACACTCGGTTGTAACTGTACCTGTATGTTTCTCCCATAGTTTAATATAACCCCATTCCACTTGACTTTCATTTTCTCAGATTATCCTATACAATGCCCAAACCACATGTCTGTCCCCCGAGTTTGTGGTGATATATTTTTCAAATTGGGATAACTCTTGTTATAAAGGGCTTGTTTTCCATTAACAAAATATGGCGGAGTTGAGCATACCTCAATCTTTCATTTTCATTCACCAAAAGCGCCTGTTTGCTTTGTTGAACTGTTTTAACCTCTGGACCCACTACCATGTCACCCATCTTCAAACATCCCGCTTGCATTCTGCTTCAATCCCAGAGTGAACTGGGTATTGAGAAAAAGGGGTGTGAATGGGGATGGGAACGTATTGATACCTGACCACTTCACCACTGCATCTCACACCTGTGCTATCACCGCTGTAATTTTGCTTTGATAGATATTGATAGGACGCTCCTGCTTTTGACACCAAAGTACTTCCTGAAAGGGTTTACCCACCACTGCTCTGTCCATTCGGTCCCACATTTTTTCCATGTCGCCTTTAAACCATTCCCTAATGATTTTCAATTGGACCACCTGATAATAAGTTTTGAAATCTGGGACCCCATCCCTCTCTTATGTACGGGTGTCATTAGTGTCCTCCAAGGAACCCTAGCTTTCTTACCTTGCTGGATATAATCCCTCAGTGTCTTATTAAGTATCCTAAAAAATGTCAGGGGGACCATTATCGGCAGGGCTTGGAATAAGTACAACACCTTTGGGAGAACCATCATTTTGATTACAGTTATTCTTCCCATCCACGATCTTGTCAGAAAATTATGTATTTTAAGCCATTGTCTGATTGACTCCAGGAAAGGGAGATAATTTACTTGTTTCATTGACTCCAAGGAATCTTTTAATTGTATGCCCAGATATCTCATTCCCCGTTCTCTTAATACAAATTGGTATTCATTGCCTTCCTTCTGACCTGATATTTTCAATTTTTTTAAATATTGTCATTGCTGATTTTTATATGTTTATTTTTAGGCCCTTTCACTTCCCCAAATCATATACATTCCGTTGCTAGGGATGGTAGAGAAGAATAAGTCATCGGCAAATGGCATTACTTTATGGTCTTCTCCCCCAAATTGAATATCTTACATTTTCTCCTCATCACTGATTCTAGACCGCAAGGCCTCAAAATGTAAAGCATGTAATATTGGAGATAGTGGGCACTCTTGTTGTGTCCCCCGAGTAACCCTAACCTGATTGGAAATATCCCCATTGATGGCCAATCGCAGGACTGGGGATTTGTAGTTCACTTTTACCATATGCATAAACCTAAGACCAAAACCATTAGTCTCCATTGTCAAATATAAAAAAGACCATTCAACACATTCAAACACCTTTTCGGCATCAAGCGTTATAACCCCCGCTGATAATTATGCTTTGTTTATTTCATCAATCATTTGGCTCACCCGTCTAATAATGGCAATTGTTTGTTGATTCATAACAAACCCAGATCAATTGGAGTGGATTACTAACGATACTAGCCTTCGCAGTCCGGTTGCTAGTATCTTGGTATAAAGCTAAGCATCTATATTTATGAGAGCTATGGGTCTATATGATCCACATTGGGTCTTGTCCTTCCCTGGCTTTGGGAAAAACATCACTTGTGCCTCTTCTATTGAGGGTGTAATGTTGTCCTCCCCACTAAAAGAATTGAAAAGTGAAACCAACACCGGAGTCAAGACCTCTATGCAGGTCCTATAAAATATTGCTTGGAAAACCTCCAGAGCCAGAGTACTTCATCCACTGTTATCCCACCCTCCAACTCTTCCCTGTTATCCGCTTCTAATCTGTTTAGTCAACATTGTTCTAAATAAGTCATTTGTATTTGGGGGTCTGGACAATCCGAGGTATAAAGCACATAATAGTATTCTGTAAATACGTCTATTATTGCTTTAGATGTTAATCTTGCCTTGTCCAGTTTTAATGGTGGAAATTATCCTAGCTGCTTTCTTCATTCGGTCTTGACGTGCCAAACAACGGTCGGCCATATTGGCTTTAATATAATAATTCTGTCTTAAATATAACAGCGCCTTCTTGGCACATCTCATCTGTAACAAGTCTAATTGTCCTCTAAGGATCCTATATTTTTTCTGTATTCGTACTCCCTTGTTAGTTTCTATTTCCTTCATAACTTTTTTAAATTGTGCTTTCAACTCAACTGAACTGCTATTAAATCTTCTCACTTTGGGATTTTTTTGCAATTAGTTCTACCATCATAGTCGCTTTGGAGGCATCTCATATCTATCTTTCCGGTGTACCCCGAGTCCCATTTAATTCAAAATATTCCTTGATTTTGCTCCCAATGTCTTCAGCTGATCTTTTATTATATGTTCCGGAAATGTCCACCATCATAAACCTATGCCTTCATGTTCCTGGAGAATTGTTAATTTTAATGATTCATGGTCAGATAGGGCTATTAAGCCTGTATCGATCTGATGTATTCTTCCTAATAATGAAGCTGATACCCACACATAATCTATCCTTGAAAATATCCGATGGACGCATGAATAGAATGTGTACCCTTTGACTTCTTGTTAGGTTTCTTTCCGAACATCTATCAATGCTAAATTGGCGATTCTCAATTTCAATTTTTTGGGTAGGGGGTCGCTGCAAGGTCTGGCCAACCCTACTCCTATCCACTTGGGGAACCCAAGCCATATTGAAATCACCAGTTCGAATAATTTGTCCTTCTGCAAACTGTTCTAGCTTGCCCAGGACCCTTTGCAAGAATGCATCTTCCCCCGAATTCGGAGCGAAAACTGTGGCAATCGTAAAACGTATTCTCCCCATGTTTAGTTTAATAAATAAATATCTTCCCTCCTTGTCCATTGCTTTCGCCAATATATTCTGACCAGCTTGACTTTTCAAGGCTATTAAGGCTATTAAGACCCCTCTCTTTCCCGCTGATCATTAGATTGAATAATATGTGGGTATCCAACTAATTTCAATTTATTTGCATCTTTCCTTGACAGATGTGCCTCCTGAAATATCAATGTATCCAGTTTCTCTTTGCTCAAAAAAAATCGAGTTTATGTCTTTTGACTGGGGAGTTTAAGCCCCTAATATTCAACGTAAGGACTTGGATTACTCTCTTACCTCCCTTCTGGATTTATGTACTCCAAGTGTTCCTTTGGTAGCTGACCACCCTCTTTCCACCCATAAACCTCCCCTAACACTGCATCCTCTCCCCGTTCAAGCCCAACCTAACACCTTCCTCCCACACATTGCGCTATGGAGGTTGAGCTGTACTATGCACCCAGAGAATATTTGTGCAGGTCTTCCTGTTTCTATCGAAAATACCCCCACCCCCGGTTCCAAGTGCGAGAGCTTCCCTCTTCCTCCCGCCACCTCACATATTAAAACTTCATATCCCCTCAACATAATGCTCTACTTCCTCCAACTCTACCATATCAAACATTCCCAGATTTGGAGACAAATCACATTTACATTGTACATTTTTACCATCTCTGTTGACTGAACATCGTACTGTATCAACACCACCTTGGAATTGTTCTCACAATGCTTTATCTCAGGATTTATTTAGTCAATTCACATCTGCTTTCAAGCATGCCACTATCATTCCAATTTTGAAGAAACCTTCTGCTGATCCCCTTCTCACCTCTAACTTCTGTTCTATCTCTCTTCTCCCATTCCTCTCTAAGCTACTCGAGCGCCTTGCCTACTCTCAACTCCCAACCTTTGTCACCAATCTCTCTCTCCTAGCCTCCTTTCAATCTGGCTTCCATCCTATACACTCTCCTGAAATGGCCCTCACCTAAATCCTTAACTCTCTCTTCCCCACTCGACACTCTAAGCAATCCTCTGTCCTTATTCTACTTGATCTCTCTGCTGCCTTCAACATTGTCGATCACACCCTTCTTCTCAACACTCTTTCTTCCTTTGGATTCAAAGGCTCTGTTCTTAACTGGCTATCCTCTTTCCTCTCCTCCCGCTCTTTTACTGTTTCCCGGGGTGGCCGGTCCTCTCCAAACCAGCCTCTGGAATACGGCGTACACCAAGGTTCGGTGCTTGGCCCTTTTCTTTTCTCACTCTACACCTCCCTCCTTGCCCCTGTTATCTCCTCGTTCGGCATTTCCCACCATTTCTATGCTAATGATACTCAGCTCTTCCTTTCCTTCTCTTCCTTCTCTACTGACCTCCACCTGAAACTCTCTTCCTGTCTTACTGCCATCAAAAACTGATGTCTTCCCGCTTTCTTTCCCTCAACACTGACAAGACTGAAGTCGTATTCTTCCCCTCCAACACTCTTCCCCCTCCCTCTCCTCCACCTTTCATTCACTTTCCTCCTTCTAATCTCCCTATCTCTGTCCATGCTCACAACTTAGGCATTCACTTTGACTCCTTTCTCTCTTTTTCCCACCATATCTCTCTCACCTCTCATGCCTGTCGCTACCACCTCTTTAATATTCACAAAGTCTGCCCCTCTCTCACTTTCCATGCTACTAAACTTTTAATCTCCTCCCTTATCTTCTCCCGACTCTTCTACTGCTCTTCCTTACTCTTTGGACTACCCACTTCTCATCTCGACCCCTCAAATCTATCTACCATTCTGCCGTCTGTACCCTCTGTCTCCTTACCTCCCGTGACTCCATCTCTGCTTCCCTTTCCTCCCTTGGCTGGCTTCCCTTTCACTCCCAACTTAAATTTCATTTTCTCTACTAAGTCTTTAAATCTCTCCATGGTCTTGCTCCCCCATATCTCTCCTCCCTCCTCTATTTCTACACTCCCTCCAGCTCCCTTTGTTCTGCTGACCATTTCCTTCTCACTGTTCCTCCATCCCCTTGTGCCCCCACCCACTTCCGCTCCCTCCAGCTCCTAAACCCCCTTGACTGGAACTCCTTACCTCTCTCAATCTGCTCTATTCCTACCTTTTCCTCATTCCGCAAATCCCTTAAATCTCTCCTTCTCCATTCCTCGCCATGAAACCCCTTCCCCCTTCTTGCTCCCCCTCCTTCATTTATCTTCTCCCCTTGATCATCTCCCTCCCCTCCCCCAGTACCCCACTCTCACCCTTTTTCCCCTTCCGTTTCCCTCATCCTTCTCCTCCTCACCCCTCCCTCTCCATCTCAGTTCTACTGCACTACTCTCCCTCTTCCCTTCAGTTTAATTGCTCTAGTTACTGTTTTGTTGGACTGATTCATAATTTGTATTTTGCTTCTACTGTTATAATGTTATATGTATCAAGTTATTAAAATGTTCAGCGTTTTGAAGTAAAGTGCTATATAAACTAAATAAATACAAATACAAAACAAGAGTCCAAAAGGAAATGTCCATCTGTAAAAGTCTTACACTTTTACCACTCGACCCATGAGTCTTCGCTTCAACAAAGTTGGTTCTGCCAAATCCTGATATAATTTGATTTATGATCTGTTAACCTTAGTAGGAGTTGAATTTCTTGCTGCCTGTAGGATTGATTCCTTCTGATTCCTTCTGGCCATACCTTTGTTTTGCCACAATGACATCTCAGCCTTGCTCCTGGATCTTTACGTTTTGGGCCCACGCAGTATATTCGATTAATCGGAACCTATTCCCCCATTTGACCCAGCTATTAGATCTCGATCTCCTTGATCTGTTTTCAAGATCCTGAACTTTTGTTTCCATGTTATGAGTCTATGAGTCACTGTTGCCAACTGATCGGTCAGTAGATCTATTTTGCGTGTATCTTTATTGATGTCTTGAATCACTGTTTGTGCAAGTTCTGTTCTTATAAGTGCAAGTTATGCCTGGAGTGTTGCCGTCATTTGGTTGTGAAATTGTTGACGCATTGTTTCATTACTTCAGTTGTGGAGACCTGCTCAGTCATCTTTGGTAATGGGTCAAGTTCTGATTCTTGGTGGGTGGGCGGCGTTCCTCAATAAGTGACTGTTCCCCTTCTTTACGCGTTAATTTCAGGAGTGCTCCTTCTTTTGTATTTTGGGGGTAGGGACACCTTTTACTGTTTTTTTTAATCTATTGCGGGACATCATGTAATAGATCTACTGTCACAGCCTTGCCAGTTTTCCCCTCCACGCCTTTATGTGACAATGATGAGATCTTGTCAGCTCTTGTCCCAACTTTTCAAGATAAAGGAGTTGCTTAAACAGTCCCCACATTTTAGTCCACCGGCCTATTTACAGGCCACTCCTGCAAGCTGTTATACGTGTAATCCGGGGTTGGTGGTGGCCCTGGAATGCCCACCATGCATTAAGTCCTGGAATGGGCTATAGGAGCCTTTACGATGCAGTACCACCTCAGCACCACTTCAAACCATGTGATGTTGATAAAATCACCAACCCACTAAAGCGCTATGTGAACCCTCTGCATCCTAGAGGACTCACGTTTCCTCTAGCAAGTACCAGTTCCACAATCAACCTCACACCTTGCGGCCCCAGCTTATTCTCCTCTGCATGGATGTTGCGCTGTAGTTCATTGGGGGCCTACCGAGTCACAACTTGTGAGCCCACACTTTCCCTTTTGCTGACAAAGCAGGTTCTCAAGTCCACCCTCCCGCCACAATCACCTGTTACTCCTTCATGGCGATGATGGCTGCTGCAGCTATTCTTGCACCTATCCTGCCACATGCAGCATGGTCGCCACCGACCGCGCTGCGAGATGCCATGCCCTGACAACACCTCTGGGAGATTGCAGCCCGTTTTCAAAGGTACGCCACCAGCATCCACTCCAACTGTCCTTCCCGATCGCGGGATCCTGCCAAGTCCCGTTCGGTAGTTGTAGCATAGGTCGGAGGTGTATTTATTCTCAGTCTATGAGGCGGCAGGGAAGAGCACTCTCTTTACACAGCCACTCTTGGCGGCCATCATGCAATGCACCATGATTTTTTAAATCCCATTTAACCATTGTAGGTATCATTATTATTAATAGATGGGGCATTTTGCAACTAATGACAACCATTATTGCTGCTACTACCTCTAAGTCACCAGCACCCACACCCTGACCCTCACCACCAAAACCTCCTTCCGAAGTGCCTGAACAAGGGAACAGATGTGGAGATGTACATATAGATCAAGAGGAGAACGGGAATGAAGTAGAGCAAATCCCCAATACCTGCAGGCAGCGTGAGCGCTGGGTGTGCAAACTGTTTAGCAGCGTAGGAGACATGCCAAAATGTCGTGCTAACCAGGTAAGATGCACTCACTCTGTTGCGGAAAACTTGGGCGTGTACAGTTACGGCACCCCCTCAATGCAACAAGATCTCAAAGCGAACCAGAAGGCAGCAGTTCAGACTGCAGTGCCCTTCAAACAAGGCAGTAGGTTACTTTCTTCTACCGCATCCTCCGCATCTGCTCCTGCCACCACCAGGGACACACCTGTGGGGCAACGCATCCCTAAATCAGCCTTGCAGGATATATGCACCACAGCAGACCCTTACCTTTCAAAGGTCATTGCATTGCGCATGTACTGTGACACAATACTCTGCAGGGGGGAGCACCTTCAAAGTATGTTCGAGAGGTCAGTCCGGGAGCATACAAATGAGTGTCCCCTACGTAACTGAGGGCCACCCAACATCTTCCTCTCTGTGCATATGCCTTATCTTATCCCTGTGGTTGGTGCCCCTTACCTACCCACACTTCCCTTCCTTCTGTATCGTGTGTTACAAGACCAAGAAAGATACAAAACAACCAAAAAAGAAAAAAAGAAAAAAAGGCTCTTTCCGAGCCAACATTCAAAGTTCAAAAATAGAATTGCCAATAAAATGATGCAGGCTGACACGCAGCCGATAAGTTCTACAGATTGCACGATGAATGATGGGAGTGGTAGCTCATTCAAAAACATTGTAGTAATTTCCGGAAGAAAGTCCTGGCTCTAAAAAGAGGCATTTTCTGGTGTTTGAGCATGTTTCGAAGGGTTGAAATGAGCAACACCTACTAGAAAAATATTTGCTGTATTTGCAAAAAGGGCAGCAATGCATTTGTCATATTTCGCAGTCAAACCTGATCACCAGCATCAGTAAGATGAACTCCATCTGTGGGAAAAAAGGTTGTGCTACTAAACGCAATGTTGGCATTGTGGAAGTACGACATGGCAACATCTTGCAAAAAGGCACAAACAGCCTTCTTGACATTGCACTTTGCTTTCTCCATTTACGCACCAAAGCAAGGAGAAGGCAGCCACATCTGTCTGCGCAATGCGACAAAAAAATAACTGAGGAGTTCAAAAACATACCCATGAGCTAGCCAAGTGCCTCTTTCATCGCAAGTTGCACAGAAAATCTGGTAACTTGTACTAAACTATTTCCTCCATAATGAAGAATAAGAATGGCTGAATGATTGAGCATCACCAAAGTGACAGAAAGAGGATCCAGAATCAGCCACTTCATTGCACTTACAGCATACCAGTGCACATGCACATGATAGAATCCAAAATGTGCAGCCACTGCAAACTGTTTTGCATGCACTTCCAACAAATGTATCTCCAAGAGTCCCCCAAAACCCATACACTCCTGAAGCACACGACCATAACCATATGCATATGCATTCATCGCTACAAACAGACCTTCTGCCACAGTCTCTCAGTGCTGACAATTCCTCAGTAAGGAAAGTAGGTATTGGCTCTCCTAAAAGTAGATAGATGTAGCAAAATCACATCATCCCCTAATTTGCATAATTGGCCATTTGCATGAAGGGTAATTACCCACGGAACGGTCGTTATAGCCTCTGATTCAATTTTTCACCCAGCTACCTGCCTAAGTATAAGTGGGGCGTGGTCTGATGACCTACAGATGACAGTAAATAACATAATGCATAAGTGCAGTACAGCATGCATGTTGATATGTCATAGCCACAAGTAAATGCCAATTAAAAATAGTAATCACTATATTTTGCTTCTTAATGATTAGCAGGAAAAAGGTAAAAATGTGTAAAATTCCTCTGCAGGGCCCTTGTCCGCTTCCAAACCAGAAACTATTTCAGTCCTAAATAGCTCTACAGGTTTCACCGCTGTAGGAACCACAAACCACCCTTCTAGTGCTGACACAATGCACTGCTCTACCAAAGCACCTCATTTACCTGCTTCTGATGTGCAGAAACCCCACTAGATCAGCGTCACAGTTGGACTCGGGCATAGAATTGTCACAGGCACCAATGAAAAAGTGGACCACAGTTGCAAATGGCTCTTCCTTCTTTTTGTGACAGACTTTTTTTAAATACTACGCAATTGTGAGATTTTCATGAAATGTGATGCAAATTATGCGCTTTACAGAGAATTTATTCAGAAACAATGGTCAACTACTAGCTGCACGGCTAGCAAGAAATGTAGCACCTTGTTTCAATTGGATTGGAAAGCACTAGAAAAAAGTGTACGTTTCCAAACCAATGAAGTAGTAGGAAGTAGGTAGATGTCGTGCTACCCACTTTTACAGTTCACAGTAGTTAGGGGGTGTGATTTCTCGCTTAATATAATGAGAAAGTCACCAAGTTCACAATACTGCACGCTCTTCTTACACACCACACCCAGAAACCTTATTAGCCAATGCATTAGCCCCTACAGTCCAATTTCCATGCCTGGCATCCTCAAAAGCCTGGATGTGGCACGTGCGATGCTGCAAATATCGGAATATCCGCGGACACATCGTGCTGTGTACGGGAGTGTGTGAACACTTTTCAACAAGGGTAGTGGATTTCGTCTTTAATGGTGGCTCTGAGAAGAGTCTTTTTGTTGTGGTGCTTGCAAACAAACACCTTTTTTTCAGTTTTTTTTTAGTGGGTTTTCTTTTCTTCTCCTCCTTACATTCTTACAGTAACCTCTTCAAAGAATCCTGCAGATTGTAAAACAAAATACCATTTACAATGCCGGTCAAAGAAATGCCATTTGCATGGAAAAACTACACATTTCGCGAATTAAGGATGTCATTGTCACAGTAAAACATCCCAGCAGTGCACATAAATTCAAACATGCTTCCGTTCATTAGACACCTTCCGACCTCTGGCTGCGGACACATTACATTCGGATAGTCCTATAGACTTCTTGGTGGTATGGATGAGAAAAGCATCTTGGCAATGGGAAAAACCTGCTTCACTGCTTTCAGCACCTTCTTCAGTTGACACAGCAAATGTGCACAAGGCATGTAACCCAAGTGCAGCGCGCCATAGTGCACCACAACAATGTGAACAGTAGTGACAGTGTCACATTTCGGCAAAGTGCAACCACAGCGCCTAAACTGCACTCACGCACACTGCACCACAAAGCCTCCACTCCTTCCAAAGCGGAATTGGCATGAAAGCCTCTTTCCATGGCATACCTGTGCAGATTTTGCACACAGGCATCACCCACGATCCACACTGTCCGTCTGTCCATCTCTGCCATCCTCACTACACAGAGCAATGAAAAAAAGTATTACCGCCCCTTCCTGTGAAGCACACCCTCAACACCTGATTGAATAGTCCCCACACCCGCATGTTCATGACGCACATGCTGAGAAGTACAGGCCGTGGCATGTGCGCTTCTCCAACTACTGCGAGTACCGCACCCTACTAAAACAGGGGCAGTGCTTCTTCCCTTTCCACTACTCTTTTTCCAGCACTCCCTCATTGGCTACTGTTAAATAGTGACAGGCGCATCCACCAATCACATCCAACACTTCTGCATCCAAAACTATAACTTCTGCACAACAAACTCAGAGCACAAGTCTAGTGTGCTTGTAAAGCACCTCCAGTAGAAAGTTCTGTGAAACTATGCAAGATATCTGCATCCAGATTCATCCACATCGGCACCCATTAGCACAAAGTACAGGTATCAATATATTTTATACAGTACTTTTGCAAGTCTGTTATAAGTGTCTCTGAGCAGTGTTCCTGCCACTAAACCCCCATAACGTGCTCATGAAGCAAACCGTCCTTTCTGCCATCACTAACCATCAAATGCCACTTGCAACGGCACAGGCTTTGAAAGTTTTCACTTACCCATATCAGCCATTTCAATAGCCAAACAGTTACTCTCTTCTTTTCTTCTAGCAATTTTATAACTTTTTTCCCACACTAACGCATCTCCTATAAAATTCATAAAATTGTCGCAATAAAGGACCACTGAATGCTTCCTACCAACCTAAACTAAATACATACATTGCATGCATTGGAGCAGGGTGCCTGCCACTTACCTTACACACTTCACAGAATGTGACATTACTTACAAAAGCAAAGAAAGTGTGTGTGTGCATTGACAGCAGTACCAATCGTACCTGTGGACAAATAAAACCAACAAGTGAAATAATTTCTCTACTCATGGTGAAGATATATATGCGCAGAAAAGGTAAGAGAATTTCACACACGAAAACATTTTCGTTACCAAGCTGCAAACCTTTCCAGACCATTTTCTCACCCTTCTACAACTAAGGCTAATGCATTTGCAAAGTAAATACTCCTACACCAATACACACATTTACTAAACTGCATGTCGTCACATTCATCCATTCAAGCAGATCTGCACACATATACATTATAAGATTTGCACAGCCACACTTTCCTTTTTTCTGCAACAGATGCTACAACATGTCTAGCAAAAATTAACTCAGTAGACAACAACACACAAATAGACCAGTTGTACCTAAAAGCATAGAAAGTAGCCACCCACCTCAGATTTTCTACTGAAAGTTGAAAGGGAACAGCTAATGCAGTCAGTAATGAAAACTAAAGCACCTTCCAGTAAGGAGATTGTAATGCCTATATCAAAATGTATACTTGAAAAGCAAAGTAGTAAAAAGAGTGCAACTGTCACTACTGATAATGCAGCATGTATAAATGCTAATGGCACCACAATAAATAATTCCAAATAAGTAATTGCACACAAAATGTTCCTCCACAGAGTCCATTACCCTTATAAGTGGAGGGGAGAAATGATGCTGAGCCCTTAACCTTACTGCAGAACAGTAATCCTGGAAGGTCTTGTAGACAGTACAATACTCTATAAATGAAAATTCTTTCTATTAATTGCAAACAACACGAAACCTCTGCCAAACTTATTTTGTAAACTACAACCACTACTACTAAACAGACCCAACATCAGCATAGATAGCTTTGGAAAAATCAGTACAGGTGAATAGAGTCACACCACCAGCACAGAGTCATATTTCAATAATCACAGAAACAAGAGCAAAGGCACCAAATTGCCTACATAGCACTGTACAAGGGTATCAAAAGGGAGACAATAGCATAATGGAACAGAATACACAGCTTTCACAAATATCCCCATCAAAGTTAAATACCCCTCTAAATGGTACCGAAGCAATAAGGCCCATCTAAAAATACCTTGCACAACAATGTGCAACGGTCGCCACACCTCTATCAAGTCGTTGCAGCAGTTCCTCGACCACCCTGTGAAAGGCAACTAGAAAGGAAATACTACAAACTATAATCTCCTGACCAGTGTGTAAATGCACAAGAGTGCCACAACATTCCTTAACATGCATTTCTGGACCTGCTTGAAAAAGTACCTTCCAGCATATGAAAATGTTAGCAAACACCATTGTAGTGTCAAACATCTCGGTTACAAAGTGTAGTAAGGAAAAAGTACTCAAACATAAAACTGCCTGCTCCATGAACATTTTCCAAATCAGGTGGTGTAAATTACTGTGCAAATGTAGCAATCAATGATTGTTCAAAAGATTTATGTAAACGGCTCAGACAATAGTCCTGCACACAAATGCTGCAAAGAATCCTAGAAACAGTTACAGATTCTCAGGAATAAGGCAGCAATTGGACTAGTGTCCTAGAAAGATAAATTCACATGAAACAGGCAAGGAGTTCCACAGGAAGTTGTAATGTACTTAGTACAAGTATTGGAAAGCAAAAACATACCCATACATGACACCTTTCAGACTTCCTACATGTGAAAACATACATGTACTCTCAGCAATCATGTAATTCATAAACAAGTCCTTAACAAACGCTGTCTCTATGTATCTATACCTAACTATGATTCCATTCCATTTTAGCAAGTGGTACAAAATGGAAACCATAGTATATTGTGTAGGTCTTGCAATTCCGATAAATGTTCCACATTACGTATACAATCACATAGGCAATACGCAATATGAATGCTTTCAACATACAAAATAGATGGAAACAAAAATAACTGCAACTTTGCAACCTTCACACACTGACAGGTATCACTTGCAACACAACCTTGTCACCAATAGCCATAATGTACCACACAGGCGACACAACCACTTCAGGTCACTGTACTGCATATATTGGAAAGCATGTACAATCTTTGAAGGAGTTGTAAAGTAATTTGTTTCCTTTCATGAACGAGAGGGCCAAAAAATCTCCTTGCCGAAAGGCACTACAGTGCATAAGATGGTCGTGCTCCCCACATAGGCGCAACCATTGCAAACACACTCTGCCAACATACACCATTGATTCGTAAGACACTGCACATATAAATAGTACATAGAGCCCATACATGTACATTTATATATTGTGGCAACTGTACATTCAGTGCACCATGTGTAAGGTAGTAGCATGTCTCCATGTCCGTAAAAGTAAGTTCTACATAACTGCAACTATATCTGGCTGTCTGTGTACATTCTTCATATTTCAAATGTGTGATACAGAGCAATTCCTTTCATGTCACCATAGCTCACTGCACTTCCTAAACGAAAGGTTTCTTCTGGGGCTAACCATAGGAAACACAAGTGGTGGCATTTCGCCACCTAATGTGGAACAAGTGCTATAACCTACACCATATGGTAGTGTACCAATGACAGCTCACTACTGGTGCTCTACCAAGTGTAAAATATCCATCACAACCATTCTGTAAAGGTGACCACCCTCGGACAGATGCAGAGCTGTAACTGTTTACAATGTAGCAATGTGTTGTTATAACAACTTACCCAAAGGAGCAAAGGAGAAAAATAAATGCCATATTTGTGGCATCCATATATGTCAGTATGACAGTGTTGGCATGCATGGCTGCATTACGCTGCGGTGGGTGTGGCCAAGGCTGAGGCTCTTGGGGACATGGCCTATGGCCTACGCCCTTCGTTCATGCACCCAAGAGCCTAGGCCTTGGCCACACCCATTGCAGCGTAATGCATCCATGCATGCAAGCATGTGGCCAGGTACAACAACCCACAAATGTCACACAGCCACCGGTAGTCCAATACAACCCCCACAACATAATCCTGCCATGCACGCAACCATGTAACCAGTTGGCAGAATCCACAAACATAACACAGCCTCCGGAACCCCTACCCACTTCCATTCACATAGCATTTTACTACTTCCAAATAAACCACTAAATCTTCACAGCATTGTCCCTGCTCCTAAATACTCTATTAAATATAAAGAATCAATACATCATAATGCAGTTCAGTACTCAGTAATCTGCACAATGGCCACAACCCAACCACATAAACCATTGACTGTAACCCTATGCACTTGTATACACACAGTACTACAACACTTTACCCCATGGACACACTGCAGGACTGTTCACTCCACCATCTGCAGCTATGCACCCAAAACTGGAGGATGTGCCAACAATCACCACACCCATGTAACCAACACTGTGTACAATGCTGACAAACCACACACACAAGGCAACGATGTGAAATCTACTTGCAACCAGTGGACATACTTTTCGTTGCAAGGCCTCCAGCCATGCATTTAAAGGCGCTAGGACCTTACAGCACACAACATTCTGTAACTATATTGCAACCTGTATGTATATTGCTAATGACCATGTAACTAAGTAACTAAGCTTTGTACTGTAACAAGTGCCACAATGTCCTCTGGCTGTTGTGCGCTATATAAATACGAATAAAAACAAAAACAAGAAAAAAAAAGGTAATCCCAGACAATGATCCTTGGCAACTTAACCTAGGTCTTAACGACCCAAATGACAAACAAGCGCAAACAATCGCTACCATGCTTGAAGGGCATGGCCTCACCCAAAAAGTCCTCACCCCCACCCATGACAAAGGGAGAATACTAGACTGGGTAGCCACCTCCAACTGCCCTATTACTATCACTAAAATTACACCCCAGCCTTGGACTGACCACTTCCTCATCAATTTCTACTTAACACTTAACAAGATGTCCAGAATTGAAAAAACAATGGCACCATCTGTTCCCACTAGATCCAGAAAAAACATCACACCAGACAATATCCTACCCCTGCTCCTCCCAACCATCAATGCCTTGCAATTTGATTCTGACCCAGACACCATGGTTAAAATATACGACGACACCATGGCCATAGCCATGGACACAATCGCCCCACTGAAAAACTTTAAAAGTAAACAACAATCCCACCTTAATACTTGGTTCACCCCCCATCTAAAAGAACTGAGACTGGGAAAAGGGAAACTTGAAACTGTATGGCAACACTCCCCTACAGCTGAAAATAAACTTAAACTGAAATTGTGCACTACACATTATAAGAAAGCAATCATCCAAGCTAAAAAAGAAGTCTATAATGACCGAATTTCCAAAGCATGCTCCAATACAAAGGAACTATTCGCAATCTTGCGAGAACTCGAATCCCCCATATCACCACCTGATAACGTAGCCAAAGACAAGCAATGGTGTACAAATATCCAAAATGCCCTCGCTAATAAAGTAAAAACACTACAAACAAAAATGGCTATAAAAAAAGCATCTCTTCCTCTTAGTGAAATTCCCAGCACGCCCACGCCCACGCCCATGCTCAAACCTAGCCTAACACCCTTCAAATTCTCTAAAGTTTCCACACATGAAACTGAAAAAATCATTGCCTCACTAAAACCATCCAATTGCAAAGGCGATTACTGCCCAGCCCAGATAATCAAGGATGCCGCTAGAGACCTTGCCCCCTTCGTCACCAAACTCATCAATGCCTCCTTCTCATCTAGCACTGTCCCAAGTAGCTTAAAAGAGTCCTGGGTTCTCCCCTTGCATAAAAAACAAACCATAGACCCCTCCATCCCCACCAACTATAGGCCCATCACTACTGTCCCTTTCCTCCTGAAGATAATTGACAGAGTGGCCTATCTCCAAATCCAAAAATACCTAGAGACCAACCAACTCCTCAGCACTCGTCAATCGGGCTTCAGACCGCAACACGCACTGAGACCGCCCTTATAGATCTCAAAGCCCAAATTGACGAGCTCAACGATAAAGGAAACACAGCTATGCTACTCCTCCTTGATCTGTCGGCGGCTTTTGACCTAGTGGACCACGCAGTACTCTGCAAACACCTAGCGTCAGCCACCCACTTCTCAAGTGAAGCTATAGCCTGGATCCAATCCTTTCTCGACAACAGAAGCATGCGAGTCTTCTCCACCTTAGACTCTGCAGACCCTATCCAGACAACATGTGGAGTCCCACAGGGCTCTTGTGTCTCGCCAACAATGTATAATATCTTTACTAAACCTCTATTCGACAAATTGGAAAGACTGGGTGTCACCTACACAAATTATGCAGACGACACCCAGATCCTCATCCCCCTTTCGGGCAATTTCACTATGGATACAGCTTTAGTAAACAAAATTTACATCCTCATTCAGGCATCGATGGCAACCCATGGCCTCTGCCTGAATGATGAAAAAACAGAGATCCTCATTCTAGGCTCACCCAACAACCTAAAAAAACTTGATTCCAACTACAGCTCCTTCAATATTGATGGCAATATAATCCCCGTCGCCAAAGAGGTGAAAACCCTCGGTTTCTATTTGGACTCCACTTTGTCCCTAAGGAAACAAGTGAACTCCCTGGCCTCATCCACAGCCTATACCGGTAAACTTATTGAAGCATGCAGACCCTTCCTCTCACCAGCTATCTGCATTATCCTAGCCAATGCACCAATCCTCTCAAAACTGGATTACTGCAATGCACTTTATGCAGGCACAAATAAATACATCATCAATAAACTTCAAACCCTACAAAACAATGCGCTCGGAACGGCCCTGAACCTCCCAGCTAGAGAGCACATCTTGAATGTGCCGAGAAAATACAACTGGCTAAAAATTTGCGATAGGATCACCTTCAAAATTGTCACACTAACATTCAAATGTCTGAACAATGCAGCCCCCACATACCTTAGGGATAGAATAATAAGAAAAAACACTGCACGACCAACCAGAACGGCCAACTCTTTCTGCCTCCAAACCCCTAGATTCCGACTAAAAAAACAGGAGGTAATAGCTTTCCTGTGCAAGCAGCCCAGTCCTGGAACGCCCTACCAGTTGAACTAAGAAGGGACCAGCCCTACAACAGCTTCAGGCACCATACCCGCACCTGGCTTCGACGCAAGGACCTCTGAAACCGGTGACCCTGAGCATTGTGACCTGATGACACACATACCCCTCCACTCTTACATGTAAAATGTACATAATGTATTTACTGTATATCATTTGTTACCTTTCGACCCTTACATGTAAAGAATGTACATAATGTAATTACTGTATACAATTTATGTTACCAACAATCTGTAATATGCAACCTGTAACCAAGTTCTAAGCATTCTTTTTATTCTGTGCGCCCAGCTATCCAAGGGTTTTCGGGCGCCCTATAAATAAACAAACAAACAAACAAACAAACAAACAAACAAACCAAAAATCTGTAGGAATCTTAATGTTTCAAAAATAGTAATTAGCATAGTGATAACATCCCAAGAAAGGATGTCACTTCTGCTTGACCAGATGAAATGACAGTACATGACATCACAGAAAATCCTGTCAAGAGAACTGTTGCCTTATAACATCACAGTAAATGACTTCACTTGACAAATGGCCTTTAAGAAATTGCAGGAAAGGACTGCCTCTCCTCTGACCCAACATGAGAAAGAAATGTACCAAATGTGTCTGTGCTGTGAGCACTCTGACCAGCTTCATCCTATTTAAGACATATTTTCCTTGTTTAACATACTATGAGGTGATAACAAATCTGTATACCCCAAGGTAAGTGACAGCCACACAGACAAATGTAGTGTGTAAAGCGAGCGCTACAAACCACACATTGAAAGCCCCAGAACCAAAGTAATATAGAGAGGAATATATTGTTGTTTTAGTAGACTGCTGACTTGCAACATGGGGCAGTTGCTAAAGCCCTCCCTGAGCCTCATGTCCAATTTCTACTTAAAGAGTGTAAAGGCCCTGATAGCGTCCCTACCTTTGACACATCAATTGGCAAATATATATTTTTTTAAATATGGCATTGTGCAAAGGCAATGAAGTGATAACACTAGCTCTAAGCTCTGAACAAACAGTATGAATGGAAGAGTCCAGACAGCTGTAAAATGCACAGCATGTTTGTGCCCGGAGCTGGTAAAGGGGTATTCAACTTTTGCATCTCCAGATGTTTTGAAATATAAATCCCAATTTCCCTCTCATTGACAGTCATAGCTAGGGCACACGGGAGCTGTAGTGCAAAGTATCTGGAGTGCCAAAAATTGCAGACTTCTAAACTAATGTATTCTATATGAAACCATTCAAAGACATTGGGCCTCATTCCGAGTATGGCGGTAAGGGATAGCGGCCACCGGTAACGAGACTGGTGGCGGTAATCCCTTACCGCCATACTCCGAGGTTCCCTTTGCGCCCTCGCCCTTAACGCCTGCTTTGAGCAGGTGTTAAAGTCGAGGGCGCAAAGGGGCCTCCAAGCCAATAGCGGTGACCGTAATGAACGGTCACCGTTATTTGCATCTTCCCCATTCCCATTGAGCCCTATGGGGGCTCATTTGGGAATGGGGAAGAGCCTTGGTGAATGGGGAATTTCCGCCCCGCCAACCTTGGAATGGGGCGGTAATTCCGCCATCCACCAAGGCGCTGCCGGTCCGGGTACGGCGTCAACCAAGGCGTTAATAGCGCCATTGGTTAGCGCCGTACTCGGAATGAGGCCCATTGGTTTAAAAGACAGAATCTTTGTTAGTGTGCCGTGAAGCTGGAAGCCATTGGAGTAGAAAATGGTTTAAAAACAAATAGTAACGCATGCTTTTCTGGTCGCTGTTGGCATTTTTCTTTTCTGCTCTATATTTTTTTTCAAGGGAAACTCAACATGTGCACTGCCAGGTCCACCTCCTGTACAAACCCTTACCTACTGACCTACTGAAAAGGAGAGATTGTGGCAAAAGTGTCAGAAAACGCTTCACAATAAAGAGAGTGACATTGAAGAAACACCACAACACCCCAAGACTCCTAATCATGGAATATTTGCACAGTTCAAAGTCAGTTTATGTGGTAAAGAAGATAATTATTCAGGCAGCACCACGCAGCCACAGTACCTTTCAAACCACCACTGACATTCTTTGACATCAGAAGATTATGCTGTGTACTTACTTGTCCTTAAATTTACCTGTATGGGAGTAACCAAGCAGCAACAGCGTTGCCATTTTCCAGACTGACTAGAGACTGTCACACGTACAGTGAAATCCTTTCACCAACTATGCAAACCGCTGGTGACTACTAGACACTTTACCTCACAGTGCTCGGTGCAGAGACGGTATGTCTGTTTCATTGGTCATGCAAGGTCATCAATCAAATTAATGGGCCATTTAACATGCCCACTGTACACTGGAGCCTGCTGTTCCTTGCTCCCACTAGGCCGCCGGCAGCCAGGCCTGCTGCAGTCATAAATTGGTAGGTTTGGACAGCAAAATCTGTAGGTGGTATGACTGCTTAAAATGCAGTCACCTACCGCCTGATTCAGTAGGGTTGCCAACTGTCATGTGCCATTCACATGACATTTGCAATTGAGCCTGCCAGTACTCACCACACAAAGAGGGTTGCCTCAGGACCTATTGTGCCGTAATGATGGCTACCTGCATTCACCACACAAGTAACTCGCCTGAGGAGGTACTCGACAAATGGCGCAGTACACACGGATACCGCTAGCACACCACTGTCTTCTTCCAACTAATGAAATATATATCACATGAACCACTTCTCACTCCCCCACCTTTTCTGTCTCCTCTTCTCACCACCAGATGCCGCAAAGCATGTTTGGCAGCCCCTTTTTGCGCCGCACTATCCTTGGATACAACATGGCGGCGTTACCCAAATTTATGATGCAGATCACGCTTCCCTCTAGCCAACCACCGGGCTCGTCCGATGTCCACCGACACTACGCCACACTCCTGGCCAATCAGACTTTTGACTGCAGAGCTAACAGGGAAATGGGACTATGGACTAGAGGCAGATATCACCAATGTATTGAGACATACATTTTACCTGCTTTTAAAAAAAGTACACAACAGATTATCACCAAATTTAGAAAAGAACGCTTTTGGGACCAAGCCGCCGATCCTGCCGCAAATTTCATGAAAATCAGTTTCGGCTGTATGCGTGCGCAAGGTTTTTGTCCATTCAGACTATGGAACAAAATAAATGTGTGACCCCCCCCCTATAAGTTTGGCCCCCCTGGACGAAACCTCACCAACGTTCCCAAAAAAATTCAGAGTGGCCCATACATTTTTTGGGCAAAATTTGATGCAAATTCGTCCAGGAGGAGCAAAGTGATAAGCCTCCCAAAAAGTGGTCTTCCTGTGAGTTGAGCAACTTAACCATAACTCCACGGCCGTTACTGCGGGCCATGTAATATATACATATATATATATATATACACCCAATCTGCCGACTGGTTGCAAGTACTACAATAGTATGAGTACAGAAGTGAATGGGGCCTCAGATGGCTGGCTTATTGCACCCAAGAGTTTGCCGATTGGTTGCAAGTACTGCAATAGTATGTGTACAGATGTGGATAGGGCCTCAGGCGGCTGGTTTATGTGTGTGGGTTGTGGCCAGTGCACAGATAGTTGGGTGCATGGCTGGAGGCCATAGGCTGTAGGCCATGCACCCAAGAGTCTAGGTCCTGGCTACAACCACTGTAGCATAATATAGACATGTTGTCAACATTGTGATAGTCGTGTATGGATTGCACAAAAATGTCTACAGAATACAATGTGCAGATTACAAAGAAGTAAGATTCCAATAATGGTATACTTACTGTTTATATTGTTGAGGATCTATAGTATGTCTAGAAAAGTGTACAGGGGCTTAGGTGGCTGGCTTATTGGAGTGAAGGGTGTGGTGACTGGTTGTACGTATTGAAATACTATGTGTATAGAAGTGGTCAGGGCTTCATGTGGTTAGCTTATGTGTGTGGTTTGTGACCAGTGTACAGACTGTTGGGTGCATGGGTGTGTTATGTTGTGGTGATTGTGACCAGCTACTACAGTCTTGGGTGCATGGCTGGAGGTGATGGAGTTGACAGTCCAGGAGTGCGCCCACTGGGTAAAGTATTGGAATACTATGTGTACAGAAGTGGACAGGGCTTTAGGTGGATGATTTATGTGTTTGGGTTGTGGCCACTGGGTAGATTATTGTGTAGTGTACTCTATTATGATGTATTAGTTTTGGGCAGTTAATAGAGTCTTGGGTGCAGAGGCCATGCATCAAAGAGTTTGTGCATTGGTTGGAAGCACTATAATAGTATGTGAACTGAAAAAGTGGTTAGGGCCTCAGGTGGCTGTGTTATGTTTGTGGGTTGTTGTAACTGGGCAGATGATTGCATGCATGCCTGCATTATGTTGCAGTGGTTGTGGCCAGGGCTTAGATTCCTGGGTGCATGGCGGGAGGCTGGAGTTTGGCCACAACCACTGCAACATAATACAGGCATGCATGCAAACATTGTGATACTGGTATATGGATTGGACCAATATGTGTACAGAGTGGAATGTGCAGATTGCAAGGAAGTATGACACCAATAATTGTATACGTATTGTTTGTATTGGTGAGTGTCTAGGCAGTTTTGATGTAGTATGTCTAGACAAGTGTACAGGGCCTTAGGTGGCTGGGGTATTGGTTTGAAGAGTGTGCTGACTGGTTGTACATATTGGAATACTATGTGTCGAGAAGTGGACAGGGCCTCAGGTGGTTGGGTTATGTGTGTAGGTTATGGCAGTATATAGATTGTTGGGTGCAATGTGGTGATTGTGAGAAGCTATTAGACTGTTGGGCTTATGGCAAGGGTGTGTGTATTGCCTGTTAGTAGTGTAATCGTATGTGCACAAAAGTGGACAGGATGTGTATCAGGTGGTTTGTTGGACTGTCTTGAGATTTTAGCTTGAACTAGATTGTATGCAGTGGGATATAATTGTGCTAGCTACTAAAGTTGTAGGTGTATGGTTGGAGGCGATGCATATAAGAGTGTGTCCAATGGTTGAAGCACTGTAATGGTATGTGTAGAAAAGTGGATAGGGTGTCAGGTGGCTGGCTTATTGGAGTAAAAGGAATAGTGCACTCAAAATGTTATTGTACCAATTGTTTGGGCAATTCATTATAAGCATACATTGATCGATCGTAAACATTTTTCCTATGCATCTTTTTTAGTTTTCCTCACTTTTACAGATGCGAAAAGAATGTGTTGGGCGCAACCATCTTGTGCTGATCTTATGTATGGATTGATTGCCCTAATTTTAAGTGAGCTTGCAGCAATAAATCAAAACACCTGCCCCCGAAGCTGACATTGGTTGTCCCAATGATCTGCTCCAGCTATTTTCATTACATTTGTGGCCAGCGTAGCCCAACGTGCCCCGTCATCACCCACGCCTGCTCAAACAGGAAGATAAACACAAGATAAAACAGACCTGCTCACACAGTGAGTATCTTCTCTTTCTTAACATAAATAGTATTTTGTAAGTGAATATTTCAATAATACATAAAAAATCGTGTGCGACTGGCCACTAGGGGGCACAAGGATGACATCAGCCTCCGTGTGAGCTCTGTCCCTATGGGTCCTGAAAGTGGCTTGAGCCCCCACCTTTGGACCCCCACCATTGATAATCCACGCACGATTCAAGCATGAATATGCCCCCCCTGAGGAAACAAACCCGGGTGAAAATGGTGGAGAATTCGCCGAGATACGAGGGATAGAACGGGGACCTCCTGGAGACGGCCCGCTCTGAGAGTGAAAGTAATGCAGCATATGCAGTTTTACCAGTGGCCTACTGTGAACACAGTGGATTCAAAGAAGCACTGAGGCCGTCATAGGGACCCCACGCCGAAACCACTCACCCCCCAGATGGGCATTGACTACAACACACGGCACTCCTACGATCCTACGAGCAGGGACCCATGGCGACTTCAGTGTACCCAGAGAACGAAATCCCAGTGGTGCGCCAACATGGAAAAGGAATGCCCCATTAGCCCTAGCGGGCCCTGAACCAGATCCTCCTCCCTTGTCTGCGCCACCCCAGTCATAAGATAATAGAGAGCCACCCCCATAGAAGAACTGGGTGCCGGTGTACCACAAAGAAAGTACGCACACCTGGAGCTCTCACCCTTCATGCCCCACTGTAGAGGCTCCTGTCTGCCAGGGCGAGTTCCGACAGGCTGCGGCCGTGCATAGCCCTACTCGAACGCTGTGAGGAAGACCTGGAGGAGACACCGAGATCGGCGTGCTGTATCACTGTGCTGGACGTGCAGCCCCTGAAGTTAGCTTGGGACACTTGTAAGTGACGGTCTGCACATTGGAATTGAACGGCCCGTGATCCCCACAGCTTCCCGACCATCTAGCTTTACCCCGTATGCCCCATATGGAGGAAAGAACTGGGGTCCGATCCCAACCGGCCTCATTTTCCAGTTGAGTCATAACAGCACAAGGGGAATTCATGGATCATATTGCGGGACTGGGTACAATCCAGCACTACTGACCCCACATCAAACTACAAGTGCAAAGGGTGCCCTGGAACCTGGAACCACACACTGCAGGCACGTATCACTGTAAGAACACCACGGAACTCAGAAATTAACCTGAGACACTGAATGGAACACAAAAACATAAACGGATGATAATCATACAAAAGGGGGCACTCCTGGAATCACTCTGAAGCCTCCCCGACACACAGGTCTCAGCACGTATGGCACCATTCAGATGGGGATCCCCTACAGCACCCCAGGCATTCTAAAACAACCAAGATGCTGTAGTGAACCCCGCAGGGTATGGTCTAGAAGAAGCAGAGGGAAGCATATGGCAAACTGAGACCCACGCCTCAAAGCTCAGTGAAGACGCCCATCCCTGTAATCACACTTGGAACAAATGTGCAAGGGGGGCTGTCTCACATCACGCCAGGGCTACAGAGTCCAGCACTTGAGGAAGTTAGACTACCTAGGAGACAGGGGAGAAGACCCAACAAGAAAAAGACAAGTCGACTTCAATCTTATGCCCCATGGGATCTTCCTAAAGACACAATTCCAGTAGGTGTCAAGTGGGGTGTCAAGCAGAAAACATTCCAAGATCTACCCAGAGGGTTGGGCCCCCGAGGTTGGGGTGAGTGCCCTCCTCTGACGCCAAAGACGGGTTGGCCCCTGAATCTTTCTCACAAGCGCTAATATTGGTGAGCCCCAAGGAAGGCAAAGATCCCAAGCATTGCATCTCCCTTCACAACATAGACGCAAGATTTATACCCAGGACCTAGCAGCCAGACTTGAGAGCCACATGTCCCTACTGATTCATCCCGACAAAGGTCGGATTCATTTTGGAAAGGCAGGGCGCAGATACGATGCGCAAGATGCTCCACTTAATTCATGAGTAGAGAACAACGACAACCAACCAACCACACGCTTTTGTCTATTGACGCTGAAAGAGCATTCGACAGGGTAGAATGGTGCTTCCTGGAAGCGGTACTGGTAAAAGTAGGACTGGGCCCAGTCTTCTGAAAGGGGATAAAAGCCATTTACACATTACCTAAGGCAAATGTCATGGTTAACTCAGAATATTGTAGATGGTTCAACCTGAGCAGAGGCACAAGGCAGGGCTGCCCCCTAACAGCAATTCTGTGTGCACTCTCTTTGGTGCCTCTGGCACAAACGCTTAGGTCTGACCCCATGGTGGAGGGACTACAAGTAGCCGGGAAGGAATATACGGTGTCTGTCTATCCTAACAATATCCTACTTCACATTAAAACTCCCTTGACATCAATTCCCAGAGCCATACATTTGATAGAAAAATATGGCTCACATCGGGCTTCAAAATAAACAGGTCCAAATCTATTCTGTTTCCACTACATGAAATCACTCCTGAAGAGGCCACCACACTTTCATCTCTGGGTCTAGCATTGGAGGACACCACTCTCTGCTACCTAGGAATAAATTTGACAAAAAAAGTATAGGATATGTACGGAGCAAATTTCCCCCATCTCCTGACCTGCTTCCACAAACTTGGAGAAATGGCAAAAACTTACGATCTCCTGGATGGGGAGACTTAATGCAGTCAAAATGATCTCTCTACCATGATTCCAATACCCGTTCCAAATGCTCCCCCTAAAACCCCCAGAGTAATTCTTTAGAGAAGTAAAGAGAGCCATCATAAAATTCCTTTGGCAGGGTAGAAGGGTGAGGATACCATATGAAGTCCTCATTCTACCCAAAGAAAAGGGAGGAGTAGGTCTCCCTGATCTTAAGCTGTATTACCGTGCGGTTCAACTGAGGGTATTGATCCCTCATTTGAGAGGAAGGCAGGACCTTCAATGGGTACACCTAGACAACCACAACCTGACCCCTGCTACAGTGTTGGAGAGGCTGTGGGTCCCCCGAAACAAACTGCTATGCAGACTACAAGCCCACCCCATACTAGGTACAATATGGGAAATCTGGAGGGAAGGAGCAGATATGAAAGGTATCACCACGTGGCCTTCTCCACTGAGCCATATATGGGCACCGGGTATACGCATAGAAATCCCTGAACATGCAAGATTTCAGTCATGGTATGAGGCAGGTTCGAGAGGGTGGGACAATTATGCAGAGGTGGCATCTTTCTTGCAATTACCGAACTTGAGGAGGCGCTGGGGATTCATCCGCTACTAGTCATCCCCTTCCTACAGTTTAAGGGCACTCTCACATGGAAAGAATGGCGGGCTAAGATTCAGATGGATCTCACTCCTTTTGAGAAAATGTTGGAAACAAAATCTGAGACCAGAGGTATGATTTTGAACATGTATAGGGTGCGCCTCAATACACAAGAAGGATCAACCCACAATTTAAACATAGGTGGGAGCAGGATCTAGGCATGGAGTTAGAGGCAGAAGTTTGGGCTAAGATCTGCAAGGGAGCTTCACAAGTATCTATTGCCGCACAATACAAACTGCACGCTATCAAAATACTCCATAGATGGCATTACGACCCTTATAGATTATCCAAAATGTTTCAGACAAGGAGCCTGTTATGCTGGCGTCAGTGTGGGGAGAGGGCCGACTACTGGCATATGTGGTAGGGATGTACCGGGATACAGATATATTGGAATGAGGTTCTTGGTTGGATCAAACACTTTGATAGGATCCCCCGTGAATCTACAACCCTCTTAATTCTCTTTGGTCTAGAAGACTGCAAAGGTGAACTGAACAGGGTAAAGGGAATTGTGCCCCCCCCTCCTCCTTGCTTCAAGGACTTGCTTGGCAATTAAGTGGAAAGCAAATCAACTACCGAGCAAGAGAGAGTGGATTGGTGTCACAACATCTATACAATGGAAAGAATCACTGCAGCTGTTCATGGCAGAGCTGCCCAAAATTAACTGATGTGGAAGGATTTTGTAAATGAATATTTGCCTACTTCCTCATAGAGTGTTGCATAGTACAAATGATGACTGATAAAAAGGTAAAGGCTTTAAAATTTGCTCAATAAGTCGAGTGTGCCTGGGTAACCTAGAGACGGGGAGTAAAATCTCCTGCTACCGCCAGATCCGGTCTTTGGACTAAGATAACACTGAAGGTGCACCTTACACAACGTTCATACGAATTGAAAACATGTGTTGATTTCAGAGGTGTAGTCCACACAGGGGGGTGGAGGGTGGTATGGGGGAGGGAAGGAGATGGAAATATAAAGTTCATGTTTAGGTTTGAGGTTACGGGTCACTGGGGACGAGAGGGATAATCAGAATGCAAAATGCTCTTAAATGCTACAAAGGTTACTTTAACCTATTTATCTTGTTGGATAAACCCTAATAAAACCAGAATAAAAAAATAGTGTGCAATGTTCCAAGTGCTTTTATTTTTCAAAGAATGTTCACAAGAAATTATAAACTCCAGGAAATTAACAATGTTTTAATGTTGTGGGTAAGTTGGAGCTGACAATGTTTTTTGTCCTTTTGTGTCCTTGTCTTGCCGTAATTAGCAAAAAATGTCAATGATCGTCCTTGGTGGTCCGTGTGGGAGAACACAAGTCTTTTTTGCATTTTGAAAGGTGAAAGTTCTTGTTTCTGTGCCTTCTTACATCATGATTGTTGATATTGGAAGCTGTGACATGGGCAGTAAGGTAGAAAGTATATGTGAACAAAAAACAAAAAAATACATTTAAGTAGCCGTTCTTTATTTTAATAACAAGTTAGCGTATAACTTATTCGAAAACTAATCATAAGTACAAGACAACCAATATTTAACACACAAATGAAAACAAGGTGTACTATTTGAGACCACGAGTTGCGTACGATTTGTGCGCTGTGAATTAGGTATAGCTCTGAATGGGATAGAGAACCACATGGAGAAAACGAAAAACAATCATAGCAATCATTCAGCTTGAACACCGCAGAGATGTCATTGTAACAATGCATGCAAGATAACTGTTCCAGAACTGAGCACAGTGCACAGGAACAGCGTTTACCCCACTGTCAATTAATTATTATGCATACAGAACTCTATCTTACTCATTTTTAATGCCAATAAAACTGTATGTAAACTTCAATTTACACAATTTCTGGAAATTTCATGGTTAGATCGTTTCCAAGGGCAACCACTCTGTACGATGTATCACACACTTCCACACTATCTTGTCGGTACATGTCCGGTCTGAATATAGTGAAAGTTATCTATTCTTATTTTTCTATTTCCCACAATGTATGTCCTTCGAGGGATTGATGCATAGCGTTGAAGGCCAAATTACCATAAGCACTTGTCTGATTCAAAGGCAGAGACGTTTAGGTTTCGATTTCGGGAAAGAATGCAGGGGAAAAAAGGCATTGAGGCGAGGTGTGACACTGTTAGGATATTATCGTGTATTTCGCAATGTAACTAGTGCAGTAACATAGACCTTAGCATGAGCTACATGGAGAGATGATCCTACCTTACACACGGTGCAATGAGTAGACAGATGAGCAAAAAAACAATTGTAGAATTACGCCCCCTATGTAAGACTGTTATTTACAGTTTTTTTTTACAAATCAACAGTGGGTTGCATAAATGTGTACAGATTGCAATTTGGGGATTATATAGAAGTATTACACTAATAATGCTATAATTACTGTTTGTATTGTTGAGGGCCTATGCAGTTTTTGTGCATGGTATGTGGGCATGTAGGAGTAATCGTTGTTTTGTGATAATAGAAAATATATCATGCTAGGGTAGGTACTTTGTGATGTTGTAGTTCATTGCATTGCAGACATTTGTATACTTTGTGGACCATCATAATTAGTACTTCTTAAGTATGCTGCTTTAAACAATGTGTATGTGCAATCTGTGCAGTTCCTGTGTTTCTCTGCATAATCATTGGATCTGTGGAAAAAAAAACTCCATGCAGTATTAAAAAAATAACTTCTACGTTCATTTGTTGTTATTGCACAGTCCGTTTTAGTGATGTGTGCACTAGTTACAGCAATTTGTAAGGTGTGCTTTTGCAGTAGGAGGAATAGAAATGGTGTATGATTTGGCTTTTGGAAGTGGTGGTAGTATGGTTGCAGTTAGATACCCCTTGACGTATTCTGTTTATCTGTTTCTTCTTTTTAGCAGTATTTCTTTATGTGTTTGGTTGTTGTTGATGTTTTGTAATTATTGTGGGATTGCACTGTAATATTGCATAATTGGGGGGGGAGTTACATACCTGTTGGCGTATTCTAACTGTTGATAGTTTGGAAGTTGTTGAGGGTATGTTTGTAGCACTGTCGTTGCAGAAGGTTGAGTTTGGCAGTTTGAATGCTGCAAGTAATATTGAAGTATTATGGTTACAGTTAGATACCTGTTGGCGTATTCCAACTGTTCATATTTTCAAATTTTTTCAGGGAATGTTTTGAAGCACATACATTCTTGTTGGTACATTTACATTTATCAGTATTGTGAAGTGCCTTTGAAGCACTATTGGTGTACCTAATAATATTTGTATATTTCTTGCTTTGGTATGGCCATTGTTAGACAGCTGTTGCCTTATTCTACTAGTTGGTGGCTTCAGAGGTTACTGAGGACAGTTTGTAAAACCTCATACTCAGTACTTTTTTTTTAAGTACTATGTAGGAAACAATATTAGTGTGTCGTTGTTTTTGTGACTGTAATCATTGGGTTATTGGGGAACAATGGTATAGCAGGCAAATAGTGTTTTTGTTGGTTAGTTGCTGTATGCTAATTTTATCCAGTCCCACGGAGTAGAAGGTAATTTAATTTTTTGCAATTATATATGCACTGGTGGGTGTTGGGGAGTAGTCTGTTCTAATTTTGTAGATCAGCAAGTACATTGTGGTTTCAAGAAAATTAAATAGGCATCTGCAAGATTTGCTGATAATCTCTGTTTTAGAGTAATGGAAGTATCATTGCATTCAAACCATCCACATTGCTTTTTAATTCATGCAGTATAGTGAGCTGTACTGGTTGTGGCGCATCTGTGGTAGATTATGGCTACTGTTGAAAAGGTTTTCTTGACAAATGAAATTTGCCCAAGTGTGAAGCTTGTAAGCTTGCAGTTTTTGGTTCCATCTGCATTGTTTCTTTAAAGCATTACTATTGGCTATGTGATTGCATGTGTAAGGTGGAACGATTATCGGAATTGCAAGTAGTATATAATATGCTATAGTTTGCATTTTCTACAAGTTGATAAAATTGAATGGATTTACAGTTAGGTATAGATACATAGACAAAGCGCTCATTAGGGACTTGTTCATGCATCACATGGTTGCAGAGAGTGCATATATGTTTCCACATATATGAAAACTGGAAGATTTTATTTATAGGTAGGTTTTTGCTTTCCAGTACTTGTAGTAAGTACATTAGAAATTCTTGTTGATCTTCTTGTGTGTTTATAGTGAATCTCACCATTCCAGCACAGTAGTCCAAGTCCTGCCTTGAAGAGGTAGTTCTCTTTGTTTGTGCAGTTGAGTATGTATTTTCCTTTTCAGTACATTTTTCTTTGGGTTTGGTAATTGATGGTGTATGAGCTGATTTCAATTTCTTTGGTGGTAATGTTGGTAGATCATGCATAAGTTTTGATTGCATTTGTTTTCTTTTACAAAGTTTGTGATTTTGAGAAACAGGGTACATTGTGAGATGGGGTGTGTAGAGTGTAGTAGTCTGTCGTACTCTATGATGCAAAGAATATCAGCGTTGACGTTACTTGCATCAAAATTGACTAGAAATGGTCCTTAAAGTGTACGTAGGTGTGACTCTGCTACGTTACCCATGCCTTCTTTAAAGACTGTGCTGCCAATATCAATCAATGCTTGATCTAAGGTTACACCTTGTGATTTATGAATAGTGACTGCGTATACTGTTCTCGGCATACATACATGTCTTTGAAAAGAAGAAATTGGGCTGTTGAGCGTCCTATACTTTTAACTTCTGAAAGTTTGTCAAAGTGGATGTTGACAAACTGAATGCTTCTGTCACGTGGATAGGTCTAGAAGCCAACAACTGTACCAAGTGCTAGATTCACTAAACCTTGCTCTACGTTAAGGTTACGCTTTAGCATTACTCTACAGTTTAAACACAATGTTAACATTTTCTCCAAACAAGCTGTGTTAGAGATAGAGTTTTCTTAGGTATTTACTAGTGCTATGGCTTGTTCACACATAGGTATTGTCAAACCTTGTACGTCCAGTTTGTCTGAGGAGTAAATTTGCACCATTAGTTGCATTTCTTTTTTCAGCATTGCTAGAGTTGGCATTAAGGACATACAGTTGCCATTTGTGTGTGCTAATTGTTCTATGACATTAGTAGCATGTGTTATGCCTGTATAGCGCATGGATTCATCTGGTATTTAGGATAGACTGAGCTTCCTTAGATAGTACACCAATCCAAATGGCGATTTAAAATATTGGCGTAGGTGAGGTCTGCAGACTGACACATGTTTTCAGTTAGTTCTCTGTATTGAAAATGTTGCCAGAGATTTACACTCCCTGTGCTGCCAATAGTTCTAGACACAGTTTGTGTCCTAAGGCATAGGTTCACATTTGACTGGTGTTAATTGAAGGAGATCTAAGAAAACAATGACATATTTTCCCCCAAAGAGTTCTTCGTAGTTTGTTTTGTGGACCTCTTGCAATCTGAGGTGAATCAAAGCCAACATTAGGTTGGAGACCAAGCTCACCTCATCTATTAGGAACATTCTCATTTGTTTCAAAACTTTGCATAGCTCCTTAGCAGCTTCTGTTGAAAGTTTGTAGTAGTCTAATTTGTTTTGGTGTTCTACTGGAAGGAGTAGCAATCGGTGTAAAGTGACTCAACCTATGTTGTAGGTAGCTAAACCTGTGGGGCGGCTACAACAGCTGAAAGCTTGTTGTTTGTACATTTTTGGAGGAATTTACTGATGATTTTTATTAAGAATGTTTTGCCTGAACCAGATTGACCACTTACATACAACAGTACAGGTTTATAGTGTTGACAGGTAAACGTTTTAGTTTCGTTCTGCATACCATGTTCACTTTCTTTACTTAATTCTAGGAAAATTGTACGCTATTCATTGTTTAGTTGTGATTTCAATAGAGAAAATTCTTCTACAAATTGCTCATACTGGCACATGGTGTCCTCTACTTCAGTCATGGCTAATTCTGCCTCATTTGCTATGGGTGGCTTCCAGTCAGAGAAGTTTGACTGCACTCAGGATTTTCTATATTTAGTTGTGCTTGAAGTTCTTCTTCTTGTTGGTGTTCATTGTCCAACATGTTTTTCTATTGCATAAAGTTTATATATGTTATGATGCTTTCACTTGCATTGAAAGCATCTTCATAGGAGGCATGGGTGTCTAATAAATCATCTTCTTTTCTCCATGGTTTAAAAAGTTGCAGTAGGGCCACGTAGTACAGTTTTCGACTTAGTATTTACCTTTTTCTCATCTGGTTTAATGTTGTTTTTGTATGAGAGATGTTGGGCTATGAGGTATAGGCACATGGTTTCTAAAGCAGTACTCCTGTCTGGGTAGTACATGTCTAATAAGTTGTTTTTCAAAATGTCCTGGCTGTTGTGATAGTTTTTGGCTATTGTTTCTAAGTCTTGGTACGATTTGAGAACTCTTTTTCTGGATACAGCTGGACCAAGGCTTAGCCAGACTAGGTTTTCAGATTTCCCATATAAGGCGGTGCCGGTTAAATGGTCTAAGGCTAAGTAGCAACCACATTCTCTATGGGAGAGTATTTTTATGCCAAAGCTGTACAATTTCTGTGACAGTGTGTTGTCTGATATGTCATCCCAGAGGTCTTTCAGCTCTGTTTTCTCTGCTTTGGTTAAGTATGCTGCAAATGCACAGAACACATGCTAGAAAATAATAACTTTCCTCCACGATGCCACCGTTATGGGCTGAGTTGCACTGAAAATAAATCTAACATGAAACTAACATAGTAATTAACCTTACCCTTTAAACATATAACAGACTCCCATAACAACATTTAGTGCAAACCAGTCCATGATATAAGCTGGGTGCAGATTGATGGAAAGGCAAGGTGGTCGGGAAAATAAAAATAAACTAAATGTGCAGGCTTAAAGCTGCGCTGTGTCTTAAAGTGTGGAATATGAGATCCGTTCTGCCAAAGACAGTGCATTGTTTCAGAGCAGGAAGGGCTGGAGGAATGTGACACTTTCGCTTCAACAATGCAGTTTGAATCTCACTTAAAGGCACAAATGAAATCACATGCTATTTAAATGGGCTGAATTGTCAAGGGGAGGTTCTTTTTGAGTGACACATGGTTTTATTAGAAAATGGTTTGAAGCAGAAGTGCTGGGGCTTTTCACGTACACTGGTGAGGGAAGCAGAAGTGCTGACAGAGACAGCTCACTGACTTTGGGGAGTTGAAAGGCTGACTCATTCTTTCTGGCAGAAATGGAATGAATGTGATGAATTCTACTGTCCCATCCTGTCCAAGTCAGGGAATATCGCCAACAGAGTTAGGTAATTATACAGTAATTGAGGGGCATGTAGTATATGTGAGAAATCCTTACAGGTTGTGTGATAGAAATATGTTTGTTTTTTAAGTCATTCATGATCAATATTTTAAGTGGATTTCCATTTATTAAGTGAGCTTTTCATGAAATAACAAGCTCTTAACTGCCAAGGATTGTGAGAGAAATATTCAAGGTTTCCTTATCAGACTGTGCACCGGCCAGTCAGCACAAATGTGTAAATGAAGCTTATTATCAGAAAAGCTATTTCATGTGGGCAAGCTCTCTAATGAAAAGCATTTTTATCAATGTTCAAGTATAAGTCACTGTTAAGGAGGACAGCATAATGCAACTGTTTGGTCATTTTCTGAATGTTAACATTTTATAAAGCCATAAAAGAGAAAAATGAATTGGACTAGGACTCTTATTATGTATGTGAGTTACTGTTAACACATAGGGCCTCATTCCGAGTACGGCGCTAACCAATGGCGCTATTAACGCCTTGGTTGACGCCGTACCCGGACCGGCAGCGCCTTGGTGGATGGCGGAATCACCGCCCCATTCCAAGGTTGGCGGGGCGGTAATTCCCCATTCACCAAGGCTCTTCCCCATTCCCAAATGAGCCCCCATAGGGCTGAATGGGAACGGGGAAGATGCAAATAACGGTGACCGTTCATTACGGTCACCGTTATTGGCTTGGAGGCCCCTTTGCGCCCTCGACTTTAACACCTGCTCAAAGCAGGCGTTAAGGGCGAGGGCGCAGAGGGAACTCGGAGTATGGCGGTAAGGGAATACTGCCACCGGTCTCGTTACCGGTGGCCGCTATCCCTTACCGCCATACTCGGAATGAGGCCCATAGACTGAGGTCCAACAGGGGGTAAGCCTATTTTACTGCAGGCGGTAATTCACATTACCACATATGGTAAAACATAAAATATTGTTTTTTCTTTGTGAGTTGAGTTCTCAGAAGTGCTAGGCGTGTGTGAGTACAACAATATGGTGTCGTAAAATAATCAATGTATTTTGAAACACAGCCAAAAGGACATAATGTGGTATTATACATCAGATGCCATAGAAAGGCATCAGCTAATTATTCTAAGTCCAGTACATTTCTACCATTAGTAACACTGGTAAAATAATGATTACGTAATGTTCTGAAGATACTCTCACTACTATAAAAATACCTCAACAAGCCCACCACCAAACCAAGAGCTAATAAAATACTGCCACACCGTTATACCACAAAAGAAAATACCATGAGATACTAAAACATATAGTCCAAAAAGATCTCTAAGATTATGGTGCATTGGCTCGGAAGCAGTAAAATAATTACTGGGCGTGGTCTTGCATCATAAAGTCTAACCATATTGTGCACTCATTCTCTGAATTAAAGCTGTGAGGTTATGCAGTACTGTGTGCTGACTTTACTCTTGTGATAGTGTTATTGGCAATACTATTGCCATGTCCCAGATTCAGTCTGAATGTTCAGACTTTGTTAGAATTGTTAGATTACATCGAGGTAAAGCTTTATGCTCATCCAAATTGGTCCTCAGAAAATGTGACAACATGGAAAAGCAGGATTAGCACAGAAGTAGAAAGAGACATTTGAAGGCATTTTTGACAAAGGAAGCATTGTCCATGTGTGTCTCCTTCTAATGTTCTGAGCGCCAGAACGCACATTGGAAAAGAACTGCATCATCAGACTCTGTGCAACACTTTGGTTTCTGCTAAACAGATCCATAAAGATGTAAGGGAAAGACAGTGAAGTCATCAACAAATTACAGTGTAGTTTAGACAATGAATGTGATCAGGTGCAGCAATTAAAACCAGAATTGAAACAGAGAGAGCTAGACACAGAATTGCAAGCCAAATGTAGCAATCTTGCGACTCAATTGGCTCAGAGAGAGAAACAACTAAATGAGAATGAGCAAGAATTAACCCATTTAAAAACAATATTGGAAGATATAAGGCAAGATAAAGAACACTATACTATGGAACAGGAGATATTTAAGTTACTGGAAGAAAATGAAAAAAAGCCAAAACATGTAATTATTTTCAGACACAGACAAGCAATAATCAACAAGGTCAGGGATAAGAATTCTTCTCACTGTCACAAATTAGAACAGCTTCATGGACAGTGCAAGAACCTGGAACTGCAAACATTTAATCTCAAATCTCTCGAAAAGTGACAGGGTACTGCATTCACTGGAGCTGAATTCAATCACAGCCCTAGCGAAGGAAATGTACCAACAGATGTCTGCATGTACACACCTGGTTATAACCCAATTGTAGGGTTTGAATCACCTGCAAATATTCACACACATTCTTGCCCACAAGAGACCAGGAATGAACAACAAAACGACACATACAAGAACGCACCATGTAGTCCTTTAAAAATTATTAACTCTATCAAGACTTTGATTAAACCATTCAAAAGGGGAGGCAAGTGTTGTTTGGAAGAACATTTAGAGGCTGCTCATGATATAATCAAAGCAGTTCAGATCCCTGCGGATCAATATAGATGGTACTTTTACATCACTTTAGATGCAGCATCTGCTTGTATCATTTGTGGTCTCAATGAACAGGAACATTTGTCATGGGAAAACTTTGAGAAGGAGATTAGACATCAATTCCCACCTTACCACTCTATGCAGGAAGCCAAGAAAGTCATTTATACTATGAAAGCAAAGCAACATTTGTCCCCTAGCCAGTTCTTTCAAAACTTAAAAGGAGCATTTTTACGTTTTGATGTGACCTTTAATCCTAACTCTGTAGAATTTAAAACTGCATACTTTTATGGACTCCAAAAATAATTTGTCTCCCAGTTAATTCTTGAATTTGACAGGGCAAAACCCCTAGAATGGATAATAGAACAGGGAACCAAATTGTATGAAGTGACATTTGGTCAGAAAGAGGAGGGCCCTAAGAATAAAGAGGCAAAACCAAAGTCTAAGGAATCCACACTAACAATCTTGGAGGCAACATCTGTAAAAATGCTGCTAAAATCAGCCCAAATTCAGGCAAAGAACGACATGACACCTAATCAAAGTGGCATGCCGACACAAAGGACATCACCCAAAACTCCTATGTTCCAATCCATTGATCCCAATGATAGAAGTTCTTCCATTAGTCCTTGATATCTTGGTAGTTCTCCCAGAATGGGATTTCGCCATGATATGGCAGGCGTAAATAACAATCCAAATCAAATGTATATTGGTCCATATCAGATACTAGGAGACAAGGGTAGATTTGACCAATGTATGTGGATAGAGTAATTGAAAATGGAATCCAGCATAGGGAACAGTTCCCACCAAAGGAAAGACAAAGTATGAAATATGTACCTCGCCAAAATAATCAGTCACCACCATTGGTTGACCATGGTCAAAGGATGGTCACTCAATGTTCTCCACCTCCTGTGTCATGTGAATTCACATGTAACACAAATAGAAATCAATCTCTTGAAAGATATCGGAACAGACCAAATCAGGGCGAGTTTATTAATTACCGGCCCAGACCACAAAGAGAGGAATTCTCTGACATGGACAGATTTCAATGCTTAGAGGCTCAAGTCAAAATGTTGTCTGAACAGATAGGAAAATTATGTGCAGTCCAAAAGCAACAACCAACTGAAGGTGCAGAAGGCCATAGCAGTGACAACCAGTGACTAGCTAATCACCTCTGCCCTGATGAAAACATAGATGCCCATGAATCGGTATTACCCAAATAGTTTGTTTACAATTGTTCGTATACAACCCAATTCGTATACAACCATTGAATCACCCTTGAATAAAAATACTGAATTGCTTGCTGATTTAAAAATGGGAAAACAAACAAATGAAAGTGAGACAGGGAATTTCAACACACACAAAAAGGGGACTGTGGTTCAATTTGTTGAACCAGACCATTCAGGTGTGTGAAGATGAAGAACAAAAAGTGGAAAGTGAGCAAGAAAGACCCAAGGAACAGAGAAGCAGATTTAAAAAGAATAGCCAATGTGAAAATGAAACACAAAATGAACAATTAGGATCAACAGATAGGTTATCCTTGCTTGATAATCAAAATACTGTTGATACCGACGCAGAGGAAACAATTGCCAAAAAGGCGGGTGCACGTCAGTAACCTGAGGAATATTTTGAACCACAGATATTCCAAGGGACAAAAATGACAGGGTCTGTACAAAATGCAGATTAGTGTCACATGCCAATAACTGACATTTTGTCACGTGAAACTTACTCAGCCAAGAGATTGCAATGTAGAAATAAGTAGAGAGGACCCAGACAATGGGAAAGGCACAATGAGAAATTGGGGGTAAATACTAGTGGTCCCAAGTCAGAGGGGCCGTCAGTGGCTACACTCCAAATGGGTTCTGAGCCTAGGAGAATAGACAAGGAAATTGAAAATGAAGTGGGCAAAAAGGAGTGTAAAATGTCATCTCACATGCCCATTGGCCTAGCAATTCACATTTTTTATGCATACTAGAAGAGGTTGAAGATAGGTACTATGCTCCTATCACTATTGAAGAAATATGTAATGCATTTGCAATGATTGACACAGGCACCCAAGCATCAATAATGTCAAATGAACTAGTCAAAAGCATCAATCAAAGGAGAACCCCACAAAGTCATGAATAGCTGAGGCAAAATGAAGGCCCTGTGCCCAATTTCAATGGGGAAGAGATACCTAATGAAGGTGTCATAGAAGCATTAGATGAGACAGGAAGTGTTGGTCACACCCATTAATGAAATACCCTTTCAACCTGAAGGAACCCATCCCATATAGTACCAAATTCCCTAATCAACAGCTAAGAAAACTATATATGAGAGAACGTTTCAATCTCCTCCCGACGTGCAAAATCATGGCGATCAGGATCCAATCAAACATCAACACCTGCCGGCTCTGCACTGAACCCTCCAACGCAGAAACAATAAAACACCTTCTCCTCAACTGCCCGGAGCTAAGAATCGTAAGAGCCACATACCTGTGCAACCTTCGTACAGATTATTTAGGATATCTAGAAGAGGAAGATTCAACATGGTGGAACAGGCTAATGTCAGGGGAAAAAACGAGATGAACTATACCGACTGTAAAAATCTTAGAGACAGCGTTCCATATGTTCACCCTTCGCTCCTTAACAGTAACCACTCACCAAGATCCCGATGAGAGAGGTTGTCCTTTAAAGATACCCGAAGCGGAACGCTCTGTGGAACGATAAACTGGGTGCATGCTCGGTCGACCTAAAGTCTGCCCTGTCTGCCTGCCTTAGTTCAGTCTTCTCCTTCATCTGGTTTTCTCCCTGTTATGTGGCTCTTCTGGGACGAGCAGCAACAGTTTTGTAAAACGTTGCTAAAGCAATTATAAACAAAGTAAATAAATTTAAAAAAAAATACCCTTTCTTATAGGGATAAATTGCATGAAGGGATGATTGCCCCTCATTGACAGGGTAAATGGAGTATTGTGGTCTTTAGCTAAAAAGCCATTGCGACCTAAGAAAATGATGAACTCAAGCAACAGTGAAAAAGAATGGCACACCGTTGCTAAATCAGAAAATGCATGGAAGTATATCTGGCAAATACTTGACAGATAGGAGATCCCAAAGTTTAAAATGAAGAACCACCACATCTTTGGCATAGGTGACCCCAAGTTGGAGCAACAAATTGTAGGAAGAGGCATGTTAAAGATTACAATTGGCTTGAAGAGCATTCATCACAATGTGTGGATCGTGAGTAGAACACGAAACACATTTTATTTGGGAAATTACATCATGCACAGGATGTGTATGGTATTAGACTTTCTAAATCAAAAAGTCTGGACCAGGTTGGGTGGAGCCGCACCTGAATTTTAAGAAAAAAGACAAGCTTACCTTTGTGCCCAAATGACGACATATGCAATTGAGCTTCAGGTTAAAAAGGATGTTTCCATTTCTGCATTTACCAGACAAGTTACAGTAGCATTAAAATACAGAAAGGGACAACAGATACAAGATTCTGATGCACTTGTATGTTAAAATGAATCCATAAAGCAGCAAGGGTGAAAAGGCGAATATACACCACTGATATTGATTGGGGATGGACCCATTCAAATCCTGTTGGACAATAAAGCGTGTCAAGACATTCATTTAGAAGAGAATTCAGCATTTGGAATGGCAATACAGAAATCTTACTATACTGCGGATTTAAGTAACCCAGTGACCTGGAACACTCCTGAAAACTATGTGACGCACAGGGTGAATTACCAGAATCATTGGAGTCTAAGCCTAAAGGAATCTTTAAAGTTCAGTCTGTGTACCCTTATGGGCCATGTGAAATGGTGTGCTGCCATAAGGATGATTGAATTCTATTCGAATTAGGTGAATCTAAAAGAGAAAAACAGCCTATTGAAATGGAGGTCAATATTCCAAAATATTTAAGCATAGCGACTCTCCAGCGAGATACTGCCACACGGTTAGAGGAAAGTACAGAGGTTCCTCCATTGGAGAATTTCCCAGAATTTTGTAAAATGTTAGAGGAGCAGATTCAGGCTGCAGATGCTTACACAAATGAAGAAAAGGACCAATTGAGAACAATATTTTTTGAGTTCCAACAGGTTTTTGCCAAAGATTTCTATGACAGTGGGCTTACCGATTGGCATGTTGCCACACTATCAGAGGACATGGTAGGGAGCCAGTATTGGTGAAGCGATATAGATTACCCCAGGGATGTTTGGAATCACTAGATGAAATAGTCAAAAATGTAGAATCTAGAGGAATCATTAGGCCTATTCATAGTGCATCAAATACTTCTATATTAGGTGTGCTAAAACCCAAGAGCCAATGGCGGTTGTGTGAAGATCTATGAGAATGAATCAAAAAGGGTACCTGTTTCAAGGTGGCCCTTTCCATTTATTGATCAGGGTCTTGCAGAGGTTCATGGGTCAAAGGTATATACCACCTTAGACCTTACAGCTGGATACTGGTGTGTGCCACTAGCTGAATACATTCAAAATGTATTTGCATTTTCATTTGTCAAATCGCAATATGCATGGTCCCAGACCCATTTCGGGTATGTCAATAGTGGGAGCGAGTTTTGGATATTCCTGAGCAGGGCACTCCCGGATGCAGCTGAAAGAGGGACAATAGTCTATATGGATAATGTGCTAATCAAAAATAAAATCTGAAAAGCCACTTTAATGAGATTATACATGTGCTCAGTCAGCTACATAAGGCTGGGGCAAAAGTATTTTTACAGAAAGCCCAGTGGTGCAGAAAAAGGGTAAACTTCCTTGGCTATGAAGTGACAAAGCATGGATTAAACCCACAAAAGAAAAACGTGGAAGCAATTCAGTAACTAAATGATACCACTAACTTGAAAAGTTCAAAGAGTTTGTTAAGAATGACAAGTTACAACACAAAATGTATTGAAAATTATGCAGTGATTACATAACCTTTAACAAGATTACTGAAGCAGGGTGTACCCTGGAAATGGGAAAAGGAACCAAGTGAGGCAGGGGCCATGCTAAAAGGTTGACTAATAAAAGTGCCATGTTTGACATATCTGATAAAAATTAGGATTTCTTTGTAGAAATTGTATTCGCAGATCAATTTATGTCAGAGGTGTTATATCAAAAAATGCCAATAAAAATAAAGTAAAAAAACCCAGATAAGAATAACAAAACCATTGCATATGCTAGCAAAGCATTGTCACAGGTAGAAACTAAATTTAGTGAATGTGAACAAGTGCTTCTCACCACTATCTAGGCATTACAATATTTCCCTCACATAATTCAAGTGGAGCGAGTGATTATTGAAACAAATCACCAGCCTCTGCAATTTTTGCAAAGAGGATCAGATAAGGGAGTTTGGCAAAGTCAAGAATCACCTCATGGACATTAGCACTTCAGGGATTTCCAGTAGAAGTGAGATATGGACAAAATAAAAGCAGTTGCTCAAGGGCTCGCAGAGTTGCATGATTGTGCAGCTGTCTTTGCACCTGATGACACCGAGCTAGAGACAAGTTTAAAGGAATTTGAGCAACCCCCACACAAGGCTTTCAACTAAGAAATATGTAACGATTTACGAGCTGTATATGCAGATGGATGTGCATACCTTGTAGAACATGATACTGAAAAAGGACTCGTAGCAGGAACAGGCAATATATGGTTCAAATGTGACAGCAGTTCAAGAGTAAGCATGAGGATACGCCCCAAAAGTGGTCAAGTGGCAGAACTGGTCACTATTTATAAGGCAATATCTACAGCAGTAGAAAATAATCTCAAAGAAATAGTTAAGTCACTGATTCGATAATGCGTGAAATAATTTTGTGGAGTATTCATCTGGTTGGAAATTGAAAGGTATGCTCACATATTACAAGAAGCCACTTACACATGGCAAGATGATTCAAGTTATAAACAAACTTGTGTCAGAAAATGACCCGATAATCCATTGGCGGAATATATGCGGTCATTTGAAAACACCAGGTGAGGATAAGGAAGGAAATGATAAGGCAGATCAATTAGCCAAATTTATTCACCAATAATTCTATTGGTGAAATACAGATGGATGCGATAACAGGCTCCAAAACTCTGAAAACAGTTGAACAGCCTCTGGTGCAATGGAGCTTTCATAGTACAGATCAAGACTTGATTAAGGCACAAAAGGAAGATCTCATTTTAGGCCCATTTTACAACCATTTGTTCGATGCAGAACAAAATCAACTGACTGAAGAGGACTGCAAAGGGAAAGAGGAATTTAGGGTGTCATTAAAAAACAAAAAGAACATTAATTTACAAAATGGACTGATGATTACAGAATCTTTGACAGGCCAAATCCAATGGGTTGTGCCTTTGTCATTTCGGGGATTGATGTTACATCATGCCCACAATGCAATAACAACAGGACACAGAGGTTCACAGAAAACCTTGGACATTTTAAAAGATTACTGCTATTGGCCGCACATGTCTCAGGATGTTGAGCTCTATACCAGAGGGTGTTTAGTATGTGCACAGTGTCAGCCTGCATCACGAGTCCATAGAGCACCATAAAAGAAAAGGGGTTTGACACGTCCATGGTCTGATTTACAAGTCAATTATGTGGGCCCTGTGAGGAGATCGTCAAGAGGAAACAGGTACATGCTGCCAGTCATTTTTCTAATGTATACGTGGGTGGAGTGCATTCCAGCTCCAGACGGCAGTGCACAAACGGCAGCCACTTTACTTGTCATTTATATTTTTTCGAGATTTGGTTTACCCCAAAGAATAGAATCAGACAGTGGAAGTAATTTCACTAGTGCGATAATGATAAAATCTGGCAACTTGTTGGGTGTGAAGAAGAAGCAACACATTTCTTACCAGCCCTCCTCTTCAGGGGGAGTGGAACGGTGTAACAGATAGATAGTTCACATGTTGAAAACGTTTGCAGCTGAAGCAGGATCTAGCTGGGATTTGTGGATTCCATTGGTACTAATGGCTCTGAGGTTGACTCTCTCTAAATCAATAAATCTCAGCTCCCATGAAATCTTGACAGGAAGAAGAATGGTTTTGTCGCAACACTTACTTTACAGAACAACTGAACATGTTCTTGTAAATGCGTCCGCAATTTATGAATATGTGGAAGAATTGCAAAAGCACTTGCAATATGAGTTTGCATTTGTGCCCCGAAATATGTAAAAGGACACTGATAGTGCAAAGTCATATTACCATAGGAAGACATCTGTGAGAGAATATGAAGTAGGAGACCAGGTCTAAATTTGCAGCATGGCAAGTGCCATATAGAATTGTAGATATGGTTTCATGATACAGATGATAGAGTTTGTCCATGTTAATCAAATTAAGCCCTTTCACGCAAAACATGAGGTGAAAATGCTAGAGCGAATTGAGACTAGCAGAGAGTGAAAAATAAAGCTCTTACCTATTAAATAGAATTACCATAGCAGGTGATAGATGTAAATAGTGTGGAGATATCAAAATGAGATTTGAAGACATAACAAGGGAAAAATATATCAAATTAGCACTGGATCCCTGGAGGATACCCCTGAACTGTAAAAGGGGGTGAAGATGATGACCCCAAAATGGAAATCCTGATTACAGAGAAAAGGAGGACTGGCTGTATTTCATGTATGGCAGAACAAAAAAAGGAAATCTTTTGGCTACTTTTGGTACCAGTAGTTAGGAATTCTCCAGGCATCATGTTTGCAGAAGGACAAGTTCTGCTAGAGCCGGGACCGGTGAAGGGGCCCCTGAGGGACCCTCGGATGTGGAAACAAGGCACAATCACCACACACGAATGGACATGCCAGACACGAGGTTCTGTTCCCAAAATATAGGGTTTATTGCAATACAAAATAGTCCCAGTTGGCCAAATGGTCCCACGCCCCGCGATGTGTGTCTAACAGACGTCGGGGGATGCAAGAGAGTGAGAGACATACATCAGTTACATATATACAAAAGGAGCACCTTACAATCAGCAATGACACAGTATGACACATTCAATGCCGCCCCCAATTCATTTCCCTTTGAATTAGAGGCGATGATTGACCATTGTGACAAATATGACACCTTAGACCACCATATTTAGTAACGGTTTGCAATCTCCAATTTTACAGACACCATTCTTTATTTGCGAGAACACAGCGTTTCTGTTTTCATGGGCAAGCTGCGCATAGGAGACTGGCACATAGCAAGCCTCACTATCTCTTAGTTTCGATTCTCGCTCTAGAGGTCAGCCCGCTCTCCAGGCCTCACTGTGCTCAGAAAGGGGGGCCGCAAAGAAGAACATAATTCAACTCTTTAAATGCTAGTTTCATAAATTGCTATTCTTTCAGGAGACTCTCTGGCATTCGTGTACTGATTAAAATGCCTTGCTCCCTGCCTTCACGGATATGTGAGGGAGGGAATCGAGCATTTCTGTCTGGCTTTCCAGTGTAATGTTTCAACATATTTCTTAGCCTTGGATCATTGAAGTGAAATAAAATCTACAGCAAAGCAGTTTTATATGAGGCAAAGTGGCAACGTTAGAGAGAGCAGAGAGAAAACAAAATGGCGATTCTGGTCATCTTAAAATGGCCTCCCTCTAGTTGAACTGATAGCTACGTAATAACTAATGAGTATATATTCTTAACACTGTAAATGAGGCGATTGGTCTTCGGCCAACCAATTAATCATGCATTTCCTTCCCCCCAAGGGGTGTGTAATATTTCTGGACTGACACCGGCATCAGGAATTGCAATAGAAGAAGCAGTGGGTTTTATATTATGGAATAGAAGGTTGTTGTACCAGACCATGCATATTAGCCTAAGTCCTGATTTGGTGATCTAAAGAGTTCTTAATGGATCAGAAATAAAATCAGAACAAGTGCAGGAATTCAGGAATGGGTGCAGCCCTGTAAAGGAGAAGCTCAGAGGGCAACCAAGAAAATAATGCTGCAGTTAGAAAAGACTTTCATGAGTTTATCTACAGCCAATGCTGTATCTGTAAACACATTGAGTAACAAAGCACATGCATTGAGTTATGATTTCAAAAAATTGCAACAAACTTTAGACTCAGGTGGACAGAGTGAAGCGATCTGTTATGTGAATGAAACAATTCTGGCCCTTAACGAGCAAGTCACAATATTAGAGCACTGTACCAATATCATTGTTAAACATGATAAACTGCTACATGACCTTTTAAATGTGGCAACTGCATTTGAAAACATTATAACAAAGTATTTATAGGAAATTCAAAATGTGGTATCTCATCTGACATCGTTCATCCAATGATGGCTCAGAGTTCAAAAAGGGAGGTGGAGATAATCCAAGAAAGAATTGCATTTGAGATGGGGAGTGCAATAACATTATATATTTATATGGCTATTATGGAAATAGGTATTCAACACTGCATTTCGTTTATCACCCCAGAATTGATTTATCAAACTAAATTGGTACATAATGTAGGTTTTTGGCAAGATGACAAATATGTGAAGATTGTAACTCCAGAGATGGTAGAATTTCAAGCATGGGACCCTGATGTATATCTGATACCAAAGTTAGATATGTGTATACAATTCAATGAGCAGAAGTATATATGTTCAGGCAAGTCATTTATACCTGATGCAGCGGGTGCTATTTGTGGGTTGAGGTCAGCCATTGGGGTGTCTAAGGGGTGTGAAGGATTATAAGTAATATCAAAGTTGAGGAGTTAGCCTTTGCTAGATTGATTAAGCATAGATGGTTAGTGAGTAATTCAATGACAAATTACTCAATTGCTCACCTTAATCATGAATCTGTTATTTTCAAATGATTGCAGCATAGCGTGTTCTACATATCTGTCCCTAAAGATACAGTGCTTTCGGTGGGTAGATTGACCCTGTTTCATGTCGATGGCAATTTGTAGTATGGGGAAGTGGAGAACATTTACTTCTTTCAGAAAAGTGCATTTCCTATTGATCCAGATATTCAGTTCTTACTAAAACATAAAAGCATACACACAATCAGAATGAATCTGAACAAAGATAACATTACTGTGAGTATCTTAGGCCTAACAGAGACAGATAGGTTCAATTGGTGGACCTGGGTGGAAAGAGGTTTAGTGATTTTTGAATTTCCAATGGTGTTTGTTTTGATATGGTTGATTGTACTTACAATTAAGATGAAGATGATGATGTTTGTTTTAATGATGATGGGGAGAGAGAAGGTCCAATTGGCAGAAGCACATGTGTTTTAGAGCATATATGTTTGTTTTTCCTGCAGTGTTTTTGGGTTATGTCCCAGCAGAAATAAAAGGAGGAGGTGTAGGAAAATTCAAGGTAGTTCCGCATTTCATCATCTACATGTTAATGAGGTATAAGGGAGTGAGACTCATATATGTGACTCAAGGCTATGAGACTTGTGATGAATCTAAATAGATGCCAATGCACAGAACACATGCTAGAAAATAATCACATCCTCCACGATGCCACAGTTAAGTGTTGAGTTGCACCAAAAATGAAACTAACATGAAAATAACATACTAATTTACCTTACTCATTTAACATACAACATACACAGACTCCCATAGCAAAATGTAGTGCACACCAGTCCATGATATAAGCTGGGTGCATATTGATGGCAATGCATGGTGGTCTAGAAAAGAAAAAAATAAACTTAATGTGCAGGTTTAAAGCTGCACTGTTTGTTAAAGTGTGAAATGTGAGATCCGTTGTGCCAAAGACAGTGCATTGTTTCAGGGCAGGAAGCGCTGGAGGACTGTAACACTTTCTCTTCAGTGATGCAGTTTGAATCTCAGTTAAAGGCACAAAAGAAATCACATGCTAATGTAATGGGCTGATTTGTCAAGGGGAGGTTCTTTTTGAGTGACATATGAGTTTTAGAAAATGGTTTTAAGCAGCTTATTACTCACACACTGGCGAGATAAGCAGAAACGCTGGCAGAGAGAGCTGACTCACTTCAGAGAGTTGAAAGGCTGACTTGTTCATTCCAGGCAGAAAGGGAGTGGACACAATAATTCTTCTATGTCATCCTGTCCAAGCTGAGTCAGGGAATATCGCCAACAGATTCAGGTAATTATACAGTAAATGAGGGGCGTGTAGTATACATGAGAAATGCTTACAAGTTGTGTGATAGAACTATGTTTATTTTTTTAAAGTAATTCAAGATTTATATTTTACGTGGATTCCCCTTTATGAAGCAAAACTTTGCCAAGGATTGTGACCAAAATATTCAACGTTTCCTTATCAGACTGTGTGCTTGCCAGGCAGCAACAAATGTCTAATTGAAGCCTATTATTAGAAAGGTTAGTTAATGTGTGTGAGTACTCTCTAATGAAATGCATTTTACCCATGTTCAAGTATAAGCCGCTGTAAAGGAGTACAGCATAATGCAACTGTCTGGTCATTTTCTGAATTTTAACATTTTATAAAGCCATAAAAGAAAAAAAAATGAATTGGACTAGCACTCTTATTATGTGTCTGAATTATTGTTAACACATAGACTGAGGTCCAACAAGTGGTAAGCCTATTTTACTGCAGGTGGTAATTTGCATTACCACATGTGGTAAAACATACAATACATTTTTTTCCTTGGGAGTTAGGTATGTGTGTGAGTACAACTATTTTGTGATGTGAAATCATCAATGTATTTTGAGACACAGCCAAAAGGGCATAATGTGGTATTGTACATTAAAAACCACAGGAAGGCTTGAGCAAATTATTCAGAGTTTACTATGTTCAGTACTTTTTTTTACCGCTAGTAACCCTGGTAAAATAATAATTAGGTCATGTTCTGAAGATAGTCTCACTACTAATATAAATACCCAAACAAGCCCACCACAATATATTACCAAGAGCCAATAAAATACCACCAAACACTGTACCACAAAAGAAAAGAGCACCAGATACTAAAATATATAGTCCAGTCAGATCTCTAACAGGTCACTGTGAAATACAATCCACCCTGGATTAAAGAAAAAACATACAATGATATAAACAGCTGTAAAAAATACCACTACAAAAAACAAACAGGGACGTATAAACTGGGTGAAAATAAACAAAGAACATTATACTAGTTGCATGCAGACAAAGGAAGGGAAGGTCAAGTAAACTTGGAGAACAAGCGAAAATAGTGTGAAATACTTTTTTTTTTTACTTTTCCATTTTTTGCAGCATTGTCTTTTTTCACTTGTCTTTTTGAAAGTGTTACTTTTTCCTTCCTACTAAGACATTCCAACATGAGAGCTTAAGTGGAGACAACATCATCATTTGGGCCAACAATCTTTCACAACCAAGGAAGCAAGTACAGAAAAATGAAAAACAGCTGACAGTTAGCGCTTCTTCAAAGTGAACGAAAACTGCTAGAGAAAAGAGCCACAGCAGGTACTCTGCACCTTCTGCAATGCACCTCTATGCCGTGGACCTAAAGATGTTCCATCTCAAAGCCTGGCAACATATATTATGATACATCATCTAGTGCTAATACATTGGAATGAGGTCAATGATGACTATCGTAAACCACATGAACATCACAAAAGAAAAATGCATGGTGCCCATTCCTTGCATAGGAGGCAATCAGCACCACCTGCGTAACCTCCATCCATCCACCAGTGCATCAACAACTCCAACTGCAAATGAAGCCTCGCCATCAGCAGTGGTATCCAGTAATAAAAAACTCCTCTCTTACTGACACCCAATCTAACCATGATGAAAGTCATGTATACAAAATTCTGCATCTGTGTAGTTGAGGAAGATGCCACATCTAGCGAACAGCCAAAATTAATCACAGATCACCGGAGTACCTGTCATAGTTAGATTTTCTATTAAGCAGCAATTTATCCCCTGCCCCCTTTTTTTCTAAACTTTAACAGCTGTATTATAACCAAGTGGGTATTTACCTGGTGCACTGCCTCATAACTCTTCCCAGATTCAGTGATGAAAGTCCTGTGTGGACGATGCCTCAAATAAGTAGCCAAGGGAGAAGCCACAGTTAAGGAATGGGAGAGATGCCACTCCGTGTGAACAATCATTATACTACAAAGGTCACTAAGAAAGATTTCCATACATCTCCTGCTTTCATCTGCAGCAGTATCACTATCTTTTGAATATAGGTTTACCGTTTAAGGGAGTTAACTGGACAACATCTAGTGCAAATCCACTGGGATGATGACAACAATGCAACTTCAGGAAAATACAAAAATAAGCACATTACAAACATGAATTTGCACAACACCAGCAATTGAACTACCTCAAAAAACTATCCAAACACCAACAAGTACTGCATACCCCAAAATACCTTGAAAGTACAGCAAATTAAGAAAATAATAATGAACAGCATCTGATAGCAATGGTCAGTGTAACTAACACATGCAGACTGCAAATACACCTTCAAATGTGTAAATACAGTCTAACACTTTCACATTAGACACACTCATTTCATGTGCACAGTCAGAGTTCAGGAATCAAAAGGACACTTCAGAAAATTATGGCTTTTATATTTACCAAAACAAACACCAATAAAGGAGGACTATATATCAATGAAACTACTGAGATGGCTGACACATTTTCAGCACAACATTGTACTAAGCCCTACGCAAATGCAAAAGTAACAACCACCAATAACAAACAAGCAAACTGACATAAACCCATTTTAATCCATCTAGCATCATTCATAGCTGCGGCTATTCGACGTGGCTACAGATCCTGATTTGTACCCGCGACTTACATGCACATTTTCCTGCAAGCCCCAAATGAAACTAAGTTGTCCTTCAAACCTTCAAATCAAATAAGTGAACAACTAAGTACATAAAATAAGAAACACAAATACAATTATGAACTATATCATCCACAAGAACATTTGATTATTACACAGAAAATGTATATTTATAGACGCAGCTTTAAATATACCCGTGGTTCCAGCTGCAACAAATGAAACACAGAAGAGCGCTATACAAGAGCCCCTCATAAACGTCCAATGGTAACTGTGACTATTTCCACTGAACCAAAACTGTCCCCAACATACCTACCAGCACCACCTCAACTTCTAATGGTCCTCCTCCACTCCCCTAGCCTTGTAAAATCCCCCAAAACACTCAATGCATGTAAGATGCCACCCCACCCAAAATTTTGAATAGTAGCGGCTACCACATGTTCACAATCACAGGATGTGTCACTTGCTCAAACATAGCTGTGGCTGCAATGGCGGAGGTGTGTGTGTGTGTGTGTATGTGTGTAACTGCGATTAGTAATGCTGCACGCTGGGCAGTTGTTGGATAGCCGTGAATACTAACACTAGTACCATCCACCAATTAGAAAGTACAAAACAGACACATCATACGCACCCGACTAATGCCAGCTACTAGACATTCAAACTAGGAATCATTTTCCTGGAAACAAAGAAATGATGCATATATCATGGCTGTCTTTTAAACTGTGTGGCTGATTGGATACAGTTGGCTGTTTTGGTTGCTGGATTTTTGTGAGAAACTAAATATTAACATGGACGTAGGTTTGAGAAATGTTACAATTAAATGGATTGGTTTGCAGTCAATTCATTGGTTCGAGGTTTTTCGAAAATTGTTAAGTGTGATCAGTACCCAGACTTCATACTAATTCATTGTGGATACAACGATTTTGGAAATGTATGAGGGGTGACCCTTACTTTAAAGATGAAACAAGGCATGGGAAAAATAATGGAACTATTTCCTCACACCATTTTTATCTTCTCCAATCTCACTCAGAGGCATACATTGAGATGGACCACCAGATGTAATGGTAAAATTGAGAAATCCTGGAGAAATGTTAATAAAGCAGTTTCAGTATTTATGACAGACCACAACCAATTATGGAATGCGAACAACAACACACATTTCTCCATGGTTAATTTCTATATACAAAACAGAATACACTTAACCAATGTCCTTCATAACATCCAAACAGTACTCCTGATGTTATAAAGTTCTACACTCAGTTTCACCCAAACAGTCCTCTTAAGGACTGCTCATCATACATAAATGCACAAACACTAGCTGAAAAATGTTTTTTATTATACCCACGGCTATGGTTAATTGACTTTTACCATAACCGCGCCACGAAAAATCAGTTAAAAGGGGGACTGACTACAAGTTTTATACCACAATCCAACTTAAATGATGAATACAGAACAGCACTACTTGTGTACTTATGTAAAGTAACGTACAAATAAGAATCATGAAAAAATACATAGAAGTAAACTAGATAGGCAAATATTGCACACCCACACAACATAATACCATAAGTGAGAATACACAACCTAAAATACATTGTATGGCACATCTAAAACTAGACTACAATTGCTCCTTTTTACATTAATTTTGTTAAACAATGTTCTTCTATCTTTCTCAATAGTCTCACATACTTCAAAAGTCTGAAAACACACATCCAAAATAAAGACTCTCTAATACCTACCAGATCACTGACCCAGTGATTTTTCACACCAACATCACTATATCTAAATAAAAAGTACTTCCAAAAAAAATATAAAACACTTAGACCACCAAACTATATAGCTGCGGTTACTGTGCTACACATACCCTCAGCTATCTGTAGTCTTTTGTAGCCTTGGACATAGCCGTGAATATCAGCAAAATGGCTGAAAAAAATGTTTTCCTGCCACCCTGTACCTCACCAAATGCCCCCTCATCTGTGCCAGCTCCACCCACTCCCGAGATGGCCTCCTCACCTTCCGTACCCTCTCCCTTCCCCCCACAACAAACGCTGCTTCTATGACGTAGTTTGCTATGAGATGTCAGCTATTCGTGACTATAGCCGAGGTTACAGAAAGCATTGTGTTGCAAACTCGGTCCATGTACCTTTCACGTAGTGCCCTGTAACCTCTACCCTGATGTCATTTGTATTTGTTTTACCCTTTTACCCACAAATAGCTTTTTACTGCGTTTCATTTTCCCATAACCTCGTAACCTTGGCTACAACTGCAAATATCTCTTGCATCGAGAGAAAAACAAGACGGCGGTTGTTTCATTTCTGAAAACCATGATGCTGCAATGCACCATGGGAGATATAACTATAATTTCTGTAGAAGGGGAACCCCCTTCTCCATCAAATTTTTAAATAATGACTGCATGGAATAACCCCCAACCACGTATGGATAGCGAGTCAATGCTTTATGCCCAAGTTGTTTCGGACCTTGTCCAAAAACTGTGTAGTCTGGGGGTGGGGGGGCGTGCAGACTTTTAATCACTTTCAAGGGTTCGGCCAAATCTGTTGCTCAAATCATAAGTTATTAACAATAGAAATTTGAGGGGTTCCTATGTGTCTCTGACTCACCTTAACTATAGGGTGGCTATTGCCGCCCTACAATGAATCTTACAATTATGTATTTATATTGATTGACTTATTCTTGTGCACTAATATTCTAAAAGGCTTAAGAATTAGATAAGAATTGTATGTATTAATTAATTTTGGCATTTGTAGAGCACACCTTACCCTGAGGCATCTAGGCACTGATATTCTTTAGAAAGGTACATACAGATTAAAGGCATAGCCATAATGAGTTATTGTGCATTGCATGGTACAACAGATGAAAGTGCTTACATGTAAGGGTATAACTTGACAATAAATGTAGGCGAGTTGCGATTACATTTCGTGGTACAACAGATGCATATCGTGTGTAAATAGGCAGTACAGGTAGGCTAATTGCATCAAACTGTGCTGATGTGTTGAGGCATGGAAATTCAGCAAGATGATAGGAGGTTGTGGTTAATTGTGTTGTTCTTATGTGAATAGTCAGGTTTTCAGACTTTTGCGGGAGGCCCAGAAAGAGGATTCTGATCCTAGTGTATGCCAGTGTTTAGCAGTTATCATGTGCATAGTTAGTGTAGGTGACACCCAAATCGTCAAGGAGCTTGAATAGTGGTTTTGTGAAGAATTTGTAGAGTGTGGGTGAGATGCAGGATCCTTGCGGCACTCCACAGGAATCTGGGGCTGGCAGCACTGCTGCGGTGGGTGAAAAGAACCTCATGGTTCTATTGGTTAGGAGGGATTGTATCTAATATATGGCATATATGGCAGTTGAGACGTGGGTTGCCGAAACCGGGTGATTGCAGACTTTGTTATTGTTGACTAAATCGAAGGCCGCTGATAAGTCAAGCAGGAGGAGGAGTGCTGGATTACTGTTGTCTTTGATTTCATCCATTTGTATTTTTAGATCCAGTAAGGCTGTTTCGGTTCCATGTCCTGGTCGGAAGCCTGATTGGCGGAGACCTAAGAGGTTGTTGGTTTCTATATGCTTTTGTATTTTTAGGTAGGCTGCTCTATCCAATATTTTGAGGAGGAATGGAACTGTCGTGGGATGGTAGTTAGTGAGTATGTTGTGGTCTAGGATTGGTTTCTTTAGTAGTGGGAGAAACCAGGTGTCTTTGAGGTTGGTGGGAACAGTGCTTGTTTCAAAGGAGGTGTTGATTAGCATTGTGATAAAGGGGGTGAGTTCAGAGGTACGTTATTTAATGAATGAGGCTGGGCATATGTCACCTTGACATTTAGAACGTTAGAGATTTGTGATAGTATTCCATACTTTGGTTGTTGTGACTGGAGCATGGCTGAAGTAGGAATTTGAGTTCTATGCTGAGTATGTGGGGGTCTGCACAGGTTGACAGTGAACAAGGTTCATCTTTTTTTTATTCAATTTTTGATTGGAGCAAGGCAATTTTGTCAAGAAGAGCTTTTTGTATGTTTGTGCACTCGGCAATGTCTTTGAAGCATGATTCTTGGGGAGGCACTGGTGACTCAAGCTCTCGTAGGATGGTAAATGATTCTTTAGTGCCAGAGTTGGCTTTGGTGATTCTATCATTGTATGTGGAGCTTTTAGTTATTAGGATAGCCTTTTTGAATTTTTTACGGGTGCTGGAGAAGATGTCTTTGTTCAGCTCAGTGGGTGATTTTCTTCCAATTGGTCTCCGCTGTCCTTTTAAAGCTGCATAAAGTTTTGAGGTTGGGAGTATACCAAGAGTTAAGGTGAGCATGAGGTTTGGCTTTACCCAGGCTTAGTGGTGCTACCTTATCAATGACAGCTAGGAGGATTTGGTTGTAGAGCTCCACCATTGTGGATGGGTTGTTGCTAGTATTATTCTGGTAATCAATGATTTGAAGCATTAATGGTAGCACTTTCTCTGGCGTTATGTTGCCAGAGTTTCTGTAAGGGGCGGCTGGCGCTTGAGTAGGCTGTGTATCTAAGGTCTGGTGTTTGGGGACAGTGTGTTGGAAAGGATCTCAATATTACAATTACGGTCTGCCAGCCAGTTGAGTGTTCAAACTATAATATGGGTAGGGTTAGTAATACAGTGGGTGATAGTGTTGGCGATGGTAGAGGTGTTGTCATCGCTTGGGTCATTGAGACCCAGGTTTAAATCACTCATCAGAATAATTTGGGAGGATGGCTTGATGTTTACTGAGAGAAAGTGAGCCACATCTTTTTCCAAAGAGAGGACTGTGCAGGGGGGTCTGTATATGAGGTAGATGGTCACAGTACTGCAATGGGTTAAGGACAATTTAATGGATAGTAATTCCCCTGAGTGAAATTATTGGTTAGGGATTTTCCTTATAAGGAGATGGTTTTTGGCAATGTTTGCATCTTTGCCTTATTTGGTGCCCTGTCAACCTGTACTGAAGATAGTGTAGTTATCAGGGATGTCCAAGGATTGTGAGGGACCAGCTGCTGCATGGAGTCATGTTTTGGTAATGGCTAAAAAGTCTAAGTTATTTGTAGTGATGAGGTCAGCGATATGTAGAGCATGAGCTGGGAGTGACCTTGCGTTGATGAGAGTGCCTTTGAGTATGGTGGCTTCTGGGTTGTCAGTGTCATAGGAGGGTGGGTTGCTAGTTAAAGTCGCTGACATACGTGGATGTGGGGAGTTCTTTGTGGTGACAAATGCGCAGGTGTTAGTGGTGCTGAGGGCGTTGAGAATGTCTGTCTGGTTCAGTCTGGTAGTAGGGTATGGGGTTCTAGAGTTGAGGTGTGGTTTTCTCTATGTGAATGAAGGAGTCGTAGTTTGTTGTGGTGATAGAGCTGTAGCTGTTTGAGACAAATGCCTGTGGTTGCGTATGGAGCGTGGACATGGTAGGCTAAGGATATTGAGGATGGTATTGAGTGTTTTGCACTGGAGGATCAAAGGCTTGAATTGGGTGTGGCATCCTGGTTCACTGGGAGCTATGGGTGAGAGGAGTTTGTCATGTGTGCAGGCGGCAAAAAGCCAGTGGGAGACATGGTGTGCGACTCTAGTGGGTTAGTTGCCAAACTTAGGGTTATAGTATGTTTAAGATTAGGGTTGTCATATTGGCATGGAGTGGATGAGCTAGTAGTATATTTTACGTGGTCTTGGTAGTCCTTGGATCTTGACATAATGATAATGCAGTGCTGCTTAGAAGCAGTAGCTAGAAATGACTAGTTGATGGTGACTATAGGCGCCTGAATGGTGTGCTTGGTGGTAGTTTGTGGTTGTGGCACAGACGTTCTATGAGTGACTATGGGCTACTACTGGGTGAGGGCTCTACTAGCTGGTAATATGTAGTCCTCAACTAGTGACCTCGACTGCAGAATATATGCAGATCTCTTGCACTTAACTTTTAATGCTTCATCAGGTGGCCACTCACAAATTATATCCAGTTAAAAAATAAAAGCATCAAGAAACTTCATTGCATGACAAAATGAGCATTAATAAAGTGTACACCATTGCATGTGAGCATAATCAGACTACTTAACACAAAACAGTTACACACTTAAATGCAAAAATAAAGCAAAGTGAAAATTGCTCTGCCATGCCTTGTATAGCTGGGATGGTTTTCATTTAATTTCCAGCACACGTGATCAATGTTCACAGTTAAGCAAATAACAATGTCAGTCACATGCAAATGGTGAGAATGATGACACAGGACCAGTGTAAGCCATCATTTATTTGAAATTAGACATTCTGAGTGAAGCCAAAACATTTCAGTTTGTGGAAAGGGAGATTAGCTTGTTTACTTTCCGTCGCAGGAAAATTATGCCAATAACGTTAAGCAGCAAATAAATTATTCTGCATTAAGCGGAATTCTAATGCCAAGTAAGATTGCGGGGTGGGTGTCCTTTCCCTTCAGAGAATAATAATTTCATTTGAGTGCTGTTTTTAAATGAACCAATATACTGTGCTATCCAAAACGAAAGCACAGTTCCCTGACCCAAACCTATAGATTACTAGTTTCAGGACTTCACATTGTGTATTTTACATGAATCCCTACACTAGAAATAAAAAAGAACGCACTTATATATTTTACAAATATTCTGGGACAATTTGAAAGTTATTTGTATATTTAATGCATTTCCTCTGATTGCAACACATGCCAATGAAATGGCAGAATTCCAGAGAAATGTTTATTTAAAATGAGTCTCTGATGTCACATTGCTGATGTCATCTGTTATCACTATACATATAAGCCGGCCAGCGGTAATAACTTGTATTTAGTATATTGTATATTTTTGCCTAGAGCAAGCTACATAAATTAATGTATACACATTGATGTTTGTGTGCATTGACAATCAGTGAGAAAAAGCTGGCGGAAGATTGTTCTCTTTCATAGACAAGCAGCATGTGATTGTATGTTTGTTTGTTTGTTTGTTTATTACTTGTAATGCGCTCCAGACCAGAGGGTATTCAGGCGCAAGGCATAAGGATACTCACAGCTTGGTTACAACATGTAAAATACAGATAGAATACATTTGGGTGCAGGTGCCAGTTGGTTACATGCAGGCACATTGAAATATAGGATATGTGCAGGATATATACAAGAAGGCGCATTGAGAGTAGGGGATATGTACATACATAATTTCGCAAGATAGTTTTTACATTCAGTGTCGAAGAGGTGCACCGTCAATAGATGACTAGTGGGTGACTATATGCAGCAGAGTTAGGGGGTTTTACAATTGTTAGGCTGAGGGACAGACCTAGATGTCAGCATCTTTGAGCCAACTGGTGATGCTCTGGCGGAACTTTTGATGAGTTTGATCGATTCTTAGAGGGGATGGTAGCGAGTTCCACAAGAGGGCTGCCTTTGACCTGGAAGCTGCTGCCTCCGATTTTGGCAAGCTTGTATCTGGAGACCCAGAGGTAGTTAGTGTTGGTAAGTTTAGTGACTCTTGTGGCTGGTTTCAGAGTGAGTCTGTCAGATAGGTAATGGGGTGCTGCATTATTCAAGCATTTGTGGGTGAGGGAGGCCACTTTTAGTTTTATTTTGTCCTGGGTGGAGAGCCAGTTGTCGGCTCTTCTGGTATTAGAGATATGTTCTCTCTTGGTGATTCCTAGGGCTGCTCTCAGCGCATTATTTTGTAAGGGTTGGATTTTTTTGATAGTTTGTTTGTTGGCTCCTATGTACAGCGCATCGCAATAGTCGAGCCTGGATAAGATGAGGGCTCTGGCTAGGGTAATGCAGCTAGCGTGTGACAGGAAGGCTTTGACTGCTCTAATCAACTTGCATGTATATGCCGTGGCCAAGGCCAAGGCATTGACCTGTTTGTTGAAGGAGAGAGTGGAGTCTAAATAGAAACCCAGAGTTTTAACCTCCTTGGCGACAGTAATAATGTTATTGTCTATGTTTAAGGCTGAGTATTCAGGGCTGAGATTTTTGAGGGTTGAGGGAGTGTCCAGGATGATGATCTCTGTTTTGTCATCATTCAGGCATAGGCCATGGGTGGCCATCCATGCCTGGATGATGAGATATATCCTGTTTACAAAGGCTAAATCCTTGTCGTAATCACCGGTAAGTGTAGGAGAATCTGTATGTTATCTGCATAGTTAGTGTAGGAGACACCTAGAAGGTCCAGATCATCGAAAAGGGGCTTGGTAAAGATATTATAGAGGGTGGGTGGGACACACGATCCCTGGGGCACTCCACATGTGATGGGGATGGGATTGGCTGCTGCCATATGTGAGAAAACTCTCATAGTCCTGTTAGTTAAGAATGATTGTATCAATGCTATGGCTTCTGTTGAGAAGTGAGCTGCCGAGTCTAGGTTGCTGCATAGGACACTGTGGTCAACCAGGTCAAAGCAGCTAATAAGTCCAGGAGTAAAAGGAGGGCTGATTTCCCTTCATCCCTGAGTTCATCTATCTGCGACTTGAGGTCTATTAAAGCAGTTTCTGTCCCATGTTGGGGTCGAAAGCCTGATTGCCTAGTTCCTAATAGAGAGTTGGTTTCCAAGTATTTTTGGATCTGGGAGTATTCCATTTTATCTAGGATCTTCAAGAGAAAAGGCACTGTACTAATTGGGTGGTAGTTAATAGGTGTCAGTGGGTCTAGGGTCTGCTTCTTCAAAAGCACCCATGATTCTTTGAGATTGGAAGGGATGGTTTTGGTGTATAATAGCGTGAGTGAGCACGTAGGTTTAGGGGACCACCTTTAGTTTGGGGTTATTATTTTAATAAATCTGAATTTTCATGTTAAATATAGCATGTTACTTGTCCCAGATTTTTAGGGTGGGATTGTTATATGATAGCAGTTAGATTGCAGGTTTTGACTCTAAAGAACACATTTTCAAAGCTAAGATGTTCTAGAACTCAATAAATTACATTTGCTCAACAAGTGGCCCAGGAACTGTGAGAAAGTGTAGGAGTAGTGTAGGAGTAGGGACTCTGATTTTTAGCATGCACATGTAGCTCACCATTTTAGCATACACATGTTAGCATGGGTTTGAACTGCAATAGGGGCTCACGGGAAGACTCATTTCTGAACTCAAGAGTTTGAGTCTCAGACAGAAATAAAGGGATGCAAATGCACAAGGCACATGATTGAAATTACACAGAGCACATGATTAAAATTGCACGTTACCTCAGGATGGTACTTCAATGGATTGGGCTGCACTATACATAACAAGGGAACAAGGTTAAGGTGTGCCGTATGGGAGAGGCGCTGGGAATAATGGTTTTCGGTTAGAGACGTGATATTCACTCACGCAATGTTTGACAAATAATGAAATAAGGGTTGCAGCACGGACGAGGGACTAGCAGGTACCTCAAAACTGCTGATTAAGTGTAGATGCAGACTCAAGTCTGCCACTATACATAAAAACTAATATAAATTAGCATACTAACCCAACCCAATTTAACATATAATTGAATCCCTTAACAACATTTAGTGCAAATTAGTGTATGTGGAAATAACCTGAAGACAAATTTGGAAAATGCATCATGCTCTTTAAAATGTGAAAGTAAACATGCAGGCTGAGTTTGTGCGGTAAGCTGAACATGTGAAGATATGTTCTACTAAAGTCAGGCCATTGTATGAAGCAGGGAGCACAAGAGAAATGTTTCATTTTTCTTTTCAGCACTGCAGTTAGCACAATGAGGAAAACACACAGAAGAAATCTGGTGATGTGGGTGGATCTGGACAAGGGAAAGTATTTCCCTTGATTGGCAAGGAGTTCTATTAACAAGGGCTATGAGTGGGAGTAGCTATTCAGACATCTTCGGCGCTGGGAGACAGTGGAACAGGGAGCTGGCTGGAGAGAGAGTTCAGTGGGGGGGCGTGCAGACTTTTAATCACTTTCAAGGGTTCGGCCAAATCTGTTGCTCAAATCATAAGTTATTAACAATAGAAATTTGAGGGGTTCCTATGTGTCTCTGACTCACCTTAACTATAGGGTGGCTATTGCCGCCCCTCAATGAATCTTACAATTATGTATTTATATTGATTGACTTATTCTTGTGCACTAATATTCTAAAAGGCTCAAGAATTAGATAAGAATTGTATGTATTAATTAATTTTGGCATTTGTAGAGCACACCTTACCCTGAGGCATCTAGGCACTGATATTCTTTAGAAAGGTACATGCAGATTAAAGGCATATCCATAATGAGTTGTTGTGCATTGCATGGTACAACAGATGAAAGTGCTTACATGTAAGGGTATAACTTGACAATAAATGTAGGCGAGTTGCGATTACATTTCGTGGTACAACAGATGCATATCGTGTGTAAATAGGCAGTACAGGTAGGCTAATTGCATCAAACTGTGCTGATGTGTTGAGGCATGGAAATTCAGCAAGATGATAGGAGGTTGTGGTTAATTGTGTTGTTCTTATGTGAATAGTCAGGTTTTCAGACTTTTGCGGGAGGCCCAGAAAGAGGATTCTGATCCTAGTGTATGCCAGTGTTTAGCAGTTATCATGTGCATAGTTAGTGTAGGTGACACCCAAATCGTCAAGGAGCTTGAATAGTGGTTTTGTGAAGAATTTGTAGAGTGTGGGTGAGATGCAGGATCCTTGCGGCACTCGACAGGAATCTGGGGCTGGCAGCACTGCTGCGGTGGGTGAAAAGAACCTCATGGTTCTATTGGTTAGGAGGGATTGTATCTAATATATGGCATCAGTTGAGAAGTGGGCTGCCGAAACCGGGTGATTGCAGACTTTGTTATTGTTGACTAAATCGAAGGCCGCTGATAAGTCAAGCAGGAGGAGGAGTGCTGGATTACTGTTGTCTTTGATTTCATCCATTTGTATTTTTAGATCCAGTAAGGCTGTTTCGGTTCCATGTCCTGGTCGGAAGCCTGATTGGCGGAGACCTAAGAGGTTGTTGGTTTCTATATGCTTTTGTATTTTTAGGTAGGCTGCTCTATCCAATATTTTGAGGAGGAATGGAACTGTCGTGGGATGGTAGTTAGTGAGTATGTTGTGGTCTAGGATTGGTTTCTTTAGTAGTGGGAGAAACCAGGTGTCTTTGAGGTTGGTGGGAACAGTGCTTGTTTCAAAGGAGGTGTTGATTAGCATTGTGATAAAGGGGGTGAGTTCAGAGGTACGTTATTTAATGAATGAGGCTGGGCATATGTCACCTTGAAATTTAGAACGTTAGAGATTTGTGATAGTATTCCATACTTTGGTTGTTGTGACTGGAGCATGGCTGAAGTAGGAATTTGAGTTCTATGCTGAGTATGTGGGGGTCTGCACAGGTTGACAGTGAACAAGGTTCATCTTTTTTTTATTCAATTTTTGATTGGAGCAAGGCAATTTTGTCAAGAAGAGCTTTTTGTATGTTTGTGCACTCGGCAATGTCTTTGAAGCATGATTCTTGGGGAGGCACTGGTGACTCAAGCTCTCGTAGGATGGTAAATGATTCTTTAGTGCCAGAGTTGGCTTTGGTGATTCTATCATTGTATGTGGAGCTTTTAGTTATTAGGATAGCCTTTTTGAATTTTTTAGGGGTGCTGGAGAAGATGTCCTTGTTCAGCTCGGTGGGTGATTTTTTTCCAATTGGTCTCCGCTGTCCTTTTAAAGCTGCATAAAGTTTTGAGGTTGGGAGTATACCAAGAGTTAAGGTGAGCATGAGGTTTGGCTTTACCCAGGCTTAGTGGTGCTACCTTATCAATGACAGCTAGGAGGATTTGGTTGTAGAGCTCCACCATTGTGGATGGGTTGTTGCTAGTATTATTCTGGTAATCAATGATTTGAAGCATTAATGGTAGCACTTTCTCTGGCGTTATGTTGCCAGAGTTTCTGTAAGGGGCGGCTGGCGCTTGAGTAGGCTGTGTATCTAAGGTCTGGTGTTTGGGGACAGTGTGTTGGAAAGGATCTCAATATTACAATTACGGTCTGCCAGCCAGTTGAGTGCTCAAACTATAATATGGGTAGGGTTAGTAATACAGTGGGTGATAGTGTTGGCGATGGTAGAGGTGTTGTCATCGCTTGGGTCGTTGAGACCCAGGTTTAAATCACTCATCAGAATAATTTGGGAGGATGGCTTGGTGTTTACTGAGAGAAAGTGAGCCACATCTTTTTCCAAAGAGAGGACTGTGCAGGGGGGTCTGTATATGAGGTAGATGGTCACAGTACTGCAATGGGTTAAGGACAATTTAATGGATAGTAATTCCCCTGAGTGAAATTATTGGTTAGGGATTTTCCTTATAAGGAGATGGTTTTTGGCAATGTTTGCATCTTTGCCTTATTTGGTGCCCTGTCAACCTGTACTGAAGATAGTGTAGTTATCAGGGATATCCAAGGATTTTGAGGGACCAGCTGCTGCATGGAGTCATGTTTTGGTAATGGCTAAAAAGTCTAAGTTATTTGTAGTGATGAGGTCAGCGATATGTAGAGCATGAGCTGGGAGTGACCTTGCGTTGATGAGAGTGCCTTTGAGTATGGTGGCTTCTGGGTTGTCAGTGTCATAGGAGGGTGGGTTGCTAGTTAAAGTCGCTGACATACGTGTATGTGGGGAGTTCTTTGTGGTGACAAATGCGCAGGTGTTAGTGGTGCTGAGGGCGTTGAGAATGTCTGTCTGGTTCAGTCTGGTAGTAGGGTATGGGGTTCTAGAGTTGAGGTGTGCTTTTCTCTATGTGAATGAAGGAGTCGTAGTTTGTTGTGGTGATAGGGCTGTAGCTGTTTGAGTCAAATGCCTGTGGTTGCGTGTGGAGCGTGGACATGGTAGGCTAAGGATATTGAGGATGGTATTGAGTGTTTTGCACTGGAGGATCAAAGGCTTGAATTGGATGTGGCATCCTGGTTCACTGGGAGCTATGGGTGAGAGGAGTTTGTCATGTGTGCAGGCGGCAAAAAGCCAGTGGGAGACATGGTGTGCGACTCTAGTGGGTTAGTTGCCATACTTAGGGTTATAGTATGTTTAAGATTAGGGTTGTCATATTGGCATGGAGTGGATGAGCTAGTAGTATATTTTACGTGGTCTTGGTAGTCCTTGGATCTTGACATAATGATAATGCAGTGCTGCTTAGAAGCAGTAGCTAGAAATGACTAGTTGATGGTGACTATAGGCGCCTGAATGGTGTGCTTGGTGGTAGTTTGTGGTTGTGGCACAGACGTTCTATGAGTGACTATGGGCTACTACTGGGTGAAGGCTCTACTAGCTGGTAATATGTAGTCCTCAACTAGTGACCTCGACTGCAGAATATATGCAGATCTCTTGCACTTAACTTTTAATGCTTCATCAGGTGGCCACTCACAAATTATATCCAGTTAAAAACTAAAAGCATCAAGAAACTTCATTGCATGACAAAATGAGCATTAATAAAGTGTACACCATTGCATGTGAGCATAATCAGACTACTTAACACAAAACAGTTACACACTTAAATGCAAAAATAAAGCAAAGTGAAAATTGCTCTGCCATGCCTTGTATAGCTGGGATGGTTTTCATTTAATTTCCAGCACACGTGATCAATGTTCACAGTTAAGCAAATAACAATGTCAGTCACATGCAAATGGTGAGAATGATGACACAGGACCAGTGTAAGCCATCATTTATTTGAAATTAGACATTCTGAGTGAAGCCAAAACATTTCAGTTTGTGGAAAGGGAGATTAGCTTGTTTACTTTCCGTCGCAGGAAAATTATGCCAATAACGTTAAGCAGCAAATAAATTATTCTGCATTAAGCGGAATTCTAATGCCAAGTAAGATTGCGGGGTGGGTGTCCTTTCCCTTCAGAGAATAATAATTTCATTTGAGTGCTGTTTTTAAATGAACCAATATACTGTGCTATCCAAAACGAAAGCACAGTTCCCTGACCCAAACCTATAGATTACTAGTTTCAGGACTTCACATTGTGTATTTTACATGAATCCCTACACTAGAAATAAAAAAGAACGCACTTATATATTTTACAAATATTCTGGGACAATTTGAAAGTTATTTGTATATTTAATGCATTTCCTCTGATTGCAACACATGCCAATGAAATGGCAGAATTCCAGAGAAATGTTTATTTAAAATGAGTCTCTGATGTCACATTGCTGATGTCATCTGTTATCACTATACATATAAGCCGGCCAGCGGTAATAACTTGTATTTAGTATATTGTATATTTTTGCCTAGAGCAAGCTACATAAATTAATGTATACACATTGATGTTTGTGTGCATTGACAATCAGTGAGAAAAAGCTGGCGGAAGATTGTTCTCTTTCATAGACAAGCAGCATGTGATTGTATGTTTGTTTGTTTGTTTGTTTATTACTTGTAATGCGCTCCAGACCGGAGGGTATTCAGGCGCAAGGCATAAGGATACTCACAGCTTGGTTACAACATGTAAAATACATATAGAATACATTTGGGTGCAGGTGCCAGTTGGTTACATGCAGGCACATTGAAATATAGGATATGTGCAGGATATATACAAGAAGGCGCATTGAGAGTAGGGGATATGTACATACATAATTTCGCAAGATAGTTTTTACATTCAGTGTCGAAGAGGTGCACAGTCAATAGATGACTAGTGGGTGACTATATGCAGCAGAGTTAGGGGGTTTTACAATTGTTAGGCTGAGGGACAGGCCTAGATGTCAGCATCTTTGAGCCAACTGGTGATGCTCTGGCGGAACTTTTGATGAGTTTGATCGATTCTTAGAGGGGATGGTAGCGAGTTCCACAAGAGGGCTGCCTTGACCTGGAAGCTGCTGCCTCCGATTTTGGCAAGCTTGTATCTGGAGACCCAGAGGTAGTTAGTGTTGGTAAGTTTAGTGACTCTTGTGGCTAGTTTCAGAGTGAATCTGTCAGATAGGTAATGGGGTGGTGCATTATTCAAGCATTTGTGGGTGAGGGAGGCCACTTTTAGTTTTATTTTGTCCTGGGTGGAGAGCCAGTTGTCTGCTCTTCTGGTATTAGAGATATGTTCTCTCTTGGTGATTCCTAGGGCTGCTCTCAGCGCATTATTTTGTAAGGGTTGGATTTTTTTGATAGTTTGTTTGTTGGCTCCTATGTACAGCGCATCGCAATAGTCGAGCCTGGATAAAATGAGGGCTCTGGCTAGGGTAATGCAGCTAGCGTGTGACAGGAAGGCTTTGCCTGCTCTAATCAACTTGCATGTATATGCCGTGGCCAAGGCCAAGGCATTGACCTGTTTGTTGAAGGAGAGAGTGGAGTCTAAATAGAAACCCAGAGTTTTAACCTCCTTGGCGACAGTAATAATGTTATTGTCTATGTTTAAGGCTGAGTATTCAGGGCTGAGATTTTTGAGGGTTGAGGGAGTGTCCAGGATGATGATCTCTGTTTTGTCATCATTCAGGCATAGGCCATGGGTGGCCATCCATGCCTGGATGATGAGATATATCCTGTTTACAAAGGCTAAATCCTTGTCGTAATCACCGGTATGTGTAGGAGAATCTGTATGTTATCTGCATAGTTAGTGTAGGAGACACCTAGAAGGTCCAGATCATCGAAAAGGGGCTTGGTAAAGATATTATAGAGGGTGGGTGGGACACACGATCCCTGGGGCACTCCACATGTGTTGGGGATGGGATTGGCTGCTGCCATATGTGAGAAAACTCTCATAGTCCTGTTAGTTAAGAATGATTGTATCAATGCTATGGCTTCTGTTGAGAAGTGAGCTGCCGAGTCTAGGTTGCTGCATAGGACACTGTATTCAACCAGGTCAAAGCAGCTAATAAGTCCAGGAGTAAAAGGAGGGCTGATTTCCCTTCATCCCTGAGTTCATCTATCTGCGACTTGAGGTCTATTAAAGCAGTTTCTGTCCCATGTTGGGGTCGAAAGCCTGATTGCCTAGTTCCTAATAGAGAGTTGGTTTCCAAGTATTTTTGGATCTGGGAGTATTCCATTTTATCTAGGATCTTCAAGAGAAAAGGCACTGTACTAATTGGGTGGTAGTTAATAGGCGTCAGTGGGTCTAGGGTCTGCTTCTTCAAAAGCACCCATGATTCTTTGAGATTGGAAGGGATGGTTTTGGTGTATAATAGCGTGAGTGAGCACGTAGGTTTAGGGGACCACCTTTAGTTTGGGGTTATTATTTTAATAAATCTGAATTTTCATGTTAAATATAGCATGTTACTTGTCCCAGATTTTTAGGGTGGGATTGTTATATGATAGCAGTGTTAGATTGCAGGTTTTGACTCTAAAGAACACATTTTCAAAGCTAAGATGTTCTAGAACTCAATAAATTACATTTGCTCAACAAGTGGCCCAGGAACTGTGAGAAAGTGTAGGAGTAGTGTAGGAGTAGGGACTCTGATTTTTAGCATGCACATGTAGCTCACCATTTTAGCATACACATGTTAGCATGGGTTTGAACTGCAATAGGGGCTCACGGGAAGACTCATTTCTGAACTCAAGAGTTTGAGTCTCAGACAGAAATAAAGGGATGCAAATGCACAAGGCACATGATTGAAATTACACAGAGCACATGATTAAAATTGCACGTTACCTCAGGATGGTACTTCAATGGATTGGGCTGCACTATACATAACAAGGGAACAAGGTTAAGGTGTGCCGTATGGGAGAGGCGCTGGGAATAATGGTTTTCGGTTAGAGACGTGATATTCACTCACGCAATGTTTGACAAATAATGAAATAAGGGTTGCAGCACGGACGAGGGACTAGCAGGTACCTCAAAACTGCTGATTAAGTGTAGATGCAGACTCAAGTCTGCCACTATACATAAAAACTAATATAAATTAGCATACTAACCCAACCCAATTTAACATATAATTGAACCCCTTAACAACATTTAGTGCAAATTAGTGTATGTGGAAATAACCTGAAGACAAATTTGGAAAATGCATCATGCTCTTTAAAATGTGAAAGTAAACATGCAGGCTGAGTTTGTGCGGTAAGCTGAACATGTGAAGATATGTTCTACTAAAGTCAGGCCATTGTATGAAGCAGGGAGCACAAGAGAAATGTTTCATTTTTCTTTTCAGCACTGCAGTTAGCACAATGAGGAAAACACACAGAAGAAATCTGGTGATGTGGGTGGATCTGGACAAGGGAAAGTATTTCCCTTGATTGGCAAGGAGTTCTATTAACAAGGGCTATGAGTGGGAGTAGCTATTCAGACATCTTCGGCGCTGGGAGACAGTGGAACAGGGAGCTGGCTGGAGAGAGAGTTCAGTGGGGGGGCGTGCAGACTTTTAATCACTTTCAAGGGTTCGGCCAAATCTGTTGCTCAAATCATAAGTTATTAACAATAGAAATTTGAGGGGTTCCTATGTGTCTCTGACTCACCTTAACTATAGGGTGGCTATTGCCGCCCCTCAATGAATCTTACAATTATGTATTTATATTGATTGACTTATTCTTGTGCACTAATATTCTAAAAGGCTCAAGAATTAGATAAGAATTGTATGTATTAATTAATTTTGGCATTTGTAGAGCACACCTTACCCTGAGGCATCTAGGCACTGATATTCTTTAGAAAGGTACATGCAGATTAAAGGCATATCCATAATGAGTTGTTGTGCATTGCATGGTACAACAGATGAAAGTGCTTACATGTAAGGGTATAACTTGACAATAAATGTAGGCGAGTTGCGATTACATTTCGTGGTACAACAGATGCATATCGTGTGTAAATAGGCAGTACAGGTAGGCTAATTGCATCAAACTGTGCTGATGTGTTGAGGCATGGAAATTCAGCAAGATGATAGGAGGTTGTGGTTAATTGTGTTGTTCTTATGTGAATAGTCAGGTTTTCAGACTTTTGCGGGAGGCCCAGAAAGAGGATTCTGATCCTAGTGTATGCCAGTGTTTAGCAGTTATCATGTGCATAGTTAGTGTAGGTGACACCCAAATCGTCAAGGAGCTTGAATAGTGGTTTTGTGAAGAATTTGTAGAGTGTGGGTGAGATGCAGGATCCTTGCGGCACTCGACAGGAATCTGGGGCTGGCAGCACTGCTGCGGTGGGTGAAAAGAACCTCATGGTTCTATTGGTTAGGAGGGATTGTATCTAATATATGGCATCAGTTGAGAAGTGGGCTGCCGAAACCGGGTGATTGCAGACTTTGTTATTGTTGACTAAATCGAAGGCCGCTGATAAGTCAAGCAGGAGGAGGAGTGCTGGATTACTGTTGTCTTTGATTTCATCCATTTGTATTTTTAGATCCAGTAAGGCTGTTTCGGTTCCATGTCCTGGTCGGAAGCCTGATTGGCGGAGACCTAAGAGGTTGTTGGTTTCTATATGCTTTTGTATTTTTAGGTAGGCTGCTCTATCCAATATTTTGAGGAGGAATGGAACTGTCGTGGGATGGTAGTTAGTGAGTATGTTGTGGTCTAGGATTGGTTTCTTTAGTAGTGGGAGAAACCAGGTGTCTTTGAGGTTGGTGGGAACAGTGCTTGTTTCAAAGGAGGTGTTGATTAGCATTGTGATAAAGGGGGTGAGTTCAGAGGTACGTTATTTAATGAATGAGGCTGGGCATATGTCACCTTGAAATTTAGAACGTTAGAGATTTGTGATAGTATTCCATACTTTGGTTGTTGTGACTGGAGCATGGCTGAAGTAGGAATTTGAGTTCTATGCTGAGTATGTGGGGGTCTGCACAGGTTGACAGTGAACAAGGTTCATCTTTTTTTTATTCAATTTTTGATTGGAGCAAGGCAATTTTGTCAAGAAGAGCTTTTTGTATGTTTGTGCACTCGGCAATGTCTTTGAAGCATGATTCTTGGGGAGGCACTGGTGACTCAAGCTCTCGTAGGATGGTAAATGATTCTTTAGTGCCAGAGTTGGCTTTGGTGATTCTATCATTGTATGTGGAGCTTTTAGTTATTAGGATAGCCTTTTTGAATTTTTTAGGGGTGCTGGAGAAGATGTCCTTGTTCAGCTCGGTGGGTGATTTTTTTCCAATTGGTCTCCGCTGTCCTTTTAAAGCTGCATAAAGTTTTGAGGTTGGGAGTATACCAAGAGTTAAGGTGAGCATGAGGTTTGGCTTTACCCAGGCTTAGTGGTGCTACCTTATCAATGACAGCTAGGAGGATTTGGTTGTAGAGCTCCACCATTGTGGATGGGTTGTTGCTAGTATTATTCTGGTAATCAATGATTTGAAGCATTAATGGTAGCACTTTCTCTGGCGTTATGTTGCCAGAGTTTCTGTAAGGGGCGGCTGGCGCTTGAGTAGGCTGTGTATCTAAGGTCTGGTGTTTGGGGACAGTGTGTTGGAAAGGATCTCAATATTACAATTACGGTCTGCCAGCCAGTTGAGTGCTCAAACTATAATATGGGTAGGGTTAGTAATACAGTGGGTGATAGTGTTGGCGATGGTAGAGGTGTTGTCATCGCTTGGGTCGTTGAGACCCAGGTTTAAATCACTCATCAGAATAATTTGGGAGGATGGCTTGGTGTTTACTGAGAGAAAGTGAGCCACATCTTTTTCCAAAGAGAGGACTGTGCAGGGGGGTCTGTATATGAGGTAGATGGTCACAGTACTGCAATGGGTTAAGGACAATTTAATGGATAGTAATTCCCCTGAGTGAAATTATTGGTTAGGGATTTTCCTTATAAGGAGATGGTTTTTGGCAATGTTTGCATCTTTGCCTTATTTGGTGCCCTGTCAACCTGTACTGAAGATAGTGTAGTTATCAGGGATATCCAAGGATTTTGAGGGACCAGCTGCTGCATGGAGTCATGTTTTGGTAATGGCTAAAAAGTCTAAGTTATTTGTAGTGATGAGGTCAGCGATATGTAGAGCATGAGCTGGGAGTGACCTTGCGTTGATGAGAGTGCCTTTGAGTATGGTGGCTTCTGGGTTGTCAGTGTCATAGGAGGGTGGGTTGCTAGTTAAAGTCGCTGACATACGTGTATGTGGGGAGTTCTTTGTGGTGACAAATGCGCAGGTGTTAGTGGTGCTGAGGGCGTTGAGAATGTCTGTCTGGTTCAGTCTGGTAGTAGGGTATGGGGTTCTAGAGTTGAGGTGTGCTTTTCTCTATGTGAATGAAGGAGTCGTAGTTTGTTGTGGTGATAGGGCTGTAGCTGTTTGAGTCAAATGCCTGTGGTTGCGTGTGGAGCGTGGACATGGTAGGCTAAGGATATTGAGGATGGTATTGAGTGTTTTGCACTGGAGGATCAAAGGCTTGAATTGGATGTGGCATCCTGGTTCACTGGGAGCTATGGGTGAGAGGAGTTTGTCATGTGTGCAGGCGGCAAAAAGCCAGTGGGAGACATGGTGTGCGACTCTAGTGGGTTAGTTGCCATACTTAGGGTTATAGTATGTTTAAGATTAGGGTTGTCATATTGGCATGGAGTGGATGAGCTAGTAGTATATTTTACGTGGTCTTGGTAGTCCTTGGATCTTGACATAATGATAATGCAGTGCTGCTTAGAAGCAGTAGCTAGAAATGACTAGTTGATGGTGACTATAGGCGCCTGAATGGTGTGCTTGGTGGTAGTTTGTGGTTGTGGCACAGACGTTCTATGAGTGACTATGGGCTACTACTGGGTGAGGGCTCTACTAGCTGGTAATATGTAGTCCTCAACTAGTGACCTCGACTGCAGAATATATGCAGATCTCTTGCACTTAACTTTTAATGCTTCATCAGGTGGCCACTCACAAATTATATCCAGTTAAAAACTAAAAGCATCAAGAAACTTCATTGCATGACAAAATGAGCATTAATAAAGTGTACACCATTGCATGTGAGCATAATCAGACTACTTAACACAAAACAGTTACACACTTAAATGCAAAAATAAAGCAAAGTGAAAATTGCTCTGCCATGCCTTGTATAGCTGGGATGGTTTTCATTTAATTTCCAGCACACGTGATCAATGTTCACAGTTAAGCAAATAACAATGTCAGTCACATGCAAATGGTGAGAATGATGACACAGGACCAGTGTAAGCCATCATTTATTTGAAATTAGACATTCTGAGTGAAGCCAAAACATTTCAGTTTGTGGAAAGGGAGATTAGCTTGTTTACTTTCCGTCGCAGGAAAATTATGCCAATAACGTTAAGCAGCAAATAAATTATTCTGCATTAAGCGGAATTCTAATGCCAAGTAAGATTGCGGGGTGGGTGTCCTTTCCCTTCAGAGAATAATAATTTCATTTGAGTGCTGTTTTTAAATGAACCAATATACTGTGCTATCCAAAACGAAAGCACAGTTCCCTGACCCAAACCTATAGATTACTAGTTTCAGGACTTCACATTGTGTATTTTACATGAATCCCTACACTAGAAATAAAAAAGAACGCACTTATATATTTTACAAATATTCTGGGACAATTTGAAAGTTATTTGTATATTTAATGCATTTCCTCTGATTGCAACACATGCCAATGAAATGGCAGAATTCCAGAGAAATGTTTATTTAAAATGAGTCTCTGATGTCACATTGCTGATGTCATCTGTTATCACTATACATATAAGCCGGCCAGCGGTAATAACTTGTATTTAGTATATTGTATATTTTTGCCTAGAGCAAGCTACATAAATTAATGTATACACATTGATGTTTGTGTGCATTGACAATCAGTGAGAAAAAGCTGGCGGAAGATTGTTCTCTTTCATAGACAAGCAGCATGTGATTGTATGTTTGTTTGTTTGTTTGTTTATTACTTGTAATGCGCTCCAGACCGGAGGGTATTCAGGCGCAAGGCATAAGGATACTCACAGCTTGGTTACAACATGTAAAATACATATAGAATACATTTGGGTGCAGGTGCCAGTTGGTTACATGCAGGCACATTGAAATATAGGATATGTGCAGGATATATACAAGAAGGCGCATTGAGAGTAGGGGATATGTACATACATAATTTCGCAAGATAGTTTTTACATTCAGTGTCGAAGAGGTGCACAGTCAATAGATGACTAGTGGGTGACTATATGCAGCAGAGTTAGGGGGTTTTACAATTGTTAGGCTGAGGGACAGGCCTAGATGTCAGCATCTTTGAGCCAACTGGTGATGCTCTGGCGGAACTTTTGATGAGTTTGATCGATTCTTAGAGGGGATGGTAGCGAGTTCCACAAGAGGGCTGCCTTGACCTGGAAGCTGCTGCCTCCGATTTTGGCAAGCTTGTATCTGGAGACCCAGAGGTAGTTAGTGTTGGTAAGTTTAGTGACTCTTGTGGCTAGTTTCAGAGTGAATCTGTCAGATAGGTAATGGGGTGGTGCATTATTCAAGCATTTGTGGGTGAGGGAGGCCACTTTTAGTTTTATTTTGTCCTGGGTGGAGAGCCAGTTGTCTGCTCTTCTGGTATTAGAGATATGTTCTCTCTTGGTGATTCCTAGGGCTGCTCTCAGCGCATTATTTTGTAAGGGTTGGATTTTTTTGATAGTTTGTTTGTTGGCTCCTATGTACAGCGCATCGCAATAGTCGAGCCTGGATAAAATGAGGGCTCTGGCTAGGGTAATGCAGCTAGCGTGTGACAGGAAGGCTTTGCCTGCTCTAATCAACTTGCATGTATATGCCGTGGCCAAGGCCAAGGCATTGACCTGTTTGTTGAAGGAGAGAGTGGAGTCTAAATAGAAACCCAGAGTTTTAACCTCCTTGGCGACAGTAATAATGTTATTGTCTATGTTTAAGGCTGAGTATTCAGGGCTGAGATTTTTGAGGGTTGAGGGAGTGTCCAGGATGATGATCTCTGTTTTGTCATCATTCAGGCATAGGCCATGGGTGGCCATCCATGCCTGGATGATGAGATATATCCTGTTTACAAAGGCTAAATCCTTGTCGTAATCACCGGTATGTGTAGGAGAATCTGTATGTTATCTGCATAGTTAGTGTAGGAGACACCTAGAAGGTCCAGATCATCGAAAAGGGGCTTGGTAAAGATATTATAGAGGGTGGGTGGGACACACGATCCCTGGGGCACTCCACATGTGTTGGGGATGGGATTGGCTGCTGCCATATGTGAGAAAACTCTCATAGTCCTGTTAGTTAAGAATGATTGTATCAATGCTATGGCTTCTGTTGAGAAGTGAGCTGCCGAGTCTAGGTTGCTGCATAGGACACTGTATTCAACCAGGTCAAAGCAGCTAATAAGTCCAGGAGTAAAAGGAGGGCTGATTTCCCTTCATCCCTGAGTTCATCTATCTGCGACTTGAGGTCTATTAAAGCAGTTTCTGTCCCATGTTGGGGTCGAAAGCCTGATTGCCTAGTTCCTAATAGAGAGTTGGTTTCCAAGTATTTTTGGATCTGGGAGTATTCCATTTTATCTAGGATCTTCAAGAGAAAAGGCACTGTACTAATTGGGTGGTAGTTAATAGGCGTCAGTGGGTCTAGGGTCTGCTTCTTCAAAAGCACCCATGATTCTTTGAGATTGGAAGGGATGGTTTTGGTGTATAATAGCGTGAGTGAGCACGTAGGTTTAGGGGACCACCTTTAGTTTGGGGTTATTATTTTAATAAATCTGAATTTTCATGTTAAATATAGCATGTTACTTGTCCCAGATTTTTAGGGTGGGATTGTTATATGATAGCAGTGTTAGATTGCAGGTTTTGACTCTAAAGAACACATTTTCAAAGCTAAGATGTTCTAGAACTCAATAAATTACATTTGCTCAACAAGTGGCCCAGGAACTATGAGAAAGTGTAGGAGTAGTGTAGGAGTAGGGACTCTGATTTTTAGAATGCACATGTAGCTCACCGTTTTAGCATACACATGTTAGCATGGGTTTGAACTGCAATAGGGGCTCACGGGAAGACTCATTTCTGAACTCAAGAGTTTGAGTCTCAGACAGAAATAAAGGGATGGCAATGCACAAGGCACATGATTGAAATTACACAGAGCACATGATTAAAATTGCACGTTACCTCAGGATGGTACTTCAATGGATTGGGCTGCACTATACATAACAAGGGAACAAGGTTGAGGTGTGCCGTATGGGAGAGGCGCTGGGAATAATGGTTTTCGGTTAGAGACGTGATATTCACTCACGCAATGTTTGACAAATAATGAAATAAGGGTTGCAGCACGGACGAGGGACTAGCAGGTACCTCAAAACTGCTGATTAAGTGTAGATGCAGACTCAAGTCTGCCACTATACATAAAAACTAATATAAATTAGCATACTAACCCAACCCAATTTAACATATAATTGAATCCCTTAACAACATTTAGTGCAAATTAGTGTATGTGGAAATAACCTGAAGACAAATTTGGAAAATGCATCATGCTCTTTAAAATGTGAAAGTAAACATGCAGGCTGAGTTTGTGTGGTAAGCTGAACATGTGAAGATATGTTCTACTAAAGTCAGGCCATTGTATGAAGCAGGGAGCACAAGAGAAATGTTTCATTTTTCTTTTCAGCACTGCAGTTAGCACAATGAGGAAAACACACAGAAGAAATCTGGTGATGTGGGTGGATCTGGACAAGGGAAAGTATTTCCCTTGATTGGCAAGGAGTTCTATTAACAAGGGCTATGAGTGGGAGTAGCTATTCAGACATCTTCGGCGCTGGGAGACAGTGGAACAGGGAGCTGGCTGGAGAGAGAGTTCAGTGCTGGTAGGCTGTTTGGTGCTGAGGCAGTTCTTATCTGAGTGACCCTGGGTGAAGCAAGCAGAAATATTCATGGGAATTTCCATGCAAAACTGAATCAAAAAACATCCCTCACCAACATTCCCAAAGTGAAATAACTGCTGAGAATGGTGTAGATAGAGTGATTCAATGAATGTGCAGTGTTTCATTTTGCCTGTTTTACAATTGTTGAAACCTAGCCAAACAGGCATAGTGTGGCATAGTACACAAGATACCTCGAGGAGCATAAATATTTTTTCCAGAGTGTACCAAATCCAATATCCTGTTGTTGTTAGTGACCCTTGTAAAAACAATTAATAGGCAGTATTATGAAATTAGTCTCACCACCATAGAAATACCCCAATGAGTTACCACAATGTACCACCAAGAATTATAAAAATACAGCCATAGTGGCCACCAGGGGGCGCATGAATGGTGACCTCCTTCATGTGAGCTCCGCACTAGGGTCCGTACACGTGGACTGAGCCCCCACCACGAGACCCGCCCAGCCTGACAAATACTAGATTCAGGTGCCTGAAGGAGTCAAGCACCCCCCGGGAAAAAACCCGACATGAATCAGAGCAGTATTGGTGGAGATATTTGCAACAAAAGCCCTGGCGATCTCCTGCATGACAGACCTACAGACGCAGCTCCACGCGGGGCCTGAAGCTCCAACGCGCGAACGGGCCATATCATCCGAGTAGGGAGACGGTGCCGCCGCTCCGCGGCCCTGAGAAGGCAGACCCCGGCGAAGCGAGAAGCATTTTGCATGACGTGGAAGGCCCAATCCAGGAGGAGACGTGATCGTTTTGGGACTGGCGGCCCCGCCCGATCACTGGAGCACTGTGATACACTCCGCAGAATCGCGCCTGAGCAGCCCGCCACGGGCATTAGAAAAGAGGGCCAACAAAGAGGATCCCGCGGACATCAGGTACCGGCAACCCCGACCCCCCCAATTAATGGGTCCAATAGCCATTGCTGCGGCGTTGTGACCAGGCCCGACTTTGCCGTCTGCATAACTTCCTCATTGAATGCACGCACACCATACCCCTTGATGGAGAAGCCCTTTCCCCATACCGCCTGAAAACACACGTAACGGTGCAAGGACACCACTAAAAGTGCAACCTCCAGGCAAAGGCGTCTGTGCCAAAAGGCAGGCCCATGCGGCTCCCCAGATTATGAGACTGTACCATTAATATTAAACTACCTCGTGGGAAAACCACACCAGGGACACAACAGGCGGCGACCATTCTCCCTCACAATCACCCCCTGGGCCCCAAACCCTGCTGACAGGGCGCTCATCCACAGGGGGCATAACTGCAACTAAAAGGCAGCAGACATTAGCCTATATACAGGGCTTTGAGGCCGCGAAAACACAATCGAGCAACTCCCAACAGCCCCTCCGGGGCCCAGACCCTTGCAGTCACGCTGGCCATATTGGGGTCACTGTTAGGTTGAAACAGCCTACCCAGCAGAGAGGGACATTGGTGGATGACACCTCACTGCACATCAGCATAAAGAGCCTTAGCACATGATCGTATTTGGCATCCCAGGAGATCCCATGGGAAATCAAGTTAATAAGCTTGCCTGATGGTTGGGCCCCCAAGGACTGGGGTGTGTGCCCTCCTCAGACACACTGTATATCCCCCATGGTTCTGCCACCCACAACCACGGAATCTCTTTGCAGCCTATTGGACCTTACACAATATGATTAAGGACTCCTGCGCATCTGAGAACTCCAGAGAACAAACGCCCGAGAGATACAACTTTCATGTCCTGCAAACAATCTAGAACTGTCCCGACAAACTGCAGAATGACACTGAAACCATAAGCTTGAACATCTGCACTTAAATACCCACCTGGCCTCAATTGGCAAATAATACACTGAAAGCCAAAAGCATATCATCAAATAGACCATGCTCAACAAGGTTGTCACAAAGGACACTTTCCTTGCTCCAAGTCTGCCTTCCGTGGATCTGAAGGAATTGTCAATAACTGTCAGGACCTCGCTGCTCCACGGATTGAACACCTCACCGGTGCCTACCATGCATAGCAAAGACACGCTCATTACCGGCTCCTGACCTACTGCTCATGGATACTAAGCAAATGCTAGCAAAATTTAAATTCTCTCCAACCCCAGACCCGCACCAACTGCCAAGTACCGCAGACATGTTGTCAAAGGGGTGAGAGGGGGCCGCAACCAAGGCGGACATTTCTGATCTGCTCACCGAAATTAGGTGTATGAGGGCTGACATCGGCAATGAAATTGACAAAATCACACACAGAATGGACAAGATGGAAGAGAGACTGGAAGAGGTCGAACACAACCAAACCTCTTCAAATACACTGGAGATACAAATAAATCAGCGTCTTGCAGAAATCGAAAACAAGGAAGAAGAAATTTGCCTAAAGGTTGATGACCTTGAAAATAGAGAGTGCCGCAACAACATACACATATTTGGTATTGCAGAGAGGGAAGGCGAAACCGAACTGCACCTGAAAAAAACCCTACATGACATTCTGAAGTTACTTTTTAAGGATGACTCGGTAGAAGAGCCTAAAACTGATCGCATCCATAGAGCTGCCGGCAAACCAGGTTGCCCGAGAACGGTGCTAGCCCAATTCCACAATTGTGTGGACAGAGCACGAATTCTAGCAAAAGCCAGACACACGCCACAGATTGCGATGGGGGAGGCGAACATTGCCATCTATCAAGACCTATCATCCCTCACATTGGCGTTACGGAGAAAATGTCTACCGATCACGAAGCTGCTCAAAGATAAGGACATAAGATACCGATGGGGCTACCTGTTCTCACTGCACGACAATGAAACTGACATCTGAGAGAGACATTTCTAGCTGCACGGCGGTCCTATTTGGCACGCACGGAGAGGGAGCAACCTCAGGCAAACAAAGAAATGAAGACAGAGAATGGCGCATCAAAGGCCCACGCCGAAAGAAGATTCAGGGATCCAGGAAGTTCAGGAGGATGAATGCCTCCCCAGATATGGAGCACTAACTCCTTCACTGAACCGCCTGATCGGTTTATCACAAGACACAGAAAGATCGTGTCAAGACAGTGGAGACTAATGTCCAGCAGTCAACCATCGAATATCAGTAGTAAACTTTGAAAACCATAGGTACCACACGGGGAAGAGGGGGACATGAGAGTTTTAAGACATGCCCGAATGTGGCGAATATTTTTCAACTGCACTGTTCAGGCCTAATGAGAGGCATATAGCCTCCCACAATATGAATAATGTATTGGGGGCTCATTGTTAAACCTGCATACAACAAGCACAGGACCACTCGATGTGTGGTTCCCACTGGTGGTCCGTGAATGACTGGCTGATGTTAACCCAGCCGGAGCGGACGCAATAAGGGGAGGGGGTTTAGAGGGGGGGGGAACGGGGCTGATTAGAATAAAGACATTGAGACATTTCAACGCGGAGGAGAGGGAGCCAAGGGAGAGGGTGGGGAAGGGAGAAAAGGATAAACCTCTACCCGGATTGCTCGTGGAGCATGCAGAGCAACTACTGACCACCGTTAGGTCCGCCAGGGTACAGCCCATTAGCAGAGAGCCAAACAAACAGTCTTATTAGCTAACAGAGACATTAGAGCAGGAACGTATGTCACTCACTCAGGCACCCAATACTTACAATGTCGACAACACTTAGAAATAACAAATTGCGCATATGCACACTCAATGTAAAGGGCCTAAACTCCCCCACAAAATGATCAATGGTAGCCAGAGAATTTAAATGGTCTAACATTGACATCTTGTTCCTCCAAGAGACACCTTATCAGAAGGGGGAAGACAGGGCGATTCCTGGTGGCGATATAGGTTACTCCTTTTGGAGCTCGGGAAGCTCAAAAAAGGCAGGTGTGGGGATCCTAGTTCGAAAAAGCCTCTGCATGTCGATTCTGAGCACCTGGGCCGACACAGAAGGAAGGGCAGTGTTAGTCATGGGAACCATCCGCGACACGATTATCACTCTTGCCACAGTCTATGCCCCCAATCAAGAACAAAAAAGATTTCTCCACAAAACTGCCGAAAAAGTATTTAACATGGCACAAGGCCACACAGTCCTTGGGGGCGATTTTAACACCTGGATGAACAGCTCCCTAGACAGGCAAACTAAGGCACCCACCACAGTCTCAAGAAGAAGCTGACATTAAGAAGACGCTCACTTTATATGGCCTTACTGATAGCTGGCGATACCTCCATCCAAGAGATAAGGGTTTCACCTTCTGCTCGATCCCACATAAGACACTCATGTGGATTGACTACATATTCCTCTCTGAGGGTCTATTGCGGACACTCCTAACTGCGAACATATACCCCATTGCATGGTCAGATCATGACATGGTCACGGTGGAGATAAGTTGGGAGGGACTTGCCCCCCGGAATACAAAGTGGAGATATAATGAATCATTATGGGTAGATATGGTCTTCAGGGACAACCTCGAAAACAAGATTAAACCATTTTTTGTTTCTAATGACACGGGTGAAGTTGCAAAGACATCTGTATGGGAGGCAGCCAAAACCACATGGAGGGGTATCCTCATTAGGGAGGGAGCTCTGAAGAAAAGGGAACGTATCTTATTGGAAAAAAAAAACATTAGAGAAAAGCTGAACATGGCGGAAAAACTAGCACAATCAACCCCACACAAGAGATCAAAACATATCAAAGAGGCCAAAGAACTCAGGGAGGAACTAACAATACTGGAAGTGGGTAAAGTGACCCAGACCTTACAATATTTAAAACAAAACTTTTATGAGAAAGGTGTTAAGGCGGACGCTCTCCTGGCAGCCCGACTTCGAGCACAGAGGGCAGAAAGATGGGTGGACGTAATAGAGAGAACAGACGGCACACTCTTAGAAACAACAGAGTCCTCTCCAGAGGGAATATGAGAAGCATTTGTCTTCTTTTATGAAGACTTGTACACTTGTGACCCACACCCCCCCAGAAATAATTGATGCATACCTCAAGGAGGCGAGACTCCCCACATTGACACACACCAAAGCCGAATGCTTGGAAACATCGGTCACGGAGGAGGAAGTAATAGACGCCATCAAACGTCTAAAAATGGGAAAGGCCCCAGGAGAAGATGGGTTCACTCCTGGCTTCTATAAATCATTCTCCACGTTTCTTGCCCCCTTCTGGGTGACCCTATTTAATGACATCTTCGAGACCGGCAAGGCACCCCCTTCCTTTGCGCAGGCCCTCCCCACAGTCATACCCAAGGAAGACAGAGACCCGAAACACTGCAGATCATACTGACTCATTTCGCTCCTCAACATTGATGCCAAAATATATGCACGAGTCATTGCAGCCCGATTAGAAACACACCTGCCACGATTAATACACCCAGACCAAGTTGGCTTCGTATTGGGGAGACAGGGGGCAGGCACGACGAGGAAAACACTCCATCTGATACATGAAGCACAAGGGATGCAAGGTGACCCAACCCTCCTGTCATTAGATGTCGAGAAGGCCTTTGATAGAGTGGCCTGGGACTTCCTAGAGAAAGTACTCTCATGGGTAGGGTTGGGCCCAAGACTTCGTCTCGCCATAAAGGCATTATACACATCCCCGCGAACATCGGTAACCATAAATGGTGGCTACTCCAGGTGGTTTGCACTGGAAAGAGGAACAAGACAAGGTTGTCCACTATCCGCTATATTATTTGTTTTGTCCCTCGAACCATTAGCACAGAAACTGAGAGCTGATGAGAAGGTCAAAGGTACTAAAGTAGGAGAAAGAGAATACAAACTGGGCCTTTATGCTGATGACATACTCCTGCACCTCACCAACCCCCTTAGTTCTATTCCAGCAGCGCTAAACATAATTGAGGAATACGGTCAGCTAGCGGGCCTCAAAATTAACACTTGAAAATCAATCCTCCTCCCGATTGACAAAAATAGGGATAATGAAGTAGACAGGTTTGCCGCCCTGGGAATGAAGGTCAGCCTTACCACGCTTGAATATCTGGGCATCAACGTCCCCTGGGAGCCTGAATCCCTATATCAAGCTAACTACCCCCCGTTGTCACTGATCCTACAGAAAGACATGGAGAGGTGGTCCAGACTTACCATTTCTTGGTTGGGCCGCCTAAATGCCATTAATACAGTGATCCTCCCTAAAATATTGTACTTGTTCCAGATGCTCCCCATCAGAATGCCCAGAGAATACTTCATTGCCATCAGGAAATCTTTAATTGCGTTCCTATGGCAGAATAAGAAACCCAGGGTCGCTAGATCCCTACTTCACCTTCGGAAAGATAATACGGGGCTAGGCCTCCTAGACCTAGAACTATACTACAAAGCAGCCCAATTACGAGTGCTAATTCCACACTTGAGACAGCAAACAGACCTACAATGGATAGCCCTAGACAACTACCACCTCCGCCCATTTACTGTAGGGGAATGGCTATTGGTCCCCGGGCCCCTAGTACGGAATAGCATCAAAAATCACCCCATCCTTGGGACCATATGGGCGGTGTGGAAACCAAATAAAGATATGAGAGGGGTCACAACATGGCCCCACCCCTTAGGGCATCTCTGGGTACCAGGCAGACGTAATGCCATTCCAGATCCATTGAACTATCAATCCTGGTACAAAGCCGGGCTTGAAAGAGCCGGACAGCTATGGAGGATCAAGGCTTACATTACCATACAAGAACTCAAAGAAGCACTCGCTATATAGGCCCACTATCAGTGTTTCAATATCTAAAATTGAAAGGCGTCATGACACGAGAGGTATGGAAAGTCCTTTGCAGAGGGACCTTACCCCCTATGAAAAAAATCTTGACACCTGCACAAGCTCCAAAGGCCTCATAAGTGCAATGTACACGGCACTAATTGAGGTTCACACAACCCCCTCAGACACACTAAAGAATAAGTGGGAGGTGGATTTGGGAGGGCACCTCTCACAAGAGTTATGGCTACGAATATGTAGACAAACAGCTAAATCATATGTCTCCTGTCAGTACAAACTACACACACTCAAACTGTTGTACAGATGGCAATATAACCCGCTCAGACTAGCCAAAATGTATCAGGACACGAGTCCAAATTGCTGGAGGGGCTGTGGGCAGAAGGCAGATTACTGGCAAATGTGGTGTGGATGCAGTGCGGTGCAAGCTTACTGGGATGAAGTTCTCAGTTGGATCAAGGAATTAGATGAAGAGGAGAGGGAGAAACACCCATTACTGATTTTGTTTGGTCTAACTGAAACTGAAGAGGCAATCCTTAAAGTCCCTAAAATGGTACTGGGGCTATTGATGTGCCTGCCTCACGACTGCTTGGAAAAGGGCAACCCTCCCACCAAGACTGAGTGGATAGGTGTCGCCCGAAACATCTTTAGAATGGATAGCCTGACTGCTGCCCTTCATGGATATCGCACCTCTGTCGAAGATTAATGGTCCGAGTTCCGTGCCAAATATATCATATGATAATATGTGTGCATAATATGTTGAACATACTTAAAATATGTAATGAACCAGCCGACTGTGCATGTAGGGAATCATATGCTTTTATATATGTACCTCTGTTTATCGCTGATGTTAGGGCTCCACCAAAGATTTCATTATGCAACTATAACATTATTTCCACTTCACTAACGGACATTCGGGATGGGGAGGGGGGATGGTAAATCAGAGTTTAAAACGGTTAGTAATATTGTTGAAATAAGGTATGTTTATTGCAGCTTATAATAGGTAATATTGACAATGGCGTCTCATTCTTCATACCATGTTTAATAAGTAAAGTTTGTATTATAATGATGAAACTTCCATCTATAAAACCAATAAAACTGAAATACAGCCATTTACCACCATACTAAAAAATACCACAAAGTGAAAGGTATAATCCCAAAATATATATCTAACAGAAGACACATTGGGCATGATTTAGAAAGCATTCTTCAATGAGATTTTGCTATTGTAAAGTGTTTTTGTTATTCAGGCCCATTGAGTGAGACCAATTTCATGCAATTGATTAAGAATGAGCTTCACACTGTTGGGTGAAGGAGCACATCTTGAAAAAGTTATGGAACATTTATTTAATTTGATTAACATGAAACATATTTTAGTGGGTGATGATTGTGTGAGGAAAGAAGAATACAAGTGAAAAAGTGAAACATGAAAACAAGCATTTTAATGGAATTGTTTAAATGCATGTTTATTCCAGACTACATATACCATACACCAATCATTTAGCAAAATCATTTAGCATTTAGCAAAACCATTTTAAGAAGTTACATAAGTTAATGTATCATTATTAAGGTGATTAATCTGTTCAACTATTCCAAAAATTAGATGTTACGAACTTTACTGTATTTTATTTTAATTTTTTATTATAATTGTGTATGGTGTTATAACCGATTTTCAGCATTTCACAAAGCAATTTCCATCATAAAAAACAAATATATATATATATATATATATATATATATATATACATATATATATATATATATATATATATATATATATATATGTATATATATATATATATATATATATATATATACATATATATACATATACATAAAAACTAAACACACTTATACAGACACAATTAATATGTAAATTACATGATAAATAATTTAAAGAACAACATACATCCCTTCAGCTATTTAGATCACTAAATACAGATCAAGCCTAGTCCTTTAAAATGTTCAACACTTCTATTGTTAACATTGTTTCGTGCTGCACTACCATTCTTTCCCAAAAACAAGATGTTTTCACCCACCAGTCATTTGCAACTCATCTAGACATTCTGTTAACTCTCAACTGCCACATCCCTTCACACTCTAGTAGCACATGCTTCAGTGAGTGTTCCGCTCCACCACCACACAACAGACAGAAGTTGTTTGTTTACAATTCACTGTACCTTTTGTGTATGACCATAGTAGGGAGTACATTGAGTCTAAACCTGAAAAATTCCATTCCCCATCGAGGATCTGGGTACCACTTCAGATACATGGGACACCAAGCTGTGGGTTTATCAAGAATAGACAGTGATTGGGACAATTTCAAGCCTTGCATTAACAAAATTGTATTTATCCAGTCCACCCTCTTCATGACTTCCCTTACATTCATTGGATTTTGAATCAGATCCCCCAGTTCATGGCCACACTCCTTGAGGGATTCCTGCACCCTTGCTCTTAACTCCTTTAAAAACAGATTATCATTCTCTCTCACTGTAGCCTCTATCTCTTCATAGAGCAGATTATTTGATGGAACTAATATCAATCTGCATATTGACGCAACCCTCCAATTCATCAGTGACCGCAAGAACTGAAGGCCCAATTCATATCTGAAGGCTGCTATAGGGTGATACTGTGGTGGATCAAACATATATGCCACAGTTTGGCTTCAAGCTTTACCCAATTTACAAATCTAGTCATCGTCCATGCCATAGATCAATGATGGGACCTTGTCATTATAATGCTTCAATAATGGCAATAATAATTTAATAATAAAATTCAATAATAATTAGATGGGCACCTGATTGCATTATTTTCCAACCAAACCCGATGTTAATGTTGCCACAGTTGGAAAGTACCATAGCTTTAAACCCTAATATGTTATCTATTGTGCCACCTCAATTACTTGGCCATCTAAATACTGTTTAAAAGATGGATCAATCTTCAGGGGCAATTTGCACTTCAAAATGATGGATTTTTGCAGATTGATCTTCAGATCTTTCTGCCCTGCAAAGACTTCAAGAGCTCAATGGCGTCCGCCTATGTTATCTAATTGAGTCTTTCTTTCCCAATTTTCAGACTCGCCAACCCGGACCTCCCCATACTCTCTACCAAGTCTGCAAGATACAGGTTGAAGAGAAAGAGACATGGTGCTATCCTGCATCCCTGCCTCACCCCCTTTCTGTGGTTATTGGGCTGGTTAAACTCCCTGTCTCATCCAACCTCACCTGTAGTTGTGTATTTACATGCAGTTCAACAATGATAGCCAACAGTGGAGGATATAGCCCCCATTTCTTCAGATTATTCCAGAGGCGATCTCTGTTAATTGTATTGAACGTCTTTGAGTGGTCAACCAACACTCCATACAGGGATGGACCACCCTTCACAAAAGATCCACTACTCACCAGGCTCATTACCAAACCATTAAGGGAGGCCAAAACGCTCTTCTGAAAACCTATCTGATGTTTTGACAGAATACCTCTTGTCACAACCCAACTCTCCAGCTCCTTCAAAACAAAGATTCTCTGCAAAGATTTTACTGTCCACATCTAGTAGGGAGATCAGGCAGTAATTTCTTAAATCCTCCCGATCCCCCCTTATTATAAATTGATATTATTGTAGACATTCTCCATGAAGCTGGGAGGCACCTAGTTCTCACCACCTCCCCGAAAAGAAGGACAAGCACTCTCGACCATGATGTAATATTTAATTTCAGGATCTGGTTTGTTAAGCAATTTGACCCAGATGCTCTTGAAGATGATGATTTCTTTATTAAGTCTTCTACTATATCTATTGTAATACTCATGGCCCAAGGGACACCATCCAACACGACTCCATCTGAATTTATCGGTTTCCTGAAGCGCTCCATTAAATATGTATTTCCCATCTTCTCCTATAACATTACTCTGCACAACACTCTGAGAATTCCTCAATCAATTCACAATGGATGAAACATGTCTTGAGCTGGAATGATTCACCTCTCCCAACATCAGCTCCCAATCCTTTTGATTACGTAAGAGCTTGCATGCCTTTGACCAATTTTTATATTCATTTCCCACATTTTTTACTGAACTTCTGTACTTGGCCTTACTTAAATTCTTGGCTTTCATTCCCCGCCACGCCGTCCTCAATTCTCTTTTTCCCCCCATGTATTATCATCAAAATAATGTTTTAGCAGAATCGTTGAGTGACTTCTTGTGGTACCAGGCTTATCTAGATCCCAAAGGAAGTCCACAAAGTTGAGAGGATTACATACTGTTCTTTCCTCTTTATCACCAAAAACTTCAAGTGTGTTTTGGAGCTTCCTATTAAGAGCTGTCTCTCCTCTTCCAAATTATATTACTCTATTTTTCCCATTATTCACTATTAGATCTTCCTGGTGACCATTAATACATCCCTTAGACCCATATGCCACCACCCCTACAAGCCTGTTAAGGTCACTTATTTTTTTGAATTATTTTTTTTATTAGTTTAAAGTGCATTTTGGTTAATTAAAACCTTATACACTACAAGAGAATTATATCAGCAAAAACAATTATATATTAACCATACAATAAACCATTTGGAAAACATATTACAGTCAATTATTGTTTCCAATCTAAAAACACACATAAAAGAAAGGAAAAAATAAAGGTAACACATATTTAAAAGACAATTACAAATAGTATACTAACAAAGTGCTCGCTTTCAAATAGAAAAGGCTGCCCCAATAAAAACCTTAATCTCTCCGTCATAGATAACTGACCAAAATTGGTCAGATTCAATCATTTGAAGATCCCCAACTATATTTTCATACCCTTTAAAATAACATTAATTTGATACAAATGGTTAAAATATGTCTTACTGTCTCCACCTCTGTTTTACAGTGCCTACACAATCTTTCAGCACGAGGGATGTTTGTCCGTGCCCCAATTATTTCATTACAGGGGAAGGTATTCAGGTGTAATTGCAAAATAAATCTTCTCAAAGCCCCATTTCTCGTATTTAACAGGTACTGTCTCGGAGTGGCAGGATTAAGGCCTTGAAGAGCATAGACAACGTATCTAGACTGAGTATAAAGATAAGATTGATTTCACACAGTACATGCTTTTTCCTTAAGACTTTTCAAAATACACGCAATATTGTCTTTTCCCATAGGTTCCTTAAAGCCTAAGGGTTTAAGGAAGGATAATACTGTATTTTGTAGACTTACCATATAGGTATTCTTGAACCTGCCTTCACTTTTATTTTTTCCTGTAAGGTTAAGCAAATTTCCTTTCTCCCCTTCCCCCGATATTATTCTAAAATAGAGTTTACAACATCCAATTTTCCACAAAGTCAAAGGGAAATAAGCCCCAACTCACATCTTACTGCATGTATTGGCACAGCGTTGGGTAGTCCAAGGACTGGTCTCCAAAGCTTCCTTTCAAGTTGATCTAGTTTACTCAAATATTTGCTCTCCACTGTTTCTAGAGCATACATAATACCGGGAATGATACAACTCTTATATATCTCAAGGAATCCTTCAATGGAGTGGCCTCCTTTACTAGCCATATATTTCCTTATGACATTCCATTTCTTTAATATTTTTAAGTTAACTGCCTCTTGGAAAAAATGAATACAGGGATTGCTCAGAATGGGCATCCCCAAATAAGAGTAGGCCTCGACAACCTCCAGTTTAATAGAATTAATATGCCATCTATAGGTAAGTCTTTTCTTCTCTTGCTTTGTGACTCCGAATACCATAACCTTAGTCTTATTTATATTAGTGTTAAGGTTATTCGCCTCAGAGTAAGCAAACAGGCCATTCAACATTCTTTGCAGTCCTACCAGAGTTTTATCCATAAGGATAGTAGCGTCTGCATACATAAGGCCACATATTGGTTTCTCCGCCACAATAGGTGGGAAATTATTTAACATAGTCAGATTATCCAGGGTACAATATCCTATTTGAAAACCAGTTTGTTGAGCAGAGAGGACACCCTTTTCCTCTATCCAGTTGTTCAAACTGTCCACTAAAAGGGAACAGAAAACCTTACAGCTACTGTCGGGCATTGCTAGTAGTCTGTAGTTATCAGGCAATTTTCTGTCCCCTTTTTTAAAAATAGCGACAATTATGGCTTTCCTCCAGCTATCCGGTATAATGCCTATTTCCCATATACCAGTAAATAACTGGAGGAAAAGCACTGCCCATTTCTTAGGATTTTGTTTTATAACAATATTAGCCAACCCATCCGGGCCAGGGGCAAGTGAAGATTTCATTTTTGAGATCACTTTAAGGATGTCCAGAATACCAAAGGGGAATTTATCAGTGCCGTATGAGTTTATACAGATAGGGGCAGCAGATATGTGACTAGTCTTGAAAAAGAGATCAGTAATATAATGCGTCCAAACCTCCTGGCCCATGTCGTTGTTTTCCCTATTATTGTCACACCGCCGAGCTCATGGCGTTTGTGGAGCCGTTGGCGACGCGGACTCTAATTCCCGTCTCGCCCGGCTGCATTCCTAGTCACGCCCCTTTTTCTTCTGATCTGTCCTATTGGTTGTGCGTTCCGCGACCCGGAGTTTTAACCTGCTTCTTCCAGGTCGCAGACGCGTCGCAACGCTTCCGGTTTTCTTTCCGCAAGCTCTGCATTGCTGTGTTACCTTCTTGCTCCCTCTTCATTGCTCGTTCCTTCCTTCGTTCGGGGTCCTTGTGCCCGATTCAGAATCTCCTATTTTCCCCCCTCTTCGCCGCTGCTTCTTTCTTGCTCTTTCCTTGCATCCTGCGTTTTCAGCCCTGTTCCCCGCCACCTTCGTCCTCCTTCCAGTCTGTGCTTACCCTCCCTCCGTCCCATCTTCCTTGAGTCTGGTTTTCTCTTCCTCTCTGTTATTTTCTACTCCCTTCTTCCTGTTTTCCTTCTTTACCCTTCTCCCCTCCTTACCTGCCTTCCCGTATGCCAGATCCCGGCTTGCTCTGGATTGCCTGTTCCTTACCATTTGGATACTTCTGCTGTATTGCCTTCCCATGTGCCAGACCCCGGCTTGTTTACTGGACTGCCTGTTCCTTACCGCTTGGATACTTCTGCTCTATTAGACTCCCGTGCACCTACCTCAGCCGGCTTCCGGACTGTCTTCGCCTCTGCTGTTCTGCGCTCCAGCCTGGTGTTGTGCCACCTTCTGTCTGGACAGCTTCCCCCTTCAGGGGATTCCACCGCATTCTCCTTTGGATCCTCACGTCCAGCCTACTACTTCCCAAGTGTACCCTGGGATTCCCTCCTCCCGAGGAGCTCTGTGATTGCTCAGCAGTTTTTTGTGCCTAAGGGCTTTTTCCCCTCCTTGACGGTCCCGGTGGGGGCCCTTGGTCACCCTTTTGGGTGGCACGGTGGCTTCCTTCCGTGGTCATCCTTATCTCCATAAAAAAAAGGAGCGATCAAGAAGAAAAGAAAAGAAGGGTTCCTGGAAAGAAGACGAAGGTGAGGAGTCAGGGGAGGGTGGAAATTCGGAGTCAACGTTTTCTGACAAAGACATCACAGGTCCTGGTGACAGTTTGCGACACCATAAAGAGATGGCCACCCTGCAGCAGGTACAAGAACTTGTAGCTGCTGTACAAAGTCTGAATTTGGAAATGCAGAACCTCAAGGCAGCTAATGCCACCCTACAGCAGCGCATGACTGTTAGGGAGAGACCCTCAACCGATTTACCACCACTTCCCCTAGTGTCGGGCAAGTTTGATGGCTCCCCTAAAAGGGTCAAGGAGTTCTTGGACGCCTGCAATCTACACTTCTCTTTTCGCCCCCAGACCTTTCCATCTGACCATGCCAAGGTGGGGTTTATGATCACCCACATGACCGGGAACGCCCTGGCATGGGCCACCCCACTGGTAAATCAGCCTGACCCGGTATTGCAGGACTACAATGCTTTCAAAACCCTGATCCAGCAAAACTTTCTGCGAACTGAAAGTACCCTTTTGGCCTCGGAAGATCTTCTTGATATCCGTCAAGGAAGTTCAGATCTCCTGACATACATCACAGCCTTCAAACAGGTGGCAGCTGAAGCAGGTTGGCAGGAGCAGGCTAGTATGCCATATTTCGGCGAGGCTTAAGAGAAGACCTAAAGGATGAGCTGGCGCGGATTGAAAGGCCTGTTTCCTTTGCTGAGCTTCTGACCGCTACCCTCTGAATTGACTTCAGAATGACAGGAAGACGTCTGGAAAAGAAAAGAACTAAGTCAAGTGTACCCCCTCTCTTGGAAACTCGCCCGTCCACGTCTGTACCCTTCCAACAAACCTCTAAGGAAGAACCAATGCAGATTGGCACAACTCGAGCCCCACTCACACCTGAGGAATGTAAACATGGCAGGGAAGGCTCCCTGTGTGTGTACTGTGGATCTTCCACACATTTGCTAAGGGATTGCCCGGATGTACCGCCCAGAAGGTCGGGAAACGCGCGCCCTCCGTAAATGTTGGGACACACTACAGAGGGGCTGGTACTAAGTCCCTATGCTCCTCTTTCTTTGTCATCTACGGAGACTTCTGAGGACTCCCGTTTGATGGTGCTCACAGTTACCCTCAGACTAGACACCAAAGAAGTAACCACCCTAGCTCTACTTGATTGTGGGGCAGCGGGTAATTTCATAGATATCCATTGGGCAGAGACGAAGGGAGTAAAGAGAATCGCTAAGCAAGAAGATCAGAAGGTTGAAGGGGTGGATGGCGAACCTTTCAGCTCAGGCATGATCACTCACACCACCAAAGAACTTACATTGTCTATACAACAACACTCCGAAAGGATCACATTCAACATTATCAGAGCAGCTCACTTCCCCATCATCTTGGGGATAAGCTGGCTACGCAGGCACAACCCCAGTATTGACTGGTCCAGGAACTTTCTGAGTTTTCAATCCCCCTTTTGCAAGTCAGAATGCTTACCCGAGCCCAAGTTCGAGACCGTCAAGTCTACGAACAGTTGTGAGACCAGGACTGTGCACTGTCTGCCACACTACCTTAAAGAGTTTACCGAGGTCGTTACTGAGAAGACGCCCATCGAACTGCCTCCGCACCGGCCCGAGGACTGTTGCATTGACCTTACTCCAGGAGTGCTAGTGCCTTTTTGTAGAATGTTTTCACTGTCTTTGGAAGCGAAACAATTCCTCCGAGAGTATTTGGACAGCAATATGACAAACGGGCTCATAAGACCATCTAAGTCCCCCGCGGGGGCATCTATGTTTTTCATCTCCAAGTAGGAGTCTAAGGAGTTAAGACCGTGTATAGACTATCAGGGCCTTAATAAAGTCACCATAAAGGATCGCTGCCCAATGCCTTTGATCACTGGAATCCTACAAGCAGTTCATGGAGCCACGATATTCACCAAACTCGATTTAAGGAATGCATATCACCTTCTCCGCGTGCAGAATGGAGATGAATGGAAGACAGCATTCCGGACTCCTTTCGTACTTTTAGAGTACCAAGTTATGCCGTTTGGGTTGGTTAATGCCCCGTCGGTATTCCAACGATTTATGGATAGACTGTTTTCTGATCTGATATGTCAAACCACTTTGGTGTATCTTGATGACATTCTGGTGTACTCAAGCAATCGTGAAGATCACGAAGAACACGTCAAGGAAGTCTTCCGAAGACTTAGAGACAATCACTTGTCAGTCCAGCTTGCCAAATGCGTATTCTCAGCCTCATCCATACCCTATTTAGGATACAGCCTGTCTGATCACGGAATATCTATGGATCCACACAAGGTGTCCTCCATACTTGATTGGCCCTCACCCACCTCGGTCAAAGAGATCCAAAGATTCTTGGGTTTGGCTAACTTTTACCGGAGGTTTATCCCCAATTTCCCTCAAAGGATATTACCCATTACTTCTCTCTTAAAGAAGTCCTCAGAACCATTCAAATGGTCGGTCGAAGCCGAAGACAGCTTTGTGGATCTAAAGGATGCTTTCTGTTCCACGCCCATCCTTCAACTACCCAACCAGAACTTGCCCTTCATTCTTGAAACCGACGCCTCAGCAGCCGCCATCGGAGCTGTTCTTCTTCAAGGAGTCCAGGGCATAGAACATCCTGTGGCCAACTTCTCAAAAACGTTAAACATCAGCCAAAGGAACTATTCGGTCATAGAGCGGGAACTGTTAGCCATGAAGGCTGCTTGTGTGGAGTGGCGTCACCTCCTTCAGGGAGGCAGGTTCCCGTTCACCATTCTGACAGATCAAAAGAATTTGCAGGTATTAAGGCAATTCGAGTGCTACAACACTCGACAGGCCCGATGGGCCCACTTCTTCGCCCAATTTGATTTCCACATCACGTACATTCCAGGCAAACAGAACGTCGTGGCTGATTCCCTTTCCCGCCAATGTGATTATATGCCTGAGACAGAGACGCCACCGGAACGGATGTTCCCCCTTGCCAAGACCATCGGAGTGGGGACAACATTTCTCAGACAAGTCCAGGAGGATTCTGGAGGTCGCTTTGAGTTGGAGAAACATCCTAAAGACCTTACCTACGAAATCCGAGACATTCTCTACCTTGTCAAGGGTAGACTCTATTTACCGACTCCAGCCTTTCGCAAGATGGAGTTGACCTGGTGCCATGACTCCAAACTTGCTGGTCATCGAGGCGGAACAGGCACTCTTGAGTACCTCCAATGACATTTCTACTGACCAAGGATGAGTGAGGACGTTGATCGATACGTACAGTCCTGCATCGTCTGTCTTCGAAGCAAGTCTTCTCGTCAACGGCCGATCGGATTGCTTGAACCATGTGTACCTAAGGGCCCCTGGAGCACAATTTCTACGGACTTCATTGTGGATTTACCCCCATCTCAGCGATGCACATTTGTCATGTGGTTGTGGATTTGTTTACCAAGTTGGCCCCGCTCTTCTTTCTTGCTCTTTCCTTGCATCCTGCGTTTTCAGCCCTGTTCCCCGCCACCTTTGTCCTCCTTTCAGTCTGTGCTTACCCTCCCTCTGTCCCATCTTCCTTGAGTTCCGGCTTTCTCTTCCTCTCTGTTATTTTCTACTCCCTTCTTCCTGTTTTCCTTCTTTACCCTTCTCCCCTCCTTACCTGCCTTCCCATGTGCCAGATCCCGGCTTGTTCTGGATTGCCTGTTCCTTACCGTTTGGATACTTCTGCTGTGTTGCCTTCCCGTGTGCCAGACCCCGGCTTGTTTACTGGACTGCCTGTTCCTTACCGCTTGGATACTTCTGCTGTATTAGACTCCCGTGCAGCTACCTCAGCTGGCTTTCGGACTGTCTTCGCCTCTGCTGTTCTGCGCTCCAGCCTGGTGTTGTGCCACCTTCTGTCTGGACAGCTTCCCCCTTCAGGGGATTCCACTGCATTCTCCTTTGGATCCTCACGTCCAGCCTACAACTCCCCAAGTGTACCCTGGGATTCCCTCCTCCCGAGGAGCTCTGTGATTGCTCACGGGTTTTTTGTGCCTAAGGGCTTTTTCCCCTCTTTGACGGTCCCGGTGGGGGCCCTTGGTCACCCTTTTGGGTGGCACGGTGGCTTCCTTCCGTGGTCGTCCTTATCTCCATAAAAAAAAGGAGCAATCAAGAGGAAAAGAAAAGAAGGGTTCTTGGAAAGAAGACGAAGGTGAGGAGTCAGGGGAGGGTGGAAATTCGGAGTCAACGTTTTCTGACGAAGACATCACAGGTCCTGGTGACAATTATCTTCATCCATCACGAATTGACGATATAGGTACCAGAATTTTTTAGAATCATGGATTTTAGATAGCTTATATATATCCAATTGGCATTATTGGTATTATATTTATAATCCTTTAACCAATTTTTATAGTGTGTCTTTATATTGCTGGATCTCTTACTTCTCTCTTTATCATCTAAGTCACATAACTGCTTAAATTCTCGAATATCACGCATCATTTCTTTTTTCCTATCATGAATCGCTTGGTCAAATTTATGGGAGTGATTTTTTCCCTTTATGTTTTTCAAAATAATGTTACTGTTTGTTCTCCGTATTATACCCAACAAATTAGTGATCGAATTAAGACCATTAAGGGCAATGTCCTGGCCATTAATGGTCAGGCGGTCAAACAAACCATTGAAGGAGGTTACGTTTTTATCAGACCAAGTGATCCTATTACCACCTGCTGAAAATGGTATATTCATCGCCTTACCTACTGCCCATCTTTGGGTTCTTGGGCCATTGGTAAATTTACCCCTAAGGGGTGTGTGGTCACTCAAAGAGGTATCTACATGTTCGAAAGAAATAATAGAATGACTTAGATTTTTGTTTCCGAACATATAGTCTAGCCTATAGCCAACCTTCCCATTAGTCCAGGTTTCCCCGGTACCTGACCCTATATTAGGTTCCAAATATTTAAGCCCCCAAAAAGACATCAGATTCATCCACCGGCATCCCTGTAAGGCCTGGGGATTATACCCCCCAACCAAGTGGTAATCCTGTGTTTCCAATGATGCAGTAATAACCGTTTCATCCCACAATTCTTTGCACCTATCCATTTCCCTTACGGCAGAGTCACAATGGGCATTAAAATCTCCCACTATACAAATTTCAGAGTCAGGTGATTCTGATGTCCAGTCTTCAATAGTTAGATTTAGAAACTCCCCAATCTCCCGAATATTGAACCCCCCGGTTGGGAGTAGATGTTAATAAGTAGGAGTTTCCCTGATAGGCTTCCCCTATCTATGACTGCACACATAACATTAGGAAAATTCCCATACTTCCCATATGGTTTATAAGTAAAATTATTTTTTACCCCAATACATAGCCCTCCATACGGATGGCCCTTTTCACCTTTGGAGGCAACTTTACTCCATATATTATATCCATCCAATAGAATTTCCCCAGTGACCCAAGTTTCTTGAAGGGCAAAAATATCACTCTCCAACAACAATTGAATACCGTCCTTATGTAGTAGGGAGTTAAAGCCCCTACTGTTCCAAGAAAGGAGAGTAAATTCATTAATACATGCCTCATCTTAGTTTGGGATAGGAGAGTTTCCCTCCAAGGGTCTTACTTCTATTAGCTTACTTCAGATTCAATATTAGTCGGAGAAATCCCCCCCAAGTCCCTGTTTTCATCGCTAAGATCTTTATAAATAGAAGAGTGGCATATCACAATTTCATAGTTATTACCCCATACTCCAATAGAGTACTCCCGTATGAGATCAACAAAAACTGCAGATCTAAATTGGAGAATAACCCAATGTTCCCAACTCCCAAATTTCGGCAAAATAATGGATTCAATATCACCTGTATTAATATTTTGTAACTGCGGTATATGTGACAATTTGTTTAGTATCCAAGCCCGATTAAGAAAAGGGCTTTCATCAGTGGCGGATTTTTCTATGATCTTAATGCTTTTCCCCACTGTGAGCTGGGGTTCTTCATTCATTCCAGCAGAATTAGCCATACACATTTTTAGATTACTATGCATGGCCAGTCGTTCCATCTCCTTAATATATATTTCCCTCTCCTTTTTTGTGAGAGACATAGCATTGCTGTTAGAGGGGATTGTAACATATTAAAAGTTATTTCCCATAGGTACCATGTCCTCAGGTTCTATTTCATCCGTCATTTGTTCATTGCCCTTTAACCAATTTTCTAATCCCTTATTTTTGATTACCACTTTTTTTTCCTTCATCCGACTTCCGCTGGTATTCAATAATTTCATAATGGTTCCCCACTTCTACACATTCAGAATCTAAAGGGGCAGTGGTGGCAAGAGCCAAGGTGTTCTTTTTAACATTCTTAGTAGATTTAACCTTGGCCATCTCCACCCTATTTCGGGTGGATCTTTTATTTTTATTTTACGTCTAGTGTGTCTCTTTAAACCTTGAGATACCATTATTTCAACAACACTCTCACTTGAATTTATTTCTTCAGCCAAGTTATCCCTTAAAATGGGTAGCTCCTTAGGGGGAATATTTGACTGAGCGTCATCTTTCTCATTTTCTTTTTCGGCCGCCTGAACCAGTTCGCTCAGATCTCCTAGAGCATCATTTGCCTCCACGGAGTACTTTTCCCCTTATACAGTTCTTTTCCCCAGTATTCATCTATCATAATCCCAAGGTATCTGGTGTTATCAATATTCTGTTGTACCAATGATTTGGTGTCACTCTGTTCCTTAAGCAACTTAGTGCAAATGGTCAAGAGGACATCCATCATGGTAGTTAGAGCATCACATTTTTCTCCAACTTTAAGTGTGTTTTCACTTACCCCACTCCTTTCTCTATTAGGAGAATTTTCCAGGGAATTACCAGTAGAATTCCATGACACATCCAACCTCATTAAATTCAACTTCTCTCTGTGCAAATTTATTCAAATCTGGAGTAGCAGACAAAATTATTACAATAATATTATTCATATCAGTTTCCTCTACTGCAGAGATATCCAGATCAATTTCTGTTCCCATAGATTGACGCCTGAGATTATGTACTAATGTCAGCAAGGAGTTATTGTCAATCATCGAACTGTTGGAAGGGGGAGGTTGAGGTTGTACAGTTTCAGATACCAGTACTTTTTCTTTTATGGTTAAAAAACGGAGTATCTTTGGTTGTTCTAGTACACCTTTAATTCCGCAGGTTAGCTCTTTCTTCCCTCCCTTCTTAGAGTTTTTGCATTTACCCAACTTCTGGGTTCCTAATGTTAAAATAGGTGTTGGTGTACTTTTTTTCCCCTTTTTTGACCTAAGGTTGTGTGAACATGGACTTGAAGCCATGATAGTAGGAGGTCAAAGGATTGATCCTCTACTTAAAGTGGGGGAGAGAAAATACAGAAGCCTTATAAGGCCCTGAGGAAAGGAACCACTTTGCAGCCTACAGGGGTCAAAAAAAGAGCACCAGTAGTAATTATACACCTAACCAAGATAGTGTATAACTAAAGTGCAAAGTGACTGTGCAAAAAGATGCCTATGACCTATATAAATTAATAATCAAAATACACACCATTTACTAAAATTAACAGGGGAGAAGAATGCTTCGCAGCCCCAGAAACAAATTAAAATAACGTCAGGGGAACAGCTGGCGGTGTCACTATAAAAGGAGCAGCCTATAAAAGTGAGCAGCACAGAATAAAATCGGAACAGTAAAACCCCGTAACTATCAAAAATTAGAAAATAAACAAAAACACTGTTACAAAGATCACACACATGACAAGAAAAGAATTTGACCAATATTAAAAAGCACTCAAAAAACCTAAAACCAGTAGGGTCCAGAGAAGCAATTTCAGATATACACCCGGTTTGGGAACGCCCGGCAGCTTGAGGAGCGGCCTTAGTCCGACTCTCCCCCCCAACCAGGTGGCTTTTATATAAAAGTAGTTTCAGCTGATTTGCTTACTTCTGTACCTATCTGCTTACCTGCAGTTTGTCCATTCACAGGTTAATGGGCACTGTTGCAGGCATTAGAGAGTAGGCACGCCACAACACGCCCAACAGCCTAACAGCACTGCGCCCTTGTCTCCACTGCGGCTTAACGCCACAAGGGTTCCGGTGTGTGTTTTTAACTCCCCTGCTTCCGGGGTGGGCGTGGCCTGGCGGCAAGGTCTGCGTTCATCAACTCCAGGCACAGCCAAGATTCACAAACACAGCGTTTAGGGTTAGCGCTTATATAAAATGCAGCAGAAAGCACCTGGGAAGCTCCTGGCGTGTGCTTTTGACTCCCCTGCTTCCGGGGTGGCCGTGGCCTGGCGGTAAGGTCCGCGTTTGTCAACTTCAGGCACAGCCAAGATTCACAAACACAGCGTTTAGGGTTAGCGCTCGTATAAAATGCAGCAGAAAGCACCTGGGAAGCTCCTGGCGTGTGCTTTTAACTCCCCTGCTTCCGGGGTGGGCGTGGCCTGGTGGCAAGTTCGTCAACTCGAGGCCAAGATTCACAAACACAGCATTTAGGGTTAGCGCTTGTATAAAATGCAGCAGAAAGCCACTTATGGTTAGAAAAATCAGGTCCTCTAAATAGTAACACAATTACATCACAGATTAAAACTGCAAAGCAAAATCACTGCTGCTGGCTGCGGAGGCATACGACAAATAGGGAAATACGAAAATGGCAACAATTAGCATCCTATGCTAAGGCAGGGAACATCACAGGAACGTAGAAGTTTGTGAGGAGCGGTTGCACCACTAACCTTCAAATAATTAGTGTACATGAGGAAGACTTGCATTCCCATATCACAAACACCTTGGAAGCTCATAAAACAGCAAATGCGTCAGTAATCCATATATCCGCTATCTGGCTATTATCTTAAAACATGTAATTCCTCCAGAGCTGTTGGCCCAGCTGGCACTTGCAATGCACATTTCAAAGTCTCACCCTGTGCCTGGGCAGCAGCACTTCACATCCTCTATGTGAACATAGGTGTACATGGCAAATTACCATCTTATCAATATATAAAAAAGGCTTTTAGAAAAATCCCATCAACTACCGGCTTTTAGCAATGCTTGATATCCCTGGGAAAATATTTGCAAGGGTATTGCTAAAGGGATGAAATGAGTGGATCATCAGTAACAACATACTCCCCCCCAGTCAAACTGGATTACGAAAATAATTAGGGACCCTTGACATTAGAATCAGTACTGGAATATGCCTGGCATAGGCACCAACTGCCGGTATAGGCAGCATACATTGACCTCAGTGCAGCTTTTGATACAATCCTCCACGATTGGCTATGGCAGACTGGCATATTCCAAGCGCGTTATTAACTATGATAACATTGTACCATCAAGACACCTGCGTTAGAGTCTGCTTTAATGGACAAGGGCGTCTTTCTAACCCGATTAACACCAATTGAGGAGTTAAACAAGGCTGTATCCTCTCTGCCACACTATTTCATTTGTACCTGGCTGACTCGGTCCAAACTTTCTGTCTTACTGCCGTCCACCCAGTAAAATTTGGAGGACTCTCACTAAACTGGCTGGAATATGCAGATGATCTTCTCCTCCTCGACTATAGTCCGAAGGGTCTTCAATGTTCGCTTGATGCCCTCAGAAGTTATGCCACTGAAAATGGGCTTAGAATAAACAGCAAAACTAAAATAATGGTCTTTCGAAAAAAGAAAAGAAACGCCACTCCGCCCCTCGTGGTACATACGCCACTCTGCCCCTCGTGGTACATCAATAAAGAGCGTATAGAAATTGTAAGGATTTACAAATACCTCAGTGTTTACATAGATGAAAACCTTACCTGGAATCCCCACTGGGACGCTAATGTACTTAATTGCATGAGGATCACTTATTCCATCAGTGCATATAGGACAAAAATATTTCCTTGCATGTTATATGGTGTGGAAACATGGGGCGTGAACTTCCAATCATGACTAAACAAACTTGAATCCAAAATATTAAGGATCTTGTTTAGAATGCCACACAATCTGTCTATTGAATATCTTTGATTGGAATTCGAAGAGAAAGGTATTGTCGTTGACTACAGCTAGAGGATGGCTATGTGTTTTCCAGAAAATAAAAAATCTTGATAATGCAACCATTATGGTACACATTTTTAAAGCCTATACAAAGCTAGATAACCCAGATTGTTTTTGCACCCTGAGTAATCTCATGCGAGTGAATGCTGCCTGGCTATCTAGTTCGACCAAGAATCATCTGGAACTAGCTCAGCAGCAATAAAATCACAGTTTAAATACTGTCATCACATGTATGGATACAAGACTGATCTTATACAACTGGCATCACATGTTACCAGTGGTCCCTTTATTCAGTACCTGATGATTTGTGAGAAGGTACCCAGCTACACAATAGCCTATCCCAATAGTTTTGTAGTACGGCAATACCTTCTGTTGAAGTTTAATATTACCCCTCTGCTTGAGATCCAGATGTCCAGAATTGCCTGAGAAAATCGGAAGTGTTGCTTATGTGGTTGTCAAGAAACAGAATCTGTGAAACATATCCTCATCTATTGCGAGAGTCTAAATGAATTGAGAAACAAATATGTGCAATCCTATGAAAATAAGATAAATTGTGCCGACTCAGCTAACGTGGAAAAAATGTTATTAGAGGGTAACAACATCAACGGTATATACCATATGGTCAAATTGTATTCAAAATCTTTAGAAATATTTTAAATACTGTCATGAAGCACACTTTTAATTTGTCTTTTTGAGAATTTACTAGCCAATTTACTGTATATAACATTTTTTATTTTTTGGGAATGTGGAATATATGTCTTCTTGTAAATGTATATTAAATAAAAAAATAACAACAAAAAAATTGTACTGGAAGAAAGAACTGGGCAGTTCAGCATTCCCTGCTTAGCTTTGAACCTATGGAACTCCATTCCAACAGAAATTAGATCCATGGAGGACCGTACACAATTCAGAAAACTGCAGAAAAACTGTTTTTTCAACTCCGACCACAACAAAGCCGTCTAAATGATGTCTGCACATGCCCTGATCAACCAAGCACGGGAAAATAGGAGAAGCAACTGGGAAAAACAAGAATAAGGGATCGGACCAGAAAAAGAAGTGCCCCACCCCCAACTCACCTCACCGGCCAACTCAGAGGCCCTGAAAAGAGAGGGTGATAAGCCAGAAATGCTAGGGCCAGGGAAGAAGGCCAAGGAAAATCCAGGAATCGAATAGGAAAGGGAGGCTCACCCGCAGGCATGCTAAGATCAGGGCAACATGAGGGAACTGGACTTAACACTAACTATACCCCTACTAGGAATCCCCTAAGGAATCCAGTTAAAGAACCCCCTGTCCTGATGATGATCACCCCTCTGTGCTAGGAAGGTGCATCTAGGCAGATATAGGGACTGCACTCAGAATTCAGGCAACCAACAAAGTGGCAAAGTAACACGAGAACCCGTCACTCAGAGAGGACTTTACTAGTACAACTATAAAGGGCACATGATGAAAGGGGCCCCTAGGGGTCCCTCGTGCTATGGAAACAAGTCAATGACCATACACGAAAAGATGCGCCAGACATGAGGTTTCAAATTCCCAATGCTAGGGATTATTGCAAGCAAAAGATAGTATCAATTGGCCAATTCTGATCTCACGCCCGCGACGTGAGTTTCCTAGACCTCGAGGGACGCAAGAGAGCGAATTACGTACATCAGTTACATATATACAAAATGCATATCATACAATCAGCAAAGTCATGTCCAACACCCCTCTGTTTTAAGTTCCTTTGAACTCGGGATGACGATGGACATATCCGACAAGTATGACGATTATAATGCTTTTGATGTCTATTCTAGTAACAATGTGCAATTTAGAAAGTGCGGAGGCATCTTTTAGAACACGGTGGTTCTGTTCTTGGAAGCAATCTGTACACGGGGGAAGAGCCACATTCCAAGCTTTGCTATCTATGAAGTACTATTCGTGTCCTGGGAGCCGACACGTTCTAAAGGGTTTTGCGAAGGGGGGGCCGTAAGACAAGCATAATTCAAGCCTTTAACTGTATTATTCTAACATATTCTACCATCGTACGAGACTGGCTGGCAGCTGTGAAGTGATTAAATGCCCTGCAGCTTCCTCCCAAGGCTACAGAGAGGGAGCGTGGGCATTCCTCTCTGGGCTACTCATGAGGAGTTTCAGCAAACTCTTCAGTCCCGCGACCTTGTCCTTTCATATTCAGACAACAATGTTAACAGTTGAGCAGAGTAAGCAGAATCCGCAAGAACTGCAAGCTGCAAAGCAGTTTTTAGACAGAAAGCAATGAGCAATGGTTAACAAGCAAAATGGCGATTCTTGCTACATTTAAAATGGCCGCTCGTCGGTCAAGCATAGCAGGTTATATTTCTATAATTTGGTGCATAAAACGGTTGGCCCACGGCCATCAAGTTACGTCTATCATTCAAATGAAGGGTATTCATTTTTCCAGATTTACAAACCCTCCTTTTGGCCGTGTGCCAAATGTCTTATTTATTCAGTGTATCCTCCTCTTCTGAGGAGGAGTCTGGGGTATCTGCATCTGAATCATCTCCATCATTAATGTCTATCGCCATGAATTGTTTTACTATTTTTGTTTCCTCAGTGTCTCTGTTATTCCGGCCATGCGTTTGTTTTCCTCTCAACACCATGTGCATACATCCCTTAGTACATCCATCAGTTATTTCAGTGCATATTATTGGTAAGCATTGTATGCAACAGCAGCATGTTATGAATATCCCGAGTACCATCATTAGTATCGAAATTAACTTCCATCCCCAGGACCGCAATAATCCCCATAACCAGGATTCTATCCCCCAACCCCCTGCTTCAGTAGAGAGTGTGGAACTTATGACATGTAATTTCCGGATCGCTTTAAATATCGTAGGGGAGTAGTCATCTATATACACACAGCATGCAGTTTTTACGAGCTTGCAAACTCCCCCACGATCAACTAATATTATATCGAGAGCCATCCTGTTTTGAAGTGCCATCAGTCTTATTCCTTTTTCTTCTAACGTCATATTCAATAAAATATCCGTTGTGGAATCTATTGTTTTTTGTAATATTCCAGACAGTTTTCTTATATTATAAGAGTTTTCTATTTGGGACAAGAACGGTATAAATGATTTGGCTATATCCATTGCTATCATTCCATGCTCACTACTCCTTTGAGTTCTACGTTTTGTTCGTCTGGCTACTTCTGCTGTCTCCAAGAGGAACACTCCCGGAAACAGTAGACCTAGGTAGCATGTACCTCCCCAGTTCCTAGGTAACCATGGATATGCTTTTTCTCCACATATAAAATAAACAGGGTCTCCCACGTACACGGGTTCTATTTCATGTTTTAAAACCACTATGTTCAGGCAGTTGCTAAACGTTCCTACTTTATAGGAACCCTTTTTTTGTAGACATAGTGGAGCAGTTTTGTGGCTGTGATCCACTGCATAGGGAGGGGGCACAGCGTCTTTGTTCCATTCATCCCTCATCCGAAATGTCATTACTGATGTTCTTTCTGCTGGCGGGGTTGGTCTATTCTGCCTATGTAATCTATCTAGTCTTGTTATTTTTCGTGTATTCTTTCTCACGGGTTCTAGTGCAAATACGCGAGCTTTTTGGAATATGGAACAACCCACAGGTCTCATGATTACTTCCTCAAATTCATTCATATTGGTCTCATCTAGCTGACCCGTATTGCTCTTGTTCCATTTCCCAAAGAACATTGCACTTAACGTTACTTCACAGGAATAAATCAATGGCAATGGTTGTGCATACCAGCCTATCCCTTTCCCACTGTGCTGTGGTAAATGGGCGCAGACCTAGCAAACTTTTTTCTTTAACACCGCATGGGTCATGTTCATGATGAGCAACAATGTATTGTTGCCGTAACCTTCTCTATGTCTTTCTTCCATTGTGGACAAAGTACCAGTGATTACATGAACCGGGCTTTCAGTAGCTGTTTTTGGCAAAAGTGTTTCTAATGGTTGTACGTACTCCAGGAACCATAGTCTAATAGCTGTTATTGTTGGTACTATCATACTTAAGAAACATAGGACCAATGTCCAAATCAGTACCTTATTCTTTTGACCATGCTTTTTCCCTAAATTTACAGTCTCTAATTGTATTATTTTTTTAGCAGGGGTGCAGGAGATGGCTGAAACCGGTCTTGACTTGTTCTTCATCGTCCTTCTTCTTGCTGGCGAAGTTTGTCGTGAATGTCTCTCGTTCTTGATGCCAGAAAAGTTCAACGAAAAATGTCACAGTTCAATTCTCCCAGCCTTTTCACAGCCTGGATCATTTATCCACTCCCGAGCAAGATTAGTTGTTCTTTCTCCCACTGCTCAGACGATTTCTGAACAGTTCTTTATTGATAGAGTACCATGTGCATCCAGCTTGTCCCGCTCTGGCTTAGGACACATGTACTCTATCAGCCTTAGTACTTATGTGCGTCCAGCTTGTCCTGCTCTGGCTCCTGACACATGTACTTTATAAGCGCACCGAGGAGCCGTGAGTTTTGAATTGTCCGACTTGCACAATTCTCACACTTCTCTCCTCTACGCCCCTGGTTCCTACTCCGTCCGTGAGTAGAACCAAAGGCCAAAAAGAAAAGCACCAAAGATCTGTGGATCACTTTGCCTGTCGAGGCCGCAGATTATATCGATTCACTCCTGCTATTGTATGATCCGTGAATAGTGCCCTTGCATTTCCAGTATCAGGCTCAGTGTCAGCCTGTGGCACAATGATGGGCAGCGATGGGCATCGTGACAATGATGTTGAAGTGGGAGAATGGAAGAACAAGCTCCCGCCAATCCCCTCTCGCGCTTGGCCTAGAGGATCACGACCTAGACACCCGCCACGAGAGGAGTTTGCCTATCTACCAGACGACCAAAAACCCTGGTACAGGAACATACGGATGTGCCCACCCACCTGCCCAGCAGCCCGACCTGCCCATGCCGACACCTGCCGCATAGATCAACTCGACTAAACCAACACATCGTTAGAGATGCCATGACGACCTAGCCAACGGTCAGCACGCCTGTGCAAAACGCACACACCGGACACTCCAACACCAATCCACACGAAGAACATACTTAGTGCTGTGACGTAGGCGACGGACACACCCACGGACGTGCATCTTTATTATTTTCCACATAGGCTCTCAAAATGCAGAAACGCAAGACGCATAATGAACTTATCTAAAAAAAGGCTTGCTCACGCTTCTTCTAAAACCATGTACCATGATGAAGAATATAACGAAGACACGATACTGGGGATAGAGCAATATGATACCGTAACCTAAAGCGCAGTGCACCAACGGTTCCACCTATGCACTAGGCCCAAGTAGGCCGCAAGCAAAAGCTTCCATGAACATTAAATGAGCAAGAGCTCAGTTGCTGACCCTGCAGAATGAGCCCGGCGAAAGCACACAGCTAAGGGTACAATGTTGCAATCTCGCACGCCGCAAGCCGACGTCAAGGTCGCACCTGCAAACTAAACCAGGCACACAGTGGGAAAAACAATATTAACTGTGCAGAATTCTGTCTCAAACACGGTCCCACCTCACGTGACCAAGCCAAACCTGACAGGATGCCAAAGCCAGGGGAAAGAGACGCCTGAATCCCACGTTTCAAGACACAGGCAGATACAATTAAAAGACTCAATGGACATCTGCAACAGTGGGAGTAGTCGGCCTTCCAGCATATGAATAAATCCTCACATTGTCTGCACCTACCCATAGTGAAACATTGTTGCAAATGACAGGTACACCGCGAGCTGGGAACAGCGATGGTCCCAGACTGGGAGGCTCGCGAGCGGACCAATCAGAACATGGGGCTTTTATCACTGACGCCATTAGCATTGACCAATCCCCAGGGGTCTTCATGTAACAATTTTCATGTATCAAACTGAAGGGACAACCCAAGTATATCACCTGACTAACCCTCAACCACTAACACTGTTCTCTATACGTATGCTATACTAACCCTACCACTCGAGTAACCAATCCAGAGTGGAGATAGGTTTTTTGCTAAACTTTCTAAGGTGACGCAAGTAGCGCGTCATACTAAGGTAAAAAGGGCCTGCGAGCCCCACGATTGTGTGTGTGTCAGGACGGACGCGTACGATCCTTGACCCATCCCTGCCGTTTTGTCTAATAAACAGCAGAATCACCTTGCTTCTTGCGTGTGTCTCATACTCTATCTCTTTTGGGGTATACGGGAGGAGTTGGGGCCTCCCTGCCCGGAGGTCTGCGGACGGCCCGGCCGACCCCGACAGAATTTCCCCCCGAGAAGTTGGATGCACTGCTGAGATCTGTTTAAGATCTGATTTTTATTTTTTATTTTTCCAGGTACTCCCGTTGCGAGGAGGTCCGGCGGCGCGGCCCCCTCTGCCGCTGCCCCCTTCTGAGGACTACAGGACCATCGCGGAACTGCGAGAAGACCGGACAGCGCAATCCGGATATTGGCCTTCGGGAGCCGGTTGAGAAGTATCCCGCCCGCGGTTGGCGAGTGTCCAGACGTGGTCCAGACGAGGGGAGGTGGCGAGCCGCTTGGAGGGGTGCACGCAGTCAAGCGGCCCCGCATCAAGAGAACTTGGTGAGCATGCCACGCACAAGAAGCAATGTGAAATTGTGAGGGAGGGGGGAGGAATTAAATACGGGAGGAGGGAGGTGTTGCACAGGTGCGCGGCGAAGGTTTGACAATTTAGTGTCGGCAACGAAATGAATGGTAGCCGAACGAGTGCGAGAGCAGTCGGCTACGTTACGCGAGAGAGGGGGGCGGAGCACGAAAACATCACGTGCGGCCGCTCGTAGACACTGATTGGCCTGGGTCGCGACTACGTGTAAGGGTGTGTGTGTGCGCGGTTTCCTACGATTTGGCATTTATTGATCAATGAGTAGATGAGGATCCCTATTGTTCGAGCAAGAAACTCGATAGGTAGATGACGTTTCCCTGTAGGCGGTAGCTAGCTAGTTGCCCAATACGGAAGATAATTGGCTGGTTAAGCCCTCCTGTCGAGGGGCGTATCACACGCGAGGCGACGCAGCGTGCGCAGTCCGATTATATATTGTTGATTACCTTGTTCCAGGCGTGACAGGAAGACAGCTGTGGGGTTAACGGGGGTAGGGTGCAAGTGTATTAAGAACTTACCAGTAACTTGAAGAGATCGGTGACGTCACCAGTAGGGCTTTCATAGGATATCCCGAGCACAAGGCATCTTTCTTTCTGAGAGTGGTGGGGAAGAGAATTGTGGTAAGGGAGTGGAAACGGAGATAAACGGTAATGAGTTGATCGGGGAAAGGCGAAACGGGGGACGTGGCTGCGCACGGAGAACGCCGGCCACGGCAAGTGTAGAAGAGGGAGGAGGAGCAAATGAAAATAGGACAGCTATATAAGAACGTCACAAGGGGTATGCAGCCGCAGGGGGCTACGTGCGCCTCGGCCGCAGGGGGCCGTAAGGGTGTTCTGTAAAGGAAGAAAAGAAAGAAAAGAATATACAAATGTAAATACTATATTTTAATAATTTTCCTCAGCGGACTATCGCAAGTCCCCAAACTTACGGGGCCAGGATAAGGCTGTGTATCGTAAGTGTTAGTAAAGTAATAGCTACCAGATAGGGGAAAGATTACAAGTGGAGCGCTACTATGTCATACGGTCAGGATCGGGAGGGTGGGGGAACACCCTCACTACCCCACTACAACACATATGTAAAACACTGTCCCCCCATAGGGAGAAACTGATCAAATATAGCATAGAATGGACACAGGGGACGGATAACAAAATGATAACACCATGGCCGCCTAATGGTAGCTTCGATCCATATACCCAACATTCACTATTGGACCATCTGCATAACACATACAAGGGGAAGAAGTTGACACACCACGTGGAGGTGTTTAATTTATGGAGGATGTTTCAGGGGTCCCGATCAGGACCAAATGGAATGTTCACTGTGGGGGAAACACCGGAAGAAAAAGAGATCAAGGAGGAAGGAGAGAATGGGGAAAAGGAGAGTGAAGGCCCAAAGAACACGGGGAACGGACAAGAGGGAGGAGAAAAGAATAACAACCCAAAAGAAAATGAAATAAAAAAGGAACCGAGCGACGATATAACCCTAGCAAAGGTAGTGAAAACAGAGGGAGGGGGGTTGTACCCTTTAAGAGAACTAGGAGAAATAGGAAGAGAACAACTAAGGGCGGCTGAGGGGTACTCGAACCCGACATACAGCCCGCCACCATATGCAGTGACAGGTGTCCACAAGAGAGGGGAGCGGACTAGTACGACGGGATCAGCCTATAGGAAGATGCCAGAGGGGGAGGGGAGGACTGGAGAAGAACAAACTGAGGAAATAGGACATGATGAGTGGGTAGCTGCGCAGATACTATTAAAATTACGAGGTACGTTAACAGGAGAAGAGAGGGAGGTAGTGAGGAAAATGGACGAGGATAATACCAGGGAGAGTGAAATGAGGGGGGAAGAGCTGATACGACAAAAGGAAGAGATTTTGGAGGAACGACTAGCAGAGCTAAGGGATGAGCAGAATGAACTAATCAAACAGCTCGAGAGGCAAGAAAGAGAGAGAGCAAGGGAAAGGAAAGAAGGTAAGAACGAGTTGGAAAGAATAAGGGAACGAACTGAGGAGCAAAGGAGAGAAGCCGAAAGGGTAAAAGCAGCAGCAGAAAGGGTATCAAGAGCAGTACTGCGAGAGAGGAAAAAGGAAGAAGAAGAGAAAGAAAAAGAAATGGCAATGTGGAAGAAGAGATTACTATCAGAATCGACTAGGAAATACGAAGAAGGAAGGGTGATAGAGAGTAAATTAGAACGGGAGAGGGTGAGATGGGAAAGGAAGAAAGAGGATGAAAGGGTATTGGGAAAGATGAGTAGTGAAGTAATGGAGGAATTAAAAAGGAAAAGGGAGGAAATTGGTAGAGAGATGGAGGAGAGAAATGAAGGGGAAAGAGAAGATAGGAGAGGGGAGAGTGAAGTAAGGATGTATGTATATAGAGATACAGAAGTAGCCACAACATCAGCACAAAGGGGAGCGGTTGGTAAAGGAGAAAAGGGAGACACGGACCTAATAGACCTAAAAACAGTAACGATCAAGGGGAGAAAGACAGAGTGGGGGCCGCCACATACAGATGACTTTTGTAGTGAGGAAGAAGAAGGACTGGAGAAGGAAGGAAGAAATAGTGACAGGGAAAGCCTAGATAAACTATACACCACCCGGACCAATACAGACTCACTATGGATCTGTATGAGAAGGGATGAACTGGAGAGAAGTGGGGAGGAAGAGCGGGGAATAGCGGAAAGACAGACACTTGAAGCCACACCGCCACCATCCCACCCTACATGGTCAACCACCTCACGCTCACTACGTACAACCAAACTTGCGCCCTTCACAAACGAAATGACACCCTATGTAAGTAGGCTTAGAGACCTCCCTAGACGCAGGCAGGAAGAACGAATACACACGCCCACATTAAATACAGGAAATGATGACAGAAGGGGAAAAAATGGAGAAGAAAGAGTTACGAGCAGGGGAACTACGAACGACATTGACGATGTAAGAGAGACGGAAGAAGAGGAGGGGTGTGGGGACTCAATTTTATGGAACCCAAGGGATATAACGAGACACAACTTAATGCCACTTCTGGAGAGGGGAGGGGTCAGACCACAATACGTCCCTTGGAAGCATACAGACAAAGAAAATATAAAGTGCAGGCTCCCATCATTAAGTGGAGGTGCAGGTAAATGGATATATGAAATGGAAAAACACACCGCAGGACAGAAACTGGCAGTGGGGGATGTAAAGGGCCTTCTAATATCCATATTAGGGGATGCAGCGGATGACATTTGGAAGAGAGCGGGATTCACTGGGGTAACAATAACCAACACTTCGCACGATGGGGCACCATTCGCAAACTGCAGACATGCACTATGGCAGGCACTAAGGGTACAGTACCCAGACACATCAGACATAGGAGCAATTACCTTACGCAAGATGCGTGAGAACGAAGATCCTGTTGATTATATCCAGGAAATTCAAGAGAAGTGGCGCATGGAAACTAGAGAACAATGGGACAAAACACCAGCAATATTCTATCATATACTAGTACAAGGGCTCCCAGAAGGAGTTCAAAAACAACTGAAGAAAGTGGTGGGAATGGAAGCAAAAGCATGGCAAGAAATACAACTGACAATAGTACATCGTTGTAGGACATGGCAAGGTAAAATGAAACAAAAGGAGGAGGACAGGAAAACGGAAGAGGCTAAACTAGTACAGAAAAAACTTACTAAATACACAATGGAAGGGGCACTAATAACTACACCTACAACAATGACCCAAAGCCCCACACAAGTAGTGGCTGCACAAGATCCCTCCCAAGTACCATCCTCACAGACTATAACACCACAGGTGCCGCCACTCCAACCATACACGACCAACATGGTAGGAGGATACTCAATGCCAGGAGCTGGGTATTATAATTACAACAGGGGAAGAGGAGGAATAATGAGAGGGAGAGGATACGGATATAACACACAACAACAGGTGGGAGGACTTAGAAATTCCTACCCCACCGGTCAACCAGTATACCAGGACAACACAGGAGGCTTCCCATGGCAGAGTAGGGAACCACCGGTGTGTTGGAGTTGTGGATTAGTAGGGCACATGTCACGCACGTGTAGGGTAAGACCAAGAACACCACCATGGAGCGAACAGGGACAACTAAGGCCAACACAGGAACAGCAGGGCATACAGCAACAGCAGACGTTGCAACAGGGAAATGAACAGCAACAGTTAGTAACACAACAACAGCCACAGACATATTCACTGCCACAACAACAGGTAGCGATAACACAACAACCCCAAACACAACAAACACAACTGGGTAGGGTGACGGTCCTGGGACATAACCCTTACACAGGAAACGGTCAATCGTTGTACCCTCAATAGGACAGCCCACAGACGGCCTTGGTGTGTCCCATCCTGTCAGTAACCCCTAATAGTGCGGAGGAACCACGCATAGAGGTAACGATAGGTGACAAAAAATTATCATTCCTTGTTGACACCGGGGCGACCCGGTCTTGCATAAGGGAAGGTAAATTTAAGATGTCAGGCGAAGTCATGAACACCCAAGGATTCTCTGGGGCTAGGGGGTTGGTTCCCTTCACTGATAACATTCCCTTATCAATAGGGGATTACGACATGTCAGTCCCACTTTTATATTCTAGTGCCTCACCAGTAAATATACTGGGGAGAGACATCATGAACAGGTTGAATATGACGATCTCCTTTACGGAGGACGGCATAATTTGCTCTACTCCAGGAATTAGCATGCTCACAGCACGACAGATTATGCAAGCATACTGCGGACAGACAGCGATTAGGGCTGAGCCAGTAGACGGTGAACTATTCCAGTACGGGACAGACATGGCATTTGCATGGATGCCAGGGATAGAAGGAAAGATCTGGAGGAGGCCAGCAGCCTATTTGTTCAGACCAGAAACACCAGCAAATGAACAAGAAGGAAAGGTGATTTCAGTGGACATAGAAAGCATTATAGCAACAGCTGATTACATTGCGGTGCATGCCCAGGACAGAGAAGGAAGAGCATGGAGGGCAGTGATAGCACTAGCAGAGGGATGTAGACTCACCCAGGTGTCAGATGAGGAACTGTTCTCAGAAGAAAAGGAGGAAGGTGAAATGATGTTTATGATGAGTGTGGAAATATGGCTAAGAGTAGCGTACAAGCAAGTGGCACAGAAAATGGCAATGGCACTTGAGGCACCCACATCCACCCCAGTTCCCTTCTTTAAGGAGGATATGTCAAAAGTACCCACATGGACTACCAGCCCCTACGACGTGGGGTGCATAAAAAGTATAGGGGGAGTAAGGATAAAATTGAAAAAAGGTGCAATACTCCCCAGAGTGAAACAGTACCCACTATCAAAAGAGGCAGATGAAGGTATATATGAAACAATAACGGCCCTTATAAATAATGGCATATTGGTCCCCTCAGAATCACCATGTAACACGGCTGTATACCCAGTGCGCAAGGCTAAGGGAGGGTCTTGGCGCTTCATACAGGACCTCAGGCCCTTAAACAACATAGTGGAAGCAGAATACCCCATAGCCGCAAACCCGGCCTCAATATTGTGTGGCATTCCAGCAGAAGCATCACGATTTACAGTGATCGACCTTAAAAATGCTTTTTTCTCAATACCATTGCACCCAGACTCACAAGATCTGACAAGCTTTACTTACAGAAACACAAAGTGGAAACACGCCAGATTGCCACAAGGGTACTGCGAATCACCCTCAATATTCAACAGAGTAATACAGATGGATTTAGGTAACATTGAAGTGGAAAGCACAGTGTTGCAGTATGTCGACGACATAATAATTTGCAGCACAAACGAAAAAACATGCAGAGAGGACTCATTAAAGATGCTGACAATATTGGCCGAAAAAGGTTACAAGGTAGACATGGAAAAGTTACAGTACTGTCAGGAACAGGTACTTTACATTGGTCAGCTGATATCCCAACATGGAAGAAAGATTGCACCACAAAGGGCACAGGCCATTTCAAAAACACCAGTGCCACAAACAGTGAGGGAGCTGCAACTATTCCTAGGTTTGTGTAACTACTGTAGAGCATGGGTATTTGATTACAGCTCATACATAGGACCCCTGCTTGAGGCGTTAAAGGAAGCTAACAAAGGGGAGAAAAAGTTGGGGTGGACCATGGAAATGAATGAGGCTTTCGATGAACTAAAAGATGCGATATCAACTGCTCCGGTACTGGCATTGCCAGACTATGAGCGACAATTCTTTATATTTTCACATTGCGACTCAGCAGTAATGAAAGCAGTGTTGGCTCAAAAAACAAGCATGGGCTACAAACCAGTTGCATTTTACAGCGGCCACTTAGATCCTGTGATGTTAGGTCATTTCCCTTGCGAACAAGGTCTCGCCGCAGCTGCTTTTGCGGTAGAGAAAGCATCAGCATTCACCATGGGGTGCCCAACCATGCTATTTGTGGAACATGCACTATTTGCTATATTGAATAAACCTAAGTCCACCCTAACCACGCAAAGGGCATCAGGCTATGAGATCATCTTATCTAGAGCTGAACTAGCACGGTCAACCCTGCAAGGTTTCTAGCAGAAGTAATTGAGGAAGGAGATTATGCACACGATTGTACACAAATAACTGAAATGTACTCATGTAGTAGAAAGGTTGAAGAGAACGCACTAGAGGGTGGTGAGCTACTGTTCATTGATGGGTCATCAACAATTGACCAAAGGGATGGCATAAGGAGGACTGGGGCAGCGGTGGTAAAAATGATGGAGGTACCGGTGTGTGTGGCAATGAAGTGTGTACAATTACCACAGCATTACTCTGCCCAAGCAGCGGAGTTGGTCGCACTGATCTTGGCGTTAAAGGAAAGCTTTGACAAACGAGTGACCATATATTCTGACAGCGCATATGTTACGTCCACTGTCCACTCAGGGCTGTCGAAATGGAGAAGAAGAGGGTTTAGGAGAGCTGACGGCACTCCAGTGCAACATGCTCTCTTATTGGCTGAACTAATTGAAGTAATAAATGACCCCCAAGAATTAGCTTTGGTCAAATGTACCGCACACACTAATGGTGAAGACCACATTTCGAGAGGGAATGCAGCAGCAGACGCACATGCGAAGTATGCTGCATATTTTGGTGAGATATGGAACCCCCCAGAGTCAGAGAGAGGGAGAGGGAGGGGAATGGCTAAGGAGATGTTGATGAGAGAAGGGTACACCCATCTCCCAGCCACACAGATAATGGAGCTACAAGCGGCTGCACCAATGGCAGAAAAAGAAACATGGGTAAAAAGAGGATGCACAATGTCACCAACTGATGCACTATGGCGCCAGGGTAACACTGGAAAGATTGTAATGCCACTAGCACTATTGAACACCGCCCTGAGCCAACTACACCACCCAGCCCACACAGGCAAGGAAGTAATTGCAGCACGAATTAGAGAAGATTGGTTCTGCCCCGAGTTAAATTCCCATGTGACAAATTTTATCAGCAATTGTCTCACATGCCAACAGTTCACGGCCGGTCACACGCTGAAGGTGATAAAAGGTACTATACCCCGGCCAGAGGGACCCTTCCAACATTTCCATATTGACTATGTTGATATGATCAACGTATGTCAAGGAAATAGGTATATGATTGTAGTAGTATGCCCATTCTCGAGGTGGATTGAAGCAGGGCCCTGTTCACACCCAGATGCATTCAGAGCAGCTAAATTCCTAGTAAGGGAGGTCTTCCCAGGTGGGGAGTGTGCGAGGTACTGCTGTCAGATAATGGCCCTCATTTCGCAAACGAAATGTTCCAGCACATCACATCCTTACTGAACATCAAACATAAATTTGCATGCGCATATCACCCACAGGCCAACGGTATATGCGAACGCCTGAATGGCCTACTAAAGGAGGCAATTGCAAAAATACAGCAAACAACAAAGAAGAGTTGGTTGTATTGCCTTCCACTAGCCCTATTTGAGCTAAGGAATAGACCAGGTTCCGACCACCACCTCACTCCTCACGAGGTGATTACCGGACGTCAAATGCGCCTTCCCCTAACGCTAACATCAAGAGCATTCACAGATCACGAGAATACTGCAACTGTTCTTGGTGATGAAATGTACCAATATGTGTCTTCTTTGATTACTAGTGTAGTGTTTGTGTCTCAACAGCTCGAGCGCACGCGGGGCGGGTCTAACAGCGACCAACGAGAAGACGCGGATAAAGAACTGGAAAAGGAAAGACTGTGCAAAGTTGCTAAAGGTGACCACGTACTACTACGCAATTTCAACAGAAAGTGGAACAGCCCACGCTTCACTGGCCCTTATCTGGTAGAGGAAGTATCAACAAGAGCAGTAAAGCTACAAGACAAACGTGCCTGGAATCACCTACATGACGTAAAGATCTACAAACCCCAGACCCGCCCCAGCGCCACCGACAGGGCCACTGGAAGAACTACAACAGCGTCACCAACGGAGGAAGAGACTTCTAGCACAACTAACGGCCAAAGTGTCCCCATGCCCTGCCACCCCCCAGATTCCCCAGAGACAACTACCAGAAAAGAAAGGGGTGATCCCCATACCGCCCACCCCATGGTCACACGATCAAAGAGTAAAGAGACTTCCGCCATTTGAGCCCAAACCCTCTGCCCATTGACCCCCTACCCACTGCAGTAATAACTGAACTGAAGGACACTGTATTGCACATATACACATGTAAACACTTGAATGTTCTCTTTCTTTTCTCTCGCACATGCAGGTCCAGCGTATTATTGTACTGCTAAGAAAGTAGATAAATAACAAATTCACTGCCCAGGAGTAGATGGTACCCTCAGATGATAACTACCCAGAAGAATTGTCCCACCAATTTGTATATGAAATAAAAAGGCCAACGTACCTGAAAAGAAGGAGGGTACGTGTCTACTACACAACATTCCTCTTGGCCATTGAACATTCAATGCCCCACCTCCAACCATATTTGCCTGCCCTAAGAGATAGATCGCTTAGATTGGCGTGGGAACAGCTCTTCGCCTGGGCACTGAATGACTATTTGATAGGGAGAGCTTAATAAACAACAACTAACAATAATAACAAGCATATTGAGAATTTTCAGGCGGGCAACTTTAACGTCGCAAGAATAAGCTGCCGGACTGCAGCAAGGTAAGAGCAAAATGCCGGTGAAATTAGCATATGTAATAAAGTTGATAGGGATTTTAATGATCACCGGTTTCTTGGCTGCCTCTGTATGGCAGTACAGCTATGCTATCAATATTATTGCTGTACCCAAACCTAATGCACCCCCACCCCCAGCTGCAACAGGTGTTACGTCAGGCGGTACTAGTAAAATCCCACACAAGGGAAATAGAGCTAAACGCAGCACATACTCAGATAATAAAGGTATTGACAACTACATACAAGATTCAGCACACATCTCAAACAACATATGGTACCAACACATGACCCACATAGGTAAGCAGACAACAGAAGACAGCTGCTACGTTTGCTCATTGATCCCATACGCCATGAGCGCTTCTCGAACATTCGTTGCCACGGAAATAGATGAAAAGGTAGCACGATGTATAATATACCTGGCACTGTTCCAGACGAAAGGAAGATTTCAAGGGACAGTGGTTCAGCTGGTATGGAAAACACGAGATAAATATCCATATGAAAACAACTTCCTCAAGACTTATTTGAGTTACCACAAGAGCAGTTTACATACTGAAGCATTCAGATACATAACAAGTGGTCCTGAAAAAGGAGAAACAAAGAAAGTAACACTACAGTACCTACCATGTGATTGGTACGCCACTGAAGTTCCTGCTAAACAAGGATGTTGGGAAAGACCACTGGTGACAATAACAGGGAAGGTGTACATGGACAACAAATGGGACATAGGAGTGGTTGGCAGCAACATGGTAACAAGAGAAAATATTTCAACTATTGAAAGACACAACCATAGGTGTTGGATGACTTGGGTCAAGTACGTACCCATGCTCACGTGGATAGAGAAGGATGAAGACCCAATAACAATACTGCCGCTAACTGCGCCTAAGGTGTGCTACCAACATAAAGGAGAGGTGGACGTAGGATACAACACCAACTGTGCAAGCGTGATGGAGTTACCTGAGGGGGGAGCGAGAACAGCAGTAATAATGGACCATTACTAGGCCTGTGGAGAAAAAGCATACCACACACTGCCCCCTCTGTGGAATGGTATATGCACAATGGTGCATATTAATGTACCATCACTAGTGGTACCCAAGAAACATGTCAATGTGGCGAACTTCCCCAAAATGGATGAAGGGAACAAGAGGAAGAAGAGATCTGTACAACCTCAGAAGGGGCCAGAGAACAAAAACAACGGCAATAATACTGTCCTGAATAGAAAGAAAAGACAAGGAGAACCTCTGACAGGAAATTACCTATGGGGAAGGTCGGAAACAGCACTCACTTCAATTCCGCCAGAACATAGACTATTCAGCAGAGCAGCAATGTTCTTTTCCTCAATAATACATCCAGGACTGCAGGTTTACGCAAACGCAAAGTGGCTCCAGATAACTCGATGGGAACTAATGATGACTATTAATTCCACAGTAAACGGATTCAACGCAATAAAAGAGGAGTTTGCGCAAAGATAGGACAATCATGCTGCACACTCATCCCTGCCAACGATGCTGACAATGGTACACTGACAGAAGCAGTTTCACAATTGGCCCAGATGCACTCCAAAATGATGGATGAAAGTAAAGGTGTGAAAAAGGATGAGAGCTGGTTTTCAATATTATGGTCATGGATGCCATCTTGGCTGTCGGATGGACTGAAGATTATAGTTGGATGTACTATTTTGGCTGGAGCTACACTGATCATAATAAGATTTTGGAAGGCCCGGAAAGCATGCACCACAGACGAGATGATCGAAATGGTTGGTATGCACCCCTTGATGCCAACAGATGACGGCCAACACACAGGCACAATCATAAAAGAAAGAGAGAAGTTGCGCAACCAGATCATCACCAACCACCTGGACCCACCATCTGTAAAGCTCGAAAACCCAAGAAACCCAAGGAGCTACATAGGGAAGTGGGTATACTGCACTCCTGGAGGAACCTGTGCATATATGTATTGGTCATTTGAAGACCATGTTAACCACTATGGACATTTGGGAGGAATAACTAAAATATGGAGAGTGAGAGGAGATAAAGAAAAGGATATGTTTGTGGTCGACAAGTCGACCAGAGGGGGGACTGAAGTGGGAGAATGGAAGAACAAGCTCCCGCCAATCCCCTCTCGCGCTTGGCCTAGAGGATCACGACCTAGACACCCACCACGAGAGGAGTTTGCCTATCTACCAGACGACCAAATACCCTGGTACAGGAACATACGGATGTGCCCACCCACCTGCCCAGCAGCCCGACCTGCCCATGCCGACACCTGCGGCATAGATCAACTCGACTAAACCAACACATCGTTAGAGATGCCATGACGACCTAGCCAACGGTCAGCACGCCTGTGCAAAACGTACACACCGGATACTCCCACACCAATCCACACGAAGAACATACTCAGTGCTGTGACGTAGGTGACGGACACACCCACGGACGTGCATCTTTATTATTTTCCACATAGGCTCTCAAAATGCAGAAACGCAAGACGCATAATGAACTTATCTAAAAAAAGGCTTGCTCACGCTTCTTCTAAAACTATGTACCATAATGAAGAATATAACGAAGACACGATACTGGGGATAGAGCAATATGATACCGTAACCTAAAGCGCAGTGCACCAACGGTTCCACCTATGCACTAGGCCCAAGTAGGCCGCAAGCAAAAGCTTCCATGAACATTAAATGAGCAAGAGCTCAGTTGCTGACCCTGCAGAATGAGCCCGGCGAAAGCACACAGCTAAGGGTACAATGTTGCAATCTCGCACGCCGCAAGCCGACGTCAAGGTCGCACCTGCAAACTAAACCAGGCACACAGTGGGAAAAACAATATTAATTGTGCAGAATTCTGTCTCAAACACGGTCCCACCTCACGTGACCAAGCCAAACCTGACAGGATGCCAAAGCCAGGGGAAAGAGACGCCTGAATCCCACGTTTCAAGACACAGGAAGATACAATTAAAAGACTCAATGGACATCTGCGACAGTGGGAGTAGTCGGCCTTCCAGCATATGAATAAATCCTCACATTGTCTGCACCTACCCATAGTGAAACATTGTTGCAAATGACAGGTACACCGCGAGCTGGGAACAGCGATGGTCCCAGACTGGGAGGCTCGCGAGCGGACCAATCAGAACATGGGGCTTTTATCACTGACGCCATTAGCATTGACCAATCCCCAGGGGTCTTCATGTAACAATTTTCATGTATCAAACTGAAGGGACAACCCAAGTATATCACTTGACTAACCCTCAACCACTAACACTGTTCTCTATACGTATGCTATACTAACCCTACCACTCGAGTAACCAATCCAGAGTGGAGATAGGTTTTTTGCTAAACTTTCTAAGGTGACGCAAGTAGCGCGTCATACTAAGGTAAAAAGGGCCTGCGAGCCCCACGATTGTGTGTGTGTCAGGACGGACGCGTACGATCCTTGACCCATCCCTGCCGTTTTGTCTAATAAACAGCAGAATCACCTTGCTTCTTGCGTGTGTCTCATACTCTATCTCTTTTGGGATATACGGGAGGAGTTGGGGCCTCCCTGCCCGGAGGTCTGCGGACGGCCCGGCCGACCCCAGCAGAATTTCCCCCCGACAATGTAGTTTCTTTCTCTGGCTTTGGTGCATTCGCGAGAGCTGGTGGGCGCCAAAGGGGTGCACGCTTTGTTTCTGCTCGTGTTTGCAATGCAGGGTTTGTGTTGTTCGGCAGTGATGTTGTTTCCGCTGAGCAACGTTGGGGCACTTTTCGCCCTTCCCCCTTACTGGCAGCCTCCTCAGGCTCTGTTTCGCGTTTCACTTCTCGTTTGCGCTTTGTTTCAACTTTCACTTCTCGCTCAGGCTGACGCTGTGGCACTGGACTGGCAACAGTTTCTTTAGTTTCCGAGACCGTTGTCTTTTTCTCGTCGTCTGGATCAGGCAAAGTTTTCAGTGACGCTGGGAACCTTTTGGCATGGGTAGCATGGATCCATGCCTTGCGTCCGTCCACTGGGATGGCCGCCTGTGTTGCCAAAAGTACTTGATAGGGGCCGCGCCACCTGGGTGCTAATGCTGTCTTCCGTTCAAAGTTTCTGATTAGCACCCAGCTCCCAGGCCTCCAGTGAGTGCTCCGGTCCTGTATATCGCATCGGCAACGCCTCCTGCACCTGCTGATGAATCAAATGCAACATTTGTATTAAAAGTCCACAGTAAGTGCTTAACATAGGATGCTCGACCTCACATAATTTTCTGGGCTGCGGTGCGCACCATACATTTGCTGGTCTCCCCATTATAATCTCATAAGGGGAGAGCCCAGTCTTAGCCTGCACAGACGTGCGCATACACAACAGCGCTAGGGGTAATGCATCCACCCAACTCAACTTGCTCCCAGCGCAAATTTTCGCTATCTTTAACTTCAGGATTCCGTTGTGTCTCTCCACAAACCCCGCCAGAACTGGGATGCCTGGAACTGTGGAATCGTTTCTCTATTTGCAGACCTGCACAGATCTGTAGCACTACTGCGCCCACAAAGTGGGGGCCGTTGTCTGACCACAGGACATGAGGCAACCCAAACCGGGAGAAATACTCCTTCAGCATTACTTTTGCTGTGGACATGGCAGTACAGTCTTTTAAAGGATATGCCTCCACCCACTTGCTGAATGCAGAGATTACCACTAACACGTACTTGTAGTTCTGGCACCTTTCCATTTCTATGAAATCAAAATGGACCACCTCAAACGGCATAGAGGGTGGGCCGAAACTACCTGCTGGAGTCACAGTTCCCTTTCCTACATTGTGTTGCAGGCACGTGATACAATTCTGCACTAGCCTTTCTGCATTCTGTTTATGTGCTCATTCTTCCATACTGTGGATAAATGCTGTACCATTTTCTTTGCGCAAATGTGGGTAGGGCTATGCGCCATTATAACCATAGCAGTTACGTAACAATTTGGCAACATCCAGTTCTTTGTTTCCTTGTCCACCCAACATCCTTCCAAATCTAACTCAGCAGAGCCCTTAGCCCACCCCTGAATCTCTTGGTCGTGGCCTCAGCCTGCATTTCTTTGACTGTGGCAACTCCATTCTTTATCATACAAGGTACTTCCTCAGTCTGTTCTGTCATCATTTTATTCCCCAAATCTGTGGCTGTTTGCTTTGTAATCCTGTCTGCAAACGCGTTTCCCTCTCCCACTCTGCAAGTTACTTTCTTATGCGCCTCGCACTTTACTATAGCTAGGCGCTTTGGAAACGTGAGCGCAGACAACAATCGCACCATCAAAGGGCCATGCTGAATCCTGGCTCCATGTGATGTCAAGAAACCCCTCTCAGCCCAAAGTCGGCCAAAATTGTGAACCACGCCAAAGGCATACTGGCTGTCAGTATAAATATTTACGTTCAGATTCTCAGAGAGTTCACAGGCTCGGGTCAGTGCTATTATTTCTGCGGCTTGTGCCGAATTGTAGGGGATCCTTCTGCTCTCTACAACTCTCTTTAGGGTAGTAATTGCATATGCAGCCGTTGATGTGCCATCAGGTAATTTAAAACAAGAGCCATCGCAAAATAACTCCCCATCTGTCTCTTTTTGTGGGATATCGCTCAAATCAATCCTTCCCTTTGTTTCTTCTTCAGTGATCATTAAACAATCATGGGGTGGTGATTCGTTGTCACCAATTTCTGCTATGGGCACTGGCATTAATTCAGCAGGATTCAATGCGCTACACCTCATAATTTGGATGTGGGGTGCAAACAAGATGAGCTCATATCTTGTCAGTCTAGCTGAGGTGAGGTGTTGCGTCTGCGTCCTATTTAATAGAACGTCTATAGCATGTGGCACTATCAGAATTAAAGTGTGCCCCAATACCATTCCTTCCGTTTGTTTCACTGACGCAGCAGCCACTGCGACGGATCGAAAACATCGTGGTAGTGCCCACGCTACAGGGTCCAACGGGCAAGAAAAATAGCCGCACGGCCTATTTCTTCCACCTTGTTCCTGTGTCAAAACCGCCAATGCACATCCTTCACTCTCACTCACAAATAGTCTGAAGATCTTTTTATAGTTAGGAGTGCCTAAAACTGGCGCAGCACACAATGCAACTTTCAATTGCTCAAACGCTTTCTGACATTCCTCATCCCACTGCAAAGGCATCTCTGCATCCTTTTTAGTCAATTTTATCATCGGCTTCACAATCAACGCAAAATTACTGATCCACTGCCGACAATAAGAGGCCATGCCTATTACAGCTCTCACTCCTTTTTGAGTTTTTAGGCATACTAGAAATACTTTTTATGCGTTCTGGTGTTAATCTTCTCCCTTCTTTCGAAAGTAGTATCCCAAATAAGACACCTCCTTTTGATTATACTGAAATTTCTTCAAACTTGCCTTATGACCATGGGTCGCTAAATGTGTCAAGAGTAATACAGTACTTTCTTTGCAGATCTCTTTCGTGTCAGCAGCTAATAACAAGTCATCTATGTACTGCAAGAGTATGCAACCTTCGGGTAGTTCTAGCATGTCTAGCTGCTCTTTTAGCGCTCTGCTGTAAATGCTTTGGCTTTCTGTATATCCTTGTGGAATGCGTGTGAATGTGAATGATCGACCTCCTAGAGTGAACGCGAACAGATATCTACTGCTTTTATCCACTGGGATGCTAAAGAATGCATTCTTCAAATCAACTACACTAAAGTATTCTGCAGTGGCCGGTATCATTGTCAGTATTGTTGTGACATCTGGGACCAAAGGGAATTGTGGGTCTACCACTTTGTTTAATGTGCGCAGATCAATTATGAAATGATAGGGTACTTCATTGCCTCCTTTCTTGTAAACTGGAAGAATCGGGCTGTTGCACGTGCTCCCTGCAATTTCCTCAACCACCCCCAATCTTACCAGGTCAGTAACAATGCTTTTCAATCCCTTCTCACCTTCAACAGAAATGTTATACTGGGGAATTCGTGGTAGTGTTACACCTTCTTTCAAAGTTATTTTTGCTGGCTCTATTTTCAAGCATCCTACATCATTATCATGCATTACCCACAGACAGGTTGATACTCCACTTAACTCTTCTGGCAACTCTTTTGACATGAATTCCTTCACCGGTGCATCGTGAGGCCACATCGTGAGGAACACCCCGTCTGCCGTACAATGTATGACTGCCCGCAATTTTCTCAACAAATTTAATCCTAGCAAGTTCTCTCCACAATTCTCTGTCAAAAGAAATGGACACTGCTCCATAAATGGTCCTATTGTAATTGGGACAGCTTCGGACATGGGGTTAATTACTGGTGTACCTGCGAACCCTACAGAAACATTCTTCTGCCCCGACAGTGGTATCTCCGGAACCAAGTGGTGGTCTATCGAACACGTCTGTGCCCCTGTATCTACAAGGAAACGGTGCTCCTTATTCCCGACTCTCATTTCTACGTAGGGTCCTCTCTGATTCATGGGAATAGACACTGGTTCCGACCGCTGTCGTGGGCTGTCCTATCGCGAAAATAACACATCGTCCGATGTGCAGTCACCACTACTGCTATAATACTTGTTTCGTTGTGTATCAAAAATATTCCCATTTCCCCCTCCATGTCCTCCACTCTGATCATTTCTCTGTTGGCCCTGCCCGCCCTGATTTTGGTTCGAAACACTTTGGTTCAATGTCTGGTTCTGTTGTGCTTGGTTTTGGCCATGTCATTGGGTTTGAGTACCTCCATTGGTATATCCCTGCTGCTGCTGCATGTTACTTCTGCTTGGGCCGTTCGACCCCTGATGTCCTCTATGAGGCCTTCTCTGACCAAACCCACCTCTATTCTGTAGGTGCGGGCATTGCGCTCGCCAGTGTCCTTCCTCCTTACAGTATGCACATTGATTTAATCCCAATGACAACACCCCATGCATATTATTCAAATTTCCCCGGCCTTGTGCATTACCTCTACCTCTATTGTATCCAATGACCCGCTGCAGTAACACCCCTACTATCGTTTGCATCGCTTCCTTTCTCATCTCCAATGGGTACCCATTACATATCTCACTTACTTCTTTTACTGATGTTCTTTTGTTCAATATCCATCGCATTGTTTCCCCTACCCATACCTGCAATCTTTGTTTATCGCCTATCTGTCCCGGTACAAGCAAATGCTTTGTGCCACCTGGAAAAACTCTCGGCCATGATTTTTTTATGCTCAACCTTGAAGCCTCCTTCCTACCTTTCTTAATAAACTCTCTACTATACTCAGGTGTAGCAAACATTTCAGCATATCTGTTTTCCATTTCATTTTTTACTTCAATCAGTTTGTGCACATGTTTTCTTACATCCTCATCTCTTTGCTCACTGCGTGCTAACTTATTAAAATCTAACAACCGCTGTGGCGGTAAATTCCCAAGTATCTTTTTCCATTCTCCCACCAAAATTTCCCCCATGCATTCCAACACTACCTGTTTCTCGTCTCTTCTTCGGTACCCATACAATGAGGCCAATGCTGCCGTCTCATCATTTCCTTCTATGTACATTTCTGCCTCTTGTCGTAATTCAATCTTTCTCTCTTTGCTGATTGCGCTTCGAGTTACCTGTCCAAATCCTGTTCCTTCAGCCCCGCCTCTCGCCTCCCCAGTCTCAATCCCGACTTCGGGAGGGGCAGATGGTGCTGAATCTGTCTCTAGAGCGGGAGGTGCGGATGGGACAAGTGACACAGGTGGCATCTGTGAAGGGCCATGCTGGGTGCTGGGAAATTGTGTGTCCGCGGTCTGCGCTTGTGGGAGTGCTGGTGCTGTGGGCGGGGCTTGGGTTAACGCTTGCGTGAGGCGAAGTGCTCGGGCTGCGGGAGGGGGTATGAGAGCTATTGGTTGGGCCCGTGCAGTCACTGCTGGCGTGTTTGGTTTCGATTCTGGTTTTGAGCCTCGACCCGTGTTAGTTAACAAATGTTCCATTAATTAATCTGCTATGTGTAGTTCCCGCTGCGGGTATATTCTGTCTATGTTCATCTGGTCCCGTCTCCCTTCCCGTCTTAGACTTTCAGTCCACTCCTCCTCTTCCTTCTCTTCTGCTATCTCAAGCTTCGTTTTATGCCTACGCGCATGCTTCTCTCTACTCCTTAGTCGGAGCATCGCTTCCCTCCTCCAATCTTTGACGGTTTCAAAAGCTGCAGGTCGCGCTTTCTTTCTAATCAGCACCCTCTCTAGGTTATCTATCCTCCCCATCTCAAAACTACCATTAATCGGCCACTGATGGTCGGGTTTCTTTCTAGTTTGCCTATGCCAAATTTCACAAAATATTATCGCACCCACACCATATTTCGTATACATATCATAAACCAGTGTTCCCCCAGGCGGTGCACTTTGGCCATATTCCAAGGACTGTCTACCGCAGCTGAAAAGCCCTGCTAAAGTAGACAGTATTCCAGGCATGTTTCTTTAACCTTCCCCTTTGGTTAGCCACTTTTACCTGGACTATTGAGTTTGCAAAATCAACACTCTACCAAAAATCAGGTTTCTCTTTGAATCGGGGAATGACTCACCTGATAAAACAAGTCGCCTGTTCTAACGCAACCTCTCCCCACGTCGTGTCTGTGCTTCTCTGGCTTCTGCCTCGTTTCGGGACCCTCGCCTCCTTTGCCCTCTGGCCCGGTACGTTGATCAGGGATCAGATGTGTGCAGATCTGCGGAAGGAATCTCTCCTCACTTCTACAGGGCGCCCCGTACACTTCTTGATCCCGGCTCAACCGTCCCGTCCTCGCCGTTCTTCCGCCTTTACTCCGTTACAACGTATACGATGGGGCAGGTGGGGGAGGGTCCCTATTCGGGTGCCATCTTGAAAGGGGCCCCTAGGGCTCCCTCGTGCTATGGAAACAAGGCAATGACCATACACGAGGTTTCAAATTCCCAATGCTAGGGTTTATTGCAAGCAATAGATAGTATCAATTGGCCAATTCTGATCTCACGCCCGTGAGTTTCCTAGACCTCAAGGGACGCAAGAGAGCGAATTACGTACATCAGTTACATATATACAAAATGCATATCATACAATCAGCAAAGTCATGTTCAACACCCCTCTGTATTAAGTTCCTTTGAACTCGGGATGACGATGGACATATCCGACGAGTATGACGATTATAATGCTTTCGATGTCTATTCTAGTAACAATGTGCAATTTAGAAAGTGCGGAGGCATCTTTTAGAACACAGTTGTTCTGTTCTTGGAAGCAATCTGTACACGGGGGAAGAGCCACATTCCAAGCTTTGCTATCTATGAAGTACTATTCGTGTCCTGGGAGCCGACACGTTCTAAAGGGTTTTGCGAAGGGGGGCGGTAAGAGAAGCATAATTCAAGCCTTTAACTGTATTATTCTAACATATTCTACCATCGTACGAGACTGGCTAGCAGCTGTGAAGTGATTAAATGCCCTGCAGCTTCCTCCCAAGGCTACAGAGAGGGAGCGTGGGCATTCCTCTCTGGGCTACTCATGAGGAGTTTCAGCAAACTCTTCAGTCCCGCAACCTTGTCCTTTCACGTTCAGACAACAATGTTAACAGTTGAGCAGAGTAAGCAGAATCCACAAGAATTGCAAGCTGCAAAGCAGTTTTTAGACTGAAAGCAATGAGCAATGGTTAACAAGCAAAATGGCGATTCTTGCTACATTTAAAATGGCCGCTCGTCGGTCAAGCATAGCAGTTTATATTTCTATAATTTGGTGCATAAGACGGTTGGCCCACGGCCATCAAGTTACGTCTATCATTCAAATGAAGGGTATTCATTTTTCCAGATTGACAATGGAAGAGGGGAAGATACAACTAATGAACCAGAAACAGCTGAAGATAATCAGCCGAGGCCACTAACAACCTACATTGTTACTAACAATCACGCTTCCGCATACACCTCTCACACCCAAGCTCAGTGAACAACACATCCACACTGAAGCAGCCAACAGCACATACATCTCTCTTACTCTTTTCCCTGCTCCTCCCACTAACCTATCCTCCCCCTTCTTATCTTCACAGAACCGCAAAAGCACAGAGGGACCACACAAGTGGCACCTTTGCGCGGTATACACATCTTTTGTTAAGTTATGCAGCTAAAACTGTTTTTTTAGCTAGAACTCCTAAGTCCCCACATATTCTAGTAGATTGTTTTTTTTATCTTTATGTCTGCTTTGGGACTTAAAGTCAATATAGAGGAATTGCATGTAACGTGTTTCTCGTCCAAATTGCAGCATGACCCAAAGATTCTATTGGCGGGGCAAACATTATCTTTGCCGGCCTTTTGAGTATTTGGGTATAACTTTCAATGGCTGACTCACATGGAAAGATCATCTAAACATGAGGAGAATTAAGATGAAACAGCCTTTCATCCTTCCGAGGTCGATAAATGAGCACCACACGCAAGATGGCTGAGGGTTTGTAGTGCTATATAAAATGCTAAAAAATAAAAAAAAAACACTCCGAGAATGGTCAGGCGTTTATCTCTGACATTTTATTGTTTAAACCTATACTGTGTTGGCAGTCACCTTTGCGTCGATAAATGAGCACCACACGCCAGATGGCTGAGGGTTTGTAGTGCTATATAAAATGCTAAAAAATAAAAAAAAAACACTCCGAGAATGGTCAGGCGTTTATCTCTGACATTTTATTGTTTAAACCTATACTGTGTTGGCAGTCACCTTTGCGTCGATAAATGAGCACCACACGCCAGATGGCTGAGGGTTTGTAGTGCTATATAAAATGCTAAAAAATAAAAAAATAACACTCTGAGAATGGTCAGGCGTTTATCGCGGACATTTTATTGTTTAAACCTACACTGTGTTGGCACTCACTGTTGCGTCACCAGGATGAGACTCTTACAAAATGTGGGATCAGACATATACTCTGCTTGGGTAATTATCAAGGGGTTGAGTAGCTGGCCTATGTTAAAAAGGCTTGTAACCAGCAAATGGATGGCAGTGCGGCCTTTGTTCAGTATACTCTCTGCTTGTGGTGCCAATGAAACCCTTGTTCATCTGGTTCTCTTTTTTCCTTGATATAATGACTTGCGAGATATTAGCTCCAGAACATACTAATGGGGTTTGGCCGCAGGATTGGAGGCCTGCCCTGACTATTACGGTCACCATCAGAAGAATCTGTTGCTGTTAACCCATTATTTATAATTAGTATGGAAAAGAAGAGCTATGTACCTTATAAGAATCACATCAGATGTGTTATTGTGTTATCTTTGTCTAAGGTTCTTCTGCAGGTGTTGCCTAATGATGACATTGTATTTAATGCTTTCGACATGGACTTTTTATGTCACTTCTGTTGTACGATGATGCTGTTTTATAATGTTTTTTGAATACGTGTTATACTTCAGTATATGCTTTGATTACGTTTTTTTACGGATTATCTTCAATCCAAAATAAGCTGAACTGAACTGGGTAGTAGGGGGTAATTGTGTGTTACTCCAAAAACACTGCATGTTTTAATGCACCATTGATTATGAGTTGGCTAGTGCATCTTGAAATCAGACCAACATGTGCAAGCCTCTCTACGGCTCTGTTGCAAGGTGCCCAATCACGAGAGTATGCATTCATGAATTCATGAATTACCCCACTGGTCCTTAACAGGGGCGATAACTCCATTAGTTCATCAGTCTGGCCCTACCTAGAAGGTCAGTCAAGCACGTAAATGGCTGGCAATTATCCTTGGAGCAAGAGCACCAACAACCACCCCAGGCACGTGTTTCTCCCTTGCTGGGCCTTATCAGTGAGGTGAGGCTGTGCCTCGCTAGGAATAGAAAGGAAGGTGTTCCCTCCTGGCTCACATTTTTAACATATGTTGAAACTCCAATTCTTTCAAAAATGAAAGAAGCTTGTAAGACACCCTGAAAAGAGGATGAACTCTTCATAAATAAGCTGTTTTGTGAGAAGGTGCACCCAGAAGGGTCTCCAATCACGTTTAACGCATTTAAGCCCATTCTGCCCTACAAGAGGCGAAATGTTTTCTTGCATATCAGCCTAGCCACACCCAGAAGGATGGGAGAGCAGTGAAATGCCAGACAATTCCGCTCTGAACCAGACACATGTGCTATGCCTTTTACTTCATTATCAGTAGGTGTAGCTGTATCTCTCTAGTCGCAAATAGGAAGGGGTCCTTTTTAACGTAGGGTAACATCTGAATGTGGAAAAGGTTAGAAAAACTGCATGTATTTATACAAATATCACATCCAGGAATAACACCCCCCACATAACAGTGAAAAAAGTACCTCCAAAAATAGCTCCAGATTCAAAACAGTAACAGTGTAAGGACATGTATGGGATTTTATTGCCAACATGCAATATGCAGCATGGAAATGCAGCCAGGCCCAGTTTTTCAAACTGCAGGCATTATTTCAGTAACAGCCAGCAGGCACATTTCTCAGAACATTTAGTAAAAAAAAAAGTTTTAGCACAGTGTGATACCATTTTAAAATAAAGAAGTACACAGTTTTATAAATTGGATGTTTTCATGTGTGCAAACTGCATTAGAAATACAAAACTGATTAACCTTGTACTAACTGCGTTACTAATACACTAATTTCAACTTAAAACATTATAATGTAGTTTTTGTGCATAATGAAATGCATTCTGTGTTTTTTACGTGCACAGTTTGAAATTCAGTTTTTCTATGAAGAGATGCACACTCAGTTTATGTGAGCGTTTTTTTTTTCTCTTGAGGAGAGCAGAAATATGCACCACCAGAAAAGGAAAACAGAAACAGTTGCTTTGCAGCTGAAATCTTCATTGTCTTGAAAAACGAGAGCTGATACAGGGCACATTCTTGTGTTCTGATTGGTAGGGGTTGTAGATGGATGATCCACATCAACAGAGGGCTGACTTTGAGTTTTCTTAAGGAATGATCAGGAGGGAGGATTCAGTTTGTGCTGGGACAGAGAGACAGACAGTGCTACATTTGATGAACTCCATGTGGGTGTGAGCGCTAGCTACGAACCTTAACAGCTGGCATTACCCCACATATTCGAAGGAGTTTGGCAGTGGGTCTGCAAAGTGGCGGGTCGTATGGGAATTTCAGGTTTCACTGGCCTTGGTGAGTTAGTGCCAAGATAGGAAAAATAGAATGATGAATGTGAGTTGATACAATTTATTGGCAGTGCAGGGAGTTTAGAAAAAAGAAAAATACTGTATGTTTATTTGTCTCTACGTATAAAGTGCTTATAATCAAATTTGTTTTTCTTGCAATATGCTTGTTTGTTCTGTTCTCTTTTATATTTTGTAGGTGATGCTGTGGTATCATGTAGTAAGATGTATTGCTGCTTATAATTGTTATCATAATGCAGAGTATAAAAAAAAGAAAACAAAGGCTGGGATTGTGGTGTCATTCATGCGTCTGTGGATCATTTCTATACAGGGGAATCACAAGGGCTTGATGTTTATACCAGAGTGATAAAGCATTTACCAATTTACAACTGTAGCTGAAATAGCAAGCAAGGGTAGGTGAATAGATATCTGTAAGGTAGGAAAGTGTGTGTAAGTGTTGTGAGTGATCCCTTCTTTGCATGCTGAAAAAGAAGGCAGTGTCAGGTGAGACACATAGATTTCTGGATGCACATAAGCCAGTAATATCAGCCACAAACCATAGGTGGTGTTCTGAATAAACTCATTGGGTTCTCTGAAGTGTCATACGTCTGGGGGCTCTCTACGGGTGACTAAAAGACATTCTAATAGAAAGGAATGGTTTGTTTTTATGATGGGGTTGCAGTATAAAAAAACATGCTCACCACTATACTACACAAATAAGGTAATTCTGAAAATACCACAAAGTAAGATACCACTAAAATTACCACCAATACAAGTTAATAATAAATAATCACCAGAATAGAGTAATAGCAAATTCTCTAAATGTAAGGCCAGTTTACCAGCAATTTACCACCAAAATATTATGGTAAGAAAAATACTGCCAAATCCCAAATTTACCCCAATAAGACAAAACCTCCTACAAGAATGGTGCGTTGGCTGGGAAACAGACTGTAGAGCATCTAGTGGGCGTGGCAAGTGCGTTCCACACTACCATACATGCATTAAAGGGAACTCATTTTGTGAGAGCAGTGTGACACTGAAAGTGAATCTCAGAATGTCTCAAATTGATGCCACATTCCCAGAGTTGGTGAAATATTTGGAGGCAAAATTATTTGCACATGTATCATGGTAATCAAATAATGCCACAGAGTGGCATGACCATATCTATGGGGAAGTTCAGAAAGAACCATTGGACAACATTTATGAAGACGGTAGCATAATTCAAGTTTGTATTCTGAGATTATTAAATGCTGCTGACAAACCTGTAGAGAAAGATTGTCTGATACGTCTATGTGCCAAAACATGGTTCATTTTAAATAGGTCTCGGCGGATGCAAGAAATTGATGCCAAGCTAATTAGCAGACTAAAAGCCGAATTAGATGGAGCTAGTGAACAGGAGACAAAGTTCAGAGCAGAACTGGAGGTATGTCAAACGAACATGCAATCAAAGTGTAAAGAATTTGACACTCAATTGTCTGAAAGGAAAAATAAACTATTTGAGGAAGATGAGCAAGAATTAAAACACTTGAAAGGATTGGTAGGTCACATTAGACAAGATAAAGATGAGGCTATTTTAGAAATACAAGTTTTACAAAAAGAGAATTTAGAGAAAAAAGGTGAGCTTCAGACTGCTGAACAAGAGATAGCGAAAATGTTTCAAGAAAGAGACAAGCAAAACAAAGAGTTTAATGAATGTCAAATGTAAATGAGCGATATGCAAAATGTGATTAATAAGATGAGTGATGAAAACAATTACTTGCATAAAGAGGCAGATCGACTCCTTAAAAGTGCAAGGATTTGGAACAGCAGATATGCACTTTCAGGTCCCAGGACAAGCGACAGGGCGCCACATTCAATGGGATTGAGGTGAATTCCATTTCTACACGGGGAGATAGCGTCTCAGTGGCTGTGCCGGTGTCTCAGCTTGGTTGCAGCGCCTTTGGGGGGTTTGACATACCCATTCGGGGTTGCCACCTATACCATACACTTGAGACAAGGGTTGAACCACAAAGTAGTTCAATCCCTAACATAGCACCTAGTAGTCCTATTAAGATAATGAAGTCAATCAAGGCCCTGATCAAACCATTCAAAAAAGGAGGGGAGTGCTGTATATAGGACCACTTAGAAGCAGTGCATGATATATTTAAAGCCCTACAAATACCTAAGGAACAATACAGACAATACTTTCACTTACCTCTGGATGCTCCCACAGCGAGCATTATCAGGGGATTAAATGAACAGCAGAACATGTCATGGGCAGAATTTGAAAAACAGATTAGGCGTTATTTTCCTCCATTCCAGTCATTACAGGAGGCAAAGAAAGTTTCTTACACAGTTACAGCTGGGCCAAATACGTCCCCTCGCCAATTTCTTCAAGACTTAAAAAGAGCCTTTTCTCATTTTGATGTATCTTTTGATCCCAATTCCAATGAGTTTAAAACTGCCTATTTGTATGGTTTGCATAAAGACATTATATCAAAGTTAGTCTGCAAATTTGATCATGAGAAGTCCCTTGAATGGATTGTGCACCAAAGTACAAAACTATATGAAGTGCTCTACTGTCAGGGTAGAAAGAGTGATAAAATGAAAGAAACAAGATCAAAATCTAAAGAGTTCTTGGCAACAGTAATGGAGATCAGGTCAGCTAAAATGTCACTTGAGTCCACTCAGAGTCCAGGCAAAAATAATGTCACACCCGAACAGAGGGGTACTCCACAGAGGTTGCCGCCCTCTGCACCGATGTTTCAGTAACATGATCCTAGTAATAGGGAGATTTACATTAGCCCTAGGTACTTAGGAGACAGACCCTGAGCTGTTTAATGGTTTAAAAACGAAATACCTGCAAATGAACATGAGGCAGAAATTGCAAACACATCTAAAAAAGAGGTTTGGTTTAACCTGGCGTTGAATCAAACATTGGAAATCTGTACAAATGAAAAAGGAAAATGAGAGGAACATGACATTCCAAAGGAACAAAGAGACAGATTTAAGAAAGACAATTTATGCACAGATAAAATAATTGATGAGGGAGTAGATGTGAATTTTAGAACACCCTCCCTAGACAATAAAGATGCTAATAAAATGCAGGCAGGAATAATACATAATAAAAAGGAGGGTACAGATCAGTCACCTGAAGAGTTCTTTGAGCCAAAGATTTTTGAAGAAATTAAAAAGACTGGCATCATACCAAATATCCACAAATCCCCAGAATTAGAAAATCACACCTTATCAGGTGAGTTTATGCACATATTCAGTTGGAGAATTGCAGTGTGAACTCTGATGATCCCCTGATGGAAAAGGCGTACAGTGGCCACACTCCAAATGACCTCTGAACATGGGGAGATGAAGGTTTCTCGAATGGAAATGGACAGAAAGGAGGGAAATATGTCCTTTCATTTACCGATGTGCTTAGCCAAGAGTGAGAAGGGTCTGAGAAAAGTGAGTCCTGGAATCAGTGAACATTTGCACTTTTTGTGTGTATTAGAGGAAGTTGAAGACAGATTTTATGCTCCCATTACTGTGGAAGAGAAGTGCAATACATTTGCACTGATTGACACAGGTGCACAGGCCACAATTATGTCCAATGAATTGGTAAAAAGTATCAATGGAGGGAGATCTTCACAGAATCAGATCAAAGTGAGACAGAGTGAAAGCCCATTACGTCATTTTAACAGTGAGCAGGTGCCTATCGAAGGTGTCAGTGAAGTTGACAGAAAGATAGGAAAACACAGAATGAAACAGGAAGTATTGATCACATCTATTTGTGAAATTCCAATCTTGATGGGAACAGATTGCCTGAAAAGATTGTCTCCTCTCATTGATGGGGTAAATGGGGTTCTGTGGTCTTTAATTAAAACATTATTAAGGTCTAAGAAAATAAAGTCACAAAACTGCAGTGTAAATGAATGCCATACTGTTACCAAATAGAATGATGCAGTGGACGTGTACCTCCAGAATAGCTGTGTGCCTAGTGTCACCGTTATTTTGATGTGTCAGGACAAAATGCAAAGTGAAAAAGAAAAACAATCTGTGGAGATTTATTTGGATCCCATTAAGAGATGGCAAACTAAAATAGATGAACACACATTGTGCTTCTATTCAAAAGAGAATAAAGCAGACACAGAAAAACACATCACCACCCTTGCCAAAATACATATGTAAGATGAGCAGCCATGGACTCATATTGGTATAAATGGCCATTCTAAAATGATAAAAGCCACTTTGGCGCTTGAACAGGAAAGGAGTTTTATTAATGAGAAACTACTGCAGAGAATAATGGAAAGTGAGGAGATCCCGAAATTTAGAATTAAAAACCACTACATCTCTGGTTTGGACAATCCAGATTTTGAAAATCGAATTGCAGGAAGGTGCATGCTAAAGATTAATGTTGGACAAAAATCCATCTACCACAATGTTTTGATAGTGAGTGGAACATAACATGATTTTTATTTGGGCAATGATATCATGCACAGGATGTGCCTGGTGTTAGATTTCCTTAACCAATAAATATGGTCCCGGCTAGGCGGGCCTGTGCCCGAATTTGAAGACAAAAGAAAAGCTTATCATTGTGCACAATTGATGCCATATGCAATTGAACTACAGGTGAAGAATGATATTATTGTTCCTGCATTCACCAGGCAGTTTGCTATAACACTAAAGAGCAAGAACGGACAGCAAATTAAGGATTCTGATGCATCTGTGTGCTTGAATGAATCCTTGAAACCGCAAGGACTGGATTATGATGATACCCTATTGATAGATGTTGGGCAGGGGTCCATCAAAATCATGGTGGATAATAGAGGATGTCAAGATATTAATTTAGAAGAGAATTCCTTGCTAGGAATGGCCATACAAAAATCACATTATACAGCAGATTTCAATAATATGGTGATTGGAAATATACCTGTGAGATATGTAGATGCACAGGGGGTGTTGCCAGAATATCTGGATTCTCAACTCAAAGGGGTGTTCAAAATTCAATCTGTGTACCCTTATGATTCCAATGAGACAGTATGCTGTCACGAGGAGAATTGTATAATTTGACTTAAATGAAAAAGAAACAGGAAATCAGCACATTGAAATGGAGGCTGATATGCCAAAATATTCCAAGGTGGCAGCTTTGTAGAAAGATACAGCCACACAATTGGTTCCTCCATTGGAGGATTTCACAGAATTTTCAAAAATGGTAGAGGAGCAGATTCTGTTAGCAGATGCCTGTGATAGCGAAGAGGATAAGAATGAATTGAGAAAAATATTTATGGAATTTAAGGACGTTTTTGCCAAAGACGCATATTATAATTGTGGCCTAACTGATTTACATGTTGCCACCTTACCAGAGGGTTGTGGTAGAAATCCAGTATTTGTGCGACAATATCGATTGCCATTGGCATGCTTAGAGTCATTCGCAGAGATAATTAAAAACTTAATAATAAAAAACTTAGAGTTTAGGGGAATTATCAGACCTATTCATAGTACCTCCAACACTCCCATTTTGGGTGTATTAAAGCCAAATGGCCAATGGCGGCTGTGTGCAAACCTGATGGAATTAAATAAAAGAGTGCCAGTGTCTAGATGGATGCTGCCATTCATTGATCAAGGCCTTGCTCAGGTGCATGGGTCAAAGGTATTTACCACATTAGATCTTACATCTGGGTACTGGTGTGTGCCATTGGCAGAAGACATTCAGAATTTATTTGCATTTTCATTTGATAAAACGCAATACGCTTGGTCTAGAACTCCATTTGGGTATGTCAATAGTGGGAGCGAATTTGGCATATTTTTGAGAAAAGCTATGCCAGATGCAATGGAAAGAGGAACCATAGTTTATGTAGATGATGTACTGATAAAAATGAAAACTTAATTTTGATGAAATTAGACACGCACTTGATCAATTGCAACAGGTGGGTGCCAAAGTATCTCTACAGAAAGCCCAATGGTGCAAGAAAAAGGTGAATTTCCTAGGCCATGAAGTAACTGAACATGGGTTAAATCCACAAAAGAAAAAGGCGGGCCATGCAGAGATGGAAAGATCCTAGAAACATAAAAGGTTTAAAACGTTTATTTGGATTGACGGGATACAACAAGAAATTTATTGAAAATTATGCTGAAATCACTCACCCATTGACTAAACCTTTGAATCTGAATCCGCCCTGGAAATGGGAAAAGGAGCAATCTGAGGCAGTTGATATATTGAAAGAATGCCTCATAAAGGCGCCATGCTTGGCTTATCCCATAAAGAACAAGATTTTTTTTTATAGAAATAGGATTCACTGAGCAGTGTATGTCAGCGGTGTTATCTCAAAAACATGATTTGAACCACAAAACTATTGCTTATGTGAGTAAGGCATTCTCTCAGGTTGAAATTAAATTCAGTGAATGTGAAAAAGCTCTTCTGACCACTGTATGGGCATTGCAATATTTTCGTCCCATTGTCCAAGGGGAGACGGTAATCATTGAGAAAAATCATCAACCATTGCAGTTTTTACAGAGTAAAGGGATTAGATCAGGCAATCTAGCATAGTCCAGAATGACTTCATGGACATTGGCATTGCAGGGCTTTCCTGTACAAGTGAGACATGGCCAAAATAAAAAGAGCCCAATTGCTCAAGGGTTGTCAGATCTACATGATTGTGCAGCTGAATGTGTATCAGATGAAGTAGAGGTGGAGTCCAGTTTGCCGAAGTTTGAACAATCACCACACAAAGCTTTTGATGAAAATACATGCAAGGAATTGCCAATTGTGGATGTTGATGGATTTGCTATTCACATTGAAAATGACAGCAATAAACAGTTGGTGTCAGGGATAGGAAATGTCCAGTGGAGATGTGAGGACATTCCTAGTATAGGAATGAGAATTGGGGCTAGGAGTAGCCAGGTAGCAGAGTTGGCAGCCATTTATAAAGCAATTACTACTGCAGTTGATAACACATCAGTGAAATTGTTCTGGTGACTGATTCTGATTATGCATGAAATAGCTTTGTAGAATATCTGCCTGGCTGGAGAGCAAGCGGCATGCTCACTTATAACAAAACGCCACTCAAACATGGGAAAATGATACAAGCTATAGACAAATAAGTGTTAGAGAATGATTTAACAGTATACTGGAGGAAAATTCGTGGACATTTGAAAACACCAGGAGAGGATAAGGAGGGAAATGATAAAGCAGATCAATTGGCCAAAATGTAGGCTGTTATGGGAGAATTATTGCCCATTGAACACTTGATTGGGGAAATACAAATAGATGCAGTTATATGCTCTAAAGCTCCAAACGAAGTTGAACAACCCGTAGTGCAATGGAGTTATGATAACCAGATCAAGATCTGATTAACGCACAAAAAGATGACCCTGTGTTAGTGATCTATTATAATTATTTGATGGACCCCGAACAAAATCCTTTAACTGAAAATAATTGTACAGGAAAAGAAGAGTTGAGAGTGTTATTAAAGAACAAAACATTGATTAAACTACAGGATTGTCTGATGATCAGGGAATCCATAACAGGGCAGATACAGTGGGTGGTACCTCTTTCATTCAGAGGGCTAATGTTACACCATGCACATGATACAATAACTGCAGGACATAGAGGTTCACAAAAAACTTTAGCGATACTGAAAGATTATGCTTACTGGCCACACATGTCACAAGATGTGGAATTATATACCAGGGGGTGTCTGGTATGTTCACAATTTAAACCTGATTCACCAATGCATAGAGCTCCATTGATAAAAAGAGGTGTAACTCTTCCATGGTCGGATTTACAAATCGACTATGTATGGCCTGTAAAGAGATCGAGTAGGGGATTCCGTGATCCTTTGACAGTGGTATGTTTGATGTCGAAATGGGTAGAATGTATTCCTGCACCAGATTGGAGTGCCCAAACAGCAGCTACATTGCTGGTAAATCACATATTTTCAAGATTTGGGTTACCACAAGAGTAGAGTGAGACAGAGGAAGTCATTTCACAAGCACCTTAATGAGCAAGGAGTGGCAGATATTGGGGGTAAAAAGGAAATTGCATATCGCTTATCGGCCCGCCTCTTCTGGGAATGTTGAACGATGCAACAGATCTATCGTGGAGGTACTAAAGAAGTTTGTAGTGGAGGCCGGTTCTAGTTAGGATTTACAGTTTCCTTTAGTATTGATGGCCATTAGATCGACTCCTGCTAAAGCGACAGGTATCAGGCCTCATGAGGTGTTGATAGGAAGGAAAATTGTACTGCCACAACATTTATTATATAGGACACATGAGCAGACACTTGTGAGTGCATCTATAGTTCACAAGTATGTGGAAGAACTGAGAAAGCATTTACAACATGCATTTGCATTTGTGCAGCAAAATTTAGAAAGAGCTGCTGATAGTGCAAAGTCATATTACGATAAAAAAGACATCTGTGAAAGAGTTTAAAATAGGTGATTGGGTATAAAAGTTTTATTTTGGGAAAGGTAAACATAAAAACTTAAAATTTCTTGCGTCATGGAAAGGTCCATTTGAAATAGTGGATAAAGTGTCCCTGATAGTCTATAAAATATTAAAAACAGAGGGTGAATGGTAACAGAACAGTTTGTTCATGTTAACCAAATTAAACCCTGTCATCCGAAATATGAAGTCAGGAGACTTGACCAGGTAGAGACAGGTTAAGTGTACTGATTACATGAAAAAGAAAGATGCAGTTGACTATTTCATAATGCATGTAACCTAATGATAGCGTGGGATATGTCTCACGCCATGAGAAACCGGATATATTATTTAGTGTGGAGATACATGCAAATGAAAGTGCCACATTTGGAACAGTGTGGTAATATGCATTGATGGAAGGTGCTGAACCAGGTTAAATTACTATGTTACAATATGCTAAAGTATTTTGCATGAACATTGCTGTGATGTATAATAATGTGAAATGTAAATATTATTGTTTTTCCTCTAACATGTGATTAGTTGCAAATATTCGGAGGTAAAGGATCATAATGATTTGTGTCACATTCTTGTTTTTGGCAAGGTAGTAGAAAAGGTAAAATTGGTATTGTGCTATGTACTTAATCGTTTCTTTTTCTATTTGATTTAGACACAACTAACTGACATATTGGTAGAGGTCAGAGGTCGCAGAACCGGAGGATGCGAGAGATGATGGATTCCTGGAGTCCACTGGAGGAAGTCCAAGTAAAGCCTCCGCACCGAAGTATGGAGGTGAAGACAAAGAGACTGGGATGCCAAAAAAGATGAGTGCTGTGGAAAAATGCCCAAGAGCACCAGGATGAAAGAATTCCACCAAAGGGATGATGTAATGGAAATTTGGTGATCAGGACATCTCAGAGGTGCGGTCATGAAGCTGGTGAATGCCATCAATGGAACAGTAGTGGGTTGAACTTAATTCTGCAGCATAATGGAGACTCACAAGTTTGTTATTGTATTTAATTGTTTAGTTAGTTATGTTAGTCATTTGTTTTATCTGTTTATTTTATTTTATTGTTTTGTTGTCATATATAAGAAATGTTGATTCCACACATATATAAAGACTATGATTGAAAAGACATTCAAACATACATGGACACTTCAGTTGGAAATATATGTGTACAATATTGTGTTATACATGCACATGCACATGTGTGTGAGGACTGATGGGCCCATTTGGGATCTGTTTTACTTTTGCTATGATTAAGCAATGGTTTGTTATGAAATGTTTAAATATTCATTTTATTAAGATGCTATTATTTCAATCCAGATTCATCTAATAACAATGGAAAAAGAGAGATGTACATTTTTTGAGGTTTCCTCCAATTATGGGTTTCTTAGCCAGAATTGTCAGAAAAAGGAGGGTATATGTAAGGATATGTATGGGGTTTTATTGCCAGCATGCAATATGCAGCATGGAAATGCAAGCAGGCCCAGTTTTTCAAACTGCAGGCATTATTTCAGTAACAGCCAGCAGGCACATTTCTCAGAAAATTAAGTTAAAAAAAAACGTTTTTAGCACAGTGTGCTGCCATTTAAAAATAAAGAAGTGCACAGTTTTGTAAATTGGATGTTTTCATGTGTGCAAACTGCATTAGAAATACACAACTGATTAACCTTGTACTAACTGCATTACTAATATACTAATTTCAACCTATAACATTATAATGCAGTTTTTGTACACAATGAAATGCATTCTATGTTTTTTGCATTCACAGTTTGAAATTCAGTTTTTCTATGAAGAGATGCACACTCAGTTTATGTGAGCATTTTTTTTTTCTCTTGTGGAGAGCAGAAATATGCACCAAAAGGAAAGGAAACCAGAAACAGCTGGTTTGCAGCAGAAATTTTCATTGTCTTGAAAAACGAGAGCTGATACAGGGCACATTCTTGTGTTCTGATTGGTAGGGATTGTAGGAGGATGATCCACGTCAACAGGGGACTGACTTAGAGTTTTCTTAAGGAATGATCAGAGGGAGGATTCAGTTCGTGCTGGGACAGAGAGACAGACGGTGCTACATTTGATGAACTCCATGTGGGTGTAAGTGTTAGCTACGAACCTTAACAGCTGGCAGCTCCCCACACATGCAAAGGAGTTTGGCACTGGGTCAAAGCAGCGAGGTCGTACTGGAATTTCAGATTTCACTGGCCTTGGTGAGTTAGTGCCAAGTGAGGAAAAATAGAATGATGAATGTGAGTTGATACAATTTATTGCCAGTGCAGGGAGTTTAGAAAAAAGAAAAATACTGTGCATTTATTTTTCTCTACGTATAAAGTGTTTATAATCACATTTGTTTTTCTTGCAATATGCTTGTTTGTTCTGTTCTTTTTTATATTTTGTAGGTGATGCTGTGATATCATGTGGTAAGATGTATTGCTGTTTATAATTGTTATCATAATAGGAGTATGAAAAAAAGAAAACAAAGGCTGGGATTTTGGTGTCATTCATGCGTCTGTGGATAATTTCTATACAGGGAAATCACAGGAGTTTGCAGTTTATACCAGAGTGGTAAAGCATTTACCAATGTACAACTGTAGCTGAAATAGCAAGCAAGGAAAAGTGAATAGATATCTGTGAGGTAGGAAAGTGTGTGTAAGTGTCGTGAGTGATTCCTTTTTTGCATGCTGAAAAAGAAGGCAGCGTCAGATGAGACACATAGATTACTGGATGTACATAAGTCAGTAATATCAGCCATAAACCATAGATGACGTTCTGAATAAACTCATTGGGTTCTCTGAAGTGTCATAAGTCTGGGGGCTCTCTACAGGCAACTAAAAGACTTTCTAATAGAAAGGAAAGGTTTGTTTTTATGATGGGGTTGTTGTATAAAAAAATATGCTCACCACTATACCACAAAAATAAGGTATTTCTGAAAATACCACAAAGTAAAATACTGCCAAATCACAAATTTGCCCCAATAAGACAAAACCTCCTACAACAGTTACAGTTGGACTTTAAAAAGGGATGGTTGCCCCAATAAGACAAAACCTCCTACAACAGTTACAGTTGGACTTTAAAAAGGGATGGACGCCACAGATGGAAAATGTAAGAACATTTCCGTCAAACCCAAAATGTTCAGCATCCATCGTGTCATCCCCACAGCCCGACAAATCACACACCTAGAAGTACATTCATGTTCCAGTAGGGAATTACGATTTCCACAGGTGGATATCTGCTGGGGTCTACAGTATCAGTAGTCTATTGCCTTGCAGATGGTTAAGCATGCATACTTTCAGAAGTACACAATGGAGTATGTGTTGTAATTGTAAAGGAAAAACAAGCAAAAAAAACATGCATTTCAATCATTATTTGGGTGATAGAGATTGATATAACATATAGTATTAGAACATACTGAGAATTCTGGGTATAATACAGACAGAACAAGTGGTCCGGGTATGGGTGGTCACTGGTTTTCGTCTCTGTGGGGGTTGCCCACATATCGTTGTTCCTTTTTCATGCTCAGGTGGGGATTCTGATTGTGCATTCAACCTTTCGTTCGCGGTAAGCCTTTGTAGAAATCCTATACACATTTTCAGCTCATAATCATGGATGTATGTGCAATGCCTGTAACATTCTGCACACGTAAGCACACTGTGACCTATAATGTGTCTGTCAGTGAAATATGGTCTCTTTTAACACTGTCACCTGACTCATAATGACTGCCTAATTGTGTAAAGGCGCGCCTTTTTTGGATGCATTTATTTTTTTCCATTGATAAATCATGTTCCCAATCACCAGAACGAACTTGTCATTATCTCTGCATGACCGCATTGCTTTCACTAAAATGAACAACATGTCTCGCAATTTCCTGGAGTTTTTGAGATACCTTTCACTATATTCTGTATGCAAGGGTTGATATGATATTATATGACGGTTTATGTATAACGTGCGTAAAACCCAGAGGTTTCTAAGCATGGTGCTCCAGTCATCTGGCTTTCAGGGCATGCACGTTGCCCCTGCTCTATCCTCCCGAGGTTAGTGTGGAGGCTATCTTATTGAAGAAGAAATACATGCATCGATCTTTCCAACTGTGGAATCTATCCTACCTAATGCCGTCGGTTCCTATAATGGAATGTTTCACTTCTAAAGTTATTTTAAAGGTGTGCAAATAAGATGACACCAGGTGCAGGTGGAGTCAGTCACAAAATCAAGAAAATAATGTACTAGGTCATTTCACGTACTCGGGTACCTGAATAGAAGAGATTCATACTTGGGCATCGTACAGCATGCTCGTGTGATTACTACACATGGTCGATGTGTATAATGACAGCAAGGGGAACTCATTCTCCTCTTCATTTGTTTCTTTGAAGAGTCAATTTCTACAGAGAACATGAGTGAAGGTCTCCTGCTCTAACAACATACTCAGACATGTCTGCACGACTTTTCAGTCAGCAGCAGGCTGTCACAATGAATGACATCCAACACATAACCTTGACAGTCAGCAGTACAGGTAAAGGACATTCTGCACAAATGCTTCTGGCATTAAAGATTTGACAGTGATGTGCCTTAAACCACGATTTGCACAGTATGAATAGCAACTGGTTTCTTCTTTTTAGCCATCAATTGCTCCAGGTTTACTGTGTGAATGCTGCTTAGAATGGCAGGCAGTGTTTTCAATTAAAATTAAATGCTTCCCGACATGCTCACATGTCAGACACATGTCAGACAGCAATTAATGTTACTTCTGAACACTGCTTGCACTGCGTGCATGGCAAGCAATGTTCACACTTACAATGTAATGCTGCCCGACAGGCCAGCATGGTAAGCAGCATTTGCAATTAAGAATAAACACTCCCTGACATGTTTACTCACTTTTCATTGAACAGTGCAAAAGTGCACGGCAAAAGGTGGCATACACGTGTGTATAACACCGTTTGCTCTGCACATTTGTATTCTGCCATACAAATGAGGAAAATGTGGCAGCAGGGTCCTGGGGACATGTAAGCATATGGGCAGTGTTTAATTGTAACTGTACACTTGGCCTAACATGCAAGCAAGGCAAGCAGTGTGCAAAATGGATCCTTATGGGGTCAGTCTGCTTTATGCTGGTTCATAAAGCCTGCAGACTCCATAGGGATCTCCAGGAATTTCACTGGCATGAAAATCCGTTCCGGCGCAAATGCTGCCACATTTGTTTGGTGGACTGGAAGGAATGTAGAAGAAGCATTATGTCCCTCCTCTCTTCAAGGTATTCACGTATTTCACTCACGTTAGACTACAATAAAAAATTATCCTTGGAGTGTTTTCATTTACAAGGAGAGGTAGTAAATTGAGTAGAGAAAATTGAATGTTCATTTACATTTCAAGTATAGTGTGCAATGGGCGCATGATTCTCCTGGCTTTCATGCGTTCTTTGATTATCAGGCAAGTATCAACTTTAAAAGTAAAGCCAAATGAACAGTTTTCTGTTAAGGTATCCTTCCTACAGAATCTTATTCGAAAAACAAAACAAAAAACGTTATTTTGCAAAGCACATTTCAATTATACATCTGGCATACTGTTCAAACGGGTGCTCTGAAAGTATTGAAAAGGTATAACAAAGGATTTTACTAGGGTAGGGTTAAGTGCAGGCACTTAGAGTTGTAGTCAAGTCAATTGTTCCTCTATTCGGTAGCAGTCCGTAGTGGATTCTACACATTTTGGGCCTCATTACACGGTAGGCGGTGGACCAAGGTGCTATTAGCTATTAGCACCTTGGCCACCTTGGTCCATGCCGGTAAAATACCGGCACCGCCTTGGAGGAAAGGGGAATTTCCGCCCTATTCCAAGGTTGGCGGGGCGGTAATTCCCCCTTCCCCCATTGCCCTTCCCCATTCCCATTTTTGCCCCATAGGGCATAACAGGAATGGGGAAAGTGCTAATTACGGTACCGCAAATTGCGGTACCGTAATTAGCACCCTGGTCCCTTTGCGGGTTGGTTTTTAACGCCTGCTAAAAAGCAGTCATTAAAGTACCAACCCGCAAAGGGACCTCGTAGTAAGGCGGTAAGGGTTAACGGTCACCGGTACCATTACGGGTGACCGTTAACCCTTACCGCCTTCTGTGTAATGAGGCCCTTTGTGTTCACTGTCAAGCAAAAGCTATGAGTTTCTATGCTGTTTTTAGTTCCTCTTTGAAGTGCCCTAGTGATAATTGTAACACGTGAAATTGCTTAGTTCCATTTAAAATTATGCATATGAGAGATCAAATGTAAAGTGCAGGATCGCCTTGGAAAATGGCCTTGTGTAAGGCTTTACACAAAAGAGAGAGGGGGCGGGGAGAAATCGGAAAATGCATTATAAGTGAAGGCCTTTTGAAAGAAACTGCTCATATGGTAGATGTAGATTACATTATTCACATGTTTGTATGCTACGAACGCTGTTTTACTGACCCATAACTCCAGGTCACATGTCTGCATCTGCATCCTGTGTGGCCCTATGTATCTAATTATCATTCATCAATCAGTATTTTAATGCAAGCTCATATCACTGTGCTGGGTAAAGGTAACTCCTTTTATTCATTCTATTATGATATGATATGATATGATATGGTATTTGTAACGCGCCTATACACAAGTGTTTCAAGGCGCGACGAGGCAGGGAGGGGGGGAAACAAGGGGAAGACGGACAAGCGATCCTACTAGGCCAGGTGTCATTCAGATCGCGCAAGTGCAGAGGTAAGGGGAAAAGGAGAAAGTGCAGGGGGAGGAGGTGGGGGGAAAAGTGCAGTACAAGGTAAGTGGCGTAATAAAATAATAAATGATAAATAATAAATAAAAGGGCCAGCTGGTGGCAAGTGCGAGGTAAGTGCAGAGCAAGTGCTGGGTAGGGGGCTGTAGGGATACAGTGACAGTCCCACAGTGCAGGGGGAGCCAGGGGGGCAGTGCAAGTGGAGAGTGGCTGGGCCCTGGACCGAGGTCGCTGAGAGTGGCCCAGATGCAGGTTAAGTGTAGAATTCAGGGGGGAGTTAAGCAGGTTTAGCAGGGGAGAGGGAGAGAGAAGGCAGAAGCGAAGAGGAAGGTTTTGAGGTGCTTCCGGAACCGGAGGTGGTTCTCCTCAAGTTTCAGGGAGGCAGGCAGGCTGTTCCAGTTAGTAACTCCACTTATAGCTACACAAAAAATATTCTTGCTATTGGTTTCATGGCAGTTTTATTTCATGTTTTTTTATTGTGCCTTTGTAAGGTGCTTATACAGCAAGACATTGTGTTTCAAAGCACCCACTGGGCAAGGGGAGGGAGCATGGGACAAAGGCAATAAAATACAATAAAGAACAATATAGAGGTGGTCCTACTAGGCCTTGATAGCATTCAGATTGTGCAAGTGCAGAGGGAGAGAAGGGACAGTGGAATGGGGGTTAAGTGCTAGGATAATTCCCCAGAGGGAGAAATGCCAGGTAATAAGTTGCCAGGAACTGGTAAGTGCTTAGCAGAGGTCACAAAGTAAAGAGTGATCATTTGCTTATACAATAAATGCATTCTTGAAACAGAACACAGACCAGTGGGTGCTCAAGGGAGTGCTGGGAGCGGGATGGGCTAAAGGCAATTGGGAGGACCCAGAAGGACACATAAGGGCCAAGGCCAACAAATCAGTGACTGAGGGATTTAGCACAGGAGGGTAAGGGGAAGGAGGAGGTGAAGAGGAAAGTCTTGAGGCACTTCCGGAATTTGAGGAGATCCGTCCCAAGACGGAGCGGAAGGGGAGGCTGTTCCTGAAGAGGGAGCCAGCTGAGGAAAGAGATCAGTCTCCAGCTCGCTGCTTAGAGAAGTGCCTGACACACAGGATTTGGAGCCAGATGAACGTAAAGACCTGGAGGGGGAGGATTTGGTGGGAGCAATTGTACATAGAATGGTCCCTGGAACCAGACAGCCTTATGGGTGTTGCAGAGGGATTTGAATTAGATCCTTGCAGCAACCAGGAGCCAGTGGAGGGAATTTAGAGCTGGAGAGATACAGTCTCTGAGCTTGAGGCCAAGGATAAGTCTCACAGCCCTATTCTGGATATGCTGGAGTGGGCAGAGAGAGGAAGAGGGTAGATTAATGAAGAGGCTGTTGCAGTAGTCCAGCCTAGGGAATACTAGGGCTATAGAGACATTAAGCTTCTGGGCAAAGGTAGGGAAAGGTAAGGAAAGGAAGGATGCCTCTGAGGTGGTTGAGTTGGAAATGGGCTTACTTAGGTCCATGATGTGTGGGAGGAAAGAAAGAGCGGAGTCAAAGATGACTCTGGGGTTTCTGGCTTCAGATAAAGACGGGTGGGAGCCCATAGAGGGTGGCTAGAGAGAAGGGAGAAAAGTGGGAACATTAATCCTGATAAGAAGGATCTCAGTCCTGCCGGCATTGAGGCAGAGATTGTTAGAGGCACACCAGGACTGGATAGAAGAAAGGCAGTGAGGAATGGTAGAGGAAGTAGTAGCAAGAGGGTCAGAAGGAAGTTTGAAGAAGAGTTGGGTCTCATTTGTATAACACTGGGAATTAAGGTGAGCAAGTAGAGCGAGATAGATGTAAAAGAGCCTGGGTGAGAAGTTGGAGCCCTGGGGGCTGCTACAGGTAGAGATGGGGGTGGGAGAGGAGAACAAGCCCAAGATAACCTTGGAGGGACGGTCAGTGAGGAATTAGGTCAGACACACCAGTGCCCGCTCCGCGATACTGAGGGTATCATGGAGCCATTTTATGAGGATGAAGTGGTTGACCGTATCAAATACAGAGAAGAGATCAAGTAGAATGAGAACAGCAGTAGAGTTAGAGTCCAGAGATGTAAGCAGTTCTTCATGGGTGTTCAGGAGAGCAGTTTCCATGCCTTTGGATGCTCAGACTCCAGATTGATGGTTGTGTAGGCAACCAACCAGCTAAGTATGCTGAGTCAGTTGTGGGAGGACCAATTTCTCCAGGAGTTTCCCATGGAAGGGGGTGATAGAGCTGGGGCAATAGTTAGCCAGACATGAGGGGTCGGCAGAAGGCTTTTTTAGGAGGGGGTGCACAAGAGAGTGCTTCAGGGAAGAGAGGAAAGTCCCAGTAGCAAGAGAGTGATTCCAGAAATCAGCAAGTGCAGTGGCTAGGGAGCCAATGAGCTTAATAATTCTCGAAGAACAAGGGGGCACCTGTTTGGAGGAGACATTCTTAGAGCGGACAACCCTAGAGACCTCATCTGATGTGATAGGAGAGAAGGAGGAGAGGAAGGCTGAGGGAGGATGGGAGGCCAGGGCTGGCAGGAGGATCAGAGAGGGTGAGGGGGAACGAGGGGAGGATAGAGTGCTCAGGATATCCTCAGATTGCATGTTTTATCCAGAAACGGGCACTTTAGAGAGAGTGAATCACTTTGCGTTTAAAGCTGAGAAATTAAAAAGAGAACACATGTTTCACTGAAACAGAGTCTGTTTCCTCTTCACACTACTTGTTGCTTTGTGAGATCTGTGGATACAACCAGGTGTGTTTATAAAGAACTATAGGATTGCTTGTGTTCTTTTCAAGGCTGGCTATAAGGAAGTGTGACAATGGGAAATGTATTGAAATAATTTATTCATTACAGTAAATAAACAAGTGTTGTTTTGTTTGGAGATGGTTGGTTTATTCCATCATTTACTTCTTGAAAATCAGAGCAGCTACTGGATTTACTAGAATAAAGAGGATTTATTTAGCCCCACATCACAGCAGCATTGAAGTGCCTTTAAAGTGGGACAGCAGAATAATGAACAATACACTCCTAATACACTTTTTACACTGACCTAACCACTAGACAGCAATTTCCTGTCTGGGATCAACGGAAATAGCGACATAACTGACTGATGTCTTGCTAACTGCCAACAGAGGTACTGACATTAAGAAAGACATAGCATTTCCCCATTACAGCATGCAAGGGGACCAATTGAGTGTCAGGCAAGTCCCATGTCTCAGTAATTAAAATTAATCCAGAGAGCCAAAAAAGAATGAATGAGATATGAGAAAAAAATATTTATTATAACACAGCCTAGGCTCGGAATTATCGAAAAGGCATTTAAATGTGTGACATAAAATGGCTGTTTTTATAGCAAATTACAGAAGAGAAATGATAACATATGTTTCAGGTTAGTCCCATCTTCCCGGCCTCTGATTGGGCATCGTTATTTGCACTATAGGTGCATCCATACATTTCCTAACGCCATTGGTTTTTTCTATCCTTGTGACCGGCTCAAGAAGTCTGTTTATTAATTATTTAGCATTGAGATAATCTCTTTTCCCGTGGTGCTGATTGGAGAGTAATCTTTTAAACTTGTATCAGCTGAACCTGAGTGTGGTTGGCTGTTCCAGGAGGAGTATGCGTGGAGTGATTGACTACGTAAGTTTGAACCAATCCCTGTGTGAGATGTGAGTGACAATGTGACATTGAAATTATAACGTTTACATTCTTTTACCATTGACCTAATCAGTTGCCACCGTTTTGCTGGTCCCGTCATTGTTCATTGCAAGTTAAACTTTGCAACTTGTCATTGGAAACATTACTTGCTTCTCCTTCCATTCTCATGATTCAATTTGCCCTGCCTCTGACCTTATGAGCTGGGGGCTTAGCTGCTTGCAAAATGTAATTCTATTACTATGACATTAATAAATATACATATATGCTTATGTAACTTGTGATTTTCTAAATTTGCTCTTGCTAATATTATGCATGTGCTGTGAGGGTTGTTCGTGTGGTTCCATACAAATCACTGATTCCTGCTTTAGACTATTCAAAGTGTAATAGTGTTGTGCATGGCTCTTTCCTTAGAAATTGGAGAACGTTCGGTAAGAAATTTACTATAGAGAGCAGTGTTCCTCCTTGATCATTCTGTCTCGACTGGCCTACTCTTCACTGCTCATTGTTTGATTAGTACCAAACCTGTGACCTTCATTATTATTTGTTTTGATGTGCTGCATAGGAACTCAAATTGTTATATCTCTTTTGAATACAGGCTTGGGAACTCAGCTAAGCTGATGTTTTTTGATCAATCAATGTGCAGTGTTTTGTCCTTCAGTCCTAGGGTCTGATGTTTTTCTTTGTTGCTTTTCCATGACCTCAGTACCACAACTCAGGCCTGGGAAGATACCCCCCCTTGCCTTAGCCAATCACTGTCCGGCATTTAGTCTTGCTGTGCGAAGTTGCAACTTGGTATGTGTGCATCTCTCTGCAAGGGCCTGGCTGATGAGTTCTGCTGAGGGGGTGAGGATGTTCATGCTTCAGAGATGGCTAACTAGGTCTTAAGCCCTACATCAACTGTTTATTTGATTAGTATGAAAGTTAATCATCTGACTCCCTTAGCACCCTTTTATTATCTCACTCCCTGTCATGCACTGAAATGTTGTTGGCCTAGTACGGTAGTTTAAGTATTTAGTGTTCTTCTCCCTCTCCTCCCCCCATTCTCGCCTTCTTGTCATGCACTTGCACTAGTAGTAATGCCATCAGGCTTAATTTGCTAGTCATTTTTGCTATCTTTTGGAAACTTCAAGGCCTAAGAATTACTTGTTCTCTTGTTCCCCTGCCACCTTGAAGCGCTTTGAAGCACTTAAATTGTGTATAAGTGCTTTACAAATAAACAATTACAATTACAATCAATTGTTACTGTTGTGAAATTTACCTTAATGTTTCCCTGCATATTGTTAAATGCTGCCATACTTATTAAGGTTATGTGGTTATATTCTAGTGTGAGATATGTGCATTATCGTTTGCTTAGACATAGCTACTAGTGTTTCATTGGGCCTACGCGGGGAATGCTCTATTTGTGAGGCTACTCGCTTCTAGAATGTGTGCCTTTTTCACATTGACTTTTGCTGGTTGTATTTTCATGCACGTTTAGGACGTTGGATGTATTCCAACATTATTGTACTCCCCAACAGAGTTGAGTGTCTGAGAACCATGTTTCCAAAATGATCATTGTACCTATAGTAGGGTATGCCAAGCAAGATCATGTTGCTAGATATTAATTTATTCATCTGCTGCTTGAAATTGGGGTGGGCAACATTCCCACAAGACACATTTCTTTAATAGGTGTGCTAGTTGCTGCCTTATTTCTACATTGTTTTCCATTTATTGGGACTGTAATAAGTGGCATCTAACAAGCCTCTGAGTTATTTAATGACTGTGCTATCATTTAGTGTGAATATAGTCTAAACCTTTTTGTTTTTCTTTAGGGGATTGGGACAGTCAGACTTGTTTTAAAGAAATATGAAATTAACTTGACTTCTGAGCAATCTTTTCAAGGAGAATTTTAGCTCTAGCATCTGAAAGTTCTGTCAGCAATTTTCTGATTTATGTGCAATTTCTTGAGGATGTGGAAAATAATCTAAGGGTGTCTTCAGTCTGCTATGTCCTTCGAGCGTTGATATGTATTTTGTCAATCTGTTGTTCTGTATAAGTGTTCTGGGTCTCTGGTTAAATTTATTGTAATGCCAGGCTTTGGATGCTTTGGAGATATACTTCCATAGAGGTTTGAGTTAATGGCACCACATGGCACTCATCATGAGTGTGCACGTAATAGAATATTCTTTGATAGTTTATTGGCCTGTGTACCAATGAGCGTAACACATTATTAAATACACGTGAAAGATGTAATGGACTGGGCAAGCATTAATTTCTAATTATGAATGTTTTTTCTGTTTTGTTGAATATTGAGCACTGCTAATTGGTGATTGATATCAATGTCAGTTTCACAGTCCACCTGGATCTCTTTTCAATCAAATATTAAAACTGGTGCCTCAAATATAGCACTTGAATTGATGTTAATCTTCTATTGTTTTATAATTTTTAACAAGATTTCAAATGTTTGATAATTGAACCTTACATGCCAGTATTATGGAGATCGGTTATGGAGCATTGCCCTTGACTCATTATTGGTGCACATTGGTGCTTATACTCTTCCATCTATGTCAACTTTCATAACCCTCTCTCCCGACTCTGCAATCTAATAATCTTTCCTCTAGTCTAAAGGAGTCTCTTGATCTTTTTTATCCATCTACCCCATTTTCTCCATCTCATAGACCCCCTCAGCCTTGGATCTTGCTGGATCTCCGTACTTTCTGCTGCACTATGCAGCAGGCTGAATGGCACTGGCATAGTTCCGGAGCGGGACCTGATTTATCGGGACCTGATTTATCTTTACTATTGGCTCTTCACACCCCCTATGACTCAATGATTCTTGCTGCTAAGTAACACTACTTCAAAACCCACTTCACCACTCAGGCCTGCCACTCTCATCGGCTCTTCCAAAATCATATCATTTCTCCTCTCTCTTCTGATCTAGCCACATCCTCTTCACTCTCAGCTTTGGACTTTGCATCATATTTTTCATCAAATATATCTCTTTTTCAGCTTTTAGTTTGACCTCCCTTGTACTTTTTCCCCCTCTCCTCTTGTTTGTGCTATGTAAACTGCTTCTATTAGGTCATCCTTTAATGTACCCTATGATCTGGACATATCGTCTGCTCTGGTTGAATCTGATTCTACCTGCTCTCTGGATTATCCTCTGCCCTCTTCTTGTATTCTCCCTATTTATTCCTATCTCCTTCCTTTTCTTACAACCTGTTTAACTCTTCTGTCTCTTCTGCTTCTGTTCCTTCTCTATTCAAACATGCCTCCATTCTCCCTATACTGAAAAAAATACCACTTGCTCCATCTTTACCCGCTAACTTTTGCCATTTCTGCCTTCTTCCTTTTTTTTCAAAAAACTTCTAGAGCACAATGCGTACACTCAGGTTGCTTCTTTTGTTAATATAAACTCTCTTCTACCTCCCTTTCAATTTGGCTTTAGGCCTTGTCACTCTGCAGAATCTGCTCTTCTGTTAGTCACAAATTCTCTTCTCTCCTCACACTATTCTAAATGTTCTTCTATTCTTGTTCTTTTAGACTTGTGGACTGCTTTTGACACTGTGGCCCATTTTATTCTTCTGTCATCCCTTGCTGACCTTGGTTTTTGAGACTCTGTTCTGAATTGGTTTGACTCTTACCTCTCTTGCTGCACTTTTTCGGTTTCTTGTGCTAGCCATACTTCTCCTGCCTTTCCCTGCTGCCATATGGTTCGACAAGGCTCAGTCCTTGATCCCCTTCTTTTTTCCCTCTACAACTATTCTCCTGGGTCTGTTATTTCTTATTTGCTGACGATGTGCAAATCATTCTTTCCTTCCCCTTCTTGGCAGATTCTATTCACAACTCTTTGTCTGCCTGTCCTAACGCTATACACACACCGGGGTGTCCTCTCACTATCTTCATATTAACCCCACTAAAATTGAGGTTCATTTATTTCCTGCTAATACTATTGATTCCTCCTGCATTTTCTCCTCCTTCAATCATTTTCCCTCCTTACACTTTGACCATTTCTTCCTCCTCCTGTAACTTGGGCGTTATTTTTGATTTCTCACTCTCCTTTTCAATATACGCTATTCATAAAAGACAACACATTAAAGTTCTCAAGGGGTTAGTAGAGTGCAGTGTGCTGAAGTGCAAACTCAATTAACATTCTTCAGAAGTCATATTCGTATTGTTTGACTCAATTTAACATAAATGTTAAAAGCTCTGTTCACATTTCCATCAATCACCCTAGTGCGGTCTCATTGCACTCTCTAAATATCAATAGGAGTGAAGCAAGTGTTAATAATTTTCCATTAATAGATTATATTGACACCAGACTCTGCCACCAGTGTAAATATCTAATCACTGGCATCTCCAAAACATATACATGTGGACACATACATGTGGACACATACATGTCATAATAAAATTGACAAACACATTGTGAACCAGATTTGGCCCCACGGTCTCATATTCTTTAATGAGATGTTCTCTGTGGTCCTGTTGGTTGATTGGTAAATCCACCGCTCCAAGGCCAAATTGGTGGTAATTCCATTACCCCCACTTTTTTACCACACTCGGAATGCAGCCTCTTGATCATAAAAAGGTGTTTAGAAACAAGTCAATTTCTATCCAAGTTCCTAAGTAGTATTCAAAGGAGATAGTGCAGACAAATAGGCGCAAACAGGGATCCACGCAAATGTGTCATTAAGTTACTGCACAACATTCAGGAATTACCTCTTCAAATGTATAGGGTCCTCAAGCCTACATCTCAAAGCTGGGCCATTCCAAAAGTCAGGGCCCAATACCACAAGTCTACTTTAACCAAATGATCTTCTTGTGTAGGTGATCATTTTTTGAAGTACTGTATATGAGAGTTTTGGGATTGTCATGGTTTCCAAAGTAGTTTGGAAGGTACTCTTGCATTCCATCTTGCTCTTCTAATGGTACAGAAGACTTTGTAGACTTTTGTATTCAGTTCGGTACTGAATAGGATGTCAATGCAGGATTTTCAGAGCTCCCGTTACCTTGTCATTTTTTTTGTCTGACTATGAACTGTTCAGCCTTGTTATGGATGGACTGGAGACATACCATATCTTTTTTGGGAAGATGAAGGTGCTGACTATTGTGGTAACCCAGCCTGGTAATGAGCACTGCCCAGTACAGTTGGACTTGATTATTCCTTTAGAGTGAAGGGAACATCTTGCACAAAATATTGCAAGTGTACTGGCCATTGCTTACTACCGCTACCTATAGTAAGAGAAGTGTGGGTGATGGTTAAAGGTCACCCCTTGATTCTTTGGTTTTTTATTTGAGATAAGCCAACACATTGGGAATGGCTGATAGTAGGGCCTGACTCCAGATACTCATGTCTACCCTTCCCAGATTCAGGCACAGCTGGCATTGGTACATGCATTATTGAACTATGGACAGGCATGCAGGAAGTTTCACAGAGGTAGGACCGGGTCATTGCATAGCTGCATTGTGAGCTGGTGTTATTGGTGAATTCAATTTCACAATTTTCTAGGTTGTATGTAAGGGGGTAGGTGTGGAAATTGATCAGTTAAGAGAAGAGTGGGCACACATGAGGAACTCAACATGCTAGATCTGATATTTGGGCAGAAATCCAACCTCATATAACTATTCCTAAGCATTTCTACAGGAATGATGAAATCCAGGTCACTGAAGCTCCCTGAAGCCCATGTGAGAATCCAGTCTTTTCAGCAGAATTGTATCATCAACAGTTTTGCATGCTGCTTTGTGGGCAAGGAAGAAGCCAGCAAGTGAATGATGTTTACACAAAGAATATAACCGAGGTTGACACCAACTGAATAATTAATGCAACTCATGATGAACAAAAACATTGTCTTTTTATCCAAAAAGGTCTAAGGTGTAGCCCATTCCCCCACAACACAAATTTACAAACATGTGTGAATTAATTCATGTTAAACAACACTGAGCCCATTTTTGACAATATACAAAAAAACATGTAATCCCTCTTTTCTTATCACATGTAGAGTGACATACAAAAACAAAGCAAAATGATGAATAAGACTCTGGTTATTATTGTGCCAGACTCACAATACTGGTTGTTTGAACAACAGAACAACATATATTGTTGCAAATCCACAAAGTTGATAATAAAAGGAGAAATCACACATTTTGCATTGACACACAGTCTATTAGAAGAGACAATAAATTATATCTCTCTTCAAAAATGTAGCTCTTTCAGAGTCGTTAAACTGAGGACCCTGCATTAGTTTCAACCTTTTCCCTGATGGGGACTGGTTTTGTTCAAGACTGGAAACAAATATTGTTTTTCATCTGGGCCCACAGTGAGTTTTCTTGATGGAGCAAATTGCTCCTAGTAACCTATTTCAAGGCTGTTCCTGAAGAAATGTGCCTTCAGGGTACTGAAGAGTATAATATGGAGAAGCCTGCATCCACAGTGATAGTGGCAAAGGTCTGCTGTCAGGGGGCCATCATGATGGCACTTGATTAAGGATCTTAATGAAGTTTCAGTGCTTGTTTGAGTGCTCACAAACAGCTTGTCACACATTCCATTTCTGGTTCTCTCTGTGTTATGGAGAATTCTCAAGAATGGCTAATTTCCAATACCTACTGAGTCCCTCAGCAGCTTTGCTGGATTTCTAGGATTTTGTTTTCACCTGGTAAGAGTGTGAGCCCTTTTTCCCACTCTTACATGTGTTTTTCTGTGTCTGTTTAACATTTTCTTGTGTTCATAGACTGTGGACCCTCACCTACTCCATAGGCATCATCCTTTTATTGTGTGTTACACACCACCTTCACTGCAGTGACACAGGGTTGTCTTTTAGACTTCCCAACTGAGACTCCATTTTCTGGGACTGACTGCTGTCTCCCAGAACATGTAAAGTTGCCATTAACTTTATTAGTCTTTTAAATAATCTATCTTAAATAGAGTACTAGAAAGGGTTAATACTTATCCCTTTTTGTCTATTTCTCTTGGAGCATTGTTTCGCTCCCTTTTCAATAAGACTTGGCTGGTGGCAGAAACTAGCCTATTTTTCCTACCACAGTTATCTTAAATAACCTTGGTATGGTTTTAGGCTATCTTGGTATCCTCAAACTTAAACCCGCTAGACCATATATGTTTTTATACAGTTCTGGCTGGGTTTATTCGGCATTTCTTTTTGAAAATGACTTTCTTGTCTTTTACTCTATGCCCCAAACCAGGTTTGGTTCCTTTGTTCACCGTCTTTTCGCGGGCTTCTCCACAGAAGCCCTCCTTAGGTGCCTAAAAGTCTAGGTAGGCAGGATGTGACAGAGGGGTTTTAGGACCCCTGACATGGGTTCCCTTGGTAACCCAAGTTGCACTCCTGTTTGATTGGCTAGGTGACTGTCCTGGCGGGACAGCCACCCTGCATAAAAAAGCAGGTCATTGGGATTGGAAAGGCAGAGTCGCCACTGGAATGAAAGAACCAACGAGGAGCTGACAGAAGAGGACCCCTAAAATGACTCAACCGCCCGGTGAAACCCTGCTGCAGGTCCGAATCTTCAAGCTCTAATGACAGAGAAGATCTACCAGGAATCTTCTTCCCCTGAGCTGGTGGGACCAACCAGTTCACCCAAACTGCAAGCCAGGACTCCCTCCTCTGGTCGAATTTGCTGTACAGAGCTACAGTGAACCGGATAGCCTGGAAGGTCGGACCCTGCTTGGGTTTTAAGGAGCGCACCTTTTATTTGTTGCTTTGCTCTGCTACTGGTTTCTTCCCTGGGAAGTGCAGGACCCTCCAGTCTTCCTACTTCCTGTCAGTCTGGCAGTCACTTCAGGAACCATGAGCCTGCAGGAACTGCCAGGAAGGTCCGCCTCAGCTACAGCTTCTTCTCCATTTAAATATACTGTGCAAATCTGGTTGTTCGTTTCGTCCAGCCGTGGTGAAGGTGTGTGAAACCTTTTGCCAATCTGAGGACTTGTCCTTCTCTACTCTTTAAACTAACTTTTCTGCCAACAAACTTCGTCCGGAACTCTTGGCAAAGACTTAACCGCGAACTACCCTGAACTGTGTGATCTTGAGCAAAAGACTTTTGTCCTATTGACTTTGGTCCTTAGCCTTTTTGATTTGATTCCATCACTGTAGTTTCTCTTTCTAGATTGCCCTGCTTACTTACCTGTTGGTGCTGCTCAATTTTTATCTAACTTTGTCTTTCCCTCCCTTTTTAAATTACTGGAGTGCCATTTTGCTCATACTTCATTTTGAGTTTAACTTGTCCAGAATCTATTGGGAGTGCTGTGGTGTATTAAGAGTGTGATTTTTCAACTGCTTTACTTTAGTGAGATGTTATACAACTGATGTGTAAATAAATGTATATTCTTTTACTCAGAAACCTTGAGTCAGTGTATGTTTGAATCATAGTAATTGCTGTCCTTTGTGTAACTATTGATACTGCTCACTTGCTCTTGAGCTGAGTCTGGCTGCTCAGCCATTGCTACACTTTTACTGTGTTGTACAGGCTTGTTCTAAAGGTGAATTTGTACTGTCACTTGTAGTCTTAATTGTGTGTGGTGTTCCCAAAGGGTACTGTATATAATTATGCCTAACACTCTGCATGGACATGGGTTCACCTCATTGCCTCAATCAGTCTCTTATTTTCGGGTCTTATGTTCTACCTGTATCTCAATCTTCCCAGCAGCCAAGTAAATCTTACAGGTGTCTTATAATCTGTGTTGGTCAATTTCCCAAATACTTCATTAGTTTCTTCCTCACTGCAAATTTCAAGACTGGCCTCAGCCTCCTCCTCCAACTCCAGAAAACCTAAACTCTAGAAAGACGTCTGATTCATCCTCATTGCTATGCTCTTGCTTGCTTTCAGCACCCTTGTTCATTGCACCCACATGTTCGTTGTCTGGCCATAAATCACCTCTTCACGCCATAACATTTCTCCTGATCTCTTCTACAAACTCCTTGTCTCTTTTCTCCTACTCCATTTTCTTTCTGAACAACTTTCATCCGTTGAAGTGTTGTTCTCTTTATTAACCCGTGTTTATGTCTTCTTTCTTCTTCACCTCATTTGGAAATGTCTTGCTGGTCAATTTCTATTTCCCTCTTCTCTTCTGCACTTGTTTGATTTTCAACACTTCTCTCCTTACTCCTGAGTTTCGTCCTTGCCACTACTCTGGATCTCCATAACCCTCCTTTTCTGCTGGATATCTTCTTTGCATTCCCCATTTCTGTCATCCTTCTTTCCTTTCCCCCCTCATGCAGGGTCACCTCATTGGGAATGAAGAGGTAAGTGTGGTTCAGGTAGTAACCCTCCTGTAATGAAAATACTTAAAAGGCAATTCCACCAGCATCATTCACACTATGCTGGCAATTTCACATCAAACCTATATTTTCTATTAAGATTTTATATTATCATGTTTTTTGGAAAATTAACACCACATAGTACAAATAATACAAATATGTCTAAGACTAATTTCCTAAGAGTAGTTGTATTTTTTACAATTTCTTCTCATTCCATTTATCTGGAGTAATTCCCTTAACTTATATTTCCTTTTTTTACTACATCTTTTACATTTGCGAATATGTTTGTTGTATTTTTGTATTTGAAAGCACCGCATAGCCCTTAAATTCCTTCACTTCAATCTGCTTCACCTACTTCTTACTTTTCTTTGTATGGTAAGGTTTTTCTATAATGTCATTTGAGGGTGAAATAGTTTTTATAGATACAATGATATGGGTAATTATTTTTCTGAAAGTGCTATCTGCTAATCAGACCGCACTGTCATATTTCTTCCTGCTAAATGCATATGCATAGTCCACCCATGTACCTTTGCTTTGGCCATCCCCTGATATCCACATCAGGTGCTCTGGAGAGGTAACAGGGCAGGTTCAAAGGTCCCATGTGCATTCCTAAAGCCAGCTGTTGCAACTTAGTGGCAGTTGATGAAAACTAAATATAAGCCATGTCTAGTGTTCACAAAGTGGCTGCGAGATAACACAATTATACTGTCACAATCATTTACTGTGATTGCATTGTCATATTGTTGGACAGTGACTCACTCATGACAATGCGGTTGTATATCCAAATGTCTGGTGTCCATGTAGCCACAACATCCATGCTGGCTTCCACCCAGGAAGCTGTTTCTTGATTTACTTATGAAGGGTTGTCACATCGTTCAGAGAAAAAGGAGCACTTAGACATCCCCTTGGAACAAGGGCTTCAAAGACAGTCCCGTCATTACAATAACCAAATCACACTGATGTGCTTACTTATGTACTTTACTGATGTGTTTTACTTATGAAGGGTTGTCACATCTTTCAGAGAAAAAGGAGCACTTGGTGAGACATCCCTTTGGAACAAGGGCTTCAAAGACAGTCCCATCATTACAATAACCAAATCACACTGATGTGCTGATTACTGGAGTCTCTTTGATGTATACACACAGAGAAAAGGTGTCTGACTGAAATAGCCATGTAGAGAACTTCAGTCCACAGAGGGTTCTCATTATTTTTGATTTTTCGAGGGCTCCCAACTTCCTCTCCACCACCCTACTTCCTGGAGACAAGGTACCCTGGGTATGCACTTCACGCCATCTGCTTTTTGTGCGTTCTCGGTGCTCTCTCCACTCCACCACAGGGCACAGTTGTCTGGTGTCACCTTCTTGCATTGGGAAATAATTCATACAGACTAGAACATGTGTCTGGCAGTACCTCTTTAACATTTTTAACACTTGTTTGGTACTTAAATTGGGCTTTCTTGCTGGGTCACAGACAAGAAGACTTGTTCTTCTAATTTTTCAGTTTTAATGCTTGTTTGGATAGGCTAGTGCACTAATGCATTTGTGTGCATTTTCCTTTGTAGTATATATATATATATATATATATATATATATATATATATATATATATATATATATATATATATATATATATATATATATATGTTTATTCCTGATGAAGATGTTTACCAAGTCATCTTTATATGTCGAAACTGGTCGAAAAATTGGGGATGTGATCATGGACAACATCTATCCGATCCAGTCCACTAGTTGATCACATATGTTAGAATTGTAGTGGTCCTGTACATTGAATGTATTCTATAAAATAAGATTGTAAGTTGTGACCATTAGTAGGTCCTACCACATATTTAATGTATTTGGGTAGAATTTTAGAAGTTAGTTGATGAACAAATGCAGCTGAATGTTGACGAATGAGTGAATGATTCATTGTCTGTTTTACAAACTGGTATGTTCTTAATGGTCTGTTTTCCTGCAATGTAAACAAAAGTTTAAGTGCTGATTAATTCATGATTAAATCATTTTTACAAATGATGTATCAAGTTCAATAAACATTTTTTGATACTTTATTAAAAAAAATAAGGTCCTCTGGACAATTATTTCTGTATAAATCTGGTACGCTAATACCTAAGTCCAGAGTGTGGGGTCCCCTGCACCTTTCAGTTTCCCATATAGCAATAAGCACGTTTACTGGGGGCTTTACTGGGTGGTAATGGCCCAGGGTCCATAGTGATAGGCTTCAGTGAAGAGAAAACCTCTCACACACCAATTCCCCATCACAATTTACACTCCTAAACCTCTCACTCTGCCAGTCATGCACATACTCATGCACTAAGTCACACTTTCAAGACACAACTCGCACACCTCATTCCCTATTACACTCCCAACCATGCTCCCAACTAACACCTTATGTACCTAAGTTTCTTCTGAAGTTTACAGTCCTTCATTCTTTCTACCATTATATTCAACTTTTTCCCCATCGCTTCTCCCAATCTGCAGCTTGCTGCTTTTTTACGGACATCCAGCCTCTCCCTCATTCTGGGTCAATGTTCCTCTCCCTATCTCGTCTGCTAATCCCCCTGATTTTTAGTGCACTGCTTCTGCCCATTGCTCATGCCCACTAGTTCCCCATATGGCCCACTGATCACCCTCTGCTTTTTTGCCTGTCACTTCATATCTGGCCCTTCCCTCTCACACTCTTTCCTTTACCCCTAAGATGGTGAATGTTATTTAGCCCTCCAAAATTGAAGCATCTAAAAACAGAGCAGAGAATATGCTATTTTTAGATGCCCCGTTTTTGGAAATGACCTAGTCACCTTATTCTCAAAGGTGATCTGCACATTTCCAAAGGGCTGAGCTGTAGTGTAAATGATGCACTGGCCAGCCACCTTTAATACATTGGTGTTGGCAGTCTTAAACGACGTGCCACTATAAAAGGTGATCCAAAACAAGTTTATATCACTCTGTGAGGAATAAAATGTGAGTGAAACAGGAGTGATTAATACCTTTGCTGTGACACTTCAAAAAATGGTAAACAGGGTTACCTTTGTTGTCTGTGCATTTAAAAGCACATCCTGTACATGAATTTGGGATGGACTTTTAATTGCACAGAATGCCCTGATTTGTTCAAAGGTGTGGAAAAGTCAGTTTGAATAGGTACAAAAACAAGCTCCAACTTCACATTTAATCTAAGTTAAAAAGAACATTTTCCAAAATCATATTCAGGTTATTCTCATATAGACCAATTTGTACTAATTGTTGTTAATGACATGTTGCATGTTACTGGGAAGGGGCTTAGCGTGTTAATTTACATTAGTATGTATGTTTAGTGCAAGCCAATCAAATGAAATATCACCCTGAACAATAAACACTTTGTTGCTGGAATCTGTGCATTTCCCATCTGGGGCGCGCACCGGCTGCATTTGCCTATGCTGGCACGTGTTTCCATTTCTTTGTTTCTATACAAAGCCCACTAACACTACATGTGCATAGTAAGCTGATAAACCCCATGTAACTCACCAATTCAGATGTCCTTTATGGATTGGGCTGCTACTTGTTTGGTGCAAGTGATGAGATGTGCCCCTTTTGTATCTTTTTTTAAATAAACTGAAGTTTTGCAAAAGAGCAATTTTCACTGGTGTTTGTTCAAAAGATGTAGCGTTTTTATTTTTTTTAACAGCAATTATTGTGTCATTTTTCACAATTTGAAAATCGCAGTAAGCTGGTGGGCCTGCTTGATATATGCTTTGCTGCACCGTTTAGTACATACTTTCAAATGGTCAGTTGGGCCACTTTGTTGTGTTTGTCACTTGTCTATGCTGGCATCTGTGGGTGTGGCAACAACTAGTCCAGAGGGTGGCAATTGCAGTTGTTTACCTTATTAGGCTGACTCCATTAGTCTAGTAGATCCAGATCCAGAAAAGAAGCCCACTGGTTACCTATAAAAGAGCGCATACTATTCAAATCCATGGCCATCACCCACAGATGCCTCTCCGCAAATGCTCCACCATATCTTTCTGAAAGGATCACCCTCAATACATCCACTAGACCTAACAGGTCACACCTGACTAACCAGACCTACGTACCCACATTAAAAAGAAGCAAAGCCGGAGGGTCCAGATTTCAACACCTAGCACCCAAAAACTGGAACATACTCCCCACCACCCTAAGGAACGAAAAATCACACCATGCCTTCCGTAGACTACTGAAAACCACGCTGTTCAACTAACCCCACCTCCCATGTCCTAATGTATTTTCACCACTGTAAATATCCGCAAATGTATGAAAATATGCTTCTATGCACTGCTGTGTATCTGTACACTCACCATGTTTTGCCTGTAACAAGTAAGACTGCTTTTAGCGCCACGATGCCCACAGGCAGATGTGCGCTCTACAAATCCAAATAAATAAATAAAAATAAATAACTACTTGTGGGTTTTATGCTGACTTCTATGACATGATTTTACCCCCTGCAGGATACTTTCTTCTGTGCTCATCCCCATCCCTGAATCCTAATTTTAGTACTTGTTAGAAGTTTTAAAAAAATAGTTTTTTGGACAGCTAGGTTTTTTTGGGTCTTTTTCCATGATGCTGGTTTTGATATGTGATGCATGTTTGTGTTCTTCTGGGGCCACTATATCAGTGTGATGGTGTTGTGGTACTTTTGTCTTGGCGTATTCTATACATGCAGTGCCGCAGCTTTGTGTTATACTATGTTCTTTGTGGGGTATTGCCACTGTGCAGTTGGCAGTGGGTTTAGGTGTCCATCAGCTGTTGAGACCAAGTAAAGTACACTTGCTGTTCTTTTAGTGCTTACAGATAGGCCTGCCAAGTTCATGTACGTAGCAGTTTAAGGACATTCTGCAACATGTTTGCTATGCTCTTTCGGCTCTTTTTATTCTTACATATGTACATGAGCGGTTTGAGCTGAGCAGTGCAAGGACATTCTGCAATGTGTGCTCGACTAAGTCAGTGGTTGAATTCCTTCAGTTTAGATCCATGAGTATGAGCATGTGCTGCTTCCTTTTAGATAAGTGTTAGTACAGTCGTCTTTTGGGGGGCTCACTCGAGCCCTACAAGATATGTTTGTAGCACTCATCACTCTCATCTCACTTGGAAATATACTGAATAATTATGGCATGGCGGATTTGGTGAGGCTGATAAGTGAGTGATGTAGGTATTCCTGCTCTACTGGTTGATTCAAGTTTGTACATTTGGTGTTGTGTGTGTTCATGCTTTGCAATGTGAGTGGAATGTGTCCAGCGTTACCACAGTGAATTATGGGTTGTTTAGATTTTTGTGTGCTTGTCAACTGGTTGTGGAGTGTGCCTTTGAATGTTCGAGCCCCCGCAGCATTGTGGCCCAGAGGAGAGGCATGCCTGCTATCTGTGTGGCTCTTGAGAGATGGTGACAACTGCTGCTGTGGTTCTGGAGAGCCTATGCCCGTACTGCCTTTTGTAAGGAGTGTGAAGCATGAGTGCCACATTTGTTCCTTGCTCATGCATGTGGCCATGTGGAAGAATTACAGGAGGTTCCTCTCCGTGTGTGGGCACTTGACTGGTACAGGGTGCAGAGGGTTGGCTGGATACTTCCTTTTGTATTCCCCTAATGTCCGCATGATTTGCATTTTCTATATGGTCTTTGTCTTTGTGGTGAGTCCATATGCTTGCCAATATCAGCATTGTACTTGGGGATAGGATCCTCTTCTCCCCTGTATTTCAACATAGTGGTGTATGTGTGTGATGTCCTAGTGTTCCTGGAAGAGTCTGCTGCAGGGGGAATGATGCATGACTTGGGTGTCTGTGAGGATGGATGTGGTGTTATGTCTGATTTGAGCGAGTGTTGAATATTGCTTGAGATGTGTGTGTTTGAGGGAAGGAGAGGTATTATGTCATGCCTGCATGTCCTGCTGGCGACTGGGAATGGGTGATGGAATGTTGGTGGATGGTGAGGGCCTGTGTGGTAGCTTTCAGTGAATGTTGGAATTATTTGTGGATGCTTTAAATCAGTGTTCTATGTAAGGTATCAGTTTGGGGGCTGAGCTGAGTGGGCAAAGTGTCTGGCGCATTTCCATTGTCCTTAATGTACTGGTAAGACTTAACCTGTGACTGTAAATAAGTCAAGGTGTAAGAACGCCTTCTTAAATGTATCCTGCTGCCTCCTGCCTGATCTTCTTGTAACAGGCACATCCCTGAAATATAACAAACTGCATATTGATTACCAGCCTCTTTGAGCTGCAAGGCATCACAGTTGCAGTAACATGGTGCCATGTGGAGCCCATCGAGCTTGCTTACAGTTGAAGGCAGGTCTCTGCTTCAATTCACCCCAGGCTGCCAACCTGACACTACCTCCAGCCACCTCCAGCACTGCCACCCACCTTCTCGGTCATCCAACCCATGAAGCGCCTGTCAGTTGAGGCTTTCGCCGCCACCACCACCACCTCCTCCTCCCCCTATGGCTGACTCTCACACTGACACAGCCCTCTCCATGCTCCACTCTGCTATATCTGATACTCTTGATATCCTTGCCCCTGTCATGAGAATCCACCTGAAGCTCAAAGCCAAGTGCAACTCATGGTACGACTCGGACCTTGTCACCCTAAAACGCAAGTGCAGGGTGGCCAAGAGGAAATGTCGTGCTTCGTGTACATCCTCTGACAAACTGGCCTGCCGCCTGCTCCAAAGACAATACCGGCACTCTGTCCTAACCAAGAAGAGAGCCCATATCCAAGCCTGTGTCACTGCGGCATCAAACAACTCGGCTGAACTCTTTAAAATCTGCAAGGAACTGGCCAATCCTGCCGCAGTTGCTAGCCCCTTCCAGGCCCTCTGTACGGCACTGGCTTCTCACTTCATCTCTAAAACTCAGGACATCCTGTCCTCTCTATCCTCCTATGCCCCACCTCCCTGCACTCCCTGCTACTCCTCTGGCCTCTCTGCAGCCACCTCACCTCCCTACTTCTCTGCCTTTCCCCTGTTCTCCGCAGATGAGGTTTCTAGACAAGTCCGATCTATGAAAGTCTTGTGGAAACAGGTTCACCCCTGTTCCTCCAAAACTATCAAGGACCATATTGACTCCCTGGCTCCTACCCTGGCTGATTTCTTCAATCACCCATTCACCACTGAAGTCTTCCCATCCCCCTTGAAGCACTCCCTTGTGTACCCTCTTCTTAAGAAACCCTCTGCCGACCCCTCCTGCCCGGCTAACTATCGCCCAATCTCCATCACCCCCTTCCTGGGCAAGCTCCTGGAGAAACTGGCCATCTCCCAGCTCAATCTCCACACTGAATCTGTTGGTTGTCTTCATGACCATCAGTCTGGCTTCAGAGCTGCCAGAAGCATGGAAACTGCTCTCCTGAACCTCCGTGAAGACCTGCTCTCCAACCTTGACTCAAACACTATGTGTGTTCTCATCTTACTTGATCGCTCCTCTGCCTTTGAGACTGTCAACCATGCCATCCTGCTCAACTGTCTCCGTGATAACCTGGGTATGACTAATCAGGCTCTGGCATGGCTGACTTCTTTCCTCTCTGACCAACCCTGCCAGGTCCAACTTGGGTCTTTCCTCTCCGATATCTTTGTCTCTACCTGTGGTGTCCCCTAGGGATCTAACCTCTCTCCCTGGCTGTTCAACCAATACCTGGCACTCCTTGCCCACCGCATTGCCATTCTCTGCCCCAACTTTCAGTGCTATGCGTACAATACTCAGCTCATTTTCAGGCTACCCTCGGCCTCCTCCTCTCCTTCACTCATCTCTGACGGTCTGTCTGCCATCCAGGAGTGGTGTGCCGCCAATGACCTCTGTCTTAATGCCAGTAAGACTGAGATTCTACTTATCGGCACACCCACTCCCTCCTTCCCTTCAGCTCTCTGGCCAGCCTCTCTTGGCCCTCTTCCCTCTACCACCTGCAAGGCTAAAAACCTCAGGGTCATCTTCGACTCCACACTCTCCTTCCCTCCTCACATCTCTGATGTCTCTAAGAAGTCACACTACCAGCTGCACCTCCTCAGAGGTATTCTTCCTTTCCTCTCCTTCCCCCAGAAGCGCACTGTCTCCAGAGCCCTGGTTCTCTCTAGGCTGAACTATTGTAACAGCCTCTATCTAAATCTGCCTGCCTCTACTCTCCGCCCTCTGCAACTTATCCAGAACAGGACTGCGAGACTTGTCCTTGGCCTCAAGCCCAGGGATCGTATCTCTCCAGGACTGAAATTTCTGCACTGGCTCCCAGTGGCTGTGAGGATTAAGTTCAAAACCCTCTGCATTGTCCACGAGGCCTTCTGGGGCCTGGGGCCAAAATACCTTCAACTCTCCCTTCCTAAATATCTTCCTTCTCAACCTATTTGCTCATCCGGCTCCAACTCCCTGAGGGTCAGTCGCTTCTCCAAGCAACGAGTTGGTGGTCGATCTCTCTCTTCGGCAGGTGCCTCCCTCCCTGAAACTTGAGGAGAACCATCTCCGGTTCCGGAAAAACCTCAACACCTTCCTCTTTGCTTCTGCTTTCTCTCCCCTGTTGAATTTCCTGACAGAAACTGCACTGGTTACCGGGCCTCCCTTCTAATCTTGGGCCCAGGCCCGCCAGTTACCCACCTGCACTGCCTCCCTGGCAACCCCTGCACCTGGGGACTGTTTTCTGTATCCTTACAGTACCCCTACCAGTACTTATGTTCTGCACTTACCATACACTTTCCACTTGCTGGCTGTTTTTATTTATCTTATTTATTATACTATCCCTTGTACTGCACTTTCCCCTCTCCCTTCCCCCTCGCACTTTTCCCTTTCCCCATTCCCACACAGTTGCGCGATCTGAATAACACCTGGCCTAGTAGGATCATTGTCTGTCTTCCCTTTGTTCCCCCTCCCTTGCCTCGTCGCGCCTTGAAACACCTATGTATAGGCGCGTTATAAATACCATATCATATCATATCATCATATCATATCTTATCATACATGGCGTTTCCAAGCATCTTCAACTTGCAAGCCATCTCTGCTTCCTTTTCCTGATTTGACCCCAGCTTTGATATTTTGCTGATGAAATATTTGAATTGCCACCCCTGTCTTCAAACCAGGAGTGCCACATTCATTGTAAAGTCTGATTTCTTTGTGCATTGCATTACAGGACTGGTCCAGTATTCATTTTGCAATCTGTGTTGATTTTTGTTAATTTAATTTGAAAACCCTATTTTAATAGAACCTTGATTATTTTGGTGCCACTGTGATATTGTTGATTGGATGGCTTGAGTGCCAGCTCACACCCTTCCTTTGTTTAAAAAACTCTCACATCTATTGTAACGTTGAGAGCTAATTGTATGCTGTCCTGGCCAAGTTTGATGCTTTGAATAAAGCTGGGTTTCCCGTGCACTTTGAGTTCTCCATTATTGAGAATTGTTTTTACTAGTACAGTAAACTGGGTGCTCCTCTACATTAGTTCTCTCACATCAGATGCAATCACTTTAAAACAAATACTCACACTGGCTTAGGTGAACTATATGACAGCAGGGCCCAGTAGAGTTAGTGATGCATATGTCAGCATGACTATGTAAAAACAAAGAGGTGATGGCTGGAAGATTTAGACTGAATCTTAAGCACTGGCGTTGCTCTGGGCAACCTTCCAGACCATCGTTCTTCACCTGCCAATCCATTACAGAAGGGGAAAAACCATATGCTAAGGGGCAGTCCAGCCCGAACTGCTAGGTCACATCTCTTCTGCAAGAGACCACAAGCATCCCCAAACATGTTTCAGCTTTGTTGGGCCTCATCAGTGAGGAGTAGCTTGGGACTCTAGGCCCAGCAGGCACGGCACCCACGTCTGGGCATACCCGTCCCACTCGGGGTGACAAAGCAAAAACAAAGAGGTGATGGCTGGAAGATTTAGACTGAATCTTAGGCACTGGCGTTGCTCTCGGCAACCTTCCAGCCCATCGTTCTTCGCCTGCCAAGCCATTACAGAAGGGGAAAAACCATTTGCAAATCAGGCTTAGTCCCACCCCAAAAGGGGCAGTCCAGCCCGAACTGCTAGGTCACATCCCTTCTGCACGAGACCACAAGCATCCCCAAACATGTTTCGGCCTTGTTGGGCCTCATCAGTGAGGAGTAGCTTGACTATGTAAACCACATGGTTATGCTGGCTGTGTTAAAATATAGCGACTGAAGCAAATTCTATTTGAAATGTTAAAATTACACATCAAATCTTTTAGTTAGAAATGTACTAATTTTATCAATTTATGTTGTATTATATGCAAACATACATTTAATTTAAGAACTGTTAACTATGGTTTAATTTCTAACATAAAGGGACCGATTTCATCCAAATGAGAGTGCAGTGTTATTCCACCATAATTTCTCAGTTTTATCCATATGTTTCTAAACATATGGCTCCTAATAATGCAGGTCTGAAAAAAGCAAAGTAAAACCCATTCAACATGCAAGTGGAAATACTAGTAGAATATGTAATTTCAACTACGAAGCCACATACATACAGCACCTTCATCAATGAAAGTTCACCACCAGAACAGAGTCACAAGGCAATGCACTAGCGAATTAGAGAAACATGTCATTGTTTTATAGGGCCGTGCTATTTTGAAACACAATGTACTTGAAGTATAAGCACCTAACACATGTAAAATAAATAAATAAATACATGCATTTCACACATAGTTGGCAAATGGCCTAATTCTCAAATTGTTAGGATGTCAAGCTACACTGTACTGAACATTCTTAACGAGAATGAAAAGGCATATATGGTTGGTTGTTGCATCCTTGAGAACTCTCTATGGCTTAGTATGTTTCACTTGTATAAATACATTCCTCAATGAAGAACAAATCGTGTTCAGTGCCTTGACACGGCCTCCAATTATAACCTATAACACCCATACCTTTTAATATGCTTTGACTAAGGCGAGGTGAATACACCCAAAATAAGCTGCACCTTGTCTTGGGACATTAACACAAATGTCTTGTGACCCGCAAATAATTCATGGGTGTTTACACAGCACATCTGCAGCACCCCAAATCACCCATGTATCCCCATCTAGACCCCTGCTCACCATAACAGTTTTAACACCTCAAAAAGAGTTTTGACATTCATTTCAGATTCCTTTTGCAGCAGGCGTAGAAGCTCGCACAGTGCTGCACGACCTTCTATGGCAACCCTTTTTGCAGTTATGATTTCCAGGCAGCACTATAGTAACATTTGGAGTCACTGGGGTTATCATATGTCCTTTGCCTGAGTGCTTTCCATTTTTCCGGAGTTTCTGAGCCTTCTATTGATGTTAGCCCTGGGGTTCCGAACCACTTTCCTCTGAGATCTAGGGTATTCTGAGTGTCCAAAGCAGCTTTTCCTTCGGTTATTTCTCCATAATTGCGTCCCAGGTGCACATAATCAATTCACCTTTTCTGAATTGTAAGTGCTTTCATATTACCATAGTGTGGCCTGGCTCTAGCACGAATAAATGATGAATATGATTTTGCATTATTTAACATTTTCCAAATTCAGAATCAAGCTTGCTGTACAAAATATGTAGACCCATGTTTGCAATAACATGTCGCACCGAACATCCGCACATCCAACTGGTTTGGAAACACCTCTGCTTCTTAACTTATGACTAGAAAGAACAGATGTTGACTCATTTCTCAGCCCGAGGCAGTCAAGGCATGATATCACCACGCGTGTCGTTTGCCAGCTGCAAACCCCTGAAGGTGCATGTAAACCTCACTGAATAAAACAACGTGTACAGAAACAGTGCACTGGTTGAGGAGCATTTCGCAGAATCCCTCTTTACAGACATATCTGATGCGCAGAATTAGTCAGGTACAGGAAGACTCGAACGTTTTACTTTAAGATTCTTCAATACTGTACGAATGATTCAATAAATGGCATGTACTGTATCTTACAGGTGTTCATGTTTGTGATTACAGATGTCCTCGCAGAACAGCTTTGGAAAATACAAATCATTCTCCTGTCTATGGCTTTATAGATAGAACAAGGTGAACTGAAGTTAATCCCCTCTCAACCATGACCCCTTATTGCTGATTCAACTTACTGTGTTATGTATCCCCCTTCAAATATATGCACTCCTGTCCAACCACTGCAATCTCATGTTCTCTGTAAACACCTTATTTGGGTTATGCTGAGAATTCCGCGTACCCTTAGCAGTCAGGTCTGAACTGTATAAATATCACAATTAAAATACAAATGAATAAAATATGAATACATTGCTTTTAGGCTTCATGCATGCAGCTTCACTGCCAGAAGCAGATATTTTGGTGAAGACAATTGTTGCTCATCCGAAGTGCCTTCCATTAAGCCTACATATATTACAGGGCCTGCATTAGCGGCCCTTTAATTATGGTTAAGTTGCTCAACTCATAGGAAAAACACTTTTTGGGCGGCTTATAACTTTGCTCCCCCAGACGAATCCTTAACAAACTTTGCAAAAAAAGTATATGGCCGGGCCTGAATTTTCTTGGCAAGTGTGGTGAGGTTTTGTTAACGGGGGGCAAAGTTATAGGGGGCATTCCCACATTTGATTTTTTTTCCATAGAAACAATGGAAAAGAATGTTTGCTCAGGCATACAGCACAAAATGCTGGATGGATTTTCACCAAATTTGCAGCAAGAGCAGTGGCTTGGTCCCGAAAGTGTGCTTTTGTAAATTTGGTGTAAATCCATCCCCTAGTTTTCTTTATAACAGGTGAAATGTAGATATAAAAAAATGTGTGATATCTGGGCTAGGTCTGCGGACCCACTTCCCTGTTCACTCTGCGGACAGGCTTCTGATTGGTCCAGATGGCGGCGTGATTGTTGCAGAAATATGACACACTCGCTGATTGGTTGGTGAAAAGCATGATATGCGTCCTATTTTGGAAAGAAGGGCTGGGAACGGTGGGGGGTGAAAGAAAGATGACATGGGATATTTTTGTAGGTTGAAGAAGAGAGTCCACGGACACCACGGTAGTCTAAAAACTGAGCCTTGGGCAGGCAGTTTATCTGGGGACTGAAGGCAGGCTTTATTAGGGTAGGGGAGTGGAATGTAGATGATATGAAGATGTTTGCACAGGTTAAAAATAGGCCATGCACCCGAGAATCTAGGCACTGGCACAACCACCACAGTATAATACGGCCATGCAACCAAGAATCTGGCCACAACCATTGTAATAGTAAGTGTTCACTGGGCAGTTGGAGAAACACGTTTGGGTTATTTGGTGACTACAAGAGGGCTTGTTAGAGTAGAGGAGTGTAATCTAGGTGATATGGCAATATTGGCATTGATGAAAAATAGGGTTGCCAGTCTATTTTGAGGTCTGCTGATGGCATTTGAATTGGGAAGTTATGGGCAAGTTGTGGTGTGGTGGTTGTGGTCAGTTGCCATATTCTTGGGTGCATGGCTGTATTATGCTGTGGTGGTTGTGGCCAGTGCTTAGATTATTGGGTGCATGCACCCAAGAAGTAGGAAGAATTGTAATGGTGTGTTTTGCTATTTGAAAGTGCTGTTGGTCTCTTTTTTAAATGGAATTTGAAAGTATTTAGATATCTGTTGGCGTATTGAAACAGTTTTTTTATTTGAAAATGAGCATTGCAGTACTAAGGATGTAGTTAGATGCTAGTTGGTGTATTCTAACCGTTGATGCTTTCATAGTTCTTAATGGCATTTTTTGAAGCAGTTGGATAGTTGGCATATTCAAACTATTTTGCTACTGAAAAGTAGCACTGAAGGGTATGTTTTAAAGCAGTTTCATTCCTGTTAGTGGATTCTAACTATTTCACTATTGGAAAGTACCATTGCCGGATTATGGGTACAGTTAGAACCCAGATGGTGTATTCTAACTGTTAATAGTTTTATAGTTTTGAAGGGTACGTTTTGAAGCACTTTGATTTTTGTTGATGTATTCTAGCTATTTTGCTATTGAAAAGTAGTATTGGAGTAGTATGGCTGCAGTTAGATACCAGTTGGCGTATTTTAACTGTTGATAGTTTTACAGTGTTGAAGGTTTTGGTTTGAGTCACTTGTATTCCTGTTGGTGTATTCTAGCTATTTTGCAATTCAAAAGTAATATTGTAGTAGTATGGCTGCAGTTAGATACCAGGTGGCATAGTCTAACTGTTGATGGTTTTTACAGGTTAGTGACTAAACTGTGTAGACTTCATAATCAGTACATTTTAAATACGTTGGGTGAAACAACATTAGTGCGTGTTTTGCACAGTTGTTTCTGTTTGCATAATCATTGGGTCATTGGTGAAAAAATCTATATTGCAGTACCAAAAATGTACTAAATTTACATCTGTTGACGTATTGAAACTGTTTTCCTTTTCAAAAACAGCATTGTAGCACTATGGATGTAGTTAGAAACCAGTCATTCTAACTGTTCATAGTTTTGCAGTTCTGAAGGGTATTTTTTGAAGCAGTTAGATACCTGTTGGTGTCTAAAGTGCACAAACTTAAGATAGTTTTACAGGTCAGTGACTAAATGTCTGTTTCAGGAATATTAAAGTGAAGAAAAGGTTTTTTTTTCTATGTAGGTCTTTGCGCATTCATCTCTACGTTAATGCCTACATAGGAAAACACTTTTCTTCACTTTAACTTACCAACCAACAGGTGGATGTTGGTCTCTATGTAGCCATGCAGCCACTGACAGAAAGTGAATAAATGACTACAACGTATCAAAACGAAAAAGAGAAAGGGGTTAGAGCGCACAGACCAGTGTTATTCACCCAACCCAAAGCTAATGTTTAAGGAATATTAAGTAGGTATTTGTTACATTTGCTGGTAATGTATGTTTTAGAGTAATGGAAGTGTCATTGACTTCAAACCAACCACAACTTTTTTTAATGTATGCAGTATAGTGACCTGCAGTTGTTGTGACACCATTGTGGTATATTATACCTACTGTTGTGAAGGTTTTCTTGCCAAGAAATTCTTGCCAGTGTGTGAAGCTAGTAAGCTTGCAGTTGTGTTTGGTACCATCTACTTTGTACCTTAAAAGCATTACTATTATATATTGGCTATGTGAGTTTATATGTAGGTTGGAACGATTGTCTGAATTGCAAACAGTGCATAACATGGCATGATTTGCATTTTGCACCAGCTGATGAAATGGAATTGATTCACAATTAGGTATAGATACATATACAAATCGTTCATTGAGGACCTTTTCTTGTGCAACATGGTTGCAGAGAGGGCATGCATGCTTCCACATGTATGAAATCTGGAAGATTTCCTTCAAAGGTATATATTGCTTTCCAGTACTTGCAGTAAGTACATTATAAATGTTTGTGGATCTTCCTGTGTGTTTATGGTGATTTATACCATTCCTGAACAGTAGTCTAATTCTTGCCTTATTCCTGAGACATTGTAAGTGTTGTGAGGATTATTTGTTGCATTTCTATGAAGGGCGAGCATTTGCAAACACAACTGGTCTGAGCTGTTCAAGGTTCAAGTAAATGTTTTGAACAATTGGTGGCAATTGGAACAGAAGATTGATTGCTACATTTGCATAGCAATTTACACCAGTTGTGTTGGAAAATCTAAATGGCCCAGAGAGTTCTGTCTCTGTGTCCTTTGTTGGACCTCCACTTGTTATTTCAGAAGACATGTTTCTCTTTGTTTCTGCTGATGGGTATGCACTTGTGTTTGCACTAGATCGTTTTGTAGTTGTACTACTTGATGGAGTAACAGTTGTTTTTAGTTTCTTTGGTGTCACTGTTGGGAGATCTCTTATAAGTTCTGTTTGCATTACTTTTCTATTAAAAGGTTTACCTTTTTCAGGAACAGGGTGCATATCGATATGGGGTCTGTAGAGTGCACGTAGTATGTTGTACTCTACGATGCAGGGAATGTCAGCCTTGACTTCATTTACATCAAAGTTGACTAGAAATAGTCCTTCGAGTGTACTAACACATGACAGTGCTACAAAACTCATACCTTCTTTTAAGACTGTGCTGCCAATGCCTGATCTATGGTTATACCTTGTGATTTGTGAATAGTGACTGCATATGAAAGAGACAGAGAGAATTGCTCTATGCGTAAATACATGTCTTTGAAAAGAAGGAATTTTGCAATTTAGCATCCTATCCTTTCAACTTCTGAAAGTTTGTCTAAGTGGATGTTGACAAACTGAATGTTGTTGTCAATCAGATACATCTGGAAGCCAACAACTGTGCAATTGCTCCATTGAATAAACCTTGCTCCACGTCAAAGTTATGTCTCAGAATTGCTCTGTACTTTAAACACTCTGTTAACATTTTCTCCAAACCGGCTTTGTTGGAGATAGATTTTTTCTAAACTATTTAGTCATGCTGTTGCTTGTTGACATATATTTCTGTTTTAACATTGTCTCATTGAATTGCGTGCCCCTCACTATGGTTGGCATTAAGGACATACATTTTACATTTGTATGTGCTAATTGTTCCATGACATCAGGAGCAGATGTGTCCTGTCCATATAGCTCATGGATGAGTCTATTATTTAAGATAGATTGTGCATCTTTAGAAAGAAGACCAGTCCTAAGCCGTTTTAAAATGATAGCATCGGTGAGGTCTGCAGACTGACACATGTTTTGAATTAGTTCTCTGTTTTGGAAATGTTGCCAGAGATTTACATGTCCTATGCTGCCAATTGTTTTGCGCCATTGTTTGGGTTCGGAGGTTTTAAAAATAGGTTCAAATTTCACTGGTGTTAATTGTAGGATATCTCCAAAAACAATAACGTGTTTTCCTCCAAAGAGTTCTTCATAGTCTGTTTTAAGGACATCTTGTAATCTGAGGTGAATTAAATCCAACATTAGGTTGGAGACCATGCTCACCTCATCTATTAGGAGCATTTTCATTTGTTTCAGAATTCTATGTAGTTCACTAGCAGCTTCTGTTGATAGTTTGTAGTACTCTAATTTGTTGTGGTTTTCTACTGGAAGGAACAGTACTCGGTGTAAAGTACCAGCTCCTATGTTGTAGCCAGCTAAAACGGTGGGGGCTGTTACAACAGCAGAACGGTTGTTGTTTGCTAACTTTTGTAGGAATTTGCTGATGATTTTTATTAAGAATATTTCGCAGCACCAGCTTAACCACTTACATAGAGGAGTATGGGTTTGACAGCTACAAGTTTTTCTCTCATGCTTCAAACATGTTCAATTTCTTTAGTCTCTTCTAGGAAAATTCTAAGTTGCTCATCGTTTAGTTGCAGTGCCAAGTTTTCTTCTGATTGCTCATATTGATATATGGTGTTTGCTACTCTAGGCATGGCTAATTCTGCTTCATTTACTATGAGTGGCTCTCCAAGTGGTTCTTGGCTTCCTATAAAGATGGTTGACTGCCCTCAGGAGTGTCTTCATTTAGTTGTGCTTGAACTTCTTCCTCTTGTTGGCGTACATTGTCTAACATGTTTTTGCATTGCTTGAAATTGATATTTGTTATACTGCTTTCCTTTGCAGTGAAGGCATCTTAAAATTAGTCATGGGTGCCTAATAAATCTTCTTCTTTTCTCAATGGTTTAAAAGTTTGGAGTAGGGACACGTAGTAAAGTTCTCTATGTTGAGTTTTAAATGATAACTTTTTATAATTAATTAGGCTGGGTCTGGTAAGTTTGATGAGGCTCCCTTCACAAGTTGAAACCATGTATTTTCCACTTTTTTCATCTGGTTTAACATTATTCTTGTAGGAGAAATTTGGGCTATGTGGTATAGGCACATGTTTTCCAAAACCGTCCTTCTGTTTGGGTAGTATGTGTCTAATACATTGTTTTTCAAAATGTCTTGGCTGTTGGGATCATTTTTGGCTATTGTTTATATGTCTTGGTACAATTTAGCACTCTTTTTCTGGATGCAGCAGGGCCAAGGCTTAGCCAGACTATGTGTTCTGATTTGTCATATAAGGTTGCGCCTGATAAATGGTGTGCAGCTTCGTTGCATCCACATTCTCTATGGTAGAGCATTTTAATGCAAAGCTGTACAATTTTTGTGACAGTGTTTTGTCAGATGATATGTCATCCCAGAGGTCTCTTAGCTCTGTTTTCTCAGCTTTGGTTAGCTAGGCTGTGACATATCTTGCAACAGCAGTGGAATTGTATGCAATATATTGTATATCTATGTTTGCATTCCACAAGAGGGCAATGATTGCATTGTAATCATTGCTGTACTTTGAAGCTTTGTTTCTTTTAATACAGTATGGGATTTTAGGCGATTAGCCTTTCACATTGTGTCAAACAGAAGACAGGAAGCTGTTTACTTGTCTGTTTGCTGAAACTGGTCTAGGTAAACCAAAGCGGCTTTTGGTATAGTATTTACATTTGGTTTTATAGCTGCATCAGCAGTATTTGCCACACGGAAGCATAACATGTGGGTATGTAGCTCACTATATGTGGTTTCTGAAGGGATGTCGCAGGTTATATATTTGTAAAGAAACTGCAAAACAGTGGTATCACTGTCATGACCAAATTTAGGGGAATCTTTTATCCTCAAAAGCATGTGGATGTGTGGTCCTCCTCTTGATTGATATTCTTTTCTTCAAACAAAGTGTTCCACTTCTCTGAGGGGAGGAATATTATTACTACAGATGAAGTGCAGCATGGCAATAAAGCGGTGGTGAAAGTATATTGATACAATTACAGGGTCAAGAGAGCAGAGTTCTCCTGTTGTTTTTATTTCTATCCATTTGTTGTTTTGTTTTGGTTTGCTATGCGTATGGTGGGCTAAGGTTCCTTAGCATACACCGTACATCAGTATGAATTCAGAACCTGTATTCTTTTGTACCATGTATGTTTGCCAAGAGATTTGTGATACTTGATTGCAAAACTTCATCTTTGTCTTTTATCTTTTGAAGCAGTTGGGTAGCAGACATGTTTAAAAAATTGGAACCTGTTTTAAATGTGTGTGCAACTCCATAACACAGAGTTGCTAGTTAACTTTTGAAAAGAAGGTGGAATATGTATTCAACATTTTGTCTGAATCTGGGGACTTTAGAATACATTTGTAAAGAGTGGTATTCTTATGTTGTTATTTCTGTGAATCTTTCATCATATCTTGCCCCTTTTCCTGAAGGAAAGAGTGGAGGAAAGGCTTGTGCTTCTACACTTTTTTCCCACATGCTGATTTGAGATCCTTTGGCTTGATGCATTTGATACGTTTCTAGTGCATCATCTATTTGGTCTTTGGAGTGTAGTGGGTGAATTGTACACTGGTCTAAAATATTGGATGCCATAATAGGATCTACAATTTCAAATTGGCCAGTTGGTGAGGAATTCTGAATTATTTTGGTGGTTCCCCTTACGTTTTTTTCAAAGTTCATATCTTTGCGGTGCCCATTGTTCTCTTTAAGATACTGTAAGGCTTTTCTAACTTTGTTTAAATCTATTAGTTGTTGCCAAATTGTGTTGTCATTGGTACACCATTCACTGGGATAATCAAATATGTATCTATTGGCCGTTGCACTCCTAGAGTTTCTACATTCTCCTTAAGATCTAATGGCAAATAAACTACTTTGCCAAAAATGCCTTTTAGTAATACAGAAGGGGGCCATTTGTCTGTTTTGGGTTTAAGGTATATTAAAGCTTGAAATAGGTGTACTGTTTGGATTATAATGCTCTCATACAAATTAAGCTGTTGGAGAGGTTTTGGAAGTGGGAATATTTCCAAGATATTAGTGATAGCCCGTGAAGGCATTTGGTCTATTATAAGATATAGAGCTAATTGGAACCATTGAGATTCCTAATTGTCTTCTATTTTGTAAGTTATATCTACAGTTTTGGTGCTCTTTTTATAAAAAGTTCTGCGACAACACACACATACCTGGTTTGGTACTGCAGCAGATGTGCTTTTAAACTTTGCTATTTCTTTTTTGTACGATTTTATTAGAATATTGACATTTGTGAGGTTTTCGTTACTCTTCTCTAAAGTTACTGAATATTCTAAGTGATCTTCACTTCCAAAATATTTACTTTGGATGTGGTCTATTTGTTAAAGGAGTTCTTTGGCTTTGCCATGTAGGAGAATGTTATTAAAATGTTTCAGTTCTAAAGCAGGACTTTTTGCATAGTACAGTCGCTGGACAAAATTCCGTATAGTGGAGTGTTGCTAACATTTTGATGTGGTGGAAAGTGCTTTTGCAAGCAGGTCCTGAAATTCAGATTAATGAATGTCCTCGCAGTTCAGTGTAATTGCAAACTGAACAGTAGTCCATGGTTTGCAAAGCTTTTATTCTAATTTGGTCTTTTACTTTCACATAGTTATTGAGGAATTGTCATACAGATTTGAAGTATTGTTTCTGTACTTTACACCTTGAGGTGCAGGGCCAATTGTAGACTGGATGGATTGGTTCGGTGGAATGAAGAGTTGATTGTAAGTTTGTTGGGGATATTTTTTCAATGAGGGTTTCTTGTGCCATAATGGCGTTGTCTACTATTTCATACCATCAGCCACTACTATGTATGGCAATTGTGATTTTCTGCTGTTCTTTATATGCCTCATAATTGAAATATGTTTCTGTGCTGCTTGTTTGAATCCATTCACATGCACAGAAGTTTGCAAAGGTATCTATGTTGATATTGCGCAGAAGTACTTTTTTGTAGTTTACTGATTCATTTTGTTAGTGGTTTCATTCTGGTTAAAATTAATATAAACAATTTTCTTTAGAGAAGCATTGGGCTGTCAATGAGAGCTTCCATGATTAGTCTTCTGTGGTCATTTCTAGGGGTTGAGCATGACTTTTCTGCTGTTTGTATAAGATTTTGAAGTACTCTACGGTGGAAAAATGTTTGTAAAATTATTTTTTGGGAATGCTTAATTGTGGCTACGTTACCATTGGCAGATGTAGTGCTAGCGCTATTAGTAGTTTTATTCTTCTTTATACATCTGTTTTTTATTTCTACTTTTTGGAAGAGGGGCCCTGGTGTTTTACTGCTAACTGGTTCTGTTTTTTTGAATGACTACATTAGCAGTTTTGTTTGAGCATTTGCTATACATTCTGCTCGAGGTGGATGAGTTTGTTACATGCTTTTAGTTTTATGTGCTCTATTTCTTTGTTTTTTTCTGCAGAGTTGCTTTTTAGTAGGCATTCTGTTATGTCTGTTGGAGAAAAAAGGAAATTGTGGGTTTGAAAGTTGTGGAATGTATTTGCGTGCATTGTGAATGGATGCGTGAATATTAGGGTAGGCATAAATAGATGGCTGTGTGATTGTGCAATGGGCTGTTAGTTCTGATTGAAAAGGTTGAAGAGTAGCTGTGTGTGTAGATGTGTGAAGGGCTTGGGTTAGTGTGTTTGATATTGTAGTGTGCATGAATGAGTAAGGACATTACAATGGTTTCACGATAATAGTGGGTGTTATGATACTGGTGTTCAGATGAGAATACAAAGAGTGGACCTGCTGAGGGGCAATGAGTAAGAGTGAAGTAAATGTTTTTGGTTTGGAAAGAATTTTGTAGGCTAGTATACGGCTACACAGTACTGTATTGGTAACAGAAAGAATACTACTACACTAGTGCACTTACTTTGTTGGATGTAAAGAGTAGTTTTCTTCAGGTTGTTGTCTTCTAGGAGAGAGGTTGTTGTCTTTCAGGAGGTTGTTCTTCACTACAATTGGGACGGAAGAAAATTAGTGGGTATGTATGGTAATGGCAAAGTAAGTTTAGTACAAGAAGACATTATTTTGCAATGTAGGAGGAGTTGTTGGGAAAAAGAATTAGTAACATTGGAGGTTCTTACGAGTATGGTTGTAACACTGCCGTTGCTGGCGATGGGTTGCACATTGTTTGGCAGCTAGCTTCCCAGTGTCACAAGGACATTACAGGCCCGGAAAGTCAGGAGGTGGAAAATGTTAGTCTCTATTTCTTTAGAGTTCCATTCCACTGTATGGGAATGGGGACATGGGAGCACCAACAGCATTGGTAATGGGGCTGGTGGGCTGAAGTTTTGAAAGTGGGGAAATTGTTGTTGAACTATTTGTATTAGAAATGGTGCACTGCAAGTCCCAGTATACAGAGAAATATCGAGATGCCAAGAAGCATTTACAGGTTAGAAAGGAGAATGCTAGGTAGCAAGTATGCATGTGTGGGAAAGTTCATGAAATTGCACACACTGAGTAGTATTGCAATATGTTGGAGAAATTGTTTCCATTTAGTTTCATTTATTTATAAAAAATTACACACAGCACTGTTTTAAACGTACACATGCATTTATTTGTTTTACTTGAAATGGTGCTGAAATGAATTAGAATGGGTGTTATGGGCAAGTATGCATGTATTTGTAATATTTTGAAGTTTCACACAGGATCTGGCACTCAAACCTGCTGTGGACATTTTTTCAAATGTGTTTTTCTTTTGTTTCACAAGAAAGACACGGAAAGTGCTGTTGAAATTGCAAATATGTGTTTTGAAAGTTTTATGAAAATCTTAATTAAGAAATGCTTGCAAATACACAGCATTGTAAGTGAGTGCCATTTAATGTCAGGAGGTGGGACAAATGAGAGTATGATTATTGAGTAGGTTAATGCAGGGTAAGTGGTAGGAACCCTATTGATATGTGTGTGTAAACGAGTTGGAAATGTAATTTTAAAAATATATGCATACCTGTACTTTGTGTGGATAGATGCAGATATGGATGACTATTTGAGAATTTTACAGTTGTTTTGTGGTAAACAGTACATCTGAAGTGTTGAACAGAGATGACAGAGTTAGATGTAGAGTTCTTGGATGTGAGTGGTTGATGGGTGTGTGACTGCTTAACAGTAGCCAGTGAGGAAGTACTTCAAATATTGAAGTGGAAAGGGAAGAAGGGCTGCCCTGTTTTACAGGGTCCATGGACACTGTGGTAGTCCGCGGACAGGGCATGACATATCTGGGTCTTTTCAGGATGCCTTGCATGAAAAGGGGACTGTGGGGACTAACCTAACATGTGTTCTGGTTTATAGGAAGACAAGGTAATGTTCTTTTGTCATTGCTGTGTGTAGGAGGATGACTGTGGTTGCAGAGATGGAGAGACTCAGTGTGTCGATGGTGGGAAATTGTTTTATGATTAATTTGCAGAGGTACACAGAAATATGTGGCATGACTGCAAACTTGGATTGGAGGGAGTGCAGGCTTTGTCGTATGGTGTGCCTGGGCGAAACATGAAAGGTGTATTTGCACTTTGCAAAAATATGGCTGTTTTCAACACTCCAGATGTCATTGTAGTACATTGTGGAGGACTGCATTTGAGGTACATTAGTGCAATACGTTTGCAGAGTGTAGTAAAAGAATTGCTGAAGGCACTAATTCAGCGCTTGTCATGTGCAAAGGTTATATATACCACCCAGGGCACTATTGACCTGCCCCAATGTCTTTTGTTCTCAACAAGACAAAGGAAGGTGTCTTGTCAAAAAAGGGATATATTCTTTTGTGTGCAGTGTTGGGATGTTTTATTCCCAAATTACAATGTTCTGGAGGATGGTGCAAGTCCTTTCTTTAGTGATGGCATCACTTTAATGGAATGTGGCATTTACATCTTTATTGCATATATATATAGAATGCACTTAGAAAGTTCTTGTGAAATGATGCACAGTGCATGTGAGTAGGTGAAAAAATAAATCTGAAAATCCCCCCAAAACATTTACAACAAAAAAGGTCCTTTTCAGAGCCACCACTAAAGAGTAAACACATTACCTTATGTTGCATTTCTCTCCCCACTCCCTTGATTTGGACGATCTGTCCACAGACACTGTGATAGTCCGCGGACGGGACATGCCACATCTGGGTCTTTTGAGAATGCCAGGCATGCAAATGTGACTGTGCAGTCCAGAGGATTAGCCAATCAGGTGTCCTGGGTGTGGTAGGCAAGGTGAGAGTGTGGCAGAAGGTCTGTTTGCTGAGAGGAGTGCAGATGGCTATGGCTATATCTTTCAGCAGGCAGAGTGTATGGATTGTGGGGTACTCATGGATCCATTGGTTGCAGGTGTATGCAGAGCAGTGTGGAGTAGCTCAAAATCTTGGATTTCATCATATTGATGTGAAGTGGTATGGAGTGGCTGACATGAAGTGGGTTGACTTGCTTCAATTTCGTGTCAATTTAGTCACGCTACAACATCCGGACACTATCATTGATCATTGTGGAGGGAACAGTTTAGGCCAGGTAACTGAAATTTCATTGCAGTTTGCAATGAAGTAGACATTTGGCAAAATGAAGGAAATGTTCCCGAACTCCCGACTAATTGTTTCTTGCATTGCCCAGTGATAGATGTGGCTGCGCTCCAGTTCATTTGGTCAGTAAATGGACAGAGCAAGCGACAATGTCAACAAGGCTGTCTGTGCATTTTTGGGAGATTTTGGCATGACGTCTTTCAATAATGAAAATATTAAATTTGATATCACCAATTTTTTTGGTAGAGATGGAGTACATCTTACTGATGCTGGCAATAGGCTTATTCTGCAAAATATTCTAAATGCTTTAAAGCACTTTTTGTATGTACAGAAAGTATTTTCCAGTAGGTGAACAAAAAATGCATGGAATAATGGGGAAAACAAAATTGCCTATTGTTGTGCAAGTTGCCCGGACAAGTTTAGTTCAGTAGAATGTTGTCTAGTTTACTTTAAAAGTTGAAAAAAACTTTCCCCAAAAAATTACAAAAAATAAAAAAGGTTATTTTCAGAGCCACCACTTTCCCATGCAAAAGAGTGCTATGTTTTTGATGTCAACAACCAGCCACATTTTTTGGATGTCTTTTTTGGGTTTTTCTATTGTTGAACTGTGAAAGGTGGTTCTGAAAAGAACCTTTTTTAAATTGTGTGTATTTTATATTTTTTGGGCTTTTTTTCACAGGCGACACAAGGGAGGGGAGGGAAGGGAGGGTAGGGGCACCAACCACAGAAATGAAGGGGCAGGTGGAGAGAGGAAGATGTTGGGTGGACCTTAATTAGGTAGGGTGACAGTGTTTCTCATGCTCACTGACCGTAGCCTAGAAAGCACTTCTAAACTGCTCCCCCCTACAGAGCGGTGTGTCACAGTACAGACAGAGCATTGTCACCCTCAAAAGATAAGGTTCAACTGTGTCATGCATGGCCTATGAGGCTTCTGCAGGGATCCGCTGCCCTACAGGAATGTCTCTTGTGGTGGCAGGAGGGATGATGAGGAGGTGATAGTGGATGTCAACCTACTCACCCCTACGAAAGGTATGACCTTTCGCACTGCTCCGTTGTGATTCGACCTTAGTTGGTGCTGCTTGGAGGTGGTCCCATAGGTATACACACCTGGTTTTCCACCACTGAGTACAACGTTGCACTCAGTGCATCTAACCTTGTCTGCACATGCTTTGGGTACCCCCACAACCATGGTCAAAAGTTTCCATACCCAAGATTCACGTTGGGAGCTGGTAAAAGGGATTTACACTACCTCATCCTCTTCCTCCTCTTGACCAACCCTGTATCACCACACCTGTTCCCCTCTCCAGGCCCTCCAGATGGTGGCCATGGATGCCATTCTCTCAAAGGAGCACAAAACAGAGATAGGTAATCCCAAAAACAGCAGCAGGAGCTCACTCTTGGACAGCCAAAAACACAAAAGGGGAGCAGCAGTGGGTAGGTCCCTTTTTTCCCTGAGCTGTCCACAGACGGCACAACTGCCTGCGGACACTATGATCTAAAGATAGGGCTAAAAAAGTTATAAAAAGTTGCCAGAACAACTAAGACTTGGCCTGGGACATCTGCAAGGGTGACGTTTCAGCTTAAAACACTTTGGATTGGCCAAATATCCAGTTTTAAGCTGTCCGGGGGTACGAACAGTGTTAGTGGATACTCCCAATTTACAGTGCAGGTGCATTTACATGATGATGTCCCCGGATGACCACGGATAGGATGGCTGTCCAGCGGACACCTATTGCATGCCAGTGTCCGTAGGACAGTGGTGGGGTCCCCGAACTAATTAAAAGTGCGACACGTGCCAGCGGAATGGTCCTGACAGGCACAGTGTTTGGGGCACAGCGAGATCAGATGCGCATGTGTCCAAGTGTCTGCAGGACAGGGACGGGACCCCAAACTAATTAAAAGTGCGACACGTGTGAGCAGAAAACTTCAGACAGGCACGATGTTTGGGGGCACAGCGAGATTAAGTGTGCATGTGTCACGGCGGCCACAGGACAGGGGTGGGATCCCCAAACTAATTAAAAGTGCAACACAACCTTGCAGACAACTTCGGACAGGAGCGATGTTCGGGGGCACAGCAAGATCGGGTACGCATGCATTCAGGTGTCTGCAGGACCGGGTTAGGGTCCCCAAACTTTTTAAAAGTGCGACACGACCATGCAGACATCTTCGACAGACGCGTTGTTTGGGGGCACCACCATTATGGTTAGGGACAGCCCAGACAGTCGCCCAGTCCGCAAACTCCAAATGGGGCTTTAAAAAAAAAAACACATACCAACAGTAGACATTCACATATTTATTAAAAGAAAAACATACAATGAATTAGGAAAAAGATTGGGAATTAGAATGGGAAACAAATATGGGGGAATGTCATGATCCCAGTCAGTGGGCATTCAGACTTTCGGCTAGGCAGAGAACAGTCAATACAACAGAAGGTCTGAGGTGGGTGTTAGCCTGGCACACATGGCATTTACATCATTCTCAGCATACACTTCCATAGACTTTTGAGATGTTTACAGTAATTCCATACACTTAACATGGCCGTTGCAAGGTCCTTTTATAAGTTGCAGGACGCTCTATTCATATTGCAAAGGGAGCTATTTAAGCTTCACCTCACCCTCACACACACACACACACACACACATTCCATCGTCCTCAACAGTACCATTACACAGTTTCTCACTATCCTGTACAGTGCCCCATTGATGCTCAGCTAGAGGTGCACAATATAAAGATCTATATCCATTATGCGGACATGCCCAGATTTGTGTGTGTTGCGTGACTCTGTTTAACATTCAATAGCAAAAAAAAATGCAAATGAATATCCAGTGAAGCCAAACGAACATGCTTTTGCTCTACTGTAGAAAATAAGTATGCCCTTTTGAAAACAAGTATTTCCAATGAATATTTCCATACTTCTCCTGGGGGCATCCCCTATCTACAGTGGCATGATGCTCACCAGTCCGTTTGTGCTTTAGAAACTCCCATAAATACATACTTCCTAGACCTCTGCTGCGATATAAGGTCTCGTTTTGATATCAACATGATATCAACCTTTAAGATAAAATATTGTTTGCAGCTTCTCTTAATGTTGTTATAATGGCACTTGAAATTATCAAGCAAGAATCCCTCATGGTAGGGGTCCACAACATCTTTCTCTCCATATGTTTTGGACTACGACTCCCATGATATTACACATTGACTGTTGATTTGAGGATGATGGGAGTTGTAGCACAACATATCTGGTGAGCCGAAGGTTGTAGACTCCTTCGTCTCAAAATATAAAGACAGTAGTACTTTAAATACTGGTCAATCCACCGTCCCACGCAAGCTCCTGCCTGTACCTAAAGACTGAGTGTAAGACAGCTTCTGGAGCATTCCTTAATGTGAAATCTTTGACAACCCCCTCCTGTGACGATACACCCCTTGGGTCCATGCATGTGTGTATGTGAGGCACGCTTCACTGCATTGTGTATGTTTCTTATTGCATGATTACCTCTAAGGATCATCTTTGGTGCATCATGAATGGTCCCCCATTACCTTGTGTCTTTCCTCTACTCTATCCGATCCCCTAAAGAGGTTTGTTGTGGCCTGCCACAATGCAGCAAAATACAAAACACCATTAAAATAGAAAATACACACTAAAACAATTAAAGATCACTGTTTCATACATAGGGGCAGGAGAGCTAGCAATCTGTACCCATCTGTGTTTGTGCTGGGCATCCTTGGTGTAGAGACTCACGAATGCTCCTGTAAAACGTACATTCTATGGGTCCCAATAAAGAAGGAAGCAATGATTGCATCTACTTGATGCGTGTGATTTGCACATCAGTGGAAATGCATACATTAAACATAACAAGTAGACCTGCCAATGTCTTGCATAACCTTGAACGAGCATTGCCTGGTTAGGTCTCCCGCTTAAGTGACTGATGCGAATGTTTTCAGTTTTCGTATGAAAAAGATGAGAATTACTATATCAACGGCACAACTTGCATCTTGCAGCTTATTCAGAGGAAAAGTATCTGGGATTGTAATTGTCAATATTTATGCCATGTCCTTTAGAACACAACATGCGTTTTTTGTGTTTTTGTTTTTTCTGCAAGTCTTCTAAAATATTATAATGTATCTTCATTTAATGCAACTGAAAATGGCGAGCTTAATCTGCAGTTAAGCAACGGAACACCTCTCTAGTGCCAACCAAATAATCATAAATTGTTGCAACTCAATTAAAAGCAAAGAACTGCCGTTTTTCCCATGTCAAGGGCTTGCTTGAATTTGTAATGCAAATGAGATATTACGCAGCTGGAACATTTGCATAATACAGAGCAAATGCAAAACATCTGTCACCTCTAAATTGCTCATGCACTGCCATGGTTGTAACATCAATGTTAAAAATAGTGCCTCTAATATAATAAGAGCAGTTGGTACTATTGGCGATTTGTCATCTAGGCTTGTGTTTGTCTAGGCGTATGACCCCACTGTCAGGCTCAGCACTGAACATGCCTGTGGTGTGTGACCTGTAAAGTTAGGGCTCGTCAACTCATAAAGTATTAATATCCATGCAAGTGTTGTGGTCGTCTGCAATACATATGCATTAGCAATATTTGCATAGCACTCTTCCCAATGGTAACCATATAAATCTGGCTTTGGTATTTCAAAACTGGACGTTGGCATTCTGGGAATCGACAAGCCTAAATCCCTTAAATTGCGCATGAAGGACTGTAGCAGAAACGAGCAACATGGCGTTAGATACTGTGCCTATGCAAACGTAGCCACGGAAGCTCTGATAATCAGGGACGTCATTTGGGGGTCGCTAGGGGTAGCAGTTGCGACCCCTGAGCTCTCCTTTGTTACCCCTGTGGTCTCCCTTGCTACCCCTAGAAAAAAGTTTTTTTTAAAAAACGTTTTTTGTTTAACTTTTTTTTTTTAAATGTAAGCTCCTGGGCTGTGGCCACTGTCATGTGGCTCTATATTTTTGGAGTGGCTGACATTCTTGTTCAAGCCTCTCAAAAAAAAAACTGGGTTCCACAGTTGTATCACTTTGAGCAGTGACCCTAAATAAGAAAGAATAGGAATAACACATAATTTGGCTTTCTGGAATTCTATCCAATAATTGCTAGACTCATAAAGGTTTATTTCCAGACACACTTCAGGTGGTGAGCCACTGATTTAGCCTGTTCGTAAACACCTCAACTCAGTCTTTCACCCTTCAGAGGTCGATGAATGAGAACCAACACAGGTTGAGTGATATTTATTTATTTTTCGTATTTTTAGAGCGTGCAACAGCCCAAGGCATTGTGGCGCTTGTAACAGACAGCATTCTTAGTTACACAGAAGGATGACATTTACATTTTTCAGTATAGGCATGAAAAGGGAGCAGTGCAAGCAGTGTATAAGTTGAAGAGCAAGGTTTTGAGTTTTTTTCAGAAGGTCAGGAGGGAGTTTTCTGCTCAGATATCTGTCGGTAGCGTGTTCCAAAGCTTTGCGGCTAAGTGTGGGATATTATATGTATAAGCGCTTAAGCGTAAGTGCTATATATTAACATATCATTATCATTTGGCCTTGAACGTGTGCTTGCATTCACAGTAATTTGGAAATATGGTCCTATACACACTGATATTAAGGATACATATGGTGATTCATTCTTCTATGAAATGTATATAGCATTATAGTGATATTGCAACCATATTTCTCGCAGTGTACTTAGGAACAATATGTGATGTCCCTTCCTCTTTAGTTAAGGGGTGAAAGATTGTGTTCCATCGCTGCTCGTGATTTCACTTCGAGGTGGAGGGTGGGGAAGGGGGTCAAATGACATCATCAAAGGTCATGTGATGAGACTTCCGCTACCCCATTTTGGTGAAATGACGTCCCTGCTCTGATTCGCCAAAATCCCATTGATTCGACCAACTAGAACTTTGTTTTGCTTTGGATGGGTGGTTTGTTTGAGATCAGGCTAGGTTGTTGTATAAGGAATGTATATTTGAAGTTCATGATCACTCATGCAGGCAAAAGCAGAGGAAGAGGTAGGAAGTATCAAGCGTTATGGTAGGGAGGGGTACAATTACACTTGGATTTATTTGAGCATGAGATGTGCAGAACATTGACAAAGGAGTTAGATGAGGAAGAGGGAGAACACTGAAATAACATTTCTTTGAGGGAGATATAGAAAACTGAAATATGATTGCATTGAGGTAGAGGTAGAACATTGAAATGGGTTACTCCCTCTTTTTATGACCATTAGGGGGAGAGAATCACAGTGTCTACCTATCTTAACACACACTCACGTACCATTTTGTGTTACAGAATAGGCAGGTGAACATCCCATAATAGATTGGAGGCAGCAGATTGCCTTTCAGTGACATTTCTTCGTAGTGGCTAGGGCATAGGAAATCAGAGAAATGGTTGGAAGTGGGAGATTAGATTCCAGGGTTGTGACAGATTATGAGCAATGTGCAACACAAGCCATTTTCTTGTGTCTAGGTTTAGAGAAGAGAGAATACCAGTGGCAGCATTGGCTGACATACATGCATGTGAAATTGTTTATCCGTGACTCAGAATGTCAAAATCTCAGAATCCGTCTAAGCAAGGCAGACGATTACCTTCCATTGACTATAGCTGAGTGTGTAATCATTTTGTGGCTGGAGAGAATATTATCACACACTAAGGTGCTGATTTGTGGAACAAATGTGCCCCGAAATTTGTGGCGCTAGGTGACGCAAGCGTGAAAAAGCAAGCACACATGTGCATGCGATTCATGGAAGGCCATGTGCGTATTTTCCCCGGGATGTGTGCGAAACCTGCGGCTGGCGCATACGGGCGCACACGTCATTGCGACTTCCAGAACGCTGTGCGCGATGCGCACAGCGAAAGCACACAGCATTAATGCACACACCAAAAGAGGACGGAACATGAGGCGGAACACGTGGAATGGGGAACAACGCGTGAAAATAAGGGCGTAACTGGGGAAGTACTGCTGTGAAATACATGGAACGGCCACACTCATGCGAACTACACATATTCAGGGGAAACACGCGCACGCCAAAAGACATGCACAGGCCTAAACACGTCCACCACCCAAAGGCAGATGGAAGCGTCCCCGCACAGTATAAAAGGGCACACAAACAACAAAGCACGTATTTACAGCTACAATGAATGTCTCATTCTGTGGCCCCTTAGGAGAAATGACATGTCACACAATGCTCAGGCATCCCAAAAAAGCAAGAAAAAGAGGTACGCGACTCCTGTAGCCAACATACTTGTAAAAAAAACACGCGCAGTACGCTGTGGCAGCCAGGAACACAAGAAATGCATATGTGATCAACACGCAGGTTAGTATGCCCGAAAAAAGGGGTACGTGACTAACAGGGACACCCACAGTAGGAAAGAGCGATGGAAACCCACGTGGGACCTTTAACCCGTGCTGAGGGAAACGCCCGCACGCACCTTACAACACCTACGTGCCTACGTGCTAAGGGCCTTTTCTCGGAATTCACTCAAACGTGCTGTTTTTCACATACCAAATCACTCCATACACAGAAGAGCACGCTCCTGCCCAGAAGGCTGAATTACTGCCCCCCAGAACCCCGAGCAGCCTCCCACGAACCATCTGCTGCTGCCTGCCTGCCTGCTGCCACCGTGCCCTGCCATTTGGTGCCTGCACATCTGCCATCTGCAGGGGTCCAGTTGCTGTGACCACCCCTGCTGGTGTTCCATCACTCCACAGCCCAGCCCCAGGACCCAGTTTCCCACCCACACCTGCCACTGGGGTTGCCATGTCCGACACAACACCTTCCGGCACCAGTGGCAACCCCCCAGCAGAGAGGCAGAGGGCTACCAGCTTCAGTGAAAAGGAAGTTGGTATCCTGGTAGAGCAAGTTCTGGGGCATTATGGTGCCCACTTCACACCACCGCGCGCTGACAAGGAAGGACGGAAGAGGATCTGGAAGGACATAGTGGGTGCCATCAACGCGGAGGCACCCCACAACATCAAACATGTCCAGAAGCACTGGGAGGACGACAAGTCCAGAACCCTCAAGAAGGCCCGGCGCCTCTTGGAAGCAGCGGATGCAGGGGTCCAGCTTACCACCCAGCAGATGAGGGTCCTGGAGCGCATTCGCCCAGTGGTTCAGCACCAGATCCTCAGGATGCATGCCGGTCTGGAGTCGAGCGGTAAGTGGCCATGCATTCACGTTTAAAAAAGGGCATGTTGCGGTGTGCTGGTAGTTAGCTACTTGGCTGCATGTGTGACATGGGTCATGTTTGGATGTGTGTGTGCAGGGACATGATGGTGCTGCATGTGAGTCCAGTCAGCCGTTACCCACATGGATGGTGTACGTGTTACAATGCATCATGCAGAGCAGCATGCGGAACGCACAAATGTATGCATGCCTGTGTCTGTACTTTGACATGTTTGGGGCGTGAGAGATGGGTGCTGCTGTCATGGACATGCATGATGTACATGTCCGTGTGTCTGAATAGTTTGTGAGCCATGGATGCATGACACAGGTCCGTGGCGATGTGTTGATTCACTGATACAGCCTAGTGATCCTTGTATCCACTGTGTCTGGGGGTATACAGGGCCAATGCATGGCCCTCCGGTGATGTGTGTGCATGTGACCAGCATGTCCCATGATGCATGTCAGTTTCAGCCCACCATTGGATGAATCTATGGTGCCCTGGACATGGATGCCAATGTATGTCGCATGTGCCATGCCTGTTCCTGCATGTGTGTTGCCTGCACTGACTCATGTGTTGTGGAGGGACATGATGGAAGTGACGTTTGACAGTGCCACTCATGTGCTATTGCTTTGTGTCTAGGGGACTATAGTTCAGTACCCTGATGCTTGTGTTCAGTGTCTCCCTTTACACAGCAGTGAGTGAAGAAGAGGGCAGGGACGGCGCTGTGAAGGAAAGCGGCAGGGATGCCTCCACCTGCCGGCGACGCAAGGCCCAGTCACCCTCCGAGGAAATTCCATAATCCAGAAGCGAGGGGACTGGTGCAGAGCCATCCAGGTTGCTGGTGTGTATAGAGGAGGAGGAGGCCGCTACAGAGCCGCACATGGGGCCTGGTGAGGGCGGTACCACTGGTGCAAGTGGTGCAGTCCAGGGGCAGGGTTAGGAGGTAGCACAGGTTGCCGCAGAGGTGCCTGTGTATGTCTCTGTCCCTGTCACTGTGACTGCATCACCATGCACCAGCAGGGATGCCCCGTCCCAGGTCTGTCCGCAGGTAGGGGGGAGGTCCACGTCATCTGGCACTTCTCTATCTGCAGACGAGGGGACCCGTGACCAGATTGAGTCCGTCCTGATTGGTGTCGCGTTGCGCACACGTGACATTCGTGATGATGTGTGTGCTTCCTATAGGGGGTCCACGCACGTCATCACGAAGAGCTGTGTGCCAACATGGCCCAGTTGGGAGGGACCATGGTCGGGGGTCTCCTCCATGTGTCGGCCAGTATTGCGGTCCTCTGCTCCTCTGTGCACACTATACACCAGTCGTTCTCCGTGCCATCTTCCGGCCCAGATACCACCAGGGCCCCCTGTGGATCTGCCCCAACCAACACAGCCAGACTGGTGGAGATCCCATTCCTGCCACAGTTTTACCACCCGACCAACTGGACTCCAGCAGATGGAGGATGTGCCAGCATCATCGGGCAGGGAACGTGCATTATGGCTCTGGTGGATTCCATCGGCCCGGAGGCTGTCGTGATGGCAGAGGCAGTTGCGTGGGAGGCAGCAGCAGGCTCAGCATGGGAGGCATCATGGCTCGGGTCCATCAACACCCCGGAGGCAGGCATCGGCCTAGGGGCATCAGGACCCCGGACTGGGAGTGTCTTCCGTGTGGCAGCGGTTGGGCCGGCAAATAGATGCGGAGAAGCGGCGGGCAGAGAGGGCACGGCTCACTATGATCAGGGCGGAGAACTCCATGCGCAGGGCATTGAGGCGGGCTGAGTGTCTCGAGGCAACTCACAGGGAGTTGGAGGAGGCCATGGATGCATCCCTGTGAGACCTCCAGGCCAGGGAAGAGGCCCGCCTCCGGAACATCGACGTGGAGTGTGATGATGCCTTGGCCCGGAACATCAACAAGTGAGCCATTGGACTTGCCCGCCGCCTTTGTACATAGTTCTTTAGGGTTAGGTTTCCTTTGTTTTTTCTTATCATTTGGAGTTAATGGACTTTGCTCCACCTTCCAGGTGCATGGTGCCATGTGGACTGCCTGCAGGGCATGCCAAGGGGTGATGGGCTGCCTGCGGGTCATGGGGAGGGGCGGCACACCCGGGAGGGCACACACTGCCAAATTGCATGTAGAAATCCACGCGCACCCCTCGGAATACACATACCCCGCATGCGCCAGCGAAATCGCATGTAAAAATCCACGCGCACCCCTCAGAATACACGTACCCCGCTCGCGCCAGTGAAATCATGTGTAAAAATCCACACGCATGCACAGAATATGTGCAGGCAGCCCATCCACCCTCCCCATGCCCCGCAGGCAGCCCATCACCCCTAGGCATGCCCCGCAGGCAGCCCATCCACCATGGGCATGCTCCGCAAGGCAGCCCACTCCACAGAAGGGACTTTTTTCACATGTTTTCACTGGCGCGAGCGGTGTATGTGTATTCCGAGGGGTGCATGTGGATTTATACACGCGATTTCGCTGGTGCGAGCGGGGTACGTGTATTCCGAGGGGTGTGCGTGGATTTATACACACGATTTCACTGGGGCGAGCGGGGTATGTGTATTCCGAGGGTTGAGCGTGGATTTTTACATGCGATTTCGCTGGCGCGTGCTGGGTACGTGTATTCCAAGGGGTGCGTGTGGATTTATACACGCAATTTCACTGGCGCGAGTGGGGTACATGTATTGCAAGGGGTGCATGTGGATTTTTACATGCAATTTCGTGGTTGGGGGGCTGTATGCTGGTCCACTGGCCTCTGCATCATGTACTGGATTTGTGCGATGTTTTTGGAGCACGAGGCGGGGTTGGGGGCGTAACTGGCACTGCTGCAGTGTCTCTGCACCACCCTGCACCACGGCTGATTGTGCATGTTAGTATCCGTGAATACGCTGTGCGCTAAAATGGGTTTTGGTGCTCGCGGCTGGCGGAAACTGTCGCACGCGCACTCTGTGCACCAGCCACGTGCGCCACTTGTGCGCTAAATTCTATGAATTACCCCCTAAATGACAGAGTTGGTAAAAGGCAGGATATTATATTGAGTGGCTGTAACCAAACATTAAACACATGTTGCCTGTTCTGGTGGCTTAAACTAAGCAGGGAGAATCCCAGAGATCAACTTGCATGAAATACAAAGGTGACATTTCTTGAAAGGAATTAGGGTGGAAAAACAGCCATCTTGAGCTGCAACAGTTCATATTGGTTGGCCGCTCCTTTTTTCTCAATGTCTTTTGAATTCTGTACTTACTTTTTGCATGTTTCTCAAGATTTATACAAAATATCCCTATATATATATATATATATATTTACAACATTAAGATTATCATCTCTTTAATACATGCCATTATTTACAATATAGATGTACATCACATCAAATCCCTTTCACACCTGTGTGAGGATGCCTTCTTACACATATGTAGGAGCACAAGTCACTGCCCTTTTATATCAGGTCCGAGCTTGTATGAACATGCAACAGAATATATCCCTGCACGCTTCAGCCTCTCCATATTGAGAAATACGTTTTAATTACTTTAGAGGAAAATGTTTGTTTTACAAGTTGTCATTTATTAGTATATTAACCCAAGCGGTGCCTATCCCTAGAGAGGATTTATTGAGACATACACTCTGGAGCGATTGATTTTTGCTGTCTACAGTGTTTGACCTTCGTATGGTAATATAATATGGAAATAAAAGACACAACCACTCCATCCCCTGTGTGCAGTGCATTTTAAAGAAAGCATGGAGATTCTGAAAGTTTAACAAATAAGCCTACCGACCAACAATATAACCACCAACAACAACTTTGCCGGAAAATTAGCATATTAGAACATGGTATGGCCCACAAACAAAAACACGAATCTCTGTGCACTCTTTGTAGCTCCAACCAAGGCTCAAAAGTAATACCTCTGAGTTGCGGGATTAGAGTTTTCATGTAGCGGGTTATATCGTTGACGTCTTTCCCTTCTGCAATCCCCCCAAAAACATAGGTTGTTTCTTCTACTGCGATCTTCCAGATTAGTTGTTAGGATTCCCAGCTCCATCACCCTGCATTGCATTTGCTCCAGACCCTCAATCCCGTCTTCTGCTATTCCTATGTGTTCCTCTGCCTCCTGAAGATGGCCTGCCATTTGCTTCATGTCATTTTTTAGTTCTTTCAGGTCCGCATGGGTCTCATGGGTCCTTCCGTCTAAGCTTAACATTGTCACTCGCATGTTTGTAATTTCTTGCAACAGACGGTCTAAGGTTGCTGCCACCTCTTCTCACGTGTCTTCGCCTTTCTTGCCTTGCTCCCCTCCAAGTTTCTTCCTGGCTTTCTGTTCATTCAACATGATAGCTGGGTTGTGTGCACAGGTGGCAACTCTGCTTGTGTATGTTGTGCCTCTCTCACAGTCTGTTTCCTTCTGCTTATTTTTAGCGCCGGATGCCCTCAATGTGTTGGTTGAAATGTGCAAGCCCTTTGTTGCTCTGCTTTATGTATTCCCCTTTCAATCTGCTGATGACTGGTTTCCCTCTTTACCTGTGGATTTGCTTGTGATGCAACGTGTAGTGCAGCTTCTGCTCCCTTCCAAAATGTGTACCTGCATATCACTTCCAAGAGCAAGGTTGTATGTAGGACTTGACCCTTTCCTATTCCAGTGGCACCTCGTCAGTTTCGCCCTTGCGACTATTTTCTGACACGCTTTTTGCGTGTTCCTTTATTTATATATAAATATGTATGTTAATTTTTGTTTTGTCACTCTCACCTCCGCAGGCACAGGGTTTCCAGGCCACTGCTAGTTTGTCATCACCCCCGCTTTTTCCTCACAAGTCGCTCACTGCACCGTCACTTACTGCTCCCGTGCTCCTCGGCTGCCAGCCACGCTTTTTATAAATTTGATTTTATTTTGTTGCTTTTTTATCGTTGATAGCCTAAGCAGTATGAAAACATATTTAATACATGGTCAAAGTATATGCTCGTTTTGCGCAGCAATTAGCTTTGTGTTGGTTGCCATGGATGCGTGTCACAGTCTGTGCAATAAAGTGTCATCATTGCAAGTAGTCCGTCAGTGGACGAAAGCACGCATGTTTGGAGCCTCTTAGCAACAAAGAGTGCTTATGTTTTTAGACATAATGCCTTATTAAATATTAGAAGAATTATTGTATACACTTACCGGGGAGAAGCAGGGAGAACTGGGTCAGATAATCACTTGACCAGCAGAAACATATAATAGCAACTATTAACCAATTGGCCTGTGCTCAACCCTCTCTGATGGGCACCATGCTCTTTGCGACGTGTCAGTGTGTGCTGTCTCAGTGGTGTATACTGTAGTAATACAGACTTGGGAGACCAGCTGATATGAAGCCAAATTGACCACCTGGAAATCTTCATGGACTTGAGATCTGATGCCCTATAACGTTTTGTCACTTCGAGAGATGAGAATGTCCACTTTCTCTGTGTATCCAGTCTGTAAGGTAGGAGGGGCTTGACTTTAGTTGTTACATCATTTCCTGTTTATGCATGACAGCATGCAAAAGCAAACATACATTTTGCGTGGGAAACACCCTCATAGAGTAGCATGTTAACCACAATCATGATGTGGTCCAACTCAGCCCAAGGCCCCTTTACAGAAGAGATATTATGCTAGGGAAAAATGCCTTGTTACAGATTTACGCACCCTTTTCTGTATTTATCAATTTCACTTCATGACAACCCTCTACAGCACAACGTAGGCTAAATGTTCCCTTTGTCTGCAGCAGGGGCGTAGGAGACCCATAAAATCTGGGGGGGACAGGGGACACCTTGGGGACTTGGGTGGGGAGAGGCAGGAATTGCCTGCTCGCAGATACTCCTTTACATCTTTCCCCCGCCGCTGACATATGCAGTAGATTGTACAGGAGCTTACCCAAATGTATGGACATAATTTGATCTTAATAATATTCCCCCCACAGGCCTTGTTTTTCTCTTCCACCTCAGTTGGTGTGATGATCCGTTTCACTTCTTGTGTTTCTCCAGGTCTCCCAGCGATGGACCTTTAGAGAGATCTTTTATAATACTCTCACCTGCTCTTTAAGTGCAAATGCTTTATGGAGTTTCGTCAACCCATCCTATCCTATTCCACTTGAACCCTCAATGATGGAACATGAGTGTGCCCCTTTACAGCAGTATATGAGCTGCAATAGTACCTCGGCACCAGGGTATTCACTGGATTTAGATGGATAGCGGAACAAGTGCTGTTGTGAATCTCGAGGCTCTGCTTTATTTTTTCTGGGCCACCCAGATGGCTTATGGTGGTCTCTACTAAAACTCATTAGTCAGCTTGTGGTGGGTACCAGAAATTCATTTGCATCCCTATTTTAAAACAAGCGTTGGCAACGCCAACCATTTGGGTTTTAATGTAGGCATGGAAAAGGCACTTGCCAGGCACCGCCATAGTGGTATTAGGTACCCTCTGATGGTAGCAGCTGCAAAATGGTGCAAGTACTGGACATTTAATGGCAGTGCATGGCAAATGCCCAATACGTATACACAAGCAAAACACTTGCCATTGCTGGGTTTTAGCAGGACTTCAGTGAAGGAAATGCAAAGTGCTAATAGAGTGGCTGAAGGCATCCCTGGATAAGACATTTGTATTACACCAGTAGTATGTTCCCAGCTCCAATTAAGTTATTAACTACACAGGGATTTGTAGTATGATATGATATATGGCCTTTATAACACACCTATACACAAGTGTTTCAAGGTGCGATGAGGCAAGGGAGGGGGAACAGAGGGAAGACAGACAACAATCCTACTATGCCAGGTGTCACTCAGATCACGCAAGTGCATGTGAAGGCGAAGAATGAAAGTACGGAGGGGGTGGGGGGAGGAGCCAGTGCAGTACATGGGATAATAAGATAAATAAACAAAGTAAAAGTAAGGTCAGCAGGTGTCAAATGACAGGGTAAGTGCTGACAACAGGTGTCAAGTGCTGGTAGTGGGAATGTAGGGATACAGAAAACAGTCCCCAAGTACGGGGGTTGCCAGGAAGGCAGTGCAGGAGTGTGACTAGCAGGGAGGGGGCCTGGGTCCGAGATCAGAGGGTGGCCAGGTAACCAGTGCAATTTCAGTATCAGCCAGGAAGTCAGCAGGGGAGAGGAGGAGAAAAAGCAGAAGCAAAGAGAAAGGTTTTGAGGTGCTTCCGGAACCGGAGATGATTCTCCTCAAGTTTCAGGGAGGCAGGGAGGCTGTTCCAGAGGGAGGCCCCAGCCGAAGAAAGAGATCTACCACCAAGTCGTTGCTTGGAGGAGCGTCTGATCCTGGGGGAGTTGGAGGCGGATGAGCGAAAAGCTTGAGAAGGAAGATATTTAGGAAGAGAGAGTTGAAGGTATTGAAGCCCCAGGCACCAGAAGGCCTTATGGACAATGCAGAGGGTTTTGAACTTAATCCTCACAGCCACTGGGAGCCAATGCAGAGATTTCAGTCCTGGAGAGATACGATCCCTGGGCTTGAGGCCAAGGGCAAGTATCGCAGTCCTGTTCTGGATGCGTTGCAGAGAGCGGAAAGTAGCAGGCAGATTTAGAAAGAGGCTGTTGCAACAGTCCAGCCTAGAGAGAACCAGATCTCTGGAGACAGTGAGCTTCTGGGGGAAGGAGAGAAATGGAAGAATACCTCTGAGGAGGTGCAGCTGGTAGTGAGACTTCTTAGAGACGTCAGAGACGTGAGGAGAGAAGGAGAGTGTGGAGTCAAAGATGACGCCAAGGTTTTTGGCCTCACAGGTGGGAGCAAGAAGAGGGCCAAGAGAGGCTGGCCAGAGAGTGACACGAAAGGAGGGAGCGGGTGTGCCGATGAGGCGAATCTCGGTTTTACTGGCATCAAGGCAGAGATCATTGGTGGCACACCACTCCTGTATGGCGGGCAGACAGTCAGATAAGAGAGGGAGAAGAGGTGGATGAGGGTATCCTGAAAGTGAGCTGAGTGTCATCCGCATAGCACTGGAAGTTGGAACAGAGCGCGGCAATGTGGTGGCCAGGAAGTACCAGGTATTGGTTGAACAGCCAAGGAGAGAGGTTAGACCCCTGGGGAACACCACATGTCGAGATAGAGATAGAGGAGAGGAAGGACCCAAGTTGAACCTAGGTGGGTCGATCAGAGAAGAAAGAAGTCAGCCACGCCAGGGCCTGACCGGTGATCCCCAGGTTATCACGGAGACGGTTGAGCAGGATGGCATGGTTGACTGTGTCAAAGGCAGAAGAGAGATCAAGTAAGATGAGGACACAGGGGGTGTTGGAATCAAGGTTGGAGAGCAGGTCTTCACGGATGTTCAGGGGAGCAGTTTCCATGCTTCTGGCAGCTCTGACGCCAGACTGATGATCATGGAGACAACCAACATATTCATTATGAAGATTGAGCTGGGAGATGGCCAGCTTTTCCAAGCGTTTGCCCAGGAAAGCAGTGATGGTGATTGGGCGATAGTTAGCTGGGCAAGGCGGGTCGGCAGAGAGTTTCTTAAGGAGAGGATGCACAAGGGAGTGCTTCAGGGTTGAAGGGAAGACTCCAGTGGTGAAGGAGTGGTTGCAGAAGTCGGCCAGTGCAGCAGCCAGGGAGTCAATGTGGTCCTCGATGGCTTTGGAGGAACAGGGATGAACCTGTTTTGATGAGACTTTCATAGATCGAACTTGTCTCAAAACCTCGTCTGGGGAGAAAAGGGAAAAGGCAGAGAAGGAGGGGGAGAGGTGGCCGAAAAAGGGTCAGAGGAAGAGCAGGGAGTAGAGGGAGGAAGGGGAAAGGAGGAGAGAGAGGACAGGATGTCCTGAGTTTTAGAGATGAAATGAGAAGCCAGTGCGGTGCTGTGCAAACATCCCTAAATCAATGGCTTTATCTAAATCCGAAGCACATCCTATGCCATTTCTGCCCTACCCCACTTTCCCTGTGTTCTGGACTTTCCTGAACCCCTCTCTCCCCTGCACACACTAGTCACCCTGTGCTGCAAACCATCCCCATCTTTCATCTGCACTCGGTTCTTGTTCCCATCTCTCCCCTCCCTTGCTCCTCTCTTTTTCTGTCCTCTGCAACCTTTCAACCCTTTTTCACTTTGTATTCCCCCACTCTACAGCACCCCAGTCCCTCACTTCCCATTCCCCCATGGCCAGAACCCCACAACTCTCATATGTACACTTACTCAGCACTTTCTCCTCAGTCTTCAGAGCACCCTCGATATCCTTGGGCGCTTTGCTACAACTATTAGACATGCTCCATTGTCGTACCTCATTTTGGGGTCTTCTCCAGGTCACTGTGGAGGCAAGGCCCAGCCAGTGCTGTGCACACATGCTTGTATGTATTATTTACACTATAATGCTGCTTGCCACTTGCCGGATGTTGCTCCCCCCCCATACCGGCCTGCACCGCACTGGTCTGGGACCACATGTTTGCCTCACCTGCACTGTATGCAGTGTCAGTATACATACACTCATCGCTCTGTGATGATGAAGTCCAGGTATGGACCCAGCAGGGGGTTGGGGGGACAAGTGGGTAATGGGGATTATAAGCCACTTGAACTTCCATAAACTAGTGCACTGTTCTGGATGTGCTAAGGGAACGGAAGGGAAGATGGCAACATGCTTCTTTTCACAGCAACAGCATTAATACTGCATACACTATAGGGACCCCTGGGAGCTCTCTGAGGCAAACACACAACACAAGTGAAAGGAAACTGCAACAGAGCATGGACAGGAATGTGCACTGGCACGCAGGTCCATGGGGGAAAGAGGCCCGCTAATAAGGCCATACAGTGCTGTCTCGGGTCACTGTCACCAGGTAAGTAGGATGATGTAAGTGACTGGCCTGAACTTATTTTCAGGGTGTTGAGCTGTGGGATCAGGTCTTTTTGTATTTCCACATTAGCCTGCAGTGCAGGTCTAAGTAATTTCACATTTCTGCATTCATGTAATACAGACTATTCTTTGTAGTCGACACAATTTCCAAACAGTCATCTCCCTATCATGGCTTTTTAATTCCCACAAAGCGCAGGTGGCGTGGCGGTGGTGGTGCTCTGACCTCACACTACACTTATGGTTCCTAAATCCGAATTCGAACTCTGCAGAGCCTAAACAAACTCCCCCTTTGACCTGGCTCAACCGCTCCCTGCGACGCACACCTCCCCTCAGCCACAGCCACCACAGTACCGTAGTTGAGTTCAACTGCTTCAAATGAATCCACAGACGTGTGAGTTCATCCCTTTGCTGTGGGTACAGGCTGAGGCAACTTGCATTTCACACCCACTTTTATGGTCCTCACGAATGCCCTCATTATTGGGAAAACCACACTGCACAATGCACCCGAATATGAGATTCAACATAAACAAATAGCTTAATTTTCCAAACAATGGAGACCTTCCCAGAATAGCGCTCTGGTGTATGTGCTCCAGGTATGTCACCACAAACCAGTTTGCCTGCGGAGACCTACAAAGAGTTCCACCAGCGGGTAAAAATCGGTAAATATTGAATCCCTCTGAGCTGGGGGCTTTTTTCTGAAGTCGCATAGGTTTGCGATACACTCGTGAGCACATTGCGCAACACAGGGGTCTTGGGTGTTGATTTATCATTTATGTTCTGTAATGGGGCTATGTGATACCTGAACAGTGCATGCAACACATCAGGGATGTATGTATTTTGCTCATTGTTTAAATGTGCACATTGCGTGCACAGAACAGCCCAATTTAGCACTTGTGTGCTGTTGGGTCACCTGCATGCAATTTGAAACCTTCACGAGGCATGGGGCGAAGCCTGTCTTTTCCTCTTATCATGAAATAAAATGAGGGGTCGACCCTCAGGTTTTTCAATTCATGATGAAACATTTAGAGGCCAGGATTCCATGATCAGTTTGCAACGTGCTGCACATGTTTAGAAACTGTATAAATATGACGTTGGCACATTCCCCCTAATAAATCCTCCCTATGCCGGCCTGCACTGCACCTGGGAGAGGGGGGCCATTTGACTTACCTTAAGTACGGTAGCTGAGGCCTCAGGAGGGCGAGTCGAAGTCAGAGTCTGACTCTGTCTCCCTCGATATTAACACACGCTGTTAGTCAGTCACTCTCAGCAGGAGCATGCGTCGCTGCCTGGCTTCTCCTTCGTTCTGGAAGCTGAGGCTCGGCAGCAGTGCACTGCGCAGGGGCACATGCATTTCCCCGGCCTGGGCACATTCCAAATGGGCAGGCTCAGGGCACACATGAGCAAGCAGCAGAAGTTCTTGTTTTAGCCCGCTGCTGCAGACAGTCTGAAGTTAACTTGTACTTTTGCACTCATGACCAGGGATGTAATTTCACCAAAATACCAGGGGTAGCGGAAGTGACATCACATGACCCTTGACCTCTGATGACCTCACAGGAGGTGATGTCATTTGACCCCACCCTGAAGTGATATCACGGGAAGCGATGGAACTCAACCTTTCACCCCTTGACAAAACAGGAAGTGGCATCACACAGCATTGTTCCTAAGTACACTACGAAAAATATGTTTACGATATCATTATAATGTGATGTACATTTCATACAAGAATGGATCGTCACATGTATCGTTAGGATCAGTGTGTATAGACCCATATTTCCAAATTACTGTGAATGCAAGCAGACATCCATGGCCAAATGATAATGATGTGTTATTATATAGCACTTACGCTTAAGCACTTTATATAGAAAAAATATACACCCAATATCACCCAACCTGTCTTAGTACTCATTTATCGACCTCAGAAGGATGAAAAGCTGAGTTGAGGTGTTTAAGAACAGACTAAATCAGTGAAGCACCCCCTGTAGTGTGCCTGAAATGAAACTTTAATGAGTCTAGCAATTATTGTATAGAATTCCAGAAAGACACATATGAAAGTGTTAGACTTGTGGCACCCCTGTTCTTTTTTTTTTTCTTCTTTTTTTTTTAGAGGCCTGAACAAGAAAGCCAGCCACTCCAGAAGTAAAGAGACACATGGTGCTGGCCAAAGCCCAGTAACTTGCATTACAAAAACAAAACAAAACAAACAAAAAAAATGGACACTTCTTTTTATTTTCATTTTTTTTAGGGGTAGCTAAGGAGACCACAGGGGTAGCAAGGGAGATATCAGAGGTCTCCGTTGTGACCTCTGGCAACCCCTAAATGTCGTCCCTGCGCATGACATCTGCAGCCTGCAGTGCAGGTTGCAGACGTATTTTACATGTTGAAGTGACACAAATTCTGGGGGATAAATGACATTATATCCCTCCCACCTAAAATTGTGGGGGGGATTTGTCCCCCCTGTCCCCCCCATGTCCTACGCCCATGGTCTGCAGTGACTTTTCTGCCACAGCAGCTCGGAAACAGGGCACTTTGACCTCTGAAACTACCGTGTGTCACTGGAGAGCACACTCATTTTGGACTATCATGAAAATATTTCAATACAAAACAGATTGTGAGAGACACGAGATATGGCCAGCAAATTCAAAGTGAGAGGCTACCCAAATGATGAAATCATGAACTCTCTAGAGAAGATAAAAGATATCACAAGGGAGACAATATTGATGAAAAGTAACACCAAGACCAAACTCCACTCATCTATGTCACACAATACTCACTTCAAAGCAACAGAGTTAAGAACATTGGCCCTCATTAGGACCCAGGCGTTAAGGGGTTTACGGCGCCGTAAACGGCGCCGGCCCTTAACGCCTGATTCCAAGGTCCCTTTGCGGGATGGTGATTTTAACGCCTGCTTTGTGCAGGCGTTAAAACCCATGCCGCAAAGGGACCTTGGTGCTAATTATGCCACCGTAATTTACGGTGGCGTAATTAGCGCCTTTCCCCATTCCCATTATGCCCTATGAGGCAAAAATGGGAATGGGGAAGGGTAAAATGGGAAATGGGGATTTACCGCCCCACTCACCTTGGAATGGGGCGGTAAATCCGCCAACCACCATGGCGTAAACGTAGTTTACGCCATGGTGGTAAGGGTACGACCCAGACGGTAACTTACCCCCTGGGTCGTAATGAGGGCCATTGTCAACATGCAGTGGCATTATTTCTCTGAAGACAGGACACTGAGCAAATTATATGACTCACCAGCTGTATGTTTCTATACAAGGAGCAGAAACATTAAAAACATGCTGGCCAGGAGCGATAGCACCAGATCACCCAAACAAAAAAAAAAGAAAAACACGGGACCTTCCTGTGCCTCCAATGTATAAACTGTAGCCTAGCCAAGTACAAACAGTAGGCACTATATTTCACCCCAATTCAGGGAAGAAGATCTTTTTGAAATGTCACGCTACATGTAATAGCAGTAACATAATTTACAGCATAAAATGAGCATGCAGGAAATACTATGTTGGACAATCAATAAGGAAAGGCATGCTCTGGTGGAATGAACACTGGTCCAACTACAGGACAGGTAACATCAGATCTCCATTAACAAGACACTTCCTGGAAGGCAGGCATCAGATATCTCAAATTAGATTGCAAATAGGAGAAATAATTGTGAAAAGGGATGCAGGATAGAACATCTCCAAACTGCTTGACCAGAAAGATTGAACACCTTACATCAAGGAGGAATGAATGAAGAATGCAATTATGCTTGTTTTCCTTAATAAATAGCACCCACAAACCAAGTAACAATAGTATACATCATCCCCACAATAGCACAACACTGACAGGTTTTTCCAGAATGACTAAAAAAGTTAAATATACACATTTGAATCAAAAGTACTTATCATTGCAATAATGATGTGATTTCAACGGGTCATTGTTCACAGCCAATGTGACAGTATATGTATTAGAGTGGGAAACCATTGACAACTGCCATTGTATGTAAAGAGCACCTCTGCTTACAGCCATCATGCCAGTATATGCACTGGAGTGGAAAATTAAATCATCTATAAGGTTCATCCAAGGCACTCATTATCAACGTAATTATGACTACTGCAAGATTATGATAAACCCCTTATTGTTTATAACCATCATACATATGCATGTATAGAATCAATGCCTGACATTTTATTTAACATGTCACCTGTATATCACAAATTAATTCAATATACTGTGAAACATGTATCCAACTGTAATCACACAGTGATCCAGGAAACCTACCTTTGCAATTGTTGGTAATGAGAATCTCTCACATATCAGGAAACTATAAATGGAACCATATGTATGAAGACAAAGGTCGGCAACCTTCCTAAATGAATATATTTACTTAAGATTACACTACCACTTATCCTGAATGGTGCCAGCCATACTTGGATTAATGAAACATAATGTTTACAATCTTTAAGCATAGAGTACACAAAACACACTAAAATTCAATCTGTGTGTGTAACCAACAAAAGGTAGACAAACAAAATGGCAATCAGCACACAATGACTTCATCAACATGATGACATCATCACGCTTGCAACCGATAGAGCCATTTAACCATTTCTTTATATTCAAAGCCAGCCGCTGGACACAGAGACCCACCGCTGAAGGATCCTGTTGCTCAGAGGTGGCTGCACTACATGAAACAAGGTAAGCGCCAAGAGAAAGTCAACAGACTAACATTAGGTTCTAACCATTCTTTAGAAGGCAACTAAAATGGACCAATGTCACGTTTGGATCTCAATACTTACCAGTTCCCCCACTTTGCCCCCTTTCTTGTCTGATATATCCATAGGACAAAAGGAAGTGGCAATTACTGTGGGAGCACATCTTGTGACAAGGTATGTCAAACAAATGTATTATGGTATATATTGAAAATGTTACGGAAATCAAATCAAACCACAACATTTATGCTTTAAATTCTAGGTTACAAAGAGTTGCAGAGGTCTAAGATATAGATCTCAGAGAAGTGCAGCACTGCTAAGAATTACAAACATATGAACCAAATATGGGAGCAATAGAAAATGCAGACAGGTGACTACAGGTCATATACAAATACACCATAATGTGGTATGATGATAATATTGTCAACCATTTACAAACTGTGTTTGTTTATGTTTTGTAGAAATTGGTCCCTGAAGATGGTCTACAAGAACGAGAAAGAATGCCTATGTCTGAAGAATAAATGCTTCATTTGTATGAAAACCTGAAAGACATATTTTGTATAAATTACATACTTTTTAAATGGATGGTAAAAATGGAGAATATAACAAAAAGAAAAAAAAAAAAAAAACAACGTGAGATATTCACACCAAGTCCTTCCAGATGTCTATGCCATCCTAACCCAGACAATATCCCATCCATCAAGTTTGAACTTAAGGGTAATACTTTTGAGTTGGTCTGTTGTGCACTGGTGTGATTTGGTGGAGACATGTGACCCTACCCTTACCACCCATGTCTCCAGGTGATGATCTATCTTGGACTCTTTCACACAGATTAAACCTAGGCTAATCACCCTGCTCCCTAGGAGAGTTGCACCATTCAACACGTCCACTGATCTCTATACTGTCCAATGCACCAACTTGGTCTTCTGGTTCTACCCAATTGCTGAGCGAATCCACTTCTTCCACTCTCTGATGACATATGCTTATCCCCTTTTCAAGGCACTCAATACTTTCCTTTCTCTAGTAGTGTTATTTCTGCTTCATTCCTCAACTCGCTTTCAACTATAGGTTTTCTCCCTTCTTCTCACAACCATAATCTCCCCCATTCACCCTTTACCTCCTCCTCCTTCCTCCAAAAGTACTGACAGATGTTCCGTTCCTCCTCTGTCTTCAAACTGACATTCCTTCCCAAGATAGTATCTACCTTCTTCCTTTCTTCAGCAATACATTGATCCTGTCTACCCTCAATGTTGTCTTTCTTATTCTGCTCTCGCAAATGTTCCTGCTTCCTCATCTCCAAGGTGATAGCTCTTCCCAACTTTCTGACAAAAATATACTCCACAATCTCCCTTCATATATGCACGCCCCCATGCACAAGAGTCTCCGCTTTGTATCTCCTGATGGTACCTCTCATTTTTTCTCCAAGGTGATACTCTTCTGTATCTGTTCTTAAACTCTCCATCTCTTTCTTTCTGGTTCCAAGTCAACCTTCTAATCCTGCAAAGCAATATCCCTTTGACATAGTTATATTTTGGGAAGATGAGCGTGTGAGTTTGTGAGCCTAATTAGGTCTAAGTGCGAGTAGTGTTTCATGTGTTCGCCGGGAGCCCAGGAGAAGCCCAGGAGAAACCACAGCCACCTTTGCCACACGCACATTTTGAACATCTACAACAATAGGTAAGTACCTTGCTGGTACTTTGTTGCTTCCTCTGCCTGATCCTGAATACCAACTAATGAGCTGACTGCACCAGGACCTACCAGGACCCACCACTCTCTGACTCACTCGCTCCTCAATACGTGTTGGTTTGCTGCCAGAAGAACCCATCCCAGAACTATGCAGATCCTCAAAGAAAATGAAGCTGCAGACATGTTTTGAAAGATATAAAATAATGGATTGACGATTTATCTGCAGGCCTAGAGTGCTCAGGCTTTACCAGGGTCATGAAGGCAAAACAATCGTTGCAACTGAGAGATACCCCCTCGTGAGTAAAATTACTCGAACACAGAGAAAAATCCACCTATAAAATCGGCATCCCCAACAAGGACCAATACTAATGACATCACAGACGCCAACATTTTGGAGTTGAACCTGTCACTGGTGCAAAAGAAAGAGTCATTCACACAGATGCGAGGAAAGAAGCCTGTCGATCATAAATGCAAACCTTTTGAGGTCTCACCTGCAAACAGTCCAATAACACCACAAGTACTCCCCAGCGGGGTGACATCCAAGATCTCTCAACTCCCCCCCAACTGGGCGGCCATGCTACATCAAAGGAGGAATCATGTCCTGAACCCCCAATCCAGCCATTTTGCATCCCAAGCGAGTAACAGGAGAAAAGGGCTCACCCTCTGTGCTGGCAGCCAGACTGCCAAAGGACATTACATCTATAAAAAAAGAGCTGGAATAGAATGCCAGGGTTTGCAACATAGATTTAAGAAGCACTTCAAAAGCCCAGTGCCATGCAGAAAGGCCGATCTCTCCACCTGAAATATTAGACATTGGACAAGGCAGCGAGTGCCCGAACTGATGACAAGAAAGTGTCACTCCAAAACCAAAAGCGCTTCTTCTCCTTTATTGCAGAGCCACATCACCCCCCAGAAACTAATGAGGCGAGATCTCTTTACTCTGACTCGTCAATGGAGGATGACTTATTTTCACCCCAAACGCTTCATGGACCGGCACACTCCTCAAGCTTCAAGATATCATATATATATATATATATATATATATATATATATATATATATATATATATATATATATATATATATATATATATATATATCAGTCAATATCATGGCAGCATAAACATCTGCACTGATTCCATACATAAAACTATATGAATAAATTGACCAGGCCACACTGTTGGCCACGATACACTCCAAAATTGATCTATGTGGAACCATGCAAACAGTCACTACAATCTAGAGTAGACAATGAAGCAGCAATGTCCTCATACATTTAGAAAAATCTTCATGATGCCTTGGTCAACGAGTGAGCAGACAAGAGAAATATTCTAGGCTCCATATTGCAGATCCTGAAAGAGAAACTACCAAGTAGAAGCAGTGACAGGCCTGTGTCCGACTTGAGCCACGGGGGAATGATTCCGAAAGCCATATCTCTTAGTAAAGCGCTGAAGGTTGGGGCAGAAAACGCTTCTCAGAAAACAGAGGATTGAATAGACTTGACAACACCACCCCCCCCCAGAGCAGCTTCCAAAAACAGTCCTATGGAGTACACTTAATCAGGGCGGAAACCTGAACAATTAACCTTGATGGTGGACTCTACATCAGGCAGAGAAAATCCAGCCATTCCCCCACCCACCAAAAATCAAGACAGAGACACTGTGGAATAAAATCAAACAGGACCATATACACCATTTCCCTTTTTCCATCAATCAAAGGAAAGGAAAAGGCAATTCAACACCAGAACGGGAGCTTGCACCCAATAAAAAACAAGAATGCCATTAATGTGAAACAGAGGAAATACAATGCTGCCAAGGGCTTCTTCTGCAATTTATCTAGTCCAACAACTTCAGCCAAAGATACAGTGAAGGCGACACCCAAAGCCCACCCTGTGCTGCTCACTTCAAGCATAACAGAAGAACCAAAAGGAAACATCTCAACCAATAACCATCAGCCTAGCCCCCTCAGTGAGAATTCAGACCTCATGGACCTCTCAGTTTACTCATTCGATGAAGATAACCAGGAATACTTGGAGTGCAGCAATGAGCTGAAGATGTGGCCGGCGACTGCACTGACACAGCACCAGAAAATGATAACAACATTGTAGATTCCAAAACCAATCTTGCCTCCACTGAAAGAGGCAGGAGTCGGTGGGAGGGCACTAGTAAGGGGAAGGAAGTGACACCATAACCTTGTAAAATAGGAAGGTACCCATTGCAGACAACTCATGCAAGCGACGCAGCCTCTATTTCACATCCTCATGTAAAAGCACCAGAATGCTAACCTAAAATTCCAAGACCAGATTCAGGAGACAAAGATGATAGTCATGATTTTCTCCACCAAAAATGAACAGCATTCTTAAGGATGAAGCCATAAAGCTTTATGCTAGACCAGAACAAATTAACAAACTACAGATGCCAACATCGAGGGCAGAGGCGTAGACATGGTAGGGCCGAAGCGGGCAAGGCACACCCAAAATCTGTAAATGCCCAGTCAGCAGCACTGTGTGGGCATTTACAGATGATAATGTCACTGCGGTGGGCCCAACTACATTAGCTACAGGCCCCACTTGTTTGACAATCCTGGCTATGCCTCTGATCGAGGGAGTCAAACAAGATCCTCTCTGTCCCACAGCTGATGCTAGAGCAGATCCTATCATCAGAGGGTGGCTTCATGCTGAATCAAGAAAATGTATTGAGGCTGTTTCACCACATCCCATCTTTAAGACTCATCAACACGGAAGATATCAAAATAATTGAATTTCTGAAGGAAAGAAAACTAGATAAGGTGATTATGCACCTGACCTCAACCACAATTAAGTCTACTATTTGAAGCAGCTCACTTATTCCTCTCATCGGGCTTCGAAATATTGGCCCTCTCCAACTGTGCAAAAAAAGAATGGCTCACTTGGAACTTTGTAGATAGTTAAAGTGATCGATTAAAGGAGAACAAATGCTCAAAACCAGCCTATGATCCTGTAATGAAAGGTCCAGTGGAGAGGAAGATGGGGAAAGAGCAGTGGTTGACAGTCCAAGAAGAGCCAAGCTGGAAACAAAAGAACAGAATACAAGTCAGAGTTGACTGCAACCAGAGTTCTACGAGCAGGCACATTGAAGATCTAAGCCTCCAAAAGACATCGCTACAATCTTACCCGATAGCAGATGGCTTTATATTTATATCTTTATTTATTTATTTTCACATTTGTAAAGCACACCTAACCCTGAGGCATCTGGGCGCTAGTTTTTATTTTGAAAATACTTAAAGTGTAATGGCAGTGTAGTGACGTATCACTTAACAGTTAAACTTCAGTTTGCTAGTACAACACATATTAATACTTACATGCATAACAAAGGTATACCTTAGCAGTTCAATTTTGGCGGGAAGCATATAGTTGAGTATTATTGGGAAGCATAAAAATGCAGAGTGGTATGAGGGAGGTTGAGGTTAGTTTGGCCGATCTTGTGTGAATAGCCAGACCCAGAAGGAGGATTTAGATCTTAATGAAGAGTGTTTAGTAGCTACCACTGGGAAGCTGTTACCCCCTGCTTTCTGTAATTTGTTTTTGGGAATGGTGAGTAAATGTGTATAGGCTACGGGTGTAGGTCTGTTGAATTTGTTCTTTGTGAATTTGTTGGATAAGTACTTGGGGGCTGTATTCGAGACATATTTGTTTGTCAGGGAGAGGGTTTTGAAAAGGATTTGATCATGGACTGGCAGCCAATGGGCTTTCCTTCTTGCCACACTAATATTATTGTTTTTTGGGATGTTGAGAGCTGCTCTTAGAGTGTTATTTTGGATCATCTAATGATTTTTTATTTTATTGCTATAGTCACTCTCAATATGTCAATCCAGACTGCTGCTTCAAGGCAGCATTGCATCACTATGCCTGGGACCAACACAGGCTGCCACCACCAAATCCTGCCATTTGTAGGGTCACAGTGTTTTTGTAGTTAGGTTTGCCATATTGATGAGGGAAGGCTAAGCGAGTAGTAGGCTTTAAGTAGTCCAGGATTTGGTGGTGGCAGCCTGTGTTGATGGGTGCCTATACTGTGTCCTAGGTGGCAGGTGATACCAGTGGCTCAGAGGCACTTCAAGTAGTCGTGAGGTCACTTCTAGGTGAGGAGCACTAGCAAAGCAATATACTGTGGTGGCCTAGTACACATTTAGGAACATAGGGCATCTCAAGTATGGAGTACTAGCAGACTACATAATATAGTGGGCTAGGGAACATTTAAACAACATGTGTGGCACCCCTGGCACAGATCACTAGCAAAGCAGTATAATATAGCAGCCGAGTACACATTTACCAACATTGGGGCATCTCTAGTGTGGAGCACTATCAAGGTAACATAATGTACTAAGCTAGGGCACATTTTCAAAAAAATATGGGCACCTCTGGTGCAGAACGATAACAATACAGCAAAAAACAATGGTTTGAGGCACGTTCAGTGATTATGATGACTCATATGGGTGGTGGTCTTCTGAGAAGCAACAGGGAATGGCAGTGAATCAGGGTATGCCGCAAAAGCATTCAGTTTTGGGTTAGTGGATGGGGGTTAATATGTAGCTTGGAACCCACTAGCTTGGTCTAGCTTGTGACACACATGTGGGCTTGCCTGCCCAGGAAAACTCAAATTGAATTGGATATGTCGATAGTCAGTGAACAGAAGTCAAGAAGGTGGGATCTTTTAGTTTGCAGCTGTCTAGGTTAGGAAGAGGATCCTTACCGCAGTGTGTCGGAGTTGAGGTACTGTTGGTTATGATGAGTAGGGCAGGCAGTCCCTCCAGTCAGGGACAGGCAGAGACAGGGGACTTTTAAAACGAGCCTTCGAAGATCAGGGGCCAGCTTTCACTAACCGTCCAATTCTATTGGCTCTTAGTAGGAGCTGGCGGCCAATGGGAGCAGCAACTGAGTAGGGTCCAGCTCACAAAGACATGAAAGATGAAGTAATTTTGGAGGTCATATTTGCTTCTTTCCACTGCATCAGAAGCAAACAGGGCACACATGGGATGGATGCCTGCAGGGGTTCCGGAGCCTCGCTTTGCACAAGTTGGCAAAATCATCTTTGAAAATTGCAAAGAACCAAAACAGCGACCATGCATTAGTCAAAATGACATGTGACACAGGCCTGATGCGCAGGCATGACGTCTTGCAATGCACACTTGAAGTGATACAACGTAGGAACTGCTTGCGCATGAACCTGTCAGATACAATACACTTTGTGAATGGCTTCAAAGAAAAAATAAAACATACGCCTTTGGACACTAACTATACTGCACTATTGGTCGAATTCAGTGCAAGTGGGACAAGCAAGAGGAAACATTACTTCTTTCCGAGACATAGATTTGATCAGAAGGTCGCTAGCAAAAGGAAAAAATTAGAACAAACCTTCGGAATATCAGCCAAAAAAAACCTGAGGCGAGCTCTCTATTGTTAGGCAAGATTGCATGCAGTAACCCTATGGGAGACTACACCAGCCTTGTCCTCTTCGCAGTAGCTAACCCAACCTTTGGTACGGCCTGTACTACACAAGTTGGTAGAGTGACTGAACAGCCAGGCTTATCTCAAGAGAGGTCCAGGTGAGCTGTAGGGTTGCAACATAGAGTTTCACAGTGACAAATATTGAAATGACACGTATACTCAATGTTCTTGATTAAATGATTATTTATTAATTTAACAGTCAGTATTCTTTAGAAGGGGAGCAATTGGCAACAATAAAATACACTTTAAAAATACACTCCTTCAGTTTCAGTTAAGGAAGTAGATATCCTTTTGGGATGTCACAAAAACACTGCCTACACCCTAAGGTGACTTCCATAGCTAGGACACTGTGGACATTAATATATCACTTAACACTTAGATGCAATACTGGGGTTGTGGAAAAAGGGAAAAGTTAGGGAAGGAAACAATGGTTAACAAGTTTGTCTGAACAGGTAAGTACTTTACAATCCCCCAATGAACTATAGGTTAACCCTTTCCCAGCTATACCAGTAAGTTATGTATGACTTTTTGGAGGGACAGATCAACACAAAGTCAGAGGGTAAGAAGAGTCTGCAGGGAGCCAGGCCAGCCGATGTCAGCTGAGCAAAGTCTAGGAGAGCTGAGGCGCTTCTTGAGGATAGCACAAACGTCTTGCACAATGTTAAAGAGAGGTTTGCAGGAAAAAGAATCACTGTTGGGCCACAAGCTGGGAGGCTTGTGAGAAGCAAATATGCAAGCAACTCTTCAAAAGGCAGCAAATGCAAGTCTCCAATGAGAAAAAGAAAGCTACACACAACCAGAGGTAAGTGCCCCTACTTACACAGTACCCTGAGTGTTCCTGTTGTAGTCCTGCAGATCCTGTTGTTGCAGGGCCCCAGTCATGGGGAAAAGAGAGAGGACGTCTGGGGACTCCTGTACTATGGTTTGAAAGTAGGCATCAGCAATGGGCACAATTCAGATCGGCAATATTTCGCAGTTTCAGCTACTCGCAAATACCACCACTGCTCTCCTTGCTTCTGGGGTCCAGCACTCTGTTGAGTTGGCTCAGGCTTGGATAGTCCTGCTTTGAGGGTATCCTTAAGATTTTCCCGGAGCTCTGCTCCAATTTAAATACGATGCACTCGATACTGGTGTTCCTGTCCCCTGTCACTGGCTTCCAGCAGCAGCAAAGAAGTACAGCCAGCAGAGAGAGAGGTTCCAGTCAAGTTTGTCTTGGGGTCAGTTGGTCCCACCAACCCAAGGGAAGAAGTCGTCCATTCTGGGCTTCTCTAGTTGATTCAAAATATGGAGCTTCAGCACTTCAGCAATGGTCCAGAAGAGTGCAGGTTCCTTCGTCCAGTGGTCGACTCTGTCATTCACACAGCAGGGTGGCTGACCTCCAAGGATAGCAAGCCAGCCAATCACCATTGGATGCATTCCTGTAACCAAGGAGACTAAGCACAGGGAGTTTCGGGAACCTCCCTTGCTTCCTGCCCTGCCAGACATGCTGGAGCCAGAGGTGGGTGAATCACGCCAAAGATGAAATGAACAAAGGGACCAAATCTGGTTTGGCGCGCAGAGTAAATTTCAAGAAGACCCTTACAATCAAGAAATAGCAAAAAAAGAGGACCGGGGACATTTTGACAAAATGGGCACCCATGGGTGCAATATAGCAGCTGAGGATTCAGCCTACGGCCAAACGCACAATGGTAAGAAATTAAACCACTGCCACCAGCCATTAACTGTACAAAATGTTACATGAGTAGTTAGACAAAGGGAACACTAAGTAATCCCCCCACCCCAGCGCTCCACATATGATGGTGTATGCTTGGTATACAAAGAGAAAAAGGTAAGTAAAGTCAATTTCACTTTACTACTCTTGGAAACAGTAGTTTATTCAAGAGAAGGTATTTAAATCTTAACATAAATCAAAAGGACTTCTCTGTGACACTGCACTAAAGGTGCTGTGTGTCACAATACAAAAAGTTGATGCCTATGGAGTTTGTCAAACTTCAAAACCAAAAGAAAAACAGGGTTCAAATCAGAGAAAAATACATGAGAGAGTGAGTAAAAGGTCTCACTCACTCCAGGATAAAAATTAAAAGTACTAAATTCCAGCAAAAGATCTGGGGTCTCTAATGTAGAAGGGAATTGGTACAGAAATGAGAATTCTCCCTAACATTCGCCCCCCTCAGACTTAGGGACAGGAAGATTTAATCCATCCCTGGATGAATCTCCTAATCCAGTCGGTACTTTCTGGAGAGACCATCAGCATTTTGGTGATAACACACTGACCTGTGTTATATGGTGAAATCAAATCCCTGGAGTCTGATTGACCATCTTAACAATTTGGGGTTCTCCCCCTTCATTTGCATTAACTAACTCAAGGGTTGGTCGTCTGTCTGAATGATAAAAGTAGATCCATAAAAGTATGGTCTAAACTTCTTCAGAGACCACACAATGGCAAAACACTCATGTGCAATAGTTGCACACCTTGTTGCACGGTCCTTCAGTTTCCTACTGATGAAGCAGATAGAGTGTTCCCTGCCTTTCTAATCCAGCTGACTGAAAACTGCACCTATTCCTGTATTAGAAGCATCTGTCTGTACAATAAAGGATTAGTTGTAGTGAGGAGCTCTCAAGACTGGAGATTGACAAAGGGCATTCTTAAGTCCTTCAAAGGCTAGCGTGCACTCCTCATTCCACCTGACCTTCTTGGGGAATTTGGATGAGGAGATCACATTCAAGGAAGAAGTTATGGTCCTATAGTTCTCAATGAGGTTCCTATAGTACCAGTCAGACCTAAAAAGGCTCTCATCTGGGTTTGAGAAGTAGGAGTGGCCCAGTCTTGTACAGCTTGTACTTTGTTAGGCAATAGCCTTATTTCACCTCCTCCTACATCATTTCAAAGGCAGTCGACTTTGCTCCAACCAATTTGACATTTACTAGCCTTTGTGGTCAGACCGGCCTGTTCAAGAGCCTGCAAAATGTATCCAAGGTGGCCAAGATGCTCTTCCCAAGTGGGGCTGAACACTGCAATGTCATCCAAGTATGCCATGCAGAAGTCCTCCATCCTATTCAGAAATGGATTCACCATCCTTTGGAATGTAGCAGGTGCATTCCGGAGTCCAGAAAGCATAACCTTAAACTGGTAGAGGCCTATTGGGGTACAAAAAATGCAATTTTCATCTTGGCATGGTCCGTCAGAGCTGTTTGCCAATAGCCTGATGTTAGGTCAAATGTGCTGAGGAACTTGGCTCAACCAAGTTTATCCAGCAGCTCAACTGTCCTAGGTTGAGGATGGGCATCAGTCATGGTAACTAAATTAAGAGTGCTACAGTCCACACAGAATCTCAACTCCTTGGATCCTGCCTTTGGCTCCCCAGCCAACCTCAGACCAACCAATGAATCTTGTCTTACCCTTTTCTCCAACCAAGACCTTCTTAGTCACCCCTAGACCAGGCACCCCTATTCAGTTCACCCTTCCCAACTGCTTCCCCTCTGGCAATCCGTTTTGTGACCCTCACAACACACTTCATCATCTCTTGCCTCTGTGAGAAGCCTCCTTTTCGTTCACTTCACTGGCTGCCAACCAGGGCATAAAGTGTCAATGCACTAGACACATGATCTTGACTGAGTGTTAGCACACATGCCCTGGTGGCTCCTCAGTTTATTTCAGACCAACCGTAAAAAACCTTTTCAAAATGTTTTGGTTCACCAATTTCTTCCACCCCAGACATCCTCAGTCACCCTGGACCTGACACGCCCTTCCAATTCGCTCTCCCTTCCTGCTGCCCTCCAGGCCATCCGTGTTGTGATCCTGGGAACACACATCACCATCCAACTACTCTTGTTGTTATTTTGAGGCTGACACGCCCCCCCTCGTTCACTTCACTGGCTGCGAATCAGGGCTCCACTTGTCAATCACTCATCACGCATCAACCACCAATCACAATTGAGCCTTCTCTCTCCAATCAGGAAGCAAGTGCTTTATCCCGGATGGTTGCACTCACTTCCTGACTGGAACCATACGGATCGGATGCTTCAACCAGTTACAGGTACAAACTCCAGCCCTGCTCCAGCCAGCCCGAGGCCCCACGTGCTGCTACATTGGCACGCTGCCTCTTCCTCTCGGGCCCCCCATCCTTTTTAAGTCTGAGCACATGGACCAGCTCACTGGCCTTATCCATTCTCCCAATTCTGATGGGCTCACCACACGGATTCCCACACGGGCACAACACAATCTGCATCAGTCTGCTCTCTGCTTGCTACATCCCAGCAACGGACGCCCTGCAGCTGCATGGTCGCCCCCACAGCAGTTCCTGCATGTCAGCAGCCCCCTGGATACATGCACGCTGACCTCCTCAGCACCACCTTGCAATAGGGGTTTCCCACCCAGGACACACTGGACCACTGGTGCCCCCTCACCACTGGGGCTCAATGGTTTACGGCGCATTCCAGCCGTGATCCGCCAGCACACCAAAACCCCAACACTGGACCACAATTGGACCATCCGCTACGCACACCCTCATGCGGTTCCCTAGCCACCAACTCGACCATCCACAATCTCGTGGCACACCCTTTGCGCACGGGGTAATGTGCCCTCACCATACATGCGGGATGCTGCCCTTCGCAGCACTAGGTCCTTCCGCACGACTGCCCTCCAACCCGGGCCCATGGGCTCATTTCTTCACCCCCATTACTCGACCATCAAGGAGCCACTTGGCCCTTCACCCCCAACCAACACAGGCCCCACCCTGACCAACTTCACCTCATCCCAGCAATTGCGTGCAACCATAGCCCTGCCACCTTCTTCATATTTATATGACCTAGCAAGCTTCCACACCTTACCCTATCCAGGGCCAATTGCTAATCCGCAAAACTATAGCCCAACCATCATCATTCTTTCAGATGTGCTAACAAGCCTCAACCCAGAACCCTATTTAAGGTCACTTGCCTACTGTCACGCTCACCTGATTCCCACGGAGGCGCAGGTCTGGCTTCGAGTGCTGATGCTTCTTCTATGGTGAAGCGCAGGACTCTGAAGATGGACTCACTGGCTCGCAGGAATATTCCCCTGTGCGTGAAAAGGGAGTATTACCTACTGACGGAATAATGCTCAAGCCTCCCACTCCCTTCCAACCCTCCACGATACCCTTCCTGGATTCCCCGTGAAGTCTCACCTTAGGGTCTGGAAGGATAAGTTCTCCATCCTGCTTCTGATGCAGGGGCACGTTGAAACCCAGTTACTTCACTGGATTGAGGTTTGATGGGAGTTCAAATAAGCTTGACTATTCAGGGTAGGCGCTGTAAGAGTTCTGTAGCAAGTTCAAAAGTTCAAGCTTAATAATAATGTTCATTGTCTTATTGCAGCAAGCGCTAACGCTTATGTCTTTTTCCCCTTAGGGGCCGGGGTTCGGAATGCCGGAGATTTGGCGCCGACCCGAAGTGAAACGTGCAGTTCCAGTAAATGACAGGTAAGTTCTGGATGAGCGTTCGAGTAATGTCTTTGCATTCGCTCATTCAATGTCTTTGTCTTTTTTCCCCATAGGGGCCGGGGTCCGGAATGCCAGGAAGCGGCAGGATACAAAATGAAATGGGAATGACCCAACAGGTAAGTCTTAGAAGGAAACTGAGCTTTTCCTATTCCCTTCCTTCTCTCACCTTGTGTTCTTGTCTTTTTCTCTCTAGGCTCTGGGAAGTGGCTGCGGATCCGGACGATCGCTGCTGAAGATGGAGGTGCCCAGGAAAGGTGAGTGAAATGCAGCGCTGCAGCGATCGAAGCGAAATGCTTTTAAAATGATGTCTTCCCTTTCAGGATCGTCGGTGTGAAGTCTCCGTGATGCAGCTTTAGCAGGTAAGGTCTTCTTTCTCTCCAATTCTCTCTTAGCAGGTGACCCAGGATGCTGACAGGCGTGGCTGAAGTCCAGATGCAGGAGCTGACACGGTGAGCATCCAGCTGCGAGGAGCAGAACAACGCGAACCGTGAGTTGCTGATCGGGCGTGGTTTAAATAGCTTTGGAAGAAGTTCCAGGTATCCTTCCACCGATCAGGTATGTATCCTTCCCCGACCACACCCAGGGGAAAGTAGTTCCACAGGTAAAGTAGTTCCATTCAGGCCTCAAGAGGGCCTGGATGTAGCAGCATGGTCTGCATCAGGTAAGTGCACCTTAAAATACTTGAACACATGTCTAGCTTTATGAGCCTGGCGCCTAAGGCGCCAGGGCTGTGTCCAAAGGGCCCCAGCTTGGGCCCGCTGGCACTTCCCTGGGGGAAATGATGCCTGCCTCTGTGGTTGCTGGGTCGGACCGGGCTCCTTGGAGGCAGGCATCATGACAGTACCCCCCCTCAAGGCCCCTCCCAAGGTTGTTCCCTCCGGGGGTTTAGGCTTGTTCGGAAATCTCCGGTGGAACCTTTGTATTAATCGATTAATCGAGGTGCGTGAACATGGTTACTAGGCTCCCACGATCTCTCCTGAGGTCCATATCCCTTCCAGTCAACAAGATAGAAGAGTTTGGACTTTAACACATTGGAGTCTAAAATGTCTTTAACTTCGAATTCTAATTCCCCTTCAATTTGAACTGGGTCTGGAGGCTTGGACAGTCGGGTCCCTGGTTGTACTGGCTTCAAAAGTGATGCATGAAAAACTGGACGAATACGCATGTTAGACGGTAAATCCAGTTTAAAGGCCACGGGATTGATTATAGCCTTGATGGGATAAGGTCCTATGAATCTGGGATTGAAGGTTCGCGGGCCCTTGAGGGGTAAATGTTTTGTTGCTAGCCATACCTGATCTCCTACTTGGTAAGGAGGAGTTTTACTTCGGTGCAAATCAGCGTTTTCTTTATACTTTTTCTTGGCTTGCTGTAAATGAGTTGCAGCTTCTTTGAAGGCTCGGGTTATTGTGGAATGCAGATGATTTACTGCGGGCATTTCCAGGGTCAGAGGTGGATCTAGATCAGAGGTCCGAGGATGGTGACCATACAAAGTATAAAAAGGAGTTTGTCCGGTTCCAGAATGCACTGAATTGTTGTATGCATATTCTGCGATCCAAAGGATGTCTTTCCAATTTAACTCGGATTGGTGTAACATGCACCGAAGATATTGCTCGAGAGTCTGATTGGTTCTCTCGGTTTGTCCGTCGGTCTGGGGGTGGTGGCTGGTGGATAGCCGCACATCTATTTGTGCTAGTTGGCAACACTTCTTCCAAAAATGGGAGATAAATTGACTTCGACGATCCGAGACTAATATGGAAGGAAAACCATGTATGCAAACTATATTCTCCAGAAATTCCTTGGCCAAGGTGGAAGCTGAAGGCAAACCTTTTAAAGGGATAAAGTGGGCCATTTTGGAGAATAGATCGACAATTACAAGGATAGTGTTGTAACCAGCACAAGGAGGCAGGTCAGTTATAAAGTCCATTGACAAGGTGTGCCATGGTGTCGGTGGAATATCCAAGGGTTGAAGTAGGCCGGCTGGCCTTTTCTTTTGACCCTTGTTTTGGGCACAAATTCCGCAAGACAATACAAAAGACGTTATGTCTTTTCTCCAAGAAGGCCACCAGAAGTGGCGTTTGATTTTTTCCTCCGTTTTAGCGATACCAGGGTGTCCTTCCATTAATGATTCATGATGATGGGCAATAACAAGTTCTTGCAATTCTTTACTAGGCAGAAACAACCGCTCCTGGAAGTAGGGTAAGTCATCCTTAACGGTGTAATGAGGACCCTTTTGACTCCATTCCAGTAAGGCTGAAGAGTCTAGAAGTTGTTTTACTTGCGTTTGGATGTCCTCAATAGTTTGCAATGAAGTTAGGCCTAAGATTCTTTGTTCAGGTATGATTGGCACAGGTTCTAAACTCGAATTGGGTTCTTCCATGCCAATCCGGGATAAGGCGTCCGCTTTACCATTCTTGCAGCCAGGGCGATAGGTAATAACAAAATCAAATTCCGCAAAGAATAGAGCCCATCGGAGTTGTCGTGAAGATTGAGCCTTGGCCGTCTTTAAATACTGTAAATTTCTGTGGTCCGTAATTACGGTGATGGTGTGTCTTGTACCGAGAAGGTAGTGACGCCAAGCCTTGAAAGCAGATTTAATAGCCAGTAACTCTTTGTCGGTAATTGCATAGTTGATTTCAGGAGGAGAAAATTTCCTGGACCAAAAGGCCACAGGGTGTAGTTGGTTAGTTTCTGGGTCTCTTTGCGACAGGACAGCTCCCATGGCCGAACTGGATGCGTCGGTTTCCACAATGTAAGGGAGATCTGGGTGCGGGTGCTTCAATATAGGTGCAGAGGTGAATTTGGTTTTCAGGTCCTGAAAGGCTTATTCGGCCTCAAGAGTCCATTCAAAGCGTTTGTTTTTCTTTAGGAGAGCTGTGATGGGTTGGACTGTTCGGGAAAATTCCGGGATGAATCTTCGATAGAAATTGGCGAAGCCGAGCATGCTCTGAACTCCCTTCACCGAGCTAGGAGATGGCCATTTGAGGATGGCGTCCACCTTTCGCGAGTCCATTCGGACTCCTTGAGGTGTCAGGATGAATCCGAGAAACTCCACTTCTGTGGTAAGAAAAACGCATTTTTCGAGCTTTGCAAATAGTTTGTGCTGGCGCACTTTCTCAAAAACTGCCCTAACATGTTTTCTGTGATCGGATTCTGAAGAGGAGAACACCAGGATGTCGTCAACGTAAACAATGACACAGACGTCGATAAGTTCCCGGAGAACATCATTCATAAAGTACTGAAAGGCAGCAGGTGCATTGCACAAACCGAAGGGCATCACCTGATATTCGAAGAGCCCAAATTTGGTGCGGAATGCAGTCTTCCATTCGTCGCCTTCTTTTATACGCACCAGGTGATAAGCTCCTCGGAGATCTAACTTGGTGTACACACAAGCGTCTTTCACCTGGTCGATAAGCTCAGGGATCAGGGGCAGAGGATAACGATTCTTAATCGTTATTTGATTTAGGGCGCGATAGTCTATACATGTTCTAAGGTCGCCCTCTTTTTTCAGCACGAAGAACAGAGCTGAGGAGACAGGAGACTTGGACGGGCGAATAAAACCATTGGCTAGGTACTGATCTAAATACTGACGCAAATGTAGGTTCTCAGGTTCCGTAAGAGCATAAATCCTACTACAAGGTAGTTGAGCATTGGGTACCAGATCGATTTGGCAATCATAAGACCGATGGGGAAGTAACGTGTTAGCCTGTTCCTTCTGAAAAACGTCTTGGAATTCTTGGTATTCTGACGGTAGCTGTACAGGGGTGGAAGTTGCTGAGGTTAGACCCATAACTGGATTTCTTGGGTAACAAGTTGGTTCACAATCAGGAAAACTTATCTTCTTTGCTCGCCAGTCAATTCTGGGATTATGTGTTTCTAACCAAGGAATTCCAAGAATTACTTGAAATTGTGGGGCCTTGATCACATCAAACACGATTGCTTCCCGATGTCCATCCTGACCCACCAGTGTCATTTCAACAGTGGAATGCGTTACAGGCCCTGAAGCTATTTCGGTTCCATCTACTGTAGTAATGACATCTTGGGTTACTTTCGGGCGGAGAGGGAGCTTAATCCTGGAAGCCAATTCACGGTCTATGTAATTTCCAATAGCTCTACTGTCGATGTATGCTTTTATAGCATGCAACAGCTGAGGCTGTTTTGGGTCCACGAGCACCATTGGCATGACAAAATGCGAGGTCAAAGTGTTTGTTTTCAAGCTTGGCAAGCGGACCCCTATGCTTGTCGGGCTAGGTCGTTTCCCAAATGAGGTGTCAATAAATCGTTATCAGTGGCTCCAACCACCTTCTTAGGTGGTTTAACCGGACAATTTCGAAGAAAGTGACCGGAAGTCCCGCAATACAGGCAAAGTTGCATTTGCCGCCTTCTCTCTCGTTCCTTCTGTGTTAATGGTCCTTTAACACCGCCGATTTGCATAGGTTCGGATACGTCGGTACTCTTGGAGTTAGCGTGGGTTTTGATCGGTACTCGGGTTTCGTACTTGAACCGATCTGCTTTTCTATTTTGAAGTCTGTTATCAAGTTGAACCACCAAGTCTATGTAGTCTGCGCAGACCTGGGGTGGATCTACTATCTGAGCTAGAACATCCTTAAGCTCTCCGCGCAGGCCTCGATGAAACAATGTGATCCTTTTGTTTTCTGGCCATCCAGTTTCCACAACCAGTCTATTAAAGGTGGCAACGTAAGACAGAAGTTCCTGATTACCTTGTCGTAAGGATAGCAGTTCGTTATCAAGGGCCTGTCCTTGAGAGTGTCAAGCAAACAATCTTTCCATGCTGGCCTGGAAACCCTGAAAATTCTGGAGAATGGGATCATCCTGATTTACCAATGGAATAGACCAATCGGCAGCACTGCCACTGAGGTAAGATAGTATAAAGGCTACCTTGGTCTGGTCGTTAGGGAAGGCCCCGGGTCTGCATAGAAAGTGTAAACGACATTGGTTCATAAAGACGGCATATTTCTTGGGATCCCCCGCAAAACGTTCAGGCGGGGCCAAAGGCATGTGTCCAGGTCGATTGATTTGTACCGGGTTTTTCAAACCCATTGATTTGGAAGTATCTCCGGAATTAGGTAAAGGAGTGTGCCCTGCCTGGGCCTGCAATAACCTTTTGGCCAGGTCATCTGTTCTTTCCTTGGATAGGATCAGTTCTCTTTTGAGAGCGTTAGTCTCCTGGCGGGCTGAGAGCACTTCTGCCCGTAACTCCCCCAAAAGCTGGGCCAGCTGATCTGTCTCGGAAGTCTAAATAGCGCCCGGGTGGGAAATTGTGGGTAGGCTTCGCGTTCTGTCACGCTCACCTGATTCCCACGGAGGCGAAGGTCTGGCTTCGAGTGCTGATGCTTCTTCTATGGTGAAGCGCAGGACTCTGAAGATGGACTCACTGGCTCGCAGGAATATTCCCCTGTGCGTGAAAAGGGAGTATTACCTACTGACGGAATAATGCTCAAGCCTCCAACTCCCTTCCAACCCTTCACGATACCCTTCCTTGATTCCCCGTGAAGTCTCACCTTAGGGTCTGGAAGGATGAGTTCTCCATCCTGCTTCTGATGCAGGGGCACGTTGAAACCCAGTTACTTCACTGGATTGAGGTTTGATGGGAGTTCAAATAAGCTTGACTATTCAGGGTAGGCGCTGTAAGAGTTCTGTAGCAAGTTCAAAAGTTCAAGCTTAATAATAATGTTCATTGTCTTATTGCAGCAAGCGCTAACGCTTATGTCTTTTTCCCCTTAGGGGCGGGGGTTCGGAATGCCGGAGATTTGGCGCCGACCCGAAGTGAAATGTGAAGTTCCAGTAAATGACAGGTAAGTTCTGGATGAGCGTTCGGGTAATGTCTTTGCATTCGCTCATTCAATGTCTTTGTCTTTTTTCCCCATAGGGGCCGGGGTCCGGAATGCCAGGAAGCGGCAGGACCCGAAATGAAATAGGAATGACCCAACAGGTAAGTCTTAGAAGGAAACTGAGCTTTTCCTATTCCCTTCCTTCTCTCACCTTGTGTTCTTGTCTTTTTCTCTCTAGGCTCTGGGAAGTGGCTGCGGATCCGGACGATCGCTGCTGAAGATGGAGGTGCCCAGGAAAGGTGAGTGAAATGCAGCACTGCAGCGATCGAAGCGAAATGCTTTTAAAATGATGTCTTCCCTTTCAGGATCGTCGGTGTGAAGTCTCCGTGATGCAGCTTTAGCAGGTAAGGTCTTCTTTCTCTCCAATTCTCTCTTAGCAGGTGACCCAGGATGCTGACAGGCGTGGCTGAAGTCCAGATGCAGGAGCTGACACGGTGAGCGTCCAGCTGCGAGGAGCAGAACAACGTGAAGCGTGAGTTGCTGATCGGGCGTGGTTTAAATAGCTTTGGAAGAAGTTCCAGGTATCCTTCCACCGATCAGGTATGTATCCTTCCCCGACCACACCCAGGGGAAAGTAGTTCCACAGGTAAAGTAGTTCCATTCAGGCCTCAAGAGGGCCTGGATGTAGCAGGATGGTCTGCATCAGGTAAGTGCACCTTAAAACACTTGAACACATGTCTAGCTTTATGAGCCTGGCGCCTAAGGCGCCAGGACAGGGGTCCAACATGAGCCTGGCGCCTAAGGCGCCAGGGCTGTGTCCAAAGGGCCCCAGCTTGGGCCCGCTGACACTTCCCTGGGGGAAATGATGCCTGCCTCTGGGGTTGCTGGGTCGGACCTGGCTCCTTGGAGGCAGGCATCATGACACCTACCTGCTCCATCACAAGCCAGCTCGACAATCTTTTTGGTAGGCACCTGCATCTAGGTCAATCTTTAATTTTTTTCCTGCATCAACCCCATGCCCCGCAACCCTGCATTAACTTCTCCTTCACACATTTTTTTCCCTCCTTCTTTCCTTGGTACTGTGTCTGCTTTGCATCAACATAATATGTCTAACAAATATGCCTTTGTTATGTACTATTGATGATTACTTATGATTTTCAATGCCTTACTGTTCATTTCAAATCACCACAACTCACCCCTCACCACTTGTCTGGATACACATGTCATGCTGATCAACTTGCTAAACAACCTGTTATCACCTACGCATCTTTATGACAAGCCCTGATTGACCAACTTGATTATGTTGCCACCACCAATGTTGTTCCAGACAATGCTACTGCGCCGCCCATTTTCTCACACACCTATCACTCCAAACCCCTCACCCATCACAGCCTTGATAAAGACTATGGTCGAATAAACACGCATCGCCTTTTTTGTTTCACCACATTTGGCACAAGATGCCACAATTGTCATGCTGTAGCAGAACATTAAAACACCATGTACAACAATAACTCAAGACTGAATTGTCAATAACTTCCAATAAGTATCAAGAGTGTCAAATATTGGACCACCAATAACTGCCAGCTCCCATACCAAACAAGGATTTGTCAGCCCACCTTGATTCAACAGAACTTTGCACTCCTCCTGTTGTTGCAGAGTCAGATCATAAGAGAGATTAACTTTTTCAATCTTTCCATCGAAAGGTTGTCCCCTGAGGAGGTCAGACAAAGGTTCACTCTCCTCCTCCTCCTGATCAGATGATAGAAGCAAAGCTCCTTGTTGTGGTCTGGTAACATAAGCTTTTAGGCGGTTAGTGTGGTAGACCCTGGGGGCCTCCTTGGGAATGCCCAGGTACACTAAATGATTGACCTCTCCAAGTTTGCCCACAACCTTGAAGAGTCCAATCCATTTATCATGTAAGAGCATCTGCATTGTAGGTACCATAACTAGAACAAGCTGGTCTGGAGTAAACTCAAGCATGTTGGCCTTCCGGTCATGGCAATGTTTGACCAGAGCCTGACCTGCTTTCAAGTTATTAGAAGCGTCTGTCATCATTTGTGCCATTCTCCTTCACTTTCCAACCCTTCCTTGATTAGGGCCAAAGGACCTCTAACTGGATGACCATAGAGCAGCTCAAAGGGGCTGAATGCAACCCCTTCTTGAGGAACTTCTCTATAAGCAAAGAGAAGGCATGGTAGTAAAAGGTCCCACTGTCTTCTAAGTGGTTCTTCTAAAGCACCTATCATGCTCTACATAGATGTGTTAAACCTCTCCTACAATCCATTGGTTTGGGGATGGTAGGCTGTTGAGAACCTGTAGGTCACTCCACAGTTTTTCCACATGGTCTGCATGCAGTGGGACATACAATTTGATCCCCTGTCTGAGATGACCTCCTTAGGAATACCAGCCCTGGTAGAAATACCAAGGAGGGCCTTAGCCACTGCCTGAGCAGTAACAGTGCTCATAGATATGGCTTCAGGATACCTGGTAGCATTGTCTACGACAACCAATATAAATTGGTTGCCTGAAGAAGTGGGAGTGACAAGGGGACCAACAATGTCAATCCCTACCCACTCAAAAGGAACTCCCACCACTAGGAGGGGCACCAAGGGTAGCACATTCTTGGCTCCACTCTTGCCAGAAGTCTGACAAGTGTGACAGCTTCTACAGAACGTATCTACATCAGACCCCATCTTGGGCCAGTAGAAATACAGAGATATCCTTTCTTTGGTCTTCTTGAAATTCAAGTGACCAGCCAGAGGAATCTCGTGAGCTAACTGTAAAAACTGAGGTCTCAACGGCTGGGGCACTACAAGTCTTCTGTAGTCCCCTGAGGTAGACACAATAGGATCACTTTAGAGTAAGCTATCCTACCAGTACAGCTTGTGCTTCCCTGGCTCTTGGCCTTCCAGCTGGGAAGCTGCCTGTTGGCAAAGTCCTTCAAGAGTAGGAGACTCTCTTTGACCACTGCTGAAGTCTGCCGTAGAGGGTCCCCTTCTGCCAGTAAAGACTGCAGCTCAGGATGGTCTTTAGGATTCAGATCTCCAACATAGGGAGGGACTTCATCTAGCTCTGTTTCACCAGTAGCTGTTTCACCACTTTCTGGTTGGCCCTCCCACTCATCCTCAGCTGGGGGAGGGGTCACTGGGATGACCTTGGACTGTCCTCTCGGGGAAGTCCATGTCCTTTGAACAGGTGTGATATCTTTCTTTCTTCCTGAGACCTTAGGTTTCCCCTTTGTCTCCTTCTTTGGCCTGGAATTAGAAGGGTGTTGGTCCTATGGACTGGGGGTTATAGGTACTTCTGTAACCTCCCATTGAGAATCATCTAAAGTTGCCTCTCTGGCCAATCTGATCAGCTCTTGCTTCCTGGGGGTACCCGATACAACTCCAAGAGTCTTTAAGTCATTCCCCAACAGGACTCTACCAGGCACCTCATTTGTACACTGAAATGTATTCTTACAGTCTTATTATTGTGCTGGATGAGAGCTTGAAGTATTGGAACCATCTGGATTGGGCCTCCAGCATGTGTAGTGTGACCTTTGGGTGCCTTACCAACACCCTCAGGTTTGAAAAAACGGTCATCCACCACTGTTATGGTTTCCACAGTGTCTCTAATGGCAGGTGTCTCCTGACCATTCACAAGTACACTGTCCTTGTAATATTCTTTTGTGTTATCTGGAATGGAGTTGTACACATCCACATTATATTGTTGCCACAGACCCAGGGACACTAAAGAAATATTGTCTGAGACTCCAATTGGGTCTTCAGACAACATTTGAAAGTTACTGCTTGCCATATGAACTTCTCCCTCGGGGATGAAAGCTAAGGAGGCAGTGTGGACCCTTGAAGGTTTACCCTTACACCTGGGATCCCCTTACACATGGTCAGTTGACCAACAAGCATGACATTTACCAAATGTTCTTTGGAATGGGGTATTCTGTTGACCTCCCTCTGGTTTAGCACCAGATGTTTCACTAGACTGACCTGGTTTCCCATGGGGCTTACCCTTTTTAGGTTTGTGGCCCTCTGTTGGGTGGTTGGAATTAGAATCCTCTTTTTCCTCTTTCATGTGCTGCTTCCCCTCATCTTTTTTGTGAGTGGCCCAGAGTCCTTGTGAGTGTCCCTGTCGGCAACCCACAAGTCATTTGTGCCATTCTCCATCACTTTCCAACCCTTCCTTGATTAGGGTCAAAGGACCTCTGTCTGGATGACCATAGAGCAGCTCAAAGCGGCTGAATGCAACCCCTTCTTGAGGAACTTCTCTATAAGCAAAGAGAAGGCATGGTAGTAAAAGGTCCCACTGTCTTCTAAGTGGTTCTTCTAAAGCACCTATCATTCTCTTCATAGTTCTGTTAAACCTCTCCTACAAACCATTGGTTTGGGGATGGTAGGGTGTTGAGAACTTGTAGGTCACTCCACAGTTTTTCCACATGGTCTGCATGCAGTGGGACATACAATTCGATCCCCTGTCTGAGATGACCTCCTTAGGAATACCAACCCTGGTAGAAATACCAAGGAAGGCCTTAGCCACTGCCTGAGCAGTAACAGTTCTCATAGGCATGAATTCAGGATACCTGGTAGCATTGTCTACCACAACCAATATAAATTGGTTGCCTGAAGAAGTGGGAGGGACAAGGGGACCAACAATGTCAATCCCTACCCACTCAACAGGAACTCCCACCACCGGGAGGGGCACCAAGTGTAGCACATTCTTGGCTCCACTCGTGCCAGAAGTCTGACAAGTGGGACAGCTTCTACAGAATGTATCTACATCAGACCCCATCTTGGGCCAGTAGAAATACAGAGATATCCTTTCTTTGTTCTTCTTGAAATTCAAGTGACCAGCCAGAGGAATCTTGTGAGCTAACTGTAAAAACTGGGGTCTCACCGGCTGGTGTACTACAAGTCTTCTGTAGTCCCCTGAGGTTGACACAATAGGATCACTTTAGAGTAAGCCATCCTCCCAGTACAGCCTGTGCTTCCCTGGCTCTTGGCCTTCCAGCTGGGAAGCTGCCTGTTGGCAAAGTCCTTCAAGAGTAGGAGACTCTCTTTGACCACTGCTGAAGTCTGCCGTAGAGGGTCCCCTTCTGCCAGTAAAGACTGCAGCTCAGGATGGTCTTTAGGATTCAGATCTCCAACATAGGGAGGGACTTCATCTAGCTCTATTTCACCAGTAGCTGTTTCACCACTTTCTGGTTGGCCCTCCCACTCATCCTCAGCTGGGGGAGGGGTCACTGGGATGACCTTGGACTGTCCTCTCGGGGAAGTCCATGTCCTTTGAACAGGTGTGATACCTTTCTTTCTTCCTGAGACCTTAGGTTTCCCCTTTGTCTCCTTCTTTGGCCTGGACTTAGAAGGGTGTTGGTCCTATGGACTGGGGGTTATAGGTATTTCTGTAACCTCCCATTGAGAATCATATAAAGTTGCCCCTCTGGCCAATCTAATCGGCTCCTGCTTCCTGGGGGTGCCCGATACAACTCCAAGATCTTTAAGTCATTCCCCAACAGGACTCGAGCAGACACCTAATTTTGTACACTGAACGGTATTCTTACATTCTTATTATTGCACTGGATGAGAGCTTGAAGTATTGGAACCATCTTGATTGGGCCTCCAGCATGTTTAGTGTGACCTTTGGGTGCCTTACCAACATCCTCAGGTTTGAAAAAACAGTCATCCACCACTGTTATGTTTTCCCCAGTGTCTCTAATGGCAGGTGTCTCCTGACCACTCACAAGTACACTGTCCTTGTAATATTCTTTTGTGTTATCTGGAATGGAGTTGTACACATCCACATTCTGTTGTTGCCACAGACCCAGGGACACTAAAGAAATATTGTCTGACACTCCAATTGGGTCTTCAGCCAACATTTGAAAGTTACTGCTTACCATATGAACTTCTCCCTCAGGGATGAAAGCTAAGGAGGCAGTGTGGACCCTTGAAGGTTTACCCTTACACCTGGGATCTCCTTACACATGCACAGTTGACCAATAAGCATAACATTTACCAAATTTTCTTTGGAATGGGGTATTCTGCTGACCTCCCTCTGGTTTAGCACCAGAGGTTTCACTAGACTGATTTGGTTTCCCATGGGGCTTACCCTTTTTAGGTTTGTGGCCCTCTGTTGGGTGGTTGGAATTAGAATCCTCTTTTTCCTCTTTCTTGTGCTGCTTCCCCTCATATTTTTTGTGAGTGGCCCAGAGTCCTTGTGAGTGGCCCTGTCGCAACCCACAAGTCAGCAGCCTTTGCTAACGTTTTGGTATCAATCTCATTTGAGTCAGCCAAGTGGTGTCTCAGCTCAGGAGAGCAGACATCAAAAATAGGTTCTAATAAAAACAGATTTCTCATTCCTTCAAAGATGTTCACTCTGTAACCCTTAACCCAACCATCTAAGTTTTTCAAACATTCACACACCCAGTTAGTCCAGCGGGTACACTCAGTCTTTTTGAGGGGCCTAAACCTCTTAAGGTACTGGGAAGGAGTTTTCCCATTTTCATACTCTTGTCTCTCAAGTTCATCCAACTCCATTACATCATCAGTTGCATTCTGGGGAGCCTAGTCAAAAGCCAGGGAATTAAATAATTCCATTTGAGACCCTGAATCCAATGATGGTATTCAAAAGCACCCAACCAATCCAAAATATGAAGTTTCACATCATACATACTCACTGCTTCTTTGGGCAGGTGAGGCCTCTTGGGACTGGAAGACCTAGAGGCACTTGGGAGGGAATCAGCTTCAAGAGACAATATTTTCATATCAAGAGCATGCTGCATTTCCATTTCCCTGAGTTTGATGTCCTGATGGTTGGCTTCAGTTTGAGCTTTCAACTTTATGAATTACAATTTTAATCTCATTGTCTCAAGTGAAACCTATGCTGGGCTCAATGTTGGACCTTGTGTGGTCCCAGTGGAAAAGGGTTGAGGCAAAAGGGTAGGCTGTGGCAAAGAGTGGTGTCTAACCTGAGACTCCTCTACCCCATCTGACTCCTCTGGTACGAAGAGTTCGACTCTGAACTGTCATCCTCATTATCAGTTTCCATTTTCTTGGGTTTTTTAGGTGTTACAGACCTACAACGTAAACTTTGGTGATTCAACAACCTTGCAATCAATTCATTTTTCATTCCTTTTACAGTAAGATTTCTGACTTTACACATTTCTTTCAGTTGATCTACTGTCAAATGATCAGGGCTTCCTGACTGAAGTTTTCCATATTTGGCATGTTACACTTGCTTTCTCTGATGGAGTTTAGCTTGGTGGGGGTTTAGTTGGGCACAAGCAAAACAAAATACTCAATGTAACAACTCTACACAATATCCCAACACTGTCACCAGTGTTCGGCAAGATGGTATGTAGCCACCGTGTTGGAGACTACACTAGCTTTTTCCTCTTGGCAATAGGTATCCCAACCTTTGGTATAAGCCTGTACTACACAAGTTGGGAGAGTGACTGAGCAGCCAGGCTTATCTCAAGAGGGGTCAATGTGAGCTGTAGGGTTGCAACATAGAGTTTCACAGTGACCTGTATTCAAATAACACTTATACTCAAGGTGTCTTGACTAAATAATTATTTATTAATTTAACAGTCAGTTTTAGTATAAGCCTTCTTTAGAAGGGGAGCAATTGGCAACAATAAAATACACTTAAAAAATACACTACTTCAGTTTCAGTTAAGTAGGTAGATACCCTTTTGGCATGTCACATACACACACTTACTAAACCCTGAGGTGACTTCAATAGCTAGGACACGGTATACATTGATATATCACTTTACACTTAGATGCAATACTGGATTTGTGCAAAAAGGGAAAGATCAGGGAATGAAACAATGGTTAACATGTTTCTCCAAACAGGTAAGTACTTTACAATCACCCAATGAAATATAGCTTAACCCTTTCACAGGTATACAAGTAAGTTATGTATGACTTTTTGGTGGGACAGATCAACACAAAATCAGAGGGTAAGAAGCGTCTACAGTAAGCCAGGACAGCCAATGTCAGTTGAGCAAAGTCTAGGAGAGCTGAGGCACTGCCATGTGTACCTCATCTTTATCGACCTGAGCATGGCATTTAACAGTGTCAACAGAGGGTAGTAATGGGCCAAGCTGAAACGTAGGGGCTGCCCCATGGACCTCTTGGCACCAATGGTTACATTGTATGCTCTACCAAAGTCTGTATCAGATTGAACACACAGGGGCGAGTGTACACAGGGGCTATTTATACACACAAGGGCCTGAAGCATGGCTGCCCCTGCCCCAACCCTCTTCAATCTATACTCAAGTGACCTGCCAGACTCATTGAAAATATCAAGCTCATTTCCCATGAAGGTCGGAGATCAGGACCTGGGATGGATGATTTATGCGGACGACCTGGTCCTGATCGACTAAACCCTGATAGGGCTGCAGCGTATATTGAATGGCATACAGGGCTATCACATATGTTACGCTCACCTGGTCTTTGCGGAGGCATTGGGGCATGGTTGCAACCCTCCGTGGAGTTTGATCTCCCCCTTTTGGTTTCATCCCCTGCGGATCAGCTATGGGCGGCGACAATTGTGGCACTGCGCCTGCGTGGATATGGGAAAACGTGAATACGCTGATAGGTGACGGTGGTATCTCCCAAACCCTTCGACCCAAGGTGTGATTTCTGTTGGCACGTATCAGCCCATAAGGCTCACCTGGTAAATGGAAATGATGAGCTCTCCGTCCTGCTACTTCTGGCAGGGGCGCTCGTTGATGGAATCTAGTTCCTTTGCTGATTCCTGAGTAATAGTCCAGTCCGGCTGTGACTAAGTTCCTCTTTCTGCTTTCTCTCAATGTATTTCGTCTTTTCCCCTCTTTCTGCTTTCTTTCAATTTCTCTTGTCTTTTCTGTCTTTCTTTTCCCTCTCAATGTCTTGATGATATTGCTCTCAATGTTGTTGTACTTACTCTGTTTTCTCCCAAATGGGTGGAAATGCGGCCTAACAATGGCTGTGGAGGCGCGGAATGCGGCTGAGTGGAAGATGGATGCAACCGCGATGTCCAGGAGCAGGTGAGTGATGGTTTCAGGGAAGGCTAAAGGTTTTAATGGCATCATGCCCTTAACGTAATGTCTGTTAAGTGTCTAACCTTGTCTTTTGCCTTTCTTTTGCAGGTGCTGCGGGTTCGGATTGGAAAGCGTCGTGCCACGGTGCCTGGATGATGCTGTATGCATTCCGAGATGTTTGCAGGTGACTCACGTTGCCAGGAGAAAATGTCTGCGCTCCGAGATGTTTGCAGGCGAGCCGCGGTGCTGGGAAGAACATGTCTGCGCTCCAAGATGTTTGCAGGTGAGCCGCAGTGCCAGGATGAAGGGTACAGGTGAGAGCAGGATTCTCCAATGGTAAGTACGGATGAAGATGAAGGATCTCTCCAGGTAAGATGAATCCCAGACGGCGGTGAGCGTTACGCTGCACGGAGGTGCAGAATAAGGTGAAGCGTGTGCCTTGGGGATGGGCTGGCTTTTATAGCTGAACTCTTAAGGCCACACCTTTAGCACAGTCCTGCATGCCACACCCTGCTACTTCTAGAAGTTACATGTGCAGATGCAGATGGAGACCACACCCAGACTAGTTACACAAATTAGAGTTCTTTATTTGTATTCCTGCCCATAATAAAAGAGTTCCTGTTCCATTCCAAGCACCTCTGCCCATAATGAAAATGTCTTGTTTAAGTTCTTCCATGACCCTGGCGCCAAAGGCGCCAGGACTGTCTCCAACCAGTTCCTGACCCATGATGCCTCCTGCTCCCTCCACTTGATGGTGCCACTCCTGTGATCCTGGGCAAGTGGCCATGACACATACCAATTACCTGGGTGCATGCTTAAAAGCTAGCATTTGTGATACACCCCGAGAACCGGACCGAAAAATGAGGGTACAACAACTCACAGCCAGAAACAAGTGATAAAAGGAAAGTATGGGAAATGTTTGATCAAGCCAGTGCTGGCTTTTTACAACTTAAACGCTGTCCCCATCTTAATGCATGAAGCAGAGGCTTTCTTGTGCACTTCAGCGAAGGTGTGGTCAACCTACGAAGGAATGTTTTGGAGAACAATTTTGTGAGTTCCTCACGGTATACCAATGTCGATGACAAGATTTGAGTTGAGTTTTGTATTGCTATTGGCTAGAGTCACGTGGAAAACGCTAAGCCCATGCCAGAGGCTGCAATGCTACATGACATTCTAAAAAATGAACTCACACAGAATAATGAGATCCTTATGAGCTTTTGGAGCTCGAAGTGCCACTCCATTCTGGAACAGACAGGAACGGACCTAGAGATCCTGATATTTAATCCAGGGAAGGTAAAAAAAAAAAATCTCCAGCAAGAAGATCGGATGTCAACACTGGACCCCAAAAATACCCATCGGCTTCTTGAAGGCTTGCACCACGAAGCAAATGGATACAACAAGCTCCCAAAACACTTCACAAAGTTCCCATACGCAAAATGGTTTCCTAAGATTCAGGTTCAACTTATAACTTGGGAGGATAGCTCAGGGGCATTGTGCTTGCTTTGGAAGCAAGACGACATGGAGCAACACAGGTTTGATCCCTGGGTCCGTGCTTAGAAACCTCTTAGTATTAAGCATGTTATAAATAACCTATTATATCCAACAGAACAGATTCTGAAGGTTTACAAGCAAGTGGAGAGCGAAACAGGCTGTAGATTCTGCAAGGGGAAGGGGTGGTGCAATCGCTAAAGCATGTAACGTTTCTTTGTCCAAATGTAAAGGACCTAAGGACTCGACATCTAGGCCAACTCATAGAGCTCATAAAAATGTACTCCATGGAGGACTGATGGTCGGTCCTGATTCATGGAGAAAACTTTTCACTGACTTTTGCACTAGTCACATTTTTAAAGTAAGTGTTTTGTTGACTGAAACCACGGAGGATGACTCAAGCAAACGTCTGAACTCAACAAACTCTGATAATGAACTGATACTCTATGGTTTTGATGTTCCTCCTTTTTTAATGATGAGAACTGTCGGATGAATTATTGAGGTTTGAAATAAACCAAATAATAAAAAATACCTAAAGTATTCACTTTCACGCTCTGTGCAATCCAGGTCTCCGCACCTGGGCTCTCCCAAAGTCAGCTGTCCTTCACCTTCCATCTCTTCCAGGGACTGATCATTTTTGGCTGTCTTTTAAAGCCCATTATTTGTACTCCCCTTGGGTGGTGCTTAGTGACATTTGGAATACCTGCCCTGTATTGACTGGGTTGCTGTGTGATTGGGCCCTGTGCTCTCCTGAAATCATGCGAGTTTAGAGTTGCAGAGGCCAAGATTATTTTATACAGGGATAACATTGGATTTTAAACTGTTCCTGGCCATGTGTAGGATCACTCCCCATCCCAATGGAGTTCCTGGTCATCTTATCACTCCCTGCATCTCTGATTTCCAAGCCTGTGAATTACTATTCCGAAAACACGTAGGTATTGGTGCTTGTTTGTTTTTTTTTTGGCAACTTCTTCGGTGTGGTACGTTTGCAAAATTGCCAAGAGCAGAACAATGGGTTGTTTCTGCTGATTATTCCTCGCGTTCAATTCACATTCATGTTCTGCTCTCTGCTTGTAAAATTGTACAGTATGTTTTGTACTTCTAAATGTTCACTTAGCTAAGACTCACAAAGGGTAATTTTACCATCAGCATCCTTTCTGAAGGAAAAACATGTATTTCATTCCTCATTGGGGATTTTGAAATGTTTAGTGTTGGTTTTCTTAAAGAGAACGATTCTTATCTCATCATAGGGAGTTTGGGACAGGTTGGGGGGAGCTTGGGGCTTCCTAATTTTAACGAGGATCTCTCTCTTTCCCTTCCTCAGAATATGGGAGTCTCAGGGTTCCCGGATAACTCAAGAATATGGTAAAACAGATAATCAGCAAGTTGTTGACAAAGGTAATCATTGTCCCACTGGTGCAACACATTCACAGGGAGACAGGAAGTCTCCCTAAATGTACGGTTTTTTAATACAAATGATTTTATTTATTAACAAAAACTTCTTTGGGCTCTGATGAGTCTGAACGCTTGAACAGTGCAATATCATATATTCCATAGAACATTTAAAAACGACTAAGAAAGGCATGTCAATGTTGAGGGAAATATTCTGACAGTCTGAATTGCCTGCCTTCTACATTTCAAACTTTTACTTTTCAGTGCTGTCTTTCTTTTCTATACTTTTGCAATCATTACATTTCCTAGAATATTACAGAGTGGGCTGTGGATGTCGAACTATGACATGCAGTCATGTTGATTTGCAATGATTTGACACTGTCCCCAGGACATATGATCTCGCTGGCATCTTGTACTGGATGCAGAAGGCTTAACACAAATGTAGCCAACTGGCCAGGAAAACAATGACAGGTAGCGCCATACATATGAAACAGCCTGTCGTTCTGTCTTAGCAGAGACAAGAAAGGTCAGTTGAAATTGGAATACAAGAAAATTACAATAATTGGCAAACTATCATCCAAAAGACATGTGGTCAGAAGGAAGATTGCAGTTATGAGCATTGTACGGAAATAGAGAAATACCATTCCAAATATATCATTATTCTATCATGCAAGCTCATCTCAAAGGAATTGCCCTGTAGCTGATGACACAATAGCTCTCAGAGCGCAACCAGTAATCAATAAGCACAGCAATATCATGGAATCCTCATTGATTATGCTTGTTGGTGATGCAGGAAAAGTGTAAAATGAACTTAAATTGTTTGTACTAATCAAATAGCATATATAGCCGGTCAAGTGGCACAGCGAGTAGAGCGCTCACTTTGACATCCTTGCAGGGCCTGCTGATGTAGGTTCGAATCCCGGCAGGGCCAAACCCAGCCTTTCATCCTTATGAGGTCGATAAATGAGTACCACACACCGTGGTTAATAATAAGCAGCGCTCAGGTACCTGAGGGTTCGTAGTGCTATGTAAGTGTCAAATTATTATAATAAATGTCATCATATCAGGGCAAACGATGTGTTTGGAAATTTTGTAGATCAACCTGTACACACTTCTGCAGTATGTTTACAACAGAGATAGCATGTGGCACAACTAATATCCAATGGCAAAGCTACTGGTTGTGTTTTTTGCATAGTTACTGGATATATTTTTTGTCAGGCACTATCATCATATATCGTAGAACTCACACCTTGTGCTGAGCGAACGTGTTCAGTGATTTGCAGAAGAACCCGAAATATGAGAATGTTTGTTCCCTCAACCTTTAAAACTTTTCTGGCCATCTGATAGGGGTTGTTTGAGGCCATTGAAGGGTAACAAGTAGGGTCTTTCAAGGGAGAGCAGGCTGCATCATCCCTTGATGTTCCCTATAAAATGCCCCACCGCCAGGGTCGGACTGGGACAAGAAATAGGCCCGGTCACCCAAAAACAAGTGGCCCACCCCTCACCTCAAAAAATTGGCCCACCCCTCTCCCTCACGACCCTTGATCTCTGATGACATCACTGGAAGTGATGTCATTTGACCCCACCCCTAAGTGACATCCCGGGAAGCGATGAAACACGACCTTTCACCCGTTGATAAAGCAGGAAGTGGCATCAAATATCATTGTTCATAAGTACACTAACTTACTGTGAATCCAAGCAGATGTCCAAGGCCAAATGACAATGGTCCTCATTACACGGAAGGCGGTAAGGGTTAACGGTCACCGGTAATGGTACCGGTGACCGTTAACCCTTACCGCCTTACTACGAGGTCCCTTTGCGGGTTGGTACTTTTTAGCAGGCATTAAAAACCAACCCGCAAAGGGACCAGGGTGCTAATTACGGTACCGCAATTTGCGGTACCGTAATTAGCACCTTCCCCATTCCCATTATGCCCTATGGGGCAAAAATGGGAATGGGGAAGGGCAATGGGGGAAGGGGGAATTACCGCCCCGCCAACCTTGGAATAGGGCGGTAATTCCCCTTTCCTCCAAGGCGGTGCCGGTATTTTACCGGCATTGACCAAGGTGCTAACAGCACCTTGTTCCACCGCCTACCATGTAATGAGGCCCTATGAATCTAGATATTAATATTTTCGTTTTTTGACAAGGATCATAATGTAGGTACAAAAAATAGTGATATGCCCTTGGTGACTGAGGTATAGCCTGTGGCCATGGGCAGGGGCCAGATTGTACGGGTCATGGAATCAGGTCATGATATGGACAATCAGCCTACTGGCCATGACCACCACGGGACAACACATGGGGTTAAAGTGACCATGTCCACCTGTGACTGGCTTTGTGGTAAAGTTATTCGAAATTGGGATAGGTTTGAAAGGGAAGAGAAATGTGCTCGTGGTAATATGGCCATAGGGTTCTCTTTTCGCCTTCTGCAGGCTGCCATGGAAAGCGAAGAGAGACCTATCTGGAACCCCGCCTTCCCTTTCCATGGTGGCCATCTTGGAAAAGGATTTTCCTTCCTACACCAGGAAGGAAAATCCTTTTTTTAGCACCCCGGGTTCCCACTTTGTGAACCTAGGGTTCTAATGGCCTTCATCCCCCATTACAGGGGGCTGGAATGGGGGGATAATGGTCCGGAGAGCTCGTTATCCACCCTCACTTCGCTTGGGCTGATAACTTGGGCTGCCAGGCCGGTATCCACTGTTCCATCCCTGGAACGGGGGATAAACGCCACAATATTGCCATAAGCGTAACATAAAATTCAAATGGAAATGTTGGAAAATCATATTGAGTCTATGTACTTTACTGAGAAATATAAAGTAGATGGAGTCTATAAGTTTCTCTTTAGTTCTATTTTTTAACCGTGAAAGGTAGTTCCTAAAGGAAAATTTCTTTTATTGTTTTTGGATGCATTTTATTTTTTTGGCATGACGCTTAGAACGGAAGGTGGGGAGGTAAATGAGGGCAGAGGCACCAAACACTAATAGGGGCAGGTGGACAGGGGAACGTGGTGCACGTGTGTTATTTCTAAGGTAGGGGGCTGTGCTTCTCATGCTCCTTGATTACAGCAGTGGTGGTGTCTATTGGGGAGGAGGGATGGCATTAGCTGATTCCATTTTCAGATAAATAGCAGTTTTGCTAAAAGTATGTACTGTGTACTAGATTGTTAATGGATGAGTAGGAATAGGTGTTGGAGCTGTGGAAGGGAAATTTTAAAGTTGAAAGTTCCTTGATCAGAAGAAAATGCAGTTCCGAACTGTCTGCGAAGCACAGATCTTATCGTGAAGTGCGGATGGGTTCTCGGACACGTCATCATGCTGCGGGCCAGTGTATGGTCATGTGGCACTGTCCGTAAGGTCCGCAATGAAGTCAGATGTTCGTAGACGTTATGGGTAAGTTGCACTAATAAAAACCTATGAAATTCAATGAAAAAACGTTGTTAAAGGGACGTTATGGTTAAGTTGCGCTACTAAAAACCTATCAAATTCAGTGAAAAAACATTGTTAAAGGGACGTTATGGTTACAAGTAAAACCGAAAAACCCCTGATATTCGCCAGTTATGGTAAGCTAAGCAACCACAACTCGCGCCACCACTGTGCACTGCTTAGAATAACGCCCATAACATCAAATATGTCCAAATTAGTAATTCCCAGAGTCAGATATTTCGGAATGATGTTATCATGCTTGCTTTGAGCACGAGTTTGTGCAGGAAAAGCCATAACGATGCGAAAAATGGCTACCGGATAAGAGAGGGATAGTTTACCTAGTGGCCATGCTAGTCAGCAGGCCAACACAACAAGGAAAGGACACAGGTACCACAACCTTACACTAACCGGCACTAACCGGCTTGCTCCTCATGCGCCAGCGCTCACGCGCCTAGTCAGCGTAAAAGAGGAAACAAATGAACTACAGAAACAATGGGAACTGTAGTTCCTGCTGCACACAAAACAGCAAGAAGTATTCTAGAAGGCAGTGCACATGTTTAACAGTGCGCAAATCGAGAGCAACAGCTGAACACAATAGAACACACAAAACTATTAAATCTCAGTGCTAAAACCCAAGTAAAATATTAAAATGTCAATTTAAAGGAAAATGCACTGAGACAAACTATTTAAAATCTAGTAGTGTCTAAATTTCTGAATAAGTATATAAATTTGCCAATCACATTATGACTACATTCAAAAACAAAAGAGGTGCGGTGAGAACAGAACACTTCTTTATATATGCTGGCACTAATCGGCTTGTTCCTCAAATGCTGGTGCTTACGCTTGTCACCGTAAACTACAGAAACAATGGGAACTGTAGTTCTCGCTGCACCCAAAACAGCAAGTTCTAGAGGGCAATGTACACGTTTAACATTGTGAGATACAAGAGGAACAGCTTAACAGAATAGAACACACAAAATTATTAAAAATGGTTGCTAAAACCCAAATAAATATTAAAATGTCAATTTAAAGGAAAATTCCGGCGAGATATGCAATTTCATATCTAGTAGTGTCTAAATTCCTGAATAAGTATATAAATACGCCATTCACGTTATGGCTACATTAAAAAACAAAAGAGGTGCAGTGAGAACAGAAGCCTTCTTTATATATGCCGGCACTAACCAGCTTGTTCCTCACACGCTGGCGATAACGTGCCTGGTCAGTGTAAAAGAGGAAACAAGTGAACTACAGAAATAATGGGAACTGTAGTTCTTGCCACACTCAAAACAGCAAACAGCATTCTAGAGGGCAATGCACATGTTTCACTTTAACAGTGTGAAAATCAGGAGGAATAGTTTAACACAATAGAACACACAAAATTATTAAAACTTGATGCTACAAATCCAAGTAAAATATCAAAATTTCAATTTAAAGGAAAATGCGATAAGATAAATATTTCAAATCTAGTAGTGTCTAAATTCCTGAATAAGTATATAAATATGCAATCAAGTTATGACTACATTAAAAAAACAAAAGAGGTCTAAATGGGACCCGTGCTTTGTTCCCATAGAACATTTAATGTATCAGAGACGTTATGCACTCACACAGCCATACAGAATGCACCCTCGCACTGAAAATGTTAAAGAATGTCACATTGAAGACTGTAAAATGGAAGGATGTCGTCTGGAAAGATGTCAGAATGCATCAATGAATATTATGGACAGACGTAAAAAGTGAAATCTGATGACCACAAAGTGATGTCATAAAGAAGATCTATGAACCTATGCTGAAACTATATGAAAATACTAAGGAATAGCGATGTAATTGAAGCACTAAGAGCAATATGTACCTACAGCTAAAGTAACCATGGATCTAAAGAAGATGAAGTAACTTACTGATCAATAACTGTAAATACGTAGTAACACAAGGTAGAGAGAAATGTATAGAAGCTTGCTATAGGGGAATACATAACGTGGCCATAATGGGAAAATGGACACTAGCTCATGGTGAACATAAAAAAGCTACCTCAGAGACAGGCCGAGGCTGTAGAATCTTGAGACGCAGAAAAACCGAGCTGCGATGAGTCAAGGTTGGCCCAGAATTAAGGATGCTATTTCAAGGGATAAGCACAGAGCACAAAGGTAGTACATGGATAAGCTCTGTATGTGGGACATTTTTCATAGATGAAAGAAGAAGAAAACATCTATGAGAGCCAAACTGTTGGACAGTTGAAAGCATACAAAGTTCATATGAGATAGAGTGAGCAAGACTCTAGAGACCAAGAGGAGCAACAGCACCCTGCATAATTAAATCAAATAGCAGTAAATGGAAGGCTGAAATGGACACATTTGTGGTCCCTTCACATGTGACTCAAAAGTTTTAAAAAAAGGCTATTCTTTATAGCCTCAAGCTAACATTGTGATGCGCTTGCACACTCCCTTGAATGTTCCGGGACAGTGAGCAGGCAAAAATGTAAACTACATATGGAAGACTTTGGCTGATGGCCTACCAATGAGAGATGATGGACTAATTGGGAAAAAGGGGAGTCATTTGATGGGATTCAAACACCTAAGTTTATTTTCACGTGCGTGCTGTTAATGAGCCAACAGTCAGAGGTTGGGATGTTATGCCAACCAATCAGTGGAGTTGAGGGACAACCTAACATACAATGTAGCATAGACCAATCCACTGTTTTTTTGTGTCCACTATAATCAGTACGATACAAATGTATAGGTAGTTTGAGGTGTGCCCTACAGATAAAGGGTAGCCAGTATTTGTATGTTCTATAAGTAGATATGTTGCCTTAACCAATCCCTTCCTTTGATATGTTTTGTATTTTGCCACATAGAATGACATCATAGTGACACATATTTGGGCATAAGACCGTAATGTAATCAAGCTGCTATGCGAGTGAGCAAGCATTAGTCCAATGTCTATGTGATCTCCCTACTTTACTAATTGACAATAAAGTAGTGCTTTGCCATATTCTTTGAGTCTGTCCTATTGTTTGCATTGAGATCATTACTGTAATTCCATCTAGCACAAACAGACAATCCAAGGTACCAGAACACAGTCTCTTTCAGAATGTATAAAGGATATAGAGACACACTTTGCAGAAATAAACATATGCTTTCATAAAATGTGTGTAGGCTTCAGATATCGACCCAAGGTTTGAACACATTGAGTGGCTCTATGATAATCAGCACTAGCTCTGGTGAGATGGAACACTCTGATTAATATAAATGTTCTAATGATTCAAAGATTCCACATGATATGCTGAAAGCTATTTTTATTTTCATGACTTTTACTACAAATACCTCAACAAAGAATGGACACTATAAGATAACAAAACAGATTGCTATCCCCGGATTTGTAAGTATTCCAAGAAAGCATGATGAAAGTCAAATAAACTGATAGAACATCATGAAATCATATTTGAGTTTCCTAACAGAGCATGCACCATTAATGGCAGTACTAACTCAAGTACATGAACTACCCTTAATATGGATTACTATACTCTTAAATGAATAAAGTAGGTCACTGGGTTAATGCTCAATTATTTGGGAAACCAGTTAATCCTAAGGATAATCTCATGGTCCAAAGAAACCCATTTATTGGACCATGTCCACAAGAATGAATCTATGACCGTATTGCTGTTAAACATTGTAATCAAGTGTTATGGGATTACTTACTGAACTCTAACCTCTCAATATATAGCAGTTTTAGAAGAAGCAATACTTTAGCCCCGTTGCTATATGTTTACCTACCTTAAGATAAGGAAAACCAAATAAGCTTGAGCACCATTCCCTTCCATCTTATGATGGATAGTCCTACATAACAATTCCTCTTAGTACTCCCTTCACGCTACTACTGCATACAACATGACATGAAGCACAGTGTATGTAACCCTGCCTATTAAGGGGAAAGAGATTGGGATACATGGCAGCCCTGTGTCTCCTAAATTGACATTGGAGGAACTTTGATCATCTTGTGGCAGACTTATAAAGTAAATTAAGGGACCAATTCACAATGTAATAGTTACATTCCTATTCAATCATTTTTACTCATGTGACGGGGCTACAGAATTCCAGAATGTAGTTTTTCATTTCACCATTGCCACAGAAAAACATCAGCAGGCGTAATTTGGGAGAGTTGGGAATTGTTTTGGTTAATGATTCTCCTTGAACAATAGCTTGGGCAGAACATTCTAACAACTGCCACATGCTGATTTTTTTTAAATATAAATCATATTCAAATCAACTACTGCACTGTTATTGGCCCCCAAACTATTACAATATGTGTGCACAGCTCAATATCTTGTCTGACAGACTATTCCATAAGTCAATGGAAGAAGCTATTATGCAGATGTGGGGATTTCAATGTTAAAATGGGCCAAGGTTATGAAGACCATCTGCCTGATTGATGCTGAAGAAGTGGTGGCTGGCATTAACAGCCAAGTCATGTTGTAGCAATTATCAGGCAGGTGATCAATAATTATCTGTGTATACCTTATTGGTGTAATTGGGCCTCTGGCCTTTAAACAGTAGAGTCAGTCTGGCAGTCAGTCAGTCAAATTCACTTTTTACGACAAGTAACATACAGCTCATTTGCAATTCAACAATTGAACAGTTCATAAGTAACACAATAAAACAGATTACAATCAAGAAAATAATAGAGAGTAATTATGGTGACTGCTTATTACTTAACTTTTAAAGAAATTGAGAATGCCATTACATTACAAAAGAATGGCATAGAACCTGGACCGGATAGGGTACTGGTTGATGTTTTTAAAAATGTAACTGTTACATGGGTCATATTCTTCTTAAATTATATAACTTAATTGTTGCCTCCATCATTGTACCTAAATCCTAGACAAAGGTAGATATAATCCTGTGTATAGGAAAGGTGATAGAGATTATGAAACTAGTATGGGCCCATCTTATTCTTAGATGCAGTTGAGAAAATTCATGCTATGGGGCAATTAATAGCCTGGGAGCAACAAATCCTATTGATCATCACCAGGCTGGCTTCCAGCTTGGCCAGAGTATCACCGGCCAATGCTTTAGATTGTATTTACTTTTACAAAGGTATGTTACATTAAGAAAATATTAATCTTTACATCTGTGTCATGGTTATAAAATTTGCCATTAATGCTGTTCCTCATAGCAGACTAGAGGAGAGATTGGTAGCTATAAGCAGTCCCTTGCTACTAGTAAGAGCTATTATCACATTATACAGTAACAACGAAGCAACTGTACGTTGCACTCTGGCTGGGAATTGGACACACTTTCCCCATCCAGAAGGTAGTGTGCCAGGGATGTGACTTGGCTCCAGTTCTGTTTTCTTTGCTTATAAAACCAATGATTGGATTATTTGATAAAAACACAAATGGATCATCCAATACTAGGAGTTGATTGGATCTCGCTGAAAATGACATGATGATTATTTCTATGACTCCGACTGGCCTCATCAAGCAGTGCAAACGTTTCCATATGTTCTGCCCAGAAAATGGATCGGAAATCAATCTGACCAGAACTAAGACCATAGTCTTCCAACCAGCAAAGAAGAGGACACAAATAATATGTATTAGATTTGAGAATTTGCTGCTTGAGCAGGTTGCTGCGTATGACTTTCTCAGCCTAAAATGTATGAGTAAGCATTTTTGGGCCAGTGAATTTGTATGAACAACGGCCATCTTATCGCAGATTATTATTCCTGTTGAACGGTCTTCCGGGACGGAGGGCACGTTTTGATTCTCCCTCTTCAAAATACATCTTTGGAAAACTCCAGATATTATCCTTGATTACATATTTATGCAGGAAGATGAACAATGAACAGATTATTGAAGACTGTCAGGAGGATTGGCTTTTATGAACTTATTCATTAAAAAAACAGCTGCCTCTGAGACTTCACTAGATATTATATCTCTTGTTTGCGGTCAATATGCTGTGCCCTCGAAGCCCGGTGCACAAAAGGTCACACACAGGAGAGCGTTGTGCTCTGTACTGGGCTCCCTCTGAGGTGGCATCCAGAGCACACATGGAGCAATTAGCAGGCATCCAGAGGCTGGAGCCCACCGCAGGCAAATGGGGGAGCGGGCTGGAGTGGGGTGGATGGGGTCAGAGACTGCTGCATAGGGATTGGGAGTTACGGGTGGTGACGATCCCACAGGGACCGGGAGAGGTGCCAGTTACAAAGGGATGCTGCCTTTTGTGCTGGAATCCGCAGGTGCAGCCTTTTGTGCATGACCTATGGACATACAGCCTTTCTATCTGCATTATGCAAGGTCATTATACATAAGATTTAGGTTGGGCATGTTACCCTCAGGATGCAAACAGATATCTCCAATACTGCATTTAACGTTTGTTGCTTGGGTGTGTGAGAGCCAGTCTTTTTATCACTTTTTATTTTTTGCTCAGTTTAGAAGGACTTGAGAGTTGCTTATTTGATATTTCTGTTGAAAAGCCATGGTGCTAGGTGTGTTAGTGATACCCTTCAGTTATGTTAATTATCAACAGACAATAAGATCTATTTAGCTATTGCTAATCAACCCTATAATAAAAAATCATAAGTGTTGATTTTGTGTAACTTTTTAATGTTTTTTTGTAATGCTTTAAATTTGGGTCATTGTATATCCTACAGACATGGGTCGGGTGTCCTTCCATTCCAAATTTAGCCCGCTTTAATGGTATGCTGTCCAAACTGCAATTCATAAGGTGTTTCAAATCCATTCACTGGAGTTCATTCACTGATGATGTTTTGTATAAGTGACCATTTTGTGTAACATTTCCGTATGTGTCTGCTGGCATTCCGTTCCACATGCATCCAACTTTGATGGTATACTGTCCAAATCTACAATTCCTAAGGCATTTGAAGTTTAACTGACATTAACTGATGAAGTTGTGTGTAGCTCATAGCTGTAATGACAGTGCTCAGGTTCCCAACGCAGAACTGTAGCGCGACTGTAACAACTTTGTTGCAGCTATTGTCGGGACAGTGGAACAGGTTGCTCTTCTCAGGCATCAATCTTGGCAGCCCCTCAGCTGGATCACATGCTTGGAGACCACTTCTGTGAGCTCAGGGCCTCCAAATTATTCTGTATTTTGTCATAGAACTCACCTCTCCTGCAGCCGGTGTTACTTAGGTTCAGAGTGAGGAATGACATTTGCAACATTGTGACCTTGGCGGCGGCTTCGCTCCTGCCACAGTAGTTCTGCTTGCACATAATTCTGGGAGGCTTGGGGTCCCCTTTCTAAGCAGATCGTGGCCTGCTAGATTTCCTAAGCCGTAGTCTGGCTTCTACTGTATATGTCTTTTTATAGTCTGTAGATTAGTGCATTATGGCTGTCAGGTCTCTTGAGTGTTCCTGCCATACCATGGGGTTATCTGCATATAAGCGTCTACAAGCATTTATACAAACTCTTCTTGCATTACGCGGTGCTGTAGCAGGCCTAATGGCAAAATAATGAACATGCAGACAGTATGTATATGTCACTGTCCTCTAACTACAGAGCTATATACCTGTGTTCTTCGTGTAATTGAGTATGTGTGTTGTGTCCAGGGTGTGCGGATAGCACGTGTGCTTCATGTCTAATGTAGCTAAATCGTCATGGTGTCTCTACCGACAAGTGGCTTGGTTTCTTGATGCTTAGTCGAGTCTGTCCATGTAACCGTCTCCAGCTCTGCCGTGCCTCTCCTCATTCACTCTGGGTAAGATTTGCACTACTGCTGGATTGTAGGGTCTGCTAGGAGGGTATCTCTCATGATAATTATCCATTGTGGGAGCAGTAGGAATGGGTGCAAGTTCATATGAACGATGTCCATATTGTTGCAGATTCTTCTTCCTGTTGAGGGTCTTCCTGGATGGAGGGCACGTTCTGATTCTCCCTCTTCAAAATACATCTTTGGAAAACTCCAGTTATTATCTTTGATTACATATTTATGCGGGAAGATGAACCATGAAAAGATTGTTGCAGACTGTCAAGAGGCTGGGCTTTTAAGAACTTATTCATAACGAAACAAGCTGCCTCTGAGACTTACCTAGATATTATATATCTTGTTTGCGGTCAAGATGCTGTGCCCCTTGAGGCCCGGGGCACAAGAGGTCACACACAGGCGAGCGTTGTGCTCTGCACTGGGCTCCCTCGGAGGTCGCATCCAGAGCACACATGGAGCAAGTAGCAGGCAGCCAGAGGCCGGAGCCCGCCGCAGGCACTTGGGGGAGGGGGCTGGAGTGGGGTGGATGGGGTCAGAGGCTGCTGCATAGCGACTGGGAATTAAGGGTGCTGACCCCCTCACAGGGACCGAGATGGGGCCCAGTTATAAAAGGATGCTGCCTTTTGTGCTGGAATCCACCGGTGCAGTCTTTTATGGACATAGAGCCTATGTATCTGCATTATGCAAGGTCATTATACAAAAGATTTAGGTTGGGCATGTTACCCTCAGGATGCATACAGATATCTCCAATACTGCATTTAATGATTGTTGCTTGTGTGTATGAGAGCCAGAGTCTTTTTATCACTTTTTATATTTTGCCCAGTTTAAAAGGACTTCAGCGTTGCTTATTTGATATGTCTGTTGAAAAGCCATGGTGCTAGGTGTGTTAGTGATGTCGTGCAGTTATTGTAATTATCAACAGACAGTAAGATCTCTTTATCTATGGCCAATCAACCCTATAATAAAAAATCATACTTGATGATTTTGTGTAACTTTTTTATGTTTTTTTGAAATGCTTTAAATTTGGGTCATTGTATATACTACAGACATGGGTCTGGTGTCATTCTGTTCCACATTTAGCCTGCTTTAATGGTATGCTGTCCAAACTGCGATTCCTAAGGTGTTTGAAGTCCATTCACTGGAGTTCATTCACTGATGAAGTTGTGTATAAGTGACGATTTCATGTAACATTTCATATGAGTCTGGTGGCATTCTGTTCCACATGCATCCAAAATTGATGGTATTCTGTCCAAATCTACAATTCCTAAGGCGTTTGAAGTTTAACCGACATTGACTGATGAAGTTGTGTGTTGAACTTCTGTAAGTGATAAGTGACGGTGCCGTAACGTTTTGAATTGGGGTCATTGTATGCCCTAAAATATGGGTCTGCTGTAATTCCATCCCACATTTCTCCATCTTTTCCGGCATAATGTCAAACCTTCCGATTCCGCAAGGGAGGTGCGAATGAAGCAACCCCTTGGTGGAGTACCCCTACAAATGACCAACCCACTGAGTTCGACGCGCAGCAGCAGTCACTAGGGGGGGAGTGAGCGAAGAGAGCGATGGACTCTAACCTAACTTCTGAACTTCCCAATGTTCTCATTGCTATTGTGGTTTTCTATTCTGATATGTTAAACAGTACGTAGTTGTTTATTCAATATTTGTATGGCTTATGGTTTGATAATTTTACGATATGTCAATCTACTCATTGATTGTATTCATTTTATATTGCTTTAAGGACATCTAAATACAGCTGATAATGAAAATGAATTAATCACAAAATCAATTAAAAAATACTCCAGCAACATGTTTCCCGAAATGCACTAAAAATGATTCAACCATATGGTTACTAATTCTGCATTTGTTTTCCGACAGCGGGTTTGAATCACTATTCTAACACAAGAGTATACTTTTTTCATAGTACCCATGGCCGTACACTGCAAAGATGATGCTGTCCCTTGCTGTTGATTTAGAGAGAGTAGGAGCATTACTTATACATTGGATACAATGCTCTCTAAAAAAACTGTTTCAGGAATCATCTAAGCTGAGATCAGAGTACCCCACGCAGATGAAGGAAAAATGTTCAATAGTTTCCCTGCCCTTTTTGCAGACAGGACAGGCATCTGATTCATCCATGTTCTAGGAAAGTAGCAATTTTGCCAACGGAAGAGAACCCAATCAGAACCTTGTGTATAAGGATCAAGCAAAAGCAGGCGTAATCATGTTGAAATACCTTTGCTTACTTGCCCATTAAGTAAAGGCAAGGCTTGATTAGTTACAACACACTAGTACTCGTTCTTGCATGCATCAGTTGTACGCTCTTCTAAGTAGGACTTTCGAGTTCATGGTCACGTCCTGAGTGTTGGTCCATAAGTGGTGTTTAGCGCAATTCCATCCACACTCCACTTAATTGGTCCATAAGTGTACAAACCCCAAGAGGCCAAAGTTAACTTAATATGGTTACACCATGCACGGTTTTGACCACCCCACCCTCCCCTCCTGATCTAATAAATAGTGCAAGGCTTCTCTAAATCCCCAAAAACGGTGTTGATCAGCTCACCAGTACAATACTGGTTTAATAACTGCGGTGTCTGTGACGCATTTCCGGTTAGTTTTAATGTGAAACATTATATGTGAGGTGCTTTTAGGTAGAACCAATATAGTTTTGTTTTACATTTTGTTTCATTTGAATATCATTCAGAAATATTGGCGAGCACCCGTAGTTCAGCAATATAAATTGCTGCAGCCTTGGCCTGCAAGTTCTACATACTGAGAGCAGGCAAAAGTGCTCCATTGCCCTGAATTTTGGCAAATTTTTCAATTGCATTGCCAGTTGTTTCTAATAAGAGGGATTTTTCTTTTTTTATTGTTGATCAGTTCACCTACTTTCACCCCTGAATCTACCAACTAAATAATCAAACCTGGAGATCTGACCATACTGCGGTCAACAAGCCATAAGGATAGCCTTGGTGGTTTCTTATGTGGCGGGTATAAGACTAGTGATTTTGTTTTGGACAGATTACTTGTGAGCGAACTATTTTTGCAACCTTAGTTGAATATAATTAACTGCTTTGCGAATTGCACAGGCGTCATTGAAATTAAAACAGCATCATCCATGAATATTAGCAAAAGGGATTTTGTCCTGGCCTAATTTAGGTGCATTTGTCTGTAGTGGGATAATCATATCGATTAACCTGTTAATGAAAATGGAAAAAAGTTATGAGGCCAGGACACATCCTTGCCTCACACCTGTTTGGATTTCTAATGGAGCAGTGTTATCCCCTTAAGATTACAATAGAACCAGTGGTGTAACACAAGATGTGGGGGCCCCTCTGCAAGCCATGCTGAGGGGGCCCCCTAACTAAACAACAAATCAAGGGTCTTGCCACACTCTGGGCCGGCCTAGATTATCACACTTGCACAATACGTACAAACGTGCTGCTGAAGGGATATGCCGCACACTGCACTAGAAGAAATATATAAATATGTGTTTTATTGCGATATACAGCACACTGTCTGAGAAAAATTGGCTAAAAAGCCAGAGTGTTTGCAATTGTTTTGTAGGGTAACACCAATCCAATAGATGCAAGTCACCAACAGTGCACAGGAACATTCATTCTTTGCTATTAAACATTCCATGCCACAATGAAAACATGTCCAACTGGCTGCATAATGTAGACCAGTGTAGACATGTAATAACAATATAGTAAAGCTTGCCGGGCCACATTTAGACATATCTAGACTGGTTGCACCAAAATGGCAGTCGAAGCAATAACACTCATCAAGAATAGAAAACACATTGAAGCCTGTGTCTCTGTGGCCTCTAACAACACGGCCAGACTCTTTAAAATCTGAAAAGAACTGGTCAATCCTGTTGTTCCCTCCCAGGCCCTCTGTATGGCTCTGTCATCTCACTTCTGCTCTAAAACTCAGGACATCCTGTCCTCGATCTCCTCTTACTCTCCCTCTTCCTCTCTCGGCACCCCTTTGGCCATCTCTACCTCTCTTCCTCCTTTCTCCTCTTTCTCTCTGACAACACCTGATGAGGTTTCTAGGCAAATCCAATCTATGAAAGTGTTATCCAAACAGGTGCTCTCCTGCTCCCCCAGAACCATCAAGAACCATATTGACACCCTCGCTCCAGCCTTGACAGATTTCTGTAATCACTCTTTCCCCTCTCCCGTTAAGCACTCCCTTATGCACCCACTCCTCAAGAAGATTTCTGCTGATCCTGCCTGCCCGGCAAACTATCGCCCAATCTCCATCACCCCTTTCCTGGGCAAACTGTTGCAAAAGCTGGCCATCTCCCAGCTTACTCTCCACACGGAATCTGTTGGTTGTCTCCATGACCATCAGTCTGGCTTCAGAGCTGCCAGAGACACGGAAACTGCTGTCCTGAACACCTGTGATTCCAGCATTGATTCCAGCATCTCTAACCTTGATTCCAGCATTCCTTCTGTCCTCATCCTCCTTGATCTTTCCTGTGCTTTCGCCACGGTCAACCATGCCATCCTGATCAATCCTGATCAATCGACTCCATGAGAACCTGGGCATCACGGATCAGGTCTTTGAGTGGCTGACCTCCTTCCTCTTGCACTGCCCCTCCCAGGTCCAATTTGGTCCCTTTCTCCCCGCTCCATCCTCTCACTCTGGTTTTTCAACCTCTATGTGGCCCCTTTGATCTACATGATCTCTACATTCTCCTCTAACTTTCAGTGTTATGCGGATGACACTCCGCTTTCCTTCAGGCTCTCCTCCTACTCCTCTCATCTCTTGCTCATTCGCGACTGGTGTGCCTCCAACGATCTCTGCCTTAAAGTCAGTAAAATGGAGATCCTTCTCATTTGGACTCCTGCCCCTGCTTTCCCTCTCTAACTCTGCCCGCCCGCATTGGGCCCTTTGACTTCGCCTTCCTGTGAGGCAAACAACACTGGTGTCATCTTTGACTCCACTCTCACTTTCTCTCCTCACATCTCGGACGTCGCCAAGAAGTCCCACTACCAGCTGCTCCTCCTCAAAGGGAATCCTCCCTTTCTCACTTTCCCCAGAAGCTCACTGTCTGCAGAGCCCTGGTTCTCTCTAGGCTGGACTACTGCAACAGCCTCTTTCTCAATCTGCCTTCCTCTACTATCCAGCCCCTACAACTAATCCAGAACAGGACTGCAAGACTTATCCTTGGCCTCAAGCACAGGGATCGTAACTCTCCAGCCCTGAAATCTTCCACTGGCTCCTAGTTGCTGCAAGTATCAAGTAAGTTCACAACCCTTTGCATTGTCCACAGGGCTTTCTGGGCCCGGGGTCCGCACTACTACAAAAGCTCTCTTCCAAAATATCTTCCATCTCGAGCCCATCGCTAAGCTACCTACAACTCTCTAAGGGTTAGACGCTTCTCCAGGAAGAGAGTGGGGGGTAGATCTCTCTCCTCTGCAGGTGCCTTCCTCTGTAATAGCCTCCCTTCCCTTCTCAAGCTTTAGCGGACCACCTGAAGTTCTGGAAGCAGCTCAAAACTTTTCTCTTCTCCTCTGCTTTCTCTCTCTCCCTCCCTGCTGGCCTACCTGACCTACCTGTTTGCTTTACCGACTGGTTGCTTGGCTACCCTCAGAGTCTCACTGAGTTGAGACTCTTTCTTGATCAGTCACCCTTGCACTGCCTCTGGTCCTACCATGCACTTAGGGGCTGTAACTGTAACCCTATAGTCCCTTGTTCTCCTTGCAATACCCAGAGCTGTGCTGCCCTGACAGCACTTACTCAGCCTTGCTGCCCTGTTTTTCCCCTCCCCTCTCTCTTGCACTTCCCCCGTCCCTTTCCCCTTGCACTTCTCGTTATCGCACTTCCACGATCTGAATGACACAAGGCCTAGTAAGATTGTTTGTCTTGTCCTCCCTCTATCTTCCATCCCTTGTCTTGTCACGCCTAGAAACACTTGTGTGCAGGTGCGTTATAAATGACTTGTATCATATCATTTGATCGCAGATGCCCAGAAAAATATACAATGCTGCAGTAAGAAATGGCTAGACTGGCATCACCCAAATGGAAGTCTAGCCAGGTAATTCACTTAGCAGGACTGCTTTATCATAAATGCCCCATTAAAAAAAGTCATACCAAACTGAGGAATGACTAGCCTGGCTGCACCAAAATGCCTCTCTAGCCACTAATACCACATATCATGCCTGCTTAGCCTGGACATGGACAGCCATTATAATTTGTCGTACAATCCTGCCCCCCACACATCCCCTCTCCCTCCCACCCCAACCTCCAAAATGAGCTCCTTGGCCCAGAATGACCTCCATGTCCCTCTTCCTTGCCCCAGAGTTTACGGTTGAGGATCCTTGCCTCATAGGTAAGTACTGGGATGAGGAAGAGTGGGACTAGGAGTAATGAAGATTACAGGTAGCTAAATCAAGCATTACCTCCATGTACCTCTACCTCATCCCAGTACTTGTGTATGAGGCAGAGTGCCTTATACACAAGTACGGTCTCATACACACTGGGACGAGGAAGAATAGGGCTAGCAATAATGAAGATTACCAATAAGTAATCTAGGCATTAAACACAAGTATTGGTGCAACACCATTGAGTTGACTGGGATTCAGCACTCCCCCCAATCCCCCTGAAATGTTGGGCTATGTTGACTAGAAATGTCTGACCTTCAGAGCAGTTGCCAGACAGAAAAGGACACATATGTTAAACAGCACATGGGTTTCTCTGTTAACAAGAACCCACAAATTGCTAACATAAAGCAATTCACTGTTACTACCTGCATTCAAATGCCATTTTTTTTTTTAGGCAATTGAAATCGTGATGTGGGTTTAATACTTGCATGCAAGGGGAGTGATTGGAAGGGTAGAGAGGGAACATGAGACCACTAATTCTCATGGCAGTCCATAAGTGGGTGCTTTAAACCTTAAAGGAGAGAGTTAACTGCTTGTAACATTGAAGCTGCACTAGAATAGTCTCATAAAAAATGCATAAAGAAATTAGATGACCCAAACAAATAAGTTTGCCCCTCCTCCACCGCCCATGAAGTTGGCATCCCTCCCAACATTTGAAGGGTTAGCCCCCGAAATGTAGGTTTTGTTGCGCCCCTGAACGCAAGCACACACAGCCATCCATACATTTAAGTGTGAATTCTTTCACCATACTGGCACACCCAGGTAGCCCTCCATACATTTAAGTGTGCACCCTTTCACCATACAGGCACACCCAGGCAGCCAGCCATACATTTACGTGTGCACCCTTTCACCATACAGGCACACCCAGGCAGCCACCCATATATTAAAGTGTGCACCCTTTCACCATACACTCGCACAGGCAGCCACCCATACATTTACATGTGCACCCTTTCACCATACAGGCACACCCAGGCAGCCACACATATATTAAAGTGTGCACCCTTTCAACATACACTCACACACGCACACATCATGGGATTGAGGGGAGCCCTAACACTTAAAAAAGAAATTGGGCCTCATTACAACTATGCCGGACTGTAAACAACGGTACTGTTAAGCTTACCGGCACCGTTGTTTCCGGGCCGGCATATTACAGCTCTGCGGGCGGTTGCCGTCCTGCCCGGCAGGTCAGACCTGCCGGGCAGATCGGCACCCACCCGCATACTTTTCACGGAAGCACTGGCACCGTTATTAATGGTGCCGGTGCTTCTGTGGTCCCCATTCCCATAGAGTCCGATAGGACTTTATGGAAATGGGGACTTACCATTTGCCGGAGCATGACTTCCCAGACCGCCGGACCCGTTAAATCATTACGGGTCCAGCGGCAACCTGCCGGTAGCAATGGCACGATTGCCGCCAAACCCGCCATGAGGCCTATCGTTTCTTTTTGAAGTCACTCTGACTTCATAAAGAAATTATTTCTGTTACAGAAATAATTTCTTTATAAATGCAGAGTGAAATCAAAAAGAAAAAACAAAGATTTTTTTTTTTTGCACCTTTTTTTTTTTTCTACAAGTCCTGGGAGGGGCCCCACACATGCTGGTGTTACTAGTATAGAGACTCAGGACCTGATTTACAAAAGCACTTTTGAATGGAAAACTCCTTTGAAAAAGGCTTTCTAACTGAGGCCCTCTAAATGACTTAAAAAAAAAATAGTTAGGCATGCCCATACCGCGGTCCATCCGACTATTGATTGGTTACATTTATTTTTCAATAAAATACGGAGTTATGCTCGATACGTTTGCAAATGATCTCTAACCTACTGTTGCCACACTGTACTGACATTGTCCATGAATGTCTCTGGGAGTGCTTATTATCAAACCTATTGGTGATTTAATGTTGGAAATAAACCTGTCATCTAATCAATGATACGCTAGATAGCAATCAGCTAATAATGAGATTTTAAACTATGAGATTGTAAAATATGCTTAGATAATCAAAGAGACCATGTTACAAAATCGAGGGTTGCAGAAATATGTAACAGGAAGCAATATTGCACAGATTTTTTTTTTTTAAATGACTCTTTTAGGTATATTGGAATCTGAGACCAGTGGGCTGGAGAAGAGACCAAAGGGCGACTAGCAGACAGAAAGAAAGAGCTGTTGGAGCAGGTCTAGTAAGAGCACTGAAATCCCGTGGCATAAAATCATTCCCAGAGGTTTTGGAAGCTTGTTTGCATGGTTCCTCATGTGAGAATCGGAATAACATGTAGTCTTATTTTGCAGAAGAAGCATGCTTTAGTCATTGTTCTGCTTTATATGCTGGCCAGAGCTCCAATGATGAGGAGGTGGATAACAATTCAGGCACTATATTAATGGAAGAATGATACTGATCAGACTAAGTAGACGCTACTGAATGTAAAACTGGAGATTGCAATGAGAGCATCTCGGCTATGAAAGGGAAAATCAGCCCTGGTTTCGATTTTGTTCCTGTAGACATGTATGCAAATTTAAAGTTGAGGTATGGACCCCCTTGTTTACTAACATGTTCAACATTAGGATTGAAATACCCACATTCCCAATTTCTTGAAAATTGCCAGTCCTTATCCCGAGCACTGGGTGTCTCTGAGTATTAGTTTATGCCCAATTGAAGACGTGTTTTGTAAGGCTTTGGTACCCCAGAGCAAATGTTAAATTCGTATGAAATGTTATGTACATTGTTTGCATTACAAAAGCATACATTTGCATGACTTTCATGGCATTCACTGCTTAGATTGTGAACCAAGAGGAATTTCTTGTTCAGAATCCGATTGATTTGTTCATGGCATCTATGTGATTTAAATTTCCAGTCATTTTTGTATCATTCTTAGACCGTGTGTATCTTTTATTTAAAAAAAAAAACTATTTTCCTTGCTCTGTACTTTATGAGTTGTATGCAATTTGTATTGACCAATTGTTTTTTTAACATGTTTGTGTAGAAGCCAGCGAACTGCAGCAACTTGCAATCATTAAATGAGAATTTGTTATCATGTATATATATGATACCTACCCTAATGTCTCCTCTTTTGTTGGAATATTTTATGGATTTATCAGCCACCTTTGATTTGGTGAGCCACCTGTACCTCTGGGGCCATTTTGAGAATGATGGGTATGCCAATTTAGCTAGAAATTTCAGTAACAGTGATGGATTGACCCACATTTTTGATTAAGGCTTAGGACATGTGGAAGCCATCTGTTCCTCAATATTTCTTCTATGGATATTATAAGCCATTTTGACTTGCTAACGTCAATTGTTAGCGTTGCATTGCAACGGAATGTGAACGCCTGCAAAAATGTTTTGCATTTGAATAACAATTGGTTTCATCAGGAGTCTCAAAAAGCTATGAACTATCTCATAAAACTGACAAATAAGGGTCCGGCCAGTAGAGATAATTGTGTCAGGATTTTAAAGTCATAATACATGAAACATATAACGAATTAGAAGACAGATTTTTACTGTGGGAAAATGGAAAGACATAGAGGCTATTTTGAAATCAAATGACTAAATTATTTAGGAGATGTGTCTGTCATAGAGTTGAGGAAGGCAGCATTATCGAAGATGTATTGAACAATATTAAGGGTGAAGCATTGTTCAATTATTTAAAGTGATTATATGCTCTCTCTCTGCTTCTAATAAATATGGAAATTCTGATTTGGTTTGGGATATGGACACTATAAAAGGTCATGCTACATCCTTGATTTTGTCACTTTTAGAAATTGAAGAAGTGTTCCTTTACCAACACCCGTCGAAGGTTCCTGGTCCTGATGTTATTCCTGTGAGTTTGTATAGAGGTGATTTAACAAAATGGGTCCAATGGTTTATAGGATTGTTGATGTTACCCCGACCTTTGGCACACAGCATTAAGCATTAAGTGTTCACATCCATATAAGAGGGAGATATAAATCTACTAATAAATTGCCACTTGATTTCTTCCCTCAAGGAAATATTTTTGCTAAAATAGTATTGAAATTGATGTTATGTTATGTTATTTGATGTTTGTATTGTGCCTACTGCCATCTGTATTGCTTTGAAGCGCTGTGCAGTGGAAGGCCATTTGGCAGACCACACGCTGTGTAAGCATGGAAATACAAAGGGTATTACATTGCATGCAAATAGTAAACAGAATTAGGTGACTATTCAATTGTTAACAGATATGACTAGTTTAAAACATTATAAAAATCATGCAGAGCATTACGTTCAGGTGTAGAGATGGCTGCTATGTCAGTGTCAATGTGACTGCTGGAACATATTTTCCGTGGGACTCAGCTGTATTCATATGAGTTGCAATGCAAGAGGGGGAATGGGTATTTTAAATAGTCTATCAATTCTTAGGGCAACTGTCTACAGTCAAAGGCCCTGCTATACTTTGCATGCAGAAGACATGCACGCTGAATAACACATATTCAATGCAAAAGAGCCTGCAAGCCCACACTGCCAGCACTGGCCTATTGCATGCAGGTCCCATTTCACTAGCTCACACTCCCCCTGCCAATCCACCCTCTATATCTCACATCGCTATATGGAATCCCATTTGCAGCAAAATAAGGACCTGTGAGTTATCAGATAAGGGGGAAGAGGTAGGCAGTCTGTGAAACTCCAGTCAATTTCCATAAGCAACAGGTAAGCATTATAGGAGAAAATAACTTTTAGTTCTGAGAAAGGGCTACTTGAAATTTAGAGTCACAGGGATGCATTTTGCCTTGCTTAGCATGCTGGTTGGCAGGCTGAGAGATGCCTAAAGCTGACTTTACCATGCTCAGGTTCTGTGCTCAGTGGCCTGCTGTGAATTCTGTCAGTCATGGGTAGGGCCAATGTTGGGGGGGACAAGAAAGCCTTTGCCAGACATTTGTCAGGCATTGGTGTGTGTGGGGGCTAGAATCCCTACTTATTTCGGCAACAGATTTAGCTTCCTGTCTCCCTCAAGGCCCAAATTCCTCTCACACAGTCAGTGGTGGAAATACCCCCTCCACTGCCCCAAATGATTTACAGAAGATAGTAATTTAATTTCCCCTTTTAGGTTTCAAGTTTTAGGAAGGGACAGACTATCACTGACCAATCCTTTCAATGCATTTGCTTTATACAGACATATTTGCTGCTACTAATGGGTCCTATGTACTTCCGTTTCATAGATCTGAAAGCAGCATTTGACCTAGTCTATAGATTGAAATTGTGGAATATTTTGAGAACTAAAGGACTGGATATAGATGTAAAAAGTACAGTTTTCTTGTTATATTCTGATAACACTTTTGCTTTAACATTTGTGAGAAGGCAAAGATGACAATGTTTTATGATTAATAAAGGAGAGTATAAGGGATTCATACTTGCAGATTCTTTTGACTAGGGTGGCCAAAGTGGAGCACTGACTTATGCAGTGGTGGCATGAAGTATGAGCGTGCAAGCATTAATTTGCTATTTGTCTCCACTACCCCTATGTAGTTTAATTACTAACATTAGTGTTTTACATTCCTGTGTTTAAGTTTAATGATCGCAGTTTAGGATAATGAGGTGGCACCTGGGGTGGCCAATCATATTCCAGGGGTAGCACATGCCACCACAGGCCACTTCCTGGGCACGCCTATGAATAGTAATTGATGGTGGTGTGTCAGATCTGCTTTCAGTGGGGGTAAATGTCCCAATGGTTGATTTACAACCCTGGCCAATGTTGTTGCATGCTGATGATGCAGTGTTCCTGGCCAGAACAGAGGTATCTTTCTTAAAGTAAATACAATTATTTGATCTATTTTTTTAGGGACTTAAATCTGACCCTTAATACTTTAAAAACTGAAGCTAAGTGGTCACAAGACCATATGAAATATGATTTTCTTTAGATGACAATACATTACAAGTGGAGTAAATATTAGACTATTTGGGTATTCAATTCTCTTTAAATGTTTGATTCATGAGTACCTCATTATAAACAGGCAGAAATGTACGGCTACAATGGTCTTAGCCCAGTTAGGTTTACTGAAAATGAGATTGTGGGATTGTGTTTCCTTTATTCAGAATTAGTGTTTTTTACGATTGATGCACAGACAGCTTTAAAATTAATTCTATAGTGGTCAAGTATATGGACGAGTATATGGACAAGTCCTGATGATGACTTGTACACCTGCTTGTTAATATATATTTAGCACATGGCACGATCCTTAGCACTCCATTGGTTTGCACATGTCAAGTTATTGTTGTTGCAAATTGGGTTATCTCACGTGTGGTACCAACCTGAACATATTTTATGTATTAAATCAAATGCTGTCACCCTTTCTTGACTCGTGAAAAAAAAGCAAAAGAAATGGCTGCCAGGGATCCGGGATTAGGAACTACACATAGTCCCTTCTCTCTATCCATGGTGGCCATTAAAATTAATGAAAAAAGTGAACAAACAAAATGGCAACCATGGACGGGGTTAAGGGACTGCACATAGTCCCTTTTCATGGCAGCCACTCATGGGAAAGAACTGTGGGACGATGCCACGTCTGAGACTTGTCGGGCAGGTAAGGCCCAGGCGAAGGCCAATGAGCTTGCTTTTAACAAGCTCATTGACCCTCGCTGTGTATTAATGCAGATTATTATTGCTCAGCATGTGGAAAAAAGACCTGAGGTTAGAGGTTAAAGCAAAAATTGAACTCTTTAACATTACTTTTTGGTTGAACATTATGTTAGGCCGTCATTCATTTTACCCTTTTTGCTACTGATATTTTTAACAAACTAGTAAATCAGGGGATGCATGTCCCTTTACTGTGAAAGGTGTCAATTACGATATTTGTAGTCACGGACAAGCTTCAATTGCACAGACATATTACAGAAACTAATTACCACTTATATAAATTCTATGAATGTCAAGGGTCTCCACACGAATGTGCAAAGGTCTATCATCATCTCCTTTGTTCACGGGTTCTCCTGCTGGGTCTGGGCATGCCAGGTGCAAGAGAGCATAAAAGTGGGAATTAAGTGGTGATCCTTCCGCTGATCCAAATGTGCTCACAGCCCAACTTGTTGCTCTATAGCATTGGTGCATTTCTCTTTTCTCTGACCCTACCTTCCCTTAAAGTCAGAGCTTTTTTTCAGTGTGCACTATAAGCAGGGTGTGTGTAGTGTGTTTAACCAGGGTTGTCCAACTCCAGGCCACCAGGGCCGGAATCCTGATGGGTTTTCAGCATATTAATATTCATGAGAAAAATGTATGCAAATTTATCTCATGAACATTAATGAGGGGTATCCTGAAAATGTGACATGTTTCCAGCCCTCGAGGTCCGAAATTGGACAGCCCTGGTTTAAGACATTTTAGATAATTGTATGCCAGCATTTCGGGACATTGTGGTTTTAGGTAATGTGGCCTGTGCCTCAATCACCTGCTTAGCATTGTCCCTGCCTTTCCTTCCTTTACTATTAGATTACACATTGTATATCATTTGAGTTTCCGAAGTGAAGGGCAGAGGAAGTAAAGGGAAAGTCTTGTTTGGTCCTATGGGTGAAAACCCATGCTCTATCGATCCCAGGTAAGGCAGCAGCATTTGATCTCACTCTTCCCACCTCTGCTCACCATCTGCTACTGACTATGCCCCACTTTGGGTTTCACTTGAAGGACACCAGTTGCGTCAGCTGATTCAGCCTCCAGCAGCAGACTCAGCAAGAACAGTGCACGTGAATTTGATCTTCCGGTCTTCTGTCTGCAATCCACTGCTGACCACACCCACCTGGTGCTTCATTTTGAGGGACAAAAGAGGCTTAAGCTGATCCAATCTCCAGTTGCAGGTGCAGGGAGAGCAGGTCATGATGACCTCATACTTTCTGCCTTGTGCCCATCATCCACTTCGGACAACACCCAAGTTGGATTTCAATTAAGGGACACCAGTGACATAAACTGGGGCAGCCTCCAGAAGCTGATTCAGTGACAGAAGGTCACATGACTTCACTCTTCCATCAACTGCTGACCATGTCCTGCTGAGGTTTCTCTTGAGGGACACCAGTGGCATAGGCCAATCCAGCCTACTGCAGAAAACACAGTGAGAGCAGGCCATGCAACCTCTCTCACCCTGCGTCTGCCTGCCATCCACTACTGACCACACCCACCAAAGTATTCACTTAAGGGACACCATACGCTTAAGCTAAACCAACAGTAGACAGACTATTCACCTAAAGATTTTTCATTGACAGCTTTTTCACCTAAAAATGTTAATTAAAAGATGTTTTCATTGAAAAAATCCTTCACTGAATTTTTAGGTGAAAAATACATGTATGTATCTGGGTGGTTTAAAGGGTTACATTTATTTGGGAATGTTTGTGGTGTTTTTAAGGGTGAAACAGGGATTTGGGGGGACCCCCAATTAAAAAATAAATAAATATATATACAGTTTTTCGGTGAACCAGTTTCGGTATCTACATTAGGTGAAAAAGATTTAGTTAAAGAAATGTTGATGAAAAATATTTTAGGTGAAAATAAATTCAGTACAAAGACATGGAACCAGTGAAAACAGGTTACAGTGACCTATCTTCTCGCCTTCTGCCCCATCATCCATGCACATGTTGGCCTTCACTCAAGAGACACACGCAAGATAAGCTGATCAAGCTGAACCAGCCTCCAGAAATGGATGCAATAAGAACAAGTTATGGGACATCACTCTTACCATCTTAGATGCAGTGATAGAATATTGGCCTAAACTTGAGAAGACAGATTAAATAATATTTGTCAGTTCTTACTACTCTCTGTCTAATGAGATTAGTAAAATCATCAAGAAGAACTGGCACATAATTAATGGAGGAGAATGCCCACTAGATGTGCATTTCGTACAGGCAAGAACTTCAAAGAGGTAACCACGAGAAATGATATATATGAATGCCCGGTGACATAAAGAATGCTTACCTAACAGTGACGGATGGAAAAACCAACAGGCCATAGCCCATGTTGGCATAGCAGTTGTGATCAAACAACGAGGACTAAAGAAGTAGACATAGGTCTAAGGACCCAGTGGAAGCAAAGACTATTGACTAAATGCAACACCACTATGCTATTTGGTGCCCGTGTACACGCTTACATATAGATAAAACTGAATGCAAAGTAAAAACACGTATAGGTGAAAACAAAAGCTTTATGCGTAATAAAGTGTTAACTGCACCAAGGGAAGGACATTTCAATAGAGCAGATCACAAACCCAAGGAGATGTGATGGACGGTCCTAATGATGATTGTGGCCATCAATAACAATGAGAATGATAAACATAAGCTACTACACACGAGCAAAGGCTCAACTATTTACCTAAAAGCCATGAAGAGGGCTTGAATGACGCAATCAATTGTTATATCTAATTTGAGCACCTCATGTTTGACAATAGTATGATAACTATATTTTACATCAGAACAGTGATGGACACCATATTGTTCTCCATCGTGCTAGGAATATCACACTGCAATTCTTTTAACTCTAGCTACGTCCACTGTATGAGTAGTTTACTATGATTCTGGCTATAATGCCTAACGTAATTAAAAATATTGAAGCAAGAGAAGGAGAACATAACAAGCGGAGCTAGTGAAGTAAATGGGCATCCCAACCCATTAGACTTACATTTCACTACTAGTTGGTCTATTTTCACTGTGGATGACATCACAGTGGTATGGACTTGTTGGCCCACAGGGGTTGTCGATCATACATTTCTACATACTTTGATATTCTCTCTGTAGGTGATGATACAAGGCTAAATTTTTGAAATCCATCCAAGAACAAGACATCATCATTAAGCTTTGGATGTTTGAGGCACCTTACTGATGACTAGCAAGTGGACACACTTTAATTAGGGCAGTGGCTACTGGTTGGGATTTATTTACTTACACATAGTCCATAGGGCATGGCAATAATATATGGCTGTGTATGTGTTTTTAGGGTTCTGCACAGAAAATACTGATTCTGCAGGTACACTGGTGCAAAACCACAGAGTTTAAAGGGGTAAGCATGCGTTTAGTCTGCTATTACTAATCATAAGTGATAGAGGTATGATGATAGAACAACAGTTACTAATGTGTTGTTGTGCTCTCTATGGCATATGTGGTGTTGCACTACCCAGTAAACTCTTGTGGAGGGCATTTAATAATACAGACGTGAAATCAATGCATATATACTCCACACAACTGTATTATCTGAGAAGGAATACATAGTGTCCAATAAGCATTTGGGCTTTACTTTCCCTAATTAGTATATAGGTGATAAAACCTATAGGCCATTTGAATGTAACTTTATTGTCCCCTGAAAGGTTCCTAGAAATGTGGTATAGGCAGAGAAGGAGAGAAACATGTTGGATTTGGTTATGAATACCAACATTGAATAAACTGATGAAAGATATTTAGGCAGAAGAAAATGTTGCCTCTACATGCACTCAAGACTAAGGGCCTCATTACGATCTTGGCGGTAGCCATGCCGCTATTGGCGGCATGGCTGCCGCCAGAATCGGTCCGGGTTCCCTGAATGGGGAATTACCGGGCCATTCCGAGGAACCGGTTTAACGGGTCCGCCTCCTTTAGCGGGTCCCATTAACCCATTCCGCCTCACTTGTAATGAGGCCCTAAGACTTGATGTTAAGTTGTGGAATTATCAAACTTGCAATTATGGACTATAAACAGGAAGTTTGTAGAATACATTGTTTGTGTAAATTGAATATTTTGTGTTGGGAACAAACATAATGTTTTACAAATTGCCGTACTTTGCACAATCACAAGTCACTTTTGTGGTGGGATGCAGTAGTCACTTTATAAAGCACAAGTCACTTTCTGATGCGTTTATGTTAGCAATATTTTATGAAATACTGAATAAAATAGAAATGTTGAATAATCGATGAGATGTACCCTTGTGAAAGTAGAATTTTCCTTGACTATTAGGCACCTCTAGTGTGGTGGAGTAGTAACTAGTGAGAGAATACTTTAGGTGCCCCTAGAATTTGATTGCCAAATAAATGTAGAGGTTGTGAGCTTTAGAGTGTGTGTCATTTATAAACCCGTTGTGCTCTGCAAACTCATTCTGTCCCGGTATCACTCTTACCTCCTTCTGACCTCCACTAACTGATGAGAATGCCTACCACAGGCAACATTTAAGAGACAACAGCTGTATAGGCCATTCCAGCCCCCAACAGCAGACATGGTGTCCTTGTTATTTCAGCCTTCTGTCTGCAATCCACTGCTGACCACAACTACCTCGGGATTGAATTAGGGACACCATGTGCACCAGCTGATTCATCCTACAGAATCAATCACGGTGAGAGCAGGTCAAGTGACCTTGCCCTTTCAACCTTCTGCCAGCCAAGCACTGATATCAAGTACACCTTGGGCCTCACTGAAGGTGCAACAGGGGATTAATCCAATCCAGTCAGCAGCAGCAGACATGGCGAGAGCAGGACTTGATCCCACTCTTCTCGCCTTCTCTCTACTTTTCATTGCTTGCCACACTCATTCTAGGCTTTCATTCAGTCTCCCCTATACAAACGTATCACCTGGCATCCTTAGAAATCAATGTTTGAACACCAGGACACTGCTCATTTTTGCCTGTGCATACCAGGCAGCACAAAGGGCTGGACACTCTGCACCTCAATACTAGTAAAATATAACCATGTGTCTCTCACAAACCGAGTCATCCCCACACTCTCCATGCACCACCCCAGCAAACACACTCCTCCATAATCCTCATCTAACCTGGTCAACCTTCTCTACATCTTCCTCATCACTGCTTGTCCCTACCCACTCACACAGTAGATGCCCCTTTTATGTAAATAACACCCACTCAGCCATCCTACAGAAAGTAGTTAGTTCAGACTTGATCATTGTAATTAAACACAATGTTGTCTACATTACCAGAACCTGGCTCACATCAACCTCCTCCCATAGTTTTGTTGTTCCCATTCCACCTAGATAGAGCATCCACCATGTTGACCATTCAAGGAGAACATGGGGAGGATTAACAGTCATCCCCAAAATTGACTGGCCATGTACTGTAAACAATCAATCACCATTAAATTCAATGGGAACTCTCTCTTGACAATTTCATGATTCAATTTTGTACTCGGCCACTTGCAATCTCATCTAGAGATCACCTCACAGGATTGGTACCTTCCCAGATGAGATTATAGACTTGCTTTCTATGAATTCAGTCTCTCACGTGACCAACGTCTACCTTGATTCACGTAACCAAAAACACAAGAGATGCATTCCTGTCTCTGACAGAATCGCTGGACATAACCCAGTGCATACTAGCCCCAACCCACATCAGGAGTAACACACTAGACCTCATCCTATACTCTTCCTCCCTCCTAAGCAGCACGTTCCCTATTGCACCCAAATGGACAGAGCATGTAGCCATCCCATTCTCCTTACCACATTGCATGACAGGCCATAAGCGTCAGGATGCATCCCCTCTGATGGCACATCACTCTTTGAAAAACGTACCAGTAGAGGTGCTGGATACCAGTTTATCCAATTGTCCCACTTTTGTGAATGTCTCCTTGTTTTTAGACACCTTTAGCAAAACCTCAAAGGAGTTGGCCAATTATTAATGGAAATATTTGACTATGCCACCACTAAACTGCCCACCACCGTATATTCAAGAGCTGTGTATCAACAGTCAATTGTAATTCTTGATAAATGCTGGTGAAAGGCTGACAAACCAGAAGACCTTCTGTCCCTCAAGGCTTTATGGTCCAAACATCAGATCATGATAACCCAAGCCAAGTCATCCTTTTACACAACCAAAATTACAGAAACCTATAACAGGAGCAACACCCTTGTGTAGCAGCCAAACACTGCTTGAACCCCACACCAGACCCAGAGGTACAAGAATTCCTGGAGAAGTCTGTAATTCATATAGAAGTCTAAGGATATCAATATGTTCTTTATTAAGAGTATTGATACCATCAGGCTCCAGATAAAAGTTCTGCAAATGCTCTGACCACACTCCTATATCCATCCACTTCAACACTGAACCAACTTCTCTCACCTGAGGATCTCTGGCACATGATTGCATCCTTAAGACTCACCTCTTATGCCAACAACATTCTCCCACCCACCATCCTTATACAATTTCAAAGGTATGGCCTTTCTGCTCTTCTTAGGGTAGTGAATGATTTCCAGATGTCCTAAAATTAGGTCTTATATGGCTACTCCTTACAAACCTCACCATTAATCATGGGCATTAACAACTACCAGCCATTCAAAAACCTCCAGTTTATCAGGATAGTCATCAAGATGGTAGTTGCAATCAAACTACTTACAAATATTTAGCAATTTGTTCTACTCCAAGATTACCAAGCCTGGCCAATTCCCAAATCAAACATTGAAACAGCCACCATTCAGTTGGGTTACGACACCCTTCAGATTATCAAGAATGGGGAGTCCTGCCTGGTAGTCCTACTGAACATCCCGGCTGGGTTTTGACACAATCCCCCATCACACACTACTTTTACTCCTTGACACAGACAATGAGATTCTCTTGCACTGTTCTGAAATGGTTCACATCCTATCTGTCAGCCAGCAGGCTGTCAAGATTGTCGCCCCAGGTCCTGAAAGCATTCCCATGATCGAGGCGTCCCTAAGGGTTCCATTCCATTTAACCTCTTTATGGAACCACTGCGCTCATTCCTAGATGACACCAACATCATGATACACCAGCAATAAGCCAGGGTGCAGGTGATACCAAGTTGTAACTAGAGATCAAGGGCACATAGGATATTGCTTGCCTTTGCTTAGGCTTTCAAACATTTAAACTTAGATGACTACTGTATAATTAAAGCTTCACCCACCAAGGCTGAATTCAATCTCCTGGGCGCCCCTCCAAGCAGGTACCCACTGAAAGGTGGCTGCACAAAATACACCTGGACGGGTTCAACCCTCATCCACACACTCAGCAACATCTCTAGTATTTGTTGTGGATATGAATTTATCCGTTAAACAACATATCATGAAAAATGCTCAAATGGCTTGATATCAGATGTCTCTACTGTGACCCATAAATTCCAAACTATATTGAAGGCCCTTGTGATGTTGCATATCATATGTGGTACTTCCTTTCTTGCAGGGCTTGCAGCTACCAACCTGTCACCCTCAAACCAGCCAGTCATGCTCTGGATCCCCTCATCACTGTCTCTGAGAATTCTAACTGCATCACCCTCCCCTTTGAGCGAAGTATACTTTCTTCGAAGCCTGGCTAAGGTCTGGTTCAAAACCACGTGCCTTACCTACAAAGCAACCACCATGGTCATGCCATCATCCATGATAGACCAAACTAAATGTATGTGGTGGCACATGGCCATCTTGCTCTAGGAACGTTGGCAGGCTGGAAACTAGACTGGCTTGCGAGGAGAACATTAGGAAACAATCCTTCTCATATAAGCATGAGTCATTCTCTGATCCACTGCAGGACTTTTTTAGGTAGCTAACATTTCTGAAAGATAGAAGTAAAAAAAAACACAGCCATTCATTTGTTTGCATGGATAAATGGAGCACTACATTTAATAATGAACAACAGTCCTTTTCTCTCTATGCACCATAAAACACACTCATACTGTAGTATTATGGCAGTTGGCATCAATTTTTTTTTTTTATTTTGTTTTTTTATTTTGTTGGTTTTTAGGTCAAACCTTTAAAATATTACAAACAAACACATGAGGCAAACATTTAACACAACAATTTAAATGAAATCATGATTCCAACATTATCCTAATTCCTTCCTGTGATCTCTTATGCCAGCCTACTCAGATAACAACTAAGATCACTGAGTCAAGCATGGCTTTACTCAACCTCTTTCGCTCACAGCCTATCAAGCGCATTTAGTCTCTCTTCAATTACAGCCAAGAAGGAAGTCAGGGGCAATATTAATTTCATATCCAGACCATTACACATCATCTGCCATGATTCCTCCGCACATATGGACTGATGGACGTTGTACCACCGGCTCATGTGAATTGATCTTATGTCTTTTAGTGCTGGACAGAAAAGCACAAGATGCTTAAGTGACTCCACATCTTTTTCGCAAAGGCGACAGGTGGAATTAGCACCAACATTACATGGCCAATGACTGGTCCTCTCCTTTGTTTTGAAGGCATTTAACCGGAATAACATATACAGTCTTCTTGCTTTCGAATTTGGAAAGCAATTCAAGTACTTTTGAGGGACATTGAAGGCTCTTGCTTCGACCGGAGAGTCTTTCATGGCGCTAGCATTCTTTCGCTCACTACATGTGGCAATCCAGTCGGCACGCCAGAGCTTCTCCTTTGCTGCGGTTGGATTTGCTAGAAGCATTTCGATGCTGATGTTGTATAGTGCCAACAGATCTTCGCAACGTTTCACCCACTGAGATAGAATGTCGCACCCTTTTGCTGAAGCCTGATGTAATATCTTGAATTGCAAGATTCCTTCCTCTATTCTGGGTTTCCGAAATAAGGTTAGCTGATTCCAGCTGACTCGAGCATGCAGTGATATTAACGCAAGTTCGTATCTCATACAAGCAGTCGATATCCCAATCGGTAAACTTAACGCTTTCATCCAGAACATGTGCTCCAAGGATGCCCAATGCTTTGAAGAACATCCAAACGCATTTTCCGCACTGTAAATCAGAATAGGTACCGCTTTCTGTTCATAAAAGTTACGCAGGGGGTGCAACGAAAAACGTCCAAATTTTCTGTGTATCACAATACCCTGACAAGCTAGCTGTCCACATTTCCTCTTGGATTCTACTACCCAGGACTCATCACAGATACTAGAATTCAGTATCATACCTAGATACTTCACACTTTTTGAAACCTTTAGCGGTACTTGATCTAGTTTCCACACGTACTTTTTCGCATTTGGAGGTTGAGTCGTTCTTAAGTTCCCAAACACCAGTATTTCCGTCTTTGCTGCGTTGATCTTGAGGTTGTTCGAGCTTACATAACTTTGTACTGCGTCTAGTTTCCGTTGAAGGCCAATCGGGGTTAAGTCTAAAATTACTAAATCGTCGGCATACAGCAGCCAACTTATCCGTGAAGCATTGAGCTTAGGTGGAAACGCTCTCACGGAATGGATAGCCTCACCGATATCAGAGATGAAGAGACTAAAAAGTGCTGCTGCCAACGGACATCCCTGTTTTACACCCCTATGAGTCTTGATTAGTGCTGACAAGGAGCCTGATTGATCTAGGCGAATTGTAATGGAGGTATCTGTGTGAAGCTCTTTAATCGCCGCTAAGAGACCCACTGGACAACCCCACACCTCCAGTTTCTGCCAAAGCTTCTCGCGATCAATCATGTCGAAAGCGCTAGAGAAATCGATGAAAGCCAGGTACACATTCGTGTTTAGTCGGAGGGCTTCCATCTTCAGTAGGTTTAGGACCAGCAGGTTCAATGAGCATCCGACCAGTTTTACGAATCCCGCTTGTCTTTCGTCAACACTCTTTACTGTTGTAGCCCATTTGAGCAATTTGGTTTTCAGCAACGATGCATAAATCTTGCCCAGGACATCCAGCAGCGCCACAGGTCGGTAGTTTTTTTGTGATAATCTGTCTCCTTTTTTGAATATGGGGACTATAATCCCAATTTTCCATGAATTTGGTACTTGTTTTTGTGTATTAATTCGTCCAAAAAGGTCGAAACAAAAATCAGTCCAGAGATCAGGGCACTGTTTAATCATGAAATTCGACAGGCCATCAGGGCCTGGTGCTCTGGAATTTTTAGCTCTCATGATAACCTCTCGGATCTCATCCTTCGCAAAGTATAGATCCCATGGTACTGAATTATGGCTTGAAATAGTAGGAACTAAATGTTTGTGGTATAAAGCAGAAAAAATGCTGCACCCACTCAGATTCAGATATCAGGCATGATTGCAAAGCTTCTTGCGGTGCTTCCATTTGATTAATAGATCGCCAGAACTCTCTACTGTTCTTAGTAATTAGGATCTTCAACATTGCCTCCGCGTCTTGTGACTTTTTATCCAGTTTTTATAGGATTGTTTAGTTATCCGATTTTTTGCTGTTATATCGTGGACTGACCCTTGCTTGTTTTTCCGTATTTCAGCCCTCATCAGTCTTTTGCGCTGCATCACCAACAGGTCGAAGCGATGATTCTTCTGGAAAGAGCAGTTTTTCATCCCGATGTATTTAGCTTTGAATTGGGACAGAATGGACACGTATTCAATCTCTTCAGAAGTTGATCTAAATTGGGCGCATATGTTGGCCACGTCACTTTCATCCAACCTCACCCGGAGACGATTTGATTCCACCAGAACTTTTGCTCTCCATTTTTGATTTTGTTCCTCTTTTGAGTCTTGGAATGTTAATTCCAACAAATCATGGTCACTGTTGCTCATGGTACGGATTTTCAAGGATTTTGCCCGCGCCTGCATGATATCTGAAGCGAAAATATAGTCAATGGTCGAAAATTGACATTCACGCCGCCACGTAGGCTGAGCTGGTATGTCACCTTGTGTACATCCGTTTAGCATTGATAGACCTCTTACATTGAGTTCTTCTAACCAGGTATTCGCGAGTTGTCTCTTAGTTGCATTCTGTGGCTTGCAGATATCAACATTTAAGTCGCCACAAACTAACAAGCAGCCCCCTTTGTTTGACTCCAATAAATTGTCGATTATTGATGTCACCTGGTCGATGAACGAGTGTGTTCCAGTTCGGTAATGGTTCCAGTATAGATTAATTATATGGATTGCCTCCCCCACTTGTCGTATTGCGTTGCTTTTGCCAATCTCACATACTTGAATGTAAGGCGTGACATTAGATGAATTTAATAACCGGTAGCCTGATGATCGTTTCATCGTTAAGAGACCAGACATGGGTCGTCCCTTTTCTTCCTTGATAGAGGGGTTCAGAGCACACTCAAAATCAGAAGACACCGGCATTTCACTCAACCACGTTTCTTGCAGGCAAATCAATTGTAAATCATGCATCCAGTCATTTTTTAGCAGATGTAAGAACCCTCGCGTGTTCCATGAGGCAAAAGAACATAGGTGCACCGCGCTGTCCTTTAGGCATTAGCTGCGAGTATTAACATTCAATGCCGAGGCCAACCACTTCCAGTCCTGCGTCGTATCTCTGTTCGCAGGGCTATTTATCATTATCGGAGTAGTCATATCTGCATCGCCACCGTTGTTTATGGTGATTTTAATTTTCGCCATTGGACTTGTTCTCGCAGTCGCTTCTTTTTTGCCAGTGCTTACACTTCTTTGCGCCGAAACTGATGACCCCTCTTTGGGCGCCAGCTCATTCTCGACCAGTTGCTCTTGCATGATTTGTTCTCTGGATTCAGCTCTAATTAAACTTTCTTTGTCTCCTGAGTTACCTTTTTGTGTTAACTGATCTTGGGCGATTCTGTCTTTCATCACTACTGTTTTGCACCTTACAGGATCTGTTAATTTATAAGTGTCGAAACCTAGAGACAGTAGTTCCTCATCTGACTCCAAAATTACATTTGCGATTATATTGGAATTTATATGAAGGATCACCTTATCCGTGCGTAGCTCCTCCGGAAATTCAATGATACGCAGATCTTTAGAACACAAGGATCGTAGCCTAGGCACATGATGAAGCAGCCTTAGCACATTTGTTCGATTCAAAATTAATTTTTCACCACATTCCAACCTCTCCAACATCAATTTGATTGCAGGGCTTAGCTTTACCGGTTGGGCTGATTCATGTCCGTTCCTGTCTTTCAGTTTGATCTCCTTCACCTCAGGCTGCTGTTTCTCGGTTTTCCGTGATCTAGGTAAATCATCAACCACCACTGCCTCGGCCATCTCACTTTTTCCTTTTACGGCATTTATTCTTATCAGCGGAGGCACACCTGTGCCACCAACGTTTTGACTCTTTGCCGCCGCGCTTCTCGCCAGCCGCTCTCGTTTTTCTTGTAAGGTGACAAACTCCGGGCTCTTAGGCCCTTGCTCCCCCTCAACATCCTCACCTACGGGTAAAACTATCACACATACCCTGTCACGGGACTCCGAAGTTATGATTTTAGGTGGTGCTTGTTGATTTCCCGGCAGCAGGTTGTGAGAATTAGCAGTGCCTACCACTGGCATCCTGAGCTCACTATTCCTTCCTGAGTTTGAAGGCGAAGTAACTTCTTTGTGATCACACGGCACACCAGGAGGTATTAGCTCAGGGACTTCTTGAATCGGGTCCTCGTAAACTGATAATTCCAGTAACTCCTGATCGTCCAGCTCGGATTCATCTTGTGCAGCCTCGGAAAGTGGCGTAATAATTCCTGCCAAATCTCCCTCAACTTGTTTATTCGCCTTGATTGTGTCTGCTAATTTTAGACTGGATGTGATCGCTTTATCTACCAGTTGGAACATGTTGATGTTGCGAAGAAATTTTCTGGCTCCCTTTTGTTTCGACTTCTTACGAGCAGGCATGTTCTTTTCCTTTTTCGCTTTTGATGGATTTTTTTTTCTTACTTCCCCATTGATTTTGTTTTGGGCTTCGACCAATATACCTCCAAAAATGGGGAATAGGCCTGCAGGCTTTGTCGTGTCCACAGCCGCTTCATTCAGACCTGAATCGTCAGCCACCGCCTGCTGTGTAAGCAGCGAGCCAGATGCTTGTTGACAGTCATGCAAGGCGGGGTTTGATACATTTTTAGTTTGCATAAACGCTGAATGGAACGAGCATTCCAGTGAGCACAGCTGGTCTTCACCTTTTTCAGATTCTTCACTGAAGTTCCTCGAATTTTCTTCACCCGTTGCCTCATGAAAAGCGGCATCGATAGTTGAACCTTTTGTCAAGTCAATTGATTCCATTTGCCGGCTTGTCGGGTTCAAGTTGGTTTGAGGGGACTGATCTTTCATATGGAGTGATGGCGTTTGCTGACCGATATGCTCTGTGGACGTTGCTATAGTGAATGGAAGTGTGGGAAGAGTAGACTGCTCATTCATGTCCGCGTGAGCCATGTTACTTGCTCTGCCCATCTCCTCTCCTTTTAGGTGTGTGTTTGGTTTGTGGAATAGCGCCAACGCTTCTTTTGCAACCTCCGCAAACAGTTTTTTATCAATCATGTCGTTCAGTTTGGCTTCATTAGCAGCTTTCATACCTGCCAGTAGATTTTGGTTTATCTCCTCTTGTTTTGACTCCTGGCCTCTGTGCATTAACTCTAAATGAACGAGTTTTGAATTCACGAGCGCCAGCAGTGTTGTCACATCCTTCACATTTTCGTTTAATGATTCATACAATTTAGTAAAAGGTGTCAGGGAGATTGCCATCGCTGATGTCAGGGCCATTAGTAAGTCGTTCGATGGTACATGTACACACGGAGCTACCGATCCTCCGCCAGAAATGTGCTGCGCATCGCGTGCAGATCGTGAGAGCCGAACCCGTTCTCTTATTTTTGGGAATGGACCCGCCACAGACGAAGAATCTCTTGACCTAGGCTCGTCTAGCTTGTCGCTATTTGAGTCTTGCCTCAGCTGTGGTTGATATAATTGCTGTTGTCTCTCAAACTCATGATCTTTAGTAGATTGGCAGGGCAATCTTTTCTGGGAGTGTACCACCTTTTCCTCTGATGATAGTGCTGACTCCTCAGAGGATCCAATTCTTAATTTTTTATAATTACCAGGTCCCCATATATCTCTGTTAACATTCGTCATGGATCTACAATGACTACTCTGGGAAACATTTTGTAACACATTTGGATCTGGGGTAGCCATGGCCGTCAGTTTGCATGAACGTGATTTATTTACATCGATCAAATTTTGCAAGACCGCAGAAACCACCTCCAACGAGTTTCTTCTATCGGTACATTTTGCATTATCACTTGCCGCATCTAGGTTACATTCACTTTGTGGAAGTATGTTTGGTGCAAGTAAAGGCAAATAGGGATCCATTGGATCTAAGGAGATAGCAGGAACTGTTTGTGATGTTGATGGAGCATTCATGACCACGCCTTGCCCAGCTTGTGGCGTACCATGCGAGTGCAAGTGCGTGGATGCATCATTCTGTCTCCCAGACTTCATACATGCTTTGGTTACTTTTATCCCTTTAGTCATGCCAACTTTCTGTATGTCAGGAAAGACCGCGGATGGAGGATCAACCGTGTCAGCAAGGACGGTCAGTCTGCTATCCAGCCATGCCTCTTCCAAGTCCAGCTGACGTTGCTGAGCCTCCGCGTCTGTGCCGTCATCACTCGCGGCCGCATCCGTCACAATGCAGCCACGCCCACCTGCGTCGTCGCTCGAGGCCGGAGTCGGCGCTACCGTAGGAGACGCCCTGTCCACCACGGCACCCTCACGTGGCGACTCCGCGAAGCCCGTGCACCCCTCACCGACTCCAGGCTGCGCCTGCGGGGCTGCCATGGAGGGCGAAGGAGCAAGCGCATCGCCCAGAATGTTATCCATCAACTCATTACCCGTCGTGTAATCAACGATGCTCGTCTGAGACATCATCTCAGCGGGTTTGGTAAGCTCAGGAGGCGGGGGCGGAGGTAAAGAAGCAGAGATAGTAGATGAGTGTAGGCACTCATTGGCTATTAATGTCACGCCCGGGGAGTCTTCAAAAACCTCTTCTACGAGCCCAGCTGTCATATCCTCACAGGTTTCTAATATTGAGCCACATGAATAGTATTGGCTCACCTGTTGTTGTCGGGCCCGCTTGACAGGGTGGTCCTCATATGTTGCCAAGCGTTTGACTTGGGCTCTTGTCCTCGAGGCTGGTGTAACTGGATCCATCGAGCCGATTCACAGTGACCCGGCGCCCTGCGCCACTCGCCAAACAGCAAACAGTGAAGTCCACAGCCCTTTGGTCCTCAGGGCTTAGCATCAATAGAAAGCTCAATTTTAGCGCCCATTTGAAGGTAAAAAAATCATACAACAAGAAGGATATTGATTAAAAAAAAAGAGTAAATAGAACGAACAATTCTGGGAATAATTTAGCCATTTAAATATTGCGAACATAAATGTGCTTGTATCCTATCGATTTAAATTGATTTTAATGAGTGTCCATGAGAAGTTCAAGTAAAAATTCCTTGCTTTCAGATTAGGTGACCTCTGGATGACCAACGCTTTTCAGTTATTAGTTGTCAACATCACCAACATTACATTAAAAAAGGTCCGCAACTCTGAGAAATGTTCTGCATTTCACGAATAAAAAGCAACAGGTGTCCGCTATTTGCGAACGTGTTTTTTCCAAAATGTGATATTAAAGCAATAAACATTATCCGCAGCAGGCATTTCAACCACGTGTTTCATTATTCATCAGCAGCGCAGGCCCCCTGTAGTTGACTTCATAGAATCGCAATTATCTTTAAATTACTGCCATATTATCTGGTAAAAGGCAAGCCACGAGTAACAACAGCTCCAAGCATCGAAGCACAGAAGCAGGTGTTGGCTATAACTGGGAGACTTGCTAAATGGCAAACAGGTCAATGGCATGAAGTGAACCCGGGCGCGTAAGGCGACATGTTTTAATGATTGTACAGGACATGTTTCTTGTAGAGTACAAAGCGTGCTTATACACCACTTATGGCTGCGCAAGCATCATTTGTCAGACCGACATTAGATCAGAAAGCTTAACTGGTAGTTTTCTCAATTCATTACTTACACCATCTATATTCAGCCAATTTGTTCTAATTGTGGATCGGTTCTAATTAGTTCACAATGTTTTCATTCTTCATATTTGCACACAATAAATACAAATAGAAATATTCACATATATTTCGATGTTCTCTACTGAAGGAATAACAACCACATTTCATAATACATTGTAGAATTAAAAAAACATTGTTATAGATTCTTGTTTTTTTAAATCTCTTCCTTCAGTTTTAGCATTTGACAGTTGCTAATTAGTCGACACATGGACGTCATTTCACCAAAATGCCTGGGGTATCGGAAGTGACATCACACGACCCTTGCCCTCTGTTGACATCACAGGAAGAGATGTCATTTGACCCCACCCCAAAGTGACATCACCGGAAGCGATGAAACACGACCGTTTACCCCTTGACAAAAAATGAAGTAGCATCACATAGCATTGTTTCTAAGGACACTATGAAAAATATGGTTGCAATATTACTGTAACATGATATACATTTCATACAAGAATGGATTGCCATATGTATTGGATGAAAAAACCATGCTATAACTGACTAAATCATTGACTCACCGCCTGAAGTGTGCCTGAAATGAACCTTTAATGAGTCTAGCAATTATTGTATGGAATTCTAGAAAGACAAATAGCTCAAATAGCCATATGGCATTGGCCACAGCTCAGGAGCTTCAATTTGTATTAAAAAAAGAGAAATACATATTTAAAAAAAAACATTTTTTAGGGTTAGCAAAAGAGCCACAGTGCTTGCCCAGAGCTGTCGCCAGTCATCCGTTTTTCAACTTGTGGCAACGGTTCCATGTAATAATGCCCACGCAAAAATGTCTTTAGCAAAACAGAAAGGTGATGGCTGGAAGGTTTTGAATTAATCATAACCACGGGCAAAGCTCTGGGGAACCCTCCGGACCATCGTTTTTCAGCCTGCCAAGCCATTACAGAAGGGGAAAAACCATATGCAAATCAGGCTTGGTCCTACCCCAAAAGGGGCAGTCCAGCCCGAACTGCTAGGTCACATCCCTTCTGCACGAGACCACAAGCAACCCAGACATGTTTCAGCCTTGTTGGGCGTCATCAGTGAGGAGTAGCTTGGGTCTCTAGGCCCGGCAGACTCGGGACCCACGTCTGGGCATACCCGTCCCACTCGGGCTGACTTTAGCAAAACAGAAAGGTGATGGCTGGAAGGTTTTGAATTAATCATAACTACGGGCAAAGCTCTGGGGAACCCGCCGGACCATCGTTTTTCAGCCTGCCAAGCCATTACAGAAGGGGAAAAACCATATGCAAATCAGGCTTGGTCCTACCCCAAAAGGGGCAGTCATGCCCGAACTGCTAGGTCACATCCCTTCTGCACGAGACCACAAGCATCCCCAGACATGTTTCAGCCTTGTTGGGCGTCATCAGTGAGGAGTAGCTTGGGTCTCTAGGCCCGGCAGACTCGGGACCCACGTCTGGGCATACCCGTCCCACTCGGGGTGACTTTAGCAAAACAGAAAGGTGATGGCTGGAAGGTTTTGAATTAATCATAACCACGGGCAAAGCTCTGGGGAACCCTCCGGACCATCGTTTTTCAGCCTGCCAAGCCATTACAGAAGGGGAAAAACCATATGCAAATCAGGCTTGGTCCTACCCCAAAAGGGGCAGTCCAGCACGAACTGCTAGGTCACATCCCTTCTGCACGAGACCACAAGCATCCCCAGACATGTTTCAGCCATTACCTCTTTGTTTTTGCACGCAAAAATGTCTCCTGATAAAAAAAGTAGCAGTTTTTTGCTGAGACATTATTACATTGGAAATGCCGGGACATCCCCGCAAACCGACATTTAAAATGTTTTTTACAAGGGGAGCAGGGCACATCCCCCCAACCCACCCCCATATATAATGTCGCCAATGGCTTTTACAGGTGACATTATGTATGGGGACATTATTACCTGATAATGTGGTGGTTCAATTAGATTAGGAATTACAGGGTCATGTTCAGGTCTGGACTAAAGTACTTGGTGGCATTGCCTATGTATGTGTTCAATGTGTAGTTCAATGTATAGTGGGTCAGAGTTTATCATGGAATCTATGTAGAGCGAACGTAGACATTGCTCAAGGTGGTTTACCATCGGTGTCTTCTGTTAGTGCAATTATTAGTACCTCATTCCGGTGCAGTAACTCATGGTGTCAGACTATGATTTACCTCATCGGGTGTCACCAATTCCTTCCCCTAGTGATGCCACTGATCGTGTGTAATTGTTCCCATGCTAGGATTTTGGTAAGTTGACGTTTCAAGCCACTGCATCGCCAAGGTTGTTAGGTGGAATTTGGTGTGCCACTAAGCGTGAAAACACAGATAATATAGTGAAATTTGGTACAGAAAATTAACTGGTATCAAGGCTGAACCTCTGAGGTATAGATGGTAAGAAACAGCCACCAATACAAAGGGTTGAGCATGGAAATGGTGAACAACTGATGGCTACACATCCAAGAACCATTGGGGAGGTGAGCTATGGAATGTTGTGCACTGTACAATGACACACACGAGAAGTCAAGATTTGCAAGCTGAGACGGATTGATGTATTCACAACCCAGTTTTTCGAACTGTATAAGGCACTGGTGTCAGGGCTGTTGGGAGGGGGCAGCCCCACCCCACCATCCTCGGTGCTTTAGAGTGAGGCGAGATGCATTCAAAGAACTATGATGAGCCAGAGGGAGGGGGGATGGTGAGAGGACCAGCTCCCTATACAACAGAACCCTACTCCAACATAATCAAATATAATCAACCCACATAGTATAGCATAGGGCACAAGCAACATTTCTATTTTGTGTAGGTATTAGTAACCAGAGGTAGAAGGGAAGGCCTGCGCTATGAATGCAGCATTGTATGCACTATGCCCAAATTGCGAGACAAGGGAAATCTCCAGCCATACCCGAGCTCCAATGAGGACAGCCCACAACACCAACCACCACAACGCCTATTCATTGTTCTACCAGTGTTGTAAAGATGTGTTTTTTACTCAAGAGGAATGTGCCCTACAAAGCTGTGATCACAGACCGGCACATGGTGTGCATGTTATCTCACAGTGGCGAAATTATGACCCGGCCAACCCCAGGCTACCATGAGTTATAGCCCATATGACTGACTAAACCTTAAAATACCAGAATTCCATGGCACCCAGTGCCCTTTGACCACCAACCACAAAGTAACAATTCCTGAAATGTTCATAGAGGAAACACAGGGCTCATCATTGAGTGACAATCGTGTGATTTGTATTGCAAGGTGCTGGGAGGGATACATTATAGTCCAAAACAGGGGTGGAGCCGGATGGCACGGAAGGGAGTGAGTGAAATATGTGTGTGAAGGTTAGAGTGCCCCAGAACCTCCTTTGTGCCTGTATTAAGACCTGCAAGGTGCACAGTACAGTGATACAGTAGCTGTATGTTAGGAGTATAATTAATGTGTTCTTTGACCTTCGACGTGAGAAGATGATGATCACTGCACCACCCATGTGATGGAAGACGGGCACACTTTGCTGGAACCAATGACCTGGCATATTTTATGGAGCAGGCAGATTACGCATAGGCGCACACCAACCGGCGGCGCTGGTTTTTACGGTATGTATTGCATCATTTATGACAATGTTTTCCTTTAAAAGATTTGGATTGTACTACTTTTTGGCAGAACATTCTTAGCAGCAGAGTTATTTGCAGTTGCTCTCATCTGCGTGTGAGATTAAAACTTGTTATCCTTGCAAAATCGATCTGGGACTTACTTCCTTAGCCGGTTGTATTCTCTCTGTTGTGAATGTTTAGGGACCTGCCTTCAGGGCTCTTCAACCTTTTCCTTTGAAAAATTGCCTCCAACCCCAAGAGGGGCCATAAAGGGCCCCATGTTGCCAGTCAGTAGTCTTATAACATGGCAATATACTACTTTCTTCATTACTTTGCAACACTCACCTTTACAAGTTGTGTTTGCTTCAGCCCTTCCCACCGTCTTGGGGTATACAGAAGTGCTAACACCTCATTGCCTTTTATCACCGGTTTCTCAACATCAGCCACTTCATGCCAAAGAAGGATTTCTAGGTTTTCATTGGGCATTTAGTTCTGCTGGCTGATTGTCTCATCATAATCAATGGCTATTAACCCACAACTCTATTTCTTAGTCTCCATTATAATGTATCCACGGCACGGGTGCCTCAGACTGTTTTCCACTCTAAGCAAAAGGGGCCCCAACCACTACACATCCTCAGCAAAGCTTGGGTGCATATGTCACAAGCAGACTTTCCTGTCTGTCACAGTGCACGTGCCACAGGCCCCCATTGTTGTTGGAGAGCATTTGCTGGCTTTGCAGTGGTCTGAATAGGCTTCAGCGATCTGTACCCTCTCTGCACCCATTAGTATTCATTGTTGTGTGTGCACCCCTGGGTGCCTCAGAATGTTACCTGAGCTGTACATCTGGTTCCAATGGGCTACATGAGCCGGGACAAGCCTTCAGTCGGCCTGACAGAACATGGAATACCATTTAGATAAGAGCTGGGGGAGATCCTGCGTAAGTGTGGTATCCAACTGAAAATAGCATCAGGAAGCCCCTGCAAGAGTTATGGAAACAAGAGTAGGTGAGAAAAAGAAAAGGCTCACTCTTGCACATGGAATACACTCGATTGTATGTCAGACATCTAACAGAAGCAAAACACTTGTGAACAGTCGCGTTATACATGATGTATAATATCATATCAAAGGCAGGGATACCCCTGTCCAGGGGATAAATATGTGGAGGGAATGTTGTACATAGGCTTCGGCAGAGAAGGGACCCGGCGTGAGTGCAGCCACCAATGCTGGGTGGGAGGGGCTGCTCTTGACACCCATAGGTATCACTGGTATAAATGGGGCTAAAATACATGGGCCCAAGTCTGACCGGCATGCCCATGGTGAACTGTTTAACACTGTCAAAGAAATGTCCAGCGGGATTAGAACCCCTTGTTGCAAAGATGGAAAAGCATCCAAGAGACTTCACGCCTTCCATACGTAGTTATGACAATTGGTGGTAGATGCATCATTCCCTGGATTTTGGAGGAACAGTAGAAGTAATATGTTAAATACTATCAGGAGATGGAGAAAATAGCGGAAATCCCATAATCATTTTGTTAAATATATCAATTATAAAACTCATGGAGCGACAAAAAGCAACAAAAGGAAAAATACATGCCACAACTCAAACTTCCTACAGACATTTCATTGAGATAATGATGCCCTGAAGCCTTTCCCTGCATACTTCATCCCCGCCAACTGCTTAGCAGGACAAGACCCTAGGAGGTCTTTCTTATGACTGGCAAAACAGTTTGATGTAGCTTTGTTTAATTACACATGTTGAAGTAGCTGTGTTTAATTACACATGCAAACAACTGACGATTTATAATGATTTCTCAATTTAGCATGAGCGGTTTTGCAATGGGTATAGTTACACCACATTTCCGTTCACATACAGTCTGTTTATGCATCTAATGGACATATTAGTTTGCATAGACCAGATTGAAATTAATAATATATAGTTTAACATGCAAACACAGTGTATCTTTACTGCAACTCACATCACTTGATGACATCAGCCTCTTACGTAATAACTTCAAAATAATACCAAATCCGGGCACCGTACATGTGGTACGTCATCAAAAACCTGAAATGATAACGACTTAGGGATGAATACATAATATCCAAAAACACAAGTAAAGTGAAAAGCAAATCAAGCCCTGCTTTGTTTTATTCCCTATAATACACAATATGAAACTCCTTGCTGCAAACATCATTTTGCAGATACGTTTCAACTTAATGAAGATGTGGAAACACTAAAACTTTTGAGAATATGTCATTGAAAGTCGTCTATTTATAATAGAAGGAGGACACACTTATGGGTTACTGTTCTAGCATAAATGATTGTTACATATCTCAAGGGCCCATAAGGAAACACCCAACAAGGTTGAGATCAATCACATTGGAAAACATAATACACATATAAGAACTGTTAAAGATAAAGCAATTTTGCTGACAGCCATGGCCTACATGATATATTACCTTAAAGCTCATTTTTTAGAAGTGGATTAACATTATGAAAGGGTGCACACCAATGTTCCCTCCAAGCTGTGCGCATGTGCGCTTACCTAGCTTCCTTTTGGGTGCCGCTCAGAAGAATTGTAGCAGCGCACATAGACAATTGCAACCTTCTCAAGAATTAATAAGGTACAAGCCACAGCAGTTACCTGCCATTTGCTTTCTCTCTTAATAAAGCTAAATTATAATAACTAGTCCTTATATTCTGTTCTAGTCTATTTACATTACCATATTATGCCTAGCGTGACCATAAAATTCTAAATGCCGTAAAAACAGAATACACCCCTTACAGGCTAAGAACGAATATGAAAAAGTGGCTCCATGTAGAGAAGATACAACTAAGATATGCATACAGAAATGTATCAAATAACCTTCCCTCCCCACTGACGCCCGACTGACCAATCCTATACTTGACTCTACCTTATGCCGCTTACTTTCACCTCTGACCACTTTTAGATATTTCCAGACCACTTTGACTCTGAGAAATTGCCTGAATACACTTGTTGTATGTTTGTAGTAATATGCATAACGTATAAGTATGATCATTTCTGTTTTTCATGGCACCTTATCAAAAGCTACCTACACTAGGTAATACAGCTATCAGCTGAAATATCAGATACTGGGCCTCATTAGGACCCTGGCGGAGTGGGTTTCCGCCAGCGGTATTCGCGGCGGACCCGTCCGCCCCACTACGAATTCCCGTAGCGCCATGGCGCCGTTTTCCGCCTGGTTTTACCAGGCGGAGAAAACCATGGCGCTACGGGACCTCGTTGTTAATTACGCCACCGTATTTTACGGTGGCGTAATTAACTCCTTCCCCACTCCCATTATACCCTATGGGGCAAGAATGGGAATGGGGAAGGGCAGAATGTGGATTGGGGATTTACCGCTCCGCCAAGGTCGGCATGGGGTGGTAAATCCGCCAACCCCCATGGCGCTATCGACGGCTTTCCGCTGTGCTCCACCAGGGTCCTAATGAGGCCCAGTGAAGTAAGCAGGTTAATTGAATGTGTAACCTCATCCAGTGCTTCTATTCTTTGTACATATGTTACACAAGTACTTTGAAGTGATACACTTGCAAGTTAACGCATTATAAAACTCAAATATGAATTTGCGCTCTAAGGATTTTGAGTAGGAAAATGTCATACTCGGCATATCCTACGTTAGCATTACTAAGTGGAGAGCAACATTGCAACATAATTTACCTGAAGTGCAAGCAATAATGGGTATGGACTATGCCTGGAATTACTCTTGCATGGCATTAGAGCAGCAGATCTTCAAACAGCGAGCATGCGTTTCACACAATCTGCATCCTTTCCAAGTTTTCAGTATTCCTGTGGGCGTAGTCCTTAACAAATGATATGTTAACTCTCTGCTATACAAACACGTTTTCACAAGGCACTTGTATTATTCTACCTAACAATATAAGGATGGGGTATGTTGCAAACAATCATGACATTTTCTTCAAATGTACATATAAAATACATGATGTGATTTTAAGTAAATGTTTCTTGCAAAGTGTTGTGGGTATACAAAAATCCCAGCTAGTGTTTTCTTGTTACAATCCCTCACTTTTTACAGATCCCTGCACACTAGTATTGAAGGCTAGCAAACAAGCCCTGGAAGTTTCAGAAACTGCTCCTCTGTGTCTTTCTGTGCTTAGATGCCGAGGGCTTTTCATTATTATCACATATCTGCATTTACTGCCTGTAGCATCCCCATGCATCTTGTTTAAGTGATAACAGGAAATTGCAGAAGAGGGTCACCTAGTTACAAAGGCACTCAATCTGTTGTACCTGTAAGTATCGCTGCTGTTAACTTAAAAGGCAAATATGTGATTTTCTTCAATGAGGCTCCATATGAACCTCAGTAAGGCTCCTCAAGAATTTTGTCTAGGCTGTGGTGAGGAAGGGAGGGCAAATCTATCGGCTGCATTATGTGCCCTCTCACTTCACTTCCTATGTCAGGGTTGAAATAAGACATATTTTCATGGGTAATAAAGTAATTAGCTTTGCTTATGCTATGATATGATAGGTTCTTTATAATGCGCTTAATACCCAGAGGTTTCTAAGGGCTGACCTGGGCATCGAACACATGCTGCTCCGTGCCGTCTTGCTTCCATGGCGAGCACGTTTTGCTGCTGAGCTATCCTCCCGAGACATTTAAAATATCTTATTAAAATATCTTTTTTTCCCTTAAAATTCCTTGTGAGATCGAGAAGTAATATTTCAGTTCCTTGCTATGCCACTGCTCTGCTTGTCTCTGATTGGAAAAAAACAGGGGAGATTTTTTGGGTAGAGGCAGAGGCTAGGCTCTTATATGTTGGTTGTTTCCCATTTTTGTTGGTCACTTTTTCCAATTTTTAGGGAGTAAAACTTGGTGGTTTGCATTCCTCTTAGCTCTAAGGTGGGGTTTGAGTAAGTGTTTTCAGAGATCTGTTCACAATGTAAAGTGGATAGTAACCAGAGCCACCGGAATTCTAATCATCATATTTTGTGGTGAAGTTATTCAGATGCAATTCGCATCCTTACACAAATGATGAGGCATGCTCTTCTGGCCCTTAAACTCTTTATTAAAGTGGCAATTGGCATGCTTTCTGATACATTCCTTTTAGTTGCCATTATTCCATTTGCAAATACTGTATCCTGTCTGAATGTTTTTCCAGCCTCATGAAATATGAAGAACCATATTTGTTTTTTGTAATACACACAAGTTTTATCCAAAGGCATAAAACACTTTCTGCATTGTCTCTGAGCAGTGTCAACAAATGAATAGCTAAAACTAAACTAAACTAAACTGATTGCTTATACTGAGCATGCAATGCTTTTTGAGTGCATGCACATATCTTTCTCAGCACACAGGTACTTTTGCTGGTTACTGTGCCAGATGTGGAAGTCTTGGAGTTTTTGATGAGCTCACTTTATAATCACATTTAAAAAGTTTGTATGTGTAACCTATACATTTGAAAAACATGCTGTGAGATGCACCTTTTACACTGATTTGTAAAGAATTTCAATAGTTGGGAAGGGGAAATTCCCTTCCAAACTCTCTTTGGAGATACTAGCTCACTAACTACACATGCTCACAAATTGGCGTACCGGGTTATTCAGCTGCGCTTATGGAACATACTGTGCACATGAAAGACTACCCTTTCCAGTCTTGGAGACAAATATTAAGAGGGAACCTTGTTGCACACCCCCTACATGTATGAATGGGCACAGTTCTGAACAGATTCATACTTGTACATAGATCATGATTGCTTGTTTTTCAAACCAATGATCTATTTCTTTCTCTCCCTTGTTGACGCCGACCTACATTTGATCACTTTGAGCTTAGTTTTTTGGCTGAACTTTATTGGAAACACTGATGCTGATGTTATTCATTGATTGCCAATGGGATTGAGAAATAACATTGAATGAGAATTATTATACATGATTTTCTCTGACATGCTTTCGCTGAATACTATAAAGCCTTGAGGAAGATTGGTAGGCGTAACACACCTGACGGTGACAGCTTTTCTTAACTTGTCTTATAAAGAGCATTTTGATACATTGTTTTATAAAGAGAAAATGTTGTAACTTGAGTATTCACTGGATTTTATTGGCACATCAATGTATATATAGTTGGTGCCATTTACAAACTTTGATGACCCTCCCAGTAGTGAAATACTCTGACTAATAATAGTTACATATTGATCTTTTAGAATGACACAAGGTATGAGTGTCATAAATTGGTTAATGCACGCATCTGGAAAAGTGTTTCAACTTCATTTGTCAAAAATAATGTTTGGGACTGGGCGCAGGACTAAAATGATTATACCCTGTTGTATGGGAACATAAAGCAAAACATCCACATCTGGAATCCACTTACAAACATAAAGTGAATTTCTGAGTGTTTCATCATTTGTCAAATGAGTGAGACCTTCTCAGGTGAAAAAACAATAAACTGCCCCATCAAATTATGAATTCTTTCAGTTGTGTACAAACCTATTTAATCTGGTTGAGCAATACCAGAGGAGAAATATATATTTGAGTATGAGTAGTGTTATGCCCACATTGACTACCCAACATGGAAATTACACTCAGTTCTCATCTGAAAAAGAGTGTCAACAATAACCACAGATATGTGTTTCTGCCTTGTTGGGAAACGCCAGAGATCAGCAGTCCTCATACCTTTGGCTAAAGTTAAAACAGGGGTGAATGAGATGGTTTTTGAATAACTATAACACAAAGTGTTTCATACTATCCAACCTCATAAAACCTACTGAGCTTTTCGTGAGGACCAGACAACCTCCTACTTAGTTCAATCGTGGTCAATACGAAGACATTCAAATAGAAGCTTAGGACTCTCAGTGGTTTGCTTCAGAAGAGGCAGCAGCAATTCTACAAAGCTATGAATAGGTAGTGAAGGGGATTTGTGTGATAAAAAGGTAGTTATAACTAATAATAGTGTAGCTTAAAGCAGAGTTAACTCGAAAATACAGGTTATGTAGATTTAGGAACTAGACTCATCTTTAGTAGAAGATTTCTGGGCACACGATTTGTGGATTGGATTGGAACACATACAAACATGTGAAGGCCAAATCCGTGAGGCACCCATATATATTTTATAGGTGTAGAAGTACACCAGAGCAATCGTAGGCACCCATGCACCTTGTGGGTCATGAAGAATGCTGTAGCAGTCTTAGAAACACATACAGTTGTAGGTGGGGGAGTACAACAAATTAGATTTTAGTCGTTCATACAGTTTTGTAACTAGGGGAGTACACCAAAGCAGTCTTGGACAAAGGTGAATTTTATAGGCAGGGGAGTATGCCAAAACAGTATTAGGCACATACTTAATTCTCCGGCAGAGGATGATGGCAACACATTGTTAGCCACACATGGAATATGTAGGCAGAGTTGCAGGCCAAAGCAGTGCTGGACACCCTGCTTACTAAAGGCCAGCGTTGAATATACATAAAATGTGTGAAGATGCTACAGTACCCAGAGTTGATTATGGAAGAGGTAGGGGGGCAGAAAAGGAGTGTATCTGTGGAGAATGTTCTCCCTGCTACAAGAATGGCTGCTTGCTTTTGAGATGCCTTATAGTACTTAAGTCAATAAGTTGGCCATGGTGTTGAATTAGTAGCCACAGAGCTCATCCTAAGTAAAGAACATGGACATCTGCCTCAAGTGATGCTGTACCATCTGAGCCATACAGGCATAGCAGGGAGATATGTTGACACCATCTCATCAACAAATTGTCCAATTCATAAATGAGGAACAGGGGTGAGTCCCCAAATCTTACCCTACTGATTTAATTTGAAACAAGCACAACGTATTTCATGCCAAAGATCCTGCTTGAACAAGATTAAGACTCAAGCACCTCTTTTTTTATAATAGCACAGATAGCGATGGATACAACAAGACAAAGCAGGAGGGTGAAGGCACAGAAAAAACATGACATTGTCAAGTGCAAGCACTGTGCACAAGAAACAAGTTTCATATACTCCTAGTTCACACAGGTATAGCAGACCGTTCCTAAAAGCGGCATTCAAAAGCACATGCTAGCAGTGGTACAGCATTGACGCCATTCATATCAGACACACTAGCTCCTCGGTCAACTACCCCCATACATCATCCACTATAATATACACTGAGAATAACCCACGAAAGATTAGAGGTTAGTGCACGTATCAGCTATACAGTAGCAGGAGAAACCTCAATCACATCATAGCACCTGTCAAATAGGGCAAAAATGTGTCTTCCGATGTAAGCCATGAACCAATTTGGAACCATTGTCCCTGTGGGTGCACATGTCATCATCCACTTGGTTGGAAAAAGGAAAAGGCCAACAGGCCAGCCACTCACCCCTCTATTGCAGGCAATGAGCACATCTGAATGCAGTATCTTACACCACTGAACCAAAGTCTCTTCAATGTCAACCTTGGTGGATTTTGGTAATAGATTTAATGCCCTAATACTTTTTTTAAATTCCTGGCTTCAGATGGCATCATGGCCTCATTGATCTTCTTTAGGAAATTCTGAGATGGCACTACTTCACACAAACTTCAATACCAGGCCTCTAAGACCACGGTATGGAAGAAGTGACAACTGGATTAGAGCACTGCAATGTTAAGTCCACTGAAAATGGATATGTGAATCAAAGCTCGAGGCAAAGATTTCATGGCCATCCTCGGACAGTGGGTCAACTTACCCAATACGTCTCTTCAGAAAAGCAGATAACTGCGGCCACAGAATGCCACTCACCATCAGGCGACCATGTGTATGGAAGAGTGTGTCACCAAGTATCACAAAGGAGATGATATCTTGTAGAAGGTAAAGGAGACTGTTTCTCATTGGCTAAATCTTGTGTTTTACAAGTGGGATCAGCGGTGCTGAAATCAGGTCTAATTTCTGCGCATAGGCGCAACTATGGATCACACCTGCTTTATCAATGTCCTTCATTTGGTGATGACCTGCTTCATAAATCAGTAACCACCACTAGATGGGATTATAAGTGTAGCACAGATTATTTCCACCAACTGTGGCCGTTCTTGTGGTGCCCAAAATATGTTAGGACAACTGTAGTTGTGTCGCCACGTGGCGGAATGCAAACATCCATAGTTTCTGTGAGAATAGTGCAACATAGTGTCAGACAAATGCAAAAGCTGGTGCCAGCACCTGGACAGCAATTACCTAAGACATACTTGGAGCAGCTTCTGGCATTGACTCCTTAGCACGCAGTTTAAAATCAAGTTGGCATCTTTCAAACCACATGCGTGTGAGGATGAGGAAAGCTCATGCCGCGGCCATTAGCAAGATGATGCGTTATCTTTGTGTGTTAAAAGATGCACTGCAGAGATGATTACAAACATGTATGGAACTGTAAGAGATAACCAAAGGTTCAGAGATGATCAGCACAGTGCAGGACTCCAATAGCAGACATTGCACACTCAAGTTCATCAACTTAGATCACTAGTTCACGGGACACCATGACAAACGTTCATTCAGTGGAAACATATATGATTCTTTGGGACAGACTACTCCCCCAGTCTGGTTTGCTAGATGCAGCAAGGTCTAATGCAGAATGCAGTGGACTTATTGCAGACCACTTGGCTTTTGCCTATGTTCTCAACACCTGCTACTTGGGTGGTGATGACTTCTGCTGGACGAGCCTCTTCAAACAGGGGCTGCGAGACCATCAAATCTGCTAAGGATGAGTAGCACTATCTTGCGAGGGTACTGCCAATTTTGTTATGATTTCAAAAGGAGGGTCGAATCATGCTGTGGGTTACATAGGGCCTCATTACGACCCTGGCGCTAAGTGAAAAACGATGGCGGTATTTGGTTACCGCCATCGTTTTCCGCCAGGTCCGATCATGACCCGTGACCGTTAACTACGATGCCATTAGCGGCATCGTAGTTAACGCTGCCGCTAACTGCGCTAAGGGTGCGCGCACACGACCGGCCACACCGAACTTAGCGCCATGGCGGAAAGGTACGCAAATGCCGACCCAAGCGGACATGCACCTAACGCCATCACCCAGCCCGTTAAGTACCTTACCGCCATGGTGCTAATTACGCCACTGCGAACCAACCGTAAAGGGCCATGTAAAGTGAATGCAGCTGCCACAGGTGCACAGAAACAGCACAGGTGAAGGCAATACAGACTCAGGAAGTACAAAAAGAGCACACCCCACCCCTTCCCACACCCAGTCACACTCCACAATGATACCAATACGACTAGCAATGTTGGGGCTGGAGGACCTGATAGCAATGCATGTGTTACAACAGCAACAACAACAACAACAGGCAGCACAGAGGAGACGCAGGAGGAGAAGGAGGGCAAGGCAGGCCCAGCAAGCCCCACCAGCACAGCCAGTGCCACCACGCAGGCAGCCCCCAATCCCACGCATCAGAGCCAATCCATTGAACCTCACTGCTGAGCAGATCCACACCCTGTACGGTTTGGACCGGGATGCCATCACCGCCATCGTAGACATGATACACAACGACATCGTCAGCATGATAGAAACTCCAACCGCCATCCCCCCCCTACTGAAGGTAGTGTCTGTACTCCACTTCCTGGCCACAGGCACCTACCAGCACACAGTGGGGCACTTGCATGGCATTTCACAACCATTATTCTCACGAACACTCATCCAAGTGCTCGATGCCCTCCTCAAGCACACAGACGACCACATCTCATTACCACGGACTGCCCAGGACATTGCAAACACCAAAGTGGGTTTCCATGCACTAGCCGGCATACCCGGTTGCATTGGTGCCATCGACTGCACCCATGTGGAATTGGTGGTTCCACGTGCCATGGAGGTACCGTACCGCAACCGGAAAAAGTTCCACTCAATCAACGTGCAAATGGTCTGTGACTCCAACAAGATCATCACACATTGTTGTGCCCGATTCCCCGGATCAACCCATGATTCTATGGTCCTGAGGAACTCCACAATACCACGCTACATGGAGCGACATGCAGGCCCAAGATCCTGGCTACTCGGTGAGTCCAATGTCATGGAAGTGGGCAGGTGAATGACGTACCGATGCATACTCCACCTGGCTGAAAGGGGGGGGGGAATGATGCATACTCCACCTGGCTGAAAGGGGGGGGGATGATGCACACTCCACCTGGCTGTGAGTAACACAGAGAACGGAGACAGAGGATGGGCACTCAAAATGCACTCAACCCCTCTGCATACATTGGGTGATGGCATGCAAAACAGGCCATGGGAGCCATGAGCATATACTGGTTGCTTTGTGTGAATCAATTAGTGCATGTAGAAGTGAGCCAAAGTAACAGTTGGATGCAAGCCATGGTGGCACATCATGTTCTTGATCAGACGACATGACTGACACATACATTCTCGCCTACATACAGGTGATGCAGGCTATCCCCTGAAGAGGTGGCTACTTACACCAGTCCGGAACCCGCAGAACCAGCATGAGGAGGACTTCAACCGTGCACATACACGTACTTGTGTGGTCATAGAGCAGACATTCGGCCTATTGAAGGCACGGTTCGAAGCCTCGGCAGGTCTGGTGGGGCACTCCTGTACCACCATGAGAAGGTGGCAAAGATCGTCATGGCATGTGTCATGCTACACAATATGTGCGTCAGACGGTATGTGCCCCTGCCCCCTGACGCAGAACTGCAACCACCTGACGATGAGGATGAGGAGGGTGCAGATGGGGCGGCACCCCATGGAGGAGGCGACGCACAGGAGGGGCGTGCAATGCGCCAAAGTATCATCAACCACTGCTTCTAGCACACACGGCTGGTGTGAATCACATGGAGACTGCACTTGGGGCACTGTGTGTCTCTGGGACATGCACACTGTGGACTGTACACCAATAAAGCACACATACGCAATGAAAATGTCCACACATTTCATTTTGGGAAAGAAAAAAGGGTATTTAAACTATGAAACGTCGTGACAAACCCCCTCCACCCTCCCCCCTGCACACCCCAACACACCCCCTCCCCCTCCCCCCTGCACACCCCAACACACCCCCTCCCCCCTGCACACCCCAACACACCCCCTCCCCCCTGCACACCCCAACACACCCCATGTAGGTGTCAACAGATGCCTGTGACAGTGGCCACAGGCTGTTACAAGCCCCCTCTCCCGGCCCCCGGGGCACCCCTGGCTGTGGAGCGCAGGTTACGTCCGGAACGTCGGACGGGGCTGCTCTGTGCAGAACTGGCAGTGGAGGATGTCCCTGCCTGCCCCCGTGCATGCACGTCCTGTAGGGTGTGGGTGAGCTCAGTGAGCGCACGACGCAAGCCGGCAAGTTCAGCACAGATGTCCCTCGACATGGCCTGCATGGCATCCCTCAGGGTGGCAGTGCTCTGCGCTACTTCGGCCCTTAGGGTCTCCGTGGCCTGTTCAATGGTTGCCCTAGCCCCCACACATTCCGCGGCATGCTCAGCCAGCATCGTGGACAGTTGTTGCTGCCATTCTGTGATGTCCTCGAGGGACTGCTGCCCCTGCTGGCCCATGGCCAGTGCTGGTGGTGTGATGGAGGGGCTGCTCCCCTCCTGTGGACTGAGGACTGGGCATGGGGTAGAAGGCCACTCCTCTACCTCTGTGTGCCCCTGTGTGTGATCCTCATGGGGGCTGGCGTCTGACAAACAGGGGGAATGTAGTAGGTCAGTGGGGCTTCTGACTTCGTGCTCCTCAATGTCTGAGTCTGAACATGCAGCTATTGCAGCTGTCTCACCCATGTTGCTGCTGGCCGCTGACCCGGTGCCTTCTGTGGCAGGCAATGTTGGTAGATGTGGAGCAGCTGCTGCTGGCCTGCTGACTACAGGGGTGCTTGCCGGTGGGACATCCGGTATGCTTGCAGTGGGTCCTGCTTGTTGTGGGGTCTGCCTCACTGCAGCTGAGGTTGAGGGTGCGGGGACGGTATTATTGGCCTTCTTGGCTCTCTTCGTCGCAGGGGTGTCCTGGTCCTCGGGGTGTGAATCTGTGCCTGTGGTGGAGCAAAGGAGGGAGGGCGTTATTGATGGGTCTGCGGACTTTGGAATGACAATGATAGACATTATTCTGGTCAGTAGATGAGGCAGATTTCAGGCAGGGCCATGCAGGTTGTCTCCTTTTAGTGTGGAATGTGGATGCAGGTATGCGGGTGCCAGCAGTGTATACAGGGTGGTGCTCGCATGTGGCTATGGGCAGTGTGGAAATGTGTTGCATTTACACTCTAGGGCAACCTTGTGCTACACATGAATGGACTGCAGTGACTATGGCATGTCTTGTTTGAGGCACCTACCTTCATCGCCTGATGTCGGAGCTCCCCTTTCCATCCCTCCGACGCCTTCAATGGCTTCCATGCCAATCGTGGTTGCACAAATCTCCTCCCACGGTTGGAGTTTTAGTGGGGATTCCGACCCTCCACCGGTCCCAGGGCAAGGTTGCGGTTCGCAGAGATGACGGCTCTGACCCGTATGCGAAGGTCGTCCCAGCGCTTCCTGCACTGCTGTGGGGTGCGGGGTACGGTCCCCACCGCGCTGACGCGCTCGGCCACCAGGGCCCTGATGGCCTTCTTTTTCCCTATCGCTGTCCTGGTCATTTCCGGGGAGAAAACGACAGCTGCGTTGTCTTGCAGGGTCTCCGCAAGCATGCAGAGTTCCTCCCGGCTGAATCTTTCTTGGCGCTGGCGGTCACATGCCTTCTTAACAGCTTTAGGCATTTTTGGGTAGTTGGATGGGTGGGTGATTGGTTGGGACAGGTGTCAGGGTTGGATCTGGTGTTGTTCGGTAGGATGGCAATGGATTGTGTTTTTAAAGATGGCCGACGTGCTGTTTCCCGTTCCGGCGCGATGACGCTATTTCCGGTTCTGCTTTTTACGGCCACCACAAATTACGGTGGCCGCTAATTACGGTGGCCGCTACTTACGGTGGCGGAAGTGCACCTTGCTCGCTTTACGATGCCAGTAGGGGCCTTTTCCGCCATGGCGTTAATTGCATTACCGCCATGGCGTAATGCTTGTGCGCGATGGGTCGTAATGTGGCGCTCTTTACGCCATCGGCCCACGGCGTAAACGCTCATTACGCCATGGCGGTAATGACGGAAGATTACCGCCTGGGTCGTAATGAGGCCCATAGTCTTCTATTGGTTCAAGGATCCCATCAAGAGTCTAAATATCAGGTCAAATCTCGGATTGAATTTCAAGTTCAATCAGCCAATAGGAAAACCTTAAATCTCATTAAACAATGCTTTGTAAGAGACCCAGTTACTACAGGTGGTTTGTGGGCTTTGTTAGGCAGCGAAAGAAGGAGTGATTAATAGCAGGCAAGTTATGTGAAATGTGGTAATTTATTTTGAGTAATGTGTTGTTGTTTGGAGAGATTCTGTTATCTATTTGGTGTTTTTCAGCCCTTTGTTTCATATTTATTCAGTGCTTTCTTAGTTTACCACTTTCCACTTTCCCCTTTGAAAGACAAAAAAAAAATCCCTTTCCCATTTTTTTTCCCCACAAAAAAAATCCCTCCTGAAAAATATCAAAGAAAGTTGTTCACCCTTTCCCACTTCCCACCATCATGGTTTAGCTGTCACCATCTTCCCACGTGTTTGTTGTGTTGGTTTGTCATTCTTTATGTGTGCATTAAGAGTTTGTGGATAATGTACTTTTGATTTGTGGTGTGTTTTTTTTCCCTATGGTGTAGTTCTTTGGGTCTTTCATTGGCTATCTGGGTGTTTTTTAAGTGCATGATCTGATTCTTTTGCATTCACGTTCTCTTCTTGCTCCTCATGCTAATATCAAGGAGGAACAGTAGGTGATATGAGATGAGGAGGAACTACATTTCACCTCACAGGAGGATATTGCTATGCTTGATGAGAAAGGGGGAACCTATTGCAGATTCTTAATGCCAGCTCAGGACCACATGCTTTGCAGCATCATTAGGATTCAGAGTAGCTGGGGATGCTAAGACATTGGAGGTGATCAGGGGATGCCGTGGCCATGGATGCAGAGGTGGCAGGGCCTATGGTGGCTAAACCGTTGAGTATGGAGCCATGAGAGGCACAGTCTGAGGTGGTGCCACAATGAACGTATAAGCTGGGAAGGCAGGGCTTGTTGTGAAGGCCTCCTTCGTCATAGAGGTTAGGGAGGCATGCCATGTGGAGGTGGAGTGAGTAGGAGTGTTTGATCATGCATTATGTTCAGGATGTGGACACATGTATGTTGCTAATGTAGTAGGAGGGGGCAACTGTTGCAAGCACCCTCAATTTGCTTTATGAGAAGATCAATGTCTTGGTGGTGGCCATTGAAGCAGAGGAGGATGTCCCCTTGACCCACCAGGCCAAGGGTATATATTAGGGGGATGTGTATGTCAAGAGTAAAGGGGAAAATGAGCCTGTGGTAGCAATCCAGCAGGCACTGGAACTTCCTTAGGTAGTGGTGTGAGAGAATGCAAAGACATCCCCTCTTCTTCTATTACAGGGTGAACAAGGCAGGCATCTCTCTCTGATTCAAAAAGCCTTTATGGTTCCAGATGTGGCAGTGCTTCCATATGCTACTGGTTCAGACTGCCAAAAGTGAGGAATGCAGGGTCCTCTACAATCCTGAAGGTGGTGGTAAGAGGGTGAGGTGAGGCCAGAGGAGCAAGAGTCACACCCTGGGGATGACCCACACACAGAAGCACATATTCTGTGGTACACAGGTTTTTACAGGACAAATGAGTGCCTCAGCAGCATTGAACACAGACCTGACTTGGTTGCCACCACATCTCCCTCTTCCAATGGTGATGATGCTGACACCATCCAGCCAGTTTTGTATGTCATTGGGTGTGTATTGCCAAGTTGCAATCACACACCAACCACCAACCCTGCCCAATCAGTACAATTGATTCCAGTGACTGCCGAGAACAGCAGGCCTGTGTTGGTGGTAAAGCCCCAACCACTGGTTAGAGGCAGCATGCCACCGGAAATGCCTGCACATGTACAGCATACTGAGGGCTAGCTGATGAGCTATGCAGGCACATACTGCTTGCATTGCCTTATGCCAATCAGCCGGAGGAGCTTCACGCCATGACAATTGAATCTGCTCCGAAAGGAAGATGCTGCTCCACCATTGATTCTTACTGAATCTGGCTGTGCAGTTGGGAAGGAATAAGGCAAACATGGGGCAAACATTGACCTCTTGGTGAGCATCCATACACATTCCATTGGCAGATTACTGTGGAAGAACTTTAGGGGAAGGATGTGCTCTGGGGGAGAGCCTGTGAACTTTAGGGGTGCATGTGCTTTGTAGGAAAGCCCGTGGAATGTAAGAGGGGTTGCATTCTGTTGGAGAGTTTGGGAATGTTTAATAATGGCACTTTTTTCAATAGCAGGACTCATCATGAGTTTTAGAAGGGGTGTGGCAAACCAACATCAGGGACTTCATTTGCATTTTCTGATTGCCAGCTACTTGTATATTTAAAAAAGAGTTAGAATATGCCGGTTTTATGGCTCTTGCTTGCTTATGTTAAGTAGAACAAAACGTTTGTCCGTGTGAACCAACCAAGTAGTGTCTCTCATAATATTGAGAATAAGGATTTTGTTGCATGAAAATAATTCTGTTGTTGTAAGAGGTAGCCTGGCTGATGCAGTAATTAAGAGTGTTCAACATTAATGCTGGAGTATGGCAAGTATATGGACTTCCCCAATCCCTTCTAGTCGTTTTACAAACTCACTTAAAAGAGTGTTATTTAATATGTATGCTGATGTACAGATTATCTATGGTTTGGAAATTCCAGATTGAGCAAATGGAGATGACTGTGCTTTTTTGGTGAGCAATTCAAGGTCCTTACCAAAACGAATTGATGTGCATATAAGCATATCAATGATTTAGACCTTAGAGTTGACACCAATAAGTCAGCAACAATGATTTTTAGCAATAAACGCAGCAGGTCCTTGCATTATTTTGTAACTGAGAACCCCCGAATTCCGATGGAACAAAATTAGACTGTTTGGGTTGAAAGTGAGCGTCCCCCAAAAAGGCATTCAAAACTCCCCAAGAAGAGTCAAGAATGGACACACCCCAGACGGGAATGAGGCCAAGACCAAGTGCGGGTGAAGTTAAGAGATACAAGTTTATCCAACCAACACAGGGCCGCAGAGAACTCTGCAAACTCTTGTGTGCTCTGCCCCCCACCATTAAAAAATTCACATTTATTACAGAATCGTGTAGTTCATGAAGTAAGCTATAAGGGGCACATAAATTGTGGGGAATGGATGGCGACGACTAGCTACTATGTAATATGTAGGTCCGGCGCTCTGGGATTGGTGGAAGTCCACGTGGTGCCCATGCAGGGTGCATAGGTCAGCTGGGCTCATCGAGGCCGAGCTCTGGTCAGAAGATGGTTGATTGATACACATTCGACTATTCTAGCATTTGCCCTTGTGGCCTCTCATGCTCATTCATTGTCACTTTTGAAATATAATGCCCAGTAAATCCTACAAACTGTTCTTCTAACATCACAAGAGACATAGCACATAACTCTGGGTGTGAGTCGTTAATCGTTCTATGGCACACTATACAAAGTGTGAGCAAAAGGTGAGCAGCTTTCATGGGCTTAGGTGGCTTATCAGGGGGCACAGGCGGGGATTCACCTATCGTTCCTACTTGTTAGAACTATTGAGGGACACCTTTGTCATATGTTAGTACAAGAGAAAATATATGGCCTTTATGGTCAGTTGGGGTTAGGGTGAACAGGGATACTACCGCGTCAGAGAGCATTCAGCCGGTACCTTATGAAAGGGTGGGATGGGAGGCTTGTCAACCATATTTCTTTCCATCCAAGTCTGGGGGCTTTGGAGGGTGCTCGCTGGATGGGGCGAAGGGTTACAATTGCAGCTTTACATCATTCAGAGGGCCAGGCCTTCACATCTCAGCCTAGCTCGATGAGGGAGAAAGATGGGGATAATCTGCAGCGCTGCTGGAGGGGGGAGAAGAGGCCCTGCATCGCATTGGTCATATCTTGTTTAGTTGTGCAGGGGGCACACACATGGAACATACAAACGAGGTAGAGATAGGTTAGTGTGTGCATTGATACATTAGAAAAAGAAGGTGCACAAAGTTTTGCTTACAATATGGGGTGCATGAAGCAATGCTAAGGGGTTATATGAACACTACAGAGAACATTCTATGTACAGTGGCCATATCTTCATAATGAATCATACATTTAGACAACATGAATTGGGTGTCATACATATTTTAAAACAGCCATTCTTTATACTGTTGTCACACATTGCATCGTATAGTTTGTACCAGCCAATAATACTATTATCAGTGATAGGAGACTGAAACATACAGCTTATAGCTCTGTGTGCAAACTGGGATGGATGAGGGTCACATTATTTCAATATATACAATAGATCTCATGGACTAGAAGCAAATGTATCGTCCCTTCAGAAGGATTAGCTGCAGGGGTGAAACAGGGTGGCACACAGGCTTGGCATATGTGTCTGGCACTTCAAACGGGGAACAGGGTTGGGGGTTATTTACATGTGTAATAAATGTGGGGTCTGTGAGGGGACAGGACAAGTTTTATGGAGATAGCTTGTTTTTCTCAAAACCCAGCTTAGGCCCGATCATCTGCAAGTCAATGTTGAATTGCGTCAGGTGAAAGATACAGTGTTTGGCATGTAACTTGTTTGTGCCTAGTCTACCGTGAGAACAGGCCTGCAGCAGGGCCGCCGAGGGGAGGAGGGTGAGGGAAGTGAATTGTTCACTGTATGCGATTGGGAGGGGAGAGCTGCAGCCCTGCAGACTGCTTGTGTTAGTGAGGCCCAAGTTGTTACGTTCAAAATGGAGTCTGAGTGTCTCCCAAAATGAAGTCTGTACCATACTACAGGGTGAGCAGTGCATCCACATGTGTCGACCTACAGCCATCCCACATCCCTGGCCACAGGCGCATGGGTGGCTGCTGGGCGAGCCATAGTCTGCACGTTGGTGAGAATGGAGGGGAGGGGCCATGAAGACCCATCCTTCCATACATTTCCCCCTTCCGTTACTTAAGTAACGAATACTGTAGTTCACCCAGCCTCTTTCGTTCTTTCTCCTCATCCACCACCTCGTCCCAGGCATGGGTTCCCTTTTGTGGCACCCATGCTCTACACACTCCCTGGAGGCTCTCCCCAGCTCTAGCATACTCATTGGGAGTGCAGGTCATATATATGCACCCCCCATCACCCTCCAGGTCCACCCAAACTTCCTTATACCACTCTAATGTGCTGGGTTCCTTTATTGTAGTGTGATATAATCTGTCTACAATGTACCCATCATAGTTACAGTGTCACCATTCTATATTTAGGGCCCGGACCCTCTCGTGTTTGTACCTGTGCCTCGTGTGTCATCTGCATCACTCCCTTAGCGTTGCCCATTGTCAAGATCATCATCGCGGTGTTAGGTACTGCATCTGCACAGCACCGAAACCTAGCTGGCACACACAAAAAATCAGGAGCAAGAAGACGATGATGGGTCCCAGTAGTTTGATGGTTATTCTGAGCCAGTACGGTACCCATGAAAAAATGTCATCGAACCACGAGCTTGGCTGCACCCCTCCTTCTTCCTTCATCAGTTCGCCAAGGCTGTGCACGGCTGCAATAATGTGAGACAATGTTCCATTGTCCACGTCTGCAGGAGGTGTGAAAGTACAACATGCGCTCCCTATTTTTCGGCAAACATCTCCATCTATGTCTAGGACATACCTGTTCTGCATCGTCATTAGTCGTAGGGCTCTTAGCTTCACTTCAATTCTGTTGAATCCTTCTTCTGTATCGTTGGCCAGTTGTATCAGCTCCCAGCGTGTAATTTGGAGCCATTTTGCATTGGCTCGCGCTTGGATACTTTGACGAGGGAGGCACCGTGAGACAAGGTTCCATTGTCTGTGTCTGCAGAAGGTATGAAAGTGCAACATGCGCTCCCTATTTTTCAAAAAACACCTCCATCCATGGCCATCAACAGGTCTAGGACATACCTGTTCTGCATCGTCATTAGTCATAGGGCTCTTAGATCCACTTAAATTACGTTGAATCCTTCTTCTGTATTGTTGGACAGTTGGATCAGCTCCCAGCGTGTAATTTGGAGCCATTTTGCTTTGGCTCGCGCTTGGATACTTGGATGAGGGAGGCAACATTTCAGCGGAATTGAACAACCGGAACCTGTCTGGAATCTGTGCCAAAGGTTCTGTGGATGCCTTGGATATGTAATTTGACAATCTTATTTTTCTGAATATTGGGCTTTTCATGTTCTCCACGGATAGGGCATACACTGGGGCCTCACCTGTTGGTTGTTGAGCCCCTGGTTCTTGGACGGCTGGCAGCCCCTTTCCTTCTTGGATGTGACTTTCCAGGACCACCATCAGGGCAGAGTGCAGCGTTGCCAGGGAGCATGTACCCCTCCATGACTGTGGGAGGTACAAGTATGACTGTTTGCCGCAGACCCAGTATGTATCCATTAATGCAGATGTCCCTTTCTTTATGTCTGGGGTGATGAGTGTTTTGTTACAGTTCTTGTTTGTGCCCATGTTTACTTTTCCTTCGCAGAGAAAGCGCAGTGCATATGCAATTTCTTTTTGCAATTTGAATGGCTTTTCCAGTGCTGTGACCCAAGTGAGTTTTGTGATGTGTTGGGCCCATATCGGTGCACATGTTTTCTCGATCCACTGCAACTTTTCTGCTGCCAATCCTCGTAGTGCTTCTGCCTTGCATGTAATTTGTTTGTTTTGCCATTTATTGTCCGAATGCAATATTCCTTTGAACACTAAACATGGCTCCTTCAGGCACACCACTCCTTTCGGTCTCGAGTGGTACATTTTTTTGTTCTGTAGCATTTCAAAAAAGACAGTGGGCCTCATTACGAGAATGGATGTAATGAGAAAATGAAGGTGGAATGGTAATAGAGGCATCGTTAACAAGTCCGGGTCATTACGTCCCGACAACCTGCCAATACCGGCACTGCCCGTACCGCCCTCCCTCATACTGGCATGGGCATGTACACACGCCCCTTCCAGGAGTAAATACCGGATGCCGGTAATAGGAGGACATCGCAACCGACGCGGGCATGCAATTACCGGCAACCCAAAGGCAGTAATTAGGGCCTGCACAATGGTGGCCATACAGGCATCGCGGACCACCCGTAAACAGCAATCTGCAATCAAGCAAACAGCTACAGGTGCACACAATCACCACAGGTGGAGTCAATGGAGCCTGTTCTTGCATAAAAGGAGTACACCCACAAACCACACCCCTTCCTACACCAAAATGATACAACTAGCTGTTGCAATCATGGGGCTGGAGGACATGCTCATACTGCTACAACTACAGCAACAACAGCAACTACAACAACAACAACAACTACAGCAGCAACAACAGGCAGCACAGAGGAGAGGCAGGAGGAGAAGGAGGGTGAGACAGGCACAGCAATTACCACCAGTGCAGCCAGTAGTACCTCACAGGCAGCCACCAATCCCTCACATCAGTCCCAGTCCATTCAACCTAACCCCTGAGCAGATCCACACCCTGTACCGGTTGGACCGGGACACCATCATCACCATAGTGGACATGATTAACAACAACATTGTCAGCCTCATAGAAATACGCACTGCCATCCCCCGCTACTAAAGGTGGTGTAGGTGCTCCACTTCCTGGCCACAGGCACCTACCAGCACACAGTAGGCCAGCTGCATGGCATTTCACGACCGCTATTTTCATGCATGCTGACCCAAGGGCTGGATGCCCTCCTGAAGTACGCTAGCACCCACACATCCCTACCACGGACTGCCTAGGAGATAGCCGACACCAAAGTAGGCTTCCATGCACTGGCAGGCATGCCCAATTGTGTTGGTGCCCTCAACTGCACCCATGTAGAATTGGTAGTCCCTCATGCCGTGGAGGCGGTGTACCGCAATCGCAAGTAATACCACTCCATCAATGTGCAGATGGTATGTGACTCCAGGAAGATCATCACACATTGCTGTGCCCGATATCCCGGATCCACACATGATGCCATGGTGCTGCGTAACTCCACGCTACCCCATCACATGGAGCGACATGCTGGACCACGTGCCTGGCTGTTTGGTTGGTTTCCTGACTGGCCCATTGTAGTGCATCGGGGCAGTGATGTGTTGGGATGCATGCTCCACCTGGGTGGGAATGGGAGGGATGCATACTCCACCTGGGTGTGAATGGGGGATGCATACTCCAGCTGGGTGTGAATGGGGGGGATGCATACTCCACCTGGGTGTGAATGTGGGGGGGATGCATACTCCACTTGGGTGTGAATGGGGGGGATGCATACTACACCTGTGTGTGAATGGGGGGGATGCATACTCCACCTGGGTGTGAATGGGGGGATTCATACTCCACCTGGGTGGGAAGGGGGGAGGCATACTCCACCTGGGTGGGAATGGGGGATGCATACTCCACCTGGGTGTGAATGGGGGGTGCATACTCCACCTGGGTGGGAATTGGGGGGATGCATACTCCACCTGTGTGTGAATGGGGGGGATGCATACTCCACCTCGGTGTGAATGGGGGTATTCATTCTCCACCTGGGTGGGAAGGGGGGATGCATACTCCACCTGGGTGGGAATGGGGGGTATGCATACTCCACCTGGGTGTGAATGGGGGGTGCACACTCCACCTGGGTGGGAATAGGGGGAGATGCATACTCCACCTGGGTGGGAATGGGGGGATGCATACTCCACCTTGGTGTGAATGGGGGGGATGCATACTCCACCTGGGTGGGAATGGGGGGGATGCATACTCCACCTGGGTGGGAATGGGGGATGCATGCTCCACCTGGGTGGGAATGGGGGGGATGCATACTACACCTGGGTGGGAATGAGGGGGATGCATACTCCACCTGGGTGGAATGGGGGGTGCATACTCCACCTGGGTGGGAATGCACAGTGAGTGGAGAATGCAGCAGAGCCAAACACTCCTGACCTGAACCCCCCAACCCCAACACAGCACATCACTGGCACACATTGGACCAATTACGTATATCAATGACAACATGTAAGGCGCACAACCTGGCCACCATGTGTATGTCTAGAAAAGCATCACTAAACATGATAGCAACTGTGCCAATGTGGCAAATGTGACCATTCACTGTTTAGTATACACAGCACAAATGGGAGGCAAAACATTGTCCTGCAACCACAGTACACCCGCACCAGCATGCAAGAATTCACCCTGCATCATCTGTACAACACCATCCAGACTACCACACCTTATAGCAGTATAGAATGCATCTAAATAATATTTGTGTATACATACAGGGACATGTGCATGTCCACAGCAAATAGCTGCGGGCATGACTGTGAATCCTGAAGGTGGCAGCTCATAGTGACACAAACCTATTTGTATTTGCTTGCAGGTGATGGAGGATATCCCTTGAAGCCGTGGCGTAACCCGCTAAAAGCCATGAAGAGGAGTACAATCGGGTTCACACCCGTACCCCTGTTGTGATTGAGCAGACCTTTGGCCTGTTGAAGGTGCGGTTCTGCTGCCTAAGCAGGTCTGGTGGAGCACTCCTTTATAGGCCTGAGAAGGTGGAAAAGATCACCATGGCCTGCGTCATGCTGCACAACATGTGCGTCCGGAGAAATGTACCACTGCCACCTGACATTGACATGCATGCACCGGGTGAGGATGATGAGGATGGAGACGGAGGTGAAGCAGCACCCCTGCCAGTACGTGATGCACAGGATGGCCGTGCAGTACGCCAATCACTGATTCACAAATACTTCTGAACCACAGGGACTTTGATAGATATGTGTCAGTGACACACTGGGTCCATGTGGACATGTACAAAGGGAATGTTGGGAGTTGTGCACTGAACACCGTCATACATTAAATGGATACGCACAAAATGAACAATGTCCAGGCATTGAATGTTTTTTCACACAACGGGTGTATTGATTCAAACTGCAAAAATGTGACAACCCCCCCAAATCCCCAGTGAACTCCCAAAACCACCCAGTGAACTCCCGAAACCCCCAGTGAACTCCCAAAACATCCCAGTAAACTCCGTAACCCCCAGTGAACTCCCAAAAGCCCCCAGTAAACTCCCTCTAATGCTCCCATTCACCCCCAACACCATCTAAGCCACTCCCATAGTTCTCCCACACCATTTGCGGGACTTCTTGCTGTTCCGGGGCAGCATTTCAGTGTGCCTCGCACACCTTCTCGTAGGACGCACAGGGCTGGAGGTTCCAGAGGAAGTGGGGACAGAGAAGCAGGTGTGGTGGATGGTGAGGAGTCGGTGGGGATTTCCAAGCCTGCTGCAAGTCGTGGCCGCTGCATGTGCAGCAGATGGATGCCAGGACCTGTGTGATGGCCCCCAGACAGTCTCCCATCAGCAATGCCGAGGCATTGACTGCAGCTGTGTTGGCCATTATGGTGGCTGTGGTCCCCGCTATGGCTGTGGCTATCTCCTGCCTGGTGTCCTCGCCATCCGCGATATATTGGCGCATCAGGTCCAACATTGACTCCTGTCTGGCCTCCACCCTCACCAGCCGTACCTCAAGGCTGTTGGTGGGAGCAGCAGTGGTCAAGGGTGCTGTCATGGGGCCTGCATTATCAGTGCTGTCCTCAGGGATGGGGCTCAGGTTGGAATTTTGCAGGCAGGGATCAGCACTGCTGTAGGTGGGTAAGGGCTGAGTTTGGGGTGGGGGGTTTGACACAGGGCTTGAGGAGTGTGGACATGCCACATGCATCACTCCTTCCTGGTCCACCTACTCATCCACGTCATCTTCAGAGGTGGCCAGTGGTTCTAGGGCCTCACCTTCCACTGGTGTAGGTTTTGGCAGCTGGGTGTCCACAGTGTCAGGTGCACTGGGTATAGGTGTTGGCAGCTGGGTCTCCACAGTGTCAGGCGCACTGTGTGTAGGTGCTGGCAACTGGGTGTCCACAGTGGCAGGCGCAATGGGTGCTGGTGTGGGCTGTGAGGCTGCCCCGGAGGTGGTGATGTCAGTTGCTGTTTTCTGTGGCCGGGACGTGGATGCCCTTGTGGTGGTATCCTAGCAGGCATCTTCTCCATCGGTACCTAGGGGGAGTAGAAGAGATGCAGGGCATCAGTGATGGTGTTACATGCCAGATGCATTCTATGGTGCTGTGGAGTATTTGATTAATCATGCATTAATTAATGTCTTACAGGTGTGACACACAGGGTAGTATGAGGGGGCATTTTGGCATTTGCTGCATGGCAGGTGGCATGCCGTTGTATTGGGGTTTGTGTGATGTATTACATGGGCACGGTCCGTGTGTGTTGGCTGTGTGTTGGTAATGGGATATGCAGTCAGCATGCATTTCAGTGTGGCAGTGTTTGGCCCTCCATCTGGACAAGAATATGTTCATGTGTGTGTTGGGACATGCATTGCCTTGCCTAGACTCTCTTCCACATCACTTGTGCTACTGTCATGATGCCTACCCCCAGGCATCCGGACCAAGCCCATCAGCCTCGGGAGCAGGCATCTAGACATTTAGTAAAACCTCAGCAGCCCCGGCTAGGGGCTATCTGGGTTCAGTCCTGGCGCGCTCATAGTAGAAATCAGTCCTGGCGCCTAAGGCGCCAGGCTCATAGTCATTACTTACCTCAGGCAGACCATGCTGCAAATGACTCCAATCCAACATGAAGCCTGAAAGGGACTATTTTTCTACAGGGACTATTTTTTACTCAGGTGTGGTTCTAGGGACTTCTTACCTGGGACTACTTTTGAGGCTATTTAAACCACGCCCGACCAGCAACACACGCTTCGTGTTATTCTGCATCCAGCAGCGTAACGCTCATTGTGCCTGCAGCCTGCATCCAGTGTTCTGCCATGCCCACCTCGAATCCGGAGCTCCTAAAACAAAGAGGAAAGAAAGGGACAAGGTTAGAAAACAAACTTATTTCTATTCCACACCTGATTCTGGATCCATCTTGTCTCTGGACCTGTAAAGAACATAATTTCTGCATGCCCCGCACCATCCAGCTGCAGCGCCGCGCCATACTCACCAGTCTTCACAGCATCCTTCGGGTCGGCGCTGCCTCCATCATTTCTTCGCCGAACTTCGGCACCTAGGAGACAAAAGAAAACCACAAGGTGAGCCGAGGGAACCAACAAATATAATTCTTACCACCATAAACTTACCTGATTTACCACCGGAGGCATCCTTTTGTGACTCTCCATATTTTCACGTGCCGCATCTGTAAAGAGAGACAAAACAACACGTTTTCCACGTGCAACATTTACCAGACAGCGCCGGGTAATACAGACTCTTACCTGAGCGCCATGAGCTGCCACAAGAGCATCTTTTCACGAGCCAGCTGCAAGACAAGAAAGGAAGGGGGGAACAAGAGTGAACATCGGACATATTGAACTCTATGAACTTAATACTTACTGGTCCTCACCAGGAACTTCAGAGTCAATACTCTCCGGAACTCTCCCGAGCCTTCAAACCAGTGAAGTAACTGGAATCGACGCGCCGTTGCAAATCCACACAGGATGGAGAGCTCATCTTTCAAGAATATAAGGTGAGATTGCTGTGAGGGCATTTCGGAGGTGATTAGTTGGGGAGGACTGTGGGGGTGCCATCACTTGAATCCACAAGTAGTGAAATCCATCTCTCCACTTGCAGGAGAATATTTCTACGGGTTAAGCAGACAAGATTAGGAGGGCAGATCCAGTCAGTCATCGCTGCAATACGCATCACGTGGGTGGAGACCGCAGCTGTCCGGGTCTGACCAACGCCCCTGTGGGAGCCAGGTGAGCGTAACAGCTACGTCATGGTTTCCCCTACAGGGATCTGCAGGGTCACTCACCTCCATCTGCTGATGTTGCCGCACCCGTCTCCATCTCGTCAAATCCCTCGATGGACTCAAGATTGATGAACGTGCTTGCCGTCTCCTCCCAGGTGGTCAGTTTGGCAGGAGAGTGGGGACCCCCACCTGTAGCCATGGCCTACCTCCTGTTGCTTTACAGGATATTATGGACCCTGAGGCAGAGGTCATCCCACCTCTTCTTGCAATCCCTCACTGTCCGTGGGGTGGTTCCAACAGCGGAGACCTTGTGGGCTACCTCCTGCCAGATCTCCTTCTTGAGCTGCTGCACCTCACGCTTCAGGTTCTGATCTTTTATCACATCAGCATGTGGGGCAAGGGTGTCCGCAAGCATGTTCAATTCTGCATCAGAAAAGTGCTTTATCCGCAGGTGGGGGTGTTAGGCGGAAACCTGTGCAGTTCCCTCTGGGACCACTGCAAAAGATTTAGGACTACAGGTGTTTGGCAGTAAACCCACTTGGTAGCAGTCTGTACCACACAGATTCACTGTTGGTAGCTGTGGCTGAGCAGTCAGACTTCTCTCAAGAAGAGTTAAGCAGTATGTGGAGTATACAAGATAGTGCAATTCTTTACAGTAAGACAAGCAAACATGCAACGAGGCTCAGTGTAAAGATATTAAGGTATTTATTTATAACGAAACATCTATCAGAAACACTATGGCACTATCACGGCAAACAAATCAATCACAATTACTCTACGAAGAAGAAACGATCAATCCCCCTAGCAATATTTCGACAAGTCTAGGTTTTACCGGCACCACTTATTTACAGACAGAGGTGTATGCCTCAACCTAGATGGCACTCTAATATTAGTTAGGACGGGAGAGAAACATAGGCAGATTACAAAATCAACACAGTTCAATACTTAACGGGAAAAATGCAAGGCAAGAAGGCAAGAACCACAATAGATCATAAAGTTCAGAGGCCAGGCCCACTTGGAGAGAGGCAAGGCGATATGTCCCAAAAGTCTCTAGTAGAAATGCGTTCAAGTCTTTGTAGCAAATTGTTATCGGCAGATTGAACCAGTTCAGAACAATACGTGAGAAAGCTTGGAGGCGACCCAACGGAAAGGAGAGGATTACGACACCTCACTTGAACCGATCGAAAGGGAAGCCAGGCGGACACGGTACCTTGTTGTGGAGGGCAACTCCGGCGGGGGCAGTTGTTCCTGGTGGTGGATGCACGTCGGGTCTTTGCCAAGAGTAGAGATGTTCTCGTCGTCAAAGAAAAGTGAAGTCCGGTGCACCACCAGGGAAGAGACCAGCTGCGGAGTGCTCCGTCACAGGGCACCACCTTTTGGTCGCGGTACAGGGGTAGTGGCTATCCGTTTGCCGAGGTGCTCTGCACGGGCAATTCAACCACTGCGTCCTGAGGCGAATAAAAAGCAAAGGGGACTGGTTGTTCCCACCAGTCAGGGGAAGAGACTCTCCGGCAGGGAGATCTCCTCTGTCGTCGGGAAGTGGTGAGTCGGTTCCACAGGGCTCCACCGGAGGTGTCGTCGTGCAGGTCGGCTCAGCGTTACCCTCGTCGGATTCTTAGGTCCTATGGTGACTTCTGAAGATCCAGTCCCAAAAGCCCTGCTTTTATGCAGACAACCCCCATTCATTCAGCCTAGCTGTCAATCAACACATGCTAAGTGGTGAGCGGGGAGGCTCACCACTTGGGCCAATCACTCCACAGTGCGACCGGAGTTGGCAAGGCAACTCGGTCCAGGGGGCCTAAACCCCCTCCACACCCCTGTGGTAACCCAGACAGAATGGCACCACTTTGGAGGGTCTCTGTACAGAGCCTGCCAAAAGTGGAACAAAGGGCTCAACCTTTGGTTTAGGAGTCACAGAGACGAACACAGACGCCATTTTACAAACCGAATTCTGGCAGAAAATACCATCCGATAAACTTATTTAAGATAAGTAGACCGGTGGTACGTTAGAGATTAACGAGAAAAAGTATCAATCTCCAACAATGGGACGAATCCCATAGGGTTATGTTCGGGGTCGAACATAACAAGTAGTTTCCACTGCCACCAGCCAAAACTCGACGAGGGGGGACGGGACAGTGCCCCCTCGAATAACAGATCCAGGAGTAATCGAATTACCCCTACTAGGACGTCCACAATAAGATGGTTTGTACTAGTTCTGTTAGTAAATTTAGGTCTAGTAAAGCCAATGGTGACTTTACATGCCCGGGGAGACAGTAATCAGTCCCCGGGTATGGAGTCTATGGTGGAGGTCCGCTAGGACGCCCCAGTGTTACGGCACGTAGGGTGCGGTGAAACACATAGAAAAACATATGAGACCCTATGGAGTAAAAGACCCCATAGCCCATAGAACACATTGACATTCAAAGGAATTACACACATACATGTCCAAGAGTGGGAGAAAAGGAGTCTCACTCTTGGCAGGATGGAAAAAACAAACTCCCGAAATCCAGCAAAGCTGCTGGGGGACTCACTAGGTTAGGACATTCAGCCTAAACAGAGAATTCTCCCCAACACTCGCCCCCCCCAGACTAAGGGACAGGAAGATTTAATCCACTCCTGGATGAATCTCATACCTCTAGTCAATGACATACATCCTAGAGAGACCATCAGCATTTTGGTTGTGACATCCTGACCTGTGCTCAATGGTGAAATCAAACCCTTGCAGGCAGATCGACCATCTCAATAGTTTTGGGTTTTCCCCTTTCATTTGCATTAACCAGCTCAAGGGTTGTTGGTCAGTCTGAATGACAAAAGTAGAACCATACAAGTACGGCCTAAACTTCTTCAGAGCCCACACGATAGCAAAGCACTCTCTTTCGATTGTTGCCCACCTTGTTTCAGGATCCTTCAGCTTGCGACTGATGAAGCAAATGGGGTGCTCCCTACCTTTCCCATCCAGTTGACTGAGTACGGCACCTATTCCTACATTTGAAGCATCTGTCTGCACAATGAAGTGTTGGCGGTAATCAGGAGCTCTGAGTACTGGGGCTTGGCAAAGAGCCTTTTTCAGGTTTTCAAAAGCCTGATTGCACTCCTCGTTCCATCTAACCTTCTTAGGAAATTTGGGCGAGGAGATGACATTCAGTGGAGAAGCTATGGTTCCATAGTTCTCTATGAAATTCCTGTAATACCCAGTGAGGCCTAGGAAGGCTCTCACTTGGGTTTGAGTAGTCGGTGTTGTCCAATTTTGCACAGCTTCAATCTTACTGAGCAAAGGCCTTATTTCTCCACCTCCTACCTCATGTCCAAGATAGACTACCTTACTCTGTCCAATTTGGCATTTACTCGCCTTTATGGTCAAATTGGCTCGTCCAAGAGCCTGCAAAACATCTCTCAGGTGGGTTACATGTTCTTCCCAGGAATTGCTGAACACTGCGATGTCATCCAAGTATGCCATGCAGAAGTCCTCCATCCCATTCAGAACCTGGTTTACCATCCGTTGAAATGTAGCAGGTGCATTCTTCAATCCGAAAGGCATTACCTTAAACTGGTATAAGCCAACGGGGGTAGAAAATGCAGTTTTCTCCTTGGCATGGTCTGTCAGGGCTATTTGCCAATAGCCTGACGTCAAGTCAAATGTGCTGAGGAACTTGGCGGCGCCAAGTTTATCCACCAACTCATCTGTTCTTGGCAAAGGGTGGGTATCAGTCTTGGTGACTGCATTAAGAGCTCTATAATCCACGCAGAATCTAAGTTCTTTAGATCCGGCCTTTGGTACTAACACAACTGGGCTAGACCATGGACCAGTAGAGGGCTCTATTACCCCGAGATCAAGCATCTTGCTGACCTCATCTTTGATGTGGGTTCGTACGTTTTCTGACATGCGGTATCCTCTGCTTTTGACTGGCAGACAGACACCAGTGAGTATGTCGTGCTGGCCCCAAGGGGTCAAGCCTGGTGAAAAGGAGAACAGAGAGGCAAACTGATTCAACATAGATTTGCACTCTTCTTGTTGCTCGGGTGTCAGATTGGAGGAGAGATTTACTCCTTCAATTTTTTCATCTAAAGGTAAGCCTCTGAGGAGACCCGGAAGAGCTTCACTCTCTTCTTCTTCCTCGGATGATGCTAAACGCAACGCTCCTACATCGGGTCTTGAGACATACGCTTTGAGGCGGTTGATGTGGAAGACTGTCGGAGCCTCCTTGGGATTGCCCAAGTCCACCAGATAGTTAACCTCTCCGAGTTTACCCACAACTCTGAAGGGTCCCATCCACTTATCTTGCAAGGTCCTCTGCCTTGTTGGGATCATAACGAGAACGAGCTGGTCTTGAGCGAACTCAACCATGTTAGCCTTTTGATCGTGCCAGTGCTTGACCAATGCTTGTCCAGCTTTCAAGTTACCGCTTGCTTCCGTCATCATGTGCGACATTCTCCTCCGGAGACCTATCACGTAGTCAGTCACTCTGACTGGCTTGGGGGAAGGAGCACTCTCCAACCCCTCCTTAATCAGGGCCAATGGACCTCTGACGGGATGACCATAGAGTAGTTCGAAGGGAGAGTAACCTACTCCCTCCTGAGGGACTTCTCTATAAGCAAAGAGAAAGCATGGCAGTAGAAGGTCCCACTTACGCTTAAGGGGTTCTTCTAAAGCACCTATCATGCTCTTCATGGTTCAGTTGAACCGTTCTACCAACCCATTGGTTTGGGGGTGGTACACTGTTGAGAACTTGTAAGTAACTCCACAGGTTTTCCACATGGCTTTCATGTAGTGGGACATAAAGTTTGACCCCCTGTCAGAGATTACTTCCTTAGGAAACCCGACCCTAGTAAAAATACCAAGGAGGGCCTTAGCCACAGCCGGAGCTCTAACAGTCCTCATAGGAATTGCCTCAGGATACCTAGTAGCATGGTCTACTACAACAAGTATAAACCTGTTGCCTGAGGAGGTTGGAGGATCAAGGGGACCAACAATGTCAATCCCTACTCTCTCAAACGGGACTCCCACAACTGCGAGAGGCACTAAAGGTGCCACATTCTTGGAGCCAACCTTGCCAGAGGTCTGGCAGGTGTGGCAGCTCCTGCAGTGTTTTTCTACTTCGGCCCCCATCTTTGGCCAATAGAAGTAGAGAGAGAGCCTTTCCTTAGTCTTCTTGAAACTCAAGTGACCAGCCAAAGGAATCTCGTGGGCTAACTGCAAGAACTGTGGTCTGTTCTCTTGGGGTACTACAAGTCGTTTGTAGTCTCCACGTGCAGACTCGGTCGGTTCACTGTAGAAGAGGCCATCTTCCCAGTGCAACCTGTATTTCCCAGGCTTTTGCCCTTCAGCCTGAGCTTCTGCCTCGTGGCAAAGACCTTCCAGAGTTGGACATTCCCTCTGTTCCTTACTGAAGTCTGCCCTGCTGGGTCCACCTTCTGCCAGTAAAGACTGCAGCTCAGGATGGTCAACAGGATCCAGATCTCCAATGAGTTCCTGGCCTTCCATTAGCTCTTCCTCAGAGTCTAATTCTACCACACAGGGTTGTACCCCACTCTCAGCCTCGGCTGGAGGTGGAGTTACGGGTGTTACTTTGGACAACCGTGGGGAAATCCGTGTTGGCTGCACTGGAATGCTGGCTGCTGGTTTCGGGATAGAAGTCTTAGGTTTCCCTTTCGCTTCTAATTTCTTGGCGACAGCGGCCGACAATTCCAGTGGAGCAGGAGTGATTTCCTTCTTCATCATCTCCTGGAGAGTACCGCACATGGTCCTCTCTCTTGCGGGTCTGGTTAGCTCCTGTAACCGTTTACTAGGCGGTCTGGGAGTATGCGATACAACTCCGAGAGTTTTCAAATCGTTACCCAACAGTACGCGTCCTGGTACCTCACTCTGTATGCTGACAGGTATCTTCACAGTCATGTCGTTACACTGGATGAGAACTGGTAATTGGGAAAGCATCTGCACAGGCCCTCCAGCTAACTTGGTGAGGCGTTTGGGTGCCTTAGCAACATCCTCAACCTGAAAAAACGATTTATCCACCACAGTTATGCTGGCCCCAGTGTCCCTAATGGCAGGAGTCTCCTGACCATTCACCTGGACACTGTCCTTATAATACTCTTTAGTATTATCGGGGATAGAATTATAGACATCTAAATTCTGTTGTTCCCACAACCCCAGAGATACTAAAGAAACGCTGGCTGAGACTCCAATGGGTTCGTCAGCTAGCAGTAGAAAGTTTCCACTTGCCATTTGCTCTTCCTCCTCTGGAGCGAAGGCTAAGGAGACAAGCTGGACCCCTGAAGGTTTACCCTTACATCTGGGATCTCCTTTCACGTGGTCAGTCGAGCCACAAACAAAGCATTTACCGAATGCTTTCTGGAATGGTGGCTTGTTCTGACCTCCTTCCGGTTTGGCACCAGAAGACACATTATTCTGCTGTGGTTTTCCTTGTGGCTTACCCTTCTGGTTTTGTTTGGGGCCCTCTTTGGAATTTGAGTTATTAGAATTCTCTTTTGAGTCTTTTTTTGGCTGTTTCCCCTCATCCTTTTTCTGAGTTGCCCCAGAATCCTTATGAGTAGCCCTGTTGGCAACCCATAAGTCAGCAGCCTTAGCCAGCTTCCGGGAATCCAATTCCTTCGAATCAGCCAAGTGTTGTCTGAGCTCAGGAGAACAGGCATCATAAATAGACTCCAACACAAAAAGATTCCTCATACCCTCATAAGTGTTCACTTTGTAACCCTTAATCCATCCCTCTAAGTTTTTCAACCCTTCACTCACCCAGGTAGCCCAAGGGGTACCATCATGGTTTTTGAGGGTTCTAAACCTCTTAAGATACTGGGAAGGGGTCTTCCCGAATCTAGCTATCAAAGCTAGTTTCACACTTTCGTAATCCGTCTTATCCGCCTCCCCCAATTCCATTACCACATCAGTCGCAACAGGAGGGAGCCTAGAGAACAACCAGGGACGTAAATCATTCCCGGTGATGTCCTGGAGCCCATGATTGTACTCAAACAGTTTCAACCAATCCAACACATCCAATCTCGGTTCATACATACCCACTAATTCCTTCGGCATCCAGGGTCTTTTGGGACTGGAGCTCCTAGAGGAACCAGAGGAGAGAGAAGCATTTTCCATAGACAACTTTTTCATCTCTAACTCGTGATTAAGTTCTATTTCCCTGAGTCTTAACTCAGCTTGCTTCTGCTCAGCCTGGGCATTCTTCCGTCTGAAGTCGAGCTCTTGGTTTCGTTCAGATTGAGCCAAGAACCGTTTGTATTCTAATTCGAGCTTCATTTTTTCAAGTTCAAAATATGCAGGGTTACTTGTGGGACCTGGTATGGGCCCCGTAGGCACAGCTGGTAAGGCAGGTAGAGGAGCAGGGGAGACAGTTTCATTAGCCTCTCCGTTCACGTCAGCCTCTTCATCGCTATCATCAGCATTACGATTTAGATCAACACCATCACTGTTATCTACATTTGCTGGAGAGTTTGGTTCCCCTGAACCCGTACCCAGACTTTGGTTCGCCAGCAATCTCTCTATTAGTTCTAACTTCTTGCCTCTTACAGGAAAATTCTCTTGCCTACAGAGAGCTTGCAGTCTCTCAGTATTTTCACCTGACAAGGACTCTTGACTGTAAGTTTCCATCGTAGACATGTTTTTGAAAGTTGCTTTTTAGTGCTAAGTTTTGTGGTTAGTTATCCTAAAGTGTCGAAAAGCACTCTAAACTGTATACTCGATACAAATCCCACCGCTGTACACCAGTGTTAGGCGGAAACCTGTGCAGTTCCCTCTGGGACCACTGCAAAAGATTTAGGACTACAGGTGTTTGGCAGTAAACCCACTTGGTAGCAGTCTGTACCACACAGATTCACTGTTGGTAGCTGTGGCTGAGCAGTCCGACTTCTCTCAAGAAGAGTTAAGCAGTATGTGGAGTATACAAGATAGGGCAATTCTTTACAGTAAGACAAGCAAACACGCAACAAGGCTCAGTGTAAAGATATTAAGGTATTTATTTATAACGAAACATCTATCAAAAACACTATGGCACTATCACGGCAAACAAATCAATCACAATTACTCTACGAAGAAGAAACGATCAATCCCCCTAGCAATATTTCGACAAGTCTAGGTTTTACCGGCACCACTTATTTACAGACAGAGGTGTATGCCTCAACCTAGATGGCACTCTAATATTAGTTAGGACGGGAGAGAAAAATAGGCAGGTTACGAAATCAACACAGTTCAATCCTTCACGGGAAAAATGCAAGGCAAGAAGGCAAGAACCACAATAGATCATAAAGTTCAGAGGCCAGGCCCACCCGGAGAGAGGCAAGGCGATATGTCCCAAAAGTCTCTAGTAGAAATGGGTTCGAGTCTTTGTAGCAAATTGTTATCGGTAGATTGAACCAGTTCAGAACAATACTTGAGAAAGCTTGGAGGCAACCCAACGGGAAGGAGAGGATTACGACACCTCACTCGAACCGATCGAAAAGGAAGCCAGGCGGGCACGGTACCTTGTTGTAGAGGGCAACTCCGGCGGGGGCAGTTGTTCCTGGTGGTGGATGCACGTCGGGTCTTTGCCAAGAGTAGAGATGTTCTCGTCGTCGAAGAAAAGTGAAGTCCGGTGCACCAACAGGGAGGAGACCAGCCGCGGAGTGCTCCGTCACAAGGCACCACCTTTTGGTCATGGTACAGGGGTAGTGGCTATCCGGTTGCCGAGGTGCTCTGCACGGGCAATTCGACCACTGCGTCCTGAGGCGAATAAAAAGCAAAGGGGACTGGTTGTTCCCACCAGTCAGGGGAAGAGACTCTCCGGCAGGGAGATCTCCTCTGTCGTCGGGAAGTGGTGAGTCGGTTCCGCAGGGCTCCACCGGAGGTGTCGTCGTGCAGGTCGGCTCAGCGCTACCCTCATCGGATTCTTAGGTCCTGTGGTGACTTCTGAAGATCCAGTCCCAAAAGCCCTGCTTTTATGCAGACAACCCCCATTCATTCAGCCTAGCTGTCAATCAACACATGCTAAGTGGTGAGCGGGTAGGCTCACCACTTGGGCCAATCACTCCAGAGTGCGACCGGAGTTGGCAAGGCAACTCGGTCCAGGGGGCCTAAACCCCCTCCCGCACCCCTGTGGTAAACCAGACAGAATGGCACCACTTTGGAGGAGCCCGCCAAAAGTGGAACAAAGGGCTCAACCTTTGGTTTAGGAGTCACAGAGACGAACCCAGACGCCATTTTACAATCTGAATTCTGGCAGAAAATACCATCCGATAAACTTATTTAAGATAAGTAGACCGGTGGTACGTTAGAGATTAACGAGAAAAAGTATCAATCTCCAACAATGGGACGAATCCCATAGGGTTATGTTCGGGGTCGAACATAACAAGTAGTTTCCACTGCCACCAGCCAAAACTCGACGAGGGGGGATGGGACAGTGCCCCCTCGAATAACAGATCCAGGAGTAATCGAATTACCCCTACTAGGACGTCCACAATAAGATGGTTTGTACTAGTTCTGTTAGTAAATTTAGGTCTACTAAAGCCAATGGTGACTTTACATGCCCGGGGAGACAGTAGTCAGTCCCCGGGTATGGAGTCTATGGTGGAGGTCCGCTAGGACGCCCCAGTGTTACGGCACGTAGGGTGCGGTGTAACACACATAGAAAAACATATGAGACCCTATGGAGTAAAAGACCCCATAACCCATAGAACACATTGACATTCAAAGGAATTACTCACATACATGTCCAAGAGTGGGAGAAAAGGAGTCTCACTCTTGGCAGGATGGAAAAAACAAACTCCCGAAATCCAGCAAAGCTGCTGGGGGACTCACTAGGTTAGGAAATTCAGCCTAAACAGAGAATTCTCCCTAACAGGGGGGTAGTCTTCCGGGTTGCCTTCGACATGGTGTAAGTATTGCCACTGGTCTCTTCTGTAACCAACTGGTGTTTTGGGAGGATTGCAATGAATTGTGTTTTTAAAGATGGCCACCAGCGCTTTTGCCATTCTGACACAATGACGTTACTTCCGGGTGTGGTATTACGAGCCCCGTATTAGCATGTTGTTATTACGTGGTCGGTATTAATGGGTTCCTCCTAGGCGGAGGCAGTATCGGCGTGTCCCGTGATGGTGCTATCGGGGATTTGGAGGGCCTTTAGCCGCATGCCGGTATGGCCATTACCGGCATGGGGGTTCGCTCGTGCTCGCACACTCGTAATCACCCGCTATTGTCGGCATCATGCGAGCACGGACCCGCTCGTAACTCCATGCTGGTAATGACCCCGTTTTTAACGCGCTCCTCGTAATGAGGCCCAGTGTGTGCTTGGAAGGAGTTCTTTATTCTGCATTATGTGAGATGAAGGAGACATTGGGTATCTGCAATGGGTGATTCTTGTGGCAGGGGCACCTTGGGGGTACCCGAGGCGTCGGGGATAAGGGAGCACACGTAACAGCTCTCGTTAGACTCATGACTGCATGCCACTTGTTGGACTGATGTGGGCGTCGTGGATCTTCTTTTGTGTCTAGTCCCAATCTAGAATATTCATCATACTTTCTCCTCCCGCTTCCCTTCTTTGTCTTTTGTTACCTTTAAAATGTGTTTTGTCTTTCGGTGAATCATGCTGTGTTACAGGTGTTCCCCCCACTCCACTCTTTTCCCATTCATTGTATAATGCAATAAACCTCTTGTCTGTCTCTGCATTTTCTTGCCCTATACTTGTGGGGCATTTATTACCTTCAGTAGTTTCAGATAGTTGTGTTACAGTTGTGGTGGTGTCATCATAGAACCAGGGTAATTCAGAAGAACTTGGGTTATTTAATTAACAAATGTTATACTAAGAGGCATTGTACGAGACAGTGGGGCGTGCTGACTGGGCATCACTTGTACTATTCGTATGCCGTGTGCCACCGTGGTATGTCCCGTGTCCCCATATCAGTTTGAATCCATCCAATATGAGGTGTTTCCCCTGTGTTATCATGCTTGTGCCATTTCCTCCCCCCTCATTCATATCAATAGATATAAATGCTACTGCCCAATATTTTACTAGTCCAAACATCATTGAAAAGAATATCACAGCACACATACACAGACCACATTTCTAACTGTATCTACGCAAGTCAAAGTTACTATTTCCATTTCTATTTATTCTAATGCGTTTTACATCGGGGCCCCCTCCGTTGCCATGGTTTCTCCTAAATAATGAGACATAAAAGTGTATTAAGCAACTCATATACATAACATTTTATCTCATTTACATTTGTGTTCATTTCATTTTCTTATTATTAACCATTTCAATTCAATCATCGTTAGCATATTATTACTTAAAACTGTGAGAGAGAAAGAGACAGAAAGAGGTTGAGAGACAGAGAGAGAGAGAGAGAGAGAGAGAGAGAGAGCAATTTTTCTTAGTTACATTAACGTAGTTTTGTGCATTATTTTATTTCTTTATTTAGTGCTTCGTCTTTCTGTCACATTTGTACCTTTTCATATAAACTTTACTTCCCTTAAGTTTGTGTTTTCCCTTCTGCCATTCCCGTTTCTGTTTCCTGTGTTACACTTTCATAAGCTTTTTGTACGTCTATCAAATGTATCCAGTATCTCATCCCCTTCACCAATACACCACTTCATATGGGCCATGAAATCTTGGAGAGTTCCACCAACGTACAAAACTTCTCACATACACCATCTACCCTGGCATTAGCTGACCTGTTGGACTGTCTGCTGCTGGTGTTATTGTATGACTTGTTGCTTCTTGTCTAAACGGGGGTGCTAGCTGCTGGGCAATCATACGGGCTGTGAGCTTAGTCAAGTATTCATTGAACTCTTCCCCTAGTACTATTACACTTCTGTGGGCATCCAAGTGTCTTTGGAGTGGGGAGTGGGCCGTATGCATGTGCCTTCCTGTCACAATCTCATGGGGTGACAAATGGTGGTCCTTGCTGGGTTGATTTCTCAGTTCAAACAAGACATGGGGCAAGCAGTACACCCAATTCTTTTTTTTATTGTGAAGCACAATTTTGACAATTTCCCTTTCAGGAGGCCGTTTATTTTCTCAACCACGCCGTTCGATTGCAGATGATAAATGGTGCACAATCTATGTGTTATTCTCAGCATTGCTGTTTCTTCTTTGAACAGATCATTGACAAAATGTGTCCCATTATCTGAGCGTATTATGTTGCAGACTCCCCAGCGCGGAATAACTTCCTGCACCAGGAACTTTGCTTTGCATCTGGGTGGGTGCAGGGACCTGCCTCCACCCTCCTTCAGAAAGGGCATACCACCACTATCATGTAGCGTGATCCATTGCATCTTTCGCCCATGTCGGCGTAATCTATATGCAGCTCTCTGAATGGGCCAGTTGGTTTGGGCAGTGTTCCTCGCAGTGTTCTAAGTGTCAACGAAGAATTATATATCTGACATGTTGTACATTCCATGGCCAGTTTTGATATATGCTCCTGCAACCCTGGTGCAAATCAATTTTCCTGTATTTCTGCCGAAATGTGTTGTTTAGCATTATGAGCTGGGAAGTGAAGTTGTTGGAACACCATTTCTAGTAGCTTATGGGGCATCACTACTTTACCTGTGTTGTTTTGACGCCAACGGAGGTCAGTGGATGACTGGCTACACCCTCTTTTCTTCCACAACTCTTTCTCCTCAACTGTCGCTCCTTGTTGTAATTCTAATATCTAGGAAATGGGCATAGAATTATACCCATCTGGCGATCCTCTTCCACATGTTTCTGTAATATGTACTCACCTGTTTTTTCCTTAGCTAAATATGATGCTTCTTTCGCAGCAGCGTCCACTGCCGCTTTTCCTAAAGAGATGACGTCATTGTTATTTGTATGGGCCTGGCATTTCACTATGGCCACAACTGTAGGTTCCTCCAGTGCCTCTATCAATTATTTTAGTAACTCGGCGTGCTGCACATGTACTGTTGTGGTTATGTATGCAGAGTCAGTATAGATTGTTACTGCACATCCCTTTGCTGTATGTAGTGCTTCAATGAGTGCTACTAACTCTGCTGCTTGTGCGGAGTAATGGGCTGGTAACCTTTGTTGGACGAGTACTTCATATTCACCTTCCTCTAGTCGCACGACAGCCACCAAACATGTTTCTCTCATGTCTCAGAATTTATCGAAGCTGACCCATCTATAAAGTATATTTCTCATTCAAGTAAGGCATTTTCACATACTGTGGGTGTGTCTCCATCCTCTCTTCTGTATGTAGCACAATCGTGTGTTTGCATGTCTTCTACTGTGCATGCTTCTGTGATAAATGTTGCAGGGTTAACTGTTTTGCATCTCACTATGTGTATCTTGGTGCTGGATAGGATAATCTCGTAAGCTGTTGCTCTCTGTGTTGTCGATGTGCTTTTTGATCTTTCCAGTATGGCGAATAATGAATGCGCCACAAACAGTGTCACAGACATCCCATCACAATCGTTGCACTTTTCTCTATAACGAACGCTGTGGCTGCGAGAGACTGCTGCAAGCGAAGTGTCCTTGCAGTACTGCATCTAGTGTACCACTGTAGTACACCAGAGGTTTATGACCCAACAATGTTTTTTGTGTCAGCACTGCTGTCATGAATGTCCCATTACAATGGGAGGATAAGTAGAACTTGCGTTCATAACCTGGGTTCGCAAGTACTGGTGCTGTTGAGATAAATTCTTTTAATGCGCTGAAGGCCTCGTGCATTTCTGCTGTCCCTTGTATTTCTGTGTTTTCTCTTTGTGCTTCTTTATGTCCCTGCAGTAATGGTTTTGTGTAGCCTGCATATTCTGATATCCAGGCGTGGCAATAATTGCACATGCCGAGAAATTTCTGCATCTCTTTCACTTCTTTGGCTCACTCACTGCGCGTACCGCAGCTGCCCTGTCTGGTATTATTCTTTTACCATCTTTTGATATCAACTGACCCAGATGCAACACTTCTTCCTGACAATATTGTAAGTTCTCCTTGTCCACCTTGTACCCCTTTTGGGACAACAATGCCAAAAGCATGATAGAATCTTTCCTGCACTTGTCTTCATCTTTCCCGCAAATCAGGAGATCATCCACATATTGCATGATCGTGCTCTTTGTGACGATGTTGCCTAGATCCTCATGTAAAATTCTTTTGAATCTACTTGGGCTCTCACAGTATCCCCGGGGTAATCTGCAATGCTCATATCTTTTCCCCCCAGGGTGAATACTGTCAAATATTGCGACTCTGTGTTCTGTGGGATGGGACTGAGAAGAATGTGTTCTTTAAGTCCACCACTGTAAAACATGATGCATCTTTTGGTATACTACACAACATTGATGCAGGATTTGGCACTAAGGGAAATTCTTTTTGTATGACGTCATTAAGGGGGCGTAGGTCCTGGATCATCCTCCACGCCCCACCATTTGCTTTCTTGATGGGGTAGATGCAAGTATTACACAGTGAATTTGAGGGCACTATTATCCCTTGCAATAGCAGTGCATATATTGTTTCTTTTACCCCTTCTTCTGCTTCTCGGGACAGGGGGTATTGTTTTACCCGGGGCAGAAGCGCCCCTGGTTTGAGTTTTATTTTTACTGGAGATACCTGACGCAACAGACCCACACCATGTGGGCCCATAGTCCACAGTTCTTGTGGCACCCGTTGCATGTCGTCATTTAAAAAGTGAGGTGGCGCCCATAACACTGCCATTAGCTGTACTGGTAGCTGTCTTGTTTGTATCATGATATCGCAGGGGATCGCAATCTCCATCACTATCTACCCATCGCTGTCTGAACCAGTAAAAAGGTCCTTGTGGGACAAGTCTTGCAGTGCAATGTTAGCATTAATGCACAATATTGTCCGCCATTGACACCCATCTATGTCCATTCCAATGACTGCTATTCTTTGCATGGACGCCTGTACTGCGTGCAAGTCTAAGGACATCACTATTCCCGGCATTATTTCTCGGCGTGCTATGGGGAGGAAGACAAACTCTGCGGGCACTCTCCACTTTTGGTGCCTTAACTCAGGGACCAACCGTGCTAGTGTCTTTAGCCCTTGGATAAACATGTCTGGATCAACTGGCATGCCACGGACCTCTGGCGCTGTGGCTCATGAGTGTACCACCATCATTACTGGCATTGGGCAAATCCCGGGGTCGAGCATACTATCCCTCTTTTTGTGAATGCTATAGTCATATTGAGCTTGCTAAGGAGGTCCCTCCCCAGTAAGTTAATCAATGACTCTTCGTAGTACAGTAAAGGTGCTTGTACTGTCTTCCCACCCATCGTTACATCCAAATCTTCTGTGTAAAGAACTTCAACCACCGCCCCAGAGAACCCTTGTGTTTCCAATTTACGATTAGATAACGGAAACCTGCCTTCTCGTAGGCATGATTTTTCGGCTCCCGAGTCTACCATAAAATTGAATTGTTTATTTCCTATCTCTGCCCCGACCAATGGTTCCTCAGCTGTATCGAGGGTCGTCGATAGAACTGGACACGCAAGTCCTCTCTGTGGGCTGTCCTATGCTGAATGCCTTGTTGTTCCCCCATGGTCGAAAACATTTCCTGACACCACTGCCACTCCACCAAAGGCTATAGGTGCACCATTTGCTGTTGCGACGAAAGGGTTACCTTGTACATGTGTCATATGTTTGCGGTATTGTGGGTGCTGTTGAACATTGCGCTGTGGTGCCCTGCGCTCATCTGTGTATCTTTGATCCTGTTGCTCTTCTCTCCCTTCACTGCCAATTGGCAGTCCATGTGGGCTTCCTGGGTGGGGGTGGCCGTACTGTTGTTCATTTTGATATGTATTCATGGTTCTGCTTCTACACTTCCTTGAAAAATGTCCCCACTTTCCGCAATTCCAACAATTTTCTTGTCCCCCCCTCGGTCCTGGGCCTCCGTACCCTTCATATCCTCCATATCCTGGCCCCCCCTTTGCCCTCTGTACCCACCTCGTCCTCCGCGGGCACCTCATTGCTTGCCACTGTGGCCCTCCATATTGTTCTTCACCATTCCACTGCTCTTGTCCATTTCCTGTCCAATTAGCTGCCATTCCAGCTTGTATTACTGTTGACCCTTCCGCCTCCGCTCGTTCTCTGTCTGTGGGGAGTGCGGCAACGGCTACTGTGACCTTCACTAGTTTCGTCTGAGTTAATTTTGCCTCGTCTGCCAATCTTCTCTGTGCTATCTCCTTCTCTCTTTCTTTGATCCTTTTGCAATGGTGTACTATGATGCTTTGTATCTCAGGCCAGCCTTTGGCTTCAATCCCAGCTATTTTATAGAGTGCTTTCTGAACTTCCTTTTCGTGAGCCCTCGCTTTATTATAACGTAGAACAGGGAGGTTGACTGATCCGAGTCCATGCCAGTCTCTGCTCTCCACATCTCCTGCACCCGTAAAATGGAGACCATTGCATCTTCCTCATCATTCATTGTGCATTGCATTACTGACTGTAAGTCAGGCGTGTCTTGGAATGTGTCTCTTAATGCGTCCCATACTCTTACTGTGTTAAAGGAAGCACCATCATGCGGTCACAATCTAATGTTATTCCTGGGAAGCCTGCTTTCGCCCAAACCCGATCAGCTTGATCACCCACCGCAGACACCAACAAGCTTTTAACATCACCTACTGCCAATGGGACCCCTGCAGTGTTCTTCTCAAATGCATATATCCATTTACTTGCACTTCCTGACAGTGGGGGGTAATAACTTTAATACGTATGCTTTGTCCATTTGTGCCCAAGGTATGTAATTTGGCCTCCCTCCTCCTCTGTGTATCAGCGGCAGCTGCAACCTTCCTTTTGTCCCTTTTCCTATATTCACCTTTGTCCCTCTTTTTCCCAGTACGGCCATCTTCCCAACCCTGAATCCATATTCTTCTTCCTTCTAGCTCCTCTTCCTCTATGTCACACCATAGCTCTTCCGCTCCTCCACTTGCTCTTTGGCACTCATATGGCAGTGGTGCTGTAGGTTTTGGTGGTTGGGGAGGTGGGTGTTGACACATACACCGGGTCACTATATCCCTCAGCTGGTACAGTTTTGTTTAAAAGGGGGTATATCCGTAAACCTCAACTGGCCCTTCCTTTTCCTCGCCCTCTTTTCCATTATTTTCTATTGCCAGGGGAGGTGCAGCCTGTTCCTTTGTTTTTTATTTTAGCTATTTTATAGAGTGCTTTCTGAACTTCCTTTTCGTGAGCCCTCGCTTTATTATAACGTAGAACAGGGAGGTTGACTGATCCGAGTCCATGCCAGTCTCTGCTCTCCACATCTCCTGCACCCGTAAAATGGAGACCATTGCATCTTCCTCATCATTCATTGTGCATTGCATTACTGACTGTAAGTCAGGCGTGTCTTGGAATGTGTCTCTTAATGCGTCCCATACTCTTACTGTGTTAAAGGAAGCACCATCATGCGGTCACAATCTAATGTTATTCCTGGGAAGCCTGCTTTTGCCCAAACCCGATCAGCTTGATCACCCACCGCAGACACCAACAAGCTTTTAACATCACCTACTGCCAATGGGACCCCTGCAGTGTTCTTCTCAAATGCATATATCCATTTACTTGCACTTCCTGACAGTGGGGGGTAATAACTTTAATACGTATGCTTTGTCCATTTGTGCCCAAGGTATGTAATTTGGCCTCCCTCCTCCTCTGTGTATCAGCGGCAGCTGCAACCTTCCTTTCCTTTTAGATAGGATCCTAGGATCTCCCTTCTATTCTGCAATTGTTTGCCTTAATATTTTACAAATAGGCATGTGGCCACCATATCCAGTATGTTCTTAGCAAATGATCCTCCCTGGGGCCATACCTGTGATAGCCCTTCTCCTTTTAATTCTGTTATCCACTGATCATGGTATTTAGTTATTCTCTCAGCATAACCTGGTAAGCTCTGACAAATATGGGCCAATGGTGTTTCCGCACCCATGTTCATTTCCCATCCCCCCTTTGTACCTCTTGCATATGTGTGTGTGTTATATAGCCAGAATTCTAGCTATGTCAGTGTTTTGCTATTGGTATACAACTTTTATGCACCTTACACACCAATTCTTTAAAGTGTCACTCTTACGATGACCACTTATTCATAAGACACTAATCGAGTCATTTTAGTCATTACCAAAACACAGTGATCACAAAATCACATAACAAATTCAATATATAACATCGACCAATAGACAGTTCACATACACCATGTGACATATACCCTCCCTGCCTCTTCTCAATCCTCTACCAAGAAGGATCTCCCTTATCCCAACACCCTACACCCCTTACCCCTCAGACTGTCTGAGTATTTACCCGTAGATCAGAAAAAAGGAAAGAATAAAGCGTTTCTAAGTTGTACTCGAGTCTTCCCCTTATGTGAGACTCCCACGTATTCCATCTATTTTCCACTCATTCCCAGTATTAGTCAAGATAGCACTATGCGGCACCGCCTTCTACCCCTTGCAGAGCTAGGTTCCCGTACTCCCTTTTCACTTTGTAATCTCCTTAATTTGTCCTAATGGCCATATGCAGAGAAAGAAGAATAAGATAGTATCTATCATACTCCCAAGAGGCCCCTTTCTATGTTCCCCTTTACTCAGTCTGACCTCGTATGCTATGCCCTACATCCGACTCTTTTTAATGTCGCTCCCACTTGATACTCATGTGTCCGTCTTGATCCGAGACCCTCTAGACACCTGGTCCATCTAGGCGCAGATCCACACTCAATGGCCGCCCCCGGCTCAGGCGAGTGGTACTGTGGGTTTTGCAAAGTGGAACCCATAACCTCTCGCCAGTTGCCGTAGGCGGGAAGCTCTCTTGAGGGTCTCCGCTGTGGCTGGGGACGTCTCGTGCCAAAAGGAACGAAAGGACAAATCACATCCTAGGGGTCACTACTTGAAAGTGAGCGTCCCCCAAAAGGCATTCAAAACTCCCCAAGAAGAGTCAAGGATGGACACACCACAGACTGGAATGAGGCCAAGACCAAGTGCGGGTGAAGTTAAGAGATAAAGGTTTATCCAAACCAATATAGGGCTGCAGAGAAATCCGCAAACTCAGAGAGCGCTCTGCCCCTCACCAGTAAAACATTCAGATTTATTACAGAAGCGTGTAGTTCATGACATAAGCTAGAGGGGCACATAAATTGTGGGGATTGGATGGCGACAACTAGCTACTATGTAATATGTAGGTCCGGCGCTCCGGGATTGGTGGAAGTCCACGTGGTGCCCACGCAGGGTGCATGGGTCAGCCGGGCTCATCGAGGCAGAGCTCTGGTCAGAAGATGGTTGATTGACACACATTCGACTATCCTAATATTTGCCATTGTGGCCTCTCATGCTCATTCATTGTCCCTTTTGATTCATAATGCCCAGTAAATCCTACAAACTGTTATTCTAACATCACAAGAGACATAGCACATAACACTGGGTGTGAGTCGTTAATCGTTCTAAGGCACACTATACAAAAGGTGAGCAATAGGTGAGCAACTTTCATGGGTTTAGGTGGCTTATCAGGGGGCACAGGCGGGGATTCACCTATCATTCCTTCTTGTTAGAACTATTGAGGGACACCTTTGTAATATGTTGGTATAAGAGAAAATATATGGCCTTTATGGTCAGTTGGGGTTAGCGTGAACAGGGATACTACCGGGTCAGAAGGCATTCAGCCGGTACCTCATGAAGGGGTGGGATGGGAGGCTTGTCAACCATATTTCTTTCAATCCAAGTCTGGCGGCTTTGGAGGGTGCTCGCTGGATGCGGGCACAAGGGAAGTGCGAAGGGTTACAATTGCAGCATTACATCATTCACAGGGCCAGGGCTTCACATCTCAGCCTGGCTCGATGAGGGAGAAGGATGGGGGCTAATCTGCAGCACTGCTGGAGGAGGGAGAAGAGGCCCTGCATCGCACTGGTCGTATCTTGTTTAGTTGTGCAGGGGGCACACACATGGAACATACAAATGAGGTAGAGATAGGTTAGTGTGTGCATTGGTACGTTAGAAAAAGAAGGTGCACAAAGTCTTGCTTACAATATGGGGTACATGAATCAATGCTCAGGGGTTATATGAACACTACAGAGAACATGCTATGTACAGTGGCCATATCTTCATAATGAATCATACATTTAGACAACATAAATTGGGTGTCATACATATTTTTTAAAAGCCATTCTTTATACTGTTGTCACACATTGCATTGTATAGTTTGTACCAACCAATAATACTATTTCAGTGATAGGAGACTGAAACATACAGTTTATAGCTCTGTGTGCAAACTGGGATGGGTGAGGGTCACATTATTTCAATATATACAATAGATCTCATGGACTAGAAGCAAATGTATCGTCCCTTCAGAAGGATTAGCTGCAGGGGTGAAACAGGGTGGCACACGGGCTTGGCATATGTGTCTGGCACTTCAAACAGGGAACAGGGTTGGGGGTTATTTACATGTGTAATAAATGTAGGGTCTGTGAGGGGACAGGACACATTTTATGGAGATAGCTTGTTTTTCTCAAACCCTAGCTTAGGCCCGGTCATCTGCAGGTCAATGATGAACTGCAGAAGGTGAAAGATACAGTGTTTGTCATGGAACTTGTTTGCGCCTAGTCTCCCGTGAAAACAGGCCTGCAGCAGGGCCACCGAGAGGAGGAGGGCGAGGGAAGTGAATTGCTCACTGTACGCGATTAGGAGGGGAGAGCTGCAGCTCTGCAGACTGCTTTTGTTAGTGAGGCCTAAGTTATTATGTTCAAAATGGAGTCTGAGTGTGTCCCAAAATGGAGTCTGTACCATACTGCAGGGTGAGCCGTGCACCCACATGTGTCGACCCGCAGCCATCCCGCATCCCCGGCCACAGGTGCATGGTTGGCTGCTGGGCGAGCCATAGTCCGAACTTTGGTGAGAATGGAGGGGAGGGGGCCTTGAAGACCCTTCCTTCCATACAGGGTATACGGTTTGATCCTTGTTTATAAAACATTAACCATATTACAAAGCATTATATTGGAAAGAACCAATCAATCTCAGCTATTTATATGGAGTTGGGATGAGCATTGCGTTGTATAGCATATCTCACCCTTAGGCTGCCACTGCGCTGCTCACATATAATTTGAAAGGTGTCAGTGATGTACTATCATTAATGCCATTAAACATGAGGACACATTCCCAGTCTTCTTTACAACATTTGTGTTGCCTTAATTTTTTTTCCAAAGTATGTCTGAATGCCGGTAATGCTTCCCTGCATATTTGCACTGTGCGCCGCCTTGAAATGTTTGTTTGAATCCCGTCCCCCCAAAATATGTTGATGAAAAGTGTCCATAAACAAAGCCAGTCGGTACTCAATATTACTTTTAAATCCATGTACCTATGGATCACCACGCAAAGTTGAAAGCAGGTAACTGACCAGTTGTGCCATATCGGCATCCCTTGGCAAGTCAAAGGGCCTTGGCATTTTGGACGGATTCATCTGAAAGAGGTAAACCTGAGGGATGCATTGTGGTAGCTAAACCAACTGATTGCCTCCTAAAAAGATGAGAGAGCAGATGAGACAGACATGAGATGCTTTTGGATCAGTGTAAAGAATGCCTCTTTTAGACCTCTGTTGTGAACGAAACACTAATCTGTAGTTGAAAATCAATGCTTATGTTGCATGATCAACATTTGCAAAGTAGGCTTCCAATAGATGCCCACTAACGTGTTCAGGTTGTGCTGCAACAAACTGTGATGCACCTGCCATTGGCACAGTGTTTTTGTGACATGGTATGCTCAGCTCAAATGTATTTATTTATTCATTTATTTGATTTTTTTATACATTGCCAACTCGTCTATAGGCCTCAGAGCGCTCCAACAAACACAACACACAAGTTAAACATAATAAAAAACACATGAAAACACAGGACCTAAATAAAGCTAATTCAGAAAAAATCTAAAAGGAACAGCTCAGTCCATTATCATTTTTAGACAAGTGGTGGGTGCCAAATTTCACAATTTGTTGCAGCGACTCAAAAAGAACAGGGAATTACTGCAATCACAGCCGATGACAATACAGTCTGTATCATTTGTCGAGGCCCAAGCCTTGATTTTAACCCTCCAAAGAAATCTAAGAACCTGGATTGTGCTTCTGCTCCACCCCAACTTTAGACTGCAACCAAGCCAATATTTTATTCTGAAGGGCCTCTCTTGGATCAGGTCTTTCCGGCGTATACACATTTGTGAAGACCATGTTTCTTCGATCCGCAACCAGACCCTTTAAATATGAGTCCATAATATCTGGCATTAGAACCTTTATGACAAGTAGGTCTCTCCTCAAAGGGGGGATAACAAGATTAACAATAGCAGTCCTGGGTATCACCAAATACTCAGGATTAAAGGTCACACTACAGTCAAAAGCCTTAGGCCCAGACAGCAGATATAAACTGAGGGATAAACCCTGCAATTTAGTATGGCCTGAGGGAGGTACATCTTTATCAACTATTGGTTTACTCATTACCTTCAGGTCAGGATCGGTTTGACAACATGCCATCACCCTACGAGAGACAGCCTGTGTAATGCTGGAATCTGTTTGAGAGCCTCTGTCCATCCTGTCTAGCTGAGGTATTAACTTCTCAAAGGAGTCTACACAAGTGTGGAAGTGCATAACATTATTACATTGATTCAAATCCCAGATAATCCTTTCCTTGATGACCTGCCATTTTCTGATGACACTCATTCCCTCCTCTCCCATATGGGAATGTACATGAGCCGCAACAATAACATTATCCATACTCTTTGATTCTCTTACTCACTTCTAGTGAAAGGCAGTCGATTTCCGCAATTTGGGTTTCAGAAATACCCACCTCAAGCTGATTTGGGTGGTCCATTTGGGGAGGCTTAGGTGATCCTCAAAGATCACTATGCTGTTCCATTCGGTCTCATATTAGGTTCTCAAAACTGGGCTAATAGACAAGGAATCTAGGAGTGGACAATATTCATTCATTAGTTCCCTTCTCTCCTTTTGAAGCTGCTGTTTCCTTCAAGAGGATCTGGACAGAACTTGCAACATGAGACTATCACCCAGGATTGATGGCCAACCAGGCCATTCATGAGGGACCTGTACTCAGCATCCCACTTTAAAACATAATGTCTTGGTGCCTTAAAAGTCCCCTGTTCAGAAGATTTAGATGAGAGGGGGCAAACATCAACAGATCTCACTATGATTGTAGACATTCCTGCTCTGGTAATAGGCATTATAACACAAATTGACCTGAATGCAATGGGGAAGGTACTAGTAAAAGACCTCACTGACCTCACAGCAAGTGAGCCTATACGACTGAAAAATGGCAATAGTGTAAAAATCAATAGGCCCCAAATCAGCTGAACTCCACTCCCAATTTACTGCAGCCAGAACCCGCAACAGCCAGTGGATGACAAATACAGAGGACAGCCGAAAGCCACAGTGCTCACATCCCACAAGCTTCCTCATGTGCATGCACAGCAAGACAAATCTGCATGGTGTCTTCTCCAAAATATAAGGGACAGATGCCAAATTCACTCACCAGCACAGGGATACCCCAAGACACTCCACTCTGCTTGGCTCTCCCTGTGTCCAGCAGCCTCCCCCATGCAGCAGTTCAACCGAAGTCAAAGATCCATCCGTGCCTCTCTGGCACTCTCCAAACTAATATCCCTGCACTCTGCGACTGCAACTATGGCTGCTTCCAGGAATGTTACAGAAAGGGACCCAAAGCATCAAGCCACACCGCCTAGCAGCCATCTCCGACAGCATCAGGCTAACCATACTCCGCTAAACAGAAGTTAGGATGCACTCAGTGCAGTCACAATCCTGCAGTGAGATGACCTTCGGGATCACTGTTAACATTTCTTTCACAGGCTGACCTTTGCTGATAAAGAAAGTGATGACAAGATGAAGGATGTGTGCAAAGCAGGGGATGTGCATTTTTGTTTAATTTGTCAAGTAGCAAAGTCATTCCATCCATGTCTATAGAAACAAAGCCCAAATGTCAAAAACAAAGCCTTTGTCTCTTTGCCTCCATGTTCTGCATCTTCTTATAGATGTCAACTCCAGTGTGGCTTCTGACCTGAAATCCTTGCATTCAAATCATTGTATGTTACTGACCTGCATATACCTGCTACTCCTTTGCATTACCATGGAGCACTACTATGAAAAGGAGAGACCAGCGGGTGTGTTGTGATTGTAAAGACAATAGCAACCCAAAACCTGAATGGTAAAAATAATCCAAAAGGCTGAATAATCTCTGCACCTCTTTGCAAAGGAAAACTAGGTTTATTACATGCATAACCTTCTCAGACAGTCCTGAAGAACAGAACCGACACAGAGATTTTCACTGCCCAAGAAGTTACAGGTTATATAGCAAAAAACCTCAACATCTGAATCACAAGTTACAATGTTATTCCACCACCCTCACTGGCTACCACATATAGAGCATGGTAATACCCCCCAATAGTCCATGGACTGATTGGACACACCTTATCTAAATGCATTTCCCTAGACACATGGCCCACTACATCATCACTATTGCATATAGGTACGCGATTGGTACCTACAACATATTGACACACTAATAAATTGTGACAATCACATGATGTGCACCCCTCCGATCGAGCCACGTTCAAAGTAAAGTGGCAAGGCCAGCTCTGCTTTCATAATACAAAAGGCCATCTCATAAAACCAGACTCCCTGGCGCACACAAGTTGCACCTTGTACTAAATGTATTGCCAGTACTTCTCACCGTCTTATCCCAAATCATGTAGCGTTCCAGGCATGCCACTCTCCTTATCACCTTCAAACCCCAAGTGCCCTGTAATTATGTGACTGGGGCAATACACTTGAGTCTGCATTTCAAGGATTTATTTGATTTTGGTTATGTGTGTGCTTGTAATTCAAATGGGATGACTGCTCCTTGGGTGGGGCAGTAGTGCTCTAAATCCTCTTCTTGCCCATTGGCATCACAAAATCTTATGCCCCATTCTCATGAATGTGTGCTTCAAAGGGTGCATGCCTTCCTGCTCTCACCATAGTAAATACTCCAGTTCCCCCACATTCAGGCCCTGCAGTTGGATACACTTAGTGTTTATCTGTGCACTGCACGTGTCTCTGACCTCAGCTTCTCTCCTGGAGAATGAAAAAAGGGATTTGTTTTTGGGGCTGAACTAAATGGAGCCGCAGCTCCTCATCAGGGACTGCGTTCAATTCTGCTCATGGTGCTCTAAGCCTTAACATCCAATATGGCAACACTTGTTCCATCTTAACACACTGACCTTGCTTCTATCACAGTACCTTTTTGACTCCATCTTCCAACTGTTTCAGCTATTTCCGCACACCTCACTACAGACCGTAACCTTGGATACAACAACTAAACACAGGGCCTTAATTACTTCCTCATCTATAACCTCTGTCACCACAACACAAATACATGTGTTGCTCTTTCTGTGACTGTGTGAGTATATAATATGTGTGAAGCCTAACTGAAAACAATAGATGTGCCTTCTGCTGTGCAAAACCCAGTCTGCTCACACAATGGTAAGTGCTATCAGGTTTTACTCAGCCTGAACCTGTTTGCAAGACTGAGACACCTTATGTGCATCCCAACATGATAGCCATGTAGTCAATATATTGACCTCTAGTCAACTTATCAGTGATGATGGGATTTATTTGGCACACAGATTACTCTAGCATCCTTCATGCGATGACCACAACCTTGTTGTACATTTCTGATACAGTCTTGTGGAAGAAGAATCAGTGCCCGAAAATGTTGGAGTGATGATTGGATTTTCAAAGCCTCTGCTAGTTATTCAACAAAATGATATGGCAAGAGGTCTGTCACCAATAGAATAGCTAGATTAGCATCAAGCAGGTGCTAACTGTCATGTGACTTGAGATATGTTTGTTCATGCTCAAACACTTTAGCAAAACTGGCCGAAATCAAAGGGGTATCACTACTATGCTTTGCAGGGGAATGTGACTAAGTCCCTGTGACAAATTGACTTCTGCCTTGCATTAGTATATGTATGATTAGAAGCTAAACTGCCTAACCAGCCTTCACACTTCTGCAAAACAAGAGTGAACCCAATCATAAAGGTAAAAAGGACACAGTCAAGAGATACACCTCCTTCGGCTTTTGTGGTAACGCAGTAGAGGGAAGGCTATACTCTCAACAGGGGTGTGAATGTGAAATAGTAGCAGCCCAAACAGCAAAGTATAACCTTCCAAAATAAAGGAATATACAAACAAGGTTCCATTAAATATTAAACGGCGTGCGGCAGCTGCCGTGTAGTTATGGTTAAGTTGCTCAACTCATAGGAAGAGCACTTTTTGGGCAGCTTATAACTTTGTTCCCACTGGACGAATCCTCACTAAACTTTGCTTAAAAAGTATATGGTATGCTCTGAATTTTGTAGGTAAGTTTGGTGAGGTTTCGTAAAGGGGGGGAACGTTGTAGGAGGGGTCCCAAAAAAAATGTTTTCTCCATAGACTGAATGGAAAATAACTTTGCTCAAGCCTACAGCTCAAACCGCTAGATGGATTTTCACCAAATTTGTGGCACGAGCAGTGGCTTGGTCCCGAAAGCTTTTGATCTCCGCGGACCCAATTCCCTGTTCGCTTTGTGGACCAGACCCTGTTTGGCCCAGAGGGCTGTGTCATGTCCGCGGACATCCAATGCACCCGCTGTTTGTCTGGAGGGAAGCTTGATGTGCAACATATTTTTCTGAAATGCCTGCCATGTTTTATCCGCAGATATTCAGGGATAGCGCAGCAGCGAACAGGGCTGTAAAACATGATTTGGGGCATCTGGTGTTGGGTAGAGGGGCTGGAAAGGGTGGGGGAGTGAAAGATGATTCATATGATATATTTGTTTAGGTGCAAGAAGACTGTGTTGTGTTCATGGTGTCTGCAGACACCGTGGCAGTTCACGGGTAGGTCCTCGGGCAAGCAGCTTATGTGGTGACTGCAGACCGGCTTCATTAGGGTAGGGGAGTGGAATGTAGATGATTTGAGGATGTTTGTATAGGCTGTATTATGCTGTGTTGTTTGTGGCCAGCTAATAGACTCTTGGGTGCATGTCTGGAGGCCATGCACCCAAGAGTCTGCCCACTGGTTGTAGTAGTGTAATAGCATGTGTAGAGAAGTGTAAAGGGCTGCAGGCGGTTTAGGGTAGGGGAGTGAAATGTGAATGGTTGCAAGTGCTGCACTAGTATGTGTACAGAAGTGTACAGGGCCTCTGGTGGTTGGCTTATGTGTGTGGGTGGTGGCCAGTGTGCAGATTGTTTGGTGCATGTCTGTAATATGCTGTGGTGATTTTGGCCAGGTACTAGTCTCTTGGGTGCCTGACCGGAGGCCCACTGGCTGCAAATACTGTAATAGTATGTGTTCAGAAGTGGACAGGGTGTGTGGGAGTTGGCCTATTTGACTGTCCCGAGATTCTTGGGTGTATGAGAGTCTGTGCAGTGGGTGCAAGTATTGTAATAGTATGTGAACTGAAGTGGATAGGACCTCAGGCGGCTGTCTTATGTGTGTGGATTGTGGTCAGTGGCCAGATCGTGCATGGCCGTATTATGCTGCAGTGGTTGTTGCCAGGCCCTAGTCTCTTGGGTGAATGGCCGGAGGCTGTAGGCTGCAGGCCATACACTCAAGAGTCTAGGGCCTGGCCGCAACCACCGTAGCATAATACGGCCATGCACTGAATAATGTGACACTGGCATATGGATTGCAGAAATATATGCATAGAAATGCGATTTGCTGATTACAAAGAAGCATGGCACCAATAATTGTATACTCACTGAATATATTGTTGAGGCACTGTACACCTTTTTTAATTCAGTGTAGAATACTGTTGAAGTGACAATAGCAGATTTGAATATTGTGGCACTCTGGGCACATATTGTCTTTATTTCATCTGCGCACTGGCTGCAAGTAGTGTAATAGTATGTGTACAGAAGTGGTCAGGGTGAGTAGAAGCTGGCTTATTGGACTGCCCCTAGGGTTGTGGCCACAGGGCAGATTCCTGGGTGCATGGTTGTATTATGCTGTGGTAATTGTGGCCAGCTACTAGTGTCTTGGGGGCCTGGCTGCAGGCCATACACCCAAGAGTCTGCCCACCTGCTGCAAGTAGTGTAATAGTATGTGTACAGAAGTGGACAGGGCATGTGGCAGGTGGTTTATTGGACTGCCCCGCGATTCTTAGGTGTATGATAGTCTGTGCAGTGGGTGCGAGTAATGTTTAGTATGTGAACTGAAGTGGACAGGTTTTTAGGTGGATGCCTTATGTGTGTGGGTTGTGGCCACTGGGCAGATTCTTGGGTAGTTCACTGTATGTTGCTGTATTGGTTGTGGGCAATCAGTAGAGTCTTGGGTGCATGTCCGGAAGCGCCTGTCCACTGGCTGGAAGTACTGTAATAGTATGTGTACAGAAGTGGATAGGGCTTCAGGTGGCTGGTTTATTTCACCCAAGAGTCTGCTGACTGGTTGCAAGTACGGCAATAGTATGTGTACAGAAGTGGACAGGGCTTCAGGTGGCTGGCTTAGGTGTGTGGGTTGTGGCAATCAACTTTTTTTGTGCAATATACAAAATGCTTTGCAGCTGTTCTTGCAAGCATAGGAATCATGTCTGCAGTACGTATTGGCCATTTAAAAAGATCCAAGAACAAAAAAAACTAAAAATATTTGCTCTTTTCAGAGCTACCACTTTCTCACAGAAAAGAATGCAATTGTTTATATGCTGCCACCCCCTGCATGCTCTGGAAGTCCGTGGACTACTGTGCTGTCCGTGGACTTTGTGGACTGCCCAGGGGCCTGCCCCATTTCATTGACACAGTCCAGGTTTTCCGCGACTGAGTACCATTCCGCACTCATTGCAGTGAACCTTGGCCACCCTACCCTTGGTCTTACCACCAACGGTGGTAAAAAGCCTCCACACCCAAGACTCATGTTGGCAGCAGGGAGCAGGGACTTCCACTACCTCGTTCTCGTCTTCCTCTTCTACCTCTTCTGCATTGTCACGTCTGTTCCCCTCCCCAGGCCCTTGGGAAGGTTGTCGTGGTGGTGGAGGTGGTGGGGATGATGCTGAGGCAGAGACAGCAGCAGAGGTAGCCATGGATGCCATTCTCCAAGAAAAAAAAGTCTGGATCCAGGAATAGACCAATCTGTAAAACAGCAGGAACACAGACATGTGCAACAGCAGTCCAGGTCAGCCACAACCAATAGCATTGACAATTACAGCAAAGTAATACAGCAATGGAATGCCAATGAACACAAGTGCTCTGATCTGGGAATCCAAAAACAGAATGATATGATATATATGATATGATACTTTATTTCTAACTCGCTCGTTTCTTTGAAAAACTACAGACCCCGAGGGAGTTGGAGGTAGAGGTGCAAAGAGCTCAAGAGGGGAGGAATTTGCAGAGGGATAGCTAAAGGTATTTTGGACCCAGACCCCAGAAAGCCTTGTGGACAATGCAGAGGGTTTTGAATTTAATCCTTGCATCCACTGGGATCCAATTGAGAGATTTCAGAGCTGGAGAGATACGATCCCAGGGCTTAAGGCCATTGACAAGTCTTACAGTCCTGTTCTGGATTAGGTGCAGAGGGCAGAGAAAAGAGGCAGGTAGATTTAGAAAGAGGCTGTTACAATAGTCCAACCTAGAGAGAACCAGAGCTCGGGAGACTTTAAGCTTCTGGGGGAAGGAGAGGTGCAGTAGGAAGTTAGACTTTTTAGAGAAATCAGAGATGTGGGAGAAGGAAAGTGTGGAGTCAGAGATGACCCTAAGGTTCTTAGCCTCGCAGGTGGGGGTAGGAGGAGGGCCAAGGGAGGCTGGCCATAGAGTGAGGGGAAAGGATGGTGATGGTGTGGCGATAAGGAGAATCTCCGTCTTGCTGGCTTTAAGACAAAGATCATTGGCAGCATGCCAATCTTGAATGGCAATAAGGCAATCAGAGATAAGAGAGTGAGAGGAGGTGGCTGAGGGCAGCCTGAAAATTGGTTGAGTGTCATCAGCGTAGCACTGGAAATTTGAGCAGAAGATGGCAATACAGTGGGCAAGGGTTGGCAGGTATTGGTTGAAAAGCCAGTGCGAGAGGTTAGACCCCTGAGGAACACCACAGGTAGAAAGGAAGCTAGATGATAAGAAGGACCCAATTTGGACCTGGGAGGGTCAATCAGAGAGGAAAGAGGTCTGCCCGGCCAGAGCCTGATCACTGATACCGAGGTTATCATGGAGACAGTTGAGCAGGGTGATATGGTTGACCGTGATGAAGGCAGAGGAGAGATTGAGTAGGATGAGGACAGAGGGAATGTTAGAGATAAGGTTGGAGAGCAGATCCGCATGGATGTTCAGGAGAGCAGTTTCTGTGCTTCTGCCAGCTCTGAAGCCAGACTGATGGTCATGGAGACAGCCAAAAGAGTATCGGATTGAAGGTTAAGCTGAGAGATGGCAAGCTTTTCCAGGAGTTTGCCCAGAAAGGGAGTAATAGAAATTGGGTGATAGTTGGCCAGACAAGAAGGATCAGATGCGGGTTTCTTGAGAAGAGGATGTACAATGGAGTGCTTCAGATGGGAGGGGAAGGATCCTGAGGCAAAGGAGTGGTTGCAGAAATCGGCAAGGGCCGGAACAAGTATATAAAGGTGGTCCTTGATGGTTTTAGAGGAACAGGGATGGACCTGTTTTGACAAGGTTTTCATAGATCGGACTTGTCTAGCGACCTCATCAGGGGAGAAAAGAGGAAAGCATGAGAAGGAGGGTGGGGGTGGTTGAAGGAGCATCAGCAAGCACAGGCGGAAGGGGAGACGAGAGGGAGTGGAGGAGAGGGTGTCCTGCTTTTTTTTAGATAAAGTGAGAGGAAAGGGCATTGCAGAGAGCCTGGGAGGCAAGGGGAGGAGGGTGTAGAGACTGTCGCAGGGTTGGTCATCTCCTTGCAGATTTTAAAGAGTTTGGCCGAATTTGTGGAAGCCGCAGAGACATAGGCTTGAATGTGGACTCTCTTCTTGGTGCGGACAGAGGTCAGTATTTCCTTTGGAGCAGGCAACAGGCCAGTTTGTCAGAGGATGAACAGGGAGCCCTCCATTTCCTCACGGCCGCTCTACACTTACATTTAAGTGTAGCAAGGTTGGACTCATACCAGGAAGTGCACTTGGCTTTGGGCTTCAGGCGGATCCTCGAGACAGGGGCAAGAACATCAAGAGTATCAGAAATAGAAGAGTAGAGAAGGGACAGGGCTGTGTCAGGGTGTGAGTCAGTGAGATGAAGGGGGAACGAGAAAGTGTCAGCGAAAGCCTCAACTGACACACGCTTCATGGGCCGGATGTCCAAGAAGGTAGGTTACAATGTTGGGGTAGGCTTGGCTTGGGGGGAAGAGAAGGAGAGATGAGACTAGAGGAGGCAGTGGTCACTCCGGCAGAGAGGAGTGGTCAGAGGGATAGAGAGGGGGAGGCCAGAGTAGATTAAGACATCAAATGTGTGTCCAGCAGAGTGGGTAGGGCAAGAGGGGTGTCTAGAGAGGGAGAGGGAATGGCAAAGGTTGAAAAAGAGGAAAGAGGAGGAACAGGGATAATCGAGGTTGATGTTGAGATCACCTAAGAGGAGGAGTTGAGTGGTAGAGGCAAGGAGGGAGGAAGAGAGATCAGCCCACTCAGAGAGAAAAGAGGTAATTTGTCAAGGGGGCTGGTAGAGAGTAGCAACAGTCAGAGAGTGGCTAGGAGAGAGAAGAGCCTGCAAAGAAGACATAAGAATGAGGAGTAAATCTGAGTGTGAATGATAGTGGCAGGGATCCACTCAGGAAAGAGAAAGGACCTAGGCTAATTAGCCTTCGGTGTGGTCTGCACACCTAAATTCCCCCAATAGGGTTAGAACATTTGTTTTAGAATATAAATGACAGTAAAGCCATCTTTGATAAAGTTGCTTCAAAGTGCTTTTATTCTGTAAATTGTAATTCAATTCAATTTCTCTTTTAGTTAACGAATGGTTAAACTTCACCAATTCGTTTTGTGCTGATACAATGGCAAAGAAAAATAACCTAGGGCTAATGCATTTCGGAATGGTAACATTCCTTCTTCAGAGCCAGGTTAAATGTACACGAGCATACAAAAAAATCTTTCTGTTAGAATATTTTGAAAAACATCAGATATATATGCATTCAGGAGAACAGGGTACCCACAATTGACAAACACGTACATGTAGACAGAGAGAAGAGAACATTGTCAGTAATTTGTAAACATAACATTGCATTTATGCGTTTTTGAAAGACTATTGTAATCTGACAATCAAATTGTGCTTCAGTCAAGGTTTACATTAGATCTAATGGTTATTTCACTAAATGTCTTCTAATCAAGTATTGTTGGGGATAAGGCAAGACATTTTCATGTTATCACTGACCTGAAGGAAAGATCAGGGCTACACCCCCTCCCGGCCGGCTGGATCTGGGTGCGGAGAGGATCTTGTAGCCATCAGGGAGGAGAGTGTCAAATCTTTTGACAGAGCTGGCCGTGAACCATGTCTTTGTAAAACCAAGGACATCAAGGTTCAGTTCTTCAATGAGGTGGCAGATGTCAGACGAGTGTTTGACAGCAGATCGAAAGTTGAGTGTGGCAAGATGAAGAAGGTTGCCAACCTTAAAGACCTTCTGGGGAGGGGTACAAATCAGAGGAATGCCCTGTGGAGGTAGCCTGAGGTGAGGCAGAGGAGGGGGGAAGAGAGGGAAGGTAGCCAAGGGCAGAGGGGAGGGGACATCTGGAGATGTAACGAAGTTGATGAGTTGGGGGAACCGCCTATGGAAGAGGAGGAGATTGGCCTGAGGGCCTTGGACCATGACAGTGCCATTTAGGTAGACATTTACAATGACTCTGGAGGAGTCGAAGGAATTCATGAGGACTTCCCAGTGAGTGCCACTGTTAAAAGGAGAGGAGGAGACAGGACAGAGCACATAGATCATATGCAGGGTCCATTGGTCTGGTGAAGGAACGACAGAGAGGATGTCAGTGAGGGTCTGTCTGGAAGAGGTGCTAGAATAGGTATCTGTGATAGGCAGACCTGGGTTTGAGGGCAGGATATCCTTTTTAAGCTTCTTCTTTCCAGACTTAGTGAGAAGGGAAGGATAGCAGATAGAGAAGCAGTTGGAATAGATGGGAGCAACAGAAAGCTCCATGGGTGAGAAGAAGAGGCGGAGGGAGGAGAAAGCAAGTAAAGCTAATGGAGTAGTCTCTGGGCTTGCAAGTAACAATCAATGGCCAAAGTTTTTTAAAAAAATACAACCAGTCTGAAAATCAGGTTAAATGCAGAACACTGAATAGCAGCAAAGAAGTGGGCACCACTCAAGGATATAATCCTTACTCAAATATTGATTTTTCAAAAAATTAGTTTCTTATGTGATTTCTTGTCCAAAGATTGTAAAAGGGAGCCAGCTGAGATAAATAAGGAGACACCCAAATTCAAATTCAACTAAAAAAGCAAAAGACCAAGTACGCAACAAGGTCACTCAGCCGCTCTCCAAAAAACCCAATCCGGGTAAATTGATAATGCAAATTTTTCAAAAGTTTAATGTATTTCCGAAAATATATGTTCACATATAATAACCACGATGGTCCATTGATTTTTCAAAAAAAGAGTTTTTATCAACAAGTAGTTGCGTAAAAGCATAATAATCCGCCTCGTGGTGTGAGGCGTTGCTAATGTTTATTTAGCGAGGAAGGAAAAGCCACTTAGCATCTCACATCAGACTAAAACACTTGCCAATGCATTTCGGATTCATATATCCTTCTTCAGGGCGAGTCTGACTGAGTGATAAAATGCTTGCATACGTGGTGGCTTGGTGTGCGAAAACATGTAGACGGCAGTGAACTGCCCGGGACAATGTCAGCGCCGTAGCGCAGCCTTCGGAATGGGCGTGAGACCAGCGAGCTAGCGAGAGGGACAGTTCCACCGCTCGCTGGTCTCACGCCCATTCCGAAGGCTGCGCTACGGCGCTGACATTGTCCCGGGCAGTTCACTGCCGTCTACATGTTTTCGCACACCAAGCCACCACGTATGCAAGCATTTTATCACTCAGTCAGACTCGCCCTGAAGAAGGATATATGAATCCGAAATGCATTGGCAAGTGTTTTAGTCTGATGTGAGATGCTAAGTGGCTTTTCCTTCCTCGCTAAATAAACATTAGCAACGCCTCACACCACGAGGCGGATTATTATGCTTTTACGCAACTACTTGTTGATAAAAACTCTTTTTTTGAAAAATCAATGGACCATCGTGGTTATTATATGTGAACATATATTTTCGGAAATACATTAAACTTTTGAAAAATTTGCATTATCAATTTACCCGGATTGGGTTTTTTGGAGAGCGGCTGAGTGACCTTGTTGCGTACTTGGTCTTTTGCTTTTTTAGTTTTTTTTTAAATGCAGAACACTCCCACGTTTGACTTTCAAGTTAAATGCAGAATACACCCAAGTTTGGCTTTCAAGTTAAATGCAGAAATACACCCAAGTTTGACTTTCAAGTTAAATGTATGGCACTGTAGTTATGTTGAAGAAGTGGGAATCAGAGGTTGAAGGTGAGTACAGAAATGACTTCAATTGAGTACATAACAGGGAGAGCTGAGAGAACAAGCAGAGAAGTAGCTAAGGGAGCCAGGAAGGTAGAACGGGGCAATCAGAAGGAGGGAGCTATCCCAAGGAGATTGAGGAAGAGAGTCATGGTAGTCAAGTAGTCATAAGGATGGCAACCTCATGGAGGGTGGGGGTGTAGTAGAAGTCTCATGTAGAGGCCTGTCAGCAGACAGGGAAGCTGGCAGGGGACTTTGTCATGGGCCTTAGTAGGTCTGACACGCTCCTGCCTCCCGGTTGCTCCAATTGGCCTATCTAGGCCACGGCAACCAATGCGAGAGGGAGTCAGGCCAGGCAGAGGAAATGCCCACTACAGGTCGAGCAGTGCGGCCATTTTAGAGATTCCAAAAGAAGATTTAGGCAAAGGAAGTGGAACGCAGCAAAATTGCACAAATGCCCCAAAAACTGATGACCCACGGTAGGGGTGGCGCAGATATTCAATCTGTGCCTTCTTCAGTGCATTTCACAATTTTAAAAGTAATTTCATGTCGAAGTCTACACTGCGAGCACAATGCAGGCAAATTGCACGGGGCTTATCCAAACAAAGTGCACACACCAGCGGTGTACAGATGAAGCAGAGTGTGTGCTCCTGCAGCTCTCATGGAAGGCTCCGACCCAGGAGCTAGAAAGAAGGTAGAGGAAGTAATGGCTGCAACCGGCCTTGTTGAGGACCACAGGTTGGTCTGTCTGGCTCCCGCCTCCTGGTTGCTCCGATTGGCCTATCTAGGCCACGGCAACCAATGGGAGGGGGAGTCAGGCCAGGTAGAGGAAAAGGCCACTAAAGGTCAAGCAGTGCAGCCATTTTAGAGATTCCAAGATATGATGAAAGGTCCACGCAAATTAGTGCATCAGAATATCGCTCTTTAAGAATGTATTCTAAAGATCCCAGATTCAGACAAAATGTTGAATACATTTCCCACCACCTCTTCGAAAGTGAACAAGCAACTCTATGTTATGGAGTTGCACACACATTAAAAACAGGCTCTAACTTTTTAAAACATCTTCTAACCAACTGCTTAAAAAAATTGAAAATAGAAAAATACATTACCTGTGACATCCCTTCAGAAACCACAGATAGTGACCTACGTACACAAGTGTTTCACTTCCAAAAACATAAGTGTGGCAATACTGCTTACATAGATATAAAAACAAAGGCAAATACTATATCAAATGTAACTTAGTCTTCCCTAGACCAGTTTGAAAAAAAAGACAAGTAAATAGGTTGATGTCTTCTGTAAGACACAGCATAAAAGGCAAATCCCTAGAAATACATACAACATTAAAGGGGACAAAGCATCCAAGTACATCAATGATTACAATGCAATCATTGCCCTCTTTTGGAATGCAAACATAGACATACAATACATTGCAGACAATTCCGCTGCAGTTGCAAGATATGTTACAGCCTAGCTCACCAAAGCTGAGGAAACAAAGGTCAAAGACCTCTGGGATAACATATCTTCTGACAAAACACTATCACAAAAATTGTACAGCTTTGGTACAAAAATGATCTTGCATAGAGAATGTGGGTGCTACGTAGATGCAGACCGTTTAACAGGTACAGCCTTATATGGCAAATCTGTTTGTCTGGCTGAACCTTGGACCAGCTTCATCCTGAAAAAAAGAGTACTAAAATGCTACCAAGAGATAGAAAACATAGCCACTAATGATCCCAACAGCCAGGACATTTTTAAAACCAATTTAATTAACACATACTACGGAAACAGAAGGACTGCTTTGGAAAACATTTGTCTGTACAAAATTGCCCAAAACTACACCTACAAAAACAATGCACACCAAATGACACAACTGCCAAATATTAAGTCTAAACTTGTGAAGGAAGCCTAGTGAAACTCACCAAACCCAGTCTAACTAATCAATTAAAGTGATCATTTAAATCTCCACAACATAGAGAACTGTATTACATTGCCCTACTTCAACTTTTTAACCCTTTAAGTGCCATGGGTATTTCTCCCCAGTGCCAGAGCCTTTTTTGGTGATTTTGGTATGTGGCCATTCAATGGCTTGTAACTTTTTTGTTACATGAGATATCTCGGCCAAATTTGGCTCCTTTTCTTCCCACATGTAGGCGGTCGTAACGCCACCCAGGAATCCCAGGTTGCTGTAGGGGGGTGAGAGAAAATAAGGAAAATGTGCGAAAATTTTGGGTTTTTTCAAAAAATGCCAATAAAATGATGCACAAAGAAGCCTGTGGTTTTTTCCTTGTAAGAGCTAGGAACAAATGGTTTGCTGTGCTGAGTTCCCCAATGTGTTGGCTTTCAGGAACAGGTTGAGTGGAAATGGAAAAAAATTATTTTGATGGGGATATCAACCGTTTTGTGAGAGGTAGGCGATTTTTGCCATTTTTGCCAATTGGACATGCATGGACGGAATGGAAGAAAAGGGCAGGAAAGCCAAATTGGAGGACAGAAAGGCATATATTTCTGAAAAGTAGACAAAATTCCAAGTTTAGGAAGGGGTGATTTGTATAGGTCAGGCAACAACTAGGTAGGGGAAACTGCCATCGAATGGGGGAAAAGCGGGAAAATGACTGAAAAAAAAGGTATGTGTTGGACATGGTTGGCTTGGTACGGCAATGGCTTCTATGAATTTTGAGAAAAGCAATGCTCCGCTACATTCCCCCGACTCTTGCAGTTAGGAGAGCATACCATTTTTGTAGTGTTTGTACAAAACAAGCAATACCACAAGCCAAACACTGAGCCATGGTACACAGGAGTTTTACGCTCACGGCCTGACCAGACGCACTTAGCATGTGTAAATTGGGAAAACCAATGTGGTGAGGAACGGCAGCCATACATTTTTTGAAAGAGCACAGGCAGACCTTTTCAAGGGTAGGTGACTTGTGCATGTTACAAAAGTGTATGGTGGCTAAAGCAGCGACTAAATGTAGGTCACATTTGGGAAAAGAAAGGGTTGTGAGACAAAGGGCTCCAGCAAATGGGTCAAAACGTTATGAAAACCACACAAACACAACACATGGCCTACCGTCCCGCGTTCCCACAGGTGTCCCGATGAAAACGGTACCTCACATGTGTGGGTGCACCTACCTGGCCGCCAAGGGGAAAGCCCAAAACACAAGTAACCCCAAGTCTGTTTTCACACCGGAAATGTCACACTCTCCCATCATACAGATATGGGCCTCGGGTGTCCAAGCCACCGAGGAAAACAGGGAACCCCATGCATTTCCGAAAAGAGGACACCCGTGGGAATCCGCAGAGGTATGATATGCCCAAATTGCCCCAGAATTTATTACCCAGACACCCCTGCAAAGTCCGAAATGTGGGGAAAAAAATGCTTTTTCCGCACATTTCGCTCGACGCACCCATCGAAACACGCCCCCAACAACACATGGCCTACCGTCACGCGTTCCCACAGGTGTCCCGATGAAAACGGTACCTCACATGTGTGGGTGCACCTACCTGGCCGCCAAGGGGAAAGCCTAAAACACAAGTAACCCCAAGTCTGTTTTCACACCGGAAATGTCACACTCTCACATCATACAGATATGGGCCTCGGGTGTCCAAGCCACCAAGGAAAACAGGGAACCCCATGCATTTCCGGAAAGAGGACACCCGTGGGAATCCGCAGAGGTATGATATGCCCAAATCGCCCCAGAATTTATTACCCAGACACCCCCGCAAAGTCCGAAATGTGGGAAAAAATACGCATTTTCCTCACATTTCGCTCGACTCACCCATCGAAACACGCCCCCAACAACACATGGCCTACCGTCCCGCGTTCCCACAGGTGTCCCGATGAAAACGGTACCTCACATGTGTGGGTGCACCTACCTGGCCGCCAAGGGGAAAGCCTAAAACACAAGTAACCCCAAGTCTGTTTTCAGAGGGAAAACTCAGACATTCTGCCGACCGGCACAATGTACAGATATGGGCCTCGGGTGTCCAAGCCACCGAGGAAAACAGGGAACCCCATGCATTTCCGAAAAGAGGACACCCGTGGGAATCCGCAGAGGTATGATATGCCCAAATTGCCCCAGAATTTATTACCCAGACACCCCTGCAAAGTCCGAAATGTGGGGAAAAAAACGCTTTTTCCGCACATTTCGCTCGACGCACCCATCGAAACACGCCCCCAACAACACATGGCCTACCGTCACGCGTTCCCACAGGTGTCCCGATGAAAACGGTACCTCACATGTGTGGGTGCACCTACCTGGCCGCCAAGGGGAAAGCCTAAAACACAAGTAACCCCAAGTCTGTTTTCACACCGGAAATGTCACACTCTCACATCATACAGATATGGGCCTCGGGTGTCCAAGCCACCAAGGAAAACAGGGAACCCCATGCATTTCCGGAAAGAGGACACCCGTGGGAATCCGTAGAGGTATGATATGCCCAAATCGCCCCAGAATTTATTACCCAGACACCCCCGCAAAGTCCGAAATGTGGGAAAAAATACGCATTTTCCTCACATTTCGCTCGACTCACCCATCGAAACACGCCCCCAACAACACATGGCCTACCGTCCCGCGTTCCCACAGGTGTCCCGATGAAAACGGTACCTCACATGTGTGGGTGCACCTACCTGGCCGCCAAGGGGAAAGCCTAAAACACAAGTAACCCCAAGTCTGTTTTCAGAGGGAAAACTCAGACATTCTGCCGACCGGCACAATGTACAGATATGGGCCTCGGGTGTCCAAGCCACCGAGGAAAACAGGGAACCCCATGCATTTCCAAAAAGAGGACACCCGTGGGAATCCGCAGAGGTATGATATGCCCAAATTGCCCCAGAATTTATTACCCAGACACCCCTGCAAAGTCCGAAATGTGGGGAAAAAAACGCTTTTTCCGCACATTTCGCTCGACGCACCCATCGAAACACGCCCCCAACAACACATGGCCTACCGTCACGCGTTCCCACAGGTGGCCCGATGAAAACGGTACCTCACATGTGTGGGTGCACCTACCTGGCCGCCAAGGGGAAAGCCTAAAACACAAGTAACCCCAAGTCTGTTTTCACACCGGAAATGTCACACTCTCACATCATACAGATATGGGCCTCGGGTGTCCAAGCCACCAAGGAAAACAGGGAACCCCATGCATTTCCGGAAAGAGGACACCCGTGGGAATCCGCAGAGGTATGATATGCCCAAATCGCCCCAGAATTTATTACCCAGACACCCCCGCAAAGTCCGAAATGTGGGAAAAAATACGCATTTTCCTCACATTTCGCTCGACTCACCCATCGAAACACGCCCCCAACAACACATGGCCTACCGTCCCGCGTTCCCACAGGTGTCCCGATGAAAACGGTACCTCACATGTGTGGGTGCACCTACCTGGCCGCCAAGGGGAAAGCCTAAAACACAAGTAACCCCAAGTCTGTTTTCAGAGGGAAAACTCAGACATTCTGCCGACCGGCACAATGTACAGATATGGGCCTCGGGTGTCCAAGCCACCGAGGAAAACAGGGAACCCCATGCATTTCCGAAAAGAGGACACCCGTGGGAATCCGCAGAGGTATGATATGCCCAAATTGCCCCAGAATTTATTACCCAGACACCCCTGCAAAGTCCGAAATGTGGGGAAAAAAACGCTTTTTCCGCACATTTCGCTCGACGCACCCATCGAAACACGCCCCCAACAACACATGGCCTACCGTCACGCGTTCCCACAGGTGTCCCAATGAAAACGGTACCTCACATGTGTGGGTGCACCTACCTGGCCGCCAAGGGGAAAGCCTAAAACACAAGTAACCCCAAGTCTGTTTTCACACCGGAAATGTCACACTCTCACATCATACAGATATGGGCCTCGGGTGTCCAAGCCACCAAGGAAAACAGGGAACCCCATGCATTTCCGGAAAGAGGACACCCGTGGGAATCCGCAGAGGTATGATATGCCCAAATCGCCCCAGAATTTATTACCCAGACATCCCCGCAAAGTCCGAAATGTGGGAAAAAATACGCATTTTCCTCACATTTCGCTCGACTCACCCATCGGAACACGCCCCCAACAACACATGGCCTACTGTCCCGCGTTCCCACAGGTGTCCCGATGAAAACGGTACCTCACATGTGTGGGTGCACCTACCTGGCCGCCAAGGGGAAAGCCTAAAACACAAGTAACCCCAAGTCTGTTTTCAGAGGGAAAACTCAGACATTCTGCCGACCGGCACAATGTACAGATATGGGCCTCGGGTGTCCAAGCCACCGAGGAAAACAGGGAACCCCATGCATTTCCGAAAAGAGGACACCCGTGGGAATCCGCAGAGGTATGATATGCCCAAATTGCCCCAGAATTTATTACCCAGGCACCCCTGCAAAGTCCGAAATGTGGGGAAAAAAACGCTTTTTCCGCACATTTCGCTCGACGCACCCATCGAAACACGCCCCCAACAACACATGGCCTACCGTCACGCGTTCCCACAGGTGTCCCGATGAAAACGGTACCTCACATGTGTGGGTGCACCTACCTGGCCGCCAAGGGGAAAGCCTAAAACACAAGTAACCCCAAGTCTGTTTTCACACCGGAAATGTCACACTCTCACATCATACAGATATGGGCCTCGGGTGTCCAAGCCACCAAGGAAAACAGGGAACCCCATGCATTTCCGGAAAGAGGACACCCGTGGGAATCCGCAGAGGTATGATATGCCCAAATCGCCCCAGAATTTATTACCCAGACACCCCCGCAAAGTCCGAAATGTGGGAAAAAATACGCATTTTCCTCACATTTCGCTCGACTCACCCATCGAAACACGCCCCCAACAACACATGGCCTACCGTCCCGCGTTCCCACAGGTGTCCCGATGAAAACGGTACCTCACATGTGTGGGTGCACCTACCTGGCCGCCAAGGGGAAAGCCTAAAACACAAGTAACCCCAAGTCTGTTTTCAGAGGGAAAACTCAGACATTCTGCCGACAGGCACAATGTACAGATATGGGCCTCGGGTGTCCAAGCCACCAAGGAAAACAGGGAACCCCATGCATTTCCGGAAAGAGGACACCCGTGGGAATCCGCAGAGGTAGGATATGCCCAAATCGCCCCAGAATTTATTACCCAGACATCCCCGCAAAGTCCGAAATGTGGGAAAAAATACGCATTTTCCTCACATTTCGCTCGACTCACCCATCGGAACACGCCCCCAACAACACATGGCCTACTGTCCCGCGTTCCCACAGGTGTCCCGATGAAAACGGTACCTCACATGTGTGGGTGCACCTACCTGGCCGCCAAGGGGAAAGCCTAAAACACAAGTAACCCCAAGTCTGTTTTCAGAGGGAAAACTCAGACATTCTGCCGACCGGCACAATGTACAGATATGGGCCTCGGGTGTCCAAGCCACCGAGGAAAACAGGGAACCCCATGCATTTCCGAAAAGAGGACACCCGTGGGAATCCGCAGAGGTATGATATGCCCAAATTGCCCCAGAATTTATTACCCAGGCACCCCTGCAAAGTCCGAAATGTGGGGAAAAAAACGCTTTTTCCGCACATTTCGCTCGACGCACCCATCGAAACACGCCCCCAACAACACATGGCCTACCGTCACGCGTTCCCACAGGTGTCCCGATGAAAACGGTACCTCACATGTGTGGGTGCACCTACCTGGCCGCCAAGGGGAAAGCCTAAAACACAAGTAACCCCAAGTCTGTTTTCACACCGGAAATGTCACACTCTCACATCATACAGATATGGGCCTCGGGTGTCCAAGCCACCAAGGAAAACAGGGAACCCCATGCATTTCCGGAAAGAGGACACCCGTGGGAATCCGCAGAGGTATGATATGCCCAAATCGCCCCAGAATTTATTACCCAGACACCCCCGCAAAGTCCGAAATGTGGGAAAAAATACGCATTTTCCTCACATTTCGCTCGACTCACCCATCGAAACACGCCCCCAACAACACATGGCCTACCGTCCCGCGTTCCCACAGGTGTCCCGATGAAAACGGTACCTCACATGTGTGGGTGCACCTACCTGGCCGCCAAGGGGAAAGCCTAAAACACAAGTAACCCCAAGTCTGTTTTCAGAGGGAAAACTCAGACATTCTGCCGACAGGCACAATGTACAGATATGGGCCTCGGGTGTCCAAGCCACCAAGGAAAACAGGGAACCCCATGCATTTCCAGAAAGAGGACACCCGTGGGAATCCGCAGAGGTATGATATGCCCAAATCGCCCCAGAATTTATTACCCAGACACCCCCGCAAAGTCCGAAATGTGGACAAAAATACGCATTTTCCTCACATTTCGCTCGACTCACCCATCGAAACACGCCCCCAACAACACATGGCCTACCGTCCCGCGTTCCCACAGGTGTCCCGATGAAAACGGTACCTCACATGTGTGGGTGCACCTACCTGGCCGCCAAGGGGAAAGCCTAAAACACAAGTAACCCCAAGTCTGTTTTCAGAGGGAAAACTCAGACATTCTGCCGACCGGCACAATGTACAGATATGGGCCTCGGGTGTCCAAGCCACCGAGGAAAACAGGGAACCCCATGCATTTCCGAAAAGAGGACACCCGTGGGAATCCGCAGAGGTATGATATGCCCAAATTGCCCCAGAATTTATTACCCAGACACCCCTGCAAAGTCTGAAATGTGGGGAAAAAAACGCTTTTTCCGCACATTTTGCTCGACGCACCCATCGAAACACGCCCCCAACAACACATGGCCTACCGTCACGCGTTCCCACAGGTGTCCCGATGAAAACGGTACCTCACATGTGTGGGTGCACCTACCTGGCCGCCAAGGGGAAAGCCTAAAACACAAGTAACCCCAAGTCTGTTTTCACACCGGAAATGTCACACTCTCACATCATACAGATATGGGCCTCGGGTGTCCAAGCCACCAAGGAAAACAGGGAACCCCATGCATTTCCGGAAAGAGGACACCCGTGGGAATCCGCAGAGGTATAATATGCCCAAATCGCCCCAGAATTTATTACCCAGACACCCCCGCAAAGTCCGAAATGTGGGAAAAAATACGCATTTTCCTCACATTTCGCTCGACTCACCCATCGAAACACGCCCCCAACAACACATGGCCTACCGTCCCGCGTTCCCACAGGTGTCCCGATGAAAACGGTACCTCACATGTGTGGGTGCACCTACCTGGCCGCCAAGGGGAAAGCCTAAAACACAAGTAACCCCAAGTCTGTTTTCAGAGGGAAAACTCAGACATTCTGCCGACCGGCGCAACTTACAGATATGGGCCTCGGGTGTCCAAGCCACCGAGGAAAACAGGGAACCCCATGCATTTTCGAAAAGAGGACACCCGTGGGAATCCGCAGAGGTGTGATTTGCGCCCATCGCCCCAGATTTTTTTACCCAGACAGCCCTGCAAAGTCGGAAATGTGGGGAAAAAAATGCTTTTTCCGCACATTTCGCTCGCCGCACCCATCGAAACGCGCCCCCCACAACACATGGCCTACCGTCCCGCGTTCCCACAGGTGTCCCGATGAAAACGGTACCTCACATGTGTGGGTGCACCTACCTGGCCGCCAAGGGGAAAGCCTAAAACACAAGTAACCCCAAGTCTGTTGTCAGAGGGAAATCTCCGACATTCTGCCGACCGGCGCAACTTACAGATATGGGCCTCGGGGGTCCAAGCCACCGAGGAAAACAGGGAACCCCATGCATTTTCGAAAAGAGGACACCCGTGGGAATCCGCAGAGGTGTGATTTGCGCCCATCGCCCCAGATTTTTTTACCCAGACAGCCCTGCAAAGTCGGAAATGTGGGGAAAAAAACGCTTTTTCCGCACATTTCGCTCGCCGCACCCATCGAAACACGCCCCCCACAACACATGGCCTACCGTCCCGCGTTCCCACAGGTGTCCCGATGAAAACGGTACCTCACATGTGTGGGTGCACCTACCTGGCCGCCAAGGGGAAAGCCTAAAACACAAGTAACCCCAAGTCTGTTGTCAGAGGGAAATCTCCGACATTCTGCCGACCGGCGCAACTTACAGATATGGGCCTCGGGTGTCCAAGCCAGCGAGGAAAACAGGGAACCCCATGCATTTTCGAAAAGAGGACCCCCGTGGGAATCCGCAGAGGTGTGATTTGCGCCCATCGCCCCAGATTTTTTTACCCAGACAGCCCTGCAAAGTCAGAAATGTGGGGAAAAAAACGCTTTTTCCACACATTTCGCTCGCCGCACCCATCGAAACACGCCCCCCACAACACATGGCCTACCGTCCCGCGTTCCCACAGGTGTCCCGATGAAAACGGTACCTCACATGTGTGGGTGCACCTACCTGGCCGCCAAGGGGAAAGCCTAAAACACAAGTAACCCCAAGTCTGTTGTCCATTCTGCCGACCGGCGCAACTTACAGATATGGGCCTCGGGTGTCCAAGCCACCGAGGAAAACAGGGAACCCCATGCATTTTCGAAAAGAGGACACCCGTGGGAATCCGCAGAGGTGTGATTTGCGCCCATCGCCCCAGATTTTTTTACCCAGACAGCCCTGCAAAGTCGGAAATGTGGGGAAAAAAACGCTTTTTCCGCACATTTCGCTCGCCGCACCCATCGAAACACGCCCCCCACAACACATGGCCTACCGTCCCGCGTTCCCACAGGTGTCCCGATGAAAACGGTACCTCACATGTGTGGGTGCACCTACCTGGCCGCCAAGGGGAAAGCCTAAAACACAAGTAACCCCAAGTCTGTTGTCAGAGGGAAATCTCCGACATTCTGCCGACCGGCGCAACTTACAGATATGGGCCTCGGGTGTCCAAGCCACCGAGGAAAACAGGGAACCCCATGCATTTTCGAAAAGAGGACACCCGTGGGAATCCGCAGAGGTGTGATTTGCGCCCATCGCCCCAGATTTTTTTACCCAGACAGCCCTGCAAAGTCGGAAATGTGGGGAAAAAAACGCTTTTTCCGCACATTTCGCTCGCCGCACCCATCTAAACGCGCCCCCCACAACACATGGCCTACCGTCCCGCGTTCCCACAGGTGTCCCGATGAAAACGGTACCTCACATGTGTGGGTGCACCTACCTGGCCGCCAAGGGGAAAGCCTAAAACACAAGTAACCCCAAGTCTGTTGTCAGAGGGAAATCTCCGACATTCTGCCGACCGGCGCAACTTACAGATATGGGCCTCGGGTGTCCAAGCCACCGAGGAAAACAGGGAACCCCATGCATTTTCGAAAAGAGGACACCCGTGGGAATCCGCAGAGGTGTGATTTGCGCCCATCGCCCCAGATTTTTTTACCCAGACAGCCCTGCAAAGTCGGAAATGTGGGGGAAAAAACGCTTTTTCCGCACATTTCACTCGCCGCACCCATCGAAACACGCCCCTCACAACACATGGCCTACCGTCCCGCGTTCCCACAGGTGTCCCGATGAAAACGGTACCTCACATGTGTGGGTGCACCTACCTGGCCGCCAAGGGGAAAGCCTAAAACACAAGTAACCCCAAGTCTGTTGTCCATTCTGCCGACCGGCGCAACTTACAGATATGGGCCTCGGGTGTCCAAGCCACCGAGGAAAACAGGGAACCCCATGCATTTTCGAAAAGAGGACACCCGTGGGAATCCGCAGAGGTGTGATTTGCGCCCATTGCCCCAGATTTTTTTACCCAGACAGCCCTGCAAAGTCGGAAATGTGGGGAAAAAAACGCTTTTTCCGCACATTTCGCTCGCCGCACCCATCGAAACACGGCCCCCACAAGACATGGCCTACCGTCCCGCGTTCCCACAGGTGTCCCGATGAAAACGGTACCTCACATGTGTGGGTGCACCTACCTGGCCGCCAAGGGGAAAGCCTAAAACACAAGTAACCCCAAGTCTGTTGTCAGAGGGAAATCTCCGACATTCTGCCGACCGGCGCAACTTACAGATATGGGCCTCGGGTGTCCAAGCCAGCGAGGAAAACAGGGAACCCCATGCATTTTCGAAAAGAGGACACCCGTGGGAATCCGCAGAGGTGTGATTTGCGCCCATCGCCCCAGATTTTTTTACCCAGACAGCCCTGCAAAGTCGGAAATGTGGGGAAAAAACCGCTTTTTCCGCACATTTCGCTCGCCGCACCCATCGAAACACGCCCCCCACAACACATGGCCTACCGTCCCGCGTTCCCACAGGTGTCGCGATGAAAACGGTACCTCACATGTGTGGGTGCACCTACCTGGCCGCCAAGGGGAAAGCCTAAAACACAAGTAACCCCAAGTCTGTTGTCCATTCTGCCGACCGGCGCATCTTACAGATATGGGCCTCGGGTGTCCAAGCCACCGAGGAAAACAGGGAACCCCATGCATTTTCGAAAAGAGGACACCCGTGGGAATCCGCAGAGGTGTGATTTGCGCCCATCGCCCCAGATTTTTTTACCCAGACAGCCCTGCAAAGTCGGAAATGTGGGGAAAAAAACGCTTTTTCCGCACATTTCGCTCGCCGCACCCATCGAAACGCGCCCCCCACAACACATGGCCTACCGTCCCGCGTTCCCACAGGTGTCCCGATGAAAACGGTACCTCACATGTGTGGGTGCACCTACCTGGCCGCCAAGGGGAAAGCCTAAAACACAAGTAACCCCAAGTCTGTTGTCAGAGGGAAATCTCCGACATTCTGCCGACCGGCGCAACTTACAGATATGGGCCTCGGGTGTCCAAGCCACCGAGGAAAACAGGGAACCCCATGCATTTTCGAAAAGAGGACACCCGTGGGAATCCGCAGAGGTGTGATTTGCGCCCATCGCCCCAGATTTTTTTACCCAGACAGCCCTGCAAAGTCGGAAATGTGGGGGAAAAAACGCTTTTTCCGCACATTTCACTCGCCGCACCCATCGAAACACGCCCCCCACAACACATGGCCTACCGTCCCGCGTTCCCACAGGTGTCCCGATGAAAACGGTACCTCACATGTGTGGGTGCACCTACCTGGCCGCCAAGGGGAAAGCCTAAAACACAAGTAACCCCAAGTCTGTTGTCCATTCTGCCGACCGGCGCAACTTACAGATATGGACCTCGGGTGTCCAAGCCACCGAGGAAAACAGGGAACCCCATGCATTTTCGAAAAGAGGACACCCGTGGGAATCCGCAGAGGTGTGATTTGCGCCCATCGCCCCAGATTTTTTTACCCAGACAGCCCTGCAAAGTCGGAAATGTGGGGAAAAAAACGCTTTTTCCGCACATTTCGCTCGCCGCACCCATCGAAACACGCCCCCCACAACACATGGCCTACCGTCCCGCGTTCCCACAGGTGTCCCGATGAAAACGGTACCTCACATGTGTGGGTGCACCTACCTGGCCGCCAAGGGGAAAGCCTAAAACACAAGTAACCCCAAGTCTGTTGTCAGAGGGAAATCTCCGACATTCTGCCGACCGGCGCAACTTACAGATATGGGCCTCGGGTGTCCAAGCCACCGAGGAAAACAGGGAACCCCATGCATTTTCGAAAAGAGGACACCCGTGGGAATCCGCAGAGGTGTGATTTGCGCCCATCGCCCCAGATTTTTTTACCCAGACAGCCCTGCAAAGTCAGAAATGTGGGGAAAAAAACGCTTTTTCCGCACATTTCGCTCGCCGCACCCATCGAAACACGCCCCCCACAACACATGGCCTACCGTCCCGCGTTCCCACAGGTGTCCCGATGAAATTGGTACCTCACATGTGTGGGTGCACCTACCTGGCCGCCAAGGGGAAAGCCTAAAACACAAGTAACCCCAAGTCTGTTGTCCATTCTGCCGACCGGCGCAACTTACAGATATGGGCCTCGGGTGTCCAAGCCACCGAGGAAAACAGGGAACCCCATGCATTTTCGAAAAGAGGACACCCGTGGGAATCCGCAGAGGTGTGATTTGCGCCCATCGCCCCAGATTTTTTTACCCAGACAGCCCTGCAAAGTCGGAAATGTGGGGAAAAAAACGCTTTTTCCGCTCATTTCGCTCGCCGCACCCATCGAAACGCGCCCCCCACAACACATGGCCTACCGTCCCGCGTTCCCACAGGTGTCCCGATGAAAACGGTACCTCACATGTGTGGGTGCACCTACCTGGCCGCCAAGGGGAAAGCCTAAAACACAAGTAACCCCAAGTCTGTTGTCAGAGGGAAATCTCCGACATTCTGCCGACCGGCGCAACTTACAGATATGGGCCTCGGGTGTCCAAGCCACCGAGGAAAACAGGGAACCCCATGCATTTTCGAAAAGAGGACACCCGTGGGAATCCGCAGAGGTGTGATTTGCGCCCATCGCCCCAGATTTTTTTACCCAGACAGCCCTGCAAAGTCGGAAATGTGGGGGAAAAACGCTTTTTCCGCACATTTCACTCGCCGCACCCATCGAAACACGCCCCCCACAACACATGGCCTACCGTCCCGCGTTCCCACAGGTTTCCCGATGAAAACGGTACCTCACATGTGTGGGTGCACCTACCTGGCCGCCAAGGGGAAAGCCTAAAACACAAGTAACCCCAAGTCTGTTGTCCATTCTGCCGACCGGCGCAACTTACAGATATGGGCCTCGGGTGTCCAAGCCACCGAGGAAAACAGGGAACCCCATGCATTTTCGAAAAGAGGACACCCGTGGGAATCCGCAGAGGTGTGATTTGCGCCCATCGCCCCAGATATTTTTACCCAGACAGCCCTGCAAAGTCGGAAATGTGGGGAAAAAAATGCTTTTTCCGCACATTTCGCTCGCCGCACCCATCGAAACAGGCCCCCCTCAACACATGGCCTACCGTCCCGCGTTCCCACAGGTGTCCCGATGAAAACGGTACCTCACATGTGTGGGTGCACCTACCTGACCGCCAAGGGGAAAGCCTAAAACACAAGTAACCCCAAGTCTGTTGTCAGAGGGAAATCTCCGACATTATGCCGACCGGCGCAACTTACAGATATGGGCCTCGGGTGTCCAAGCCAGCGAGGAAAACAGGGAACCCCATGCATTTTCGAAAAGAGGACACCCGTGGGAATCCGCAGAGGTGTGATTTGCGCCCATCGCCCCAGATTTTTTTACCCAGACAGCCCTGCAAAGTCGGAAATGTGGGGAAAAAAACGCTTTTTCCGCACATTTCGCTCGCCGCACCCATCGAAACACGCCCACCACAACACATGGCCTACCGTCCTGCGTTCCCACAGGTGTCCCGATGAAAACGGTACCTCACATGTGTGGGTGCACCTACCTGGCCGCCAAGGGGAAAGCCTAAAACACAAGTAACTCCAAGTCTGTTGTCAGAGGGAAATCTCCGACATTCTGCCGACCGGCGCAACTTACAGATATGGGCCTCGGGTGTCCAAGCCACCGAGGAAAACAGGGAACCCCATGCATTTTCGAAAAGAGGACACCCGTGGGAATCCGCAGAGGTGTGATTTGCGCCCATCGCCCCAGATTTTTTTACCCAGACAGCCCTGCAAAGTCGGAAATGTGGGGAAAAAACCGCTTTTTCCGCACATTTCGCTCGCCGCACCCATCGAAACACGCCCCCCACAACACATGGCCTACCGTCCCGCGTTCCCACAGGTGTCGCGATGAAAACGGTACCTCACATGTGTGGGTGCACCTACCTGGCCGCCAAGGGGAAAGCCTAAAACACAAGTAACCCCAAGTCTGTTGTCCATTCTGCCGACCGGCGCAACTTACAGATATGGGCCTCGGGTGTCCAAGCCACCGAGGAAAACAGGGAACCCCATGCATTTTCGAAAAGAGGACACCCGTGGGAATCCGCAGAGGTGTGATTTGCGCCCATCGCCCCAGATTTTTTTACCCAGACAGCCCTGCAAAGTCGGAAATGTGGGGAAAAAAACGCTTTTTCCGCACATTTCGCTCGCCGCACCCATCGAAACGCGCCCCCCACAACACATGGCCTACCGTCCCGCGTTCCCACAGATGTCCCGATGAAAACGGTACCTCACATGTGTGGGTGCACCTACCTGGCCGCCAAGGGGAAAGCCTAAAACACAAGTAACCCCAAGTCTGTTGTCAGAGGGAAATCTCCGACATTCTGCCGACCGGCGCAACTTACAGATATGGGCCTCGGGTGTCCAAGCCACCGAGGAAAACAGGGAACCCCATGCATTTTCGAAAAGAGGACACCCGTGGGAATCCGCAGAGGTGTGATTTGCGCCCATCGCCCCAGATTTTTTTACCCAGACAGCCCTGCAAAGTCGGAAATGTGGGGAAAAAAACGCTTTTTCCGCACATTTCGCTCGCCGCACCCATCGAAACACGCCCACCACAACACATGGCCTACCGTCCTGCGTTCCCACAGGTGTCCCGATGAAAACGGTACCTCACATGTGTGGGTGCACCTACCTGGCCGCCAAGGGGAAAGCCTAAAACACAAGTAACTCCAAGTCTGTTGTCAGAGGGAAATCTCCGACATTCTGCCGACCGGCGCAACTTACAGATATGGGCCTCGGGTGTCCAAGCCACCGAGGAAAACAGGGAACCCCATGCATTTTCGAAAAGAGGACACCCGTGGGAATCCGCAGAGGTGTGATTTGCGCCCATCGCCCCAGATTTTTTTACCCAGACAGCCCTGCAAAGTCGGAAATGTGGGGAAAAAACCGCTTTTTCCGCACATTTCGCTCGCCGCACCCATCGAAACACGCCCCCCACAACACATGGCCTACCGTCCCGCGTTCCCACAGGTGTCGCGATGAAAACGGTACCTCACATGTGTGGGTGCACCTACCTGGCCGCCAAGGGGAAAGCCTAAAACACAAGTAACCCCAAGTCTGTTGTCCATTCTGCCGACCGGCGCAACTTACAGATATGGGCCTCGGGTGTCCAAGCCACCGAGGAAAACAGGGAACCCCATGCATTTTCGAAAAGAGGACACCCGTGGGAATCCGCAGAGGTGTGATTTGCGCCCATCGCCCCAGATTTTTTTACCCAGACAGCCCTGCAAAGTCGGAAATGTGGGGAAAAAAACGCTTTTTCCGCACATTTCGCTCGCCGCACCCATCGAAACGCGCCCCCCACAACACATGGCCTACCGTCCCGCGTTCCCACAGATGTCCCGATGAAAACGGTACCTCACATGTGTGGGTGCACCTACCTGGCCGCCAAGGGGAAAGCCTAAAACACAAGTAACCCCAAGTCTGTTGTCAGAGGGAAATCTCCGACATTCTGCCGACCGGCGCAACTTACAGATATGGGCCTCGGGTGTCCAAGCCACCGAGGAAAACAGGGAACCCCATGCATTTTCGAAAAGAGGACACCCGTGGGAATCCGCAGAGGTGTGATTTGCGCCCATCGCCCCAGATTTTTTTACCCAGACAGCCCTGCAAAGTCGGAAATGTGGGGAAAAAAACGCTTTTTCCGCACATTTCGCTCGCCGCACCCATCGAAACACGCCCCCCACAACACATGGCCTACCGTCCCGCGTTCCCACAGGTGTCCCGATGAAAACGGTACCTCACATGTGTGGGTGCACCTACCTGGCCGCCAAGGGGAAAGCCTAAAACACAAGTAACCCCAAGTCTGTTGTCAGAGGGAAATCTCAGACATTCTGCCGACCGGCGCAACTTACAGATATGGGCCTCGGGTGTCCAAGCCACCGAGGAAAACAGGGAACCCCATGCATTTTCGAAAAGAGGACACCCGTGGGAATCCGCAGAGGTGTGATTTGCGCCCATCGCCCCAGATTTTTTTACCCAGACAGCCCTGCAAAGTCGGAAATGTGGGGGAAAAAACGCTTTTTCCGCACATTTCACTCGCCGCACCCATCGAAACACGCCCCCCTGTTAGGCAGAAACCTGTGCAGTTCCCTTGGGGAACACTGCAAAAGATTTAAGACTACAGGTAGAGCAGTAAACCCCTTTGGTAGCAGTCTGTACCACCCAGATTTACCTGGTAGCTGTGGCTGAGCAGTCAGACTTCTCTCAAGAAGAGTTAGGCAGTATGTAAAGTATACACAATATGTACCAAAACACAATAGCACAAGCAAACACTGACCAGAGCTTGGTTTCAAAAGTATATAGTTATTTATTTAAAATACACATAAGTTAAAAACACTCTAGCAAAAATATAGTAAAAGCACTTCAACACAGTTATACTGAAAGTAAATTCAATCCTTTCTCCTATCTAGACAACTCTAGGTTAACACCACTTAATTAAAACAGAGGTGAGTGCTTAACGTTAGATGACACTCTAGTAGTTTCCAAGAAAGGGAGAGAAAAAGCAGAAATAGGTTAGACACACCACTCTAAGGTCCAGAACACTTGCAATAGGCTTAAAGAAGAATAAAGTCACAGGTGAGCAAAAGTCACTAGGCAGGGCCCACTCTTAGAGTAGCCGGAGCGAAAATGTGCCCAAGATCACACTGTTAGTTAGAGATTCAAAGTCTTGCAAAGAGTCAAAAAGAGTTTAGAGTGGCTCAGAAAGTTTAGCCAAAGTGTCCCAGGCACTCCCAGGTTCGAAAGCCGGGGACTAAATCTACCCCGTACAGTCGGTAGCAAGGGAAGCCAGGCGGAACACAGTACCTTAAGCGGAAAGGATCCTCCAGCGGGGGCAGTTGTTCCAGGCAGCGACAGCAAGGCTCGACGTCGGTCAGGGGAGAAGAATATCTCGCTGAAGAGCAGAAGAGAAAGGTCGTAGCACTGCCCGGGAAGAAACCAGCCGCGGAGTCCTCCGGTTAAAGGGTTGGTACCGACTTTCGCGGTATGGGGGTAAAGTGTGGTATTCCGGATGCCGGGATGCTTGGCACAGGCAAGGCGGCCACGAGATACCTCAAAAGGACGGAAAGAAGGCGAAAACTGGTTGTCCCCACCAGTCAAGGGAAGGAGCCGCTCCGTTAAGAGTTCTCCTCGGTCGTCGGGAAAAAGTGGTGAGACGGTTCAGCAGGGCTCCACCGGGTGGTGTCGTCGAAGCAGGTCGGCTCAGCTCTTCCCTCGTCGGATTCTTGGTCCTGTGGCGACTTCTGAAGTCCCAGTCCCCAAAGCCCTGCTTTTATGCAGCAAACCCCCATTCACCCAGCCTAGCTGTCACTCAAACATGCTAAGTGGTGAGCCGGGCGGCTCACCACTTGGGCCAATCAGGACGGAGTGCGACTTGAGTTACCAAGGTAACTCAGTCCAGGGTGCCTAAATCCCCCTCCACCCCTCCTAAGTACCCCAGACAGAGTGGCACCACTTTGGAGGGCTTCTGTGGAGAAGCCCGCCAAAAGTGGAACAAAGGGCTCCACTTTGGGTCAGAGTTACAGAGGCGAACACCAACGCCATTTTAGAATCAAGTTTTGGCAAAAAGTCCCAACCGGAGTTATAAAAATAAATATATAAACCGGCGGTATGTTTAAGGCTACCGTAAATAAATAATTAAATGTGTTAGCCTAAAACAATGGGAAATCCCATAGGGAAATATTCGCGGTCGAATATAAAAAGTAGTTTCCACTGCCACCAGCCAAAACTCGATCAGGGGGGACGGAGACGTGCCCCCTCGACTAACAGACCCTGGGGCAATCGAATTGCCCCAGCCAGTACGTCCACAATATGATGGTTTGTACTGGTTCTGTTCAGGATTCAAGACTAGCAAAGTCTTTGGTGACTTTACATGCCCTGGGAGACAGTAGTCAGTCCCAGGGTATGGAGTCTATGTTGGGGAGTCCCTAGGACACCCCTGGGTCACGGCACAGAGGGTGCTGTGTGACCCACATCACAAAAATACATGAGGCCCTATGGAGTAAAAGACCCCATAGCCCATTCAACACAAGGTTTAACCAAGAAAACACACTTCAACATGTCCAAGAGTGAGGGTAAAAGAGTCTCACTCTTGGCAGGAGAAAAAAATTAAACCCCAGAAATCCAGCAAAGCTGCTGGGGGACTCACTAGGTAGGGAAATTCAGCCTAACCAGAGAATTCTCCCTAACACTCGCCCCCCCCAGACTAAGGGACAGGAGGATTTAATCCACTCCTGGATGAACCTCATACCTCTAGTCGATGATATACATCCTAGAGAGTCCATCAGCATTTTGATGGTGACACCTTGACCTATGTTCAATGGAGAACTCAAAGGTTTTCTTTTGCAAGCTAACGGACCTACAGACCCTTTGAGGAACATCAGTCTTTTTGTTATAGGGGATCTGGTTGACCAGTCCCTCAGAAGTTGGTACAACTTCTGAACCTATGTTAGGCTTTTTGAAGGGGTCCTTATAAAGGATTCCCTTAGATCTAGAGGGGCCTCCAAGGTTCCTCACCACCTCTCTTGTGGGAGCAGGTTGGGTCTTAGGCCTCTTGGTTGGAGGGGTTGGGGTTAGGCAATGCACCTGCTTCCCCTTCCTCTTAGATCTACCCTTACCTATTTTAGGAGTTTCCCCCCTAATATTAGGATTTGAGTTGGGGTCTTCAGTAGAAGGTCCAACAGTCTGAAGGTTTTTGGCCTTAGACTTTGCTTTTCTGGTTTTCCACCAGCACTGAGAATTACCAGTTCTCTCAGGTCCAGATAGGGGCCTAGTTGGTCTATCCACCTCTTCCTCAGAAGCAGGGGGGGTCAGAGACTCGGAAACTAGGGGAACAAGGGTGGAGCTTGGTTGGGGCTCCCATGTTCCTAGCATACTATCCGGAAAGGTGCCTGGGTCAGAGGTCAACTTACTAACACCAGGGCTTGTAGTGGGGTTCTCAGTAGAGGGTCCCACAGGCTTAGAAGGGTCCTTCAAGGTAGCCTGTCTAGCCAATTTGGTTAAGTTCTGCTTCTCCATACTGGGAGGCCTGGGGGTATGTGACACTACTCCTAGAGTTCTTAGGTCATTCCCCAACAGGACCTTCCCAGGTACCTCAGTCTGAACACTGACAGGGATCCTCACTGTCATGTTGTTACATTGAATGAGGGCTGGTAGAATAGGAACCATTTGGACAGGGCCTCCAGACATCTTAGTGGGACCTTTGGGTGCTTTGGCCACATCCTCAGGTTGAAAGAAGCTTTCATCCACTACTGTTCTGCTGGCCCCAGTGTCTCTCCTGGCAGGAGTATCCTGGCCATTGACAAGAACACTGTCCACATAATACACCTTAGAGTTAACAGGTAGGGAGTTATACACAACCCTATTCTGGGGACTAACCAGACCCATAGGCTCTAAGTTTACAGTTGCTTGAAGACCCAAGGGTTCTTCAGCAAAGAGTTCAAAGTGGGCACTAGCCAGCTGTACTTCATCCTCAGGAGTGAAGGCTAAGGAGACTGTGCTGATCCCTGCAGGTTTACCCTTGCACTTGGGATCTCCTTTGATATGGTCAGTACCCTGACAGACATAGCATTGTCCAAATGCTCTCTGGAAGGGTGGCTTGTTCTGACCTCCTTCTGGCTTGTGGCCAGAAGGTACAGTAGCCTGACTAGGTTTCCCATGGGGCTTACCCTGGTTATTTTGTGGTTTGGGGCCCTCTTTGGGATAGGAATTATTAGAATTCTCTTTGGAGTCTTTTTTAGGCTGTTTCTCCCCATCCTTCTTCTGAGTTACCCCAGAATCCTTGTGAGTGGCCCTGTTGGCAACCCACAAGTCAGCAGCCTTAGCTAGCCTCCGGGAATCTAATTCCCTGGAATCAGCCAAGTGTTGTCTGAGCTCAGGAGAGCAGGCATCATAAATAGTCTCCAACATAAACAAATTCTTCATACCTTCATAAGTGTTCACCTTGTAACCCTTAATCCATCCCTCTAAGTTTTTCAAACATTCATTCACCCAGGTAGCCCAAGGGGTACCATCATGCTTTTTGAGGCTCCTAAACCTCTTAAGATACTGGGAAGGGGTCTTCCCAAACCTAGCTATCAAAGCTAGTTTCACACATTCATAGTCCTTCCTATCCTCCTCCCCCATCTCCATTACCACATCAGTTGCAACAGGGGGAAGCCTAGAGAACAACCAGGTGAGTAAGTCATTTCCTGTGATGTTCTGGAGCCCATGATTATATTCAAACAGAGACAACCAATCCAACACATCCAACTTAGGCTCATACATACCAACCAATTCTTTAGGCATCCGGGGTCTTTTAGGACTGGAACTTCTAGAGGAGCCAGAGAGAGAAACATTCTCAACAGATAATTTCTTCATTTCTAAGTCATACTTGAGCTCCATTTCCCTTAGCCTTAGTTCTTTGTCAGTTTGAGCATTAAGTTTCTTATACTCCAATTCTAGCTTCATTTTCTCCAGTTCAAAGTACTGAGGACTAAATGTGGGACCTGGTAAAGGTCCAGTAGGCACAGCAGGTAGAGCAGGCAGAGGCCTAGGGGGGACAGTTACAACAGCCTCACCCTCCTCTTCTGACTCTTCCTCAGAAACATCAACATTTTGCTCCATGTTAACTTCAATACTGTCATCTACAGTTGCTGGAGTGGTAGGCTCCTCTGAACCATCACCCAGACTTTGGTTAGCTAACAATCTTTCAATCAGCTCCATTTTCTTGCCCTTAGTCAGGAGATCCTTATGTTTACAGAGCATTCTTAAACAATCAGCAGTTTTGGCTGCAAGGGACTCTTGACTATAGCTTTCTATAACTGACATGTTAGAGGTTTTACTTTTTCAGTGCTAAGCTTTGTGGTTAGTTGCACTAAGGTATCTAAAGCACAATAAAATGTATACTCAATACAAATCCCACCGCTGTACACCAGTGTTAGGCAGAAACCTGTGCAGTTCCCTTGGGGAACACTGCAAAAGATTTAAGACTACAGGTAGAGCAGTAAACCCCTTTGGTAGCAGTCTGTACCACCCAGATTTACCTGGTAGCTGTGGCTGAGCAGTCAGACTTCTCTCAAGAAGAGTTAGGCAGTATGTAAAGTATACACAATATGTACCAAAACACAATAGCACAAGCAAACACTGACCAGAGCTTGGTTTCAAAAGTATATAGTTATTTATTTAAAATACACATAAGTTAAAAACACTCTAGCAAAAATATAGTAAAAGCACTTCAACACAGTTATACTGAAAGTAAATTCAATCCTTTCTCCTATCTAGACAACTCTAGGTTAACACCACTTAATTAAAACAGAGGTGAGTGCTTAACGTTAGATGACACTCTAGTAGTTTCCAAGAAAGGGAGAGAAAAAGCAGAAATAGGTTAGACACACCACTCTAAGGTCCAGAACACTTGCAATAGGCTTAAAGAAGAATAAAGTCACAGGTGAGCAAAAGTCACTAGGCAGGGCCCACTCTTAGAGTAGCCGGAGCGAAAATGTGCCCAAGATCACACTGTTAGTTAGAGATTCAAAGTCTTGCAAAGAGTCAAAAAGAGTTTAGAGTGGCTCAGAAAGTTTAGCCAAAGTGTCCCAGGCACTCCCAGGTTCGAAAGCCGGGGACTAAATCTACCCCGTACAGTCGGTAGCAAGGGAAGCCAGGCGGAACACAGTACCTTAAGCGGAAAGGATCCTCCAGCGGGGGCAGTTGTTCCAGGCAGCGACAGCAAGGCTCGACGTCGGTCAGGGGAGAAGAATATCTCGCTGAAGAGCAGAAGAGAAAGGTCGTAGCACTGCCCGGGAAGAAACCAGCCGCGGAGTCCTCCGGTTAAAGGGTTGGTACCGACTTTCGCGGTATGGGGGTAAAGTGTGGTATTCCGGATGCCGGGATGCTTGGCACAGGCAAGGCGGCCACGAGATACCTCAAAAGGACGGAAAGAAGGCGAAAACTGGTTGTCCCCACCAGTCAAGGGAAGGAGCCGCTCCGTTAAGAGTTCTCCTCGGTCGTCGGGAAAAAGTGGTGAGACGGTTCAGCAGGGCTCCACCGGGTGGTGTCGTCGAAGCAGGTCGGCTCAGCTCTTCCCTCGTCGGATTCTTGGTCCTGTGGCGACTTCTGAAGTCCCAGTCCCCAAAGCCCTGCTTTTATGCAGCAAACCCCCATTCACCCAGCCTAGCTGTCACTCAAACATGCTAAGTGGTGAGCCGGGCGGCTCACCACTTGGGCCAATCAGGACGGAGTGCGACTTGAGTTACCAAGGTAACTCAGTCCAGGGTGCCTAAATCCCCCTCCACCCCTCCTAAGTACCCCAGACAGAGTGGCACCACTTTGGAGGGCTTCTGTGGAGAAGCCCGCCAAAAGTGGAACAAAGGGCTCCACTTTGGGTCAGAGTTACAGAGGCGAACACCAACGCCATTTTAGAATCAAGTTTTGGCAAAAAGTCCCAACCGGAGTTATAAAAATAAATATATAAACCGGCGGTATGTTTAAGGCTACCGTAAATAAATAATTAAATGTGTTAGCCTAAAACAATGGGAAATCCCATAGGGAAATATTCGCGGTCGAATATAAAAAGTAGTTTCCACTGCCACCAGCCAAAACTCGATCAGGGGGGACGGAGACGTGCCCCCTCGACTAACAGACCCTGGGGCAATCGAATTGCCCCAGCCAGTACGTCCACAATATGATGGTTTGTACTGGTTCTGTTCAGGATTCAAGACTAGCAAAGTCTTTGGTGACTTTACATGCCCTGGGAGACAGTAGTCAGTCCCAGGGTATGGAGTCTATGTTGGGGAGTCCCTAGGACACCCCTGGGTCACGGCACAGAGGGTGCTGTGTGACCCACATCACAAAAATACATGAGGCCCTATGGAGTAAAAGACCCCATAGCCCATTCAACACAAGGTTTAACCAAGAAAACACACTTCAACATGTCCAAGAGTGAGGGTAAAAGAGTCTCACTCTTGGCAGGAGAAAAAAATTAAACCCCAGAAATCCAGCAAAGCTGCTGGGGGACTCACTAGGTAGGGAAATTCAGCCTAACCAGAGAATTCTCCCTAACACCCCCACAACACATGGCCTACCGTCCCGCGTTCCCACAGGTGTCCCGATGAAAACGGTACCTCACATGTGTGGGTGCACCTACCTGGCCGCCAAGGGGAAAGCCTAAAACACAAGTAACCCCAAGTCTGTTGTCCATTCTGCCGACCGGCGCAACTTACAGATATGGGCCTCGGGTGTCCAAGCCACCGAGGAAAACAGGGAACCCCATGCATTTTCGAAAAGAGGACACCCGTGGGAATCCGCAGAGGTGTGATTTGCGCCCATCGCCCCAGATTTTTTTACCCAGACAGCCCTGCAAAGTAGGAAATGTGGGGAAAAAAACGCTTTTTCCGCACATTTCGCTCGCTGCACCCATCGAAACACGCCCCCCACAACACATGGCCTACCGTCCCGCGTTCCCACAGGTGTCCCGATGAAAACGGTACCTCACATGTGTGGGTGCACCTACCTGGCCGCCAAGGGGAAAGCCTAAAACACAAGTAACCCCAAGTCTGTTGTCAGAGGGAAATCTCCGACATTCTGCCGACCGGCGCAACTTACAGATATGGGCCTCGGGTGTCCAAGCCACCGAGGAAAACAGGGAACCCCATGCATTTTCGAAAAGAGGACACCCGTGGGAATCCGCAGAGGTGTGATTTGCGCCCATCGCCCCAGATTTTTTTACCCAGACAGCCCTGCAAAGTCGGAAATGTGGGGAAAAAAACGCTTTTTCCGCACATTTCGCTCGCCGCACCCATCGAAACACGCCCCCCACAACACATGGCCTACCGTCCCGCGTTCCCACAGGTGTCCCGATGAAAACGGTACCTCACATGTGTGGGTGCACCTACCTGGCCGCCAAGGGGAAAGCCTAAAACACAAGTAACCCCAAGTCTGTTGTCAGAGGGAAATCTCCGACATTCTGCCGACCGGCGCAACTTACAGATATGGGCCTCGGGTGTCCAAGCCACCGAGGAAAACAGGGAACCCCATGCATTTTCGAAAAGAGGACACCCGTGGGAATCCGCAGAGGTGTGATTTGCGCCCATCGCCCCAGATTTTTTTACCCAGACAGCCCTGCAAAGTCGGAAATGTGGGGAAAAAAACGCTTTTTCCGCACATTTCGCTCGCCGCACCCATAGAAACACGCCCCCCACAACACATGGCCTACCGTCCCGCGTTCCCACAGGTGTCCCGATGAAAACGGTACCTCACATGTGTGGGTGCACCTACCTGGCCGCCAAGGGGAAAGCCTAAAACACAAGTAACCCCAAGTCTGTTGTCCATTCTGCCGACCGGCGCAACTTACAGATATGGGCCTCGGGTGTCCAAGCCACCGAGGAAAACAGGGAACCCCATGCATTTTCGAAAAGAGGACACCCGTGGGAATCCGCAGAGGTGTGATTTGCGCCCATCGCCCCAGATTTTTTTACCCAGACAGCCCTGCCAAGTCGGAAATGTGGGGAAAAAAACGCTTTTTCCGCACATTTCGCTCGCCGCACCCATCTAAACGCGCCCCCCACAACACATGGCCTACCGTCCCGCGTTCCCACAGGTGTCCCGATGAAAACGGTACCTCACATGTGTGGGTGCACCTACCTGGCCGCCAAGGGGAAAGCCTAAAACACAAGTAACCCCAAGTCTGTTGTCAGAGGGAAATCTCCGACATTCTGCCGACCGGCGCAACTTACAGATATGGGCCTCGGGTGTCCAAGCCACCGAGGAAAACAGGGAACCCCATGCATTTTCGAAAAGAGGACACCCGTGGGAATCCGCAGAGGTGTGATTTGCGCCCATCGCCCCAGATTTTTTTACCCAGACAGCCCTGCAAAGTCGGAAATGTGGGGGAAAAAACGCTTTTTCCGCACATTTCACTCGCCGCACCCATCGAAACACGCCCCTCACAACACATGGCCTACCGTCCCGCGTTCCCACAGGTGTCCCGATGAAAACGGTACCTCACATGTGTGGGTGCACCTACCTGGCCGCCAAGGGGAAAGCCTAAAACACAAGTAACCCCAAGTCTGTTGTCCATGCTGCCGACCGGCGCAACTTACAGATATGGGCCTCGGGTGTCCAAGCCACCGAGGAAAACAGGGAACCCCATGCATTTTCGAAAAGAGGACACCCGTGGGAATCCGCAGAGGTGTGATTTGCGCCCATTGCCCCAGATTTTTTTACCCAGACAGCCCTGCAAAGTCGGAAATGTGGGGAAAAAAACGCTTTTTCCGCACATTTCGCTCGCCGCACCCATCGAAACACGCCCCCCACAAGACATGGCCTACCGTCCCGCGTTCCCACAGGTGTCCCGATGAAAACGGTACCTCACATGTGTGGGTGCACCTACCTGGCCGCCAAGGGGAAAGCCTAAAACACAAGTAACCCCAAGTCTGTTGTCAGAGGGAAATCTCCGACATTCTGCCGACCGGCGCAACTTACAGATATGGGCCTCGGGTGTCCAAGCCAGCGAGGAAAACAGGGAACCCCATGCATTTTCGAAAAGAGGACACCCGTGGGAATCCGCAGAGGTGTGATTTGCGCCCATCGCCCCAGATTTTTTTACCCAGACAGCCCTGCAAAGTCGGAAATGTGGGGAAAAAAACGCTTTTTCCGCACATTTCGCTCGCCGCACCCATCGAAACACGCCCCCCACAACACATGGCCTACCGTCCCGCGTTCCCACAGGTGTCGCGATGAAAACGGTACCTCACATGTGTGGGTGCACCTACCTGGCCGCCAAGGGGAAAGCCTAAAACACAAGTAACCCCAAGTCTGTTGTCCATTCTGCCGACCGGCGCAACTTACAGATATGGGCCTCGGGTGTCCAAGCCACCGAGGAAAACAGGGAACCCCATGCATTTTCGAAAAGAGGACACCCGTGGGAATCCGCAGAGGTGTGATTTGCGCCCATCGCCCCAGATTTTTTTACCCAGACAGCCCTGCAAAGTCGGAAATGTGGGGAAAAAAACGCTTTTTCCGCACATTTCGCTCGCCGCACCCATCGAAACGCGCCCCCCACAACACATGGCCTACCGTCCCGCGTTCCCACAGGTGTCCCGATGAAAACGGTACCTCACATGTGTGGGTGCACCTACCTGGCCGCCAAGGGGAAAGCCTAAAACACAAGTAACCCCAAGTCTGTTGTCAGAGGGAAATCTCCGACATTCTGCCGACCGGCGCAACTTACAGATATGGGCCTCGGGTGTCCAAGCCACCGAGGAAAACAGGGAACCCCATGCATTTTCGAAAAGAGGACACCCGTGGGAATCCGCAGAGGTGTGATTTGCGCCCATCGCCCCAGATTTTTTTACCCAGACAGCCCTGCAAAGTCGGAAATGTGGGGGAAAAAATGCTTTTTCCGCACATTTCACTCGCCGCACCCATCGAAACACGCCCCCCACAACACATGGCCTACCGTCCCGCGTTCCCACAGGTGTCCCGATGAAAACGGTACCTCACATGTGTGGGTGCACCTACCTGGCCGCCAAGGGGAAAGCCTAAAACACAAGTAACCCCAAGTCTGTTGTCCATTCTGCCGACCGGCGCAACTTACAGATATGGACCTCGGGTGTCCAAGCCACCGAGGAAAACAGGGAACCCCATGCATTTTCGAAAAGAGGACACCCGTGGGAATCCGCAGAGGTGTGATTTGCGCCCATCGCCCCAGATTTTTTTACCCAGACAGCCCTGCAAAGTCGGAAATGTGGGGAAAAAAACGCTTTTTCCGCACATTTCGCTCGCCGCACCCATCGAAACACGCCCCCCACAACACATGGCCTACCGTCCCGCGTTCCCACAGGTGTCCCGATGAAAACGGTACCTCACATGTGTGGGTGCACCTACCTGGCCGCCAAGGGGAAAGCCTAAAACACAAGTAACCCCAAGTCTGTTGTCAGAGGGAAATCTCCGACATTCTGCCGACCGGCGCAACTTACAGATATGGGCCTCGGGTGTCCAAGCCACCGAGGAAAACAGGGAACCCCATGCATTTTCGAAAAGAGGACACCCGTGGGAATCCGCAGAGGTGTGATTTGCGCCCATCGCCCCAGATTTTTTTACCCAGACAGCCCTGCAAAGTCGGAAATGTGGGGAAAAAAACGCTTTTTCCGCACATTTCGCTCGCCGCACCCATCGAAACACGCCCCCCACAACACATGGCCTACCGTCCCGCGTTCCCACAGGTGTCCCGATGAAATTGGTACCTCACATGTGTGGGTGCACCTACCTGGCCGCCAAGGGGAAAGCCTAAAACACAAGTAACCCCAAGTCTGTTGTCCATTCTGCCGACCGGCGCAACTTACAGATATGGGCCTCGGGTGTCCAAGCCACCGAGGAAAACAGGGAACCCCATGCATTTTCGAAAAGAGGACACCCGTGGGAATCCGCAGAGGTGTGATTTGCGCCCATCGCCCCAGATTTTTTTACCCAGACAGCCCTGCAAAGTCGGAAATGTGGGGAAAAAAACGCTTTTTCCGCACATTTCGCTCGCCGCACCCATCGAAACGCGCCCCCCACAACACATGGCCTACCGTCCCGCGTTCCCACAGGTGTCCCGATGAAAACGGTACCTCACATGTGTGGGTGCACCTACCTGGCCGCCAAGGGGAAAGCCTAAAACACAAGTAACCCCAAGTCTGTTGTCAGAGGGAAATCTCCGACATTCTGCCGACCGGCGCAACTTACAGATATGGGCCTCGGGTGTCCAAGCCACCGAGGAAAACAGGGAACCCCATGCATTTTCGAAAAGAGGACACCCGTGGGAATCCGCAGAGGTGTGATTTGCGCCCATCGCCCCAGATTTTTTTACCCAGACAGCCCTGCAAAGTCGGAAATGTGGGGGAAAAAACGCTTTTTCCGCACATTTCACTCGCCGCACCCATCGAAACACGCCCCCCACAACACATGGCCTACCGTCCCGCGTTCCCACAGGTGTCCCGATGAAAACGGTACCTCACATGTGTGGGTGCACCTACCTGGCCGCCAAGGGGAAAGCCTAAAACACAAGTAACCCCAAGTCTGTTGTCCATTCTGCCGACCGGCGCAACTTACAGATATGGGCCTCGGGTGTCCAAGCCACCGAGGAAAACAGGGAACCCCATGCATTTTGGAAAAGAGGACACCCGTGGGAATCCGCAGAGGTGTGATTTGCGCCCATCGCCCCAGATATTTTTACCCAGACAGCCCTGCAAAGTCGGAAATGTGGGGAAAAAAACGCTTTTTCCGCACATTTCGCTCGCCGCACCCATCGAAACAGGCCCCCCTCAACACATGGCCTACCGTCCCGCGTTCCCACAGGTGTCCCGATGAAAACGGTACCTCACATGTGTGGGTGCACCTACCTGACCGCCAAGGGGAAAGCCTAAAACACAAGTAACCCCAAGTCTGTTGTCAGAGGGAAATCTCCGACATTCTGCCGACCGGCGCAACTTACAGATATGGGCCTCGGGTGTCCAAGCCAGCGAGGAAAACAGGGAACCCCATGCATTTTCGAAAAGAGGACACCCGTGGGAATCCGCAGAGGTGTGATTTGCGCCCATCGCCCCAGATTTTTTTACCCAGACAGCCCTGCAAAGTCGGAAATGTGGGGAAAAAAACGCTTTTTCCGCACATTTCGCTCGCCGCACCCATCGAAACACGCCCCCCACAACACATGGCCTACCGTCCTGCGTTCCCACAGGTGTCCCGATGAAAACGGTACCTCACATGTGTGGGTGCACCTACCTGGCCGCCAAGGGGAAAGCCTAAAACACAAGTAACTCCAAGTCTGTTGTCAGAGGGAAATCTCCGACATTCTGCCGACCGGCGCAACTTACAGATATGGGCCTCGGGTGTCCAAGCCACCGAGGAAAACAGGGAACCCCATGCATTTTCGAAAAGAGGACACCCGTGGGAATCCGCAGAGGTGTGATTTGCGCCCATCGCCCCAGATTTTTTTACCCAGACAGCCCTGCAAAGTCGGAAATGTGGGGAAAAAACCGCTTTTTCCGCACATTTCGCTCGCCGCACCCATCGAAACACGCCCCCCACAACACATGGCCTACCGTCCCGCGTTCCCACAGGTGTCGCGATGAAAACGGTACCTCACATGTGTGGGTGCACCTACCTGGCCGCCAAGGGGAAAGCCTAAAACACAAGTAACCCCAAGTCTGTTGTCCATTCTGCCGACCGGCGCAACTTACAGATATGGGCCTCGGGTGTCCAAGCCACCGAGGAAAACAGGGAACCCCATGCATTTTCGAAAAGAGGACACCCGTGGGAATCCGCAGAGGTGTGATTTGCGCCCATCGCCCCAGATTTTTTTACCCAGACAGCCCTGCAAAGTCGGAAATGTGGGGAAAAAAACGCTTTTTCCGCACATTTCGCTCGCCGCACCCATCGAAACGCGCCCCCCACAACACATGGCCTACCGTCCCGCGTTCCCACAGGTGTCCCGATGAAAACGGTACCTCACATGTGTGGGTGCACCTACCTGGCCGCCAAGGGGAAAGCCTAAAACACAAGTAACCCCAAGTCTGTTGTCAGAGGGAAATCTCCGACATTCTGCCGACCGGCGCAACTTACAGATATGGGCCTCGGGTGTCCAAGCCACCGAGGAAAACAGGGAACCCCATGCATTTTCGAAAAGAGGACACCCGTGGGAATCCGCAGAGGTGTGATTTGCGCCCATCGCCCCAGATTTTTTTACCCAGACAGCCCTGCAAAGTCGGAAATGTGGGGAAAAAAACGCTTTTTCCGCACATTTCGCTCGCCGCACCCATCGAAACACGCTCCCCACAACACATGGCCTACCGTCCCGCGTTCCCACAGGTGTCCCGATGAAAACGGTACCTCACATGTGTGGGTGCACCTACCTGGCCGCCAAGGGGAAAGCCTAAAACACAAGTAACCCCAAGTCTGTTGTCAGAGGGAAATCTCAGACATTCTGCCGACCGGCGCAACTTACAGATATGGGCCTCGGGTGTCCAAGCCACCGAGGAAAACAGGGAACCCCATGCATTTTCGAAAAGAGGACACCCGTGGGAATCCGCAGAGGTGTGATTTGCGCCCATCGCCCCAGATTTTTTTACCCAGACAGCCCTGCAAAGTCGGAAATGTGGGGGAAAAAACGCTTTTTCCGCACATTTCACTCGCCGCACCCATCGAAACACGCCCCCCACAACACATGGCCTGCCGTCCCGCGTTCCCACAGGTGTCCCGATGAAAACGGTACCTCACATGTGTGGGTGCACCTACCTGGCCGCCAAGGGGAAAGCCTAAAACACAAGTAACCCCAAGTCTGTTGTCCATTCTGCCGACCGGCGCAACTTACAGATATGGGCCTCGGGTGTCCAAGCCACCGAGGAAAACAGGGAACCCCATGCATTTTCGAAAAGAGGACACCCGTGGGAATCCGCAGAGGTGTGATTTGCGCCCATCGCCCCAGATTTTTTTACCCAGACAGCCCTGCAAAGTCGGAAATGTGGGGGAAAAAACGCTTTTTCCGCACATTTCACTCGCCGCACCCATCGAAACACGCCCCCCACAACACATGGCCTACCGTCCCGCGTTCCCACAGGTGTCCCGATGAAAACGGTACCTCACATGTGTGGGTGCACCTACCTGGCCGCCAAGGGGAAAGCCTAAAACACAAGTAACCCCAAGTCTGTTGTCAGAGGGAAATCTCCGACATTCTGCTGACCGGCGCAACTTACAGATATGGGCCTCGGGTGTCCAAGCCACCGAGGAAAACAGGGAACCCCATGCATTTTCGAAAAGAAGACACCCGTGGGAATCCGCAGAGGTGTGATTTGCGCCCATCGCCCCAGATTTTTTTACCCAGACAGCCCTGCAAAGTCGGAAATGTGGGGAAAAAAACGCTTTTTCCGCACATTTCGCTCGCCGCACCCATCGAAACACGCCCCCCACAACACATGGCCTACCGTCCCGCGTTCCCACAGGTGTCCCGATGAAAACGGTACCTCACATGTGTGGGTGCACCTACCTGGCCGCCAAGGGGAAAGCCTAAAACACAAGTAACCCCAAGTCTGTTGTCAGAGGGAAATCTCCGACATTCTGCCGACCGGCGCAACTTACAGATATGGGCCTCGGGTGTCCAAGCCACCGAGGAAAACAGGGAACCCCATGCATTTTCGAAAAGAGGACACCCGTGGGAATCCGCAGAGGTGTGATTTGCGCCCATCGCCCCAGATTTTTTTACCCAGACAGCCCTGCAAAGTCGGAAATGTGGGGAAAAAAACGCTTTTTCCGCACATTTCGCTCGCCGCACCCATAGAAACACGCCCCCCACAACACATGGCCTACCGTCCCGCGTTCCCACAGGTGTCCCGATGAAAACGGTACCTCACATGTGTGGGTGCACCTACCTGGCCGCCAAGGGGAAAGCCTAAAACACAAGTAACCCCAAGTCTGTTGTCCATTCTGCCGACCGGCGCAACTTACAGATATGGGCCTCGGGTGTCCAAGCCACCGAGGAAAACAGGGAACCCCATGCATTTTCGAAAAGAGGACACCCGTGGGAATCCGCAGAGGTGTGATTTGCGCCCATCGCCCCAGATTTTTTTACCCAGACAGCCCTGCCAAGTCGGAAATGTGGGGAAAAAAACGCTTTTTCCGCACATTTCGCTCGCCGCACCCATCTAAACGCGCCCCCCACAACACATGGCCTACCGTCCCGCGTTCCCACAGGTGTCCCGATGAAAACGGTACCTCACATGTGTGGGTGCACCTACCTGGCCGCCAAGGGGAAAGCCTAAAACACAAGTAACCCCAAGTCTGTTGTCAGAGGGAAATCTCCGACATTCTGCCGACCGGCGCAACTTACAGATATGGGCCTCGGGTGTCCAAGCCACCGAGGAAAACAGGGAACCCCATGCATTTTCGAAAAGAGGACACCCGTGGGAATCCGCAGAGGTGTGATTTGCGCCCATCGCCCCAGATTTTTTTACCCAGACAGCCCTGCAAAGTCGGAAATGTGGGGAAAAAAACGCTTTTTCCGCACATTTCGCTCGCCGCACCCATCGAAACACGCCCCCCACAAGACATGGCCTACCGTCCCGCGTTCCCACAGGTGTCCCGATGAAAACGGTACCTCACATGTGTGGGTGCACCTACCTGGCCGCCAAGGGGAAAGCCTAAAACACAAGTAACCCCAAGTCTGTTGTCAGAGGGAAATCTCCGACATTCTGCCGACCGGCGCAACTTACAGATATGGGCCTCGGGTGTCCAAGCCAGCGAGGAAAACAGGGAACCCCATGCATTTTCGAAAAGAGGACACCCGTGGGAATCCGCAGAGGTGTGATTTGCGCCCATCGCCCCAGATTTTTTTACCCAGACAGCCCTGCAAAGTCAGAAATGTGGGGAAAAAAACGCTTTTTCCGCACATTTCGCTCGCCGCACCCATCGAAACACGCCCCCCACAACACATGGCCTACCGTCCCGCGTTCCCACAGGTGTCGCGATGAAAACAGTACCTCACATGTGTGGGTGCACCTACCTGGCCGCCAAGGGGAAAGCCTAAAACACAAGTAACCCCAAGTCTGTTGTCCATTCTGCCGACCGGCGCAACTTACAGATATGGGCCTCGGGTGTCCAAGCCACCGAGGAAAACAGGGAACCCCATGCATTTTCGAAAAGAGGACACCCGTGGGAATCCGCAGAGGTGTGATTTGCGCCCATCGCCCCAGATTTTTTTACCCAGACAGCCCTGCAAAGTCGGAAATGTGGGGAAAAAAACGCTTTTTCCGCACATTTCGCTCGCCGCACCCATCGAAACACGCCCCCCACAAGACATGGCCTACCGTCCCGCGTTCCCACAGGTGTCCCGATGAAAACGGTACCTCACATGTGTGGGTGCACCTACCTGGCCGCCAAGGGGAAAGCCTAAAACACAAGTAACCCCAAGTCTGTTGTCAGAGGGAAATCTCCGACATTCTGCCGACCAGCGCAACTTACAGATATGGGCCTCGGGTGTCCAAGCCAGCGAGGAAAACAGGGAACCCCATGCATTTTCGAAAAGAGGACACCCGTGGGAATCCGCAGAGGTGTGATTTGCGCCCATCGCCCCAGATTTTTTTACCCAGACAGCCCTGCAAAGTCAGAAATGTGGGGAAAAAACCGCTTTTTCCGCACATTTCGCTCGCCGCACCCATCGAAACACGCCCCCCACAACACATGGCCTACCGTCCCGCGTTCCCACAGGTGTCGCGATGAAAACAGTACCTCACATGTGTGGGTGCACCTACCTGGCCGCCAAGGGGAAAGCCTAAAACACAAGTAACCCCAAGTCTGTTGTCCATTCTGCCGACCGGCGCAACTTACAGATATGGGCCTCGGGTGTCCAAGCCACCGAGGAAAACAGGGAACCCCATGCATTTTCGAAAAGAGGACACCCGTGGGAATCCGCAGAGGTGTGATTTGCGCCCATCGCCCCAGATTTTTTTACCCAGACAGCCCTGCAAAGTCGGAAATGTGGGGAAAAAAACGCTTTTTCCGCACATTTCGCTCGCCGCACCCATCGAAACGCGCCCCCCACAACACATGGCCTACCGTCCCGCGTTCCCACAGGTGTCCCGATGAAAACGGTACCTCACATGTGTGGGTGCACCTACCTGGCCGCCAAGGGGAAAGCCTAAAACACAAGTAACCCCAAGTCTGTTGTCAGAGGGAAATCTCCGACATTCTGCCGACCGGCGCAACTTACAGATATGGGCCTCGGGTGTCCAAGCCACCGAGGAAAACAGGGAACCCCATGCATTTTCGAAAAGAGGACACCCGTGGGAATCCGCAGAGGTGTGATTTGCGCCCATCGCCCCAGATTTTTTTACCCAGACAGCCCTGCAAAGTCGGAAATGTGGGGGAAAAAACGCTTTTTCCGCACATTTCACTCGCCGCACCCATCGAAACACGCCCCCCACAACACATGGCCTACCGTCCCGCGTTCCCACAGGTGTCCCGATGAAAACGGTACCTCACATGTGTGGGTGCACCTACCTGGCCGCCAAGGGGAAAGCCTAAAACACAAGTAACCCCAAGTCTGTTGTCCATTCTGCCGACCGGCGCAACTTACAGATATGGACCTCGGGTGTCCAAGCCACCGAGGAAAACAGGGAACCCCATGCATTTTCGAAAAGAGGACACCCGTGGGAATCTGCAGAGGTGTGATTTGCGCCCATCGCCCCAGATTTTTTTACCCAGACAGCCCTGCAAAGTCGGAAATGTGGGGAAAAAAACGCTTTTTCCGCACATTTCGCTCGCCGCACCCATCGAAACACGCCCCCCACAACACATGGCCTACCGTCCCGCGTTCCCACAGGTGTCCCGATGAAAACGGTACCTCACATGTGTGGGTGCACCTACCTGGCCGCCAAGGGGAAAGCCTAAAACACAAGTAACCCCAAGTCTGTTGTCAGAGGGAAATCTCCGACATTCTGCCGACCGGCGCAACTTACAGATATGGGCCTCGGGTGTCCAAGCCACCGAGGAAAACAGGGAACCCCATGCATTTTCGAAAAGAGGACACCCGTGGGAATCCGCAGAGGTGTGATTTGCGCCCATCGCCCCAGATTTTTTTACCCAGACAGCCCTGCAAAGTCGGAAATGTGGGGAAAAAAACGCTTTTTCCGCACATTTCGCTCGCCGCACCCATCGAAACACGCCCCCCACAACACATGGCCTACCGTCCCGCGTTCCCACAGGTGTCCCGATGAAAACGGTACCTCACATGTGTGGGTGCACCTACCTGGCCGCCAAGGGGAAAGCCTAAAACACAAGTAACCCCAAGTCTGTTGTCCATTCTGCCGACCGGCGCAACTTACAGATATGGGCCTCGGGTGTCCAAGCCACCGAGGAAAACAGGGAACCCCATGCATTTTCGAAAAGAGGACACCCGTGGGAATCCGCAGAGGTGTGATTTGCGCCCATCGCCCCAGATTTTTTTACCCAGACAGCCCTGCAAAGTCGGAAATGTGGGGAAAAAAACGCTTTTTCCGCACATTTCGCTCGCCGCACCCATCGAAACGCGCCCCCCACAACACATGGCCTACCGTCCCGCGTTCCCACAGGTGTCCCGATGAAAACGGTACCTCACATGTGTGGGTGCACCTACCTGGCCGCCAAGGGGAAAGCCTAAAACACAAGTAACCCCAAGTCTGTTGTCAGAGGGAAATCTCCGACATTCTGCCGACCGGCGCAACTTACAGATATGGGCCTCGGGTGTCCAAGCCACCGAGGAAAACAGGGAACCCCATGCATTTTCGAAAAGAGGACACCCGTGGGAATCCGCAGAGGTGTGATTTGCGCCCATCGCCCCAGATTTTTTTACCCAGACAGCCCTGCAAAGTCGGAAATGTGGGGGAAAAAACGCTTTTTCCGCACATTTCACTCGCCGCACCCATCGAAACACGCCCCCCACAACACATGGCCTACCGTCCCGCGTTCCCACAGGTGTCCCGATGAAAACGGTACCTCACATGTGTGGGTGCACCTACCTGGCCGCCAAGGGGAAAGCCTAAAACACAAGTAACCCCAAGTCTGTTGTCCATTCTGCCGACCGGCGCAACTTACAGATATGGGCCTCGGGTGTCCAAGCCAGCGAGGAAAACAGGGAACCCCATGCATTTTCGAAAAGAGGACACCCGTGGGAATCCGCAGAGGTGTGATTTGCGCCCATCGCCCCAGATTTTTTTACCCAGACAGCCCTGCAAAGTCGGAAATGTGGGGAAAAAAACGCTTTTTCCGCACATTTCGCTCGCCGCACCCATCGAAACGCGCCCCCCCACAACACATGGCCTACCGTCCCGCGTTCCCACAGGTGTCCCGATGAAAACGGTACCTCACATGTGTGGGTGCACCTACCTGGCCGCCAAGGGGAAAGCCTAAAACACAAGTAACCCCAAGTCTGTTGTCAGAGGGAAATCTCCGACATTCTGCCGACCGGCGCAACTTACAGATATGGGCCTCGGGTGTCCAAGCCACCGAGGAAAACAGGGAACCCCATGCATTTTCGAAAAGAGGACACCCGTGGGAATCCGCAGAGGTGTGATTTGCGCCCATCGCCCCAGATTTTTTTACCCAGACAGCCCTGCAAAGTCGGAAATGTGGGGGAAAAAACGCTTTTTCCGCACATTTCACTCGCCGCACCCATCGAAACACGCCCCCCACAACACATGGCCTACCGTCCCGCGTTCCCACAGGTGTCCCGATGAAAACGGTACCTCACATGTGTGGGTGCACCTACCTGGCCGCCAAGGGGAAAGCCTAAAACACAAGTAACCCCAAGTCTGTTGTCCATTCTGCCGACCGGCGCAACTTACAGATATGGGCCTCGGGTGTCCAAGCCACCGAGGAAAACAGGGAACCCCATGCATTTTCGAAAAGAGGACACCCGTGGGAATCTGCAGAGGTGTGATTTGCGCCCATCGCCCCAGATTTTTTTACCCAGACAGCCCTGCAAAGTCGGAAATGTGGGGAAAAAAACGCTTTTTCCGCACATTTCGCTCGCCGCACCCATCGAAACACGCCCCCCACAACACATGGCCTATCGTCCCGCGTTCCCACAGGTGTCCCGATGAAAAAGGTACCTCACATGTGTGGGTGCACCTACCTGGCCGCCAAGGGGAAAGCCTAAAACACAAGTAACCCCAAGTCTGTTGTCAGAGGGAAATCTCCGACATTCTGCCGACCGGCGCAACTTACAGATATGGGCCTCGGGTGTCCAAGCCAGCGAGGAAAACAGGGAACCCCATGCATTTTCGAAAAGAGGACACCCGTAGGAATCCGCAGAGGTGTGATTTGCGCCCATCGCCCCAGATTTTTTTACCCAGACAGCCCTGCAAAGTCGGAAATGTGGGGAAAAAACCGCTTTTTCCGCACATTTCGCTCGCCGCACCCATCGAAACACGCCCCCCACAACACATGGCCTACCGTCCCGCGTTCCCACAGGTGTCGCGATGAAAACGGTACCTCACATGTGTGGGTGCACCTACCTGGCCGCCAAGGGGAAAGCCTAAAACACAAGTAACCCCAAGTCTGTTGTCCATTCTGCCGACCGGCGCAACTTACAGATATGGGCCTCGGGTGTCCAAGCCACCGAGGAAAACAGGGAACCCCATGCATTTTCGAAAAGAGGACACCCGTGGGAATCCGCAGAGGTGTGATTTGCGCCCATCGCCCCAGATTTTTTTACCCAGACAGCCCTGCAAAGTCGGAAATGTGGGGAAAAAAACGCTTTTTCCGCACATTTCGCTCGCCGCACCCATCGAAACGCGCCCCCCACAACACATGGCCTACCGTCCCGCGTTCCCACAGGTGTCCCGATGAAAACGGTACCTCACATATGTGGGTGCACCTACCTGGCCGCCAAGGGGAAAGCCTAAAACACAAGTAACCCCAAGTCTGTTGTCAGAGGGAAATCTCCGACATTCTGCCGACCGGCGCAACTTACAGATATGGGCCTCGGGTGTCCAAGCCACCGAGGAAAACAGGGAACCCCATGCATTTTCGAAAAGAGGACACCCGTGGGAATCCGCAGAGGTGTGATTTGCGCCCATCGCCCCAGATTTTTTTACCCAGACAGCCCTGCAAAGTCGGAAATGTGGGGGAAAAAACGCTTTTTCCGCACATTTCACTCGCCGCACCCATCGAAACACGCCCCCCACAACACATGGCCTACCGTCCCGCGTTCCCACAGGTGTCCCGATGAAAACGGTACCTCACATGTGTGGGTGCACCTACCTGGCCGCCAAGGGGAAAGCCTAAAACACAAGTAACCCCAAGTCTGTTGTCCATTCTGCCGACCGGCGCAACTTACAGATATGGACCTCGGGTGTCCAAGCCACCGAGGAAAACAGGGAACCCCATGCATTTTCGAAAAGAGGACACCCGTGGGAATCCGCAGAGGTGTGATTTGCGCCCATCGCCCCAGATTTTTTTACCCAGACAGCCCTGCAAAGTCGGAAATGTGGGGAAAAAAACGCTTTTTCCGCACATTTCGCTCGCCGCACCCATCGAAACACGCCCCCCACAACACATGGCCTACCGTCCCGCGTTCCCACAGGTGTCCCGATGAAAACGGTACCTCACATGTGTGGGTGCACCTACCTGGCCGCCAAGGGGAAAGCCTAAAACACAAGTAACCCCAAGTCTGTTGTCAGAGGGAAATCTCCGACATTCTGCCGACCGGCGCAACTTACAGATATGGGCCTCGGGTGTCCAAGCCACCGAGGAAAACAGGGAACCCCATGCATTTTCGAAAAGAGGACACCCGTGGGAATCCGCAGAGGTGTGATTTGCGCCCATCGCCCCAGATTATTTTACCCAGACAGCCCTGCAAAGTCGGAAATGTGGGGAAAAAAACGCTTTTTCCGCACATTTCGCTCGCCGCACCCATCGAAACACGCCCCCCACAACACATGGCCTACCGTCCCGCGTTCCCACAGGTGTCCCGATGAAAACGGTACCTCACATGTGTGGGTGCACCTACCTGGCCGCCAAGGGGAAAGCCTAAAACACAAGTAACCCCAAGTCTGTTGTCAGAGGGAAATCTCAGACATTCTGCCGACCGGCGCAACTTACAGATATGGGCCTCGGGTGTCCAAGCCAGCGAGGAAAACAGGGAACCCCATGCATTTTCGAAAAGAGGACCCCCGTGGGAATCCGCAGAGGTGTGATTTGCGCCCATCGCCCCAGATTTTTTTACCCAGACAGCCCTGCAAAGTCGGAAATGTGGGGAAAAAAACGCTTTTTCCGCACATTTTGCTCGCCGCACCCATCGAAACGCGCCCCCCACAACACATGGCCTACCGTCCCGCGTTCCCACAGGTGTCCCGATGAAAACGGTACCTCACATGTGTGGGTGCACCTACCTGGCCGCCAAGGGGAAAGCCTAAAACACAAGTAACCCCAAGTCTGTTGTCCATTCTGCCGACCGGCGCAACTTACAGATATGGGCCTCGGGTGTCCAAGCCACCGAGGAAAACAGGGAACCCCATGCATTTTCGAAAAGAGGACACCCGTGGGAATCCGCAGAGGTGTGATTTGCGCCCATCGCCCCAGATTTTTTTACCCAGACAGCCCTGCAAAGTCGGAAATGTGGGGAAAAAAACGCTTTTTCCGCACATTTTGCTCGCCGCACCCATCGAAACGCGCCCCCCACAACACATGGCCTACCGTCCCGCGTTCCCACAGGTGTCCCGATGAAAACGGTACCTCACATGTGTGGGTGCACCTACCTGGCCGCCAAGGGGAAAGCCTAAAACACAAGTAACCCCAAGTCTGTTGTCAGAGGGAAATCTCCGACATTCTGCTGACCGGCGCAACTTAAAGATATGGGCCTCGGGTGTCCAAGCCACCAAGGAAAACAGGGAACCCCATGCATTTTCGAAAAGAGGACACCCGTGGGAATCCGCAGAGGTGTGATTTGCGCCCATCGCCCCAGATTTTTTTACCCAGACAGCCCTGCAAAGTCGGAAATGTGGGGAAAAAAACGCTTTTTCCGCACATTTCGCTCGCCGCACCCATCGAAACACGCCCCCCACAACACATGGCCTACCGTCCTGCGTTCCCACAGGTGTCCCGATGAAAACGGTACCTCACATGTGTGGGTGCACCTACCTGGCCGCCAAGGGGAAAGCCTAAAACACAAGTAACCCCAAGTCTGTTGTCAGAGGGAAATCTCCGACATTCTGCCGACCGGCGCAACTTACAGATATGGGCCTCGGGTGTCCAAGCCACCGAGGAAAACAGGGAACCCCATGCATTTTCGAAAAGAGGACACCCGTGGGAATCCGCAGAGGTGTGATTTGCGCCCATCGCCCCAGATTTTTTTACCCAGACAGCCCTGCAAAGTCGGAAATGTGGGGAAAAAAACGCTTTTTCCGCACATTTCGCTCGCCGCACCCATCGAAACGCGCCCCCCACAACACATGGCCTACCGTCCCGCGTTCCCACAGGTGTCCCGATGAAAACGGTACCTCACATGTGTGGGTGCACCTACCTGGCCGCCAAGGGGAAAGCCTAAAACACAAGTAACCCCAAGTCTGTTGTCCATTCTGCCGACCGGCGCAACTTACAGATATGGGCCTCGGGTGTCCAAGCCACCGAGGAAAACAGGGAACCCCATGCATTTTCGAAAAGAGGACACCCGTGGGAATCCGCAGAGGTGTGATTTGCGCCCATCGCCCCAGATTTTTTTACCCAGACAGCCCTGCAAAGTCGGAAATGTGGGGAAAAAAACGCTTTTTCCGCACATTTTGCTCGCCGCACCCATCGAAACGCGCCCCCCACAACACATGGCCTACCGTCCCGCGTTCCCACAGGTGTCCCGATGAAAACGGTACCTCACATGTGTGGGTGCACCTACCTGGCCGCCAAGGGGAAAGCCTAAAACACAAGTAACCCCAAGTCTGTTGTCAGAGGGAAATCTCCGACATTCTGCTGACCGGCGCAACTTAAAGATATGGGCCTCGGGTGTCCAAGCCACCAAGGAAAACAGGGAACCCCATGCATTTTCGAAAAGAGGACACCCGTGGGAATCCGCAGAGGTGTGATTTGCGCCCATCGCCCCAGATTTTTTTACCCAGACAGCCCTGCAAAGTCGGAAATGTGGGGAAAAAAACGCTTTTTCCGCACATTTCGCTCGCCGCACCCATCGAAACACGCCCCCCACAACACATGGCCTACCGTCCTGCGTTCCCACAGGTGTCCCGATGAAAACGGTACCTCACATGTGTGGGTGCACCTACCTGGCCGCCAAGGGGAAAGCCTAAAACACAAGTAACCCCAAGTCTGTTGTCAGAGGGAAATCTCCGACATTCTGCCGACCGGCGCAACTTACAGATATGGGCCTCGGGTGTCCAAGCCACCGAGGAAAACAGGGAACCCCATGCATTTTCGAAAAGAGGACACCCGTGGGAATCCGCAGAGGTGTGATTTGCGCCCATCGCCCCAGATTTTTTTACCCAGACAGCCCTGCAAAGTCGGAAATGTGGGGAAAAAAACGCTTTTTCCGCACATTTCGCTCGCCGCACCCATAGAAACACGCCCCCCACAACACATGGCCTACCGTCCCGCGTTCCCACAGGTGTCCCGATGAAAACGGTACCTCACATGTGTGGGTGCACCTACCTGGCCGCCAAGGGGAAAGCCTAAAACACAAGTAACCCCAAGTCTGTTGTCCATTCTGCCGACCGGCGCAACTTACAGATATGGGCCTCGGGTGTCCAAGCCACCGAGGAAAACAGGGAACCCCATGCATTTTCGAAAAGAGGACACCCGTGGGAATCCGCAGAGGTGTGATTTGCGCCCATCGCCCCAGATTTTTTTACCCAGACAGCCCTGCCAAGTCGGAAATGTGGGGAAAAAAACGCTTTTTCCGCACATTTCGCTCGCCGCACCCATCTAAACGCGCCCCCCACAACACATGGCCTACCGTCCCGCGTTCCCACAGGTGTCCCGATGAAAACGGTACCTCACATGTGTGGGTGCACCTACCTGGCCGCCAAGGGGAAAGCCTAAAACACAAGTAACCCCAAGTCTGTTGTCAGAGGGAAATCTCCGACATTCTGCCGACCGGCGCAACTTACAGATATGGGCCTCGGGTGTCCAAGCCACCGAGGAAAACAGGGAACCCCATGCATTTTCGAAAAGAGGACACCCGTGGGAATCCGCAGAGGTGTGATTTGCGCCCATCGCCCCAGATTTTTTTACCCAGACAGCCCTGCAAAGTCGGAAATGTGGGGGAAAAAACGCTTTTTCCGCACATTTCACTCGCCGCACCCATCGAAACACGCCCCCCACAACACATGGCCTACCGTCCCGCGTTCCCACAGGTGTCCCGATGAAAACGGTACCTCACATGTGTGGGTGCACCTACCTGGCCGCCAAGGGGAAAGCCTAAAACACAAGTAACCCCAAGTCTGTTGTCCATTCTGCCGACCGGCGCAACTTACAGATATGGGCCTCGGGTGTCCAAGCCACCGAGGAAAACAGGGAACCCCATGCATTTTCGAAAAGAGGACACCCGTGGGAATCCGCAGAGGTGTGATTTGCGCCCATCGCCCCAGATTTTTTTACCCAGACAGCCCTGCAAAGTCGGAAATGTGGGGAAAAAAACGCTTTTTCCGCACATTTCGCTCGCCGCACCCATCGAAACACGCCCCCCACAAGACATGGCCTACCATCCCGCGTTCCCACAGGTGTCCCGATGAAAACGGTACCTCACATGTGTGGGTGCACCTACCTGGCCGCCAAGGGGAAAGCCTAAAACACAAGTAACCCCAAGTCTGTTGTCAGAGGGAAATCTCCGACATTCTGCCGACCGGCGCAACTTACAGATATGGGCCTCGGGTGTCCAAGCCAGCGAGGAAAACAGGGAACCCCATGCATTTTCGAAAAGAGGACACCCGTGGGAATCCGCAGAGGTGTGATTTGCGCCCATCGCCCCAGATTTTTTTACCCAGACAGCCCTGCAAAGTCAGAAATGTGGGGAAAAAACCGCTTTTTCCGCACATTTCGCTCGCCGCACCCATCGAAACACGCCCCCCACAACACATGGCCTACCGTCCCGCGTTCCCACAGGTGTCGCGATGAAAACGGTACCTCACATGTGTGGGTGCACCTACCTGGCCGCCAAGGGGAAAGCCTAAAACACAAGTAACCCCAAGTCTGTTGTCCATTCTGCCGACCGGCGCAACTTACAGATATGGGCCTCGGGTGTCCAAGCCACCAAGGAAAACAGGGAACCCCATGCATTTTCGAAAAGAGGACACCCGTGGGAATCCGCAATGGTGTGATTTGCGCCCATCGCCCCAGATTTTTTTACCCAGACAGCCCTGCAAAGTCGGAAATGTGGGGAAAAAAACGCTTTTTCCGCACATTTCGCTCGCCGCACCCATCGAAACACGCCCCCCACAACACATGGCCTACCGTCCCGCGTTCCCACAGGTGTCCCGATGAAAACGGTACCTCACATGTGTGGGTGCACCTACCTGGCCGCCAAGGGGAAAGCCTAAAACACAAGTAACCCCAAGTCTGTTGTCAGAGGGAAATCTCCGACATTCTGCCGACCGGCGCAACTTACAGATATGGGCCTCGGGTGTCCAAGCCAGCGAGGAAAACAGGGAACCCCATGCATTTTCGAAAAGAGGACCCCCGTGGGAATCCGCAGAGGTGTGATTTGCGCCCATCGCCCCAGATTTTTTTACCCAGACAGCCCTGCAAAGTCAGAAATGTGGGGAAAAAAACGCTTTTTCCGCACATTTCGCTCGCCGCACCCATCGAAACACGCCCCCCACAACACATGGCCTACCGTCCCGCGTTCCCACAGGTGTCCCGATGAAAACGGTACCTCACATGTGTGGGTGCACCTACCTGGCCGCCAAGGGGAAAGCCTAAAACACAAGTAACCCCAAGTCTGTTGTCCATTCTGCCGACCGGCGCAACTTACAGATATGGGCCTCGGGTGTCCAAGCCACCGAGGAAAACAGGGAACCCCATGCATTTTCGAAAAGAGGACACCCGTGGGAATCCGCAGAGGTGTGATTTGCGCCCATCGCCCCAGATTTTTTTACCCAGACAGCCCTGCAAAGTCGGAAATGTGGGGAAAAAAACGCTTTTTCCGCACATTTCGCTCGCCGCACCCATCGAAACACGCCCCCCACAACACATGGCCTACCGTCCCGCGTTCCCACAGGTGTCCCGATGAAAACGGTACCTCACATGTGTGGGTGCACCTACCTGGCCGCCAAGGGGAAAGCCTAAAACACAAGTAACCCCAAGTCTGTTGTCAGAGGGAAATCTCCGACATTCTGCCGACCGGCGCAACTTACAGATATGGGCCTCGGGTGTCCAAGCCACCGAGGAAAACAGGGAACCCCATGCATTTTCGAAAAGAGGACACCCGTGGGAATCCGCAGAGGTGTGATTTGCGCCCATCGCCCCAGATTTTTTTACCCAGACAGCCCTGCAAAGTCGGAAATGTGGGGGAAAAAACGCTTTTTCCGCACATTTCACTCGCCGCACCCATCGAAACACGCCCCCCACAACACATGGCCTACCGTCCCGCGTTCCCACAGGTGTCCCGATGAAAACGGTACCTCACATGTGTGGGTGCACCTATCTGGCCGCCAAGGGGAAAGCCTAAAACACAAGTAACCCCAAGTCTGTTGTCCATTCTGCCGACCGGCGCAACTTACAGATATGGGCCTCGGGTGTCCAAGCCACCGAGGAAAACAGGGAACCCCATGCATTTTTGAAAAGAGGACACCCGTGGGAATCCGCAGAGGTGTGATTTGCGCCCATCGCCCCAGATTTTTTTACCCAGACAGCCCTGCAAAGTCGGAAATGTGGGGAAAAAAACGCTTTTTCCGCACATTTCGCTCGCCGCACCCATCGAAACACGCCCCCCACAATACATGGCCTACCGTCCCGCGTTCCCACAGGTGTCCCGATGAAAACGGTACCTCACATGTGTGGGTGCACCTACCTGGCCGCCAAGGGGAAAGCCTAAAACACAAGTAACCCCAAGTCTGTTGTCAGAGGGAAATCTCCGACATTCTGCCGACCGGCGCAACTTACAGATATGGGCCTCGGGTGTCCAAGCCAGCGAGGAAAACAGGGAACCCCATGCATTTTCGAAAAGAGGACACCCGTGGGAATCCGCAGAGGTGTGATTTGCGCCCATCGCCCCAGATTTTTTTACCCAGACAGCCCTGCAAAGTCAGAAATGTGGGGAAAAAACCGCTTTTTCCGCACATTTCGCTCGCCGCACCCATCGAAACACGCCCCCCACAACACATGGCCTACCGTCCCGCGTTCCCACAGGTGTCGCGATGAAAACGGTACCTCACATGTGTGGGTGCACCTACCTGGCCGCCAAGGGGAAAGCCTAAAACACAAGTAACCCCAAGTCTGTTGTCCATTCTGCCGACCGGCGCAACTTACAGATATGGGCCTCGGGTGTCCAAGCCACCAAGGAAAACAGGGAACCCCATGCATTTTCGAAAAGAGGACACCCGTGGGAATCCGCAGAGGTGTGATTTGCGCCCATCGCCCCAGATTTTTTTACCCAGACAGCCCTGCAAAGTCGGAAATGTGGGGAAAAAAACGCTTTTTCCGCACATTTCGCTCGCCGCACCCATCGAAACACGCCCCCCACAACACATGGCCTACCGTCCCGCGTTCCCACAGGTGTCCCGATGAAAACGGTACCTCACATGTGTGGGTGCACCTACCTGGCCGCCAAGGGGAAAGCCTAAAACACAAGTAACCCCAAGTCTGTTGTCAGAGGGAAATCTCCGACATTCTGCCGACCGGCGCAACTTACAGATATGGGCCTCGGGTGTCCAAGCCAGCGAGGAAAACAGGGAACCCCATGCATTTTCGAAAAGAGGACCCCCGTGGGAATCCGCAGAGGTGTGATTTGCGCCCATCGCCCCAGATTTTTTTTCCCAGACAGCCCTGCAAAGTCAGAAATGTGGGGAAAAAAACGCTTTTTCCGCACATTTCGCTCGCCGCACCCATCGAAACACGCCCCCCACAACACATGGCCTACCGTCCCGCGTTCCCACAGGTGTCCCGATGAAAACGGTACCTCACATGTGTGGGTGCACCTACCTGGCCGCCAAGGGGAAAGCCTAAAACACAAGTAACCCCAAGTCTGTTGTCCATTCTGCCGACCGGCGCAACTTACAGATATGGGCCTCGGGTGTCCAAGCCACCGAGGAAAACAGGGAACCCCATGCATTTTCGAAAAGAGGACACCCGTGGGAATCCGCAGAGGTGTGATTTGCGCCCATCGCCCCAGATTTTTTTACCCAGACAGCCCTGCAAAGTCGGAAATGTGGGGAAAAAAACGCTTTTTCCGCACATTTCGCTCGCCGCACCCATCGAAACACGCCCCCCACAACACATGGCCTACCGTCCCGCGTTCCCACAGGTGTCCCGATGAAAACGGTACCTCACATGTGTGGGTGCACCTACCTGGCCGCCAAGGGGAAAGCCTAAAACACAAGTAACCCCAAGTCTGTTGTCAGAGGGAAATCTCCGACATTCTGCCGACCGGCGCAACTTACAGATATGGGCCTCGGGTGTCCAAGCCACCGAGGAAAACAGGGAACCCCATGCATTTTCGAAAAGAGGACACCCGTGGGAATCCGCAGAGGTGTGATTTGCGCCCATCGCCCCAGATTTTTTTACCCAGACAGCCCTGCAAAGTCGGAAATGTGGGGAAAAAAACGCTTTTTCCGCACATTTCGCTCGCCGCACCCATCGAAACACGCCCCCCACAACACATGGCCTACCGTCCCGCGTTCCCACAGGTGTCCCGATGAAAACGGTACCTCACATGTGTGGGTGCACCTACCTGGCCGCCAAGGGGAAAGCCTAAAACACAAGTAACCCCAAGTCTGTTGTCCATTCTGCCGACCGGCGCAACTTACAGATATGGGCCTCGGGTGTCCAAGCCACCGAGGAAAACAGGGAACCCCATGCATTTTCGAAAAGAGGACACCCGTGGGAATCCGCAGAGGTGTGATTTGCGCCCATCGCCCCAGATTTTTTTACCCAGACAGCCCTGCCAAGTCGGAAATGTGGGGAAAAAAACGCTTTTTCCGCACATTTCGCTCGCCGCACCCATCGAAACGCGCCCCCCACAACACATGGCCTACCGTCCCGCGTTCCCACAGGTGTCCCGATGAAAACGGTACCTCACATGTGTGGGTGCACCTACCTGGCCGCCAAGGGGAAAGCCTAAAACACAAGTAACCCCAAGTCTGTTGTCAGAGGGAAATCTCCGACATTCTGCCGACCGGCGCAACTTACAGATATGGGCCTCGGGTGTCCAAGCCACCGAGGAAAACAGGGAACCCCATGCATTTTCGAAAAGAGGACACCCGTGGGAATCCGCAGAGGTGTGATTTGCGCCCATCGCCCCAGATTTTTTTACCCAGACAGCCCTGCAAAGTCGGAAATGTGGGGAAAAAAACGCTTTTTCCGCACATTTCGCTCGCCGCACCCATCGAAACACGCCCCCCACAACACATGGCCTACCGTCCCGCGTTCCCACAGGTGTCCCGATGAAAACGGTACCTCACATGTGTGGGTGCACCTACCTGGCCGCCAAGGGGAAAGCCTAAAACACAAGTAACCCCAAGTCTGTTGTCCATTCTGCCGACCGGCGCAACTTACAGATATGGGCCTCGGGTGTCCAAGCCACCGAGGAAAACAGGGAACCCCATGCATTTTCGAAAAGAGGACACCCGTGGGAATCCGCAGAGGTGTGATTTGCGCCCATCGCCCCAGATTTTTTTACCCAGACAGCCCTGCCAAGTCGGAAATGTGGGGAAAAAAACGCTTTTTCCGCACATTTCGCTCGCCGCACCCATCGAAACGCGCCCCCCACAACACATGGCCTACCGTCCCGCGTTCCCACAGGTGTCCCGATGAAAACGGTACCTCACATGTGTGGGTGCACCTACCTGGCCGCCAAGGGGAAAGCCTAAAACACAAGTAACCCCAAGTCTGTTGTCAGAGGGAAATCTCCGACATTCTGCCGACCGGCGCAACTTACAGATATGGGCCTCGGGTGTCCAAGCCACCGAGGAAAACAGGGAACCCCATGCATTTTCGAAAAGAGGACACCCGTGGGAATCCGCAGAGGTGTGATTTGCGCCCATCGCCCCAGATTTTTTTACCCAGACAGCCCTGCAAAGTCGGAAATGTGGGGGAAAAAACGCTTTTTCCGCACATTTCACTCGCCGCACCCATCGAAACACGCTCCCCACAACACATGGCCTACCGTCCCGCGTTCCCACAGGTGTCCCGATGAAAACGGTACCTCACATGTGTGGGTGCACCTACCTGGCCGCCAAGGGGAAAGCCTAAAACACAAGTAACCCCAAGTCTGTTGTCCATTCTGCCGACCGGCGCAACTTACAGATATGGGCCTCGGGTGTCCAAGCCACCGAGGAAAACAGGGAACCCCATGCATTTTCGAAAAGAGGACACCCGTGGGAATCCGCAGAGGTGTGATTTGCGCCCATCGCCCCAGATTTTTTTACCCAGACAGCCCTGCAAAGTCGGAAATGTGGGGAAAAAAACGCTTTTTCCGCACATTTTGCTCGCCGCACCCATCGAAACACGCCCCCCACAACACATGGCCTACCGTCCCGCGTTCCCACAGGTGTCCCGATGAAAACGGTACCTCACATGTGTGGGTGCACCTACCTGGCCGCCAAGGGGAAAGCCTAAAACACAAGTAACCCCAAGTCTGTTGTCAGAGGGAAATCTCCGACATTCTGCCGACCGGCGCAACTTACAGATATGGGCCTCGGGTGTCCAAGCCAGCGAGGAAAACAGGGAACCCCATGCATTTTCGAAAAGAGGACACCCGTGGGAATCCGCAGAGGTGTGATTTGCGCCCATCGCCCCAGATTTTTTTACCCAGACAGCCCTGCAAAGTCGGAAATGTGGGGAAAAAAACGCTTTTTCCGCACATTTCGCTCGCCGCACCCATCGAAACGCGCCCCCCACAACACATGGCCTACCGTCCCGCGTTCCCACAGGTGTCCCGATGAAAACGGTACCTCACATGTGTGGGTGCACCTACCTGGCCGCCAAGGGGAAAGCCTAAAACACAAGTAACCCCAAGTCTGTTGTCAGAGGGAAATCGCAGACATTCTGCCGACCGGCGCAACTTACAGATATGGGCCTCGGGTGTCCAAGCCACCAAGGAAAACAGGGAACCCCATGCATTTTCGAAAAGAGGACACCCGTGGGAATCCGCAGAGGTGTGATTTGCACCCATCGCCCCAGATTTTTTTACCCAGACAGCCCTGCAAAGTCGGAAATGTGGGGGAAAAAACGCTTTTTCCGCACATTTCACTCGCCGCACCCATCGAAACACGCCCCCCACAACACATGGCCTACCGTCCCGCGTTCCCACAGGTGTCCCGATGAAAACGGTACCTCACATGTGTGGGTGCACCTACCGGGGGCGCAAAAGGAAAAGGGTAACCGACTGGGAACCCCAAGCCATTCGCCACTGCCCATTTTGTTCATGTGGGCAACCTACAGATTTGGGCCTAGGGTGTCGCAGCCAGCAAGGGAAACAGGGAACCCCATGCATTTCCCAAAAGAGGACACCCGTGGGAATCCACAGAGGTCTGACTTACGCAAATCGGCCCAGAATGTAATACCCAGAACCACCAGCAAAGACCCACATGGGAGAAGGGTGCCCAAGGCCAGGGATATTACCGCCGACTTTGCTGGAGCCCTGGCTGCCCTGCGTTACAGCTTCTCCCCACCAAGGAGTCTCGGCAGTGTGCCAATACCTCCCCGAAGGGAAAAGCTGTAATGCAGCCAAGCCGCAACTCCAGGACAGTTGGAGGTGATCTGCCCAGACGGGCCATTCCCACCCACACCACCAACAATCCAGCCCCAGTCTCACCCACCCCACTGACAGTGGGCCCTAACCATAGAATAATAAAAAACAGTACTCACATAACGTTGCAGCTGCTCGGGTAGAAAAAGCTGTAAACAAAACAAAGAACATGTGTTACCTATGTTCACACCAGCAAAATGTAGCCCTCCCCGGGGGCAGATAGGGGGGGGGGTTGTCCTGCACTCCTCCCTGGGCTGAGGCGTCCGTTCCTAGGAGCAGATATCTGGTCCCAGGAAGGGCTGCATGACTTGGCACCCACTCCATTGCGGGTGGGGGGGGTCAACGCCCCATCCCATTAGAAAATTCCCTGACCCATTGGGGTGCCCCACCGCCCCCCCTAAAAAGCGTTCCACCATTTTCATTTTTTTCCTTTGGTAACCCAACTCCCCTTGGTGCAGAGGGTCACATTGGTGTGCCAATCTGGTGCCGGGGTGCCCAAACCTTACTGCCCCACCCACTGGGGGGGCCTGTCCCACCATTTTTGGGGGCCCTCTCCCCCCTCACCCCAAATGGCTGGGGGACACACCTCATGCAGGCCTCCCTGGGCCTCCTCCAAACGGCTGCGTGAGGTACACCCCACCTCCATTTGGGGTGAGGGGGGAGAGGGCCACCCCAAAAGGGGGGGCAGGACCCCCAATAGATGGGGCAGTAGGGTTTGGGCACCCTGGGGGCAGATAGCCACACTAATGTGGCCATCTGCACCAAGCAAAGTTGGGTAAACAAAAAAAAATATACAAAACCACAGGCTGCTTTTTAGGGGGGGCTGAGGGCCACCCTAAATTGGCAGCGCATGATGTACCGCAACGGGGGGTGGCCCTCAACCCCCCCCCCACCCCAAATGGAGGGCCCCACCTCATGCAACCCTCCCTGGGGGCAGATATCTGCTCCTAGGAAGGGGCATCTGACCCCAGGGAGGGATGCATGAGGTGAGGCCCCCCCTATCTGCGCCCAGGGAGGGTTGCATGAGGTGGGGCCCTCCATTTGGGGTGGGGGGGGTTGAGGGCCACCCCCCGTTGCGGTACATCATGCGCTGCCAATTCAGGGTGGCCCTCAGCCCCCCCTAAAAAGCAGCCTGTGATTTTGTATATTTTTTTTTGTTTACCCAACTTGGCTTGGTGCAGATGGGCCCATTAGTGTGGCTATCTGCCCCCAGGGTGCCCAAACCCTACTGCCCCATCTATTGGGGGTCCTGCCCCACCTTTTGGGGTGCCCCCCCCACCCCACCCCCAATGGCTGGGGGACACACCTCATGCAGGCCTCCCTGGGCCTCCTCCAAACGGCTGCGTGAGGTACACCCCACCTCCATTTGGGGTGAGGGGGGAGAGTGCCACCCCAAAAGGTGGGGCAGGACCCCCAATAGATGGGGCAGTAGGGTTTGGTCACCCTGGGGGCAGATAGCCACACTAATGTGGCCATCTGCACCAAGCAAAGTTGGGTAAACAAAAAAAAATATACAAAACCACAGGCTGCTTTTTAGGGGGGCTGAGGGCCACCCTAAATTGGCAGCGCATGATGTACCGCAACGGGGGGTGGCCCTCAACCCCCCCCACCCCAAATGGAGGGCCCCACCTCATGCAACCCTCCCTGGGGGCAGATATCTGCTCCTAGGAAGGGGCATCTGACCCCAGGGAGGGATGCATGAGGTGAGGCCCCCCCTATCTGCGCCCAGGGAGGGTTGCATGAGGTGGGGCCCTCCATTTGGGGTGGGGGGGGTTGAGGGCCACCCCCCGTTGCGGTACATCATGCGCTGCCAATTCAGGGTGGCCCTCAGCCCCCCCTAAAAAGCAGCCTGTGATTTTGTATATTTTTTTTTGTTTACCCAACTTGGCTTGGTGCAGATGGGCCCATTAGTGTGGCTATCTGCCCCCAGGGTGCCCAAACCCTACTGCCCCATCTATTGGGGGTCCTGCCCCACCTTTTGGGGTGCCCCCCCCCACCCCACCCCCAATGGCTGGGGGACACACCTCATGCAGGCCTCCCTGGGCCTCCTCCAAACGGCTGCGTGAGGTACACCCCACCTCCATTTGGGGTGAGGGGGGAGAGGGCCACCCCAAAAGGTGGGGCAGGACCCCCAATAGATGGGGCAGTAGGGTTTGGGCACCCTGGGGGCAGATAGCCACACTAATGTGGCCATCTGCACCAAGCAAAGTTGGGTAAACAAAAAAAAATATACAAAACCACAGGCTGCTTTTTAGGGGGGGCTGAGGGCCACCCTATATTGGCAGCGCATGATGTACTGCAACGGGGGGTGGCCCTCAACCCCCCCCCACCCCAAATGGAGGGCCCCACCTCATGCAACCCTCCCTGGGGGCAGATATCTGCTCCTAGGAAGGGGCATCTGACCCCAGGGAGGGATGCATGAGGTGAGGCCCCCCCTATCTGCGCCCAGGGAGGGTTGCATGAGGTGGGGCCCTCCATTTGGGGTGGGGGGGGTTGAGGGCCACCCCCCGTTGCGGTACATCATCCGCTGCCAATTCAGGGTGGCCCTCAGCCCCCCCTAAAAAGCAGCCTGTGATTTTGTATATTTTTTTTTGTTTACCCAACTTGGCTTGGTGCAGATGGGCCCATTAGTGTGGCTATCTGCCCCCAGGGTGCCCAAACCCTACTGCCCCATCTATTGGGGGTCCTGCCCCACCTTTTGGGGTGCCCCCCCCACCCCACCCCCAATGGCTGGGGGACACACCTCATGCAGGCCTCCCTGGGCCTCCTCCAAACGGCTGCGTGAGGTACACCCCACCTCCATTTGGGGTGAGGGGGGAGAGGGCCACCCCAAAAGGTGGGGCAGGACCCCCAATAGATGGGGCAGTAGGGTTTGGGCACCCTGGGGGCAGATAGCCACACTAATGTGGCCATCTGCACCAAGCAAAGTTGGGTAAACAAAAAAAAATATACAAAACCACAGGCTGCTTTTTAGGGGGGGCTGAGGGCCACCCTAAATTGGCAGCGCATGATGTACCGCAACGGGGGGTGGCCCTCAACCCCCCCCACCCCAAATGGAGGGCCCCACCTCATGCAACCCTCCCTGGGGGCAGATATCTGCTCCTAGGAAGGGGCATCTGACCCCAGGGAGGGATGCATGAGGTGAGGCCCCCCTATCTGCGCCCAGGGAGGGTTGCATGAGGTGGGGCCCTCCATTTGGGGTGGGGGGGGGTTGAGGGCCACCCCCCGTTGCGGTACATCATGCGCTGCCAATTCAGGGTGGCCCTCAGCCCCCCCTAAAAAGCAGCCTGTGATTTTGTATATTTTTTTTTGTTTACCCAACTTGGCTTGGTGCAGATGGGCCCATTAGTGTGGCTATCTGCCCCCAGGGTGCCCAAACCCTACTGCCCCATCTATTGGGGGTCCTGCCCCACCTTTTGGGGTGCCCCCCCCACCCCACCCCCAATGGCTGGGGGACACACCTCATGCAGGCCTCCCTGGGCCTCCTCCAAACGGCTGCGTGAGGTACACCCCACCTCCATTTGGGGTGAGGGGGGAGAGGGCCACCCCAAAAGGTGGGGCAGGACCCCCAATAGATGGGGCAGTAGGGTTTGGGCACCCTGGGGGCAGATAGCCACACTAATGTGGCCATCTGCACCAAGCAAAGTTGGGTAAACAAAAAAAAATATACAAAACCACAGGCTGCTTTTTAGGGGGGATGAGGGCCACCCTAAATTGGCAGCGCATGATGTACCGCAACGGGGGGTGGCCCTCAACCCCCCCCACCCCAAATGGAGGGCCCCACCTCATGCAACCCTCCCTGGGGGCAGATATCTGCTCCTAGGAAGGGGCATCTGACCCCAGGGAGGGATGCATGAGGTGAGGCCCCCCCTATCTGCGCCCAGGGAGGGTTGCATGAGGTGGGGCCCTCCATTTGGGGTGGGGGGGGGTTGAGGGCCACCCCCCGTTGCGGTACATCATGCGCTGCCAATTCAGGGTGGCCCTCAGCCCCCCCTAAAAAGCAGCCTGTGATTTTGTATATTTTTTTTTGTTTACCCAACTTGGCTTGGTGCAGATGGGCCCATTAGTGTGGCTATCTGCCCCCAGGGTGCCCAAACCCTACTGCCCCATCTATTGGGGGTCCTGCCCCACCTTTTGGGGTGCCCCCCCCCACCCCACCCCCAATGGCTGGGGGACACACCTCATGCAGGCCTCCCTGGGCCTCCTCCAAACGGCTGCGTGAGGTACACCCCACCTCCATTTGGGGTGAGGGGGGAGAGGGCCACCCCAAAAGGTGGGGAAGGACCCCCAATAGATGGGGCAGTAGGGTTTGGGCACCCTGGGGGCAGATAGCCACACTAATGTGGCCATCTGCACCAAGCAAAGTTGGGTAAACAAAAAAAAATATACAAAACCACAGGCTGCTTTTTAGGGGGGGCTGAGGGCCACCCTAAATTGGCAGCGCATGATGTACCGCAACGGGGGGTGGCCCTCAACCCCCCCCCACCCCAAATGGAGGGCCCCACCTCATGCAACCCTCCCTGGGGGCAGATATCTGCTCCTAGGAAGGGGCATCTGACCCCAGGGAGGGATGCATGAGGTGAGGCCCCCCCTATCTGCGCCCAGCGAGGGTTGCATGAGGTGGGGCCCTCCATTTGGGGTGGGGGGGGGTTGAGGGCCACCCCCCGTTGCGGTACATCATGCGCTGCCAATTCAGGGTGGCCCTCAGCCCCCCCTAAAAAGCAGCCTGTGATTTTGTATATTTTTTTTTGTTTACCCAACTTGGCTTGGTGCAGATGGGCCCATTAGTGTGGCTATCTGCCCCCAGGGTGCCCAAACCCTACTGCCCCATCTATTGGGGGTCCTGCCCCACCTTTTGGGGTGCCCCCCCCACCCCACCCCCAATGGCTGGGGGACACACCTCATGCAGGCCTCCCTGGGCCTCCTCCAAACGGCTGCGTGAGGTACACCCCACCTCCATTTGGGGTGAGGGGGGAGAGGGCCACCCCAAAAGGTGGGGCAGGACCCCCAATAGATGGGGCAGTAGGGTTTGGGCACCCTGGGGGCAGATAGCCACACTAATGTGGCCATCTGCACCAAGCCAAGTTGGGTAAACAAAAAAAAATATACAAAACCACAGGCTGCTTTTTAGGGGGGCTGAGGGCCACCCTAAATTGGCAGCGCATGATGTACCGCAACGGGGGGTGGCCCTCAACCCCCCCCCCCACCCCAAATGGAGGGCCCCACCTCATGCAACCCTCCCTGGGGGCAGATATCTGCTCCTAGGAAGGGGCATCTGACCCCAGGGAGGGATGCATGAGGTGAGGCCCCCCCTATCTGCGCCCAGGGAGGGTTGCATGAGGTGGGGCCCTCCATTTGGGGTGGGGGGGGTTGAGGGCCACCCCCCGTTGCGGTACATCATGCGCTGCCAATTCAGGGTGGCCCTCAGCCCCCCCTAAAAAGCAGCCTGTGATTTTGTATATTTTTTTTTGTTTACCCAACTTGGCTTGGTGCAGATGGGCCCATTAGTGTGGCTATCTGCCCCCAGGGTGCCCAAACCCTACTGCCCCATCTATTGGGGGTCCTGCCCCACCTTTTGGGGTGCCCCCCCCCACCCCACCCCCAATGGCTGGGGCACACACCTCATGCAGGCCTCCCTGGGCCTCCTCCAAACGGCTGCGTGAGGTACACCCCACCTCCATTTGGGGTGAGGGGGGAGAGGGCCACCCCAAAAGGTGGGGCTGGACCCCCAATAGATGGGGCAGTAGGGTTTGGGCACCCTGGGGGCAGATAGCCACACTAATGTGGCCATCTGCACCAAGCAAAGTTGGGTAAACAAAAAAAAAATTACAAAACCACAGGCTGCTTTTTAGGGGGGGCTGAGGGCCACCCTAAATTGGCAGCGCATGATGTACCGCAACGGGGGGTGGCCCTCAACCCCCCCCACCCCAAATGGAGGGCCCCACCTCATGCAACCCTCCCTGGGGGCAGATAGGGGGGGGCCCACCTCATGCATCCCTCCCTGGGGTCAGATGCCCCTTCCTAGGAGCAGATATCTGCCCCCAGGGAGGGTTGCATGAGGTGGGGCCCTCCATTTGGGGTGGGGGGGGTTGAGGGCCACCCCCTGTTGCGGTACATCATGCGCTGCCAATTTAGGGTGCCCCTCAGCCCCCCCTAAAAAGCAGCCTGTTTTTTTGTATATTTTTTTTTGTTTACCCAACTTGGCTTGGTGCAGATGGGCCCATTAGTGTGGCTATCTGCCCCCAGGGTGCCCAAACCTTACTGCCTCAACTATTGGGGGTCCTGCCCCAGCTTTTGGGGTGCCCCCCCACCCCACCCCCAATGGCTGGGGGACACACCTCATGCAGGCCTCCCTGGGCCTCCTCCAAACGGCTGCGTGAGGTACACCCCACCTCCATTTGGGGTGAGGGGGGAGAGGGCCACCCCAAAAGGTGGGGCTGGACCCCCAATAGATGGGGCAGTAGGGTTTGGGCACCCTGGGGGCAGATAGCCACACTAATGTGGCCATCTGCACCAAGCTAAGTTGGGTAAACAAAAAAAAAATTACAAAACCACAGGCTGCTTTTTAGGGGGGGCTGAGGGCCACCCTAAATTGGCAGCGCATGATGTACCGCAATGGGGGGTGGCCCTCAACCCCCCCCACCCCAAATGGAGGGCCCCACCTCATGCAACCCTCCCTGGGGGCAAATAGGGGGGGCCCCACCTCATGCATCCCTCCCTGGGGTCAGATGGCCCTTCCTAGGAACAGATATCTGCCCCCAGGGAGGGTTACAAGGGGTGCCCCCTTTCTACTTTGGTTGGGGGGGCACCCGCCCCTATGGGGGGACACCCCCTCCCTTTCATTCAGTAAAAAAATCCATGGTGGCTAGTGGCCCCCACCCCTTCCCCCAACCCTGTTTCCCATCATTTCATTTTTATTTTTTATTTTACATTCCCTTGGGGCAGATGGTCAGCCATCTGCCCCAGGGTTCACATACACGTGCCCCCATGCTTTGGGGTCGGGAGGGGGGAGAGGGCTGCTTACTTGAAGCAGCCCCCTTCCCACCCCCCACCTCACAAAGAGATCCATGGTGGTCTAGTGGGTTGCTGGTCACGGATCGAGCGCTCTGCGCCGATCCGTGACCAGCAATGCCTCATATGTGGTGTCCTTGGAAAGGGGAGAAAGTCCCCTTTCCAGGGACACCACTTTCTGCTCAATCCCTGGTGGCCTAGTGGGCCCCAGGACCCCAAACCCCCTCCCACCTCCCCCCATCCCTCGGATTATTTTCACGTTTTCTTTTATACATTTCCCTGGGGGCAGATGGTCAGCCATCTGCCCCCAGGGTTCATTTTCATGTGTCCCCATGCTTTGGGGACCGGGGGGGGGGGAGGGCTGCTTACCTGAAGCAGCCCCCCTCCCCCCCAACTCGCAAACAGATCCATGGTGGTTCAGTGGGTTGCTGGTCACGGATCAGCGCTCTGCGCTGATCCGTGACCAGCAATGCGGCATATGAGTGGTGTCCCTGGAAAGGGGAGAAAGTCCCCTTTCCAGGGACACCACTTTTAGGTCAATCGCTGGTGGCCCAGTGGGCCCCAGGGCCCAAAACCCCCTCCCACCTCCCTCCTTCCCTCGATTTTTTTTTTTGTTTTTTTTTCCCCCCACCCCCGGGGGCAGTGATCATCTGCCCCCAGGGGTCCCTGGCGCTGTGGCCCCATGCTTTGGGGCCACGGGGGAAGGGGGCCGCTTACCTAGTAAGCAGCCCCCCCTCCCCCACGCGTCACAAAAGGATCTTCGTTTGATCCGTGACGTTGCTGCCCGCGGATCGAGGCGCCCTGCGCCCGATCCGCGGGCAGCAAAGTCACACAATGGGTACCGTTGGAAAGGGGAGAATCTCCCCTTTCCAACGATACCCGCCTCGATCTCCGGCTTGAAATACAGCCGGAGATCGAGGCGGAACAAGAAGGGCACTCACCTTCTCTCTCCAACGCAGCAGCCGAAAATGGCTGCTGCGGTGGAATTGCTTTCCGTTTCACGCCAACGTGCGTCACGCACGTCGGCGTGAAACTGAAGGAAATCCAACCCCCGGGCAGTGAGGGGGGACCTCCCCCTCACATAGCCCGGGGGTTGGATTACAGTTTTGAGCGATCCCTGCTTTGCAGGGATCGCTCAAAACAAGGTGCCGAAAAGGACGAGCTATCTCGTCCTTGGCACTGCGTGTGCACTTCCAAGGACGAGATACCTCGTCCTTGGCACTTAAAGGGTTAAACCTTGGAGAAAAGAAAAATAATTATTACGTGACTATGACTCATTTGAAGCTGTATTCAAAGCAAATGAAAGCAGTATAACAAATGACAATTTCAAACAATACAAACAAATGTTGGGCAATCAACGCCAACAAGAGGAGTAAATTGAAGCTCACATAGACAAAGACACTCCCTTGCAGGAAGCCAAGAACCACTTGGAGAATGACTCCTTTTAAATGAAGCAGAAATAACCATGACTGAGGTAGAAAATACTATGTATCAATATAAACAATCTGAGGAAGACGTGTCAGTGCTGGAATCACAGCTAAATGATGAACAACTCACCATTTATCTAGAAGTCACTCAAGAAATTGAACATGTTTTTAAACATGAAACAAAAATCTGTCGCTGTACAAATTATAAACCCCTGCTTCTTCATGTAAGTGGTGAAACTGGTTCTGGTAAAACATTCTTAATTGAAATAATCAGCATATTTCTACAAAACCTAACAAACAACAACCTTTTGGCTGTAGTAAAAGCCCTGACAGGTTTAGCAGTTTACAAATAGGAAGTGTAACTTTACACCGAATACTGCTCCTCCCCGTAGAACACCAAAACAAATAAGAATACTACAAGCAGAGGCTGCCACTGTAGTACACAGAATTCTGAAACAAATGAAAACGTGCTACTGATAGATGAAGTAAGCATGGTTCATCTCAGAATCCAAGAAGTCCTCAAAACCCAATTATGAAGAACTGTTTGGAGGAAACATGTTATTTTTTTGGAGACCTCCTACAGTTAACACAAGTGAAAGGTCATCGTATTTTCAAAAAATTAGGACACAAACAATGCTGCAATACTCTCTGCAACATTGAAAATGTAAATCTCTGGCCACATTTACACTAGAGAACTAAGTCAAAACATGCGTTAGTCGGCAGACCTCACCTATGCTAACATTTTAAAAAGTATTAGTACTGGTCTGCTTACTAAAGATGCAAAATCCATCTTACTTAGTAAACTAATCCATATTACGCTACATGGATGAAACACATCTGCTCCTGATGTCATGGAACCATTAACTCATCAATAAAATCTAACATGTATGTCCTTAATGCCAACCCCTGCAAGCTGTAGTCAATTCAACGAAACAATATTGAAAAAAGAAATGCAACCCATAGAGCATATCAGCTCCACAGACAAACTACAAGTGCATGGCATGGCTCTTCCAATGTGTCAACATGCAACAACATGACTAAATAACTTAGAACATTGAACCTCCAATACAGGTGGATTGGAGAAAATATCGACGTTGTGTCTACACTGCAGAGTCATTCTAAAACGTAACCTTCACGTCGAAAAAGGCTTGGTCAATGGAGCAATTGGTACAGTTGTTGGCTTCCAGACACATCCACATGACAACAAAATTCAGTTTGTCAACATCCACTTTGGCAAACTTGCAGAAGTAAAGAGAATTGCCCAGGCAATAGCACATTTACTTCTTTTCAAAGACATGTACGTATGCATAGAGCAATTTTCTCTATCTCTTGCATATGCTGTCACTATTCACAAATCACAAGGTCTAATCCTAGATCAAGCATTGATTGACATTGACAGTACAGTCTTTAAAGAAAGATTGAGTTATGTAGCACTTTCACATCTGTGTACACTCAAAGACCTATTCCTGGTTAACTTTCATGCAAAAAAACTGAACAATGACATTCCTTGCATCGTGGAATACAACATGCCACGGGCACTATACACCCCCATATAGATATGTACCCTGTACCTAAAAAAGATAAACCTTTAAAAAGATAATTCAAACAAAAGCTACAGCAGATCTCCCAACAATACTGCTAAAGAAACAACAACCAACTCCTTTTGCATCAAACAATACAACCACAAATCTTTCTAGTACAAAGTCAACTGCACGTCCATCAAAAAAGAAAGACACAAATGTCTCTTCTCCAGAAAGATGTGCAGACCCACCAAACGATCCACAAACACAACTCTCTGGTCCTTTTACATTCAGCAACACAACTGGAGCAAATTGTTATTCTAATGTGACAGTGAATCTTCTCTTTCAATTGCCACTAATTGTTCACAACATTTATTTAAACGGCTCAGACCAGTTGTGTTTGCAAATGCTTGTCCTTCACAGAAATTCCACAAATCAAACCCATCATTGGGGTTCCAACCTAAAGGCCATGAAGTGGATTCCCTCGGGAAATATGTGATATTATGGGGTGAAATAGCAGCCAAACTGGTCACGCTAGTCAACACCTACGGGCCTAATGTAGATGACACACGTTTCTACCTAAACATTTTAGAAATACTCCTTTCTCTGGATGAGTCCAACATAATTTGGGGTGGGGATTTTAACTTGGTCCTGGACATGTCACTTGATAGGTCCTCAACAATTAAAAGACTGCCTGCTAAAGAGGCGAGCACGCTGGGCCAAATCATACCACAGCTATCACTGGTTGATGCATGGAGGGAGCTGCACCCAAACACCAGAGAATACATATACTACTCCACAGTGCATCGCAAATTGACTACTGGCTCCTCTCAAATTCCATATCAGATACATTGAGGAAATGTGAAATCCACCCCTGTACACTATCTGATCACTCCCCTATATCACTTGAGCTTGTATTTCGTGACACCCCAAAGCCTGCAAGATGATGGAGAATGGCTCCCGAATAGTAATGGACCCAAATGTAGCTGAATCCTTACATATTGAGATCGAGGAGTTTTTCACCAATAACGTAGGCACAGCTGACAGGTACTCCACACACTGGGAATCATTTAAGACGTGGATCAGGGGGGTTCCTGATATCCAAAACCACAGGCCTCCTCAAATCTGTGCGCCGTGAGCTTGCTGATGTGGAGACTTGACTGTAGAGTTTGGAGATAGCCTACAGTAACACTCATAATAAAGATACACTTGCTGAAATTAATAAACTTTTGAAGGACTTTGATGGCCTGGACACTAGAGAGATACAATATATTGCTGCCCAAACTCGAGCACGCAGATACGGGGAAAGCAACAAGGCGGGGAAGCACCTGGCCAACCTAATCAAAGCTGATCGGCAACAAAACCTAATTGCAAGTATTAATTCGACAGGGGGTGGGGTGATCACAGGGGAGGAGGCCATAAACGGGGAATTTGTTAACTTCTATCAGGAATTGTCCGCCAATCGGGATTAAAAAACAGCATCAGATATACAGTAATATCTTCATGAGCTTGAACTTGCAAAGCTCCTGTTAGAAATTAAATTACCCCTCGAGCAAGTGGTCACTGTAGAAGAAACTACCAAAGCAATAAAGGCATTGACATCCGGAAAAGCCCAGGGTTGAGATGGCCTGGGGATCAAACTTTATTAAGAGTTTCAGATGGAACTTGTCCTGATGCTGTTAAAGGTATGGGAGGAGGCACTGGAACGGAATATACTACCCGACTCAATGAGAGAAGCTATAATCACTGTGTTGCCTAAACCCATACGCACCCCCAAGACATGTCGTCCTGCAGGTCCCTGTCATTAATCAATGCAGACGGCAAGATATTTTCGAAAGTGTTGGCAAACAGACTGCTGCCTAATATGCCAACTCTGGTTCACCCTGACCAGTGCGGATTCATCCCCACGAGATCCACTGCATTGAACCTCTGTAGGCTGTTTGGGATAATGGCTCAAATAAACCCAGACACTTGCACAATGGCGGTCTCCCTAGACGCTGAGAAGGCGTTCGCCTCGGTGTCATGGGTGTATCTTCTCTTGGTACTGGAAAAATCCGGAATGGGCCCTCACTTTATTAAATACGTGAAATTACTGTATACAACACCGGGTGCTAGAGTCCTAACAAACCGTACGATCTCTGAGTTGTTTCTATTGGGTAGGGGTACCAAAAAAGGCTGTCGTTTTCTCCTATACTATTTGCACTAACAATGCAACCAATGGCGATATTCGTTAGACAGAAACACGTGAACATAGGAATACGAATGTCAGGCCCAACTCAATCTATCTCGCTATATGCAGACGATACTCTCCTGTATATTTGTGACCCCGAGACTAACCTGTTACCTCTTATATCGGACATTCAAAAATGTGCTGAGTATTCCGGATATAGGATTAACGATAGCAAATCCGAGATTTTCCCGTTGACACCAACCACCATGTGCCCGACGGCAACCTCTGGACTCCAGTGGTCAACCCAACGCATCTGATATTTAGGTATATTGATCTCTAGGGACAGGCAATCGCTATATGCAGAGAATCATGAACAGGTGCTGCAGCTCCTTAGTGTTAAATTGCAGATGTGGGCCAAACGTCCTATTTCCATGTACGGCTGGGTCGCTATTTTGAAAATGGTCGTTCTCCCTAAATTGCTCTACCTCTTCGTGAATTTACCCATATGGCCGGGAAGAACCTTCTTCAAGAAGCTATGTTCCATGGTGGCAATGTTCCTCTGGGGTGGGAAAACGTTTAGAATGAAGTGGGAAAAGATGTTTGAACTGTACTGTTCCAGTGGTATTGCAGCGCCAGATTTTGAATTGTACGATCAAGTCTCACAGGCACAATACGACAAACACTGATATGATTTATCAGACAAGTCACCCCACATATGGATAGAAAAATATGCTGCATCCCCTATCTATCTCCGCTCTATTATTTTTAGTCTACGACACAAAGATCCATGTCTTTTTGACCCTGTTAGCAGTACAGTCCGAACATGGGGTGCACTATGTAGACGATTAAAGATAGATACTCCCTATGACCCGGATGTTCCCCTCTGGAACTACCTAGATATCCCTCCGACATTCAATAAAACCCTACTGAGAACCTGGGACCCAAAAAAAGAAATAAAATGCGGGACATGTTCCCAAACGGAAAATTTGTGACCTGGAGCGATTTTAGCAATGCGATTAGAAGGGCTCCACTCAGGACACTCCAATACTACAGAATGAAATCTGCGTTTAATACGCGATGGCCATTCTTCCCAGATGAACCCCCTATACATCCATGCCTACAGGTAGCAACATCGGGAAAAGGGTCTAGGAATCTCCAAATTATATGCACTAAAACAGACACACACCCCTACACTAAATGAAGTTAAAGACAAATGGGGAAAAGATTTAAATACACCCATCTCTGATGAGAAATGGTCCAAATACTGTGCACTCACCAAATCTATATCACCGAATGCAGGCCTGCGTTTGATTCAGTTCAAGATCCTAAATTTACTCCACTACACCCCATGACAAATGGCCAAATTCACAACTGATTGCACAGGGAATGTCCCAAATGCAAAGCACCTCAGGCAGGGTCTTACCACATGTATTGGGAATGCCCGGCGATGGCTGGGTTTTGAAAAAAACATAGCAGGTATCATAGAAGAAATAACTCAGATTCTGGCTTCCCTGACTCTCCAAAAGTACTTGTTCGGGGACATTGGTAAGCGTGCAGAAACCACCAGGAGACTGTTCCATATATCTTGTATGGTAGCCCAAAAGTGTATACTACAAAACTGGAAGAACCCTTCCCCACCATGCATAGACAATTTCCTCTGATAAATGCCATATGTCAATGAATGTGAGGAACAATTTACACTGTCTGTACCTAAAACGTGTCGCCCCAAGGACATATGGGCCCCATTCTGAATATACTTATGCGAAATGATCTCTGATCATGAAGCTTCTATGTACATTTAAATGTACCACTATGTGATTGTATAATGCCAGACAAAATGTGTATATTGTACTATGGGCTGGAAGTCATGTTGTATCTGCTAAGACCATCAATAAACACATTTTAAAAATAAATGCCACAAATAATACTGACAATACTTACAGTGTCTCAGGTAAAAGGCTAGAATTGGACTACTGTGCAGCAATGGTAAAATTTACCATAAGCACACAGGAATACCCACAATAATTCCTAATGCATTTTCTACAAGTACTGGAAACCAAACACATCCCTATGAATGACATCTTCCAGATTTCATACCTTTGGAAACATACATGAACTCTCTGCAACAATGTTTCACAAGACCACATCCCAGATGGACAATTTGTATATGTAACCATACCAAATTCTGAATCCATTCCATTAAATCAGATTCTGCAGAATGCAAGTCATGACATATTATGCCCTTTTTGTAATTCAGACAATCGTTCCACCATACAAATAAACTTGCATAGCCCATATGTCATACTAATGCTTCTAAGGTACAATGCAGATGGTACCAAAAATAACTGTAAGCTTACAGGCTTCACACACAGGCAAACATCGCTTGGAAAGAAAACCTTCAGAACCGTAGGTATAGTATACCATACTGGTGCCACAACCACTTCAGGGCATTTCACTGCATATGTCAAAAAAGAAGTGGTTGGTTTGAATGTAACAGTACCTTTGTTACTCCAAAACATAGGTTACCAGCAAATTTAACAAACACCTGCTTACTATCCCTTCAACACAAATGTAGCCACTAAACTATAGTACACAGTTTAAATACACCAGCAGGTACCTAACTACATCCATAATATTCTTCATTCCAAAACACTTCAAATACGCCATCTCAATTCTTATACAACAAAACATCTTCTAACCTTAATCACAACATACTCCAAACAAACATACTATCACGCAACTGTAATTGTTTTTTAAATCCAGTGCGGATATTGTTTTCCAATGACCCAATGAATATTTAATGTCAAACCAACAGCAGTGTGCCATGCACTAATGTTGCACCAAACGTAGTACTTAGAATGTACTGTTTATGAGGGTCCAAAAAAGTGTATATGTAAAATTGTATAGAACTACAGATTTTAAACTATGCTGCTTAACAAATTGTACTGTTTTTTCCACCGAAAATAAACCAAAGGTTCCAGCTTCATAACGCTATAAAACTAAGTAATCATCGCAATTATAATCAAATACATATTCCATAAGCACTATCCTCAATTGTACTACAATCATAAGTGTCATATACAGTTCAATGACATTATTACCCCATATTACAAACACTTTGTACTCCACTACATTACCTATAATTACTATACACATATTACTACTATGGTGATTATGTCCATTCTCCAACTACATTACCTATAATTACTATACACATATTACTACTGTGGTGTTGTGGTCAGTGGACATATTCTTGGGAACTATCACAATACAAGTAACTATGTAAGATGTACATATATACACCATGAAGTAATACAAATCACCCTGACCCGTCTGCAATTGAAATGATGTCTGCGGACACCAAAACTGACCGCCAACTCGGCTGCATTTCCAAAGCCTTTTTACACTGATAAAAACAGCTCCACATTACCTTCATTCCACTTACCTACCATTTCTATGCCCTCTTTCAGCCATCAAATAATCCCAAATGTATTTCCCAAGCTGCCGATTCATGGCACTGCGAATTAACAAAGTGGGCCTCATTACGACCCTGGTGGTGACGGTATGAACGGTGGCGGTAAGGCACCGGCACCGTTTATACCGTCCCGCTGCATTACGAGTTCTGCTTGCGGGTTCCTGACAGTCTGCCAGGTGTTACCTGGCGGGCTGTGTGGCACTAGCGAGCATAACTCGTAATTGTGCCAGCACCATTATCAACGGTGCCAGCGCATCCATGCTCCCCAACCCCACTCTGTCCTATGTGGCAGAATGGGGATCGGGAGCCCGGCAATACCGCCACCCGGGAAAGGGCAATTACCGGCCCATTCATCTCGTAATGGGCCCATTATTGCCCAACTCCCGGATGAGTGATGTCATTAATGTTATTTGTGATGTCATCTTTGATGTCCTGGGTGTTAGTCTTAGCAATAACACCCAGGACATCAAAGATGTGATGTCATCATTGATGTCCTGGGTGTTAGTCTTAGCAATGCACGTAGATGGTTCGAGTTATGGTTGCTTAGCTTACTATAATGGGGGAATGTGCAGTGGTGTTTGGTTGCACTGTGAAGTGTAACATGCATTTAGTGAAATTCTTTTACTGAACATACATATATATGAATGGCAGGGAAGGTAAAGAAAGGGGCTAAACAAGTGATGTTGTCATTGATGTCATCATTGACATTTGAGATGACATATTTCATGGTCTGGGTGTTAGTGTTATCAGTGCACAGGGGTGGTGTCAGGGTTGGGGGCTTAATTTACCATAACTGTTGGATTTCAGGGGTTGTTGGTTTTAATTTGAAGCAAAAAGGGGAGGGGGAACGTTTTTTTGAGTGAAGTGTGCAGGTTTTTGTTGGGGCAACTTAACCATAACGTCCCCTCAACAAAGTTTTTTTTGTAGTGAATTGCACTGGTTTTTGGGAGGGCAACTGAACCCTAACGTCCCCTTATCAAAGTGTGTTTTGTAGGGAAATGTACAGGTTTTTGGAAGGTGGAACTTAAGCATGAAATTGTGGCAATGAAGTTGGTGAGCAGAATATGCACTGTAATCATGTGATTTTGAGAGATATGTAGTATAATCTATGTACTTGCCATACATTTAACATAGAACATTTAGAACCCCCTCCCTATTGACTTTAGAAAGGGACGGACTGAGTCAGCACCATACAGGGGTGATGTTGAAATGGCATAGGCTCTTACATATGGTCCTTGAGATTTACCACAGTTAAATGCACCATATTATTATAAGTTTTGTGCTATTATCTGACTGCATTACATTAGAAAGGCTTTGAATGAATGATTCAGTTTCTTCACTTTATGTACAATAGAGAAACTGCATAAGATTGCCACTTAACATTATCTTACCACTTGATTGTTTTGTCATTTTAAGGTTTATTTTGGTAACACAAGCTGTGTTCTCCTGTTAGGTGGATTAGATTGCTGATGCATTTGGTCCTTGGTATTTCTTGGATGTGCATGCCTTTAGTTGCAGGTGCAGCTGTCTTTGTTTTTAGTGTGTGTCTCATGGAAGCAAGTGTCTTTCAAGGTTTTTATGAATCATGCATTCTTTTGGCACCTTTAACTTCACATTGATATAGTCTCCATGACTTTTCTCATGTCCCATCCACTGCAAAATGTGACACTTATTCATTTGTTTTGTCACTGGAATATTTTGCCAAACAGTTGAATTCAGGCAGTCTTCATTTGCCTTTAATTTGCCTCAGATGCATATGTATTGGGTGTCAATGGGACCTTAACTATTATCTTCATGATGCACAATCCCCCTCTTAAGTGTTCGCAAGATCTTGTATGTGTACATCTCTGTCCAGTTTTTTTCTGCATTTTCGATGATAGTAAAAGCACAGTTAAATGCATGTATGCAAGGTCCAATGAAATATGAGTTGCAACATCAAAGGTGAAACAAGGAGGCTCCGTACAGGGGTGATGTTGAGATGGCATAGGCTCTTATATATGGCCCGTGAGGTTTACCACAGCTAAAACATCCAATAGAGGTCACTGACTGGGAGATGGGGGACTGGGCAGTCATCTCCAAGTATGAATCAGGACCCATGGTACTAATTGAATACAAATGAATACAACCTTCTTGAAGGACAAAATTATCTCTATGACACAGTTGCTGCACATAAACAGTGTTACTGGCCGAAATACCGAAACCTTCACATTAGTTTGACAATGACACAAAACGTTCTTCAGCTGAACATTCAGGGACAGACAAGGCCTTTGTAGGTTCAGGACTCCACCTGAGTGTTCAGAACTAAATCAAATCTGAATGATCTGGGTAGAGCTCAAAGCTATCTAAGGCATGTTCACAAACACCTGTAGAAGGCTGACCTTATTTGGGCAAAAAGCATTACTTCTCAAATACCTAACAAGAACACTTGCTTCAGGACAATAGGCTATGTGAAACAACTGCTTCAACTGAACAATGATTGGAATAGGGCCCTGCGGAATATATGTTCCTGGATTCCGCTTCCTGCAGTGGTGTACTGTGCCTTTCCGCTTTTGGAGTGGGAAGGAAATGAATTAGCAAACATAATTTGGACGTATTGTGTCATAAATCAGTGGTAAAGAAATAAGCCATATTTCTAGTGACAATCAAACAACCTCTTATCTCGCAACAACCCACCACACACTTACTAGAGGTCACATGGCACCAAATTCATCTTGTAGAAACACCCTCCCATCGCTTTACAAATTACAGCTTAGAGTCATAAGCTTCTTTTTTGTTGTTGTTTTTTTTTTGTTAGAGTCATAAACTTGAAACGTTTACCATTCCATTTTGGAGCAAAAACTATTGACTATTGTTGGGCCGTATTCGTTAATATTTGCCAAGTCAAAGGATCGCAAGGTATACACAGTTGCAGTAGACTCGGCTTCTCATTCCATCAACACAACAAATTCGACTCCAATGCATAGTTTTCGCTTATTGAAGAACAATCCTGCTAACCTGCCTTGATTATGTTTGGATGTGGCTTAATTGCTTTGAACAGGTGTTATGGTATGTTCAGTCAACTTGTTAAGAGCACGTACGCCGGAAGGCATCATGGGGAAGCGTGACTGGCGATTTTAAAGATGTATCAAACACTAAAATAGAGTGCTTTTCAGTAACCGACAGAAGGTGAAGCGATCCACAGTCCCCCATAGAACCAGAGGAAGATCATTTCAGGCTTTAGCGGCAGCCACAGAAAAGGCTCACCCCAACTTTCGCAACAGTCTGCACCAGGCGACCAGTACAAGAAGAGCAGACTAGGATCGCAAAGAGCGAGTCAGCACATGATGTGGGAATTTTGCCTGAAAATACTCTACCCCCATGCCGAAGAAAGCAGGGTGCACAATGCAAATGAATTTAAAAACAACAGAAACCATAAGAAATTATTTGGGGCCATAGTAGTTGTGATATGTGCCTATGACTCAGCCGTTACAGCCAAGAAATAATACAACAGATGCTGTGACTCTTTATTGTACAGACCTCTTGCCCTGAAAGTGGACTCTGAGTCATTCATGACTACAAAAACAGTGACAGTAACACTAGTAGATAGTTACCCAAGTTAATAGAGACTACACATTGCATTGGTTTGTGAAACAAAGCCAAGGATTTGAACAATGTTGTCATGGGGTATACTGATGGTGGGGGGGGGCAATAGTACTTATTATTGACCACTGAACAAGACTACCCCTCCCCTGCCAACCTCAATAACTTAATTCAGATGATATGCTTTTCCGAATAAAAAAACTAAATAAAATAATATATTGCGTTTTTTTTCTTCAAATTATTTATATTTCAAGAATTGAGAGTTCTGCCAAAGCAAAAAAACCTGTTATAGCAAACTTAGTGCATTAAAAGTCACATACGGTTAATTCATTCACAAAATGTGCATACAAATGAACAGTAGGTTCATATAAATATATACACCCTCTTAAATCCAATATAATTAGGTTTGTCTGTTTGTGATACAATACACCTGCGGTGTAGGTTAGCTGCAATCATCGCCAGATCAAGAAAACCAGCGGTTTTCCCACATAAAGCGCTCATTAAACGTGGCCATGGTGGGGCCCCATTAACACCTTATAGCTGCATTTCTATGTCTGTGTTTTTCTGGTGCAGGTGCTAAGTACAACCAAGGACATTGCCCTAGCTCATTGATATGTGTGAGGTGCTGTGTACCTTCGCTTTCATCATATAATTTATTGTTTCGGATCTATGAATTGAACTGAATTTAACTGCAAAGTAGCATTGGCTTGCATTTCCTTTGCTCTCTTGCTGTTGTATGTTATGCAAAATACATGTTCCTCATACAAATACAAACCCCTTCAAACATTAAGGTTGCTATGCATGAGCGTTTTAAAGGTATTTCTGAGCTATTTGTGCTACTAACTGTGAGGTGTGTCATTCTCCCACTTGGCAATGAATGTACCGGGAAAAAAAGACTGCGTTACCGAAAGCCTCAATAACCCGAAATTAAAAGCATTTATAACTCGTCTCTTATGCAATGTCCTAAACTAGATTAAAGTAATTTATGAAAAGATATCCTACTAGAAATGTGTTGTATTCCTTAATCTAACATCTTTCAAAGGTCCATCTAATGTACCTTCACATTCGTATTAACCTATAGTTCTGTATTTTGGATTTATTGTATGTATTTAGTAGGGCTAGTGCAATTTCTAGTCGACATCATAACACTCGATAAAATACAGTAAGCAGAAGCAGACTGACTTTACAAGCTACAATGGTTGCGTGGATGATTGTAATCTGGCTAGTCGGGGAATGCAGAAATAGACCAGTTACAATGACTGCGGAGGTGTACAACACATGTTTATTTGGGCACTAAAAACACATGAACATTCAAGTGACATTACTGGGAAAGGCAGGTTGGGGGATTGTCAGACATGATGGATAAGGCCATGGATAAATCTATAGAAGAGGAGTAGGAACTTAAAGAGAGAGTCATTTTACCAGAGAGCCACCTAGTGTGGTGACAGTTTATTGAGGTGTGAGGCAATTAGATTAGATTAGATTGGATTAGATTAGATTAGATTAGATTATAGAAGGTACATGTGGCAATTTGAGAAACTTGGTCAGGGAGGAGAGTAAGAAATGGCCAAAAGAGAGGACATGGGCACTAGTTCAGTGTTACTTGCACCAGGGTTGAGATAAGCATTTTAAATTGTGTCTGAGGTGGAGGTGAATTTTCCTTATGTTGAGAACGTGGAGTCTGGTGGCATTGGCCATGCTGAAGTGGCAAGGTTTATGGTTGATGTTGAAGAGGAACCCTGGTTGTTTGCACTATGTTCTGGCAAGAGGAGGTTAGGAGTAAATGAGACCGGAGATGGAAGGATTGAGTTATTATTTGCGACTGGGAGAAAACTAACTTCTTTCTTGAAGGAGATTATCTGCAATCAACACAGATCCCACCAGTGATGGGTGATGGACAGGAGGTTGGTGATGCATTTAGAAATCACAGTGTATAAGGTGGGAAAAGGGGAAAAGATCTGAATATTGTCAATTAAGTGCTGGTAGTGTATGTTAATGGCTGATATTAGTGTGTCTATGGAGGAGGTGTAGAGGTTGAAGAGGATAGGCCAAGGACTGAACTATGAGGACTACCCACAAGAAAGGTTTTGGGGGAGGATGTGGTAGAGGTTTAAGTGATGGAAAAGGAGTAGTCAGAGAAAGAAGGACACCCAGTCAAGCACTGTGCACTTGAAGTCAAGTAAGGAAAAAGCTTGCACGAGGGAGGGATGGTATATTGTGTCAGAGGATGCAGATAGATCAAGTACAATGTGGATAGAGGAGAGGTAACATTGATGAGGTGTGGATAGAAAGTTGGGACCATTTGTGAAATCGGTTTCTATAGAGTGTTTAGTACAAACTACATATTGGACAGGGCTACAGATGGTGTGTACCTCCAGGTAGTTGACAATGCAGTTACAGACAACTATCTTAAACATTTTGGAATGGTACGATTGAAGAGAGACATGTCTGTGCAATGAGAGATTGTTCCTGCCTTCAGTGTGAGAGATATTGAAAAGGAAGACGAGGACATTAGAGTTAACTTTAAATATGCATTTTACTTTGATTGTTTGGGGTGTAAATGGGTGATTAGAGGAACCGTATGAGTTGTCAGAGTGATGAGAGGTTGTGAGTGCAGTGAGGAAGACATAGAATATTGAAGAAAGGATGCTATTGACATGAGTTGAGGATATAGCAGGAGGGGTGGGAAGGTTTTCAGAGTGGGCATGGCGTCATGTTTTGATAACTATGAGAAGAAGTAGGGAGAAACCCATCAGCAGAGAAATAGTAAGACCCAGTGCAGTATTAAGTGAGTGAAAATTGCATCGGTGGCTATGAATTCTTTGCAAAGTTGCATGTAGAGTGAGGATACTAGATTTGTGTAATATGAGGCTTTTTCAGAATCACGGTCAGTATTGAGTAGATTAAAAGAGTCTTTTTTATACAGAAGAGTACCAAAGCAACATTTATGATAGCAGCATATCTGGGGGGTGCAGGCTTGTCCTGAGTTGTTGGTTGGCTCTGGAGATCCATGGTTGAGGGAGCAGGCAGGAGAGGGTCAAGATGTTAGTGGATTTTGATAACATGGGAAGGCATTGTAGGATGGCCAGGTAGTGTTGTTCAGTTGCAGTTGCTTGGAACTGTTCATATTGGATAGGTGGTTGAAGTTGCCATGTGTGCTGGTGGCACCACAGCTGGAAGCATATCAAACTGCAATTCAGAGTTAGAGGAGAAGAGATTTAGGGTTCCAGGAGGGGGATGCATGAGAATAATGCTAAGAGGGGTAGGAGAAAGAATTTGGAAAGAGATGTGATCAAAGGACATTTCAGCAAATCCATAGTGAATAAGATGTGCAACCCTGCTGATCAATCGAACAACACTATCACCATTTTCTTAGATCAGGTGTGTGGGAACAGGTAGCAAAAGGAGTGTGGGGGCAGCTATGGTGACAGTGGCATGGGGGGAGCATTTTTCTGTGATGGCCATCAGATAGCATTTAAGTTGATAAGAGGCAAATTTGCCATTCTAGAGAGAGATATCAGAGGCCAGGATACTATTTAGAAAGTAAATACAGAGTAGGAATGAGGAGGGAGAATAGGAGAGTCCAGGGGGATTTGTGCAATGCGGACAGGTTGGCATAGGTGGCAGGCCCATTAATGGTAGTACAAGAGGGCAGTAAGGAGGAGTAAGCAGGCATGACCATGCTTAGTTGAGTGGATCAAAAGTATACTAAGTATACTAAGTATACTAAGGAGGTAGTAATGGAGTGGCTCCTGAGTGAGCAGGTCCTGTGAGAGAACAGCAATCATCTTGTCTGGAGTGTGGAAATGACAGTGTTAGTAAACACTGCTCCCATAGGCCCTACTAAGCCCATAAAGGGCCAATTGGAGTCATCCTTAGCGTGACAGCCCTTAGCTATGATCACTGTAACGAGGGATGATCACGAAAAAGGTTTAATGTTCGTACAGTTTGGCTTATAGCAACCAAAAAATGAAGTGTACAGTAAGGCTGGTAGGGTCCAAGAACAAAAATAGGTTTGCACTTTAAGGTGTGAACCCATAGACCCAAGGTCCTTTAAGACAAGGTAGTAATACTAGAGATAGATGTGGATGCAGAATTACTCAAACATCAATAATCAAACCGACTCAGGACGTTGGCAAAACTTGGTGCTGTTTTATTTGCAATTATCTAAAACAGAGAGTTATAACGGACATCAACGGACGTTGGCTCGATTTCTCTCAGCGCATGTTATAAAAAACACAACTTTCATATTAAAATCATCAGTGAAGTCACACTACGTGGCAAACTACAAAAACCTACTTGGGGATGGGATGGGGTAGGCTTACAGGGAACATCTCGGTATAGGTTCCATACTGATGGGGGAAGTGATTGGATCTCTACTGTCAGGTGGGCAGCTAAGCCCATCTCAAGTGCAAGCCATTTTCCGTGTCATACTAATGCTCAAAACATTATTGGTTACACAAACTATACGCTATTTGATAGGTGGCCCTCAACCATTGGTTTGACACCCTAGTAGCCTTCTGGAATATTCCACATGCTATCAGCATGCAGACTACCACTCCAGGTGCAGGGAGGGTTGGCGTGGTCATGCCTTCCTTCCTAATTAGCCCAACATCTATCCTCACTCATGCAGTCTGCAAGTCACTTAAGGCTTTGAACTTGGCCTTGTAAAAGCTTTCTGTGCCTGAGAATAAAAGGGAGTATTTTCTTGGTTTCGGTGTAGCTCGACCCAATGTCTATTTTGATCTGACCATGTGACTGGAGACCGTTTTTCTGAGCTATTTTCTTCATTTAATACTATTAAATGAGGAACTTTTGACACCTTGAGTGTTTTTACATTCCAACTCAAACAGAAGTTTGGTTCTTTCCTATGTCCATGTAACTACTGGATGGACAACCAGGCTTACGGTAGCCTCGACTTCTTGATGCTGGGCCAGCCAAGCCTTTCTTAAATTTCTTCTCTGCCATCAGTAATTTTAAGACTGTGCCACACTGAAAAACCCTTTCCAATCACTGGGTTTCAGGCCCTGCTAAAGTGCATTGTGGAATATCCAGGTTCTATACATGCCTATGTGTATATATTGGCACATCGCTGCATACTATTCACTACGTCGCCAGCCCTAAAATCACTTTGTCTACGTGTGTTACTGCATTTGTACAAGTGTAAACTAATTTGTATTTCTTCAGTGTTTCTGTAGCATGAGCATCTTCATATCGAGCCCGAAATGTTGCTCATCTTTGACACCTCCTCTTCATATCTCAGAAAACGTCTATTTTCTTTTACCTTGTGTACCTTTTCTTGGTGTGTCAGGTCTTCTTTGAATGACATCACCAGTCTTCTCTTTCACTAATTTTCACACTTCTTCCAGGACTTTGTCCAGAATGTCTTTACTTCTTTGTGAATGCATATAGGGTTTTCTCAATGGATACCTTGTTTCCAGGATACTCTGCGTTACAGGTATCATCACTGGTAATGCATATGTTGCAATTTCTGGCTCCCAACATATAGGTAGCATGGGTGCAGAGCTTTTGGTGGGGGTACTTGACTCCACCTCTACACTCCCCCCTCTGGGCGATTAATCAACCACTCTCTCATTAGTATTCACATCAAGACATCCTTGTCTGAAGAAGTGCTTCTTTGGGACCAATATGTTTATGACTCCCTTTAGGCAACCTGCTGATTTCACATGTTCATCAACACTCCAAGTCATAAGCATGCATTGTCCATTGGGACTGCAATAGATCCATCTAACCAGATACGTGTTGTGGTTCTTTGGGTAGGGGAACTTCTTCCCTTCACGAGCATTGACGCTGGCCTTTACATAGTCTCTGATTTCTTCATCTATCTGCTATTTAGGTTTCAATCCTGGTTCGACATCAATCACAATCTTCATTCCTATTGCATTCTTTGCAGTCTTCTTGCATTGTGTGATTATTATCCTGATCACACAAAATCCAAACATGATCATCACCTGCAAGACTCCAAGTAACTTAAACATGTTAGCCACCCATTGTGGAACCCATGAAAAGATTGATGCAAACCAATTATCATCAGCAATGTCTTACACCTCGTCCTCCATTTTGACATATTGGTTTGTCAGCAACGTTATGGCCTCTGTCAAGGTACCATTCTCGTCGTCATGAGAAGGTATGAACGTGCAACATGATTCTCCAATTTTGGCACAGCCACCTCCATCCATTGCTGTGATCATGTCAAGGACATATCTGCTCTGAATAGTCATCAGTCTTATGGCTCTCAGCACCTCCTTAATAGCATTGAATCCCTTTATACTGGTGTTGATCGTCTGTAGAAGCTCCCATATGGTTATTTGCAAATATCATCTGGAATCTAGGCATAAAGATTGTCGTGAATATTGCAGAAGTCTGACTGAACAATCTGTGTTCATATGGGATGGCATCAACAGCTTCTATCGACTTAGCTGGGAAATAGTTATCCCTCTTCATTCGATTTGGGAGCTAAGCAGACCTCTTCTTCCTTAGGTGAACATCTGCTTTTGGAAACTGACCAATGTTCAGGTCACTCTTCGGGATCACAAATGCTGGAACATGGACAATCACTATAGAACATATTCCTCCACAATCTCTGGGCCACTTCATGTAAGCTCTGGATCAACAGGCCCAATAGTGATCCATTATCCCTGCTGTCCCGTCCTTCATTCCTGGTAGATCAAAGATTCGCCCGCATTGCTGATTCTTTCCAACTTTTCTTGTGCCATTGTTTCTGAAGCATAGGTCTGCACTAGCCAAAGGCACTATCCGCAATGGACATCCTTTATCATCGACACACGTCAACGGTTTTGCAAGCTTTGGACATAGAGGTTTGCACAATCATTCTGCATTTTCTACAGCTGCCTTGTGCGATCCCTTCATTGCAAGCACTTTGCATATGACCACACCTTCTTCCCATCCATCTGGAGAAAGCACTGTTCCCCAGATTTGCATTTGGCCTCTTTCTTTGCAGTTTCAAACCTCTTAATCAGTTTTCCCTTGACAGTTGAGTCTTCTGTTTATTTCCCATTTCATTCCTCCTCCTTTCATGCCAGGCTGTTCATATCTTATCACATGATTTCTGGTGTGTGCTCTCGCTCTTGTCTTTATATCTTCATCTGGTGCTGACCATTCTGTTACCCATAGTAAAGATGCTGTTCGGCCATGCAATTGACTGTTTGTAAGGCAGAGTGCAAGGTGAGTAAGGCAATGAGCCATTTGAATAGCTATTTCAATAGCTATACATATCTTAGTCTTTACCATAGCATAAGGAAGGAGTGCACATACATAGCAATCCTCCTCAGAAGTCCTCTTTCCCACCTCTTTCATGTGCTGGTACCACATGTTGTTCCCCAAATGTGCTGTACTGTCCAAACAATCATTCAATTCATAATCATCTTCCCTTGTACTTCTGTTAGGTCTCTTTCTTTGTCTCTCTCTCAGAATCTATATCTGTGTTCGGTAAGGATATCTATAAGGGTCCTTACTGCATAATGATTTCTGGGGATAATTTCCACATAATCATGTGACTCCACATGAGCTACTGGTGTAGGAACAATCACATAAGGCTTTGGCTGTCTCAAAATGTCTAGATCTGCCAAGGTGACTTGAGAGGGAAGGATCAAATTGACCACTGCTTTCACGGAACCAATCAAATACACAGTGTGGATAAGCAGAATCAGAAAAACAATGATAAACGTAGAACAGTCCTATATTATTCACCAATACATTAGGCTCCACCATCGATGCCCCTCCACTCGTCGTTGACTTTGCTCACTTTCTGGACTTGCAATATGCTCTACGGACCACATGTTTGCCTCTAATAACTTTTAAGGAATGAAAAACATGTTTTATTCATGCAAACTCATCATATGCTGTGGTAGTTGTTTAATCTGCTCTAGGATTTCCACAAGAAACTGGCTGATTGCTGGAAGGTTTATAGGATGTTGCATAAACACAAAAGTGTTGTGTTCCTCCAAACAAGATAAGGATGAACTTGAATCAAATAATAAAAGTTCATAGCAAGTAGTTTGTGGGCATCATCAGCCAGGACCATCTGTACCTCCAGTAAAATGCTCAGGTAATAGTCTGATCTTGGTCATTATTGCTGCCAATAAGCGTCTAATATTCGGGCCATTATTAGGATCTTGGACAAAAGCACGTATATCATACTTACTTCCAAACTCCACTGTCCATTGTCAGCAAGCTCCTGTGGCTCAAGAACAATAGCTTTTTCACTCAATGCTTAGAAGCTACAAAGAGAGTTTCAGGGGAGCCAAAGTCCAAATGTGCACTCATATCCGTCTACTTGACTGTCTCTGCGTCCTTCTTCCTCATCATCGATCGAGTCTGCACGTGCTGAACTTCTCCTTGACTTGCTTCTGAATGGGTTGGGGGTGCTGTGGCTTCATTTAATTTAGCCCAGCGGGAGTGGCCTCTGCGGGACCCGGCGGCCATGGTGAAGCCGCGGGATCTGCCTCCTCCTCCTCCCCCTTTTACTTGCTGGCCTGCTGGGGCGCTGTGGCGTTCTCCCTCTCCCAGCCCCCTGTTCTCCGGACCGGGCTGGCAGGGGAACACCACCAGCTTGAGGCTGTCACAAGCCTCCCCCCCGGTCTCCCCTGGAGCGGCGGGCCCAGCCCCTGAGTGGCACTGCTGGAGCGCTCAGCGGAATCTCGATACTCCTGCCTGCCCAACTACACCCCAAACACACGCCAGCTTGCCCTGTGGGCCGAGGGAGACGTGCCTCAAAACAACATACTACAGGGCTGCCCCTTGCCGGCTAATACAGCCCACTGGAGTGCTGGTAGCCCCCCTGAAGACTTAACCCTGCATGGTGGGACTGGGAAGAGGGTGTTTGCTCTGCCCAACCATACACACTGGGAGCAGGAGGACATATTCCCCTGGACACTACTGAGCTCCCCAGTCCCACCTCATCAACAACACTCAGCTCAGCACGTCCACAAAGCTACTGAGAGACACACTGGATGCATTGGAGGTCACCTGGATCCCCTCAGCCCTGCTCCAGCCACTGTGCCCACTGCCACCACAATCCATCTGCTGGACTTCTTAAAATACGGCCCCCTTTGCCGCTTGACGCCCACAGTGACCATATTGTCCTCATCCTGCCACGTGCGTTCTCTCCCCCCCCAGCGGGGGCAACCACCCATATTGCCAGGCCTGGACCACCTAGCCTTCAGAGTCGGTGGCGCGTTGCCACTCTCACTGGGGGCCTCTTGACCCACGATCACCAACAAACCTGCCCAGTGAGGCGCCACTCCCCATCACTGCAATGTCTAACAGAGCATGGGGGGCCAACAAGGTTGGAGCTATGGACAAGTTTGCCAAGGCCGCACCCATGCCAGAGCAGGGCCCCTCCGCCGCAGGACATGAAGAGGCGAACATGCCGTTGGATCACCCTCAGCCTGACCTCACAACAGTGATGGAGTCCATTGCAAAAAACTTTGCAGCCTTTCATGTGAAGCTCGATGATATCAACGCAAATGTGGCCTCGCTAAAATCCAAATTAGACCAACATGGGGCCAGAATCACTAAGGCAGAAAACAGAATCGGAACCAATGAGGACAGAGTTTATGCCCTACAAAATACGGTCACAGAGCTTGTGCGTGACATGAAGCAGGTCAAAGCTAAGTGCGATGACCTAGAATCTAGGTCGCAAAGAAACAACATTCGCATTGTGGGTGTTCCCGAATCGGCACTCAAGGGATGAATGGAACTTGCAGTCAAACAACTGCTCAAAGATCCCCTAGACAACCCTGTGCTGTCACCGCTCTTCACAGTTGAGCGAGCGCATCGCGCACTGGCACCCCGCCCCAAGCCGGGCGACTTTCCCAGACCAATAATAGCAAAGCTCTTAAGCTACAAAGACAGAGACCACATACTCCGCCTGGCTAGGGAAAAAGGGGAACTAAGGCTAGACTCACAAATCATTAGGTTCTTCCCGGACTTCTCTGTGGAGGTACAGATGGAGCAACGACAATTCGGAGGGGTGAAAAAAATGCTAAGAGATAGAAAAATCGAGTATGCAATGCTTTTCCCCACTCGCCTGAAATTCACTCACCACAACAAAATCTTCTTCTTCACGGTCCCGGATGAAGCAGTCAAGTTCATTGAGGCACAAATCCCGCTAACAGAACCGGCGGAACAACCAATGGACAACGACTAAGGTGGATGTTCCCTCAACTCTCATGATGGTCTGTCTTCTGGGTGCATCCCGTTGTTCTTCCCCCCAGTTGTTCACCCCACCGCCCCCTGCTCCACACCACTCAGAGCCAACTGTGCCCCAACGCTACCATCTTAAGAGCACCACCAATGGAAGGAGAGAACATTCTGGATCTGCTTTACTGTAGCTTTACATGCTGGGTTGGAACCCCGGCGGACCTGCCTCACCTGTATGCACCATGCTTGGGTCTAATCTGGTCAGATCTCGAGTCTCAATGATAAGTTTGTTCTTGCAACCTAATGTATCATCAGCCGTTCGAAGATATATGATGTTTCATCATGATAGTATTAACTAATGTTGGTCACACGGCAGCGGTGGCCCCCACCGCAGCTGCAATGCCTCCTCTGGTGGATTTTTTGAGTTTAAGTCCCTGTTGGGCTATTGGTCGAGCGTCGCCGAGTTGGGGATGGCGCACGATTGTCCACTCCATGGGTGGGAACTATCACACTGCTAGTTATAATTGGGCGGTGAGGGTGGGGGGTTTAAATGTTGGGGAATGTTATATAAAAATCGGCATGAAAGAGGTGACTGGTTTTGAAAAGAGGCGTGTTCAGGCTGCAGCAGCGCATAGGGTGAAAGGCAGAGACAGATCCTTCAATTGGGATGTCCCATAAACTTCTCCCATGTCTATTAAAATGATGACGTGGAATGTTCGGGGGTTAACTAATTTCACAAAGGCCAGCAGGATCACGGCATATGCGCATGGACATGGAATCAAGATACTCCTGCTGCAGGAGACGCACACTCTGAGGCACCTTGCATCAAACCTGGCACAGTCTTGGGGTCCTAATAGGTTCTATACACAATACTCCACTCAATCCAGGGGAGTGTTGACCCTGATCCACAAATCAGTAAAATTTACACTCCACACCTCCCACATAGACACGGGGGGCAGATATGTGATCCTTCATTGTACACTGGCTAATGAGGAATGCTTGCTCGTAAACTCATATGGTCCGAAAACCGACTCCCCGCAATTTTTTGAGAGGTGGCCAATCTCCTCATGAGGTATGTGGAAGTCCCCATTGTATGGGGGGGGGGCATGAACCTTAGAACAGGCAATACCAGCAGAGCCATGTCTTGCGCCGCCAAACGACTCCATACAAATATGATGTCCCTGAATCTACATGACGTATGGAGAACACTCCACCCCCAAGTGAGAGATTATTCTTTTTACTCAACAGTACACGACAGCTCTTCAAGAATAGATATGTTTCTGGTGTCGGGTTGTCGGGCGGGTAGGATAGCAGACGTCAAGATACTAGCGCGCAAACTCTCAGATCACTCCCCCGTGGTGATGCTGATCCAACTGGAGGCTGGCCCACCCACCCGCCCTGCCTGGTGTTTCAAATCCGAGGCTCTGCGTGACATAGTTTTCAAAGCCGAGATCCTATCGGATATAAACACCTTTTTTGATAGCAACAAAAGTCATGGCACATCTGAAGGAACCCGCTGGGAGGCGTTTAAAGTATATATCAGAGGGATGTGCATCTCAAGGGAGGCTGGGATGCTAAAAGCCATAAGACAGGCCTTACACACTTACAAAACTAAGCTCAAAGCTCTAGAATGAGAACATGCCTCTACACCCACCCCGGCAACCTTGGCAAAGATTAGAGCAGAGCTTGAACTCTTTGAATCTCATGCCCTCAGCGAGGTGCGGTACTATGCTCGGCCCTTGGCGCACGGAGATATGGCGAGGGAGACAGACCTGGAAGAACCCTGGGCAGGTTGGTATGCGCAGAGGGAGGAAAGACCTGTATAGATAGCATCATAGAAGCGCAAGGCATGCAACACTGGTCCGATGAGGGCATAACTGACTCCTTTGCAGACTTTTACACTAGATTGTATGGCCCCCAGCAAGAACACACAGCCCACGACATGGATGACCTGCTTCAACGTATTCCGATGACCTTTATTTCCCAAAGCACCAGAGAACAACTTGTTGCCCCGTTCATCTTGGAAGAGATAGTCCAGGTTATTTCAGACCTCCCAAAGGGCAAGGCCCCGGGCCCCAATGTGCTCACATGTACCAAGAATACGTTGCCATTTTGGCACCAATACTAAACGAAGTCTGGGCCGAGTCACTCCATCTAGCTGCCCTCCCCCGCTTCTAAAGAGAAGCCCTGATAACTGCCCTTCCCAAGACGGGAAAACCCCTAGACGAACGTGGTTCCTATAGGCCCTTATCGCTTATAAATACGGACATGAAAATCTTTGCTAAGGTAATAGTGAACAGGTTCCTCCCAATCATGCCACATCTGGTCCATGCGGACCAAAGCGGATTTGTCCCTGGGCGCTCAACTGCACTCAATAATCGCTGACTTTTCAATGTGATGTCCAGAATTGACCCGATGGCTGACGCAGTAGTGGTCACACTAGAAGCACAGAAGGCATTTGACATGGTTTCCTGGCAATTCATGTGGGCAGTGCTGGAGAAACTGGAGGTGGGACCACATATGATCTCCTACATAAAACTGCTATATACAGGACCAATGGCGAAGGTCCTGGTAAATTCCCTGACATCTTCCCCCTTTGCGTTACATAGGGGCACCCGTCAGGGTTGTCCTTTCTCCTCTATTCTATATGCGCTCGCCATTGAGCCCATGGCGGACAACGTCAGGGATCGGCACACTCACAAGGGCATACGCCTACAAGACACACAGGGAATCATTTCAATATACGCCGATGATGTACTCTTGTATGTCAGAAACCCATCCATACATCTAGACCCGATCATCCATGACATAACCAAAATAGGCACATAATCGGGCATCACCATTAACTATTCCAAATCGGAAATATTTCCGCTCTCTGTGGCAACTCATCAGCCATTATTTGAATTCCCCCTACGCTGGTCACCGGGTGGCATTAAGTATCTAGGGGTTCAAGTATCACTATCCAAATCCTCCCTGCTGGCAGATAACTATGTGACCACGGCGCAGCTCTTAGAATCAAAAATGGAACGATGGCGCAACCTCCCACTATCTCACGTGGGCACACTATCCCTAATAAAAATGATAGTGGTCCCCAAGCTCCTCTATGTCTTCGCCAATGTGCCGGTATGGGTCTGGCTAGCAATATTTCAAGAAGTTTCACTCGGCGTGCGCCAAATTCGTCCGGCACTCCGGTGCATTCCGCAAGAAGTGGTAACATAAGACCCTTCCCTATAAAAAGGGGGGCTTCGCGGCCCCAGACTTAACACTGTATTGGATCGTGGCACAGGCCCAACACGCCACACACTGGTACTCTCACTCGCACCTGCCCCCACATGTGAAACTAGAGAAACTGGCGGGAGATGGAACCAACATTATGACCCTAATACTGCATGGAACAGTCTACTGCACTCACGACCGGAGCATCGCCCATACTGTAAGTGGATCCCTATCTGGCAATTCCCGGGACTCTACCCCACACATGATAGACACCTCCTACGACACTTGGCGTACCTGGGTTATCGAGCACTAACAGATCTATACCCAGATTGTAAATTCATCACCCCTCAGACATGGCACCCAGAGCACTCTAGCTCTATATGTTGCGAAAATCAGGAGATGCATCGCTTGAACCACTGGAGGAATGGGCGGGGGAGCTGGGATTGGAAATTACTGAAGGCATGTGGAACAAAATGTGTGAACACACGCGTAAAGTTTCCCTCAATGCATGATTCAGGTGCATACAATACAAACTCCTTAACAGATTATATTACACACCACATAAAGTAGCAAAATTCACACGCACCGTGACCATCACATGTCAGAAATGCAGACCTGAAGGGGCAGGCCATGTCCATATGTTCTGGTCCTGCAATGCGATTGGTGCATTTTGGATGGAAGTGACGAAAGCACTCTCATAGATAAATGGGACCCCGGTGGACCTCAACCCACTAGCCTTGCTGTTTGGAATATGGTCCGGAGATGATGAAAAAAAAATGTCAACATTTTTAATATAAGTGCCATAGTGGCCAAAAAATGTATATTGCAATGCTGGAAGCGCCGTTCCCCCCCTACATTCAAAATGTGGCTGAAATTCCTCACTTCACTTCACTTCACTGACACAAACGGGCAAAGAGGAATACATTGGCTACCTTCCCACAACATCTCGCCCCAAAAATGTGTGGACTGAGTTCTGCAGTTATCTGAATAACAAGGACGATATCGATTGGAGATTCACCCCCTCGCCAAGCCTGCTTGGTGCCCCCTGAGTCCTGAAAACTGCATGCTCTATCGAGACCGACAGCTCACCCCCCACTGTGTACTGCTCGAACAATTGTAAGATATTTTTGTCAATGTGACACTGTAGTTCCTTTCTGTCTCTGTGAAATGCATTTTGAACCTGCCGCAACTTCCTGCCAATAAATAAAAGTAAAAAAAAAAACATCATTACAACCATTTTCTCTTTCACATCAGGCGCATCAAAAATCATTATGTCAGGTGAATATGCAACCCTTTTTGATTCTTCATCTGTGGCTTGGTTTCCACGTGAAATAAAGTCTGTTCTCTTAGTGTGCGCTGCTCACTTAACTATTGTGATGGCTACTGGCAGTTGTAGTGCTTTAATAAGCCTGTCCAATAATGTGGCGTGTTGCACCAGAGTGCCGTCTGCTCAGAGGTAGCCCCTCCTTTTCCAATGTGCTAACCCTGCATGCACGGTTGACATCATGTAGGTGGGGTTTCAGGGGAGCCAAAGTCCAAATGTGCACTCATATCCGTCTACTTGACTGTCTCTGCGTCCTTCTTCCTCATCATCGATCGAGTCTGCACGTGCTGAACTTCTCCTTGACTTGCTTCTGAATGGGTTGGGGGTGCTGTGGCTTCATTTAATTTAGCCCAGCGGGAGTGGCCTCTGCGGGACCCGGCGGCCATGGTGAAGCCGCGGGATCTGCCTCCTCCTCCTCCCCCTTTTACTTGCTGGCCTGCTGGGGCGCTGTGGCGTTCTCCCTCTCCCAGCCCCCTGTTCTCCGGACCGGGCTGGCAGGGGAACACCACCAGCTTGAGGCTGTCACAAGCCTCCCCCCCGGTCTCCCCTGGAGCGGCGGGCCCAGCCCCTGAGTGGCACTGCTGGAGCGCTCAGCGGAATCTCGATACTCCTGCCTGCCCAACTACACCCCCAACACACACCAGCTTGCCCTGTGGGCCGAGGGAGACGTGCCTCAAAACAACATACTACAGGGCTGCCCCTTGCCGGCTAATACAGCCCACTGGAGTGCTGGTAGCCCCCCTGAAGACTTAACCCTGCATGGTGGGACTGGGAAGAGGGTGTTTGCTCTGCCCAACCATACACACTGGGAGCAGGAGGACATATTCCCCTGGACACTACTGAGCTCCCCAGTCCCACCTCATCAACAACACTCAGCTCAGCACGTCCACAAAGCTACTGAGAGACACACTGGATGCATTGGAGGTCACCTGGATCCCCTCAGCCCTGCTCCAGCCACTGTGCCCACTGCCACCACAATCCATCTGCTGGACTTCTTACAATACGGCCCCCTTTGCCGCTTGACGCCCACAGTGACCATATTGTCCTCATCCTGCCACGTGCGTTCTCTCCCCCCCCAGCGGGGGCAACCACCCATATTGCCAGGCCTGGACCACCTAGCCTTCAGAGTCGGTGGCGCGTTGCCACTCTCACTGGGGGCCTCTTGACCCACGATCACCAACAAACCTGCCCAGTGAGGCGCCACTCCCCATCACTGCAATGTCTAACAGAGCATGGGGGGCCAACAAGGTTGGAGCTATGGACAAGTTTGCCAAGGCCGCACCCATGCCAGAGCAGGGCCCCTCCGCCGCAGGACATGAAGAGGCGAACATGCCGTTGGATCACCCTCAGCCTGACCTCACAACAGTGATGGAGTCCATTGCAAAAAACTTTGCAGCCTTTCATGTGAAGCTCGATGATATCAACGCAAATGTGGCCTCGCTAAAATCCAAATTAGACCAACATGGGGCCAGAATCACTAAGGCAGAAAACAGAATCGGAACCAATGAGGACAGAGTTTCTGCCCTACAAAATACGGTCACGGAGCTTGTGCGTGACATGAAGCAGGTCAAAGCTAAGTGCGATGACCTAGAATCTAGGTCGCAAAGAAACAACATTCGCATTGTGGGTGTTCCCGAATCGGCACTCAAGGGATGAATGGAACTTGCAGTCAAACAACTGCTCAAAGATCCCCTAGACAACCCTGTGCTGTCACCGCTCTTCACAGTTGAGCGAGCGCATCGCGCACTGGCACCCCGCCCCAAGCCGGGCGACTTTCCCAGACCAATAATAGCAAAGCTCTTAAGCTACAAAGACAGAGACCACATACTCCGCCTGGCTAGGGAAAAAGGGGAACTAAGGCTAGACTCACAAATCATTAGGTTCTTCCCGGACTTCTCTGTGGAGGTACAGATGGAGCAACGACAATTCGGAGGGGTGAAAAAAATGCTAAGAGATAGAAAAATCGAGTATGCAATGCTTTTCCCCACTCGCCTGAAATTCACTCACCACAACAAAATCTTCTTCTTCACGGTCCCGGATGAAGCAGTCAAGTTCATTGAGGCACAAATCCCGCTAACAGAACCGGCGGAACAACCAATGGACAACGACTAAGGTGGATGTTCCCTCAACTCTCATGATGGTCTGTCTTCTGGGTGCATCCCGTTGTTCTTCCCCCCAGTTGTTCACCCCACCCCCCCCTGCTCCACACCACTCAGAGCCAACTGTGCCCCAACGCTACCATCTTAAGAGCACCACCAATGGAAGGAGAGAACATTCTGGATCTGCTTTACTGTAGCTTTACATGCTGGGTTGGAACCCCGGCGGACCTGCCTCACCTGTATGCACCATGCTTGGGTCTAATCTGGTCAGATCTCGAGTCTCAATGATAAGTTTGTTCTTGCAACCTAATGTATCATCAGCCGTTCGAAGATATATGATGTTTCATCATGATAGTATTAACTAATGTTGGTCACACGGCAGCGGTGGCCCCCACCGCAGCTGCAATGCCTCCTCTGGCGGATTTTTTGAGTTTAAGTCCCTGTTGGGCTATTGGTCGAGCGTCGCCGAGTTGGGGATGGCGCACGATTGTCCACTCCATGGGTGGGAACTATCACACTGCTAGTTATAATTGGGCGGTGAGGGTGGGGGGTTTAAATGTTGGGGAATGTTATATAAAAATCGGCATGAAAGAGGTGACTGGTTTTGAAAAGAGGCGTGTTCAGGCTGCAGCAGCGCATAGGGTGAAAGGCAGAGACAGATCCTTCAATTGGGATGTCCCATAAACTTCTCCCATGTCTATTAAAATGATGACGTGGAATGTTCGGGGGTTAACTAATTTCACAAAGGCCAGCAGGATCACGGCATATGCGCATGGACATGGAATCAAGATACTCCTGCTGCAGGAGACGCACACTCTGAGGCACCTTGCATCAAACCTGGCACAGTCTTGGGGTCCTAATAGGTTCTATACACAATACTCCACTCAATCCAGGGGAGTGTTGACCCTGATCCACAAATCAGTAAAATTTACACTCCACACCTCCCACATAGACACGGGGGGCAGATATGTGATCCTTCATTGTACACTGGCTAATGAGGAATGCTTGCTCGTAAACTCATATGGTCCGAAAACCGACTCCCCGCAATTTTTTGAGAGGTGGCCAATCTCCTCATGAGGTATGTGGAAGTCCCCATTGTATGGGGGGGGGGCATGAACCTTAGAACAGGCAATACCAGCAGAGCCATGTCTTGCGCCGCCAAACGACTCCATACAAATATGATGTCCCTGAATCTACATGACGTATGGAGAACACTCCACCCCCAAGTGAGAGATTATTCTTTTTACTCAACAGTACACGACAGCTCTTCAAGAATAGATATGTTTCTGGTGTCGGGTTGTCGGGCGGGTAGGATAGCAGACGTCAAGATACTAGCGCGCAAACTCTCAGATCACTCCCCCGTGGTGATGCTGATCCAACTGGAGGCTGGCCCACCCACCCGCCCTGCCTGGTGTTTCAAATCCGAGGCTCTGCGTGACATAGTTTTCAAAGCCGAGATCCTATCGGATATAAACACCTTTTTTGATAGCAACAAAAGTCATGGCACATCTGAAGGAACCCGCTGGGAGGCGTTTAAAGTATATATCAGAGGGATGTGCATCTCAAGGGAGGCTGGGTTGCTAAAAGCCATAAGACAGGCCTTACACACTTACAAAACTAAGCTCAAAGCTCTAGAATGAGAACATGCCTCTACACCCACCCCGGCAACCTTGGCAAAGATTAGAGCAGAGCTTGAACTCTTTGAATCTCATGCCCTCAGCGAGGTGCGGTACTATGCTCGGCCCTTGGCGCACGGAGATATGGCGAGGGAGACAGACCTGGAAGAACCCTGGGCAGGTTGGTATGCGCAGAGGGAGGAAAGACCTGTATAGATAGCATCATAGAAGCGCAAGGCATGCAACACTGGTCCGATGAGGGCATAACTGACTCCTTTGCAGACTTTTACACTAGATTGTATGGCCCCCAGCAAGAACACACAGCCCACGACATGGATGACCTGCTTCAATGTATTCCGATGACCTTTATTTCCCAAAGCACCAGAGAACAACTTGATGCCCCGTTCATCTTGGAAGAGATAGTCCAGGTTATTTCAGACCTCCCAAAGGGCAAGGCCCCGGGCCCCAATGTGCTCACATGTACCAAGAATACGTTGCCATTTTGGCACCAATACTAAACGAAGTCTGGGCCGAGTCACTCCATCTAGCTGCCCTCCCCCGCTTCTAAAGAGAAGCCCTGATAACTGCCCTTCCCAAGACGGGAAAACCCCTAGACGAACGTGGTTCCTATAGGCCCTTATCGCTTATAAATACGGACATGAAAATCTTTGCTAAGGTAATAGTGAACAGGTTCCTCCCAATCATGCCACATCTGGTCCATGCGGACCAAAGCGGATTTGTCCCTGGGCGCTCAACTGCACTCAATAATCGCTGACTTTTCAATGTGATGTCCAGAATTGACCCGATGGCTGACGCAGTAGTGGTCACACTAGAAGCACAGAAGGCATTTGACATGGTTTCCTGGCAATTCATGTGGGCAGTGCTGGAGAAACTGGAGGTGGGACCACATATGATCTCCTACATAAAACTGCTATATACAGGACCAATGGCGAAGGTCCTGGTAAATTCCCTGACATCTTCCCCCTTTGCGTTACATAGGGGCACCCGTCAGGGTTGTCCTTTCTCCTCTATTCTATATGCGCTCGCCATTGAGCCCATGGCGGACAACGTCAGGGATCGGCACACTCACAAGGGCATACGCCTACAAGACACACAGGGAATCATTTCAATATACGCCGATGATGTACTCTTGTATGTCAGAAACCCATCCATACATCTAGACCCGATCATCCATGACATAACCAAAATAGGCACATAATCGGGCATCACCATTAACTATTCCAAATCGGAAATATTTCCGCTCTCTGTGGCAACTCATCAGCCATTATTTGAATTCCCCCTACGCTGGTCACCGGGTGGCATTAAGTATCTAGGGGTTCAAGTATCACTATCCAAATCCTCCCTGCTGGCAGATAACTATGTGACCACGGCGCAGCTCTTAGAATCAAAAATGGAACGATGGCGCAACCTCCCACTATCTCACGTGGGCACACTATCCCTAATAAAAATGATAGTGGTCCCCAAGCTCCTCTATGTCTTCGCCAATGTGCCGGTATGGGTCTGGCTAGCAATATTTCAAGAAGTTTCACTCGGCGTGCGCCAAATTCGTCCGGCACTCCGGTGCATTCCGCAAGAAGTGGTAACATAAGACCCTTCCCTATAAAAAGGGGGGCTTCGCGGCCCCAGACTTAACACTGTATTGGATCGTGGCACAGGCCCAACACGCCACACACTGGTACTCTCACTCGCACCTGCCCCCACATGTGAAACTAGAGAAACTGGCGGGAGATGGAACCAACATTATGACCCTAATACTGCATGGAACAGTCTACTGCACTCACGACCGGAGCATCGCCCATACTGTAAGTGGATCCCTATCTGGCAATTCCCGGGACTCTACCCCACACATGATAGACACCTCCTACGACACTTGGCGTACCTGGGTTATCGAGCACTAACAGATCTATACCCAGATTGTAAATTCATCACCCCTCAGACATGGCACCCAGAGCACTCTGGCTCTATATGTTGCGAAAATCAGGAGATGCATCGCTTGAACCACTGGAGGAATGGGCGGGGGAGCTGGGATTGGAAATTACTGAAGGCATGTGGAACAAAATGTGTGAACACACGCGTAAAGTTTCCCTCAATGCATGATTCAGGTGCATACAATACAAACTCCTTAACAGATTATATTACACACCACATAAAGTAGCAAAATTCACACGCACCGTGACCATCACATGTCAGAAATGCAGACCTGAAGGGGCAGGCCATGTCCATATGTTCTGGTCCTGCAATGCGATTGGTGCATTTTGGATGGAAGTGACGAAAGCACTCTCATAGATAAATGGGACCCCGGTGGACCTCAACCCACTAGCCTTGCTGTTTGGAATATGGTCCGGAGATGATGAAAAAAAAATGTCAACATTTTTAATATAAGTGCCATAGTGGCCAAAAAATTTATATTGCAATGCTGGAAGCGCCGTTCCCCCCCTACATTCAAAATGTGGCTGAAATTCCTCACTTCACTTCACTTCACTGACACAAACGGGCAAAGAGGAATACATTGGCTCCCTTCCCACAACATCTCGCCCCAAAAATGTGTGGACTGAGTTCTGCAGTTATCTGAATAACAAGGACGATATCGATTGGAGATTCACCCCCTCGCCAAGCCTGCTTGGTGCCCCCTGAGTCCTGAAAACTGCATGCTCTATCGAGACCGACAGCTCACCCCCCACTGTGTAATGCTCGAACAATTGTAAGATATTTTTGTCAATGTGACACTGTAGTTCCTTTCTGTCTCTGTGAAATGCATTTTGAACCTGTCGCAACTTCCTGCCAATAAATAAAAGTAAAAAAAAAAACATCATTACAACCATTTTCTCTTTCACATCAGGCGCATCAAAAATCATTATGTCAGGTGAATATGCAACCCTTTTTGATTCTTCATCTGTGGCTTGGTTTCCACGTGAAATAAAGTCTGTTCTCTTAGTGTGCGCTGCTCACTTAACTATTGTGATGGCTACTGGCAGTTGTAGTGCTTTAATAAGCCTGTCCAATAATGTGGCGTGTTGCACCAGAGTGCCGTCTGCTCAGAGGTAGCCCCTCCTTTTCCAATGTGCTAACCCTGCATGCACGGTTGACATCATGTAGGTGGGGTCACTGTACACTGTTACTTGCTGGTCTGCCTGTTTCTCAAGCGTGGCAATCAGCGCCACTAATTCTCCAACCTTGCTGAAAAGTGAGACGGTAGTCGTGCCCTTGACATTACTTCAAATTCCCCATTAGGCCTGTGTATACCTAAGCAGCACCGGAATCCCTTTCTCCATCAGTGTGATCGATCTTTGAAGAACCATCAAAAAAGACAATCTCCCCAGCTGCATTTTCCTTTACTCTCGTGATACCGTCATAAAATTCCTTATCATTTGAGAAATCATGCACTTGTTCATCCTCTGCCAGTGGATCAGCCACAAATGTGGCAGGGTTCACCATTTTACACCTGCCTGTTTTGATTGCTGGATTCAATATAACTACCTCATAAGCAGAAGCGCTTTGAGATGTCATTTTCTCCAAAACAGCAAACAAACCATGCTAAACAAATAACATCATGGAACACGCCATTAGTATGGTTACAGATTTCTCAATAGCAAACGCGGCTGCTGCCAACAATTGTTTGGAAGGGAAGTGACCCCAAATTACTGGGTTCAAAATCCCACTGAACTATGCTAAGGGTTTTTACCCCAATGTAATACTCTGCATGAGTACTGCTGTCATGACTGTCCCATTTGTGTGTGAGAATAAAAATAACTCCTAGGAATAATTGGGAATCCCCAAACCAGGAGCTGTGCAAATTGGCTTTTTTAATTAATCAAACCCCTCCTCCATTTCCTCAGTCCATTCAATTTTTTCCTGATTCAGCTGTGCCTTTTTCAGGGCCTGCAACAGTGGACTTGTGTATGAACTATAATAAAATACCCATGCTCTGACATCACTCCTAAAAACTGTTACATTTGCTTTGGGTCTGCGGTTTTGAGGTTTTCAAAATCGCCTCAGCCCTTTCAGGTGTAACTTTCTTTCCTTCATGTGGGATTAACTGTACTTTGTACAACACCTCTTATTGGCAATTCTGCAATCTCTCTTTGTCCACCTTATATCCCTTCTCTACTAGAATAATCATTAACTCAATCGAATCACGTCTGCACTCTTCGTCTAATGTGCTACATGCCAAAATATCATCTATATATTCCAGCACGGCACTTGGCAAATCAATATTGCTTAGGTCCATCTGCAAGACCCTATTGAAAATCGATGGTGACTACAGTATCCCTGTACTGTCGTACAGCAGCAATCGTGTACTTTTCAGCCTAGTCTGACGAAATGTAAACAATGTAAGATCTTGGGAATCTTTATGTAACGGAATTGAGAAAAACACATTTTTCAAGTGAATCGGTGTGAAATATAGCCTGGATACTACATCGGACCGTTGTCGGATAAGGACCTAGAGGACATTCTGCCTCTACAATCTGGTTAATCAGCCTCATGTCCTGAATAAAACACCACTATCCACTTATTATATTTTGCTAGGGTACACTGCGGTATTGCATGGTGACTTTGACGTCCCTAAAATGCCTTGATACATCATGGCTGATATAGTCTTGAAAATATCCTTGTATGCCTCTTATGACATGGGATACTTCCTTGCCCGAGGCAAGATTGCTCTTGGTTTCAGCCTAATCTTAACTTCTTCCACCCCTTTTAACAGGCCTATGTCATAGGGGCCCTTAGTCTATAAAGAAATTGGCACTTTCCATATCTTCATCAAAAAATGTTGGGCGATGCCGCACTATCAACATTTTCTGTGGGACGTCCCATCTTACTGTCCTGATCCAATATGTAATGCTCATTTCAAACACTATGTCATCTGACCTTTCTTCTCTAAACATATCCTCAACAGTGACGTCAGTGAATCTACATCTTTCCCCAATAGCAATCACTGTTCTCCATGGCCTTCCTCTTTCCCAACCTTCATGCATGGCCAATTCTACTATAGCTGCCTGTAGCTCCAAGGGAAAAACCTGTCCCCCCTCTTTTCCCATGGGTATCTGTGGCCTGAACAGGAATTCATCAGGTATTCTCATAATCTTGCCCACTAAATCGGGTACCCATGTTAAAAAAATGCGTACCCCATGGAGAAAAACCTCTGGTTCTAACGGTGCTCCCCACAGAGGTATTTGCCCAGTAAATGCCATGATAAATTCGCCCACTTTTAAATAATGTATTCCTGAACACACTATGCTTTCATTGGTGAAAGAGATTGTTTTATTTAGTTTCGTCATTAGATCTCTGCCCAGTATGTTAGTTGGCGTTTGCTTTGAATACAATAATGGGACAGACGTATTACATTATTTTATAAAGACTGGCATTTCCAGATAACGAAAATGTTCCCTTTCATATGCAAGACCGAGTTGCCCCTGTGTCTACTAAAAAAGGAAAGGGTTTGCCTCATATGGTGACGTCAACACTTGGTTCCTCTTGAGGATTGTGCATCACAGATAGTACTGAACATATCAAGTCACCCTGTGAGATGTCCTATGGTGGGTACATACTTATTCCCGTACCTGTAAAAGGGTTCCTTCCCATGACAGTGACACCCCCTACTCTAAGAGTCAAACTGTCCTGTGTTTGCGCTCTGCTGTATTTGTATGGGTGTGTGCTGTGACTGCCCTTGCGGTAGATTCAATGGTGCTTGCTGTGGTTGCAAAGCCTGCTGTGTGTGTGGTACCTGTATTTGATACACTGCCTGATCTTGGGCAAAGCCGTCCCTACTTTGTGGGCTATATGCTAGCGGATAAGCTGCCCCCCCCCTTGAGAATTTCCCATTCTGCACAAATCCTTGGCTCCCACAGGTTCTCACAAGGTGCCCTGTAATTCCACATGTCCAAACGCAGAAGGGAATCTCGTAACTTGCCCTCCCTGCATGCCTTGTTTATCATTCTGCATATTTTGAAAACCAAAAATGAACTATTCTGAAAGCCCCCTCATCTGCAGAATCCTCCCTCCTCATCCGCGGAATCCTCCCCTGCTTCTCAGCATAATTCTGATCTCTCCTTGATCTGACTGCCATTGGTTATTCACCTGCGACATGCCTGATGCCTGTTGTGATCCTGGCCCTTCTCCACTAGTCAGCATCGACCCTTCTATAGCATATTTTGACAGCTTTTTCTGTACTAACTTAGCTTGCTAGCATTCTCTATCTTTCAATTTTTCTCTTGCAACAATCACCAATGGTGCGCAATGGTCAGCTGTATTTCTGGCCATGGTTTTGCCTCCATACCCATCAGCTTCTTGAGCTGTCCTAACACCTGGTCTGGCAACCCCTGACATAGTATATGATAGAATACAGGAATAGATTTTCCGCACAGCTCCCGCGTTTCCATAGACCACTGTTCTTGAAAATTCTGAATGTAAGCAACCGGATCCTCCCCTTCCTGCATCTTATGTGCCATTATAATTCCCATATCTGACATATCAGGATACTGCAGTCTAAGCGCGTTCGTGACTATTGCTGTACAATTATTAAATGGTGCTCCATCATGTGCTGCATTATGTGCTGTGAAATTTGCGTACCGTGTTCTCGTCGAAATTTCGTCTTCCCTTTCCCCAAGGATAGCTGCTGGAAGACCCTTAATGTCCCCCTATAGCTAACTTGTTTCCTCCTGTCATTTTATCTAATTCATATACCGATTTCCGAGTGCCCAAAGCCAAACTCAGGAGCTTACACCTTAGGTTATTCTAATCTGGGAACACAGGATATACTGTGGACTGGCCCCTCCTTTTTCTAACAAGGGAAACTGTGAGATCCCAAAATCGCAATCCGCTTCTATTGTCTGCCTATCCATAGTAGGGTCAATGGTTCCTGATCGCTGTCTTCCCGGTAATGACCTTAGTCTGCTCACATAGGGTGGTGAGTCACCCCTCTCACTAAGTGGTCACTGTTTAGGTCGCTGCGGCCGCACCATCTGCTCTGGCATTCTTTCTTAGGGCAGGTCCAAATCCGACCACCTCACTTCCTTGTCTATCTGAAAACATCCCTTGGGACCACATTCACCACCACCCTCCTCCCCACAGAAGGTTTCCCTTTCTTCGTATGACATATCCCCAACTCTTATGACTCTCCTTCTTCTTGTCTATGTTCAGAGTCAGCCTGTCCAAAGACAAGGCTCTAAGCTCGAGGCTGAACAGCCCCCTCTTCTCATTACTGGACAATTTCAGATCGATTGTATTTTCCTTTATTTCCCAATTCACATTTTGCCCTCATTTCTTGATAAGCTTTTTATATTCTGTCTTCAATATTTCCTAGCTCAAAATTCTCCTCTAGATTTACTGTAGAGGGTCCTGGCATAGGTTCTTGTGACGAGAGGAACTCCTCTATTTCCTCCCATGCCACTACTGGATTTGGTTCCCTTGGCTCTCTTTCAATGCAATCAATGTTGCTGGTCCTCTCCCTGTTCTTTCATTCCATTTCCTCCTCAGATTCTCTTTGTTTCTTCGCTTCCTCCCTAACTCTACCCTCCTCCTATCTTTTTGCTCCCCTTCTCTCATTTGCCCTCCGCACCTTGTCATCTTTGTGTCTTCGCATTTTTTTATCCCTCAATTTCTGTTCTTCCTCTTCTTCTCTTCTCTTTTCTAGCCTGTCTCGTTCTTCGATCGCTCTCTGCCTGTTTTCATATGTCTTTACTTGTCTGCTATTTCTTTCTTAACTGTTCTTCCTGATACATTTGCTCTCGTCTCAGTCTATTCTTCTTTTTAGATGTCTTCTTTCAATCGTTTCTCTCATTCCCTGTCCTTTTTATCTTGCTTGTCTTGATCTTGCCCTTGCTGTACTTCCTTGATGCTCTTTCCATCAAGATTGAGCATTATATGACCCCCATCCATTCATTCTGTATGAGCGCTAAATCGTCAGTTTTGTCTTTTTCTCCTTTCCATCTCTTTATTTCTTGTTATATATCTAAGGTCATACTCTGTCATTCACTCCTTTCTTTGTCCCATAAGACTTTAGAGATCACATCCCTTTCTGGAGTTTTTTCTGGACTCTCATCTCTACTATACTCTCGCGGCTTATGCATCGGATTAGTGTATCCTGCCACTGCTTTAAGCTCACTTAATGGATACACTCCTTTGTCTTTCGTTCTATCGCCATTTAATTCAGGTGCGATAGGGGGAGGAGAAGGCGCAACACCCCCCTATTTACACAGGTTAAGCATCTTCCCTTTCCTCCTAGTACAATTTCCAAAGCTCTAGGCTAGCTAACCTTTTTTATAACTTATTTCCCATGTATGCTTTGTGCAGGTATGTGGTCATGCGTTGTAAAACCGCATTTGACAGTGATCCCCTTGTGGCCATGGCATGAACATTTTATCTGCCCCGCCCTTAAACCATTCTGCATTATACTGCTTAAGCTTGGGTGCATGTTTTGACAGCTGTTTGCACAGGTGCATGAGCAGAGTAACATCTTCGATCATGAGTAGTCACACTCGAGTGTCAATACTTACCGTTATTTTACACGGGTTCGCACTTTTCTTCAAACTACCTGCTTGGTCAATACATTTAATAACTAAATATATAAATATTCCACTCTTAGCCTTTTACCACAATCTATTAGTTGTTGCTCCTCGACATTTCATAATTTCCTTGATACAAACAATACATACAATATACAGACAGACAGACTGGCCGGCCCCCCCATATATTTCTGCCAATGCTCCTCGTGGCTATTCTCACCCCTAAAATTACTCCAATCGGAGTGTGAATTGTTTTCTTTAACAGATCTATCTGTTTGTAGCCTATGTTTATCCACTTAGATTTTTAAAACAACTCCTAGACGTCCTTGATGTAGGATTCTGGGTTTATTTTATGGATCGCTCCATATCCACAATGAAATACTTCTCTTCGTCATTTACTCAAAATACTCAACCAACCCTCTGTTACTCTTTCCCCATTATCACTTTCCCCATTGAAGACAAAATAATTTTTGCCACCTTTCTCAATCTACTCACCATTTGCTTTTTGACTCCTGACCCTCAGGATCGTCTCCTTCTCAACCTTAGTCTTCGGTCCACTCAGCTACCTGTCAAAACTGGAAGGGGTATTCCGTGAAAGAGGGACCGTCCCAACTGCTTCGATTGCCTTGCAAGATCTTGATTTTGGCCGGTATCTACAGGAATCCTTGCGGTCCTCCAGTTAAATGACAGAGGACATACGGTATTTCTGAGACCCTTAAAAGCCTACTGGGTCGACAGGTCTTGAACCATCATCTCTCTGCTACCACATGAACCTATAGACCTAGGGCCCTTTAAGACAAGGTAGCAATACATAAAGATAGATGGGAATGCAGAATTACTCAAACATCAATAATCAAACGGACTCAGGAAGTTGGCAGAACTTGGTGCTGTTTTTTTTGCAATTATCTAAAACAGGGAGTTGCAACGTACATCAACGGATGTTCGCTCTAATTCTCTCAGCACATGTTATAAAAAATACAACTTTTATGGTAAAAACTCATCATCTGTGATGTCACACTATGAGGCAAAGTACAAAAAACTACTTGGGGATGTGATAGGCTTACAGGGAACATCTAGGTATATATTCTATAAGGATGGGGAAAGTTATTGGGTGTTAGGTGGGCAACTCAGCCCATCCCAAGTGCAAGTCATCTTCCGTGTCACACTAATACTCAACACTTTATTGGTTAGACAAACTATAGGGCTCTTTGATACGTGGCGCTCTACCATTGGTTTGGCATCCTTGCACCCTTCTGGAATATTCCACATGCTAGCAGCACCCATTCGGCGTGGGCATGCCTCCTTTCCCAATTAGGCCAACATCTTTGATTACTCTTACAGTCTGCCAGTCAATTAAGGCTTTGAACTTGGCCTTGAAGAAGTTCTCTGTGCCTGAGAATAAAAGGGAGTATCTTCTTGGTTTAGGTGTAGCTCCTCCCAGTGTCTATTTTGATCTGACCATGTGACTGGAGACCATGTTTCTGAGCTCTTTTCTGCTTTTAATACTATGAAATGATGAATTTTTGACGCCTTCAGCGTTTCTCCATTCCACCTCAAACAGAAGTTTGTTTCTTTCCTTTCCCATGTCGATGTAACTACTGGATGAAAAACCAGGCTCACGGTGGCTTCAACTTCTTGATGATGGGCCACCTAAACCTTTCTTGAATTTCTTCTCTGCCATCAGTAATTTTCCAACTGCGCACACTGAAAAATCCTTTCCAATCACGGGGTTACAGGCCCTGCTAAAGGTCATCATGGAGTATCCAGGTTCTATACATTCCTATGTATATACATTGGCGCGTCAACGCAAAATTTTCACTATGTAGTCAGCCTTAAGATAACTTTGTCTACTTGCATTACACTATCTGTACAAGTATAAACTGATTTGTGTTTCCTTCAGTGTTTCTGTAGCATGAGCATCTTCATCTCGAACCAAAAATGTTGCTCAGCTTTGACACCTCCTCTTCAGATCTCTTAGAACGTCTTTGTTCTTTGACCTTGTGCATCTTTTCTGGGTGTGTCAGCTCTGCTTCACATGACATCACCAGTCTTCTCTTTGACAAACGTTCACTCTTCTTCTAGGACTTTTTCCAGAAGGCCATTACTTCTTCGTGAATGCATATAGGGTTTTGTGAATGGATACCTTGTTTCCAGGATTCTCTGTGGTACAGGCATCCTCTGTGGTACTGCACGTGTTGAAATTTCCAGCTCCAAACATACAGGTAGCAATGGGGTGAACCTTTTCGGTGGAGGTACTTGACTCCACCTCTACAGGTGGGTGGTAATCACTCCAAATGAGGTGAGTAGAGGTTAAGAAAGGTGGCTTTTCTTTTTTTCTTTTTACTTTTATTTATTAGTCGAAACAGCAGCAGGCACAAACCACTGTACAACGCCAATCAGGCTGTTTTGATGATATCAAGACAAGGAGAGGAACAGAGAAAGATAAACAATGTAGTGTTAGGGCCAGGGGTTGTAGTGTTAGGCCATTTCAGGCCTGAACAGTGCTAAACCGTGTTGCCAAAGCCAGACCATGTTTTATTGCTATCCTCAGGCAGTATGTCATGGATATAAGGCAGTGAATGCAGAGGGTCATGTAGTGGACTCCACCAGTCAAAGAGTGTAAAGCCTGAATGGAAATTTGCATCTGGCACTCCTGCTTGAATGCGTGTGGCTTGGTTGATCGGATGTGTGCAAGTAGCATGCAGAGAGTTGCTTGCCTCTACAGATAGAATCGCGTCAATGAGGAGTCAATGAGGAGATAGGCAACTTAGGCATTGGTACAGGTACAATGGTTTTCTTTTATTCTGATCAGATGGCCAAAATGAAGAGGGTTAAGTGGTGGGCGGGGTGGTGCAAATAGGGAGGAATCTTCTTAGGCCTCTGAATGAGCCTGATGATTCTCTTTGTTTGGGTCACACCAGTACAATGCAAAGGTTCATGTCCTTAATTCTTCCAACCAGCTACTAGCAGGCCTGCATGGAGAATTGCAGCAAGATCATCTGTGGCTCGTTGTTGATGGGAGAGGAGGTGAGTGTGGGGAGAGGTGAAGGGATCCTCAAAGTAAGGAGGATTATCAATGTCAAGTGTAGACATTGAGACCTCACTGTGGGCACCATGGCTTACTTTGTTATGGTGATGTCCGCGATGCCTAGGGTGACCTGGCGACTTTCTTCAAATCGACTTACCACAGTCTGAATACTGTCTGTTGGCTCACCTGTAGGAGTGCTTGATTACTACCAGTCTCATTGGGTTGCTGGAGGAATAGGGGCAGTGTGGGTAGAGGTGCAGGCCCCTGCAGACACGATTTCCATGCTCAGAAATCTGATTGATGGTTTCTTTGTTTCCATAACAGGACCTGTTGCAGAGGGTCACATGGCAGATTACACCAATCACGGAGTGCCAGCCATGTGTGGTTAATGTGTAGTTGGGAATGACATATGCATGCCAAGCTAGTGATGGGAACACTCTATATTATTTACTCTTTTCTCATATTTCCTGGCTCTTGTTAACACCACTGATCCTAGTGTTTGAAAGCTGCAGAGGAATTCACCCAAAGTCTGGATGGAGGGTAAGTGCAGGAAGCCAGGGAATCTTAATGCAGAGTAATGTATAGGAAAGTGTCCCCAGCTCCCATGATCACAAATACACAATGTAAGGACAGTGTGCATACATCCAGGCTAACACTCAATAAACACACCACCTTGATGAGGTGTACTGCATCTGTAGAGTAACTAGTGCCCAGGTTTGCCCTAGTTTTAGATAGCGCAAAGCATATATTTTAAGTAAGGGTATGAAATAAAAGTATTTACAAGTAGACAGGGTGTGCAGACCCTATACTCAGTCAAGACTGCGTACTATGTATAAATATATATGTCCATTCATAGGCTTTATTTCAACAGTAAAAGTAATCAAAGCAACACTACATATATACATCACAATGCAGTTCTAAAAAAGTTAATTAATACCTCATAATTACAATAGAATTTAAAAGGCGGGGGGTTGACATAGCAACCCAAGAGTAAATCAAACAATAATTGCCATGGGGTGGCTGGGCTGACTTCCCAATGGACTCTCCAGATCAAATAGTTACTTGTTGCATAGACAGCTAAAACATGTGTGGTGTCCAAACATTTGGCTTAGGCTGCAACTGTTGTCCTGCAGCCACGGTTCAGAAATAGTGGCTTCAGGAAGCGTTTCTCAATGGCATAGTCTTGGGAAACAGTATTTCATATTGTCAGAGATCTTCAATGGGATAGCCAATGAAGGCGCATGCTGGGGAAAGGGCATTATTCCATTTATGTAAAAGTGCAGCTGTGGCCAAGATCCCAAGACGGAACTTTAGATATGCAGTCCCGTCCCACCTTGAGGTGACATACTCCAGATACTCTTCGCAGTCAACATGTTCCGTACTAGGAAAGCAGCGACTCAGAGGATCTGGATTTCCTCAGGATATCACTCTCCATCTTGAGCCCCGCAGCACTCTTTATCACATCCTTAGATACAGATGTCATGACGGAAGGGTTCAACCAATATTCCCCAAGGCCCAGCTCAGCCAAAGTGTTTTTTACATGGGCCGTCCACTTCAGGGAATTGCTCCCTTGCTGTGACAGGACATCCAGGAGTGCCTTTTGCTATTTACAAAAGTTATTATTTGACCATATGCTGGCCCACTACAAAACAGGACCAAGTTTACAGATTGAATCGAACCATTGCAACCCTGTCTCAAGCAACACTGGGATGTTCGGTGCATTGATAAGCAGTCCAAGGATGTTTTTCAAAAATGTATTCTCTGTCACTACCAGGGGTGCAATATCCATTTCCCCTCAAAGTTCAGCCCCATATAGTGTGGCTTGGTGTGCCTGGACTTTGTATGCCTACAGCGAGACTTGTATCACACTGTTACCATGTTCATTAGTGCACCTCGCAAAGGCTCTGCAATACCTGGCCAGTGTAATTTTGGCCTTCTCAACCTGAAGTGTCCACTCACAGGACGCCATGACTCTAACCCACGGGAGCCCATATGCTACAACCTGTTCAATCTGACTGAACTCCAGGGTGAGTCTAATGGCCTTCTGTTTCTTCCTAACATTAGCTTAGAAAATGATAGCCTTAGTTAGTGAAGATGCAAAACAGTTTGGGGGCCAGAACACATCCTTGGCGAACCCCCTTCTGAATATCAATGCTGCGAGTAGTACTACCATCAACTCCCCAATGTACCAATTCATAGGCCGATTCATGGAATAATTAGCGCGGCGCAAGTGGCCAAAAACGTGCGAATCGCAGTGGAATAGCGAAAATCGCAGTGCAAGTGCGCAAATCGCACGAAAAGCAGCGCACATCGATTCATGGAAGGCTGTGCGCGAGAAAACCTTCAGATGTGCGATAAAAAAGTGCACGGCGCATGTTGGCGCACAGGCCATCTAACTGCGTGCGCCAGGTCACAGCGAAAATCGCACAGGCCACAGCGAAAATCGCACATAGCGCGGCGCACGCAACACAAGTAGGCGGAAAACGGGGCGTAACACTCGGAATGGGGAACAACTTGCCAAAATGTGGGCGTCACGGTGGAAGTACAGGGCACAAGTGCGCAGAACGCCCACACGCTCGCCTACAACACGTATTCATGGAATAGAATAGGGGAAAAAAGCGCACGCTCAAACCAGCGTACAGGCACAAGCACGACCGCCACAAGAAAGCAGGCGGTAGCGTCTCTGCGCCTGTAAGAAATGTACGCCAAAAGGTGCGCCAACAAATAGCACCTATATACTGCCATGATGAATGTCCTATACTGTGGCCCTCCAGGACAAATGACGTGCAAAGGGGTACCCACAAACACGGACACCCGCTGACAAAAAATACGTGTGCGTGTATACCGGGGTGCGCGGGAAGTCTCACACGCGATTTGGCCGTGTACGTGGATTTCAGGGGTGCGCGGGAATTTCCACACGCGATTTGGCCGGGTACGTGGATTTCAGGGGTGCGCGAGAAGTTCCACACGCGATTTGGCTGGGTACGTGGATTTCAGGGGTGTGCGGGAAGTTCCACACGCGATTTGGCCGGGTACGTGGATTTCAGGGGTGCGCGGGAAGTTCCACACTCGATTTGTCAGGGTACGTGAATTCCAGGGGTTTACGGGAAGTTACACACGCGATTTGTCAGGGTACGCGGATTACAGGGGTGCGCGGGAAGTTCCACACGCGATTTGGCCGTGTACGTATAGTACAGGGGTGCGCGGGAAGTTCCACACGCGATTTGGCCGTGTACGTGGATAACAGGGGTGCGCGGGAAGTTCCAGTGCAGGGGCACCCTCCACCAGGCCACCACCCATGTCTCCCACCACCCCCACCCCCCAGCAGTGCAGGGGCACCCTCCACCAGGCCCCCACCCATGTCTCCCACCACCCCCACCCCCCAGCAGTGCAGGGACAGCCTCCACCAGGCCCCCACTCAAGTCTCCCACCACCCCCACCCCCCAGCCAGCAGGGGCAGCCTCCACCAGGCCACGGTGGAAGTACAGGGCACAAGTGCGCGGAACGCCCACACGCTCGCCTACAACACGTATTCATGGAATAGAATAGGGGAAAAAAGCGCACGCTCAAACCAGCGTACAGGCACAAGCACGACCGCCACAAGAAAGCAGGCGGTAGCGTCTCTGCGCCTGTAAGAAATGTACGCCAAAAGGTGCGCCAACAAATAGCACCTATATACTGCCATGATGAATGTCCTATACTGTGGCCCTCCAGGACAAATGACGTGCAAAGGGGTACCCACAAACACGGACACCCGCTGACAAAAAATACGTGTGCGTGTATACCGGGGTGCGCGGGAAGTCTCACACGCGATTTGGCCGTGTACGTGGATTTCAGGGGTGCGCGGGAATTTCCACACGCGATTTGGCCGGGTACGTGGATTTCAGGGGTGCGCGAGAAGTTCCACACGCGATTTGGCTGGGTACGTGGATTTCAGGGGTGTGCGGGAAGTTCCACATGCGATTTGGCCGGGTACGTGGATTTCAGGGGTGCGCGGGAAGTTCCACACGCGATTTGTCAGGGTACGTGAATTCCAGGGGTTTACGGGAAGTTACACACGCGATTTGTCAGGGTACGCGGATTACAGGGGTGCGCGGGAAGTTCCACACGCGATTTGGCCGTGTACGTATAGTACAGGGGTGCGCGGGAAGTTCCACACGCGATTTGGCCGTGTACGTGGATAACAGGGGTGCGCGGGAAGTTCCAGTGCAGGGGCACCCTCCACCAGGCCACCACCCATGTCTCCCACCACCCCCACCCCCCAGCAGTGCAGGGGCACCCTCCACCAGGCCCCCACCCATGTCTCCCACCACCCCCACCCCCCAGCAGTGCAGGGACAGCCTCCACCAGGCCCCCACTCAAGTCTCCCACCACCCCCACCCCCCAGCCAGCAGGGGCAGCCTCCACCAGGCCACGGTGGAAGTACAGGGCACAAGTGCGCGGAACGCCCACACGCTCGCCTACAACACGTATTCATGGAATAGAATAGGGGAAAAAAGCGCACGCTCAAACCAGCACACAGTCACAAACACGACTGCCACAAGAAAGCAAGCGGTAGCGTCTCTGCGCCTGTAAGAAAAGTAAGCCAAAAGGTGCGCCAACAAATAGCACTTATATACTGCCATGATGAATGTCCTATACTGTGGCCCTCCAGGACAAATGACGTGCAAAGGGGTACCCACAAACACGGACACCCGCTGACAAAAAATACGTGTGCGTGTATACCGGGGTGCGCGGGAAGTCTCACACGCGATTTGGCCGTGTACGTGGATTTCAGGGGTGCGCGGGAATTTCCACACGCGATTTGGCCGGGTACGTGGATTTCAGGGGTGCGCGAGAAGTTCCACACGCGATTTGGCTGGGTACGTGGATTTCAGGGGTGTGCGGGAAGTTCCACATGCGATTTGGCCGGGTACGTGGATTTCAGGGGTGCGTGGGAAGTTCCACACGCGATTTGTCAGGGTACGTGAATTCCAGGGGTTTACGGGAAGTTACACACGCGATTTGTCAGGGTACGCGGATTACAGGGGTGCGCGGGAAGTTCCACACGCGATTTGGCCGTGTACGTATAGTACAGGGGTGCGCGGGAAGTTCCACACGCGATTTGGCCGTGTACGTGGATAACAGGGGTGCGCGGGAAGTTCCAGTGCAGGGGCACCCTCCACCAGGCCACCACCCATGTCTCCCACCACCCCCACCCCCCAGCAGTGCAGGGGCACCCTCCACCAGGCCCCCACCCATGTCTCCCACCACCCCCACCCCCCAGCAGTGCAGGGACAGCCTCCACCAGGCCCCCACTCAAGTCTCCCACCACCCCCACCCCCCAGCCAGCAGGGGCAGCCTCCACCAGGCCACGGTGGAAGTACAGGGCACAAGTGCGCGGAACGCCCACACGCTCGCCTACAACACGTATTCATGGAATAGAATAGGGGAAAAAAGCGCACGCTCAAACCAGCACACAGGCACAAACACGACTGCCACAAGAAAGCAGGCGGTAGCGTCTCTGCGCCTGTAAGAAAAGTGCGCCAAAAGGTGCGCCAACAAATAGCACTTATATACTGCCATGATGAATGTCCTATACTGTGGCCCTCCAGGACAAATGACGTGCAAAGGGGTACCCACAAACACGGACTCCCGCTGACAATAAATACGTGTGCGTGTATACCGGGGTGCGCGGGAAGTCTCACACGCGATTTGGCCGTGTACGTGGATTTCAGGGGTGCGCGGAAATTTCCACACGCGATTTGGCCCGGTACGTGGATTTCAGGGGTGCGCAGGAAGTTCCACACGCGATTTGGCCGGGTACGTGGATTTCAGGGGTGTGCGGGAAGTTCCACACGCAATTTGGCCGGGTATGTGGATTTCAGGGGTGCGCGGGAAGTTCCACACGCGATTTGTCAGGGTACGTGAATTCCAGGGGTTTGCGGGAAGTTCCACACGCGATTTGTCAGGGTACGCGGATTACAGGGGTGCGCGGGAAGTTCCACACGCGATTTGGCAGTGTACGTATAGTACAGGGGTGCGCGGGAAGTTCCACACGCGATTTGGCCGTGTACGTGGATTACAGGGGTGCGCGGGAAGTTCCACACACGATTTGTCAGGGTACGCGGATTTCAGGGGTGCGCGGGAAGTTCCACACGCGAATTGGCCGGGTACGTGGATTTCAGGGGTGCGCGGGAAGTTCCACACGCGATTTGGCCGTGTACGTGGATTACAGGGGTGCGCGGGAAGTTCCACACGCGATTTGGCCGGGTACGTGGATTTCAGGGGTGCGCGGGAAGTTCCACACGCGATTTGGCTGGGCACGTGTATGACAGGGGTACGTGGGAAAATCTACACGCGATTCGGCTGTGTGCTCCCAGGTATTCCCTGTACACCCTCCACGGCCCCTGCAGGCAGCACACACCACAGGGGACTACCCTGCACACCTGCTCATGTCACCCAGCACCCCCACCCCCCAGCCACCAGGGGCAGCCTCCACCAGGCCCCCACTCATGTCTCCCACCGCCCCCACCCCCCAGCCAGCAGGGGCAGCCTCCACCAGGCCACCACTCATGTCTCCCACCACCCCCACCCCCCAGCCACCAGGAGCAGCCTCCACCAGGCCACCACCCATGTCCCCTATCACCACCACCCCCCAGCAGTGCAGGGGCACCCTCCACCAGGCCCCCACTCATGTGTCCCACAACCCCCACCCCCCAGCCACCAGGAGCACCCACCACCAGGCCCCCACCCATGTCTCCCACCCCCACCCCCCAGCAGTGCAGGGGCACCCTCCACCAGGCCCCCACCCATGTCTCCCACCACCCCCACCCCCCAGCAGTGCAGGGACAGCCTCCACCAGGCCCCCACTCATGTCTCCCACCACCCCACCCCCCAGCCAGCAGGGGCAGCCTCCACCAGGCCACCACTCATGTCTCCCACCACCCCCACCCCCCAGCCACCAGGGGCAGCCTCCACCAGGCCACCACCCATGTCCCCTATCACCACCACCCCCCAGCAGTGCAGGGGCACCCTCCACCAGGCCCCCACTCATGTCTCCCACCACCCCCACCCCCCAGCCACCAGGGGCAGCCTCCACCAGGCCCCCACTCATGTCTCCCACCACCCCCACCCCCCAGCCAGCAGGGGCACCCTCCACCAGGCCCCCACCCATGTCTCCCACCACCCCCACCCCCCAGCAGTGCAGGGACAGCCTCCACCAGGCCCCCACTCATGTCTCCCACCACCCCCACCCCCCAGCCAGCAGGGGCAGCCTCCACCAGGCCACCACTCATGTCTCCCACCACCCCCACCCCCCAGCCACCAGGGGCAGCCTCCACCAGGCCACCACCCATGTCCCCTATCACCACTACCCCCCAGCAGTGCAGGGGCACCCTCCACCAGGCCCCCACTCATGTCACCCACCACCCCCACCCCTGAGCCACCAGGGGCAGCCTCCACCAGGCCCCCACTCATGTCTCCCAACACCCCCACCCCCCAGCCAGAAGGGGCACCCTCCACCAGGCCCCCACTCATGTCTCCCACCACCCCCACCCCCCAGCAGTGCAGGGGCACCCTCCACCAGGCCCCCACCCATGTCTCCCACCACCCCCACCCCGCAGCAGTGCAGGGACAGCCTCCACCAGGCCCCCACTCATGTCTCCCACCACCCCCACCCCCCAGCCAGCAGGGGCAGCCTCCACCAGGCCACCACTCCTGTCTCCCACCACCCCCACCCCCCAGCCACCAGGGGCAGCCTCCACCAGGCCACCACCCATGTCCCCTATCACCACCACCCCCCAGCAGTGCAGGGGCACCCTCCACCAGGCCCCCACTCATGTCTCCCACCACCCCCACCCCCCAGCCACCAGGGGCAGCCTCCACCAGGCCCCCACTCATGTCTCCCACCACCCCCACCCCCCAGCCAGAGGGGCACGCTCCACCAGGCCCCCACCCGTGTCTCCCACCACCCCCACCCCCCAGCAGTGCAGGGGCAGCCTCCACCAGGCCCCCACTCATGTCTCCCACCCACCCCCACCCCCCAGCCACCATGGGCACCCTCCACCAGGCCCACACTCATGTCTCCCACCCCCCCACCCCCAGCAGTGCAGGGGCAGCACCACGGGCCCCCACGCATGTCTCCCACCACCCCCACCCCCCAGCCACCAGGGGCACCCTCCACATGGCCCCCACTCATGTCTCCCACCACCCCCACCCCCCAGCCACCAGGGGCAGCCTCCACCAGGCCCCCACTCATGTCTCCCACCACCCCCACCCCCCAGCAGAGCAGGGGCACGCTCCACCAGGCCCCCACTCATGTCTCCCACCACCCCCACCCCCCAGCCACCAGGGGCACCCACCACCAGGCCCCCACCCATGTCTCCCACACCCCCACCCCCCAGCAGTGCAGGGGCACCCTCCACCAGGCCACCACCCATTTCTCCCACCACTCCCACCCCCCAGCAGTGCAGGGGCACCCTCCACCAGGCCCCCGACCATGTCTCCCACCACCCCCACCCCCCAGCAGTGCAGGGGCACCCTCCACCAGGCCCCCACTCATGTTTCCCACCACCCCCACCCCCCAGCCAGCAGGGGCAACCCCCACCAGGCCCCCACTCATGTCCCCTATCACCACCACCCCCAGCAGTGCAGGGGCACCCTCCACCAGGCCCCCACCCATGTCCCCTATCACCACCACCCCCCAGCAGTGCAGGGGCAGCCTCCACCAGGCCCCCACCCATGTCCCCTATCACCACCATCCCCCAGCAGTGCAGGGGCACCCTCCACCAGGCCCCCACCCATGTCCCCTATCACCACCACCCCCCAGCAGTGCAGGGGCAGCCTCCACCAGGCCCCCACCCATGTCCCCTATCACCACCATCCCCCAGCAGTGCAGGGGCACCCTCCACCAGGCCCCCACCCATGTCTCCCACCACCCCCACCCCCCAGCCAGCAGGGGCACCCTCCACCAGGCCCCCACTCATGTCTCCCACCCACCCCCACCTCCAGCCACCATGGGCACCCTCCACCAGGCCACCACTCATGTCTCCCACCACCCCCACCCCCCAGCAGTGCAGGGGCACCCTCCACCAGGCCCCCACTCATGTCTCCCACCACCCCCACCCCCCAGCCACCAGGGGCAGCCTCCACCAGGCCCCCACTCATGTCTCCCACCCACCCCCACCTCCAGCCACCATGGGCACCCTCCACCAGGCCCCCACTCATGTCTCCCACCCCCCCACCCCCCAGCAGTGCAGGGGCAGCACCACCAGGCCCCCACGCATGTCTCCCACCACCCCCAGCCACCAGGGGCACCCTCTACCAGGCCCCCACTCATGTCTCCCACCACCCCCACCCCCCAGCCACCAGGGGCAGCCTCCACCAGGCCCCCACTCATGTCTCCCACCACCCCCACCCCCCAGCAGTGCAGGGGCACCCTCCACCAGGCCCCCACTCATGTCTCCCACCACCCCCACCCCCCAGCCACCAGGGGCACCCACCACCAGTCCCCCACCCATGTCTCCCACCCCCCCACCCCCAGCAGTGCAGGGGCACCCTCCACCAGGCCACCACCCATGTCTCCCACCACCCCCACCCCCCAGCAGTGCAGGGGCACCCTCCACCAGGCCCCCACCCATGTCTCCCACCACCCCCCAGCACTGCAGGGGCACCCTCCACCAGGCCCCCACTCATGTTTCCCACCACCCCCACCCCCCAGCCAGCAGGGGCAGCCTCCACCAGGCCCCCACTCATGTCCCCTATCACCACCACCCCCCAGCAGTGCAGGGGCACCCTCCACCAGGCCCCCACCCATGTCCCCTATCACCACCACTCCCCAGCAGTGCAGGGGCAGCCTCCACCAGGCCCCCACCCATGTCCCCTATCACCACCACCCCCCAGCAGTGCAGGGGCACCCTCCACCAGGCCCCCACTCATGTCTCCCACCACCCCCACCCCCCAGCCACCAGGGGCACCCACCACCAGGCCCCCACCCATGTCTCCCACCACCCCCACCCCCCAGCCAGCAGGGGCACCCTCCACCAGGCCCCCACTCATGTGTCCCACCACCCCCACCCCCCAGCCAGCAGGGGCAGCCTCCACCAGGCACCCACTCATGTCTCCCACCACCCTCACCCCCCAGCCAGCAGGGGCAGCCTCCACCAGGCCACCACTCATGTCTTCCACCACCCCCACTCCCCCAGCCACCAGGGGCAGCCTCCACCAGGCCACCACCCATGTCCCCTATCACCACCACCCCCCAGCAGTGCAGGGGCACCCTCCACCAAGCCCCCACTCATGTTTCCCACCACCCCCACCCCCCAGCCAGCAGGGGCAGCCTCCACCAGGCCCCCACTCATGTCCCCTATCACCACCCCCCCAGCAGTGCAGGGGCACCCTCCACCAGGCCCCCACCCATGTCCCCTATCACCACCACCCCCCAGCAGTGCAGGGGCAGCCTCCACCAGGCCCCCACCCATGTCCCCTATCACCACCCCCCCAGCAGTGCAGGGGCAGCCTCCACCAGGCCCCCACCCATGTCCCCTATCACCACCACCCCCAGCAGTGCAGGGGCACCCTCCACCAGGCCCCCACTCATGTCTTCCACCACCCCCACCACCCAGCCAGCAGGGGCACCCTCCACCAGGCCCCCACTCATGTCTCCCACCACCCCCACCGACCAGCCACCATGGGCACCCTTCACCAGGCCCCCACTCATGTCCCCCTGCACCCCCACCCCCCAGCAGTGCAGGGGCACCCTCCACCAGGCCCCCACGCAAGTCTCCCACCCACCCCCACCCCCAGCCACCATGGGCAGCCCCCACCAGGTCCTCACAATCCCAAAACATGTGCGTTATGGTCAGCCTCCACAGCCAAAAAGCCCTACCAAGTAACCCATTCACCCACATGGAAATGGAAATTACATGTTACACCCCCAATGTTCATAAACCTAATGAACCCATGTCCGTCACACACAATGGTTGCAATTGAATGGGAAAACACCCAACATGACATCCATGAAACCAATGAGATGATACCACACAGTGAAGTATGAAAACAAAATTGTATATTAAAAAAAAGAATGCAAAAGAAATTAAACAAACTACAATGGGAATGAAAAAAAGATACCCCGTTTAAAAAAATAAAACCACCAAATCCTAATCCAAAAAAATGTTGTCCAAAGTCAAATGAAAAATAAAATCAATCCAATGAACTATGTACAAAACATCCAAGGGTCCATGAGCCCAACTGAACAAAGGAAACCTACAAAAAACCCTAACTAAAATGCAACTATATACAAAAAGTGGAGCAGTGTCCGTCGAATCCAAATCATAAGAACAAACAAAGGAAACCTAAAACTAAAGAACTATATACAAAGGTGGCGGGCAAGTCCAGCGGCTCACTCCGTGGTGTTCCGGGCCAGGGCATCATCGAACTCCTGTTCGATGTCCCGGAGGCGGTCCTGTTCCATGGCCCCGAGGGTCCGCAGGGATGACGCCGTGTCCTCCTCCAACCCCCTGCGGATTGCCTCGAGGCACTCGGCCCGCCTCAGGGCCCTCCGCATGGAGTTCTCCGCCCTGACCATTGTGAGCCACGCCTCTTCCGCCCGCTGCCGCTCCGCACCTATGGCGTGGCCCAACCGCTGCCACACGGAAGACACTCTCTGTCCTGGGTCCTCCTGCCCTCCAGCCGATGCCTGCCCCTCCGATGTCGAAGGCCCCGAGCCTTCATGGCTCCCACCATGTTGCTGCTGCTGTTCTGCCTCTGCCCGCGCACTGCCTCCTGCTGCCTGCACATCCTCCACCGCCTGGGGTGCAGTCGTAGATGTGGCCACCCCTGCTGGACGTCCGACTCCCGACTGTGGCAGGGATGCCTCCTCCACCAGCCTGGCCGCACCGTCAGAGGCAGCACCACAGGGCACCCAGGTGACTGATGAGTGGGAAGATGGCACAGAGGACGACTGGCGCATAGGGGGTCCAGTTGAGGAGGGGGTCGGAGCAAGCCCCATCAGACGGAGGAATCCGGCCTGGGTGACCTGTCCCAGCAGGCTGACGTGGTCAACGAGCCATTCGAGATGACGTGCAGTCTCTCCATGAAAAGACTGCAGGTTACCTCGCATGGCCCGTTGACGCAACGCCACACCAGCCAGGACAGGCTCAACCCGGACCTGGATGGCCACGTCTGCAGGCAGAGGAAGGCCAGTTGACGTCAGCTCATCCCCTGCCTGAAAACGGGTCTGGACCTAGGCATCCCTGCTGGTGCAAGATGATGCAGGGACAGGATCGGGGACAGGATTGCACACAGGCACCTCCGCGGCGGCCTGTGCTGCCTCCTGTCCCTGGTCCTGCACTGCACCACTAGCACCAGTGGGATCCCCACCTCCAGACCCCATCTCTGGTGCTTGCACGGCCTCCTCCTCCACCAAACCCCCCACCAACCTGGATGACTCCGTGCCATCTTCCCCTGTTGGGCCCTGTGGGGTCCCAGCTGCCCCTTCTGCTGCCGAGGAGTCCAACTCCAACCTCCGCCTCTTGGACCTCCCCCCGGCAGCTGCGGCCTGGGACGCGGCACTGAACTCCTCACTCCCCGACGAGATGACAACACGGGAGGGGAGCCGGGCCTTGCGCTTCCTGGCTGGCGGTGGGATCCCCGCCGCTGTGCTCCACAACACCTTCTCCGCCCTCTTCATCAGTTGACGCTGCAGACAGGGAGAAACAAAACACAGGCATCAGGGCACTGTACAATGGACACATACACACATGACAGTTGCACATGAGTGGCATTGGCAAACCTCAGACATGTCATCACAATCCCCAACACACATGTCATTACAACTCGCACACATGAGCCATACCACAGCCATATCGCAACTGCCACCACCATCCCTACACATACAACTGCATGAGCAGCCAAAGGGGAGCCAGACATCACATGCAACACAGGAAGTGCACCACACATGTACACACACCACCACACTTGCATGCATGTGTACACCTCTGCCAAGTGTCGCAGCGTTCAGACGGGCATCCATGTCACATCTGCCAATCAGGCTTCCACATACCGCTGTCACATGCATCCATGTTGCATCACTGTTGCATCCTTGTCAAATACACACACATGCACATGTACACAGTGCTCATACATGCAGCTGAAAACAACATACATGCGTGACATCACGGACATGTCTACTTACATACACATTCATCCAAACATGTGTGCACACACAACTGCATTTGGCATGCAAGCCTACACACACAAGCACCATCCATGTCTCACACATTACAGCCCTCGCATGTGTCAGCCCCACGGCCCTGTACACCCCCACCCATACTCGACCCCATACAAACAGATGTGCAACCTGCACACTACCGAATAATCACCACACGCACTGCTCACAATCAGGATGCATGTACACTCACCGCTCGACTCCAGATGGGTCTGCTTCTCTAGGACCTGGACGTGGAGCGCTGGGGATATGCGTTCCAGGACCCTCATCTGTTCTTCCGACACGTGGCCCCGGCGCCCCTTGGCATCCGCTGCCTTCAAGAGGTGCCGGGCCTTGTTCAGGGTCCTGGACCTGAAGTCCTCCCAGCGCTTCCTGACATGCTGTAAGTCCCGGACTGCCACCCCCTCCGCGTTGATGGCAGTCACGATGTCAGTCCAGATCCGAGTCCGTCCTTCCTTGTCGGCGCGGGAACTTCCAAAGAGGGCATCATACTGCCCCAGGACTTGCTCCACCAGGACACCAACTTCGGTGGCACTGAAGCTGGTGTCCCTCTGCCTCTCTGGCCGGGGGTTGTCAGTGGTCACAGATGGTGTTTGCCCCGACATGACAACCCCAGAGGCAGGAGTGGGTGGGCAACTGGGTCCTGGGGCTGGGCTGTGGAGCGATGGAATCCCAGTCGGGAGTCTTCAGTTCCAGCAGGGGTGGTCACAGCAACAGCACCCCTGGCTGATGTGCAGGCAGCAAATGGCAGTGCACGTGGGCAGCAGGCAGTCAGGCAGCAGCAGATGGCAGGTGGGAGCGTGCTCGGGGATCTGGGGGGCAGTAGTTCAGCCTTCTGGGCAGGAGCGTGGTCTTCCGTATGCTTACGCGTGGCCAGCTTGATACGGAGTGATTTGGCAAGTGAAAATCCTGCACGTCAGCGTGAAAATCGAGGAAAGGCCCTTAGCGCGTAAGCGCGTCAGCACACATACGTGATTCTATTGGACCAAAGGCACTCAGCACGCAAACGCGTCGGCCGCATATGCGCGTCTGTGACGTGACCCGCACGGGTGTTTCCCACACAGCACGTGATGACAGAGCACATGTGGAAAGACTGCACGTCAGAGTGTCATCGCGTGTAATTGGACAGCACATCAGAGTGTCATCGCGTGTAATTGGACAAAAGTGCGCGTACATGCGATTGGCCTATGTACGTGTATATCAGGGGTGCGCGGGCACTTACACACAATATTGGACTGGGTACTGGATTTCAGGGGTGCGCGGGAATTTCCACACGCGATTTGGCCGGGTACGTGGATTTCAGGGGTGCGCGAGAAGTTCCACACGCGATTTGGCTGGGTACGTGGATTTCAGGGGTGTGCGGGAAGTTCCACACGCGATTTGGCCGGGTACGTGGATTTCAGGGGTGCGCGGGAAGTTCCACACGCGATTTGTCAGGGTACGTGAATTCCAGGGGTTTACGGGAAGTTACACACGCGATTTGTCAGGGTACGCGGATTACAGGGGTGCGCGGGAAGTTCCACACGCGATTTGGCCGTGTACGTATAGTACAGGGGTGCGCGGGAAGTTCCACACGCGATTTGGCCGTGTACGTGGATAACAGGGGTGCGCGGGAAGTTCCAGTGCAGGGGCACCCTCCACCAGGCCACCACCCATGTCTCCCACCACCCCCACCCCCCAGCAGTGCAGGGGCACCCTCCACCAGGCCCCCACCCATGTCTCCCACCACCCCCACCCCCCAGCAGTGCAGGGACAGCCTCCACCAGGCCCCCACTCAAGTCTCCCACCACCCCCACCCCCCAGCCAGCAGGGGCAGCCTCCACCAGGCCACGGTGGAAGTACAGGGCACAAGTGCGCGGAACGCCCACACGCTCGCCTACAACACGTATTCATGGAATAGAATAGGGGAAAAAAGCGCACGCTCAAACCAGCGTACAGGCACAAGCACGACCGCCACAAGAAAGCAGGTGGTAGCGTCTCTGCGCCTGTAAGAAATGTACGCCAAAAGGTGCGCCAACAAATAGCACCTATATACTGCCATGATGAATGTCCTATACTGTGGCCCTCCAGGACAAATGACGTGCAAAGGGGTACCCACAAACACGGACACCCGCTGACAAAAAATACGTGTGCGTGTATACCGGGGTGCGCGGGAAGTCTCACACGCGATTTGGCCGTGTACGTGGATTTCAGGGGTGCGCGGGAAATTCCACACGCGATTTGGCCGGGTACGTGGATTTCAGGGGTGCGCGAGAAGTTCCACACGCGATTTGGCTGGGTACGTGGATTTCAGGGGTGTGCGGGAAGTTCCACATGCGATTTGGCCGGGTACGTGGATTTCAGGGGTGCGCGGGAAGTTCCACACGCGATTTGTCAGGGTACGTGAATTCCAGGGGTTTACGGGAAGTTACACACGCGATTTGTCAGGGTACGCGGATTACAGGGGTGCGCGGGAAGTTCCACACGCGATTTGGCCGTGTACGTATAGTACAGGGGTGCGCGGGAAGTTCCACACGCGATTTGGCCGTGTACGTGGATAACAGGGGTGCGCGGGAAGTTCCAGTGCAGGGGCACCCTCCACCAGGCCACCACCCATGTCTCCCACCACCCCCACCCCCCAGCAGTGCAGGGGCACCCTCCACCAGGCCCCCACCCATGTCTCCCACCACCCCCACCCCCCAGCAGTGCAGGGACAGCCTCCACCAGGCCCCCACTCAAGTCGCCCACCACCCCCACCCCCCAGCCAGCAGGGGCAGCCTCCACCAGGCCACGGTGGAAGTACAGGGCACAAGTGCGCGGAACGCCCACACGCTCGCCTACAACACGTATTCATGGAATAGAATAGGGGAAAAAAGCGCACGCTCAAACCAGCGCACAGGCACAAACACAACTGCCACAAGAAAGCAGGCGGTAGCGTCTCTGCGCCTGTAAGAAAAGTGCGCCAAAAGGTGCGCCAACAAATAGCACTTATATACTGCCATGATGAATGTCCTATACTGTGGCCCTCCAGGACAAATGACGTGCAAAGGGGTACCCACAAACACGGACTCCCGCTGACAATAAATACGTGTGCGTGTATACCGGGGTGCGCGGGAAGTCTCACACGCGATTTGGCCGTGTACGTGGATTTCAGGGGTGCGCGGGAATTTCCACACGCGATTTGGCCCGGTACGTGGATTTCAGGGGTGCGCAGGAAGTTCCACACGCGATTTGGCCGGGTACGTGGATTTCAGGGGTGTGCGGGAAGTTCCACACGCAATTTGGCCGGGTATGTGGATTTCAGGGGTGCGCGGGAAGTTCCACACGCGATTTGTCAGGGTACGTGAATTCCAGGGGTTTGCGGGAAGTTCCACACGCGATTTGTCAGGGTACGCGGATTACAGGGGTGCGCGGGAAGTTCCACACGCGATTTGGCAGTGTACGTATAGTACAGGGGTGCGCGGGAAGTTCCACACGCGATTTGGCCGTGTACGTGGATTACAGGGGTGCGCGGGAAGTTCCACACACGATTTGTCAGGGTACGCGGATTTCAGGGGTGCGCGGGAAGTTCCACACGCAAATTGGCCGGGTACCTGGATTTCAGGGGTGCGCGGGAAGTTCCACACGCGATTTGGCCGTGTACGTGGATTACAGGGGTGCGCGGGAAGTTCCACACGCGATTTGGCCGGGTACGTGGATTTCAGGGGTGCGCGGGAAGTTCCACACGCGATTTGGCTGGGCACGTGTATGACAGGGGTACGTGGGAAAATCTACACGCGATTCGGCTGTGTGCTCCCAGGTATTCCCTGTACACCCTCCACGGCCCCTGCAGGCAGCACACACCACAGGGGACTACCCTGCACACCTGCTCATGTCACCCAGCACCCCCACCCCCCAGCCACCAGGGGCAGCCTCCACCAGGCCCCCACTCATGTCTCCCACCGCCCCCACCCCCCAGCCAGCAGGGGCAGCCTCCACCAGGCCACCACTCATGTCTCCCACCACCCCCACCCCCCAGCCACCAGGAGCAGCCTCCACCAGGCCACCACCCATGTCCCCTATCACCACCACCCCCCAGCAGTGCAGGGGCACCCTCCACCAGGCCCCCACTCATGTGTCCCACAACCCCCACCCCCCAGCCACCAGGAGCACCCACCACCAGGCCCCCACCCATGTCTCCCACCCCCACCCCCCAGCAGTGCAGGGGCACCCTCCACCAGGCCACCACCCATGTCTCCCACCACCCCCACCCCCCAGCAGTGCAGGGGCACCCTCCACCAGGCCCCCACCCATGTCTCCCACCACCCCCACCCCCCAGCAGTGCAGGGACAGCCTCCACCAGGCCCCCACTCATGTCTCCCACCACCCCACCCCCCAGCCAGCAGGGGCAGCCTCCACCAGGCCACCACTCATGTCTCCCACCACCCCCACCCCCCAGCCACCAGGGGCAGCCTCCACCAGGCCACCACCCATGTCCCCTATCACCACCACCCCCCAGCAGTGCAGGGGCACCCTCCACCAGGCCCCCACTCATGTCTCCCACCACCCCCACCCCCCAGCCACCAGGGGCAGCCTTCACCAGGCCCCCACTCATGTCTCCCACCACCCCCACCCCCCAGCCAGCAGGGGCACCCTCCACCAGGCCCCCACCCATGTCTCCCACCACCCCCACCCCCCAGCAGTGCAGGGACAGCCTCCACCAGGCCCCCACTCATGTCTCCCACCACCCCCACCCCCCAGCCACCAGGGGCAGCCTCCACCAGGCCCCCACTCATGTCTCCCACCACCCCCACCCCCCAGCAGTGCAGGGGCACCCTCCACCAGGCCCCCACTCATGTCTCCCACCACCCCCACCCCCCAGCCACCAGGGGCACCCACCACCAGGCCCCCACCCATGTCTCCCACCCCCCCACCCCCAGCAGTGCAGGGGCACCCTCCACCAGGCCACCACCCATGTCTCCCACCACCCCCACCCCCCAGCAGTGCAGGGGCACCCTCCACCAGGCCCCCACCCATGTCTCCCACCACCCCCCAGCACTGCAGGGGCACCCTCCACCAGGCCCCCACTCATGTTTCCCACCACCCCCACCCCCCAGCCAGCAGGGGCAGCCTCCACCAGGCCCCCACTCATGTCCCCTATCACCACCACCCCCCAGCAGTGCAGGGGCACCCTCCACCAGGCCCCCACCCATGTCCCCTATCACCACCACTCCCCAGCAGTGCAGGGGCAGCCTCCACCAGGCCCCCACCCATGTCCCCTATCACCACCACCCCCCAGCAGTGCAGGGGCACCCTCCACCAGGCCCCCACTCATGTCTCCCACCACCCCCACCCCCCAGCCACCAGGGGCACCCACCACCAGGCCCCCACCCATGTCTCCCACCACCCCCACCCCCCAGCCAGCAGGGGCACCCTCCACCAGGCCCCCACTCATGTGTCCCACCACCCCCACCCCCCAGCCAGCAGGGGCAGCCTCCACCAGGCCCCCACTCATGTCTCCCACCACCCTCACCCCCCAGCCAGCAGGGGCAGCCTCCACCAGGCCACCACTCATGTCTTCCACCACCCCCACTCCCCCAGCCACCAGGGGCAGCCTCCACCAGGCCACCACCCATGTCCCCTATCACCACCACCCCCCAGCAGTGCAGGGGCACCCTCCACCAAGCCCCCACTCATGTTTCCCACCACCCCCACCCCCCAGCCAGCAGGGGCAGCCTCCACCAGGCCCCCACTCATGTCCCCTATCACCACCCCCCCAGCAGTGCAGGGGCACCCTCCACCAGGCCCCCACCCATGTCCCCTATCACCACCACCCCCCAGCAGTGCAGGGGCAGCCTCCACCAGGCCCCCACCCATGTCCCCTATCACCACCCCCCCCAGCAGTGCAGGGGCAGCCTCCACCAGGCCCCCACCCATGTCCCTATCACCACCACCCCCAGCAGTGCAGGGGCACCCTCCACCAGGCCCCCACTCATGTCTTCCACCACCCCCACCACCCAGCCAGCAGGGGCACCCTCCACCAGGCCCCCACTCATGTCTCCCACCACCCCCACCGACCAGCCACCATGGGCACCCTTCACCAGGCCCCCACTCATGTCCCCCTGCACCCCCACCCCCCAGCAGTGCAGGGGCACCCTCCACCAGGCCCCCACGCAAGTCTCCCACCCACCCCCACCCCCCAGCCACCAGGGGCACCCTCCACATGGCCCCCACTCATGTCTCCCACCACCCCCACCCCCCAGCCACCAGGGGCAGCCTCCACCAGGCCCCCACTCATGTCTCCCACCACCCCCACCCCCCAGCAGAGCAGGGGCACGCTCCACCAGGCCCCCACTCATGTCTCCCACCACCCCCACCCCCCAGCCACCAGGGGCACCCACCACCAGGCCCCCACCCATGTCTCCCACACCCCCACCCCCAGCAGTGCAGGGGCACCCTCCACCAGGCCACCACCCATTTCTCCCACCACTCCCACCCCCCAGCAGTGCAGGGGCACCCTCCACCAGGCCCCCACCCATGTCTCCCACCACCCCCACCCCCCAGCAGTGCAGGGGCACCCTCCACCAGGCCCCCACTCATGTTTCCCACCACCCCCACCCCCCAGCCAGCAGGGGCAACCCCCACCAGGCCCCCACTCATGTCCCCTATCACCACCACCCCCAGCAGTGCAGGGGCACCCTCCACCAGGCCCCCACCCATGTCCCCTATCACCACCACCCCCCAGCAGTGCAGGGGCAGCCTCCACCAGGCCCCCACCCATGTCCCCTATCACCACCATCCCCCAGCAGTGCAGGGGCACCCTCCACCAGGCCCCCACCCATGTCCCCTATCACCACCACCCCCCAGCAGTGCAGGGGCAGCCTCCACCAGGCCCCCACCCATGTCCCCTATCACCACCATCCCCCAGCAGTGCAGGGGCACCCTCCACCAGGCCCCCACCCATGTCTCCCACCACCCCCACCCCCCAGCCAGCAGGGGCACCCTCCACCAGGCCCCCACTCATGTCTCCCACCCACCCCCACCTCCAGCCACCATGGGCACCCTCCACCAGGCCACCACTCATGTCTCCCACCACCCCCACCCCCCAGCAGTGCAGGGGCACCCTCCACCAGGCCCCCACTCATGTCTCCCACCACCCCCACCCCCCAGCCACCAGGGGCAGCCTCCACCAGGCCCCCACTCATGTCTCCCACCCACCCCCACCTCCAGCCACCATGGGCACCCTCCACCAGGCCCCCACTCATGTCTCCCACCCCCCCACCCCCCAGCAGTGCAGGGGCAGCACCACCAGGCCCCCACGCATGTCTCCCACCACCCCCAGCCACCAGGGGCACCCTCTACCAGGCCCCCACTCATGTCTCCCACCACCCCCACCCCCCAGCCACCAGGGGCAGCCTCCACCAGGCCCCCACTCATGTCTCCCACCACCCCCACCCCCCAGCAGTGCAGGGGCACCCTCCACCAGGCCCCCACTCATGTCTCCCACCACCCCCACCCCCCAGCCACCAGGGGCACCCACCACCAGGCCCCCACCCATGTCTCCCACCCCCCCACCCCCAGCAGTGCAGGGGCACCCTCCACCAGGCCACCACCCATGTCTCCCACCACCCCCACCCCCCAGCAGTGCAGGGGCACCCTCCACCAGGCCCCCACCCATGTCTCCCACCACCCCCCAGCACTGCAGGGGCACCCTCCACCAGGCCCCCACTCATGTTTCCCACCACCCCCACCCCCCAGCCAGCAGGGGCAGCCTCCACCAGGCCCCCACCCATGTCCCCTATCACCACCACTCCCCAGCAGTGCAGGGGCAGCCTCCACCAGGCCCCCACCCATGTCCCCTATCACCACCACTCCCCAGCAGTGCAGGGGCAGCCTCCACCAGGCCCCCACCCATGTCCCCTATCACCACCACCCCCCAGCAGTGCAGGGGCACCCTCCACCAGGCCCCCACTCATGTCTCCCACCACCCCCACCCCCCAGCCACCAGGGGCACCCACCACCAGGCCCCCACCCATGTCTCCCACCACCCCCACCCCCCAGCCAGCAGGGGCACCCTCCACCAGGCCCCCACTCATGTGTCCCACCACCCCCACCCCCCAGCCAGCAGGGGCAGCCTCCACCAGGCCCCCACTCATGTCTCCCACCACCCTCACCCCCCAGCCAGCAGGGGCAGCCTCCACCAGGCCACCACTCATGTCTTCCACCACCCCCACTCCCCCAGCCACCAGGGGCAGCCTCCACCAGGCCACCACCCATGTCCCCTATCACCACCACCCCCCAGCAGTGCAGGGGCACCCTCCACCAAGCCCCCACTCATGTTTCCCACCACCCCCACCCCCCAGCCAGCAGGGGCAGCCTCCACCAGGCCCCCACTCATGTCCCCTATCACCACCCCCCCAGCAGTGCAGGGGCACCCTCCACCAGGCCCCCACCCATGTCCCCTATCACCACCACCCCCCAGCAGTGCAGGGGCAGCCTCCACCAGGCCCCCACCCATGTCCCCTATCACCACCCCCCCAGCAGTGCAGGGGCAGCCTCCACCAGGCCCCCACCCATGTCCCCTATCACCACCACCCCCAGCAGTGCAGGGGCACCCTCCACCAGGCCCCCACTCATGTCTTCCACCACCCCCACCACCCAGCCAGCAGGGGCACCCTCCACCAGGCCCCCACTCATGTCTCCCACCACCCCCACCGACCAGCCACCATGGGCACCCTTCACCAGGCCCCCACTCATGTCCCCCTGCACCCCCACCCCCCAGCAGTGCAGGGGCACCCTCCACCAGGCCCCCACGCAAGTCTCCCACCCACCCCCACCCCCAGCCACCATGGGCAGCCCCCACCAGGTCCTCACAATCCCAAAACATGTGCGTTATGGTCATCCTCCACAGCCAAAAAGCCCTACCAAGTAACCCATTCACCCACATGGAAATGGAAATTACATGTTACACCCCCAATGTTCATAAACCTAATGAACCCATGTCCGTCACACACAATGGTTGCAATTGAATGGGAAAACACCCAACATGACATCCATGAAACCAATGAGATGATACCACACAGTGAAGTATGAAAACAAAATTGTATATTAAAAAAAAGAATGCAAAAGAAATTAAACAAACTACAATGGGAATGAAAAAAAGATACCCCGTTTAAAAAAATAAAACCACCAAATCCTAATCCAAAAAAATGTTGTCCAAAGTCAAATGAAAAATAAAATCAATCCAATGAACTATGTACAAAACATCCAAGGATCCATGAGCCCAACTGAACAAAGGAAACCTACAAAAAACCCTAACTAAAATGCAACTATATACAAAAAGTGGAGCAGTGTCCGTCGACTCCAAATCATAAGAACAAACAAAGGAAACCTAAAACTAAAGAACTATATACAAAGGTGGCGGGCAAGTCCAGCGGCTCACTCCGTGGTGTTCCGGGCCAGGGCATCATCGAACTCCTGTTCGATGTCCCGGAGGCGGTCCTGTTCCATGGCCCCGAGGGTCCGCAGGGATGACGCCGTGTCCTCCTCCAACCCCCTGCGGATTGCCTCGAGGCACTCGGCCCGCCTCAGGGCCCTCCGCATGGAGTTCTCCGCCCTGACCATTGTGAGCCACGCCTCTTCCGCCCGCTGCCGCTCCGCACCTATGGCGTGGCCCAACCGCTGCCACACGGAAGACACTCTCTGTCCTGGGTCCTCCTGCCCTCCGGCCGATGCCTGCCCCTCCGATGTCGAAGGCCCCGAGCCTTCATGGCTCCCACCATGTTGCTGCTGCTGTTCTGCCTCTGCCCGTGCACTGCCTCCTGCTGCCTGCACATCCTCCACCGCCTGGGGTGCAGTCGCAGATGTGACCACCCCTGCTGGACGTCCGACTCCCGACTGTGGCAGGGATGCCTCCTCCACCAGCCTGGCCGCACCGTCAGAGGCAGCACCACAGGGCACCCAGGTGACTGATGAGTGGGAAGATGGCACAGAGGACGACTGGCGCATAGGGGGTCCAGTTGAGGAGGGGGTCGGAGCAAGCCCCATCAGACGGAGGAATCCGGCCTGGGTGACCTGTCCCAGCAGGCTGACGTGGTCAACGAGCCATTCGAGATGACGTGCAGTCTCTCCATGAAAAGACTGCAGGTTACCTCGCATGGCCCGTTGACGCAACGCCACACCAGCCAGGACAGGCTCAACCCGGACCTGGATGGCCACGTCCGCAGGCAGAGGAAGGCCAGTTGACGTCAGCTCATCCCCTGCCTGAAAACGGGTCTGGACCTAGGCATCCCTGCTGGTGCAAGATGATGCAGGGACAGGATCGGGGACAGGATTGCACACAGGCACCTCCGCGGCGGCCTGTGCTGCCTCCTGTCCCTGGTCCTGCACTGCACCACTAGCACCAGTGGGATCCCCACCTCCAGACCCCATCTCTGGTGCTTGCACGGCCTCCTCCTCCACCAAACCCCCCACCAACCTGGATGACTCCGTGCCATCTTCCCCTGTTGGGCCCTGTGGGGTCCCAGCTGCCCCTTCTGCTGCCGAGGAGTCCAACTCCAACCTCCGCCTCTTGGACCTCCCCCCGGCAGCTGCGGCCTGGGACGCGGCACTGAACTCCTCACTCCCCGACGAGATGACAACACGGGAGGGGAGCCGGGCCTTGCGTTTCCGGCTGGCGGTGGGATCCCCGCCGCTGTGCTCCACAACACCTTCTCCGCCCTCTTCATCAGTTGACGCTGCAGACAGGGAGAAACAAAACACAGGCATCAGGGCACTGTACAATGGACACATACACACATGACAGTTGCACATGAGTGGCATTGGCAAACCTCAGACATGTCATCACAATCCCCAACACACATGTCATTACAACTCGCACACATGAGCCATACCACAGCCATATCGCAACTGCCACCACCATCCCTACACATACAACTGCATGAGCAGCCAAAGGGGAGCCAGACATCACATGCAACACAGGAAGTGCACCACACATGTACACACACCACCACACTTGCATGCATGTGTACACCTCTGCCAAGTGTCGCAGCGTTCAGACGGGCATCCATGTCACATCTGCCAATCAGGCTTCCACATACCGCTGTCACATGCATCCATGTTGCATCACTGTTGCATCCTTGTCAAATACACACACATGCACATGTACACAGTGCTCATACATGCAGCTGAAAACAACATACATGCGTGACATCACGGACATGTCTACTTACATACACATTCATCCAAACATGTGTGCACACACAACTGCATTTGGCATGCACGCCTACACACACAAGCACCATCCATGTCTCACACATTACAGCCCTCGCATGTGTCAGCCCCACGGCCCTGTACACCCCCACCCATACTCGACCCCATACAAACAGATGTGCAACCTGCACACTACCGAATAATCACCACACGCACTGCTCACAATCAGGATGCATGTACACTCACCGCTCGACTCCAGATGGGTCTGCTTCTCTAGGACCTGGACGTGGAGCGCTGGGGATATGCGTTCCAGGACCCTCATCTGTTCTTCCGACACGTGGCCCCGGCGCCCCTTGGCATCCGCTGCCTTCAAGAGGTGCCGGGCCTTGTTCAGGGTCCTGGACCTGAAGTCCTCCCAGCGCTTCCTGACATGCTGTAAGTCCCGGACTGCCACCCCCTCCGCGTTGATGGCAGTCACGATGTCAGTCCAGATCCGAGTCCGTCCTTCCTTGTCGGCGCGGGAACTTCCAAAGAGGGCATCATACTGCCCCAGGACTTGCTCCACCAGGACACCAACTTCGGTGGCACTGAAGCTGGTGTCCCTCTGCCTCTCTGGCCGGGGGTTGTCAGTGGTCACAGATGGTGTTTGCCCCGACATGACAACCCCAGAGGCAGGAGTGGGTGGGCAACTGGGTCCTGGGGCTGGGCTGTGGAGCGATGGAATCCCAGTCGGGAGTCTTCAGTTCCAGCAGGGGTGGTCACAGCAACAGCACCCCTGGCTGATGTGCAGGCAGCAAATGGCAGTGCACGTGGGCAGCAGGCAGTCAGGCAGCAGCAGATGGCAGGTGGGAGCGTGCTCGGGGATCTGGGGGGCAGTAGTTCAGCCTTCTGGGCAGGAGCGTGGTCTTCCGTATGCTTACGCGTGGCCAGCTTGATACGGAGTGATTTGGCAAGTGAAAATCCTGCACGTCAGCGTGAAAATCGAGGAAAGGCCCTTAGCGCGTAAGCGCGTCAGCACACATACGTGATTCTATTGGACCAAAGGCACTCAGCACGCAAACGCGTCGGCCGCATATGCGCGTCTGTGACGTGACACGCACGGGTGTTTCCCACACAGCACGTGATGACAGAGCACATGTGGAAAGACTGCACGTCAGAGTGTCATCGCGTGTAATTGGACAGCACGTCAGAGTGTCATCGCGTGTAATTGGACAAAAGTGCGCGTACATGCGATTGGCCTATGTACGTGTATATCAGGGGTGCGCGGGCACTTACACACAATATTGGACTGGGTACTGGATTTCAGGGGTGCGCGGGTCACACGCTCGCCTACAACACGCGCAACGCATAAATTTGCACGCTAACAAAATAACAAGCTCAGACCCAGTATGAACATACCGTTCCTAGCAGCAGTGGGCGTGGGCTACCAAAGGAGGAGGAGGAGGATAGTCAGGGCCAGAATATTCACACCCAGAACCAGCCTTTTCGGGATGCCTGATGACCAGGTGTATGGGAGGTACAGGTTTCCACCACACATAATACTGGACCTGGTGAGTGAGTGGGAGGATGACCTCACATCACCCACCCTGTGCTCCCAAGCACTCAGCCCCCTGGAGAAGGTCCTCAATGTACTGCACTTCTTAGCCACTGGATCATTTCAGCGGACAAGTGCCATAGTGGGTGGGGTATCACAGGCCACCCAGTCACGCTGCCTACACCAGTCCGCAGGCACATATACCTGCCCAGAACACCTGTAGAAAGGCATGTGCCATCGACTGCACCCATGTGGCTCTACGTCCCCCCAGGGCATCAGAGCACATCTATAGGAACCGCAAGCACTGGCATTCCATCAACGTGCAGGTAGTATGTAATGCCAAGGGAATCATCACCTCAGTATATGCCAACTATCCCGGCTCCACCCACGACAGCTTCATTTTCCGAATGTCCACCCTAAGCCGGGACCTAGAAGCTGGGCGGCATGGCGATACATGGCTGCTTGGTGAGTATGAATGCCACTGCACATGCATGCATGTCAGATACTGAGCAAGGTCACAACCCCACCAATGATACCAATCACCACCTCCACAGGGGACAGTGCCTACACTCTCAGCCCCCACATGATGACGCCAATTCGGAACCCCACCACGCCACCCCAGGTAAGATATAACACAGCCCACATTACAACCCGGGGCATAGTGGAGCGCACATTCGGAGTGCTAAAGTCACGCTTTCGCTCCCTTGACCGTTCTGGCGGGCAGCTGTTGTACGCTCCCCCAGTAGTGTGCAGGATCATAGTGGCAGCATGTATCCTGCACAACGTTGCAACACGCCGGGGCCTGGCCGTGGACATGGTGGTGGCCCCACATCCCCAACCACATGCACAGCCGCTGCGCATGGGAGGGGAAAGGGCACGGGGGAGGCAGCCCGTACACAGCTAGTGGCTAATTACTTCACATAGTAATCACACCCCTGTGGAGTGCAAACTGCCCTGGCATATTCCATCTGACGATCAATGATGACTCAACCTGACACTGATCCTGAATGTCTGGAGAATCAACCGTGAAAACCATATCAGCCTGAGATTGTTCACCTGGAAATGTTACAAAGTGTGCATCCCTACCCACACAGACACCACCAATGCAGTTTTGTGAAGAAACACATCCAAGCAGCCAAAATGAATACCCAATTGCAAAATGCAACAAGAGGACAGAGCCATGTCAGCCAACCCATCCCCAGCACCGCCACACGACACACCGTGCCATGTCATGCCATTTGCAGGTAAACAAAGTAATCCCCACAACATGACACTAGTGTCACAATGTACAGTGTCCCTAATTTAAACTTGCAACACCTGAAATGCTCACAGTAATGCAGGACCAACAACAAACTTGAGCAGGTACTACCATTAACATGACATCACAAATGTAATAAATTAGTAGTCTCACCACCTGGAAATGCCTGCACTCCCACCACTACCAACTGTGCAGTGTTGGTGCCATGTAGAGTAGTAGGTGCACTGCTGCCAACATGGACCCCATCTCCAAACTAGAGGGCCTTGTGTAGACATGAGGAAGGGACCTGCAAATTGGGAGGAAGACACAGATGATGAGTTACACATCAATGCAACATGCAGTGTACAACACAACAGCAATATGCACTAGGAATGTATACACAGTATTGACTAGACTACCCACACATGTAGTGGGAGTCCAATGTCACCATGTACGTCAATGTCACTTGGGCACACCCTTTGCAAGCCCATGGAAACGGGAAGCAGGAGGGGTGTGTGTGACTCAAACCCAAGCATCTGAACCAAATACATGACAAGCCTGCATGTGCCCAGCCACAATGCAGCGTATGCCCACAGGAACCATGGAAGGCAACAAATTGTCCCAAGAAAATTGTGAAAAATAAATTTAAAAATAAAAATAAAAATAAAAATAAAAATAAAAATAAAAAAAAAATAAAAATAAAAAATAAAAATAAAAATCAAAAATGGCCATTGATGGGCCCGGGGGGGTTTGGGAGGCCACCCAGGAGGTCCGAGGACAGGGTGCACACCAAAATCCACCTGTGTGGATCCTGGAAAAAAAAAAACACCTCCATGGGCTCATGGCCCACACGGCTACCCTATTGTGGGAGTATCACTGTTGTCGCTATTGTCACCCTGTGCAGCTGCATCCGGAGGTGGTTGCACTATGGGAGGCAGCCCACGCAGGGCCCTAGTCTGCTCCTCCATGGCTGCAAGCATGCGGGTGTGGTAGGTCTGGTTCTGGAGGATGAGTGTGCGGAGGTCCCCATGCAACAACTCACGGGATGCCCGGACCTCCGCCCTCGTTGCCTGCATCTCAGCTGAGAGCGGACGGGTGAGACGCTCCAGCTGCTGTTCTGTCCTTTGGTGTGTTGAAGCCTCAAGCTCAACAAGAGTCGTCCTGAGGTGAAGGAGCTCCTGCCTCAGGGCTTCCCTGTGGCCCTGGGACTCTATGGAGATGGCCTCCTGCAGAGTCGCCAGTGCCGCCCGCCTGTCTCTGTTGGACGCAAACATGTCCTCCCTGTGTGGCTGGCAGATGGAGTAGGTTGCCTGCTGTAGTCGCTCCATCAGCCTTTCAGGGGGGACAATGGAAGTGGCCACCCTATCCATGGCCTGAGCCATCATCTCGGATGATGCTGCCTGTTGGGTTGCCATACCGTAAATGGATTGCTCCCGTGCGGTATTGCCAGGTGGCGTACGGCCACCACGTCGGCGGGCACCACACCTGTCTGGGGCAAGGCGAAGTGCGCCTTGCTGTGCCGGCACTGCCTGAGGCTGCAGGACTGCATTCCCCCTCTGATCTGCTGGCCCAGGAACAGGATCAGATGTCGCGGAGTGTGACCCTGCATCCGTAACCACCAAAGGCGTAGCTGCCAACACTGACATCCCCATTGAGGTTTCTGACCCTGGTGCAGGTGGGTGGGACAGAACAGAATCCCTCCCTGGAACACTCACCTGCGACGGCACGTAGGTCTCATCATCCGAATCAACAGCTGAGTACAGCTCGGGGGAGGTGCAGCCAGAGACACCCCTTGAGAGCACGACCTGCAGCACTTGTGGGTTCTCACCCACCACCACACCACGTCCCTCACTGGTGGTTGGTCGGCCCTCGGACCCCTCCTGGGTCTGCACCATCTCCACAACCCCAGCAGTATCAGGTGCGTCTTCCCCTGCAAAGACATAAAAACAAAGAAATGGAAACAGGCATTAGCACCATGGCACACAATGAGGGCTGAGAAGCAAGAGAACCAGTACTTGATTGACACATGTCCCACATGACTAAAACCCTCCCATGGATGCACCCTCACTGCATATGAAGGGCAGGCAAATGGCACACACTGATGACACCAAGATGGAAGATGAACACATTTTCTGCATGCTGCCTGGCAGTGGCATCACACATTGGCCTGTGATTGCCTGGTGAAACACACATGCCATCACACAGATGGCATGTACCATTGCAATTGAGTGAAGATGGAGAGGAGGGCAGCACCTATTCATTCAGTCCAGTTCCCGCATGTAATAGCTTTTCTAATTCAAACAGGTCAGATTTTTCACCTGGAGCTGCCAGTCCAAAATGGTCCAATTGCACAGGGACATGTGTGAACAAATGATATCCAGGTAACAAGGTCACTCCACTTTACCATAGCCATGTCAGACATGTGACTAGAGGACTGCGAAATGCCTAGTAAAAGTGGTGGAATGTAAAAAATCTGCCTGAATGAACAGTGAAAAATAAGCAACAATGTTGTGGCAAGGTGACACTTCAAGGGCAACTTGCGTGCAGTTGGGCTAGATGTCTACTGTTGGCAGAAGGGATACTGCTATGGCCTAATGCAGCTGCGCAGGGTGTATTGCATGAAGCACATGGCTGACCCATACGACTCAGGCGCACACACTATCACCTGGCACACAAACAGAAGCCCTCACACACATACCATGCACATGGATGACACACACATGCATGTGCACTCACCGGACAATGCCTCATAATCAGGCAGATCTCCCACGCCTTGTATCTGTTCCTCCGTGACGTAGGTCCCAGCGACTGACTCATGTGGAGTGAGTTCCATGTCTACTACTGGAGACCCACCTCCAGTCACTAGAGTTGCGGCATGACTTGAGGCCAGCTTACTCTTTGCCCTGCGCTTTAGGTCATTCCAGCGCTTATAGCAATCATTGGCTGTGCGCCTCACGATTCCAAGGGCACTTACGATGTCCGCAACGGTCTGCCAGTGTGCCTGGCGTTGTGCAGGTGTGGTCTTGGATCCTGCAACAATGACCATCTCGTTATCATGTGCGGACACATACTCGACAAGTGCATTCAGTTCGTCATCCGTGAAGCTGGGCTTCCTGGACGGGCCGGACTGTGTAGCCATGTCTGGGGCATCAGCCTGTGCCGGACGAGCACTCTTCCTCTTCCGCTTGGAAGGTGGTGGTGATCCTGAGTGTCCTGCACCGCTCTGGACACTAGGGGCAGGAGCCCTGGTGGACTCTGTATCAGGAGTGTGGGATTGCACACTCAGCATGGGAGTTGGTGCAGGCATTGGCTCAAGTGTAATGGTGTCAGGGGGAATGTCAGCAGGATGGACTAGGACCGACACTGTCCTGGCTGGGTGTGTGAGAGCTGGGGTGGATGGAGCCGCAGCTGCCCCTGCAGCCTCTCCGCCCTGCCTACTTGGGGCAGCAGATGACCTTGCTGCCCCAGATGCACGTGGCATGATGACATCAACGTGCACCAGCGCACGTGTCATAGGCCTGCTGACCTGGAAGTCAGCCATGGAGTCAGCCAGGTCTGGTGCCACAATGGGCTGGTCCAACAAGGGCTGAGCATGGATGGTGTCAGCCACATCAGCCTCAACGGGAGGGGGGGGGATTATGGGTGCCCTTGACTGGTCCTCCACACATGGGGGGACAGGCTCACCCTGCAAGTAACGACCACGTCCCCTACCGGATCCACCACAGCCACCACTTGTGGCTCTTCCACCTTTGCCACCCTTACGGAATCCTCGCCTCCCAGCCATGGCACTGATGTTAATGTTCGTATGGGAGTGGCTGTAAACTATTGTCCTGGGCAATTGGGGTTCAAAGGGGTTGGGTACCAGATGGTAATTGTACCCTAGTGCTCTAGCAAGGCTGAATGTAACCCCTGGGGAAAGATGACGGGTCACGCTACGCACAGGAGCCCCAAAAAAGGGAGATGACGTGCACGCAACCCCTCCTAGACCACGTGTGCAGAAAGAAAAACCTGCACTACGCTGTGGCACCCAGTAACACAAGAATGAACGTATGCGTGTCACACGCAGCCTAGAATGACCTCTGAAGGGGTAGGCTACACACGGCGCAAGCACAGATGTTAGATACGTGCGTGACTCACCGTCTGCCAGGTAAAAGAGCGTGAAAAAGGAGCGTGTTTGGTTGGCAACACCCCCCGCCAAAAGAAGATTTGTACGCTGTCTGAGGAGACAGGACAACAGTAGAAGGGAACACTGTTTGAGGGAACAGGCCCAGGTAAACCAGTAAAAGAGAAAAAAGAGAAAAAGCTGTCAGAGGTAACAGGGAATACGAACTTGAAACGCCGTGAAGTAAATCGCGTGTGAAACGACAAGAAGTACAGAATTCACCCACTCGCTCTCCACGAAAAGCACGTACAAGGAAATGGTGTTCTACACGTACCTTTTATACAGGCCCACACGCCCAGCGTCACTTACGCGGCGTGTACGCGCTAGGGCCATTTAAACCAATTACACGCTTTGTCACTTCTGCGTGTAGGGCCATTTCCACCAATTACACGCTTTGTCACTTCTGCGTGTAGGGCCATTTCCACCAATTACACGCTTTGTCACTGCCGCGTGTAGGCGCTAGGCCCATTCCCACCAATTACACACTTTGACACTCGGACGTGTCTTTCATTTTTTTCACACGCAACATTTTCAAACGTGTGCCCAATTCAACGTGCACGTGACTTCATAGACGCGCATACGCTGCCGACGCGTTTACGCGCTGAGTGCCTTTGGTCCAATAGAATCGCGTATGCGTGCTGACGCGCTAAGGGCCTTTCCTCGATTTTCACGCTGACGTGCAGGATTTTCACGTGCAAAATCACTCCGTATCAAGCTGGCCACGCGTAAGCACACGGAAGACCACGCTCCTGCCCAGAAGGCCGAACTACTCCCCCCCAGAGCCCCGAGCACGCTCCCACCTGCCATCTGCTGCTGCCTGACTGCCTGCTGCCCACGTGCACTGCCATTTGCTGCCTGCACATCAGCCAGGGGTGCTGTTGCTGTGACCACCCCTGCTGGAACTGAAGACTCCCGACTGGGATTCCATCGCTCCACAGCCCAGCCCCAGGACCCAGTTGCCCACCCACTCCTGCCTCTGGGGTTGTCATGTCGGGGCAAACACCATCTGTGACCACTGACAACCCCCGGCCAGAGAGGCAGAGGGGCACCAGCTTCAGTGCCACCGAAGTTGGTGTCCTGGTGGAGCAAGTCCTGGGGCAGTATGATGCCCTCTTTGGAAGTTCCCGTGCCGACAAGGAAGGACGGACTCGGATCTGGACTGACATCGTGACTGCCATCAACGCGGAGGGGGTGGCAGTCCGGGATTTACAACATGTCAGGAAGCGCTGGGAGGACTTCAGGTCCAGGACCCTGAACAAGGCCCGGCGCCTCTTGAAGGCAGCGGATGCCAAGGGGCGCTGGGACCACTTGTCGGAAGAACAGATGAGGGTCCTGGAACGCATATCCCCAGCGCTCCATGTCCAGGTCCTAGAGAAGCAGACCCGTCTGGAGTCGAGCGGTGAGTGTACATGCATCCTGATTGTGAGCAGTGCGTGTGGTGATTATTCGGTAGTGTGCAGGTTGCACAGCTGTTTGTATGGGGTCGAGTATGGGTGGGGGTGTACAGGGCCGTGGGGCTGACACATGCGAGGGCTGTAATGTGTGAGACATGGATGGTGCTTGTGTGTGTAGGCTTGCATGCCAAATGCAGTTGTGTGTGCACACATGTTTGGATGAATGTGTATGTAAGTAGACATGTCCGTGATGTCACGCATGTATGTTGTTTTCGGCTGCATGTATGAGCACTGTGTACATGTGCATGTGTGTGTATTTGACAAGGGTGCAACAGTGATGCAACATGGATGCATGTGACAGCGGTATGTGGAAGCCTGATTGGCAGATGTGACATGGATGCCCGTCTGAACGCTGCGACACTTGGCAGAGGTGTACACATGCATGCAAGTGTGGTGGTGTGTGTACATGTGTTGTGCACTTCCTGTGTTGCATGTGATGTCTGGCTCCCCTTTGGCTGCTCATGCAGTTGTATGTGTAGGGATGGTGGTGGCAGTTGCGATATGGCTGTGGTATGGCTCATGTGTGCGAGTTGTAATGACATGTGTGTTGGGGATTGTGATGACATGTCTGAGGTTTGCCAATGCCACTCATGTGCAACTGTCATGTGTGTATGTGTCCATTGTACAGTGCCCTGATGCCTGTGTTTTGTTTCTCCCTGTCTGCAGCGTCAACTGATGAAGAGGGCGGAGAAGGTGCTGTGGAGCACAGCGGCGGGGATCCCACCGCCAGCCGGAGACGCAAGGCCCGGCTCCCCTCCCGTGTTGTCATCTCGTCGGGAAGTGAGGAGTCCGGTGCCGCGTCCCAGGCCGCAGCTGCCGGGGGGAGGTCCAAGAGGCGGAGGTTGGAATTGGACTCCTCGGCAGCAGAAGGGGCAGCTGGGACCCCACAGGGCCCAACAGGGGAAGATGGCACGGAGTCATCCAGGTTGGTGGGGGGTTTGGTGGAGGAGGAGGCCGTGCAAGCACCAGAGACGGGGTCTGGAGGTGGGGATCCCACTGGTGCTAGTGGTGCAGTGCAGGACCAGGGACAGGAGGCAGCACAGGCCGCCGCGGAGGTGCCTGTGTGCAATCCTGTCCCCGATCCTGTCCCTGCATCATCTTGCACCAGCAGGGATGCCTAAGTCCAGACCCATTTTCAGGCAGGGGATGAGCTGACGTCAACTGGCCTTCCTCTGCCTGCGGACGTGGCCATCCAGGTCCGGGTTGAGCCTGTCCTGGCTGGTGTGGCGTTGCGTCAACGGGCCATGCGAGGTGACCTGCAGTATTTCATGGAGAGACTGCACGTCATCTCGAATGGCTCGTTGACCACGTCAGCCTGCTGGGACAGGTCACCCAGGCCGGATTCCTCCGTCTGATGGGGCTTGCTCCGACCCCCTCCTCAACTGGACCCCCTACGCGCCAGTCGTCCTCTGTGCCATCTTCCCACCCATCAGTCACCTGGGTGCCCTGTGGTGCTGCCTCTGACGGTGCGGCCAGGCTGGTGGAGGAGGCATCCCTGCCACAGTCGGGATTCGGACGTCCAGCAGGGGTGGCCACATCTACGACTGCACCCCAGGCGGCGGAGGATGTGCAGGCAGCAGGAGACAGTGCACGGGCAGAGACAGAGCAGCAGCAGCAACATGGTGGGAGCCATGAAGGCTCGGGGCCTTCGACATCGGAGGGGCAGGCATCGGCCGGAGGGCAGGAGGACCCAGGACAGAGAGTGTCTTCCGTGTGGCAGCGGTTGGGCCACGCCATAGGTGCGGAGCGGCGGCGGGCGGAAGAGGCGCGACTCACAATGGTCAGGGTGGAGAACTCCATGCGGAGGGCCCTGAGGCGGGCCGAGTGCCTCGAGGCAATCCGCAGGGGGTTGGAGGAGGACACGGCGTCATCCCTGCGGACCCTCGGGCCATGGAACAGGACCGCCTCCGGGACATCGAACAGGAGTTCGATGATGCCCTGGCCCAGAACACCACGGAGTGAGCCGCTGGACTTGCCCGCCGCCTTTGTATATAGATCTTTAGTTTTAGGTTTCCTTTGTTTGTTCTTATGATTTGGAGTCGACGGACACTGGTCCACTTTTTGTATATAGTTGCATTTTAGTTAGGGTTTTTTGTAGGTTTCCTTTGTTCAGTTGGGCTCATGGACCCTTGGATGTTTTGTACATAGTTTATTGATTGATTTTATTTTTCATTTGACTTTGGACAACATTTTTTTGGATTAGGATTTGGTGGTTTTATTTTTTTAAACGGACATGCATCTTATCTTTTTTTCATTCCCATTGTAGTTTGTTTCATTTCTTTTGCATTCTTTTTTTTAATATACAATTTTGTTTTCATACTTCACTGTGTGGTATCATCTCATTGGTTTCATGCATGTCATGTTGGGTGTTTTCCCATTCAATTGCAACCATTGTGTGTGACGGACATGGGTTCATTAGCTTTATGAACATTGGGGGTGTAACATGTAATTTCCATTTCCATGTGGGTGAATGGGTTACTTGGTAGGGCTTTTTGGCTGTGGAGGCTGACCATAACGCACATGATTGGGGATTGTGAGGACCTGGTGGGGGCTGCCCATGGTGGCTGGGGGGTGGGGGTGGGTGGGAGACATGAGTGGGGGCCTGGTGGTGCTGCCCCTGCACTGCTGGGAGGTGGGGGTGGGTGGGAGACATGAGTGGGGGCCTGGTGGAGGGTGCCCATGGTGGCTGGGGGGTGGGGGGTGGGAGACATGAGTGGAGGCCTGGTGGAGGCTGCCCATGGTGGCTGGGTGGTGGGGGTCGGTGGGAGACATGAGTGGGGGCCTGGTGGAGGGTGCCCCTGCACTGCTGGGGGGTGGTGGTGATAGGGGACATGAGTGGGGGCCTGGTGGAGGCTGCCCCTGGATGCTGGGGGGTGGGGGGGTGGTAGACATGAGTGGAGGCCTGGTGGAGGGTGCCCCTGCTGGCTGGGGGGTGGGGGTGGTGGGAGACATGAGTGGGGGCCTGGTGGAGGCTGCCCCTGGTGGCTGGGGGGTGGGGGTGGTGGGAGACATGAGTGGGGGCCTGGTGGAGGCTGCTCCTGCACTGCTGGGGGGTGGGGGTGGTGGGAGACATGGGTGGGGGCCTGGTGGAGGGTGCCCCTGCACTGCTGGGGGGTGGGGGGTGGTGGGAGACATGGGTGCTGGCCTGGTGGAGGCTGCCCCTGCACTGCTGGGGGGTGGGGGGTGGGAGACATGGGTAGGGGGGCTGGTGGTCGGTGCCCCTGGTGGCTGGGGGGTGGGGGTGGTGGGAGACATGAGTGGGGGCCTGGTGGAGGGTGCCCCTGCACTGCTGGGGGGTGGTGGTGATAGGGGACATGGGTGGTGGCCTGGTGGAGGCTGCTCCTGGTGGCTGGGGGGTGGGGGTGGTGGGAGACATGAGTGGTGGCCTGTTGGAGGATGCCCCTGCTGGCTGGGGGGCGGGGGTGGTGGGAGACATGAGTGGGGGCCTGGTGGAGGCTGCCCCTGCCAGCTGGGGGGTGGGGGTGGTGGGAGACATGAGTGGGGGCCTGGTGGAGGGTGCCCCTGCTGGCTGGGGGTTGGGGTGGTGGGAGACATGAGTGGGGGCCTGGTGGAGGCTGCCCCTGGTGGCTGGGGGGTGGGGGTGGTGGGAGACATGAGTGGGGGCCTGGTGGAGGGTGCCCTTGCACTGCTGGGGGGTGGTGGTGATAGGGGACATGAGTGGGGGCCTGGTGGAGGGTGCCCCTGCACTTCTGGGGGGGGGTGGTGATAGGGGACATGGGTGGGGGCCTGGTGGAGGCTGCCCCTGCACTGCTGGGGGGGTGGTGATAGGGGACATGGGTGGGGGCCTGGTGGAGGCTGCCCCTGCACTGCTGGGGGGTGGTGGTGATAAGGGACATGGGTGGGGGCCTGGTGGAGGGTGCTCCTGCACTGTTGGGGGTGGGGGTGGTGGGAAACATGAGTGGGGGCCTGGTGGAGGGTGCCCCTGCACTGCTGGGGGGTGGGGGTGGTGGGAGACATGGGTGCGGGCCTGGTGGATGGTGCCCCTGCACTGCTGGGGGGTGGGGGTGGTGGGAGACATGGGTGGTGGCCTGGTGGAGGGTGCCCCTGCACTGCTGGGGGGTGGGGGTGGGAGACATGGGTGGGGGCCTGGTGGTGGGTGCCCCTGGTGGCTGGGGGGTGGGGGTGGTGGGAGACATGAGTGGGGGTCTGGTGGAGGGTGCCCCTGCACTGCTGGGGGGTGGGGGTGGTGGGATACATGAGTGGGGGCCTGGTGGAGGGTGACCATGGTGGCTCGGGGGTGGGGGTGCAGGGGGACATGAGTGGGGGCCTGGTGGTGCTGCCCCTGGTGGCTGGGGGGTGGGGGTGCAGGGGGACATGAGTGGGGGCCTGGTGGAGGCTGCCCCTGGATGCTGGGGGGTGGGGGTGCAGGGGGACATGAGTGGGGGCCTGGTGGTGCTGCCCCTGCACTGCTGGGGGGTGGGGGTGCAGGGGGACATGAGTGGGGGCCTGGTGGAGGGTGCCCATGGTGGCTGGGGGGTGTGGTGGGTGGGAGACATGAGTGGGGGCCTGGTGGAGGGTGCCCCTGCACTGCTGGGGGGTGGTGGTGATAGGGGACATGAGTGGGGGCCTGTCGGAGGCTGCCCCTGGATGCTGAGGGGTGGGGGGGGTGGGAGACAAGAGTGGGGGCCTGGTGGTGCTGCCCCTGGATGCTGGGGGGTGGGGGGGTGGGAGACATGAGTGGGGGCCTGGTGGAGGGTGCCCATGGTGGCTGGGGGGTGGGGGTGCAGGGGGACATGAGTGGGGGGCTGGTGGTGCTGCCCTTGTGGCTGGGGGGTGGGGGTGCAGTGTCATGATCTCTGCTTCCAAAAGATCAGGACTTGCCCGACTCCCTTGGAAGCAGACCCATAACCCCGGTTCCGAGTGCCAGCCAGTCCCAATTGGGACCTTTTGGACCCTGTCCTGGCGCCAGTGGCACCAGGCTCATAAAGATGCCCAGTCCCAGCGCTGGAAGCGCCGGGATCATAATGCTTGGGTGGACTTACCTGCAGCAGACCATGCTGCTTACTTACCTGCCAGTTGAACCCCTGATCCTCTTCTGTTTGGAACTATTTTCCTGTTGGGTGGGGCAGGAGCCACTCCCTAGGTTCAGAACACTGGAACTCTTCTGGAAAGCAGGAACTCTTTTCTTACCTAGGCGTGGCGGTGGAAGGAGATACTAAGCACTACAGGAGGCTATTTAAACCACACCCGATGGATGAATCTTGCTTTGCGTTATTCTGCATTCTCTGCAGCAGAACGCTCATCGTGTCTTCTGCTTCTGATGCTGGGCCTAAGGGAACAAAGGCTTACCATCCTGGAATCCAGTCTTCAGCAGCACCTGTAAAGACAAAGAAAGAACAGGTTAGCACTACGGTCTTCAGTGGCAGCGCATCTCTTACCTGGTCCATCGGCTGTCACCAACGCCTCGCGCTGCATTCCGGCATCTGAAAGACAAAGGCTTACCTACTCTTCGCATGCTCCGGAGGTCTTCGCACTGCATTCCGGCATCTGAAAGACAAAAGCTTACCAGCTCTTCGCACGCTCCGGAGGCCTTCGGCGCTGCATCCCGCATCTGAAAGACAAAAGAAGGTGCGTTTAAAGACATTGGGCAACTTTATTACTCACGTGCCATTACTCCTTCCCACGCCGAATCCAGTGGGTATTCCAGCACCCTTCAGCTTCTCTAAAGCTCCGAACTTGTACCTGCAAGATAAAAGGGACAGTTAGTGCGCATCGTGAAGCAGGCTACAAGCGCTTACTTACGTGCTTCCAGGCGCTTCTATTCCTCACGCGGGTTCGATCCTCAACTCTCATCAGCCCGCCATCCGCCATCGCCGGAACCCTGCAAAACAATAAATATCATTACAAAAGACTTTTAAGACATTTGAAGTGCCCAGAACTTACCGTTCGTGCAGTTAACGACGGACAGCAGTCCTCTGAGGTCAAGAGGCCTGCACCCTTATCCAGTGAAGAAACTGGTTACGGCACCCTGCCCCGAGGCAGATGGAGAGCTCGGCGTTCACTTACCTAAGGTGAGGGTGTTAACCTTTGGGGTTCTACAGGAGAAGAGAAAGGGAAGAGGAGAGAGGCACCCAATAACCCCAGTTCATATTTTCTATCTGCAGACATCTTACTCTTCGAGTCAGATGTACAGTGCACAGAGGTCCAGCCCAAAGAGCCAACCGTGTGTTACACATCACCTTTGAAGATACGGCATTCACCCAGTCAAGACCAGCGCATCTGCGGGAATCAGGTGAGTGTTACATGCAGGGGGACATGAGTGGGGGCCTGGTGGAGGCTGCCCCTGGATGCTGGGGGGTGGGGGTGCAGGGGGACATGAGTGGGGGCCTGGTGGTGCTGTCCCTGTACTGCTGGGGGGTGGGGGTTCAGGGGGACATGAGTGGGGGCCTGGTGGAGGGTGCCCATGGTGGCTGCGGGTGGGGGTGGGTGGGAGACATGAGTGGGGGCCTGGTGGAGGGTGCCCCTGCACTGCTGGGGGGTGGGGGTGGTGGGAGACATGAGTGGGGGCCTGGTGGAGGGTGCCCATGGTGGCTGGGGGGTGGGGGGGTGGGAGACATGAGTGGAGGCCTGGTGGAGGCTACCCATGGTGGCTGGGGGGTGTGGGTGGGTGGGAGACATGAGTGGGGGCCTGGTGGAGGGTGCCCCTGCACTGCTGGGGGGTGGTGGTGATAGGGGACATGAGTGGGGGCCTGGTGGAGGCTGCCCCTGGATGCTGGGGGGTGGGGGGGTGGGAGACATGAGTGGAGGCCTGGTGGAGGGTGTCCCTGCTGGCTGGGAGGTGGGGGTGGTGGGAGACATGCGTGGGGGCCTGGTGGTGCTGCCCCTGCACTGCTGGGGGTGGGGGTGGTGGGAGACATGAGTGGGGGCCTGGTGGAGGGTGGCCCTGGTGGCTGGGGGGTGGGGGTGGTGGGAGACATGCGTGGGGGCCTGGTGGTGCTGCCCCTGCACTGCTGGGGGTGGGGGTGGTGGGAGACATGAGTGGGGGCCTGGTGGAGGCTGCCCCTGGTGGCTGGGGGGTGGGGGTAGTGGGAGACATGAGTGGGGGCCTGGTGGAGGGTGCCCCTGCACTGCTGGGGTGTGGGGGTGGTGGGAGACATGAGTGGGGGCCTGGTGGAGGCTGCCCCTGGATGCCGGGGGGTGGGGGTGCAGGGGGACATGAGTGGGGGCCTGGTGGTGCTGCCCCTGCACTGCTGGGGGGTGGGGAGGGGAGACATGAGTGGGGGCCTGGTGGAGGCGGCCCCTGGATGCTGGTTGACATGAGTGGGGGCCTGGTGGAGGGTGCCCATGGTGGCTGGGGGGTGGGGGTGGGTGGGAGACATGGGTGAGGGCCTGGTGGAGGGAGCCCCTGCACTGCTGGGGGTGGGGGTGGTGGGAGACATGAGTGGGGGCCTGGTGGAGGGTGCCCCTGCACTGCTGGGGGGTGGGGGTGGTGGGAGACATGAGTGGGGGCCTGGTGGAGGGTGCCCATGGTGGCTGGGGGGTGAGAGACATGAGTGGAGGCCTGGTGGAGGCTGCCCATGGTGGCTGGGGGGTGGGGGTGGGTGGGAGACATGAGTGGGGGCCTGGTGGAGGGTGCCCCTGCACTGCTGGGGGGTGGGTTGGGTGGGAGACATGAGTGGGGGCCTGGTGGAGGCTGCCCCTGGATGCTGGGGGGTGGGGGTGGGTGGGAGACATGAGTGGAGGCCTGGTGGAGGGTGCCCATGGTGGCTGGGGGGTGGGGGTGGGTGGGAGACATGAGTGGGGGCCTGGTGGAGGGTGCCCCTGCACTGCTGGGGGGTGGTGGTGATAGGGGACATGAGTGGGGGCCTGGTGGAGGCTGCCCCTGGATGCTGGGGGGTGGGGGGGTGGTAGACATGAGTGGAGGCCTGGTGGAGGGTGTCCCTGCTGGCTGGGGGGTGGGGGTGGTGGGAGACATGAGTGGGGGCCTGGTGGAGGCTGCCCCTGGATGCTGGGGGGTGGGGGGGGTGGGAGACATGAGTGGGGGCCTGGTGGAGGCTGCCCCTGGTGGCTGGGGGGTGGGGGTGGTGGGAGACATGAGTGGGGGCCTGGTGGAGGGTGGCCCTGGTGGCTGGGGGGTGGGGGTGGTGGGAGACATGCGTGGGGGCCTGGTGGTGCTGCCCCTGCACTGCTGGGGGTGGGGGTGGTGGGAGACATGAGTGGGGGCCTGGTGGAGGGTGGCCCTGGTGGCTGGGGGGTGGGGGTGGTGGGAGACATGCGTGGGGGCCTGGTGGTGCTGCCCCTGCACTGCTGGGGGTGGGGGTGGTGGGAGACATGAGTGGGGGCCTGGTGGAGGCTGCCCCTGGTGGCTGGGGGGTGGGGGTAGTGGGAGACATGAGTGGGGGCCTGGTGGAGGGTGCCCCTGCACTGCTGGGGGGTGGGGGTGGTGGGAGACATGAGTGGGGGCCTGGTGGAGGCTGCCCATCGTGGCTGGGGGGTGGGTGTGGGTGGGAGACATGAGTGGGGGCCTAGTGGAGGCTGCCCCTGGATGCTGGGGGGTGGGGGGGTGGGAGACATGAGTGGGGGCCTGGTGGGGGCTGCCCATGGTGGCTGGGGGGTGGGGGTGGGTCGGAGACATGAGTGGGGGCCTGGTGGAGGCTGCCCCTGGATGCTGGGGGGTGGGGGTGCAGGGGGACATGAGTGGGGGCCTGGTGGTGCTGCCCCTGCACTGCTGGGGGGTGGGGAGGGGAGACATGAGTGGGGGCCTGGTGGAGGCGGCCCCTGGATGCTGGTTGACATGAGTGGGGGCCTGGTGGAGGGTGCCCATGGTGGCTGGGGGGTGGGGGTGGGTGGGAGACATGGGTGAGGGCCTGGTGGAGGGAGCCCCTGCACTGCTGGGGGTGGGGGTGGTGGGAGACATGAGTGGGGGCCTGGTGGAGGGTGCCCCTGCACTGCTGGGGGGTGAGGGTGGTGGGAGACATGAGTGGGGGCCTGGTGGAGGGTGCCCATGGTGGCTGGGGGGTGGGGGGTGGGAGACATGAGTGGAGGCCTGGTGGAGGCTGCCCATGGTGGCCGGGGGGTGGGGGTGGGTGGGAGACATGAGTGGGGGCCTGGTGGAGGGTGCCCCTGCACTGCTGGGGGGTGGGGTGGGTGGGAGACATGAGTGGGGGCCTGGTGGAGGCTGCCCCTGGATGCTGGGGGGTGGGGGTGGGTGGGAGACATGAGTGGAGGCCTGGTGGAGGGTGCCCATGGTGGCTGGGGGGTGGGGGTGGGTGGGAGACATGATTGGGGGCCTGGTGGAGGCTGCCCCTGGATGCTGGGGGTGGGGGGGGTGGGAGACATGAGTGGGGGCCTGGTGGGGGCTGCCCCTGGATGATGGGGGGTGGCGGTGGGTGGGAGACATGAGTGGAGGCCTGGTGGAGGATTCCCATGGTGGCTCGGGGGTGGGAGACATGAGTGGAGGCCTGGTGGAGGCTGCCCACGGTGGCTGGGTGGTGGGGGTGGGTGGGAGACATGAGTGGGGGCCTAGTGGAGGGTGCCCCTGCACTGCTGGGGGGTGGGGGTGGGTGGGAGACATGTGTGGGGGCCTGGTGGAGGGTGCCCCTGCACTGCTGGGGGGTGGGGGTGGTGGGAGACATGCATTGTTTATCAGTAGTGCAAGGTGACATGTGGGTTGGCTGGGGGGCATGCCCATGGTGGATGGGCTGCCTGCGGGACATGAGCAGGGGTGCAGGGTAGTCCCCCGTGGTGTGGGCTGCCTGCAGGGGCCGTGGAGGTTGTGGAGCGTACACCTGGGAGGACCCACACAGCCAATTCACGTGTAGTACTCCCCAGAACCCCTGAAATACACATACCCTGCTAAAATCGCGTGTGGAACTTCCCGTGCACCCCCGAAATACACGTACCCTGCTGAAATCGCGTGTGGAACTTCCCGCGCACCCCTGGAATACACGTACCTTGCTGAAATCGCTTGTGCAACTTCCCGCGCACCCCTGGAATACACGTACCCTGCTGAATTTGCGTGTGGAACTTCCCGCGCACCCCTGAAATACACATACCCTGCTTGCACGGGGCCAATCGCGTGTGGAACTTCCCGCGCACCCCTGAAATACACGTACCCTGCTTGCACGGCGCCAATCGCATGTGGAACTTCCCGCGCACCCCTGAAATACACGTACCCTGCTCGCACTGGGACAATCGCGTGTGGAACTTCCCGCACACCCCTGAAATACACGTACCCTGATGAAATCACGTGTGGAACTTCCCGCGCACCCATGGAATACACGTACCCTGCTCGCACTGGCCCATTTGCGTGTGGAACTTCCCACGCACCCCTGAAATACACGTACCCTGCTGAAATCGCGTGTGGAACTTCCCGCGCACCCATGGAATACACATACCCTGCTCGCACTGGGACAATCGCGTGTGGAACTTCCCGCGCACCCCTGAAATACACGTACCCTGATGAAATCGCGTGTGGAACTTCCCGCGCACCCCTGAGATACACGTACCCTGCTTAAACGGGGCCAATCGCGTGTGGAACTTCCCGCGCACCCCTGAAATACACGTTCCCCGCTTGGCGTTTGCTGTTTGCCAGCCCGGTGAACTGGTTCAGGGTTAGCGCAGCCCTTTGCGATGATTTAGCGATTTTGATGGCTTTTCCTTGCGCGAGGGCGTTCTTGGGGGCGTTACTGGCGCTGCTGCAGGGTCGCTGCGATTCTCTGCGCCACGGCTGGTCTGGGAGCCTAAAATCCATGAATACGCTGTGCGCGGAAATCGGTTTTAGCGCACGTGCCTGGCGCAGACAATCGCATGCGGACACTCTGCGCCAGCCGCTTGCGACACTTTTCTGCGAAATTCTATGAATTACCCTGTCAGTGTTTCCTGTGTATAAAATCTGGTTGGCTAAAAGCAATGTAGCTGGGATACCAAGCTCCAATAACATCTCCCATAGCCTTAATCTTGGCACAGTATCAAAGGCAGTTAGCAAGTCGATGAACACAGCATATACGTTTGTCTTCCTAAGTACAGCATATTTATCGCATACCACGTGGAGTCCCAGGCTTTGGTCAATGGTGCTTAAGCCCTCACAGAACCCCGCCGGGGTGTGGTCTATTATCCCATTTCTCAAAGCCCATTCATCCAAATGTAACAGTAATAGCCATGCAACATTTTCCCCCCAACATCCAATAAGGACATGGGTCAAAAATTGGCTTGGTCATCGCAGGTTCTCTTCTTATGAATTGGGATCATTTCTGCAGTAGTCCAGAATTCAGGAACTTGTTTCTTGCATGATACTGCATTAAATAATTTAGTCAGATAGGGTACCCAGACATCAAGTTTGTTTCTATAGAAGTCTATCGGCACCCTAACCGGGCCTGGCGCCTTACCTATCTTTTGACACGCCAACGCCATCTCTACCTCATTAAGGTTATACATCAACGGGGACGATGCTTCTGGTCCATGCCCTGTTTCCTGCTATATGTTCCATGTAACGTTTGTCTTTGTGAGCGCTCTGAGGCGCTATATAAAAACTAATATAGATAGATGGATAGATAGATAGATAGATAGATAGATAGATAGATAGATAGATAGATAGATAGATAGATAGATAGATAGATAGATAGATAGGCATAACTCCCCAGATGAAGGATCACACCTCCTGTCAGTACCAGGTATCATGGGGTCCATCCCTACTGCCTTGTATAAAATGCCATAATACTTAACCCAGACTTCTTCAGGGATTGAGCCCTGCAGTTGGGGATGGTTCCATTGGCAGCCTCACCCCACCTTAGACCATAATCCCTTAGAGTCCCTTCTTTCTATTGCCTCCAAGAGTGCCTTCCATGAGTCTTCATGCCACTCCCTCTTCTTATCCTTCAACTTTTGCAGGTTTTTAAAAATATTGCCCCACCTGAGCAATTATTTCCTTGTAGAGAGAAGTAAATGCTATTGCATCACATGGGTCGGATCTCTCATGGTCCTCTAGTAAATGGCAGATATTGTCATATACCTGTGGGAGAACTTCCTCCAAGTCCATGCCACCTAACCTGAGATGTTTCCTAGCATGTTTTACAGTCTGCAAAAAGATAGCACTTCCCCCTGGATCTACCTGAGTCCCTCTGGCGACACCCCAACACTCCTCAGACACCTCCAAGCACAGAGTCTCCACACTCTTTATAACTGAAAAGGTTCTTATAGTTCCACATGCCTCAAGATTCACAAAAATATAATCAATTTAGCTGGAGATGCATTATTATCAAAAATTGAGGCCGCTGGCGAGTCCCCAAGGAAACAACCATCACATGCCCTAAGGTTAGCTGAAATTATAATAATGACTACTTTTTTTTATTGTATATGGTTCGAAAAAAAACATAGCATTAGATCATTTACAATTTCATAATCATACAAAACGGTAAATAGAAAAAAAAGGAAAGGTGAACAATAATTAATAACATCTTTCCACTTAAAACCTTCAGTAAAAACAATATCCATGGTTCATGAGATCACTGTGGGAGAATTACTACCGCGCCCTCGCATGGGACAATACTGCTTTTCAGGTCTCACTTAATACTGTGAGATAGTATCCCAATATGTTCCCTTTGATCTCTTCATACAGAGGGTGTCTCAGGCTACCCTATTTTCCTAGGGATATGACTTTGCTTCAAATTCCCCACACAGAATTACCCTTCCAGTAACCACTTCCCTTCGACACTAGGTAAGGAGGTTCAACCACCACTGCAATTAGCTGTACTTCTTGTCCTGAGATCATTCTCTCCCAGAAGTGCTCTGATAGAATTCCCTCCTCCCTAACAGTAAATCTTCTTAGCTTAGCCAGCCTCAAGGCCCAAGTCCCTTCGCACTCCATTAAAAGGTGGCGGAGTGACTGTAGTCTTGGTTTGGTGCACATTTTACACAGTTTGGCTGCATTCTCCTCCTGTTTTTGTATGGCCAAGATTTCACTAGTGGGAAGTAGAGTCAGTCTTACCTGCATAAAGTTAGTCCTTATTCTTGCGACAGGATATTTTTCTAAATAGCATGGCAGGGAACCTACGTTTTTTTTCCACCATCAGGAACTACTTCCTCTGCAGACTTGTGCTGTCTAGCCGGAAATTATGAATTCAAGGGGCCCAATCCCCAGTGGCTTTTCTCTTCCTCCATAATATCAGCAAGGGAGCTGAGGGGCTCAACCTGTAGGGTAAATTCACCCATAACTAAGACCTTCACTGGTCCATTGAGACAAAGGGACTCATTATGAGGAGGGTGGTAAGGGGTTAATGTTGCCGGTCAAGGTGCCAGAGTCATTAACCCCTTACCGCCCCAATACCAATTCCGCTTGTGGGACACGCTCAGGATACCAGACGTTCTTAGCGAGTCCCGCGAGTGGCCCAGCATGCTAACAACTGACCCGTCATAACTTGGAGGCAGTGCAGGTGCGCAGCTGGTGGTGGAGGAGACCTAGGCCCGAGATCAAAGGGTAGCCGGGTGACCAGTGCAGTGCAGTCAGGAGTTCAACAGGGGAGAGGAGGAGAGAAAGCAGAAGCAAAGAGCAAGATCTTGAGGTGCTTCCGGAACTGGAAATGGTTCTCCTCAAGTTTCAAGGAGGCAGTCACTCAATCAAATGTCTTGTTCATCAAACTGACCCACTTTGGCTGAAATGTGGCCCCTGCTTGCATGTTTGGGTGTCCCTTTGGACATTGCCCTATTGTACTATGGGCCAGTCTAAGCCTGCGGTCCTTCTTAACATAGTGCGTGCATTGCCAATGAGAAAGCATTGCTTGACCTCTAGCTGGCTGATGACATCCTGACACTTAGTGGGCTGTAAGAAAAAGATAGTTCATGTGACCTGACCTGCAAAGCATAAGAGAACAAGTAAATTGGCTTAGATTATATATGTGCAGGATGCAACTGAATTTGCAAAGAACAATAAAAGGCAATCATTGAGCTCGAATATAGTACATGCAAAGCCAGAACTGCATATTTAGCAAGACTCTAACTGAACTGTGACACAGAGACACTATGGCCCTCATTCTGACTCAGGCGTTAAGGGGTTTACGGCGCCGTAAACGGCGCCGACCCTTGACGCCTGATTACAAGGTTCCCTTTGCGGGATGGCTTTTAACGGCTGCTTTTTTGCAGCCGTTAAAATCCATGCCGCAAAGGGACCTTGGCGATAATTACGGCACCGTAATTTACGGTGCCGTAATTATCGCCTTTCCCCATTCCCATTATGCCCTATGGGGCGAAAATGGGAATGGGGAAGGGTAAAATGGGAAATGGGGATTTACCGCCCCACTCACCTTGGAATGGGGCGGTAAATCCGCCAACCACCATGGCGTAAACGAAGTTTACCCCATGGTGGTAACGGTACGACCCAGGCGGTAAATTACCGCCTGGGTCGTAATGAGGGCCTATAACTATAAGTGAAATGCAAAATTATTGAAATCATGTCATAAGAAAACAGCACGAGCACTGAAGAGGCACAACAAATACACATAGAACAAAGTCACTAACAGCTTCAAAAAAGGTGCACGTGTTAGCAATCATGCAATGAAAAAGGTGCACATAATGAAAGCGTACAAAAAATGTCAAGTTGTCATCAACAAGGCAGGACTATGTCTTAGCAAGTGGGTACAAACTAATGCCTGAGCAGCACAGGCAAGGGGCATATGCAGCAGTAGGGACTGAGAGTTCAGGCTAAAATGACCTTATCAAGTCAAAATGAGGATTTATCATTCAGTTGTTTCATATCCAACAAAGAAACGCTGTATGAAATCTAGCTTGTGTTTGATTTTTTTAAAAAAAAATGTTATTGTTTAAAAATGATTCAACATTTAACACTACTATACAATTCAAACACACTATATAGAGTACAAAAAGAAAAGAAAACATTAATTAACAACAAAAAAAACAATAAATGAATGAAAGGAAAAAAATGTATCACAAAGAGCAATTAGTCAACTAAAATCAATGGGATTAAAAAAACAATGACAGTCAACTAAGCATCCAATGCCGGAATTAATTAGCAAAAGAATGACATGACTGCATTTACAGTTGAAGTTGTTTCCCACGAAAGTCAGTATTCCCACATTTGATCTATTGAAAGGATTGCATGTTCATTAATACATTTTTTTCTTATGAAACATTAATTCCCTTAGCAGCTTCAGTGCTGCACAGGTTAGCAATATATGCTTTAGAGTTTCTCTTTCTGTCTCAATCTTGCAATATCCATAAGAGACAGCGACATCCATGACCTGCTCGTTTCTAAGCATTGCCTCCCTTGAGCAAAGCAAATTTAAACGAAATGCGTTTGAGGTATGAATTTGTGAACGAGTGAATTCAGTTTGGGAATGAATGAGCAGCGACGTGCAGTTGATTGAACTGGATTTCAATGAAAACACTAGAACTTCAATCGTCGTATTGCCATGAGATGTTGGAGACCGTTTGCCCCATGATGTTGACGTATTAAAACCATCAAATTGGTATTTTTCAGACTGTGGTTTTGTTAACTTATGTATGTACATTAAGACTCTGCCTCCTCTGAAACTAATAGACACATTAGCATTAGTGATTTTGCAAGGATAGCTTCCTGTAGAGGGCTTGCATAATTGTGTCTCAAAACTAACCTCTTGTCTCATATTGTTGTGGAGTGAAATCTAGCTAAACCTTTATATGGCCCACATACTTGGAGGAGACAAAGGACGTTCTCAGTTCATGCCCACAAACCTGTAGGTCCACAACTTAAGTTTGGGTAGTTACTACTTAAATCTTTTAAAGGTCGGTGCAGGGTAACAAAATATAGAAGTATGCTCCTTCAAGCACTTCCTCACAACAGAGGTCCAAAAAGTGGGGGAACATTTTCCATACCAATATATGGAGGTAGAACGTCAGCAACTGAAATCAGATTTCTATTCACTTGTACACTTACCCAATTCCATTGGTATGCTAGAAAGAAAACCCACACATACCTATCCTCCAGCTGACACGCATAATTTGTGCTACACACGAAAGCAGCCACATTATGGGGCCGATTCATGGAACAAATGTGCGCCGAAATTTGTGGTGCAACCGCGAAAATGTAAGCGCATGTGTATGTGTGCAATTCATGGAAGTCCCTGCGCGTATTTCCCCGGGGATGTGCGCCAAATCCGTGGGTGGGGCACAATGGTGCACCTGTCACCTCAACATCCTGAATGCTGTGCGCAATGCACACAGCGAAAGCACACAACGTGTAGCGCACACACCAAAAAGGGAGCAGAACACGCGGAATGGGGAACAACACGTGAAAATGAAGGCGAAAGTGGGGAAGTACTGCTAGGAAATAGACGGAACACCCACACGCACGAGAACAACACGTAGTCATGGATTCTAATACGGGAAACCCGCGCATGCCAAAAGACACACAGGCGTAAACACGTCCGCCACAAGAAGGCAGGCGGAAGCGTCCTTGCGCAGTATAAAAGTATGCACAAACAACAAACACGTATATACAGCTAAAATGAATGTCCCATTTCTTGCAGCACTGATCGTGGGTCACCGCTGGAGGAGGAGAATAGCCAGGCCCCACATTATTTGCCCAGGACGAGCCTTTTTGGGATGCCTGATGACCAGGTCTATGGGAGGTATAGGTTTCCACCTCGTATCATCCTAGACCTGGTCACTGAGTGGGAGGATGACCTTACATCACCCACCTTGTGCTCCCAAGCACTGAGCCCCTTGGAAAAGGTGCTAAATTTCCTGCATTTTTTGGCCACTGCGTCATTTCAGCGGACAAATGCCATAGTTGGGGGTGTCTCACAGGCCACACAGTCACGCTGCCTACACCAGGTCTTTGCAATCATGACTGCACGCCCCTCAGTCCGCAGGCACATATACATGCCCAGAACACCCGCAGAAAGGCAGGCCGTGGTCCCGGACTTTTACAGGGTGGCACACTTCCCCAAAGTGCTTGGTGCCATAGATTGCACCCTTGTGGCCCTACGTCCACATAGGGCCACTGAGCACGTCTATCAAAACCACAAGCACTGGCATTCAATCAACGTACAGGTTGTATGTGATGCCCATGGAATCATCACTTCTGTCTATGCAAACTATCCTGGGTCTACCCATGACAGTTTCATATACAGAATGTCCGCCCTGAGCCGGGACCTGGAAGCTGGGAAGCATGGCGACACATGGCTCATTGGTGAGTACAAATGCCTGTGCACATGCATGCATGTCACACACAGACAAATACACAAAGCCAACTAATGACAACCATCCTCACCTCCCCAGGGGACAGTGCCTACCCTCTGAGCAACCACATGATGACGCCAATACAGAACCCCACCACACCACCCCTGTTAAGATACAATGCTGCCCATATTCCAACCAGGTGGCATAGTGGAGCGCACATTCGGAGTGCTCAAGTAACACTTCCGCTCCCTTGACTGTTCTGGCAGGCAGCTACTATATGCACCCCCATCAGTGTGCAGGATCATTGTGGCAGCATGTGTCCTGCACAATGTTGCAACAAGACGGGGCGTACCAGTGGACATGGTGGTGCCCCCACATTCCCAACCACAGACACAGGCCTGGCACATACCAGGTGACAATTGATGATGACAAAGAGACAGTCAATTGTCACAACCTTACCACCCTGAGAATGTTGCCACAGCTGTAGTCCAGTAGTAAAACTGCACCGCCAGGCAGCATCAAAGTCCTAGAGGGAAGACAGACAACGTGCCGTCCAAACAGAACGGAGTGTTGTAGTAGTATAGACGGACATCTCAGATGAGGACTGGACTGTGAGTTGTGCCTCTTGGGTCAAATTCCTAATGCATCCTCCTTTGCCACAATCCCCAGGTGCTGTACTCAACATGTACCAACTTCACATTGTCACCACCCGGCCCCCTCTCACCATCAGTGTTACTTGGACAGCTAAAGGGTGCAGGCTACCATCTACAGCATGAAGTGCATGAAGCACGTATGCAGGCAAGAAATGAACATACATTACAATCAACATCAATAAATGGACAGTTCAATAATGTACTCACCAAAATTGATTGCAGACATGCCGTGGAGAAAACATCCATAATCCCCACTAGGGGTGTTAACACAAGTAGTACACTAGCAGATTGGCCACAGATATGACGAAAGTCCAATGCCCTTGTGTAATGGTTGTCACACCGAACCATCCTTGCGGGCCCATGGATAGGGGAAGCAGGAGAGTGGCATATGTGAGTCAGAACCCCAAGCTGCAAACACATACATGAGACAAGCTTGAATGGGCCCAGCTGGAACAGACAGTGGATGCTTTCAAAATCCACAAAGCACCTCATCGTCACATGAATGCACAATAGACAAACAGTTTTATACTATATCAACTAATTAAACTAACTATAAAAATAAAAAATGGACACATATGACCCACGTGGGGGGAGGCTCCCAGGAGGGGAGAGGTACAGGGTGCACTTCAACACCCACATGTGATGATGTTGAGATTAAAAAATAAACCTCCATCGGCTCAACACCTGCATGGCCCGACCTGTGTGGAAGATAAATTGTCTTCCGAGTCACCCTCTGGATGGAAAGCTGAAGGTGGACATGGCAAAGTACCCTGACCACGCCTATGCGCAGCTTGCCCCTAGTTGGCAGCAAGTCTGCGGGACTGGTAAGCCTGGTCCTGTGCGACGATGACACGTAGGTCAGCATGCAGCACCTCATGTGATACGTGTGCTTCCGTTTGCAAGGTAGCACATGTAACATGGAGTTCTTCCTGCATGGCCTGGCATGACATCTGGAGAACCTCCCGGCAAGCACGTAGCTCAGCCAAGATGGTATTCTCAAGCTGCTCCAACCTCTCCTCTGTCCGCTGTCTCAGGGACATGTTGAGCACACCCAGAGTAGAGCTGAGGGATTGATGGTCATCCCTCAGGGCCTCCCTGTGTGCCTCTGCGTGAGCAGCAAGTGCTTGATGCAGAGACACCATTTCAGCCCGGTGTGCCCTGTCTGAGGCCGCCATGCCCAGCCTGAACGAGTGGGCCATGGACTGTGCTGCCCGCTGCTGGAGATCCCCCTGCCTAGCAGGGGGGAACACGGATTGGGCAACACATTCCATGCTCTGAGCGATCTTATCAATTGCTGCCCCCTGTTGTTCAGAATTGGCAACCATGGATTGCTCACGCTCAGTATACCCCGGTGGCACACGGACCACCGCGTTGCTGGGCTTGACACCCGCGGGGCCCAAGGAGCCGCGTTCCTCTTTGGGTTGGCACTGCCCGTGGCTGAAGGACTACTTCCCTCCATTGACGTGATGCCCCAGGTACATCAGCACCTGGTGTGGAGTGTGACGTGCATCCCGATCCACCACAGGCAGAGGTTCCAACACCGTCTGGCCCCTCAGTGCAGATATCGCGGACATAGGATCGTCCACATCAGAATCACTCACCGTCGACGGATGGACATGATGCACATCCATCTCAACAATGTTGTCAGAGTGATCATCCGAGCTAGACCCATTGCCAGCCCTGGACACGATTGTCTGCAGCACAAGTGGGTTCTTGTGGCCTACCACCCCACGACTCCCCCATGTGCCGGGTGAGTCGATGCAATAGCAAGCCCGTGTCAGGATTGACATCACCATCCTCTGGCTCCATTGCGTCATCATCTGTAATATGGAAAAAACAAACATGAGTACACATGTCAGATGCACATAAGACACACACACATCACATCGACAGCCAACACATGAAGCAGACATGTAACACACAAATAGAATTCCGGCATGCATCCAGTTGCATCGATATGCAAACACATCCCAAAAGCAGAAATGGATGTGTGTGAATAGCAAAGCCTACACATGTGCTGAATGTAGTATATCATCTCCAGCACACACCACCTCTGTCAGGCACATGTCACAGGCAGAAATAACAGATGGCAGCAAAGAGATGAAACATACCATAAGCATGTCTGAACTGCCAAATAGCCACAGCTGCAAGTGAATCCAAACACACCATGACTCACGTAATATGCATGCACACATGCATCACAAAATCATTCAACAATATTGCTTCATCCATCTGCAACTTGGCCCGTACCGGGTGTCATGGGCCATGTAGACATGGTGAATGTCCCGAGCAAAGCGAGAGCCTTGAAACAGGCATGAGGGACCATAACGCCCAGCACGGTCCGAGCTGCCGGCCATGAAGCCTCCAGAACACCTTGCAGGGCCTGATTGAGCACATTGTGCTATGAATGGGCCCTAAACCATTATTCAGTGTGTTAAATAATCACGGCCAGGCCCCACCAGATTCACTAAGTGAGCAGGGCATACACATACTGCACAACAGTGCACCTTCATGATTGTGCCAGTTGAATATAATGGCCGCAAAACTGAAATCTCACCAGCATTAACGTCAATCAACTACATATTAGTCAGTCAACAAAAAAGCTGCAGAAGACACATGTGTTAATGAACACTTTCACACACACATAAGTGAGTAGCCGCAATATTGCACTACACAACGTTGAAGCTGCTTGCATATGTTCATGTGAAAGTGTTCAAAAACACCTGTTTCCCTATACACCGTATTGTGAACATGAACAGCAACCAATACAGCAAAGCAGCAGCTACAATGCGTCTTGATTTGATGTATGTGAAAGTGTACACATACACACGTACAGGCAGCTCCACAGTCGTTACAACATGATTGTCAGGCTACAGTCAATCTGCGGCCTATACCGTTTAGTATAGGCTGCAGATTGACCTATCAACTTTGCTAAACACCCACTAGGGTGTTCCAATAATGAGTACATGGGTCACAGGATGCACCTGTGCCTTTCATGACAGTGAAGGGATGGCAATCTGACCATACATGCCAGGTCCCTTTGACATTGCATCAGTGAGTAGACATGTAGAATGGTGTAACATAGCTCAGAAGTGGGTTGGTGCATGCGCAGCATGTGCACTTTACCGACTATCTACATCAACCAGTACATTATGATGTCTAACAATAAACAAGAAGGCAGTGTAAGTGCAAGGTCAGGCATCACGTGCAATGTGCATACAATTGGTTGCATGGATACAGGCACCTCCCCGCCCCCTTAGTGAAAATGCAGGGAGGCACTGAATGGCAGTGAAAGGTTGACCAGATAACTGTGTATTGGCAGACAGTGTTGAGTAGCGTCAATTGCATCATCTGAGTCAAGTGACAACACAGCCGATGAGAATGGGACAGTGAGCAGGACACATGATGAATCCTCGGTAGTACACCCATTTGTGCAGAAGGCACTACACCAGTTTGACAGAGTCAGAGGGCCTAAGACATGGGGAAGCGTGTGCCCCACACAGACTATGACACCATAAACATGTGTGTGATGCCGGACTGAGCCACAGTGAGCATGTAATGGATGATGAAATGCCATTAAATGTATGTCATCCTGGACACGTACTACAATGATCATCCTGCAAAGGACACATAGGGGCATGCATGTAATGCACTTGGAGCATGAATGGGCACTCATGTCCCTGTGGAGCATCTGCCATCTGCACAGTCCTAGTGAGACACACTGCATCAAGGACATAGGATGTATCCCACAGTATGTGTCTGCCAGGTTGGCAGGGGGAAGTGTGCATGTACACAGGAGCTTTGAACAGGCCATTGCAGTAGGCCAACATGTTACCCACCAGTGCAATGGTGTAATAGTGGTGCAGGGGGGTGGAGGGGCGAGGGAGTATGCCGACGTGGAGTACCAGCATGCAGGCAGAAGATACATGAATGTCAGTCATGTGATGTCATAGTCCGAGTGCTGAGTGTAAAGATACCCCAGGCTTCATGCAGAAGGGCCAGTTAGCTGGAACATGGACCGGAGGGGCAACCGGGTGACTAGCATGTGAGTAGGGCGCAAGTGTGGTGATGAGGACAGTCCCTGTCTGCATTACATGTCCAGCATGCTGCGCAGCAGGCACGCATTAGTGAAGCATTGCATGACTCGCACATGAGAACCATGTAAAGATAGCATGTATTGGCAGTCAAGCACAACACATCGGACAAGCAAACCACACATGGTCTGGACAAACACGCAAAAACACTCACTGGATGGGGTGTCAAAATCCAGCATCTCTCCCACTCCTTCAACCAATTCTGCCAGTATGAACTCTGCAGCGATCAACTCGTGCGGAGTGAGTTCTTCCTCCTGAGGTGGTGGCCCACCACCAGTCACCACAGTCATCGCATAATTGGAGGCACGCTTTAGCTTAGCACAGCGTCGGAGGTCATCCCAAAGCTTTTTGCACTCCTGAGCTGTGCGCACCTCATGTCTGAATGCACTAACACTCTGCGCAACACGCTTCCAGTGGTCCCAAAGCTGGATAGCCGTAGTGTGACAATTAGGGCCCACTAGCATATCACGTTCGTGTTCCGACACGTAGCCCACAAGGAAGTCCAGTTCCTGCTTGCCGAAAGGCTTCTTCCTCAACGTGCCGGAGACCGGAGCCGTGTCTGGGGTCCCACCCTGTACTGCAGGTGCAACCTTCCTCCTCTTGGGCAGTGATTCGGACCCAGACTGGCAAATGCCGCCCTGATCCGTATGGGCAGTGGCGCTGGTGGATTGAACCGAGGGAGTGGCAGGTGGAACTAGGACGGAAGCCCTGACTTTTGTCAGTGGCTGCTGGGTGCCCTTGACTGGACCCTGCATAGCAACATCTGCTGTGCCAAGGTCACTGACCGGGAATGTCCTGGATGGTAGACTTACAGCCGGGGCGGTGTCAGCTGCATCTGCCCATGCACTTGCCAACACTCAGTTGCTCGGGGCAGCAGATGACAATACTGCCCCAGGGATATGTACCTCGGTCAGGGCAGCCCTGTGTGCACTTACCAGGTGCCTCCTGACCTCCTGGAAATCATCCTGGGACTCTTCAGGTGCCAACGCAACGTGCACTGGCTGATCCTAGGTGGTGGTGGACACAGCTGCACCTGCAGCTACCACTACCCTTGGGCCCGTGGCAGTCGATGAAACGGACAGCCGGGTCACATGGGCGCCAGTGCCAGATGCAAGAGCTGCATCTCCAGGAACCACAGGGGGTGGTGGCATGACTGCACCAACAAATGGCAGAACATCCTGCCGAAGTGGCGCAACCCTGCCTCTCCCCCCTCTGCAGCCACCCTGGACACCCTGGAGTCCCCCTACTCCCTGGTCACCGCGCTCACGTCCCTGACCACGCCCGCCACATGGAGTACGCCCAGCTGAGGCACCCCTCACCTTTCGTGGCCTCCCAACCATTTCACAGATGTAGTAGTGTCGGCACAGATGTAGTAGTAGTGCCAATGGGAGGTGTATTTCAAAAAAAGGTAGCAGGCGCTCCTCTCCAGAAAGAACAAGGCATGATTACCTGTTCTGAGGTGAGAGTTTGCAGCCCATGCTTTTTGCTCACTGTACCTTTCACAGATGGGAAATACCCATTTGCATATCAGTCTTTGTCCCGCCCACATGGGGAGTCCAGCACCGAAATTATATGGCAATTCCTCTCTGAACAAGAGTACCACCAGCAACCCCATACACGTGTTTCAGCCTTGTTGGGCATCATCAGTGAGGTGAAGCTGTGCCTCTATAAGCACAGTGAGCAGGGAGTCCACGTCTGGTTGCCCCCAGGTAACTTAGAGTGACCAACCCCAAGTTCCTTGAAAATATTTAAAAAAAAGGTAGCAGGCGCTCCTCTCCAGAAAGAACAAGGCATGATAACCTGTTCTGAGGTGAGAGTTTGCAGCCCACGCTTTTTGCTCACTGTACCTTTCACAGATGGGAAATATCCATTTGCATATCAGTCTTTGTCCCGCTGGACTGCCCATGTGGGCGGGACAAAGACTGATATGCAAATGGATATTTCCCATCTGTGAAAGTTACAGTGAGCAAAAAGCGTGTGCTGCAAACTCTCATCTCAGAACAGGTTATCATGCCATGTTCTTTCTGGAGAGGAGCGCCTGCTACCTTTTTTGAAACCAATGGGAGGTGTACACAACAATTGTCCTGGGAAATTGGGGTGAAGTGGGTGGGGTACTAGATGTTAACAGCACCCCTGTGCGCCTGCAAGGCTGTATGTGACCCCGGTAATGAAGTGACGAGTCACGCAACGCTCAGGCACCCCAAAACTGCAGTAAAACCGTGCACGCAACCCCTAGTAGCCCACGTGTGTGGAGTTAACCTCCCACAGTATGCGGTGGCACCCAGGCACACGGAAAACACGTACTTGTGGGACACGCGGGCTACTATGACCTTGAAAATGGGTACGTGATACACAGGGGGACCTGCAGTGGGAAAATAGCATGTGTGACTCACCGTTTGACTAGCGTGGTAATGAAAAATATGCATAGCCAATACCCCCGCCAAAAGAAGAGATACGTCCTTGATCCACTGTGAAGTAGTGATGGCACGTGAAACAACCAGAAGTAGCAACACACGCGTCGGTCTCCACGAAAAGCACTTACAGCGAACTGCTGGCCCTGCTTACCTTTGACCCGTGCCAAGGGAAAGGCCCGCGCACGTCACGTCACTTATGCGCTTATGCCCTCTCCTAGAATTACATGCATTAACACACGGACGTGCAGTTTTTTCATGTGCTGTATCACTATGCACCCGTGGGAGGGAAACGCCCGTGCGCGTTATGTCACATACGCGCTTACACGCTAAGGGCCTTTCCTCAAATTACACAATGACATGCTGTATTTTCACATGCCAAATCACTCCGTATCAATCTGGCCCCGCGCCAACTCATGGAAGACCATGCTCCTGCCCAGAAGGCCATTTTCCTGCCCCACAGAGCCCTGAGCCGACTCCCACCAGCCATCTGCTGCTGCCTGCCTGGCTGCTGGCTACGTGCCCTGCTATTTGGTGCCTGCACGTCAGCCATCTGCAGGGGTCCAGTTGCTGTGACCACCCCTGCTGGAACAGAAGACTCCCAACTGCAGTTCCATCGCTCCACAGCCCAGCACCAGGACCCAGTTGCCCACCCACACCTGCCTCGGGGGTTGCCATGTCGGGGGAAGCAACATCTGAAACCACTGGCAGAACCCAGCCAGAGAGGCAGAGGGCTGCCAGCTTCTCAGCAGGAGAGGTTGGCCTCCTGGTGGAAAAGTCCTGGTGCATCACAATGCCCTCTTCGGAAGAACACGCGCCAACAAGGATGGATAGAGAAGGATCTGGACGGACATCGTGGTTGCCATCAACGCGGAGGGGATGGCAACCCGTGACATACCACATGTCCATAAGCGCTAGGAGGATTGAGGTCCAGGACCCTCAGGATGGCCCAGCACCTCTTGGAGGCAGTGGATACAGAGGGATGCCCGGTCCGCCTTACCGACAACCAAATGAGGGTCCTGGAACACATACACCCTGCGCTTCACCTCCAGGTCCTTGAGAGGCACACCCATCCAGAGTCGAGCAATAAGTGTCCAGGTGTACTGATTGGACGCAGTGCATGTTGAGGTGTGCCAGGAGTATGCAGCATGGACAGATGTCTGGAAAGGCCCATGTATGGATGTGTATGTGCAGGGCCATAAACCTGCCACATGTGAGTCTAGTCATGTGTGATGCACAATATACTAAGGGAGAAAACCCTTTAGAAAAACTACTCCCAAGGGTAGTAGAACATTCTCTACCTTCAAAAAGGGTTTAAAGAGACAAAATACAAAATATCAATTTTATCATAAAAAGCTTTACAAATGCTAAAACATCATAAAAAATAATAATAAAGTGCAAGTGACACCGAGCAAAATGCTCATAAATGAATTGTGACAGTTCATACATAGTATTTAAATAAAGTAGGACAACAATTCCTATTTACACCTCAGTGTGATACATACAGGAGAGGGAAATTCTTGGTCAATGGAGACCCAAAATACACAAACCAGTGAAACTAATAACTGGTGTTATGCCTCGACATGTTTCAGTTCATATATTTTCATTTGAACTTTCTTCAATGTAGTGGAGGCCACAAGGGCATGTAACCATGTAAACTACATGGTCCGTGTTACAATTGGAGAACGATTTCTGGATCCAGACTTTATTTGGACCTATGTTAACTTCATGCGATCTAGATGTCAATTTGCAAGCTACACACTGTCCACAAGGGTGGTGGCCCGTTACAGGTGGTAGGCCCCGCTGGCTAGTGATACTGGTTATTGGCACAACAGGGTTGCAAAATCTACTTTGACTCACTTGATTACCTATAGGCACAGATTTAGTATAAGCAAACAAAGATACAATGGGATCAGACTTAGTAGTTTTTAGCACTCTCCATTGTTTGGAGATAATATTCCGAATGGCTAGACTCAGATTAGTGAATGTATTCACACACACTATTCTATCTTCCAAACTCTTTTTGGGTTTGTCTTCCAATAGGGCTTGTCTATTGTTATTAAAGGCGCGCTTCTCCACCTTTCTAATGAGTCTCTTTGGAAAGCCTCTGTTAAGGAGTTTAGCTTTGAGATGTTTAGCTTGTTTGATGGTACCACATTGATACCAAGAGGTAAACACCTGAATATCACACCCTTTAGCTGAATTTTCATTGAGTCGCCATTCTATTATGTGTTTTCTCTTTGGCAGCACCAGATAGTGTTGTTTAAATGTTTAAATGATGAATGTTGGCATTTTATACTACATTATGGCTTTAGGCAAGATGAATAAGGTTTATTGTAACAAAGGTGCACAAACAAACTTAACAGTTAGCTTCTTTAGCTTCAAACAGTAGTCTGATATGATTTGTATGTATTTACACAGATATCGAAAACTGTCACGGGGGTACCAGCTGTCTGAAGACGGAATACTATTCAACCTTCCCCTGTACTACTTCCACTCTGATGCTAGGTAATAGATGCATTGGTTCTTCTTTTCCTAAGCGAAACCAGATGTAATTTCTTCCTCTGTAGTGAATATTTAGACTCACAGAATGCTTTTAATGTTTTTCAGCAGCACCAATTTGGCCTGAGCATTTATAAATTTTGATGTGCGACAGTGAATGATAAAGATAAAGTGACGGATCAAAACTTCCACCTGAAGAAAGTTCAAATGAAAATATACGAACTGAAACATGTCGAGTCATAACGCCAGTTATTAGTTTCACTGGTTTGTGTATTTTGGGTCTCCATTGACCAATAATTTCCCTCTCCTGTATGTATCACACTGAGGTGTAAATAGGAGTTGTTGTCCTAGTTTATTTAAATACTAGTTATGAACTGTCACAATTAATTTGTGAGCATTTTGCTTGGTGTCACTTGCACTTTATTATAATTTTTTATGATGTTTTAGTATTTGTAAAGCTTGTTATGATGTTTTTTAGAGATCTTTAATAAAATTGATATGTTGTGATATAATTCAGTCCAGTTTGGTGTAGCTGATTGCTCTCTCTACCTTGCTATTTTGTATTTTTATGTGTATGTGTTCCAAAGCATGATGCACAAATGAACGTGGAGACACACACATGTTAGCATTTCTGTGTATGTACTATGCCATGGTTGGGGTGTGACACATGGATGCTGGTTCCACCTTCATGCATGTGCACAGTGTACATCTGCGTGTGTGTGTGTTTGACATGTGTGCGACTGTGATATGCCATGGATGCATGTGACACAGACATGTAGTGAGCTGATTGGCAGACAGGTGGTGGAGATGTACAGATGCATGTCTGTCTCGTGGTGTGTGTGCATGTGTCTGGCACTCCCCGTGTTGCTTGTGACGTCTGGCTGACCTTTGGATGTTCATGCTGTTGTGTGTGTATGGATGCTGCTGCCTGATGCACCATTCCTGTTAATTTGTGCATGTGTGTGGGTTCAAATGATATGTGTGTTGGGGAGTGTGATGCCATCTGTGAAGTTTGACACTTCCAATCATGTGCTACTGTCATGTGTGGATACGAACATTGTACAGTGCCCTGATGCCTGTGTTCTGTCTCTCCCTGTCTGCAGCGTCAACTGATGAAGAGGGCGGAGACAGTGCTGTGGGGAACAGTGGCAGGGATCCCACTGCCAGCCGGAGATGCAGGGACCAGCTCCGCTCCCGGGTTGTCATCACTTCGGGGAGTAAGGAGTCTGGTGCTGCATCAGTGGCCGCAGCTGCCGAGGGTACCACCAAGAGGCAGCATTTGGAGGTGGACTCCTCGGCAGCAGTAGGGGCAGCTGAGCCCCACAGGGGCCTATGGAGGAAGATGGCACGGAGTTAGCCAGGTTGGTGGGGGGTTCAGTTGAGGAGGAGGCCACGGAAGGCCCACGCACGGGGAATGCAGGGGGGATTCCACTGGTGCTAGTGATGCAGTCCAGGGGCAGGGACAGGAGGCAGTACAGGCCACCGTGGAGGTGCCTGTGTGTAATCCTGCCCCCAATCCTGTGACTGCATCATCGGGCACCAGCAGGGATTCCTCCGTCCAGACCCGATTTCAGGGATGGAATGCGCATACAACAACTGGCTTTCCTCTCCCTGCGGACGTTGCAATCCGTGACCGTATTGAGCCTGTCCTAGTTGGGATGGCTATGCGCCAACGTGGGAATTCGGGATGATGTTCAGGGTTTTTGTCTGGACAATGCATGTCATTTCGGATCCCTCATTGGCCGTGTCGACCTACTAGGACAGCTCGTCAGCACTGGGTTCATCCGTGTGCTGGAACTTCTTGCGACCCCCTCCTCAACTGAGCCCCCTATGCGCCAGTCATCCTCCGTGCCATCTTCCTGCCCAAGTATCACCTGGGCACCCTGTGGAGCTGCCCCTGAGCAAGCGGCCAGGCTGGTGGAGGACACGTCCCTGCCACAGTCGGGAGTCGGAGGTCCAGCAGGGTTGGCCACCCCAGCAACTGGACCCCAGCAAGACGAGGACGTGCAGGCATCAACAGGCAGGGCACATGCAGGGCAGCAACAGGCTCATGGTGGGAGCGATGATGGCTCGGGGCCATTAATTTCACAGGGGCAGGCATCGGCTGGAGGGTAGGAGGACCCTGGATTGGGAGTGTCTTCCGTGTGGCAGCGGTTGGGCCAGCAGATAGATGCGGAGCGGCGGTGGGCGAAGGAGGCATGGCTCACTATGGTCAGGGTGGAGAACTCCATGCGCAGGGCATTGAGGCGGGCTGAGTGCCTTTGAGGCCACTCACAGGGAGTTGGAGGAGGCCATGGCTGCATCCCTGAGAGACCTCGAGTCCAGGGAAGAGGCCCGCCTCCAGAACATCGACGTGGAGTTCGATGATGCCCTGGGCCAGAACATCAAATAGTGAGCCGTAGGACTTGCCCGCCGCCTTTGTACATAATTCTTTAGGGTTAGGTTTCCTTTGTTTTGTCTTTTTTTTGGAGTTCATGGACTTTGCTCCACTTTATGTATATATTATTTTATTCATAGGACTGTTTTGTAGGTTTCATTTTGTTTGGGGATCATGGACCCTTTGGACTTCCGTTGTATATAGTTCCGGACTTGTACATACTTTCATTCTTTGGGCATCCCATGGATTAATGTTTTTTTTTTTTTTAACATTTTTTCATGTACTTTATATGGACATTGGCAATGGACCACTTTTCTTTTTCCCTGTTGTGGATTTTTGTTTTGCATTGGATTTTACTTTTTTTTTTGTGCTTTCATTATTTGCAAGTTTGAATTTTCACTAAGTTATTTCATTACGTTTTTTGAATACATTTCATATATCTTCATTATTGGTGTTGTGTACTCTCATTGGTTTTGTGCAAGTCTCTATGAGCATTGCCTCAGTCATGTGTTGCCACCGTGTGGCTCTGTTGTACATTCATGCATGGCCATGCTCGTTCTTTTAAGACTCTCATGGCATGGGTAATTTGGGAGTGGGTGCAGTGGATGGTTGCATGCTTGTACTGGGGGGCAGGGGGGATTTGGGTTGGCATTAGGGCCATGGGTCTGTTTTGTTATGACATGTTGTTTGGTGGTCCATGTGTTGGGGCCTGCTGGCAGGTGTTCCTCACTGGGGGTGGAGTGGGGGACATGAGTCTGGGCCTGCTGACAGGTGTCCTTCACTGGGGGTGGGGAGGGGACATGAGTCAGGGCCTGCTGGCAGGTGTCCCTCACTGGGGTGGGCTGGGGGACATGAGTCGGGGCCTGCTGGCAGGTTGCTGTCACTGGGTTTGGGGTGGGGGACATGAGTCGGTGCCTGCTGGCAGGTGTACCTCACTGGGGGTGGGGTGGGGGACATGAGTCAGGGCCTGCTGGCAGGTGTCCCTCACTGGGGGTGGGGGACATGAGTCTGGGCCTGCTGGCAGGGTGCCGTCACTGGGGGTGGGCTGGGGGACATGAGTCAGGGCCTGCTGGCAGGTTGCCGTCACTGGGGGTGGGGTGGGGGACATGAGTCAGGCCTGCTGGCAGGTTGCTGTCACTGGGGGTGGGGTGGGGGACATGAGTCAGGGCCTGCTGGCAGGTGTCCCTCACTGGTGGTGGGGTGGGGGACATGAGTTGGGGCCTGCTGGCAGGTGTCCCTCACTGGGGGTGGGCTGGGGGACATGAGTCGGGCCTGCTGGCAGGTTGCCGTCACTGGGGGTGGGCTGGGGGACATGAGTCGGGCCTGCTGGCAGGTTGCCGTCACTGGGTGTGGGGTGGGGGACATGAGTCAGGGCCTACTGGCAGGTGTCCCTCACTGGGGGTGGGGTGGGGGACATGAGTTGGGGTCTTCTGGCAGGTTGCCGTCACTGGGGGTGGGGTGGGGGACATGAGTTGGGCCTGCTGGCAGGTGTCTGTCACTGGGGGTGGGGTGGGGGACATGAGTCGGGGCCTGTTGGCAGGTGTCCATCACTGGAGGTGGGGCGGGGGACAAGAGTCGGGGCTCCCAAGTGCATGGTGCAAATTAGGCTGTCTGCGGGTCATGGTCTGGGTTCATGGGCTGCCTGCGGGCTTGCCCAGGGGTGTAGGGTGGTTCCCTGTGGTGTGGGCTGCCTGCAGGGCAGGGGGAGGTTGGGAGAGGCACACCCGTGAGGGCCCACAATGCAAAATTGTGTGTATTACTCCCCGTGCACCCCCGGAATATGCGTACCCCACTCGTGCCAGGCCAATCATGTTCATTACTCTCGCGCACCCCCGGAATATGCGTACCCTGCTTGTGCCATGCCAATCGCGTGTAAAAGTCCCAGCGCACCCCCGAAATACGCGTACCCCACTCGCTGTAGGCCAATCGCGTGTAAAAGTCCCTGCGCACCCCTGAAATACGCATACCCCACTCGCTCTAGGCCAGTCACGTGTAAAACTCCTTGTGCACATGCAAGCAGCCCATCGACCCTTGGCATGCCCCGCAGGCAGCCCATCACCCCAGGGCATGCCCCGCAGGTAGACTATCCACCCTGGGCATGCCCCACAGGCAGCCCATCACCCCTGGGCATGCCCCACAGGCAGTCCATCCACCCTGGGCATGCCCCACAAGCAGCCCATCCACCCTGGGCATGCCCCACAAGCAGCCCATCCACCCTGGGCATGCCCCGCAGGCAGCCCATCGACCCTGACCATGCCCTGCAGGCAGCCCATCCACCCTGGGCATGCCCCACAGGCAGCCCATCACCCCTGACCATGCCCCGCAGGCAGCCCATCCACCCTGGGCATGCGCCGCAGGCAGCCCATCCACACTGGTCAGGCCCCACAGGCAGCCCATCCACCCTGACCATGCCCTGCAGGCATCCCATCCACCCTGGGCATGCCCCACAGGCAGCCCATCACCCCTGACCATGCCCTGCAAGCAGCCCATCCACCCTGGGCATGCTCCGTAGGCAGCAAACACCACAGGGGGGCTTTTTTCCACATGTTTTTGCTGGCACGAGCGGGGTATGCGTATTCAGAGGGGTGCGCGGGGTGTTTTACACGTGATTTCGCTGGCACGAGCAGGGTACGCGTATTCTGAGGGGTACGCAGGGAGTTTTCCACACGTTTTCGCTGGTGCGAGCAGGGTACCCATATTCCGAGGGGTGTGCAGGTACTTTTCCCAGTGTTTTCGCTGGTGCGACCAGGGTACGCATATTCTGAGGGGTGCGCGGGGAGTTTTCCACGCCTTTTCGCTGGCGCGAGTGGGGTACGCATATTCCCAGGGGTGTGCGGGGACTTTTCCATGCGTTTTCGTCATTGGGGGGCTGTATGCTGGTCCACTGGCCTTTGCGCCATGTAATGGATTTGTGCAAAGTTTTTTGAGCAAGGGGCGGGGTTGGGGGTGTAACTGGCGCTGCTGCAGGGTCGCTGCGCCACTCTGCACCACGGCTTATTATGGATGTTAGTATCCATGAATATGCTGTGTGTCAAAATGGGTTTTGGTGCAGGCGGCTGGCGCAGAATAGCACATGCTCCCTCTGTACGCCAGCCGCGTGAGCCACCCGTGCGTTAAAAATCAATGAATTACTCCCTAAATTTGCAGACTTGAGCAGATGGCAAGCATGCCAGACAATGTCAAGGACCCATTCATCTGGTTGTTTACACAACAGGCTGGCCAACAGTGATTTAGGAGATCTATAGTTATTTGGTAAGTGCAACAAAAAGCCACAGGTTATCATACCATTCTCATATACACATAGTTTCCCACTGTCCACCCTATAGAGTGTGTGGTGCATTTGGAATTAGAAATCGGATATTGACACCCTTCAAACATGTTATATGCATGCATCTCGTGTGACAAAAGCTGCTTTTCAGCATTCAGTTGTCATAAAAGTCATGCCTAAGATGCCTATCCAAAAGTGGAGGAGTTTTGTTGCATGACACAATGTGCCTCATTACGAGGTTGGAGGTAGCCATGGTGCTATTAGCGCCATGGCTGCCTCCAAAATCGTTCCGACTCCGGTCTGGTGGATGGAGCGATTACCGGTCCATTCCGAGGTCGGCGGGACCGGTAATTCCCCATTCACCAGAGCCATTCCCCATTCCCATTTGAGCCCCCATGGGGCTCAATGGGAAGGCGGCAATAACGGTACCGCAAATTGCGGTACCGTTATTGACCCCGGCATCCCTTTGCAGGTCCCGTCCTTAACAACTGGTAAATCCAGGTGTTAAGGAAGGACCCGCAAAGGGAACTCGTAGTAGGGAGGTAAGGGATTACTGGCACCGGTGCCCTTACCGGTGCCGGTAATCCCTTACCGCCCACCTCGTAATGAGGCCCAATGGCTTGCTACCAAATCATTGCACATATGCTATGACACACCATATTGTCAAGCATAGACCTCTGGCAATAGTCAAGCATCGGACAGCAATTATGATTATGAAGATGACACCAGGTTCCACTCACTAGGAGAAAATGAGGGAAACAGAAGAAAATGTGTAACTTGGAGGTACAAAATGGTGGGTGACGAATTGTAGGTATGAATATATACACCACAAAGTAAATGTTGATAAAAAGACATTTAATCGTAATCCTTAATCCATCAGGATATATTTCACCAAAATAGATGCTTGTCAAAATTATCTTATACAATACTAAACCTTACACTGTGGCTGTTAATGTTGTAGGTACCCCAGCACCCGTCCCGCCCATAAAAATGATGATAATATATACACCAACATCAAATATTTCCTCCTGCCTCTTGGACAACCTTACTTCTCAAAAGTGAATAATTGGGCAGGGCCACATACAATACTGTTTGGATGCTATTGGATTACCACTCAAAACTATAAATTCACTAATAGGTTTGCTAACAATGCATCAATCAATAAATAACCAGGTAAATCAGGTAAGTAATCAGATGCAGATAAAAATGAATATAACCAACACAATCCAAATTTCCTTTTACTTAAGACGTCCAGCCTACTGCCCATAATTCAGAAGTGTTCCAGTACAAGTTTCTCCAACACAGGTGTTCTCCAAAGGATTAAATGGGCTGAGGTGGTGTTTTGAAACAGTATTTGTCCAAAGATAGGTAATACTCATCTCTATCCCAGGCCCAGAACAATCCAGTGGTAGGACCCTTGACCCAGGTTTGACAACCAAAGGCAAGTACAGAGGGAGTTAGTGGACATGTGGCTTTGCCTCCAATATTAGCCTAAGGTGGACAGGGGATATATGAATAGATATGTTTACTTACCCCGCTGACTCTGATTTTCCAATGTCAGACTTTGGGTAGTCAGTAGAATCTTTCTGCGTGTGGGTAAGGGTGCCCTGGTGTTGCAGGTTAGAATGTTTCTTCCATTCAGGATCAACCACAAGTTACAGGCCCAAAACGGAATTTCAGACATTGGAGGAAGAAGAGTTCCAGCAATGATCACCACTTGCAGCTGCCAATAGGTAATCTATCAGGCATGGTCAAAACGCTTCTCCAACACAGCTTCCTTTGATTATAGAAAGTGGACATTTTGGCAGAGGGCAATTTATAGCACAAGCCCAGCAACAACCAAACTTCTGAGATTTAACAAGGTACACCAACGGCTGCAGCGAGATAGCCCGTGGGTGGATTGGCCTCTTAAGGCTCTGGGGGAATTCATCTTCGACCAAGGGTCAATACTAGTATTTCCCATCAGTCTAAGTATCAACACATCGACAAGGGTCTTCTGAAATCCAGCAGAGGAGCAGGGCTTCATTGGGCTTCATTGGGCCAATCACTGGAGAGGATGCTAGTCGACTACAGCAGTGATCTTTGAGTCATCCGCAGGATACCATTCTTAATAGCAATCTTGGCTGTAAGATAGATCTGAAGAATGGCTACAGGAGTTTGCTACTATCCAAAACTCGAGTGGGAAGCAGGTTTGAGCCCACCAATAGTAAGCATCTGACCATTCAAACAACCAGTATGTGTCCAATCAGTGACAACTACTGGTTTCACATCTACTCTGCAGCAGACTTTCTGGCACCAGGGAATGTGGAATGGAACCAGAAAGTCCCAGCATGCTCACCTTGGATCACACACACACAGGCTCACTAGCCATCTGCGAAAGCAACAGCTTTGCCCTAGCTAGTAGAAGACCTTATATGGGATTGTCTGACAGGAAAGGGCAGGAGAAAGGTCAGATTACAATATGGCCAAAGAACATTGCAGTCAATAGGGGGAAGGGTGCCAAAGAGAACATTTGTTTCTAACAGGGTGCATCTCCTAATAGCTCAAGAAGTAGTAAGATATGACATGATATGATATGGCATTTTTAACGCGCCTACACACAAGTGTTTCAAGGCGCGACGAGGCCGGGAGGGGGGAACATGGGGAGACAGACAAAAGATCCTACTAGGCCAGGTGTCATTCAGATCGCGCAAGTGCATGGGTACGGGGGACGGGAAAAGTGCAAGGGGGAAATGGAGAGGGGAAAGTGCAGTACAAAGTTATTAGTAAAATACAAGATAAATAATAAGGGCCAGCTGGTGGCAAGTGCAGACAAGTGCTGGGAAGGGGGGCTGTAGGGATACAGAGACAGTCCCGTAGTGCAGGAGTTGCCAGGGAGGCAGTGCAGGGGAGAGTGGCTTGGCCAAGGGCCGAGATTGGCGAGTGGCCCAGTTGCTGATTCAGTACAGTTTCAGTGATTTAGCAGGGGAGAGGGGGAGAGAAAGCAGAAGCAAAGAGGAAGGTTTTGAGGTGCTTCCGGAACCAGAGATGGTTCTCCTCAAGTTTCAGGGAGGCAGCAAGGCTGTTCCAGAGGGAGGCCCCTGCTGCGGAGAGAGATCTCCCCCCAACTCGTTGCTTGGAGAAGCGACTGACCCTGAGGGAGTTGGAGGCAGATGAGCGAAGAGCTCGAGAAGGAAGATATTTAGGAATAGAGAGTTGAAGGTATTTTGGCCCAAGGCCCCAGAAGGCCTTGTGGACAATGCAAAGGGTTTTGAACTTAATCCTCGCAGCCACAGGGAGCCAGTGTAGCGATTTCAGTCCTGGAGAGATACGTTCCCTGGGCTTGAGGCCAAGGACAAGTCTCGCAGTCCTGTTCTGGATGAGTTGCAGCGGGCGGAGAGTAGAGGCAGGCAGATTTAGATAAAGGCTGTTACAGTAGTCCAGCTTCGAGAGAACCAGGGCTCTGGAGACAGTGAGCTTCTGGGGGAAGGAGAGGAAAGGAAGGATACCTCTGAGGAGGTGCAGCTGGTAGTGTGACTTCTTAGAAACGTCATACATATATCTCATGTTATAGCAGATCAGTCCTGAGGCATGGAATGGGATGGTTATCCTACTGTGCACTGTGTGAATCACTGTCATAATAGCCAAACATATTAAATAAAACCATTATTTCTGAATGTGGACATAGTTTAGTCAAATAAATGCAAATTAAGTCATAGGTCTATCATGGGCAGCCTAGACCCAAAACCGTGTTGGTACTATTGAATGATGTTCCATTTCCCAGATCATGCCAGGCAGTTTCTCATGAAACATTTTGCAAATAACTTCTAATGGGAGTGCAGTAACAATGACAGACGTTAGAAAGAGGGTTCATACAGTAGGTCTTTTTTTTATAGATTGTAACCATTACCATTGTTGTTGTTGTTATTATTATTATTATTATTATTATTATTATTATTATTAATGTATTGCTTCTAACGCACCACATGCCCGCACACATAACATCAATAAGACAAACATACAAGAAGGGCCAAATCAAGAAGAGGGAGAAGAGGGAGACAGAGTGGTAGGTGAAAATTAACTAGGTAGTTTATTAAAGAGATATATTTTAATAGCTCCGGGTCCTCAGCTTTGCGCAGACAGGGTTTAGGTCTGGTCTGGCCACTACACATAACATCAGAGTATTAGATCAGCTGATTAATACCATGCTCAGTAGAAAAGAGGACACTTTATACATTGGCTTCATCAACTTCCGCATTGCCTTTGATCAGGTGAATAGGGACTTGCTGTAGCTTACAGCTTTGAACTGACCTTGTTGGTTGTTGCATATCTTGATCCTGATACATAGTGACAACTAGCCAGCATTAGGTTAAATAATGATGGGGATTTGTCTGATTCTATAACTATAAATCTGGGGGTCAAGCAAGGATGTGTGGTAGCTCATATGCTGTACAATTTGTACACTGCAGATCTCCTCGCCTGCATGGCTATTAAATCAAATTGCCCACCCAAGATAGGTGACCAGCCTTTTGAGTGAATGCTCTATACAGATGATTTGTTACTATTTGATAGGACCTCATGGGGGATCAAGAATATGCTTAATGAGCTGTCCTGTTACGCATCTCAGCTAAGTTTGACCATCAACCTGGAGAAAACTAACATAATATTGATGACTAGAAACAAGGTTAGCAGGACCAGAATGAACACCTCTATGGGCACCATAGATTTAATCGAATCCTACCCCTATTTAGGCCCAGAGTTTGACACCCACACAAATTATGAACTGATAATTCTCAATAAAAAGAGACGGGCTAAAGTACTTACACTACAAGCCTGTAAGTTTGCTAAGGGTACCGCAGGTTACAGTATGACCGGGCTTGTTAAACTTTACCAGCAATTGTTCGTCCCGGCCTTTTTTATGGCCTGGAAGCATTGGCCATACAGGATTTAACCTGGCTAATTAGACTAGAGGGGCACTACTGACGCTCAGTTCTGGGATTGGGCCCTTCATGCCCCGTGGAGTATATTCACTTAAAATTAGGCCTGGAATCTTTAAGGGGCATGGCCATCCAAGTCAGGGGATCTTTCTATCTAAAGTCCTGTGCTAATCCTACTTGCAAGTTACTTGCATTAGTTGGAGATAATTATGACTCAGAGAGGGTCTTACAAGGTCTAATTATAAAACCGTGAATGAAACCATCTTTACAGAGATTACCATCTTTCTGTGTTTTTAAATTGTACCTTAGTGAAGTTATCCCTTCAGTTTGAGTGTGATTTAAATCAGAGGTTGGCTTCTCCCTGAACGCACTTGTGGGAACTACACTTCCCAAACCAAAAATCAAGTAGAACTGCTACTACCAAAGTTCACACCAATTTTTGTCAATAAATGAAACAAAACATATAGATTAAATTGGGGAACCTTGTATACTTGTACTAATGGATTGAATCCCTAAATTCATAGCCCATGAAATTGTCCAGAAGAGAAAAAGAAACTCACACACATCAGGGGTTGTAGATGTACATGGTTTGTATTAAGACAAAACAACAAAAAACAATTGTGAAAACTTACATATAGCAGAATTCAATATTATAAACAAAGACAAATGGTGAAGTCAAAATTTAAAATAATCTTCAGTGCTTAATTAACTTGAAGTACAAAACATAACCCATGAGGGAAACATGTGAAGATCATGAGCGTCCGTAACCCAGCGCTCTTGTGGACCTGTAACCATCCTGGTCCAGAAACAAGTGTACAGATTAATAATGTATTTTATATGTGAAAAGCATCTAATCTTTCAGGTGCCTAAAACAAATATACAGAATAGTGGATTATCTGGTGTATGGAGAGCATCTAATCTTTCAGGTGCCAACGTGGCAGGGGGATCGTGGCCAGGGTAAATTGTTGAATTTTAGCCAGCAAAAGTTGTTGAAATTATATAGACAATATATAATAACAGAACCCTAAAGCAATGGGTTTACACATCCCCCTTGCATTTAATACACGTTTCGGCGGCAAAATCACCCATCTTGAGAATGCATCAGAGGGATATGTATTTTTATACGAAAACCGCCTTCATCAGGGCGAATAGGAGGCCCCTGTAACAAAAAAAAACAGGATAGAGAGAAGAGAAAAGGAAAGATAAGTATAAAATTCTTCTTGGTCAAAAAACTTTTCCTTTCTGGACATAGCTGGGATAATTAGTAACCACAAACATATTTTTCAAAAGATACAATGTTATCGGGGCGTCTAAAAAAGACCAATTTGGTAGAGGGCTGGAGGAAAGCAAAGTGTGGAAATTATTGCTGCTATAAGTTTAAAGTGGTGGGGGTAGAAAATGCCTTACTCACCACATGGCCTTGTAATGAATCTCACTGTGGGACAGGCTCCCCGGTCGGGCCCAATCAGTCAAGCTGGACTGTTGTTCCGGAAGAAGGGAATGTGCAGCCGTGCCGAACCCCCAAGTGGGCGGCACGGGAATAAAGTGCTCTGGAAATAAGCCAAAAAATTATCATGGTGAGAATGCGTGCTTGCCTAATGAAGAAGTAGTGCATGTCAAACGCAGGGGCCATGTTGGACTTGCTTGAGAGCATGCACATTCCAAAGCTGTGTGAGGAGCTAAGGGGGTGTGCCAATGCAAGATGTACAAATTGGGCATGCTAAAGAAAAGGGGGGGAGAAAAGGGTTTTAATGAGACACATAAAATGTGCAGAGGCAGCGAGGTACCTGGACTTAGCTTGAGTGGCTCCCTGAGTCTTGAAGCTGGTGACAAGCTTGGAGGTCTGAGCGTGCCTCGGCTGGTTTCATCACAAGGAATGAAATGAACCTCTGAAGTGTAGAGGACTGGTGTCTGGATGCTCCTATAAGTATGGGAGAGAGTAAAGGAGACGTGTCCCTCGCTGAAGGACATGAAAAAGTCTAAGGTGAGCGTGTCGCAAGAAGAGGACTAGTGGCATTACCTGTGGGGTAGTTGGGTGGCACGTAGAAGATCGTGCCTTCCAGAAGCTGGGTCAGAGAGGACGTCACGTTGCTCGTATTTAGTCGTAGACAAGCGTTTGTTCATCTGAGCTGCTGGAAATGAATCGGGGCTCTGACATCGAGTCCCAGACAAACGCGCTACTGCAGGCTGAGGGCATGTGCAGTGCTGGCGTCTGCAAAAAGGAGGGTGTGTGTGTGTGTCTGGGCCTATGTGGATGCAGAGAGCGTTGTGGACTGATTAGTTCTCGCATCGGGAATGCGGAACCAACTCAGTGCAATAAGGGGAGACACTGGGGGCGCTAAACGAACTTCAGAGAGAGTAAGTTGTGTGAATTGGTCGCGGGACGGGAAAGGTCTGAATTTGATGCGCCATAGGGAAGGCGAACTAAGTAATGAATAAGCTCTGGAAAAGGAGACTGTGTAATAAGGAATCAGCCCAGTGTCGAGGCTGAAAAATGGGTGTGTGATGGCTGTCCAATCAAGGCAGAAAGGGAGCTGTGCCCTGATTGGAGGCCGTATCACAGACCCGGAAAAAAAGTGCTACGTCTGTCGGCACTGTGTTAGTTGGTTGCAGGCAGGAATGCCTTAGGTAAAGTGCACATGAATGTGCTGGTCCTGAGTAGTGGAGCGCCCATGTATACTCGTGTAGCAGTTTGTGGCTGGAGGGCTGGTCAAAGGGAATTGGCCAAGCTGAATAAATATGTTTGGGCTCCACACTTGTAAAAAATGTACGTGTCTATTGAAGTCCCAGCTCAAAAATGTCTCCTGAATGAAGGTACCTCACCCCAGGGCTGTAACAAGTTCAGAGCAGGATTTGAACGCACTGGCTAACTAATGTGTGTGAGGTCAGATACAATGAGTGAAACATGACTGTAACTGCCAGGAAACTGGAAAGAGATATATTTTCTTTGTGAGAAAAAATTATTACCCCCCCCGGCGTGGCCGTTTGGGAAAGGGTGTCCGCAAAGGCTCTCAGATAGGTTTGGCTGAGTACCCAAAAGTTCGTCCGGGTGGTCCCAGGTTTACCAGAACGGTCCCACTAATGTGGGAAGATTTGTTGTTCGTTGATTCCATGTTCTATCGAGTCCAATCTGTGTATCCACCTGCATTCTAGGTCCAAAAGTCGACCTTGAATGTTGGGACCATTGCAGACTCTGTCAATAATCCACCATCTGATATCTTGTGTGGTGTGTTTTTTCTCCATGTAATGTTGTACAAGAGGAGATGTGGGATTTTTACACCTGATCCGTGATCGGTGTTCGGAGATCCGTGTCCCAATGTTGCGGATAGTTTGCCCAACATATCGTAAATTGCAAGGGCACTCTATGCAGTAGACCACTTGGTTGGTTTTGCACTTGGAAATGTCATTCAGTATCCAAGTTTTTTGTCCAAATTGGAATTGCTGTATTTTGCTGGTAAATTGGCAGACCGAGCAGGACCCACACGGGTAATGTACTTTCAGTGGTCGTAAATTCCAAAGGTTGCTTTGCAGGGATTTTTTGATATACATAGAATGCACTAAGTGTTCTCTAATGTTGCGTGCCCTTTTGTATGCAAACATAGGTTTTTGTTGGTCCGGGAGGCAAGGTCTGACAATAGGCCAGTACTTATGGACAATCTATTTGATTTGGAAGGCATGTTGGCCATGAGTGATCACACATGTGATTTGATCTTGGGGTCCCTCTCGGGTTTTGGGAGTAAGGAGTGAGTCACGACATGTGAATCGTGCCCTTTTCAAAGATCTGGACACCAATTTCTTCGGGTAACCTCTTTCATGCAATCTGTTGCTTAGTAGGCTGACGTCATGGTAGAATTCATCGAGAGAGGTGCAATTTCTGCATATCCGCAGAAATTGCCCATACGGTAAGTTCTCTTTGATGTGTTTCGGGTGATCACTCTGGAAATGTAATAGGGTATTCCGGTCGGTAAGTTTGCGGAACGTATTGCAAACTAATTTGCCCTGATTATGTCCAATCGTCAAATCCAAAAAATGTATAGTGGTACTACTGTGTTCCATTGTGAATTGTATATCTGTGCTGCAAGTGTTCAGCCAGCCAAAAAAGTTTTGCAATGTGTCTTCTGATCCTTCCCATAGGCATATGACGTCATCGATGTACCGACGCCATTGTTTGATGTTGTCCTTCCACACATTAATTTGATTGAATATGAACTTCTGTTCAAATGTGGCCATAAATATAATTGCCAAGCTTGGGGCAAATGTAGCCTCCATAACAAGTCCCTTAATCTGCAGATAAAACTGTTTATTGAATTCGTGCAAAGAGCTAGTGTCATTACTTCAATGACAAATTCAGGTGGAGCTTTGGTCCTTGTGTTGGTTGCAATAAGGTATTCATATACACAGTCAATAGCGGCTTGTTGAGGAATACTAGTATATAGTGACTTGATATCTAAAGTCACAAATAAATGTTTTTGTGGACCAAAGTCCAAGTTTTCAAACACCTGAATTGTATGCATCATATGCCTGATGTATGATTCCGTAGTAATGCTGATGGGCTTAAGAAAATAGTCCACAAACTTGCATAAAGGTTCCAATATGGAACCGCACCCTGAGACAATGGGTTTTCCGGGTGGATTGGTGGAGTTTTTGTGGATCTTGGGTAGAGCATGTAGGCAGGGAGTTCTGCCTCCTATGGTGACGAGAAATTCAGATTCTTTCTCTGTAATCCAGTCTCTTTCCAGTGCGAAGGAGACCATGGCAGCGATTTCAATAGTAAGGACTTTGGTTGGATCTTTTTTTAGTGGTTTGTAACTATCTGTATCATTAAGAAGTTCCATGACCATGCGAAAGTAATGTTCTGAGCTCATTATGACTATTCCGCCACCTTTGTTGGCCGGTTTTATAACTAACTCAAATTTCTTCGCTAGTTCAGAAAGGGCTTCTGTTACGAAAGATTTCTTAATTGTGGGTAATTTTCCTTCCATGTGGCAACCCCTAAACTTTTTTGCTGTTGTTTTCGTCAGGATCTAGACTTTGCCAGAGAAGTGCAGCCTTCTGACGCACTCCTCTGGACTTTCGCTCCATTCTTACGGGGAAATTGACATGCCCTTAAGACAGTCAGTACCGGGAAACGTTGTTTTCCGTAGTTCTTTTATCATGTTTCAGCTTCTGCGCAACATGGCACAAGAGGGCACTGTAAGCTAAGTTACTGCTCTCTTGGGTCTCTAGTCTTCTACAGGCCCTAGATACTCTCTTGGGATTGTTAACGAACAGTGCAAGTGAATCACGGACGGGACTGGTGGCAGCGATTGTTTCTTTGTGTTTTTGAGCTCCTTTTGGCGTTTAAGCGGGTTTCTCGTGCTTACCCCAAAATGGTGGCCTGGCTCCCAAAATGGCCAGACCACGAGGCTCGTTGTCCTGTCCGCTGACTGCCTTGCCCCCTTCACCTTCCCCAGGTCGAGCCGACCCGGGGCCTTCCTTATTTGGGCATGTACTTTCCCGCGAAACACAGATGCTTTTGCGGGCTTCTACAGGCCTTGTGTGTGCCTCCAGGATGTGGGCTGGGATGTCTGGTCCCAATACACATCCTGGGCGCCAGAGAGTCTAGGGTGGTATGAATGCCTGGGATCACTGTGGTCCATCATAGGTCCACGTATGGTGGGAGTGTTTTGTGAGCAGATCTCCTATTGGGTCCCCTCTGTTTTGGCACAAAGGGAACCGTGGATAAGAGGAGGCTGGAAACACCACTACCATGTCGATCTCCTGAGTTCTCACGAACCAAGGAATACAGGAGCCAAGTATCCTGCAACCACGAGGCTGAACCGAGGAATCGCTGGTGACCCGCTGAAGGACTGCTCCTCTGCACTGCTGTCGCTTGGTGAAACCCTTTCTACCTCTGATCGAACGAGAAGGCCTGTACTGGTACTTCAACTCTTGGAATAGTGGGAACAACTATTCTCGGCATCTTCACCATCTCCTGCACGTAAGCCTTTGGAAGTGTCTCTAGGCCATCCAGCAGACTGACCAGCCTACCCTGGAGTCTTGCTCTGTAACCGCCGTCAGATTGTGTTGTATTACGAGTCCTTGTCACTCTCACACGACTCGTACACTTGGCATTTCCAGGTCTGAAGTGAGTAGTGTACATTTGGCTGAAATACACACGGCCGCTCCGTTGCCCTGCTGTGGTAACAAACTGCGCGGGTTCACTGTGTTTGGGACGTCCCCAACTCAACTTCTGCTGCTGCGGAATCTACACGACGCCGAGACGTCCCCTGCTCATATCTGAACCTGCCTATCTGAATCTGACGCAGAGAAGCCTGGGTCTGCTTGCATCGGGGATCAGTGAGTAGCATCGCTAGGAACTGGTCGCCCTCCTGCAGGAGCCCATAGCTTTTCCCCGCTGTGTCTAATAGCACGCCTTTCCGTACTCGCGCTCTACTTCTGCCCACAGTGGAGGCTGCGCTTGAGTCGCAGAGGTCTGTTCATCTTCATTTGTTCACCAAACTAAACTGCCTGATTCCCTCTAAGAGACTCCTCTTTTTGCCCGTTGGTACCAGCGTGTGCAGGTACTTTTGAGCACAAGGCTCCACTCTTCGTAGGGCTTGGACTTCCTTTTAGTTAGGTGCCTCTGAAGGCGGACTGGGTCTAATTATTATTCGCACTGCCTGTTTTCCTCCCCATCTAGATGGTCTACACATTTTGTGCATCTAACTCGTTAGACTCGTTTGTATTTGTATATATATTGTATTGGTTTGTTATGTGTTGGTTTACTTGAGTTTTATTGTGATTTCTCGCTACGGGCAATGTTACAAAGGCCTTGTAATAAATGTGTATATATTTTTAATATAACACCTGCTTGGAGTAATTAGTAAGTGTCCTTGCTTTGTGTGCTCATTGCGGGCTTTCAGTCACACTCACCCCTCCTGAGACCTAGTCTTGACCTCCGCGATCGCCACAATGATTGGTCTGGCTTGTCCAGAGGTTACCCTGTTCCAAGAAACTAGGCTGGCCTTCTGAACCTCTGCCCCTCCAGGACAGAGTTCAGAAATCCGTCTTAACAAATTGGTGTACAGCGGTGGGATACGACTGAAGTATCCAGTGTTGCGCACGAGCGAAGGCATTTCAAGTTATTCCTACCAGGACACGTAGTGTAGCTTTCAAAAGGCCATAGTCCTATCGTACAGTATGGAAACAAATACCTTGTTAACTTTAAATGCTTCTAAATCCGAAACATTGAAAAAGATGTGTGCAGAGAGAGGTGTCTCCTCTCAAGGCACCAAATTGGATATGATCCAAAGAATCGTGGCGTGGCAAGAAGCGCAGCTTGACGCTATAACTTCCAAGGACAGTGCAGAAGGAGGTGGGGCTGCTCTCACTGGTAGAACCGACGGTTCTGCCGCTGCACTGGTGCACCGCGACCACGAGGACAGGGAGGATGAGATGTCTAATGTTTCCTCTGCCAGTGTTGATGGGGAGGCCATGCTTGAATTCAAGAAGCAAGAGCTGCTGTTTAAGCAGAAGGAGCTTGATTTCAACATGACCAAACTAAGAATGGAACAGGCCGAAAAACAGAAAGACAGGGATCACCAGTTGGAACTGGCCAAGCTTCAGGTTGCAAATGGATCCAAGGGTCCTAAACATGGGTATGGGGCCTCCTCTCATCCACGGTTTCCAAAAGATCTACTCAGTGTGTATGAGGAAAAGAATGACATTATGGACTGGCTGAATACGTTTGAGTATGCATGCGAAGTTCAACAAGTTGACAATGCTGATAAGATTGCCTGGTTACTCAGCAGACTGCCCCATTCTGGCTGTAGTGCCATTATGGAAATGTCGAAGGTTGAGCGAGTGGATTTTGCAATGTTAAAGCAAACTCTCATTTTAAAGTTTGGAAAGACTCCTGCCCAATATTTAAAACGATTCCGAGAGTATAAGAAAAAAGAAGGTGGTACTTGGGTATTTTATGTAACCGAATCATTAAAAAACTTGACTGGCTGGGTCGAAGGTTATAAGGTTTCTACCTTTGAAGGCATGATAAGTCTTGTCATGCTGGAATATATTTTTGCATCTTCTTCCCCGCAGCTTAAGCAGCATTTGGCTGATTCGAAGGAGATAGATCCTAAGAAGCTGGCCATTGCCACAGATTTATGGGTGTCACATCGAGTGTCTCATAAGGACAAAACTCATCCTGGTAAGCAGGAGGAAGGGAAAAGTCCAAAGATAAGGAGGGTGGAGAATCTGATAAATCTTCTTCTCAAAAGGGCGACAAAAAGAAAAATAATGGTAAGACACAAGAGAACTCACAAGGTAGTGGAGGTCAGCCTCCAAAACAGAACTCTGGTTACAATAAGCCTCCCTATGTAAGCAGACCCAATGGATCTTGTTTTGCTTGTGGAGCAACTGACCATGTGAAGGGGGAATCCCCGGTGTAAGGTTAAACCTTTGGGGGTCCACTCCGCTAATCTGGCCTTCTCCTCCTACGAGGAAGAAGAGATTACAGGAGCATCCTTCTCCTCAGACTCCTTCCCCAGCGGGATAAAAGCTGAGGTGGTTTTAGTTTCCCTGGGTTCCTGGGAGCCTAAAGTCGCAGAGGCTTATGCTAGGATTCCAGATAATACCAAGCACGACTTTAAAGACAGTGTGCTGATCAATGGAGTGGATACTCCAGCTCTTTGTTGGCTGACGGCCCACCTCGCATGTTTCCAGTAATACCTGTAAATGTTACTTTAAATGGTACAGCAGTCAGGATTCCAGTGAGCATTCAGAGAAACGTCCCAGGAAAGGTCTTGTTAGGCAATGATCTCAGAGCTTTAGGGCTCGTAGGAGACATGGCCGACAGACCCTGCACACGGTCTCAAACACGGGCAGCATTGGCCAAGACCAATACGCCGCCCCAGTCGAAGGGGAAACCCAAGGCGAAAGGAGTAAGGAAGTCAAGACGAGGAAAAGAGAACATTCCCCCGAGCTCGCCTACCACTGCGGTGGAGGAAGTTGGTCAATTGCCCGGGCCTGACGAGGAGGTGGCGATGCCTGAAGTATTTGACCCCAACGACCTTCCTGAACTAAAAGACTTGTTAGTAGAAGGTGGTACTGACAGGCAAGAATTCAGTAAATGCCAACGTGAGTGCCCATCTCTGGAAGGCCTAAGGAGATAGGCCTGCTCCCAGCTTGAGGGTGAACCTCCTGGGACGCATCGGATCTATTGGGAAGGTGGACTCCTATATAGTGAGCCCACAGAGTCTACAGAAGGAGACCATAGGAGGTTGGTGGTTCCCCTTGCTGTAAGACCCTTCCTGCTGCAGCTGGCGCATGAAGTGCTCTTTGCTGGTCACCTTGGTATTAAGAGGCCCAAGCAAAGGTTATCCATGCACTTCTACTGGCCCAAGATGGGGGTGCAAGTAGAAAGTCACTGCAGGAGTTGTGCCTCCTGCCAGTTATCTGGTAAGAGTGGCTCACAAATCCAAGCTCCATTGGTACCACTCCCAGTTGTGTGAATACCATTCGAAAGGGTAGGGATCGACATCGTTGGTCCCCTTGACCCGCAGACATCCTCAGGCAATAGGTTTATCTTGGTGCTAGTGGAGCCCCTGGGTGAGGTTAACTATTTAGTGGACCTTGGAAGGCCTGGACAGGCTCCAAAAGTGTTCCACGTAAATAGGCTGAAGGCTTTCGTCCCAAGAGTCAAAATCGCAGCACTGCTACTGGCTTCAGATGTTGAGGAAGAGGAGTCTGAACCTCTCCCCGACCTGTTCCAAAGCGGTCCTTCAGATAGCTCCTTTGAGGGTGTCCGAATGGCCCCCTCACCTGACTTCTAATCAGCAGGCTGAGGTGAAAAGTTAGCTTCGGCAGTTTTCCCCCCTGTTTTCACAGTCGCCTGGTTTAACACCTTGGTGCAAACATAACATAGACACAGGAGACAGTGTACCTACCAAAAGTAGGGGATACAGGATGTCAGACAAAGTACGGTCTTACATTAAGACCGAGGTCAACAAGATGTTACACCTTGGGGTGATTGAACCCTCTAGTAGTCCTTGGTCCAGCCCGGTGGTTTTGGTTCCAAAGGCAGGCACTTCTGAATTGAGGTTCTGCGTGGATTACAGGGCTCTGAATGCTGTCATCAAGACAGATGCACACACCTTGCCTCGAACAGATGAGCTGGTGGATACTTTGGGTGCCTCCAAGTACCTCAGCACATTTGACCTCACTGCGGGCCATTGGAAAATAGCTTTAGCAGAACATGCCAAGGAGAAGACAGCGTTTTCTACTCCAGACGGCCATTACCAGTTCAGGGTAATGCCGTTTGGATTGAAGAATGCACCTGCCACTTTTCAGAGGCTTGTGATTCATGTGTTGAATGGGTTGGACAAATTCTGTCTTGCATACCTGGACGATATAGCAGTTTTCAGTGCCACCTGGCAAGACCATGTGAAACACCTCGGGATTGTGCTCCAGGCTATTCAGAAAGCACACTTGACCATAAAGGCTAGTAAATGCCAGATTGGACAAGGCATAGTGGTTTACCTTGGACATGAAGTAGGTGGAGGGAGGATACAGACTCTTCCCAGTAAAGTACAAGCAGTACAAGACTGGCCTACCCCCACTACACAGACCCAAGTGAGAGCCTTCTTAGGACTCACGGGGTATTACCTCAACTTCGTGGCAGACTATGGCACCATAGCTGCCCCTCTGAGTGCCCTCACCACTCTGAAGAACCCCAAGAAGGTAACTTGGACCGACGAGTGTGAGAAGGCCTTCAACGGCTTAAAAGAATCCTTGTGCCAGGCCCCTGTCCTCAGGGCCCCTGATTATCAAAGACCTTTTATTGTGCAGACGGACGCCTCTGATACTGGGATAGGAGCTGTACAATCGCAAGTAGATGAGAAGGGTAAGGAACACCCTATTGGTTTCATTAGTCGCCAGCTTAAGGACAGAGAGCTCAGATGGTCCACAGTGGAGAAAGAATGTTTCTCTGTTGTGTGGGCCCTACGGAAGCTGAGGCCCTACCTCTATGGGACCCACTTCACTGCGCAAACTGACTATAAGCCTTAAAGTGGCTAATGAACATCAAGGGAGAGAATCCAAAGTTGCTTAGGTGGTCCATAAGTCTACTAGGCTTTGACTTCACTATTGAGCATAGGTCAGGTGTCCAACATAGCAATGCCGATGGGTTGTTCAGAATGTTTAACCGACCTGAACACGAGACTCATCCAGGGGTGAGGACAAAATTGAACTTCTACTGGAAACAGCAATTAACTTCATTGAGCCTACCTCCATAAAAGTTATGTCCTCAATCCTAACGGACAATCTCAGTAGTATCCCCTCATGCCTTGCTCCCTCTAAATCCCAAAAATCCAAAGGCACCAAAAAAAGTAAATCCCGGTTTTCAATGGATTTACAAAAACATAATTCCCTATACACAAGGCTGTTTCACTCTCAATCTCTTCCTTTCAGTGGTAGTTTGAGAACCCATGAGTTATCGCTGAAGTCTGTGCTGATTGATCAAGTCCTCACTCTTGTCTGTACAGGTATCTTTTTTACAGGAGTGTATAGTTGTATTTGAATTTCATACCCTCACATTTCTTCTAATAAACACTATAAACCAGATATAAAATAAACACATTTATTGACTATTCGCCATAACGTCTATTCCTCTCAATTGAAAATCCGACGTGTCGCCTTCTCTTTCACAGAATGTGCAATGCAAAATTGTTCATCTTGCAGTTGTGGTTGTATTAGGATCTTGTAATGGGATTGACTTGTGAAATTGTAAAGCACATGCTGCCCAGTGTACTTATTTTTGCAGATAACTCCAAAATAGTAAGCAGGATGTTTGTCTCCTATCCTGCTGACAGTACATAATGGGCAGAAATATATATATCTACATCCCTTCTGTGGGTGTTTATGTATTTTCTAAGGTTGTAGCAAAACTTGGATGTTGCATAACTTTCTATAGATGAAGTTAGGTTCTCTTTAATGTTTCAGTAGTCCACTGAAATGTCACAGCACCAGGAGTCCCACATTTAAAGTGTTTCAGTGAACTTTTCTGACACAGCACAAATTTCTTGAATGTGAAAATAGCATTGCGCTTGGTCCCAATAATATAATGGACCTCATTACGGGTCCGGCGGTAACCCTGCCGGTGTTACCAGTGGGTTAGCGCCAGACCCGTAATATTTTACTGGTGCCTGACCTCCCGGTGCCACCAGCTGATTACGTGTCCGGTGGCCCGGGAAGTCAGGCGCCAGTAAATTGTAAATAATAATTCCCATAGAGACCCACAGGAATCTGTGGGAGTGGGGGACACGGAAGCACCGGCACCGGAGCTAACGATGCTGGTGCTTCCGTGATGGGTCTGCCTACCATCGGAGCTGTGCCCGGCAGGGTTAGACCTGTAGGGCAGAGCAGCCACAGCAGGCAGACTCGGAGTTTGCCGATCGGGAAACAAGGGTGCCGGTCAGATTACTGGCACCCTTGTTTCCGGACCAGCATACTGCTAATGAGGGCCAATATCTTAATGCTGAAAGCTTAATCTCCATCCTGTCTATAAAATAAAATTGAAAAACAACTATACAAATTTTAGGTTACCTCCATAAATGAAAAATTGAAAACCACATACAGGATTATGTGACAACACGGCCCGCTGAGGAGGTGTCACGGCTCAGGGAGCCCCATTTAAACATGATGGTTGCCCCCCACTTGCTTAGAGTGGAGAACAGTCATCAAGCCGTTGTCAGCAAGGTGATATTGTTGAGAAACCAGAATAAAATGGTACAGTAGAGGCTCCAGGCAGGCGACACACTGAAGGGTTCTAGCGAATTTAACCTTAACGGATGTGCTGGAAAGCAGCACTTTTAAAGTCCTGAATGACATTCTCATTTTACCCTGTCATAAGAAATCTGACTGTCAACATGGAGGCTGTTGATGGGTGCTCCCCTGATACCTGGGCCCTTTAACCTGAAAAGGTTGGAAGGCCCTGATGCTATACTTGCATGACAATATATTCTTTCTGGCTCTAGGCAGCATGTACAAACTAACAAGGGGGGGGGTTCCCGAAATGCTAGGCAATTCTCTTCTGAACAAGAGTACCAACAGCAGCCCCAGACACGTGTTTCGGTCTGGTTGTACCTCATCAGTAGGGTGGAGCTGTGCCTCTCTAAAAATAGTGAGCAAGGGGTCCACATCTGAATTCCACTAGTAACTTAGGGTGAGACCCAAAGTTACTTAAATATGCAAGCTAATAAGGGGGGTCCTGGGAGTCCTTCTGCCAGACATTAGTCCTGGTTAAGAGAGACTTACCCAGAGACTTTAGCTCACTATCTTTCACAGAGAAGAAATATCCCAAACATATTAGTCTTTGTCCTGCCCTGGGGCAGTCCAGTACCAAAATGCTAGGCAATTCTCCTCTGAACAAGAGTACCAACAGCAACCCCAGACACTTGTTTCAGTCTGGTTTGACCTCATCAGTAGGGTGGAACTGTGCCTCTCTAAGTATAGTGAGCAAGCGGTCCACGTCTGGATTCCCCTAGTAACTTAGGGTGTGACCCAAAGTTACGTAAATATGCAAACTAACAAGGGGGTCCTGGGAGTCCCTCTGCCAGACATTAGTCCTGGGTATGAGAGACTTACCCAGAGTCTTTAGCTCACTATCTTTCACAGAGAAGAAATATCCCAAACATATCAGTCTTTGTCCTGCCCTGGGGCAGTCCAGCACCGTAATGCTAGGCAATTCTCCTCTGAACAAGAGTACCAACAGCAACCCCAGACACTTGTTTCAGTCTGGTTTGACCTCATCAGTAGGGTGGAACTGTGCCTCTCTAAGTATAGTGAGCAAGCGGTCCACGTCTGGATTCCCCTAGTAACTTAGGGTGTGACCCAAAGTTACGTAAATATGCAAACTAACAAGGGGGTCCTGGGAGTCCCTCTGCCAGACATTAGTCCTGGGTATGAGAGACTTACCCAGAGTCTTTAGCTCACTATCTTTCACAGAGAAGAAATATCCCAAACATATCAGTCTTTGTCCTGCCCTGGGGCAGTCCAGCACCGTAATGCTAGGCAATTCTCCTCTGAACAAGAGTAGCAACAGCAACCCCAGACACGTTTCGGTCTGGTTGGACCTCATCAGTAGGGTGGAGCTGTGGCTCTCTAAGAATAGTGAGCAAGGGGTCCACATCTGGATTCCCCTAGTAACTTAGGGTGAGACCCAACATTACTTAAATATACAAACTAACAAGGGGGGTTCTGGGAGTCCCTCGACCAGACATAAGTCCTGGTTACGAGAGACTTACCCTGAGTATTTAGCTCACTATCTTTCACAGAGAAGAAATATCCCAAACATATCAGTCTTTGCCCTGCCCTGGGGCAGTCTGTCACCGAAATGCTAGGCAATTCTCCTCTGAATAAGAGTACCAACAACAACCCCAGACACGTTTCGGCCTGGTTGGACCTCATCAGTAGGGTGGAGCTGTGCCTCTCTAAGAATAGTGAGCAACGGGTTCACGTCTGGATTCCCCCGGTTACCTACGGTGAGACCCAAAGTTACTTAAATATGCAAACTAACAAGGGGGGTCCTGGGAGTCCCTCTGCCAGACATTAGTCCTGGGTACGAGAGACTTACCCAGAGTCTTTAGCTCACTATCTTTCACAGAGAAGAAATATCCCAAACATGTCAGTCTTTGTCCTGCCCTGCGGCAGTCCAGCACCGAAATGCTAGGCAATTCTCCTCTGATCAAGAGTACCAACAGCAACCCCAGACACGTTTCGGTCTGGTTGGACCTCATCAGTAGGGTGGAGCTGTGGCTCTCTAAGAATAGTGAGCAAGGGGTCCACGTCTGGATTCCCTAAGTAACTTAGGTTGAGACCCAAAGTTACTTAAATTTGCTGAATGGGGCCCAGTGGTTGTAGATGGTGATGATCAGCGGGGCTGGCACTGGTTTCTATGTTGAATCATCTGCCATCTTGGTGCTGCTCTCCCTGCCTGGTGCTATGAGCTTGAAGAGGTGGGGGCAGTGGGTTTCTGGGGCATGAAACTTCTCTCTAGAAGATCTGGTGAGGTGTAGCAGGTGCTAAAGACTTTGTGGTAAAGGTCGGCCCCCGTTCTTTTCTCGGTTGCTTAAGATGTAGGAGTGGCTAGAAGGGCTAGGCTAGAGGCCTAGCTGTGCACTTTGGACTTCAGCAGTGTTGAGTTCTTTGATGCAAAATTGCAGGTCTCTACCTCCTTGTTATCTTTCACTGAGAGTTTGGTGGAAGTCAGAGGGACTAGTCACAGAACTTCTTGCTGTTTTAGGTAGAGTGTTACATTTTGTTATAAATATAACATGCATGCAATCGTGAGGTGGATCTCTGATCAAGGAATTGAAGGATTTGCAGAGAGCTTTCCTTGGATTTGTTTATTCTTATGAGAGACAGGGCATTCCAACAGCAGACTCGATTTCAAATTCTGGATGACACACCACTCTGCATGGGAAACAGTGTTCCTGCAGATACTTAGAGTTCGAACCTTTGCTTGCTGAAGAGCAGTTGGAGGCCAGAGAGGAAGGGACCTTCTGGACAATTTCAGCCAAATGATATCTCCTAGACCAGACCTTCTTCTGGATTATCAGATGTGGAAAAACACAGCCACCAAAGACCTTTCATATGTTCACTTTATTTATATTAGAACAGGGGAGGAATTTGGCTGGACCAAGAGAATGCTACGCTCCAGCAGGTAACATAGTTTGCTGTTGCATGGGAGGTGAGTATCGTGATAGATGCAATGTGCACCACACCTAGTGTGCATTACATTTACATATGTTTTGCGTGCTTGAATCACTTCTACAGAAATATTTGTCAAATAGGGGGTCATTCTTATAATCCCAAAATACATTCTGATGTCATGCAAAGCAACCAGCATCCACATTCAGGGTATCAAACATTATTCTACACCTATCTCTTCTCCTCAACGTCTGGGATTTTTCCCACAGTAGATTTGGTCCAATACAAGCCCTGTGCAATAAAGACATGTGCAAAACTGGTCTTCGTACAGGCACGAAGGCTAGAAACACAGTGAAATATGAGCAGTGCACAGTGCCACATAAAGTGGCGTACAAGGAGAGGAACAGGTTGATATTGGTCAATCGGTTCAAGAAAGCTCTTTTACATCATAATTCACAGAGCAAAGACCCTGATCCCTTCAGGGAAATTTTTAAAGGAATACTAAGAAGATTTCGATGAAGCGTACTACTTTGCATTTAAGTTACTCAAAGGTTCTTTCCTTGGGTGAACCGTTAATGATTTTCGAGCTAGGTAGACTCGGCATTGTTAAAGGGTTGACAAATATGCTATGCGGCTATGCCTGTGTGGACAAACTGTCAACAGTTCAAACGGTCATCTTAAGAGCAATAACTGTTTTTTAAAGGTAGATCAGTAGCCACACTAAGCTTGTAATGCAATACCACCACCCTGAGAGTTAAGCTCAAAATTAGCTCAACAATTTACACAATGAAAACAGGTTTTCAAAATAGAGCACTTTCTAGTATGCTCAGTGCCCTCTATGAAGTGAAACTTGATTTGACAATAAATGCACCCCTCATATTCCCATTTCTTTGATTTCAAATTAGGCAGTGGTATGGACCTGATGTGGTCAAAATCACACAGGCACAAATTGAGAAACGAATTGAATAGGAAAGCTGCAACACATAGTTCAAAGTACAGTAAAATGCCTTCAAATCCTTTCCTGATATGTAAAGTTACCCTTCTGCCACTAACATGTTAGCTCAATGGGGTATGAGATCTCTGGGCACACCATATGCTCAGTATTTATGATATGAAATGATATGATATTTGATTTATATCGCGCCCATACACAAGTGTTTCTGGGCGCAACAAGACACGGGAGTGTTACAGGGGAGGAAACAAAACAATCTTACTAGGCCCAGTGACATTGGCAACACACAAGTGCAGGGAGAAGGGAGGGAGGAAAGTGCAAGGGTACCGGGAGGAGTGGAAAGTGCTGAACAAGTGAACAACAGCAGGCAGTGCAGCCATCAGGTGGCAAGTGCAAGCATAAGGCATAGACAACGGCTGTCTGATAAGTGCAGGAAAAGGACTGTAGATACAGACCCGAGTATATTCACCTGGATCTTGTGGCCCATTCGGCTTAAGCAGTGTCAAAAACTAGGGCTGGATGCTGCTAAGATAGGGCTGAGAATGCCCTCAATCTGGTTGCACACCTTTGCTTGTCTAGAGGCTGAGGCAACCCCCATTGTCCTTCTTCCTGCCTGAGTCACCTCGCTCTGCTTCCCAACACCCTGTACTAATCTTCCTCCTCGCAGTTTTGGGACTGTCTCCTATCTAAATGAACCTTTCATACTTCACTTCTCCTCTGCAGTAGACTGAACTCCCCATTCCACTACTCGGTAATCTCCTTGCCTCTCTACACTGGCTTGCACAGCCCCCCATCTCATCTGCCTTCTTTTAGGCTTGTAGAATGACCGCTCCTTCTCCAATTCTGCTAAGAAAAAACACGTTTGATCTAACTCATACATGTACCCACTTCCTGTTTGATCTGATTTTAGCAACTAATACTGGCAGCGGAACTGGCAAACCTTGGAAATGTAGTACTTGTAGAGAGAAACATTGCTCTTACAGCAGTCAAAATGGCAACATCTGTTTGCCCCAACATGCCAATGACAAGACAAAATCAAAATTGTGATGAAAATGCACACTCTATTTGTGTACCATTTATAGCTGAAGGCTAACCTGTCTGCGGTAAACAAACAAACCTTTAAGATACTGTTTTAGGAAACTTTAAAACATAAGATAAAGGGCCTCATTAAGACCCTGGAGGAATGGCTTAACGGGTGCCGCAAAAGGATGCAGACCCGTTAAACCCGTTCCGCCACATTAAGAGGTCCCCTTGCGGGACACGGTAAGCAAACCAGGCGTGCTTACCGGGTCCCGCGAGGGGAAGAGGGAGCAAATAACGAGGCACTCGTAATCGGCCCATTGTTTGCTCCCTCTCCCATTCCCATTCAGCCCTATTCGGGCTGAAATGGGAACAGGGAAGGTCCGGGTCTGGGTCCTTGGAGGGAGGAATTAGCGGGCCCTCAGAACTCGGAATGGCCCGGTAATTCCTCATTCTGGGAACCCGGACCCTGACGTGATTTCGGCGGCAGCCATGCCGCCAATAGCGGCATGGCAGCCGGCAAGGTCGTAATGAGGCCCAAAGTCTTTTTTGACAGTGAGTAACACCCTATGAATGTGGGCCAAATTTTCTTTTCAGTAACTTTTTTGAGTCTCACTAATAATCGTTTTAAGAAGGCCCATGCAATTGTCAGCTTTAGGAAAAGAGAGATAAACTGTGTAAACCTGTAGACACATGGAACAACACATTTGAGCAGATAAGTGAGTTGTAAATCAGATCACAATGTTATGTATTGTTATCAAATAAAAATATGATAATCATATACATTGTGTGTGTCTTGCAGGCCATTCAGAAGAAGTTCAGCATTGATGAAGGGACATTTACACATAATACTAGTTTTATAGACCGTGTTAAAATCTAGATGAGCTTTGATCAACACCTGCTTGCTAAATACCCTGCAGATACTTAGTCTTTGGACATGACATACAATACTTTATTGTTCTTTTAATATGGACTCCACCCACACCCATTTTACATATATGCATACAGGCATTGTTCATGATTAAAACCAATTTTGGAATATACCTGAAATGAACATGTATCACTAGGACACATAACTGTGATTAATTTGTTGTACTATGAGAATAAACTATATACAAGTTCATTATGTTGAAATCAATCATAATGTTAATGAGTAGAATTTATTACTATTTGATTATCTCTTATTATTTTGTGATTCATTTCAGGAGCCATTGGATTTAAGCTATTGGTCATTGATGTCTAAGAATACCACATGAAACAACTTGTGCAATATATATTCATGACATGTTGATATCTCGAGGAAGACTTAGTTTTGCTGTAAAGTAATTGCAGCAACAATGTTTAATCAGAATTTGTGGACTGTGATTAATTGTTGTAAATAATATATTTTCACAGTGACCAGAAGCCTCCAACTAAGGGTAATTAAGTGATGTCATTGCAGAATAATATGATGGGATTAAATGATGTTTTCTTTATGTAACTGCTGAAAAATAAATGTTTTCAAATGAGGAAGGGATTAGGACAAACATTAATATTTGAGTATTTCCATGATTAATTTATCAGGGTTTATAAGAAAGTTAATATATCCATAATAAGCAACATTATGTGGTATGTATATGTTCATGGCATTAGTTAACATGGCCAAATTTCACCCCACTCTAGATGATTAATAGATGTTGTCTTTGTAAGTGCAGAGCCCTAATTACCTTAGCCCAAACCGGGTCTACCACCTGAGCAGTGAGTGCACATTTTGTACGTAAAGCAAGGTGTATTGTACAAACTATCAGAGGAGCAGTTAGATGGTACTGGTGGACGAAACTAGCCCATGCCTCAAAAAACTGCATCACATGATACATTTTGAAGCATTTTAGCAACTGTTAAAACACTACCAGATATTTGTTTACATTATTTGTATTTGTTTATGGTTGAACAACAACCTTTACAAAACAAAAAACATTTCAGGAGTAGAATCAAAATACATATTTTTCTTTACAGTGTTCATCTATTGTACATTTGCCTAAAAAGTATACATTTAACAAAACAAAGAAATTTACCAAGGCAAAAAGGTAATGCCAAAGTACGAAAAATACTAAAAAGTGTGAAATTTTGTAGCTTGCGGCTATACAGTACAAATACATCATTTAATCATTATCGGTGGAGTGTGAGTTTTGATCCTTTATCATTCCACTCCTAATTAAAACATGTACTACTGCTATTGTTATGGCTATATTGTGACCTGCGATCAGCAAGTTCCAAAAGCCTTCAGAGAGCAACCATTCTTCCCTTTCCACAAATTTGGAGAAAAAGTGTGACCTTATTTCCCATGTGCCCTCACAGTCCATCAGTATATGCTTCAGATTCTGCATGGCTGGATTCTCACAAATACTACATAATTTAATTGCAGTTTTGCCTTGTTTCTTATTTTCAGGATTTCACCAGTGTGTACAACATTAAGGCGTACTCTCAGGAATATATTTCTAAATTCCCTGTCTGGGAATTGTATTAAATAATCCGGCCAGTGGCCTAGTTTCTTGTCCACCACCATAAAGCTATTCCAGGGCTTGGTCTGGCGCAGCTTCTCCACTGTCGCGATCCAATCCATTGTTTCAATCTCTTTTTTTAGCTCTCAGTGGATTGAATATCAACACCTTTACAGTGTTGTCCGCCTTCTCAAAGACTTTCTGAACCTTTTGTTCTAAGTGGGCAGCATCTTAGATTTTTGAGCTACTAGATGTAGTTTAATCTCTTCATATATATATTCTTTTTGCAGCAAGATTATAAGTCTATACAAGGAAATCAGCCTCCATTCTGCTATTGATCCCAAGGATTTGCGGCCCAATTCAAATCTTAAGCATGACATTGTGAGGCTCAGGGGGAACCCAAGTACCCTTTTCCAGATCAACCCTTCGACTTTTTGCCAATTCATGTCCCACAGACAAGGCTTGGCATTTAAGCCATACAGGATCACTGGTACTATTTTTGCCACCTAGAATGTAATTAAAGGTTTAATAAAGAATTTGCAAAGTGTATAAAGGATCTTCTTCAACTGTGGCACTAACTTGTCCACTTTCTCTTGTATTTCGTGGTCTGTTTTGACTTTTGATGGTGAAGCATGAACTATGTAGCCCAAGTACAGTACTTCATCCACTCTCGGGATTACCTGATCTTCTAGAACCCAATTTACAAATTTAAATTGCTTGCGAGGGTGTTTGAATATTATCACCCTAGTTTTCTTTGGGTTAATAATTAGGCCATTATTTTAGGCATATTCACTCAATCCATTCAGGAGTAGTTGCAGGCCCACGGCTGTCCTATCTAGCAGGACAATATTGTTGGCGTAGGTGAGCCAATGCACCTTGGTTGTATTGATACTTGGACTCGCCAACAGCCATGATGACAAATGGTTACCCATATCTGCTAAATGCAGATTAAAGAAGAATGCTGTGCCCAGGCATCCTTGCGTTACTCCATTCTCAACAATAATTGGATCTGTGAGATGTCCAACCTCCTCTAAACAAACTCTTAGTGATGTGCCTCTGTGTAGTTCGATTAGGAAGGATAATAATCCCTTTGGGGCACCCCAGTTCCTTAATTTGGCCCATTACCATTCTCTATTCACTAGATCGAATGCTCTTGAGAAGTCTACCCAGGCTCCATACATTTGGTCTTCTCCTGACTCTCTTGTATACTCAGTTGTCAAATCAAGTGCCAGCCCATTTAGTAATGCAGATAGCCCTCTTCTGAAGCCTGTTTGAAACCATGATAGGATGTTTTCCTCCATGGCCCAATCTTCCAATTCCTTCACTAGGATTCTCATAAAGATTTTGCTCTCTATGTCTAGGAGAGCGATTGGTTGATAGTTCTCTGGTTGTGACCGGTATCTTCCCCTTATAGAATTGGATTACTATAGCTGATATTCAAGAAGGTGGAAAGGTGTGTCTCACCAGTATCTCTCTAAACAGCCTGCATAGAAATTCTGACCATATTTTTGTATTACTTTTTAGAACCTGGTAAATTAGACCGTTGGGTCCTGCTGCCTTTGATGTAGAGGATTTTGTTATTAATTCCTCTATTGTTAGTTCATTGAAGGTAAGGACCCAATTGGTCTTATTTTGCCGGCTTCCCTTATCTTTGTGTTGGCTTTCAACATGTTTAGTGAGGTATTCTGACTAACTTTTCCCTGAGACTAAATTGAATTGGGCACTGTTGTTATTGTTCTCCAGTCAATTTATCATCGACCAGAAATTTCTAAAACTGTCTTCACAAAGTGCTTCCAGCATCATCTCGTTGACAGCGCTGAAATTTCCTTGATAGGGACCACTGTTTGTATATTCTCGTAGGTTTTTTAACTTCTTCCTGTAACGCATTTGGATCGAGTTTAAGGGTCCTTAAGTGTCTAACTTTGCTCCTGTGCAGTTTTTTTCTGTAACCATGTTTCTTCGTCAAATGAGTGACGATGCTGGTGGCTTCCTATCTTTTCTCCTATATTGGGCGGACAGACCGACCATATGAAACTCACACATTTTATAGAGTGACAGTGTTCCTGCCACTCTCTAGTTGACAAAGCGGAGAGGATGTCATTTAATTTTCTCCCCCTCTTTTATATTTTACAAGACGCACTCTGTCCTTTCTCATTGCCAATTTCTGAGTGGTATTTGTCTATTTGGGCAACATTGATGTTTGTTATTGTTGTTTTTAATTGGGCATGATCGCCCCCCCCCAGCTAATTTTGAACTGAACATTCTCTGCCAGAAGACTTTCTGTAACAAAAACATAATCTGCTACATTCAGCAATTTTAGACCCCACGAATTAAGGAAGTCCACCCATTGTTTCCCGTTCCTGGAGATTCCAACGTATCTTGGGTTGTCATTGTGTCTCGGGGCCTGAATGCACTGGGCATTTAAATCCCCCGCCAAGATTACATACGCTCCCCCAAAGTCCAATTTAATCTTCTCCAATACTGTTGATACTATGGAGAGAAATGCCTGGAGGTTGATCCAGGCGGGGTTCCAATAGACATTCACAATTACTATTTGGGTATCTCCTGTGGACGACTGCAGATCAAATTTGCATGCGTGGATGCCGTTTCTTTTACTAAAAATTAATGTTGCATCCTTGGCCAGCAAGTTTTTAATTGCCAAAAGGAGTCCCTCCGGTGGACGGCCCCTTGCTTTTTGTTGGGCTGGTGCTGAGAAGACTATGTACCCCTCTATCTGCACAGGATGGATTAACCATGTTTTCCGGAGGAGAATAATATCCATACTACTGAATAGGGTTAGGGTGCTCCTCATTGAGCTAGAAGTGAATGTCTTTAGACACCGTGTGTTCCAATTGACCCTATTTAGGCTATTCTGTCTAAAGACTTTGTGAGCCCAGTCCTAGCTTCTGTAGCACTTCGGCTAAAATAACTGGGAGAGCTGCAATCAAATTGACATGTGGCTCTCGCTAAGTCATATTTAGATTTTGTAAATTAAGGCCCCCTTGGGCCCCCTCATGATTCAATGATGACCCAGGTTCTAAAGATTTACTTTTTGGTCCGTCAATGTTTGCCTCATTTGGAGCTGTCAGGAAAACCAAGAGGTTATGCTTCTCCAGTTCTTTTTTGTTAGTTACCACAGCCTTATGTGTTTTTCTAGTTGTAAGTCCAATTTCCAATAATTTCATGTTACCTTTGTCTGGGAATTTCACATATTCTTTGTCCCCTGAGTCGAACAGAAATAAGTTGGATGTTTATTAAATGAGGCTCAGTATGACCCCTGTGCACAATGAACTGGAAGGTTTTGCCCACTGCTTAGAGCCACAATCTTGGGACTGCATATTCCAATCCAGCCATTTGTCATCTTCTGATTCCGAGATGGTCCGTAGGCTGGCCTCAGGCTTCTTCTTTCTGGGGCTCTGTGTCATGTGTGTGCCCATTTTGCTACTGCCATTTGTGGCTTCCTAGATTACCATTGTCTTCCCTTGTCCATTTTTTGTTTCTGCACCCTTTATGTCTTTAGTCTCTTCTAGGTTTAGGTGTTTCTGGACGATTGGTGCAAATTTCTTAGTTGATTTATCTATTGATTCATTAGTTGTTTCCTTGGGGACACTTAAACCATTTGTCTTCATAAAGATGGGTGCCCATGGTGGACCTTTGTATGACTGGCCCAGATGTCTTGCACTATTTGCTCCCTTCTTTTCTCTTTTATTTAGTACATTTGCCAAATTGTTGATTTCAAGGCCCTGTTGACATGATTCTTCTATTTGAATAATTGGGGTCTCTGTTTGTTGCCCCACACTCACATTAGTGATCTCAATCTGGTCGGGTTTATCTCTCCTACCGACTGTATCCCTGGGCTTCTGTTTGTGGGTTTTGCACCCTGCGGATGACACATTCTTGCCCATTTCACACCATGCCCTTCCCATGGAGGGTGGTAGCTCTTGATCTACTTACTCATCTTCTTGCGATATTTCCATTGGGATCTTGTGCTTTGTGATTTTTTCAGAGATTTATGTTATATTGCCCTTTTGAATTGCAGGGATTATTGTTGCCTCATTCTTTTCAGTTGCAACATTTTTCTTATTTTTTCTACGAATTATGGGGAAGGCAGTAGTACTGTTCTTTTTTTTTGCAGTTCTTTTCTTAACTTTCCTTCTGCCTTTGGAGTTGGAGTGGTGTGTCCCCGCTTCTATCCATGCCGGGGTATGTGCAGCCTGTTCCTGTTCCTGTTACGGAGTGTTTGCGGATACTTGCAGGTGGTTTAGTTCTTCTTCTTCCTCTTCTTCAACAAATTGTGCTAACCTGATACATTCTTCCAAAACCAATTCTGAAAGAAGTGTGTCGTCAATAAGGATTTTATCCAGCTCTTCTATCCTTCCTTCTTTCTCTACTCCATTTCTTTCCGGCAAAGGATTTTTCAGCAAGAGGAGGACTTCTTGAAGCATGCTGTTTTGATTTTCCTCTTCCTTGCCTTTTTTTTCAAGTGCCACTTGTATGGCTGGTCGAGTCCTTGTTTCATTGTCTCCAGCCTCAAATCTTTTAGGGTTCGTGACATGACAGTGGTAATTGTATTGGGTAGGCCCACTAAATCTGTTTCAAAGTTTGATGTCTCTTTTGTCAGTTCTATGAGACATCCTGCCTGCGATTGAACTTCTATTTTGATATGTTCAAACACTGTTACTAAAGAGATGAGAATGAAGTTCAACGCCGGAAGTGTTGCTAACACCAGCAGGTCGGTCACCTCAATCTCTGTCATGGCCTGGGGATCTGACTTAGTTATTTGGTCATCGTTTCCATGTTCTTCTAGTTCTGCTGCCGTTTGTATTAATTCTTGTCTGCAGGAGTCACTCTGATTTCTTGAGACTCATTTTCTCTGTTTCCTTCTTCTTCAGTCTCATCCCCATATAAGGAGACTTTGTTCTGTAATTTCCGGCACGCAGGGTTCTCCCCAATGCATGTACTGTTACCTCTTTTGTTAGGTCATTTAAGCTTTTAGTTATTTTCTTGCTGAAGTGGTCATCTTTTTTTTTTGTTTTGTTTTTTGTTGTAGTAGTATACTCAAGCCCCTGCTTCCATAGTTGTGTTATTCTGCAAGAGGAATCGCCCAGGTTGGGGCTTTGCACATGCACTTGCGCTCTCGTATGTGTTGAGGGGATTGATGATAGATTGGTTAAATTGGTTATATTCTGCATTGGAGTTTCTATCCCCTGAACCGGGGGCCACTCCTACATACGAGCCGTCCCATTCTGGACTTCTGATGTCATCAAGGAAGGCCTTACTACGAAACTTCATTCTGGCTTTGAGATTCCGTTATAACAAGCAGCAAAGGACAAAAGAGAAAAAAATAAAATAGGACAAATAAAGGTTAAAAAAAAGATGGGGAAGGTCTTTCCTCTCAAGGGGCTAGGTGCTGGAGCTGTGCTTATCTCACTCCTTTTAGTAAGCGCAGCTCAACTTTCTCCCTTGTTGGTCAACTCTGTCAACTCTGCCAACTCTGCCAACTAACCGATTTTAAGTGAAATGAGTAAATGGGAGGTTCACGCTCCGGTCGGGATGAAAGGATCTATTTCCCACAGTCTCCCGTCCGGGCATGCTACTTAGATACCCTGTGCTGTGTGCTCTTACACACGTGGCTTTGCCTATATCAGGGTAGGTAGGTTGATTATTGCCTCCCCACATGGGCTCCAATGACTCAGAGTTAACCCAGACACAGCCAAACACAGCCAGGGACTCCTACAGCACTAAAGTGCGTAGAACATTTTAAATGCTCTCTGCGGTATGCCTTGTATGCCTGGCAGAGTCCTGGGTGGTAACCTCAACGTTAACCTTACCCTTACCCTTGTCTGCCTCTGAGCTGTCTCTGAACTCCGGGCTCGTGGCTGGCTCGTACCTGGTACCTGGCACTCCCCTGCAGGCTCCCCACCGAGGCTTTGGTCAGACTCCCACGGGCACGAGCAGAGGGAGCTCAAGAAGCTTCAGCTTCAGCAACACAACAACACAATGCGCTCTCTCACGGGAGGCGAAAGGCAAAAATGGGGTTAGAGGAAGAAACCCCTGGACGTGGAATGATGCGTGAATCAAGCTGCACCTCTCTCCATCTCTCTCCGTCTCAGAGGCCGCTTCTGACTCACTTCTCACTTTTCACTACCAGATATTTTCTTACCACCCACCCCTCAAACATGGATGGACAACAAATTTACAAAGAAGTTCCATCTTTTCCAAATTCATTCTTTCTTATTGGTCATTGACAATCTTTTATCTCATGCCCGGATCGTATTTGAAGTCTGCATTTGCTGGGGATTGGTCTGTGACTGTCACATCATGGTACACTGAAACATTCACATATAACATAATTCAATACATAGTAACAACTAGCATAGGGTAATTTAACCTTAAGTGTGATTGCACATGGACAGCTCAGGTATTTTAGCAATAAGAGGAAAGGCCGGACAAACAGGTTCTCTTTGAACTATCGATTGCAATCTCATCTGCCCCAGACTTTTGGCTCCACTTAAGACATTTCAACGTATGCCGCCACTACTCCAACACGTACAGCCTCGAGTTTCACCCTGTGAAACCAATTGAACATCAGAGAAACCCTGGCCTCAGGCCCCATCTTTATTGCCTGCCTAAACAAATGCTCAACCCCTCTTTGTGACTTCAATACAATGAGCAAGATTGCAGATGTTCCTTGCGGAACTGTTAAGCCATAAACCTACGTCCTTCTCGATAGCTGACCTTCTACTGGATGAATCATTCTTCCTCCATCAACAACCCAAGCCCACAAAACCAGAATCTCCCAGCTATCTAAAATGCATTGTGCAACTGTTAAATTCAAATTCCTAATAAACTCACAAAACTCCACTACATGCAGATTTATATAATCTCCTTAGTAAACTCCTTCTATATGTTTTTATGTGTGTATATCTTATAAATGTTATTCCTTTTTTTACCACAGGAACTCAGGACAGGTCCCCCTTATTGTGCGCATTGAAACTCTCTCCATCTCCCAGATTCCCTGTACTTCGAGTAGATCGTGTTCATGTTACATTTGCGGTTTTAACATTGTATCTTTCTACATACATGCAAATCTAATATGTATCAATTCTAACAAACAGTAACAATAAAAGAAACATATCCCATCCATAATTAACTACACTCGATACATATTAAATTGCAATATCACGCCCAGTTCACAGACTTCCCCAGTCATTAATACGGCACGCATAACATTAACCCCTCGTAATCATGGGGACCATTCCTGACCACTACAAACTTTGTGATGTGTTGCCCCTCAGCCTCACCACCCATATTTAATGTATTTCATATGGAGGTTATTGTTTCTACTGGCTCCTGACAATAACTCCACCAATCACCCAATTTGATATGTACCATTACCAGCATCAGTTGGCGCTTTCAGAATATTGTTGCCCGCACAATGTCAAATAACATTGATCTACCTACAGAAACTCCACCCGAACACATGGTTGCTCTTTGCAAGGTGGCTAAAAAGCAGCTCCTGGATATTCTACTGCTGGAAGGCACAGGAGAGTTAACCAATTCTATTTTTACATGATGTTTATTGTTGGAGAAGCAATAATTCCCCCTGACTCAGTGTTAACTGCCTTTTCTTTTAAAGTGTGAGTCAGTGTGTATACAAAATGCTTTTTCACGCAGGCTTATCCAACAGATGGTGACTTAATGGTTCACTCATAAAATGCTCTCTGGTGTAAACCCTGTGAGCCAGATTCTCAAAAAGCAGAGCAAATGAAAGGAGCGTGAAAAATCGACTCATTTAATTTACTCTTGTTACAGATAAGCCCATAACAACTTATTCGATCCATGTTTGGGGGATGGAAATGCAAGGGTGACTGCTGCAGTTTAATATGTGGCTGTCAAATTCCAAGACAACAATTATGACAGGGTCAGGAATGAAAGGCACAGGGGGATGTCCCTCATTTCAGGGCATCTAAAAGCACATCCTGTTTGTGAAGTCTGAATGCACTTTCAAATGCCCCCTTATTTGCACATATGCACAAAAGGTGCAGGGGGGTAATATTCAGATGCCCATTGTGACTTGGGCTGCTGATTTATTGGCGCAAGTGAGGAGATAGGTTAGCATATCTCCTCAGTTGTGCAAACAAAAGTTCTGAGAATCTGGTCCTCTGTGTATATGTGAGGCCTACTTCTGCCCATTTTTCCCCTCACCCAGAATGATTCAATTATACTGGCATTTCAGGTGGCAGCTAGCAATGATTGGCAGATTCAAAAACATTTTAAAACCTAACATGCAGGAGACTCAGGCACAAAACCTCTCATGCATGTATCACTGCCACAGAATCAGTGCATCAGAGGTTAGAACACACACTAAAGAAATTCACAGGTAGCATTCTGTCACACTCACGCATAGATGGAGCTAAAACACCACATACACGAGCAAAAACGAAATAGGCTATGCAGTCAGTTTTTAGTATGAAAAGAAATGAATGAAAGTCAAAATAATGCTTTCACTGGTATTGGAAGTGAACGATATTGTTGAGCATCTTGTCAAGTGTATATGAAGCCATGAAAAGAGAACAAGAACGTGCCAGTGAGGTCGAATGAAGATGTGCAGTGCAACTTGCTGGCAGTGGGTTGTAATTTAACCGAATAACACAGTAGCTTTGAGGGTATTAGCTGGAACACTTTTAATCCTGTAACATGAAAATAAGACTTCGACAGCTTAATGTATACACTAACTTAGACATGTAGCAGTGTACTTGAACAGCTATTGTGCCTTTGCGACTGTGAAACAGGATCGTTTATAATTACTGAGAGGGAAAGGAATGCATGTAAGAACTAAAATGAAATGTATTTTGTGCTGACAGCAGGCCTCACGTAAAACAGCTCATTAAACTTTCTACTTAATTGCTCTATTTCAACATACTGAGTTGTGAACGTTCTTTGAAATCTTTTCAACCTCTTAGCATCAACAATTGAGTATTTATAGAACTAAACCTGTGCAAATATGACTCACATGAATTTGATCGTGCTCAGGGAGAACAATCGTTTAAGAAGTTTCTTTAGAAGGTATGATGCCAAGACATTCACAGTAAGATGCTATGATTAAAATGGCAAGAGAGTGTCGTCTTACAAACCTGCCAATTTAAGATAATACAAACGTGACTTGCACAGCCTGTGAGCTTGTTCACATAAGGCATATGACATAACCAGGTTGTGCATTGCTGACATATTTTAAGTTATGTTAATAGTTTTCAACACTGTGCAAAATCATCACATGATACCACCAGCGAGCCAAAGGCTGTCCAAAAGTTTTTGTATAGTGCCAACACAATGTGTATTGAAACCTTAGTCTATTGAAGGAAAAGGAGCATTGTAAAGAGAAGAGGATGGAAAAGAGGAAAATTGCAAAAGGACAGAATGGAGACGCAGGGGGACAGAATCTCTTGACATAATATTGATACATGACAGTCCAGTTGGGGACACAATAGAATTTATGATGTAGAAAAGATGGTTTTGTTTCCCAGTGTGTATCTGAGTAACTGGAATGCGTTATAATCAGATTTAGAGAATATGAACGTTAGCACACTATGGGCCTCATTACGAGTATGGAGGTAGCAAGGCTGCCTCCATACCGGGTTCCAGTACCGGGTTCCTCCAATGAGGACTTACCGGGCTATTCCAACCATGGAGGATCCGGTAAGTCCTCATTGGAAAAACCCATCCCCATTCCCATTTGAGCCCCCATAGGGCTCAATGGGAATGGGGAGGGAGCTAATAATGGGCCCGTTAGTAACGGGCCCGTTATTAGCTCCCTGGGCCCCTCGCGGGACCCGCTAAGGACGCTTGGTTTTACCAGGCGTCCTTACCGGGTCCCGCAAGGGAACCTCGTAACAGGGCATCCCGTAATGAAGGGTGCCGGTCCTGTACAGGCACCCTTCATTACGGGAGTGCCATGGCCGTAATGAGGCCCTATATCTATGTAAGGCCTTGTGAGGTGTTTGGGCAATCCTAACATATTGGGTGGCTTACCTCCCCCTGTCCTAATATTGACTTATACCACAGGTCAAACACCAGATTAATAACCCTGGCACCTCCCAGCCAAAGGGCAGAAGAGACTTCGTAGGAAGATGAATGTCTGTGCATAACAGAGCGAATTTAGTGGAGCTACCACCCCACTGACAAGTTCCTGGATATGTAGAAAGCCAAGAGCACCTAAATCACACACATTCTTGAGATCAGATTGAGCAGTATTGGAACATTACAAATTGCAAAAGGAGCTAATGGATTGGCTTAGTGTAACCTCTGCAATCTCAGCACCACTACCATAGAGTGCTTTATGTAAGCAAGTATATCATATATGAATAATGCTTTTCTAACTGACATCTAAAGGCAAAGATGCAATAGAATGCAAAGCATAAATAAGGCAAGAAACACATCAAGAGTATTAAACAAGTTTTTACATATGAATAAGACATCCATGGGCATTATGTGACCACAAGAGCTGCTGTGAAACTCATTGATCGCAGACATTGACCCTGTGCAAGTGAAGTCAACGATTCTGCCCTAAATAATAAGCATTAGAACCTACAAGGCTGTGCAATAGTAAATTCAAAAGAGCCATTTGACAGGTTGCATTTATGAACTTTGTAAGTGACAAGTACATGCTTTATGCCATTGAAGCAATCACCACTGGCACGTGAGGTGAACATAGTTTTCATGGTTGAACTCAACATCAAATTACTATAAGTACATTCTATGTCTGACCCAGTGCCTGACCCACTGGAGTAAGCATATTTTTGATAACCCCACATCCTCATTAATTATACAATTGTCATAGATCACTGGCTCTTTTAGCATATCTCTCCTCATCAATATACTTTGCTCATAGTATAGTGGCTAATTTTGGACATCTAAAAAATGCTTAGAGGGAGTTTTGTATACCTGTTAAGTTTTGGTATGTCACTCTGCTTTTAATTCAAATGTGTAACTTTGCCAAATTACACTTTTAAGGAGTCCTTTTTCCTAACTGGTTTACTTTGCTAATACCAAGGGATTATTTTGGACCTCTGAAGTATCATTTTCTAGCGAAGTTATGTTACTCAGTTTTTATAAGAATCTTGGACTTCGCTAAATGACACATTTGAGGTGGCAATCTTCATTTGTATACTTCAATGGTAGTGAGGGCCTACTTATCATATATAATGTTATGCACTATTTATGTTATTGTAGCATACGATGTTACTCGGCTTTAATGAACATTTTGAAATGTACCAACACTTTTAAGGTGACATGCTATATTCATCAGTGTACTTTGTTGGGTGGGTCTACATCTGAATCTCCCAAATGTAATCTTCTAGAGTTTCCAGTGCTATTCATGTTATGTAATATTATGATATGTCATGTAGATATTAATGTAAAATTCAAAGTTTTCCAAATCAAACTTTTAAGGTGTCATTCCTCGTGAGTATACTTTGATCATAGTTAGTTAGTAGCTAATATGTGTATGGTCATAAAATCATCTACTAATGTGCTGTGTATGCTGTAGAATGTTATTTTATTCAAATTGCATGCACATGTTGAAATGCCATGGATCAACTTTTAAGGTGTCATTCCTCTGAATGTGTCACTGATAGTGAGAAGGTAACTGTATGAATCTCTTAAATATCATCTTTTAGAGTTTTGGTGTTGACTTTATGTTATGTTCTATCTCGTGTACCAGCTTTTGAGGCACATTTAAACCGTCTTCTACCCACACTATTAAGGTGTCATTCCTAAAAAGTGTCATTCATTAAGATTGAAGGGATACTTTATGAAACTCTAAAGCGTCTGTTTTATGAACTATTTATGTTATGTTAGGATGTTCTTTTTATACCACACCAATCACTATTATTCAGATTTATAATAATCAGTTTTCTGTACCTTACATATGGTGGCTATACCATGTATATGAGGCACTCCTATCACTGACCTCCACAGAAAGCTACCATTTCACGTATACTCTTGCCAGAGTCCTACATTTAGCTGTGTGACTCCTACAGTAATATGAAACTGCAACAAATGCAGCATATATTTTTTTTAAAAATGCATATTTGTATATTTTATCTTCTCGGAATCATGTTTTTTAGTCTACATGGTGTTGAGTTTATATGGTAGGGTGGACAATGTAAGTTAAAATCTTAACACGCAGTGGGATTTTGAAGCTGCAAGAGAAGTGTTTTTTAATATTTCCTTGCGCTGTTAAAGGCCGGTGGGAAAATAGCCTGCTCTATTTGAGACACAGGTTCTTGTTGCTAGAGCCAAGAAACGAGGATCGCTGCAGCCAGCGCTCGTAAACTCTGACCCCAGGATTTAATTCAGCAAAAATATAAGCCCTCAGTGTTAGCCTATGGGATATGGGTGTGGGCTATTCGGGGATCATTTCCTTGTTGCTGGAGCCAAGAGAGTATATTTGCTGCTGCAGCTGCTATGCCCTGCCACCACAATTGAAATCTCTGCCAGCATAAGCCCATACCCTAGCCCACTTGAGAAGGGTTTTCGATCTTGGGAAATGTCCTTGCTTCAGGAGCAAAGCGAGGACGTTTCCTACTGCTGCTCCTACACACAATTCCTGGTACAGACATTTCTGCATGTGTAAGCCTGTGGCAGATGGATATCGGCTGTTTGGTGCAAATTCCCTTGTTGCTGGAGCTATGCAAGTATGTCCAACAATTCTGATGGTTTACCCTACCCCAGTATTTAATGTGCTGAAATGGTAAGCCCATAGCAGAATAGCACAGGCTGTTCAGGAGCAGTGTGGGTACTGTAAGGATATTTGGCGTGTTACAGCACGGAGTACAGCACTACTGCACAGGTAGCATTTTTTTTGATGCAGCACCACCACATGGGTGTGGTGCATTGCTATATGTGTTGCCAGAGTAACATGGACATATAAGTAAAGACAGGCTATTCAGTCAAAAACGATTTTTACATATAAGATGCAAATCTATTTTTACAGTTAAAAGCACACATGTACACATTCAAAATGCACACTATTTTTCACCTGAAATGCCTATGTTGCAAGAGACACATTTGAAAATTAATAACTAACCTTATTAATAACTAACCCGACTAATAAAACTTCATTTAACATAACCCACTAATAAAAATGTGTCTCCACTGCAGAATTAGGCCTACTCTGAAAGTGAACTTTTAAACGCACATTCATTTTTTTTTCTCTGCTGCTCTGTTCACATAACTACAGGAAGCAAAGAGCTCGAAGGAACAGGAAATCAGTTTGTTACAATTGCCACTGTAGAAGTGAGCCATTGTGTACTGAGGGAGGAGATGACATGATTGACTCTGATTGGAGCAGCGTCATAGCAAGTATCATGATAGAGGCTGTGATTAGAACTTTGCTGGAGAAGCTTGAGGGGAGGGGGAGAACAATCGAGATCTTGCAGAGCTGGGAGAAGGATCTGTTTCCTGGCTGAGGCATTCCTGCTGCAAAAGCTGAGAGTTCCAGGCAATAACCCCGGTTTGAGAACGGCAGACGCTTGTTCTCACTGGGGTTGATTTTCAAGGGAGCCAAATTCAGAAAGAGAATAGCCGAACAAAACTCATGCTGAACAGATAAGGTAATTATAGAAGCGAGTGGGAGCTGTGCGAAAGTGTGCAAAACTGTTCAGTCAGTGTATTAAAGGGAGTCTCAGTCTCTTATCCGCATATTTAATGTTACCAATTGAATATATTCTCGCAGCTCTCTGTTCATTTTATCACAAATAATGTTGTACCATTTCATTTATTTCTGTAAAAAAAGTTAAACTGTGTTTAAAAGAAATTTCTATAATACAAAAACATTTGAAAACAGATAGCTAGTGTGTATTATTTCTCTCTTTCATTTTGCATGGGGAAAGGTTTAAACGTGGGGAGATTTTTAAACAGTGTAATTGTCATTTTAAAGCAGATGTGCGCATGATTTTATTCAGTATGGACAGTTGTGAGTGACTGTTTGTAGCATAGCCTGTTGGAGGTACACGAGTCAACGGGAAGAGAGACTCTCTGGACATAGTTCCCTACCGTATATAAGGTAGTGGAAATAACCACAAAAATACCACAATAGCCCATGGTGGCACACAGCACTAACACTGAAAATGTGGTATCCCTAAAATGTAGGCCTGAGGTCTCTCTAGTGATCAAGAACAATCTAGATAAAAAACAAGGGATGTTGGATATTGGGGCCACAAATAAACCAACCACTATACCAACCAACCACGCAAACTACCGCGCATACCATCTAAATAGGTCTGAATTCTGAAATAATGCAATGTATTATTGTCATGTGTGACCCAATATGAATACATAGAGTGATTATTGCTAAAGGTATTTTGGCGGTAAGAAAATACCGCAAAGCCCCAAATATCCACAAAATACCAAACAGTACTAGTGGGGAGGCAGCCCCAATATCACAATTGACTCCAGAAAAGGATTAGGAGGCTTAAAATCACAGGCAGACATGAACATTCTAGCTTGTTTCTGTGTGCTGACCCCTAATCTATTTGTAACCGTCTGCATGGAAAAAGGAACAATAAGAAAGAAAATATGAAGCATCCCTCAGCACATGAAGCCGTGTGGGGATCCTTCAAAACAAAACCAACGAATGTTGGGGATGGTGCAAGCAGATCACCATTAAAAAGAAAAAAATTAAAGTTCAACCCTCATGACAGAGAGTCGAACTGGCAGTCGACTCAGTAAAGGGCCCAAAACTAATTGAGGTGGCCCGGACTAAACGTATGGAGCTCCCCTGACAGGGAGTGGAGTACCAAAAGACACTGCCACCACCAGGCACCCTTCTTCACTGCCGTGGGACATGGCTCAGTGGCACTCCTCAAGCAGGAAGCACCCAAGGGTCACAGTCACCCATGCCGGGCAGCAACTGGCAAATGTGTTGCTCCCTCTAAGAGGAAGGGGAGTGCCATATTAATACTGAAAGGGCCCTCACCCTGCCAAGGTGGGCCCACAACTAACGCTACTAATGCTAAGGTCACCGCCGCCCCTCCCGGGCAGCGACTGGCAAACATGGTGCTCCCTCTGAGAAGGAGGGGAGTGCCATATGCATACTGAAAGTGTCCTCCCCCTGCCAAGGTGGCACCAAAACTAGTGCTATGCCTCAGGCCACAGCTGGCATACACGACTGGGGTTGAGGAGACGGTCGCACCCCCACTATTGCTTCAATACAATGCCAGGCTGCCCTTGACATATGCAGCCTGACCATATAAACATTAAAGGACTCCTCCACACCGTGATGCTGAATTTCTGCACTGCTTCTTTCATGCACAGTCAAGCTAACAGAAAACTGTGGGTCCCCCATAGCTGCTGCTGCCCTATCTGCCACATAAAAACATAGGGGCAGTGAAGAGGAAGCCATGCACACAAGAAAGGACGTTGAGACAGCTCTGGACAAGTACGTTTTTTTTTTATACGTACAAGCATTGTATAAACATTCTTTTCGCCTCATTAAAAGTTTGTGGGTGCAGCAAAAAGTGGTGGCAGTTCTGTTACTGGTACTGGACACTGTTTTTCCCACACCCTTGAACATTGGATTTGAAGTGAAATAATGACTTCCAGCAACAAGCTGGAGTTGAATCTGCCACCTTAAAGCCAACATTGGCAGATTTACTACCCAGTAATTCCACAAGCAGTAAATCTGCCAAAAATAAAATAAAGTCCTTATGGAGAATTACCGCCACTTACTACGGGACGAAGTGGCAGTACTGCAATCAGGTTTGGTGGTATATCCACACATTTCTTTTCCTTGTGTGTGTTTAAAGTTGTATACAACCTAGTGTTTCTTACCTAGGGAATTGGGGAATCCTAGCCTTTACCTTTTCATCCAAAAGATGATCCAGAGCTCAGGTAAACGGAGGTTGCTGGAGACAGCTAAGAGGCAGGTTAAGTGTTTAAAAGTGAAATCAAGTGTGATAAAAAAGTATATTGCTGTGTCTGCCTACCTACACCTGTCTCCCAATACGTGCATTAGAACCATCTCCAGGCTACATTTTGAGGGCTTACACATAGGGCCCTGGTTGCTGGCGAGGAACTAAATACTAGTTTTATGATTCTACTGACTGCTCTGGCTCTGCAGTTCTATTGCTTGGCGGAAACTATTGGGGAAAGCACTTGGTCTTAGGTTTGCAGAATGTGTAATATTGCTTGATTGGACTACAGATGGTGTGCTAAAAGCAGTTTGGTGTTTTCCTGTACACTAGATACTTTGTTCATTTATACAAACTTGCTCAGACTGACAAAACATTTGTATGGAGATGTGAATGAGTGCTATTATTATATGTATCTCCTCTAGAACGAGAAGAGGTCAATCACATGTACAATGGGAAAAAGAAAACAAAATCTCACCTACCACCTGAGCATGGAATCAAAATGTCATCATTGAAAACTGCTCCCATTGTGGATAGTAACACCTTGATTGGAGGAATTAGCATGTCCAAGTGATCTGTAGAAGCTGGAAAGGATTCAACTAAACTGCTAGAACAGCTTATAAGATTGCATGCTCTTTGCCTGCACCTATGCTTTAAACAACCTTTGAATTTTCTTTGAAACACCTAACAGCTAAATCGCCAGACACCAGACAAGAAGAGCCCAGAGAATCATCTAATTCTTCAATAGATGGTGATTATCTTGTGGATTTTGTGGTACAATATGATGGCAACGATGAGAGGAACAACATTTTGTAATTCTGGAAGGTATTTATTTTAAACTTATTATCAGCACAGTTAATCAAGAATGGCATACACAGAGAGCGATGAGTGATAGTCAAGGGGATTTCTATTTCAAATATATATATTCTGATCATTTTGTTAGCTAACCATAATAATAATAATATAATCAATGAAGAAAATGACAAACATAGTTATCATGCCTTAAAATCAGAGATATCTAAAGAGGATTGAGTATTGGCTCCAAACACCATTTCTGGAAATATCAATTTGTGAAATGCTATACATTCATTAATTACATCAAATATATTTTCTACTGAACATGACTAAGTTAATAAACAAGCATTTAATCTGTTTCAAGGTGTCATCTGTGTATCTTTCCCAATATTTTAGACAAAGTAATTGCCGATGAATGCACTAAGTGCAATGTAAATGCCTGATAATATCCAAATCTGGAAAATCTTAATAGATAATCCCCAGGACCAGCTAATTGACATGAGAGAATCTCTTATCCCTAAAATAAAGCAGTTAGAAAAATGAAGGAACTATAAGGAAGCTTCATGGTATAATGTACTGTCACACATTTTGGAAAGTCAAAATGAGAGATGAAATTCTGATACCAGGCAGAAAGTATTGTGTTCCCAATCCACCAAATCTCATTACCCTTTACTTGCATTAATCTCAAACCAGGTGGGATCCCACCTACCGGCCATCCATTAGAAATTAATACCAAATCCCTCTTAGTTAGTATTATTAAAATGGGAAAGAATATTGATAATAGGAAGAATCTCCACTCACAATAACAAAATAGAGCTGAATTAACTGTAACCTAAGATCATCCAATGTTTCAGAATTATATAATGGTATCAATCAATAAAGTGCTAATTTATGTCACCAATTGGATTATCCACAGAAATGTTTGCCTAATATCCATGACTATTTAGTTAAGGCTATCAGGTAAAAAGATCCAAAAAATCCAACCAAAATATTATCGAAATGATGGCAATTTAGGTCATGGTCTGCTTTCAATTTAATACAACTATTTGCTCCATTTGACTCATACATGCAGTTAAGAGAAATACATTCAATGGATCGAAAAGATGGAGGAAACTTCCACCTGCCAGCTATTATCTTTAAGAATGAGCTGGTAGCATTCCTTACAGGGGTTGTGTCGGATTGGCGCTACAGGAAGCTGGTCCACCAACTATAACAGTATGTGGATAATGTACCACTCCCTTGCTTGCTGCTAGACGTTCTTTCAAATTAAAGATCCATTTATTGATTTTAGGAATTTAAGGATTTTCAATTGAAACATCAACGGATTGAATAATAACATGCATTACAAAAATAGGCTGATTTTGTTGAAGACCGCCATATCATTTGATTCCAGGAAACCTGGCAACTATAGAATTCTTAAACAAGGATACATGATTGCTTGTGTTCCAGCCTCTAACAGAAGTGAGGGCTTTGCTGTGGTGGATTGACTGTTCGGGTTTAAATGTGGTCTAAATGTCATCATGACTTTGCAGGTAAAATGATCAACTCTATCCAATGTTTTCCTATTATTTTTTAATGTTTATATGAGACATTTGGGGACTTTGAACAAGTGCTTGTCTTTAAATGATATGGGGATTACTTGAATATCCTTTGAGGAATGCTACTCTCCACAAACCAGTGATATCTGATACTGATGTTTGATATTAACATACCATTTGATCCACTTACCACTACACAGAACTTGATTATGAACGAGGAATAGGTATTGAGCAATCCATCGCATACATTGCATTCCCACCATATACAAATTAAAACCTAATAAATGGTCTCAATTATATTTGTGCTAGGACTAAGCAGTGGGCCTCTACAAGGGGATTCACAAGAACAGCCACCCACTAAAAGGGGTAATTATTGCAGATATTTAGATTACATATTATTAGATATACCTGCTTGGAGCTCATTAAGGGAATGCTGATATTCAGACAGACAACCACAGAAGAATGATCTGATGGCATGATTTTATTAAAGACATTTATATCCTCTGTTTCCAAGAAACCGGCTATGTGAACCCAATTGCTAAACAAGGATGAAAGAATGTTTTGGTTCCAGCCTCTAATGGAAGCGAGGAGGGGTGGATTGAGTGGGTTAATTGTGGTCTAAATGCCATCATTGCACAAGTAGAGGTTGACTTTGCAGATACAATGTTCTTGATTATCTCTATCCCAAACTGTTTTCGTATCATTTTTTTAATGTTTATATGAGCCATTTGGGACATTTGGGACAAAATGATTCTGATCATTTTGTTAGATAACCATGATAATAATAATATAATCAATGAAGAAAATGACAAACATAGTTATCATGCCTTAAAATCAGAGATATCTAAAGAGGATTGAGTATTGGCTCCAAACACCATTTATGGAAATATCAATTTGTGAAATGCTATACATTCATTAATTACATCAAATATATTTTCTACTGAATATGACTAAGTTAAATAACAAGCATTTCATCTGTTTCAAGGTGTCATCTGTGTATCTTTCCCAATATTTTAGACACAGTAATTGCCGATGAATGCACTAAGTGCAATGTAAATGCCTGATAATATCCAAAACTGGAAAATCTTAATAGATAATCCCCAGGACCAGCTAATTGACACGAGAGAATCTCTTATCCCTAAAATAAAGCAGTTAGAAAAATGAAGGAACTACAACGAAGCTTCATGGTATAATGTACTGTCACACATTTTGGAAAGTCAAAATGAGAGATGAAATTCTGACCCCAGCCAGAAAGTATTGTGTTCCCAATCCACCAAATCTCATTACCCTTTACTTGCATTAATCTCAAACTAGGTGGGATCCCACCTGCCGGCCATCCATTAGAAATTATTACCAAATCCCTCTTAGTTAGTATTATTAAAATGGGAAAGAATATTGATAATAGGAAGAATCTCCACTCACAATAACAAAATAGAGCTGAATTAACTGTAACCTAATATCATCCAATGTTTCAGAATTATATAATGGTATCAATCAATAAAGTGCTAATTTATGTCATCAACTGGATTATCCACAGAAATGTTTGCCTAATATCCATGACTATTTAGTTAAGGCTATCAGGTAAAAAGATAAAAAGATCCAAAAAATCCAACCAAAATATTATCGAAATGATGACAATTTAGGTCATAGTCTGCTTTCAATTTAATACAACTATTTGCTCCATTTGACTCATACATGCAGTTAAGAGAAATACATTCAATTCATCGAAAAGATGGAGGAAACTTCCACCTGCCAGCTATTATCTTTAAGAATGAGCTGGTAGCATTCCTTACAGGGGTTGTGTCGGATTGGCGCTACAGGAAGCTGGTGGACCAACTATAATAGTATGTGGATAATGTACCACTCCCTTGCTTGCTGCTAGACGTTCTTTCAAAATAAATACCCATTTATTGATTTTAGGAATTTAAGGATTTTCAATTGAAACATCAACGGATTGAATAATAACATGCATTACAAAAATAGGATGATTTTGTTGAAGACCGCCATATCCTTTGATTCCAGGAAACCTGGCAACTTTATAGAATTCTTAAACAAGGATACATGATTGATTGTGTTCCAGCCTCTAACAGAAATGAGGGCTTTGCTGTGGTGGATTAACTGTTCGGATTTAAATGTGGTCTAAATGTCATCATGACTTTGCAGGTAAAATGATCAAATCTATCCAATGTTTTCCTATTATTTTTTAATGTTTATATGAGACATTTGGGGACTTTGAACAAGTGCTTGTCTTTAAATGATATGGGGATTACTTGAACATCCTTTGAGGAATGCTACTCTCCACAAACCAGTGATATCTGATACTGATGTTTTGATATTAACATACCATTTGATCCACTTACCACTACACAGAACTTGATTATGAACGAGGAATAGGTATTGAGCAATCCATCACATACATTGCATTCCCACCATATACAAATTAAAACCTAATAAATGGTCTCAATTATATTTGTGCTAGGACTAATTAGTGGCACTATACAAGGGGATTCACAAGAACAGCCACCCACTAAAAGGGGTAATTATTGCAGATATTTAGATTACATATTATTAGATATACCTGCTTGGAGCTCATTAAGGGAATGCTGATATTCAGACAGACAACCACAGAAGAATGATCTGATGGCATGATTTTATTAAAGACATTTATATCCTCTGTTTCCAAGAAACCGGCTACGTGAACCCAATTACTAAACAAGGATGAAAGAATGTTTTGGTTCCAGCCTCTAATGGAAGCGAGGAGGGGTGGATTGAGTGGGTTAATTGTGGTCTAAATGCCATCATTGCACAAGTAGAGGTTGACTTTGCAGATACAATGTTCTTGATTATCTCTATCCCAAACTGTTTTTGTATTATTTTTTTAATGTTTATATGAGACATTTGGGACATATGAAAATGTGTTTGTCTTTAAATGATTTAGAGATTACGTAAATATCCTTGAGGAATGCAACTCTCTGCAACACAGTGATTTCAGGTAATGCTGGGTGATTTTAATACACAGTTCAATCCGCTTAACACTAAACAGAATTTGATTGAGGAAGAGGATAAGGTATGGGGTAAATCCATCACAGATATTGCATTCACCCCATTTAAAAAGAAAACATAACATGGTCTCAATTATATTGGTACAAGGATTTAGAGCTTGCACTGGAAATTATTATTGACATGGGGATTCACCAGGACAGCCAATCATTAAAAGAGTTAATTGCTAAAGGTATTTAGATAACCTTTTATTAGATATAGCTGTTCAGAGCTCATTAAGGGAATGCCGATATTGAAACATATAACAACAGAAGAATGATCTGATGGGCGGACAAACCATGAAGACATAATTCCAGTCATATATGAGGTTCTTCCATCCTTCTCGGAATGCTCATTTGCCATAAGGGCTATCTAATGATATTGGTATGGAGCTGCCAACTACTGGGAAAAACAATCTATACGTTTGTAACAAGGTGAACACGTGTAAATAAAACAAATGTCAGTTCTGTCCACCTGATTTAACAGAGAATGCCAGAATGCTGAAAAGAGTTAATCCAGAAATTAAAATTGGAAAAACGTGGATACTTCAATGACATTACTAGATTAATTTCACAAAATAAAATAATATCATTATAGAAAAGACAAAATGAAGCAGAATAAAATCCAATTGGGACCATCTCTAAAAGATGGTTAAAGCAAAAGATCAAGATAAGTTTTGGAGAAATGTGGAAATGGGATGGGATACTACAAAAATTAAAATCGAGGTCCCTATTTCAGCAGCAATATGGGCTGAGTATGCTGGCCTGCTCTATAGTGTGAAGCAACATATTCTGCCTGAGGAAACACTGCACATTGAACATAGTTGGCACCACAGATATTTAATAAAAAAGGAGGTAGGATGTGCTCTCACAGCACAAAAGCCTGGCAAAGCATCAGGGTTCAGCAATTTTCCAATATACTACTTTATTTAAAGATGAGCCTAGTACCCCAACACATCTGCTTTTAGAACTATGCCAATGACACAAGATGATTTTTCAACTGAGTAAATACAGTCTCCAACTCAATTGAGAGCATATAAAATATACATTTAAAAGCATTGAACTTTGGATGAAGTCAAATTGGCCCAATCTTAGCACACAAACAACAGACTGACTGATTACATCTTTAGGTCCTGCATTATGGAACATTCCGAAAGAAATCCCTTTCGGTAAAGTTAATCTCACAATACAATCATCGGTAAATAATCGGGGAGTTTATCTTGATAATCATTTGACCAGCAATGAACACGTTAATAAAATAATAATTTTATCTAATTACCATGTAATGATTCTAAAACAAATTTGAACTTTTATCTCAGAACGCAGTGCTGCTGATATTGCACGAACAATAATTAGCTCAAGAGTTGATTATGGAAGTGCTCTATTACTAGGCACACCGTGGTAAATCTTAAATCTTATTCAAGTAATACAAAATGCGACTGCAATGATGGTCACAAGAGACACATATGGAAGTCACTCAAGAATTTTCCTTAGGAAGTTACACTGGTTAGAAGTTTGAGCCAGGGTCACATTTAGTACAGTTACACTTGTCATTAAAGCTCTACAGAAGAAAGGCCCAAAATACCTTAAACGGAAGTGTAATCTCTCTGTTCACCACACACTGTGAGATCAGCCTTAACACTTTCCTTGGTAAACATAAGGTTTAAACTATCCAGGGCTATGGGGAAATCTTTTCAAATACTGGTCTGCAAACTTTGGAGTTCCCTACCTCACAACTTGACATCTATTATACAACTTACATAATTCAGACGAAAACTCAAAAACTATCTCTTTGATTAGCGATCCCTTAGAATTGGTTTCTATGTAACTCTAGTATTAGCGCTTCGATGCCATTTGCCCGTAAGCAATTTGCAAACAACGCTGATAGAGAGAAAGAAAGAAAGAAAGAAAGAAAGAAAGAAAGAAAGAAAGAAAGAAAGAAAGAAAGAAAGAAAGAAAGAAAGAAAGAAAGAAAGAAAGAAAGAAAGAAAGAAAGAAAGAGTACTATTCCCAGCAATGCTCTTCAATGCAATTAACGCTTCAAAGATATTTGCTAGCATATGAAGAGGTTCTGAAATCATACCCCTTTATAGAAAGGGAGAGGTAATCATTACCAGAGTACTATTGGCCAATCTTATTGCTTGAGAACTTAGAGAAAACCAATGGCAAAATACTCTAGGTTAGATTGGAGAGTTAGGTTAATGAAAAGAAAATCCTTTCACATTCCATCGAGATTTATGTTGGCAGTAAGAATGATTGACAAGGTCTTGGATGATATAAATGAAAAATGTTAAAAAAACTTGTGTAGAAAAAAGAACAAGCTGCTATACAGTTTATTAGTGATCTAAAGGTACTCTTCAACACTGTAGACACAATATGGCTGTATAGAGGAGACCTGAGTGAGTTCTGTTAAAATTCTGCCCCTCTATTAGAAATCATAATAAATATCCACACACAGAATTGTGCAGTGATTATTTGGGGTCAGGGAAGAGAGGTGGCAAATGCATTTCAAGTGGAGGTGGAATTGGGGTGGGAATACCTGAAGGCTGTGTTCTGGCTTTCTTTTACCACAATACATAAATGAGTAGGCCCATACACTGACCAATCTGGAGGCAGAACCTGCAAAGTGACCAGCATCCTCCTGTTAGCTGATAATGCTCACAATTCTATCAAATTCACCCCATAGAGGAATAAAGAACAAATGGAACTGTTTTAGACCGCCTGGAAAGAAAAAGCATTAACCATCAACACTTCAAAAATTGGAGTAATTGTATGCCATAAGTACAACATTATACAAGATTTTATTGGAATTAGAGGGCCATGCAATTACCCAGGTTGACAGTTACGATTATTTAGACATGTAATTCTACTGGACTGGCTTAAGGTCACAGAAGATAGAAAAGAGTGAATCTGTGTTGAAGAGACAAGTAGGGGATACTCTGCTATGAAATACATGATTTAGAGGCAACAGTGTATTGCTGACAGTCAAGATCAACAGGGTGCGGGAGAGAACAACAAGTCTGTAGTGTGTGGAACGCTGGGGGCACATGTATCAAAACAGGCTGATTATAGTGGGAAATAACTTCTTGATGCCATTATTTGTTCTGCAACGCATCCACCCAAATTATCCTATTCACATGGAAGTGGACATGAGGAAATTGGACCATGTGTGATGGTGCAGGTAGGGCAGATGCAACATCATGCACCACCTCCCACGCCTCCCAAACAAGAGCAGAAAAAGAAAATAAGAAAACTCTTTTAGGAAAGGTTTTAGGCATGTTCGTTGTTTAAGTTGCCATGTTGATTTGTAGATTATGAACACTATTAGAATAGAGTTAGTTTCGCCACTCTTCAGGGAACTTGTTTTGCTGTAATTAAGCGAGCTTGAGGTTGATGAATACACAGGCATATACAGTGGGACAGGGTATGTTTGTTTTGTTGAGTTGTGTTTCTAACTTTGAGAGAGGGTATCACCATTTTGAGACTGAGTAAATGCATTAATCAGAATTCTCCATTAACAAACAAACGTAAATACATCACAAATAAACGTTATACAAAGTCATACAAATAGTAAAAATCCATAATACAAACAGAGTTAACATTTTTAAAATAGTTAAGAGTTCCCTTCTACCCTCAAGCCCTATGAACCTGCCAACCCCAAACTAGGGTACTAGACTGGGACTTTCCTTGATGGTCTCATCAGAGCCTGGCTCACATAATTGCCCACATTAAAAATAAAGTCCAGGTCTGTGCAGTTCCAGATAAAAGTGCCTTTTTACAGTCCCTGATGTTGCTTTTCAGAAAGAAGGGCCTTAACACATGCATTCGCAGATCCAAGTACCACTTACAGATTAGCAAACATGGCTAAGGTCCTCCCTTACTGTTAACACACAATTTTTTGTCGCGCCACCCTTCCCCCCTTTACTGCAAGCTCTTAAGGGTAACATTTTCAAGCACAATAATAGAATGGAACATCTACAGTTAGGCGAAGGGATACTGCACACACTGCGCCAGGCTCATCAATACTTCTCACAGATGGGTACAGGTTCAGAGAGCCTAGAGCTTGGAGCACACTTCGCTCCTAAACCTGAGCCCTTCTTAGTATCCCCCATTTAACCCTTGATTTCAAGTCTGACATGCCTACTGCATTTAGTGACTCAATCCCATCCGTCCACATGAGTCTAAGACCATCCTGAAAGCAATTAAACCTTGGGCAGAAACTTGAGCTTACCATTCTCTGCTACGATATACTGTATGTCATGTTTTTTAGGCTACCTGCAGTAGCTTCAAAAAGAAGGTGCCATGTCTCATTTTGGCCTGTGCGCAAACCTAGTATCCATTTCATAACCCTGTTTTGAACAACCTTCAGCTTGTCGCAGTTAGTACTCCCCCATAATTTGCTACCATGCAAAAGCAAGCTCCCCAGCTTACACTTATAGAGCTCTATGACTTTACCCAACATACGCCTGCCAAATCTATGGTAAAATCTTAGTAACCCATTCAACCTCGTCCTGGTTTTCGAGCTGATTGGTTCCAAATGCTTCCACCACTTTGCACTACTCTCGAAAGTCAGCCCAAGGTAACGGAATGAGTCCACAATCTCAAATTTCTCCCTGTTAAGACACTAAGAGTAATTCACTTTTTTCCTTCCATTGCTAAATACTACAATGTTGTTCTTGTCCCTGTTCAGGTTTAGCTTATTAACTTTAAAATATTTAGTGGCATATTCTATACCATAGGGCTTGTATAGCTTTGTGAAGCCACAGGTGCAATGCATTGCTGCAGAGAGTTGTTGGAGTTGTTATGCTGTGCTGCCGTGTGGTGCATTTTATTGTAGTTCTCACCCTTTTCTATGTAGTGTAAAGGTTTTCTAGAGTGGTATGTAGTTGTGCCCATTCATGACAGGACTAGTAGTTGCGGGTGGCACCTTGTTGGGTGTTAGCAGCTGAATAGTATGATGCTCTTTTATGAGTTTGTCTGTGCTTGGCAGTTAGAGTGCTGAGGCCCATGAGTGGCAGTCCTGGGTTAGAGGTAGTAGTGTAAATGAAAGGTTTTTGTGTGTTACATTCTTATTGAAACGGTTTCCATCTGGTTGTGATTGCAGATGCAAAGTGTATGTAGATGGATCATCTGTTTTGGGTTGCAATGTTTGTTTCTTTTAACATATCACCCTTCCTTGTTTGTTGTGGCTCGAAACGGAGTATCTGTTGGTTGATGTTTGGGATGTGTTTTGTCCCTGCCTTTGGTGTTTCTCTAAGTGGTTTATCTTTTTGAATATTAGTTTTGTCTTATTGAATAGTGGGGTCTTCATTTTTTGCCCGCCATGTTAAGGTTGTCCTGTTGGTGAAGGGGAGGTACCATGTACAGTGATACTATGTGCACCAATTTATATTGTACAGTTATTCGTAATGTGCATGTTTTCAGGATAGTATTGGTTGTTTTCATAGAATTTCAAATATAGCAATGCAAGTGTTAATGTAAAATATCAAATTACCTTATTTAGTGATGGTGAGTTGTCTGAAAGATAGTTAAGTGATTTACTTTTCTTACGTGTGTAAGAGGATAGGTGTGTGTGGGCATTTACGTTTACAGAGCCACCAGCTTTCAATAAGCGTGAGGCCATGAGTTCCACTTCAGAATGCAAGTGTTTGAATGCCCACCTGTGTTCCAAAAGAGTCAGTTGAGGGGATACTGGTGAAGCCTTGCCTGGCTGTTGGTGCCGGTCTGCTCCTTTTAGACTGCCTATTTCAACTGCCTGGTTGACAGAAATAAAGTGGACTTACCTCCTTCATGGTGTCCTTGTGATCCCTTCACAGAAAATAAGAGGCCCCATTTAAAACTTCACAACATATTAGTCGTATTAAAAGCATTAGTTTTGACTTCTGGTTGAACAACACCAGGCAGCGTTGCTGAAGCTGTGGAAATTGGCTGTTCCCAGGACTTAAAACTAGATACTGTGAGGAGTCAGAATGGAAACTTGGACTCTGAGTTATACATGGTTTTGCCTAAAGACTTGTATTGATAAATAAAAGAGGGTTGGGAAAAGGCATTGCTGTAGGTGCACTAGAGGTGGTTCCCTACCTAAACACAAAACTAAGAAACTGTCAGTGTCAGAATGTCCAAAACAAAATGATCCTGTACCCAAAAAAAGGTTTCTCAAGGATATGGCTCCTTTGTCCAGGGGGTGTCTCTTGTGCCCTGGATTTTTCTTCATGCTTTCTTACGAATAACAGTTGGGCTTTTCCTCTTGATTTACAACAGAATCATACACAACAATTGTTTGGACCTTTTGTGTTGTCAGGATACCTGGTGTTTTTTCCTGCCAGGATTTCGTTCCTTAATCTGAGGGACCAGCACTACATTTATGGTTGTTCTTATATGCTCCTCAATTTGTACTTACCTTGTACCTGCCTGGTATACTCTCCTGCCTGGCTTCCTGGAATCACACTCTTGCAATTGCCTCGTATAGTCTCCTGCCATGGCTTCTTGCAAACATACACTTGCAACTGCCTGCTGTACTCTCCCTATGGGGCTTTCCACTTGTGTGCTTTTGCTTACACTTCCCCTCTTGAAAGTTTGCCACGATAGCCTAATTGGCTAATACACTCTGTCTGTTGTATATGGCCTGTTAAGCATTTCTTATATGCATATGCGGAAAATACTCACACACTTCGAAGTCTCTCTTCTTTAGAAGATGCACTTTCACTTTCTCACTCTCTGGTTTTGTAAATGTCTATGTTTCTCTCTCAGTTCTGTTATGTTTAATTATTCAAATTTGGTGTGGCCACCAAGATGCCTCTGTGTTTCCTCTGTCCCAGCATATACTCACCTGCTCTTCACAGCATTCCGTATTCATCTCGCAGCCCGCTGGAAACAGTCTTCAGGTGCTTTCTTCCTCGAAACCATTTGATTTCCATGTCCCTGCTTCCCGCACCTCCAGCTGGGCTTCTCTGCTTCACAAAGGTCTCTGGTAGGTGAACTACTACTTTCTGAATGCCCTGGAGTCCTGCACTGACTTCTGGCATTTCCGCCGTGCGTTATCTTCTCTGTGCAGCCTTTGTTTTCTGAGCTCCTATGCAGGTTGACTCCATCAACCTTCTTCCAGAACATCGATCCCATAGAGAGGAGCAGCCCACTCCCACCAGCAGTTTGTTTGTTTGTTTGTTTGTTTGTTTATTAATGTATAATGCGCGCCAAACCAAGCGGTAGCAAGGCGCAGCAGTAAGAATATGCAATGCTTACAATATTGCAGAAATCTACAGTTTACAATGTTACAGAAATATACAGTTTACATGATTACACATTTATACAGGTAATAGAGGTCTCCTTCAGTTTCTGGTAGTCCTGATTTAGATGTCCCAGGCACAGGTGTGCTAGAGCCCTGCTTGGGCTGGGGACTTCTCTTGCTCTGCATTCCTCCACTCCTCTTCCTTGTAGCAGTGGAAGAAGAATGGGAAATATTAAATAGGTGATTACAGTGTTGTAAATTGGAGGTTTAATCTGCAAGGAGAAAGGGGATAGCAGGTCTCGGCCGCTGATAGCATCACTCCCTCCCAGAGGTTGTCTCCCCCATGTGATCCTCCATGATATGGCTGCTCCCAGGGTCAAGATGAGCTAGCGGCTGCCATCCCCTGGCCACATGGGGTCACTGCCTAGAAAGGAGTGATGATACCATCAGATTCATCACAATATGCTACAAATATTTTCATTTCACAAGGCAGAACCAAGGCCAGGAATGAAGAGAGGTTAGGCAGTGCTTAATTTGTAAAAAGATAAGTGCCATGGCCCAAATATTTTCTAGCACTCCTGTGACACTGCAGGTGGGAAGTTCCCTTCCACCGCTGCCACCATTCATACCTGCACTATCACTACTACACAATTAAAGTGATATCAAAAGTTAGGCGAGAACACAAGGAACATGTGGATTCTGCGCTAAACTGGTCCGATAGGTATTGATACGCCAAGCTACCGGTCGTAAGATTCCCATGGGGCAGTGCTCATGTGCCCCAAGTATGGGAGCAGTGAAAGGTTGTGGGAATCTTGCGAGAGTGGCACTGAGTATGAGTTTATTGAGGGTTGCTGAAGTAATTAGATACTCTGCTTCATAATAAATAAAGGATCAAGAAAACCAAGGGAAACAGTCTCACGGAAAAAAAAACATCAGTTTGGAATGAAAATTCAGTCGACTCGGGTGGATGGCAAAGAGGATAATCACGGTCAGTAGTGATAATTATATAGTCATATTTTATTAATATAATAAACGCAGTTGTAAAAAAATGACAAAATATTAGTCATAAAATATATTGAATGTTCATTACAAACTGAATATATGTTTTTCTGTGTGGCTGTTTCCCTTGGTTTACTTGATATTTTATGTTACCCAGGTCCACGATGAAGGGGATACTTATCCTTTTGTAATCATAATAAATAAAGAGCACTCTAACTCCGAAATTCTTACCATTGGGTTATTTACTGTTGCTTAAAGGTGCTGACAGGTGTTTTGACCCCAAAAGGGTCTTTATCAAGGCAAACTAAATTGCATCTGGAAGGCTTCAGTTGACCATGAGACCCAAAGCCATTAGGGCCTTTCTCAAACAGCTTATTTATGGAAGAACATCAGATCTCTCCATCTTCCCTGCTACGGTAATCACACAATGTGCAATACAATGAGATCTGTTAATTCACCCAAATTCTAAAATATACGCAGAGTGGTTTTAGAGGGATGCACTGTGCCAAAGGCCTAAAAGCAACCTCTGCTACCAAATGTAACTAAAGGGTTCACTGAGGGACATTTTGAGTTGAGAGAACTCCTTCAGAATCAATTAAGTGGGAGGGAGTCGGAGGTGGAAAGTGTAAAGAAACTGAGTTTAAGTTAGGTGAAGGATAAAAGGAGAGAGAGAGAGAGAGAGAGAGAGAGAGACAGAGACAGAGACAGAGAGACAGAGAGACAGAGGGAACGAGGGTGAGGCCAAAGACACATTTAGAAATGAGGAAAAAAAAAAACAAAGACCAACGTAATTCTCAAAAATAAAAAGTGCACTATGTAGCCAAGGTGCTTTCCTAAGAACAGACTTAGCTGCAAAGCTACTTTGCTCCCACCCTACAAGAAAAATGTAGCTAAAAGAACTCCTACCTTGTAACCTTAAGCTGAAAATATTCATGTTCCCTGCGCCCTGATACCCTCGGGTCTGGCGCGCATTATAAACAAACAAACAAACAAACTACATGGCATGTTCATCATGTGGGTGACTGCATTTGGTGTAGAAAAAAAGCTAAGGAAACTTGAGTTTTAAAAAAGTCACCTCGGACACAGAGAGAATAGTGCATTGTGTGCATGCCAAGCTTATGATATGATATGGCATTTATAACGTGCCTATACACAAGTGTTTCAAGTGAAAGAAGTGCCGGTACTCAGCCCTACCTACAAAATAAGTTCTGGTGTTGGACAACGGAAAACACTGGCACAAATTAAGCACTGAGATTAGGATGAAAATCGGCTGTTCACAGGACTCAAAAATATGCAACAATTATTTTAATTTGTAAGGCAAGTCCCAAGTTCAATAATACAAATCAATCCAAACAGCCAAAAAAGAATGCACAAGATGTGAGAAAAACAAAAAGGTGTATTAGAATACAGCCTAGGCCAGGGAATTGTCAAAAAGACATTCAAAATGGTGACAGAAAATGGCACAAAACAGAGGTAAAATGACAACAAATATTACAGGTTATTCACACTTTCCCAGCCTCTGATTGGGCACCGTGATTTTCACTATAGGTAAATAAATACAATACCGGTTTGTATTGGCTTATTCTACCATTGTGACTGAAATAAGGTGTCAGTTTATTAATTAATAAGCAATGCAATCATCTTCTTTCCCATGGTGTTGGTTGGATGCCACTCTTTTTGTTTTGTATCGGCTAGACTTGGTACTTGATTAGTTGTTCCAGGAGAAGTATTTGTGGAGTGAATGCCTTGATAGATTTCAACCAATCATTGTGTGAGATGTGACACTGTGAGAAACACAATGATAATATTTACATCCTCTTGTTAAAAGACCTCATCAGCTGGGACCGTCTTACCGTTCCCATCACTGTGAATTGTGCATCACCAGTTAAACTTTGCAACTCATCGTTGGAAACATTACTTGCTTCTCCCTTCCTTTCTCCTGGCTCCATTTGCCCTGCTTCTGACCTTATGAGCTGGGGGCTTAGATGCTTACAAACATCATTCTCTTACAATGATATGGATATGTGTATATATGTAACGTTCAATATTATAAACATATTCTTCACTAATACTGTATCTGTGCTGTCAGGGTTACTTAAAGGTTTCCATGAATGGTGTTTTGTTTGGTTGCCACCTTAGCAATTTGATCTCTTTCATTGCTTTCTTCTCCTACAGATGGCAGTGTTGCTCCTTGATTATGTATGTCCTGACATAAATGTTCTTCACTGCTTATAGTTCAATTCCTACCAGGTTGAGTCCTTCATTATGATATGCTTTGATGCACTGGCTAGGATTATAAGTTATGTGTCCTTTGAACACAGGCTTGGCAACTCAACTAAGCTGATATGTTTTGACCAATCTGTGTGCAGTGTTTGTCTTTTAGTTCTGGGGTCTGATATATCTTGCGTTGGTTTTTCATTACCTCACTACCTCACTACAGGCTTGGGAATGTATTCACCAACTTGCCTTAACCAATCACTTTTGCAGCATTCAAAGGGAAGTTGTAACGTGTTATGTGTGTGCTTCACTGTGCTTCACTGCGAGCATCTGGCTGATATATTCTATTAAATTGAAAAGACGTATTAAGCTGGAGGGATGGTCGAATGTGTATTGAGGGCTATTTGTGTTAGGTATTCAATTACTGAAGAGAGTTCAATTGTTATTATTATAAGTGCCTGTACTGATTCGCTGACTAATGTTAGATGTTTCTTACCTGCTAAGGATATATGATTATTCACTTGTGGCAAGTACCGTGGTGAAGTGCCGCTTGGCTGCGTGTTTCCCTGGTGCTTCTGCCTTCTGTTTGCTATGTGCTACCTGCATTGCAAGACTTGCAAGAATCCTGCTAGCCCTTTAAGAAGAGCTCTGCCTTCATCGTTGACCAGATTGGTCAATATAATATAAGCAGAATGCACGTGCACCCGCATGCGCGCACTTGTGGCAAGTACCGTGGTTAAGTGCCGCTTGGCTGCATGTTTCCCTGGTGCTTCTGCGTTCTGTTTGCTACGTGCTACATGCATTGCAAGACTTGCAAGAATCCTGGTAGCCCTTTAAGAAGAGCTCCGCCTTCATCGTTGACCAGATTGGTCAATCTACTATAAGAAGAATGCACACGCACCCGCGCGCGTGCACTCGTGCAAAGTACCGTGGTTAAGTGCCGCTTGGCTGCGTGTTTTCCTGGTGCTTCTGCCTTCTGTTTGCTACGTGCTACATGCATTGTAAGACTTGCAAGAATCCTGCCAGCCCTTTAAGAAGGTGAATCTCTAATCTATGCACTTTCACATCGTTTTTACGTCATGACATAGACTTTGTTGGACTTTGTTTGGACTTTGTTTGGACTCTGACCATTTTTCTCACTCTATTACAAAGCTCCGCCTTCGTTGTTGACCAGATTGGTCAATCTAATATAAGCAGAACGCATGCCCACCGGTGCACGCGCACTTGTGGCAAGTACCGTGTTTAAGTGCAGTTTGGCTGCTTAGCTGCTCAGCCTGTGCCCGGTGCTTCCCACTAGGTTAGTCTGCTTTGATTTGTTTTGATTCTGTCACTGCACTGTATTGGCGAACCTTAGAGTGCACCTTAATAAATATCACTGCACCTGAATTGCTCATTGTGTTTGTTTGTAACGTGTTTTACTATTTGGATTCTAGGTTTATTGTTTTGTTGATTTGTTTGACCTTTGCACCATTCGCAACTGTTTTATTGAAGTTCGATGTCAAAGATGTTGTTCAATCTCACTTCAGGCATGCCAAATGCCACTAATGTATTCACCAATTCGATTATTCCCAAAATGGCCCCAGCTGGTTGCACTGCTCGTGCACTGTGTGCATCTCATAAAACCATCACTTTAACACCTGCTCATTTAGCAGTGCTCAAACCACCCATTAGTAAGCCGGCGCTTGCACAATGTAATTCTAATCTGATAACTTCTCATTTGCTGCGGCTTCAGTCACAGGCTATTTTTAAATCATTACCCTTTTTTCCATGCGGCAATGGAACTACCGCACACCATCTTTCAGACCAAACAATGTTACATACATCTTTATCATGTTCATCACCCCCGTCATCCTGAGATCTATCACCTCCCACTTATCGCTCTTCTTCCTGTTCTCATGATGCAGATCTCTCGCTTTAAGCAAGTCAGTGCGAGTCACCCATCTCTATAATTGATCACTTGTTACTTTCTTGTGAGGCAACTGTGATGTCGAGGTGTTCCCTGAACTCCAGCCCTGTTTCCTTTGTTTACCCAACTCCACGCAGAGCGAAGCCTTACACAGTAGAAGTACCTTCAGTACTCACATCCCCCTTGATTGAAGTGGCGCTTGCCGCCATTAAAGTTACTCTCCAAAGCCATTTCCACCACCTTGTCTCCTTGTCTCAGATGTTACCGATGCAAGAACGGAAAAATGTGCCCGAGCGATAATGTTTCAATTGTGACAGTATGCTCCACTTTGATCCCTATTTGAACTTCCTTAACAGCACTGCCTGCCTTTCCTAATGTCATTACTAATGGCATGCAGATTGAACCACCTTCCAGTGTGGTAGAGGAACACGACTCGTGGATTAGTGTCCCTAACGTATCCCACGCGCAGGATGATAATGAAGTAGTTCTTCTCTTAGCTCAGCTACAAGCAAAAAAATCCAAATCAGCTTGTCCGGACCCAAAGATTAACAATAATTAAAAAAAAAGAAAAAATACAAGAAAACATAAGCAGGTGGATGTGAGTGCGGTCTTGTCCTTAAAAAACGATTTAAATGCTAGGCTTTGGAAACACACTCTGCATGCATTCTTTCCATGGCACTTATCTTCTACCTGCCAGGACCCAATTCTGAAAGAAACAGAGCAAGCGTTATCTACAAAACCAGAGGTGGGCGCAGCGATTTCAATCCCGTCACTATCTATGTTGCCGGCCCTTACATTCGAGCTGTGTCCTTTGACCGAGGTTGTAGATGCTGGTGTACCTTTCTCCTATCCTCCATTAAATGACTTCATATGTGAACTTGACTATGTTGCTAACAACCAACCCAACAGTTCATGCACCAATCTCCATTCATTCCATCAAATTCTGATTCAGGGCATGATCTAGTGTCAGCTGCGGTGCTTGATCACATGAAACAAGCAGTAGATACTTATCTCCTTCAAGTTCTGAATCTGAAGAAAAAATAAACTCTGCCCCAAAGCCTAGAGATCTGCAATTGCAACACTGGCTCCTGCCAAGTGACACATATTCGCAGCTGTCAGCTCCTCCTTCAAAACAAAATCTTTCAGTACAGTCACAAGAGTATGTTGCTCCGTAAAAATATTCATGGGCGGCACTGAACAGATCTCAAAAATAGGAGACAATCGCACCTTCTCTATGCAGCCTAAAACAATGGTTACATCTGTATCTCAACATATTCAACAGCAGTAACAATGCCACTCGCTTATTCTCAAATGTAGAGAAGGGGCTTTTGCATCCTATGATTTGAACAGGCGCAGCATCCTCAGCATTTTTTCTGATGTTGTGGAACTAGAAGACATTTCATCTGGTGACATTGATCAGATTGAGTTCATTTCATAATCCACATGTTCAGTGGTAAGACTTTGGATCCCATCAGGAGTTGTACTCAATACAATATGGAAAGCCAAACTGCAACTTTTCATTTTTTTCGCTTTTTATTGGTGCAAAATCCTGCTTGCTTGAATTCTAAATCATTATCACCTTGTCAAGAAATTAACCCCTATCTGTGTGACTCGAATGGGACCCTCACACACCAATCACATTCTTCTGTATCGTAACCACCAGTAAACTCTTTAAGTACAACTAGCTTGATAGCTAGTTGGAACACACGTGGGCATTCGCATCTACAAACGTCCATACGTAGCTTTCCTTTGGAGTACAATACCATAGCACTCCAAGAAATTTGGCTCACTCGGCTCCCTGTTTGGAACAACTATGAGGTCTCATTGATCCCTGCTATTGCGGGAACCAAAGGAAGGCCGTCTTCTGGTCTTTTGGTTGCAGTGAGAAAAGGTCTTTCAATTTACCATGGGATTCAGAGTCAGCCTACCTTCAATTAGTCCAGATCTCGTGCCTGCCAAATAGAATTGCTCTCATCAATATGTATCGCAACTCTCTTGGGCTTTCAGATGAAGCTTTCTATGTAGGCATCACTAGATTACTTGATTTAGTGATGGTTGCCCCCGGAATCACTGACAGGATCATTGTTGGTGACCTTAATTTATATTGTTTTTACCCTAAAAGCAAATCGAATTTCCTTAAAGTCAATCGCTGGTCACATTTATGAGCGAGAGGAATTTTCATATGGTCAACAACTCCATAGAAAGTGATAGACCAGCCGGTCATACCTGGCATTAGGAGAATGCGAGCAGCATTATCGACTATATTTATGTCCACTCGACTTTAAGGGGGCATATTCAGTCGTTTGACATTATAACACAAAAGCATAGTGTTCTTAATCTGCTATCATTAAGCATCAGTTGGTCATGCAAAATTCCTATACAAGTATTACATTGACAAGATCTAATAGTCAATAATGCTAAAACTCCCCTCTGTTGGTCCCAACCCAATCTCATGGCTCTTCAGAAGCTGTTATCATTACATAACAACACTCAAATGTCTGCTCATTATCCAAATTTACTTACCCAATTTCGTAATTTGAAGCATCCCACTTCAAAAGTGGGGTCTTGTCATTGGCTCTCATTTAATATTGCCATAAAAACATGAAAATCACAATTTAGACGAGAAAAGAAAATATTCTTTTGCAGTCTCCGCTTACTGCTCAGCTCTTAAAAACTTCCAAATGTAAATTTTTTAACTGGCTTTGACAATACTGAGCACAGGCCCTCCAAAATGATAGTGAGCACATGCTCAGATTGATTGCCAGTAAAAACTCAGCAGAAATCTGGGCTGTTTTTAACCATTGTTCTCAACAGACCCAGCCCTTGTTACAAGTGCATAATGTCAATGAAGCTCAATGCATAGTACATTACACTAGCTTATACACAGACAGCAACTTTTCTAATCTGCCACACCGTCCCAGCAGGGTGCTGAATGGCTTGTAGAATGTTCTCCTGACATTCTCGAAGACTATATCAAAAAAATCAGCTCTTCTAGAGCGATGGGAGCTGATGGGCTTAGCAACTCCATGTTTAAAGCAAATCCTGGCATATGGGCAGAAATCTCAAATAGTCTTTTCCACCAGATTATAGTTCAACGCATAATCCCTATATCCTGGAAAACATCTATAATTGTGCCGCAAAAAGGGTGATCGTGAGAATCCGCACAATTATAGACCAATTGCACTTTTAGATGTGCCAGGAAAAATGTTTGCGAATCTAATCTTGAGTGCCTTTAACTTGTGGACAAAAACTACTAACAGGCGAGATCCTTTCCAGACTAGATTCTTGGAGGGCATGAGTACTAGCATAAACCTGCTGTTTCTGAATGCCAAATACAAAATCAACCAGTATTTTTTGCATGTGTTGATCTGCATACTGCCTTTGATGCTATCTCTAGACCCCTACTTTTTTCCAAACTTAAAAGAGATAACTGTCCTCTTACGGTGTCAGAAATCATCTGCTCTTTACACACACAAACCTCAATCCGTATTCGATTATCCGTTTAGGGCTTGTTATCTGCTTCTATTCCAACGGTTCAGGGTCTCAAAGACGGTTGTCTGCTTGCGTCAGCCATTTTCAATATTTCCTACATGACGTTAGACAAACTTTCACAACAGTACCTTCTGACTCACTGAAATTAAATAACATCCCGATACACACTCTTATGTATGCTGATGATTTGGTCCTTATTTCAAAAACCCCAGTGGTTTACAATGATTGCTCGATAATTTGAATATATATATAGAACATAACACAATTAACAAAAAAAAAAAAAAAAAATAGTTGTTTATTCGGCAAACAAATCTAGTGCAATTAATCTTCATTGGAAGATTAAATCAAATAATTTGTTAGTAGTTCCAAATTACACCTATCTCGGGATGATATTCGAGGGTACTGTTGTATCTAAATGTCATTTAGTATCAATCAATCAGAAATTAGCCACAACAATTTCTCAAACTAAAATCATTTTACATCGCTATGTCAAATTAACTTTGAAACCGGCTTTAATTTACTGGAGACAAAAAGCGATTCCTGTATTTTATATGGCCTTGAATCTCAACTGGTATGGTCTAAGCAGTCTCTTGAGAAGCTTGAAACCAAATTTTGGAAGACCGTTTTGCATCTTCCACAATGCGTCCCTGGTTCATTGATATGCTATGAATTGGGACTGGTTTCTCTATACGCTCAATATCAATGGGGGATCTGTGCTCTGTTTCGGAAATGCCTAATATCACCCCGTGATGATAACATCTTGAATTATTTGTCAAATTATATATTTACATCATCTCATAATTTTGTCAAAGGTTGGTTAAAGGGCATCTTCCATATTCTGCTAAAAGCCGAGGTGTCCATTAACACTTTAGTAACCAATCCTGACAAAGCAAAGTCCTTGATTTAGCTCAGTGATTGGATCAGCACGAGAGATGAGTGCTTACGCTACAAAAATACCTCCAGCCAGAGATTTCAACATAAAAATATTGCCACACTAGAACCTTATTTGCTCAAATTTCCATCCCCTCATATACGCACTGGCATATTACGCCTATGTTTTAATAGGTGGCACACTCGTGACATCTTGGCCAAACGTAGACTCATTCCAGATAATGCTAATTTTTGTCTGTTTTGAATGTCCTCTGAGCCACCTGAGACACTGGAGCATCTTATTTTGTTATGTCCTTTGCTAATTCAAGAACGCTCTAAGTATTTCATCCATCACTGTGTCCAGCTAGGATCATTCGACTCTGCCAAAAGATGGGATTATTTGATGTGTACCAAAAATGTTTCAATCCAAATAGCAACTGTACATTTTTTGATCTCATTGAAACTAGAGTGCTAATGTCCATTGACAGATGGTCCCAGTTCCAACATTGAATAAGCTTCTTTCTTTGTAGTTCCATACATAATGCATAATATTTTTGTTTAGACTTGTAACAATTCTTTGTCTATGTCACTTGAATGAATTTGTTTACATTTATAATATTTGGTTTTTATCTAAATGTAATCAAAGATAAACTTAACTGTTCCATGAGGAGACAAGACAGTCTAGATTTGTATGAATTGAAAAGTAAAATAATTTCAGCAGACAATTTTGCACCATACCACAACTAGCCCGGATCTCCACAAAAGACATCAACTTGGTAATCTTTAAAGATGAACTGCATCTAGACAAAATCTACATAGAGCTAAGGGATCCTATCAACCTAGATCTGATATTATCTGTACGCACCCAACCGAGAAAACTCGGCTTCAACTGCTGGTCTCCTTCAGACAGTACCGGAACTACTACACGAAATTCCAGGCTATTCAGAGCCGAAAGCTATCCCCAGTTACCGCAACCTGGAAACTCAAAAACTAGCTCCTCGAGATACCAACCCACATCAGCCTCCAACCAGATCCAAGCACAACAATCCGAACAGTGCAGTAGATCTCAGCAAACATTCAGAAGGAATTATGACACAGAAATCACACACACAGAAATTTCAGGTGCAACAACACTGCAACCACCAGCTCATAACCAATTCCAATGCCACTTGGTCAATATGTTCGTGGAATACCATAGGAAATTACCATCTCTTCACCAATCCCTCACACGAATTCGATAACTACCAAATAATTTGCCTTCAAGAAACTTGGCTCAACGAAACACCAGCGTGCGACGGATTCCTAAGTTTTCTTAACCCGGCAATTGTAAAAAAAAACAAGGGATACCGGCGTCCGGTTTGATTTCTCTGATTAAGATCAATCCACAATGGTCTGTATTGAACACTGAAAATATTAACTACTGGATACAAATTCCAACAATAACAACTACAGAACCACGTAGATCGGCCCAGGGAGACCCACAGTCCAAATAAGATGAATCTGTAATCGCAATACTAAACCTATACTGGAACCCAGTGGCAATTGGGAGCGAAACCTCCATGGATGGAGTCTTCATATCCATTGTCAGAATTGCGGCAAACCATCAGTCCCTTGAAATAATAATCTGCAGCGATCTAAATATTCACTTATATACTCAAGAAGGCACTCTACTAAACCAATCGCCACAAGCCAGAAGATGGATGAAAGAAATCACGACTCGCAACCTCATTCTTCTTGACCCCGCCACTGACAATTCAAACCAAATTATCCCGACATGGTCTAGAGGAAATTCAAATGCAATAATTGATTATATTTTCCTATCCCAACACTTGCACGCATCTGTATCAAAAGCACAAACAATACTCCCAACTAATCACGCACTTCTGCACCCTACTGTGACAAACTAAACTCACTTCTCAATGCCCTCTTGAGTTAACTGACACATCAACTAGACTACGCATCCCCCAGCAAGCGATGTCCGAATTCCCAGCCGCACTACAAAATCCTTTTCTGAGAGATGCGGATAAACTCAACTACGAATGGATTTTAATACCTTTTCAAAAACCGACCAGTACTCAATCCCTGAAAAAATCATCAACATACATACAACCACGAAACAGCTGAAACAAAAAAAACTCCTAACTAAATCTCCACATCAGTTGTACAAAATCAAAACTTTAGAAAACACTGCAACGGCAAAAAACGAAAAGCAATCATATTCGAACTGGAGAAAATCCCAACAAAAAAATCCTCCAGCAACTTGACGCTGAGAATATCATGAAGATCTACAAGTCCCATAATACCAGAGACCTATGGAACTTGTTAAACGACAACGCTCAAAACCAACATAAATTGACGGCCAACGTCTCCCAAGAAACTTGGACCCTATATTTCTCAAACATCTACAAAGCGCGACCAGCGCAAGAACTCAACAAAAAGACTCTCAACAAACCAAAATGGCAAGAAACCGCAAATTATGATGACTTTATTCTTCTGATCAAAAACGTAAATGCCTCAAGAGCACCTGGTCCACACGGCACCTCTAACGCTGTCATCAAAGAAAATCCACCAGCATGGGCATCATTCATGTGCAATCTTCTAACCTTGATCAATGCACTCAACCAAATTCCCAACTCATGGAGGACTGCTACAATTGTCCCCATCCACAAACAAGGAGACCAAGACAATCCAGCGAACTTCCGTCCCATTGCCCTCCTTGATCCTCTGGGAAAACTATTCACGGAAATCCTACTGAAAGATCTGACCACCTGGGCAACAACTACTGGCAGGCTCTCTGCCAGACAAACCGGCTTCACCCCCAATGTGGGAACCAACATCAATTTGATACTGATCAACCTAATCAAACACAAGGCCATCAGAAACCATACCACTGTATACACTGCCTTCATAGACCTGCACATGGCATTTGATGCCATAACAAGAGAAAAACTCTGGTCCAAATTGAAAGCATGGAACTGCCCAAGAAACATCCTGGAGCCAATCAAACTCCTTTACTCTGAAACATCAATCAAGGTCAGATTATCAAAACAAGGTGCAACCACAAACTCCATCGATATGGAAAATGGCCTGAAGCAAGGATGTCCTCTTGCTGAAACCCTGTATAACCTTTTCACTGCTGACATTGAAGAACATATATTCAACACCTCTACGAATCCACCAAAGATAAACTCCATTTCAGTTCCCATCATGGATTACGCTGATGATATCATCCTCCTCGACAAGACCAGATCAGGATTACAAACGAGCTTGACATCGCTAAGCGGGTATATGAACATAAACAAACTAACTATCAACATCACAAAAACCAAGAGCATGGCAGTTGCCAAAATACCTTTCAAAAAAGAAAAACAAGCGACCTTCATTCTTGATGGGAAACAACTGGAGACGGTTACTACCTTTAAATACCTTGGAATTCCATTAAATCACTCGAAATCAGAGCCACAATGGCTAGACAAAATCAAAAAGAAAGCACAGACTCTTGCACAACAAAGATGTCTGCTACACCGCAAATACGGAAAATGTTCCTTTAAACCCATCATAGCCTATTACAGCCAAAAATGTATTCCTATCATTACCTACGGCACAGAAGCTATGCTCAATGCAAGATCAATAAACTGGACAAGGTACGAGGCAATCTTTTGGCGCAAAATTTTACATCTGCCATCGTCATATCCAATGCCAAGAATAAGATATGAAATGGCAACTCAATCAATGGCCTCCATCGTACTCTAGAAGCGATTGGACATATTTCGGCAAATTCTGACTGATCAGAAAACCCCAGCCATACAAATCCTGAGGCTTCACCCGAACACCTTTAACAACACAGTCTTCCAAAAATGGAAACAAAACTTCAGGAAGAGATGGACAACAAAGACATATTAGATGAATTACTAACTCTGCATCCGCAAAAAGCAAAAACCAAACTCCAACGCAATGACTGGATCAAAACCATTCAAATCAAAAACACCTACCAGCAGAATCTTCTCTGTACTATAGACAATCAAACAATTCATGAACTACTGAATTACCTCTAATTGTTCCCAGATCCAAGCATCAGAACAACATTTCCACAAATACGTCTGAACACAATACCTACAAAATCAAATCTCGCCATTACCAGACAGATACCCATCATGGATAACTACTGTGGTTTCTGCAAGGATCAAACCAAACCCCAAACCTCATTCCATCTTGTGATGGAATGCCAATCATTCTCGACCCAACGGGAACAATTTGGCGCCTTTTTTGAACTTTCAGCGCAACAAAATGGACACTCAAGAAAGATGGACTGCACTAATTAGTGGCCAAAACAACAAATACACATACAGAATCACCTTATTTCTCCATACCATCTTGGAGCTTAAAAAAAGAATGATCTAAGACACACTTGTCTGCAAATCGTCATTGTCTTCTTAGACTAATTAAAAAGTTTATAACTAAACTACATCATTTAAAAAAAAAGAAAAAAAATGTTTTGCTTCTGCATTGAATTGTCTTTTGTGTCTGGTCATGACGTTATCTCTAAGAGTGACTACATTTTATATTTTTGTGTCATTGAACCTCTTACCTATAGTACCAAATGTTATTAGTTCCATTAGTGCAAAAGAAAGAAGAAGAGAAAAAAATAGACAACATATTCCTATAAAAACATTTTTGAAACGTCTATGATTGTTCATTTTGGCTTCTTGAATACTGGCTGCTGCGCTTGCTCTGCTGTGCCCAAAATGTTTCATTATTTTAATGTACTTTCTCCTAGTGTTGTAAAATAGCTCCACTTTGGCTGCTGACTCTTTGTCAAGTCCCAAAGGCTGTTTCTTCTCAATGCTGTGGTGCTGTGCTGGTGTCTTTTCACAGATGGGTTGGATGCATCTAGGCACAGCAATTCAGCTTTGCTGCAGTTGGTGTGGCTCTGTCTACTTCATAGGGTCCTGTGAACTTTGACTGATTCCAACAATGTGGATGCTGCCTTGCATAGACTTTGTTAACAGGTTGTAGCTGAAGATGTTCTTCTGTTGCTTTCTCTTGTTTATATGTTGGAGCCCAATGGTGCACTTTGATGTTTAGCACAGGTCAACACATTCTTGAGATATACAATCAATTCCTCCCCCTAACTAGTATGCATGTCTTAGTGCTTCAGACACTGTTTGTGTGGGCACAACTGGGGAATGCATCTTCCTTCCTGTCACCACTTCGTGAGATGACAGGTGGTGGTGTTTGCTTGGCTGGTTGAGAAGACTGAAAAGACAAAATGCAGGCAATACAGCCTGTTCTTCTTAAGTGTATGTATATATATATATATTCAGTGAAAAAAACTTTGTTAAAGGGACGTTATGGTTAAGTTGCACTACTAAAAACCTATGAAATTCGGTGAAAAAACTTTGTTAAAGGGACATTATGGTTATAAGTAAAACCGAAAAACCCTTGAAATTCGCCAGTTATGGTAAGCTAAGCAACCATAACTCGCGCCACCACCGTGCACTGCTAATGTCATCTTTGATGTCCTGGGTGTTAGTCTTAGCAGTGCACAGTGGTGGCGTGAGTTATGGTTGCTTAGCTTACCATAACTGGGGAATTTCAAGGGTTTTTCGGTTTTACTTGGAACCATAACGTCCCTTTAACAAAGTTTTTTCACTGAATTTCATAGGTTTTTAGTAGCGCAACTTAACCATAACGTCCCTTTAACAACGTTTTTTTCACTGAATTTCATAGGTTTTTAGTAGCGCAACTTAACCATAACGTCCCTTTAACAAAGTTTTTTCACTGAATTTCATAGTTTTTTAGTAGCACAACTTAACAATAATGACTTTGACTTTATATACATGTCATATGGAACTGACTAGATCTCTTCTTATGAACTTGATGTCCGCAAACTTATTTAATTTTCGCGGACATGTTCGGAGAACAGTACCACTACCTAAAAACTGTGGGAGGGGGTTGGGGTATGTTTGATTGTTATATCATAATATAGGAACATTTAACAAATTCAAAAAGCAGCACACAAACACATTATATGTAGTAATACATAAGAAATGTAACCCATATATGTAACACACTAACCATTCATTTAAATACAATATGTTCTGAAATGGAATATACCACAAGAAGATAAATTGGCTTCCAACATAATTACCTCACAGACACAACAGAACTGAGAACAAGACCAGACCCACTGAATACATAGGACTTATCTTACCAGAAATAGTAAGTGTACTTCATTTTACTCATATATTTATAAACTTTCTGTATTAGATTAAAAAATATATTATCTTTTTTTTTTCTCACAGAAATGTCTAGTACTCTGGAATGGCTAGAGGACATTTTCCCACATGAAGAAATGTCACAAGATAGTGAAACTAATGGTAAACACTTTATAATATAAACCATTTATTTATTATTTTTTTTATATACATTTAACATATATATTATTTTTTTGTACAGAGCATACCAGAATAGAAAAAACTTCAGAAAACCCTGTTATGGATAACAGTCTTCACAATATAGAAGAACAAATGGATGTATTGTTGGCTAATTTTAATAATTTAAAAACTTTTGTAGAAAATCATTGCAAACCAAAAACCTCGTACCATTGCCCCACATGTACTTGTCCCTCCTCACCATATCCCAGTCAAATATCCCCAAACCCTCTCCATAATCCAAAACGTTTTGATGAGATTTCCATCCCTTCTTCACCTAATACCAATCATGTTGAAACCCCAAATTGTCCTGTTTTTGTTTTTTCTGTTTCTGCCTCACCTTCTCTGTCATAAATTATTAATATATGTTAAATAAAATTTAATTTTTATATTGTATTGTGAATAGTTTCCGTTTTTTTTTTTAAAACAATAAAAGTGTCCGCAGACAGTGCGAGTGTTCTGAAATGTTCTTACACAAACGAAAATGGAGGTGTCCTGAAGAACACCACACATGTTTGTACTGTTCGCTAGCAAGTTGAAACTGTTCTAAGAACACACGTGGTGTCCTGAAATGTTCGTAAAGAAACAAAAATTAAAGTGTTCTAAAGAACACTATATCTGTCCGTAATGTTCGCTATCAACTTAAAACTGTCCTAAGAACACAATTGGTGTCCTGAAATGTTCGTAAATAAACGAAAATGATGTGTCCTGAACAACAGTACAACTGTTCGTAGTGTTCGCGAGCAACATGAAACTGTAATAAGAAAACACGCGGTGTCCTGAATAGTTCGTAAACAAACAAAAATTAAAGTGTCCTAAAGAACACTGTACCTGTCCGGTACTGTTCGCTAGCAAGTTCAAACTGTTCTAAGAACGCTATTGGTGTCCTGAAATGTTCGTACGTAAACGAAAATGGAGGAGTCCTGAAGAACACTATACCTGTTCGTAGTGTTCGCTACCCAATTGAAACTGTTCTAAGAAAACAATTGGTGTACTGAAATGTTTGTACATAAACTAAATTACATGTGTCCTGAAGAACACTATATCTGTCCTTACTGTTCGCTACCAAGTTTAAACTGTTCTAAGAACACATGCGGTGTCCTGAAATGTTCGTTTCACGTGTGACGCACTTTTAATTACTTCAGAACCCGAACAGTGTCTATAGGACATCAATACGCATGCGCTAACAAATCTCCGTGCACTTGGTGTCCTGTGGACAGGCGCTTCCTTCGCGGACTAGTTCGCAAACGGATCATATGACCGTGCCCACGCTCATCGTGTGTCCTGAAATGCGGACACTGTTAGTGTCCCCGAACAATTTAAAAGTACATTTTCAGTTAATCCATAATATTTTTCAATAAAATCTCACCATGGCACAAGTCCCACATAGCAATCTTGAGTTTGTATATACCTTTTGAAACTTTCCAATCCTTTTTTTGTGTTCGATCTGTCCGCGGACAGTGCGCATGTCCGCGGACTGCGCATAAGCACCCCTATAAAAGACCACGCCCAAGAGCTTATTCCCATTGTGTTTCTGGCTATTCTTCAGAACACAGTGATTTTTGCTGCCACCTGCAGACTACACCATCATCGAGATGCCATCCTTGGCTGCTGAACTGCCACTTGGTGCTGCACCTGCTTCAGCACCACCCCCACCCCCTCCACCACCACCACCTCCCTAAGGGCCGGAAGAGGGGAACAGGAGTGAGGATGCGGAGGAGGAAGAAGAGGATGGTGAGAATGAGGTAGAGGAAATCCCTACTACCCGCACTAGGCGTGAGTCTTGGGTGTGGCGGTTATTTACCATTCATGGGAATGGTCCTAAGGCTCGTGCGAACCGTGTTACCTGCAATGAGTGCAAAATGATACTCAGTCACGGGAAGCACGGTAAGTACAGCTTTGGGACCACTACTATGAAGCGACACCTGAGGTCATTTCACTCTGGGGCTATTCGCAGGGTTGTACCTTGCGAAGAACGTTGCAGCTTGATTTCCTCTGCTTTATCCTCTGTTTCTGATCCTGTCACCACAAGGACCACCACTGTGGGATAGCGTCTTTCTCAAGCTGCCTCACAGGCCATACAGAATGCTGATGACCCTTACCTTTCGAGGGTCACAGTTGTATGTATGTACTGTGACACAGTACTCTGCAGGGGGGAGCGACTTCGGAGTGCTTTTGAGACTATCGTCTCAGAGCACGAGAAGACCTGCTCACTACCCAAACAAAACCCACTCTACATCTTCCTCTCTCAGCTCGCCCTTTCTTATCCCTGTGGTTGGTGTCCCCCCCTTTACCCTCCTTTACCCTCATCTCCTAGTGTGTTATGTCTGAAAAACCAAAAAAAATACAAAATTACAAAAATCAAAAAAAATAAGGCTCTTTTCAGAGCCGCCTTTCCCAGTTAAAAAATAGAAGTGAAAATAAATGAAGCAGGGCTCTTTGTATTTTTTAGAAGTCCGCGGACAGTTCGCAAACATTAAAAAAATTGGGCAGCTACTCCATCACAAACATTGTAATTTTCTCTGGAAAGAAGTGGTGGCTCTTGGGTGGTGTTTGTAAGTCAAAAATTGTAAATGCTTAACATCTACTTCAAAATCGTTGTTGTAATTCCAAAAAAGGTTGCAATGCATTTTGTACATTTCTCAGAAAAATCTGATTGCCAGCATAAGTAAGATGGACTCCATCTCTGCGAAAAATGTATGTACTACAAAACATAATATTTTCATTGTGAAAAGAAGACATGCCAAAATCTCTTAGAAAGGCACAAACAGCCTTATTAACATTGCGCCTTGCTTTTTCCATTTGTGGATTAAATGAAGAAGAACGAAGCCACATTTGTCTCTGCGCAATCCGTGAAAATATCACTTGAGAATTAGGAAACATGTCCATAACCTTCCTAAGTCCTTCTTTCATAGCAAATTGCAAAAAAATTCCAGTCACATGTCCTAAACTGTTCCCTCCACAATGAATTACAATTATGTCTGGATGTTGCTCTGTCTCCAAAGTAGCACAGAGAGGTAGCAAGTCCAACCACTTCATTCCACGTACTCCATGCCAGTGTACTTCCACATGTGGGAATCCAAGATCTACAGCTACTCCACAGCTTTCTGCGTGCATCTTCAACCAATGTATCCACAAATCTCCTAAAATCCAAACAATCTGTTTTCTGAAACACACAGCCATAGCTATCTTTTGTTCTCTCAGCAAAAAGAGTATCTGAGAAAATCTCTCATGGCACAACACACCCACCAAACTTTCCTGACCAATCCCTTTCAGTGCTTATTCTCATTTGCATGACTTCTGAACCCAAAAATCCCCGGGTGTAACTCCCGATGTCCGCGAACTACCGCCATGTCCGCGGACATATCATAACATGAACAGCCATTCTACCATTTCCACTACACTCTCTCTGCCATTCCCTCATTGGATGTACCTCAAAAATCACATGACCATGCACCAATCACATTCAAGACCTCTACATCTAACTGCATCATCATAGATCAGCACTGCAAATGTACTCTGAATCTCTCTGAGTACAAGTGTCATATCATTGGCAAGCAGCATCTACCAGAAATACTGTACAAGTCTTCAAGATTTCTACTTGCAGCTCCATGCATATCCATATGCATGAACACAAACTTCAGGTATGCATATTTTCTGTATAGTAGATGAACACATTTTCAAACAGACTTTTACCTTGTAAAATCTGTAAAATTAATTTACTGTACTTTTTTCAATTTCCTAAAATCAACTATCACTTATAAACCTTTATACTTTTTACTTTCTTTATACACACACACTCAAATCATGTTATAAAAATACTTATACAATTTCATATTTCTTGTTTTTATTTATTTATTTACTTAATTACTTTAAATTAGACAAGACATTGAGGCGCTATTACCTAGAAAAGTTGACTTACAGAAATAGTGGTATTCACTAATATATTATAAATTTCACAAGACATAGTAAAGATATTTTTTGTTTGCTACAGTTAGTCATTCAATAGAATTTGTTCATTAAGAACATATCATATGTACTGAACTGATGCAATGTATCTTATGTAAATAAATTAGTTTAATGGTTTTTCTGAAGGCACTGAGGATTTCAATTAAAAAAAGCAATATCTAAATTAAAAACAATGCTATATACAAACAAAGTTACTAATTTGAAGCTTTTACAATTGCAGTGAAGACCAGTTTCCTGAAAAGAAGCAGCCGAATTCGAAGAAGAAAGAAAAACTAAGAAGTTACCTGTTAATTTAAAAAAAAGTAAGTAAAATATCACCATAATATTTGTATTATTAATCAAATATACTATAACATTAATACAAGCTATTTCGGTTTCTAAAAATAGAGATTTTGTACCATTTTGTCCAAACATTTCCATGTCTTAAACAGCGATTTACAGCCAGAATGGCCCACAAATTTCTATTTTTGGACACACAAACTACCCAACTGAACCACTACAATTTTCATATTATAGAACAAACAACTGTTTTAATTGTATACATTAGATTTACTATTTGTACTTTTCCACACCACTAGCTTACTTTTTTTTGTCATCTGAACCCCAGTTTAGTAACACATAAATTCAAGAATACCTATCCCTACTAGTTTTAGTTCCCAATGCACAATCACACACCATTACATACATCTTTATCATCTTACTCAAACACTCATGCACACAGCACACATACATTCCAGAACACCCCAACCCATATCTTCTTGAAACAAAACAGCTAATACAATCATTTAGTGAAACACAAGAAGTTTCAAGTACAACAACTTCGCTTCCTCTATCAAAATGTAAAACAAACCAAAAAACAATTAACAGAAAATCAGCTATCAGTACAGATAAAACTACTTCTTTAAATTTTAATATAGTGCAAAGTAAGCATACCAAGAAAAGTTTTTTAGTCAAAATATACCGTCACAAAGTCCTTCAAAATCTTATAAAAACAGGAGAGAAATCAGGTTCAAAGCTTAAAACCTATCGTAGGAAATGAATCTTAGAAGCATTGATGGACAGTGCAATTCTTCTCAAAAGAAATGTATTTATTTTACTGTTAAACAAAATGAAACCACTAACAAAACTAATAACTAAATTACAAAAAAGACTCCTCAATAAGCGAAATATCAACAGAAAGAACTTCTTAAGTATCAGCAGAGGTGAATGGAATCACACTACAAGCACAGAACCATATTTTAATGAAGAAGCGTACAAACAAAAGCAAACTAATACAATTGCCATACAGAGCAGTGGTCGAGGTTATGAAAAAGTGAATAATACCATAATGGAACAAGAAGTACTTCTTACAAAAATATGCCCTGAAAACTTAGAATTACCCCTCCATTCAACTGAATCAGAACGTCTAGTGTACAAATGGCCATGCACGTCAATGTGTAACATTCCCAAACAATGTTTCAAATCTTTATGCCAATTCCTCAATAAATATGTAAAAAGCAAAGACAAAATCAAAATTAAATTACTGCAAAATATAGATACCTGTTCAGTGCGCAAGTACACAGGACTGCAAGGACATTCATTGGCCTGCATTACAGGACCTACTTGTAAAACCACTTTCCATGATATCAAAAGGATATCAACACATCATTCAACTATAAGAAATCTAGTCTATAAACTGTACTATGCTAAAAGTCCTACTTTAGCACTAGCAAAGTTAAATAACATCCTTCTACATTGTACAGCAAAAGACCTACTTGAAGAAATTCACTATATCCAGAAAAAATATTTTGGAAGTGAAAGCCATTTACAGAATGAAATAGCTTTAAACCAATTAAGCAACAATTCTACACATGGAAACCTTTTGCTAAACACATACAAAAAAGAAATACTAAAATTTAAAAGTACATCAGCTGAAGTACCAAACCATGTATGTGTATGTTGCCGTAGAATTTTTTATAAAAGTAACACAAAAACTGTGGACCTATCATACAAAATAGAAGACAATGAAGATTCTAAATGGTTTGAATTAGCTCTCTACCTTGTAGCAGAAAACAAATATGAAATAACTGAGCCCTTAATACTTTGCAGTTATTGCACTACAAAACTTGACAACAACCAAACTCCTTCACGTTCTATCACAAATAATTTGGAATTATACCCAGTACCAAAACCTCTACAACAAATTAATTTATAGGAGAGCATCATAACAGTACACCCATTTCAAGCAATAATACACCTTCAACCAAAAACAGCAAAATTACCTCCCTCTGAATTGGTAAAAGGCATTTGTGGAAAAGTAGTTTATTTACCATTAAATCTAAAAGAAAATGTGCATACTCTAGGAGTGCAACGTCCAATGCAGCAATCTTTAATTATATTAGTAAATGGAGTACCTACAAAAGACAAAAAAATATGGCAACAGCTGGTAGATTTATATAAAGTTAGACAAGCCTTCCAATATCTTAAAGAGAATAATGAATATTACAAAGAAAGATACAACTGAAATAATTCAAGAAACACAAGAAGCTGGTCAATTTGAGCTACTAGATCCTGCTACAATATCAAATACTTTAGACCATTATACAATTCATCCTTTACACAGTAATAACACCGTACAAGATTACTGGAAATTTACCAAATGCGTCAAACAAAAGGATCGCCAATCAGTATTTGGGAAAAAAGTATAGAAGCACATGCTTTTCCTCTACTCTTTCCTACTGGCAAAGGAGGAAGGTATGATGATAGACCTATTCAAATATCAGCTTCAGAATACCGCTGATTACGGATGTATTCTGAAGATCCCAGATTAAGACAAGATGTGGAATACATATTCCACCTACCCTTTGAAAGTGAACTAGCAACTTTATGTTACAGAGTTGCACACATATTAAAATCAGGATCAGACTTTCAAAATATGACAGCTACACAATTATTAGAGAAAGTGCAACAAAAGGATGAGGTTTTACAATCAAATATTACAAATCTATTAGCAAGTATGCGTGGTACTAAAGAGTACTGGTTTCGACGTCATGGAGATGTACGTTGTATGATCAGAAACCTTGGCCCACCCACTTGGTTTGTTACATTAGTTGTGCAGACTATGCATGGGAAGATTTACATGATTTCCTACGCATATCAAATAAAAACAAAACAAACATAGATATTCTAACACCTGGAGAACTTTGTTCTTTGGATCCTGTTAATGTTTCAAGATATTTTAACCATCGCTTCATTGCTATGCTACATTTTATTTGTAATAAAACTGTACCTCACCTTGGAGAAGTGCAACACTTCTTTTGGAGAAAAGAATACCAAGCCAGAGGAGCACCACATATCCACATGCTTTTATGGATTAACGATGCTCCTAAATTTGGTCAAGACAGTGATGCCACTGTTTTACAGTTTATTGAAAAATATGTCACTTGTGAAATTCCATCAGAAGCCACAAATAGTGATCTTCGTGCACAAATTTTACAATTTCAAAGACACAAATGTGCAAAATATTGTCGTCGCAAATACAAAAACAAAGGCAAATACTACACCAAATGCCGATTTGGTTTCCCTAAACCAGTTACAAATACAGGTCAAGTAAACAACCTCATGTCTTCAGTTAGACATAGTGTTAAAGGTAAGTCACCTAAAAATACATATTACATAAAAAGTAAAGAAGAAGAAAAATATATCAATGATTATAATGCAATCATTGCCCACTTATGGAATGCAAACATAGATGTGCAGTACATTGCAAACAATTCTACTGGAGTTGCACGATATGTCACAGCATACTTAACTAAAGCAGAAAAGACAGAGCTCCAAGACCTCTGGAATGACCTGTCATCAGATAAAACACTATCTCAGAAATTATACAGCTTGGGCATAAAAATGCTCACCCATAGAGAATGTGGATCTTATGAAGCAGCTGATCGTTTAACTGGTACTTCATTGTATGGTAAATCTGAAAATATAGTATGGCTAAGTCTTCGTCCAGCTAAATCTAGAAAAAGAGTTCTGAAATCATATGAAGATATAGAAACAATAGCCAAACATGATCCCAACAGCCAAGACATTTTAAAAAACAATTTATTGGACACATACTACCCAAACAGAAGTAATACTTTGGAAAACATGTGTCTATACCAAATAGAACAAAACTACACATACAAAAATAATATGAAACCTGATGAAAAAAAAGGTAAATATAGAGTGACAGACTGTGAAGGCAGCTTAGTTAAACTCACTAAACCAAATTTAATTAATCATATCAAATTGTCATTGAAGACTCCTCAACATAAAGAAGTATATTACATGTCCCTGCTACAACTCTTCAAACCATGGAGAAAAGAAGAACAATTACTAGATAACTATGACTCATATGAGGATGCTTTCAAAGCAAATGAAAGCACTATAACTGATGTAAACTTTACACAGTACAAAACAATGTTGCACAATGAACAGCAACATGAAGAAGAACTCCAAGCCCAACTAGATAAGGATACTCCTGACAGTAGTCAACCTTCTGTAACAGGAAGCCAAGAACCACTGTATTACTGTACATCAGTGGTGAAGCTGGTTCTGGCAAAACATTCCTAATCAAAATCATTAGTAAGTTCCTTCAACAATTGACAAACAACAAACTGTCAGCTGTAGTCACTGCCCCCACAGGTTTAGCTGCCTACAACATAGGTGGTGTTACATTACACCGATTACTACTATTACCAGTAGAACACCAGAACAAATTAGACTATTACAAACTTTCTGCAGAAGCTGCAATGGAATTACGCAGAGTATTGAAACAAATGGAAATGCTACTAATAGATGAAGTGAGCATGGTCTCCAACCTGATGTTAGCTTTGATTCACCTCAGATTACAAGAAGTACTCAAAACAGACTATGAAGAGCTCTTTGCATGAAAACACATTATTGTTTTTGGAGATCTGCTTCAATTAACACCAGTAAAAGGTGAACCTATTTTTAAAACATTAGGGCACAAACTCTGCCGTAAAACTGTTGGCAGCATTGGAAATGTCAACCTTTGGCAACATTTCCAATACCGAGAATTAACAGAAAACATGCGCCAATCTGCAGATCTAACTTATGCCAACATTTTAAAAAGTTTGAGAGTTGGTATACTTTCTAAAGAAGCAGAAGCAACATTGAAAACCCGGCACATTAATGCATTTTATGGCGATAATGCATGTGCTACAGATGTTATGGAACAATTAGCCCACAAAAATGTCAATTGTATGGCCTTAATGCCAACTCTTGCAAGCTGTCTCAAATTCAATGAAATAATGTTAAGTAAAGAAATGCAACCAATAATGGAAATTAGCGCCACAGACAAACTAGATGTACATGGTATGACACTACCCATGTGTGACCAAGCAACAACAAGACTAAATAATTTAGAAAAATCAATCTCAAACACAGCAGGCTTAGAAAAGATGTTAAAATTATCCTTAAATTGCAGAGTAATGCTTAAACGTAACCTTGACGTGGACCAAGGACTAGTTAATGGAGCACTGGGTACAGTTGTTGGCTTTCAAACATACCCACGTGACAACAAAATTCAGTTTGTCAATATACTCTTTGACAAACTTTCAAAAGTAATATGGATAGGACGCTCAACAGCTAGATTGCTTCTCTTCAAAGATATGTATGTACGCAGAGAACAATTTTCTCTAACTCTTGCATACGCAGTCACGATTCATAAATCACAAGGTCTTACCCTAGACAAAGCAATGATAGATATTGGTAACACAGTCTTTAAAGAAGGCATGAGCTACGTAGCACTATCACGCTTACGTACACTTGACGGTCTATTTCTAATCAACTTTGATGCAAGTAAAGTAAACGCTGATATTCCTTGCATTTTAGAATATAATAGACTTCGCTCACTATACACTCCCCATCTAAACACATATTCTGTTCCACAAAAACTAAATCGTTGTAAAAGAAAACTAAATCAAACAGAAATGCAACAGACGTCACTGCAAATCCTCCAAAGAGAGTAAAAGAAACTAATACTTCAACAAGTACCACAAACAAAAAAGAATATATTAGAGAAAGTAAACCAGGTACTTCTTTAAAGAAGGAAGACAAACTCCAAAAAAAGCAGTTAGATACAGAACTACCTGGACCATTTAAATTCTCAAATATAGTTGGTGTAAGTTGCTATGCAAATGTAGCAATGAATATTCTTTTTCAATTACCACCAATTGTTGACAACATTTACTTACACAGTACAGACCCATTGTGTTTGCAAATGTTAGTACTTCACAGAAATGCAGCAAACAATCCTGACAACACATATAGTGTTTTTGGAATAAGACGACAATTGGACTACTGTGCTGGAATGGTGAAATTCACTATAAACTCACAGGAAGATCCACAAGAATTTTTAATGTACTTACTACAAGTATTGGAAAACAAAAACATACCTATAAATGAAATCTTTCAGATTTCATACATGTGGAAACATACATGCACTCTCTACAACAATGTGACACAAGAAGAAATCCCCAATGAACGCTTCATATATATATCAATACCAAATTGTGAATCCATTCCATTTCAGCAACTTGTACAAAATGCAAACCATGGTAGATTATGCTCTTCCTGCAATTCAGATAATCGCTCCACGTTAGTAATACAAACACATAGTACATACGTAATACTAATGCTTCTACGTTACAATGCAGATGGTACCAAAAACAACTGCAAGCTGACTGTATTCACCCATGGTCAAATATCACTTGGTAAGAAAACCTTCACAACAATAGGTATAATCTACCACGCAGGAGCCACAACCAATTCAGGGCACTACACTGCATATATAAAAAAGAAATGTGGATGATTTGAATGTAATGATAGTACCATTACTCTAAAGCAGAGATTACCAGCAAATCTTACAAACGCTTATTTGATGTTCTTAAAACCAAAATTTGATAAATAAACTGTATTTAAACCTTTAAGTAAATTTGTGTTAAAAACATATAAACTGTTAGAATACTCCAAAAGCTATCTAACTGCTCAAAGATTCTACAACAACTAATCAGATTAATGAAAAGCACTAAATTAGACCAAAAAATACACAGTTAGAATACGCCAATTGGTATCTAACTGTCCCAAAATTTAACAATATCCAAATAGATAAATCAAAACCACTAAAATATATTAAAAAAATAGACAGTTAGAATACGCCAATTGGTATCTAACTGCTCCAAAATTTTATAATATCAAAACAAATGAAGAATCTGTTACTGCTCCAATAAAAATACAACAAAGCAAACTATAAAGCATTAGCCAGAAACAACAAGTGAACACTGAAAACAAACAAACAAATAAACTGTAGCATAACAGAAAAAGGTTTTTTTTTTAATCCAACATGGATTTTTTTTTCTCCCACAGACCCAATGATTTTAGCAGCAAATACAGAAACTGAGCAAATTGCTCTGATTTGTACTCTACTAATTATGAGGGTCGAAAAAAAATAAAAGTATATTGCTTATACAATGTAATAAGTCATTACAAAATACTAATACTAACATGCTATTTTCTTTTATCACAGAAATGAAGAAGAAAAACATGGACTCCCATTACTAGACCAAACAGTAAGTATACAATAATAAGGACAACCATAGCAGCATATCACATCCATAGTGTCTAATACCTTTGTTCCTTATACATTTGTTTTTCACCCAAAGTTATAAGCAAATATGAATGTGATATGCTTCAGTGGTTGTTGCCAGGGCATAGAGTCTTGGCCAAATGGCCATGCACCCAGGACTCCGCAGCATTTAACATCCATAGAGTCAAACATTTCAACTATGATCTATGGGAAACTTTTAATGTCCGCGAACAATGTGAGTGTTCTTAGAACACTTTGAACTTGCCAGCGAACAATACGGACACTGTTTTCAGGACACCCCCTATGAACATTTCAGAACAACGCGATAGTTCTTAGAACACTTTCAGCTTAACAACGAACAATTGACAAAGGATTGACTCCAGGACACCGCGAGTGTTCTTAGAAGCGTCTTCAGAACACCCCCATTTTGTTTATTTGCGAACAATTCAGGACATCGCGAGTGTTCTTAGGACACATTCAACTTGACAGAGAACAATACGGACAGCGTCCTCAGGACACCCCCTATGAACACTCCCCGGACACCGCGAGTGTTCTTAGAAGCGTCTTCAGAACACCCCCATTTTTTTTATTTGCGAACATTTCAGGACACCGCGAGTGTTCTTAGAACACATTCAACTTGACAGAGAACAATACGGACAGCGTCCTCAGAACACCCCCTACAAACATTTCAGGACACCGGGAGTGTTCTCAAAAACGTCTTCAGAACACCCCCATTTTGTTTATTTACGAACATTTCAGGACACCGCGCGTGTTCTTAGAACACATTCCACTTGACAGAGAACAATACGGACAGCGTCCTCAGGACACCCCCTACGAACACTCCCCGGATACCGCGAGTGTTCTTAGAACAGTTTCACTTTGCTTGCGAACAAAACAGACACATATTGACTCCTTAGAACACCCCCTAGTCAGTTTATTTAGAACATTTCAGAACACCCGTGATGGCCGCAAACAAATCAAACACAAAAAGAACGTCTAACACATAAAAAACACAACTTTCATCCTATCTCATACACTCCCACCCTCCCCAAACACTCCTACACACCAACACACTCTACAAAATACACATTTTGAACAAGGTTTCACTGCGCTGTACGGGGACGTCCGCGAATCCAAGATGGCGGGCGCTACCGAAAAATCTGACGCGCTTCACGCTCCACGCCGTCCAATCAGAGAACACTTTGCATGTCCGCGAACATCACGCAAGACGATTGGCCAATCAGGACACTTTCCGCGGAGCGAACAGGGAAGTGTGTCCGCAAACCGAACACAGCTATCACTAATTTCTTTTACCTACTTTTTGGTCATTTTAAAAAAAACTACTGGACGGATTTTCACCAATCCGTCCAGCGGTTTGGGCTGTAGGCGCGAGCAACATTTTTTTCCCATTCACTCTATGGAGAGTGAGTATAATGTATACAAATATGAGCATATAGAGGGAAGGTAGAGTAATAAAAATAAAACTATGAGAAAGTGCTGATCACCATAATGATTATCTTCATGCACAGAAAGGATTGCTCTCTTTCAAGCCTGTATCTTCTGCTATGTATATGTTTCATATAATGTGACTGGACCCTAAGTCTACAAATATAGTACCTTTTCAATTTTTACTTCCTGACTGTTACTGAAGAAAACTATGTCACTTTGATATGTCAGTAAAGGATAAAAAGGGAGAGCCAGCCATGTGATGTCATCAGTGATGTCATCAATGACATTTGTGATGTCATCTTTGATGTCCTGGGTGTTAGTGTTAGCAGTGCACGGTGGCGCGAGTTATGGTTGCTTATGTTACCATAACTGCCGAATTTCAGGGGTTTTTCGGTTTTACTTTGAGCCATAACGTCCCTTTAACAAAGTTTTTTCACTGAATTTCATAGGTTTTTAGTGCACAACTTAACAATAATATCCCTGACTTCATATACATGTAACATAGAACATACTAACCCCCTCGTAGTGATTTTCATGTCCGCGGACTACCGCATGTCCGCGGACACATCGAAAATCTGAGCGTGGTGAATGTAAATTTAAATAGTGTGCCCCATTTCCCCTTTGAAGTTGGCTCTGAAAAGAGCCGTTTTTTTTTTTTTTTTTTTTTTTTTACAGATGCTTGACAGACACCTGTTATTTTGTATTTTTTTTTTACTTTACTCCTAAAATCTTCACATAACCTTCTCCAAAGCAACCCTTACATTCCAAAATAGAAAGGCATTTCCCGTAAAAGATAAAGAAATGCCATCTTCTTTAAAATTAACAGCATTACTGGCATCAATATTCTCATTGTTACAGAAGAACATACCAGCTCTAAGCATGAAGGCACACATGCCTCGGTTGATGACACACCTAGCAATATTTTGCTCAGGACAAAAAACTGAACTATTGTCCCATATTGCCCTAGGTAGTAATCCAGAAAAAATTACTTTTGCATTTGGAAGGATCTTCATTACTGCTTGAACCAAGCGTTCCAAATCAGCCAACAAAGTAGGGGCACTGACGTTGCCCAAATGGAAAGCACCATAGTGCAAAACTACCGCATGCGGACTGTTCATCGTGGCCATATCCTCACAAACTTGTACAATTCCCTGTACATTGAAATCAGGCACACTGCTCCACACCACCTCCACTCCTTTCACAGCAAAGTTCTTTGCAACATGCCTGCATTCAGCGTACTGCTGTAAACCATGCACAAACATATCTCCGAGCACCAACACCCTGACTTTCTCCACTTCTGCCATCTTCACCACACACAGTCTCTTTCAACACAAATCCACAACCTTGACATCTGATTGGCTGATCCGTACAGTCTTCTTTCCATGTTGGATTTCCTGGAAAAACCCGGATGTAGCACGCCCTGTCCACGAACAGCCACGGTGTCCGCGGACGGCGTCCACTTTACTCTCTGTGCCATTCCCTCATTGCATACAGCTAAGCAATCACACAATACGAATAACGTCCTCAGAACAACCCCATTTTGTGAATTTTCGAACATTTCAGGACAATTATTATTTCATTATTCAACATATTAACATTACACATATACTTTCATCTTGTACTCTGCACACAATGCTATGTTTCTCCATTAGTAGCTCAGTATACTAGATAGAATACCATAATACAATGCTATTTATATCAATGCATCGTTCAAAGCACTAATAACGGTATGATATTAATTGCAATATCCTTGACACTTTTTTCGCAACATTATAATAAAAATCCCTAGTACACAAATTCCATGAAAAGTACATACACACGTGATGTCATCAGTGATTTCATCAATGACATTTGCGATGTCATCTTTGATGTCCTGGGTGTTAGTCTTAGCAGTGCACGGTGGTGGCGCCAGTTATTTTTCAAAGCTTACCATAACTTGCGATTTCCAGGGGTCTTTCGGCTGTACTTAGAACCATAACGTCCTTTAAACAAACTTTTTTTAATATCACGCAAACAATATACAAACATGGCGTGCAAAAACCAACTTCTACAGATGGCTTTACACAGAATGTTGCAAAGTAAGAATTTATGCTCGTTCACAGTGAAGGTCAGCTGCTTCCACAACTTCTACAGATGGCTTTACACAGAATGTTGCAAAGTAAGAATTTATGCTTGTTCACAGTGAAGGTCAGCTGCTTCCATTTTTTTCTCGGGCCCCGGAGAGGCTCACGAAGCAGACTATAAGGTTGTATTGTGTTTTGACCTTGACAGACAGAGATTGTGATGAAAGACTTCTCTTGAAGGAGTGTTGCTAAAACGTAAGAGAAGATAAAGATGAAATTTCTGAAACAAAACCACTTTTATATATTATACCACTATGCGAAAGATCGTTGGCACACGCGGAGTCGTATTTTGGAACTGCCCCACTCGTAGACAATGGAAATTGCAATTGTACTGTAAGTAACCCTTTAGATTACTTTATACCAAATATAATTACAATAGCGTAGCACTAAAGACCGCTGAAGTTGAACTTGTTCGTTGAAAGTGACATAATGTTTTCTACCGCGCACTATCACCGCCGAATTGATCCCCTGTCGTTTAGAGGGCTCTGAAAAAGGCAGACGACACAAGGTGGGTTAATAGAAATAATTTAACCGGTCTATAGGCGGTCAAGCGCTCTACTCGCTGTGCCACTTCACTGTAGCCTGTCAAGTGGCACAGCGAGTACAGCGCTCACTTTGACATCCGTGCACAGCTTGCTAACGCAAGTTTGAATCCCGGCAAGGACAAACTCAGCCTTTCATCCTTCCGTGGTCAATAAATGAGCACCACACACCGGGGTTAATAATAAGCACAGCTTAGATACCTCACGGTTCTTAGCGCTATATGAATGGGAAAATGTTATTATTTTATTATTAACATACTCTGTTGCACTATCTTCGATAGCAAATATTTTCACTCCCTAATAAATAAAATGCTGATTTTTAATGAAGATCGGCTGGTGAGACTAATTTATGTTTTTTAAAACAAGTATGTGGCTCCATTTTGCCTATGTCACGATTTACAGACTCCAGCGGATGGGGTCTTCAACTGCCAGGTGCAGGTCCAAATATGCAACTTCATGACCCTCACCATTTTATGGGACAATCGCCAAGGACCAATATGCCCTTACGCAGTACTAGCGGCTACAAACAACATACCAACCAATAGGGTGGTCTAATGGCTCGTTGTTGGAGCAACCTTTCGATTATCAGAGCGACCATTTACTGCTTTTATCATAAACCAACAGCCTATCTACCGCAAAGGAACAACGCGTGGCTCCAAATAAACTTTTGCTGATCGACAGCAGAGACAATAGCAAATCGCTGAATATTCACTAAACATTTCATGTGAAATAAATGTACTTTACCAAATGTACAATCCTGCTGTTTACTTTTAATCCACAGTTTCATATTCCGAATTGTGGCGCACTGAGTTGTAAGCTGATCTAACACTCTCTGTATCGCAAAGGAACATCGCGTGTCTCAACATGAACTTTTACGGATCGACAACAAAGACAAATGCAAATTGCTGAATATTCTCTAAACATTTGATGTCAAATAAATGTACTTTACAACATTTACAATCTTGCTGTTTGCTTTTAAATCACAGTTTCATATTCCGAATTGTGGCGCCCTGTGTTGTGACATAATGTGTGTTGTCTTCCGGGTTCTGTGTAAAGTCGCATAGTACTGGAGACGACTGGGCGCGTTTGATTACGCACCCTGTAACATCACACAGAGAGGCGGGGAATATGAATGCTTTGATAATATCAGGCTTAGGGGCGGGAGATATGATTTAGTGTCGCAAAAGCAAGTCAGCCAGGTCAATAGCGCCAGTCATAGGATTATCACATAATGTCGGCGCACACCAGCCGTATTTATCGTTTCTTTAGTGGACAAAAAGTCGGTTGACGCCCCTAGGAAATTGTACTATTAGCGGACAAAAGGAGTGCTCTTAAAACACTTTCACCCTGACAACGAACAATACAAACAACGTTCTCAGAACACCCCCATTTTGTGTAATTGCAACCATTTCGGGACACTGCGAGTGTTCTTAGAACACATTCAACTAGACAGATTACAATATGGACAGCGTCCTGAGGACACCCCCAGTTTGTGTATTTACGAACAATTAAGTACACCGCAAGTGTTCATAGCTCATTTTTACCTTCCTTGCGAACAAAAATGACACATACTCCATCCTCTAAACACCCCACCATTTAGTTTATTTACAAAATGTCAGAACAGCCGTGTTCTCCGCGGACAAATCGAACGCAACAAAAACGTCTAGCACATAAAAAAACAAAACATTGAACCTATCTCATACTCCCCCTCCCTCCCCAAACACTCTTACACACCAACACACGGCACTAAATACAATTTTTATCCACGTTTCACTGCGCTGTACGCGGTCGACTGCGAATACAAGATGGCGGGCGCCACAGAAAATCTGACGCGCTCCACGCCCCTCGCCGTCCAATCAGCGAACACGTCGCATGTCCGCGGACATGACGCAAGGCCATGGGCCAATCAGGGTGCTGTCCGCGGAGCGAACAGGGAAGTCCGTCCGCGAAGCGAACACAGATATCACTAATTTTTTTGCCTTACATTTTGGTCATTTTTAAAAAAACTACTGGACAGATTTACACCAAATTTACAAAAGCACGCTTTTGGGACCAGGCCGCCGCTCCTGCCGCAAATTTGGTGTAAATCCGTCCAGCGGTTCGGGCTGTAGCCGTGCGCAAAGTTTTTTCCCATTCATGTTATGTTTTGGGACCCCCCCTATAACTTTTCCCCCCTTGGACGAATCCTCACCAAACTTTGCAAAAAAATTCAGAATGACCCAACTACTTTTTTGCAAAGTTTGGTGAGGATCCATCCAGGGAGAGCGAAGTTATAAGCCACCCAAAAAGTGCTCTTCCTATGGAAACAGCAACTTAACCATAACTACATGGCCACTACCGTAGTATATATATATACTACAAAATAAAACTTTGTTGAGGGGACGTTATGGTTAAGTTGCTGTACCAAAAAACCTGTGCAAATGTTCGACCTCCCTTTTATGCTTCACATTAAAAACAAAAAAAACCTGAAATTCGCCAGTTATGGCAGACTGGGCCCCCTTACTTGTCATCACCACTGTACACTGCTAACACTAACACCCAGAACATGAAAGATGTCATCTCAAATGTCACTGATGACAGCACTGGCGGCATTACATGTTTAGCGCCTTTGTTTTTGTTCCCTGCCATATATAAATATGTACATTTGGTAAAAAACTTTGTTAAAGGGATGTTATACTTCACAGCGACATAAAAAAACTCTGCACATTCCCCCATTATGTTAAGAGTAGCAACCATAACCCGCACCATCTACGTGCATTTCTAAGACTTACACCCAGGACATCAAACATGACATCACAAATATCATTAAAATCTTAAACCTACCTCCTGCAGCGGAGACATTTTTTCTGCATCTCTCTTTGGAAAACTATTTTCCAATATCACTGCCCTTGTCACATTCTTCATAAATCTCTCTTTTCAAAGGGGGATAGTTCCAGAGTATATCCGGGAAGCCTGGATTTTCCCCCTGCTGAAAAAGGGTGCTATTGATCCACATGAACCATTGAATTACTGCCCTTTTACTAATGTTCCCTTTCTCCTCAAGATCATCGACGAAGTTGCCTGTGTTCAATACGATGCTTTCATTGAGGAGAGACACCTATTGTTTGCCAGACAATCGGAATTTAGAAAACATCACAGCACAGAAACAGTGCTGGTTGATGTTAAATCCCTGCTACTGGTATAGCTGACAATGGGAAGGTGGCCATGACTGATGCTGTTAGACCTGTCTGCTGCTTTTGATCTCATCAATCATGATAGGATGGCAGACATGCTAATAGAGGTGGGCGGTTGTTCAAGATCAGTGGCTAACTGGTTCCAATCATTTCTGGGCCCCAGGAGAACAAGGGTTGTCCAAGGAGACTTTAAGTCAGAGGAATTGGTCCTCAATTGCGGAGTCCCCCAGGTTTCCAGTGTATCTCCCTTGCTTTACACTCTTTATTCAAAGTTATGTTTTGATGTGCTGGATGCCTGGGTTTCAAAATTGCAAATTATGCAGATGACACCCAGATCGTCCTGGAACTCATGGGTTCTTATGAGGCAGATTCACTTTTGGCCACTGATAATTTGATGGCACACAATAATAAAATATCAAAGATCCTGATTGTCGGTAGCCCAGCCAAATTGAAGGCTCTTGAACAGCACTATGAAACATTCTCGGTGGGGGGAGCCACCATCCTGGACTCCAGCTCTGTTAAAACACTGGGTGTCTTTTTTGGTAGTAACTTAAACTTTGAAAAACAAGTGGCTTATATGCTGTACCTATACCACCCACCTTCTTTGGCAAATGCGACCCTACCCCTCAGAAGGAAACTGAGTTATGATAGCGACAGCTACCATCAACTCTAAAATTGACTATTTCAATAGCCTACTGGCGGGCACTACAATAGCCAATAAAAAAAGAATTTAGGCTACACAAAATGGATCTGTATGTGCTGTATGTGGCTTGGGACTCAGAGAGCATGTCTTTCATGCACGGAGGCAATAGCATTGGCTGCCAGTCCGTGAAAGGATCCATTTCAAGGCCTTTTGCTTGGTCAATGAGTGCCTTGCAGGCACTGACCCAATCTACCTTCAGTCACAGATCATGAAGCAACCTCTTGGATGTACCTTGCGTTCTAACGATAAGGATCTCCTATTACAACCCCGCTTTAAGCTGAAGACAAAATTAATTGAGTTGTAAGAAAGAGCCCCACCAGAAGAAAAGGCATTTAGGGTAACAAGGTGATGTGCCCTGTCACCCACTGACATCATATGCAGACAGAAAAGCACAAGTAAAGTAGTAATAGAGTTAGTAAACAATACCTTAGAACAACTTCATGTTCCCACGCACGCACCTAAGCAGCAAATTGCTGCTAACATTAGTGAGGACTGATTTGTGAATAATGTGGCTGAACAAGTCAACAAATGAGTGGCAAACTGTGACACATGACACATGTTTCATCCAGGCCATACACTAAAGACATTGAAACCAACACTGTCCCACCCCACAGGACCCTCCAAAGAGCTCCATATAGGTTAAATTGATATGGTGAATGGATTCACTTACAGGTATACAATTGTAGTAGTGCGCCCATATTGTAACAACGTGCAGTAGGACATTTATGAAAATGTTCAGAAAACCAAGATAAAACAATCAATGTCCTACCTTCCCACGTTCCCACGTTCCGACAGTTGTCCTGATGAAAACAGTACCTCACATGTGTTGGTGCACTGACCCGGGCACAAAGGTAATAGGCTAAACCACTGGTACATCAGACGACCTGGGGAATATTGGTCTTGCCCATCTGGACAACCCACAGATTTGGGCCTGGGTTGTCACACCCATCAAGGAAAATGGGGAACCCAATGCGTTTCTGAAAAGAAAACACCCGTGGGAATCCAATGAGTCTGACTTTGGCATAGAATGTATTACCCACTAGCCCCTGTAATGTGGAACATGTGGGCAAAAAAACTAAATTTCGAGACATTTGCCACCAGGAAAAGACAGAAACACGCCAGCAACAACACATGTCCTACCTTCCCACGTTTCCACAGGTGTCCCGACAAAAACGGTACCTCACTTGTGTGGGTGCACTTACCAGGGCTCAAAGAGAAAAGGCTAAACCACTGGTACACCAAAGTGCCTGGGAAGACCACATTTTTACTAGAGTCAGTCTTGAGGATAACCCACAGATTTGAGCCTGGGTTGTCGCCACCACCAAGGAAAACAGGTAAACCGATGTATTTCTGAAAAGAAGATACCCGTGGGAATCAAAAGAGGTCCGATTTGCACAAGTCGCCCTAGAATGTTTTACCCACAAAGCCTGGAAAATTTCAAAATGTAGGGGAGAAAACTACATTTTCAGAAAGTTGCCACCTGGAAACCACCGAAACACACTGGCAACAGCAGATGTCCTACCTTCCCATGTGTGGATGTGCTTACCTGGGTGGAAAAGAAAAAGGGTATACTGTCCCCGGGCCCAGTAGCAGTCCCAGGGAGTCCTGGCAGGGTGCGCCCCCCTCACTGGAGGCAAAAAATGTAACTGAGCCCAGCCAGAGGTCCAGGACGGCCGGTGTTGCTGCCCTTGCCCTGGGGCGCCTGTCTCCCAAGTGGATTGACTGTCCCCAAGTCCAGCAGCGGTCCCAGGGAGCCCTGGCAAGGTCCACATCCCTCCCTGGAGGGAATTGCTGTGAGGCAGGGCAGCTCGAGCTCCAGGACGGTCCAGGGTGATGTCCCTTTGCATGGGCGCCTGTCTCCCATGTGTGTCGACCATCCCCAAGTCCAGCAGAAGTCCCAGGGAGCACCTGCAGGATCCCCATCTCTACTCTGAGGGAAAACCTGTAAAGCAGCCCAGGGGTCACTAACGGTAAGTGAAGACTGGACTTAGTACACTCTAGAACATAACTTCATGCCCTTGCAGAATTGTATTTACAATACCATGTTATGCCCTTTTGGCGGTATCTCAGAATACATGTATTTGTACTTAGAAGAACACAATTTACAGTGACCATTTTTGCTTTGCATTTTACCACAGGTGATACAGTGAAATACTGCCAGCGGTAAAATGCAATTACCACTTGTTTCCCCTTTGTATGATAACACAAGGAACCAGGGCACATAAATATGTACAAAAGCTGACTTGTTTATTTTGCAAGCACGTTATATGTAATTGACACTCGTGAATAAAATAAAACAGCACATGTAATGCATTGAAGAGATATGTACCTTGTTCACTTGCCCATGTTGATTTCACAATCTGTTAATGTTATGCAATGCATTTACAATTTCAGCAGAAATACTTTGCACATGTTTTTCTCTCTCCCCCAGGCAATGAACCCTACAGAAGTTCAGAGAATGATTGCAGCCTTCCTTCCCTTCTCTAACTTTTCTTGGGTTTCAGTTGTTTCTTGGCTAAGAACCACAATACCCCATTCACCCCATCAATAAGGGGCACCAGTCTCCTCAAGCAATGTGTCCCTATGAAGAAGGGTCTTTTGTTAATGGGCGTGACCAATACTTCCTGTCTGTCAGGCTGACATCCTGGTGTCTGCAGAAGCTGCTGAGCCCCCGACAATCCACCCAAAATGTGGCACTCTGAGCTGATACTATAAACTGCTCAGTTTACCTCACTTCCAGGGGAAAGGGGGAAGGGACAAATTAACAAACACCAGGCTGGAAGCTAAGACTAGCTGGTTCTTCACCTGTGGTAAAACATAAACATATAATACACCTTGTTATTCATGAGGCACTATACTAACCTTAAGTATCAATATCCTTTACCAAATAAAGTAAAAACCATACCTGGAACTTCTCTACAAAATTCCCAGAGAAGTGATAAGCTGACTAGACTTCCTTACTAGTTGACTTGAATCTCAACGATCATTCAGCCTTCTTAGTAGGTCCATGAATGTGAAATTGACTTTGCAGGTAATCTTCTTTAAACTCAAGAAGCTTGAACAAAGTCTTAAGTTCATTAAAAGTAAATGGAAGTTCTAGTGTTTCTGGAAAGTATTTATATTTCTTCTTATAAATTTCTTTTTAGAGTGTTTTTACTTAAATTAACAGTTCTTGAAACTTGCGTCAAAAATCTCACGTGGAAATCTCTTGAACTCGCATAGGGATCCAAACTGAGTGAAGATCGTTGAAGCGCTGTAGATTAAACCGCAGGAAAAAACCACACGCGCTAAATCGAAACCACAGGAAAAAATCCACACGCGATTAAACGAAAACACGCACACGCGCTGAAGTTCAACCGCGGGTAAAAATCCACACGCGCTTAGTCCAAGATGCGAGCACACGCGCTGACGACAAACCGCGGGTAAAAATCCACACGCGCTTAGTCCAAGATGCGAGCACACGCGCTGACGACAAACCGCGGGTAAAAATCCACACGCGCTTAGTCCAATATGCGAGCACACGCGCTGACGACAAACCGCGGGTAAAAATCCACACGCGCTTAGTCCAATATACGAGCACACGCCCTGACGACAAACCGCGGGTAAAAATCCACACGCGCTTAGTCCAAGATGCGATCACACGCACACGCGCTAAAGTCGGAAAAGCGGGAAAAATCCACACGCGCTTAAAACAAGATGCACACGCGCGGAAGTTCAACCGCGGGTAGACAAAAACACACGCACAAGAGTATCACGCGACACCAAAGAGCTTGCGCTAGATACTCAAGCGAAGTCTCTCACGCGCAGGCTTCTGTTAACGGAAAAACCACGCGCTTGATAGAAAACGTAGCGTAGCAAAGCCAAACATGCGACAGCAATAAAGTTCTTAGTAAATATTTTTCATATGAACTTGAAAATCAGATTAAATCTTCTACAATGACATTATAGAAAGAGTCTTGAGTTTTAAAAGGACTTATCTTGTGAAGAGTCTTTGAAACATTTTTCTTCTTGGATAACTCGAAATCTTCTTACTCCTGTTCAGTGCCAAAATGAATCTCCGCAAGATTCCTGTTTGCTTTTCCAAATAAGCCGCTCGACCGCTTGAAACTTGAAACCCCTGAACAAGTTAAGCAGGAGCAGCTTAATACGCGACCTCTCAGCTGGGCAAAGACGATGAAAGGCAGTTTAGAATGTTCATTGTCTTCCCTATAAACAATCACCAGCCAATCAGAACTTAGACTGAGGATCTCCATCTTGGCTTGGGGCATTCTCCATAGACTGCAATGAATGTTAAGGGCAAAATTGGCTGTTTTAAAATTAAACTCATAATAACTTCCAAAAACCTTTCTATACTAATTTTCCCCAGACCTAATGTCTCAGATTATGTCACTGTATCCTAACAGTACCTGACAGTACCCCCCTTCTAACGCCCAGTCCCTGGGCCTTTTTTCAATGGAAATTTCTTATGGAATTTTTCAACCAAATGAGGAGCATGTACATCACTTGCTTTCTCCCAAGTGCGTTCTTCAGGACCAAAACCCTCCCAATCAATGAGATACTGTAGCTTTCCTCTCACTATTCTAGAGTCCAGAATTTTCTTAACTACAAATTCTTCTGAATCATCTTCCTCAAATACAACTGGTGAAGGAGTAGGTGTCAATCTAGTTCCTTTAACCACAGGTTTCAACAAGCTAACATGAAAAGTTGGATGAGTTTTCATATGTCTTGGTAATCTAAGGCGAACAGCCACTGGATTTATCACCCTTTCAACAACAAACGGCCCTACAAAACGAGGGCAAAACTTATTTCTTCCCTTAATTCTCAAAAATTTGGTTGATAACCATACCAAATCTCCCTCCCTATACTGGGGACTAGTCTTTCTTTTAAGGTCTGCAAATCTTTTATATTTTTGTTTACTCTCCACCAACACCCCTTTTGCCTTCTCCAAATTTCTTTTCATGATCTCTAGTCTCTTTTCCACTTCCGGGTTTTCAGCATCATAATTGATCTCTATACTAAGAAAACGAGGATGAAAACCTCGTCCCAAATAAAATGGAGACATTGAGGTGGCATCCTTACTACAGTTGTTATATGCAAATTCTGCCACCCACAACATATCTACCCACTCTTCCCCTGTCTGTAGATAACATCTCAAATATTTCTCCAACTCCTGATTTATCCTTTCCACTTGCCCATTGGTTTCGGGATGGTAACCGGATGATAGGCATACCTCAACTCCCAATCTCTTACAGAAAGCTCTCCAAAATTTAGAAATAAATTGAGACCCTCTGTCTGAGATGACCTGACTGGGAATTCCATGCAGTTTAACTACTTCTTGTAAGAAACTGTGAGCTAAACTATCAGCGGTAACCTCTCCCTTCATTGGAATGAAATGTGCTTCTTTAGTGAGTAAATCCACTACAACCAATACTGATGTACACCCCTTATCTAGTGGTAGATCCGTGAAGAAATCTAAAGACACTGAATACCAAGGCCGCGGTGGAACTGGCAACGGTTCCAATAACCCAGAAGGCTTTCCGATGAGGTTCTTAGATCTAGCACAAACTTCACAGGTCTTAACAAAATTAAGAGTATCTTGTCGAATTTTCTCCCACCAAAAATGTCTTCTGACCAACTCAAGTGTTTTTCGATATCCTGGATGTCCTGCCAGAACTGAATCGTGACATTCCTTCAAAATCTTTTCTCTAAGTTCAATAGATGGTAAATAGAGTCTGTCGTCTAGATAAGGTAAACCATCTTTAATCTTGCGAGCTGGATCCAAACGAACCCAATGTTCAAGTTGTCTCTCAGATATGGATTCTCGTACTTGTTTAAAGATTTCGTTTTCTTTCTCAATTCCAGCAAGAACAAAACGTTCTGGAGCGATCAGAGGAAGTGACTCACAAACCGACTTAACTTCACTTTCTGGAAATTGCCGTGACAGAGCATCTGCTTTTTTATTTTGATTTCCTGGCTTAAAAGTAACTATAAAATCATAATCTGCAAAAAATAAAGACCACCTTAGTTGTCGAGGTGTCAGAGTTCTTGCTGTCTTCAAAAAGAGTAAGTTTCGGTGATCGGTTAATACTGTCACAGTGTGACGTGCTCCTTTTAAAAAATGTCGCCATTCTTCAAATGCTGCTTTGATAGCAAGAAGCTTGCGATCTGAAATGGTATAATTTTCTTCCGCTGGTGAGAACCTCTGAGAAAAGTAGGCCACAGGATGCAATTGTCCAGTAACATTATGCCTCTGCGACAACACTGCTCCCATTGCCACATTGGAAGCATCAGCCTCTACAAAAAATGGCTTGGAAGTATCAGGATGAATTAAGATAGGAGTAGTTATGAATTTCTCCTTCAATACTTTAAAAGCCTCATTAGCCTTAACGTCCCAAACAAAAGGAACTCCTTTCTTCAAAAGTCGAGTAATTGGAGTCACCAAACTGGAGAAGCCTTCAATGAATCTTCGGTAAAACTTGGCAAATCCCAAAAAACTCTGGATCTCCTTCACCTTCGTTGGAATAGGCCAATCACGAACCGCTTCCACCTTTTTCGGATTCATTTCCAGACCACTAGGAGTGATCACAAAACCTAAAAATTCCACCGAATTCGTATGGAACTGACTCTTCTCCAATTTAGCGTAAAGATTATTCTCTCTCAATTTTCTCAAGACCTGTCGAACGTGAATTTTGTGTTTCTCCAAACTTTGGGAAAAAATCAAAATATCGTCAATATAAACAATAACAAAAATATCAAGAAATTCCTGAAGAACCTCATCGATAAAAAATTGAAAAGCCGCTGGGGCATTGCAAAGACCGAATGGCATCACTTGGTACTCGTACAGGCCAAATCTGGTCTTAAATGCCGTCTTCCACTCATCCCCCTCTTGAACTCGTACCAGATGATAAGCCCCCCTTAAATCCAATTTAGAAAAAATGGTGGCACCTTGAATTTGATTTAACATCTCAGAGATGAGAGGGAGCGGATACCTATTTTTTACTGTCATTCTATTTACCGCCCTATAATCTATACAAGTTCTGAGGGAACCGTCAGATTTTGGCACAAAAAACAATGGTGAGGCAGCCGGCGATTGAGAGTGCCGAATAAAACCCTTAGCCAAATTTTCCTTTAAGTATTCTTTCAAATAGTCATTCTCTTTTTCTGTCAGGGCATAAACCCTACTGCTAGGTAAAATAGCTCCAGGCTCCAAATCTATCCTGCAGTCAAACAGTCTATGAGGAGGCAACTCTCCAGCTTCCTTTTCATCAAATACATCCCAAAAATCTTGATAACAAGTAGGAAGTTCACCCACTACTGCTCCAACATCAAAACCTATTGCCCCTCTTTCTGCAATTGAAAACGAAACAGAATTCACAAATCTTTCTTCCTCTCCATGACTTTTCCCTAAGAAACAATGTTCCTTACAAAAAGTTGATTCTAGGGATACAATTCTTGCACTCCAATCAATTCTAGGATTATGCAGAGTAAGCCAGGGCATACCCAAGATTATTTTCAAGATTGGAGCATCAATTAATTCAAAAGAGATAGTTTCCTTATGACCTCCAGTTAACTCCATCTCAAGTTCCTCTGTATTATGAGTGATTGGACCTGAAGAAAGAGATGTACCATCAACTGCCCTTACCTGCTCAACTTCTTTCTTAGCCACTAAAGGAACACCTAAACTCTTTGCCAATCCTCTGTCCATAAAATTTCCTGTAGCCCCTGAATCAATAATAATTGGCCCAGAACCTAAGATTTTCTTTTCAAACATTAAGGATACGTTCACAGTTATATGAGGAACAGCTGTCTGTATCGTGTTAGCAACTTGTTGTACTCTGCCTGAAGAATTGAAGATCTTCTTGGAGGTAAAAGGACAGTTTTCAAGGAAATGACCACTCCTACCGCAGTATAGGCACAATTTATTCTCCCTTCTTCTTGTCTTCTCTTCCTTTGACAACGGACCTCTCACCCGACTCTGCAGCTCATTTCCCTTTGACTTAACTTCCCTGTTCACCACCTCAACCTTAGATCTCTCTACTCTTCCTGGAAACCTAACTTCCCCCTGAGAACGTCTACGCTCTAAACGTCTTTCGGTTAAACGAAAATCTAACCGAACCACCAAATCAATTAGAGCATCTAAAGTAGTTGGTCGTTCCAAAACACCAGCCAAAGCATCTTTCAATTCATCTTTTAAGCCCCGATAAAATAAGGAAGCCCTCTTCTCCTCTGGCCATCTACTCTCTAAAATTAAAGTTCTAAATTGAGTGATATAAGAAATCAACTCCTTTCCTCCCTGACGCAACTCCAGTAGTTCTCCATCTACCTCTAGAGATACCTGTCTCTTATCAAACATCTTTTTAAATTCGGCCTGGAACAGGGAATAATTATTCAAAGCCAAACTCTTTTGACTCACCAAGAGACTTCCCCACGCAGATGCTTCTCTTGATAAATAAGATAATGTAAATGTGACCTTGGAAGCATCCGTTGAAAATAACTCGGGACGACTTAAGAAATGTAATTCGCACTGAGTCTGAAAAATTTGAAACTTTCTCGGATCTCCCAAAAAACGCTCAGGAGCAGCCAAAGGAACAGGCATAACTAAAGTTCCTAAACCACCCACCACTTCCCTTGAAAGTCTATGTTCTTGTTCTTCCCCTACTCTCACCAGCTCAGGTGGGTTTCCTGCACCTTCCGAAACTTCCTTTTCTTGTATTTGTGTTACCTTTAAATTTAACTCATCTATTCTTTTATGAAGATTTGAGTATTCTCGATGAGCCACCCGTAACTCTTCTCTAATTTCCCTAACCATTTCTCCCAACGCCTCCATGGCTGTCTCGTCGGGGTTCATACAGCTTGGGCAGACTTTTTCTTTTTTATTGGCCTTTCATTCTGTCAGGCTGAGATCCTGGTGTCTGCAGAAGCTGCTGAGCCCCCGACAATCCACCCAAAATGTGGCACTCTGAGCTGATACTATAAACTGCTCAGTTTACCTCACTTCCAGGGGAAAGGGGGAAGGGACAAATTAACAAACACCAGGCTGGAAGCTAAGACTAGCTGGTTCTTCACCTGTGGTAAAACATAAACATATAATACACCTTGTTGTTCATGAGGCACTATACTAACCTTAAGTATCAATATCCTTTACCAAATAAAGTAAAAACCATACCTGGAACTTCTCTACAAAATGCCCAGAGAAGTGATAAACTGACTAGACTTCCTTACTAGTTGACTTGAATCTCAACGATCATTCAGCCTTCTTAGTAGGTCCATGAATGTGAAATTGACTTTGCAGGTAATCTTCTTTAAACTCAAGAAGCTTGAACAAAGTCTTAAGTTCATTAAAAGTAAATGGAAGTTCTAGTGTTTCTGGAAAGTATTTATATTTCTTCTTATAAATTTCTTTTTAGAGTGTTTTTACTTAAATTAACAGTTCTTGAAACTTGCGTCAAAAATCTCACGTGGAAATCTCTTGAACTCGCATAGGGATCCAAACTGAGTGAAAATCGTTGAAGCGCTGTAGATTAAACCGCAGGAAAAAACCACACGCGCAAAATCGAAACCACAGGAAAAAATCCACACGCGATTAAACGAAAACACGCACACGCGCTGAAGTTCAACCGCGGGTAAAAATCCACACGCGCTTAGTCCAAGATGCGAGCACACGCGCTGACGACAAACCGCGGGTAAAAATCCACACGCGCTTAGTCCAAGATGCGAGCACACGCGCTGACGACAAACCGCGGGTAAAAATCCACACGCGCTTAGTCCAATATGCGAGCACACGCGCTGACGACAAACCGCGGGTAAAAATCCACACGCGCTTAGTCCAATATACGAGCACACGCGCTGACGACAAACCGCGGGTAAAAATCCACACGCGCTTAGTCCAAGATGCGATCACACGCACACGCGCTAAAGTCGGAAAAGCGGGAAAAATCCACACGCGCTTAAAACAAGATGCACACGCGCGGAAGTTCAACCGCGGGTAGAAAAAACACACGCACAAGAGTATCACGCGACACCAAAGAGCTCGCGCTAGATACTCAAGCGAAGTCTCTCACGCGCAGGCTTCTGTTAACGGAAAAACCACGCGCTTGATAGAAAACGTAGCGTAGCAAAGCCAAACATGCGACAGCAATAAAGTTCTTAGTAAATATTTTTCATATGAACTTGAAAATCAGATTAAATCTTCTACAATGACATTATAGAAAGAGTCTTGAGTTTTAAAAGGACTTATCTTGTGAAGAGTCTTTGAAACATTTTTCTTCTTGGATAACTCGAAATCTTCTTACTCCTGTTCAGTGCCAAAATGAATCTCCGCAAGATTCCTGTTTGCTTTTCCAAATAAGCCGCTCGACCGCTTGAAACTTGAAACCCCTGAACAAGTTAAGCAGGAGCAGCTTAATACGCGACCTCTCAGCTGGGCAAAGACGATGAAAGGCAGTTTAGAATGTTCATTGTCTTCCCTATAAACAATCACGAGCCAATCAGAACTTAGACTGAGGACCTCCATCTTGGCTTGGGGCATTCTCCATAGACTGCAATGAATGTTAAGGGCAAAATTGGCTGTTTTAAAATTAAACTCATAATTACTTCCAAAAACCTTTCTATACTAATTTTCCCCAGACCTAATGTCTCAGATTATGTCACTGTATCCTAACAGTACCTGACACTGTCTCATCCTATGCTTCCCATTTTTTTGTTAACCTCAGTGACACGTTTGATAGGTATTTCTTCCCCATTGTAGTTGTGCACAGGGCCTTCAATTTGCCTCACCTTTACGTAGGGTTGTGGGGGACCTCCGTGCATTGATAATGTTAGGGAGAATTCTCCAGAATGGCTAATTTCCCTTACCTACTGAATCCCTCAGAGAGCTTTGCTGGATTTCTAGGATTTATTTTTTTCACCTGGTAAGAGTGTGAGTCTTTTTTCCCACTCTTACATGTGTTGCGCTGTGTGTGTTTTAACATTCTTGTGTTCATAGACTGTGGAGCCTCACCTACTCCATAGGCATTATCGTTTTACTATGTGTTACACAGCACCTTCAGTGCAGTGACACAGGGTTATCTTTTAGACTTCCCAACTCAGACTCCATTTTCTGGTCCTGACTACTGTCTCCCACAACATGTAAAGTTGCCATTGACTTTATTACTCTCTTTAAAAATCCACCAACCCAGTGCAAACTATCTTACATAGAGTCCCTTTTTGTCTGTTTCTCTTGCAGCATTGTTTCACTCCCTTTTCATCAAGACTTGGCTGGTGGCAGTGGTAACTACCCTATTTTTCCTACTGCGGTTATCTTAAATAACCTTGGAATTGTTTTAGGCCATCTTGGTAGCCTCAAACTTAAACCCGCTGGACCATATACGTGTTTATACAGTTCCGGCTGGGTTTATTCGCCATTTCTTTTTGAAAATGTCTTTCTTGTGTTTTACTCTGCGCGCCAAACCAGGTTTGGTTCCTTTGTTCACTGTCTTTTTGCGGGCTTCTCCGCAGAAGCCCTCCTTAGGTGCCTGAAAGACTGGGTAGGCAGGATGTGAGGAGGGGTTTTAGGACCCCTGCCATGGGTTCCATTGGTAACCCAAGTCGCACTCCTGTTTGATTGTCTAGGTGACTGTCCCACCAGGACAACCACCCTGCTGTATGATTGACAGCCAGGCTGTGTGAATCGGGGAAAACTGCATAAAAAGCAGGTCTCTGGGATTGGAAAGGCAGAGTCGCCATTGGAATGAAAGAACCGACGAGGAGCTGACAGAAGAGGACCCCTACAACAACTGAACCGGCCAGTGAAGCCCTGCTGCAGGTCTGAATCTTCAGACTCCAACAACAGAGAAGATTTTCCAGGAATCGTCTTCCCCTGAGCAGGTGGGACCAATCAGTTTGCCCAAACTACAAGCCAGGACTCCCTCCTCTGGTCGAATTTGCTGTACAGAGCTACAGTGAAACGGATTGCCAGGAAGGTCAGTCACTGCTAGGGTTTTAAGGAGCACACCTTTTATTTGTTGCTTTGCTCTGCTGTTGGTTTCTTCCCTGGGCAGTGCAGGACCCTCCAGTCTTCCTACATCATGTCAGTCCAACAGTCGCCTCAGAAACTGTGTGCCTGCAGGACCTGCCAGGAACATCCGCCTCAGCTACAGCTTCTTCTCCAATTAAAGGTACTGTGCAAATCTGGTTGTTCGTTTCGTCCAACCGCAGTGAAGGTGTTTGAATCCTTTCGCCAATCCGAAGGCTTGTCCTTCTCTACTCTTTAAACTAACTTTTTTGCCGACCAACTTCGTCCAGAATTCTTGGCAAAGACTTAACCACGAACTACCCTGAACTGTGTGATCTTGAGCAAAAGACCTTTGACCTATTGACTTTGGCCCTAAGCCTTTTTGATTTGATTCCATCACTGTAGTTCCTCTTTCTAGATTGCCCTGCTTACTTACCTGTTGGTGCTGCTCAATTTGTATCTAACTTTGTCTTTCCCTCCCTTTTTAAATTGTTGGAGTGCCATTTTGCTCACACTTCATTTTTGAGCTAAACTTGTCCAGAATCTATTGGGAGTGGTGTGGTGTATTAAGTGTGTGATTTTTCACCTGCTTTACGTTAGTGAGTTGTTATACAATTGATGTGTAAATAAATGCATATTCTTTTACTCAGAAACCTTGAGTCAGTGTTTGTTTGAATCATAGTAATTGCTGTCTTTTGTGTACCTATTGATACTGCTCACTTGCTCTTGAGATAAGTCTGGCTGCTCAGCCATCGCTACCACTTTACTGTGTAGTACAGGCTTGTACCAAAGGTGAATTTGTACTGTCACTTGTAGTCTTAATTGTGTGTGGTGTTCCCAAAGGGTCCTGCATATAATTCTGCCTAACAGATACTTTACATCAGTTCCCTCGATATTACTGTTGCTTGTGAACCTGTATCAATCATAGCAAATGCCTTACATTTTTCTTCAACAGTGATAGGAGCATAGTATCTGTCCTCAAATTATTCCAGTAAGCATAGGAAGTGTGAATTGTTATGGATCTCGGGACTTGCTCTTCTCAGATCAGCCTGCCATTTTGCTAGGCAAAGTGGCATATGAAATGACATTTTACCCTCCTTTGTGCCCATTTCTTTTTGATTTTATTCGTCTATCCTCCTGTGCTCAGAATACATTTGACTTTTAGCCACTGACTGACCCCCTGACTTGGGACCACAAGTGCTCACACCCCAGTCTCTCATTGTTCTTTCAGACTTATCTGGGTCCTCCCTACATACCATACATACATATATTTGTATTCCTGTGGGGGTACCAACAGTATTTTGATATTCAAGAATAAACTGCCTGTTAATTCTGACTTTTCGTTTTGTGTTTCCTTTTCAGATTGCATATTCTTTTTAAATCTACCTCTCTGTTCTTTGGGTTTTTCTTGTTCATTTTCAACTTTTTGTACATAATTTTCACACACCTGAATGGTCTGGTTCAACTCCAGGTTAACCACACTCCCCTTGTGTGTATGTTATTGGTCCCTGCCTGACTTTCATACATGTGTTGTCTTGTTTTTAAATCGGCATACAACACACTGTTCTTATTCAAAGGTAATTCAGGGGCATGTGTTATATCATCATGGCAGAGGTGACTAACTAGTCACTTGTTGCCGCTACGTATAAGATCTCTCCAATGATCTTCTGCACCATCACTTGATTGTTGCTTTTGAACCACACATAATTTCCATATTTGCTCAGACAGCATTTAAACTTGGGCCTCTATGCACCAAAACATGTTCATGTTTCTGAATTCCTCTCTTTGTGGTCTTGGCCGGTAATTATTAAACTCAACCTGATTAGGCCTGTTCTGGTACCTTTAAGGAGATTGATTTCTGTTGCTATTTCCTCTGAATTCTCATGACACAGGATGTGTAGAACGTGGGATGACCATCGTTTGACCATGGTCAACTTGCGGTGGGGACTGATTACATTGGTGAGGGTCATAATTCATATTTTGCCTTTCATTTGGTGGGAACTGTTCCCTATGCTGATTTCCATTTTCAATGGATCTATCCACATACCTTGGTCTTTTTTGATGGCCATACACTATTGTGGTTGGCCCAAATCTACTCTGGGCCCCTATTGTCTGGTATGGACCATTGTACATCGGATATTGATTGTTATTTAGGCCTGGCATATCTTTGCAAAACCCCACTCTGGGAGCAATCTCAGGGTAATGAGGACTAATGTCAGAACTTCTGTCGCTGGGTAGAATAGACTGGAACATTGGAGCCTGGGGTAGTGTTCTCTGTGGATCTTCGCCCCTTTGATTAGGTGTCATGTTATGCTTTGCCTGAGTTTGGGATGATTCTAGTGGCATCTTGACAGATATTACCTCCTAAATTGCGGGTGGGGATTTCTTAGACTTGGATTTTGTCTCTTTATTTTTAGATCCCTCCTCTTTCTCATTACATATTACCTCATATAGTTTGGTTGCCTGTCCAATTATCAATTCTAATGGTTTTTCCTGTCAAATTCACAGATTCATTGGGCTTTTCGTAGCCCATAGAAATACCCAGTTTTAAATTCTACTGAGTTAGGGTTAAAGTCCCATCAAAACATAAAAATGCCTTTTATAAGTTCTGAGAGAACTGGCAAGGGGATTCATTTGGTTGTGCAGCCACGCTATACAAATCTTTCTTTGCTTGTTCCATAGACTGATAGGGTGAGAATTGGTGTCTAATTCCTCTCTCAAAATCTGACTTTGACAACTTTTTCTGTTCATTCAGACCACGGATAACACTAGCAGAAGCCGGTTCTAGAGTGAGGTGAACATTCCACTAATATTCTTCTCTAGAAATCTGAAGGGTATTGAATATATCATGGAGCACCTCCAAATATTCGTCTGTGCAACAATCCCCTCCTTTTTTGAACAGTAAAATCAAGGTTTTGATAGAATTCATAATATTTAAAGGACTACATGGTGCATTCTAGTATGTCCCATTGTGTCCCTCACTCCTGTTCTCTTGTGGGTGAGAATGTGTGTGAGCAGTTGCAGGTGATTCAGACCGTAACATTGGGTCATAACCGGCCTGGTCATGTGGACAGATGCTGGTAAATTTCCCTGGCTAGGGCTGTGACCAAATTTAGTTTCAGTGACATGGTGCATTGCCGCTTTTCTTGAGACTTTAGATGAAATATGTTCTGGCCTCTTTCTAAGTTTGTCGGTCCGGCACCAATGGTGCCGGGAAGTTTACTGGCACTGTTGTTTCCGGACCGGCAAACTACGGGTTTGCCTGCCGGAGCCGCTGTGCCCCACAGGTCTGACCCTCCCTGGCAGAGCGGTCACAGCAGGCAAAGCCATCATGGAAGAACTGGCACCATTAACAACGGTACCGGTGCTTCCGTGTCCCCACTCCCATCTATGGGAATGGGGATTAACAAAATTCCTGGCACCTGACTTCCCGGCTGCGGGACTTGGAATAGCCTGGTGGTACCGGGAAGTCAGGCACCAGTAATTGTTTACGGGTCTGGCAGCAACCCGCTGGTAGCACCGGAACGGTTACTTCCGGACCCATAATGAGGCCCACTGTTTCAATTTTCTGTACTGCACATGAAGCTGCTATGCTTTATGAAAAAAATGGAATTCTTATCCCTGACTTTAGTGATTATCTCTTGCAACTGTTTAATCTGTGTCTGACAGCAGTCAACTAATTTAGATTTGTCTTCATTCTCATCCAGTAATTTCAGTATTTCCTGTTCCATGGCACTGAATTCCTCATCTCTTTCACTATTATCTCTCCTAAGGGTCTGAATTTCTGACATTGCAATATCTTTGTCCTATCATACATCATCAAATACTGTTTTTAAATGGATTACTTCTTGCTTACTTTTAGCAAAGTGTTTATCTCTCTGAGCCAGCCGAGCACTAAATCTGCTACATTTGGCCTGCAATTGCGTGTCTATCTCCACATGTTTTTCTATCTGTAGTGAACACTCTTGTTCTGCATCTAAATCGCATTGCAATTTGCTCATGACCTCACAGTCTTCCCTTGTCAGCTTTATGGATCTTTGTAACATAAACCAAAGCTGAGCGTACATCCTGATGATGCAGTCTTTCTCTTGTTTGTGCTCTGATGCTTGAATCAGTTTAAGGAGACAATGCTTCCTTTATCAAAAATACTTTCCAAGACCTCTATATTTCAGTGCTAATCCTACCTTTCAATGTTAACAGATTGATAAGCATAGAGTTTCGACTCAAGGTAATCTGATGACTCTGAAAATTCAGCCTCAATCTGAGACAAGGTAACAAAAGTCAAAGTGCACACAACACAATTGCTACCACTTTCCTCACAGCCCTAGGTCAGAAAATGAGTTCACCATATGGTTATGCTTTATAATACAAGGCCATGGGCAGTAATTACTTTACCACTTCCCAGCCAACACACCATAAATCTGTTAGAGATATTTTTGGGTGGTACGTTTTGGTGGTATTTTGGTGGTATAGTGGTCGGGGTATTTTGTGCCATGGTGAACCTAAATATAGTGAACTCCTTTGTGATTGTTTTTGTACCGAAGTCACTAACCGTGAGTGAAGACTGGACTTAGTAACTTCATGCCCTTGTGGTATTTTATTTGCAATACCATCTTATGCCCTTTTGGCGGTAGCTCCCAAAACATTTCTTCAGCCTCTTAAAAGAACATAATTTACAGTGACCATGTTTGCTTTGCATTTTACTACATTTGATACCGTGAACTTCAGCCTGCAGTAAAATGCAATTACCACTTGCTTCACCTCTGTTTGATAACACAAGGAACCAGGGCACACAAATAAGTACTTGAGCTGACTTATTCATAAGTAATTGAGACTCATGAATACAATAAAACAGCACATGTAATGCATTGAAGAAATATCTAAATTTGTGCATTTGCCCATGTTGACTTCACAATATCTTAAAGTTATGCAATGCATTTGAAATTCCAGCAGCAATACTTAGCACACATTTTCCTCTCTCAACCACAGGCGATGATCAGAGAATTACTAGAGCCCTCTCTTTCACCCCTAACTTGGCAGAGAACACTATGCAACAACCTTGAAACACAGAGAGCAGTAGCTTCTATACTTTGCAATTATTATTTTTTAGCAATCAATTTTGCATTGGGAAATACACGTCACTTAAGTAGAATGGGGAACAAACAGACTTTGGGAGGCCTGATATGTAGTAACCCATGCAAAATGAATATCTGCATGTTTGATTTTAAAGCTACACACACCTAAATTATACTTCCCATGCACACCTAGAGGATGCCTGGTACAGCGTGTGCCTGTACACAGCAAGGTTGGGATTCCCCCTCAGACCGGCTGTTTCAGAACACCCTGAGAGCAGTCCTCTGAACAGCGCTCGCATTGGGTCTTCTTTATCTGCATTCTCCCCTTCATGCTTAGGACAGTTCAGCCCAAACTCTTCCGAGAGAAAGCCTCCAGACCATAAGCCAGTGCCCGATGCTCCAGACGACAGCCCAGGAAGAAAAGCCCTTTTGACATCACTGCACAATCCTTTTAAACCAACCCCAGAGATCTGTCCCCTGATGTATGTTCCCTTAAAGAAAATCTAAGCACAGCCTGCCTCTGATAGTGACATCATGTGCTCATTGAGGACCACCTCCCTTTGGAAAGTTCCAAAGAAACGTTTTCTACCTGCCACCTTTCAGTGTGATCCAGGCTGTAGCAAACAGATGCAAATAGTTATATCTCTGTGTTGTTTCCTGCTCTGAAAGTCTTTTAAATGATAAACTAGTTTCGAGCAAAACAGATTTCACATTCCACAATTCTAACTTGTCACGTCAACATCCAAACAAAACAAGCCTTAATTCTGCACATTTCATTCATTGCATTTCAAAGATAACCTTGCTCAGCCCAAATACCTTGTATATTCAGTTCATCAATCTGTACCAAGTTTATATAAAAGCCATGAACTACTTGCTCTGAATATTAGTACGGGATATTAGTGGTTAGTGGATGTTAGTATAAATTAGTGTATGTTAGTCTCATGTTTTTCAGTGCAACTCAGCCCACAACTGTGGTGTAGTGGTGCAAAGTGATAACATCATGTTATGCAATGCCAAATTCAAAACCTTAATTTTTCTGGCATGTGTTCTATGAATTCACAATACTTACATCTACTTGATTCAGCCTGAGTCTCACACATGAGTCTCACACTCTTGCAATCTTTAATCCTTGTTGAAATGTGAAGCCCTAGCTAAAATTCAGAGTCTCCTCTCCCTACAGTATGCAAGGAATAGATTGACATTTTGGAAGATATAAGAGCCACTAAAAATGCTGACAGAAATTACCCAGTAGCAACCCATTTTAACAATGTTCATAATCGTAACAGTAAACCCCTTGTATAAGTGAGTTAAGCAAAGCTACTTCTCAAACACATAGTGGGACATTGAATCCCTTCTACGACAACTTGAAAGCAAATTGATTATAAGATTCACTTGTAAAATACAAGATGGTCTGACCACATGAGGATACCATGTTGTTCTGTAGAGTCACTTAATTTCACCCTTTTAATATGTTTAGCGTGTATCATTGCCATTTATGATTGATGTTGCATTATTTTTCTCTCTCCTTTACAGATATTGACAATACTAACTAATTTTTACAAGTGATGTGCTAACATTTTGGATTATGTCTTATTTTTCATTACTTTACAGATAATCTTGATGTATTGCGCTATGTCAGGCCCTTATTGGAGTATAACTAGTGATACTGAGTCATGGATCTTTTCCTAGCAACACTTTGGATGAATAGGGAGTTCTATATTGACTTTTTTGCACTTTGCTATGTACCATATGGACGTTACTTGAAATTCCTTGCTCCTATTCATATGTGCCATGTGCTGCTCACCTCAGGTTTTACATAATACCATGTATCAGCACTGTCTAATAAGACTCCTCAAAGAGTGAGGCAACTTAGACAGCCTCCCTCCTACTTTACAGGACTCTCGAACATAGGTATAGCCTCCATTTCTGCCTATCATATTGTGAAACCCACTGTACTGTGAAAGTTTAGGCCTCTCTCCCACTCTACAGGACCCTCAAATCTAGGTATACCCTCCACCTCTGTCTTTTATATTGTGAAACCCATGGTTATATTGCCTATTATATTGTGAAACCTACTGTATTGTGAAAGCTAGGCCTCTCCCTCACTATACAGGACTCTCAAACCTAGGTGTAGCCTTCATCTCTGCCTACTACACTTTGAAACCCACGGTTTTGAAACCTAGGTGTCTCTCCCTCTATACAGGACTCTCAAACATAGGTATAGCCTCCATCTCTACCTATTATATTGTGAAACCTACTGTATTGTGAAATCTAGGCCTCTCTCCCACTATACAGGATTCTCAAATCTAGGTGTAGCCTTTATCTCTGCCTATTATATTATGCAACCCACGTTATAGTGAAACGCAGGCCTCTCCCCCACTATACAGGACTCTCAATCTCGGTGGACACAGGCCGCAGGCACGGCCAAGCATCCAAGCACCATAGAATGCTGCTATGGCTACGCTCTTCCGGTCTAATATTGCACAGAGACATCTAGACTGAAACACCTGACATCCCTCAACACCTAATGCCACAAGCATACAGCAACTACCACCCAAAAGGAACTCGGTATAGCTGGCCACATATCAACTCTCTCAACAATAGCAATCTATCAAAAACCAGCAACAGCGCCAACCGACGTGCCTGGCCTCTCTTTGGGCTGCTTAGTCGAGCCTAGCCAGCCACCCAAGTCCTAAACCGGCAACATGAACACATGCATCTCCTAAGCTAACTTCTTTAGAATTTTCCAGCACATTGACTACAGTCACCGAGGGTGTCCCAACCGGAAAAGCACCTTGAGGCCACTCAAGTGGGGATAAAGCACTATATAAATAACCAAATACAATACAATACAATACAATATTTAGATTTGCTCCACTCTGTATTTTCTGTACCATATTAGGAATTTTGCACTTAACCCATGTTGCCTACATTAACTTCTCTATATATTAATTGTAAGTACCATATGCTTATCATTTATTTTTTATGTTAGAATACAAAACAAGCCTCTAATTTAATATTATGAGGACTGTATATAGTATCTGCACTCTGCAATTAACTCTCTGGCCTTCTCTGCCTCCTTCTCTTCCTCTCTCATTCTTGACTGCCTGACTGGTATTCAGGCATGGTGCACTGCTATTGATTCCTGCGTTAATGCCAGTAAGACAGAGATACTTCTCATTGGCATCCATGCTCTCTCTTTCCCTCCCACTCTCTATCTGCCCTCCTTGGGCCCCCTCCCCTCACGCCCCTGTGTGGCAATAAACCTTGGTATCTTCGACTCCTCTCTCTCCTTCTCTCCTCATATCATGTACCTTGCCTCCTTAAGTTCCGGAAGCCTCTCAAGACCTTCCTTTTTTCCTCTTCCTTCCCTCTTCCCTGACCCCCATTCCCCCCTCAACCTGCACTTGCCCCTCTGGGCCCCTCCCCCCGCACTAGCCTGACTGGGCCTGCACCTGTGTAGCCCTTCCAGGCCCTTAGTGGAACTTAGCTCTCAATTAACTTGTGGACCTTCCTTCCCCTGCACTCTCTGCTTTCCTCTGGCTCTGTCCACTTGGCCTCCCCTGGCACCCACTTTTCTCACAGGCCCTGCCGCCCTGACTGGCACTTCCCCCTCCCCTCTTTTTGCACCTCAAAACACATTGTGTATAGGCGCATTATAAATACACAATAAATAAAACTAAATGCTAATGTATTGACTACCAATTATATATAACATTTATGATGAATTGCTGAATGACTCTCTTATCCATCTTTTATTTGAACATATGTGTGTTATATTGCACCTTGCAATATAGGCATTTATGCACTCAAGGAGATGACTTTCTTTTGTGACCTTTTGCGCCTGCAATGCATTTTCTCTGTGTTAAGTTCATTTACTAACAGATATTCTCTGATATAAGTTGTCACTCAGTATTGCTTTGATTTTGCATTTCGTTTAGTAGCGAGGGTTTGCTTATTCTACATTAGAATTCTCAGAATGGGTCATATTTTTATATTATGTTACAATTTCTGCCAACAACATTTTTGTTTTGTTTTAACATTTATGTTTAGTTCTGCTTCAGTATACACTTCATATGAACGAATTACCTAAAGGCATTACAAAGAAAGGTTGTTTTCATGATGCGCATTCTGTATATGATGATTTTGTGTAGGTTAAAAGGGATAGTTCTTCAGCACTATGCATGTTTCTCGTTTTGCGTGTAACAGTGTGGCACTTTGCAGTATTTGTTCTATTTTATTCATTATGTGTATCTATAGCAGTTCTTTTTTTATGTTGCTTGATTATCAGCAGCCAGGACTAAGCTGCAGAGGCAGCGAAACGTCGATTGCCGTAATATAAACTGATTGTTTTAATATTTCAAACAATAAAGCAATTTTGGCTTTTAGAGTAAGCAGCACTATGAGGAAGCGTTTTTGTATTGAGTAGTTATGTAATTTAGATCTGGAGACTGCAAGAGTGGCCGCCCCTCCCAGCCGAGATTACTCTCTCTGACACTTTTGATATGCATATAGATGTGCAAGGATGTTAGGCGGAAACCTGTGCAGTTCCCTCTGGGACCACTGCAAAAGATTTAGGACTACAGGTGTTTGGCAGTAAACCCACTTGGTAGCAGTCTGCACCACACAGATTCACTGTTGGTAGCTGTGGCTGAGCAGTCAGACTTCTCTCAAGAAGAGTTAAGCAGTATGTGGAGTATACAATATAGGACAATTCTTCACAGTAAGACAAGCAAACACGCAACAAGGCTTCAGTGTAAAGATAAATATAGGTATTTATTTATAACGAAACATCTATCAAAAACACTATGGCACTATCACGGCAAACAAATCAAACACAATTACTCTACGAAGAAGAAACGATCAATCCCCCTAGCAATATTTCGACAAGTCTAGGTTTTACCGGCACTACTTATTTACAGACAGAGGTGTATGCCTCAACCTAGCTGGCACTCTAATATTAGTTAGGACGGGAGAGAAAAATAGGCAGGTTACGAAAGCAACACAGTTCAATACTTCACGGGAAAAATGCAAGGCAAGAAGGCAAGAATCACAATAGATCATAAAGTTCAGAGGCCAGGCCCACTCGGAGAGAGGCAAGGCGATATGTCCCCAAAAGTCTCTAGTGGAAATGCGTTTGAGTATTTGTAGCAAATTGTTATCGGCAGATTGAACCAGTTCAGAACAATACGTGAGAAAGCTTGGAGGCGACCCAACGGAAAGGAGAGGATTAAGACACCTCACCTTGTTGTGGAGGGCAGCTCCGGCGGGGGCAGTTGTTCCTGGTGGTGGATGCACGTCGGGTCTTTGCCAAGAGTAGAGATGTTCTCGTCATCGAAGGAAAGTGAAGTCCGGTGCACCACCAGGGAAGAGACCAGCCGCAGAGTGCTCCGTCACATGGCACCACCTTTTGGTCGCGGTACAGGGGTAGTGGCTATCCGGTTGCCGAGGTGCTCTGCACGGGCAATTCGACCACTGCGTCCTGAAGCGAATAAAAAGCAAAGGGGACTGGTTGTTCCCACCAGTGAGGGGAAGAGACTCTCCGGCAGGGAGATCTCCTCTGTCGTCGGGAAGTGGTGGGTCGGTTCCGCAGGGCTCCACCGGAGATGTCGTCGTGCAGGTCGGCTCAGCGTTACCCTCGTCAGATTCTTAGGTCCTGTGGCGACTTCTGAAGATCCAGTCCCAAAAGCCCTGCTTTTATGCAGAAACCCCCATTCATTCAGCCTAGCTGTCAATCAACACATGCTAATTGGTGAGCGGGGAGGCTCACCACTTGGGCCAATCACTCCAGAGTGCGACCGGAGTTGGCAAGGCAACTCGGTCCAGGGTGCCTAAACCCCCTCCTACACCCCTGTGGTAACCCAGACAGAATGGCACCACTTTGGAGGGTCTCTGTACAGAGCCCGCCAAAAGTGGAACAAAGGGCTCAACCTTTGGTTTAGGAGTCACAGAGACGAAATACAGACGCCATTTTAAAAAACGAGTTCTGGCAGAAAATACCATCCGATAAACTTATTTACGATAAGTAGACCGGTGGTACGTTAGAGATTAACGAGGAAAAGTATCAACCTCCAACAATGGGACGAATCCCATAGGGTTATGTTCGGGGTCGAACATAACAAGTAGTTTCCACTGCCACCAGCCAAAACTCGATGAGGGGGGACGGGACAGTGCCCCTCGAGTAACAGATCCAGGAGTAATCGAATTACCCCTACTAGTACGTCCACAATAAGATGGTTTGTACTAGTTCTGTTAGTAAATTTAGGTCTAGTAAAGCCAATGGTGACTTTACATGCCCGGGGAGACAGGAGGTCCGCTAGGATGCCCCAGTGTTACGGCACGTAGGGTGCGGTGTAATACACATAGAAAAAAATATGAGACCCTATGGAGTAAAAGACCCCATAGCCCATAGAACACATTGATATTCAAAGGAATTACACACATTCATGTCCAAGAGTGGGAGGAAAAGAGTCTCACTCTTGGCAGGATGGAAAAAAACAAACTCCAGAAATCCAGCAAAGCTGCTGGGGGACTCACTAGGTTAGGAAATTCAGCCTAAACAGAGATTCTCCCTAACACTCGCCCCCCCCAGACTAAGGGACAGGAGGATTTAATCCACTCCTGGATGAATCTCATACCTCTAGTCGATGACATACATCCTAGAGAGACCATCAGCATTTTGGTGGTGACATCCTGACCTGTGCTCAATGGTGAAATCAAACCCTTGCAGGCAGATCGACCATCTCAATAGTTTTGGGTTTTCCCCTTTCATTTGTATTAACCATCTCAAGGGTTGGTGGTCAGTCTGAATGACAAAAGTAGAACCATACCAGAAAGGCCTAAACTTCTTCAGAGCCCACATGATAGCAAAGCACTCTCTTTCGATTGTTGCCCACCTTGTTTCAGGATCCTTCAGCTTGCGGCTGATGAAGCAAACGGGGTGCTCCCTACCTTTCCCATCCACTTGACTGAGTACGGCACCTATTCCTACATTTGAAGCATCTGTCTGCACAATGAAGTGTTGGCGGTAATCAGGAGCTCTAAGTACTGGGGCTTGGCAAAGAGCCTTTTTCAGGTTTTCAAAAGCCCGATTGCACTCCTCGTTCCATCTAACCTTCTTAGGAAATTTGGGCGAAGAGATGACATTCAGTGGAGAAGCTATGGTCCCATAGTTCTCTATGAAATTCCTGTAATACCCAGTGAGGCCTAGGAAGGCTCTCACTTGGGTTTGAGTAGTCGGTGTTGTCCAATTTTGCACAGCTTCAATTTTACTGAGCAAAGGCCTTATTTCTCCACCTCCTACCTCATGTCCAAGATAGACTACCTTACTCTGTCCAAGTTGGCATTTACTCGCCTTTATGGTCAGATTGGCTCGTCCAAGAGCCTGCAAAACATCTCTTAGGTGGGTTACATGTTCTTCCCAGGAATTGCTGAACACTGCGATGTCATCCAAGTATGCCATGCAGAAGTCCTCAATCCCATTCAGAACCTGGTTTACCATCCGTTGAAACGTAGCAGGTGCATTCTTCAATCCGAAAGGCATTACCTTAAACTGGTATAAGCCAACGGGGGTAGAAAATGCAGTTTTCTCCTTGGCATGGTCTGTCAGGGCTATTTGCCAATAGCCTGACGTGAAGTCAAATGTGCTGAGGAACTTGGCGGCGCCAAGTTTATCCACCAACTCATCTGTTCTTGGCAAAGGGTGGGCATCAGTCTTGGTAACTGCATTAAGAGCTCTATAATCCACGCAGAATCTAAGTTCTTTAGATCCGGCCTTTGGTACTAACACAACTGGGCTAGACCATGAACTAGTAGAGGGCTCTATTACCCCGAGATCAAGCATCTTGTTGACCTCACCTTTGATGTGGGTTTGTACGTTCTCTGACATTCGGTATCCTCTGCTTTTGACTGACAGACAGTCACAGTGAGTATGTCGTGCTGGCCCCAAGGAGTCAAGCCTGGTGAAAGCGAGAACAGAGAGGCAAACTGATTCAACATAGATTTGCACTCTTCTTGTTGCTCGGGTGTCAGATTGGAGGAGAGAATTACTCCTTCAATTTTTTTCATCTAAAGGTAAGCCTCTGAGGAGATCCGGAAGAGCTTCACTCTCTTCTTCTTCCTCGGATGATGCTAGAAGCAACGCTCCTACATCAGGTTGTGAGACATACGCTTTAAGTCGGTTGGTGTGAAAGACTGTCAGAGCCTACTTGATTTGCCCAAGTCCACCAGATAGTTGACCTCTCCGAGTTTACCCACAACTCTGAAGGGTCCCATCCACTTGTCTTGCAAGGCCCTCTGCCTTGTTGGGATCATAACGAGAACGAGCTGGTCTTGAGTGAACTCAACCATGTTAGCCTTTTGATCATGCCAGTGCTTGACCAATGCTTGGCCAGCTTTCAGGTTATCGCTTGCTTCCGTCATCATGTGTGACATTCTCCTCCGGAGACCTATCACGTAGTCAGTCACTCTAACTGGCTTGGGGGAAGGAGCACTCTCCAACCCCTCCTTAATCAGGGCCAATGGACCTCTGACGGGATGACCATAGAGTAGTTCGAAGGGAGAGTAACCTACTCCCTCCTGAGGGACTTCTCTATAAGCAAAGAGAAGGCATGGCAGTAGAAGGTCCCACTTACGCTTAAGGGGTTCTTCTAAAGCACCTATCATGCTCTTCATGGTTCGGTTGAACCGTTCTACCAACCCATTGGTTTGTGGGTGGTACGCTGTTGAGAACTTGTAAGTAACACAACAGGTTTTCCACATGGCTTTCATGTAGTGGGACATAAAGTTTGACCCCCTGTCAGAGATTACTTCCTTAGGAAACCCGACCCTAGTAAAAATACCAAGGAAGGCCTTAGCCACAGCCGGGGCTGTAACAGTCCTCATAGGAATTGCCTCAGGATACCTAGTAGCATGGTCTACTACAAAAAGTATAAACCTGTTGCCTGGGGAGGTTGGAGGATCAAGGGGACCAACAATGTCAATCCCTACTCTCTGAAACGGTACTCCCAGGACTGGGAGAGGCACTAAAGGTGCCACATTCTTGGAGCCAACCTTACCAGAGGTCTGGCAGGTGTGACAGCTCCTGCAGTGTTTTTCTACTTCGGCCCCCATCTTTGGCCAATAGAAGTAGAGTGAGAGCTTTTCCTTAGTCTTCTTGAAACTCAAGTGACCAGCCAAAGGAATCTCGTGGGCTAACTGCAAGAACTGTGGTCTGTTCTCTTGGGGTACTACAAGTCGTTTGTAGTCTCCAGGTGCAGACTCGGTCGGTTCACTGTAGAAGAGGCCATCTTCCCAGTGCAACCTGTATTTCCCAGGCTCTTGCCCTTCAGCCTGCGCTTCTGCCTGTTGGCGAAGACCTTCCAGAGTTGGACATTCCCTCTGTCCCTTACTGAAGTCTGCCCTGCTGGGCCCATCTTCTGCCAGTAAAGACTGCAGCTCAGGATGGTCAACAGGATCCAGATCTCCAATGAGTTCTTGGCCTTCCATTAGCTCTTCCTCAGAGTCTAATTCTACCACACAGGGTTGTACCTCCCTCTCAGCCTCGGCTGGAGATGGAGTTACGGGTGTAACTTTGGACAACCGCGGGGAAGTCCGTTTTGGCTTCACTGGAATGCTGGCTGCTGGTTTCGGGATAGAAGTCTTAGGTTTCCCTTTCGCTTCTGATTTCTTGGAGACAGCGGCCGACAATTCCAGTGGAGCAGGAGTGATTTCTTTCTTCATCATCTCCTGGAGAGTACCGCGCATGGTCCTCTCTCTTGCGGGTCTGGTTAGCTCCTGTAACCGTTTACTAGGAGGTCTGGGAGTATGCGATACAACTCCGAGAGTTTTCAAATTGTTACCCACCAGTACGCGTCCTGGTACCTCACTCTGTATGCTGACAGGTATCTTCACAGTCATGTCGTTACACTGGATGAGAACTGGTAATTGGGGAAGCATCTGCACAGGCCCTCCAGCTAACTTGGTGAGGCGTTTGGGTGCCTTAGCAACATCCTTAGCCTGAAAAAACGATTTATCCACCACAGTTATGCTGGCCCCAGTGTCCCTAATGGCAGGAGTCTCCTGACCATTCACCTGGACACTGTCCTTATAATACTCTTTAGTTTTATCGGGGATAGAATTATAGACATCTAAATTCTGTTGTCCCACAACCTCAGAGATACTAAAGAAACGCTGGCTGAGACTTCAATGGGTTCGTCAGCTAGCAGTAGAAAGTTTCCACTTGCCATTTGGACTTCCTCCTCTGGAGTGAAGGCTAAGGAGACAAGCTGGACCCCTGAAGGTTTACCCTTACATCTGGGATCTCCTTTCACGTGGTCAGTCGAGCCACAAACAAAGCATTTACTGAATGCTTTCTGGAATGGTGGCTTGTTCTGACCTCCTTCCGGTTTGGCACCAGAAGACACACTATTCTGCTGTGGTTTTCCTTGTGGCTTACCCTTCTGGTTTTGTTTGGGGCCCTCTTTGGAATTTGAGCTATTAGAATTCTCTTTTGAGTCTTTTTTAGGCTGTTTTCCCTCATCCTCTTTCTGAGTTGCCCCAGAATCCTTATGAGTAGCCCGGTTGGCAACCCATAAGTCAGCAGCCTTAGCTAGCTTACGGGAATCCAATTCCTTCGAATCGGCCAAGTGCTGTCTGAGCTCAGGAGAACAGGCATCATAAATAGACTCCAACATAAAAAGATTCCTCATACCCTCATAAGTGTTCACTTTGTAACCCTTAATCCATCCCTCTAAGTTTTTCAACCCTTCACTCACCCAGGTAGCCCAAGGGGTACCATCATGCTTTTTGAGGGTTCTAAACCTCTTAAGATACTGGGAAGGGGTCTTCCCGAATCTAGCTATCAAAGCCAGTTTCACACTTTCGTAATCCGTCTTATCCGCCTCCCCCAACTCCATTACCACATCCGTCGCAACAGGAGGGAGCCTAGAGAACAACCAGGGAAGTAAATCATTCCCGGTGATGTCCTGGAGCCCATGATTGCACTCAAACAGTTTCAACCAATCCAACACATCCAATCTCGGTTCATACATACCCACTAATTCCTTCGGCATCCGGGGTCTTTTGGGACTGGAGCTCCTAGAGGAACCAGAGGAGAGAGAAGCATTTTCCATGGACAACGTTTTCATCTCTAACTCATGATTAAGTTCTATTTCCCTGAGTCTTAACTCAGCTTGCTTCTGCTCAGCTTGGGCATTCATCCATCTGAACTCGAGCTCTTGGTTTCGTTCAGATTGAGCCAAGAACCGTTTGTATTCTAATTCGAGCTTCATTTTTTCAAGTTCAAAATAAGCAGGGTTACTTGTGGGACCTGGTATGGGCCCCATAGGCACAGCTGGTAAGGCAGGTAGAGGAGCAGGGGAGACAGTTTCGTTAGCCTCTCCTTCCTCTTCAGCCTCTTCATCGCTATCATCAGAATTACGATTTAGATCAACACCATCACTGTTCTCTACATTTGCTGGCGTAATTGATTCCTCTGAACCAGTACCCAGACTTTGGTTCGCCAGCAATCTCTCTATTCGTTATAACTTCTTGCCTCTTACAGGAAGATTCTCTTGCCTACAGAGAGCTCGCAACTCTCAGTATTTTCACCTGACAAGGACTCTTGACTGTAAGTTTCCATCGTAGACATGTTTTTTGAAAGTTGCTTTTTGTGCTAAGTTTCGTGGTTAGTTATCCTAAAGTGTCGAAAAGCACTCTAAACTGTATACTCGATACAAATCCCACCGCTGTACACCAGTGTTAGGCGGAAACCTGTGCAGTTCCCTCTGGGACCACTGCAAAAGATTTAGGACTACAGGTGTTTGGCAGTAAACCCACTTGGTAGCAGTCTGCACCACACAGATTCACTGTTGGTAGCTGTGGCTGAGCAGTCAGACTTCTCTCAAGAAGAGTTAAGCAGTATGTGGAGTATACAATATAGGACAATTCTTCACAGTAAAACAAGCAAACACGCAACAAGGCTTCAGTGTAAACATATTAAGGTATTTATTTATAATGAAACATCTATCAAAACACTATGGCACTATCACGGCAAACAAATCAAACACAATGGGCCTCATTACACGGTAGGCGGTAGAGGTTTACCGGTACCGGTAAGGGCACCGGTACGGTAAACCTCTACCGCCTTACTACGAGTTCCCTTTGCGGGACCTGACTTTAACGGCTGGTTTTACCAGCCGTTAAAGTAGGGTGCCGCAAAGGGACCTCGGAGCTAATTACGGTACCGCAATTTGCGGTACCGTAATTAGCACCTTCCCCATTCCCATTATGCCCTATGGGGGAAAAAATGGGAATGGGGAAGAGCCTTGGTGAATGGGGAATTACCGCCCTCGCTCACCTTGGAGTAGGGCGGTAATTCCGCCATCCACCAAGGCGGACACGGTAAAATACCGGCGGCAACCATGGTGCTATTAGCACCATGGTTACCGCCTACCGTGTAATGAGGCCCAATTACTCTACGAAGAAGAAACGATCAATCCCTCTAGCAATATTTCGACAAGTCTAGGTTTTACCGGCACCACTTATTTACAGACAGAGGTGTACGCCTCAACCTAGATGGCACTCTAATATTAGTTAGGACGGGAGAGAAAAATAGGCAGGTTACGAAAGCAACACAGTTCAATACTTCACGGGAAAAATGCAAGGCAAGAAGACAAGAATCACAATAGATCATAAAGTTCAGAGGCCAGGCCCACTCAGAGAGAGGCAAGGCGATATGTCCCCAAAAGTCTCTAGTGGAAATGCGTTTGAGTCTTTTTAGCAAATTGTTATCGGCAGATTGAACCAGTTCAGAACAATACGTGAGAACGCTTGGAGGCGACCCAACGGAAAGGAGAGGATTAAGACACCTCACTCGAACCGATTGAAAGGGAAGCCAGGCGGACACGGTACCTTGTTGTGGACGGCAGCTACGGCGGGGGCAGTTGTTCCTGGTGGTGGATGCACCTCGGGTCTTTGCCAAGAGTAGAGATGTTCTCGTCGTCGAAGGAAAGTGAAGTCTGGTTCACCACCAGGGACAGAGACCAGCCGCGGAGTGCTCCGTCACAAGGCACCACCTTTTGGCCGTGGGTCAGGGTTAGTGGCTATCCGGTTGCCGAGGTGCTCAGCACGGGCAATTCGACCACTGCGTCCTGAAGCGGATAAAAAGCAAAGGGGACTGGTTGTTCCCACCAGTCAGGGGAAGAGACTCTCCGGCAGGGAGATCTTCTCTGTCGTCGGGAAGTGGTGAGTCGGTTCCGCAGGGCTCCACCAGAGGTGTCGTCGTGCAGGTCGGCTCAGCGTTACCCTTGTCGGATTCTTAGGTCCTGTGGCGACTTCTGAAGATCCAGTCCCAAAAGCCCTGCTTTTATGCAGAAACCCCCATTCATTCAGCCTAGCTGTCAATCAACACATGCTAAGTGGTGAGCGGGGAGGCTCACCACTTGGGCCAATCACTCCAGAGTGCGACCGGAGTTGGCAAGGCAACTCGGTCCAGGGTGCCTAAACCCCCTCCCACACCCCTGTGGTAACCCAGACAGAATGGCACCACTTTGGAGGGTCTCTGTACAGAGCCCGCCAAAAGTGGAACAAAGGGCTCAACCTTTGGTTTAGGAGTCACAGAGACGAAACACAGACGCCATTTTAAAAACCGAGTTCTGGCAGAAAATACCATCCGATAAACTTATTTACGATAAGTAGACAAGTGGTACGTTAGAGATTAACGAGGAAAAGTATCAACCTCCAACAATGGGACGAATCCCATAGGGTTATGTTCGGGGTCGAACATAACAAGTAGTTTCCACTGCCACCAGCCAAAACTCGACGAGGGGTGACGGGACAGTGCCCCCTCGAGTAACAGATCCAGGAGTAATCGAATTACCCCTACTAGTACGTCCACAATAAGATGGTTTGTACTAGTTCTGTTAGTAAATTTAGGTCTAGTAAAGCCAATGGTGACTTTACATGCCCGGGGAGACAGTAGTCAGTCCCCGGGTATGGAGTCTATGGTGGAGGTCCGCTAGGACGCCCCAGTGTTACGGCACGTAGGGTGCGGTGTAACACACATAGAAAAACATATGAGACCCCATGGAGTAAAAGACCCCATAGCCCATAGAACACATTGATATTCAAAGGAATTACACACATTCATGTCCAAGAGTGGGAGGAAAAGAGTCTCACTCTTGGCAGGATGGAAAAAAACAAACTCCAGAAATCCAGCAAAGCTGCTGGGGGACTCACTAGGTTAGGAAATTCAGCCTAAACAGAGAATTCTCCCTAACAAAGGAAAATATTTTAGTTGCAGGGATTTTAAGGTGAGAAAACAAACCCCCTGAAACTTAGCTAAAGCAACCCTAACTTCATGCTCCCTGGTGTGCAGATGATGACATCACTGATGCCATATCTAGTGACATCACTCATTTTATCATCTATGATATCACTGATGACATTGCTGATGGAATCACTGGGGACATTACTGGTGACCACTGTTTACATCAAATATATAACCGCTGATTACATCTATGTTGACATCAGACATAATAATATAATTTATGACTTAGCAAATAAAAGCTTTGATTAACTAAATAATTTAGGCCGTGGCCAAGGCTGTGGAAACTGTGCATGGCTGACGGCCATAGCTAGTGGCTGGTTAGTGTTGTACAATATATGGGTGCACCACCAAAGGCTGAATCACTGCCTATGGCCATGGATATTGGCTCATGAGTGTTGTAAAATATACAGTGGGCACAGCCGAAGGCCATGGCTTCTGCCTCTTAATGTGTTATAATATACAAGGTGGATGGCCGAAGGCCATGGCTACTGTCTGGTTAGTTTTGTGAAATATACAGTGTCTGTTTGCATGGGAAAAGACTGTGGCCGATGGCCACAGATGATGGCCATAGCTAATGGCCCCTTAATGTGGTAATATATAGAGTGGGCATGGATGAAGGCCATGGCTAGTGTCTGGTTACTGTTTGTTGTAGAATATACAGTTGGCGTAGGCAAATGAAGGCCATGTCTAGTGGCCCCTTAATGTGTTAAACTATACATTGGGCCCTGGCCATAGCTGGTTAGTGGTGTAATGTAATCAGAGTTTTCATCCGTGATGCCATTGATTATGTAATTAGTGATGTGATCAGGTATGTCCTCTGTGATATCATCTTTGTGGTCACAGGCTGCACATCAGGGGGCATGAAGTTAAGATCACTCGACAAAGCCCACTGTCCATTTTAAAATACAACCATGGCCTTATATAATGGCCTTATATATATTAATTAAACAAATCAACCATGCAACTATAAACAAACACACAAAATAACCACACCAGTAAAAAAAGACAGTGGGTGCAGAAAAAAAACTGTAGACGTACTCTGGAGACTTTGTGAGGGAGGAATCAACAGGGTTAAAAAAGGATATGTCTTGGTGGAGAAAGGTGCAAAAGGTACCTAATTCCAAAGGAAAACAGTTTGAAGGTCTTAAACCAGGCTTCGGGTGGTTGTGCTTGTGGGTCAAACTGAATTTAAAGGCATTGATATGGGTTGGTCGCCGGCAGTTAATCAGCGTTAAGTTGGATTCAAGCTGGTGCTCTGTGTGGTTCAATGAGGCACTGAGCATGGTTTGAAACTGCAAGTAGTGCTGGTTTGGGTTGACAATGGTGCAATGGTACAGCAGTTTCATTCGAGCTTCAATGTCTATTCCTGATGGCTCGAGGTTTAGTTTGATGTAATGGTTCAAAGTTATCTGCACAGTGCACTTGTGCGCAAGCCGTTAACAAGGCTCTGATGTGTCAATGAGCTTGTTTGATGATTTTAGCACGCTGGTTTGAAGGTTGAGTGAATGCCAAAGGCAGTGCCGCCTGATGCCGCTGGTTCCAATGTGTCAAATGTAATTTGATTACGGCTCGAATCGGTTTCAATTACAAAATCAGGGATCCTGACTGTTCTGACTCTCAGGATGCTGTGAGACCGACTGCAGAGCATTCTAGAAAAGGAGAGTCCTTTTCATTCTCTGCTCTCCTTCCTTAGGGAGAATTTCTAGCAGAGTGGCAGGCGTTCGTCCTCGGTAACAATCACCTCCAATGAACCCTAGGAAAGGGTATGGAGAAGAGCCTATCCCTGCCTTGAATCACTCTTTCAACACCTTAATGGCTAAGCGATTTAGAACAATTAACTTTCCCAAATTAATTCAAATGAATTCTTCCTTACGTCTTCGATGGTCCAAACGTGAAACTGACTCAAATAAGGCTGGGAGACCCCGTATTTTATAAGCAATATTCTGCACAGGATTGAAGGAAAGCAAGCCTGCTTTAAGGGGTCCAATCCCTGTCCTTGTGACAGTGCCCCTTGCTTTTTCATATCATATCATACCAGAGTCCAATGTTTGTTTCACAGGTAGTAGAGGCAAGAGGAAGGAGAGAAATGCTCACAGAAAATGTAGATGGAGGAATCCGTTCTCAAACCCAACTGTGAGCACTGATTTTCCTAACTCCAGCTTGCAGCATAACAGGATCTCTGGTGTGTAGCCCCATAGTATGAGGCAGGCCTTTGTTATTGACTGAGCTCTTTGAATTCAGGCTCACAGGGCACCTCCAGGTGGGAGATCTCAGACATGGCTAGACGGGTATTAACTTCCCTCCTACAGAGTCAATAGAGATATGCAACCTGCACTGTGTCTCATTGACTAAAATGCAGACAGACAGGTGTTGAAATTACTTAACCTCCCATAGCTGGCTAACCTTAATAATTATGTGAACTCTACACCACCATACAAAAAGATATATGGCTTTTATATTTAGATTTTCCAGACACTAAGTGGGTAGTATATCATAATTATATTGAATTTAATGCAGGCGTGTAGACTTAAATGCCATCTCTACATTACAGTGCCTTGGGCTATCTCAGCACATGTCAAAGAGGGCACATAAGAACTTGGAGTCTGCTCCATGCTTTGGGAAAGCAGGAGATGCAGCTCGGGAAACTGAGGCAGCAGGACATAGTTATACACTATGATTTTGGAAAGGAGTTTAATAAAAGAGGGGGATCTGGTTAGCAGACCAATTTTTCTGAGATGGAATTACCTGCATCGTTTTTATTCTGAACCACTCACCAGATGGCAATTCCTCAAAGGTTCAATATTGGTGAATCATCACTCTCCAGGATAGACCGAGGCCAGATGCATGAGCAAATGCTGCAACACACTGATGAATGCTGTACCTTCTCCTGGGCTATCAGAGAGCATCCTGGATGCTGGAGGTGTGGAGGATGTCCAACATCATCTGGATTAACTGCCTCAGGTTGAGATCAACCATTAGTCAGGGCACACCTATGCTTCTCTCATTGTTGTTGCCTGAAAGAATAGCAAGGCTGTCAGGGTGTACTTAAGCTACTGTTGCCTCAACATCTACATCATCCCTGATCAGTAATCCCCCCTCCATGTGTACAGGCTCTTGGGGAATATATTTTTCTCAGTTTTTTTCTCAGCTAAGATTTTCCCTGTATCTTAGCAGGGAAAACTATGAATTACAGATGTACCTGCATTTCATGGAGAGGATAGCATTCATCTGAAATTCTCAGGATGCCCCTGGAACTCTCTGGTGCTGCAGCAATGTTCAGCAAAGTATGGAGAAGATGGTTGCATATTTCAACCTTTTATATGTACTTGTAAAACTAGATAATATCATCATGTTTGTGAGGATTTTAGAGCATTGCAACAGGTGTCTCATGAAGATTCTGGATCGTCTGGGAGACAAAGGCCTCATGTAGTATGTATTGTGTATTTATGCATAGAGCGCACTGGGCTGTCAGGCCTCTGGGCACTTGCAAACAGCAAATGTTTGGTTATAGTTACAACGGAACACGATAGATACAAGATAACAACAGTATACAAGGATAATTTCCAATAATATATGAAAGTGCAGAGAAGGTACAGTAATACATTTATACAAGTCATAACTGGTCAAACAGGTCATTAGAGTAAAGGTACAGTAGTATAGATACATTTATACAAGTTGTGGATGAGGACGTCAGAGGTCGCTGGAATGTAACCATTGTTTAGCATTGTTCTTGAATGAATGGAAGGAGGGTGAGGCTCTTAAGGTGTCCGGTATTGAGTTCCAGAGTTGTGCTGCCAAGACTGGAAAGCTGGAACCTCCAGTTCTTTTAAAGTTAGGGATTCTAATACTATTGGACTGTGCCTTTCTAATGGGGCGTTCAGATGTAAGTTTAGTGAATTTCTCTGTACGGTATGCCGGTGCTTTGTTGTTGAGGCATTTGTATGTTAGGTTTAGTGTTTTGAATTTAATTCTGTCTTTGATGGCTAACCACTTGGAGGATCGTCTATGTTCAGAGACCTTTGGGGATGCCTAGGGCCGTTCTTAGGGCATTATTTTGGAGGGTTTGAAGTTTGATAGTATTATGTTTACTGGTGCCTAAGTAAAGTGCATTGCAGTAATCCAATTTAGATAGTATTAGTGCCCGTGCAACCGTGGTGCAGCGTTCAGTGTTCAAAAAGGTTTACATGCATACATTTATTTGCATGTGTAACTGGTTGCAGAGGCTGTGGCATTTACTTGCTTGTTGAGGTTGAGAACAGAGTCTAAGTAAAAACCTAAGGTTTTTACTCCTTGTCGACTTTAATATTAATACCGTCAATGGTGATGGATTTGTATTGGTGAGGGAGTTTGTATAGTTTATTGGTCGACCCAATGATTAGGAGTTCAGTCTTTTTGTCATTAAGACATAGACCATGGGTGGCCATCCAGGTTTGTATGATTTGGTAAATTTTGTTTATGAGGCTTGTGTCTTTATTGTAGTCTCCCTGGATAGGGGTGAGGATCTGGGTGTCGTCTGCATAATTAGTGTATGAGACACCCAGATTGTCCAGTATATCAAATGGCGGCTTTGTAAATATATTATACAAAGTGGGGGAGACACATGACCCCTGTGGTACGCCACATGTGATTGGTACTGGGTCTGCTGCTGAAGAGGGCGAAAAGACTCTTATAGTTCTATTATCTAAGAAAGAGTTCATCCATGTGGTAGCCTCTGTGGAGAAGTTGATGGCAGATTTGAGGTGGTTACAGAACACTTTACGGTAAACCAAATTGAAAGAGGCTGAAAAGTCTAGGAGTAGGAGAATGGAGATTTCTCCTCTGTCTTTCCGCTCATCTAATTGGTTCTTGAGATCAAGAAGGGCCGTCTCAGTACCATGTCTTGGTTTGAAACCAGATTGCCTAGTGCCTAATAGGTTGTTAATCTCCAAGTAGGATTGAATCTGTAGATAGGCAGTTCTATATAAGATTTTAAGGAGAAACAGTACTGTTGTTATTGGCCTGTAATTGGTCAGGACGTTAGGGTCCAGGTTGTTTTTTTTTTGGGAGGGGTAGTACCCAGGCATTTTTGAGGTTGGTCGGTACAGAGCAATATTTGAAAGAGGAATTAATGAAGGTGGTAAGGAAAGGAGCTAGGTCCTTGTCAGCTACTTTAATGATGGGTGCTGGGCAAGTATCCCCAAGGCATCGGGAAGGTTTAATTGAAGTAATGATAATTTCAGCTTCAATAGTAGAAATTGACCTGAATTGGTTGTGTGGTTTAGTTTGGTTGTTGGCGAATTCTTGCAAGATGGCTTCTTGAGTAGCAAGTCTGATCTTGTGGAGGGAGGTTTTTCTGAATAATATTTTGTCGTGTAGCATGGTGATTTTATTGCATAGGGCATTTTGAATGTTCGTACACCAGATTTTATTTTTGGTACACAAGTCTATAGGCGCAATTGGGGTTCTAATTATCTGAGAATAGAAAAGATTTCCCTGGTACTTGAATTGGCTTTTTTGATTTTTTCATGAAAAGTTTCTTTTGTAGTTTGTATAATTTCCTTTTTGTATTTGTCGGTGAGGGAGGTGAGGATATTTTTGTTCTGAGTCGAAAGGTTTTTTTTCCAATAGTTTCTACCTGTCTTTTTTCTTTGCGCAGGTCTTTTAGGCTGGAGGTAAACCAAGTGTTGAGATGAGCCAGAGGTTTTTCTTTGCTCAATTTCAAGGGCGCAATGGTATCTATAGCTGTGTTGATAGTATTATTATACAGACCAACCAGTTCTGTAGGATCAGTAGACAGGTGGGTAGGATTAGTGATCGGATGGATCAGCGGTAGGAGGATGGTGACTGTTCTATTCTTTTTACATCTGGTAAGGGCTGGTGGGCCATTGGCTTAGTTGCATTGGTTTGAGGGATGTCTTGGATAGTGAACACGATCAGGTAGTGATCAGTCCAAATGCAGGGTACAGTGCCTCAATGACAGCTAGGAAGTCTAGTTGGTTGCAAGTGATGATGTCAGCAATTTCTGGGGCATGGGCAACGAGCGATCTGGTGTTAATAAGGGCTCCCTTAAGTATGAATTTCCTTGGTTATGTTCCTGGTAGGGCTTTTGCTGATAGTAGCGGAAGTTCCAGTCAAGCAAGGCGTACTGGTGAATGATTTCAATTTAGGAATAGGTTCAGATTTGGAGGGCTTGTGTGAAGACCTTTTAGGCAGCGGCTGGAAACAGCTGTTTATGTGGGCTGATGGTGGCTTGGACAGTCTGGATCCTAGTCTGTAGTTTCTCCATTTGGTGGAGCATGGCTGGCTGGGGTTGGGTTTATTGGCAGTGCAAAGGATCTGTTGGGTTTCAGAAGAGTCTTGCGCATAGTTAATCCTGATGCTAGTTAACTTTTGACTAGGGATAAGAGGCAGTAGGAAATATGTGGGTTTAATTAGGTTGGAAGGGGGTAGTGTTTTTCTTATGGATGGTAGGATGGCTTTTATGTGAGCTTGGGTGGTATTCGGTTTTCTTACTAGTGGGGATCTGCTGCAAATGGCTGCCATGGTGGTTAGGGCAAGGTGAGAGGATAGGATGAGGGTGTGCACAGAGTAGGTAGGAATCTTAGTCATAGAAAAGGTCATATCTCGGATATAAAAAGAGGGCACAGTAATCGGTCAGTCAGAGCAGTGCATATGACGTATAGCTACCAGGCTAGTTTAGTGGGATAGGTTAATTCTGATAAGCTCAGTTACACTGGATTGCGTGGGCTAGTTCAAATATGTTCCGGTGCACCAAATGGCAAAGGCTAGTTCAATGAAATCAGTTAAGCAATGGCATAGGCCAGTTCAACTGAGTTCATTATACAATGGCATAGGCTAGTTCAAAGGAGTTCAGTATACAATGGCATAGGCTAGTTCTGGTGAGCTCAGTATACAATGGCATAGGCTAGTTCAAATGAGCTCAGTACACAATGGCATAGGCCAGTTCAACTGAGTTCATTATACAATGGCATAGGCTAGTTCAAAGGAGTTCAGTATACAATGGCATAGGCTAGTTCTGGTGAGTTCAGTATACAATGACATAGGCTAGTTCAACTGAGTTCAGTACACAATGGCATAGGCTTGATCAGTGAGTTCAGTATACGATGGCGTAGGCTAGTTCAATGAGATCATGTCTACAAAATGCAGCATTCAAAGTGGACTAGAACATGTGAGCAGGAGTGAGTACCGGAATAGAGGATTAGATCGACCACGGAACCCTAGGGGTGTTGGGAGAGATATCTTTAGGCTAGTCTAGGCAAAGGCCCATTGTGCATAGAGTTACCTTGAGTCAGGTGAGCGCTGATGATGATTGAAACTACAGCACTAGGTTACTTGCCTAGGGCATATGTGCTACTCATGCATATAGTGGAAAGGATGCCTGCATAGTGTTGAGTCAATGTGCGGAGCAGTGATGAGACCGACTGAATGAGTAGGCTGGATAAGGAAAGGGGCCGCTACTCTCTGCGGCGAACAGTGGCAAACAGAAGCCTTTACAAGTGTGAATATGTTAGGCTTTATCTACATCTTTGGGGTTGCCCTCACACATCAAGCTGTTTTTTCAGCTTCTGAAGAAAGCACTGTACCAAATCACATGTTTTCAATTGGACATTCAAAGAGTTTCAAATACAGGAAGACGTTCACCTCTAGCATTCTCTTGTGGAGTACCGTTCCTGAATATGAAATATACACATCCTCTGGGTATTGGTCTTTTTAGGGTCTTTGATGGTTCACCAGAAGAGGTGGCATGGGTAGCTGACATACATGGATCAGCATGAGGAGCAGAGAAGCCCTACATGCTGGACAGGAGGGAGGGTGGTCACTTTGACTGTAATCTGCAAGGGAGTATGAGGTTCCGGAGCTAATAGCATATTGTGCTATAGTCATGCAATTCTGGATCAGAGGAGGAGAAAAGTGGGAGTTGGGAAGGAGCACTGCCCCTTAAGCTATTTAACACTGGGCCCAATGCTAATATAATGGTTAGGAGTACACAGGAAATCCTACTCTACTGCTTTCTAGCACATTCATTGAGGCTGAGATTAAGACAGAAGGTTTCATGGAGAGGAACCACACCCAGCACAACAGTGCCAAACCCTAAATGATCAAAAACAACCAGAGTTAAGACATATATGCGTTTCATTATGCATATATTTAGGATCACCCTAGTGTGATGAGCTGCTGATAAAAAACCTTTATAGCTGGTGGCATGCATGAAGTGGCAACCTTAAATTGGCCCTGCAGTGCAGAGTCATTTGGTGCCACCTGCCCACCATCCTCTGTACTCTGGACAAAATCCCAGTTGTCGAGGAAATGGGATAGGACATAAGAATAAGACTAAGTTCTGGGACTATAAAATGCCTTATCTGTTCAAAACACTTTCAACCTGATTTACAGAGTGTTTTTCAATTGGATTGTGCCATTGTAAATAGCTTTTGTGGATCAGGTCTTTTGCCTTGTACAATAGTAGGGAGACTCTGTAAATGCAGACTTTTATGAAGACTACATTTTGAGACACTCCCACATATTCATACATTCATCTGCAAGACTACGCTTAATAGAGGTTTCCTTCAAGGGATGTCTTTCACTCTCAAATGTATATGAAGTTTTGGATCATTTGCACATTTGAAAACAAGCTCAAGGAATCTGAGGAACCCACAAGATTAACATGTTAAACCAAATCCTTAGGTTATTTTGATTTGTTATTGAGAATAATACAAAGTTATGGTATGATTTAAAAGTAATAGTTTTTTTTATCATAGATCTTGCATTTAATGTCATTGTTGTTTTGTAGTTTGTGTAAAATCATGTTGATCAATCTATCTATCTAATTTTAAATCAGTGAACAACGTTGTTAAAGGGATGTTCTGGTTAATTTGCATGAATAAAAAACCTAGGAAATTCAGTGGAAACACTTTGTTAAAGGGACATTATGATTAAGTTGCACTTAAACAAATCTATGAAATTCAGTGAAAAAAACTTTGTTAAAGAGACATTGTGGTTACAAGTAAAATAAAACAAAATGGAGATTTGCCAGTAATGGAAAGGTAAGCAACCCTAACCCGTACCACCACCGTACACTGCTAAGACTAACAGCCAGGACATCAAAAATGACATCACAAATGTCATTGATTACATCACTGATGACATCACATATCTGGGCAACTTGTTTTTATTCATTGACATATCTAGGCCAATTGTTTTTGTTCACCGACAGTACGAATTCATAAATTGAAAAGTTGCTTTATATTTAGAAGTTAACCTTGTCCCATGTTAAGTTATGTTCCTAAGGTTTTGGACTCAGCTCGCGGTGCACAGACATGGGGAAAAAAGGACACCTCAAACACACAAGTACTTTGCATACATGAAAATAAACTCTAACATTATTGTCATTTCTGGTGATGTTGTTTCTTTACTGCTAAACAGCAGTTTCCCTGTATGTGCCTAAGATTTCTATGCATTGTGGCTCTTCATATGTATTGTTTGTACTAACACAAATGTAGTAATTTGTGTATTGTTAGCTATTAAATCCAAGGTTAACATAAGTCCAGATCCTGATAGATTTACATTCATTATTTTACTGCCCAATGTTCCCAGATTAAAAATACTGTACTTCTGTGGTGCATGCTGCACCCGTTTTTCATGTCTATGTATTATTAGGCTATTGTATTAACAACACAACTCCAATATAACATTGTGTTTAAATTAGTACATTTTTTAATACATTAAGTAGTTCATAAGAGCACACCCTATCATCCTGGATATGTTTCTACCAACATGGTAAACACAACCTCTTGTAGAGGCTTTCCATCACAATTAATTTGAATTAATTTGATATGTGATGTCATCAGTGATGCCATCAATGATATTTGTGATGCCATCTTTGATGTGCTGGGTGTTAGTCTTATCAGTGCACAGTGGTGGTGTGCGTTATGGTTGCTTAGCTTACCATAACTGGCACTATTCTGGGGTTTTTCGATTTTGTTTGGAAATATAACATCTCTTTAACAACATTTTTTCACTGATATTCATAGGTTTGTACTAGTGCAACCTAACCATAACGTCTGTTTAACAACGTTCTTTTCACTGATTTCATAGGTTTTTAACAGTGCACCCTAATTTGCTAAAATTTCCCAATATCCTACTCTCCCACAATGTAGCAGCTCTCTAGTCCATGGACAGTATAAAGGGCCGCCGACAACAGGTAGAATCAACAAAGACCAGAAGCACAGGGGACAAAAGAACACTTTGTACACTTCTAATACCACAAACATATACATAAACCAACATTACTAATATTTACCACACACAAACATACATCTGTACACAATTCAACATTTAGAAATGGACAAATACATTTTTAATTTAGCACACAATATTATCGAATGTACCAAAAACAAAGCATAACTGTACACCTGATATTATCATGTTAGTACAACCCTTCATAGACACTATTGTATGCCAGCAACACATCAGAAAATAATCTCATACTAAACACTAAGTACACATTATGTATTATTCTTTTTTCTATCATTACCACTTATTACATAAACATTTCTCAAAAGCAAATATTACCATTTGTTATTTTAACAGAAATGGCAAACAAACTTGAGTGGCTAGAAGAAAACGTTCCCAAAGAAGAATGGAGTGATGACAAATTCTTTAATGGTAAATAAATCTTTGAATGAACACAAATAATGCAACTTATGTAGAGCTTATTGATATAATATATATTTTTTATAGTATAAACCGCACTACAAAGAAATTATGTACAACTGCCAATACCCAATTCTACAAAATGAATTCAGGAACTTGTATTTGCAAATGGATAAACTCAGCAACAACTTTAAAGAACTTCTAATTTATGTGAAAAATCATGACATTAGAAATGTTGTTTATCACTGCCCTACTTGTTCCTGCCCCCCCCCTTGCTCCCAGCAATCACCCCAATCAAATGCAAAAAACATATATGACAGACAATTCGATTAAATTACTCTCACTGCCTCCCCTGATGATGTCTTTATTGAAACTCCAAATACTCACATTTAGGTTTTCCTTTCCGATACCCCATCCCTTTAATAAATTAAGTTATTGTTTATACTATAAATATCTTTCATATATTTGTCTAAACATTTTTTTTGTAAAATTCCAATCGATAGTTCATGAACTATATGAATGTCTGTGTCCATTTACTCAATGAATGATATTTGCGGATGTCACGGTGCATGCGCCCCGCTGCTCCTGCTGCTGCTGGTCCTTGAATGTTGCTGTGGTGTCACGTACGTCCTTGGATGTCATCATGTGACCATGCCCATGCAGTGTAATGACATGTTGGCGATCGATGTCTGTGCTTCGTGGACATTTTGAAACTGCATTTTCAGCAAATCTAGGAAGTTTCAAGTGAAAACTTTGCCACTCCACACCTATGACGGCATCGCAGACATCCCCAGACTGCATCATGTGACCACGTCCATGCGGCATGATGATGTGTCTGTGATCGGTGTCTGTGCTTCGCTGACATTTTGAAACTGCATTTCCAGACGATCTATGAAGATCGAAGTAGAAAGTGTACCCTTCTGGAGCACCTAGACCCATTCTCAGTTGATCTCTCAACTTTTTACAACTTTCCAAGGCCTATTTGGGACTTGGTAGTCTGCAGACAGGAGAGAAGTCCACGGACTGTTCCTCTGAAGGGAACCACCCATTGCTTTTAGTCATTCTCAATCTGGCACTCCAGGAGAGAGTACCTTCTTAGAAGACCTACTTTGAGACCTTCTTGTAGACCTGCTATTTAGCTAAAATGGCATCAGTCCTGCCCATCCCTCCTCCCCATGGGCCACCAACACCACCACCATCAGGAGGGCCAAGACAGGGGAACAGGTGTGCTGATGCAGAGGAGGATGAAGAGGTTGATTAAGATGAGGTAGAGGAAGTACCTAGCTCCAGAACCGAGAACGAATCATGGGTGTGGCAATATTTTACAACCATTGGAGGGGTACCAAAGGCTCAGTTACCCATGTTAAATGCACTGAGCGTGTAGTCACACTCAGTCAAGGACAACACAGGCAGTATTCCTTTGGTACCACCTGCATGCGCCTTCACACCAGCACATTTCACCCGGATGTTCTGAGAAAGGCTGTTCCTTTCTCAGGGAGTAGGCTATCTTCCTCTACCCCATCTTCCTAAGCTGCTCCTGCCAACAGACAGCCCACTCCAGTGGGTCTAAGGATTCCACTGGCTGCCTCGCAGGTCATAGAAGAGGCTGTTGATCTTCACTTTTTAGGACAAGAGTACTTTGTATGTACTGCGGCAGACCACTCTGCAGGGGAGAGCAGTTTTGCTGTGCTTTTGAGGCTGCGGTCAAGGAGCACAAGAAACACTGCCCCCACCTTAGATTTAAGGCAGGCCCAACATTTCCCCTGTCCACCTGCCCATCCATATCTTTGTTTGGTTCCCTTTCCCTACCACGCCTTTCCCATTTTTCCTCCTTGCCTCCCCTGGAAAAACTAAAAACAATAAAAAACAAAATACAAAATCCAATAATCCCAACAAAAATAAGTTCCTTTTGGAGCCACCTTTCACAGTTAAAAAATAGAACAAACAAATGTTCTTATAGACTCCATCTGCTTTACATTTTTCAGTGAAGTAGTTAGTAAAGTAGTTAGACTCTATATGATTCCCCAACATTTTGTTCTATGCTAATGGAAATAAGGTACAATTGTAAACTAGAGATAACAAACCAAGGACAGAAACTATTTTCTGTCCAAAATACTTTTCTAAAGCATACAATAAGGACCATAACATCCTTAGCAGCGTTTGTAGCTCACATAGTCTGCAGACAGTATATTAGTGCAGGGACCCCCTTAAAGGCGGTGGGGGAGTTAAAATCAATTAACTTGTTTCTGTTTCACAAATAGTGGCTCTTAAAAGAGCCTTTTTTAAATGTTTGGGGGTTTTATAAACTGAACTAACAAATGTTCTACTGTACGTACTTGATTTCTGCAACTTTCACAAAAACTGCTTCTAACTTTTTAATGTTTTTGCTTTTTACTTACTACAGCTACTAAAAAAGACTTCAAATATATGTTACCTGTTAAAATACATTGTTTCAATGCATTCTGAACATTGGAAAAATCTGATTTACATCAGTCAAATGAACAACATCTGTATGAAAAATATTCACACCATCAAACTTGATATTTTCATTGTGGAAAGATGTCATTCCAACATCCTGTTAAAAACCACATACTTCCTTATTTACATTCTGCTTGGCTTTTTACAAGTTAGAAGGGTTCCACATTTGCCTTTGAGCTATCCGAAAATAAATAATCTTCAAACCTGGAAACAGTTCCATCAACTTTGTAAATGTATCCTTCATGGCAAACTGTAAGGATATTCCAGTCACATAGCCCAAACTGATGCCTCCACAGTTATGTTATGTTATATTATGTTATGTTATGTTATGTTATGTTATGTTAAATGCATTTATTAATATAACTTTTTCTTCTTTTATTTAATATTGTTTTAGTTGATTAAAATCTACTTTTCCAATTGATTCACATTGTGTACAATTAATGAACAGGTAGTAATCCAGCATATTTAACATTGTCATTAAGATCCTTCATAGGGATAAATGTTTGTAGAAAATAGGCAGTTTTTCTTTTTGATTTGACAGTAAGCTTTGATTTCTTTACATATTAAAACTCTATATATGTTGAAATAGTGAATATACATATTATAAAACAGTAGCCTCAAGTAAATAAGATATTCTAAAAAAGGGGAAAATGCAGCTCATAGTTATATAAAATATGCAATTAGAAATAATGAAACATCAAATTATCTAAAAGAAACAATCTTTATCTTATCTATGTGAGTTTTAAGGTTAGACAAAATAATTCTGCTAGACGACTTTAGCACTAAAATAAATAGCACTGTTGTGATGTTCAAATAGTTACTTTTAACAATGAATACTTAATTCCACATTTGTTCTTTTCAATTTCCAGAATACAGTTCAACTTTTTAGAGCAATTAACTACATGTGTTAACATAATAAATACAAATATTATAAAACACTAGCTTCAGATAGATGAAATATTCTTAAAGGTTTGTAGTAATATAAAGTGCACGGTCAGAGGTTATAAAACATCATATAGTCTAAAATATAAGGTTATTCTGTTTTTTTCCAATGCGAGTATAAATTTAAATAAAATTGAGTAAGATCTTCTACTCAGTCAACTTTAAAGCTAAACGGAATTGTACTGTCGCAATGTATAACCTATATTGTTGCAAACATTTTAAAAAGGCTGATTTCCGTTGATCGATTAAGGATGGACATATGGACATTTATTTAGCGCATGGTCACCCAAGGTTATCATGGTGCTGGAGGAGAGGAGAAGCAATATCCTAAACTAGGGATAGGTAACCAAACAAATACATTTTTTTTGCGATTTTCTAAAGACCCAGTGATTTGAAAAAGTGTGCATGGCCAAGGGGGAGACTGTTCCACAATTGTGCCGAGACCTCTAAGAAGGCCTGACTGCTGATGCGGGTGCATCGGAAGGAGGGGACCACAATGAGACCGGCAGCCGCTGATCTTAGAGGCTGCGTGGGGCAATAGCGGGTAAACTTGTCACAAATATACTCTGCCACTTGATCATACCAGGCGTGATGCACCAACCAGAGGGCCTTGAAAACAATGCACTGTTTGACAGGCAGCCAATGAAGTGAGCGCAGAACTGGAGAGATGTGTGCTCCATAGGGGCAGCCAGTGGCCACCCAGGCAGCCATATTCTAAAGGTGCTGAAGCCTCTGGACTAAACCCTTAGGTTGGGCCAGATACAATGAATTGCAGTAGTCCAGACGACTAAGCGCTAGGGCTGCAACTACCTGGGGGCGAAGGTGAGAAGGTATAAATGGCAAAACCGTCTTTAAAATATTAAGGTAAAAGTGGCCCCACTGACCTACTGCCACCACCTGTGCCTCCATTGAGAGTGACGCGGAAACCACAACACCTAGGTCCTTCACCTTAGCAGTAGGGACCCGAAGAGGGCCAAGAGAAGAAGGCCAGAAGGATACCTCTGTCTTGTCTCGATTCAACTTCAGCCAATTGTGGTCCATCCATGCCCCCACAGCAGTCAGGCACAGAGACAAGCACGACAACACCTCAGCCTGATCCCGATCTAAACGGTTCAGGATCTGTGTGTCGTCGGCATATGAATAGCACCTGATGCCGAAGGAGCGGATAAGACACACAAGAGGCCAGATGTAAATGTTGAAGAGAATGGGAGACAAGGCAGATCCCTAAGGAACGCCACAACAGAGAGAAAAAGGCCCAGAGAGAAAAGGGGGGAGAGAGAGAATTAGGGCTCTATTGGCCAGGAATGAGGCAAACCAAGTAAGCACCTGGCCTGAGATCCCAACTTGGCCCAGATGGGTGAGCAGGATGAGGTGGTCTATGGTGTCAAACACAGCTGAAAGATCTAAAAGGATCAGGGCCACAACCCCACCAATATTGACCAGCCTGGCCATGTCATCTTGGACAGAGACCAGGACACTCTCAGTCCCCTGACCTGGCCAAAAACCAGATTGCTCAGGATCAAAAATATCTGTGGATTCTATGAAAGCAGAAAGCATGGGAGAGACCAGTGACTTAAGGAGTTTCATAAGGAAAGGTAGAAGTGAAATAGGGCGATAGTTAGAGGGTAACAGAGGGTCAAGTGAAGGCTTCTTAAGAAAAGGAATGACAGTAGCCACTTTAAGCTCCAGCAGAATAATGCCAGATTGACAAGAAATATTGACTGCCCATGTGATATCACACAGCAGTACAGGGGAAATATCCTTCATCAAAGCGAGAGGGATGATATCAGATTGAGCCCCTGACTTGATAAGATGCATAGAGGTAGTATTGGTACATATAGTATTGTGGTAAAGTAATGCGCAAGCGAGTCACAAAGATCTTGTGTAGGACTAACATAGAGCGTGAGGCTAGCATCAGTGAAAGAGATCTCACCACAGAGAAAAGGGTCTTAGTCTGACCAAGCACAGACTCAATTTTCTGGGCATAGAAAGCCCTCTCAGCTGCCAAAATAGCTGCTGTATAAGAAGTAGCATAGGCTTTGTAGAGAAGTCTAGAATTGGGGTCATACAATATCCGCCACTTCAATTCAGCCTGGCGCAATGTAAGGCGATGCATCCTAAGTGTATCAGAGAACCAAGGTTCTGTGGACAGTCTCTGAGGTTGAATGAGCCTAATAGGAGCCACCTTATCCGCTGCCTCAAGCAGGAACTGGGGCAGCCCAGATAGGGTGGTTGCAGTTGCTTTGCTACATTTGTCTTTGACCAGTGAGACAAAATCTGTTAAATCAGCGGAACGCCAACACCGTTGCCATTTTTTGGAGGAGCAGCCTTTTGCTGCATTTTGATATTTTTTAGCACACATGGCACTAACTAGCGGTCTGACCAGAGTACTGGTTTTAGCAGGGAATGATGTCACAAGCGCTTCATTAGCTAAAACCAAAACCAGAGAATTGCCCAGTTTATGGGTAGGTCCGGAAACTACTTGGGCGAATCCTAAGTCACCTAAGAGCTGAAAAAAAAAGATTGAGAGCAGGAGTTCGGGGGTGATTACATTTCAAATTGAGATCACCCAGTACAACAAGGTGAGTGAACCGGTCATGGAGATCAGACACCATGCCCACTAGGGGCTCAGACAGCCCAGCATAGGAGCCAGGGGTGCGATAGATAACCAAGAAATGACAAGTGAGGCAAGGATAGAAAATAGAGCAAAGTACTAAAGCCTCCAGGGCAAGTGCATGAGAAAACTCAAGCTTGAATATCATTAGGGAGGATCTGAAAATCACTGCCACCCCGCCTCCCATTTGGGCAGAATGGCGGTCAGCATAGATGATTCCAAAATCGACCGGATGGCTTGAACTAAGGCTGGGGCCGACGCCTCTTGCAGACATGTCTTAGAAACAATAAGTCAGGCTGACTATCCACCAATAACTGGTGGATGTCAGTCACAGGGGCTGGCAGCGAATGAGTGTTAAGGAGCAGCAGTGACAGGTCAAGTGTCTTTAAAAGCTGCACAGAAGGTAATGGTGGTTCAATTGGCAGACACGTAGCAGAGACAACGGGCCACCCAGCCGGGAATTGAGTATTAGAAGGAGCAAGTGTGAGACTTTTATTTCGGATATGGTATACAAACCCCTGCAGCCCAGCCTTAGCAAGGACGGGCGAGTGCATTGGTACATTAACAAACGCTTCAGATAGGTTTTAAAATGGTATCCTTAAAAGGACTACCTCACCTCTATAACTAGCGCGGGCGAGTGCATCGGCCCATTAATTGCTGTGGAAGCTTCAAGCGAGGCAAAGACATGCCCACAAGAAGCAAAAAGAGGACTAGCTGTCCAGCACACTAATAGAACAGTATTGTCAATGCAGGCAATAAGTAAAAGCATGACCTTTGAAAATAATAAAAGCAGTACCAGAACCCTAAAAAGCAGGCATCATTTTTGTAAAACACTGTAATAAATGCTTCCGAGAGGCTTTAATATGGTATCCTTAATAGGACTACCTCACCTCTACAACCACCGGAGGCAAGTGCATCAGCACATTTATTGCTGTGGAAGCTTCAAGTGAGGCAAAGACACACCCACAAGAAGCAGAAAGAGGACTAGCTGTCCAGCACACTTTTAGAAACAGTAAAAAACAATGTGGGCAATAAGTAAAAGCACAACTTTGGAAAATAATAAAAGCAGTACCAGAACCCTAAATAAGCAGGCACAATTTTAGTAAAACACTGTCAGAAATGCTTCAGAGAGCTTTAAAATGGTATCCTTAAAAGGACTACCTCACCTCTACACAGTGAACTATAATAATGTCTGGATGCTTCAAATTAACAATACTCTTGCAAAACGGTAGCAATTCTGCCCACTTCAATTCCCAATCACCATACCAAGAAACTTCAAATTCTACTAATCCAACATTCACAGATAATCCACATACACCTTTAACCAAGGAATCCAAGAATCCCTCATGATCCAGACATTCTGCTTCTTCATAGCCATGGCTATAGCCACCTTCAACGCACAGAGCAAAGAAAACATGTGCTGCCCTGTCTTCATGTACACCACAACCACGCAACCTGATTTGCTAATTCCCAGTGTCCGCAGACATTCGTGACTCTCCACAGTTAGAGGACCACCTTTGATTCCTTGATGTATAATTGTGGTCCGTTGGAGGTGACTGCTGAAAACATTGTGACACAGCAGTGCGTCTTAACGGCTTGATGGCGGCGGTGGAGCCAGGTGGAGTCAGGTCCTTTCCTTGATGTCAAAGGATGGTGGTGAACGAATGTATCAGAGGTGGAAGAGTGATGTGGCGGTCAGCTTCTAGAAGCCTGCAGTGAATACGGTGATGGTGACTGAGCACTGCCAGGAGAGAAGAATCATCTTAGAGCTAAAATACATTATCACTGCTCTCTCTCCTCTTCTCTCCTCTCCTCTCTGCCTGGGTGAGTGAACATTGTGCCGTTCTTTGCACACAAGCGAATCATGCTCCACCCCTGACCACCCTCTTTCCTCTGCAGCCAGTGTCATGCAGTGAGTGCATGCTGCACCCTGCTAGGTCACTGTCTAGAGTGGAGTGAACTTGGAGAGAACCAGGCATACTCAGCCTAGCACCAGCCCCAAGTCTTCCAGCCTTTGATCGTTCGAGACTTCGAGCCCCCAGACCCAGCCCCAAACCCCCCCTCCTTCTATCAAATCTTTTCACTCCCCTGCTGTACTCAGAATGTTTGTTGTTGCAGGTTCACCACTCGATGCTGACAGCTCGCCACACTTAATGCCCCAAGCAGAGAGGAGTGGTGTTTGAGGCCCGGTGTGTGGACTGGCGAGAGTTAATAATCCAACAAGCCATTTAGTAACACCTGCGGGTAAACACCCATTGCAACAGAGAGCAGCAGAGAGCATGGGGGTGATCTCTAAATTAAAACAAATTGCTGCTATCAAAACCACCAATAAGCCCCGTAGAGGTAGAGGTATGGCTAATGGCAGAGGGACTGTCTGCTGCCCCACTCAGATGAACAATTGGACGCAAGCACTAATGAGTTGGGTGCTTAGGAGGCAAGCCAGCCAGCTATTACTAAGACTGGATGAAACTGAAGAGCCCAATGCCGCTCATGAAACCACATTGGGGCTGGAGCTGGATGATCGCCCAAACCTAGGGTTAGGCAAAGAATTCCCAGCTGAGCAAGGGCAAGGCCAATTGGAGGATATTCTGTAGAGGACACAGAAGGACACCAGGAGCCCTCTGGCATTCCCCATCAGAGTTACACCAGGCTATGTTGGAAGGGCCTGGCCCTGGTCCTCATCTATTATCAAGAAAGTCAGCAACAACAGTGGTGGGTGAAATAGGAAAAGGAGCAGACAGAGGAGCAGACACATCTGCTTCAGAACAAATTAACCCAGATGTCACTCTCTTGGATTATGTAGAGGGGCTAGAACGGTATATAGATTGTTTGTACCAGGAAAACTGCCTGGGACCTAAGCATGGGGCTCTGGTAGCTGGTAATCAATCATTGTTATCAGTGACAGCACCAGAGACTGAAACAGTGCAATTACCAAAGCCACACCCCCTTGACAATGCCTCAGATGTTGTTTTTACCTCTTCAATAAATACCCTCGGTTTCATCCAACATCAGGATATGGAGCACGCCAAGGATGCGGCACAGCAGAGGGCTGTCTCCACCCGTATTCCCTTCTTCAGTGGGTTTATTAGGGATTGTATGGTCAACTTGGACAATCTCATCTCAAGATAAACTGATCTGACTGAACCAACTGATCAAACGATGGAGGGGAGGCCTGATTCTGAGGGATGTACAGCTGGATCTACCCAATCAGCTAGGGAGGCACAAACCCATGATCAACTTCAGAGCAGCTTGATGACAGAAGAAGCTGAAGTGGTGGAAAACCTGGGTAATTACTCATACTCGGAATTCCATCTGGAGGAAGGGACCACTGTGTTTAGCATTGATCCAAATCAGATTCAGCCAAGGCCGAGTAATAGTCGCCTAGTTGAGTGGCTAGCAGAGTTGAACGCTAAGTTTTCCAACATGAGCAATCAACTTCATCTGTTACAAGAACACTGGGTGGTGGCCATTTTATGGCTAGATAAATGCTTGGACATTATTTCCAATTTGGTGGATTGAAACATTGCCGCGAGAGCTACAAATGGAAAGAGGCTGTAGATTGCTCAAAAGAGGGACATGGCTTCTCCAACAGTTTCAGTCCTAAATACTGAGGTGGCTATAGTGGACCAAGTGGCTTTAGCACCACTGAAAAAAAACTATCCAGCTCGTTGAGCAGTGGGAACTGTGTATCCCCCCCAGCCCAGGAAGTGACAATCCTGGTGCAAGGTTGAGTAGAAACCCTGGAATAATTACAGCGGGAGCACATTTAGAGACGAATGCTTGAAAGCCCGAAGACACTGTGGTGGGCAAAATAGGAGTTACGGTGCCCACTGTGCAGCAAACGAGAGGAGAGTTCCAGGAACGGAACTCAAATCTTTCTTCCCCTGCCCCCAGAGAGGAATGAAACTGGTCATCAAAAAATACAGATGATCTCCTGGAGGGATGGAGGAATCAGAATATAATATGTTGTTTTAAAGGCCTCACACGTGGAAATAGGAACTCCTACAAACTTTACTTATGGCCCTAGCGGACATTCTGGGAGTCCAAGATTTCTCCTTTAATACTTTTACTGCCACTCAAATGTTATCAGATTGTATGTTTTGTGGAGGTGCAATGTCAAATTTGGGATGGCAAACCCACTTTATTCAGGGTTTATGTTATGATTTGTTGTGAAGCATTGTCATATAGATGCATTAAGGTATATAAGGACACAAAGGATGAAGTATGTCACTTGCATGATACATGATTTGACCCTAGGTGGATAAAGCATTTTGAAGGGAGAGCCAAGCCAACACAACCACTGAGTTGAGGCCAGACTATCAAACCTGTTATTACCTTAGGAAACAGATGTCTCATCATAGATCAAGCTAGCATTGAATTAGAACTCAACCTCAGACAAACTCCTTGTCCACCTCATATGATGATTCAAAGTAGAATATCAGCTCAGGCATGCGCATCAGTGTACGGGTGTATTACACCTGCACCCACAAGTCTGCCCTAAAGAAGCCTCAACGTTTAGTCTTCAGATCAACTCTCTAGAGCAAAAGGAAGCTATTAGCTTAATTAGCTGAAATGTTGCCGGAGTTCTTAACAAACTCAGTGACTCAGAATGGGTAGCACGGATAAAAGAGCATGATATAATCTGTCTGCAAGAAACATGGTTTGTTTGTTTGTTTGTTGGTTTATTAACCTCTAATGCGCACCAGACCCATGGGTAGCAGGGCGCAGCAATAAGATAATGCAAAGCTTACAATGTTACAGATTATACAAGTTACAATAATGTACAAGGAATCACAAACTAGCAGGGTAAATTGCACAAAAACGGTGCAGATAGCATGACATAATTCGACTAGGAGTATAGGAACAGTGTCAAAGTTTCATAGCCTGGAGATAGGGTGGGCCAGGGCAAATGTAGCTTAGGAGATAGGGTGACTAATGGTTATTGGAGATGATATGTTGGATGTCGTTCCTTCTGAAGAGTGGGTAGGGTTGGGCTACTCTCAGATTATTTGGTTGGTTAATGAGAGCTGTCTATTGATATATTTCAAGGATTATTACGTATTCTTACGTATTCTGCAAGACATTTGGGCCCAGGTCAGCCCAGTGCAGGTATTGCCACCCTAATGCATAAGAGGTCATGTTATAAAGCAGAGAGAGATGCCCAAAATAATAAAGAATGTTTTATGTTGTTGGATATTAACCCGAGTTTATGTGAGAAACTATGTATTGTGAACATCTATATTCACCCAAGAGAGGCATGATGAGAATTTTTGTAAAACTGACTTATGCTTAGCAAGGTTTTATTGCAGGATAAACATCTCAGCTGGTTGATATTGGGTGATCTTAACGCCAAACTAGGGATAAAGGATGAACTTGACAAGGATCAGGAAGCTCTTACAAAAATGTGTGGCATCCCGGGGCGTAGTCCATTTCTCCCTAAACAAGATGCCAGAGGATGTTTGATCAATGATTTTATGAAACACGCCTGGCTGGTGGAGTTAAACGGAAGATGCCCTGGAGATTTTCCACCAAGACCTGCATTTAGGATAGGGTTGTGGTCCTCAGTGATAGACTATGAGTTGACAAATTATTTCACATTTAAAAATATTCTGGACTTTAAGGTTGTTTTCCGCCCGGAGAGTGACCATAACCCTATAGTGGTTAAGTGGGAAATCTTAATTTATGGCCCTGTTGAAATGGCTGTAGAAAATCAGTGCAAACCAAAACCAACTCTAACCAAGAACTGGATAGCATCAGTGTTAAATAGCCCAAATATTGGCCTCTCAAAAGCAGCTATTCTTAACCCCAACACAGAAGACCTTAAATTAATTGACAATGTTGAACTCCTAGTGCAAGAAATAGCAAAGCCTCTTGATCAAAAGCAAATTGAAGCAATGAATATCCAAACCAGTAGGAGAGTGGACATACCATGGTTTGATTCAGAGTGCAGGAAGGCAAAATGGAGACTATGTGAAGAATCTAGGATAGGGGCTCTCATTTCGGGAGAATTCCATGTTCTAAAATTGGGTTATAAAAGCTTATGTAAAAAAAAAAATGCTGGCTATATAGAAAAACAATGGGATCACTTGGACCAAATGGTACGAGAAAATAACACACAGGGTTTGGGAAGGTTGGTGGCGAAAGGTACAACATTGAGGGATAACAATGAAGCTAACATAATCAAGCCTGAGGAATCGCACATGCATTTCTCAGGCATTTTTGAAATTATCACTTCATTGGTGGTTGCTAATGGGGGAAAGGCTCCAGGACCGGATGGTATTAACGTCGAGGTTATCAATTGGTTCCCTGCATGTTGGGTCCCCACGCTGACTAGAGTTTTTAATGTGACAGCGCATGCCTGTGTCTTGGAAAAAGAGCTTAATCATGCTGATTTTCAAAAATGGATCAACCCCCACAGTAACAGGCACATTTCTTTGCTTGATAGTACAAGCAAAATGTTTTCAAAATGTTAATTTGACAAGACTAGAGAAATGGGCAGAGATTAATAAAATGCTACTTGAAAGCCAGGTAGGGTTCAGAAAAGGATACACTACAGTGGATCACTATTTTCTACTGAATACGATCATTGAAAAATATACTAAGATTAGGTTGCGATGTCTCTATGTTGCTTTCCTGGATTTATCAAACGATTTTTGATTCCCTATACAGGGCAATTCTGTGGAAAAAAACTACATAGATTAGGGGTTCCTGCAGGTTTTCTTACATTAATCCAACATTTAAAAGAGGTACTTGTGCGGTCGTAAGATGCCCAGGCTTGACAACCTACTCTAGGGAGTTCACTACCAAGAAAGGGGTCAGACATGGATGCCATCTGGCCCAACTACTGTTTATTTTGTATCTGTTGGGTATTTTGTGTAGATTTGGGGCCTGGCGGTATTTTCTTACCGCCGAAAAATAATTTAGCAACAATCACTCATTGTATTCAGATTGAGCCATGTACAACAATAATACAGTGGATATGCATTATTTCAGCACACAGACCTATTTAGATGGCATGCGCGGTTGGTATGTATGTATAGTGGTGAACATAATTCCTTTAGTTTATTTGTGACCCCAATATCCAGACCCCTTGTTTTGTTTAGATTTTTCGTGTGATCACTAGAGAGACCTCAGGCCTACATTTCAGAAATACCACATCTTCAGTTTTAGTGTGCCACCATGGGCGATTCCCACTGAATTATTTACAACAGTGAGCTATATGTGGTAATTTTCACTACCTCATATACGTTAGTGAACTATGTCCCGGGCCTCCCTTTTTGCCGACTCATAGACCTCCGGCAGACTACAACACACACAGTTATTTATAATTGCTCATACTGAATGACATTGTGCACACAATGAATGGCTGCAGCCAAATCTTATTTTTAGCTACCTTGAAAATGACAATTGCACTGTCTAAACATCTCCCCACATCATCATCACTGTATTGGTAAATATAAAACTCACCACCCGTCTGCTTTCAGATATTTTTGTGTATTATAAAAGTTGCATTTAAACACGATCTCACTCTTTACAAAAATAAATGAAATAGCACAGTAACAGCGTTATTTGTGATGCACTGAAAAAAGAGTGGCGGAGACAAGAATTCAATTTGCAACATTAAACACGTGGGTAAAGCACAGGAATCTCCTTTCCTACAATGACTGAATATTCTCGTACACACTCAGCCCCCACACCTCAGCGAGATAATTACCAGGCTTATTCAGCATGTAACTTCTTTGGCTGTTCGCCTTCTGGAGGGGTTCACCCAGCAAGGACAAGCATCTGCTGTCACTCGAACTGGGACCTGTTGACTGGAAAAACCAGTCTCTGCAACCAAGTTGAATCTGCTTTAGGAATCAGGCATCCCCAGCTGTCAACCCCGTCCTTCTTCGAGCTGTGTCCAGATGTCTCTCCTCGCTCCTTCCTCGAGATTAAACAAAAAAAACTCTGGTTCCCTCCTACCAAAGGATCCTAACCAATAAAATTCTATCATGCCCTAACCACCCTCTGTACACAATGGCTTGACTTATACAGTTGCAACTGTAAACAAACTGATTTCATGCTTATTCGAAGTCTTTGCTTCCTGCAGTTACTGTGGACAGAGCACAGAAAGGCAAAAGAAAAAAAAAACTTGAATGTGTGTTTAAAACTGATTTTCAGAGTAGGCCTCATTTTGCAGTGAAGACACATTCTTTTATTAATGAGTTATAATTATTAGTCTTGCTAGTGAACTTAGTTTGTTAATTACCAAATGTGTCTCTTGCAACATAGGCATTTCAGGTGAGAAATGTTGTGCATTTTGAAGGTACAATGTGTGCTTTTAACTGTGAAAAATGTATTTGCATTTTATATGTAAAAATCGTTTTTGACCGAATAACCTGCCCTTCCTTATATGTCCATGTTACACTGGCAAAACATAGCTTGAAACAACTGCATCATAGCAATGCACCAAACCCATGCAGTGGTGCTGCATAAAAAAAAACATGTTACACATTTATCCTGTGCAGTGGTGCTGTACTCTGTGCTCCCAAAACACACTAAACACTCCTACATATACCCTCCTTTTTTTTTTAATTTGGCTAATCCGAGCCACAATTGGAAAAAATCCAACTTGTTCCTTTCCTTCTTTCAAAAATGTAACAATCCAATACAATTAACATCCCTGTTGTGAAGATGAAAATTGAAAGTCGCTGTTCAATCAATATAATATTAAAATTCAACTGAATTTATCAATTCTTATAAAATGTTCTACATTTGCCTTCCCAATGGAAGTGTCCAGTCCAGTAATTCAATTGTATACTTGAAGTCAATTGAAAATAATAAAATAAAACAACTAACTAAAACAAATAATTAACATAACAGATTAAAACAATTAATTAAAATAATAAATACGTGGCACTCCATATGTCAGGACTCTTGTCTGCCTCTTTTGGTTCATTTGGGTACTCTTTCATCTTGGTACTCTTGGATCCTTCTCTATAGAAGTCATCTTTTCTTTGGCATTCCGGCTATTTTGTCTTCACCTCCACCCGGAGGCAGGCATCTTTTGGTCTTCATCCAGGGGACTCCATATTCCATCGTCTCCCGTGACCTCCGGTATAAATAGTTAATGTTCTAAACCAAAATAGAAAAGAAACAGATTAAGTATATAGCACAATACTAACCACCCTTTTGCCAAAAATAAAACATTTTTTTCTGAAATTAAACACTGGTTAAAAAGAAAATAAGCATACATGAAACGACATTTTAAATTCAATGCATTTTCATTCTGCAAATCGACCATGAGCTTGCATTATATTTTTTTTTACTTTTTATATTATTTATTTATTTACATATATTACAGTGTTTATGTGCCATTATAATAATCAACTTTTTAACTTCTCTGTCACTGCCTCCTGACTGTACCCATTTATCTTATCTTTTTGTGTTGAAGGGACTTTCTGTTGTATTGTGTGCATCAGTGGGCAGCAGCCCCAGGGCTTTCTGTTTCTACATGCTCAAGCCGCCTGATCTCGTGTCTTGGATGGCATGGCTTGATCTGATTTACATGGACAAACTGCTCTATCGCTGTTTCACCTTCATTCTTCAAAATTTTATACACTACAGGAGAGATCTTATCTATAATTCGAAATGGCCCCTGCCAGGCTGCTAGAAATTTAGAATTTTTCTGTTTACTTTTTCCAAAATGAAACTTGTACACCTGCTCCCCAACACTGTATTCTCTCACTGATGTTCTTTTATCATAGTATGTCTTAGCACTGTCAGCAGCCCTTTCCAGATTTCTCTGCACAAAAGCAAATGCATGTGGCAAATGCCTCCTCAGTTCATCAATGTACTAATGAACTGTGGATGCACTCACAAGTGTCTGCTCATGTGTTTTGTATAGCAGTTGTTGTGGTAACACCATTTTCCTACATGTCAAGACCTCATGGGGGATAACACCTGTTGCTTTGGCAGGAGTTGATCTGATTGCCATCAAAACCAACAGTAAACGTAAATCCCAGCTGGAACCTGCTTCTGCCACGAATTTCTTTAAAATATCCACAACAGACCTATTGCTCCATTCAACTCCACCTGAAGAGGCTGCCCGATATGCGATATATAGTTTCCTTTTCACACCCAGTATTTGCCATACCTTACTCATTAGGGTACTTGTGAAATGACTTCCTCTGTCTGACTCAATTCTTTGTGGCAACCCAAACCTTGAGAACACATGGTTCACCAGCAACGTGGCTGCTGTTTGCGCACTACAATCTGGTGCAGGAATGCATTCAATCCACTTCGACATCAAACATACCACACTTAAAATATAACGGTTTCCCCTGCTCGACCTTTTTAAAAGGCCTACATAGTCTATTTGCAAATCTGACCATGGGAGAGTTAGGCCTCTTTTCATCAATGGGGCTCTATGCATTGGTGAAGCAGGTTTAAATTGGACTCATACTAGACACCCTCTAGTATATAATTCCACATCTTGGGACATATGTGGCCAGTAAGCATAATCCTTCAGTATCTCCAATGTTTTTTGTGAACCTCTGTGGCCTGCAGTTATGGCATCATGTGCATGGTGTAGCATCAGCCCTCTGAATGAAAGGGGTAAAACCCACTGTATCTGTCCTGTTATGGTCTCTCTAATCATGAGTCCATCTTGTAATCGAATTCGTTTTTTATTCTTTAATAGTACCCTCAACTCTTCTTTTCCCATACAATCATTTTCTGTTAAAGGGTTTTGTTCAGGATCTATCAAATGATTATAATAGATTCCCAAAATTCGATCATTCTTTTGTGCCTCAATCAAATCTTGGTCTGGCGTGTCATGGCCCCATTGCACCACTGGTTGATCTACCTCCTTTGGTGCTTTAGAACGTGTTACTGCATCAATTTGTATTTCACCCAGTAAATCATCAATAGGTAGCAATTCTCCCATCACAGCCCCAATTTTAGCCAGGTGGTCTGCCTTATCATTTCCCTCCTTATCCTCTCCTGGTGTTTTTAAATGCCCACGAATTTTTCTCCAGTATATTGTTATATCATTCTCTGACACAATTTTGTCTATGGCTTGTATCATTTTTCCATGTTTAAGTGGCTTTTTGTTGTATGTAATCATTCCTCTTGCTTTCCAGCCAGGTAAATACTCCACAAAACTATTCCGTGCATAGTCAGAATCAGTCACCAGGACAATTTCACTGAACTTTCTATCAACTGCAGTAGTAATTGCTTTATAAATGGCTGCCAATTCCGCCACTTGACTGCTCCTAGCTCCAATCCTCATCCCTATACTGGGGACTCCTTCACATTTCAACCATACATTTCCTATTCCTGACACTAATTGTTTATTACTGTCATTTTCAATGTGAAAAGCACAACCATCCAAATATACAGTTGGCAGATCCTTGCATGTGTTTTCATCAAAAGCTTTGTGTGGTGATTGTTCAAATTCCTGCCAATTAGGTTCCACTTCCATTTCATTTGATATTTGTTCAGCTGTGCAGTCATGTAAGTCAGCTAACCCTTGAGCAATTGGGCTCTTTTTATTTTGTCCATATCTCACTTCTACAGGAAAACCTTGTAATGCCAGCGTCCATGAAGGGATTCTGGACTGCGCTAGATTACCTGACCTAATTCCTTTACTCTCTAAAAACTGCAAAGGTTGATGATTTGTTTCAATAATCACCTTTTCTCCCTGAACAATGGGGCGGAAATGTGTTAGCGCCCACACAGTGGTTAATAGGGCCTTTTCACATTCATTAAATTTCATTTCAACTTGGAAAAATGCCTTACTTGCATAGGCAATTGTTTTGTGATTCAAATCATGTTTTTGTGATAACACTGCTGACATACAATGTTCAGAAAAACCTATTTCTATAAAGACATCCCTACCTTTTATGGGATATGCTAAACATGGTGCCTTTACCAGACATTTCTTCAGTTTAGCCACTGCCTCGACTGCTCTTTTTCCCATTTCCAGGGAGTATTCAGTTTAAGCAGTTTAGTCAATGGTTGAGTGATTTCAGCATAATTTTCAATGAATTTTCTGTTATAGCCTGTCATCCCTAATAAACTTTTTACCTCTTTCACATTTTTAGGGTCCTTTAGTTTTTGTATGGCCTCTATTTTTTTCTTTTGTGGATTTAGCCCATGTTCAGTCACTTCATGGCCTAGAAAGTTAACTTTTTTCTTGCACCATTGTGCTTTTTGTAAAGACACTTTGGCGCCTGCTTTCTGCAATTGGCCAAGCACATGTCTTATTTCATTTTTTATCAAGACATCATCCACGTAAACTATGGTTCCTCTTTCCGCTACATCTGGCATTGCCTTTCTCAAAAATATGCCAAATTCACTCCCACTATTGATGTACCCAAACGGAGCTCCAAGCCAGGCGTATTGAGTCCTGTCAAATGTAAAGGAAAATAAGTTCTGTATCTCCTCTGCCAATGGCACGCACCAATATCCAGAGGTGAGATCTAATGTGGTAAACACTTTTGAACCATGTACCTGCGTTAAGCCCTGATCAATGAATGGCAATGGCCATCTGGACACTGGTACTCTTTTCTTTAACTCTCTCAAGTCTGCACATAGCCGCCATTGACCATTTGGCTTTAACACACCCAAAATAGGTGTATTGGATGTGCTATGAATGGGCCTGATGATTCCCTGCGATTCCAAATTTTTGATAATCTCTGCCAATGATTCTAAACATGCCAGCGGTAGTCTATACTGGCGTACAAACAATGGACTTCTGCTACACCCTTCTGGTAGTGTGGCCACATGTAAATCAGTTAAACCACAATCATAAGCATCTTTTGCAAATACATCCTTAAACTCCATAAATATCTCCCTCAGATTGTTTCTATCCTCATTGCTGTCACACGCATCTGCTAAGGAGATCTGCTCTTCTACCATTTTGGAAAATTCTGGAAAATCTTCTGGTAAGGGAATCTCTGCGCTTTCCTCTAACTGTGTGGCTGTGTCTTTTTGTAAAGCTGCCACTTTTAGATATTTTGGCATATCAGCTTCCACTTCAATGGGCTGATTTTCTGTTTCATTTTCATTTAAATTAAATATTATGCAATCCTCTTGATGGCAGCACACTGTCTCATTTGAATCATAAGGATACACAGAATGAATTTTAAATATTCCTTTGGGCTGAGAGTCCAGGTGTTCTGGCATCTAACCCTTGGCATCTACATACTTTTCAGGGATATTTCCAATCACCATGTTATTTAAATCTGCCGTATAATGTGATTTTTGTATGGCCATTCCTAATGGGGAGTTTTCCTCTAAATGAATATCCTGACAACCTTTATTATTTACCATAATTTTTACAGATCCTTCACCAATATCTACCAATGGAGTGTATTCATAATCCAGACCCTGCTGTTTTATGGATTCATTCAGGCACACAAATGCATCAGAATCTTTCATCTGCTGTCCATTTCTGCACTTCAGTGTTATTGCAACCTGTTTGGTGAATGCAGGAATAATAGTATCCTTCCTCATCTGTAATTCAACTGCATATGGGACCAGCTGCGTGCAAAGAAAATCTCTTCTTTTGTCTTCAAATTCAGGTGCAGGCCCACCTAGGCGTGACCATATCTTTTGATTAAGGAAATCTAACACCATGCACATCCTATGCATGATGTCGTTGCCCATGTAAAAGTCATTTTGTGCTCCACTCACTATCCACACATTATGGTGAATTGTTTTTTGTCCAATGTTAATTTTCAGCATGCATCTGCCTGCAATTCGGTTTTCAAAGTCTGGACTGTCCAAACCAGAGACATATTGCTAATTAATTCTAAATTTCGGGATCTCCTCCCTCTCCATCATTTTTTGCAATTATTTCTCATTAATGAAACTCCTTTCCTCTTCAAGCGCTAAAGTGGCTTTTATTGTTTTCAAACAGTCATTTATACCAACATGAACCCATGGTTGCTCATGCTCCATGTGTATTTCAGCAAGAGTGGTAATGTGTTTTTCTGAATCTATTTTAGGAGCAATATTCTGCTTGATTGTTTTCTCTTTTAAATAAAAACGTAATGTGTGCTCATCTATGGCAGTCTGCCAATTTTTCCTTGGGTCCAAGTAGATTTGTACAGGTAGTTTTTCATTGTCGCTCTGCATTTTGTCTTGACACATCAATATAACAGTGATACTAGGTATGCAACTATTCTGGAGATATACCTCCACTGCATCATTTGTTTTGGCAATGGTGTGACATTCATTTATGTTGCTGTTTTGTGATTTTAGTTTCTTAGGCCTCAATGGTTTTTTGGTTAAGGACCACAGCACTCCGTTCACCCCATCTATGAGAGGAGACAATCTTTTCAGGCAATCTGTCCCCATCAGAAATGGAATTTCACAAATAGATGTGATGAATACCTCTTGCTTCATTCTGTGCTTTCCTATTTTTATGTCAACCTCAGTTACACCTATGATGGGCACCTTCTCCCCATTAAAGTTATGCACTGGACCTTGATTTTCCTTCACTTTGATCTGACTCTGTGGGGGTCTCCCTTCATTGATACTCTTTACCAGCTCCTTGGACATAATTGTGGCCTGTGCGCCAGTGTCAATCATAGCAAATGTGTGGCATTTTTCTGCTACAGTGATGTGTGCATAATATCTGTCCTCAACTTCCTCTAATACACATAAGAAGTGTGAATACTTACTGATTTCAGGGCTCACCTTTCTCAGGACTTTTTCACTTTTGGCTAAGCACATTGGTAAATGGAAAGACATTTTTCCCTCCTTTTTACTCATTTCTGCGCGAGAGACTTTATTCATTTCTCCATGATCAGAGGTTTTTTGGAGTGTGGCCACTGTTCGCCCATCCATCTGGGTAACATCAGAGACCACATTACAACTTTCCAACTGAACATCTGTAACAACATCATTCAGCAATTTATCATTGTTTAATTCTGTGCATTTGTGATCATTCAGTGTGATACCAGCCCTTTCAGCCTCTTCAAAAATATGTGGCTCAAATAATTCTTCAGATGATTGACCTGTACCCTCCTTTTGAGTATTTCCCTTTTCTGCCTGTGTTTGGTCATTGTTTTGCTTGCCCAGGGAAGGAGCTATAGCATACCCACGTACTGCCTGTTCACTGGTATTCCCCATGCATGAGTTATTTTTCTTAAATCTGTCTCTTTGTTCTTTTGGAATTTCCGGTGTTTCTTTTTTATTTGCACAAATCTTCAATGTTTGATTTAGTTCTAGGTTAAACCGTACCTCTTTTTTTAGAAGTATTTGCATTTTCTGTTACATGTTCATTTATTGGTGCTTTCACTTTTAAATCATTAGGCATCTCAGAGTCATTATGCAAAATTACATCAGGGCAATCTGTCTTTTTGGCACTGCAGGTGTCATAAGTACTTAGTCACTTCTCAGAAGCCCCCCGGTCATTGCTAGGGCCATCTTTAGATGGTTGTTTTTGTGCTGTATAGAGCTTTCCTATTTGCTCAGCTAACATTTTCACTTGGGTCTCAAGGCACTGGAACCTTTCCATCTCTCTAGAATTCTCTTTCTGTGGCCTAGGTCGATATTGGTTGTTTTCCCCCTGATTGGATCTACTCTGATACCTCTCAGGTGATTGATGTTTGTTGGGATGGTTTCTGAACTCTTGATTCATTTGTGGAGGGGAGCGGGGTGCACCCATCCTTTGATTATAGTCCCCTGGTAGGGAATCATTGTACTGACGTGGATTGTAGTCCATGTTTTGCCTCATGTCCTGTCTCTCAGATTGTGGGTACTGGCCCCTATGTTGATTTCCATTATCAGTAAATCGATCCACATATCGGGGTCTATCCTGATTACAATATATCATGGTGTTGGGATCAAATCTGCTCTGTGTCCCCAATGTCTGGTAGGGACCATCATTTCTTTGATCTTGATTTTGTCTCTGGTTATTGTTCATACCTGACATATCAGGCCGATATCCTACCCGGGGTCTGTCCCCTAAACACCTAGGACTGATGTAGCTCTCCCTATTACTAGGATCATGTGATTGGAACATTGGTACAGGAAAGGGCGATCTTTGTTGATTACCCCTTTGTTCAGGTGTCACATTATTTTTACCTTGGCTTTGAGCAGACTCAAGGGACATTTTGGCTGACCTGATTTCCATTACTGTGGCTGAGGGTTCTTTAGATTTAGGTCTAGTATCTATCATTTTATTACTTTCTCTACCCTGACAATAGAGTACCTCATATAGTTTTGTGCTTTGATGTACAATCCATTCAAGGGACTTGTCACGGTCAAATTCACGGACCAATTGGCATATGATGTCTTTCTGTGGCCCATAGAAGTATGCAGTTTTAAACTCATTGGAATTTTGGTCAAAAGATACATCAAAGCGAGAAAATGCTCTTTTTAAGTCTTGTAAAAATTGGCGAGGGGATGTATTAGGCCCAGCAGTGATTGTGTAAGCAACTTTCTTTGCCTCCTGCAATGACTGAAAAGGAGAAAAATGACGCCTAATTTCTTTTTCAAACTCCACCCATGTCATATTCTGCTGTTCATTTAATCCCCTTATGATGCTGGCCATCGGGGCATCTAAAGTTAAATGAAAATATTGTCTGTACTGTTCCTGAGGTATCTGGAGTGCTTTAAAAATGTCATGAACCGCTTCTAAGTGATCCTCAATGCAGCATTCACCTCCCTTTTTAAATGGTTTGATCAGGGCTTTAATGGATTTCATTATTTTTATGGGGCTACTTATTTCATTGCATGGGATTGTACTACTTTGTGATTCAATCCTGGTTTCAGGTGTATGGGATTGGTGGCTGCCCCCAATGGGAGTATCAAATCCCCCAAGGGCGCGCAACCAAGTTCAGTCACCGGCCCAGTCACTGGAGCACTAGCTCTTTGGGCAGAACTAGAATTCACCTCCACTCCATTGAATGTGGTACCCCGCCGCCTCTCCTGGGACCTGGGAATGCACATTTGATGTTCTAAGTCCTTACACTTTTTAAGGAGTCTGTTTGCTTCCTTTTGCAAATAGTTGTTTTCATCACTCATCTTATTAATCACCTCTTGCATGTCGCACATTTGCATTTGGCATTCATTGAACTCTTTATTTCTCTTGTCTCTTACTTGAGTCATTTTAATCATTTCTTGTTCTGCACTCTGGAGATCACATTCTTTTTCACAATGTTCTTTTTGTAAAATCTGCATTTCTGAAAGAACCTCATCTTTATCCTGTCTAATGTGGTCCACTAAGGCTTTTAAGTGTACCAATTCTTGCTCACTATCCTCAAATTGTTTCTTGCTTTTGGATAACTGAGCATCAAAGCCTCTGCATTTTAATTGCATGTCTTTTTGGCATACATCCAATTCTGCTCTTACATTTCCTGATTTTTACTTGCCCCATCTAATTCAGTCTTTAACCTGTTAATTAGCTGGGTATCATTTTCCTGCATTCGCAGGGACCTATTCAAAATAAACCATATTTTGCCGCAAAGCCATATTAAACAGTCTTTCTCTGCACTTATATCGGCTGCATTCAATAATCTTGTAAGGCAGATCTGAATTATGCTGCCTTCTGCAAAAATATTGTCTAGTTTTTCTTTCTGCACCTCACCCTGAATGTGGTCACGCCATTCTAAGGTATTGTTCGACGACCACGTCCCATGTGCAAACAACTTTGCCTCTAAATATTGCACTATGTCTGAAAATGTGGTTTCCCTTTGTGACATTCTGAAATTCGTTTTTAGTGGCACACTGCTATTATAAAATGGGTTCCCTTTAAAGTGCAAATGGCAGTGTGAGACACGCTTGCCACGCCCAATAGGTACTCTATGATCACTTTCCCGGCCTGCAACGCACCATAAATATGTTGGGTATTTTGTGTACATTTGGGGCCTGGCGGTATTTTCTTACCGCCGAAATTTTTTTTAGTAACAATCACTCCTTGTATTCAGATTGGGCCATGTACAACAATAATACAGTGGGCATGCATTATTTCAGCACACAGACCTATTTAGATGGCATGCGCGGTTGGTATGTATGTATAGTGATGAACATAATTCCTTTGGTTTATTTGTGACCCCAATATCCAGACCCCTTGTTTTGTTTTGATTTTTCATGTGATCACTAGAGAGACCTCAGGCCTACTTTTCAGAAATACCACATCTTCAGTTTTAGTGTGCCACCATGGGCGATTCCCACTGAATTATTTACAACAGTGAGCTATATGTGGTAATTTTCACTACCTCATATACGGTAGTGAACTATATCCCGGGCCTCCCTTTTTGCCAACTCATAGACCTCCGGCAGACTACAACACACACAGTTATTTATAATTGCTCATACTGAATGACATTGTGCACACACTGAATGGCTGCAGCCAAATCTTATTTTTAGCTACCTTGAAAATGACAATTGCACTGTCTAAACATCTCCCCACATCATCAGCACTTAATTGGTAAATATAAAACACACCACCCGTCTGCTTTCAGATATTTTTGTGTATTATAAAAGTTGCATTTAAACACGATCTCACTCTTTACAAAATAAATGAAATAGCACAGTAACAGCGTTATTTGTGATACAATGAAAAAAGAGTGGCGGAGACAAGAATTCAATTTGCAACATTAAACACGTGGGTAAAGCACAGGAATCTCCTTTCCTACACTGACTGAATATTCTCGTACACACTCAGCCCCCACACCTCAGCGAGATAATTACCAGGCTTATTCAGCATGTAACTTCTTTGGCTGTTCGCCTTCTGGATGGGTTCACCCAGCAAGGACAAGCATCTGCTGTCACTCGAACTGGGACTTCTTGACTGGAAAAGCCAGTCTCTGCAACCAAGTTGAATCTGTTTTAGGAATCAGGCATCCCCAGCTGTCAACCCCGTCCTTCTTCGAGCTGTGTCCAGATGTCTCCCCTCGCTCCTTCCTCGAGATTAAACAAAAAAAACTCTGGTTCCCTCCTACCAAAGGATCCTAACCAATAAAATTCTATCATGCCCTAACCACCCTCTGTACACAATGGCTTGACTTATACAGTTGCAACTGTAACCAAACTGATTTCCTGCTTATTCGAAGTCTTTGCTTCCTGCAGTTACAGTGGACAGAGCACAGAAAGGCAAAAGAAAAAAAAAACTTGAATGTGTGTTTAAAACTGATTTTCAGAGTAGGCCTCATTTTGCAGTGAAGACACATTCTTTTATTAATGAGTTATAATTATTAGTCTTGTTAGTGAAATTAGTTTGTTAATTACCAAATGTGTCTCTTGCAACATAGGCATTTCAGGTGAGAAATGGTGTGCATTTTGAAGGTACAGATGTGTGCTTTTAACTGTGAAAAATGTATTTGCATTTTATATGTAAAAATCGTTTTTGACCGAATAACCTGCCCTTACTTATATGTCCATGTTACACTGGCAACACATAGCTTGAAACAACTGCATCATAGCAATGCACCAAACCCATGCAGTGGTGCTGCATAAAAAAAACATGCTACACATTTATCCTGTGCAGTGGTGCTGTACTCTGTGGTCCCAAAACACGCTAAACACTCCTACATATCTATCAGACCCATATATCTCTTTAGCAAGGACAATCCCCCCAGATTTCAATGGGTCTAAATATGGGGCATTTACATACACCGATGATAAGGCTCTGCTGGACCTAACACACAGGGACCTTCAAGAGTCTTTAAATTATTCAGCCAATTTTTTTAAGGAGCATAATCTCAAATTGAACCTGGAAAAAACTAAAATAGTTCAATTTGGCAACTACTATAAGAAGTGTATATGGGCAATAAATACTGTAAACATTGCAGTGGTCAATACTTACAATAACTTAGGAATTTTCTTTCATCAGAGTGGTACCTGGTCGTACCATATCAAAAGGACGATAAAATGAGCACAGACGGGCCTCAGAGGGTTGACACGTTTTTACTATAAGTATGGAGGCAAAAGACTGGACAAATTCTTAAGGGTCATGGACATAAAAATACACACATCCGTATTGTATGGGTGTGAAATATGGGGCTACACTGACTGCACAAGGATCAACATGGTGCAGAATGAATTTCCAAGGAATATAGTAGGGATTGGCCCTAGTGTACAGGGGCCACTGTTCGAGCAGAACATTGCGTTAATAGCATAGCAGTTCTAGTAGAGCGTAAATTATTGGAATTTTATCTTAAAACCAATATATTTGATACCCCAAACCCTATTAGGTGTAATGTAGCTCAGGAAACACTCTTTCCAGCCCAAGAAAAATATACATGGTACAAATATGGTAATAGATTGATAAACAAGTGGGGCATCGATCTTAACCAAATTAACTCCCAAGCCAAATTGAAGATCGCTCTTAGGGAAAAGGCTATCAGACTCGAAAATACTATATCCTCTCTCCCATTGATGTCCTTTTATGTTGCCTTGTGGCAAAATATCTGTGAGAGAGGTGCTATAATCTCCCTGAGATCCCCTTTGGACAGAAAAATAATGCTAATGGTCAGACTAAACTTTCTATATCTATGTTTGTTTTGTTTCTGTTTGATATGCGTAGGAAATCATGTAAATCTTCCCATGCATATTCTGCACAACTTAATGTAACAAACCAAGTGGGTGGGCCAAGGTTTCTTATCATACAACGTACATCTCTGTGACGTCGGAACCAGTACTCTTTAGTACCATGCATGTTTGCTAACAGATTTGTAATGCTTGATTGTAAAACCTCATCTTTTTCTTGCTCTTTTTGTAGTAATTGCGTAGCTGACATATTTTGAAAGTGGGTACCTGATTTCAATGTGTGTGCAACTCCGGAGCATAGAGTTGCTAGTTCACTTTCAAAGAGTAGGTGGAATAGGTATTCCACATTTTGTCTAAATCTGGGATCTTCAGAATACATTCGTAACAAGTGGTATTCTGATGCTGTTATCTGTGTGGGTCTTTCATCGTACATTCCTCCTTTCTCAGTAGGAAAGAGTAGAGGAAAAGCATGTGCTTCTATAATTTTTCCCATATGCTGATTGGTGATCCTTTGGTTTGTCCCATTTGGTATGTTTCTAGTGCATCATCTATGGTGTCATTAGAGTGTAATGGATGAATTGTATAATGGTCTAAAATATGGGATACTGTAGCATAATCTAGAAGTTCAAATTGACCAGTTTCTGTTGACTCTTGAATTATTTCAGTCGTTTCCCTCAGGTTTCCTTCAATATTTATTTCTTTGTAGTATTTATTGTTGTCTTTTAGATATTGCAAGGCTTGTCTAACTTTATGCAAGTCTACGAGTTGACAAATGTTGTTGTCTTTTGTAGGTACACCATTTACTAAGACAATTAAAGATTGTTCTATTGGACGTTGCACTCCTAGAGTGTGTACATTTTCTTTCAGATCTAATGGTAAATAAACTAATTTGCCACAAATGCCTTTCACTAATTCTGAGGGAGGTAATTTTGCTGTTTTTGTTTGAAGGCGTATGATTGCTAGAAATTAATGCACTGTTTGAATTATCATGCTCTCATATAAATTGAGTTGTTGCAAGGGTTTCGGTAGTGGGAATAATTCTAAGTTATTTGTGATAGCATGTGAAGGAGTTTGGTTGTTGTCAAGTTTTGAGTGCAGTAACTGCAAAGTATTAATGGGACATATATTTCATATTTGTTTTCTGCTATAAGGTAGAGAGCTAATTCAAACCTTTTGGAATCTTCATTGTCTTCTATTTTGTATGTTATGTCTACAGTTTTTGTTCTACTTTTATAAAAAGTTCTGCGGCAACACACACACACATGGTTTTGTACTTCAGCGGATGTACTTTTAAATTTTAGTATTTATTTTTTGTATCCTAGTCTGTTGTAAAGCTATTACATTTTGTAAGTGGCTTTCACTTCCAAAATATTTTCTCTGGATATGCTCTATTTCTTCGAGTAGGTCTTTGGCTGTACCATGTAGAAGATTGTTATTTAAATTGTCTAATGCTAAAGCTGGACTTTTAGCATAGTACAGTTTATGGACTAGATTTCTTATAGTTGAATGATGTGTTGATATTATTTTGATATGATGGAAGGTGCTTTTGCAATTAGGTCCTGAAATGCAGGCTAACGAATGTCGTTGTAGTCCTGTGTGTTTGCACACTGGACAGGTATCATATTTTGTAGAAGTTTCATTTTGAATATGTCTTTGCCTTTTACATATTGATTGTGGAACTGGCGTAAAGATTTGACAGATTTTTTGTCAATGTTACACATTGACGTGCACAGCCATTTGTATACTGAACGTTTTGGTTCAGTCTGATGGAGAGGTGATACTGAGTTTTCTGGGGATATTTTTGTGAGCAGCGTTTCTTGTTCCATAATGGTATTATTACATTTTTCATACCCTTGTCCACTGCTATGTATGGCAATTGTGTTTGCTTGCTTTTGTTTGTATGCATGCTTCTTCATTGAAATATGTTACTGTGCTCGTGGTGTGACTCCATTCACCTCCACAGAGATTTAAGAAGTCATTTTTATTGAAATTTCATTTATTGAGAAGTCTTTTCTGTAATTTAGTAGTTAGTTTTGTTAGTGGTTTCATTCTGTTTAACACTAAAATAAATAACTTCCTTTTGAGAAGGATTGCACTTTCTATGAGAGCTTCTAAGATTAATTTTCTATGGTAGGTTTTAAGGGTTGTACATGATTTCTCTCCTGTTTTTATAAGATTATGAAGGACTTTGTGGCGGAACATTTTTGTAAAATATGTTTTTTGGTATGGTTACTTGCCACTACATCAAGATTTCTAGGAGCAGTGTTAGTAGTAGTGGTAGCTGAAATCTTGTTAATCACTTTCTGTTTCGTTTTACATTTTGAAAGAGGAGGCTTGTTTTGTTTCACTTAATGACTCTATTAGATCTTTTGTTTGAGCTTTTTGTACAAATTCTGCTAGAGATGGATGCATATTTTGGACACTTTTGTTTTCATTTGCTTTACTTCTGCGTTGCTTTCTACAGACTTGCTTTTTGGTAGGCATTCGTTGGGGTCTGTTGAATAAAAAGAAGGTATGGGTTGGGCTGTTCTGTAATGTATGTGTGCTGTGTGCATGAGTGTCTGAGTATGATGGCAAGGATGTATGTGGTGGTGTGTGATTGTGCATTGGGCAGCTACAACTAGTTGGGAAGGCTATTCTTGTATTTGTGTGTTAGTATACTGGGGTTCAGATGACAGTAGAAAGTAAGCTATTGGTGAGGAGAAGCGCTAAAACTAAATCTAATGGTATAGAATTAAAACAGTTCTTTGTTCTGCAATACTAACATTCTAAGGGCTGAGTTGTGTAATTTCTGTCGAAAAACAGGAATTTGTGCGCCTTTCTGCCTGCAAATCCTTGTTTAACAAATGGGGATTTGTGGGCAGAATGGTGCACAAATCTCAGTTTTTCGGTGCACGAATTCCACAGTGTGTTTGAGTAACAGTAAGAATATTATGGTAGAATTTTACTTACTTTTTTTTTGGAATGAGCAGGTTTCTTCTGAGTTATTGTTTGTACTTCAGATGCTGCTGCTTTTCAGGAGAGTGGTCTTCATTGCAATTGTAAAAGAAAGAAGTTAGTAATTTTGTGTGTTTATAGCACTGATGTTAATTTAGACGTTGATTTTTATATTTTTGTAGTAGTATTCTTGTTTGATAACACAACATTGTTTCCTTTGACTATGTGCAGCCTTTATATTTTACTTACAATATGTTAGTTCATCATGGTTTGCAAATGAGTAGAATACTAAGTGTATGAAAATCACTTGGTTTGTTAAGGCTGTTATTGCATGTTAGGAGATAGAAGAAATAATGATATACTTATTTTGCAATTTTTATAAGATAAATGGCAGAAACTGTATAGAAAAGCATAGAATGTATGCATTTGTGAAGGTGTGGGTAATAAAGCAGAATGATGTGATGTACAGGCAGTGGTGTTATTTCAGATGGGAGCTTTTCAATGATAGTGTCTATCTGTGTGAGTGTATAGAGATGCATGAACTTATTCTGGCTGTGTGTAATTTTATAATACACTACTAAGTGTTTTTCTACAAGTATACTGTTAATTCTCCCATCTTTTAATATTATCATTTTTTGATAGTTGTATGTGTAAAAAACAAATTTAGATAGCAGACAGGTTTGGAAGAGACAGTTCATTAAAGCAGATGGGAAAAATAATAGTGAGTTCATTTTATAGGTTATACAGGTTAAGTGGCAGATACTCTGTTTATATGTATTTATAAGAGTTGTACATGTACTCTGCATAAAATATGCATACCTGTAGTTTGTATTCATGCATGTCGATATGCATGCAGCTGCAAGTAGAAATCTTGGAGACTTGTACAGTAGTTTTTATAGAACTCTGATGATGGAGGTAGATGTAGAGGTCTTGGATGTGATTGGTGGATGGTTATGTGACTGCTTAGCTTTATCCAATGAGGGAATGGCACAGAGAGGGAAGTGGAAAGGGTAGAAGGACTGTCCAAGAGTTATGCGCTCCGCAGACACCACGGCTGTCCGTGGACAGGGCGTGCCACTTCCGTGGTTTTCCAGAAAATTCCGCATGGAAAGGGGACTGTAGGGATTAGCCAATCAGGTGTTGAGGTTGTGGATTTGTGTTGAAAGGGGCTGTGTGTAGTGAAGATGGCAGAGGTGGAGAAAGTCAGGGTGTTGGTGGTTGGAGATGTGTGTGCATGGTTTACAGCAGTATGCAAACAATTTTGATGTTAAAGAAAGGGAGGTGGTGTGGAGGACTGTGCCTGATTGCAATGTGCAGGGAATTGTAAAAGTTTGTGAAGATATGGCAGGATGAACAGCCCCCATGTGGTAGTTTGGCACTGTGGTGCTTTGCATTTGGGATATGTCAGTTCCCCTACTTTGTTGGTATATATGGAACACTTGGTTCAAGCAGTAATGAACATCCTTCCAATGCCAAAGTAATTTTTTTCTGGATTAGTACCTAGGGCAATATGGGACAATAGTTCTGTTTTCTGTCCTCAGCAAAACATTACTAGGTGTGCAATCAACTGAGGAATGTGTACTTTCATGCTTGGAGCTGGTATGTTCTTCTGTAATAATGAGAATATTGATTCCAGTAATGCTGTTTATTTTAAAGAAGATGGCATTTCTTTATCTTTTATGGGAAATGCCATGCTGTTTTGGAATGTAAGGGTTGCTTTGGAGAAGGTTATGTGAAGATTTTAGGAGTAAAGTAAGAAAAAAAATACAAACTAACAGGTGTCTGTCAAGCAACTGCAAAAACAAAAACGACAGCTCTTTTCCAAGCCAACCTCAAAGGGGAAATGGGGCACACTATTTAAATTTAAATTCACCACACCCAGATTTTCGATATGTCCGCCGTCTTGGCGGTAGTCCGTGGACAACGCGTATTACATACAGGGATTTTGGGGTGGAGAGGCATGCAAATGAGAAAGAGTAGAGCAAGGGATTGGTCAATTCAGTTTACTGGGTGTTTTGTTTAAGGAGAGTTTGTCAGGAAGTCTTTTTCCTGAGAGATAGCTATGGCTGTGTGTTTTAGAAAACAGATTATCTGGATTTTGGGAGACTCATGGATACATTGGTTGGAGGCACATGCAGAACGCTGTGGAGTAGCTGCAGATCTTGGATTCCCTCATGTGGAAGTGCACTGGGATGGAGTGCGTGGAATGAAGTGGCTGGACTTGGTACCTCTCTGTGCTACTTTGGAGACACAGCATCATCCAGACATAATTATAATTCATTGTGGAGGGAACAGTTTAGGACATGTGTCTGGAATTTCTCTGCAATTTGCAATGAAAGAAGGACTTGGGAAGGTCATGGACATGTTTCCAAATTCCCAAGTAATTTTCTTCTCGTATTGCGCAGAGAGAAATGTGGCTGCGTTCTTCTTCATTTGGTCCACAAATGGAGAAAGTGAGGCGCAATGTCAATAAGTCTGTGCCTTTGGCATGACCTCTTTTCACAATGAAAATATTATGTTTAGTAGCACTTACATTTTTCACAGAGATGGAGTCCATCTTACTTATGCTGGCTATCAGATTTTTCTGAGAAATGTATAAAATGCATTGCAACCTTTTTTGGAATTACAGCCATCCATTTTGCAGTAGGTATTGACCAATTGAAATTTTTCAAACACAAACAAACACCACCACTTCCTCCCAGAGAAAAGTGCAATGATTATGATAGGGCAGAACCCCAAAATTGTATATGTCCGTGAACTCTCTGCGGACTTCTAAAAAATGCACAAGGCCCTGCTCCATTTATTTGCCACTTCTATTTTTAAACTGTGAAAGGTGGCTCTGAAAGGAGCCTTTTTTGGGGGGGGGGTTTGTTGTTTTATATTTTGTTTTGTTTTTTAAAGAGGACATACTAGGAAAGGAGGGAAAAGGAGAGTAAGGAAGGGACACCAACCATGGGGATAAGAAAGGGCAGGTGGAGAGAGGAATATGTAGGGTGGGCCTTATTTAGGTAGGTAGCAGACCTTCTCATGCTCTGTGACTGCAGTCTCAAAAGCATTCTGAAGACTCTCCCCCCTGCAGAGTACTGCGTCGCAGTACATACACAATATTGTGACCCTCGAAAGGTAAGGGTCAACAGCATCATGGATGTCCTGTGAGGCAGCTGGGGGGATATGCTGTCCCAAATGAGTGTCTTTTGTGGTGACAGGAGCAGAAACAGAGGATGTTGTAGAGTAACTCAACCTACTATGTTTATCACAAGGTACAGCCTTGCAAACTGCCCTACCGTGGAACAACCTTAGGTGTTGCTTCATGGATGTCGTACCAAAGCTGTACGAACCGGGCCTCCCACTCCTCAGCACCATTTTGCACTGGTTGCAGGTGACCTTGTTCGCATGTGCTTTTGGCACATTACCATGAATGGTTAACAACCGCCACACCCAAGACTCACGGCGAGTGCTGGTAGTACTGGTAGTAGGGACTTCCACTACCTCATCCTCTTCATCCTCTTCATCCTCCTCCTCTACATCCTCACCCCTGTTCCCCTCTTCAGACCCTTAGGACGTGGTGGTGGTGGTGGAGGGGGTGCTGATGCTGAGGTTGAAGCAATTCAAGATGCCATCAGGAATCAGGAAGAACCGCAGCAGAAGCAGGAAAAACTGGTCAATTTGTTAGGTTACCCTGCAGTGCTGTAAAGGCAATGCTCTGTCAGGTATCCATAAGCACAATGAGGATCAGCTCTGGGGTGTGTCCTTTTATAGGGGTGCTGGTGCGTGCTTCGCGGACAGACGTGCTGTCCGCGGACAGATCAAAGACCCCAAAAAGGCTCAAAAAGTTCCAAAAAGTATGTAGAAAGCCAAGGTAATTGTCTGGGACATGTGCAATGGTGAATTTTTAATGTAAAATACTTTGAATTTTCCAAAAAAGGACTTTTAAAATGTTCAGGGACCCGTACAGTGTCCGCAAATCAGGACACATGCTTAGCGTGGGTGCGGTCACATGATGGCGTCGCGAACACGTCCGCTAATGGGACGGGTGTCCGCAAACACCAGATGCGTAGGAACGGTTGTGCACACTCATGTGGGTGATCTACGGACAGGGTTCAGGTCCTCAAACTAACTAAAAGTGTGACACACGTGAAACGGACACTTACGGACAGTTGCGATGTTCGTAGGACTTATGGGTGTGGTGCGCATGTGTTTAGATGTTCTACAGACAGACGGACAGTTATAGGCCCTCATTACAAGTCAGGCGTTAAGGGGTTAACAGCGCCGTAAAGAGCGTCAGCGCCGTTAAACCCTTAACGCCTGATTCACACTTTAACGCCTGCTTTTTCCAGGCGTTAAAGTCCAAGGCGCTAAGCGACCTTGGTGCTAATTACAGCACCGTAATTTACGGTGCCGTAATTAGCGCCTTCCCCATCCCCATTATGCCCTATGGGGCAAAAATGGGAATGGGGAAGGGCAAATGGTGAATGGGGAATTACCGCCCCACTCACCTTGGAATGGGGCGATAATTCCGCCATCCACCATGGCGGAATCCGGCATGGACCATGGTGCTAATAGCACCATGGTCCACCGCCTGACTTGTAATGAGGGCCCTAGTGTCCTTAGGACCCTCCATTTTTGTTAATTGCAGATATTCCGGTCACCGAGTGTGTTCTATGAACAGTTCTGTGTTGCTTGCAGACAGTACGGACAGGTATAGTGTCTTTGGGACACCTCCATTTTGGTTAATTGCGAACATTCCAGACACCGAATGTGTTCTAAGAACAGTTCCAACTTGCATGCGGACAGTATGGACAGGTATAGTGTCCCTAGGACACCTCCATTTTGGTTAATTGCAGACATTCCGGACACCGAGTGTGTTGTAAGAACAGTTCCATGTTGCTTGCGGACAGTTTGGACAGGTATGGTGTCCTTAGGACACCTCCATTTTGGTTAATTGCGGACATTCCAGACACCGAGTGTGTTCTAAGAACAGTTTCGTCTTGATTGCGAACAGTGCGGACAGGTATAGTGTCCTTAGGACACCCCCATTTTGGTTAATTGCGGACATTCCAGACACCCGCGCTGTCCGCAGACACCTTAACTGCTTTTAAAAAATAAAAGACACAAAGGACTGAATTAAACCACACATAATATTTTTTTTATTATATACAGATATAAAATTTATGAAAGAGACAGGGAAGCAAAAACTGACACAAATACAGGGGAATTAGGGATTTGGAGAGGATGGATGAAGGGATGGAATTCTCATCATAACGTTTTCCTTGGTGGTGGGGGTTTGGGGCTAGTTGACTGGGACATGGAGAGGGGAAAAAAGGAACATGTGGGACAATGATATTTAATTTTTTCTTTTATGTGGTCCTCAACAAAATGTTTTAAAAGATTGAAATTTCCCATAAGCATATCCATTGTTTGTTCCATACGCTGCAGAGTATTTTGTAATGTCTCTTTTGCTATATTATTTTCAATGTTTGTATGGTGTGTCAAAAATATATATATATTTTAAGTGCACATAAAATAATGATTATTAATTTGCTTATATAGAGACGTGTCTACCATTAGTATCACTGTCTTCAGTCATTTCAACACGTGGGAAATTTTCTTGAAGCCATTCCAAAGTACTGGACATTTCTCTATAAAAAAAAATATATTACTTTTAGTGTACCTAATACAGTAAGTTTAGAAATATATAAGAAAAATGAAGTTTACTTACTATTTTCTGGTAAATTGTGTTCTTACTGTTGTGTAGGTTTGTTGTTGCTCCTAGCTGTGCAGTTTCTGTGAGGTAATTATGTTGGCAGCATATCTTTTTTGTTTTGGTATATTCCATTTTAGTACATATTCTATTTAAATGGACGGTTGATGTGTTACATATATAGGTTCCACTTCTTATTTATTATTACATATAATGTGTTTATGTGCTGCTTTTTGATCTTTTTCAGTGTTTATATTGCATGATAAAAGAATTTAAGATACCCCCTGAGATTTGGATAGTGTTGATGTTGTCTGCATCTGTCCGCGGACATACGCACAGTCCGCGGACATCAAAATCACTAGCTGGAGGTTCAGTATGTTCTATGTTACATGTATATAAAGTAAGGGAATCCTAGTAAACATCTAACAAATTCACACTATGAATATTTATATTCAGTAAAGTAAAATTTGATAAAGGGAGGTTATGGTTAAGTTACGCTATTAAAAACCTATGAAATTCAGTAAAAAAACGTTGTTAAAGGGCGATTATGATTAAGTTGCGCAACTAAAAACCTATGAAATTCAGTAAAAAAAACGTTGTTTAAGGGACATTAGTTCAAAGTAAAACCAAAAAAACCCTGAAATTCGCTAGTTATGGTAAGCTAAGCAACCATAACTCGCGCCACCACCGTGCATTGCTAAGACTAACACCCAGGACATCAAAGATGACATCACGAATGCCATTGATGGCATCACTGATGACATCACATGTGCATTTACTTTCCATGAAAAGACTAAAGATCCACACAAATTAGTGCATCAGAATATCACTCTTTATGAATGTATTCTGAAGGCCCAAAATTCAGACGAAATGTAGAATACATTTACCACCTCCTCTTTGAAAGCAAACTAGCAACTCTATGTTATGGAGCTGCACACACATTAACACGTGTTCTAATTTCTTGAACATGTCCGCTACCCAACTGCTTCAAAAGATAAAAGACAAAGATGATGTTTTGTAATTAAATATGACAATTTTCTTGGTCAACATGTGTGGTACAAAAGAATATTGGTTCTGACATCACTCTGATGTATGCTGTTCACTATAGAACCTAGCCCCACCCACATAGTTTGTTACTTTGAGTTGTGCAGAATATGTATGGGATGTATTGCATGACTTCTTACATACTGCAAACGAAAATAAAGATGAAATAGATATAAAAACACAAGTAGAACTCTGTTCTCTTGACCCTGTGAATGTATCAAGGTACATTGCAATACTGCACTTCATCTGCAATATGAAACACTTGTGTATGGGTGTGATATAAATAAACTATCATATCATGTCATATCAATACAACTGCCCCTCCAATTGGGGAAGTGTAACACTTTTTTGGGAGAAAAGATGATCAATCCAGAGGAGCATCACAGATCCACATGCTTTTTGGGATAAAAGATTCTCCCAAATTTGGCCATGACAGTGATGTCACTGTTTTACAATTTATAGATAACTACATTACCTGTGACATTAGTGAAAAGAAGAAGTATTATTAGATGGCCATGACTCATTTGAAGCTGCATTCAATGCAAATGAAAGCAGTATAACAAAGGTCAATTTCAAACAATGCAAACAAATGTTGGCAACTGAAAGCCAACAAGAGGAAGAAATGTAACTTCTACTAGATAAAGACACTCCGGAAGGCAATCAACCTTCTTGTACAGGAACCACTTGGAGAACCACTCATCCCAAATGAAGATGAAATACCAATGACCGAGGTAGATAATACCATGTATCAATATAAACAATCTGAAGAAGACTTGTCATTGCTCAAATCACAGCTAAATGATGAACAACTCACCAATTATCTAGAAGTCACTGAGGAAACGGAACATGGTTTTAAACATGAAACTAAAATTTGTATATTTATAAATGATAAACCTCTGCTCCTGTATATAAGTGGTGAAGCTGTTTCTGGCAAAATGTTCTTAATTAAAATGTGCAGCAAATTTCAACAAGACCTAGCAAACAACACCCTTCCAGCTGTTGTAACAGCCCCCACAGATGTAGCTGCTTCTCCCAGTAGAACACCAAAACAAATGATAATACTACAAATTATCCGCAGAGACTGCTACTGAAGTACACTGTATTCTGAAAAGTTGGCTTTAATTCATCTCAGAATGCAAGACGTTCTAAAAACCGACTATGAAGAACTATTTGTATGGAAGCACATTATAGTTTTTGGAGTTCTCCTGCAGTTAACATTCTTAAAAGGTCACACTTTTTTTTCAAAACATTAGGAATCAAAGAATGTCGTAATACACTCAGCAGCATTGGGAATGAAAATCTCTGGCAACAGTTTTTCTGCAGAGAACTAAATCAAAACATATGTCAGTCTGCAGATCTCACCTATGCTAACATTTTAAAAAGCATTAGAACTGGACTGCTTACTAAAGATACAAAATCCATCGTAAAAACTAGACTAATCCATGAGCTACATGTGCAAAAGACATCTGGCCCTGATGTCATGGAACAATTAACTCAAAGAAATACCAAATGCATGTCCTTAAGCCAACCCTTGTAAGCTGTAGTCAATCAATGATACGAAATAAAACACCTAGTGCATATCAGCTCCACAGATAAACTAGAAGTGCATGACATTACACTCCCTGCGTGTCAACACGCAACAGCACAACTTAATAGCTTAGAAACATGTAACTCCAACACAGCTGGATAAGAAAAAATATTAACTTTGAGTCTAAACTGCAGAGTAATTCTAAAACGTAAGCTTGGTGTAGAACAAGGTTTAGTCAATGGAGCAATTGGTGCAATTGTTGGATTCCAAACATATCCACATGACACACACATTCAGTTTCTCAATATCCATTTTGACACATTTGCAGAAGTTAAACGAATAGGGCAAACAATAGCACGTTTCCTTCTTTTCAAAGACATGTACATGCACAGAGAACAATTCTCTCTATCTTTTTGCACATGCTGTCACTATTTACAAATCGCGAGGTCTAACTGTAGATCAAGCATTAATTGACATTGGCAGCACAGTCTTCAAAGAAGGTATGAGTTAGCATTTTGACGTCTCCGTACACTCAATGGTCTATTTGTAGTTAACTTAGATGCAAACAAAGTCAATGCAGAACTTATTTGCATCCTGGAACACAACAGGCCATTTGCACTGTAGAACCCCCATCTAGATATGTAACCTGTACCTAAACAAAGATCTTTAAAAAGAAATTGAATACAACTAGAAACTATACCAGATCTCCCTGCAATACCTTCAAAAAACAAAGAACAACTGCTGATGCATCAGAAGACAATGAGACAAATGACTATCCTCTCAAAAAGCAACTGCAGGCCCATCAAAGGATACAGAGTAACAACTCTCTGGTCCATTTAAATTCAGCATCACAACTGGAGTAAATTGCTATGCAAATGTATTAATCAATCTTTTTTCCAATTGCCACCATTTGTTCACAGCATTTACTTAAACGGCTTGGACCAGTTGTGTTTGCAAATGCGTGTCCTTCATAGAAATGCCACAAATAATCCTGACAGCACTTACAGTGTCTCAAGTAAAAGGCAATAATTTGACTACTGGACAGAAATGGTAACATTCACCATAAACACACAGGAATACCCACAATGATTCCTAATGGACTTACTACTAGAAAGCAAAAAACATACTCCAAATTAAAAATCAACATTTTTTGATGTTTTTCCTTCACTGAAAAAGTTTTTATTATTTAAGCATTCTCTGTGGACAAAAGCTGTGGTCCACAAATCCAACATGGCAACCATTTAAAAAATGATGATACACCTCACATTTTTCAACATCCAATCAGCGTGTTTGATGACTGCGGACACCGAGCCACCCCCCAATTGTTCCAGAGTCATCTGTGACACCAAACCAGGAAATATGTCAGAGGAGTGGATGCAGATATCACAAATCTTTTTACCTAATTTTTGGATTTTTTTTAAAACGGTTGGATTGATATGCTCCACATTTGCAAAAGCACGCTTTCAGGACCAAGCCGTCACTCTGTGCGCAAGTTTGGTGGAAATACGTCCAGCAGTTTTGGCTGTAGGTTTGAGCAAATTATGTTTTCCATTATGTCTTTAAGGATTTCAGAAGTATTTGTACCCCAACTATAGCTTTGTTCCCCTGGACAAAACTGCCACAAACTTCGCACAATCATAACAGCTTCCTATACAACTTTCTTGCAAAGTGAGGATTCATCAAACATTGCCGAAGTTATAAGCCGTCTAAAAACTGCTCTTTCTATGAGATGAGCAACTTAACCATAACTACACGCCCGCTACTGCAGACCATGTGGTAAAAGTGAAAACGTGTGTGTGGGTTTGTGGCTTCACGTATGTCCCCTAAAGAATTCCACACCTTTTTACCAATCTGCACCAAATATTGCACATTCACCTGTTAGGAACCTGCAGACATTACTGGCTGGATGACATCTGGACACCCCACCTCTTTCCCCGGATTTCAGGAAAAGTGCAAATGTGGGTGTGGGTTGGTGGGTTTCTGGCTGAACATATGTTCCCTATGCAATTCCATAGTGTTTCACCAATCTGCAGCACATTTTGTCCAGTCACCTGTTAGGACCCTCCAGACACTACTAGCTACATGACAACCCACCCTTTTCCACGGATTTCAGCAAAAGGTGAAAATGTGGGTGTGGGTTTGTGGATTTGTGGCTTTGAGTATGTTCCCTATACAATTCAACACTGTTTCACCAATCTGCACTGCATTCTGCACAGTCAACTGTTAGGACCCTCCAGACATTACTGGCTACATGACATTTGGACACACCACCCCTTTCAGCAGATTTTAGCAAAAGCAAAAATGTGTATGTGGGTTTATGGCTTTGCGTACCTTCCCTATCCAATTCCACCAATATGCACCACATTTTGCACAGTCACCTGTTAGGATCGCCCAGGCATTACTGCTACATGACATTTGGACACTGCACTTCTTTCCCCGTATTCCAGCAAAAGTCCATTTTTGTTTGGTGGATTGTGGCTTGGCAAAGCGTTCCTTATACAATTCCACACTGTTTCACCAATCTGCAAGAACTGCTGCACCGTTACCTGTACCTATGAAAGAATGAAAGCACAGACAACGCCGGGTATAGCAGCTTGTAAACAATAAAATAAAAAATGAGAAATGGGAATTTCACTGGGAAGCAGAGCACTCAATTCCATAATATGTCAACTCATCAGATCTTAGGCAGAAGGGGACGAATCAAATGCGATGTATTCTTATGTATGTATTGTTAATGTTTTCTATACTTTTCAAAATAATGTATTTAAAAAAAGTCATCTCTCAACATGAACTCAAAAAAGAAACAGATAAGCTTCTATATAATAAAATAAGGAAATTCAATTGCCAACAAAAACAATATAGCAAAACATATTTTCTATTCTCATTGTATTACTTTAAAAACGTTCATTAAATATAATAACTTAAAGGTTGTAACTAGTCCTCGATTGCATACCTCTTATGCTGATCATATGTAGCATTTTTAACTAAACAACCATGGCTACAGAGTTCATTTATTACAGAACTGTATGCACATCATCCTCATGTTCTAAAGCACGAAACGCACATTCTAGTGAATCATTTTTAATCTCGCCTATTCGTGTTCCACCTCTACAAACCTGTCACATTATTTCAAAATAAAAATAACATGTTGCTAGAAAATGCAATTAAGCAGTTTGCTTGGTTGATCTGTCGGGCAATTAATTAGCATAACGGCGTGTAAACTGTCTAGTAATAATCAAATGACAAACCAACCTATCACATTGATATGCTGTGTGATGTTGCAGGAGGCTGAACATGAATTGAAAAGTGTCTATCCTTTACTGCAGGTGACAAATATACATCTTACAAGTATTATTTTCATGATCTAAAACTGTGGTAGAAAGTTTGTGAAGCAATTTGAATTTAAAGCAAACTATGGATTTGGGGATAAACGATGCCCAAGATTCATGAAACTTGTATTCGGTCACTGGTGATGTCCTGGCTTCAAATTTTATCTGGCCAATGTTCTCCTGATTGACAAATAGCACAATGGCATTTGCGAGGGGGCTCAAATAAATATTCATGTGGGTGTGGTTCAGTTTGCAATTATGCAGATATGCGACATATTAGGGTGTGCCTCCATTAGCACGCTTTTTATATATACAAATGTGCGTGCCTGGTCCGAGAGGCAATGCACGAGAAATGAGAATGCGGGCCATGACTACAAACACAGATGTATTGTCCGGAATCTCAAAAAAGCAAGGCGCCACCTCCTGTAGCAAGTTTTCCCTGTTACAACCTTTCGCTCAAAAATGTTTCTTGCTCTAAAATTCACTGCCATATGTAGGGCAAAGTTCTACCATTTTTTATTTTTATTTTTGTACATCTGTGTCTTCCAAAATGAGTGTAACTTCCAGGTAATTGCCCCAGGTGATATTTTCTTTTCTGTGCAATGCAGATCTCTTAGCGTGTGCGAACTATATCAGGTGGCAAATACTCTTGGCACATGCTTCCGTCTTTTTGAAACACTCTGCCGGTGCAATTTGTGGGTGGCTGCTGCAGCACATTTGCTTTTAACAATTTGAAAACACTAATGGATTTCTATGTGACCTGAAATGCATAAAGAAAAATACTGAAAAATAAAAATGAGTTGCTCTATTTTAAAATATCTAGTTATACAAACGTAGGGCCTAATCCCTTTAGGCCCGATTCATGAAAAGTTTTGTGGGCTGCAAAGGCACTTTGTGTAGAAAAGGGCAATTTGTGGCGCCCAATACCCATGTTGCTGATTCATTGATCAGACTTTGCGTGGTTCCATCCCTGCTTTGCGTGATGCTTAGCGCTTTGTGCGACAGTGTAGGAAGGGCCAGCACAAAGAAGCAAATAGGGGGGCGGAACATGCATATTCTGCATTGCCTGCACAAAATGAGGAAGATTAAGGAATAACGTGGGCATGTTGAGGGATGCACCACATACAAAACTAACACACCCAGTCAAGTGCAAACATAACCCAATTCCTGGATTATTAACTGCAACGTCCCAGAGTGAAATGGCACACACAAACCTTGTGACCTCACCACCATATGATACATCATGCAGCGTGATTGTACATGTGCATGTAAGAAGGGGGACGAGGATGGTGAGGAACAAGATTCTCTATCCTCGCAGAATGCTATTTGGGATGCCAGATGAGGAGGTGTATTCAAGGTACAGATTCCCTCCACTTGTCATCCTAGACCTTGTCAGGGAGTGGGAGGAAGACCTTGCACCAGCCACCATCTGCTTCCATGCACTCACACCCCTGGAGAAGGTGCTGACACCTCTAAATGTTTTGGCTACAGACTGATTCCAGCACACCTCTGGCGTTGTTGGGGGCACATCGCAGGCCACGCAATCCAGGTGCCTACACCAGGTATTGCGCTGCATTACATCATGTGTGCATAGGCACACATATATGACACATAGTCTGCAGGCAAGGCAGAGAGTGTGCCAGGAGTTGTATGCTATAGCACACTTCCCCCGCGTATTGGTAGCCATTGATTGCACACATGTTGTGCTACAGCTCCACGAGCGACTGAGCACATGTACCTCAGCCGCAAGCATTGGCATTCCATCATTGCATAAGTCATCTGCGTTGCAAAGAGAGTCAACATGCAATTGACTGCTTAATTCCCCAGAAGCACACATGAAAGCTTCATTTATCGCAAGCCACCAATATACCAGGCCCTGGCATCAGGAACCTTTGGCAACACCTGGCACATCATTGAGCATCAACTATCATGCACCTGCAAGCAGTCACATGACACACAGTAAAACAGACCATGTCAGTTCAACATCTACCTTGACCCTCTAGCCCATTTGATCTCTGCCTTCTCTCCTAACTTCCAGTGTTATATGGATGACACGCAGCTCTCTTTTAAACTTCCCTCATCTGCCTTCTCCTCTTCCTCTCTCACTCCTGACTGTCTGTCTGCTATTCAGGCATGGTGCACTGCTAACGATCACTGCCTTAATGCCAGTAAGACTGAGAATGTTTTCATTGGGACCCCAGCTCTTTACTTCCTTCCTACCATCCTGAAATGGACCCCCTCCCCTCACCCTCCTGTGAGGCAAAACACTTGGTGTCATCTTCAACCCCTCTCGCTCTGTCTCTCCTCACATCAATGACATTGCAAAGAAGGCTCACATTCAGCTGCACCTGCTCTGAGGCATTCTCCCTTTCCTCACATTCTCCCAAAAACTCAATGACTCCAGAGCTTTGGTCCTCTCCAGGCTGGACTACTGCAATAGTATTTTCCTCAAGTTACCTAACTCCTCCCTTCACCCCCTTCCACTAATCCAGAATAGGACGGCGATACTTATCATTGGCCTCAAGCCCAGGCACAACATCTCTCCAGCCCTAAAATCTCACAACTGGCTCCCGGTAGCAGTGAGGATCAATTTCAAGACCACAAGGCTTTCTGGGGCATGGGACCCCACTACATTCAACTCGCTCTCCCTAAATACCTCCCTGCTAGAGCCCTTCAGTTCTCAAGCTCCAACTCTCTGTATAACAGATGCTTTTCCAAGCAGAGATTGAGGGGTAGATCTCTTTCCTCTGTGGGTGCCTTCCACTGGAATGGCCTACGTGCCCCTCTCAAATTTGAGCCATTACTCCTCAAGTTCTGGATGCTTCTAAAGTCCCACCTTTTCTCTTCCTCCACCTGGCCCCTGCTAATGTCCCCCTTTGCCTCTTTGACTGGCTACCTGGTACTGTTAGATTCTTACAGGACACAAGGCCCTACTCAACCAGTCTGCACCTGAACTTGGTGTCCACTGACCCCCGCTACCCCTTCCACTTGACCGTCTGGGCTCCTTCCCGCTGCACTAGCCTGTCTGGGCCTGTACCCCTTGAGCCCCATTCCCTCACCCTTAGCACATGGACCTTCTTCCCCTTTACTCGCTAGGTTCCCGTAGCTCTGTTCAACTGGCTTCCCCCGGCACTTCCCTATCCCATGGACCCATCTGCCCTGACCTGCACTCCCCCACCACCATTCTTGTTACTGCACTTGCATAATCCGAATGTCACAAGGACTAGTAGGACAGTTTTTTGTTTTTATTCATCCCTCTCCACCCTCATGTCTTGTTGCACAATGAAACACCTGTCTATAGGTGCAGCATAAATACTGCACAAATAAATAATATAAATGCTAACAACAACCATTTCCATGTTTGCTGGGGACAGTGCCTACCCACTCTCACCATTCCTGCTCTCGCCATCCTGCCACCCCAGCTGAGGTAAGGCATAACATAGCACACATAACCACTGAGAGCATAGTGGAGTGCACATTTGGGGTGCTCAAGTCACACTTTCGCTCTCTTGACCACTCTGGAGGTGTATTGATGTATGCCCCACCAGAAGTATGCAATATCATTGTGGCATGTACCCAAAGTTCAGGAGTCATGTGTCCCTGGGGGCGAGTGCTTGGATGAGGCAGGCTGCTTGTTCTGGATCTGATGTAGTTTTCGAGCTGATAGGCTGGAGTGCCCACATGAATGGAATAAGAGCAGTGAACGCTTATGGTTCTTTAATTGAGGTAACACATGATACAATGGATGGGGATGCAGAATAACTCTTTCACCAAATTATAAGACTGACTCAGGAAGTTGGCAAAGTGTCTCTCTGAACTGTCTTCAATAGTCTAAAACAGGGAGTTACAACAGACACCAACAGATGTCACACAGCATAGTCTCAACGTAATAAAAACACTTCTTTTATAACAGAAATGTGTCATATGTGACATCATAATACATGCCAAACTAAGAAAACCTACGTCTAAATATACTTTCGACAATGGATTGGATTGTGATTGGATCTCTACAGTCAGGTGGACAACTTATGCCCACCACTAGTGCAAGTCATCCTCATCAGTTATTAAGTACACTGTACACCATTGGCTCTGTTTACCCCTTGCCTTTTTTGTGCTGCAAAATCAGCCAGGGTCTGATCATCATCTCACTCATATGAACAATTCACAGGCAGGTGGCTGCACCCTTCTTTTACACTTGCACCCACAACCTCTGATGTACACACATCAGCTGACATTCTTAGGGAAGAATTCCAGGGGTACCTTAGGGAAGTAACAATATCTATCAGATGTATATCTCTCCAGGTTGGGCCCAAGGCTACAGTCATGATCTACCGGTAGACTAGTCATCACTTACACCTCAAGAGTCATCACTGTGCCAGCAACTATAGCTCTCTTCAGGCGATAGTGTTTTTGTTCTGAACTTTAGGCGGAATTGGAAATACCCTAAATTCATTGGACCTTACATAGTGATCTACGCTACTCCCACAGCTGTCAAAGTCTCTGGAAGAAAGGCAGCAATTTCCAGAAGCACTGGAGCTCCATCACCCCTCCCAACAGCAGGAGGAAGAAGAGGGGGGAATATCAAGGGGAGTATGAGTCCCATGACTTTTCTGACTTTAATACATCCATTTGGACGGCTGGATACTAACATTTTACTGTGGTATCAGAAGAACAAAAACAGACTAGAAACGTACATACCTTATTTGTCTTTCTCTTTTTTCATGCTCTATTTTACATGTTTCTCTACTCTTAAGGGGGAAGTCTTACAACGTTACTAACATTGAACATGCACAAGCAGATGTTAATGTTTCTGTGCTTAGAGTGAGGACAGGTTCTTCTGATCCACGTGTCAACCCAGGTAAATCTAACAAATCTAACAATTTGTATCACCACGCAGGAGTAAACCTGTGGTTTCGCCACATGCAGGCAGTAGGAAGAGAGAAATCAAGCTACCCTTGTTTTTTTTTTCTCCATTGATTCCTAATGCAGCAGCCACACCTAGGTTATTGTGCTCTATGTGAATACTGCAAAAAAAAAGAATCCTGAACAAGAACATTTCTTGCACATGTCAACACAATTATATGCGGAGGAGACCCCCTCTAGCCCCCTAAACTCCCCTTATATGCTTTAATACCCTAAATTCACATCCCCACATATATTTGCGGTGAAATGTGCAGTGTGAAATTCTGCATTCATGTGTTTGGTATTTTCATGTTTGGGATTTTAGTACAATACCAGTTAGTCTTGCCTCAAGAGATGCCATTAGAGACAGCAAGTAGAGAACAAGTAGAGAACAAAATGGGGGGGCTCCAACCACATGTCAAATGCTTACACTCTAACCTTAATTGGAGTGTTTACTGTACTGTATCAGTTTATTAGTGCTTCAAAAGTAAGGTGAGTATCCAAATAGTAGGGTTATTTTACTCTGTATATAGGTTTCATACACATATCCTGAGACATTACTTTCGTGCTCAAAAAGGGCTGCTTTTATTCAGCAGGTCCATTCCTCTGACTGGATTTACATCTAAAATATTCATATTTCAAAAAATGGATATTATATTGTTTTACACAGTACTAGACCACATCACAGCGTATAAATCAAGGGTGTGTTAGTACTGCTTTGTGAGGTAAATATTACATCATGTTCACATTTTTGTAAAAAAATTAAAAAATAAAAATAAATAACCAAAGGACAAACATATAAAGGCTGTGTTCTGCACAGCTTTTACAGTATTGTTATACACATATTCCCTTGTATTAATCCAAGGTGGGGATGTGCTCATGCACATGCACTTTGTCTTCAGGAAAAGAAAAATAAATGAGTAAGGGATGCAAACTAGTCTAATAGCTCTAGGCTAGCTGTAGAGCTGGAGCTAGTTAAAGTAGCCAGCTCTGAAGTGGTTTAAAAATATTTCCACAGAGTACCAAACCGCTGGTCAGAGACAGCAAGTTCTTTAGTTCACCTAGCTTTATGTTGGGTGCGAGGAACAATGCAGGGACACATGGTTCAATTATAGTGGGTGGAAGTTAATGCAACAGTGCAGGACGACAATTATGTAGAGGTGACAATATAGGACAAAGGTTAGAGTGATAATATACATGCTATCAAATAAGAGGACAGGCAGAAATGACTGTTTTTTTTGGAAAAGCAAGTTAGGAGGAATGTGTTGATTTTCACAGCAATGTCTGCATCACATTGTCACAATGGTGTATGGCAGAGCCAGTCTCATTGTGGGGGTAAACCAAAAGCCCTGTTTTCTATAAAGAGGAATGGGAAGAAGGGCTGTTTGGGTGCAGGGCAGAAGGAATGTTTGGCCTACCCAAGGGTGTGATCCTAAAAATAAATGAAACTTGTTCTACCATATGGGTCAAATACGTGAACAGCTTAACGTGGATAAATCAGCATGAACTTCTGATAAGAATTATGAAACTCACACAGCTTTCCTTGTGTTGCAGAATTAATGGCAGTGTTTTTATAGGAGTGAATATGAACTGCAACATGATTGTTGACCTCCCTGACTTTTGACGCTTGCTTCCTTAAGCGCTCTTGTTGTGCAAACAGTTGCAACAACAAATAACAAGGTGGGTACTCATGCAATTCGCCAATGATACAGCGAGTGGGTTGAATGCTGTCAGATAAGATTAGAGCTATAAGGATAACCACTTTGCAAAATCGCTATGTGCTTCATTTAATGACTGCCATGGGGGGGGTCTGTTGAAAACTCAGCACTTCTTGCTGCACTTACACACCCTCCAATGATGCAGGGAATGGAAGTATCACCCAAGCATAAAAAATACTGCACACTCTGCTCACCACCATGGAGAAAGACGGTGGGGTACAGAGCGATGAATGGCTTACTTCCATCTTTCTTTTCATGGGTGCATCCATGGATGAGTAATCTTCTTAAAGTCTTAATTCCTTTTATTATCTTGCTGTTGGTACTGCTTTGCACTTGTCAATTACTTCTGGGTTGATGCAAGAAAATTATGGTTAAGGCAATGCCCATGATCTCTCTCACATAAAAACCTATTGATGACGCTCCACTTCTGAAAGATGCCCACTTCCAGACTGATCAGGGAACTCGCGAGGGCAAGTCTCGCATTGTTGAAATATGTCACCCAATTGGTCTGTAGGGAACATGGTTTGATTGCCCTGATGATCCTGAGAACTATTAAGAAAAATATGTTTATCCTACTGTGGATGGGGTTGTTGTTTATCTGCCCTGCAGCCCAGAAGAATACAGAAGGATTTGAGAAATGTAATGAAAGTGTGGGTTCCGCAGAAACTTTTTGATAAGATGAAAGTTAAAGACAGTGGGCCTCATTACAACCCTGGCGGCAGCTGTGCTGGTAAAACCGCAGGCTTCCACCAGAGTTGTGATTTTTCCAGTGACTGGCTCCATGGAAATACCGGGGGATTATAAACCTGGTGTTCCTGAAAGTCAGGCGCCAGAAAAATATAAATCCCCATTTCCATTTGCATCCCATAGGACTCAATGGGAATGGGGATGAGGGAAGCACCAACGGTGCTGGTGCTTCCCAGAAAGTTTGAGTGCGCGTGCCGTCTCACCAGCCAGGTCAGACCTGGCAGAAGGGACGGCAGCCACACGCAGACTCTGACTGGGCCAGTACGGTAACAACGGTGCCGGTTATCTTACCGGCGCCGTTGTTACCAGACCGGCACACGCATAATGAGGCCCAGTGTAGTTGATAAATTAACTAGGGAGGGCAATGTTAATATGGGGGTGCTAAGGCCTAACATTAAAAGAAGATGCATGCTTTGGGACTGCCTCCACCATTTTATTAAATTTGGTTGAGTTTCTGCCTCACTCTAGGGAGTCCATGAACTGCCAAGTGCACAGTAGGGTGATCTAGCAGCATACATATTAACCGTTGTATCAAGAAGTACACATCTGAGTTTTCTGCCATGCAATTTGAGTGTCTTTGCCGTTTTGTATCAGATTCTGTCTCTGCTGCATCCTAGATAGCCTACGGGCTGCCGAGTATATGACAGGTTGGCCTGGAAGCACAAATATTAGCTTTATTCTAAGAGTTAGGCCTCTCTTACACTTTTTCAAGAAATCCCTCCCAATGGAGTTGAGCATAATATGAAATCATGGTTTTGTCCTTGGCTTAGCCAGGCAAGTATGCAATAGCAACAAGGATATGCTTTAACATGGGTTTACTTGAGGATGATATTTAAACAGTCTGAAAAGGGAGACTGATTTCTACGATGTTTCATTCAGGTTGCACTGGACCTGATGTCATGTAGACTCTGCAACAAAAGAACATTCCTTCTGTTGCTTTGATGTCTACACTTGTAGAATGTGGCACAATCAACTCTGTAATGATGAGTTTTGAGAAGAAACCAACAATAGAGATACAATCTTGCAAGGTTCTAGATGGCCATTTTATGCCACTCGAATTGGATAAAAAAAGGTGTATTTATGTCAATTCGAAAAATCTATTTGAAAATCAACAGATCTGGAGTCTGTTTTAAAGCTGTGCATGAATGCATAGAGTATGTCAAAGCATAAACTGAATGTTGAAATAAACCTGATGATTGGAGCAATGGGGAGAGTGACTGTATTTATCACATTTCCATATAGTACAAATATAGAATATATTTTAGCCAAGTTTGGTTGTGTAGAGGAACCTCACTTGGTTTGTTGTACTTCTGCACAATTTTGATTTATAAAGACATGTTTCTAAAAAGAGCACAATCCCCACTGTGCTCTGCATATTCAGTAACTGTGCATACATCACAAGGATTGACTTGAGAAACTGCACTGATAGACATAGGTCACACAGTGTTTAAAGAAGGAATGTCATATGTAGCACTGTCATGAGTAAAACATAAAGGATTGTTTTTATTATACTTTGATGAGTTAAAAGTGACAGCTGACATTTCATGTATTCAAGTGTAGAATAGGTAATGTGTACTGTATGCTCCTCATCTTGGCTCATGACTAACTCCTGCAAGACTTTGTTCACCAAGAAATAAGTAAACGGCAAAGGCACATTCAAATAAAACTGCTTTGTATCTTGTACAACGGATGCCAATCTAATATTTGTAGAATGCAAAGTAGGATTCAATTATTCACACTGTGAGTGAGTAAACTTTATTGATCAGATTTCTTCATTAATATACACCATTAAATACATGATAGCAAAAAAGCTATACAAAATTTAAAAACAATTAAAAACACAATGTTAAATGAAAATTCTGGCCACTTCAATTTCTATTTAAACTTGATTCGATCGTCTTATTAGAGCCTTGCTCACATAGGTACCCAAGTTAAAAATAAGTCAAGATATGGGCAATTTCAAATGAAATCCAATGCCGCTTTGCAGTCCCTTATCCTAATTTTCCAAGAGGAAGGGCCCAAACAGATCTATTGGCAAATCTAGGTACCACCGACATATTAGTAAAAAATGCTTAAGATCCTCCCTTACTTTTAGCCCACACATAGTTTTTCAGTGGGTCTCCTAGTCCCCCATTGGTGTAGGCTTTTAGTGGTAACATGTTTAAATGCACTTATTAGATAGAGCGCCTACAGTTAGGTGAGGGGATACTACACACACTGGCCAAGGCTCGGCATTAAATTGAATTGCCGAAAACAGATTTAGAGAACCTAAGGCCTGAAACGTGTTCCATTCCTGAGTCAGGACCCTACTAAGTGCCCCCTTGTTAAACCTTGATTTTAACTATGTCAAGCTAAGGTCTCTTCTGAGGTCAGGTACTCAATCCCTGCTGTCAACAGTGGGCCTCATAACGACCCAGGTGGTAAGGGGTTTAACAGTGCCGTAAAAGGTGTCAGCGCCGTTAAACCCTTACCGCCTAATTACGAGGTCCCTTTGCGGGTCCCGACCTTAACGGCTGGTTTTAAGGAAGGACCCAGCAAAGGGACTTTCGAGGTAATTACGGTACCACAATTTGTGGTCCCGTAATTACCGCCTTCCCCATTCCCATTGAGCTCTATGGGGGCAAAAATGGTAATGGGGAAGGGCCAATGGTGAATGGGGAATTACCACCCCGCCAACCTTGTAATGGGGCGGTAATTCCGCCATTCACCATGGCGGAGTTGGTAAAATACCAGTGTCAACCATGGTGCTTATAGCGCCATGGTTAACACCAGGGTCGTAATGAGGCCCAGTATGTTAAAACCCTCCTGAAACCACTTAAAATTTAAACCGAGACCTGAACCAGTCATCTCCGATAACAGGTACTGAATATTATTGTTTTTTAGCGGTACCTGCAGAATCTTTGAAAAGAAGACACCTTGTCTCAGTTTAGCCTCTATCCTTTATCCTCACTTTATCCTTGTGGCCCCCAGCTCCAAACGCAGAGAGTAATTTGGGGTTCCTCACAGTCAGAACTCCCGAACATTTCACTAACAAACAGGAGCATATTCCCCACTTTACACTTGTAGGCCACCATCACTTTGCCCAGCATGCGCCCACCAAATTTGTGTTAGAATCTAATTAACCTGTTTATCCTGGAACTGGCCTTTAGACACACCAAATCCAAATGCTTTCCCATTACGGTAAAAGGTCAGCCCCAGATAACACAATGAGTCCACAACCTCAATTTTCTCAACATTGAGGTACCATGAATAATCTACCGTCTTCCTGCTATTACTAAAAACTACAATCTTTGTTTTATCCCTTTTCTGGGTTAACTTATTAGCCTTAAAATACTCAGTTGCATAATGAAGACCAGCTTGGAGCACCGCAGGCATCAGATCGTTCAGAGCTGTGTCATCAGCATTTAGCAGTGCCTCGAAAGATCTGCCCCCCAAATGGAGAGGTTTGGTCCTAGAACTGGCTTCTGTAGGGTTAAAGTCAGCTTAAAATAGGAGGAACATCAACGGAGCCAGGGAGCAACCTTGTTTAACTCCTTGGTTTGTAGGGAATTCCTCTGTTAGCCGACCTTGGTTGTTTACCCTTACAGTGGCCGTAGTGTCTTGGTAACTGCATAGAATCAACTGCAGTAGGTTTAGAGGTACATTCATGTCCCTACGTTTCTGCCATAAAATGATCCCGTTCATTTTGTCAAACTCCTGCTCAAGGTCCAAAAAAGCCACATAGAGCCTACAGTCTTATTGAACAATAATTCTCAAATAGAATTTGTAAAACCAAGCAGTGGTCCATAGTTTAAAACCCACTACAGAGCCCTGCTTGGAAGGAGGGTAACACTGTATTACTATCTTCCCACTCTTCGACTCTCCTCTTTATGCATTTATTAAACATCTTACTGGGGATATCCAGAAGTGAGATTGGGTGGTAACAGTGAGGGTCATTAGATGTGCCCCTCTTAAAAACAGGGACAATTATAGCTTTCTTCCAAGAACTGGGGACCACCTTGGAGTTTGCAATTGCATTTAAAAATGTTCATAAAATAGTGGCCCTCCAAACAGGGCTCCACTTCAAGAGGTCGGACTGAAGAGCGTCAGAGCCAGCCACCTTCCCCAATCTGAGATCTGCGATATATTCCAGGATCTCCCCCTGTGTAAAGACTATAGGCTGCCCATATCACCCAGGTCACACTGAAGGAAAACACCCTGCCCTCCCACTTCCCATAAGATGTAAGTGTAGTGGAACACCCACTTGTCACCTGAGATGCAGCACGTATCAGCCTTATTTGGAGTGTCAAGCCCTCTACTAACTAAGCTCCAAAAGAGCTTATAGTTAGTGTTTGAAACCGCTTGCTTTAACCTTTCCCACTTTTCTCTCCTCTTAGTTTTCAACAGCTTTCTATAATCAGATTTAAGAGCATATAATTGACTGGAATTCATGTCTCCATGTTTTGTTGCCCCATTAACCTTCCATTTCAGGGCCCTACAGTCTTGATCAAACCAAACTTCACCCCCACAGTTTGACCTCTCAGGCTAATTTCTACTCTGGAGCAGGTTCCTGAATTCAACAACTATTAGTAGCTCCAGTAGTTCTTCATAGCTGTTAATACATGCTATACCATCCAATCGGGTGGCATCGAACACTTGCAACTTATCTACAACTCTGGGTACCCTCAGAGTGATCTCCAGGTGATCCTGCCTTTTTACATGGTAGGTGCTGGCATGCCCTCTTGCAATTTTCCTCCCTGAAAGCAAGGGCCTGTCCAGTAAAATTCCATAGCCATAACCAGAGGGAAAGGGCCACTGTCCAACCGGGTTACCACCTCAAAGCCGATAGTACTTGCAAAGGAATAGCTGTCTACCAGACAATAGTCTACAACAGACCTATGTTTTCCCCGAGTACAGGTACGCTTTAGTGGGCAATCTCCTTTGCATATCCCATTTATCTCAACCACGTGGTATTCCTTTGTAAAAGCACTTAACTCTTTACTGTCTTCTCTTGTATTCAACTGACATCTAGCCGGTATCCCATGCTCTAACTACAAATGACAACAGTCAACTTTGTGTCATGACCCGGCGAAATTGCCCCTTCTGGACCTCATGGTCATTGTCATGAAGGGCTTGTACTCCTTGTTCCTCCCAACATGGCCGTACCAAGCTATGTGCTACGCACTAGCTTTCACGTCGTGGCACGTACTTTAAATCGGTCACGCCCCTGCGGGTCCGCGCGTCTCAACGCTATCTTCGGTAGTGACCCGACGTGTGCTTACTCTCTACTTAGTTTCCTTTGATCCTCTTACTTCCTTCCTTGCCTTTTATCCTGTTCCTGGATTTCCCCCCCTACTTGCTCGTTCATCGCTATCCTGGATACCCTGGAACCACAAACTTCCCAGAACTCTGAACACGTCCTGCAACCTGACGAGGCTCGGGTGAGCCTATTCAGGACCCGAACGATCCACAGGAAGAATCCTGCGGCCGAACAAGGGAGATCCCGATCACAGGTGAGACGGGGGGAGATTTACGACAGTTTGAGACGCCCAACGATCAATACGGATTCTACCATGGAGAATGTTATTCAGGACCTGATGCGCGGAATGCAAGAACTTTCCACAGAGATGCAGAATTTAAAAGCCGAGAATGCGGCGCTAAGACAGCTTGTCTTGTCACGTGACTCTGCGAACAAGGACAGCGTATTATTGGGAGGAGTGGTTGATAAATACGACGGTTCAACAAAAACCTTACGTGGATTCCTGGATTCTTGTTTGGTACATTTTACCTTCAAGCCCTACTATTTCTCAACCCCTAGGGCTAAGGTGGGCTTCATAATATCGCATCTTTCCGGTAATGCCCTTACATGGGCCACTCCTTTACTCAATTCAGGGGATGCTCTCCTGGATGATTATGAAGGGTTCATCGCGAAACTCAAGACCATGTTCGAACATCCAGAGCTGGTCCACGGTGCTCAAGAGAAGTTACTTGACTTCCAACAAGGATCCCAAGACATGTTGACCTATGTTACCAGATTGAAACAGCTAGCCAAAGAGGCGGACTGGCCCCTGGAAGCCAGTTTTACCTTGTTTCGCAGAGGTCTAAATGAAGAGATTAAGGATGAATTAGCCAGGGTGGCACGTCCTAGTTCATTCCAGGCCCTCCTGGACTTGTCTATGCAAATAGACTTCCGAATCCAAGAAAGAAAGGCCGAAAAGAAAAAGAATAAAGTCTCAATTCAAAGAAACTCCCCAGAGTACTACTAGGACAGAATCTGCCAAGAATCTGAGCACTGATTCTGAACCCATGCAACTTGGAGCCTTTCGTGGACCAATTTCCCCGCAGGAAAGGTTAAGAAGGATACACACTGGCTTATGCATGTATTGTGCCTCAGATAAACATCTAGTTAAAGAGTGTCCTCTCGCTCCTCCCCGACGCTTGGGAAACGCCAGCTTCCGATCCTAAATGGAGCAAGGTTTCGGGAGAGCGATGTTTGCTCCACATCAATTCCATCCTTGAACTCTCCTGGACAAAACAAATTGGTGATATTACAGGCCTTTTATCGCCATCCAAGGACAAGGTATACCCCATACTGGCCTTGGTGGATTGCGGAGCAATGGGAGTCTTCATTGATCAAGATTGGGTCAGAAGTCATAACATTCCATATGAAGCAAGAAGTTTTTCACAGCCAGTGAAAGCAATTGACGGAAGACCTCTTTCCTCAGGACCCATAAGTCTGCAAACAAAGGAGATCCATCTTTCCATAAATCATCATCAAGAAAGGATTGTGTTTGACATTATAAAATCAGCCCATTACCCCTTGGTTCTGGCCATGCCCTGGTTACAAAGGCACAATCCATATATTAACTGGACGGCCGGATCCTTATTCCTAGGCTCGGAGTTCTGTATGAACCATTGTTTAAACCTGGATACCTCAGTCACAGCTCCTATAAGTCTACCAAGGTGTCCAGAGACACCACTCATGGTTTCCAATATTGTACAAGTTCCAGAGATCTATCAAGGGTATGCTGATGTATTCTCTACTGCCATTGTTCAAGCCTTACCTCCACATAGACCCGAAGACTGTGCCATAGATACTGAACCCTCAGCAGTGATCCCCTTTGGCAGGATGTTAATCCTTTCAGAACCCGAAAAGAGAGCCCTCCGGGAATACCTAGACACTAATCTTGAGAACGGCACCATAAGACCTTCAAAATCACCAGCTGTTGCTTCATTGTTCTTCGTTCCAAAAAAGGATACCAAAGAGCTCAGACCTTGCCTGGACTATCGGGGCCTAAATCAATACACCCTGAAAGACAGATACCCACTACCCCTGATCTCGGATATCCTTGAAGCTGTGAGAGGTGCAGTGATATTTACGAAACTGGATCTCCGAGGTGCTTACCATTTGATCCGTATCCGGGAAGGAGACGAATGGAAAACAGCCTTTAGAACACCCTTTGGTCACTTTGAATACCTAGTCATGCCCTTTGGTCTGACTAATGCTCCCGCAGTCTTCCAGCTTTTTATGGATAGGGTGTTCTCTGACATGTTATTTCTCAATGTTATCGTCTACTTGGATGACATATTGATCTTCTCCAAGGACTCCTTGAAACATGAAGAACATGTAAAAGCAGTACTTCAACGTCTCCGTGAAAATCAACTCTTAGCCAAACCAGAAAAATGTTTGTTTCATGTTACATCAGTTCACTATCTGGGATTTGTCCTTAGTTCAGAAGGAATTAGTATGGACCCTTCAAAGGTGAAGGCCATACTGGCTTGGCCCGCCCCAACATCTGTTAAGCAAATACAATCCTTCCTGGGGCTTGCCAACTTCTACCGGAAATTAATTCCCACCTTCTCCGAGATTGTTCAACCCATTGTCAATCTCCTGAAGAAAGACGTTCCATTTAACTGGTCACAAGACAAGGCATTCCAACGCTTAAAAGAAGAATTCACTCAGGCCCCCATCCTGGCCCAACTTGACATAAATCGTCCTTTTCTAGTGGAAACTGATGCCTCCAATTACGCCATTGGAGCAGTTTTAAAAGAAGAATCTGATGATAAGTTGGAACATCCCATTGCTTATCTCTCACGGACCCTGACCACCAGCGAGACTCACTACTCAGTTCTGGAGAAGGAGTTATTGGCTATTTGTCATGCCTTCACTGAATGGAGACATTTACTCCTGGGTGCTAAATATCCCGTTCAAGTCCGTACTGATCATCGAAATCTTCAGGTCCTACAATCCATGGAGTGCAGGAACAGTAGACAAGCTCGATGGGCCTACTTCTTTGCTCAATATCAATTTCAAATTTCACATGTTGCTGGATCGCAAAACTTGATTGCCGATGCCCTTTCATGGCGTCCCAACTACGTTCCCTTGGAGGATAATATCTATCCTAAAAAGTTTCCACCCACAATCTTTGTAGCGCAAGTGATCAATCTCCTGGAAGAAATCAGAGCACAGACCCAATTATCTGAACTCTGGAAGGACATATCGAAGAAGAATCCCTGGCGTCTGACAATCAAGGAAGGATATTTATTCAAGAACAATTCACTGGTCATTCCGACAAAAGAACTTCAACAGAAGGTAATGAATCTATGCCATGATACTCTTCACTCCGGCCATCGAGGAGTTACCAACACCTTCCGTCTTATACAAAGACAATTCTGGTGGCCAGGGATGAAGTCCAGTGTAGTTCAATACATCAAGACCTGTGCTATTTGTAGTCAGAACAAATATGATAACCAGAGGCCGGCGGGTCTGCTTCTACAACCTACGTTGCCAACCAGACCCTGGGAAGTTATTGCCACTGACTTCATTGTTGAATTACCACCTTCCCGAGGATATACAACCATCATGGTAACCATTGACTTGTTCACTCATCTAGCTCATTTTACACCATTGTATAAACTGCCATCTTCCTCAGAACTTGCTGGGATTTTCCTGGAACATATTTTTCGTCTTCATGGCCTTCCTTCCAAGATTATTTCGGATCGGGGACCTCAGTATATTTCACAATTCTGGAAACATCTCTGTCGTGTTCTAGGAATCCAATGTGCCCTTTCTTCAGGCTATCATCCACAAACCAATGGGGCAACGGAACGAGTAAATCAAACCCTGGAACAATATCTTTGTTGTTTTGCCACCAAGGTTCAAGACGATTGGTCTCTCCTCATACCTTTAGCCGAATTCTCCTTCAATAACTCAGATCATTCAGCTCTCAAGATCAGCCCTTTCTATTGCAGTCAAGGTTATCACCCGTCTGTTTTACCATCAGTTCTTCCAGAACCTACTCCAGTACCTACCCTTGACTCTTGGATTCAGACGCTAATCGACTTACAAAGAAAGGCAAAGGATCAGTTAGAACAGGCCCAGACTCGAACCAAAAGATATGCGGACTCTAAGAGAAGACCATCACCTTCCTATTCAGTTGGCGATCAAGTCTGGTTAGCCTCGAAAATGTTACCTCGACATCTACGACCAAACAAATTAGCTCCTCGCTATTATGGTCCATTTTCTATAAAGGAGATCATCAATCCTCTCTCCTTCCGACTTAAGCTCCCGGATTCCTGGAAGAAGATACATCCAGTCTTCCATACTTCCCTGTTGAAACCCTACATTAGTTCTACTCGAAAACCCTTCAAACCCACACCTGTTGTTGTGGACGACCAGTTGGAATATGAGGTGTCCAGGATATGTGATTCCAGGTATAGGAGGGGTCGACTACAATATCTGGTTGAGTGGAAAGGCTACCCCCCTAGCGAGAGAACATGGGAAAAAGTTTCTAATTTAAAGACCCCTCGTTTGCTCAGAAGATTCCATCTTATTCACCCAGGCAAGCCTTGAGGAACCAGTCTTCGGAGGGGGCATGCTGTCATGACCCAGCGAAATTGCCCCTTCTGGACCTCATGATCATTGTCACGAAGGGCTTGTACTCCTTGTTCCTCCCAACATGGTCGTACCAAGCTACGTGCTACGCACTAGCTTTCACGTTGTGGCACGTACTATAAATTGGTCATGCCCCTGCGGGTCCGCGCATCTCAACGCTATCTTCGGTAGTGACCCGACGTGTGCTTACTCTCTACTTAGTTTCCTTTGATCCTCTTACTTCCTTCCTTGCCTTTTATCCTGTTCCTGGATTTCCCCCCCTACTTACTCGTTCATCGCTATCCTGGATACCCTGGAACCATGAACTTCCCGGAACTCTGAACACGTCCTGCAACCTGACGAGGCTCGGGTGAGCCTATTCAGGACCCGAACGATCCACAGGAAGAATCCTGCGGCCGAACAAGGGAGATCCCGATCACAGGTGAGACGGGGGGAGATTTACGACAGTTTGAGACGCCCAACGATCAATACAGATTCTACCATGGAGAATGTTATTCAGGACCTGATGCGCGGAATGCAAGAACTTTCCACAGAGATGCAGAATTTAAAAGCCGAGAATGCGGCGCTAAGACAGCTTGTCTTGTCACGTGACTCTGCGAACAAGGACAGCGTATTATTGGGAGGAGTGGTTGATAAATACGACGGTTCAACAAAAACCTTACGTGGATTCCTGGATTCTTGTTTGGTACATTTTACCTTCAAGCCCTACTATTTCTCAACCCCTAGGGCTAAGGTGGGCTTCATAATATCGCATCTTTCCGGTAATGCCCTTACATGGGCCACTCCTTTACTCAATTCAGGGGATGCTCTCCTGGATGATTATGAAGGGTTCATCACGAAACTCAAGACCATGTTCGAACATCCAGAGCTGGTCCACGGTGCTCAAGAGAAGTTACTTGACTTCCAACAAGGATCCCAAGACATGTTGACCTATGTTACCAGATTGAAACAGCTAGCCAAAGAGGCGGACTGGCCCCTGGAAGCCAGTTTTACCTTGTTTCGCAGAGGTCTAAATGAAGAGATTAAGGATGAATTAGCCAGGGTGGCACGTCCTGCAACCTGACGAGGCTCGGGCGAGCCTATTCAAGACCCGAACGATCCACAGGAAGAATCCTGCGGCCGAACAAGGGAGATCCCGATCACAGGTGAGACGGGGGGAGATTTACGACACTTTGTTGCTCGCTGGTAATCCCAGTTTGGCAATAAAGTCACCCACAATAAAAACATTACATAGGATTTAATGTTCCAGCAGTTCCCCCTACACCTTCCTCCAACAAAGATTCCCTGATTGACAGTTTTTTGGTGGTATGTACACATTCACCACCAGCAGGTCCATTATACCTGGCCTGGTTTTCAACAGAATAGCCACTGCAAACCCTCTGCCTACACCTTTTGCCTCTAGTGCAAAACTAACATAATTTCTGAGTGTTGGACCAGCCTTAACCCATGATTCTTGTAGGCAAATGATATCATAACCAGAGGTAAAGGTGACCCATTTCTCATTGATAATTTTACCATTTAACCCAGCCACATTCCAATAAATCAGTTTAAAATTGCTGCTCTCGACCCATGCTGTTAACCCTACCAGTTCTGCCTATCCCCTGTAAGGTGGAAATTGGCTGGAGCACAGCTATACACACTGTCCTTAGATTTCCTAGAGATCATCCTAACAGGTCTTGCATTTGTTGGGAGTCCCTGATTAACCTGAGGGTGGGGGCTCACTTGTAGCTTATTTAACTCAGTACACCTCCTTCAAAATTCTGTGACCTCTCCATCTCCCTCTCTGTCTCTGTCCCAGTCCACTCCCGGTACAATCGCCTTGTGCCAAGTGTAGTGTCGATGGCATATGTTGGCCTTCAAGTACAGGAAAATCTCAGTACCCATGTCATACTGCTCTAGAACTGCAAAATTGAAATTACATTCTCCTACATGGAACAGCCAAAGAACTGCACCAAGAAATTGAGTATACTATAAAGTATAAAATACTTTGGAGCTGAAGTTGACTTAGAGAATTCTGTACCTTCAGAAAACATTATTGAAAACCTCATAAACACCAGCGTCCTAATAAAGACATTGGGCCTCATTACGACCTTAGCGGAGGACCATGGCGCTATAAGCACCATGGTCCCTGGCGCTAAGGTCCCAACTCCGCCATGGTGGTTGGCGGACTTACCGCCCCATTCCGACCTTGGCGGGACGGTAAGTCCCCAATCCCCATTTTACCCTTCCCCATTCCCATTTTTGCCCCATAGGGCATAATGGGAGTGGGGAAGGCGTTAATTACGCCACCGTAAATTACGGTGGCGTAATTAACTCCATGGTCCCTTAGCGCCATGGATTTTAACGCCTGCAAAAAGCAGGCGTTAAAATCACCATGGCGCTAAGGGACCTCGTAATCAGGCGGGAAGGGTCGGCGCTGTTAACGCTGGCGTAAACCCCTTCCCGCCTGGGTCGTAATGAGGCCCATACAAAAATGAAATAGCTAAGTTTCAAAAAACATCTGTTGAAATACCAGACCAAATATGTGTCTGTTGTCACAGAATATGTTTTATAATAAGAGCACAAAAATAGTAGATATTGCCTACAAAATTGAAGACGATAAAGAACCCCAATGGTCCCAGTTAGCTTTATAACTAACAGTGGAAACTAAATACAAAATAACTGACCCCTCAACAGTTTGCATGTACTGCAACACAAAGTTTGACAATAACCAAATGCCATCACGTGCTATCACTAATGGTTTAGAAATATTCCCACTTCCCGAAAGCTCTCCAACAACTTAACTTGTATGAGAGCATTTTAATCCAAAAAGTGCACAAATTTCAAGCTATAATACTCCTTCAACTGAAATCAGCCAAATTGCCTCCATCCGAGTTGCTAAAGGGCATCCATGGCATAAGTAGTATATTTGCCATTAGATCTGAAAGAAAATGCACAAACTCTAGAAGTACAACGACCAATAGATCAATCTTTGATTGTAATAGTTAATGGTTTGCCAACAAAAGACACACACATTTTTCAACAACTAGTCGAATTAAACACATTTATACAAGCTCTACAATATCTAAAAGAAAACAATGAATACTACTAAGATATATAAACATAGAGGAAAACCTAAGAGAAACCACCAAAATAATTCAAGACTCACCAGGAACTGGCCAATTTGAACGTGTAGTTCCTGTTACTGGAGCCAACATTTTAGATCAGTATACAATTCACCCACTACACTCCAAAGACACTATTGACAATGCATTAAAAACATGTAGAAACACGTTCTTTTCCTTATATTCTTTCCTATAGGAAAAGGAGGCAGATATGATAAAAGGCCCACGCAAATTAGTGCATCAGAATATTGCTCTTTAAGAATGTATTCTGAAGAAGCCAGATTCAAACAAAATATTGAATACATTTTCCACCTCCTTTTCGAAAGTGAACTAGCAACTCTATGTTATGGAGTTGCAAACATATTAAAAACATGCTCTAGTCAGTCAACATAACTTTATTCGTCACAATTGCCATAAAAGTATACATATAGATCACAAATTTACAAAGCAAAACATATCCAGCATTATGGGCGACCAAAGTAAAAACACATTTTTAGCAGAATGACCAGCAGGAGTGTACTGAAACCAACCTATCCAACCACAATGATCCCCAGGTCTCATCGCCCCAAAGGAGCTAAATTCGCATGCGTTAGCGGTGTATGAATTGGGGGTAATTCAGCTGTTACAGAACAACCGTCCAGGTTTTGCAAAAAATACTGACTCATTGTGATCCCTCCTTTGTCGAGGCGGCCATACCATCCCGATCTTCCCAACACCCCTTTAGCCAAACTCCCATTATGGAAGGTCAGTTTCCCAGAGTCAAAGGGGCTCAAACCAGGGATTCTAATTCTGGAACATCCCTCCAAGGATTCTCTAGATAAAAAAGTACATCCTTTGGCAGATCGGAGCCAATATAAACATTTGTTCAATAGAGCATCCCTAGGTTCTTTCTTACTCACTGCCAATTTTGGGACCCCATGGAGATAAACTGTACAAGGGCCCGACCCACCCTTACCATAACGCTCACTCCGATTCCCCAGGCATTGATGATTATTTGCTGCCTGGGTTTTCTCATGCATGCCTTTTGTAGGGCAGCGAGCCTGCCCCCATATTTGGGGGGGTATTGTCTCAGTGTGAAACCCTCTGCCATTCGCTCGATATAGGTTTCCAGGTTCTCGATGTTGCTCTGAGAGCTGGGTGCTGGATTCTCGTTGGGGATTTGTGTACAATGGGTTCCTCGGAATCCTGTTAAGAGGGGATGGCTGGGGTTTGGGAGTGGGTAGGTGCGAACAATCCAAGGCCATGATAACTTCTAACAAAGGTTTGACAGGGGCCTTGTCCCCCTGACAGACCAACAGGGGTTCCCCCTGGGGCCTTGCACCTCTCCTGATTTTCCATTAGGGTCATGAGCATTTTCCTGATCGCTATCAGTTCAATGAGCACCTGATCACATTTACAACCCTTGGTAGGGGGTGCGCTCTCCCTTGACCCAGGGTTGGTAAGGCTGGGGCTATGAGCGTCCATGGTTTTTGGGTTAAAGCCTCTGAGGGGAGTTAAATGCAGAAAGGAGCTGGTCCCTGTGCTTATGGAGGTAAGGTAGTCACTCCAGGCACTACTCGAGGAGCCCTCAGTGCAGCGACCACCCTGACCGCTAGGGGTGGACTTATCCGTAGCCACGCAGGGCGCCATGTCCTCCTCCAGGGGGCTTACAGCCTTAGTGCACGCAGGAATATCAGCAGGGCGGGATGTACTTAAATCAGGAGCGGGGGCACCTAAGCACCCTGTCGTCGGGCCAGACGGTAAGTCACTGACATCATCGCTGTGAGATGGGGGTTTCCCCATACCTGTTGGTGGGGGTTTCCCCATAACTGTCGCCAGTGATCTCGCCAGACCCCGGCATATGGACTCAAAAGGCAAATGCAGGGTCGGTAGATCAGCTATGTTGAGGGGGGCTAAAGGGCCAACTGGCGCACGCAAAGTGATGGAGGAGTTCAGTTCCAGTGTAGCTGTTGACTTTATCAGCACCAAAGTCCACAGAAAAGGAAGGCTTATCCATAGCGTTGAGGGCAGACGCTTTAACAATTCCAAAAGAGGGAGTCTCCAACTGGGAGAGAAAAGGGCTTCCATGTGGTCCTTGGTTGCATGTGTTCAACCCTGAGGGGGAGTCTCCCGGTGGGTAGCAAACTTCAAGACCCCGCTGTTTAGCCACTCTCCCTCGGTTGGGACAGAGCTTTGCTGGACCCGGGGGATCCTGTCCCCCCATGCGTTTCACCATCAGAATCTTGCGTTTTGGGTTAGGAGCAGACTCCTGTGTGGTCAGTAGACCAGACAAAAGGGCAGATTTAGCCAGGAATAAAGGGGAGAAAGGTGACAAGAGTGGAGGGCCCATAGTTAGAATTGATTTAACTGGCTGAGTTCCCATGAATCTCCCACGACCAGGCAGTCCCAACAACAACAGCGTATTCAGAAAAAGAGGAAGTTTCCCACCAAACAAACCCTCCTCTTCAATTTCTGCTCACCTTACCCGGAGGGAGACACTAATTCACAGTCTGAGAGTTCCAGGGATCCCCCAAACTCTCCTGTGGGGCCGCACACACCCTCGCAGGTAGCCAACACCCGCGCCCTTTCCCCGCGGGCTTCACCTGACGGGCTGTGCTATGCAGGAGAAGTTGAATGGGGGCATGGCTTCAGGTACGGAGGCCCTCCTGGGCCCTGCAGTGTCTCCTCGTGGGATGCCAACACCTGTGCACTTTCCCAGCGGGCTTCACCCAACAGGCCGTGCTATGCAGGAGAAGTTGAATGGGGGCCATGGCTTCAGGTACGGAGGCCCTCCTAGGCCCTGCAGTGTCTCCACGTTGGACACCAACACCCGCGCCGTTTCCCCACGGGCTTCACCTGACAGGCCCTGCTATGCAGGAGAAGTTGAATGGAGCATGGCTTCAGGTACGGAGGCCCTCCTGGGCCCTGCAGTGTCTCCTCGCGGGACGCCAACACCCGCGCCCTTTCCCCCAGACTCTAACTTTTTAAACATTTCCACTACCAAACTGCTTCAAAAAAATAAAAGACAGAGACAAGGTTTTGCAGTCAAGTCCCACAAATCTCAAAAGAATCCTGGTTCCAACATCAAACTGATGTACATTGTAGTCTAAGGAACGTAGGCCAACCCACAAAGTTTGTTATTTAAAGTTGTGCAGAGTATGCATGGGATGACATGCACAACTTCTTGCACACTGCAAACCAAAATAAAGATGGAATAGTGAAGCTGGTTCTAGTAAAACATTCTTAATTAAAATAATCAGCAAATTTCTATAAAACTTAATAAATAAAAACCTTTCAGCTGCAGTAAGAGCCCCCACAGGTTTTGCTGCTTACAAAATGGGAGGTGGAATATTACAGTGGCTACTGCTCCTCCACGAAGAACACCAAAACCCATTAGAATACTACAAATTATCAGCAGAAGCTGCTACTGAAGTAAGCAGCATTCTAAAACAAATGCAGGTGTTCCTGATAGATGAAGTAAGCTTGGTTTCCAACTTCATGCTGGCTTTAATTCACCGCACAATGCCAGAAGTTCTAAAAACCAACTACGAAGAACTGTTTGTAGGAAAACATGTTTTTGTTTTCAGATACCTCCTACAGTTAACACCAATGAAAGGTCAACCTATTTTCAAAACATCAGGACACAAACAATGCAGAAATACCCTCAGCAGCATTGGAAATGTAAATTGCTGGCAACATTTGTCACTACAGAGAACTAACTCAAAATAAGCATCAGTATGCAGTCCTAACCTATGCTATCATGGCCTGCTTGCTAAAGATGAAAAATATGTCTTAATTAGTAGACTAATTATTTGAGCTATATGGACAAAAAATATCTGCTCCTGATGTCATGGAACAATTCACTTAACACAATCTAAAATGCATCTTGTTTATGCCAACCCTAGCAAGCTGTAGTCAATTCAATGAGACAATGTTGAAAAAATACCTTGAGGGTTTTCCTTTCAACCCTGAGGTTGACATACTTATGACTTTAGATGTGGAGTCATTATATTCCAATATACCACAAATGGAATCTTTAAAAGTAATGAAGGATTTTTTGGATTTACGGTCAGGTATTCAATTAGTTCCAACTGAAATACTAATAGATTTGCTTGAGGTAGCTCTCTCACGCAACTATTTTCGCTTCAAGTCTTCTTACTATTTACAAGTGAAAGGAACAGCGATGGGGGCAGCTTTTGCCCCTAATTACGCCACACTCTTTATGTGGAACTTTGAAAGTAGGTGTATTTTGTCAGACACTAATCCCTTTAGAGATGCCATCAAATTGTATAAACGTTACATTGATGATATAATTATAATCTGGGACAAAACAAAGGCAGACCATCTTCTATTTCTCCCATGGCTTAATGCTATGGATATGAATCTTAAGTTTACTATGTCAGCAAATAGTACTTCTTTGCCATTCTTGGACTTGTTAATTAAGAATTCAGAGGGTCATATCATTGTCGACTTGTATCGCAAAGAAACTGACCGGAATACTATTTTAAGATTCGATAGTTTCCATCCTGAATCGTTGCGTAAGAGCATTCCCTATAGTCAGTTTCTTAGGGCTAGACGTAATTGTACGAAAGTTGAAGATTACAAGATCCAGGCAAACATTATCGAAGATAGATTGCAGCAGCGAGGTTACCCTAAACATATACTTCGGCAATCTCAAAAAAGAGCTAGATTTCAACATCGTGATATTCTCCTCGAGTAACACTCTCGGAAAGATATCACTAAGGAGCGGCTAGTTTGTGCCATGACTTTCAATACTTTTCACCATAAGATTAAACAAAGTATTATGAAGCATTGGCATCTGCTCCAACTAAATAATCCAGAACTGGCAAAACCTATTTTTGCTTTTAAAAAAGGTAAGAACCTTACAAATTGGCTTATTAAAGCTGATAGGTCACGGTGACAGGACTGTGGGGCGTCAAGCCCATCCAAGGTCACTTTCCATGTGGTTTCTGTAATCAATGTGCTTCTTTTATCACCGGAACTTCTGTAGTGATTAGTGGAAAGAATTGGAATCTTAATCATCACACTACGTGTAACACTAAAAATGTTATGTGTAATAATTTGCCCTTGCGCTCAAACGTATATTGGCAGAACATCTAGGCCTATCAAAACCAGAATTGGCGAACACAAATCTAAAATTCGAAATAAAATCGTGTCTGCTCCGTTAGTTTCTCATTTTCTTGAAAATAACCATGACCCGAATAGTTTGAAATGGTGTGTGTTGGAAAAGGTTTATGGTACTGACGCCAATAATACAGCAGCCCGTTTGGCGCAAAGGGAACAATGGTGGATGTACAACACCACTAGCTATGAAACAGGACTTAATCGCCAAGAAGAATGGCTCCATTGTACCCCCTAAAAATAAAATCAAAGGATTTTCTTCAAGCATTCTATTTTAGTAAGGGCAACTTTTACGGAGTTACATCTGTTGGCTTGAATCCTTTTGTATTCTTGTTTTACGTTCTGTAATCAGACTATTACACTCTTGACATACATATTCAATATTCTTTTTGGTGATATTATTCGTGTGATTTATCACATTAAACAATTCGTTTTCTTTGGTTCTTTATATATTGAGTGGCAGTAAGATTTTTCTTCGAATATTAATTTGTTTGGCTCGCCGCTGCACTGTACGTTTTTTATGCTTTTTTGCATCCCGGCTTATGAGTAGTCATTTTTTCACTGTTCAGCATTCATGGGACCAGGGTCTTCCATAGGCAGCCCCTTTGGTGCTTTCTTGTCATTTTCGCGCATGCGACACTTGCGGGTATGCATTTGTTTGCTTTACCTTTGCAAAGTGAACTTTGTCCCTTTTTAGTATCGACGGGACATAGGGCCCATATATGTAGTCCCATTTCTATTTTCACTCTCGTTTGTATTTACAAACCCATACACGTAGTTCTATTTCTATTTTCATTCCCGCGTGTATTTATAAACACAGCCGCGGTTCCAACATCTGATGGCGTGCCTTTACTTCGGCTGTTGCGGAGACGATCCGGGAGGTTGTGCGAGGTGAGGACTTCGTCACTAATATACGGGTTGAAAGTGCATCCACGCGAGGCTGGGAGTTGCGATGACAGTATTTTTTTAGCCTCTCTCTGTGGTGGGCTTATGCAGGTTTCCTCAGTTTAAAATGGTGTAAATGTCCAGGACAACCACTGTTTGTTAATCAGTAGGAATTTTTACATCTGCAGGATATTATAGGCACACGTCGATAGCATTTTCGTGTGAATTCGTTTCGACTATTTGGTGACTAATTATTTCATTGACAAACATGGATCTGGCCGTGCAAGTGACTTTTGTTTTATTAAAGCAGCCATCCATCTTTTCCATTAACATTCTTAATCTTAGAGGCTCGGGGCTGCCTACCGGATAGAATCTCTTTACTTTTGATGTTTTCGATTTTAAATTAAAATGCACTCGTATTATGTGCATGTATTTATTTGCAAGCCTAGTTTCTTACACTACCAAAATGTAATTTTTATGTCTTTCCTTTAGGGTTTTTAACCCAAGGTTTGCACCTTTTGGACTTTTCTCTTGGCACGACCTAACGTCATCTAAGACCCTTATGTTTGGAATGTCTTCAGTTCTATCTACAATTTAGTCCATTGGCGACATGACCAGATTCCGAAACATTCAATACTTTAAGGTTAGTGTCAGAAGGAAATTTAGTGTTCTACTCCCTGTGGAGACAGGGGACACTGTGTGTCAGCATTTGAAGTTTGAGATAATCTTGTGATATCTCACAATCTTCATATCTTTGTTTCTTTAGATGTAAATTCAATTTCATCTCCAGTCCTGTTTGGGTGGCGGATTCGAAACAATTATATAATTTTCGGCACCATATGTGGACTAACTTAGGTGAATATATATCTCTAGGTTTTCTTTTAACGGCTAGAGGTGGCGAGTATTAGGAGGCCCTTTCATTTCATGTTTTATTCTAACATATGTTTTTGTTTTTTTCTTTGTCTTTTGAATTGTCTAAAGCTTCACCTGTGAGAACTACTGTGCTATTGTTAAAAGTTTAGCATTAATATTGACAGTATATAGTGCGCCCTGAAGAAGGCGACTACTGGCTCACTTAATTGAGCCTGATAGGTTGATTTCGCCGAAACTGTAACGACATTTGAAGATCATGTATGTACAGTAGGCACTTAGCACTTTTTTTTTACTTAGCACTTTATTCCATTGGCAGCAATTTCCTTTTCAACAGTATCTTTATCATTCAAATGAAACTTAAAAATATGAGACAGTGATACTTTATTTTGATTAGGCACTCATTACTTTTTTGCACCTAGCACTTTATTCCATTGGCAGTAATTTTCTTTTCTACAGCATCCTTATTATTCGAATGAAATTTAAAAATATGAGACAGTGATGCTTTACCTTGATTAATACTGGGTCATGAATTGTGGTAATTAAATTGCGATTGAATGGTTTAATGTATTAGATTGGACAAGTATGTTATACTAACATTAATTTATCTATTTTATTGTTGCTATGTTGTTTATATATTATGTAATTTTATAAATGTTTTGCGATGATTATTAAAATATGAAAATATGAATCTGTTATGATTGGGCCACTATTCTTTTCCACCTCTATTCCTATAATTGGGTACTTAAATTAATATAGTACTCCTCCATGTGAACTCCTCCCCTTCGGGGGTTTTTTTGTCGAAAAAATAAATGCAACCTATACTGCTTAGCAGCTCCACAGACAAACTAGAAGTGCCATGCACGGCACTTTCTATGTGACAACAAGCAAAAGCAGAACTTAAAAGCTTTGGAAAATGTATCTCCAACACTGCTGTATTGGACAAAATATTGACTTTGTGTCTAAACTGCAGGGTAATTCTAAAATGTAACCTTGACTTAGAACAAGTCTCAGTTAATGGAGCAATTGGTACAGTTGTTGGCTTCCAAACTTATGCACATGACAACATTCAGTTTGTCGACAACCACTTTGACGAACTTGCAGAATGTAAAAAGAATTGGCTGGCCAATAGCATATTTTCTTCTTTTCAAAGACATATACAAATGCAGAGAGCAATTTCCTCTATCTCTTGCATATACTGTCACTTTTCACAAATCACAAGTCTAGCCCTAGATCAAGCATTGATTGACATTGGCAGCACAGTCTTTAGGTACAAGTGAAGTAGCATTTCACGTCTGCCTTAAATCAATGGCCTAATACTTGTTAACTTTGATGCAAACAAAGTCAATGCTGACATTCCTTGCATCTTCGAATACAACAGGCTACAGGCACTATACACCCCCATCTAGATATGTACCCTGTACCTCAAAAAAAAAATGTTTAAAAAGATAAGTGATAAAACAGAATCTATAATAGATCTCCTAACAATACCGCAAAAGAAACAGCAAACAGCTCCTTCTGCATCAAACACATGCCAAGAGTACGTCAACACGTATATACCCACTTCAAGCATTCCCTTAATCACAGCATACTTCAAACCAACAACTATCACACTTACACTCACATAACTGTTATCTGTTTTTTTTTAATCCAGTATCAACAGCAGTTTGTCATACATTAATATTCTACCAAACATAGTACTTAAAATGTACTGTTAATGAGGGTCTAAAAAAGTATATGTAAAACTGTATACAACTAAAGCTTTTAAACTATAATGCTTAACAATTTGTACGATTTATTTTTCCACAAAAAATAAACAAGAGGTTCCAGCTTCATAACGGTATGAAACTAAGTAACAATAGCAGGTATAATCAAATACATATTCTGTGAGCACTATCCTCAATTGTACAACTATCAAAAGTACCATATACAGTTCAATTACATCATTCCTCCATATTACAAACACTTTGTACTCCTACTTCATTACCTACAATTACTATACACATATTACTACTGTTGTAATTCTGCCTATACTCCTACTACATTACCTACAATTACTACACACATATTAGTACTCTGGTTGCCGTGGCCAGTGGGCCAATTCTGGGGGGCATGGCCTGTGGACATGACTCCATGAATCTCGCCACTAGCCACAACCACCAGAATACAATTAACTATATAACAAGTAAATGCCATACACTGTCAACTAATAAAGCTCACACTGACCCCCCTGCAATCGAAATGATGTCCGCGGATACCGAAATGTACTGCGGACTCAGCGGCATCTGCAGACTCTTTTTTTCCACCTATATAAACAGCTTCATATCATCTTTATCCCACTCCCCTAACCTTTTCAACCTCCCATTCACCCACCAAATAACTCTAAATGTATTTTCCAAGCCGTCCATTCATGGCGCTGTCCGCAATCTACTTCGATGTCCACGGACAGTGACAACACCTGCTCGACCTTTTTCCACATACAAAATTATTCCTATATCATCTTTTTTGCACTCCAACACCCTTCCCAGCCCCTCTTTCAACCACCAAATAACCAAAAATAGGTTTTCCAGACTTTTTCCCATGTGATATTCACAGTCATCCACAACTGTCCATGGATCCAACATTGCGGGCATTTCCAAAAATCAGATGCACCTCACACTTTTAACCAGCGAATCAGCGGGTGCGTTCGATGTCCATGGACATCATGCTGCCCTCTGGACCAATCAGAGGCCTATCTGCGTACCAAACAGAGAAGTTAGTCAGCGAACCAAACCCACATATCATTTAAAAAAAAAATACTTAATGAATTTACACCAAATTTACAAAAGCACGCATCCGGACACCACTCCAGCCACAAATTTGTGAAAATCCATCCAGGTGTTTGGGCTGTAGGATCTAGGCATGAGCAAATTCTTTTTTTCCATATGGTCTATGGGAAAAAACACACATTTTGTAAATTTGGCATAAATCTGTCCAGTAGTTGTTCTTTTAAGCGGCCATAAAGTAGGTAATAAAATGTGTGATATCTGGGTTCATTCTGTGGGCTCACTTCCATATTCGGTCTGCAGACACCTTCCCAGGCCAATCAGAGAGTGGCATGATGTCCAAGGATATCAGATGCGCCTGCTGATTGGATGGTGAAAAACATGAGCCGCGTCAGATATTTAAAATGGCTGCCATATTGGATCCACGTACAGCCGCCATTCTCCGCAGACATCATGGTAAAACATATTTAATAACACAAAATTGCACTTGTCAAACGAAAGAAACTATCTTTGGGGAGTTCAGGGTGATGAGGATAGGATATTGCCATAAAAAGCCAAAAAACATCCACCTTTGAAGTTTGCAAATAGTTCGGGACAGGCCTGAGGTGTTTGCAAACATCTCAGATGTTCAATGGCATCCACACATATTTTTGAATTACAGGGTTGATGAAAAGCATTTTTCAAATGGCGTAGAACTTTGGTGCCACTGAATGAAAGTGCATGAAATGTTGTGCATTCTAGATTGACCTTGAATGGTCCTTCAAAGTTTGGTTCTGTTTTGCTAAGAGGGAACAAAATTAGAAGGGGATCCGAAAATATTTGAAAGGCTTCTACATTTGGTGCCGTTTTCCGAATCTGCACAAAGGTTTGAAAAAACATTTAAGACCGAGAATCGAATGTTTTTGCAAAGTTTATTGGGATTTTGTGCAGAGTGGGCAAAATTAGTAGGGGGTTGAACATTTCAAGATGGCATATAACTTTTTTGCCGTTAGACGAATGTGCACAAAATATTTTTGAAAGATTGTAGACCCAACATTGAATGTTTCTGCAAAGTCTGAATGGATTGTGTCAACTGGGAGCTAAGCTATATGACTATTTTATGTACGTATATTTTGACACTTTTCAAAAAATAAAACATGGATGGATTTGCAGGAAAGTTGTGCAAGGAGCATTGGCAAGGACCTTAAAGCATGGTTTTGCAAATGTGTCTATGTTTTATTTTTTGAAAAGTGTCAAATTGTAGGTACAAAATACAGTGATATACCTTTGGTGACTGAGGTATAGCTAATGGCCATGGGCAGTGCCAGATTGTCCGAGTTATGGCCACTTCACTGATGAGGCCCAATAAGACTGAAAGACGTGTATGGGGTTGCTGTTGGTACTCTTGTTCAGAAGAGAATTGTCATAACATTACATGTGAGCAGGACAAAGACTGATCTGCAAATGGATATCTCCCTTCTGTGTAAGGTACACTGAGCTAAAATGTTGCTACACACTCTCGAGTGGGTACATTCACAAAGAACAGGTAATTTAACCACGTTCGTTCTCGCAGACGGGCACTTATGACTATTTTTTGGAGTGGTTCAAACAGAACAGTAAACAGAGTAGAACAGCTGTTTTGTATGATGGTGTGCATGTGCAATCTGGGTTTTCTAATAAGGCATGGGCTAGACAGGGCAATGCAGAGACTGTGGATAGTTAGAAATGGCAATGGAGGTTTATAGTGAAAAGGTCGAATGAAAAAAAGTCGAATGTCAAAATCTCGAAAAAAAAATCTCGACTTTTTTTTCTCGAGATTTTGACTGACCACCGGCAATGGATGATGGTGTTTATTGTATACTAGATAAGAATTCCGGACAGAAATTTGTATCTGTGATTTTTTCTATTTCTCTAGTATACAATTGTCCATTATTTCCTTACTGTAGTAGCAAATGCTAATGTGAATATTGGAGAATCTTATTGAATCTACTTTATGGAAAAATGTACAGTAGATGGAGTGTATAAGCTTATTGTTTTAATTGTGAAAGGTGGTTCACAAAGAAATCTTTTTTGTTGTATTTTATCTTTGCAGGAGTGGCCAGAAAGTAAGGTGAGCAAGTCAATTAGGGAAGAGGCACCAACCACAGGTATGGAGGGGCAGGTGTACAGGGGAAGTGTTAGATGTGTGTTTAATCTAAGGTAGAGGACAGCGTTTTTCATGCTCCTTGATTACAGCTTCAAAAGCACTTCGAAATTGCTCCCACATGTAGATTGGTGTGTTGCAGTATATACAATGTACTGTTGTTTTGAAAGATATAGATTAACAGCCTCTTTTATCACCTGGAAGGTCGCTTGTGGGATCTTGTGCCCCACAGAAGTAGGCTGTGTGGTTACAGCATTGGTTGAGGAAGATGATGCAGTGAAAGACAGCCTACTACTTCCTAAGAAGGGAACAGCCTTTTTGAGAGCATTGTGGTGCTTGGATTGGGTGTGGTGGCGCATGGAGTTGGTCCCGTAGGAGTAATGCCCAGGTTGTCTGCGCCTGAGTACAATGTTGGTACATTTCCAACAGTGGTAAAGAACTGCCACATCCATGATTCTCTTTGGGTGTGCTAGAGGTAGGCCCTTCTTCTACCTCATCTTCCTGGTCTTCCTGATTGTCTTTTGAAGCATTGTGCTTCTTTCGTTGTGTAGGTCCTCCAGCTGGAGGTGGTGATGGTGGTGGTTCTTGGGTCAATAGCTGATGCCATGTTTAAGATAAATAGCAGTTTTCCTAATATTCTTCTAAGTAAATGTTGTGTGCTAGATTATTAATGTATAATTAGTAGGAATGGGTGTAGGAGCTGTGCAAGGGTACATGGTGAGCTTTAAAGTTCCTAGATCAGCTGAAAATGCAGTTCCGAACACAGATGTCATCAAGTACATTTGTGATGTTATCTTACATATACTGGGTGTTTTTCTTAGCGGTGCACGGTGGTGGCGTGAGTTATGGTTGCTTAGATTACCATAACTGGGGAATTTCTGGGGGTTTTCGGTTTTACTTGTAACCATATCGTCCCTTTAACAAAGTTTTTTCTTCAAATTTCATAGGTTTTAATTAGGGCACCTTAACCATAACGTCCCTTTAACAACGTTTTTTCATTGACTATATATACATTCAGAAAATATGCAACAATATCATAATGAGTTATTAAAATCATTTAAAAGGTTATTATTATATTATTATAACATCTGCATTTTAGTCAGTCCCTTAAAGGAAAGACACAAGCAAAAAAGCGTGTTTCATGCCATGACACGGAAAGAGCCTTTGTAAATGCAGGAAAATTGATAGGTGCTGGTGTTTCTAAAGACAAGATCTTATAGACTTAATTGTGGTCCGTCTCATTGTTCATACCTCGCCCATAATATATAATATATTTGTATACACAGGTGAACAGGGTAGAAATGAACTCTGAAGCCACTGACTGTTAACACGCCTGTCTTTCTTGGTAGACATATGATGCTGTTGACCATAATGGAAAACATATATCTACAGAAAGTAATTTAAGTTGCTCAGCATTACAGAGTGTGGTGTTCGCTCCCACTGATGAATTTGTGCACATAAAATGGATGAAGGGGATCAGTGACTTAATAGCTCTTGTTGGGAATATCAATTAGAAGAATGTGGCATGTTTATTGAAAAGAATTGTGTTTATTGAGATGAGTATATAAATTATGTCGTATATTTAGGAGGTCAAGATTAGTACCACTAACAAAACAAAAATACACTGAGATTTAAGGTCACACAGAAAGAAAAAAAAACACTGTCATTGCGGTAAACACCAATGCTGCCGTCGCGGGCGTTTTTTATCTTTTTTTTTTTGGACACTACAAAATGAGCCAGGGCTCATCAAGGGGGCTTGGTCTAACTGCAAGGGTCCTACTGGCCCGTTAGGCCACGCTCCCCTGACGATCCCGGCTCAATGGGCCACAGGCACCCCTGCCAGGCATTCTTTTCTAGTGATCAACACCCTCTCCTCATATAAGTTATTACACTAGTTTTTACCATTGTTACTAAGCAAATATGTTTTGAAATGCATTTGCAACATATTTTACCAAAACACCCCCTTGTATAGTACCCAAACAGTCTGTTCTAGATAGTAATGAACTGTAATGGGCAATTGTGGCCCTCTTTTTCTTTGCTGTCTGGTCTGGACGCATTGTATGCCAGGGTCTGACCCTGGCTCGCAGATGCATCTGCATTGATTACATGTCATAACGGAAAAAGCTTTGCTTACTGAAGGGAGACCCAGTGACTAAGAGGTTAGAACATCGGTTTCCCAATGGCAAAGCTCCAATCCCCTTGTTGCCATAAAAATACTCAAACTGATAGCTGGAACTGTGTGTTGGGAGGAAATATTTTTAAAGGTGGCTTATTCTTATAAACATATTGTTTTATACGTATTTCCTGCAGAAATGGCTCTGAGACATAGACCAGAAAATGTGTTAATATCAACCAACAGTGCTAACTCCCGGACACAACTTCATGCATTAAACCTTTCCCCAGATAATGCAAAAAAGCTATCTTTTCCAAAAAAGGAGAGCCAGTCACTAGCATGTTAGTGCATAGATGGCAAGGTTGTAGTTTCAAGTCCCCACATTGGCATTCAAATACTCCTGCTTGTTATTTGACTTGGGTGTTGGAAGGAAATGCATAGAATGTTTCATGTTTTTACTGTTAAAAATATTGTTTTGTATCTTTATTTCTATTGCAAATGACTAAAGACAGAGCTTAGCACCTTTGTTTATTCCAATTGGCAATTCTGGAAACCAGAAGTTCTGATCACGACCCAGTGACTCAGTGGCTTGAAGATGTGTTTACCAATACCTAGGTTTCAGGTTCTAGGCCCCTTGTTTGCATGAATATATTCTAACTAATGAGTTGTCTTGTGGGGTCAAGAGGAAATATGTTATATTTGGACTGTTATATAAATACTGTGTTACCTTTATTTCCATTACAAATACTCAAACTGATATGTTAACATGGGCATTGGGAGGCCATAGGTAAAGGTTCAAACACATTCGTACTGTTATGAAAATGTCCTTTTATCTTTCTTTACATTACAAATGAGAGGAGAGAGAGAGAGAGAGAGAGAGAGAGAGAGAGAGAGAGAGAGAGAGAGAGAGAGAGAGAGAGAGAGAGAGAGAGAGAGAGAGAGAGAGAGACCTTTATTTCTCTCATGTGGCATTGTTAGTTCCGAGATCCATTACAACTTTGGCCACATGTCTTAACACAAAAAAGCTGTGAAATGTTTGAGGGGACAGTTAATGCCTTAGTGGTTAGGTTAGAGCACGGGGTAATCGATGGCCAGGTTGCAGGTTCAAGTCTCTGCATTGATGTGAAAATGCTTAAGCTGGCTATGATGTCTGTGTTGAGGTCTAATGTGTAATGTTTTTTACTTTTATACAAATATGTTTTTTTTTAATTTCCATTACAAAAGGATCAGAGAAAGAGGCCAGCCCTTTCCTTATCAACATGCATTGCTAGTTCCCAGATGACTCCTCATCCAGTACAACTTTGATCCCATGTCACAACACAAAAAAGGTGCTAAACCCAGTGGATTAGTGGTTAGACATGTGTTTAACAATGGGAAGATTCCTGGTCCAAGTCTAGTCATTGGTATGAGAATATGCAATCTGGAAGTTTGACTTGTATGTTTGGTGGAAATATGTAACATGGTAAAGTCTTTTTACGGCTATACAAATATTGGTTTAACTTTATTTCTTTTACAAATGGCTGAGAGAGATCAGCACCTTTGTTTATCCCAACCACATTCATAGTACCCAGACACATTTGTATCCATTACATCATTGATCTCCATGTCATAATGAAATTATATATCAATTTGTGGCCCTATGGCTGTGAGTAGAGGGTGTTGCCCGTCTGTTTTGATGGGGATGGATTGTCCAGTCTCACAACTGTGCATTGGCAATGTGGAAGGCGTAATGGCCTGCCCACTGCCGAGCCAAAGACAGTGTTCAGTGTCCCTAAATATTTTGCCCAAACTGACAAGCCTATGTACTTTGGGACTATTGGACTACTGTGGCGGCGGAGGTCGGGTGCAGTATAAAAGCTTTGCATCAAAACGAGGGAAACCGCAGAGAGAGTTTTTCTCATTTTCTGGGACCTTAGTAAATTGAATTTCTGACTTGCAACCCCTACAGAAGTGTTAATTCAAAGGGTTCCCAGGTGTAAACACTGCACAGATCAGAGGTTCTCTCGCCTGGCTGAGCATCACCATCACCGCACTGCTGATGTATAGATGCACTGCATGATTTTGGCTTACAATCTGAAATGTTTCTCTCCTGCTCTTCAGTCCTGTGATGTGGATTTATTACAGCATAAAGCGCTGTACATGCAACTAAGTGTCTCATAGATTTAATGTGACAGTCTAAACATAGTAACATAACATAAAACAACAGAAAGGTGTCAAATTGAAAGACACATATCTGTCCCATCTCAACTTATCCCAGTACAATTGAGTTAAAACCAGATTGTAGGAGGTACTCATCACTGTGCAGGACAAGTTGGTGTGTTGTGAACTTTTCCAGGATTTCAGCAGGAATGTTAGATATGGGTCTGCACTTTTCAGGTATCATTGGGTCTGCACTTAACCTTTTCTAGAGAGGCATTATAGTCACAGCGCTTAGTGATTTACTGTCTTGTGTTAGTGATGTATTTGGAAATTGAGTGATTCAACCAAGTTAGCTATGATTTTCTTGACCAAGGTATTTAGACATTGATCAGATTGTTCAGCAGAGGTGAGGTGTTTGATATTAACCATCTCTTCACTTATGGTGGAGTTGAAATCCACAAGTAGGCAGATGTGCACGGTTTTTGATCGCAGATCCATTTGATTACTTGTGATCAGTGGCATTTTTGGTAGTTTTATCATGAAAGGCCCTAGCAAGAGAATTGTCCAGGTGATTTAAAATATTGTAAACTTTGAAAACATTTTAGTTTTACATTGTGCAGAAATGATATAGGGCCCGAATCATGGAATTTCTTGCATGGTTCAAAGTGACTTTGCAGTGCTGAAAAGTGACTTTGCACTTCCGTCACAAACCCTGATTCACGGAACTGTGCAAAGTTTATTTTTGAATTGCAAATGCAGTTTGAAGTCAGTGCAAAGTCATTTTTGCAGTACCAAATAACTTTGGACCGCCTTTGCACAGTAAAAATACACTTTGCACAGTTACATGAATCAGGGTTTGTGTCAGCGGTGCAAAGTCACTTTCAGCAGTGCAAAGTCACTTTGAACCGTGCAAAGAATTCCATCAGGCCCATAGTGTTAATAATATATTATTTTCTTCCTCGCAATGGCCCGATTGCAGCACTTACTTTGCATGCTAGTGTTTCAGGTGATTACTTTGATTTCCTCCATACTTGTTCAAGATTGCAACCTTTCCATTTCACTGAGGCCAGCTCCTTATCAAATCAGTGGTTGTTGATTTTGGTTATGGTATGTATTCTTTTCTATTTCTTTAGGCCAATGATGTCCAGTGTCGTAGTGATTTCTGTGGTCACTGTTTCTAGTAAAAGGTACAGGTTGTTTATGTCCTTACTTCCCTTCTTTGGTGGTGTGACATTTTCGTCATAATTTGCTTGTTTCTGGATGTCATTTTCTGCTAGAGAATTTATGGAATAATTGTGGGTCTCTGAGTCATTTAATAGCAGCTGATAGTCATGTGTGTGGTCTGTTTGAGGTCAATCTAAAATGAGTAGATGATTTCAAGGTCATGCCTAGAATTTTCGTGCTTGAGACATAAAGAAACTGATTAACAGCAGGGGTATGTTAATCGGTTGCTCCCCAGTTTTTGCCTTGACTAATTTGAATGGTGTATCCCAATATATATGAGTAGGTATTCTACTGTGTGACAAATATGGCAGGCTGTCCAGTCAAAGGACCTAAAACAAAAGGATCGAATACAATAGTGTCAAGTCAAAAGGACCGGAAAAAAAAGGTCGAATGCCTTTTTTTAAATGTATTTTTTTTTTTGGGTTTCCGTATAGGAAAAAAAGTGGTTTTTACACCAAAAAACGGAGATTTGGGGAGGGGGCCCCAAAAAAAAATGTGACCTTTTTGTTTTCGGTCCTTTTGACTCAACCCTATTACATTTAGATCCTTTGACCTATAACCATATGGCAGTGGTCTCTTGAGGAGCATTATTGTTAATGTTTACAACCCCCCTGGGACAAAAACTATTTTATTTGTTTGCATTTTTAAAGCACTCACACAGCACGGGAGCATCAAGGCGCTGTTACAGGAAAATGACTTAGTTGTGTATTTATAACGTCCTTAATACCCAGAGGTTTCAAAGCGCGGACCCAGGGATCGAACCTGTGTTGCTTCACATCGCCTTGTTCCCAAGGCGACCACGTTGCAGCTGAGCTATCATCCTGGGACAAATTGTTGGCTTCCATCCATAAGTTGCTAGGGACTCTGATAACTACCTATCAGGCATCTTGTTTGGCTCTGATCATTGAGTACTGCAACTTAAAAATCCCCCCAAGTTGTGCTGGTGCCCTACTCATGTCAGAACTTAAACAAACTGGCACTGAAAAAAAGGTAACACTTGGTCTGAGTTCTTGAGTCCTCTATACATGCCTGTGCATGAGGGCCTCCAGGGCTTGGCACCACACCGGATTGGAAACGAATGTGCCAGTGCACACATTGGCAGCGCAGCGGCAGGTCAGCAAGGCTGCGTGAGGCCTCGGCAAGATCGATCATGTCCACTGGCGGGTCGACCAAGTCAAGCAAGATGCTGATGCGATATCACTTCATCAAGGAACTTTTGATTCACAGGACATTGGATACACGGCTCACTTTCAAGATTAAATTTAGCTTGAAGATACACAAGGTGCTGGAGCGGCCACTCTAAAAGTAGTTCAGAGGCCATATTACAGAAACCTTTCAGCAGTACAATGACAATAAGCACTAGAGCAAACATTGCCGTAGCGCAAACATCATATTCTTTTATGGCATGTTTGCAACAAGGACATATTTACCTAGTCCTTTCCTCTAGTGCAAATATGCATTGAAGGAATGTTGTTTGCACTAGGGTGCAACGTTTCTGAAATACCACCCTGTATGTAGCTGGAACGTTCCACTTCTGGCAAAGGTTTATAAATTAGGCCGGGAAAGAGCCAAAGTCTCCCAAATCTTCATATTAAGTAACAATTTATATCAAGCGAAAGCACAAAGGTCATTGGAGTTCATAGTTCACAAGCCCTAAAGCCGTAAATAAATGATATGCTGTAGTAAAGGTCAAAGCTGCACCGCCACAGCCCACTCACTGCATAGAACAGAAAACACACAGGTTCAACACACCTCGTGAGAGGGTCCCTCGTGACTGCTTCTCTACAGCACTCAACAGCCCCTCTTGGGGTTTCCCTGTCATTAGCACAGGGAAAGAACTTACAAGCAAAAAGAGAAAGCAATATGGCTTTTTAAATCACTCTTTCTGAAATGTGTGCTGCAAAAATGCACCATTTCAACACATTATTTTAAAAACATTTCTCGCAGGCAACCCTCCCTTGGATATCACTGCAAATTGATTGGGCTCACTTGCTGCACTCGTATTTTCCATTTTGGAGCTAATATGTATGCCCATCTACTGTAACAATTCACCAGCCGCAACTGAATAATAATAATAACATGCATTGCCCATGCCAACAGTTAGGGCTTTTGTAGTAGGCATGGGAAAGGCACTTGCCAGTCACTGCCGTGGTATTACCTGGCCATGTATGGTAGCAGTTTCAAAATGGTGCCAGGGCATCTAATAGCAGTGCCTGGCAAATGCCTAATACTAACAGAAGCCAAAACCACTGACTTTGTCAAAGCTTGTATTTAACAAGACTACACTGAAGGACCTTATACTTAGTGCTTATAAATCGAGTGGCTGAAGGTAAACCTGGTTAAGAAATGTGTATTACACCAGTAGCACTTACCTTACAACTCCAATTAAGTCATTAACTCTCAGAAGACTGCTTTGAAAAAACCCTAACAGGCACTGGCAGTGCAATGTTTGATGGCAAGGTTTGATTAAAGTGAGCTCAAAGAGTTCCCAATAGTTCCCATGAGGAGGTGTTTTGGTTGGGGAGGAGAAGAAACTGGGTGGTAATGGCCATAAGGATTGGCATAGCCATGGGCATTCACTGGGTGGGCAAATAACAAAACAACACCTACATGCCCTGTGCCCCTCCTCATATGCCATTTCTCCCTATCTGTACTCCAATGCAATAGTTTCAACTTTATAACAGCCCACACTAAACATGATGATAATAGTAAAATAATATTAATAATAATCATAATAATAGTATCAGGAATGTATATGCATCTACATGTGAGATTTCTTCCACTTCTGCTGCAGTGATAGCTATGTGTGTGTTTGTGTTATATAGCTGTTTAGGTTATGCCCTTTGACCTTTCTGAAAAGACTGTGATGCTGTTTATGCAAGGACAGCAGGGATTTTTTAAAGCCATTTATCTCATGTTTCCTTTGAGTTGTTTTTAGTTTCCTTAACCTTTCCTGCCAAATGACATTGTGAAGGAGTGTGAAATGTACGACCAGTAACATGAACACGTAGGTGGCATAAATACGAACGAACACAGAGGTCTTTCATAAAGCATGTCATGGTGGTTCATTCATGATTGTCCTGATGCAGCATTTTTGCCACTGACGTATAAATAACAATAGGAAACAATGTGAATTAATTTGATTGGAGGAGAGCGAGCAACGCCACAGGTAGTTTTCTCTGACTAAACAAGGAAAACACAGATTCCCCCCAAAGCAGCATGCATGCTTTTTCTCAAGGTCTTGCTTAAGAAGCGTGCTCACAACATTGTAATACTCTGAAAATCCCAATGCACAAAAGCATTTTGCTTTGAAATATTTGTGGCATTATTTCTCCTATGATAAGGAGCATTGGAATTCTTGTGCCTCCAGACCAGGTGTGGGCTGGCCTATGGGGAACTCCGGAGATTCCCTTGTAGGCCTCTAAACTGTGGACCTTTTTTTGTGTGGTAACCTATTTTATTTCAGATTTTAATCATACGAAAAGGGTTGGGCTTGCTGAAAATGTGTAACATGGGGCCACTTTGAACATTATTTCCAGGGCTTGTTTTGTTTCCCAGACCACCCCTGATACTTCCCAGATATTAGAGTGACAATTTTCCCCTGTTGGTCTCACTACATTTTGTTATTCCCCCCTTACAGTATGATCATGGGGTGCCCCTGTTGGTAAACAGGGGCTGAGATAGATTAACTTGGAATGCTACTAATCTCTGTTGAGTAAACCAGGTAATTTCACAAACACAGCTCAGTGACTCTCTAGGGCTAGCTGACAAATTAGCAGGGAATGAGAGTCATGAGCCGCTCAGCAATTGTATTGCGGTGGGCTATGGCGCACTTTTGTCGGGGATCTTTGAAAAAGTGCAACAGACTAATCTCAAACTCCCTTATCGTGTTTTCCCTTACAGGACTCGCTTTGATAACAATATCAGAGATGCTAAATGAGAGCTCTCTATGGATTTTAAATTAATTGTTCTATAAAAACATTGAAAGCACACTTGTCACGAATATGGTCAAAACACAAGGAAGCACTATTGTAGATGGCCGAAAACATACCAGAAACAAATAACATAAATTTGAGCTCTTGTACATGTTAACCACCGCCATATTGAATAATGATAGCAAAACTTTTTGGGATATGCTTCGAGATAAAGAGAAACCATAACTTTGTATTGCTAATGTTGGGAAGGCAGATTGCGAATACTATTTGGGTGGCAATACAGTCCCCCAATGATGTCTTCGATTTTGGCCTCCCTGCAGCTGTTCCGGAGTTCAACTTGCCCGTCCAATGAATTAAACACATTGGGCCTCATTACGACCCTGGCGGAGTGGGTTTACGCCAGCGTTATTCGCGGCGGACCCGTCCGCCCTACTACGAGTTCCCGTAGCGCCATGGAGCGTTTTCCGCCTGGTTTTTCCGGGCGGAGAAATCCATGGCGCTACGGGACCTTGTTGTTAATTACACCACCGTATTTAACGGTGGCGTAATTAACGCCTTCCCCACTCCCATTATACCCTATGGGGCAAAAATGGGAATGGGGAAGGGTAAAATGGGGAATGGGGATTTACCGCCCCGCCAAGGTCGGAATGGGGCGGTAAATCCGCCAACCCCCATGGCGCTATCGGCAGCTTTCCGCCGTGCTCCATGGTGCATTTGGCGCCACGATTTCCGCCAGGGTCGTAATGAGGCCCATTATCTCCTCCTTGAAAATGACCTGGGCTCTCAGGCCAGATAGCGTAAGCAATGCTTTGCTAAAAAATAATCCTGAATGTTCAGGAGAGCTACTGAATCAGCTCTCTACCTATATCTCTGTTAGTCATATACTGCCTAATACTTGCCATAAGAGCATCATTGTTCCTGTTCATAAGAAGGCATGAGTCAAAGAACTACTGTCTGTTGGCGAAATGTTAGATGTCCCATCTAAAATCGTTGCAAGAGTTCTTTTGTTAGAACTCCCAATATGGGCTTCTCAGTCAAACATTATTCTCTTAGTTTCAGATGGGCGTCATTAAAGGTGCTGGTACACTTACTAATCTTTTGACCAACTTGGTTCCATACTCCAGCAATTGCGTAAATTAAATGTCTATGCCTGCAATGTTGACTTCAGTGCAGCGTTGGATACCGTTTACCAGGAAAAACTTTAGAAGAAATTAGTCCTTTGGATCATTCCGCCAGGATTGTTAAGGATCCTTGTTGATTTATACACCAACACCTCTGTGGGCCTTAAACTAGGTTCTACCTTGCCCCCCTTGTTTTGTCATTGTTACTTAAGTGATGTTACAGCTGCCTTGAACAATAGCAACTCGGCTCCCCTGAGATTAAGTATGGACAAAATGCCTTGGCTTGGGCACATCAATGATTTGGTATTGGTAGACTTGACTCCTCTGGGATTACAGAGTGCGTTGGATTGCATTGCCTGTTGTCGTATTGACAATTGCTTGACTATTGACATTGGTAAAAAGAAAGCTATGATATTTAGCCCTTTTTGAATAAAGGCATAGATATTCTCTTAATCTCAAACTATGGACCATGCCCATTGAACAAGTACATTCATATGAATATGTAGGCCTCATTTTCGTTATCACTTATCCTGGGAGTTTCATTTAAACTGAATTCAGGAAAAAGCTAACTTGATTGCTGTGGGGCTGAAGCAATTCGCTTGGAGGTTTGCTGGGCATTCATTGATCAGGCTAATAAATCTATATGACCAATATAAGGCCGATCTTGTTGTATGGGGCTGATATTTTGGCACATAACATATTTGATAAAGTGCACCTAACAGAAAGACATAGTGTTTACCAATCTACCTACTTTTACTCCATTTGAATTTGTTTTACTTGAGACTGGCTTACAGTCACTTGATTGTGCCTTAAGATTAAAGGATATTAATGTATGCCAAAAAATACTTCACTCTGCTGAGGGCACCCTTCTTCATACCAATAGTGTATTACCAAATCTTGATAAGTTAGGCTGTAAGAAGATTGCTTTTTGTAAAATATTTAAATAGGCCAATGATTGGTTACAAAGCTTAGGGTATTTACCTGACAACCCCCGGCTTAGTAATCTGGGAGTTGCAGGGAAAAGGGAAATACGTGAGGGAGACATAGAACAATCGCTGTTCGATTCGGCTGGTAAAGCTTCCTCTGGAGATTGTGCGGAGCACTGATTAAGCAAGAAGGGGGGCAATAGATATCTAGTTGAGTACACCCATATTCAAATAGTGTGTAATTATATCTGTATTAAGTGTAAGTTAATGAGAGAGCTGAGTGTGTTTGAGAGTCATAAGGGTACCTGTATGACTGCACCTCCTCAGAGGTATTCTTCCCTTCCTCTCCTTCCCCCAGAAGCTCACTGTCTCCCGAGCCCTGGATCTCTCGAAGCTGGACTACTGTAACAGTCTCTATCTTAATCTGCCTGCCTCGACTCTGCGCCCTCTGCAGCTCATCCAGAACAGAACTGCGAGACTTGTACTTTGCCTCAAGCCCAGGGACCGTATCTCTCCAGGACTGAAATCTCTACACTGGCTCCCAGTGGCTGCGAGGATTAAGTTCAAAACCCTCTGCATTGTCCACAAGGCCTTCTGGGGCCTGGGGCCTAAATACCTTCAACTCTCTCTCTTCCTAAATATCTTCCTTCCCGAGCCCTTCGCTCATCCGTCTCCAACTCCCTCAGGGTCAGCCGCTTCTCGAAGTAACAAGCTGGGGGTAGATCTCTCTCCGCGGCAGGGGCCTCCCTCTGGAACAGCCTTCCTGCCTCCCTGAAACTTGAGGAGAACCATCTCCGGTTCCAGAAGCACCTCAAAACCTTCCCCTTTGCTTCTGCTTTCTCTCTCCCTCTCCCCTGCTAAATTCTTCACTGAAACTGCACTGAATCTGCAACTGGGCCACTCTCACCGACCTCGGTTCTGGGCCCAGCCACTCTCCACTTGCACTGCCTCCCTGGTAACCCCTGCACTGCGGGACTGTCTCTGTATCCCTACAGCCCCCCCTTCCCAGCACTTGCCTGCACTTACCTTGCACTTGCCACCAGCTGGCCCTATTTATTTATTTTTTTCTACTTACCTTGTACTGCACTTCCCCCCTCCCCTTCCCCTTGCACTTTTTTCCTTCCCCCTACCCCTGCACTTGCGCGATCTAAACGTCACCTGGCCTAGTAGGATCGTTGTCTGTCTTCCCCTTGTTCCCCCCTCCCTGCCTCGTCGCCCCTTGAAACACTTGTGTATAGGCACGTTACAAATGCCATATCATATCATATCATACCCCTATGGCACAGAGTTATTGCAGGCTTTGTCGTTGTGGAAATTGGCCAATGTTATTTTAATTAAGTGATTATGTTTATTTGTAACTAATGTTACATAGGTCTATATGGAAGTAGGCCTTCTTATCTTGATTGACATGTTGTTTTGTTATCGTTAGGTGAGGTTTTATCATTAATTACATTATTTTAAACTCAAATGGGCTTCCCCTTGTTGAAGTTTTATCTAATATAAGTCTATATTGGATGGTATTGCATGAATGAAATTTGATTGTATATAGAGTTTAAATAGCTAAATTATACAAATAAATAATTTGAAAAAACAATTCATATCCACAAATGCAAGAATTCTATTTCAGATATCTTGGATACTAGCCAGTAGCCCTTTACTTTCCTGGGGAAAGGTGGGTTGTTGATTGTAGTGTGGAGATCAGAGTAGCTGGCATTGAGATATTGTTTTTATAGCATTTCAATGCACATTTTTCAAATCTATGAGAGGGGTATGTGTTCACTTTTGATCTCTTTAGTCTCTCTGAGTAACCAAGAGCTATTCCTCCCCTCTTTTGTCAGTTATGTTAGTTGTTTTTTCAAATAATTATTGTATATCCAAATTGTATTATGGCATCTATGACAATTTGGAAATTGTTAGTGAAATGGGCAATTTATGACTTCTTTATAACAGTTCATAACAGTATATATATATATATATATATATATATATATATATATATATATATATATATATGTGTGTATATGTACACATGAACATGAATTAAACAATAATCATATATATATATAATGATGGAGACACTCCAGCTACCCTCCAAGAAGATCCATTATTCACATGGTGTTGGTTCAAAAAACCACCCATCCACAGTGTTTCCTTGTTGGATGTGCTTCATCCGGGTTAGCAATTTAAGCTACCACCATTAACCTTTGTATTTCCCAATGCAAGTAGATTGCCATCTTGACCTATAATCCAATATATTCGATACAACACACTTTGGCATTTTCATTGCTCATTACTACTTGTTACTACTTATTATTGAATTTACTTTCATTTCAATTAAATATTTTCTTCTTGTGTTGTTTGTGCTACCATCTTATCTTTTGTCTGCATTTGTTTATATGCCTATATGAGGAAAAAGCATTTTGCAAAAGAGTTCAGACCAGCAAAAACATAAAGCCTACTACAAACATAAGAAATAATAAGGTAACAGCATAATAAATGTTACCATTCCATTTAAATATACTAATATCAATATCAAATATCATAGTACATTTGCTTTGTAATATTTAAATTGGGTTGTGAAATGTTTTGTAATGAAAGTGATGTAATTTGTTTTATGACTATTTGTTTGGATCTGATACAAATGTAAAAGAATAGTTACTGATTTACATTTTTAGTGTATATTACACAGGGGTGGATTTTGTTACTTTTAACTTTGTGTGTTATTTAGTACACATTTTATGTATAAATTAGATGTTTGTATTTTTGTTTCTGTAAATAATGAATATCATAATTTAAATATTATTAATAACTGTAAATTGTATACATTTTGTATACATTGTGTTATTTGATATTGTATATTTTTGAAAATACTGTTTATTCTTCTGTTTTATTTTAATGTGTATTGTATGTTGCATTTTAGGCTATAGTTATTGTTTACTACATTAGATTTTTAAAATTTTCTAATATAGTTTGTTTATTTTGTAAAATGCAAATTATAATATTGACATGTTTTCATATGTTGAATTTTTAAATGTTAGTTACTTGTTTATTAAAAATATATTCAATCTATTTTATTTTTAATAGAAGTGTTGTTTTTGAAACATATCTATACATACTGATGTATATTCTAAACTATTTTTGTATTTTAAAAATATGTTATGGTTTGTTCAAACATTTACTAACACTGTGTATTTAATGTAATTTTAAAGTTTACATTTTAGAAAATAACTTGCTTGTGCGCATATTATTTTGTTTAGTATACCATGAATTGTATGTTTCTGGTGAGTTAAAGTTAACATAATATTTAATTGTAATAAAACATTTAAAAAAAATGAATTGGTACTTATTTTTATGGGGTTACCTTAACATTATTATTTCCAATGTTTGTAGGCCCAAATGTACTTAGGAAATACAAGTCTTAAGTCCAATTTATGCCCAAATTGAGTCATAAATTAAATGTAGGAAACCCACACTGAGATGCTTTAAAGTAGTATTACACTTGGTCAATTATTATGTATAATAATTTATTGAATTGTAATACATTAATATTGGAATATATTGGGCCTCATTACGAGTTTGGAGGTACCCCCAAATTCGGGTCCCGGTGCGTGTCCTGCAAAAGGAGACTTACCGAGCCATTCCAACCTTGGAGGGCCCAGTAATTCCCTTTCACGGGACCCGGTACGTCCCCATTTCCATTTGCGCCCCCATAGGGCTCAATAGGAATGGGGAGGATGGTTGCAGCGGTACCATCCTGGTCTGCTCGCGGGTGCCGCTCTACACGCCTGGTCTGACCAGGTGTGCAGAGCGGCCCCCGCGAGCAAACTCGTAATCTTGCGGCATGGCAACAATGGCACTGATGGCACTACCGGCGCCATTGTTGCTTTAACACAACATTCATGATGAGGCCCATTGTGTTATCTTTATTTATTTTGTTATGTAAAATACAAATGATTAACATTTTGGAAAATCTTAATTTAATATTTATGATGACCTCCAGAGCCCCCCTACCTCCAATGTTGTGAATACCCTTTTTAAAAAAAGTATTAAGAAAAACACAATTCAAGTTTTAAAAATGTCAATTACGTTTGAGTAATGTATAACAGCTGTTGGTAAAGCAGCAATTCAAAAGTATGTTTATATACAAGTTATAATATAAATATTTGCATGTAGTTGTTCAAACCTTTTCTGGGTATCATTACGGAAATTGCCAGAAATTTTGTAAGTATATAAAAGTATACTTACATGTTATTAAAACATTAATATATGATTGGAACTTTTCATTTGATATATTAATTATTTTATTGGATTTATTAACATTTTGTAAACTCACTGAAAATGTTCAATTATCATACCTGTTTATTAATAGTATTTGTCCAAGTTGATTGACATTATGGGGACTGATGATTAGAATGTGTCAGGAAGTAATGGTCATTGCAAAAGGGAAGCGGGGAGGAAGAACTTTACAGGCTAAGAAAATGGGAGCACAGTACCCGTTGTTGCAGAAGGGATTAGGGTGGGCAAATTATGCACCCCAGGCTCATATGGATCAGAACAACTTAATGAAGGCACTACCCTCAATTACAGTGGGAGCGGGCAAGTGGATATACACATTCTAAAAGATGACAGCAGGGTTTACCTTAGCTGTAGGAGACATGAAGAGTTTGTTTGCAGCACTGTTGTGGGAATAGGCAGATGAGATATGGAAGAAGGCTGGGGATTCCAGGGGTACAGATGAACAGTGACGATCATGATGGAACATCATTTAATAACTGTTGAGCACATGTATGGAAATCTTTGAAGATGGCATACCCAGAAATGCCTGACATAATCTCAATCATGCCTCGTACCATGAAGGCAGATGAAGACCCAGCACTATATATAAACCAGATTCAGGAGATGTGGAAAATGGAAACAGGCGAGACATGGGACAAGAATATATCTATTTTTTATCACATGGTACGTGAGGGACTCCCCAAGGAAGTGCAAAAATATTTGGATAAAGTGGTTGACATTGAGGCAAAGGGATGAGCTGAAATCTATGTAAACATAGTACACGATTGTAGAAGGAAACAAGAAAAGGATATAGTATTACAAGCGCAAAGGGCAGAAGCAAAACAAGTACAGATGAAGTTAGCTGAAATAAACGTGGAAAGAGCTATGATTACGAATAACACAGAAGGACAGCCTGACCCGAGACAGACACAGGAATGGTTTCAGGGCTATACCGATGACAGAAGGGAAATCAGTGGTTTCTAGAGGGGGCCTGGGGGTTTCAGAGGTGAAGGGGGAGTGGATTTGGGATGATGAGGCCTCGGGTTGGAGGACAGTGTTGGCCCTGTAGGAAGATGGGGCATTTTGTGCAAGAGTGCAGAAGTAGAAGACCTCATCCTTATGATCCTGTTAGGAGGTATGACATATTGTTTTTGTTCTTCATGTATAATGGTGTAATGTGCAATCCTTGGTGTGAGTTACTCTAGCTATTACTTCAGTTTAGGTCAGCTTAGCAGTGCATCTCATAACCCATGGTTACAGTAGAACTCAGGGGCTACCCTCTGCTAGAAGCTCAAGGTTCTAGAGTGGGAGGGGTAATTGCTGTGAAGGAAGGAAGATGATTGTGCTGCTCCTGCTGGGGGCTGTTTCTCCCTTGGATGCTGAACCTTATCTTAATAAAGGTTTTAAGACGCACACTGAGTCTCATGTGGTTTTTTTTTCCGGACCTAACAGTTGGCGACGAGGATGGGATGAAAGGGAGACAGCCCCCGGCATTCAGATCCAGGACGTGACTTTTGGTGATTGAGGCCTGCTCAGTTATATGCGAGTTTACCATTGAATTAACTGCATGGGTTGTGATTTCTGCGATTCTGCAATTTCTACAGTTGGCAGTGGATTTGGGAAGCAACAGCCTGCCTAATGAATAGAGGACTGACAGCACAAATCAGCGGTCTGATCAACGGAAGTGAGCTAAATGAGCTACGGTTTTGTTCCCAGTGGAGCCGCCCAGTGACCGCAGAGTGATTTTGGAGCCGATTTTGGAGGTTTAACATTGGAGTGTTGGGATAATTACCACTGCAGCATTTTTACAGGAGCGGCCACGCACTGTGTTTATTTTCAAGTCAGCCGCTCGAGCCTGCGGCGCCCACAGCTTCGAGAACTGTTTTCTTACGAGAGCCTCATCTCGAGCCAGAAGTCCCCGCAGATCTGAAGGTGACTAATAGCAGCCACACGTCATCACGGTCTGCAAGGAATGGACCTACGAAGTGACGGCTGCATTGACCCTGTATTGTTTGTGCTGCTGCACGTCATCACGGTCCAATAAGGAAAGGACCTTGAAGCGTGGCAGCCATCTTTGTTTCATTTCGTTTCTTGTTTTGTCGGTTCCCTTCTACGTGTGCACGTAGCTTTGGTACAGCAGCAAAATTGGCTGATGGAGGATTCAATAATTCTGTGGTGAGTGTTCAACAGGTTATTTAATCTGCAGATGTTTGGAACACGGTAGTTGAGAAGGCAGTGTGTTGTCCACAATAGTTTATATTTTATGGTGGAAGTGGCACTCAACTAAGGAACAGCCATAGCCATGGCTAATGTGCCTGCTACCATTTTTTTCATATCCACACCACGTGATCCCAAGGTGCGCTGGGAAGACTGGAAAGAGGGCTCAATAAATATGCCCTGGCTGCATTTGGTGCCAATTTCTCCAATGAGCGCAAGGAGGCATTATTGTTTCATTGTTTGGGAACTGCAGGACAAGAGGTTCTAAAAAAGCTACCAGAACCTGTTAACATGCCTGATGCAGGTCCTTTTGAGAGAACATTGGCGAAGTTGGATAAACATTATAGCATAGAGGAGAACATTATTCTGGAGAGGTATACATTTGCCACGAGAGGCCAAAAGAGTGGAGAGAGCAAAGAGGATTTTATTACAGCTTTAAGAGGTTTGGCAGTTAAGTGCAGATTTGATCATTGTCAGGATGAGCACATAAGGGATCAGGTAATGATCAAGTGTTCCAATGACAATATCAGAAAGGAGTTATGGAAAGAAAGGAACCCCACTCTGGATAGGGCCATTGAAATTGCAAAAACTGTGGAACACACAGACAAGTCTATAAAACTACTCCAATCAGACACAGTGAGCAATGAGAGGTTAAAGTCAGAAGATAGCGAGGTAGCAATCCAAAAGGTATTGAAGGCTACTCAAAGACAAAACGTAGGGCCTTCCAGGCCTCCTACGCATATGCAGAAAATATTTGAGGATCGCCGGGAGAATAAAGGCAACAGCCGGCACCACTGAAAGATTTCAGAGGAATGTTTAAGGAGACAAATCCTTATAAAACATTTCAGGGAGAATGGTCCGCCGAGGATTCCTCCGGGAAGGAGGTGTTTCAGATGCGGGAGTATGTCGTATCTTGCATCTGATAAAGAGTGTTTTGCTATATATATCATATGCAATGATTGCGGTATGAGAGGGCATATTGCCCGCTGTTGTAGGAACTTTAATAGTAATTCTGGTCAGGATATGGAGAAGGTACCAAGTAAAATATGGAGCAGTAACCCCCATGATGTAGGTTTATTGAAGATAATAGAGGCAGTGCATATTAAGCTTAAGCATGGTGCAGTGTTACCCAGAGGAAGGTTATACCCTATGTCAAGAGAAGCAGATGAAGGGTTCTATGGATCTATTGTAGTATTATGGCAAAAATGCATAATACAACCATCAGAGTCCCCATGCAACATGGCTATATACCCTGTAAAAAAGAGAAGTGTTCATCCAGGAGGATTGTGTAAGACATGCGCAAGTTATACAATATTGTAGAGGCAGAATTCCCTGTGGTACCCAACTTTGCTGCAATTCTTTGCAATTTACCCACTGAGGAAACACTCTTTACTGTAATCAATCTCAAGAATGCATTCTATTCCATTCCGTTACATAGATAAGGACATATATTGTGCTGTTCCCAATTTTCAGGGTGAGTCATGGAATCATTGAACGCTGAAATGTGTGGTGCCAGCGTAAAAAATGCAGCGCACACGTGTGAAACGCACATGCACCCGTTTCCCGATTCATGAAAGGCACAGCGTCTGGCTTACCTGGGACCTTGCGTCGAATCCGCACATGGCGCACATGTCACTGCGACATCCCGAAAACCTGTGCGCGAGTTGCCCAGTGAAGGTGCACAACGTCCAGCACACACACCTAAAAAGGGGGCGGAACACGCAGAATGGGGAACAACACATGAAAATGTGGGCGTAACGGGGGAAGTTCAGCAGCGAAATCCTTGTAATGCCCACACGCGCGCTAACACATGTATTCATGGAATCGAACAGGGCAAACCCCTGCACGCCAAAAGACGTGCAAAGCCAGAAACACGTGCGCCACACGAAAGCAGGCAGAAGCACCCCCGTGCAGCAGAAAAGTGCGTGCAAACAACAAACAATCATATAAAGCTACGATGAATGTCCCATTTCTCGCAGCAGTGATCGTGGGACAACGCAGGAGGAGGATGCAAGGCCCTGCATTTTCTTACCAGGACCAGCCTTTTTGGGATGCTTGATGACCAGGTCTATGGCAAGTATAGGTTTCCACCTCATATCATCCTACACCTGGTCACTGAGTGGGAGGATGAACTCACATCGCCCACCTTGTGCTCTCAAGCACTGAGCGCCTTGGAAAAGGTGCTCAATGTCCTACATTTTTTGGCCACTGGGTCATTTAAGCAGACAACTGCCATAGTTTGGGCATCTCACAGGCCATGCAGTCACACTGCTTACAACACATGTTGGCAATCATGACTGCATGCCCCTCAGTCTGCAGGCACATATAAATGGCCAGAATACCCGCAGAAAGGCAGGCCATGGTCCAGGATTTTTATGGGGTTGCACACTTCCCCAAAGTGCTTGGTGCCATTGATTGCACCCATGTGGCCCTACGTCCACCTGGGGCCACTGAGCACATCTATCGCAACCACAATCACTGGCATTCCATCAACGTGTAGGTTGTATCTGATGCCAATGGAATAATCACCTCTGTCTATGCAAACTATCCCATGTTTACCCATGACAGTTTCATATTCAGAATGTCAGCCCTACACCGGGACCTGGAAGATGGGAGGCATGGCAACACATGGCATTTGGTGAGTACAAATGCCTGTGCACATGCATGCATGTCACACACAGACAAATACACAAACCCAACTAATAACCATATCACCTCCCCAGGGGACAGTGCCTACCCTCTGAGCACTTACATGATGATGCCAATATAGAACTCCACCACACCACCCCAGGTAAGATACAATGCAGCCCATATTGCAACCCGGGGCATAGTGGAGCGCACATTCGGAGTGCTGAAGTCATGTTTCTGCTGCCTTGACCGCTCTGGTGGCCAGCTACTATATGCGCCCCCAGTAGTGTGCAGGATCATTATGTGTTGTGCATAATGTTGCAACCTGGTGGGGCATACCGGTGCACATGGTGGTGCCCCTACATCTCCAACCAGATGCATGGCCACTGCGCTGAGGAGGGGAAAGGGCACCTTGCGAGGCAGCCCGTACACAGCTTGTGGCTACATTTTTCACCTAAACTCCCCCCTCCCTGTAGGGTGCACACAGGCCTGGCACATTCCAGGTGACAATCGATGATGACAAAGGGACAGTCAACTGTCACAACCTTACCACCCTGAGAATGTGTCCTTGGAATTGCAGAATTATGTGCATCCCTAGCCAATTAAACAAACACAATCCCGTGTGACAAAAAGACACACATGCAAGCTACAGATTCCACCCACCCCATGCAAAATAGCACATCCAAATGCTGGTATGTCACATAAAACTCCCTCAACACCATGTCACCCACCCCACGCACGATGCATTGGCATGCAATATGAAATCTTATCAACACACATGACACAACTGTCACAAAGTACACTGTTACAAATGGAAACAGACCACAGACAATCCCCTCAGACACGGACTCTGAATAAAAGAGTGAGCAAAAATATCCAATTTATATGAAAAGGACGTAAATTCATGCCACCAAAGGTGTGAACACCAAAACCTTGAACCTCCGCTCATTACACAACACAGTACAGTGACTGGCATTTGCAGCCTGGAAACCCCTGCAGCTGTATAAAAAAAGAAAAAAAATGAGCCTGTGTCGCCAGTTAACGATCATGAAAGTCAAAATGACCCTGTGCAACAGGGACACAGCATGTCTCAGAAGGTAAGCAGTGTGTGTCGCGGGTGGGGTGGGGGTGTGTTGTGTGTGTTGTGGGGGTGTTTTAGCAGGGCTATTCAATGCACGTTAGCATGGGAAATGCATGCAACTTCAGTGTTGCGTACATTTTCCATGTGAAGTACATCTGCAACAGAAACATATTGCCAATCCCGTGACACATCATAAGCAAAACCAATGCAGGACTATCAATTTACCAGCATAACATATCATGAACACAGGACTCAACAGTGACAATGTCAGATAGTGACAAATCACCATAGCACAAGGACTTCAGACTGGCCTCAGATAAAACGGAAGCCCAATGCCACAGTGTAAGTTACTGTCACACAGTGCCATCCTTGCAAGCTCATGGAAAGGGGAAGCAGGAGTGGTATATTTGTCCGGACCTCAAGCCACAAACACAAACACATGACAAGCCTGTATTGGCCCAGCCGGAATACACAGTGAATGCCTTCGGATGCCACAAAGAACCACACTGTGACATGAATGCACAAGAGAAAAACAAATACAAATAAAACATTAAAATGGCCATAGTCGACCCGGGGGATGGTGGGGTGGGTTTTCGGGCACCCAGGAGGGAGGAGGTGCAGGGTGCTTCTCAACACCCACATGCGTAGATGTTGAGACCATGCATAGCCCCAGCAAGCCCCTCCACGGCAGCAAGCATGCAGGCCTGGTGAGCCTGGTTCTGCAGGAATATGGCACGGAGGTCGCCATGCAGCACCTCAGTTCCTCCTGCAAGGACTCACTTGTAACACAGAGCTCTTCCAGCTAGGCCTCACATGACAGACGGACCTCCTCCCGGCTTGCATGGAGTTCAGCTCCATCTTCTGTTCTGCCCGTGTCCCCTGGCTCATAATGAGTGTAGCCAGAGTAGTTCTGAGGGAGGTGTTATCTTCCCTGATGGCTTCCCTGTGGGCCTGTGCCTCAGCATCAATAACTGAGTGCAGAGCCACCAGTTCAGCCCGGCGGGCCCTGTTGGAGGCCACCGTGCCCAGCCTGAGTGAGCGGCACGTTGACTGCGTTGACTGCTGCTGGAGCTCCACCTGCCTATCAGGGGGGAGAATGGAATCACCCATACGTTCCATGCCTTGAGCCAACATTTCAATTGCTCCCCCCTGTTGCTGTGCAATGGCATACCTGGCATTCTCCCACCCAGTGTTCCCCGGTGGCGCACGGCCACCGTGTTGCTGGACACCACACCTGTTGGGCCCAAGGAGACATGGTCCTTGATGTGCTGTGCTGGCACTGCCTGTGGCTGCAGGACTGCATTCCTTTGTCGATCTGCTGCCCCAAGAACAGGAGCACCTGGTGTGGAGTGTGACCCTGCACCCGTAACCACCACAGGCGGACATTCCAACACTGACTGGCCCCACTGCAGGTGTGGTGGACAGAACAGCGTCCACTGCAGAATCACCCACCATTGACGGCATGGATTGATGAGCAGCCGATTCAACATCAGAGTCAAAGAGATCCTCAGAGCCGTACCCAAAGGCAGGACTCTACAGGATGGCCTGCAGCACTGATGGATGTTCGTGGCCTACCACCCTACGACCACCACTGGTGCATGGTTGTTGACCTGAACCCTCCACCCTGTCTGCCATCTCCTCCTCCTCTGCTTCTGTTGCCTCATCAGCAGCACATACCACACACATAGACAACACAATATTGACAGCCAACACATGAGGCAGCCATGTCATAGACAACACAAACTCTGGCATGCATGCAGTGGTAATAAAATGGAAGGGGACCTTGAAAGCAGACATGGATGTGTGTCAAATGTGAAACCCACACATGTACTGCATGTTGCATATCACCTGCATCACACACAACCTTCTGGCAGGCATAGATCTTAGCTGAAAAATACAGATGGCAACAAAGAGATGGCACGTAGCATAGCCATGGAACAATTCCCAAATAGCCACAGCAGTAGGTCCAATAGAACTGTCCATGACACATGTAAAATGCATGTCAACATGCACTACATGTTGTGCTGACACTGAGTGCCTAATGCCGATCTGGTCAGTAGGGGCAGTGGCGATGGTGGATTGGTCAATGGGAGTAGTCATTAGCATGAGGACGGAAGGTCTGGATTGAGTAATTGGCTGTTTGGTGCTGTTGCCAAGACCCAGCGGCACAACTGCCTCAGTGCCAAGGGCTGTGACCAACACAGTCCTGGCTGGCAGACTCACTGCCGGGGTGGTGTTGGCTGCATCTGCCCCTGCAGCTCCCACCACCTGGCTGCTCAGGGCAGCAGATGTCACCACTGCCACAGATACATGTGCCTTGTTCACAGCTACCTTGGGCACACGTGGCTTGGCCTTCCTGACCTGACAATCTGCCCTGTACCAAGGCAGCCTGCGCTGGCCGACCACGAGCATTGGTGGTGGTTCGCGCAGATGCACCTGCAGCTTCCACTACCTGATGGCCCGTGCCAGCAGATGACACTGGATGTGGGGTCAGATGTGCTCTGGGGATGACTGCAGCAGCAGCATCTCCCTGAGGCACTGGGGGAGGTGGCATGGCTGTCCCAGCATGTGGCTGGACATCCTGCCCCTGTGGAACAACCTGGCAACGTCCCCCTCTGTGTCCCCCTTGGCCTCCCTGGACTCCCTGTCCACCCCACCCATGTGCCCCACCACGCCCAGCCCTGGGAGGTCGCCCAGCTTTGCCGCCCTTACCTTTTGTTGGCCTCTCAACCATAGCACAATGGACTATTGCCAATGCAAGGTGCACACAACAATTGTCCTGGGCAATAGGTGTGAAGGGGCAGGGTACGTGATGGTAGATGGACCCTTGTGCTCCTGCGAGGCTGTCTGTGGTGAAAAAAGATGGTTCACACAATGCTTAGGCATCCCAAAAAAACAAAACAAATGTGCATGCAACCCCTGGTAGCCCACGTTCATGGAATAAACCTCCCACAGTATTCTGTGTCACCCAGGGACACAAAAAGAGCATACACGTGGAACACACAAGCTACTCTGACCTCAAAAACGGGGTACACGGCACACAGGGGGAACCACAGTGGGAAAAATAAGCATGCGTGACTCACCGTCTGCCTTGCATGGGAAAGAAAAACACACGCGTGTGTGTGCGTAGGCAACTCCCCCTCCAAAACAAGAAGTACGAACTCTAAGGGCTGCGAAGATGTAGTGTGTGAACCCACAAGTAGAAGAAGCACATGTGTATGTCTCCACGAAAAGCACATACAGCGAACTGATGTCCATCGCGGACCGTTAACCTGTGCCGAAGGCAACGCCCACGCGCCTCACGTCACTTATGCGCTCACGTGCTAAGGGCCTTTCCTCGAATTTCACTTTAACATGCTGTTTTTTCACATGCAGAGTCACTCTGAATCAAGCTGGCCATGTGACTACACACGGAAGACCACGCTCATGTTCAGAAGGCCATTTACCTGCCCCTCAAAGCCCCGAGCAGCCTCCTACGAGCCATCTGCTGCTGCCAGCCAGCCTGCTGCCAATCTGCCCTGCTATTTGGTGCGTGCACAGAAGACATTGCTAGAGGTACTCTTGCTGCAACCACCTCTGCTGATACAGAAGACTCCCGACTGTTGTACCATCGCTCCACAGCCCAGCCCCAGGACCCAGTTGCCCACCTACACCTGCATCTGAGGGTTGCCATGTCAGACAAAACACCATCTGGGGCTAGTGGCAACCCCCAGTCAGAGAGGCAGAGGGCTGCCAGCTTCACTGCCAATTAAGTTGGCATCCTGGTGGAGCAAGTCCTGGGGCATTATGATGCCCTCTTCTCGTCATCGTGCCTCGACAAGGAAGGATGGAGGGGGAGTGTGATGCTGGAAATGCATCAGAGGGACAGGGCCTCCGTATCCTTGTCCTTTACAGTTTTTTATCATGTGTTCTGTTGTGTTTTACGTGCAGGAGTTCATGTGGGACTCCTTGCGGTGCAGCTCTCTCTCCTTTGGTTTGATGAATGGACCCGTCGGATACCCTTATGGCACCCATGGGTAGGGGTACAACCCTGTGCCCCTAGTGAATGTTTTTGGGCACCTGTGTGTGACCCACAGAGCAGGGTATGGGCTGGTGGCAGCTCCGTGCTGAAATGACTGGTGCCCTGAGCGTCCTCCATTTTGGGATGCCCAGGCCCTGTCATTGGAATCGTTAGATTCCTGATGGAGACAAAATGGCCCCCATGGCATCTTGTCTTCCATCATCTGTTACCCTGATCTTCCTGAAGTCCCGGGAAGCCTTGCCTATGTCCCTTCCCCCTGACTGGCTGTTGGGTGGAAGTTCCGTATATGGTAGTGTGGGGAAGTGCCGACCAGACTGGCTGGAGCCTTCTCAACAACCGTATGTTGTGGGTATACCTGTGGGTGGGACCTGGGTGAATGGAGTGTGTGACGAATATACATTCTATGTTGTGGCTGTCTAGTATCTGGTGGTTGACACAATGGTTGAGACAGCCCTGGCCGAAACCGGCATGAATGCAGCTTGGAGTGTTGAATGGCTCGGTACTTGTCCCAATACACATAACTTGTTGTGATTGTCTGGAGAGAAGTGAATTGCCTGAATACCTTGTGTGCCTGATTGGTTGCCTGCCTGCATGAATGCTCGTAGTCGTGATTGGATGCTTGAGTGCGACCCAGGGGAATGAATGGGAGATCAACAGTATATCTGGGGACCTCGCACTGCTAGGAATCGTGTTCAGTAGCTGAAGTCCACTATGACGAGTAACTGGAGTGAAGCTTAACCTTGAGCCCTGCTGGATGAGAAGAATTGCTGTTGCTCTCCTTCGCAATCGGAAAGCTTCTGTGCTTCAAGGACTGACCCAGAGAGGACCTGGTAAGGCGACCTCTTCCGGAGCTACGAGGGACCATCGTGCACAGCTGATCTTTGCCTAAGCTCCCTGCTAGACAGACCTTCGACAGGCTGCCGACCCGATACGGGGACTGCTGCGGAACTCCAAGGAGAAGCGCCCGGACTGTTTTCCGCCACTGTCGACGACTGCTGTCGCCGACTGGAGCCGCCGTGCTCCTGTTGCCTAAGAACTTCATTGATCAAAGGACGCTCTCGTCTGCATCGTCGCCGCCGTATCCTGCTGGAGAAGGCCTGACAGTCGATGCGCCGAGGACCATCCACCGGTGGGTTTCCCACCACCCAAAGGCCACAGAGACGCTGACGACTCGACGCCCTTGCTGGGCCACAGTTCTTCAACTCTTTGCGGTCCAGAACTATCGACACCGCACGCCTCTTCCTGGCAGGACATTTACACTTCCCTGTCAACGAGCATCGCTAGGAACGACGCAGCCACTTCACCGTCGTAGCTTGACCTGTTCTCTGTCGGATGTTTGATGACCCATGACTCCTGCCTGAAAGAGAGGACACTCAAGAAGGGTTGTCGATTTCCCCGACGCAGAACGCTACAACACCAAGGTACTTTGGGGTTGCAGAACTATTGGGAAGTCTAAGGGTGAACAATATATGGACTGGGCTTGTATCTTTCTTCTACAGGTTGCCCAGGTGGGGGGATCTCCACACAGAGCTGTGTTTAACGGTAGTTGCCAGTATTCTGCCAATTGCTCAACCATCTTGCTTTCCTTCCTCTCTCTACTGCTGGTTTCCTCTTTATTTTGATCTGTGTGTCATTCTGACTGTATGCACTTGAATAAGATCTAATAACGTTAGTGGTACCATTTTAGAATTGTACATCTTTACCATTGTTGATTTTCGGAGTACAAAGTGAGTTATCGTGATCGTGTATATGACCTTGAATATTAATTATATAAAGACTGTGTTTTAACCAATACAGTTGTCGGAATAGAGAATATATCGTGCCTCCTATTGTGGAAAATATATTTAATATTGGCATACGCCAAGCTGCTTGAAAGTCGCTTGCGAGAAAATCTGCGTTGCAATCCATGCAGGTCGCCATTTTAGGTCAAACCGCCATTTTAGGATTTGTGTGGAAAAGTCACCCTGTGAGCTTAAATGGTGGACGATGTCATTGCAAAATACAACATGGCCGTCTTGACCTCTGTACATCGCTAATGTGTAATTTCCATGCAGGCTACTTGTTGAGGTCATGAACTGAGACCTCGTCCTACATTGACCTATGTGTAAAAAGATTGCTTGCGCAATGAAACCAATCCACAAGTATATATTATGATAATGTATTTACATGTTGAACAAAGAACATCTGTTTTACTACATTGTATTAACGTTTAAGAAGACCTGCAATGAGAAACTTTAGAATACACAGTTGATGCATACGCTTATTGTTACATGTAATAAAAACAAACCAGTTAGATGCGGTTATTTGGGATTCAGCAACAAACCCTAGAATTGGTGATGTATAAAGTGGAATATTAACCCGAAGTGGGGCTGGACATAGTGCCCTCAAAATGTATAAAAGGCGAATGCATTCTAATGTACAGCGTCTCTCACTGGACACACTGAACCACGCTGGAGTTTGTTGTGTTGTACTGAGGGCCGATAGCTATCTGACTTTGCACTGTTTTTTAATTGAATTCAGTAGAGAATAAAGTACTTTGTATGTTCCTTTGTAACCCGTGTTCGGTGTATTTCCTTTTGGGGTACTCAGCCTCGATATTTTGTTTCTGTTTTCACAGTTGGCACCCGAATAGCGACCCTCAAGATTGATGCCGGATTGTTGAAGGTCGACACACGCTATCGGACTGGGATCGGACGGTGTGACAAAAAGTAAGGGGCCCCTGAATGAGACGCAACACCTCAGCAGCGCTACACGATCCGATCCCTGGATGACTACCCTGTGGCCTGAGACAGCATCTTGACGAGGGTCCACTTATCGAGGCAGGCAGATTTGCCGAAATCACCATACACGAGGTAAGATGAGTTAGGTAAGATTCTTAGAAGTACCGATCGGTCCTCCTTAGGTTTGGCCAGGTGAGTCGTGACCCGACTCTTAATTTAAACCTGGCAATTTGAATTTTGGCGCATTGTATCCGCAGACACAATTATTGACCAGGTAAAAGAATTTGAGATATGCCTGGGAAATTGTTTACCTGCTTTAGGGCATTATTCTGCAGTGATAAACAATCTTTGGAATTTAGCCATCCTGCACCACAGGAGGGGTCGCCGGCATGTACTATGTACTGTAAGCATGGCATTGGAAGTACAGTATTTCATTATATTTGGCACAGACAAACCAGACATGCCTCCGAACTTCAGTGGCCAATCAATGGTCGTTTTGAGATCCCTTGCATTGAATATTTGGAGTCAGTATTGTTAAAGAAAAAGGCTAGACCTGCAGCATTTGATGTTTTGCAGAATTGGAAAAAAGAAGTGTTACAACAGCTTAAGAGTAGAGAGAAACATGCGCGCCGTCATAAAACGATTGCCGAAAAAGCGTTATTATATGACCAGGATAAACAGTCTGAATCGGCAAAAAATATGGAAAGCGCTTTCTCACTTGGTATTCAGAAGATCTATCCTTCCAAAGATCTTCATGATTCTGATGAGTTTTTTGAGAAAATATTAAATGAACGAAGGCCTGGTGCCTCTGCGCCTCCTCTGTATGTTCCTCTTCCCGTAGCTGTACCTTTTCCTGTTGTTATTCCTGCTCTTCCTGCTCAACCTCTTGTTCCTACTACTCTGGCTTTTGTCCCTCCACCTGCTCCTCTGCCTCTTTTTGTCGCACCAGTTATAGCTCCTCCATCGAATGTGCCTGCCCCGCCTCTTTCAAGTGGTCTTGGGCCGCTTGTAATCGCTCATGGTGCAGGTTCAAAGGCTGTCACTCGCAGTACTGTACGACCGGAGAAGAAACGTGAGTTAATTGCATGGGCTAAGCATTGTATGGAGAAGGATGATCAGGCTAGTGTTTTTTCCACACTTTTTAATACGGAAACATTTCCTGAGAAACATGTTTTTATTGAAGGTTTGGGGATTCAGTTATGTATAATGTGGGGAAGATTGAATAATGCGGATGTTCCGCAAGGGTTAAGGGATCTAAATACTTTAGCACTTTCCAGAGACACTGTGGAGAAGGTAAATAAGCATGTTGAGAGGTTATTTGAGTATAGAAAGGAGTTAGAAAGGATACGGAATGAGGATGATGAAGAGGAAAGTATGTATGTATAGAAACTGTACCTTCCGTATCGTAAACCGATATCGGAGGAAATGCGAATTTGTAAGAAAGATGCGATTAGATGGATTTCAGACATATCGATAACTCCAGTTGAGGTATATGACACATATAGTCAATATACGTTGGAAATGCAGAGGAAAGTGATACAGGTAATGGTAGAGTACCTGCAGGATGAATGTGTAAAGAAGAAGATTAGTTGAATATTGAATATTTATAAAAGAGCTTTTTCACTTGACACTTCTTCGACTGCTTTAGCGCTCGACTTGGCTCTGTTGCTTAGTAAGCGTTCGGAGTTGCCTACATCTCAGTTGCCTATGAGAGAGGTTCCTCCGATATTTGTCCCGAAGGTTGAGGTTGCGGCCAATGCTGCTAAAGGTATAGCCGCTGTGGACATTCCAGCACATTATGTATCGCAGTTTGTTCACGTCCCGTTTTCACGAAAGGAAGTGAACACCATTAGACGTCTATTTCTGATATTAGGAAAAATCCGACAGGGTTCTATAAAGAGATGGAATCTGTTTTCCAATCCTCAGTGTTCACCTTAGGTAACATTGATGTATTGTTTCCAGTACTCCTGCCCGTAGATTTATGGAAACAAGTTAGAACTATTGACTATGTACCCGGTTGGGAGATACGTGGGCGAATTTAACTAGGCTCGATCGGGAAAGGCCAGCTGGCGAAAGACCACAACAGGTGATATTAACTCTGCCTGATAGAATTTTTGCTAAATTAAAAACCATAATTCCCGAAAAAATAATTATTTGGGACAAACTTACGGCCTGTGTCCAAGGAAAGTCTGAGGGTGCTACCGAGTTTTTTAATCGGTTTGAACAGGTATTTTCAGATTTCAGTGGACAAAACTTAGGCACAGAGTCTGGGAAAAGATTATTTGTGGACATATGTGTACGTGGATTGCTGCCTGACATCCAGTCACAGATCATGTCCTCTGACAGCGCTTGGCAGGCAAAATCACAATCAGAAGTACTGCACATGGCTCAGTACTATGAGAATCGTGTCAATAATGAAAAAGATAGGATTGAAAAACGGAAAGGTGATTTAAAAACTAAGGTGCTATTGCAGCAAATTGTCAGATGCCCCAGAGGGGGTAACTCTCAGGGTAGAGGTCAGTATGTCCCACAGGGGAATGTGCCCTTGGGTCCTGTGAGTATTAATCAATGTGCTTATTGTCGACGAGAGGGTCATTGGCGAGCACAATGCCCCGTCCTTCAACAGAGGTCGAATAATAATATGGGTAGGCGATCCAGAGGTCACCCAGGCGTAGGGGGCCCTGGTAGAGGTCAGTGTACACAGGACCCTCAACAGCCTTTTTTACAGGACAATCAGACTCCGAGTGCGGACACTAGGAACATATTCGATCATCCTTCCGCTGCATATTTATCTGAAGAGCTTCCCGTTGATAATATTCTGTTTCGTTAGGATTGCCCGAAGCAGGGTTTGGAACCTGCACCTATTCCCGTCAATCAGAAAGGTCCCTACGTTGAAATGATGGTGGTAAATAGGAAACATCAGTTTATGATAGATACTGGAGCACAGAAGTGTTCCATTGATCGTTCGCGGGTTCCAAACATTCCACTGTCAGGGCAAACCAATGTTTCTGTAGGGTTTTCCGGTACACCAGTTGTTTGTCCGGTCTCTATGCCGGTGCCTATTTCTTTGGGTCCCTTTACGGACCAGTGTCCTTATCTATTGACCTCGGATTGCGGGGAAAACTTGCTGGGGTTGAATTTGTTAAAAGAATTGAATGCAGTGATTGTTCTTCCGATGGATTGCGCTTGACGATTTCACGTCAGCAATCTTCTGTTCGCAATTTCTGACTAGACCTTTGCCTCCAGAATTCATTGATGTACCAGAGAACTTGTGGGCTGTTGATGACAATGATGTTGGTGTTTTGCAGATTGAGCCTGTTAACATAGTTTTGAAACATGGAATTGAGCTGCCATGCATTCCCCAGTATAAGATTTCGGTTGAGGGTGAGCGAGCATTGAAATGTGTTGTTTCCGATTTTGTGCACCGCGGTGTGATTGAAGACATTTCAAGAAGTTTGTGTAATAGTCCGATTTAACCTGTGTACAAGAAAGGCGATAATGTAATTCCATTTTGTTTTATAATTGATTTACGTGCCATTAATAAAGTAGTGGCACCGCAATTTCCAATTGTGCCTGATGTGACGACAATCCTAACCATCATTCCAGCTACAGCTACTTACTTTAGTGTTGTGGACCTAAAGAATGCGTTCTTTAGTATTCCTATACACAAGGATAGTAGATATTTGTTCGCGTCCACCTTAGGGGGACGCTCGTTTACATTTGCTTGTGCACCTCAACGGTACACAGAGAGTCCTAGTATTTATAGTAGGGCTTTGAAAGAACAACTTAATACCCTTGAATTGCCCTCTACCTGTACTTTGCTTCAGTACGTTGACAATTTGCTTCTGGCTGCTGACTCTGAGAGTGCCTGTAAGGAGGGCACTGTGTTACTACTTATTCATCTAGCTAAGCATGGTCACAAAGCTTTGCTTAAGAAATTTCAATAATGTTGTCTCCTGTCAAAGGAGGGAAGAAGATTGACACCTGAAAGAATAAAACACATTTCTGGCATGCCTGTCCCAAATACGCAGAAGGAAGTTAGGGCCTTGATAGGTATGGCTTCTTACTGTAGGTTGTGGATCCCAAATTTTTCACTAGTGATAAAACCGATGTTGGCCTTGACGAAGAAGGGCATTTCTTCACCGTTGCCATGGACCTCGGAACACCAGCAATCATTTGACTTGCTTAAGACTGCATTATGCTCTGCACCAGTTTTGGGCACACCAAACTATGACAAGGCCTTCGTATTGTTTGTGCATGAATGTGATGGATGTGCTTTGCTGTATTAACGCAGGAGCATGGAGGGAAGAATAGGCTGTGCGGTTACTATTCCTCCGCCCTTGATCCTGTAGCATGCGCTTTGCCAAGATGTTTGCGTGTTGTCGCTGCTGCTGCTGTGTCTGTAAAGCAGAGTGAGGGAATGGTCCTAGGCCATGATTTGACCCCGATGGTGCCTCACTCTGTAGATGTTCTATTGAACCGAACTCAAACGCAACACCTCACTTCCGCAGGTTGACGAGATATGAATTGATCTTGTTTGCCCCTCACATTCAAATTAAGAGGTGTTGTTTCCTTAATCCGGCTGAACTCCTACCTTTCCCGCAAGATATTACTTGCGGCGATGAAGACACACATGGTTGTTTGTATACGACCGAACAAGAAACAAAGGGCAGGATTGATTTGAAAGATACCCCTTTGGATAATCCGCAAGGAGAGCTGTTTTGTGATGGCTCCTGCTTTAAACTTCCGGATGGTACATCCACAGCCGCTCATGCAATCACTACCTTGAGCACGGTTGTGGAAACTAAGAGAATTACACATAATTCTGCACAGGCCGCAGAGATTATAGCATTAACCCGAGCTTGTGAACTTTCCGAAGGGCTTGTAGTAAATATACATACTGATAGTCAGTATGCCTTTGGGGTGGTTCACAACTTTGGGAGACTTTGGTCGGAAAGAGGATTCTTAACCTCACATGGCACCAAGATCCAACATTGCACCCTAATAGTGCAACTACTCTCAGCACTTGCGCTCCCTACTCTGTTAGCAGTTGTAAAATGTGCAGCACATCGCAAGATTGTAGATAACATTGGAAAAGGGAATGCTTTCGCTGATCAAATAGCTAGACAAACTGCCACTGATCTCTTTATGGAGATATATGTTTCCAGGGAGACTGAAAATGCTAATGTGATGGACGAGGGCATGGGGTCTGTACGGGATATCCAAGCCGATGCCACAGTAGAAGAAGCTAAGAGGTGGACTGAGGGCTTGGGAAAACTTGACGATGATGGGTGTTGGGTGGACACGGTGGATGGAAAATGGTTACTTCCCTGTGCTTACGTGATGATGATGGTTGTAATGGCGCACGGTCCTACTCATGTGTGTGCCCAACAGATGACGAAAATGTTAGAAAAAGTTTGGGTAAACGACAACATTTCAAAAATTGCTCAGCACTATGTCCAGAATTGTATGATTTGCTTACAACATAATGTGTGAAAGGGGACAGCAACCCCGAGGGGAATTTTTGGGCCACCCTCTGTCCCATTTAAAGTAATTCACTTTCATTGAAATGGAGCGATGCAACAATTTAAAATATGAATTGGTAGTCATTTGTGCCTTTAGTAAGTGGGTTGAGGCTTTCCCTGTTAAAGATGCTACAGCTATGACCACTGCAAAAACTATGTTAAAGGAATACTTTCCCCAGTTTGGGTTGCCGAGAGTTATCTGGTCGGACAATGGTCCACACTTTGTCGCCGCTGTAATCCTACAGATATGCTGTAATGGAAAACGAGCGATCAATTGTCCTCTTTTTTTAGGGGCTTGTTGAGGGAGGACTATAAACCATGAATAAACAACCAAGGTCCACAAACAAGCTACCTGCTAATATCGTATAAGGCTGTGAAAATTGGCATTTACCTGAAGCAAGAGAAAGTGGAAAAGTCATCTTATCAAACATATACAAAGACGATATGGGGAATTATCCAAAAATAGATTAGTTTATTTATACATAATACAAAAGCATAATAAAAAGACTGGACCTCACAGAGTGCCCAGACACATGAAACAACTGTTCATACATGAATACATAATAAAGACATACTGATGCTATATATCATCCAAAATTATTCCTGTATCTGCAAAGTGATGTTAGTAACTAGTGGGTGACTTTTTGCACATTTCTTTTTCAAAGCACAAAAAAGAGCCCATTAGGAAAGTGTCGACAGTAAACAAAATCTGTTTCCAGCCTACATGCGGTAACTACTAGTGCCCCACACTTTAGGGTCAGTGGTAGATTAGTGTATTTCCTGCTTAGGCTTTCATCAGGACACTTGTGATCCAAGTAGAAAGTCACTGGTTGTGTATTAATCAAAAAAAGTGTTTCTTCATCCTTTATCCATCCTTCATCATGTGCATGTGTCATAAGGCTTATTTTTTCTTCCATGAGTTTAGTAGTGGGGTCTGAGTGAATTGGGGAACATCGCTCTTGCATTAAAAATGGCACCACAGATAAACCCCTGGTAGAACATTACAAGAAAATGAAACACAGTCATGATGATCTTTTCTGGTGTGTTCTACAAACTTTAGGTCCCCATCCACGAGGGGGTGATAGAGATCTCAAGCTTCGAAAACTGGAACAAAAATGGATTTACAATTTGGACTCAGTCAGCAAGGGTCTCAATTTGTACATCGAATGGAACCTCTTCCTCCATAAGTAATGTCCTGTTTTTTTGTTCCAGTTCAGTGCATATATATCCCTTTTTTGTATATCTCTTGTGTACATATTTGACTGAGCAGTTCCACACTGGCTGCATACGGAATTGTCATATCATGGGTGCCCTATAATTTGGTGGCCTTAGAATGTGGTACAATCAAAAAAGAAGGCAAATAAATGCCCTCTCACAAAAAGTTTTTTTTTTATTTTATTTTTTTTAAACTGATTGTGGTTCTTATGCACATTCACCAGGGCCTTTCAAAGAAGGTAAAATAATTTAACATTACTTTGTCCTTTTCCCCGACTTTGGTTTTTTACACCTAGCTTTGGGGAAACCATTCGCCACTTAACACCGCGTGCTTTTACTAGCATCATTGCGCCACACTTCTTGGTACACGGCTCCTTTAAAACGAAATGGGGCAGCGCGTGCAACATTAGACATATGGCCAATAAATAGCTACGCAGTGCGTGCACACGTGACCGGGATTTATCTCACTGGATCACGTGACGCCCGTGCAGAATAACGCTGTTTTTCTTCACGACAGAGACGCCGCAAACTCATTGCTGTGTTCGCCGCCTAAATAACATCCAAAGACGCCGCGATTTCATCGATGTGTCCGCTGCTCAAATAATATTCAAGTAAGTGTAAACACTCGCCGTTTAGAATATTAGAGCCCACACTGTGGCCCTTCTGTACCTGACTTCCGTTCACTTACAACGGATCTAACTTCCGCACTCTCTGCCTTATTCCATCTTTTTTAGGGCTAATCAATATACTATCTAGCCGGATATGCGAACGCACCGAGGAATTAAAACCTGACAATGCGGCCTTGTTTTCTAATCGGCATATAATATCACATCATCTGGTTTCATTCTAGGTATGTGTGTTCAACAATTATTTGAAAAGAATAGCGCTAAGTGACAAAAAGATAATAACCCTTAAGAACAAATATTCGTTTGTTTTTGTCCCTGTAGCTGAATAAATAGAAGACTCGGTCTTTGATCTGTGGCCAAGAAATCAGGCCAACAAAAAGAAATAAAATATGATCGCCAATTGGGGCTAGCATTTAAAGGTACAATCTCAATTTCAAAAGGCTCATAGAAACTAGACATGCACAATAAGTCACTGCATTCCCTTTCTCTAGCCTTCCTTGCCCTCCCTTCCTTCCCCCCTCTTTTTTTTTTCCTCCCTTTCCGATTTTAAGCACATTCTAACAAATATGCCATGTTTTGTATGTTGTGTTTTTTATAAAATGAAAAATGGTGAGAAAATAATGTTCACCATCTACACCAAATTCATTTTTGGTTTACTCGAAAGTTAGTTTATAAATAAACTTTTGGTTGATATGTATATTGATTTTTGCAGGCTGTTCAAAATATAGACTGTTTCCTGTGCAAGTATAACACTCTTTGGTGTCTTACAAATATGGTCGGTGTAAATATTCTTTTTATATGTTTTTTATATTTTTTTTAGAATTGCTGTTTACAAATGAATTCAGACCACCAAATACGTCATCCGACAATCCTTTCTACTTGGATCACAAGTGTCCTGATGAAAGCCTAAGCAGGAAATACACTAATCTACCACTGACCCTAAAGTGTGGGGCACTAGTAGTTACCGCATGTAGGCTGGAAACTGATTTTGTTTACTGTCGACACTTTCCTAATGGGCTCTTTTTTGTGCTTTGAAAAAGAAATGTGCAAAAAGTCACCCACTAATTACTAACATCACTTTGCAGATACAGGAATAATTTGGGATTATATATAGCATCAGTATGTCTTTATTATTTATTCATGTATGAACAGTTGTTTCATGTGTCTGGGCACTCTCTGAGGTCCAGTCTTTTTATTATGCTTTTGTATTATGTATAAATAAACTAATCTATTTTTGGATACTTCCCCGACCATATCGTCTTTGTATATGTTTGATAAGACGACTTTTCTACTTTCTCTTGCTCCAGGTAAATGCTAATTTTCACAGCCTTATACGATATTAGTAGGTAGCTTGTTTGTGGACCTTGGTTGTTTATTCATCATACAGATATGTACAGCGTTACGAATTGACAAACGGTTCCATTCGGCCAGACATCCTCAGAGCGCCGGACTAGTAGAAAAACACAACGGTATCATCAAGAACAAGCTCGCTAAGACGTGTGCCGGCACCAAACTAAAATGGCCGGACGCCTTACCGATCGTGTTACTAGCTATGCGTACAACCCCTCAAACTAAGACTGGGCTCTCTTAATTTGAGGTAGTAATGGGGAGACCTGGCAATATCTGGAATTTGCCAAAATGTCAAAATTTGAGAAATATTGAAAATTTACTACTTTCAGATTATTTTAGCCAATTGACTAAAAACCTGTATTTGATTTACCACTAGGTACGAGAGGCCTTACCTGTGCGGTAAGAAGGCCCGGGCCACGGCATACGACCGGGGAGCTGGGTGTTCATTAAATCATTTGAGTGCACCTCCTGCCTCGCGCCTCGCTGGCGTGGGCCATTCCAGGTCCTGTTGGTCACCCAAACAGCGGTGCGGGTAGCTGGCCGAAAGAATTGGATCCACGCGTCACACATCAAGAAATTTCCTCACCCTGTGCCACACGTTACAGAAGAAGCAGAACCCCTTGCTGATACTGCAACTGATGATCCCAAAGCGGTAAGCAGCACTGAGAGTGTGTCGGAGAATATCTCTAAGCCCGAGAGGCTTGGGGAAGCTGCCATTTTGTTTCCACACTCTCCACAAATTTTGCACCCGGAAACGGCTGTTTTAAATTCAGCCTCTTCATCTGTCCCTGATACGCTTCTTCCAACGGGAAGTGATGACACATTGTTCCCGGATCAATCAGTACCAGGAACAGCCAGATATCACTTGCGTCCGAGAAATTAGACATGCATACAGCACGGTTCGGCTGTGCATTCAAGGAAGGAAAAGAGTCATTGAGGACTTGCTTTTGCCAAAATTTGAGAAAGGGGATTCTGTTGGCTAGGGTTTTGGAAGGACACAGAAATCGCGCGACCGGGGGGTCGCTAGCAACAAACATTGGGGTTTCCGTTTGAAGACTGCAATGCCTGCTACCACCGCCGCTCGTATTGGACTTGTAAATAAGGGGGTGACCAACCGAGACGATGGACAAAATGCCTGGGCCCCGAAAACATATTGCTGTATTTTTGTAATAATATTTGGTTTTATAATAGGCACTTCTTGTAGGCCTCTTGTATTTAGAAGAAGCTTATCCTTTAGAGTTTTCACTACCGACTAAAATTGTACCCACTGTCCATACACCTTTTGTGCATTTGCATACTTTGTCCCCTAGAGATTCCCAGCACAGACAAAGGTATCATAATAATACACTGTTACTTATTATGAACGCTACACATGCCATTTTTAATAGGTCCAATTGCTGGGTCTGTTCACATTTACCGAAACACGGGGATAAGGGCGTAGGTTGGTATATTCATCCTTTACCATTGACAACTGCTTGCTATGCTTCTCTTAGAGCACTGTTCTTTGGCCGATGGAATGATAGCATCTCAGGGAACTTTGATGGCACATATTTGAATAGTTTTGAGAAATGTGTTTTAACTTCCCTGGGATGCTCTCTTTTTGCAAATAGGAGTAAACTGAATGTTGCTTCTATTAGGCCTTCTGATAGATTGTCTCATCCCTTTCAATCTTTGATTTCCTTTAAAATGGCTCCGATAGGCAATAAGGATGCCATGCCTCCTTCTTACACTGTTAACCATAGCCCTGATTCAGTTTCTTTCTGCATACAGAGGAATGGCACTCGGTCAATGGGAGTTTTTAAAGGTTGTGCCAACGTTGCAAATTTGACTGGGGAGACAGACCTTTGTATGTAGGCGAACCTGTCTATTTTGTTTGCGGTAATGTAGCATTTCCATGGTTGCCCAGGGATTGGCAGGGAACCTGTTATTTAGGGATCTGTTACCTGGGGTGTTCATAGCAAGTACTATAGAAATTTTAAAAGCTCGTCCACGACGGGACGAGAATGGTGACACCCCAGCACAGGTTTTGGGAGATATAGCAAAATCAATTGTGCCATTTTGGGGGCAGATAGCGAATTCAGAGGATACAAGGAGACTAGCGAGAGTACTGGAGAGAACCATCAACCGGTCCACGGATATACTCTACAATATGACATTAGAGCAGAAAGCAATAAGATTAGTAGCACTCCAAAATCGTATGGCATTAGATGTCATTTTAGCTGAGCGTGGTGGAGTATGCAAATTAGTGGGGTCTGCTTGCTGTGTTTTCGTACCGGATTCCTCCCCAACTATCTTCAAGGCAATACAGAATCTGCACATTCTGAGTTCCGAAGTGCATGCTCCAGAGGGAAATTTGGATCTCAGCGCTTAGTTCTGGGACTTCTTGCGATTTGGGGTTGGCAGGTACTTTCGGTCTTATTAACTATTTTAGGAATTCTGTTGTTCCTTTGTTGCTATATTCAGTGTCTGCCTGGTATGTGTTCGATGCTAGGGGATGTTGCGCACAAGCAATAGATTTGATAGGACATAAGGTGTATGCCTCAGCTAAGACTTCCAAAGAATATGTGTTAAAAGAGATAATAGTAAAAGACCTAATGTCAATAGATATTTCAGATAAAGATTCAGGGTATATGGATACTGATGCATGGAATTATTCGCAAGGAGACCCAAAGGAGTTTTTAGCACTTGGCATAGGCCAAAAGGAGGGTTTGTCGGAATAGAGAATATATCGTGCCTCCTATTGTGGAAAATATATTTAATATTGGCCTACGCCAAGCTGCTTGGAAGTCACTTGCGAGAAAATCTGCGTTGCAAGGTCCTGACCTTTAATCCATGTAGGTCGCCATTTTAGGTCAAACCGCCATTTTAGGAATTGTATGGAAAAGTCACCCTGTGAGCTAAAATGGTGGACGATGTCATTGCAAAATACAACATGGCCGCCTTGACCTCTGTACATCGCTAATGTGTAATTTGCCTGTAGGCTACTTGTTGAGGTCATGAACTGAGACCTCGTCCTACGTTGACCTATGTGTAAAAAGATTACTCGCGCAATGAAACCAATCCACGAGTATATATTATGATAATGTATTTACATGTTGAACAAAGAACATCTGTTTTACTACATTGTATTAACGTTTAAGAAGACCTGCAATGCGAAACTTTAGAATGCACAGTTAATGCATACGCTTATTGTTACATGTAATAAAAACAAACCAGTTAGATGCGGTTATTTGGGATTCAGCAACAAACCCTAGAATTGGTGATGTATAAGGTGGAATATTAACCCGAAGTGGGGCTGGACATAGTGCCCACAAAATGTATAAAAGGCGAATGCATTCTAATGTACAGCGTCTCTCACTGAACATACTGAACCACCCTGGAGTTCGTTGTGTTTTACTGAGGGCTGATAGCTATCTGACTTTGCACAGTTTTTTTAATTGAATTCAGTAGAGAATAAAGTACTTTGTATGTTCCTTTGTAACCTGTGTTCAGTGTATTTCCTTTTGAGGTACTCAGCCTCGATATTTTGTTTCTGTTTTCACACAGTTTGTGGACATTCCTTCGTGGGGACTCGGGGACTACACTGTACTTAAGAACCAGCTTGCATCACCTCGAGAAGCTGGGCCTTGATTGCTCGACTACGTTACCATAATAGAGAATCTTGGCAGGGGTCTCTGTGCCTCCCCTCTACCATATAGAGAGCAGAAGTGCAGACCCCTCCTCCGGTCTTTGCAGGGAGCTGGTCTGACATCGTGGATGCCATCAACACAGTGGGGATGGCATCCTGCGGCTACCAATGCATCCAGAAGCGCTGGGAGTACTTCAGGTGCAGGACCCACAGCAAGGCCTGGTGCCTTGTTGCGTCTTGTGGAGAAGTGGGGCCGGGACCAGTTGTAGACCCGTCTGTAGTCGAGTGGTAAGTGTCCATGTGTTCTTGTCCAGCGTACTGCATGTTAAGGTTTGGCAGGAGTGGGCACCTCGGCCGTATGTTTGGCATGCCCCATGTATGGATGTCTGTGTGCAGGGACGTGATGGTGCTGCATGTGAGTCCAGTCAAGCGTGTTCCACATCAATGTTGTCTGTGTTGCAATGCATGATGTGCACCAGCATGTGACAATGCACACATGTTTGCATGCCTGTGTCTGTACTTGGCCATTTTTGTGGTGTGATACATGGATGCTTATGTCACCCTCATGGACGTGTATGGTGTACATGTGCGTGTGTCTGAGTGGTGGGTGTGTGAATGGGAATCACCATGGATGCATGACACATGTCCATCTCGATGCATGATTGAATGAAGCGGCACAGTTGCTAATGAGTGCTCTGTGACAGGAGGTAGACATGGCCAGATGCATGACTGTCCGGTGGTGTGTGTGCATCTGATGTGCATGTCCCATGATGTAACATTCAGCCCCACTTCTGATGTTCCCACAGTGCCTTGGACATGCATGCAAATGTCTGTTGCACGTGCCATGCTTGTTTGTGGATGTGTGTTGCTTGCACTGACCCGTGATTTGTGGAGGGCGATGATGGTAGTGACGTTTGACAGTGCCACTCATGTGCAATTGCTTTGTGTCTAGCAGACTATTGTTCAGTACCCTGGTGCTTGTGTTCAATCTCTCCCTATCTACGGCGGCGATTGAGGAAGAGGGCAGAGACGGTGATGTGGAGCAAAGCGGTGGGGATGCCTCCACCAGGCAGAGATGCTGGGCCCAGTCACCCTCCCACCATGTGTCATCTTCCGGGAGTGAGGGGACTGGTGCCACAACCGCGGACGCCGCTGCAGAGGGGATGCCCAAGAGGGCGAGGTTGGAAGTGGGCTCCTCGGCAGCGGAAGGGGTAGGTGAGCACCCACAGGGGCAATCCAGTGTGGAAGACGGTGCAGAGGCATCCAGGTTGGTGATGGTTGAGGAGGAGGCTGCATCAGACCCACACATTGGGCCTGGAGGGGGTGATGCCACCAGTGCAAGTGGCGCAGTCGAGGGGCAGGAGGCAGCACATAGGTCGCAGTGGAGGGGCCTGTGCCTAATCCTGTCCCTGATACTGAGACTGCATCACTTCATTACTGGCACGGATGCCTCAGACTAGGCCCGTCCGCAGGTAGGGGAAGTGTCCACGTCAACTAACATTCCTCTACCTGCGGACGAGGCAATCCGTGACAGGGCTGAGTCCCTCTTAGTCGGTATCGTGATACGCAGACATGTCATCCGTGATGATGTGCATGCTTCCTGCCAGGACCATGCATGTAATCACAAACAGGTGTATGCCATCATGAACTGTCTAGGACGGCTCATTGTCGGGGGTTTCCTCCATGTGCTGCGTGCTCTTACGACCCCCTTGTCCTCTTCACCCAATATGCCCCAGTCGTCCTCCATGCCGTCTTCCTGCCCAGATGCCACCAGGGCCCCCTGTGGACCTGCCACATCTACCGCGGCCAGGCTGGTGGAGATCCCATCCCTGCCACAGTTGGGAGTCAGAGTCAGAGGTTCAGCACAGGTGGTCACCCCAGCAACAGGACCCCTGACAATGGAGGTTGTGCAGGTACCTTCGAGCAGGGCATGTGCATGATAGCGCCTCGGGTTGCCATCTTCCCAGAGGCAGTCGTGGTGGCACAGGAAGATGGCTAAAAGGCAGCAGCAGGCTTGACGTAGGAGGCGTCAGGACTCGGGGCCAAGTACATCACAGGGGCAGGATACCTCGAGGAGTTGGTGGAGAGCATGTCAGCGTCCCCTGTGAGCACAGTCCTGCCTCCGGCCTATAGACACTGAGTTCGATGATGCCCTGGCCAAAACTCTTGGTAGCAACAGTGAGCCGTAGGACTAGCCCGCCGCCATTGTAAATAGTTCTTTAGTGTTAGGTTTCCCTTCTTTTTCTTTTTTCTTTGGAGTCCATGGACATTGCTCCAGTTTTTGTATATAGTTGTTTTTTTATAGGGTGTTTTTTAGGTCCATTCAGCCTTTTGGGATCATGGACCCTTCATCCTTTCTTGTACATAGTTGGACTTTGGTGGATTGTTTGGCTTTTATTATCCCATGGAGTAATGGTTTATTATGTATTTTCCTTTGCACATGGACCACTTTCAGGAATTTCTAATTTTTGGGATTTTCATGTTCATTTGCATTTTGCTTTTCAATTCGTTTACTTTCATTTCATTTACATTCTCATTTTTCTTTTTTATTTGGAGTATTTTCTTTTTTAATACATTTTCATTTAGACTGCTCTCAATTGTTTGGTGCATGTGTCAATCACAATTGGCACAGGCATGTGTCACTGCTGTGTGGCTATGTTGGACATGTATATGGGCTCATGCATGTCTGCTTTGGTGAATGCCATACCATGGGGCCAGTACTGTGAAGTGGAGCCAACGGATGGGAGTGAAGTTGCCCTGGGGGGGGCAGCGTGGGGTGGAATTTGGGTGGACATTTGCTTCATGATTCTATGTTGTGTCAATGTGTTTTGTGGGGGGACATGAGTCGGGGCCTGCCTACAGGTTGCCGTTAATGGTGGGGTGGGGGGACATGAGTCGGGGCCTGCCTGCAGGTTGCCGTCACTGGTGGGTTGGAGGGACATGAGTCGGGGCCTGCATGCATGTTGCTGTCACTGGAGGGGTGGGGGGGCATGGGTCAGGGCCTGCCTGCTGGTTGCCATCACTGGTGGGGTGGGGGGTCCATGAGTGGGGTGGGGGGCTACCTGCTTGCAGGTTCCGGTCACTGGTGGGGTGGGGGAACATGAGTCAGGGCCTTCATGCAAGTTGCTGTCACTGGTGGGGTGGGGGTACATGAGTCGGGGCCTGCCTGCGGTGTATGGTGCCATGTGGGCTGCCTGCAGCCATGGTCATGGGTGATGGGGGGGGCCCTTGTGGTGTGGGCTCCCTGCGGCCATGGTCACAGGTGATGGGGGGCCCTTGTGTTGTGGGATGCCTGCGGACATGGTCACGGGTGATGGGAGGGGGCCCTTGTGGTGTGGGCTGCCTGCGAACATGGTCACGGGTGATGACGAGGTCCCTTGTGGTGTGGGCTGCCTGCGGCCATGCTCACACGTGATGGGGGGCCCTTGTGGTGTGGGCTGTCTGCAGACATGGTCACAGGTGATGAGGGTCCCTTGTGGTGTGGGCTGCCTGCAGCCATGGTCAGGGGTGATGGGGGTCCCTTGTGGTGTGGGCTGCCTGCGGCCATGGTCACAGGTGATGAGGGTCCCTTGTGGTGTGGGCTGCCTGTGGCCATGGTCATGGGTGATGGGGGTGTCCCTTCTGGTGTGGGCGGCCTGCGGCCATGGTCATGGGTGATTGGGGGCCCTTGTGGTGTGGGCTGCATTCGGCCATGGCCATGGGTGATGGGGGACCATTGTGGTGTGGGCTGCCTGCAGCCATGGTCAGGGGTGATGGGAGTCCCTTGTGGTGTGGGCTGCCTGAAGCCATGGTCACGCGTGATGGGGGAACCCTTGTGGTGTGGGCTGCCTGCAGGGTTTGTTCGCGCGTGCTGTCAGCATGCGAGGCATTTTTCACGTGATTCAGCAAGCACGATGGGTTACGCGAGTTCACAGTAGTGCGCAAGCTGCTTTTCACCCGATTTTGTTTCTGCAAGCGCGGCACGCAAATTCACAGGGATACAATAGGCCCTTTTCACGCGATTTGGGTTGCGCAAGCGTTGTACACCTATTCAAGGGGGTGCGCAAGGAGTTTTCACATGTTTTGGCTGGCACAAACGGGGTACGCATATTCATAGGGTTACGGTAGGCCCTTTCCATGCGATTTGGCTTGCACGAGTGGGGTACGCCTATTGAAGGGGTTACTGTAGACCTTTTTCACGCAATTTGGATGGCGCGAGCTGGGTACATGTATTCAAGGGGGTGCGCAGGTAGACTTTCATGCTATTTTGCTGGCGCGAACGGGGTACCCGTATTCAAGGCGGTGCGCAGGTAGATTTTCATGCGTTTTGGTTAGCGTGAGCGGGGTACGCACTGTTTTTCATGCGATTATGGTGTAGGGGGGCTGTGTGCTGGTCTGGGGTTGGCACAGCCCTTTATGCCATAATGGTGATTTCTATTGCTTTTTCTGGTGCAAGTGGCGTTTTGGGGGCGTTACTGGCGCTGCTGGATTTTCGCTGCACGACGGCTGCAAATGGCTCGGGAAATCCATGAATACACGGTGCGCCAAAATGCTGTTTTGCGCTGCGCCTGGTGCATGCGTGGCGCACGCTCCCTCTCTGCACCAGGCGAATGCACTACTTCTGCGCTGAATTCTATGAATTGACCTGTTTATCGGTGGTGCACACAACTTTAATAATACTTTACAGAAAATGTCAATATATCATAGTCTTTTCAAGTGCACATATTTTTCATTAAAACACAGACACTTAATTTTACATCTTAACAAAGGCAACATTGTTGGCATTGCATATATTTTTGTTTATTTATTTATTTGTGTCAATGGTTAATACAAACATTTACACATATTAAAATACAAATCCATTTCATTTAAGGTTAATAACAGATAACATAAGGTTCATAACAGAGCCATAAATGAGAGCCAAGATAACTCAGGTTAATATTTTACGCCATCAAAGAGCTCATATTATAAAATTAAAATTCATGAAAACATTAAAATCCAAGGATAGTGCAGTTAATGGGGAATTATTCGAGAGGTGGCCTTCTTCGATACGTAGAAAGCAGCACCAGATATAACAATAGATTCTGCTGAAATAATTGCAGCCCAAAACTGATTCTCTTGTTTGTGTATTATTTTAGTTACAAAGGTAACATAGCCTAATGTATATTCCCCAGGGGTCAAGTCCTAACAATTAAAGTTGAGGCACTCATTAACAAACGCAATGGGATGTAATGTTGCCAGAAATTAGCATTTCAAGGTAAAATATCCACACTTCATTAAATTTCCTTTGCATAACCACCCAAATTGCAGAGGATGAATGGCATTTGCCTTTCATAAAATCAACACACACACAAAACCAAGAGAGGATATTTTCTTCTAATAGTGTTTTTGAAAATGTTAAAAGGTAACAAAATGGAACATTTCTCCTTAAATTGTTTTACTAACTGTCATCAGGTTATATAGTGCAGTGGTGAAGTGATCTACCCGCAAACCTGACGACTACATTCGATCCCTGAGGTCGGCTTTAATTCATAAATTCAAAGAGGACATTCAATGTTTCTCATTTTAGCTGGGGGACCGCTCTCTGAAAAAAGTGGGTGGACTCCGTCCACCTGCATGTACCCTCGACTTGAGCCCTGATACTCCCTCAATAATTGATTACATTGGGTGAGAGTATGTGTTGAGGTTTCAATACTGTTACCGCATAATCGACATAACCGTTCCGTTCTGGGGATAGATGTCCAACACCCTATATGCTCAAACGTAGGTAAGATGTTATAACGTAGTGAGATTATAAATCTTCTAATTTCTTTAAATCAATTTGTGGTAAGATAGGTGTAATGGGCCCCAAATCTAAAGGCTTGGATACTATGCTCCTTACACATAGGACGATTAAATAAATAATCAATTATCATTCAGCGGTCATATTGTTTTGCTTTCCTTTTAATATTAATCATTCTGTTAGGATTAAATAATGTCTCTTCCAAATTCATAAGTTGTTTGAGAAATTTCTTGACAGTTTCTTTCAAATTAACTAGAAATAAGTTATTGCAATTTTTGTTATATTGTTCCACCTAGAGACCATAGATATATTTTTCTTCCACGGGTGTCAACACAATGGTAAAGTAAAGAGCACATGTTTGTATCATAGGTATACTTCTAATTGATGTAGTACCAAGTTACATATGGAGCGCTGCCACTGGAACCATCTGTGGAACATTCAAAATAGTATGATTAATTCTAACCTCCAATTCATCTATTTGCTGTAATTTAAATTCAGGAATTGTTGAAAGACCATAGACAATGCTAGGAATAATGCTAGTAGTATACACCATAAGCAGTCCCTGAATGTTATTACCACCTTTCTTATACATAATGCTCCTAAGTAGGAGTCACTTTCTTAAACCTTTAATCAAAGGTTAGTGCAATAAAAATCAGGGAACATTTTTAATAGGTACACCCAGGTAATTATAGGTATAAACCACCTCCAATTTAGTACCATTTATCTATCAGGCAGGAATGTTTGTTTTACTTTTGTTACCAAATATTAATATTTTGTTTTTTAATTAAATAATTTGTAGGGGATTTTTCTGAGCATACTCCGCTAAAGCATTGAGAGATCTTTGTAGTCCAATTGGGGTGCTATCCATGATTATTTTATCGTCAGCATAGCTGATCCATGGAACTGCGGGAGTCCCAATAATTGGAGGGAAATTGCGAACAGACTTTATATGATCGTCCAAGTGTGCACCACATAAATTATACAAAGTTGGAGCTAGTATACATCGTTGTTTGATACCTGTATTTGTATTGATATCTGGTGTGAGAACACCTACATTATTAACTCTAGTTCTAACAGTAGTATCACAGTAGAGAGCAGTGATAAAATGCAATAATACAGGATCAATCCCCCATTTCTTACATTTTTCCAATAGATGAGGTCTGGAAACCGTATCAAAGGCTTTACTAAAATCTATAAAACATACATATAATCGATTTAGTTTCTTCTGCTTGAAAGCCATAATAAAATAGTTCAATAAACCAATATTAGTCAAATTGTTCGTACTTCTGCGAAAACCAGTCTGAAAAGGTGAGAGAATCCTTTTTTCGCGAATTCATACATTTAACTTTTTCAAAATAAAAGTAGCAAATACTTCATGACTTGCATCTAACATTGTCAAAATTTGATAGTTGGCCATATTAATATGCCCCCCCCCCTTTGCATACAGGCACCTTGATAGATTTTTGCCAGCTAGCTGGAATAATACCATCACTTTACTAATATAGAGGCCCAAAGAGTGGATTGTCCTTGAATATTTTATTAGTAATCATATCCGGCTATGGGGCACGTGAGCTTTTAATGGCCATCAGAGTGGTGATATTGTCATCCATCTCAAATCCTACTTAAAAAGCATTGGGTGGGAAATAACAGTAGGTATTCTTAGGAATAGCCCGATTCGTATAATATAGTTCACTCACTGCTTGTGTCCAATCCTTGATGTTAATTGAATTGGTTTCCATTTTCGAACAGGTGTCACTACTAGTTCTAATCATAGTTCAAAATCTTCTCTCGTCCCTCAGGTTCAATAGTTTAAAAATGTAAGCCAAATTAGCATTCTTAATAGAAGATTTATGTAGCTTCAACCGTTTTTTATATCTCAGTGATAGCGAGATTTTATAATGTTGTTTTACTTCCCTAGTGAGAGTAGGGATCTTATAAATAAGACTATGTTGGTGTCGGATAGAACTGCTTATTTGCTTTGATCTCTTTGTCAAAGCAACCATCATGTATGCTAACACCTTTGCCCTGTATTTTATTCAGTTGGAGATGTGTTTTCAATAATCTCATCATCACACTCAGGTCCCAGTGACTATCCTGAAGCCAGAGATAAATCAATATATTATTCTCCACAATAAATTAATTTAGTCTCTCCAAATATGTATTATTCCAAGTAAGGGTGTTCCCATTGAGAATAACATGGATAGATTCATTATAATGAATCATCTCACATTCTTGAAATATCTCAAGCGACCATGTTATAACCGCATGGTTGCTTAGAGTATTGAATAAGATCACCATGGGGCATGATCTACTACATAAATCCTGGTCCATGAAAACATAGTCCAGGGTAGATGTACTAGTACCATTGGTCCATGTATTCTTAATTAAATTGGGGATACTACCTTTATGATTAAGACATGAAATGTCACAAGTAAGAAAACGTTGGGCCCATCCAATAATCTTTCACCTTCAATTCAGGAGAGATTGATCTAATAATGTGATATCGTTCAGTTTGAATAAGAGTATTTGTTTTCAAATTAGGGGCATTTAAATCACCAGCAATTAAAATGTTGACTCTCAGGTGAATCATATGCCAAATATTGATTACTTTATCAACAACATACACAATTTCATTGACCTTATCATCGGCAGGAGGTGAGTATACATTAATAATCCAAATGTCTTATAAGAGTGGGGAGAAATATAGCACACCACGTAATACATATTGTGAATTTACGACCAAGTAATAAGGACTGATAGATAAAAATGATTGTGCTCCAATAGCAAGTCCACCCATTGGTCTACCACGCACACCTTTGGTAGCATGCCGATATATAATTGTGCAACCATCAACTATAACATCATTAATTGCCCATGGTTCTGGAACAAAAAAAGATGACTAGATTCAATAAGAGTCGGACCTTCCCTCTGATTAAGAAATCAATTATACCCCCTAGTGTTCCAACTCAGCCATTTAATTGAGTTGATAGAACTAAACGGTCACCAGAGGTGGACAAGCTCCCTTTCGCTTGATCTTTATATTGTATGTCATCCCGATCATTTTGGGTTGTACTGTGATAATTAATTCCATTAAGGTGTGCCTTATATCCTATTTCACTATGACTGGTAGTAAGGTGAAAACTGAGTCCCCATAATAATTCTGAGGACAAGTGTGGGAGCGCATTAACTGCCCGTGAAGAAAATTCCATCGGTACCCAATTGGTAGCAGTACCCCATTTGATGAGCTGCAGTCTCAGTATATCTTGATTGCTAAGTACAGAGATGCTGGGTATAGAACGCCATAAAGCCAGCAATTGGGTTCTGATAAGGAAAGGGCCATCCTGAGAAGGATTAACTTCCTCAAGCTTAGCAAATATACTCAATCTGTTCCAAACTTTATTACTACTATTACTATCAATTAAAGGTAAATTGGTAGCAGTACCCCATTTGAGGAGCTGCAGTCTCTGAATATCTTGATTGCTAAGTACAGAGATACTGGGTATAGAACGCCATAAAGCCAACAATTGGGTTCTGATAAGGAAAGGGCCATCCTGAGAAGGATTAACTTCCTCAAGTTTAGCAAACATACTCAATCTGTTCCAAACTTTATTACTACTAATACTATCAATTAAAAGTAAATTGACCAGGTGATCTTCCCCTACATGTGTAGATTTAGCAACAAGGATTCCGACAGTATTAGAGGTAGACTTGAAATCAGATTTCAATTGTGACTGTGATGAAATATTATCCACAATCCCCTGTAAGGGTTGTGCAGATCTAGCAGACACTGAGTAGTTAGTAACCCATTTGTCCTCTAAGGTCAACCTGCTTTGTTTCCCCATCATCATTCGATTGTGTGATAATTGTGTTGTTAGAATTCAATGACATTGGAGGATCAATTATGCTGCTACAATCATCTCCTGCAAAGCTTTCCATACTATATTACATTCTTTGCAAAGAGGGTATATGTTTATGCAACAAAGGTGAGTTGATGTTTTTCCAATTGGGAATTCTAGGATTATATGATATATTTTTTTTTCATCATTGACATTTCATGACATAAAATGTCAATGGCATCAGGTTCATTAGCTGCATAGACAACAACCTGGTCATTGGTCATACCAGTCATGCCAGTAGGGGATACTGGGTTCGTATTATCAAGAGTTAATTTTGATTGCAAGTTCTGTGTACGTCGGCAATCATTAGTTACAAGAGGATCATTGGCAGGAACACTGATATAATTTCCTGCATTCATAGTTAAAGGTACATGCACACCAATAGGACCCATACTGTCCACCATTCTAGTTGCCAGGAGTTTAAAATCATGCTGGCCCTCTGCCATTCTTGTGCATAATTGGAATAAAGCCTCAATTTTTGCAGCCATAAATGATACAATTGAATATAAATCTGCCACTTAGTCCTTATCATTGATTACTGGCACTTGAAATCTGTGATTGATTTGGTCTTCTTCTTCAGTTTCTTTGGTTCGGATATTAGGCCAGCCAGGTTTGGACTTGCAGATACATTTGTTGATTTAATAAAATCCACATCCATGTAGGGTGGTCCCAGCAAATTCCTTTTTAGATTGTTACAAAAGTTTAAAAGTGAACCATTATTGTCAATTGCAAAAGATCGTACCATGTCACTCATGGTTACTTTGCTTGGAGTATTAACTTACAAATTAATTCCAGGATCGACAGACGTAGTCGTAAACAACAGAGGCTTAGTGCTAAAAAAAAACTTGTGATGGGGCGAAATAAATTATCCATGCCCTTCTTTATTCCCTTAGTGTCCTGTCTTCTGTGTTGCCTCTCGAGGCATTTTTCAAAGTGTCCTGTGATTTTAACAGGCTTCCCATGCTCTTGCCGGTTCTAGAGGTTTCGCTCCTCAGACCCAGACGTTTTCGTCTCTTTTGCAAAGTCTTTTGCAAAGTCATGGTTAAGGATTGAGGAGCAGAAACAATCTAAATAACGAGCAGTAAATCCAAATATAAAATAGTGAGTCAATTCTTCAAATAGTGATTAATTAAAAGGAGCACACCCGTCACTCCATTAAATGTAAGACAAAATCAAAATAACAATATAAATCCATGAATACAGAGAGATATATGGATAGAGTTCAAAGGCATCAAGCCCACAGTCGCTCTTTATGAGACAATTCAAAATGTCATGCAAAATAAAAAGAAGGAAATATTCCAAAGTAGGGTTCTTGGCTGTTAAAGCAATGCCACAATGAATATACTTTGGGGGTAAATGGGAGATTTAAGGCCAAGACCGCAGTCATTCCCAGAAGATGGTCGTAGAGTTAACATCCGAGATGTTATATAAGCAGGGTCAATAATAACATTTTGGGGACCGCGTAACAGTCAACCATTCAAATTAGTCCGGTGAGTCGCACCTTAAACTCCTTTCATCATGGTCCCCTCAGCCTGCATGGACTGCAGTATCAACTCTGCAGCAGCTCTGCGGCCAGCAACTGTGGTCATACAATATGTGTCGAGGGGGAAAGAATAATCCATGTCCCGGAGGGTCCTAAAAAGCAAACTCCTCTGATAGCCAGGACCAGCTCACCCGCCTTTTGCCTGAACACCAGAACACTTCCTGCACTTCGCCTGCTTTGCTTCCGGGGCCGTATATGAATTAACAGCCTAAAAGGAGCAGCTCTCAAATTAGTCCAAGCAAAGGAGTTGTGCACACTGTATGCCGACAAAGTAGAATCTGGCAATGTGGGAACACTTCCTGCAATGCATATATGTGTTTCTCATTCCTTTACAGTTGGCATTTCCCTTACATTTTGTTTTACACAGGGGTATTTGAATTTTGGTAAACAATACATTGCGCCTCATTACGAGGTAGGAGTTAAGGGATTACCAGCACCGGTAAGGGTGCCGGTAATCCCTTACCTCCATATTCCGAGGTCCCTAAGCGGGTCCCTTCCTTAACGCCTGGTCTGACCAGGTGTTAAGAACGGGGTTCACAAAAACTATGGGGGCAAAGGAAAGAGTTAACAGGGAAATGCCCTTACTTTAAGTACTTTTTAACACAACAGAAATTGGGGCAAATGCGAACTGTGATATGGTTTAGTAAGAACCAAACAAAGTCTGTTTTCGAAAACCAGGCAACCAGCCTGTGTTTTGGATAAAAATACTGTGGTTGAGGGCAGGAATATTTTCATCAAAACAAGAAACTGCTGTGTGCTATACTACTAGCAGTGACAAGGCTGTGGAGGGAGGACCCACTAAGGGATTTCAGAGCTAATAACGATACTGCAATTTGGGGGCTCAAATGGGAATGGGGAATGGTTCTCAGAATGGGGACTTACCGGGTCCTCCAAGGTTGGAATGACCGATAAGTGCCCATTCTGAGAACCCGGACCCGGTATGCGGTAAGGCTAATAGCACCATGGCTACCTCCTACCTCGTAAGAGACCCATTGTGTTGAGAAGGAATGTTGGAAAAACATTCAAGCAGCCAGAATGCAACCTTATTCAGGAGCTGCTCAAACCAAGGGCTTGATTGTAACCTTCATGTAAATTAAGAAATCTGTCATTCCGTGATGGAACAACACTTTTCTCATCTGTTCCATATACTGTATCTATGAAATACAGATACAGAATATGGAACAAATACATGTATTTCTATCATGTAATTTCCGTGGAGCTCGGACGAGGGCCTATTTCTGACATTTTATGACAAATTCTGCTGGCTGTCCTAAATATGCATGTTCCATTGCACAATGTCAAGATATCTGTGTTGTACATCCATTATGATGGAGATATGGAGCATGATATTATATTATACCACAGGTGGTGCAAACAATGTTCTTGATGTGCTGTGCAAGTGTAATTTGAATGCACTCTTTTTTATTGTGAGTGCCTGCACCATGTACATGACTGTCCTCCAAATTCAGCATTTTACACCCAATTCATGGAATTATTTGCATCGAAAATAGGGTACTTGCACACCAAAACTGTGCGCATATCTGCGTTCGTCGATTCATGGAATCAAATGTCTTGTACTTTTACAGGACTTCCATGGAGTTCACACAGGCTTAGCACGTCTCTGTGAGCCATTGAAGGCCTTGCGTGAGACACCACACAGAGTATGGACGAGGCCTGTGCATACGGCGCAGTAGGGGGTGAAATACAGAAAATGGTGAAGAACATGCAAAAAACTGTGGGCGTTATGAGGGACGGCCTGCAGGCAGTCCATCCCATGCCCACAATTGCACAGCATGAGTTGTATGAATGGATTCGAGAGTGAAACGTTTCAGCAGGGAATTGGCCACGCAAGTCCATCATACTATCCACCATACGAAGGCAGGCGTACAGCCCGTTGTGCATGGAATCAACCCACAATGTTAAGATCGAAAGTCGGATATAAGGCTGCGTGTGCACAACTGGGGGTCTGATCTAACTTAGGGGTGTGCTTATGCAGTTTAGTGTGGTGCAGGGACCGTTTACCGGTGTTCGCATACAGATTTCCTGAGTAATTACTGATTTATGATTTTTTATACGCATGTTGTCGGGGTGCCAGGAACAGTTACGGGGGGACCCTGCAGAGGGTCCCCAAGATGCAGGCCTGCTTACGGGGGACCCCATGCACTGTTTGAAGGGTGCATGTAATCGCGCCCGGGGAAGCACGCAAAGGTAGCTGTTTTGGCTGTTTTTTCGAATACAGGAACTTTGCACAGCGAATTCTATGAATACGCAGAGCGTGCATTTTTTTATACTGTGTGCAGGCTCTCGCACTGTACATATCGCGCGCTCCTCTTGCAGGATTTCTGCACACATTTACACGAATCGGGCCCAGAGTGTTTTTCCATTTTCCTTCTGGAGGTTTCTTCATTTTGTTGCGCCAGATTTTGAAGGAGTCGGAAAGCCTGCTGATTGAAAGAATATGTGCTCTGTGCGGCTCAGAGTAGCAAATTATAAATTTGTGTGACCCCATTCATAACTATTCTTAATTTATAAGAAAAGGTCCAGCACGCCTTCATTTTCTGTAAACATAGACGGTTTAAAAAAGATGCTTCCACACTACATGCTCGTGAAATGAACGCATTTTACTAATAGCAAATCCGCGCTGCCCCAATTCAGGGAATCAAAACGATTTACTGAAAATGCATCATAGCTCAAGCCTTTATTCTCCCTAGTCTCGGCTACATATTAATTGCAGAGTTGTTTAGCACGTGGGTGTTATTTTTATAACTGTGCTGTTGTTTTTGATAGCTGTGCCAGGCCACTGCAGACTGGCATGGTCTTGAAACAAAGAGGCGATTAGCATGTGCTGTGTTTGCAGATATTTGTATTGCACACATTTGCAGATGTGTCACACACACCACTGCACTAAATGCCGGAATCCTGCATTTTTAAACATATTTGTTGCCAACAAAGCAATTTCATGAAGTTGAAAGCCTTGTCTAAATCTAAACCACCACACGGTGTCTGCAGTAAAATTCCCCAAAAATAAGAATACCCATTTGAGCAAAATTATTTTAAAACATAGGTGCTATAATGTCTTAACTAACACAGACAAAAATATGAGCCACAGATAACTAAGCACTCTTGCCAATAAATGTAGGGCAAAAAATGTAGGGCAAAATGCATGAAGTAGGGCTGCCATTGGCTATCGAAAAATACACATTTACGAACTTTCCTAATTAATCAAAATCAAATTCAAACCATGGAAATCATGCATGAACACAAAGCCACAAAACAGTGATGTTACTCTCTGATAGCAAACTGATCCAATTGAGTGACTGAGTATGAAAATGGGAAGCTTTAAATATGATTGCGCTCTAAACAAGTCATTCACATGGAGATGGTTTGCATTATTCATTGCAAAAACGAACAATCACGATGCTACAGGGACCATTATCATTTTAAGTCTTCTCAGTGGTGTGTACAGCTTTAATGAAGCAATAAAAAGATACTTTTAAACGACCTTAAATGAAACTTAAAAAAGCATTGATATGTCCCATATATCTGGCCAATCAGCTGGCAACAAATACATTTAATGAGGTAGAGGAGCAGGGTGATGGGAATTTCAATCATGGCACACAGAGGGCCTGATTTACAAAAAAAGCACTAAGTCTGTGGGAACTACTTTGCCGGAGAAAGAACATTGCACAGACGAAAAAAATAGTGCGGGGAACCTATCGATAGAATCGAACGTGCAAATAAACCTGCAGTGCAAAAAATAACGCTCCTGGAACGCCCACAAACCTCCCATGTCAGGCATAAATGAGTGCATTCAAAGATTTGCGCCGGCCCCATGTAAAAAAGTAATCACCCGTCTAAATTCAGCTGCATATATGCAACTAAGAAACCAGTAAGGACACGTGTAGGTATTACACCCCATGCTTCTGGAAGCTATCCGAGAGCACAGCCTCCAACGCAGACGCATCTGCTATTATACACTAATCTAAGACACTTTGTAGAGCACCTCTGCCATGAGAATGAACCATCCCCCATGATAAAAATTCAGTCTTGCTGCACATATGATGACTCTTCTACTCTTGCATACTCTCGAGACCACTTCTCAGCACCCATCCACATGCAATGAAACGCACAAATCTCTTAAGACTTTGACACCACATTCCAGCTCTGGAGGCATTAGACCCTGGAGAGATTGACGCTGTCAAATTCTCAATTCCTCAAAAATGTGACTATGTATTTTTGCACTTGAATTCCAAAGAATTTTCGAATTTGCTCTTGGAAGCTGCAGAACATTTTCGGCCCCTCGGTTTCGACATAAGCAGCACATCTATCCATCAGGATAATTAACAGACCACCAATGGCTGTGCCTGCTAACAATGAAAGAGATTGGTCTTTGAGACTTCAAAGAGATTAAGAGGGGGGGGCGCTCTCCAGCGGGAAACCGGAGCACATCCTAAAACAATGTCATCAATGACAATAAGCCCGATTAAAGTCACCATTGATCAACAACTGTAGTCTAAAAGGGTAATAGTGGTGCAACCGTCTAACATCGGCAGCCACCCAGAGGAAGACGACTGGGGATGGGTGGCTAGTGCCCTTAATTCTAGCAGGAACTGTTAATGCCAGGACTCTGCCTACAGCAAACAGATGGTATTGAGCTCATGGAACACAAGGTGTTTGAGCCACCTGTTAAATGACATGCTTGGGGGTTTGACAACTTTGACATCTTGTGTCTTCAAGAGACTTGTCTATCAAAAGCGCCAGAAACAGGGGGATTTCAACTTTTTCTAAACCGTGCCATCAAAAACGGAAAAGGCAGACCAAGTTCAGGGATCCTGATATTAATAAAAAAGGACTTGGGTTTAAAGTCTGCTAAATCATTAACCAAAACCCATACATGCAAACCACCAAACCACACTAATGGAATGGGATGGAGCGAGCGCAGGCCGTTCTACTCACCTGGAGGTAATAAACATTTATTGGAATCCACAGGTGTGGGACAATCTGGTCTTTACAAACTTGATAATGAAAGAGGTTGATGACCTTATAATAAACCTTGTAAATTCGATAATAAAAATCTTTGGGGATTTTAATATGAACTGCTTGAGCTCAGGGAAGAAGGGAGGGGAACTTATCTCCGATTTAACTTCAGAGAAAAAGAAAAAGCCCAGGTTAATGACCTGGATGCAGGAAATCACAGAGCAAAATTTCCATATGCTGAAAGGTCATACTCGGGGGACATCCCAGGGGCTGCGACATGGAGATGAGGGACCCAGAATTCCACTGTATACTATTTTTTCATCTCCCTAGGAACCATCTCCCTAATCAAAAAGTTGAAGGTGATCCCCATGACACACAGCGATCACAATTTAGTTTGGCTGATATTGGCACGACCGTTTTGCAAACGGCTGTGCCAATGCAATGTCAATTTACAAGTGGTGCCTCGCAGAAATCGCCTTCATCTAAATCGAGATGAGGAGTCCTTTCTGAATAATTGCTTGTTGGCAGATTTGTCAAAGAGTAAGGGAAGAAATTATTATGTGTTGCTCTTCAGCGATTACTGGGAGACTAAAGGGGTGGGTGGGAGATCTCAGTTTAAGCCAAAACATCAATTAGAGCAAGATGTCGTAGCCAAAAGGAGAGAACTGAGAAGAGAAATCAGAAGACTGCACCTCATCAGGGGGTCGGACAAAGCCGATAAGATTAAAAAAAGAAAACAGCAATATAAAATGTGGATCTATTCACATAAATCTATTACATCACAGCTAGATTCAGAAAAAATGCTTAAAACATTATCGGCCAAAGACTCAAGAGGTCTCTGGTTGCTGTTAAATGAAAAAGCAGGTGCACAGAGAGCCCTCCAGTCCAACTCAGTAGATGAGCGAGACCGAGTCACGTTTTTTGGAGCCCTTAAACAGAAGCAAGTAACATCACATGTGCACTCAGGAAAAAAAAGGGTGGATGGTCTCTGTCTTTCTCTAAGGAAGAGATTATGGACCTAATCAGAAAGGCTAGTAACTCCAGGGCCCCTGGCCCAGACTGTTTCTGCAACTCTTAGCTTAAAATAGCCTCGGGAGAGTGGGCTAAATTTTGCATGACTCTTTTTATGGAGATTTTGTCCCAAGGTGAGACGCCAAACTCCAGGAAGCAATAGGTGGTGATCCTGATTTTTTAAAAATAACATCACAACTGACCTGAAAAATGACTGCCCCATTGCACTCTTGGATGTTTTATGGAACATCTTCGCCTCTTTACTTTTAACAAGGCTGTAGAAATGGGTTAGGGATTCAGGTCACTATGACTCAAGACAAACAGGCTTTGTAAAGGAGGTAGGATGTTGCTTAAATCTTTTACTGGAGAACATCCTAAAAATTAGAGCGGGAGTGGAAGAAAATGTACATTGCTTTTGTCGATTTCTCACAAGCCTTTGACAGTATTGACCGGGATTTACTATGGTAAAAAATGAAAACATGGAATTGCCCAAGAGATATCCTTTCCCCCATTCTATCATTATACACCTCCACCTCGTTGGGCTTCTCTATAAAAAAAATCCCAACTTCATGAGGGCTAAAACAATGCTGCCCTCTTGCCTCAGAACCTTTTAATTTGTTTATCTCCGATCTTAAAGAGGCGTTACATGGGGGGGATTCTTTCCCAACTAGATTAAATGGTGAACAAGTTGGCTGGTTACTGTATACAGATAATTCTGGACCAGAGGCAGATCGGTCTATAGCTTAAACTGAACGCCCTTCACAAATATTTACAGACCAATGCTTTAAAGATCAATGTATCCAAATCTACAATTTTGGTTCCTTATATAAAGGGGGAGAAAAGACTTATGTATTTATATGTGGTGGTGACCTGGAAAGCTCTCCTCCTCTACAGTAAAATATTATTAGAGAACTCTCCTCATCAATTAAAAATTTTGAAAACAAGAAGGAAGTACACTGGGACTGGGCTTTGGAAACCTGGGCTAATCATTGTATAGGATTAGTGGCAAAAATAAAGGTGACAGAAGAACTGCTGTTATCCAACACTGAAGTGGTTACAAGGATAATCTGGCTTGAGGATTGGATCATGACAGTAAATGAAAAATCACAATCCAGTTTGCCATGCCTCGCCAAAGATGAGATTAAAGCATTGAATGTCGTACCTAAGTATTTGATGAAATTCCCCAGTCACAGAACTGCCCTCATGAGGTTCAGATTTAACTCGCTCTATACAAGAGATGTACTGATTGAACAAAATCAGGAGAAGGAAGGAAGGTCAGCCTGCAGATTATGTAGCAAGTCAAGAGAAACGCAAAAACACCTACTCCTTCTGTGCCCAAAGTTGACATTAGAACCAGCTGTTTGGGTGGGTTTCTGATTGCATACCCAGCTGGAAGCGCTGAGGAATGGTGGTTTATGCTAACTCTGCAACAGATTTACGCTGACATTGGTATTAACAACATTTTCAGAGGTAATTTTTAACCATTTAGGAAGCGCCCAAGTTATGTGCTGCCTCTAAAAGAGGCCTTTCTTTGTAAATATATGTTGACCCTTCAATATGTGCTTCTTTGTTCTTTTCTTTTTTGTTGTCTCCTTTTTTTTCTTCTCTACTGAATATGTTTTGCTTGTTCTTCTTTTGAAATTTGGTTGGTTCATCTGTAATAAAAGTTGGTTAATGCCGAAATTATATAATTTTTGCATTTGATGTGTGGCAAAGGTTTGAAATAAACCAACGTCATAATAAAAGAAAAAAACAATTTAAAAAAAAGAAGCATATGTATTGAGAAGGAAGGAAGGAAGGGTAAATGGACAATCTGGGGACAGGAGAATACGGTTTTGGGAAATGATGAGTGAGAGGATGACAATGGTATGTTTGATGAAGGACATGTTGAAGAAGAAGGAGAGGCTGAAGAGGCAGTTGAGGGTACCCTCCGATTTGATGGTTCGTGGTGGCAAGTTGAGGAATAGGGTTGGGCGGATTGCATTGGCCAGGAAAAGGGGAAGTATGAGGAAGGGTGTGGGAAGTGGGGCGAAGATGCTGTTCCCCTCATACATAAGAGGGAAGGGAAGACATAGTATGTGCCATGGCCCCAGATGGATAAAAACAACTTGAGTAAGGCTCCCCCAAAGCTCACAGCAGGGGCAATTAGGTGGATATATGAGTTTGTTATGTTGTTATGTTATGTTATTTCATTTCTAAAGCACCAAAGCCCGAAGGCATCTAGGCACTATCACAGAGAAAACATTAACACAGGAAGCAATTGGTATATGCTATCACTCAAACAACAGTTTTCTAAAAGCTAGGTGATCCTCCTCCTTACGGAGATTCTCCGGCAATTCATTCCAAGTCCTTGCCGCTTGAAACGGGAAAGCACGGCCATTGCCCCAAGCCCTGTTTATGCGATCAACCCTGAGGTAGCAGGGCTGTGCAGAGCAAAGGTCCCTCCTTGGATGATGAATGACTAAGTTCTCTTTAAGGTATTGAGGGGCCAGTCCAAAAATGCATTTATGGCACACTGTCAACACTTTGAAAGAAATCCTTGCGGTAATTGGGAGCCAGTGCAGCTACCTCCGAGCTACAGATGTAGGTTTGTTCCAACCCATTTGGTGAACTACTAGGACTACAGCATTTTGGACTTTCTGCAATGTCGTAATATATTCTTTATTGGCCCCACTCAATAAGGCATTGCAATAATCCAGACATGAAAGTATTACAACCCTGGCCAATTTGGTCTGATTGTCTTTAGAGACTAAAGGAGCCACCTGTCTTAGTACTTTTAATTGATTGTTAGCACTATTTACGATGGCTTCAACATGGGCCCCTGTATCCAGACTTGCCTCCATGTAAGTGCCAAGTGTTTTGACTTGGGGTACCACTTTTATCTGACAACCTTCAATCTCAGGGACCTGCTCAGCAAATTAAAAATGATAATATAATTTACAGATTATGGTGTAGTTTGCCCCATGCCTGCAATGTGCGCAATAAGGGCAATGTTTTTAATACACAGAATGACAAAGGAGGTGGTGATTTGCAGGACTCCCATGGACCTGGACATGTTCATTTATGGTATTACTGTGCTCATGGAGGCGGTGTCTCAGATTCCTAAACAGTGTTGGTGAGTGCCCATAGATTGCATCTTTTCGTCCAGTTGTGTGGTGGCGGAAACAATATTGTTGCTGGATTTACAGGGATTGTTGATCTCTAACAAGAGGGTTGTCGTGCTAGGAATTGACAGGAATGGGTGTGAGTGGTGCACAGTACTCTTTATAGATCCAGCAGTGCAATTAAAGGAAGGAACGGATGGCAAGCTGTTTGAGAACAATGACAAAATGGGAAGACCATATTAGAGATTTGTATCCCATGTGACTTAATGGTACAGTACCGAAGGGTGCAGTGACCCCTGAAGGCATTACTAGCTCCACCTCTATTTCTTGATGAAGACTTACAACATGTGCCTTCAGAGTTGTGGACTTCAAATCCACATGATGTGGGAATACTGAACGACATGACTCCAGTGCGTATAACACAAGCCAGGTGCAGTGCTACCCAGGGTAAAACAATATCTATTATAAGGGAGGGAGAGGAGGGTATTAGAAAGACAAAACAGGCCCTACTGAACCAGGGGATCATTGTGTCATCGGCATCTCTGCTTAACACAGCGATATACCCTGTCAAAAATTCAACAGATTGCAATTGGAGTATGATTCAGGACTTGTGCCCCCTAAATGACATGGTACAGAAGGAATTGTGTGTTGTTCCTGCAACACTTTTATGCAGCATCCCCAAAGAAGACACATACTTCACTATAGTAAACTTGAAGAATGCATTCTTCTTGATTCCACTCCATCCTGAGTTGAGGTACCTCACAGCATTCACACAGGGCCAGATGTGTTTCGAACATACTAGTTTACCTCAAGGGTACTGTGAAAGCCGAGCATCTTTAAGAGAATTTTATATACTGATTTAGGGAATAATCATGTGCCCAGTGCGATTATCCAGTACGTGGACGATCTGTTAATGTGTAGTGACAGAGAGCAGCACTGCTGAAGGGATTCCTTTACACTCCTACAATTGCTGGCCTATAAGGGGTACAAGGTGACAAGGCTAAGTTGTAATACTGCCAACAGGAGGTGCTTTATCTGGGACAGTTCATATCAGCGAATGGTAAAAGGAGACTACCAGATAGGGCAGCATCAGTACGCACCACCACCAGACCCGCCTCAGTTAAAGAAATGCAGATGTTTTTGGGATTGTGCTACTACTGTAGGGCATGGATCTTAGATTATGCGGCATACACGAGACCACTTCTGCAAGCCCTTAAGGGAGCAAAAAATAACAAGGATCATAAGTTACAGTGGACTGCAGATAGGATCAAATAGTTCAATGATCTAAAATAAGTCATTAGTTCAGCACCAGTACTGGCCTCCCCAGACTACACACAGGAATTGTATTTGTTCTCACATTCAGATGGCCAGCTGATGACCACAGTATTGACACAGAAAAGTACTATGGGCCATAAGCCGTTGGCCTATTGCAACAGCACACTGGATTCAGTGATACAAGGGCAGTTCACGTGTGAACAAGTTTTTGCATTTGCTGCATTTGCGATAGAAAAAGGTTCTGCTATTGTAATGTGGTGCTCAGTTACGTTGTATGTGAAACATTCTCTATTTGCCATCCTAGAAAGGAAAAAGTCTACCTTGACTACACAGAGATCTTCAGCAATCAAGATTGGTATTTCAAAGCCCCACATTCATGTCGTTAGATGCAAAGCAGTGAATCTTGCCACCTTTCTAACAGTTATGCCCATTGATGAAGATCTGACAGTGCACAACTTCTCCACATGCGATGGGGGGGTGACATCCCCAAAGTGAAAGATTATGCATTGACTGAGGGTGAGGTAAATCTCATTGATGGGTCATCCACAATTGATCATGAGGATGGACAAAGACATACAGGGGGAATGGTGGTACAGCTTTAGGAAGGGGAGTACAAGATGGTGGTTATGAGAAGATTGCCCATGTTTATTCTGCACTGGCGGCGGAACTCACAGCACTCATTGAAGCACTGAGAGTGTCCCGAGGGTGCCATGTCATAAAATATTCAGACTCAGCATATGTCACAAAAACTATGCACACCAGAGCCAACTAGCAGTACCGTATTCAAAGAAGAAGAAGAAAAAAAATATATTGTCCACGCAGGAGCTTTGCATCCTGCCAGGAAAAGGCAGTTCCAACAACTAAAGAGGACAAAAAGAATGAATTGCACATCCAAAGACTCTTCTGCAGAATCCTTTTTCGCATCTCTACTGTTGCCGGGAGTGCAGGCTGCAGCTAATGCCAAATGGTTGCAGATCCTGCACTAGGAGCTGGTCCAGCTCGCGAATGAAACAGAGAACGGTTTCAACGTGATCAAGGTTGAGATGCATGCATTGAGACTTATGACAATGCAAAACCGCCATGTGCTCGACATGTTAACAGCAATGGAAGGCAGGGTTTGCATAAAGTTTGGCTATTCCTGTTGCACGTTCATGCCTTCAGAGGATGCAGAGAACATGTTGTTATCCCAAATCATTGCAGTAGTCCAGGGCCTGGGTGTTCATATGAAGAAGGGGGAGGAGTACAGGAGAGTGGATGGTTCACCATGGCATTTGACTAGGCCCCGCCGTGGCTCGCAGTGATCATGAAGATTGCAATGCCCATCATTGTGTTGATCCTTGTTATTTTCTGTGTGTGGATCTGTCAACTGGGCCTTCAATCTTGTGCCAATGTGGCACCCAATAGAGCGAGAATGATGGTATCAATTGGTGTTTCAAAAGCACCTCAGGAGAAAAGAAATACTGAAATACAGACAGATCTCCCACAGTGTAGCCCTAATCATGAAATGCTCCCCATCCCATATGCAAATGAAGTTTACCACTTATACGACACTGTCATTTCCCCAAACCCGGATTTACAGAATTATACAGAGGTTTGGGTGGACATGGCAGGCGTGGGGGGATGCATCTATATGACTTGCTCATCTGAGGAATATGCACATAGGGGGGAGCTTTCAGTCAGTATGCAGAGTGTGGGTACCAATAAATGGTTCATAGCCACACGTGGAAGCAGAGAGGAAACAACAGGTGCTCACGGGTGTTATGGAGTTTGTTACTGTAGAAGTAACGGAAGTGGGGAATTTTGGGAAAGGGGTGACCCTGTCCAATCCACTAAGGACTTTAGAGTAAGGCGAGCAGCATTCAAAGCACTATGATGGGTCAGGGGGAGGGGGAAAAGTGGTAGGACCCCACCCTAATATAATCAACCGACATGATGTAGCCCAAGGCACGAGCAACACTGCCATTTTTTATAGATGTTAGTGCATTCTGTGTAGATGTTAGTAACCATAGTTTGGAGACAGGCCTACACGGTGACTGCAGCATTTCATGCACTAGGCCCTAATTGCAAGACAAGGGAGATCTCCACCCATGCCCGCACTCCCAGGAGGACAACCCACACCCCTGACTGCCATAAAGCTCATTCATTGTTCTAACAGTGTTGCAAATATGTTTTTTATATCTGCAAGGAATAGGCCCTTCAAGGCCGTGATCATAGGCTGGTGCCTGGTGTGCATGTTATGCCATACAGGCCATATCATGACCCGGCCCATCCCAGGGCGACCACGAGTTATAGCCCATATAACTGACTAAACCTCAGGATCCCTGAATTACATGGCACCAGGTTCCCTTTGACCACTAACCCCAAAGTAACAAGTCCTGAATGTTCAAAGAGGATTTACATTGCACGTCTTTGAGCTACAATTATATGATTTGTATTGCGAGGTGCTGGAAGATAACAATTATAGTTCAAAACAAGGGTGGAGACCTTGGACATAGTTGGCACAGAAGGGAGTGGGTGAAATGTGTGTGTAAAGAGTAGAGTGCCCCAGAACCTCCTTTGTGCCTGTCTTAAAGCTTGCCAAGTGCACAGTATAATGATAAAGTAGCATTGTGTTATAAGTGTAGTTAATTTGTTCTTTGACCTTCGTCAGTGAGAAGAGGATTATTTCTGCAGCACCCACTTGATGGAAGATGTATGGACTGTGCTGGAACCAATAACCTGGCATCCCTTATGGTGCAGACGGAGACTGTATAGGCGCAGACCAATGATCTGTGCCGGTTTTTACTGTATGTATTGCATTGCTATGCTGATGTGTCTCCTCTTAAGCCTCTGCTTGTACACTCGTTTGTCAGAACGCTCTCAGCAGCAGAGTTGTTTGCTGTTGCTCTCATCTGTGTGTGAGACTAAAACTTGTTATTGTTACAAGATTGACTTGGGCCTTTCTTCCCAGTGGGTTGTAGTCTCTCTGGTGTGAGCATTCAGGGACTTGCATTCATGTGCATGGGGGATATTGGGGCAACATATTAGATGGTGGGTGAAAGGTGAATGCACATGCTGGTCCTCCAGGGTAACTGCAGGTATCATAAGAATAGGGTGGTCTGCTTTTACATTCTTGTGCAAAATGTCCCATCTTCCCACAAGACTAATACGGTCATCTCACCCTGGGCCTCATCCCATCAAAGCCGCCTCTCTTGCCTCTTTGAAAGCCTGTTCTTCCCCTCTGGAAATGTCCTATTTCCCTTCAGTCGTGTGTGCACCCCTCAAGCCATTCCTGCATTTGCCCCTGGTTGTGTTTCCTATCAGTGGGACTAGTAATCACAGCTCTTTAAACATTCAGTTTGGCTATCTTCTTCTGCACCAGTTTGGTTTATGCTTTTTGTGCTTACTCCACTATCTCCTTCTCCTTCTCTGGTCTTCATCTGCAGTGCTGTACTATATGTGCCTGCGTTTCAGCTCATCCGCTTGCCTATATACCAACCAACTTATCCAAATCATTTTGCACTTCCTTTCGGAGACCCTTATGTAACATGCAATAAAAGATATCTATATTATTTTCCCTGGCTTCCCTGCCTTTGCTCGCCACATCTCTTGAATCTGATTAAAGTGCAGTGTCCTCATCTGCCTTCATGGTACAGCCATGATAAAATGTATGTCAGGTGTGTCTGGGTATGCTAAACTCAAGACTTTCCATACATCTGCTCAACAGTTGGTGTTCCATCATGATCATCACTGTTCACCTGTACCCCTGAATACCCCACCCTCTTCCATATTTCATCGGCCTGTTACCCCAGCAGTGTGGAGAAGAAACTCTGTATGTCCACTACAGCTCAAATGATCACTGCTATCTGCTTCTCTACTGTGTATTTCCACTTGTCTGTTTTCCACGCAGAGTGAGGGTAATGCCTTCATTAAGTTGTTTTGATCCATATCAGACCAGGGCATATAGTGTGCTCTGCTTGGTTCCTTGAGCAACAACAGGAACTCTGCTCCTGTCTTCTTAACCTGTAACTATCTTCCTTCCATCTTCCCTATAAACATTGCCATTTGGCCCTGACGGTTTAAGTCTCCCATGCACCTAGAGTAATGGGTACATCTTCAGTGAAAGGAACCAACATGATTGCCCCAGAAAATCCCTACATGCCCATTATCTCACCTGACAAAGGAAACTTTCCTTCCCTAATACATAACTTTGTAGGCCCTGTGTCAACCATAAATGTGAATGTTTTATCACCTATTGTCACTCCTAACTGGTGTTCCTCGTCTAGGTCGGTAATGACCGAAAGAACTGGGCAAGTCAGAGCTCTCTGTGGGCTGTCCTATTTGGGATAGGCATTAGTTCCAGGAAGCAAGAAAGGGTTTCCCCTAAAATGGTTGCTACTGTGTAATGGTTCACTGCATCTTGTGACAAGGGATTTTCTGTGTAGGCATTTGCAGGCATTTGCAGGAGGGCAGTTGTTGCATGTATGGTTGGGTGACGTTCAGTGCTGGGTACTGAATTGGCTACATGGGTGTTGGGTACTGGTACTGCTGCTGTTCTAATGCACTTTTGGTTGGGGCAGACATGGCGCCTGGAGTAAGGGGGAAGTGCGGTAACATCTTCAATGGTGGGTGAAAGGTGAGTACAAATGATGGTCTGCCTGGGTAAGCACATGGATCATAAGAATAGGGTGGTCTGCTTTTACATTCTTGTGCAAAATGTCCCATCTTCCCACAGGACCAATTTGGTCGTCCAACCCTGTGCCTCATTCCTCTGAAGCCACCACCTCTGCCTCTTTAAAACCCTTCTCTGGAAATTTCCCATTTCCCATTTCCCTTCAGTTTTTTGTGTACCCCTCAGACCATTCTTGCATCTGCACTGGATGTTGCTGCCCATCTGTGGCACTAGTAATCACAGCTCTTTCAACATTCAATTTATTTAGCTAACTTTCATCTACATTGCTGTACTATATGTGCCTGAAATTCAGCCCATCCCCTCGCCTTGATACCAACCACCTTATCCAAATTGTTTTGCATTTCCTTTGGGAGACACTTATGTAACATGTAATAAAATATAGCTATAATATTTTCCCAGGCTTCCTCTGTCTCTGCCTGCCACATCTCCTGAATCTGATTAATGTACAGTGCAGGGTCCTCATCTAACTTCATGGAACATCCCATGATCAAATGTATGTCAGGTGCATCTGGGTATGCTATCCTCAAGGCTTTCCATACATGTGCTTGACAGTTGGTGCTCCATCATGATCATCACTGTTCATTTGTACCCCTGCATACCCCGCCATCCTCCATATGTTGTCCACCTGTCCCCCAACAGTGTGGCGAAGAAACTCTGCAAGTCCACTACTGCTAACATGCCATTCCACCCTGATGCCCTCTAAGTCTCTGGCCTCATGGTGTCTCTCCCTTCCATCTTCTTCCTGTTCCTCATCCATCATCCACGCCTCTTTTGCAACCTCCACTTTCTTATTGGTGTCTACCGAAACATAATCTACACTATTGGTGCTGGCTAATCCCTGCAGCAAACACACTGGGTCTTCATCTAATTTGGGACATTCCTCTCCTGTTGCCACCTGAATTTCATTGATGGTCCTGCTAGCAGTTCTAAGAAAAAGTTCTCACACACTCCACTGATCTGTGCCTATAGCCATGCCCTACCCCTCCCTTTGTCCCTGCATCACTTGTGCTAGCTCCTCCTGTGGTTTCTTTAGCACTGTATCTAACTATCTCCTTGCCCTATTCTCAACTTTGATCGTCAATGGGTCCTGTGTTGTATCCTTGTGCCCTGCTGGGGTTCCATGCCTGGGCTCGTTGGGTGGCATATACTAGGGGTTGATGTAACCCGTGGCAGGCTGTAAAGAAAAGCACCCATAAGAAGGCAGGGCTGTGGGGGTAATGATGTGTATTTTTACTGGTTCTATTCTATCCTTGCTGCTGTCAGGGGCGTTCTCTAAATCTTTGATCACCATCCATAGCTTGAGTATGTTTGGCCTATTATTTTATTTTTTTCCCTTTTATTTTGATGCCAAATAAATTCATGCCTTCCTCATGCCAAGATTTGAACATTTTCCCTTCTGTCCCCTCAACTCACTCATAATGATACTTCAAAAAGTTCTCCTTATACCGCAGCAGCGCCACACACATATGATCCATGGAGTACTCCTACTCCTTCTCAAGTCCAGCCTTATCTAAACCCATAAAGATACCAATCACTGGTACAGTGGCATCTAGTTTAGCACCCCTCCAATGCCCCATTAAAGCCCCTTTTCTCCAGACAAACCCAAAATTCCGAACCACACTCCTTAAAAACAATTACATTCACACACTCACCACACCACAACCTCTATTAATACCAAAACATAACCATCATCCAACACCAAATACTTCTGTATACACAACTATTTAACAAAATCATCAAATAAAAACACAATTATTTGCTCAATGGTGAAGACCCTTCCTCTGTCTCCTTCCACTCAAAATGAGGGAACTCTACAATCCTCACGCCCCTTTAACTATAGGGCAGAGGGATCCCAGGTCCTATGTATGCTGGATTGTGACCTTAATTCGAGTGGGGGTGATCTACCCGTCTTCTACTAAAAAAATATTTGTCACCACATGACCTCTCCTTACAATCACACACACCCAAAGTGCAATTGTCAACCCCTTTTGTTTTTTTCTGAAAGAGTTCTTAGCGTTCTTCTGAGCTCCTCTGATGCGGTGTCCACCTTCAATTTCCTGCACAGCTGGGCACAGTGCCCTGCTCCAAGGATCTGGTAGGCCTTCTGGTTACACAGTGCCTGCAGACCTCCTCAGACTATGCACATGGACTGGTCGCTGCAGATGGGTGCTGCAACCCAGGATGCTTGACAAGGAAGAACCCTGCCTCACAGAGGATATGAACTCATGTCGGGGTCACCAGATTCTGTAGGGTAAACCCCAAACCTGATTGATAAAAAGTCACTCTACAAGGGGTCAAAATAAAGCACAGTTGGCAAGAAAGAAGATAGTTTTATTACATGCAAATATATGCAAGAGTGGCCATAAGTCCTGTCATACTGGTAACTGAAACCACACTCAACCCAACCATTACATATTATATAGTGGAAAACCACGCATTAACATACGCCAAACATATCAGATACAACATAATCCAATGTTCCCCATTGGTTAAACAACTAAACAGAAATCTAATGACCTAATTGTGCAGTAAACAGAAAACCCTGTAATATGATTGGTCACATACAGATACTGTTTTGCAACTATTGCACTCTCATTATTAATCAATGTACCTTTGGCCAACTTGTGATGTCATACCCCTGAAAGGAACCAATCATGGAGTTAGTGTGAATAATGAGGTCAACCCTACCTTGTAATGCAATGTCATCCTCATAAGTCCAGAAAATGTGGCACTCCCAAATGGCTTTTTCAACCTTTGCAGCTGTATTCCGATGGCATCACCTCTGGAGACTCCCATCTGAGAACACATTGCACACCTACCAGGCTTCCTACTATGTCTTTCTTGGAAACTGGGTGTTTATAAAAACACAGTCGAAGCACCACATTTGGGAATTAATTTCTCATATATATATTTACTCTATTTCGCAAACACCTGTAGTTGAAATGGACTGGCCACTTCTCAATGGGGGCAGTAGTACACAAAAATCTAGCTCTATGGACTGGCAGTGTCCAATAGCAGGTCTTGTTCTCATAACATTCATCCTTCACAGCTGCAGCACTAACCTAATCGCTTGAGGCCAACATTCTGTTCCCAGCTCATGTGTGCTGCTCAACCTGACAAATGAACTTGCTATCTGTGCTGCACACCTCCCTTCTTTCCTCAACCTTGGCTGTCTGAGCGTTCGCTGGGGGAAAAGGAGCATAAACTCTAATTAAATGAGAAAAACAAAGGCCCCAACGGCTGGTCTAATTCTCTAACTCCCAAAGAACTGCTAATCCCAACAACGCCTAGTCCTAAATTGGGGAACTCTTGCTCACGTGGAACACAGCTCTCATAGTCCTACAACGCAATCCATAACCTACCCAAATGCTAAACATAAAAACATTCTAAATTCTCCTTGCTGCAACCAAAACACCACTTAAATTACTACTACTGGCTACAAACTATTAAACACGCAGTAGCTCGAACCTGTAAATATATAAGTAACATCATTGCATGTGTTGCTCTTCCTTTCATTGTGTAAGGCCCTGTGATGTTATCTAAAAGTGTGTCAACACTAACTACAAATAACACATGTGCAGAACTACCAAACCACTGACTCTAAATGACCAGATCTCCTGGCTCATACAATTTACAGAGCATTAACTTTTTTCCATGGTTTGGGCATTGCACTTGCAACCCAACAGCATTCTGATAGGCCAGCGCAACAGGGATGCAATGGTCAATCAAGTAAATGGGTAGTACATGATAGTAAATTAAAATGCTATTTTGTTTTGCAATATTTGTTAAAAACAGACAGCATTTTAATTAGAAGTGTAATTGAGCTGAGTGATTACCCTCCCTGGCGAGGGGCCGAGAACGGTTGAACACACATGGCTAGAGGAAATGCAGATTGATTGATCTCTGGGACATGCGCATATAAACCTACTCTGCCTACACTATGGCTGATTTACAAAAAACATTTTTAAATGGGACTTTCCCATGTTAGAACATTTTTGTAAATCAGGCCCTATATCGCCCACCTGTGGTGAGTCATTAATACAGCTTCCATAGGTGGATCCGACCTTATCTGGGAAGCCTGTCCTCACACCAAATTGAGCAGACAGCTTGCATTGAAGGGCATTTAAATATGGTCATCTAGTGCACGAATAAGAGAGCTAGCATGTCATGCTCTCGCGCATTCCTGGCATCAATGACCTGTTGGCTACTCTGGAGTCTGGATGCAGGAGAAAGAAACGCTGCTTGCATATTACTTATTCGTTGTGTGCAACCTTATTTGATGTTCTGCTGCACTTTCACATCATTAGCAATCGGATATAACGGATAAGAGGCTTTTAGTGACACACAATTCCATTTTTCTTTTTTTAGGGTGCTACATGCAACCTCAGAGATGCAGTAGATAACACCAGAGGCTGTGAGCTGTATTACTAATAGGTCACACTTACAGAGCAATAGTTCAGTGTAGATGTATACTTTTTCCCGGAATGATCAGGGTTTATGGACATCCATTCAATCACGCGATGGTTTCCCCTGCGCCTCAGCAGTCAGAAGACCTTCTACATTTGCCTGGAAAGCTTTTACACCTTCCGTGACACAGATCGGAAGGCAAAGAAGGGCGCAATAAATCAAATATGCCTTCCGCCTCAGTGAGGGCAAGGAGAACATGCTTTGAAATATGTATGTGGCACACAAAAGGTTAAGATCCTTGCTAATGTGAGTAAATGGATTCAGCCGAGACTTTTACAGAAAAGCAAGTGGCGCGTAAATTGAATATAGCTGAAAAATTGTTTAGTACCAAGTTATTCGTGTTCATCCTGTAATACACGGGTTCGAACCCTGCATCCTTTCGTCAATTAACACTGGATATTGTTTGTATGTGTTTAGAAGCAGCAGGTGGCTATCATGAAATACTATATCAAATCAGAGCACATCAGTTAAAACGACTCTGCAAAAATGTACAATACTGCAAATGAAGAAGTAAAAATAACGAAGATCAAAAAGAATAAAGCCAAAGGAACCTGGCTTTAATAGTTAATAAGAAACCATTAAGTATATCAATCGAAAAATAAACACATTTATGGCTAGGAGCTGGAGTTTTGAAAGGGTACAAGGGAGATGAAAGCCAAGTTAGTGGTGATGAATGGGACATGAATGGGTGTTGAATAGGGAATGGGGTTGTCCCTACACATCGGTAGTACAATAAGAGAAGAAAACACATTTTATTGTTTTAAATGCATATACTTGCACAGAATGTCCTTGTTGAAAGCATGCAGATAAACAATACCTTTTGTTAAGTATACTTTCTTAATTTAAATTGTCTTGTGGAATTAGAAATACAAGGCATACGTGGCATTTCATGTAGGGGTTATTTGCCTACCCATGGCATGTTAATCCCTATAGCCATTCCCATCCAGTTCCTGCCTCTCCCCACCCATACCACCTCTTCATGGGAACTCTCTGAGCTTGCTTTACTCAAGCCTTACAATCAAACTTTGCACTCAAAGTTCCTGCCAGTGTTTTTTCAAAGCAGCCTTCTGAGAGTTAATGACTTAATTGGAGTTGGAGACCCACTACTGGTGTAATACAAATGGCTTAACCAGGTCTGGCTTCAGACACATGATTATTTATAAGCACTATGCATGTCCTTCACTGAAATCCTGTTAAAAACTAGCATTGGCAATGCCAACAGTCTAACATTCTGTCTGAGCTCGAACACTGATGGACAGAGGGAGAATTGCCTACTCCTGACGGCTACCTACTGCTGCTGCGTTTTTGTGGTGGATTGTGTTTGAGAGAAGGCACTGCAATTTACCTCACACAGAAAATCATGGAAGCTCAAGCAACGAGACCAATTAGATATGTTGATGCTCACCAGCAAATCATGCCTACATTTAAAGGGGCTAAATCCGGTGGCTAGAGCTTCCCAGCCAGAGCAGCTATGCATCGGAACACTAACGCCTGCCCTGTGAGCCAAACAATCCTCCTGGAATGCCTCAAATACCTGGCTCTTCGCAAAGATCCAAACCGGAGTGTTCCCACACACTGCCCTGCCATCATGCATGTAACTTGTAATGTAGCAGTGCCTTGATGCTCCCACGCTTAGTGAGGTTTATAAATGTAAAAATACATAATTAAATGAATAGACCCCACTTCAGCAGTGCCTGGCAAGTGCTGTTCCCAAGCCTACACAAAAGCCCACTCTATTGGCATTGCCAATGATTGTTTTTTGTGTTGTAGGGGTAAGGAGGAGGTGCCAGTGATGATGACATATTTAGGCATTTGTTATGCGAGCACTTAAGCACTGATTAGGTATTTCATGCCCTCATCAGAATCCGGCTCTGACTCTGGTACTAATGTTATGTAATGCCAGATGGACTGAGTTGCAGGCTGTCTTGCAAATGTGAAAAAAAATCAATGGGTCTGTGTATGGAGCCAATCCGTTGCAAGACCCTCTCATGTATCCGGTAGCTGGCGAATGCATCTTGCTGCCTGCTAATCATTAAACAGAAAAAAAATCGAAGAAGGGGAGCGCACACCTCTATAAGGATAAGGTTAAAGATGGGGCAAGAATATTCTATGTAAATTCTAAGGCACAGGGGAGAAAATGCTGCTCTGGCATAATATGTCGCTAATATATTCAGAAGAGAAAAAGTGTCTCAAACAGATGGACACCCATTGCCTCTGCACACCTTATAAACTGATCAAATTATCAGGCAACGTTTGTTTACATTTGATACATATGATTAAAGTTGAGAGATCAAGTATGTTTTGTCCATAACAGTTTATGGTTTCAATTTAATTAAATACACATTTGTTTAATTTTATACATCAAAAAATTAGCTGAAGACAAGTATGTACATTTAATCAATCAATGGAAAAGAATAATCATAATAAAGAGTTAGCTCGACGCATTTCGGAAAACAGTCCCCTTCATCAGGAGCTTGAATCGAGCATAACTACTGTGAGCTCCCCTGGTCATCATTAACTTCCATATATTTTGAGTCAGTCTGTTCAATTGCAGAATGGTCTCTGTGCAGAAGGACATTACACTTGGATGGAGCCACCCCTTTGGAGGGGGGCCATTGTTTGCACATGTGTTTTCCCATTCTATACTGTCAAAAGCCAGTGAAAGATATAGAATAAAATGTTATCAGATACTTTAGAAGTTATTAGAATTGGTTCAATGCTTATCATCCAGCACTATTTGGTTGCTACAGTGAGTGTCCTTAGGAAGCCTGGGTATGCCCAGATATAGACCATGAGCGTGTTGTCTCTTTGGTCCCAAGCTAAATCTTGCTGAAGACACCCTTTCATACTAAAACATGTCTGGGTCTGATTGCGGTCCTAAGAAATGGACGATAACATCTCTTTTCAGGATGGACTGACCCTTTTGGTTTGATAAATCTGATGTTTTCTTCCATTGATACTTGGACACTGACACCTGCAGAATACTGGTGTAAAAGGCTACCAAGAGACGTTTCCAGTGTTTGAGTGATTCAAAGCATTCCATCCATCACTTTATAATTGTACAGTTGGCTACCATGCATGAGCTGAGTTACCCCTACACTGTCTAGCCACTCTGTAACACAACAGTGCACACTCTACAAGAGAGCCCTCATCCATGCCCGCATCTCTGTGGCATCCAACAACTCGCTAAACTCTGCTAGGAGCTGGCCAATCCTGCTGCAGTCTCTACCTCACCTGTCCCAGCGCAAGCCCTTTGCATTGCCCTGGCTTCTTATTTTATCTCTAAAACTCAGGCTATCCTGTCATCTCTCTCTTCCTCTCCTCCTCCTCCTCCTATCTCTACTCCCCTCTCTTCCTCTGGCCCTTCTATGGCCACCTCTCCTCCCCCTTCTCTGCCTTTCCCCTGTTCTCCCAAGACAAGGTTTCTAGACAAGTTCGATTTATGAAAGTCTCGTCGAAATAGGTTCTCCACTGTTCCCCTAAAAGCATCAAGGACCACATTGACACCCTGGCTCCTACTTTGGCTGACTTCTGCAACCACTCCTTCGCCACTTGAGTCTTCCCTTCTCTCCTGAAGCACTCCCTTGTGCACTCTCTTCTTAAGAAACACCCAGCCAACCCCTCCTGCCTGTAACGCTCACCTGGCTCCCACGGAGGCGCTGACCTGGTCTGGATTGCTGTGACCTCTTCAAGCGTGATGCGCAGGATTCAAAACACCGACTGAACTGGACCCCCAAATCTGGCTTGTCTGGCCCGCAGAAAAATCTTTCTGTAGGTGGAGAAAGGGGATTAACTGACTGAAGAGTATTGTGATTGCTTCCCACCTCCCCTTTGCTCTTCTCTGACCACCTCCGAAATCCCCAATCAAGGCTCACCTTAATGTTTGAATGGATGAGCTCTCCATCCTACTTCTGGTGCAGGGGCGCGTATTTGACCAGTTACTTCACTGGTTTCGGAAGGCGAAATGCCGTAAGTATGCAGTTTAAAAAGTTCCAGAGTAGAGTCTTCTCTTTGTTTGCTTTTCTTAACCTGCGATCTGTCCTTATTTTCAGGTGCAGAGTGGAAGTGATGCTTCGAGGGATATTGCCAGAGATAAACTCAGGTGAGTTTGTGATAAAATGATCCCTTTAAATGTCTTTGAATCCCTCTAGTAATGTCTTTCTTTTTTCCCCTTAGGGGCCGGGGTGCGGTACCAGGCCAAGAAGTGGCACCGACCTGAAATGAGGAGTGGTTCCGTCAAATATGGCCAGGTAAGTCTTGTGATGGAAAATCAGGCTTTCCTCATTTGTTCCTCCTGCTCACCTTTTGTCTCTTCTTCTCCCCTGCAGGTGCAGAGATGTGGCGGAATGCCCAGAAGGTCGCGGTGGATAGTTAAGAGCCCACGAGGCAGGTGAGTGATGCGCGGCGCTGCAACAAGTAGCGCGATGCTTTTAAAGAATGCCTATCTTCAGGATCGCTGGCGTGATGGTTCCGGACACAGGTAGGAAGTTAGATTAAGTTCTTGGTTTTCACCTTTTCTCTTCCCTTCCTTCCTTTCAGGTATCCCAAGATCGAGGCGGGCGTGGCTGGAGGCAAGATGCAGGAGCAGGCACGGTGAGCGCTCAGCTGCTAGATGCAGAGCAACGCGAAGCACGTGTGGCAGTCCGGGCGTGGTTTAAATAGCCTTGGAAGAAGTTCCAGGTAAGTATTCTTCCACGGTCCCCACCCAAGTAAAATAGTTCCTTTGATAAAATAGTCCATCCTAAGCCTCATTTGGCTTGAGGCTTCATGCAGCATGGTCGGCGTCAGGTAAGTGCACCAAACACCCTCTTTTATAGGCCTGGCGCCATGTCCAACATGAGCCTGGCGCCAAAGACGCCAGGACAAAGTCCAAAGAGCCCCTATTAGGGGCCGCTGGGCTTTTACCCGAGGGCATGATGCCTGCTCCCGGGGGTGCTGGGCCTGTCCTGGTGCTCCGGGGGTAGGCATCATGACAGCACTCCCCCCCAAGACCCCTCCCAAGGTCGTTCCCTCTGAAGGTTTCGGTTTGTTTGGGAAATCCCGATGGAACTTTTTTACCAGCCGAGGTGCATGTACGTGGTTGCTGGGTTCCCAAGACCTTTCCTGAGGCCCGTACCCTTTAAATCAATTAGATAGAAAAGTTTTGATTTTGAAATTTTAGAATCCAAAATGTTCTTCACCTCGAATTCAGGCTCCCCATCTATCTGAATTGGTTCTGGTTGCTTTATTAATCTGGTTCCTGGTTGCACTGGTTTCAAAAGTGACACATGAAAAACGGGATGAATCCGCATGTTAGCTGGCAGATCGAGCTTGACTGCCATTGGATTAATGATAGCTTTGATCGAATAAGGGCCCAAATACCTTGGATTAAAAGTTCGAGGTCCCTTGAGCAATAAATGTTTGGTAGCCAACCATACTTGGTCTCCTATTTGGTATGAAGGCGCCTCCTTTCGATGCAGATCTGCATTTTTCTTGTATTTTTCTTTCGCTTGTTGCAAATGGGCAGTTGCATTCTTGAATGCTTGAGTTATAGTGGAATGCAAATGGTCTACTATGGGCATTTCAAGGCTCAGAGGAGAGTCCAGGTCTGAAGTACGAGGGTGATGTCCATATAGGGTGTAAAAGGGGCTTTGTCCAGTTCCAGAGTGCACCGAGTTATTGTATGCATATTCGGCCACCCATAACAAATCCTTGCAATTACCCTCCGATTGGTGCAACATACACCGTAGGTATTGTTCAAGGGTCTGGTTTGTTCTCTCCGTCTGACCATTGGTCTGTGGGTGATGGCTGGTTGAGAGTTTTACGTCGATTTGTGCCAGTTGACAACACCTTTTCCAAAAATGTGAAATAAACTGGCTTCCCCGGTTGGAGACTAATATGGACGGGAATCCATGCAAGCGGATGATATTTTTGAGGAATTCCTTAGCAAGGACAGAAGCTGAAGGTAATCCTTTCAACGGAATAAAATGAGCCATTTTAGAAAATAGATCCACCACAACCAGAATAGTATTGTATCCATTACAAGGGGGCAGGTCCGTGATAAAATCTAGTGACAAGGTGTACCAAGGCGCTGGTGGAATGTCTAAAGGCTGAAGAAGACCGGCGGGTTTTGTCTTTTGGCCTTTGTTTTGGGCGCAAACTCCACAGGACATCACAAAAGATTTAATATCCTTTCGCCAGGAAGGCCACCAGAATTGTCGTTTAATTTTTTCCTCAGTTTTGGCAATGCCAGGATGTCCTTCCATCAGGGTATCATGATGACGGGTGTTAGGAAAGATTTCGTAATTGTAGGTAATTTTCCTTCCATGTGGCAACCCCTAAACTTTTTGCTGTTGTTTTTCACCTTGTTCTTGACTTTGCCAGAGAAGTGCAGCCTTCTGCCGCACTCCTCTGGGCTTTCGCTCCTTTCTTACGGGGAAACTGACATGCCCTTAAGACAGTCAGTACCGGGGAACGCTGTTTCCCGTAGTTTCTTTTATCATGTTGCGGCTTTCGTGCAACATGACACAAGAGGGCACTGTAAGCTAAGTTACAGCTCTCTTGGGTCTCTAGCCTTCTACAGGCCCCAGATACTCGTTTAGGATTGTATCTGATCGGTGCAAGTTATTCAGGGACAGGAATGGTGGCAGCGATCGTTTCTTGTGTTTTGAGCTCCTTTTGGCGTTCTAAGCGCGTTTTTCGCGCTTAACCCAAAATGGTGGCCTGGCTCCGAAAATGGCCAGACCACGAGGCTCCTTTGTCCTGTCCGCTGACCGTCTTGCTCCCTTCACCTTTCCCAGGTCGAGCCAACCCGGGGCCTTCCTTATTTGGGCATGTACTTTCCCGCGAAACACGGATGCTTTCCCGGGCTTCTACATGTCTTTTGTGTGCCTCCAGGTTGTGGGCTGGGATGTCTGGTCCCAATACACATCCTGGGTGCCAGAGAGTCTAGGGTGGTGTGAATGCCTGGGACCACCGTGGTCCGTGATTGGTCCACGAATGGTGTGAGTGTTGATGAGCGGATCTCCCATTGGGTCCCCTCCGTTTTGGCGCGAAGGGAACCGTGGATAAGAAGGGGCTGGAAACACCACTACCATGTCGATCTCCTGAGTTCTCACGAACGAAGGAATACAGGAGCCAAGTATCCTGCAACCAAGAGGCTGGACTGAGGAATCGCTGGTGACCCGCTGAAGGACTTCTCCTCTGCACTGCTGTCGCCTTGTGAAACCCTTTTCACCTTTGATCGAACCAGAAGGCCTGTACTGGTACTTCGACCCTTTGGAATAGCGGGAACAGCTATTCTCAGCATCTTCACCATCTCCTGCCAGTAAGCCTTCGGAAGCGTCTCTGGGCCATCCAGCTGACTGACCAGCTTACACGGGAGTCTTGCTCTGTAACCGCCGCCAGGTTGTGTAGTATTTCGAGTCCTTGTCACTCTCACACGCTTCGTACACTTGGCGTTCCCAAGTCTGAAGTGAGTAGTGTACATTTGGCTCAGATACACACGGCCGCTCCGTTGCCCTGCTGTGGTAACAAACTGTGCGGGTTTCTTCGATTGGGACGTCTTTTTACTCAACACGACGACGAGGCGTTCCCTGCTCTTCTGAACCTGCCAGCTGCTGAAACTGACGCGGAGAAGCCTGGGTCTGCTTGCATCGGGGACCGGTGAGTAGCATAGCTAGGATCTGGTCGCCCTCCTGCAGGAGCCCATTGCTTTTCCCCGCTGTGTAAAACAGCACCCTTTTCCGTACTCGCGCTCTGCTTCTGCCCACTGTGGAGGCTGCGCTTGAGTCTCGGAACTTGTTCTTCTTCTTTTGTGCTCCAAACTGAACTGCCTGATTTCCCTCGAAGAGCTTCTCCTTTTGCCCGTTGGCACCAGCGTGTGCAGGTACTTTTGAGCACAAGGCTCAACTCTTCGCAGGGCTCGGACTTCCATCTAGTTAGGTGCCTCTGAAGGTGAACTGGGTCTAAGCATTATTTCGCACTGCCTGTCTTCCTTCCCTTTTAGGTGGACTACCCATTTCGTGCATATAACGCTTGTGACTGTCGTATTTGTATATATATTGTGTTGATATGGTATGTGTTGGTTTACTATCGTTATATTGTGATTTTCTCGCTACGGTCATTGTTTTAAAGGCCCTGAAATAAATGTGTACATATTTTTAATATAACTGTTTGGAGTATTTTGTAAGTGATCTTGCTTTGTGTGCTCATTGCGGGCTTTCAGTCACCCTCACCCCTCTTGAGACCTAGTCTTGACCGCCGCGATCGCTACCTTGATTGGTCTGGCTCGTCCAGAGGTTACCCTGTTCCAAGTAATTAGGTTGGCCTTCTGAACTTCTGCGCCACCAGGACAGAATTCAGAAATCCGTCTTAACAACGGGAAATAACCAGTTCTTGTAATTCCTTTTCTGGCAGAAATAAGCGTCCTTGGAAGTAAGGAAGGCCATCGTTGACCGAAAAGTAAGATCCCCTTTGGATCCAATCCTGCAAGGCGGTAGAGTCCAGGAGTTGGTTTACTCGTGCTTGAATGTCTTCAAAGGTTTGTAAGGAGGTTAATCCCAAAATTCTTTGTTCGGGTATGATCGGCACAGGTTCTGAATTAGTGTCTATTTCTCCCATTCCTATTCTAGATAGTGCGTCTGCTTTGCCATTCTTACAGCCGGAACGGTAAGTGATTACAAAATCAAACTCAGCAAAGAACAAAGCCCATCGGAGCTGACGTGATGATTGAGCCTTGGCAGTCTTTAAATATTGTACATTTCGGTGATCAGTGATCACGTCGATGGTGTGCCTGGCGCCAAGAAGATAATGCCGCCAAGCCTTGAAGGCAGACTTAATGGCTAATAATTCCTTATCGGTAATTACATAATTTACCTCAGGCGGTGAGAACTTTCTGGACCAAAATACTAAAGGATGCAGTTGGTTGGTTTCAGGGTCTCTCTGAGACAGGATAGCTCCCATGGCTAACTGGACGCGTCAGTTTCGACTATGTATGGGAGATCGGGATGCGGGAGTTTCAAAATAGGTGCAGACGTGAATTTAGCTTTCAATTCCTGAAAGCCCTGTTCGGCTTCCTTGGTCCATTCGAAACGTCTATTTTTCCGCAAAAGTGCAGTGATGGGTTGTACTACACGTGAAAATTCCGGAATAAATCTGCGATAAAAATTGGCAAAACCAAGCATGCTTTGGACCCCTTTTGCCGAGCTAGGAGATGGCCATTTGAGGATGGCCTCCACTTTCCGTGAGTCCATTCGGACCCCATTAGGTGTCAGGATGAATCCAAGAAACTCCACCTCGGTGGTATGGAAAACACACTTTTCCAGCTTAGCAAACAGTTTGTGCTGGCGCAATTTCTCAAGGACGGCCCGGGCATGCTTTCTGTGATCAGATTCCGAAAGAGGAGTACACAAGAATGTCATCGATATATACGACAACACAAACATCGATAAGTTCCCGAAGGACATAGTTCATGAAGAATTGGAAGGCAGCAGGCGCGTTGCACAACCCAAAAGGCATCATCTGGTATTCGAATAAACCATATTTTGTACGGAAGGCCGTTTTCCATTCGTCGCCTTCTTTTACTCCACCAGATGATAAGCCCCCCGGAGATCTAACTTGGTGTATACGCAAGCGTCCTTCACCTGGTCAAGGAGTTCAGGGATCAAAGGCAGAGGGTAACGGTTTTTAACCGTTATCTGGTTCAATGCGCGGTAGTCGATACAAGTTCTGAGGTCGCCTTCTTTTTTGGGCACGAAGAACAAAGCCGAGGATGCTGGGGACTTTGACAGGCAGATGAAACCATTGGCTAGGTATTGATCTAAATATTATCTCAAATGCCGGTTCTCAGGTTCAGTAAGGGCATAAATCCTGCTACAAGGGGGTTGTACTGAAAGTCTTGGTATTCCGGAGGTAGTTGCATGGAGACAGAGGTAACAGATGCTAGACTAATCTTCAGATTTTCTGGGTAGCAGGTTTGTGCACAATCCGGGAAGGTTATTCTCTTTGCTCGCCAATCAATTCCAGGATTATGTGTCTCTAACCAAGGAATTCCAAGAATAACCTGTAACTGTGGGGCCTTGATTACGTCAAACACAACTGCCTCCTGATGGCCGTCCGGACCAATAAGAGTCACCTCAGTAGTGGAATGTGTTACCGGTCCCGAGGCAATTTCAGTTCCATCGACTGTGATGATGACATCTTTGCTGGTTTTTGGACGCAGAGGGAGGTTAATCCTAGAGACCAATTCACGATCCACATAGTTTCCTATAGCCCCACTATCGATGGATGCCTTTATTGCATGCAACCGCTTAGGCTGTTCCGGATCTACGAGAACCATTGGCACAATGAAATGCGAGGTCTGAGAGTTAGTTTTCAAGCTCGGCAAGCGGACCCCTACGCTTGTCGGGCGGAGTCGTTTCCCGAAACAGAGTCTTCATGGTTTTTATCAGCGGCTCCTACCACCTTCTTGGGCGGTTTTGCCGGGCAATCTCGTAGAAAGTGTCCAGAGTTCCCACAATAAAGACATAATTTTAACTGCCGCCTCCTTTCACGTTCCTTTTGGGTTAAAGGTCCTCTAACCCCTCCAATTTGCATAGGCTCGGAGACATCGGAACCCTTGGGAGTGACGTGGGTCTTGACCAACACCTGGGTTTCAAACTTGGACCGATCCGCTTTTCGGTTTTGGAGCCTGTGATCCAATTGGACCACTAAGTCTATATATTCTGTGCATTCTTGGGACGGATTTACAACTTGGGCCAAGACATCTTTAAGTTCTCCGCATAGACCCCGATAGAATAATGTGATTCTTTTATCCTCTGGCCACCCATTTTCCACGATTAGTCTGTTAAAGGTTGCTATGTAGGAGAGGAGGTCTTGGTTGACCCATCGCAGGGATAGAAGTACATCATCCAGAGCTTGTCCCTGAGAATGTCGAGCAAATAATCTCTCCATGCTTGCTTGAAATCCTTGGAAATCCCGGAGGATTGGGTCATCTTGAGTAACAAGTGGTAATGACCAATCGCAGCACAGCCGCTAAGGTATGACAACACAAAAGCTACCTTGGTCTGGTCATTAGGGAAGGCCCCAGGTCTGCATAGGAAGTGCAAACGACATTGATTCATGAATTCGGCGAACCGTTTGGGGTCCCCAGCAAAGCGTTCAGGTGGGGCCAGCGGCAAATTTCCAGGTAGATTGATTTGCACAGGGTTACTTGAAGCCACAGGAACAGAATTCCCCCCGGAACCAGGTAGAGGGGTTTGCCCAGCTTGACCTTGCAATACCTGCCTAGCCAGGTCATCAGTTTGTTCCTTAGATACGATTAGTTCCCTCCTGAGGGCATTAGTCTCTTGACGAGCGGCATGTACTTCGGCCCGTAATTCGCCCAGTAATTGGGCCAACATATCAGTCTCAGAAGTTTCCATAGCACCTGGGTGGGAATTTGTAGGAAGGCTTCGCGTTCTGTAACGCTCACCTGGCTCCCACGGAGGCGCTGACCTGGTCTGGATTGCTGTGACCTCTTCAAGCGTGATGCGCAGGATTCGAAACACCGACTGAACTGGACCCCCAAATCTGGCTTGTCTGGCCCGCAGAAAAATCTTTCTATAGGTGGAGAAAGGGGATTAACTGACTGAAGAGTATTGTGATTGCTTCCCACCTCCCCTTTGCTCTTCTCTGACCACCTCCGAAATCCCGAATCAAGGCTCACCTTAATGTTTGAATGGATGAGCTCTCCATTCTGCTTCTGGTGCAGGGGCGCGTATTTGACCAGATACTTCACTGGTTTCGGAAGGCGAAATGCCGTAAGTATGCAGTTTAAAAAGTTCCAGAGTAGAGTCTTCTCTTTGTTTGCTTTTCTTAACCTGCGATCTGTCCTTATTTTCAGGTGCAGAGTGGAAGTGATGCTTCGAGGGATATTGCCGGAGATAAACTCTGGTGAGTTTGTGATAAAATGATCCCTTTAAATGTCTTTGAATCCCTCTAGTAATGTCTTTCTTTTTTCCCCTTAGGGGCCGGGGTGCGGTACCAGGCCAAGAAGTGGCGCCGACCCGAAATGAGGAGTGGTTCCGTCAAATATGGCCAGGTAAGTCTTGTGACGGAAAATCAGGCTTTCCTCATTTGTTCCTCCTGCTCACCTTTTGTCTCTTCTTCTCCCCTGCAGGTGCAGAGATGTGGCGGAATGCCCAGAAGGTCGCGGTGGATAGTGAAGAGCCCACAAGGCAGGTGAGTGATGCGCGGCGCTGCAACAAGTAGCGCGATGCTTTTAAAGAATGTCTATCTTCAAGATCGCTGGCCTGATGGTTCCGGACACAGGTAGGAAGTTAGATTAAGTTCTTGGTTTTCACCTTTTCTCTTCCCTTCCTTCCTTTCAGGTATCCCAAGATTGAGGCAGGCGTGGCTGGAGGCAAGATGCAGGAGCAGGCACGGTGAGCGTTCAGCTGCTAGATGCAGAGCAACGCGAAGCACGTGTGGCAGTCCGGGTGTGGTTCAAATAGCCTTGGAAGAAGTTCCAGGTAAGTATTCTTCCACGGTCCCCACCCAAGTAAAATAGTTCCTTTGATAAAATAGTCCCTCCTAAGCCTCATTTGGCTTGAGGCTTCATGCAGCATGGTCTGCGTCAGGTAAGTGCACCAAACACCCTCCAAACACCCTCTTTTATGAGCCAAAAGCGCCAGGACAAAGTCCAAAGAGCCCCTATTAGGGGCCACTGGGCTTTTACCCGAGGGCATGATGCCTGCTCCCGGGGTGCTGGGCCTGTCCTGGTGCTCAGGGGGTAGGCATCATGACACTGCCCTGCTAACTACCACCTAATCTCCATCACTCCTTTACTGGGCAAACTTCTGGAAAATTGGCCATCTCCCAGCATAATATTTCCACTAAATTGGTTGGTTGTCTCCATGACCATCAGTCTGGCTTCAGAGCTGCCAGAAGCACAGAAACTGCTCTCCTGAACATGCTTGAAGGCCTGTTCTCCGACCTTAATTCCAATACTCCTTGTGTCCTCATCTTACTTGACCTCTCTTCTGCCTTTGACACAGTCAACCTGCTCAACCATCTCCGTGATAACCTGGGTATCACCGATCAGGCCGTGGCTTGGCTGACCTCTTTCCTCTCTGATTGACCCTCCCAGGTCCAACTTGGGTCCATCCTCTCCTATATCTCTATCTCTATTTGTGGTGTTCCCAAGGGGTCTAACCTCTCTCCCTGGCTGTTCAACCAATAGCTGGCACTTCTTGCCCACCGCATTGCCACTCTCTGCTCCAACTTTCAGTGCTATGTGGACAACACTCAGCTAATTTTCAGGCTCCCTTCCACCACCTCTTCTCCTTCTCTCATCTCTGACTGTCTGTCCGCTATCCAGGAGTGGTGTGCCGCCAATGATCTCTGCCTTAATACCAGTAAGACTGAGATTCTCCTCATCGGCACACCTGCTCCCTCCTTTCCTGTCACTCTATGGATGTCCTCTCTTGGCCCTCTCCCTTCTCCCATGTGCCAGGCTAAAAATCTTGGGGTCATCTTCAACTCCGCTCTCTCCTTCTCTCCTCACATCTATGACATCTCCAAGAAGTGAAACTACCAGCTGCACCTCCTCAGAGGTATTCTTCCTTTCCACTCCTTCCCCCAGAAGCTCACTGTCTCCAGAGCTCTAAATCTGCCTGCTTCTACACTCTTCCCTCTACAACTCATCCAGAACAGGACTATGAGACTTGTCCTTGGCCTCAAGCCCAGGGATCATATCTCTCCAGGACTGAAAACTCTGCACTGGCTTCCAATGGCTGCAAGGATACAATTCAAAACCCTCTGAATTGTCCACAAGGGCTTCTGGGGACTGGCGCCTCAATACCTCCAACTCTTTCTTCCTAAATATCTTCCATCTCGAGCTCTTCGCTCATCCGCCTCCAACTCCCTCAGGGTCATTGGCTTCTCCAAGTAATGAATTGGTGGTAGATCTCTTTCTTTGGCTGGGGTCTGGAACAGCCTCCCACCTCCCTGAAACTTGAGGAGAACCAAACACTGGTTCCGGAAGCACCTCAAGACCTTCCTCTTTGCTTCTGCTTTCTCTCCTCCTCTCACCTGCTGAACTCCTGACTGAAACTGTACTGGTCACCTGGCTACCCTCTGATCTCGGGCCCAGGCCCCTCCCCCACCAGCTGCACACCTGCACTGCCTCCCAGGGAACCCCTGCACTTGGGGGCTGTTTTCTGTATCCCTACAGTCCCCACCAGCTCTTCACACTTGATGCCTGCACTTGCCCCTGCACTTGCCACTAGCTGGCCACGCTTTTACCTACTGTTTTTGTTTTATCTATTTAGTGTTTACTGTTGATCTTATGTATTGCACTGCCCCCTCCCCCTACCACTACCCCTACCCACACTTTCCCTTTCCCCCATCCTCTGCGCTTTTGCGTGATCTCAATGTCACCTGGCCTAGTAAGATTGTTGTCTCTGTCTTCCCTCTAGTCCCCCTCCCTTGCCTCATCGCGCTTTGAAAAACTTGTGTATAGGTGCCTTATAAATGCCATATCAGATCATATCATGTTAAAACACAAAGCCCCACATGGGGGAGCAAAGATAAAAGTGCTCACAGTTGCCCTGTTACCAAGAGCAAATGCAAGCTAATTCACAGATATGTATCCGAATATTATTCTAGGATATCGACAGAGTAACATGAGGTCGACTGGTTTTGATGACTGGAAATGCTGTTGTCATCTTCTTCAATACCCGAGCATTCAGACTTTGGTATTACTCAGTAGAAATCCGCTAGTCGGGATTTAGCATATAGCCAAGTTTTCCAGAAACTGTCCCCAATTATGACAGCACCATTGTCACAGAAATTAGACAATTCCATAAAGTGTACATGAATGAATATACCCAGAGCCCTGTACTATAATGCTGAACGCAGTTTGAGCCTTTGGGTTTGACCGTGTGTGTCCCCTTTTTATAGGAGATGGGGGTATATGCTGAATCCGAACAATGTTGATCTTGCACACAATCAGAATAATTAATGTTTACCCTGCATGGGTCACTCCCCTATTTGATTTTTATTGAGTCACCCCATGATGTGATATTATTAAGTAGGGACAGTGTTCTCCCTCTTTCCCTTTTGGATCTACGTGATCCAACCACGGCTGATTTTACCGTGGCCGGAAAGTTTGCATGAGAAATGTGCAAACCACAAAAGGTTTGCACATTTCCCATGCCAACACATGTTAAAACCCTTACATATCCTCACCCCCAACCACACCCACACCACACCCATGACACACCCCCAACCCACACACTCAACACAACCCCACCCACGCCTCCAACATACACAAACCCCACTTAACCTTTTTCTTCATGCTGAGTCCCTGCAGCGCCAATTCCCTCTGACTTCTGTGATCGGGACCCGGCACCACAGGATCCTATTCTTTTTTTTTTTTTTTTTGGGTGTGTTACAAGGGTGTCCCCCAAAACAACCCGCTCACTATGTGTCCCGGCAGCCGCATAGTCTTTTTTTTTAATACTTACCTACAATGCTACCACCAAAGGTTTAAACTTTTGGTGTTCGAACATTTGGTGGTAGCATTTTTAGAACTTTTTGCCCATGCAAACATTTATTTGTAGGAAAAATGTACAATACCTTCCCTTTTGGATAGTTGACACATCACTGTCAACCTAGGGCCAGCACCTCCTGACAGGGTCAGGGTCTGCTTCAGCTGAGGGACAGCAGTACTGTCCTTTAAGCCCTGCATTGGGCAGAAAATCGGTTTGTCTCCCTAGTGCAGAATAGCACACCTTAACACATGGGCCAACAAAGAGTTGTACCCCAATTCACAAAGGGCTTTTGAATGTGTTCATTAAAGACGCAACACACTCTTTGCATAATTGAGCAAATTAAGGGTTTTTTCTGAGCATTTCAAAGTGCATCCAGAATTCACAAATTGGTTTAGCTTTAAAATGCACAGAAACAAGTACAATGCCACTGAGACTTGAGTGTTTGTTAGGTATTTGTGGGTGGTGTGGGAGATGACGCCAATGTTTTATACCTAGTGTATGATGCTACTTATGCATACCAGCCCCATAACATTTCTCATTGTGCTTAAACTCATTAACATCTGCATTAGAAACAGCTACATGAAAGGTCCTGGGACTGTGAACTCATATGATGGCAATATTTTTGTATGGGGATGCTGCAATATGTATGGCTAGGATGCCAGTGGCACTGCAAAAATTCATCTTTGTGTATTTGAAATACATTTTAGATGTGGGTTTACTGACATATGAAGGGCATGTGGCAAGAAAAAGTCCACTGCATGCTGTCCATGTGGTGGAGGAGCATTGTTTGGATGCCAGGTGAGTTAATGCCCACAATTAAGTTATTTTATGTTAGGGCCATTTGTAAAGCGCAACATACACCAGCAAGGTCATCAGGACGCTAGCAGCGAAAGTGGAAAACAGCAACAAACAGGACCACAGACAGATGTACCAAGTGTAAAGGAAGAGGAACGGAGTTCCACAGCTGAACAGCACATACGGAAAAGGAACACCCACCAACGCTTGAGCGCCGGACATGAGGAACAGAAATGCAGAGTGAAGAAACAGATTGCAGGGAGCGTGAGGGGACATACTGAGCAAATCTTTCCTGCAAATAGGCTGAACCACCCTTCTAAAAAGCCTGGTGAACAATGCACAGGCCTTTAAAGTTTACTCTTCTAGCAATTGGGAGCCAGTGAAGAGCGATGAGAACAGCAGTGGACAAAGAGAGTCGGGGAGCCCCCAGAGCCATGCGAGACGCATAATTCTGAAGGGTCTGGAGACGATGAAGCATATTATTAGGTTGAGCCAGGTACAGAGAGTTGCAATAGACAAGATATCATGAGATAAGAGAAGAGATGACATTCGGACGTAAAGAGGCAGGGAGAAAAGTTAGGACCTTAGGCAGGACACAAAGTTTGAAATGAACAGTTTGACAGACCACACTCCCCTAGGGTAGAAGAGAAATTGAAGAAGACATTTTTACACCTACGTTTTTAACAGCAAGCGATGGGCAGGGGAGAGACCCAAACTGGGGGGGGCAGAAAACATCAGACCACAGCAAGGCATGGGGATGAGAGCCGACTAGAAGAACCTCTGTTTTGTCCCCACTAAGGCTGTGTCAGTTGAGTGCCATCCAAGCATGAATGGCAGAGAGACAGGAACATCACGCTGACGCCGTATCTGGACAATCAAGGTCCATCCACATCAGAATCTGGGTGTTATCAGCATAGGAATAGCAGCAAAACCAAAAGAGTAAATGAGAGAGATAAGAGTATGAATGTACACATTAAAAAGAAGGGAAAGAGCAGATGACATGAAAGGGAACAGAAACAGAGATTGGGAAAAATCAGTAAGAAAAGAAGTAAACCATTCCAAAGTGTTGCCAGATATGCCCAGTTTGTAGAGACTCTGGATCAGAATGGTGTGGTCCATGGTGTCAAATGCAGTTAGTAGGAGGAGAGCACCCACCCCCACACCTCTGGTCCACAATCTGTGCCAGATCATCAACCACTGACACCAGAAATGTCTCTGTACCCTGACTGGGCCTAAAGCCAGACTGAAAGGATCAAGGCAACCAACCAGTCTTCTCAAGAAAAGAGGAGAGCAGAGGGGTGACGAGAGATTAGAGAGGTTTCATAGAGAACGGTAGAAGAGAGATAGGACAGACATTTGCTGGAAGAGCCGGATCACTTCTGTTTTTTAAATTTTTTTATTAGAAGTGGAATAACCAGTGCATTATTAAGTGAAGAGGAAATAACACAAAGAAATATTAACTGCAGAGGACAACTGAGGAGCAATACGAGAAATGATCTCTTTAAAGATCCTGAGCGGAATGGGGTTAGACAGGGAGGCAGATTTGAGATGCAGAGTCCAAGATGATGTCTGCTTCGGAAAAAACAAGGAATTGGGACCAGAGAGCCAAGGGAGGGTGAGCAGGGTAGACCGAGGCAGGCAGGGAAGCAGAGCCATGTGAATATAATAATCGTCTGGAGAATGAGAGAAATGTTGTCCTGAAAGAAAGAAGATAGAGACAGCGAGAGAGAGAGAGAGAGAGAAAGAGAGAGAGAGAGAGAGAGAGAGAGAGAGAGAGAGGGAGAGAGAGAGAGAGACAGAGAGAGAGAGAGAGAGAGAGAGAGAGAGAGAGAGAGAGAGAGAGAGAGAGAGAGAGAGAGACTGACTAGTGGTGGGGAGAATGGATAGAGAATGAACTATTTTGAAAAGGGCTTTAGGGCCATTACTGGAAGATTGAATCAGGAAGTAAATAAGGCACGCTTGGTCTCTACAATGGCCAACTGATATGTGGCTGTTGCTCTGCAAAGTGTGAGCCAAGCAGAGGGTGAATAATTAATTCTCCATCTGCGTTCAGCCTGCCACCTGAGTAATCGCAGCTCGGCAAGCGCCGCAGAAAACCACGGCTGAGAGGTGCGGCCCTGTGACTGAGATGCTAGGAGAGGGGCAAAAGAGTTGGCTGTGGATATGAACTAAGCCGCTAGGGTGGCAAAGTCAGCTGGAGTACCTATGGGAAGATGATCAGAGCAATGACAGCTCTGCTAACATTATTCCAGCTACGGGCTGTGGGGCATGAAAGTGTGGATATCATAGGAGCAGGAGCTGCCCTAATGGAGAATGGAATGACCACAATGGGGCGAGGATGAGGTCAAGTGTATTACACAAAGAGTGTGAGGGGCCAATGACCAGCTGGCTGAGGCCAAAATCTACTACAGCAGACTAAAGACGGGAGGCCGGGAGGTCAAAAGCATCATTTGGGTGAAGGTTAAAATCTTCTAAAACAATAAAGGAATTGTAATGGAGCCTCAGCTCGGAAAGAGCCTCAAGGAAAATCTAGTACAAAGGCAGCGTCACACGTGCGAGGTCGATAGACTAGAAATAAGTGAGGACTACAAGTAGGAGAGACTTTCGGCACGGAGAAGAAAATATCCCATATGCATAAGTGTAAAGCCCAACCAAGCTGGGCAGGCCACAAAGGTCAGTCAGCTGCAGGCTCTCTGTTCGTCAGAGGAGGGGGAGAATATGTGTCTGTGGCTCAGCATGAAGAGCAGGCAGTAAAGGAGAGGAAGCTGCAGCCTGTGGTGGGATGTGGCATGTTTGGACTGGTTGATTACCTCTAAGGTCCCTTTATCGGAGAACCTTATCAAATGAACGATTGGCTGGTCAATGCTGCCTGTTTTCCCTACATGCTGCACTGTTCATTCCTTTCACAGCTGTTGTGCGTCATCCATGGTCTAGACATCACTGCTCAGACTGCTGGCTATAACACATATGCCTATAATTTGATTGTGAGGGAATAAGGAAGGGTCAGCTCCAGATGTTTTTTTTTTTTTTGTTTTATTAGCATTCATATAGCGCACATCACTCTGAGGACATCATGGCACTTGTTACAGTACATGCTTAGTTACATAGATATGGGCTATATATACAAAGTTACAATAGTTATATTACATTTCTGATTATAATACAATATACATGGTATGGGTGGAAGAGGCAGTTGTAGTACTAATTGAGGAATGTGGACTTGAGGTTGTTGCGGAAAGCAGAAATGGATGTTTCAGCTCTAATGGTGGCAGGGAGAGAGTTCCAGAGATGTGGTCTAATGTAGGAGAAGCCTAGGCCTCCAGCAGCCACTCTCTTGATGCATGGTATGTGTAGCTGGTTGGTGTACTGAGCTCTGGTAGGGCGGGTGGAAGTGGTCCTTGATATTGCTTCAGGTAGGTATGTAGGAGCAGTGTTGTTAATGCATTTGTGTGTGATGGTAAGGATTTTCAGCGTAATTCGGTCTTTGACCTGAAGCCACCATGCTGAGTGTCTGGCATGAGATATATGGTCCCTTCTGGGGAGGCTCATCGCGGCTCTGAGGGCGTTGTTTTCTGTGCTTTGCAGTCTGTGGATGTTTTTGGCAGAGGTGCCAGGTAGGAGAGTGTTACAGTAGTCGAGTTTAGCGCCTATAGTTGCTCTAGCTATGTTCACACGGTTCGGGGTGGATAGGTAGTGGTTGATGGCATTGATGAGTTTGGTGCTGAATGCTGATGCAGAGGCATTGGCGCTGACTTGTTTGTTCATTGATAAGTTAGCGTCAATGTGAACACCTAGGGTCTTGACGGATGATGATACAGATATGGTAGAGTTGTCTATGTTGAAGTTGGCATATTGGGGGCTTAGCTTCGTTATTGTGTTTTTTTGCCCAAGAATGAGGATTTCAGACATCTCTCCATTGAGAAGCCATCCATGCTTGGATTGTAGCATAGATATTGTTTAGGTTAGTGGCGTCTTGGTGGTAGAGTCCAGTTAGGGGTATGGGTACTTGAGTGTCGTCTGCGTAGTTGGTGTATGCCACACCGAGGGAGTCAAGTAAGTCGAAAAAGGGGTTTTGTGAAGAGGTTATAGAGGGTGGGGGCTGTACAAGATCCTTGGGGGACACCGTAATTTATAGTGGTGGGGTCTGCGTTTGCTGTGTCGGAGTAGACCTTCATGGCTCTTCCTTCGAGGAAGGAAGTGATCCAGGATGCTGCTTGTTTGGAGAAATGGTCGGCATGAGTGAGGTGGGTGGTAAGTGTCTGGTTATCTACCAGGTCAGAAGCAGCTGATAGATCGAGGAGGAGGAGCAGGGCCAGTTTGCCTTTGTCCATGATTTGTGTGATTTGGTTTTTTAGGTCTAATAAGGCAGATTCTGTTCCATGGCTGACCCGGAAGCCAGATTGCCTTTTGCCTAGTATGGAATTAGCTTCTATGCATGATTGGATCTGGTTGTGAGCTGCTTTGTTCAGAATATTCAGGAGGAATGGGACTGTCGTTATCTGTCTGTACTTGTTGGGCTGCGCTGGGTCGAGTGTGGCTTTTTTTAGAAGTGGCCGCACCCAGGCTTCCTTGAGATATTCGAGAACGTTCCTGTTTGGAATAATGCGTTAATGAAGGCAGTAATCAATGGAGCTAGTTCATTAGCACATTCCTTGATGATTTTAGGAGGGAAGGTGTCTGCTTTGCAGAGAGATGGTTTGAGATTTTTGATGAGGTTAAGGACCTCAAGTTCAGTGACATCTCTGAAGGCGAATTGCGGGTGATTAAAATTGTTACACTTGTCTTGTGTAGGGCGGTTGGTTGTTAGGTTTGGGAGGGCCTTACAGTGGTTTTTGTATTTTATTCTGGAGGAGTTCTATTTTGTTGAGCATGGCGGTCTGAATGCTAGCGCACCAGGCTGTGTCTTTAGTTATCTCATCTGCGGCAGCCGGGGGTGTGACTAGTTCATTGAAGATTGCGAATAATTCTTTGGCTTGGGAGTTGTCCTTAGAGATCCTATCATTGAAGGAGTTAGATTTTGCTGTTAGGATGGCTTTTTTGTATTGGAGGGCTAGCTGTTTAAAAATGCTCTTGTTCAAGGCACATGGGATCTGATTGCCAGATAGATGTTCACTTACTAGCGTGTGCAAGCCATAAAAAAGCGTAATTCGGAAGAGGAAAGGGATGGGAGTGTGGGACATCTATATAAAAATCCACCTGTTGTATGCAACAGTGCTGCAAATTCTCTGTTGTGACATTTTTAATTTTGGGAGTTTGAAAACATCTTGGATGACATTTTGATTTACAATATTCCATCCCACAGCCCATTAATGTATTAATATGTTCAGCTATCTTTGCATCTTTACACTTTATACTGCCTTCAAGGCCAGCATCCTACATTAGATTATGTTGCATTATGTCTGAAATATGTGCAATGGTGTGGATGAACTGATTTCTTTTAACTTTTAGTCACTTTTCGTATATCTATGCTGATAGGTGAAAAGCAGCATAAACTGATGAAATAGATGTTCTTAGGAATTTTTCTAGCATCCATTTTTAAATCTATTTACATTTTTAACATGTGTAATTCTTTTGTTTGTGAATAGACTGCATTTCTATAATGGTACCAGGGGATTCATGTCAAGATTAGATCTACAATTGACTAAATATAGGTTTATGCAACTTCTGTTCAAAATATGGGTAAACAAAAGGTAGACATCCCCGATATAAAAGGGGGATCAACAAAAATCCTGCAGCCTTGAACTCTATTGATGGCCAAATGAACAAGGGGGCCCTAGAAGGTGAGGATACAATTTGCCAGGTGGAGGACTGAATGCAACGTGACGTGTGGCAATACGCAAGAGGAAAGAATATCATTATGGAATACAAAGATGCTGACTCCCAAGTAATCCTTCCTTTAATACCCCCTCACATTAATAATGATAATGCATCTCACAGATAATGATGTACTTATTTGTATTTTTATTGTTTTATATAGCGCCTTAATCCAAGGCGCTTTACAGTTAACAAGTAACACATAAAACATGGAACAGTACAAGCAAAACAGTAAATAAGAATCAAGCCATAAAATTGGTAATTAGAACAATTGCAAGTAAGAAGCGAGAGGAGAGGAGGGGGGTAGAGAAGGATTGAGAGGGAGAGAGTAATGAGTGAAGTGATCAACAAAAGAGAGGAGATCATAGGAGAGACGGAGACAGATAAAGATAAGGAGAACAGCGAGAGGACAGTAGAGGGAGGGAGGAGATAGAGAGAGGGGGAAGGTATCAGGGAGGGGAGTGAACAAGAAATTCTTTCAGTGAGGAGCGTAAAGAGGAATAGGTGCGGGAGGAGCGGATAGAGAGAGGTAGGGAGTTACTTATGGGTTAATGCCCTCTTGCATCACATTATACAGCTTGATGAGAGGGTCGAAGGGGCAATATTTAGGGGGTATATTCAGGCAAACCAGCTAAGACTGTCAGATCCCTTCTATAATTGTTTTAAATTTGGGGGTCCACACTGAGACTCTGGCAAGCACTAGTGGCACATATTATACTGTACATCTTTCCAGAAACAGGGATACAGGTGGAATGGCAGTGATAACATCCAGGGTGCTATCATACAAAGGTCGCAATAAGACCAAAGCACAGAGGAAAGTCAGTAGTACATGTTTACCTTTTTCAAGCAAGGGCACGCTGACACAGTCCTGAGACTAATGTCAACATATATTATCCGCAAAGTGACCTCACAGAAAAATAAACAATATGATCCCAGATGTCATAGAATGACATTCAAGTACACTTCTTAACATTACTGAGTTAAGACTTAAAAACCTCTGGAGAAAGGATGTATGCTTTGGAATATGTTGTGCACAATGCTCTATCCTAGAAATCAACCTCATTAATTCGGTTTGAAGCATATCATCCAGAGTATAGCGAAGGCAAAGGGGCTAATAGTTGTTCCTCTAAATTGGTTACAGCTGGGTAAGGTGCAGAATCTCAGAGTCGGTTAACCTTGAGATCATGAAGAACATTTTTTTCAGAGGTAGAGCTCAATGACCCAAAGGAAATATTTGGGTAAACATATAATGGCAATCTGGTTGCCCAAAAGAATGCCACACAGCCTAAAAGGCCTTCAACAACTGCATATTGCCCCTTGTACTTGCGCGATCTGAATTACACCTCGCATAGTAAGGTTGTTGACCCTGTCTTCTCTCTGTTCCCCCTCCCTTTCCTCGCCGCACCTTGAAACACTTGTGTATAGGCACGTTATAAATGCCATCTTGTGGACAGAGGACTCTTCTGACTACACGACAGTCAAGACACAACAGACTGTGAAGCCATCCTGTCGTGTAGTCAATGGATGGAGCCGCGGAGGACCCCTTGGCCACTATGGTCCAAGCCATAACCGTGTTACGTGCAGATATAGCCGCAGCAAACACTGCCATTCACCAACGTTTAGACAAAATCCAAAGATTTATGTCAGTCTAGAAATCTAATTTGAGACCGCAAACGCATTTTGGTGACCGTGGGCCAACCATCTCATGCATGATATGACAGAATATAGGTTTTCAAGTTTTCCAATGAACGGCCATTTTGTTGTAACAAGAATGGCCATTTTGCTTTCTAACCATTGCTCATTGCTTTCTGTTCCTATTGCTTCGCAGTAAATTTTCCGCTTACACTGCTCGACTGTGGAACATTGTTGTCTGTATATGAAAAGGACAAGGCCACAGGACCGAGAGGATAACAAGAGTTTCGCTGAAACACAAACGTAGGCAGCGCCAGGAAGAATGCCCGGCTCCCTCCTTAATGTAGCCTTGAAGCAGAGCCGCAGGGCATTTAATCATTTCACAGCTGCCAGCCAGTCTCGTTATATGGTAGAATATGTTAGAATAATACCTCTAAAGCCTTGAATTATGCTTTTCTAACGGCCCCCCTTTGCTGAGCCCGCTAAGAGCATGTCGGCTACCAGGACACGAATAGCACCTGATAGATAGAAAAGTCTGGAATGCAACTCCCCCTGTATGTAGTTCGCTTCCAAGAACAGAAGCGCCGTGTTCTATTCAATAACCGAAAGATGCCTACGCACTCACAAATTGCAAATTGTTACTAGAATAGATGTTTGAAGGTGTCATAGTGGTCGGAGATGTCCATCATCACACCAAGTTCAAAGAAACCCAATGAAGAGGGGTGTTATACATGTCATAGCTGATTGTTTGATATGCATTTTGTATATATGTTACTGATGTATGTAATTCATTCTCTTGCGTCCCTCGAGGTCTAGAGATACACGTTGCAGGGCGTGAGACCGAGTTGGCCAACTGAGACTTTTGCTTTGCAATAAAACCCTAGCTTTGGGAATACAACCTCGTGTCTGGCGTCTCTATCGTGTGTGGTGGCCCGCCTTGTTTCCATAGACGTCAGGGTCCCCTAGGGGCCCCTTTCAAGTAGACACCCCCTGCCTCCAGATGCTGAGTTTGTGGATGCTTCATCAGCGTCATCAGCCACACACCCTGTCCAGCCTCCAGTTCATCCCCTCCGAATCCCATACCTGTGGTACTCCCCTCACCTTTTCCATTGGCTGCCCCCGAGAGGTTTCATGGGGATCCTAGTAAGTTTAGAACTTTCTTGAATCAATGCAAATTGCATTTCTTGTGTAGACCCCAAGTCTTTCCAGACTCAACCACTAAAGTGCATTCACACTCTCACATTTAGCCGGTACAGCCGCTGCTTGGGCTAACCCGCTCCTGGAAAATGATAACCCAGCACTTTATGATTTTGATTTACTGGTCACGGAAATGTCCCGGGTGTTCGACACTCGTCACAAGGTTCAGTCTAAAGATCTTGAACTCCTGGAACTGGGACAAGGTAGAGGGTCCTTAACTGAGTATATAACAAAGTTCAATCAGCTTGCAGCCGAGACCTCATGGCCTGAAAGTAAAAAGGCTGTTGTGTTTTATAGAGGCCTAAACAACGCTATGAAGGATGCTCTGGCTGTTGTTCCCTCTCTGCCAACCTCTTATCAAGACTTGGTTGACCTAACACTACAGTTGGACGCCAGGCGTTCTGAACGCAGGGCTGAAGCCAGTTTTTCTCATATGTCAAACCCATCTGTCACTCTTGCCGCCTCCAACACCAGTCATTAACTCATGCAGATTGGGGGCATAAGGAGCCCTATCACACCCATAGAAAGGGAACGCAGGAGGGTGGACAATGCATGCTATTATTGTGGTGTAACTGGTCATTTCGTGAAGGAATGTCCCCGCCGGCCAAACTCAAGTCTTCGGGTTTTCGCAGTGCTCGACCCTAGAACCGGGGGCTGGGTTGAGCGCTCCCTGTTACACCCCGAATCCTATTCCTGCATTCGGTCGCATCAGGCCCATACATGTACAGGCTATTCTCCAACCCACGCCTGATGTCTCACACCCGGTTACTATTATCATCGACTCAGGGGCCACGGGTAATTATATTGACATCGTGCTTGCTCAAACCCTGGAGCTACCTTTGCTAACTAAAACCAGGCCAGAGCCGGTGCAGGCAGTCGATGGTACATCTCTGATTTCTGGGCCCATCAAACAGCAGACAGTCCCAATGCTCCTGACCATACAGGCTATACACAAGGAAACCCTGAGTTTTGACCTCATCTTGAGGCCCCAGTTTGGCTTAATATTGTGGATACCTTGGCTCCAGGAGCACAATCCGTTAATAGTTTGGAAAGCAGGTACCGTGCACTTCGAATCTGATCTCTGCCAAAACTATTGCCTACCAGCAACCACTAGCAACAACACACCTGCTCAGGCTTTGGGGGCCATTGCTCACTTGACCATAGAGGATTCTATGATTCCCCCAACTGAACAGCATATAGTAGGACTGATCTCCACACTTGTTCCCACCCAATACCAGGATTACACAGGGGTGTTTGATCGTTTTTCATCTGAAATCCTTCCTCCACACCATTCTTACGACTGCCCAATAGACTTAGTTCCAGGTAGTGCTATTCCCACAGGCCGGATTTATTCTCTCTCCTACAGAAGACATAGCCCTGAAGGATTACATCGAAAAGTCCCTCCGCCTAGGCCATATATGTCCTTCCACTTCTCCAGCAGCTAGCCCCATCTTCTTCGTCCCCAAAAAAGAGGGCGATTTGCGGCCATGCGTGGATTATCGCCGGCTTAATGCCATCACAAAAAAAGACCGCTACCCCATTCCTTTAATCACACCTCTGCTAGATCGCCTCACACACGCAACTGTCTTCACTAAACTGGATCTCCGTGGGGCTTACAATCTAGTCCGTGTGCGCCCTGGAGATGAATGGAAGACCGCCTTTTGCACCCGCTACGGGTTGTATTAATATACGGTCATGCCATTCGGTCTATGTAATGCACCGCCATGTTCCAGAGATTCATGAATGACATCTTTTCCGATATCCTGGACGTGTTTGTCGTGGTCTATCTAGATGACATTTTGATTTTTTCCCAGAATATGAAGGATCATGTACAACATGTTCGGGAAGTGCGTTCACGTCTACAAAGACACTCCTTGTTTGCCAAACCCGAGAAGTGTCAGTTCCATGCAGATTCTGTGGAGTTCCTCGGTTTTCATATCACGTCCGGGGGGTTGGCCATGAATTCATCTAAGGTGCGGGCGGTGTTGGACTGGCCGGTCCCCAAAACCCTGAAGGCACATCAGTCTTTTCTTGGCTTCTCTAATTTCTATAGGCGTTTTATCTCTGGGTTCTCGTCTCTAGTGGCGCCACTTACTTCCTTGACGAGTCCTTGCACTCCCTTCCTGTGGACAGGTATGGATGTCCGCTTCTCCTCGGCATATCACCCGAGACGGACGGCCAGACTGAAAGGCTCAACCAAACCTTGGAGCAGTATCTACGCTGTCTAACTTTGCAGATGCAAACATCCTGGATGAGAGTGCTGCATCACGCAGAGTTTGCATACAACAACGCTGTGCATTCCTCCATGGGTATCTCCCCCTTCTATGTCCTGTATGGTCAGCACCCCCGTGTTTTACCCTTCATGGATCTACCATCCTCTGTCAACCCGGCTGCCGCTGCTTGTGTTAGGGACCTGTCCTCCGTCCACGCGCAGGTCTCGACCCACCTCGTCGAGGCTCAGGCGTCCACGAAGGCACCGGCGGATAGGAAACGGGTGATGGCCCCATTGTATTCCGTGGGATCCCGTGTCTGGTTGTCTACTCATCACTTACGACTGGTGGGTTACCGCAAGCTTTTGCCGCATTTTGTAGGACCCTATGTAGTCACCCGAGTTATCAACCCTGTGCACTCCCGGGATCCTGGCGGCTTCACCCAGTTTTCCATGTCGCCTTACTCAAGACCTGTCCCGCTCCTACGCGGCTTCGTGTCCCTGTGGCTCCGGTGTCTCTGTCTGCCCCGGATGTGTTTGAGATCTCTGCTATCCTGGGCTCCCGTGTCTGTAGGGGTTGTCTTCAGTATCTTGTGGACTGGTTGGGGTATGGCCTGGAGGAGAGGTCCTGGGTCCCTGCTGCTGATGTCAATGCCCCCCGCCTGGTGGCACGGTTCCATAGGGACAATCCTTCGTGCCCACGGGGTCGTGGGCCTTTGGGTGGGGGATCTGTCACACACTCACCCTCACCCCTCAGTGTTCCTAGTGTTCCCCCTGCCTGTTCTCACACCTCCACCCCATCCCGTCCTCTTGCCCGGTTCCGGGACTCACTTGTGCTTTCCCCAAGTTCCCATGTGCCACCGCGCATGGTTCGACATGCTGCATACTTGCGGAGATGCCCGTTCCATTGGCGTGTCCCTTGGCGATTGCGAGACCGGTTTCTTCCGCGTCACATGACCAGCATCCCCCGCTCACGTGTCTCTTAGTTACGCTGATGTGATGCGGTTACGACTCATGTGACCGGAAGGTAATAGGCAGCGCCGGTATTTAAACAGCCGCATCGCAACACTTCGGTGCTTCACAGCTGTTTATTTGGACACCTGTTCGGCGCTACATTTATTCCTTCGGATTACTTGGACACTGACCTCGGATTACTCTACGGACTGCTATTGGATTTCCCCTGGCTTCTGGTTCTTGTTTCATTGGATTCCTTGCTACGATTCACGGACTACCTTCTGGACATTCTACTTCCTTAATCCTTTGGTACTACGTTCTGCTCAGCTTCTTTGTCCGAACTCTGACAACAGGTGGGCCCAGCACACGCAGCTCAGTGACACCTACTGCCCTGCAAAAGGAAACAGCCTTGCTGGGTCCCGGGACCTCCTCGATAGGTGTAGCAGATACTCCACAGCCACTTGTTTGTAAGACCGTTCGACTTCCTTGTTGTCTGGTTTGTTATTGCTGTTTAGGCTTGTTACTTAACCTTGCTTTCTTTACAGTGGTTTGGGGTTCCCAGAGGTCGACGGTTCCGGAAGATCATCTCCCACCTGTGGCCTCAAAGGTTGTACAGAGAGTGATTTAGATTCTCTCTGTGCGGCACTTGTGGACAGAGGACTACACGACAGTCAAGTCACAACAGGTTAAATCCCTTGGGGACACCACAGGTAGAGAAAAATATATCAGAGAGAAAGGACCCAAGTTGGACCTGGGAGGGCGGGTCGGAAAGGAAAGAGGTCAGCCACGCCAGAACCTGACCAGTGATACCCAGGTTATCACAGAGACGGTTGAGCAGGATGGCATGGTTGACAGTATCAAAGGCAGAAGAGAGATCAAGCAAGATGAGGACATACAGGGTGTTGGAGTCAAGGTTGTAGAGCAGGTGTTCACGGATGTTCAGGAGAGCAGTTTCTGTGCTTCTGGCAGCTCTGAATCCAGGCTGATGGTCATGAAGACAACCAACAGATTCAGTGTGGAGATTGAGCTGGGAAATGGCCAGTTTCTCCAGGAGTTTGCCCAGGAAGGGAGTGATGAGATTGGGCGATAGTTAGCAGGAGGGGTCGGCAGAGGGTTTCTTAAGAAGAGGGTGCACAAGGGAGTGCTTCAGGGGGGATGGGAAGACTCCAGTGGCGAAGGAGTGATTGCAGAAATCAGCCAGGGCAGTAGCCAGGGAGTCAATGTGGTCCTTGATACTTTTGGATGAACAGGGGTGAACCTGCTTCAACAAGACTTTCATAGATCAGACTTGTCTAGAAACCTTGTCAGCAGAGAAAAGGGTAAAGGCAGAGAAGGAGGGAGTGGGGTGGCTGAAGAAGGGCCAGAGGAAGACCAGGGAATGGAGAGAGGGAGGTGATAGGAGGAGAGTGAGGACAGGATGTCCTGGGTCTTTTAGATGAAGTGAGAATCCAGTGCCATGCAGAGGGCCTTGGAAGGTACATGAGAGGTAGAGACTGCGGCAGGATTGACTAGTTCCTTGCAGATTTTAAAGAGTTCAGCCAAGTTGTTAGATGCTGCAGAGATGTGGGCTTGCATATGAGCTCTCTTCTTGGTGAGGACAGAGAGCCGGTATTGCCTTTGAAGCAGGCGGCAGGCCAGTTTGTCAGAGGATGAACATGAAGCACGCCATTTCCTCTCGGCCACCCTGCATTTGCGTTTAAGGGTGACAAGGCCTGAGTCATACCAGGTGTTACACTTGGCTTTGGGCTTCAGGCGGATTCTCATGACAGGGGCAAGGATATCAAGAGTATCAGATATAGAGGAGTGGAGCATGGAGAGGGCTATGTCGGGGTGAGAGTCAGCCAAAGGGGAAAGAGTGGGTGAGAAGGTGGTGGTGAAAGCCTCAACTGACAAGCACTTCATGGGTCGGATGACCGAGAAGGGGTGTGGCAGTGATGGGGGTGGCTTGGCCTGAGGGGTAGGGAGGGAGAGGTGGGAGGATAGAAGAAAGTGATCACTCCAGCAGAGAGGAGTGGAGAGAGGATTGAGAGGGGAAGGTCAGAGGAGATCAGAACATCAAGAGTGTGCCCTGCAGAATGAGTCAGGCCAGAGGTGAGAATGGTGAGTGAGAGAGTGTTGCAGAGGTCGTGAAAGAGTCCATATGGGGGACAGGTGGCATCCGGGTGGATGTTGAAGTCCCCAAGAAGGAGGAGTTGAGTGGTTGAGGCCAGGAGTGAGGAGGAGACTCAGAGAGGAAGGGAGAAATCTGACCAGGTCGCCGATAGATAGTGGCCACAGTAAGGTAATGCCTAGAGGAGAGAGAGAGACGGCAGACAAGGCATTCAAAAGAGGAGTAGGTCTGCGTAGGAATGACAGAGGCAGTAATCCACTCAGGGAATATAAGGGCTACACCCCCACCGGATCGGTTGGCCTGGGCGCAGAGAGGATCTTGTAGCCGTCAGGTAGGAGCGTGTCAAAGCTTGTGACAGAGCTGGCCGTGAACCATGTCTCAGTGAGACCGAGGACATCAAGGTCAAGTTCTTCAAGAAGGCGGCAGATTTCAGAGGAATGTTTGACAGCAGAGCGAGAGTTAAGAGTGGCAATGCGGAGAAGGTTGCCATCCTTGAAAGACTTCCGGGGAGGGGTACAGATCAGAGGTATGCCCTGCAGGGGTGTAGAGGGAGCACTAGAGGGGGCAGAAAGGGAGGGGGAAGGCAAGGTAGCCGAGGAAAGAGGAGGGGGACAGCAGGAGAAGAAAGGAAGTTGATTAGGCGCGGGAAGCATCTATCAAAGAGGTGAAGGTTACAACCATTATCTGTCTCAAGATAGAGGGCAGACAGCACCTCGAGCAACTATTTTAGAAGAATATGTAGTATGGTAGACATTGAATAGATATGACATTCCCAAGTCCATGGAAGATATAGATTGATGTAAAATGTATGACGTGGTAACACATGAGGTGTTGATAGGTATGAGGTTATAGTTTTAAGTACAAATAGTGCACTTATATTTCAATCATGGAATAGAATGGGTATAGTTCCGCACTTGAGAAACGTAACCTCAGAAACTTTCAAAACAGTTACGATGCAAGTCCTTGCAGGAAACATGGTCCCTTGGCCTGGTGGTTATAGAAGGCTTTGTAACTGTACTAAGACCAACAAGGAAAAACAATCAGGGCAGGCACTTAGGGGTCCTCTGCATCCGGATGGCCGATATTTTAAAGGGTAAAGTTGGCAGAAAAATCACTGAAGTGCTGGCAATTCTCTTTTTTTTTAGCAACAATTGTCTTCCATTCATTAGGCAAAACCAAAACATGTCCGTTATCACTATCTCACCTGTATGTACACATTTACCAAAAAATAACAAACAGCAGGTTTTTAGTATGTTGCAGTCTAGCACCAAATGACGGAGTGTTTCTGGAGCATCAGTCCTACACAATCTGCATATACACTCTAAAGTGTTTAATTTTTGTCTTGGTCCCAAGATTTTCAATGTATGTACAATGTCAAGCCTAAATCTTAAGAACCAAGAGCTTGCAGTAAAGGAAGGGAATTTTAAGCTAGGTGCCTATTATTTATTTAATTATGTATGCATAATGTCCTTTAGGCCCAAAGTGAAACTGGTGCAAGAACCGACACAAAATAAAAAGCATAGAAACAAAGAGAAAAAAAGCTAAAACCAATCTAAACTAAAAACATGATAAAAGCAATATCAACTAAATATCATACAAAGTTAAAATCCAGCAAGCTAAAAACACAAAAGAAATATCAAATCCAGTCAAATAAAAGGTATTCAATATGTTTTTTTAAAGATAAAAGAGAGGTCTCAATCTTAAAAATAGAGGCAGTCCATTCAAAAGTTGGGGGCAATAAAATCAAACTAGCGTTTACCACTCCTCTCAAAATGTTGGCTGAGGCACTGTTAGAAAATTGCTCTGGTTTGACCTAAGGACACAACTGCATTGCTTCATTTGCAGCTTCTGCTTGAGGTATACAGGACCTTTCCCAAACACGCATTTTTTAACGATAATCAAGATCCTGAACTGTACGTGTTCTTTAAATGGAAGTCATTTTAATGCCCTATGAGCTGTCATAACATGCTCTCTGTGCTTAAGGTGTGTTACATCCTTATAGCCTGGTTCTGCACCACTTCCTGTTTAGACATGCTCGGTGCTGTGCCAACACACATACTGACATTATAATCAATTCTGGCAACAACTACTGTCCTAGCAAGTGTTGCTCAGTTAGCATCAGAAGCATGTGGTCTAATCCTTCTTAAAAGCATACAATGGTAGGCAGAGGAAGAAATTACAGCATTCACATGGGCATACATCGATAACGGAGAATCCAAGTATACGCCAAGAGCCTTAACTTTAGCCAAAAATTCAATATTACAAATTACAAGGAAAACAGTTTTACATACGTGGGCATCTTGGCTAACTGTTGACTAGTCTCGACCTACAACAGTTCGGTTTTAGTTTCATTGAGTGCTAGCCCGTTATGAACCATCCAGCATTGAACAATATGAAAGATATAATTCGTTTTGGCAGTGTCAGTATAATGATCACCTGTGAGCTGTACAAGAATGTGGGTCTCGCCAGCGAACTTTGTGTACAAAGCATTCTTGCTATCCAACAACTCAAATAAAGGATTAGTAAAAATATTAAACAGAGAGAGTCACAGGCAAGAACTTGGCGTGGCACCATAGATAAACTCAACAGGCAGGGCCTTCAACTTAAAAGTCTTGCTAAAAACTCTAGCGTTTCTTTTGGTAAAAAAGATTAAATTAATTCAGCTGCCTGTTTTGAAAAGCCTGCTGAGGACTGCACACTATTATGAAGGATGTTAAAATCAAACAAATCAAAAGCTGCTGATAGGTCCACTAAAAACACAGTGCAACTTTACCATTGTGCATGATACAAAGGCATATTGGCTTTGAGGTCCAAAACTGCTGTTTCAGTACAATGACTATGCCATAGCAGTTAATGTTCTTCTAGATACATCTGAATCTGCAAATAGGCAATCCCGTCCAGGATTTTTAAAAGGAACAAAACATTTGGAATCGGATGATAATGTGTTGCGATGTTGGGATCAAGTGATGCTTTCATTAAAAGGGGTGTGATCCATGCCTGCTTGATGAACTCCAGAAACGAAGCAATCTGGAAAGAGTTTTCCGCAAAGGACGTAAAGGCAAACACAGGTTAAGATGCACATGCATTTACCAATTTGGAAGGACATGTATTACCCAGACATGAGGTATGCGTCAAGGCTTGAATAACATTTGGAACCTTAAGCTGCGAGACACTTTCAAAAAAGGAAGGAGGCACTAAAAATGCAGATTTTGAAGCAAAGGCCACAGGGGCTGGCACACACAGCTGTTTGTTAGCAATGACCATTATTAGTGTAGACATGTTATCTGAAAGGGCCTGCTGAATATTCAGACATCATTCGTGGTTTTACTCAATGGATTCCGCGTCTCTATTATTGGGTTTTTCAGGCTCTCTTAAAATCTAAAAAAGTTCTTTAGAGTTGGAAGAGGCCTGACCAATTCGGGAGTCACAATAATCTTCCTTAGCAATAAGCTTTCTTAGCCAATTCAATATCCACTGTGTCCTGTTTAACTATTAAAGGATAAGCATCTTTATCAGATCCAAGAACAGATATTTTCTAGGCTCTATAAGCCTTATTCTTATTTGATTGTTGGTTACATGAGTCCTCTGAGAACCATGACCGTACATTTGACTCTGTATTGATAGTTTTACACGTCCTGGGTGGAGCAATATTGTCAAATGCTGAAGATATGCATTGCTGTTAATGCAAAGCCACATCCTCCAATGAAGAATGTAGAAACAGGTTATTCAGGGGCTCCAGAAAAAGGGGTCCTGGTGAGTGAATTCATTATATATGCACTATGTTTCATTACAGTGCCCATGCTAGAATACTCCTGTGGCTGTAGGTCGACGATGGGGAGGGAAAAAAAAATAAAAAGTTGGGCAGACAGGAATGTCCAGTGAACCCTGGGATGAAACAGCCAAGATTCTGCCAGAAAATGTGCCATGTGACCTTTTTCATGTGGCCAACGAAAGGCAGAGGCTTTCTGATTCCGACACTTGGGAGGTGTGCCATTGGAGGATCACATGAGGGAGGAAGCAGGTGAGGAGGCATGGGCAAACCCCTTATTCCACTTTCCCCGAAACCTCACTCATCTAATGGCTTATTGTAAAACAGAAGAAATGAGAAAACCTAACTTTGTCATTAGGGACTTCAAGGCCACAGCCCTGGGTAAAGCCCTATCCACACTTGGGTTTACTCGAGTCAACTCAGAACCTACCCACATCAAAGGTTGAAGCTCGACTGGGTTAGCCACCACAACTGCTCTGTTCTCCTCACCAGCAACACTCCTATCCCATGGTCTAACCACCATTACCTACAATTTGACCTTAACACCCTTAAAGGGCCTCTGAGTCCTATGATCCCACTCCCCACAGCACTCACCAGAAGCTCGCGTCAACTAGCTACAGAAAAGATCTCCCCCCTCCTTGAAGTACCTACATTGCAACCCCCCTTTTCCAAGGACCTTGACATCCTCTCCACAGCATTCAAAATCGCAATTACCCTGGCCGTAGATGCTGTTGCTCCTCTAACTATGAGGTAAGCAAAGAAAGCTAAATATTCCAACACCTGGTTCTCTCAAGAGCTACTAGAACTACACTCCAAGAAGAGACGTGCCCTTTCACCTTGGAAAACAAACCCCAATGAGGTCTCAAAAAGGGCCTTTAATGCCATATCTAGGGAATACAAATCTAGCATCATCAAAGCCAAAGCAGCGTCCTTCAATACTAGGATAACCAACACCAAACCAGGGACTAAAGAAATCTTCACCATCTTTAGAGAGCTGAAAAAGCCGTCCTGCCCACCTCCCACTTTCGTGAAGGACGACAAATGGTGCAACACTATCCAAAAGGCCATGCTCAACAAACTGAATATCCTACAATCCAAAATCCGAGCCTATCAAAAGGCACTCACTCACCTTCTCACTGACCTTCATAGCGACCCACTCAAAACCACACAAACCAAGTCACCAAACCTCTTCGAATTTAAGGAAATTAGTGAAATTGAAGTTTCTGACCTCCTCAAAACCATTAAACTCTCTAATTGCAAAGGTGATGCGTGTCCAGCACAGCTCATTAAAGATTGTGCCTCCACCTTGGTCCCCTTCCTCACAGCATTCATTAACGCCTCTTTCCAATCTGGCCATGTCCCATCTGACCTTAAGGAGGCCTGGGTCCGCCCACTCTTTAAGAAACCGTCCCTCGACCCACTGGTTCCAGGGAACTACAGGCCCATGACAATAGTCCCCTTCCTCCTGAAAATTCTGGACAAAGCAGCCTACCTGCAAGTTCAGAAATACCTTGAGGATAAATGCCTTCTGGGCCTCCGCCAGTCTGGATTCCGTCCTTGCCACGGCCCTGAAACGCTTCTCCTTGACCTAAAGAATTAAATGGACGACCTTAGAGATTCAGGCAAACCAGCGCTCCTCCTTCTCCTTGATATATCGGTGGCATTTGACCTGGTTGACCATAACACACTATGTCACCACCTTGCCAAAACGGCCAATTTCTCCCCTAAGGCGTGTTACTGGATCACATCGTTCTAACAAGATAGGGCTATCTCAGCCTGTGCCACTGCAAGCCTTATCCCTAGTCCCACAGGGGTCCTGCGTTGCACCCACCTTGTACAACCTGTTCACCAGGCCGTTGTTCAAATTACTGTACGCCCTCATATACAAATTATACAGATGACACACAGGTACTTATCCGCCTCTCGGGTGATTACCAGGCCAACAGCATCACCCTCAACTCAATTTACTCCAAGATCCAGTCATAGATGGTCTAGAACTGGTTATGCGTCAACAGTGAAAAAACTGAACTTCTGTTGATTGAATCCCCCCCATCCTCAGCAAACTGAGCAATCAATATTGCTCCTTTTCTGTCGACAACATCCCCATTGCTGTCTCCCAAATGATCAAAACACTTGGCGTCTACCTTGAATCAGACCTGACCATGGATAGACAAATCAGCGCCATTGTCTCCTCGTCTGCCTACTTCTCCAAACTACTTAATACAGCAAGACCTTTCCTCTCCTTGCCGAACTGCCTCACCATAGCCAGGGCAATCATCGGCTCAAGACATGACTACTGCAATGCACTCCTGGTAGGGGCCTCCAGTAAAAACATTGACAAACTACAGGTGGTCCAGAACAATGCCCCAAGGGCTGCCACTGGGATTTCCAGGAAGAATCATATTTCCACAACAAGTAGGCAGGTGCACTGGCTGCCAGTTAAAGAAAGGAAAATCTTCAAAACTCTCTCACTCGTGCATAAATGCCTCCATGATCTAGCACCTCCCCACCTGGCCACCAGAATTCAGAACCCGTCCTCTTAAAGGCCTACTGCGGTGGCCTACACCAACCTGATCTCCACTCCCAAAAGCAGGAGAGTGCGGGCAGGTGGCACTAGCTTCCCCTCCATGGCAGCTTCATTCTGGAATTCCCTTCACGCGCACCTTAGGATGATTGACTCCCATCTGGCATTCCGCAAAGCCATCGAAACCAGGTTATTTGTTTTATTTGTCAACCCTAAGCTCCATGTTATCATTTGTTCTCTATAACATGTCTGTAACTAAGACTGTATCGCTGTAATAACAATTAAGCTTCCTTTCATTTACATGCAAGCGCCTCGATGCCCGTGGGTTGTGGTGCACTCTACAAATACGAACAAATAAATAAATACATAAATAATTCCCTAGGTAGTGAGACAAAGAAGAGGACTAAAAAGATACAATGTTGTAGGAGCTGTCAGATCTCCCTCTGGAGACATGTTCTTCAGAGGCTGAGCAGCAGGAAGTGAAAGGGAGGGAAGCTTTCCTTCCAAGTATGCTATCTCTGGTGGCTGGCGTGCACCCAATGGCCTTGAGGCTGTCTCAGGTGGCTGGCATGCACCACAGGGCCTTGGGATCAAATGGAGCTCCTGTTGTTGGTTGTGCGGGTGATGCAGACTAAGAGAAGCAGTTTTCCAGATCGCGAAGAGTCATAGACGCAGTGGTCCTGCGAACAGCAAGGGATTCGGAAGCGCACGCTATACCCAGTGAGTTAGCAAGCTGGTAGCAACCCCTGGGAGCTCCTTATCTGCTTGCGTAAACAAGGCAGATGTTCAACAAGTAAGCAGCACTTGCGTGTAAGTGAAAGGTTAATTTTGAATATCGAACTATTGAAAAGCTGTGTGAACGTAACGTAACAAAACCAAATAACTGTAATAAATGTGTGAGTATGTGGAAATCCCAGAAACCTGATGGAGGGAATATTGTTAAGAATTAATACCTACAAGTATTGCCCAAGACAAGAGAGACTAAACTCAAGGCAAATGCAATCTAGCAGATATTGCCAACGGCAGAAGGGGGCTAATGAAAGGTCCATAAGGTTGTTGTCCATACTTTGTATAACATATGGTAAACGCTGGTATACATGTGCATTGCCAGAGCCAAGTAGAAGCAGAATAAGACCCTATCTGTGTCAGTATTTGGTTACTTGTGCCGTGGGGAAACAAAAGTATTAAAGATCACCAATATGAATCTTGTTTTCCCTGAAGAGTTGCTAAAAGTATTGAAGCTACAAACTGTTGAATACTGTGAAGCTTTTGTGAATCTCTTGTCAGTTGATCTTAACCACAAAAGCACTTGTTGTTGTAAAATGCTGTACAGCAAGGGGAGTATACCGGATGGCAAACATTTGGAGAAGTAGGCCTGGCATGGGAGTACACCAGATGTAAACAGAGGTAGTAGGCCTGGCACAGAAGTTAACCAGGTAGAAGTTGAAGAAGTACTACAGAGTGGTCCTGACAGAGACAAGGTATGTTGTTTGTGGTGCTGAAGCAAAAATTCTGTAAAGCTGTTACTGAAGTTGTATTTCTTTAGAATTTATCGGTTGTGGCAAATCATCCTGACCAAGACAATTATTGTTGCTATTGATGAAATAAGAAACTGTCCTTTTTCTAAGGAGGATACATCGTACACTTGTTCAAGGAAGAGGAAGAGCCTTCTATTTTTTTTTTTAAATCACTGGAGTGTTGGAACCTTCTGTTGACAAGTTGAAGTTGCAAAGAACTGTGCTGCTACTTTTTTGCAAACCAGGATTTCCTTATTTTCTTGACAGTGAAGTAGAATGATGCTTAACTATGGGGAAGGGGAATTCACCCAGGTTATAAGGAGAGACTGTGGCTACATTATTAATTCAATCATTACGGTTTTGAACTGCCATGCATTTCCTCATTTATGTATTATATGTATAAGTGTGAGGGACAGATATCCTTTGTTGAAGTGTTTCCTTTAGTTTATTTTAGGCAGGGAAATCCTCATCAGAGTACAAATAGTGAGATGTGTATCCAACATTCTAATTTTTTTAAAAATGCATCTGTTGAGAAACCTTCAAATGTTGTCCACCTCACATTTCTGACCCCTCACTGCCCACCGATAACCCAAAGGTACTAAGCCAATCTAGAATAGGGCCACCTTGATGAGTAGGAACATGAATGGCATGTTGAAATCCAAGATTACTCAAAGCCTAACTGACAGAAATCACTGAGCGGTCCTGGGGATTGTTTAACCATAAATTACAATCTCCATTAGCCAGAAAGGTAGAGAAAGGTGTAAAAAAAGAGTGAAGTACGAAAAGCAATTGTTCTTAAAACAATGCATTGTTCTGGGTTGGTCTATACAAAAGAAGAATACATTAAAAAGAAAAGGGAGCAGGGATTAGCCAAAAGTTTAAAATCTAAGGATTGCATCCCAGTGTAATCTGCCATGATAATTTGATGAAGATTCAACATTTTCCGGTAAATGACTGAGGCGCCACCACCAATGCCACTAGCTCTGTTTTCATTGATGATGTGATAACCATCAGGTACAGAAAGCATTATGTCAGGACCTGACGCATCAGTGAACCACAGGTGTAGGGACAACATATCACCCGTAGGCCAGAGGGTAGTGGAAGTGACATCATATGACCCTTGACCTCTGATGACATCACAGCAAGTGATGTAATTTGACCCTGCCCCAAATGACATCATGGGATGTGATAGCACACAACCTTTCACCCCTTGACAAAACAGGAAATGGCATCACATGGCATTGCTCCTCAGTACACTGAGAAAAATATGGTTACAATGGGCTTCATTACAGGTCGGATGGTCCGGAAATTTCGGACCGCCAAATCCCGAGTCCTGCAGGCGGGATGTTGCTTTCCCGCCAGGTCTGACCTGGCGAGTTTACCACCGCCCACCTGCAGGCGGACGAGGAAACACCAGCACCATCACAATTTCGTGCCGGTGTTTCCATGATCCCCATTCCCATTGAGTCCCATAGGACTCAATGGGAATGGGAATTTACACCATTCCGCCTCCGGAATTCCCGGGACACCGGGGTCGTAATGCCCCGGTAATTCCGGGAATCACGGAGGCGGAATGGTAATATGAGTCCAGCGGTAACCAGGTGGTTTTACCGCCTCGGTTACTGCCGGACTCCTAATGAGGCCCAATATCACTGTAATATGATATACATTTCAGGCCCATATTACCAAATTATTGTGAATATAAGCAGGCTTTCACCACAACAACCTGGACTATTGTAGATCACTGGGGCTAAACTGTAAACAGACAGAGCATCTTGAAGAGGCTCAGACCACAAAGCGCAGATATTCAATGTCTGCCAAGTGTCTGGCCACAGACTGGAAAACTGCAACTGACCAACACAAGTCCAAGCAGAAAAGGGATGGTCTGGAGGGTTACCCAGAGCTGTACCAACTGGTTTTGAATGATTTAAAACCTTCCAGCCATACCTTTCTGTTTTTCTTATTTGGTAAGTAACTCACAGTTGTTTTTTGTTAGATGGGAGACAAAGGGGAAGGATGTGTTGCAAATTACAGTAATGCAGTTTTATTTTTAATTTGGAAAAGTAAACAGCTGCAGCAGCAGCTCCTTTTTATCCTGCTTAATGCCAGCCCGTTTCCAGCTTCTAAGCACTGGAACTGAAACTATGTTGCACTGCATACCTTTGTTCCCAAAGCAAGTGTGTTGTCCCTGAGCTATCCTTCCAAACATGTATCAATGTTGCTTGAGGAAGCAACAGATGGTTTACTTTAAAGGCAGAGGGCAACTTCATATAAATGAATGATCTCACCAATTTTCTATCTACAATGTGCCTGTGAGGCAGGTCTGGCCGATCTGGGATAGGTCACACAGTGCCCAGGCAGAATTGGTGGCAGAAACCAGTGGGGCACACCCCTCTCATCACAGGTTCAGCAACTCACTGGATGTGCAACGCAGAGAATGGGAAACACTGATGAGATTTTCTTTCATGCTGTGCCATCACTTCGTTCTGCAGACTGCTTTTACCCCTTCCTAGCTCGCAAGACCTAGCCCCTATACCCTTCCGGTTGCTACAGTTCTGAGTATGAGCTGCACAGACAGCCCTGCATTTGAACCCAACCATGCAAACATTCTTCACTAATGCACTGCCAACCTGTTAGGTATCGCGGTGTCATGATTTTTCCTGCATCCCTGTTATTTCTCCAGCTAACAAGATCTAGATTCCAGGTGAAAAAAGCCTTGGCACATTTAGCTGCATTTACAAACGCTTTTTTCCCGTGCAACACCGATATCTGCTGTTGACAGTGCCTCTTTGTCCAGTGGCCCAGGGGTCCCAATGACAGGTGTAGGGGTAGCAGAGGGGGAGCCAGGGGTGGCAGCTGCTACTCCTGGCAACCCCAAAATGTCATCCATGGTTACCCCCCAACCATGTGTGTTTGCCTTTCATGATACAGCACAATATAGAATATACCCACCTGGCAACTAAACACAAAATGCAACATGCAGATGATGACAATTTTGAACAACTCATTATGAGCCCCCAAAATTAAGTTATGATGGACGTTGTTTTTGTTTGCCAATGAGTATGTTTAATACCACGTTTACAGAGTTTACTGTGTGCTCCTCTCCATATATTTAGCAGCATTTTGTGTCACATGTATGTTACATAGCTGCTCCTCAGCCAAAATGCTGTACAGCAAGGGGAGTATAACCGGATGGCAAACATTTGGAGAAGTAGGCCTGGCATGGGAGTACACCAGGTGTAAACAGAGGTAGTAGGCCTGGCACAGAAGTTAACCAGGTAGAAGGCAAACTTCCAAAGGATTTCAAACCATGATAGCATGATTAAAATAGTGTGCATTAATCATTGTCATTCTATACAACAGCACAGTTAACTGTGTGTGAATATGTATATTTGTGATATATATAATTATGTAATGACTAGGTAAATCGAGATTTGAGAACACATGTCATTGTTATGATCACGTAATTATTTACACAGCACTTGTAAGCAAAAATTGATTTCACACAACAGCTCCCTAACACTGATTTGCAACTCTGTCCAGTACAACGGCAGGCATGTTTGCATCAAGCACCTTAACCCAATGTAAAATATCACTACTTTTTATTTGGGTGCATGTGCCCGAACAAAAATTGTCCTTCCAAATGGACATAACTATTTGAATGTGACATTCCTCCACCAACCACAAGAGCAAAATGCACAGCACCAATTAAACAGCAACATCAAGATGCAAAGCATCAATTATAGCTAATTGACAAGAGTTAATGTATCGTGTGGTGTGCAATAGGATTGTGGGACAGCTAAGCGTTCCCTTGCTTTCTTAGGAGCAAAATGAATTTTGCTTGATTTCAGCCTGGCATAATATCTCTTTAGTCTGCGTTCAGTACCCAAGGGTACATACTCAAAATCACAAACCAACTGCAGTATTTGGCATACAATTCTGCTTAAAAATACCCAGAACTGTAAGGGAGAAAATGACTTCAAATAAAAGTAAATCTATTATTAAACACGATACGCTTCTACCCAAGGCCTGAACTTGAAGGGAATATAAATGTATGCTTTGGGCATCCACAAAAACGGAATTACAAGCTGCTCTGCAGTTAGAAGGACAATTGAGAGCATAAAGGTTTTAAGAAAACACATCCTTTCACTCACCATGTGCTTAAACATAGCTCTCAACCATTTGTCTTGCAAAGGCGGGTGAAATCACCCGATTTTGTTTCTGGCGGGTGAGACGCCCATTGGAATGAATGGGCGTGCAGGAGGCCTGGCGGGTGAGTCAGCCATTTGCAAGGCGGGTGACACCCGCCAAAAGCGGGTGAGTTGAGAGCTATGGCTTAAAGCCAGAGCCGTGATAAATGCAGCAAGTAATATAAAGAGATGAATTTCCTCCTGCAGCTTGCCTGGTTTGTTTCCTGGTTTTCTGAGAGTCCTCGGTTCGCAAAGCCCTCCTGGAAAGCTGGCAGCACCCATGTGATGACTAGTTGGCAAAGGTTAAAGCAACCGGCATAAACATAGAGATGGGACTTGCCTCTTTGTTACTGATGGATAATACCAAAATGTACTCAAGAACAATCAACCATCTTGGACTGGAGGGCAATTTCCAGTGAACGACTCCCCTGCATGACAATCCTGCAACAATTTGCAAGGCAGAGGGGTGTGGGGGTGGGGCAGAACTGCCTTTATCCCAGAGCTTCCTTTTTCTTAAAAAAATGTTTTTGTGACCCTTGTACTTTAATACAGGGGTCACAAGGGAGACCACAGGGGTCACAACTGCGATGGCGGGATCATGGTTGCAACCCCAGGCTACCCCAACATCACATCCCTGCATAGGTGTTCTTAGGACTGTGTAGCAGTTAACAAATACCTGTATAGCTTTTATTTTTAAAGATGTTCCCTATCCAGAATGTTCTCAAAGCATTCTATGAATTCCATTAAGGCTCAATATTCTCTAGTAGAAGCTGCCTCATTCAAGACCATAAATATGTTTTCTCCATCTGTCTGGGTTAGCTGTAGGTAAAGATTTATTTTATTTCATTTAATAGAATACCTTCAAGAAAGCAGCCCCAGCTCTAACTTCACCATGGCCACAGGTAGAGATGTAGGCAGTTTTATAACAGAACACCATAGTCTCCCTTCCAGGATGTCAGTCCATGCCCAGTAATTGGTAACAAGTTTTTTTTCAACCCGTACATTACACTTGGGATGCCTTTCGTCTTTTTAAATACGATTAAGGGTCAGAGAGAGTATGAGCAAAATATGACCATGATGAGTTTCATCTGCGCCAAACAGGCGTCAAAGTTTTCTGCAATTCTCTCTTTTAGGAGGGCTAACCTATTATTACAGGTCATTATCAATCCAAGATAGTGGATACAATTTACTGTTTCTGGCCTACTGACATTCAAGGCCTACTTAAAGTTTGTATACTCTGTTCCTTTTGCAAAATTAATGATTTTAGTTTTCCCCAAGTTAATTTCAAAGTTGTTAATCTTAGCATACTCTCCAAAATAGTTAAGGCTACACTGTAGTCCTAGAGGGATTGAGTCTAGTAGCACTACATTATCTACATAGGTTAGCCAGTCCACTCTTGATTGGCCAATTCATGGAGGAAACAGATTTTTATTTCAGACTTCTTGAATGTCGGAAATATATACGTTAAAAAAGCAGGGGGCTAAAATGCACCACTGTCTTAGACCAGAGTTTACCTGCACCTCTTTAGAAAGAGCCCATTCGGAATTGAGCCATCCTTTCTGGCTGTTTTGTGAGTGAAATACCAGTAGCATATTGTATAAGCCTGGTGCAATCTTCCTAAATTCCAGCTTTGCCCAGAATCTTTGCCGGTCGAGCCTGTCGAACGCTGCTGACATGTCGAGGCTAGCAGAGGATAGACCTGTTCCTTCTGACTTTACCGCTGTTAGTAGACATAAAGACTATATCAAACCATTTATAACTGTTCCTGTGTTTTTCCTAAAGCTGGTCTGGAAAATGATAAGCCTTCTGGTCTGTTCTTTCCAGTTGGATAAATCCCTAAGGGCAAAGGCTGTGAGAACCTTGCATGATGTATCTATGAGGGAGATAAGTCTATAATTCAGTCCTTACATCCCTTCTTATAAATTGGGACACTTATCGTATTTCACCATGGCACTGGAATCTTACCTTCCAGTGCTATCCCAAAAATTGTAGCAATAGTATGTCTGCCCAGAGATCTGGATTTGCTTTGAGAACAAAGTCTGGCATACCATCTGGACTTCATGCTCTTGAACTGTTTAATTTTTGTATGTCCGAATAAATATCTTCTAGATCAAAATTGGATTCCCGATAGTTGTTGGTGATAATTCATACAAGTTCTTGTAATACAATTTAGTAACATTTTCACACCTAACTCTTTCCGGAATGCTGTTAGCCTGTTTCATTGGCTGATATGACCCATTTTCATTTGCAAGAGCCCAAACACCTTTGGCATCTCTTTCAAAGAGTGAATGCATCATATTCTGACTTGATCTGATTACCATCAGTATTTTGTGGGTTTTTTTGCTAATTATTTTAACTTTCAGTCAACCATGGTGTTTTTATCCCTATCACTCCTTTACATATTTAGGGCCTCATTACACGGTAGGCGGTAAACCATGGCGCTATTAGTGCCATGGTTCATGCCGGTAATTTACCGATACCACCTTGGAGGAAAGGGGAATTACCGCCCTATTCCAAGGTTGGGAAGGCGGTCATTCCTCCTTCCTCCATTGCCCTTCCCCATTCCCATTTTTGCCCCATAGGGCATAATGGGAATGGGGAAGGCGCTAATTACGGTACCGCAAATTGCGGTACCGTAATTAGCTCCCTGGTCCCTTTGCGGGTTGGATTTTTAACGCCTGCAAAAAGCAGGCGTTAAATTCCCCAACCCGCAAAGGGACCTCGTAGTAAGGCGGTAAGGATTAATACCGGTACCGGTAAACCCTTACCGCCTACCGTGTAATGAGGCCCTTAGTCTTTAGCCCTCTACTTTCAAGATGCAATTTCCTTTTTTGATCCCTTATTTCCCCAGTCATATTGCTGTTTGATATTACTTAGCTTTGGGTACTGTAGTCAAGGCATGGGTTGATACCCTTTTTCTAACCATAGTGTGATCATCTCCTGAACATGCTCTGGGTTGCACTTTTCCCATTGGTCAGTGACATCCAAAGCATTTCTAGCCTGCCCGAGCTGTTGGCCATACAATTCATACACAGGTTATTCGATAAGCTTGCCTCCTTAAAGTAATATGTCTTGTTTAAAACCATTTGTGCATGATCACATTTTAGTGACATATCTACCTTTGAGACACTGAAGCCTCCTACATATTGACAGACAAATAAATCCACTCAATTGTGGAGGACAAAGCCAACCTTGCCCATGTGGGTTTGCTCGGATAATCCGCTTTTATATCTCCAGTAATACGTGTCAAATTCCACTTCTGCATATATTCTGGCCACCGAGTACCTCTCGATCTTAGCTGGGGTGTTGGCTACTGTTGGTCCTATATATATTTCATCCTTTTCCAGCATAGGGCAATTACAATTAAAAACCCCTGAAACAATAAATGTAGGGGGATGAACATTTTACTTCCCAGTCTAAAATAAATTCATCTAATTCCTCCCATATGACATTGACAGAGTTGATCATTGGGCTACAATATAGGTTTATCATTAGAAGATCTTTATCCCAATTGTTTCTGTCAGAGACTTATTCAGCAACATGAATTGACATTTTTTTATTTTTTTTTACTTCACATCCTTTAGTGAATCGCCCAACTCAGTCTTAGCTGCAATCAATAAACCTCATGAGGGTCTTCCCAATAATCCCTTTTTTACACATTTGGTGATCATGTTATATCTGTCAATAATAGGAGTCCCTAATAGCCAGGTCTCTTGTAAGAAAATAATATTGTAAACAGCAAATACATCTTTAACATTATCATTTAAAAAACGATTAAAAACTCCAGTGTTCCAATTTAAGACGATTAACTCATCACTGAATGTAACCTGGGTGAGAGGTTGGATGTACAGGTAATGTTGAATCAAAGCCACACCCAGTCCACGCAGAAGTCTGAGCATGAGTTGGTAGAAGTACCCTTCTTTCTCCTTTTGAGTCTATTAAGCATTTTATAGACAGGTCCATATATGCCTAATCTACTTGTCTCAAAAGGACTGTTTTTTATATCACTTATTGGTCGAGGTTCAGGCGTGTGGTTGAGGGTATATATCTCATAACCCCATTGAACAAGGCCTCACTAGCATCTCATATTGCTTTACATGCTAGATTAGAATAGAAATCAATTGGTGCTTTATAGAGGATTTTCTCTGTCTCCATCTCAACCCATTTTAGGTCTTTCGAGGAGATCACAGCAGAATACTGTAAGTAGTCTAGCCATATTTAATGGAATATCCGAATCCTCTTTAAATAAGGATTCCACTTGTATTCATTGAATATTGTCCCCCACCTGGCCTACCAATTCAGACCACTCCTGATTGACCTGCTTGATTATGGTACCAGGGCCTGCTTGTGTAGGTAATTCCTGTTGAGGACAAGTCTCTACTTGATCGATATTGCACAGAGGAGGTGAAAATGCCACCTCCTGCATAGTTGAAGCTTTCTCAAGAACCTCCTCTGTAGAAAATGTTGAGTTTTCTTTGCCTATCAATCCCTCTTGATGAGTGTCTGTGTCTTTTTTCCCTACGGTAAATAATTCTCTGATGTTGATTTGTTTTGGTATGCTTTTTATTTATTGTTATTTTGTGTTAGTCATTCTCTTTTTTTACGTTAGTCTTGTCTTGAGCTCGGATGAGCCCCCTTCATTCTGAGAGGGCCAATTACGTCAGATCAATGTCCTGATCCTAAAGGTGTTACATCAGTTTCACTCTGCTCATGAACATTGATTATTATGCTTGTGTTCTTCGGTACCTATGGACTTTTGTTGTGTCTGCCTGCTTCATGTGTAAAAGTCTTCTCAGAAATGTTCTTGAACAATTTTGTCTAGAAGAGAAGGTACTCTTTTGATTCTTTGATTTATTTTTCCTTTTACCTTTTTGATTGGTATTAGGATCATGTGCGTTAGAAAGAATCACTGAAAGACCAAAGCAGAACTCCTGCACACTTATCGCATGTCCTTGGAATTTAGATGAATTTGGAGGTTGGGTCCAATTAGTCGTTGGTATGGCAAATTCCAACTGATTGTGCATGTGCCCGGGGCCTCCTTCAGCTGTGCTAAAAATAAGGAAGAAAGTTGAACATTCATTCTATTTACAGTACACAATATCTCTTGCAGTTGTGCAGAACGTGCTTTTATTTCACAACTAATGTTGTCATAGAGGTGTACTAGTGCTTGAAGAACCAAATTCAAGGATGAAATGAGAGAGCCTCCTTAAGATGTTCCATCTGGGATGACAGAAAAATCTGAGGAGCTGCCATGTTCAAAATTATGACTTTGATTTTCTTCACATCCATTATTTTGTAAGTGTTCCTTTCTGGCACAGTAGGTGAGCTATCTGAAATGAATAAACAGATTAATTAATGGAATATCCAAGTTAGATATTTCATTTTCCTGGCTGATGCAAGCAAACTGTACTCTTCACACAGAAAGACTTTTTCAATCTGCCTTTGATTTCGCCTTGATAGCAGTGTGCTCAGCAACACATATGAACACCAGAAAAGAGCCCGGCTAGTACCAGTGCCGTGCTATACTCTTCAGTACTACTACTACTTCAGTATTTTAATGTACACCGATACACCAGGTTGTGTGTCATAACAGATGAAAGCACAGTGGTGTCAAGTATTGCACAGGGTACTCATGTAACTCAACATTTTGGAAATGCAGATGGAGCGAGGTTAAGAGTAAGGACAAGATAACCAAAATCAAGATAACAAAATAAGTACAAGAAAAAGGGCTAAATCAGGCAACAACATAGGGGCCCCTACAAAATGTTTGCCATTCTGTAGCGAGCGCTACAGACCACATACCAGCTATCATCACCTCACCTCACCAACTGTGCCACATCGATACATCTGTTGACGTTGAGTGATAGGTGTGGGTTGGTGTGGAGCCTCGAGGATCATGATGCCAGCAGGGCTCTGGTGGAAAACAGAGCTTGCCAAGGCCAGTGCTTAGCCAGCCACCTGGTTATCATTGGGCGGCCCTCAGGGAAACTCATCTTTTGCTACTTTGCTCTGTTCTGCCTTCTGCCTCAGGTGCTTCCCTCTCTGATACTCCGGCCACCATGGGGCTAGAGGAATGGACCTCCACACATCCTCAACTTCCATCCAGCTTAATCTATATGCTGAATTCCGCAGAAAAATACTTAGAACCCACAATATCCACTTTCACAAATGTGCATATGATGCACAAATATACTTTAAAATCTCCTCCACCTCATACCTGCACACACTGAAAAACATATTTCCCTCTATCACCACCCAGCTGGGCCCCAACGTCTGAAAACTGAACCCATCCAAACCAGAATGCCTCCTCATCTGCCTGTGACCCAATCCCAAATATACCCCTGAATCAAACAACTCAACATGGACAACCCATACATATCCTTAGCAACACCAGTCAAGTACCTAGGATTCACCATTGACCCCCACCAAGGATTCACTCACCAGATATCTGCCATTACCAAAAAAGAAACATACTGGTACATCTCCTATTTTAAGGTAAGTCACATCTTTTCCATTGACAACTTCAGTACACTAGGATGAGCATATGTGTTTTTCAAGCGGGGCTTCATAAATGCACTCCTCAGTGGACTCCCCAAAAATTCTGTATTCCCCTGTACATAACACAAGAGCAAGAGTCATTATACACCTATCTAAACACCCACACACCACCACAGCTCTCTCTCCCAGCTCCACCGGCTTACAATATTCATGATAAGTGTTTTCAATGACCCATGCATCATAAACAAGGCCATTCACATCAAATTCCCAACCTACATTCTTAACAAAAAAAAACCCACGCAAACATCAGACATGCCAATCAAAGACTGCTACACATTCCACCAGGCAAGCTACCTTCCACACAAAACCAAGCCTTTACCCAATAAGCATCCAGAGACTGAAAAGCACTTCCATCGCACATTTGGACCACAACTTCCTTCATCAAAGTCCACTAAAGTCTCAACAATTACTCCTTTCCTCTCCTCTAATCCAGCCAGACCTCTCTCCTCTACTCCCTTGCTATCCTTTGTTTACCCTTATCTTCACATACTGTTCTGAAAACATTTCAATGTCTTTCTTACCTCCTGCCTTTTTAACTTTGTATGGTGCTCCAAGACACTCTAAACATCCACAGTGTTGTATAACAGTTGAAATAAATAGGAATGTAAATCAATAAATAAACAAATAGTTAAGCTCACATCACCCCATAATCATAGCATAACCTTGTTTAATTGCTATAATGCACTTTGCAAGAGTAAAATAATTATGATGGAGGTCAGTGCAAGTGATTGTCAATCATTTCATAGGCTCCATAACACCTAATCTCCTTCTGATTTGGGAGATTGTATTTTATAATTGGACAGCAGAACATGTGAAAGACTTTTTTTATGAAGAACAGGACATTCCCTGAACATACCCGAGGCTATCATTTAACACCAAGTCAGGAAGCACCAGGCCTTTATAGCTGTTAACAGAATAATAGGTCCTGTAGTAATATATATAACGCTTTATAATATTTATAGCGCTTTAGAATATATAGCGCTTCACTAAATGTGATAGCATTTTTTTTTTGCCAGCAATAATGTGGCACACACATATAGTTATTTTATGTTGCCAGTATAACATGTGAATATATTGCTGGTGGTATGCAAGGTACAGAATTCATAACACAGCAAAAGCCCAATGTGATACTGCAGAGAGTAAAGTGCACCGTTTTTTTTCTTCTCTTCAATACCTCATACGTAGAAGACTACATTATTTATCTATAACTGACTAATTTTAATTAACATTTACTAAAGCACTAATTCTAACTTCCTTAACATTATAATGTAGTCTTGTGTACAAAATGAGGTGAAAAGACAATGGCATTTTTTTTCTCTCTCTTCTGTGTTCAGTTTGCAGAAAGGAAATAATAATTGATGCAGTTGCTCAGTGAGCAAGGATTTATTTGTTAGAAAAGTAAAGAGTGCTGTTGAAAAAATCCTTTTTAATATGATTGAAGGAAAGTGTATGCAGATATGCCATGTAAAATGTTGGGAGGCTCTGACAGTAGGGAGTTTAGTTTGGGTTGACTGGGCTCTGGAGACAGAAGTGCCTGGTCGCACTGAGCGCTGGCTGAAAAATTCCTCGCCGCGCATTCCAAGCACCCAAGATTACAGGAGCAGTTCGTTGACTGGGCCAGTTTTTCTAAGGCGAGCAAAGCAAGGTCGTGTGGGAGAGCTTCAAACAAATACTTCTGGTAAGCAGATAAAGTTAAAGTGAAGTCACTGTTTACAGTCGTATGGATGACTGAATCAGAATATCATGTAGGCAGGATAGCAAAGGAAATCCCCTGCATTTTACTTTGTCATGTTTAGAATGTAAAAAATAACACATTTTTTTTAAAAAAGACTTGCTTGTTCTGTTTCTTTTTCTTGCATTACAGATGATGGTGAAATGTTCATGGTAAGCAATGATGACTGTGAATTGTATTTACATATAATATAATCAGAATATAAAAACAAATTGTTCAGTGTCATTTTTGCATTTGGGACTTTATATGTGGATACAGGGGAGATCGATTCTTTTTGGTAATACATTTGTCAATTTGCCCATGCAGATAGAATAACAACCAGAATAAGCAGTGATAAACCGGTGTGTGTGCGTGTGTGCCCTCCTTGCATGATGTTGGAGGGAATCTAATATAATATAGATTGCTGGAGGTCCATGAGCCAGCAATGCCTACAGGCGCATAGATCACTGGTGCAGATAAGCCAATGATACCGGCCAGAAGCTGTAGGTGGCGCTCTATATGAAAGTGTTGGGTGTCATTGTATGCATATGGCCAAAGGCTCTCTATAGATCACTGGGATGTACTCTAATAGAAAGGAAGGTTTTGTTTTATGATGGGGTCATAATATAGGGAAGAAAACTATGCTCACCACTAAATACCACGAACAACATACCACTACAAAATACCTCAAGTAATATATATATATTGCTAGATTCTCCAATATAATATAACAAGGTATAGTCACTAGAATGACATGAAGCCAAACCCAATCTAAATGCAAGGATAGGTTATCACCAAACTACCGCTCATATTTTGGCAGTAAGAAAAATACCGCCAAACTCCAAATTTGCACAAAATATCTTACAGTCCACCATACAAGGCTTGCTAGCTTTCAGGAATTCTGGATCCAGCTCGATAATTGACTATTTCATATAAAGGTGCCAGATTTGAATTTACTTCCTGCATTTAAAGGTGGAAACATAATGGAAATTGATAATAACCTGTTATCCCTAATTATTTATTAGGTTTACGATTTAAGATACACTTCTGCTGACAACACAGCATTAGGTCTTCCCTATAATGGTTTCATTAGTCATCATAACAAGACAGTGAAATTATACCTGATGAAACCATAGAAAGAATAGAAAGATCATTGAGTTAAGCCCTCGAAGACATTATGCAACTTGCTCTTCTTGAGGTTTTAAATCATTGACTAAGATCACTTGTGGAGTCTTTTATGTTTCAACATTAAATGTTAAAAAGAACAATGTAATATTGATTTATGGGTCGCTTTATTCAGCAAGATCTTGAATGCTATTTGGACTTTGTGATAGAGGCTGTCAAGTTGGTGTAAATCCATGATAATTTCCTCATATGACATGGTGGATCATGCTATTATGAACGTGTGCCATGCAAAATCTCTTTTAGTTACAAATAGTAAGATATTACAAAGACATGTTCATTCTGGGTGGCCTCAATGGGCTGAATCCAAAAATATCCTTGCTGATACAGAAGGTGGATTCAGACAAGGCATAGGCACCAAGCAACAGGCTCCTAAACATTACTTGAATATAGAAAAAGTATTATTTAGTACACAATTCATCTGTATTTCTGGGATTCATGGACCTCTCAACAGCCTTTGACCTTGTTGATAGGTCAAGCCTCTGTAATGTCCAACAACAGATGTTTCTGCTTTATCTATTGTCCATATTAGAAGTAATCTATCACAACAACAAAAAACATTAGTTCATTCTTGTCCGGGAGGTGAATGAAACAGGTATATTAGGCTTACAAGAGTGGTGTGCCAATTATGTCATTTGGTGCACCTTCTCTTTAATTTGTACATAGATACCCTTAATGCTGTGCTATCAGCAGTAATCTTTATTGTGCCACCCATAGGTAAGGAGTCAGTCCAGATCCTTATATAGGCAGACAATGTAGTCTTCTAGCACCCACACTTAAAGACCTCCATGCATTAATAAACACATATGCAGATTTCATAAATGAGAGAATGTTATTTGAAAGCTTTGCTAAATCAAGCGTCCAGGTAGAAGGAACTAAGAGGGTATGGTCATATTCTTTCAGGCTTACTGGGACAAAATGTAAATGTGTTAAGGAGTTCCGATATTTAGGAAAAACATTCTTTGAAAAATGATAGGGGGAATGCAAATATAAAAAAAACAAATTCAAGCTATGTCGCAGTCCTAGTTATCCACAGTTTGGCCAACATTATCGGCCACCAATCCATTGATATGGTCAAGAAAATTGGAAAGCTTAGGTTGAGATAGCTACGCATGTGTTGCTCAAAATTTTAAAATGCCAAAGTCTTCCTGAGAAAACATATTCTGTTAGATATCCTTAATGGGGATTCACTGTTTATGGTTCATTTCTCTATATGCGTGTCCATGAAATAACATCAATACATTGCTCAGGTTATTTCACTAAGCCATAAGCCATAACTGAAAATGACAGGAGTGAAATGTATAACTTACCAAGAAACAGGTGAAGTTCCCTTAAGAAGTGTCTTCGGCTGATCAAGAAATTTAATAGAGCTCATTATGCTATTTCATCATTTTACAGCAGCAACAAATATATGTAGTGGATTGCGGAGACAGGGGACATCATTTTGCACGTTTGTTTTAGATTCAATGTGCTTGCTGTCGGACATTCATTGCCCTGCTGGTTTTGCAAGTTAAATGAAGTTGTGCTTAGCCAATTTTGATCTGATGCCAAAGAATGAATGCTACATTTCATGCTGCTCTAACATAGGTATTTTGACAATTCCAAAAGTCACAGGGTTTGGAGAATATATACCAGTTCTGTATTATTTAAAACTACTAGAGACAGGATACTGTCTAGCTGTGCCACACCCTAAAGTTAATATCTTTGTTCCCCTTAGGTTTCAGTAAATTCAGACAATCTCCAATGTTGGCATATTTTCTTTACTAATTTGTTGCCACTACGTGTTTTGACCCCCTACCGTGGTCTTCCTCAGGGCGTTCACCATAGTACGATCGAATCCCAATCCTTTGCTCAATTGAAGCTTCTCACATAACCCTCGGAATACTCTATTCACTCTTATTAGCTCAAGTACACTCTAAACCTTCCGGATATCACAATGTAAGGTTCTTCAACCTGCTGCCAATCACAGTGTTATGTTCTCTCCTCTCACTGTCTCAGTATTATTGGGATTCCCAACACATCATACTTAAAATCACAATCTTTTTTACTTATGATTTTAGATTTATGGTCCACATTGGTCCTCAAAGTTCCTATATTTCTATTACTGATTTCAAGATCATAAGAGATCTTTCTGCAGCATTCCGCTATCACTTTTAGTTCAGTTTCCTTTCAGCACCATTGTTTGTATACTCTAGTGTCCCGTTTTCCCTCAGGTGGACTCACTGGGTTGCAACATTAGTAATAGCTTCTTCTGCAGTGAAACACCAATGGCCTGCAGACCTCCCAGGCTCTTATCGGGGCTCCTCGCCTCTGCCGTATGGTTCCTTTTCTGCTTGCATGTCTTGCTCACCTGCTGCATGCCTTCCTGGAATCCAGTAGCATGGATGCTGCTCTCTGGAACAGCTTTGTCTCGGGACACAATCCTCTTCACTCCTCACAACTCCTCCTGCTGAGGGATCAAAACATCCATCTGGACTCCCCGGACTCTTCAGGACCTTTATGCAAACTCTGTGACTCCCTCTCTCTATCCATCATACCCTCTGGGCCAACTCACACTGCAGGCCACACCTTGGATGCTCTCATCTCCACTGACATCCCTCCCTCTACCCCTTTGACTACAACACTCTCCTGGACCGTTCACCCTCTTCTCTCTTCCAACCTTATGCTCCTGTATCCTCTAGCACTGTCACTCCCCACACTGACTCCCGTCTTCAACGACACCCGTCCCACGAAAAGAGTGACAGTGGCTGATTGTGCATCCTCCTACTATACACCCCCTACTCTTGAGGCTGGCTCCTTCCCTGACACAGCCCTCTCTAACTTTCATCTCTCCATTTCCAACACTATTGAAATCCTTGCTCCTGTCATTAGGTGCGCATGAAACCTCCCAAAAAGTGCAATTCCTGGTATGACTCTGATCTGACTGCCCTCAAACACAAGTGTAGAGCAGCAGAACAGAAAGGGGTGACCTCAGGTGTACCCTCTGACAAAATGGCCTGTCGCCTACTCCAAAGGCAATATAGACTTTGCAACCAGTCCAAGAAAAGAGTCCCTATTCAAGCCTGTATCCCTGTGGCATCTAACCACACAGCCAATATTTTCAAAGTCTGCAAGGAATTGGCAAACCCTTCTGCAGCCTCATCCTCCACTGAGCCCACCCAGGCCCTCAGCTCGGTGCTGGCAGCACATTTCACCAACAAAACCTTGGACATCCTTTCCTCTCTCACTCCTTCACCCACCCATGCACCAACATCCTCTAAGCCCTCTTCGGCCTCTCACACTCTTCCCCTCTCCCTTTTCCTGCCTTTTCCCACGTCACACCTGAGGTGGTCACTAGGCTAGTCCGGTCTATCAAAGCCTCCTCCAAACAGGTGGATCCATGTCCCTCCAAAACAATCAAGGGCAACATTGACACTCTAGCTCCAGCAGTGGTGGACTTCTGCAACCTCTCTTTCACCTCTGGAGTTTTCCCCTCCTCTCTCAAACACTCTCTGGTGCACCCACTACTCAAAACAACTTCTGCCAACCCATCTATCGCATCAAACTATCACCCTATTTCTATTACTCCTTTCCTTGGCAAACTACTGTAGAAGTTGCCATCTTGCAGCTTACTCCCCACACAAATCTTAACTCTGACTCTCCTTCTGTCCTCATTCTGCTTGACTTTTCCTCTGCATTCGACACAGTGAACCATGACACCCAGATCAGTTGTCTCTGGGATACCCTGGGCATCACTGATCAAGCCCTGTTATGGCTTACATACTTTCTCTTCAACCATCCATCCCAGGTGGAGGTAGGGCCCTTTCACTCAACTTTCCCTCTCTCTACTTGCGGGGTCCCCCAGCAATCTAACATATCCCCCTGGTTCTTCAATATCTACATGGCCGCCTTGGCCCACTTATCTCTTCCTTCACTTCCAAATGTTAGTATCATGCGCATGACAATCAGCATGATATTTTTCTCATTGGGACCCCTGCTCCTGTTTTCCCACTTTCACTCTAGCCGGCCACACCTGACCCTGCACCCTCACCCACCAGTGAGACAAAAAACCTGGGGGTCATTTTTGATTCCACTCTGTCCTTCTCCTCACACATCTCAGATATATCCAAAAACTCTCACTACCAGCTGCACCTCCTCCGAGGCATCCTACTTTTCTCACTTTCCCCCAGAGACTCAGCCTCATTATGACAATGGCGGTAGCTGTGCTGGTACATACTGGCATGGGTGCTGCCGGAGTCATGAAATTACCGGCACCCGGCAATGGGCAATTACTGGGGCATTCTGGCCACGTCGGACCTGGTAATTGCCCAATTGTCCGATGCCAATAATAATTACTCCTCATTCCCATTTGAGCCCCATAGGTGCATCTGACATGGGCTGCTTGCGGGTGCCGGGATGCCTGCCAGGTCAGACTTGGCAGGCGGGAAGGCACCCGCGAGCAGAACTCGTAGTTTGCCGGTCCAGTAACAACGGTACCGGCAAGCTTATCGGTGCAGTTGTTACCGGACCGGCAAGCTTATAATGAGTCAGATTTTCTCCAGAGCTCTGGTTCTCTCTAGACTTGAATACTGTAACAGTCTCTTCCTCAATCTCCCTACTTCTATACTCAGACCTTTACAACTCATCCAGAATAGAACCACAAGACTTATCCTTGGCCTCAAGCACATGGACTGCATCTCTCCAGAAAGAGATGGTGTTTTGTACTCATGCTCTTAATTTCCCTCAACTCCTGTTTGTAAAAACTTTCTGTTAAGCCCACTTTTTGTAATACGCCTTGTAGCAGTTCCCAGGGGATTTAAGCGTTGGTAGGAGTTTTGTAATTTCCCTCTTAACAGCAAACTCAGATAGCAATGTTATTAAATCATCACCCCAGTGAAATTGTTGTGATAACCTTTCAAAGTTGAGAACATAATTTCCCAAGTCTATAAGGCTGTAGCACTGCATGGGGCAGAATAGGTCTCTGCTGGGAGACAGCAATTTGTTCCAGCTCAGCCGGAAACAGTGTTTCGGCTTGAATCTGATTATCGGATTATTGGGTTAGCAGGTAAGCCTCAGGAATCCCTTATTCGGGTTTCGAGGGGAGGGCTGGCGCTCTCAGATCCCAACCGTGGAGGCAGATGAGCGAGGGAGGATCACTTGGGTAGGGGAGCCTGGGGCTAAGCATGGAGGAATTCCCCAGGAGAGACGCAGTATTACACCATGGAAAAAGGAGAGGAGGAAAACAAAATACCTGAAACCATTATGGGCTACACCAAATCAACCTTCCTTGCACCCAAAATATCTCCCTTAGTAAAATCCAACCATCCCTATAGATCTGGAGAACCAACTAGGAACCCAGTCCTCGTTACACTCAAAAATGAAATCTCCCAGAAGCCATGTTTTCCTATGTCCTACCCGAATACTCACATTCATTCTCCTTCTCGTCCTTTTGATTATTATGTCCCACACTCCCAACCTGCTCAGATGAAACACTACCATTCCCACAATTCCCCTTGTTTATTTCATGATCTTAATCCCGGTCCTTCCCGTCTACTTCACAAACCCTCCCTTTTTGACACAAACACATTCCTACCCCGTGGAAGACAGCAGATAAACGCTAGAGATATTTTCCTGACATGTCCGGACACAAGGGTCAGGAAATTAACCAGAATCACAAACACCTGACAGCCCTTTCCTTTTCCCACAGGGATACATGTTGGAGCATGGGAGTACAGGATGAGCAAGGCAGACCGCACGACATACGAGATAACTCAGCACAGCAGTTCAGGAGGAGGAGAAAGATGGTGCGGACCAAGAGGGAGACAAGGAGAGAGTTGACCATGCCCTTTCCGAACAAGACCCTTGGAACCTCCACAGAGGGAACGATAAGTCAGCAAACAATGGCCAACGTATATTGCAACAGATGTGCCTGGTACGTGAGACCCTCCTCTGCTGATTACCATGCCGGGGAGAAGCGCTGATCTCTGTGGAACAAACCTTGACTCCAAAACATCAGAAATCCAAGCAGTTCATCACAGCCAGTGAGTCGAGGGCTAAATTGAACTTTGAAAAGCAAAAGGATACTATTAAAGAAAGAGGGGAAAACCAGATACAGAGGAGTATGGCACTACGTGGGTGCTCATGCAGAAAACTCTGGGCGATTAACCAATGGTAAAGACTACCATAACCGGAAGGCCTTGGGAAGAGGCGAAGAACGGTCAAAGTGGTCACACAGGGGTCTTGTAAAATCCTCTGAACCATCGAAGGTCAGATTTGTGACAGCTAAGGGAAGTGTATCCTGAATGTTCACAATTAGCACATGAACTGTGTTTCGTGGAAATTAGCAAGAGTGAACCTGGACGATGGATGCTAATGAAAAGGGGTGGAGTCTAAATGTCCCATGAGAAGTTGTTTGTAAAGGGTGGCAAGAGTGAGCCTGGCAGAGGGAAGCCGACAAACCAAAATAATGTCTGGAATTAAGTGACCCAACCAATTGGTTTACATGAACAGTGCGTTACAAATGTCAACGAGAGGGAACCTGGCAGAGGGATGCTGACAACTAAAAGTCAGCGAAAGTGAATCTGGCAGAGAGCAGCCAACAACCAGGGGCAAAGGCCGAAAACCTGTCTAAAAAGACATTAAGATTTGTGAAAGCGTAAGCATTGCAAGACAAGGGGAAGGGTTGTGTCCCCCTTGTCTTCTGGGGTCCGAACCCAGACAAGGGAGATCCAGGGGTGGTAAATTAAGACCCAAAGTTTGCTGAGAAAGGAACTGACTTGTTAATTTGTTGAATACATCTGAGGGGTCAGTGCCCAGAAGAGGGGGACCCAAGGGTGAAGCCATCACCCAAAGTGTTCACAGAATAGAACGTTATGTTTGTTTGTTGAGAGCATCAGGCCTCCAAGGCAAGAGACTTTTCATTATAAGGAGACTTAACCATTGAAGAACCTGATAGCTGATACAGAACTGTTAGCTCATACTGGGAAGGCTCGAGCATGTGCTGTGCTCCAAAGTCCCACCTTGTCCCGTGCTAAAAACATGGGGAAGGGAGACCTGGAGGCAATCACATCCTGACTTACTATTCGTGAACACTTTGTTCTTTATTTTGAATATCCCATCCCACACTCTTTCTGTAATTAGTTGTGAGGAATTGGCAATAGGTTTTTCTTAGTATAGGCTTTTTACTTTGATAAGACGCCACAAAGTATGCCTTATTTTTCATTTCATGATCAACGATTGCTCCCATCTTAGATTTAGGTTTAGGTTAGGCATTTTTCAACCCTGCACTTACAGTTTAATGAGCTTGTGTCTGTCTTTAATGTTGTCACCATGAGTTCCTTACTGCTGTAATTGAAAAGGAGTCAGGAATGTGTTTGTATGTGTGCTAATGTGTATTAGTGATAGGGGTGTAGAAGAGTAAAGAAATGACATTGTAGAAAGAGTATTGATTGCAGTATTTGTAATACGTTGCAGAGTTTTTAAAGATTCTGAAAAATGTGGCTTAGTGGTAATGGAATGATGGCAGTTTACAGTGGAGACTTGTATGGTGTGTTATAATAGTGGTTGGAAAAGAACATTACTTTATATGTGAGGAGTTGTATTTTGATACTTTGGCAGTATACGCATATTTGTCAGCAGGTGGAGAATGGTGGCACTATAAGGGATATAATCAGAAAGGTTGGAACATATGACATTTACATGGAAGGAAAAATGGAAAATGCTGTGCGTTTAAAAATGTTTCTTTTTTGGAGTTTTTTGTTGAATGTAAAAAAAACTGCATATGCACATTTCTAGCAGCACTGTAATTTTGTTTTGTATAATTAAGGGAAACGCTGATGCAAAAGATGTGTAAAACATTGTTAAGTGGCAGTTGGTGTGTGGAAGTTTAATATGTTGACCGGGTTACTTGTAGAGTTTTTCTCTAGTATTCAATTGCGCATTAAAGCCATTAGCATAATGCAAAATGCTAATGGAAATGTTGGCGAATCTTATTGAGTCTAACTACTTTATTGAAAAATGAAAAGCAGATGGAGTCTATAAGATTTTTTTGTTTTTGTTTTTGTTTTATTATTTGACTGTTAAAGCTGACTCCAAAAGGAGCCTTTTCTTTTGGTCTTTTTTGATTTTGTATTTTTGTTGTTGCAGGAGATGCCAGGACATAAGTTTAGGGATGGGAATGAGGGAGGGGCCCCAACCATAGATACGGAGGGACTGGTGGACAGGGGAAGATGTTGGGCGTGCCATAAATTGAAGATAGGGGGCAGTGTTTCTCATGCTCCTTGATTGCAGCCTCAAAATCACTTCAAAACGGATCCCCCCCTGCAGAGAGATATGTCGCAGTATATAAAGAGTACTGTTGTTTTGGAAAGATATGGATCAACAGCCTCTATTATGGCTTGTGAGGCAGCTAGTGGAATATTCTTCCCCACAGGAATAGCCTCTCTGGTGGCAGGAGCAGTTGAGGAATATGAGGTAGAGGAAGGCAGCTTACTACTTCCTGAGAAAGGAACAGCCTTTACCAGATCACCCGAATGATTTGAGCAGGTGTGGCGGCATATGGATGTGGTACCAAAAGAGTACTGCTTGTGTTGTCAATGACTGATTATGATTCCACACTCAATGCAATTAACATGGACAGCCTGAGCCTTTGGTACCTTTGGTACGGTCTTAAAGAACTATCACACCCATGATTCTCTCTGGGTGCTGGAGGTAGACAATTTCTCTATCTCATCTTCCTAGCCCACTTGAGCCTCCTCTGCATAATTGTGCCTGTTACCCTGTCCAGGCCCTCCAACGGGTGGTGGTGGCGCCTGGCAGGGAGGGATGTCCATGGCTGATGCAATTTTTGAAGTTAAATAGCAGGTGTGCCAATGCTTTTCCAAGTAGATCCTCTCTCCTGATTTGCAGATGGAGTATAACTAAGAATGGGTCTAGGAGCTTGGAAGGGTAAACTTTCAACTTGAAACTTCCTAGATCAGCCAAAATGCACTTTCAAAATGTCTGCGATGCATGGAAAGATTCGCAGACATGTAATCGTGCCACGCACGAATGGTCACGTGACACTGTCTGGGAAGTCTGTGATGTGGTCAGAAGTTCATGAACGTCAGCGAACAAAAACCAATGTGAAAAGTTGTAGAAAGTTAATATAATTGTGAAGAATTTTGCTAGGATGCAGCTATGACGATCACCGGTGCATGCAAAATTGACCAATCAGAAGGCGTAGTGTGGCTGCATCGGTACACATAACATATATCCGTGTCAACAGCACCACCCAATGACAGCCTGATCTGTCTAGACGTGGATATGCCCATTTCGTATGAGGAAATCCGCCTGTGTGGTATTGACCAATCAGAAGGCACCCTACAGTTGCACAGGTACACATTACATATATCCACACTTAAATCCACACCCAATTATGTGTTGAGTTTCATAGATCCAGCTATGACAATAATGCACACATGTGAAATTGACCAATCAAAAGTTGCACTCTTTACCCTTGTCTTGTAATTTGTTCTGTTTCACTATTATGTGTTTTAGTTTTCTTTTTCAATGTTTTAAAAAATAATGTTGTGGTATTGTCCTTTTGTGTTGTAATTTTTGCTGTGTTATATTTTCCTCCCCTTCAGACTTTTAACTTTGTGTCTGACAAAAGTGGCCGCAGTGAGGACGATGTGGTCTGTGTTGTGAATCTGTCCCCACCACGGAAGAGGCCTACAGGATTGTTGACTTGTTCAGACAGCTTTAGATACTTTTGAGTCAAGGCACACTTGCAGAAAGGAGGCTGGGGAAGTGTAATGCACCTTGTGCCAGAAGCTGCTATGACATGGCCCTTTAACTGTTCCATCACAGCACGTGGGCACATCTGTGTTTATCAATCATCTAGTACATGTCCACTGGAATGATGTTGATGATGCATACAGAAATGCCCATGAGCACCACAAGCACAGGATCCATGGACCTTGTTTTTTTTATGTTTGTTATCTACACCTCCTCCATCAGCACCTCCATTCACCACCGCAACACCTCCAACGGACATTGACCTTCTCCTAGTGGTATCTCAAATCCATCTGCTACCATGCTACCAATGAACAGTTTTTCAGTGATGAAAATCCTATGCACTAAATGTGAAAATGGGGTAGTCCTGGGAGGTGCACTCTATAAGATTGGCAAAAGGGCTCAATATGAATATGGCAGTATGGGAATAAATTGTCTGTAACAGAATTACTGCCCTGGAGTGGGGGATTTACCTCCAGCATCATGCTGGAGATGAATCTTCCCACTTTCCGCCAAAAATCGGGAACATCAGTGGAATTACTGTGGTAGTGATTCCGCCAGCAGTAATTCCACCAAAATGCTCCATAGAGTCCAATGGACTCTAAAGAAAATGGGAATTAACTTTGCCACTGCCACTTGTAATCTGGCCGTAATTCCTCTGGACCAAGTGCCGGTAACGGTAATTCCATTGGGTGGTATTCCGGTGAATTTATCTCCAGAATACCACCCAACTCGTAATCAGTCCAGCCTTTTTTTGTATTGCCAATTTGTATTCCCCCTTTTTATCAGAAAGAAACTAAGGGGCCGATTCATGGAAATAATGTGCGCCGAAAATTCCCGCGCAGAGGTGCCAAAACGTGCGAATCGTAGTAAAAGTGCGAAAATCGCAGTGCAAGTGCGAAAATCGCAGGGAAACCAGCGCACATCGATTCATTGAAGTCCGTGCGCGAGAAAAACTTTGGATTTGCGCTAAAAATGTGCGCCGCGCACGCCGGCGCACAGGTCATCCAACAGCGTGCGCCAAGGCCACTGCGAAATCGCACATAGCGCGGTGCACATAACAAAAGTAGGCGGAACACGGGGCGTTACACTCGGAATGGGGAACAATGTGTGAAAATATGGGCGTCACGGGGGAAGTACAGGAGGCAAGTGCGCGGAACGCCCACACGCTCGCCTACAACCCGTATTCATGGAATCGAATAGGGCAAACCAGCGCACGGTCAAAGAGGCGCACAGGGCCAAACAAGTACGCCACAAGAAAGCAGGCGGTAGCGCCCCTGCGACTGAAAAAAATGTGCGCCAAAATGTGCGCTAACAAAAAGCACCCATATACAGCCATGATGAATGGGCCATACAGTGGCCCTCTAGGACAAATGACGTGCAAAGGGGTACCGACAAACACGGACACCCGCTGTGTGAAAAATAGCGTATGCGTGTGTTCCTGGGTGCGCAGGAAGTTCCACACGCGATTTTCCTGGGTACGTGTACTTCGGGGTGCGCGGGTGTTAGGCGGAAACCTGTGCAGTTCCCTCTGGGAACACTGCAAAAGATTTAGGACTACAGGTGTTTGGCAGTAAACCCACTTGGTAGCAGTCTGTACCACACAGATTCACTTGGTAGCTGTGGCTAAGCAGTCAGACTTCTCTCAAGAAGAGTTAAGCAGTATGTGGAGTATACAATATAGGGCAATTCTTCACAGTAAGACAAGCAAACACGCGACAAGGCTTCAGTGTAAAGACATAAAGGTATTTATTTATAACGGAACATCTATAGAAAACACTCTGGCACTATCACGGCAAACAATTCAATTACAATTACTCTACGAAGAAAACAATTCAATCCCCCTAACAATAGTTCGACAAGTCTAGGTTCTACCAGCATCACTAATTTGCAGACAGAGGTGTATGCTTCAACCTAGATGGCACTCTAGTATTCGTTAGGACGGGAGAGAAAAATAAGTAGGTTACGAAATCAACACAGTTAATACTTCCCAATAAAAAATGCAAGGCACGAAGACAAGAACCACAATAGATCATAAAGTTCAGAGGCCAGGCCCACTCGGAGAGAGGCAAGGCGATATGTCCCAAAAAGTCTCTTTGTGGAAGTGCGTTCGAGTCTGTGTAGCAAATTGTTATTGGAAGATTGGATCAGTTCAGAACAATACGCTAAAGAAAGCTTGGAGGCGACCCAAAGGAACGGCGAGGATTAAGACACCCCACTCGATCCGGCAGAAGGGGAAGCCAGGTGGAAACGGTACCTTGATTGTGGAGAGACAGCTCCGGCGGGGGCAGTTGTTCCTGGTGGTGGATGCACGTCGGGTCTTTGCCAAGAGTAGAGATGATCTCGTCGTCGAAGAAAAGTGTAGTCCGGTGCACCACCAGGGAAGAGACCAGCCGCGGAGTGCTCCGTCACAAGGTACCACCTTTTGGTCGCGGTACAGGGGTAGTGGCTATCCGGTTGTGGAGGTGCTCTGCACAGGCAATTCGACCACTGCGTCCTGAGGCAAAGAAAAAGCAAAAGGGACTGGTTGTTCCCACCAGTCAGGGGAAGAGACTCTCCGGAAGGGAGATCTCCTCTGTCGTCGGGAAGTGGTGAGTCGGTTCAGCAGGGCTCCACCGGAGGTGTCGTCATTGCAGGTCGGCTCAGCTTTACCCTCGTCAGATTCTTAGGTCCTGTGGTGACTTCTGAAGATCCAGTCCCAAAAGCCCTGCTTTTATGCAGAAAACCCCCATTCATTCAGCCTAGCTGTCAATCAACACACGCTAAGTGGTGAGCGGGGAGGCTCACCACTTGGGCCAATCACACCAGAGTGCGGGCGGTCCAGGGTGCCTAAACCCCCTGCCACACCCCTGTGGTAACCCAGACAGAATGGCACCACTTTGGAGGGTCTCTGTACAGAGGCCCGCCAAAAGTGGAACAAAGGGCTCTACCTTTGGTTTAGGAGTCACAGAGACGAACACAAACGCCATTTTAAAAAGCCGAGTTCTGGCAGAAAATACCATCCGATAGACTTATTTAAGATAAGTAGACCGGAGGTATGTTAGAGATTAACGAGAAACAGTATCAATCTCTAACAATGGGAAGAATCCCATAGGGTTATATTCGGGGTCGAACATAACAAGTAGTTTCCACTGCCACCAGCCAAAACTCGACGAGGGGGGCCGGGACAGTGCCCCCTCGAGTAACAGATCCAGGAGTAATCGAATTACCACTACTAGTACGTCCACAATAGGATGGTTTGTACTCGTTCTGTTAGTAAATTTAGGTCTAGTAAAGCCAATGGTGACTTTACATGCCCGGGGAGACAGTAGTCAGTCCCCGGGTATGGAGTCTATGACGGAGGTCCGCTAGGACGCCCCAGTGTTACGGCACACAGGGTGCGGGGTAACACACATAGAAAAACATATGAGACCCTATGGAGTAAAAGACCCCATAGCCCATAGAACACATTGACATTCAAAGGAATTACGCACATTCATGTCCAAGAGTGGGAGAAAAAGAGTCTCACTCTTGGCAGGATGGAAAAAAACAAACGCCAGAAATCCAGCAAAGCTGCTGGGGGACTCACTAGGTTAGGAAATTCAGCCTAAACAGAGGATTCTCCCTAACACTCGCCCACCCCCCCCCCAGACTAAGGGACAGGAGGATTTAATCCACTCCTGGATGAATCTCATACCTCTAGTCGATGACATACATCCTAGAGAGACCATCAGCATTTCGGTGGTGACACCCTGCCCTGTGCTCAATGTTGAAATAAAACCCTTGCAGGCAGATCGACCATCTCAATAGTTTTGGGTTTTCCCCTTTCATTTGCATTAACCATCTCAAGGGTAGGTGGTCAGTCTGAATGACAAAAGTAGAACCATACAAGTATGGCCTAAACCTCTTCAGCGCCCACACGATAGCAAAGCACTCTCTTTCGATTGTTGCCCACCTTGTTTCAGGATCCTTCAGCTTGCGGCTGATGAAGCAAACGGGGTGCTCCCTACCTTTCCCATCCAGTTGACTGAGTACGGCACCTATTCCTACATTTGAAGCATCTGTCTGCACAATGAACTATTGGCGGTAATCAGGGGCTCTGAGTACTGGGGCTTGGCAAAGAGCCTTTTTCAGGTTTTCAAAAGCCTGATTGCACTGCTCGTTCCATCTAACCTTTTTAGGGAATTTGGGCGAGGAGATGACATTCAGTGGAGAAGCTATGGTCCCATAGTTCTCTATGAAATTCCTGTAGTACCCAGTGAGGCCTAGGAAGGCTCTCGCTTGGGTTTGAGTAGTAGGTGTTGTCCAATTTTGCACAGCTTCAATCTTACTGAGTAAAGGTTTTATTTCTCCACCTCCTACCTCATGTCCAAGATAGACTACCTTACTCTGTCCAATTTGGCATTTACTCACCTTTATGGTCAGATTGGCTCGTCTAAGAGCCTGCAAAACATCTCTCAGGTGGGTTACATGTTCTTCCCAGGAATTGCTGAACACTGCGATGTCATCCAAATATGGCATGCAGAAGTCCTCCATCCCGTTCAGAACCTGGTTTACCATCTGTTGAAACGTAGCAGGTGCATTCTTCAATCCGAAAGGCATTACCTTAAACTGGTATAAACCAACGGGGGTAGAAAATGCAGTTTTCTCCTTGGCATGGTCTGTCAGGGCTATTTGCCAATAGCCTGACGTCAAGTCAAATGTGCTGAGGAACTTGGCGGCACCAAGTTTATCCACCAGCTCATCTGTTCTTGGCAACGGGTGGGCATCAGTCTTGGTGACTGCATTAAGAGCTCTATAATCCACGCAGAATCTAAGTTCTTTAGATCCAGCCTTTGGTACTAACACAACTGGGCTAGACCATGGACTAGTAGAGGGCTCTATTACCCCGAGATCGAGCATCTTGCTGACCTCACCTTTGATGTGGGTTCGTACGTTTTCTGACATTCTGTATCCTCTGCTTTTGACCGGCAGACAGTCACCAGTGAGTATGTTGTGCTGGCCCCAAGGGGTCAAGCCTGGTGAAAGCGAGAACAGAGAGGCAAACTGATTCAACATAGATTTGCACTCTTCTTGTTGCTCGGGTGTCAGATTGGAGGAGAGATTTACTCCTTCAATTTTTTCGTCTAACGGTAAGCCTCTGAGGAGATCTGGAAGAGCTTCACTCTCTTCTTCTTCCTCGGATGATGCTAGAAGCAACGCTCCTACATCGGGTCTTGAGACATACGCTTTGAGTCGGTTGGTGTGAAAGACTGTCGGAGCCTCCTTGGGATTGCCCAAGTCCACCATATAGTTGACCTCTCCGAGTTTACCCACAACTCTGAAGGGTCCCATCCACTTGTCTTGCAAGGCCCTCTGCCTTGTTGGGATCATAACGAGAACGAGCTGGTCTTGAGCGAACTCAACCATGTTAGCCTTTTGATCGTGCCAGTGCTTGACCAATGCTTGTCCAGCTTTCAAGTTATCGCTTGCTTCCGTCATCATGTGTGACATTCTCCTCCGGAGACCTATCATGTAGTCAGTCACTCTGACTGGCTTGGGGGAAGGAGCACTCTCCAACCCCTCCTTAATCAGGGCCAATGGACCTCTGACGGGATGACCATAGAGAAGTTCGAACAGAGAATAACCTACTCCCTCCTGAGGGACTTCTCTATAAGCAAAGAGAAGGCATGGCAGTAGAAGGTCCCACTTACACTTAAGGGGTTCCCCTAAAGCACCTATCATGCTCTTCATGGTTCGGTTGAACCGTTCTACGAACCCATTGGTTTGTGGGTGGTAAGCCGTTGAGAACTTGTAAGTAACTCCACAGGTTTTCCACATGGCTTTCATGTAGTGGGACATAAAGTGGGACATAAAGTTTGACCCCCTGTCAGAGATGACTTCCTTAGGAAACCCGACCCTAGTAAAAATACCAAGGAGGGCCTTAGCCAAAGCCGGAGCTGTAACAGTCCTCATAGGAATTGCCTCAGGATACCTAGTAGCATGGTCTACTACAACAAGTATAAACCTGTTGCCTGAGGAGGTTGGAGGATCAAGGGGACCAACAATGTCAATCCCTACTCTCTCAAATGGGACTCCCACAACTGGGAGAGGCACTAAAGGTGCCACATTCTTGGAGCCAACCTTACCAGAGGTCTGGCAGGTGTGGCAGCTCCTGCAGTGTTTTTCCACTTCGGCCCCCATCTTTGGCCAATAGAAGTAGAGAGAGAGCCTTCCCTTAGTCTTCTTGAAACTCAAGTGACCAGCCAAAGGAATCTCGTGGGCTAACTGCAAGAACTGTGGTCTGTTCTCTTGGGGTACTACAAGTCGTATGTAGTCTCCCGGTGCAGACTCGGTCGGTTCACTCTAGAAGAGGCCATCTTCCCAGTGCAACCTGTATTTCCCAGGCTCGTGCCCTTCAGCCTGAGCTTCTGCCTGGTGGCGAAGACCTTCCAGAGTTGGACATTCTCTCTGTCCCTTACTGAAGTCTGCCCTGCTGGGTCCACCTTCTGCCAGTAAAGACTGCAGCTCAGGATGGTCAACAGGATACAGATCTCCAATGAGTTCTTGGTCTTCTATTAGCTCTTCCTCAGAGTCTAATTCTACCACACAGGGTTGTACCTCCCTCTCAGCCTCGGCTGGAGGTGGAGTCACGGGTGTAACTTTGGACAACCGCGGGGAAGTCCGTGTTGGCTGCACTGAAATGCCGGCTGCTGGTTTCGGGTCAGAAGTCTTAGGTTTCCCTTTCGCTTCTGTTTTTTTTGAGACAGCGGCCGATAATTCCAGTGGAGCAGGAGTGATTTCTTTCTTCATCATCTCCTGGAGAGTGCCCCAGTGTCCCTAATGGCAGGAGTCTCCTGACCATTCACCTGGACACTGTCCTTATAATACTCTTTAGTATTATCGGGGATAGAATTATAGACATCTAAATTCTGTTGTTCCCACAACCCCAGAGATACTAAAGAAACGCTGGCTGAGACTCCAATGGGTTCGTCCGCTAGCAGTAGAAAGTTTCCACTTGCCATTTGGATTTCCTCCTCTGGAGCGAAGGCTAAGGAGACAAGCTGGACCCCTGAAGGTTTACCCTTACATCTGGGATCTCCTTTCACGTGGTCAGTCGAGCCACAAACAAAGCATTTACCAAATGCTTTTTGGAATGGTGGCTTGTTCTGGCCTCCTTCTGGTTTTACACCAGAAGAAATACTATTCTGCTGCGGTTTTCCTTGTGGCTTACCATTCTGGTTTTGTTTGGGTCCCCCTTTGGAATTTGAGTTATTAGAATTTTCTTTTGAGTCTTTTTTAGGCTGTTTTCCCTCATCCTTTTTCTGAGTTGCCCCAGAATCCTTATGAGTAGCCCTGTTGGCAACCCATAAATCAGCAGCCTTAGCTAGCTTCCGGGAATCCAATTCCTTCGAATCAGCCAAGTGCTGTCTGAGCTCAGGAGAACAGGAATCATAAATAGACTCCAACATAAAAAGATTCTTCATACCCTCATAAGTGTTCACTTTGTAACCCTTAATCCATCCCTCTAAGTTTTTCAACACTTCACTCACCCAGGTAGCCCAAGGGGTACCATCATGCTTTTTGAGGGTTCTAAACCTCTTAAGATACTGGGAAGGGGTCTTCCCGAATCTATCTATCAAAGCTAGTTTCACACTTTCGTAATCCGTCTTATCCGCCTCCCCCAATTCCATTACCACATCAGTCGCAACAGAAGGGAGCCTAGAGAACAACCAGGGAAGTAAATCGTTCCCGGTGATGTCCTGGAGCCCATGATTGTACTCAAACAGTTTTAACCAATCCAACACATCCAATCTCGGTTCATACATACCCACTAATTCCTTCGGCATCCGGGGTCTTTTGGGACTGGAGCTCCTAGAGGAACCAGAGGAGAGAGAAGCATTTTCCATAGACAACTTTTTCATCTCTAACTCGTGATTAAGTTCTATTTCCCTGAGTCTTAACTCAGCTTGCTTCTGCTCAGCCTGGGCATTCATCCGTCTGAACTCGAGATCTTGGTTTCGTTCAGATTGAGCCAAGAACCGTTTGTATTCTAATTCGAGCTTCATTTTTTCAAGTTCAAAATAAGCAGGGTTACTTGTGGGACCTGGTATGGGCCCCGTAGGTACAGCGGGTAAGGCAGGTAGAGGAGCGGGGGAGACAGTTTCGTTAGCCTCTCCTTCCTCTTCATCACTATCATCACAATTATGATTTAGATCAACACCATCACTGTTATCTACATTTGCTGGAGACATTGGTTCCTCTGAACCAGTACCCAGACTTTGGTTTTCCAGCAATCTCGCTATCAGTTCTAACTTCTTGCCTCTTACAGAAAGATTCTCTTGCCTACAGAGAGCTCGTAAACTCTCAGTATTTTCACCGGACAAGGACTCTTGACTGTAAGTTTCCATAGTAGACATGTTTTTTGAAAGTTGCTTTTTAGTGCAAAGCTTTGTGGTTAGTTATCCTAAAGTGTCGGAAAGCACTCTAAACTGTATACTCGATACAAATCCCACCGCTGCCACCAGTGTTAGGCGGAAACCTGTGCAGTTCCCTCTGGGACCACTGCAAAAGATTTAGGACTACAGGTGTTTGGCAGTAAACCCACTTGGTAGCAGTCTGTACCAAACAGATTCACTTGTTAGCTGTGGCTGAGCAGTGAGACTTCTCTCAAGAAGAGTTACGCAGTATGTGGAGTATACAATATAGGGCAATTCTTCACAGTAAGACAAGCAAACACGCGACAAGGCTTCAGTGTAAAGACATAAAGGTATTTATTTATAACGGAACATCTATAGAAAACACTCTGGCACTATCACGGCAAACAATTCAATTACAATTACTCTACAAAGAAAACAATTCAATCCCCCTAAAAATAGTTCGACAAGTCTAGGTTCTACCAGCATCACTTATTTGCAGACAGAGGTGTATGCTTCAACCTAGATGGCACTCTAGTATTTGTTAGGACGGGAGAGAAAAATAAGTAGGTTACGAAATCAACACAGTTAATACTTCCCAAACAAAAATGCAAGGCACGAAGACAAGAACCACAATAGACCATAAAGTTCAGAGGCCAGGCCCACTCGGAGAGAGGCAAGGCGATATGTCCCAAAAAGTCTCTTTGTGGAAGTGCGTTCGAGTCTGTGTAGCAAATTGTTATTGGAAGATTGGACCAGTTCAGAACAATACGCTAAAGAAAGCTTGGAGGCGACCCAAAGGAACGGCGAGTATTAAGACACCCGACTCGATCCGGCAGAAGGGGAAGCCAGGTGGACACGGTACCTTGATTGTGGAGAGACAGCTCCGGCGGGGGCAGTTGTTAATGGTGGTGGATGCACGTCGGGACTTTGCCAAGAGTAGAGATGATCTCGTCGTCAAAGAAAAGTGAAGTCCGGTGCACCACCAGGAAAGAGACCAGCCGCGGAGTGCTCCGTCACAAGGCACCACCTTTTGGTCGCGGTACAGTGGTAGTGGCTATCCGGTTGCCGAGGTGCTCTGCACAGGCAATTCGACCACTGCATCCTGAGGCGAAGAAAAAGCAAAAGGGACTGGTTGTTCACACCAGTCAGGGGAAGAGACTCTCTGGCAGGGAGATCTCCTCTGTCGTCGGGAAGTGGTGAGTCGGTTCAGCAGGGCTCCACCGGAGGTGTCGTCGTTGCAGGTCGGCTCAGCTTTACGCTCGTCAGATTCTTAGGTTCTGTGGCGATTTCTGAAGATCCAGTCCCAAAAGCCCTGCTTTTATGCAGAAAACCCCCATTCATTCAACCTAGCTGTCAATCAACACACGCTAAGTGGTGAGCGGGGAGGCTCACCACTTGGGCCAATCACACCAGAGTGCGACCGGAGTTGGCAAGGCAACTCGGTCCAGGGTGCCTAAACCCCCTGCCACACCCCTGTGGTAACCCAGACAGAATGGCACCACTTTGGAGGGTCTCTGTACAGAGGCCCGCCAAAAGTGGAACAAAGGGCTCTACCTTTGGTTTAGGAGTCACAGAGACAAACACAAACGCCATTTTAAAAAGCCGAGTTCTGGCCGAAAATACCATCCGATAGACTTATTTAAGATAAGTAGACCGGAGGTATGTTAGAGATTAACGAGAAACAGTATCAATCTCTAACAATGGGAAGAATCCCATAGGGTTATATTCGGGGTCGAACATAACAAGTAGTTTCCACTACCACCAGCCAAAACCCGACGAGGGGGGACGGGACAGTGCCCCCTCGAGTAACAGATCCAGGAGTAATCGAATTACCCCTACTAGTACGTCCACAATAGGATGGTTTGTACTCGTTCTGTTAGTAAATTTAGGTCTAGTAAAGCCAATGGTGACTTTACATTCCTGGGGAGACAGTAGTCAGTCCCCGGGTATGGAGTCTATGACGGAGGTCCGCTAGGACGCCCCAGTGTTACGGCACGTAGGGTGCGGGGTAACACACATAGAAAAACATATGAGACCCTTTGGAGTAAAAGACCACATAGCCCATAGAACACATTGACATTCAAAGGAATTACACACATTCATGTCCAAGAGTGGGAGAAAAAGTGTCTCGCTCTTGGCAGGATGGAAAAAAAAACAAACTCCAGAAATCCAGCAAAGCTGCTGGGGGACTCACTAGGTTAGGAAATTAAGCCTAAACTGAGAATTCTCCCTAACAGCGGGAAGTTCCACACGCGATTAGCCTGGGCACGTGTACTACGGGGTGCGCGAGAAGTTCCACACGCGATTGGCCTGGGTACGTGTATTTCGGGGTGCGCGGGAAGTTCCACACGCGATTGGCCTGGGTACGTGTACTTCGGGGTGAGCGGGAAGTTCCACATGCGATTGGCCTGGGTACGTGTATTCCGAGGTGCGCGGGAAGATTCACATGCGATTTCAGCAGGGTACGTGTATTTCGGTGGTGCCGGGGAATACTACACGTGATTTGGCCATGTGGGTCCTCCCAGGTGTTCCCTCTCACCCTCCACAGCCCCTGCAGGCAGCCCACACCACAGGGGACTACCCTGCACCCCTGCTCATGTCCCACAGGCAACCCATCCACCATGGCCATGCCCACCAGCCAGCCCACATGTCACCTTGCACTACTGATCACCAACACATGTCTCCCATCACCCCCACCCCCCAGCAGTGCAGGGGCACCCTCCACCAGGCCCCCAAACATGTCCAACTCATGTCTCCCTGCACCCCCACCCCCCAGCCACCAGGGGCAGCCTCCACCAGGCTCCCACCCATGTCTACCACCACCCCCACCCCCCAGCAGTGCAGGGGCAGCCTCCACCAGGGCCCCACTCATGTCTCCCACCACCCCCACCCCCTAGCAGTGCAGGGGCACCCTCCACCAGGCCCCCACTCATGTCCCCCTGCACCCCCACCCCCCGGCAGTGCAGGAGCACCCTCCACCAGGCCCCCACTCATGTCTCCCACCACCCCCACCCCCCAGCCACCAGGGGCAGACTCCACCAGGCCCCCACTCATGTCTCCCACCACCCCCACCCACCAGCCACCTGGGGCAGCCTCCACCAGGCCCCCACTCATGTCTCCCACCACCGCCACCCCCCAGCCACCAGGGGCAGCCTCCACCAAGCCCCCACTCATGTCTCCCACCACCCCCACCACCCAGCAGTGCAGGGGCACCCTCCACCAGGCCCCCACTCATGTCTCCTACCACCCCCACCCCCCAGCCACCAGGGGCAGCCTCCACCAGGCCCCCACTCATGTCTCTCATCACCCCCACCCCCCAGCCGCCAGGGGCAGCCTCCACCAGGCCCCCACACATGTCTACCACCACCCCCACCCCCCAGCAGTGCAGGGCCATCCTCCACCAGGCCCCCACACATGTCCCCCTGCACCCCCAGGCCCCAGCCACCAGGGGCACCCTCCACCAGGCCACCACTCATGTCTCCCACCACCCCCACCCCCCAGCCACCAGGGGCAGCCTCCACCAGGCCCCCACTCATGTCTCCCACCACTCCCACCCCCCAGCCACAAGGGGCAGCCTCCACCCGGCCCCCACTCATGTCTCCCACCACCCCCACCCCCCAGCAGTGCAGGGGCACCCTCCACCAGGCCCCCACTCATGTCCCCCTGCACCCCCACCCCCCGGCAGTGCAGGAGCACCCTCCACCAGGCCCCCACTCATGTCTCCCACCACCCCCACCCCCCAGCCACCAGGGGCAGACTCCACCAGGCCCCCACTCATGTCTCCCACCACCCCCACCCACCAGCCACCTGGGGCAGCCTCCACCAGGCCCCCACTCATGTCTCCCACCACCCCCACCCCCCAGCCACCAGGGGCAGCCTCCACCAAGCCCCCACTCATGTCTCCCACCACCCCCACCCCCCAGCAGTGCAGGGGCACCCTCCATAAGGCCCCCACTCATGTCTCCTACCACCCCCACCCCCCAGCCACCAGGGGCAGCCTCCACCAGGCCCCCACTCATGTCTCTCATCACCCCCACCCCCCAGCCGCCAGGGGCAGCCTCCACCAGGCCCCCACACATGTCTACCACCACCCCCACCCCCCAGCAGTGCAGGGCCATCCTCCACCAGGCCCCCACACATGTCCCCCTGCACCCCCAAGCCCCAGCCACCAGGGGCACCCTCCACCAGGCCCCCACTCATGTCTCCCACCACCCCCACCCCCCAACCACCAGGGGCAGCCTCCACCAGGCCCCCACTCATGTCTCCCACCACTCCCACCCCCCAGCCACAAGGGGCAGCCTCCACCCGGCCCCCACTCATGTCCAAATCATGTCTCCCTGCACCCCCACCCCCCAGCCACCAGGGGCATCCTCCACCAGGCCCCCACTCATGTCTCCCATCACCCCCACCCTCCAGCCACCAGGGGCAGCCTCCACCAGGCCCCCACTCATGTCTCCCAGTCTCCCACCACCCCCACCCCCCAGCAGTGCAGGGGCAGCCTCCACCAGGCCCCCACTCATGTCTCCCACCACCCCCACCCCCCAGCAGTGCAGGGGCAGCCTCCACCAGGCCCCCACACATGTCCCCCTGCACCCCCACACCCCAGCCACCAGGGGCACCCTCCAGCAGGCCCCCACTCATGTCTCCCACCACCCCCACCCCCCAGCCACCAGGGGCAGCCTCCACCAGGCCCCCACTCATGTCTCCCACCCCCCCACCCCCCAGCAGTGCAGGGGCAGCCTCCACCAGGCCCCCACTCATGTCTCCCACCACCCCCACCCCCCAGCCACCAGGGGCAGCCTCCACCAGGCCCCCACTCATGAATCCCACCACCCACACCCCCCAGCAGTGCAGGGGCAGCCTCCACCAGGCCCCCACTTATGTCTCCCACCACCCCCACCCCCCGCCACCAGGGGCAGCCTCCACCAGGCCCCCACTCATGTCTCCCATCACCCCCACACCCCAGCCACCAGGGGCATCCTCCACCAGGCCCCCACACATGTCTACCACCACCCCCACGCCCCAGCAGTGCAGGGGCACCCTCCACCAGGCCCCCACACATGTCCCCCTGCACCCCCACCCCCCAGCCACCAGGGGCACCCTCCACCAGGCCCCCACTCATGTCTCCCACCACCCCCACCCCCTAGCCACCAAGGGCAGCCTCCACCAGGCCCCCACTCATGTCTCCCACCACCCCCACCCCCCAGCCACCAGGGGCAGCCTCCACGAGGCCCCCACTCATGTCTCCCACCACCCCCACCTCCCAGCAGTGTAGGGGCAGCCTCCACGGGGCCCCCACTCATGTCTCCCACCACCCCCACCCCCCAGCCACCAGGGGCAGCCTCCACCCGGCCCCCTCACCCCACCCCCAGGGGCAGCCTCCACCAGGCCCCCACACATGTCTACCACCACCCCCACCACCCAGCAGTGCAGGGGCACCCTCCACCAGGCCCCCACACATGTCCCCCTGCACCCCCACCCCCCAGCCACCAGGGGCACCCTCCACCAGGCCCCCACTCATGTCTCCCACCACCCCCACCCCCCAGCCACCAGGGGCAGCCTCCACCAGGCCCCCACTCATGTCTCCCACTACCCCCACCCCCCAGCAGTGCAGGGGCAGCATCCACCAGGCCCCCACTCATGTCTCCCACCACCCCTACCCCCAGCAGTGCAGGAGCAGCCTCCACCAGGCCCCCACTCATGTCTCCCATCACCCCCACACCCCAGCAGTGCAGGGGCAGCCTCCACCAGGCCCCCACTTATGTCTCCCACCACCCCCACGCCCCAGCAGTGCAGGGGCAGCTTCCACTTGGCCCCCACACATGTCCCCCTGCACCCCCACCCCCCAGCCACCAGGGGCACCCTCCACCAGGCCCCCACTCATGTCTCCCACCACCCCCAACCCCCAGCAACCAGGGGCAGCCTCCACCAGGCCCCCACTCATGTGTCCCACCACCCCCACCCACCAGCAGTGCAGGGGCAGCCTCCACAAGGCCCCGACCCATGTCTCCCATCACCCCCACCCCCCAGCCACCAGGGGCAGCCTCCACCAGGCCCCCACTCATGTCTCCCTGCACCCCCACCCCCCAGCCACCAGGGGCAGCCTCCACCAGGCCCCCACTCATGTCTCCCATCACCCCCACCCACCAGCAGTGCAGGGGCAGCCTCCACCAGGCTCCCACTCATGTCTCCAATCACCCCCACCCCCCAGCAGTGCAGGGGCAGCCTCCACCAGGCCCCCACTCATGTCTCCCACCACCCCCACCACCCAGCAGTGCAGGGGCAGCCTCCACCAGGCCCCCACTCATGTCTCCCATCACCCCCACCCCCCAGCAGTGCAGGGGCAGCCTCCACCAGGCCCCCACTCATGTCCCCTATCACCCCCACCCCCCAGCCGTGCGATTTGCCTGGGTACGTGTACTTCGGGGTGCGCAAGAAGTTCCACACGCGATTAGCCTGGGTACCTGTACTTCGGGGTGCACGGGAAGTTGCACACGCGATTGGCCTGGGTACGTGTACTATGGGGTGCGTGGGATGTTCCACACGCGATTGGCCTGGGTACGTGTACTTCGGGGTGCACGGGAAGTTCCACACGCGATTGGCCTGGGTATGTGTATTTCGGGGTGCGTGTGAACTTCCACACACGACTGGGCCTGTGAGAGTGGGGTACGTGTATTCCAGGGGTGGGCGGGAATATTTACTCGCGACTGGGCCTGGGAGAGCGTGCTACGTGTATTCCTGGGGTGGGCGGGAAGATTCACACGTTCGCCTACGACGCGCCGAAAAATAAATGGTCCAATCCTGAAACACGTACGCCAGCATGAAGCAGGCATACGTCGACCCGCACAGCATAAAAGTGCGTGCAAACAACAAACAAGCTCAGACGCCAGGATGAATATACAGTTCCTAGCAGCAGTGGCCCTGGGTTACCAAAGGAGGAGGAGGAGGATAGTGAGGGCCAGAATTTTCACTCCCAGAACCAGCCTTTTTGGGATGCCTGATGACCAGGTGTATGGGAGCTACAGGTTTCCACCACACATAATACTGGACCTGGTCAGTGAGTGGGAGGATGACCTCACATCACCCACCCTGTGCTCCCAAGCACTCAGCCCCCTGGAGAAGGTCCTCAATGTACTGCACCTCTTGGCTACAGGATCATTTCAGCGGACAAGTGCCATAGTGGGTGGGGTGTCACAGGCCACGCAGTCACGCTGCCTACACCAGGTCTTGAACATCATCACTGCACGCCCATCAGTCCGTAGGCACATATACCTGCCCAGGACACCTGCAGAAAGACAGGCTGTCACCCTCGATTTCTACGGTGTGGCACAATTCCCAAAAGTGCTAGGTGCCATTGACTGCACCCATGTGGCACTACGTCCCCCCAGGGCATCTGAGCACATCTATAGGAACCGCAAGCACTGGCATTCCATCAACGTGCAGGTAGTAAGTAATGCCAAGGGAATCATCACCTCAGTATATGCCAACTATCCAGGGTCCACCCATGACAGCTTCATTTACCGAATGTCTACCCTAAGCCGGGACCTAGAAGCTGGGCGGCATTGCGATACATGGCTGCTTGGTGAGTATGAATGCCACTGCACATGCATGCATGTCAGATGCAGAGTTATGTCACTACCCCACTAATGATACCCATCACCTCCTCACCAGGGAACAGTGCCTACCCTCTGAGCACCCACATGATGACGCCAATTCGGAACTTCATCACGCCTCCAGAGGTAAGATACAACATAGCCCATATTGCAACCAGGGGCATAGTGGAGCACACATTCGGAGTGCTCAAGTCACGCTTTCGCTCCCTTGACCATTCTGGCAGGCAGCTGTTATATGCGCCCCCAGTAGTGTGCAGGATCACAGTGGCAGCATGTGTCCTGCACAATGTTGCAACATGCCGGGGCCTGGCTGTGGACATGGTGGTGCCCCCACATCACCAACCACATGCACGCCCGCTGCGCATGGGAGGGGAGAGGGCACGGGGTGAGGCAGCCCGTACGCAGCTGGTGGCTAATTACTTCACATAGATATCACACCCCAGTGGAGTGCACACAGCCCTGGCACATACCATCTGATAAGCAATGATGACTCGACCTGACAATTAAGACGAACAAAGGGACAGTCAACTGTCAGAACCATAGCAGCCTGAGATTGTTCATGTGGAAGTGCCACAATGTTTGCATCCCTACCTACACAAACACCACCAATGCAGTGTCATCAAAAGACACTTCCATGCTGCAGAAATGAATACCCACTCGCAAAATACTACATGAAAACAGTGCCATGTCACCCAACCCCTCCCCGGCACGGCCACACAACACACCATGGCATGTCATGCAATGTGAGAGGAAACAAATTAATCCCCACAACATGCCCCAAGTGTCACCAGCTACAGTGTCCCTAATGGAAACATGTCCACACCTGTCCACACATGAAATGCTCACAGTAATGCAGGACCTACAACACACATTACCAAATACTTACCAAGAATACCAATCACCTACACAACCTCCAACCTACCTTAAACATGACATTACAGACTTAAGAATTTGCTAGCCTCACTACCTAATGATGCCAGCCCTCCGAACACTTCCAAGTATACAGTGTTAGCGCCGCGCAAGAATGTAGGTGCACTGCTTACAACATGGACTCCAGTTCCAAGGTGGACCGCATTGTGAAGACATGAGGAATAGACCTGCAAATTAGGAGGATGAGATGGATGCAGAGGCACATATACAATACAACAACAATATGCACTATGAATGTATACACAGTATTGACTACAGACTGCCCACACATCAAATGGGAGTCCAATGTCACCATGTACGTCAATGTCACTTGGGCACACCCTTTGCAAGCCCATGGAAACGGGAGGAGGGGTGTGTGTCACAATAACCCAAGCATCTGAACCAAATTCATGACAAGCCTGCATGTGCCCAGCCACAATGCAGCGTATGCCCACGTGAGCCACACAAGGCAACACACTATCCCAAAAATAATAATAATAATAAAAATCAAAATGCCCATTAATGGGCCCGGGGAGGTGGGGGAGGCCACCCAGGAGGTCCAAGGACAGGGTGCACACCAAAACCCACCTGTGTGGATCTTGCGAAAAAAAAAAACACCTCCATTGGCTCATGGCCTACACGGCTACCCTATTGTGGGAGTATCACTGCTGTCACTCTCCTCACCCTCTGCAGCTGCATCAGGAGGTGGTGGCACTATGGGAGGCAGCCCACGCAAAGACCTAGTCTGTTCCTCCATGGCTGCAAGCATGCGGGTGTTGTAGGTCTCGTTCTGGAGGATAAGTGTGTGGAGGTCCCCATGCAACAACTCACGGGATGCCCGGACCTCCGTCCTAGTTGCCTGCATCTCAGCTGAGAGCGTACGTGTGAGACGCTCCAGCTGATGTTCTGTCCTTCTGTTTGTTGAAGCCTCAAGCTCAACAAGAGTCGTCCTGAGGTGAAGGAGTTCCACCCTCAGGGCTTCCCTTGGCCCTGGGACTCTATGGAAATGGCTTCCTGCAGAGTCGCCAGTGCCGCCCGCCTGTCCCTGTCGAACGCCAACATGTCCTCCCTGTGTGACTGGCAGATGGAGTCGGTTGCCTGCTGTAGTCGCTCCATCAGCCTTTCGGGGGGGACAATGGAAGTGGCCACCCTATCCATGGCCATGAGCCAATATCTCTGATGATGCTGCCTGTTGGGTTGCCATACCGTATATGGATTGCTCCCATGCGGTATTGCCAGGTGGCTGATGGCCACCACGTCGGCGGGCACCACACCTGTCTGGGGCAAGGCGAACTGCGCCTTGCTGTGCCGGCACTGCCTGAGGCTGCAGAACTGCATTCCCACTCTGATCTGCTGGCCCAGGAACAGGATCAGATGTCACGGAGTGTGACCCTGCATCCATAACCACCAAAGGCGTACCTGCCAACACTGACATCCCCATTGAGGGTTCTAACCCTGGTGCAGGTGGGTCAGACAGAACAGAATCCCTGCCAGGAACACTCACCTGCGACGGCACATAGGTCTCATCATCCGAATCGACACCTGAATACAGCTCGGGGGAGGTGCAGCCAGAGACACCCCTTGAGAGCACGACCTGCAGCAGTTGTGGGTTCTCACCCACCACCACACCACGTCCCTCACTGGTGATCGGTCGGCCCTCAGACCCCTCCTGGGTCTGCACCATCTCCACAACCCCAGCAGTATCAAGTGTGTCATCCCCTGCAAAGACATAAAAGAAAACAAATGGAAACAGGCATTAGCACTATGGCACACAATTAGGGCTGAGAGGCTACAGAAACAGTACTTGATTGACACATGTCCCACATGACTAAAACCCTCCCATGCATGCACCGTCACTGCGTGTGAAGGGGAGGCAGATGGCACACATTGATCACACAAAGATGGAAGATGAACACATTTGCTGCATGCTGCCTAGCAGTGGCATCACACATTGGCCAGTGATTGGTAGGTCAAATACACATGCCATCACACAGATGGCATGTACCCTAGCCATGAAGTGAAGAGGGAGAGGAGGTCACCAATTGTTCATTCAGTCCAGTTTGCTAATGTAATTGATTTTTTCATTGAAATGGTTCGAATGTTTAACCTGCAGCTGCCAGTCCAAAATGGTCCTATAGCACAGGGACATGTCTAAACAAATCATGTCCAGGAAACTAAGCCAGTCCACTGTACCATAGCCATGTCAGACATGTGGCAATAGGACTGAGAAATCCCGACTAAAAGTGGTGGTATGCAAACAATCTGCCTGAATAAACAGAGGTAAATAAGCAACAATGTTGTGGCAAGATGTCACTCCAAGGGCAACTGGCGTGGTGTTGGGCTGGATGTCTAATTTTGGCAGAAGGGATGCTGCTATACCCAAATGCTGGTGCGCAGAATGTATAGGAAGAGGCACATGGGTGACCCAAACCACTCAGGGACACACACCCTCATCTGGCACCCAAACAGAAGCCCTCCCACACACACCATGCACATGGATGACACACACATGCATGTGCACTCACCGGACAATGCCTCATAATCTGCCAGTTTTCCCACGCCTTGGATCTGTTCCTCCGTGACGTAGGTCACAGCAACCTGCTCATGTGGAGTGAGTTCTATGTCATCTGCTGGAGACCCACCTCCAGTCACTAGAGTTGCGGCATGACTTGAGGCCAGCTTATTCTTTGCCCTGCGCTTCAGGTCATTCCAGCGCTTGTAGCATTCAGTAGCTGTGCGCCTCACGATTCCAAGGGCACTTATGATGTCCGCAATGGTCTGCCAGTGTGCCTGACGTTGTGCAGGTGTGGTCTTGGATTCTGCAACAATCACCATTTCGCGGTCATGTGCGGACACATACTCAACAAGTGCATTCAGTTCGGCCTCATTGAAGCTGGGCTTCCTTGACGGGCCGGACTGTGTAGCCGTGTCTGGGGCATCGGCCTCTACTGGACGAGCACTCTTCCTCTTCCGCTTGGAAGGTGGTGGGGATCCTGAGTGTCCTACGCCGCTCTGGACACTAGGGGCAGGAGCCCCGGTGGACTCTGTACTAGGAGTATGGGATTGCACACTCAGCATGGGAGTTGGTGCAGGCATTAGCTCAAGTGTGATGGTGTCAGGGGGAATGTCAGCATGATGGACTTGGACCGATATTGTCCTGGCAGGGTGTGTGAGAGGTGAGGTGGATGGAGCCGCAGCTGCCCCTGCAGCCTCCCCAGCCTGCCTACGTGGGGCAGCAGATGACCTAGCTGCCCCTGATCCACATGGCCTGATGACACCAACGTTCACCAGCGCACGTGGCCTAGACCTGCTGACCTGGAAGTTAGCCATGGAGTCACCCTGTGCCAGGTCTGGTTCCACAGTGGGCTGGTCCAACAAGGGCTGAGCATGGATGGTGTCAGCCACGTTAACCTCAACCGGGGCGGGGCATGGGTGTCCCTGACTGCTCCTCCACACATGGGGGGCTAGGGGCATCCTGCAAGTCACGGCCACGTCCCCTACCGGATCCACCACGGCCACCACTTGGGGCTCGGCCACCTTTGCCACCCTTACGGCTTGTTCGCCTCCCAGCCATGGCACTGATGTTATTGTGCGTATGGGAGTCGATGTGAACTATTGTCCTGGGCAATTGGGGGTGAAAGGGGTTGTGTACCAGATGGTAATCATACCCAGTGCTCTAGCAAGGCTGTATGTCACCCCTGGGGAAAGATGACGGGTCACGCAAAGCACAGGCAAGCCCTCCTAGACCACGTGCGTGGAAAAATAAACCTGCACTACGCTGTGGCACCCAGAAACGCAAGATTGAACGTATGCATGTCACACGCAGCCTAGAATGACCTCTGAAGGGGTACACGACACACGGGGCAAGCACGGGGCAAGCACAGATGTTAAATACGTGCGCGACTCACCGTCTGCCAGGAACAAAAGCGTGAAAAATATGCGCGTGTGCGCGTTGGCAACACCCCCGCCAAAAGAAGAATTGTACGCTGTCTGAGGAGACAGGACAACAGTAGAAGGGAACGCTGTTTGAGGAAACAGGCCCAGGAAAAAGAGGAAAAGAGAAAAAGCTGTCAAAGGTAACAGGGAGTACGAACTGGAAACGCAGTGAAGTAAATCGCGTGTGAATCGACAAGAAGTACAGATTTCACCCACTCGCTCTCCACGAAAAGCACGTACAAGGAAATGGCGTTCTACATGTACCTTTTATACACACGTCACAGACGCGCATACGCGATGAGGCCATTTCCACCAATTACGTGCTTTGACACTCGGACGTGTATCTCTTTTTTTTTACACGCGCCATTCTCTACAGCCATGCGCGTGACGTCACAGCTGCGCATGGTGCCCTTTGGGCCAATGAAATCGCATATGCGAGCACACGTGGTAAAACTGCACGTCCGAGTGTCATCGCATGTAATCGGAGGGAAGTGAGCGTACACGCGATTGGCCTGGGTACGTGTATTTCTGGTGTGCGCAGGAAGTTTCACACGCGATTGGTGGAAATCCATGTGTGCTCTGTTATCACGTGTAATGAGGGAAACACCTGCGCGCGTCACGTCACAGACGTGCTTACGCGCTAAGGGTCTTTGGTCCAATGAAATCGCATATGCGTGCTGACGTGCATAAGCGCTAAGGGCCTTTCCTCGATTTACACGCAGACGTGCAGGATTTTCACCTGCAAAATCACTCCGTATCAAGCTGGCCACGTGTAAGCACACGGAAAACCACGCTCCTGCCCACAAGGCCGAATTACTGCCCCCCAGAGCCCCGAGCACGCTCCCACCTGCCATCTGCTGCTGCCCACATGCCCTGCCATTTGTTGCCTGCACATCAGCCAGGGGTGCTGTTGCTGTCACCACCCCTGCTGGAACCAAAGACTCCCGACTGGGATTCCATCGCTGCACAGCCCAGCCCCAGGACCCAGTTGCCCACCCACTCCTGCCTCTGGGGTTGTCATGTCGGGCACTGCAACATCTGACACCACTGACAACCCCCGGCCAGAGAGGCAGAGGGGCACCGGCTTCAGTGCCAGGGAAGTTGGTGTCCTGGTGGAGCAAGTCCTGGGGCAGTATGATGCCCGTTACGGAAGTGTGCGCGCCGACAAGGAAGGACGGATTCGGATCTGGACAGACATCGTGACCGCGGAGGGGGTGGCAGTCCGCGACATCCAACATGTCAAGAAGCGCTGGGAGGACTTCAGGTCCAGGACCCTGAACAAGGCCCGGCGCCTCTTGAAGGCAGCGGATGCTAAGGGGCGCCGGGGCCACTTGTCGGAAGATCAGATGAGGGTCCTGGAACGCATATCCCCAGCGCTCCACGTCCAGGTCCTTGAGAGGCAGACCCGTCTGGAGTTGAGCGGTAAGTGTACATGCATCATGATTGTAAGCTGTGCGTGTGGTGATGTGCCAGTAGTGTGCCGGTTGCACATATGTTTGTATGGGGCCGTGTATGGGTGGGGGTGTACAGGGCCGTGCGGCTAACACATGCCAGGGCTGTCATGTGTGAGACATGGATGGTGCTTGTGTGTGTAGGCTTGCATGCCAAATGCAGTTGCGTGGGCACACATGTTTGGATGAATGTGTATGTAAGTGGGCATGGTCGTGATGTCACGCATGTATGTTGTTTTCAGCTGCATGTATCAGCACTGTGTACATGTGCATGTGTGTGTATTTGACAAGGGTGCAACAGTGATGCAACATGGATGCATGTGACAGCGGGATGTGGAAGCCTGATTGGCAGATGTGACATGGATGCCCATCGGAACACTGCGACAGTTGGTTGAGGTATATACATGCATGCAAGTGTGGTGGTGTGCGTGCATGTGTAGTGCACTCCCTGTGTTGCATGTGATGTCTGGCTCACCTTTGCCTGCTCATGCTGTTGTATGTGTATGGATGGTTTGGGCAGTTGCGATGTGGCTGTGGTACGGCTCATGTGTGCAAGTTGAAATGACATGTGTGTTGCCGATTGTGATGCCATGTCTGAGGTTTGCCAATGCCACTCATGTGCAACTGTCATGTGTGTATGTGTCCAATGTACAGTGCCCTGATGCCTGTGTTTCATTTCTTCCTGTCTGCAGCGTCAACTGATGAAGAGGGCAGAGAAGGTGCTGTGGAGCACAGCGGCGGGGATTGCACCGCCAGCCGGAGACACAAGACCCAGCTCCCCTCCCAGGTTGTGATCTCGTCGGGGAGTGAGGAGTCTGGTGCCGCATCCCAGGCCGCAGCTGCCGGGGGGAGGTCCAAGAGGCGGAGGTCAGAGTTGGACTCCTCGGCAGCAGAAAGGGCAGCTGGGACCCCACAGGGCCCAACGGGGGAAGATGGCACAGAGTCTCCCAGGTTGGTGGGGGGGTTGGTTGAGGAGGAGGCCATGCAAGCAACAGAGATGGGGTCTGGAGGTGGGGATTCCACTGGTGCTAGTGGTGCAGTGCAGGACCAGGGACAGGAGGCAGCACAGGTTGCAGCGGAGGTGCCTGTGTGCAATCCTGTCACTGCATCATCTTGCACCAGCAGGGATGCCTACGTCCAGACCAGTTTTCAGGCAGGGGATGAGCTCACGACAACTGGCCTTCCTCTGCCTGCGGACGTGGCTATCCGGGTCCGGGTTGAGCCTGTCCTGACTGGTGTGGCGTTGCGTCAATGGGCCATGCGAGGTGACCTGCAGTCTTTTCATGAGGAGACTGCACGTCATCTCGAATGGCTCGTTGACCCCGTCGGCCTACTGGGGCAGGTCACCCAGGCAGGATTCCTCCGTTTGATGGGGCTTGCTCAGACCCTCTCCTCAACTGAACCCCTATGTGCCAGTCGTCCTCCGTGCCATCTTCAAACCCATCAGTCACCTGGGTGCCCTGTGGAGCTGCCTCTGACGGTGCGGCCAGGCTGGTGGAGGAGGCATCCCTGCCACAGTCGGGAGTCGGACGTCCAGCAGGGGTGGCCATATCAACGACTGCACCCCAGCCAGCGGAGGATGTGGAGGCAGCAGGAGGCAGTGAACGGGCAGTGGTGCAGCAGCAGCAGCAATGTGGTGGGAGCCATGATGGCTCGGGGCCTTCGACATCGGAGGGGCCGGCATCGGCCGGAGGGCAGGAGGACCCAGAACGGGAAGTGTCTTCCGTGTGGCAGTGGTTGGGCCACGCCATAGATGCGGAGCGGCAGCAGGCGGAAGAGGCACGGCTCACGATGGTCAGGGCGGAGAACTCCATGCGGAGGGCCCTGAAGCGTGCAGAGTGCCTCGAGGCAATCCACAGGGAGTTTGGGGGGAACATGTGGATGGCCCTGCGGACCCTCGGGGCTATGGAGGAGGAGCGCCTCCGGGACATCGAGCAGGAGTTCGATGATGCCCTGGCCCGGAACATCCCGAAGTGAGCCGTCGGACTAGCCCGCTGCCTTTGTAAATAGTTCTGTAGTTAGTGTTAGGTTTCCTTTGGTTTAGCATTTTTTTGGACCTTTTGGACAATGGCCCACATTTTTGTATATAGTTTATTTTTTCGGTTGGGATCATGGACCCTGGATTGTTTATCTGTATATAGTTGACTTTTGGATTTTCATTTTTTTTCATGATTTCCCCATGGAGCAATGGTTTTCGATTTAAATTTTTCATTGGATTAACTTTTGTGGACTGTGACTTTGGACACCTTTCGTTTGCATTATGATTTGTGGTTTTGCATTATTTCACGTACCTGCTGGTTTATTTTTAAAAAATTTAAATTATTGTTTCTTTATTTTTGATTCAATGGCCCTCATTACGACCCTGGCGGAAAGGGGAAAACGATGGCGGAAATGCAATACCGCCATCGAAAAGCGCTCGGTGCGACTATGACCCGTCACCGCAAAGTACGAAGCCATTAGCGACACCGTAGTGAACGCCAACGCTAACTGCACTAAGCACGCGCGCGCGCACCATGCCAAACCGCAAACACCACCATGGTGCAACGGTACGGCAATTCCGACCCTAGCGGACATGTACCTAACGCCATCAGGCATGGCGGAATGGACCATTCCGCCATGGCTAGAAATACGGCATCGTGAACCAACCGTAAATGGCCCACTGAGTGCCTGTACTCCACTCCCTGGCCACATTGCACAACTCCTGGCAGGCGCAATGTACTCACACCATGCAACCAGTGAAATCTACAATTCACCCATGCATGCCAACGTAGAAATGCATGCAGGTGTTCGAAGCGCCCCGTGAGTGGGCATCCATGTACGGCATTTCACCATAGCCGTACTGATGCAGCACAGGCATGTGAAGGTACAAGACATCAAAATGGAAATCAAGAACACATGACACAAAACAACAGTAGTCCCCCATCGCTTGCCACCAGCGCAAGGCAACATCCAAAACAGCATCCTGAGGGGGATTGCACCAGACCTGTACTCTTGCCAGTAAACAAACCAACCATCAGCAGAAGCATGTACCACACAAGTTGGCAGAGTGACTGAGCAGCCAGGCACATCCCAAGAGGGGCCGATGGGAGCTGCAGGGCACAGATGGCATGAATACAGAAGCTATTCCAATGGACATGACCCCAGTCCCCCTCCAACAAACGCACGCAAACACAGGCACCTGTGACCAGCCACATTCTGAACATCCCATCATACCATCAATCGACCTGGCTGACAGGCACCAGTCGGCCAAAAGCCAATCCCCCGCCCCTGAACAGCACATCATGTAAACAGTCACAATGGCAGCCCCTATCCGTGACCACACTGTGCTACGTAGGCAAAAGCGGCCAGTACTGTACCACACAACTCAACTCAGAAGGCGGAACACAATGCAGATCATCTCGCAATACATACCGCCACAAATCGAAAATCGCCACATCACCTGCAAAGAATAACGCAACACGCCAAATATCGGAATACAATTTAAATGCACATCCAAATGACAAAGGCCTCACAGCAATTTGTAAAATAACACCAAAACATCCATCATCACCGAGGGCTGCATCTGCAATAATTGACCAGCTTCCACTTGTGTGACGCCCTGTACCATCATGGCACACAGGGCCAACATCAACGTTCCAAAAGGCAACATGGAAGCGGCAAGAACCGCAGGTCCGTCCCATGAGGCAGGCACTAGTCCAGCTGAAAGGCCGAAATGTTGCACCTAGCCACCAGAACAGCGTAAGGGCATGTGGCCCATTGGCGATCGTCCCATAAGATCGTAATGCTGCTCCACTGATTCACCCGAAGCTGCAGGTGTCGAGAGTAAAAACCATCTGGAGGAGTGGCGTACAGATGGCATCTGCAATAGGGCAGGAGATACCTGTCACCAAAATGAAACACAAATTAACCGATTGCACTACATGACACATGATGCATCACTATCTTCATTCAACACACCAAATCCACACCCATATGCATGCTAGGCCACTCCAAAGGAATATACACACCCCTAAATCAGTATCGATACATAACGAAACCAATCGAGGTTAATACACCATTGGCAACGTCGGTTACTGTGCATGCGTCCGTCAAGATAGAACCCATGACATGGGATTAGTAACGTGCCTAGACACAAGTGTATGAAGGCGCGTCGAGACAGGGAGGATCCGACAAGGGCAGATAGACGTAAGTCCCACTATGGCAGCCTTGCATCACATAGCGCAGGGGAAGGGGATTGAATCAAAAAACACATGTACATGGCAGACCCTAAATGGAATCATCTGTCCATGCATCCATTCATCATTCCCTCATCCCGCAATGAAAACGCATGAACATTCACTCACATAATATGTGAAACTTCCATCGCGTCTGTGCGTAATGCAGTCTGCAAAAACCACTGTGCTCCTGGCCGGATCTGTAGTGTCGTGAAGCTAGATGGACTTGGGAACGTCCTGCCTTATCGTCCACTACGCTATTGCGCATCCCATTCAATTCATGTCATTCATTGCTTGCTCGTTATGGGCCCTGTCCCAAGGACATTCAACAATAGAACGTTACATTTCCAGGCAGACCTGTGGGCGTCTCCTCACCGCTACTTCGCAACCAAAAATCCTGGCCTTCGAATTCCTCACTTGCAACATTACGTCGAAAAGGCTTCTGTGAACGCTTGCATTCACAATTACATCAATGTAGTGCGGCTGTGTGTCATAATGCTAACTGGCTGCAATCACAAATGGGACGCCACGCCCGTCGGTGAAGTACGATACTGTGCTGCATGAGGGTCGGCCATCGATCGAGCCCTACATACCACTGACTCTTCACAGGTATGTAAGCGGCTGCAATCATAGCATGTGTAACAATGGGAGCATAGCATGAAAATCAGTCAAAGTACATCACACTGCCATCGGGATTTGATACATGATTCCAACCCCAAGATGCCATGCGGCCAAATGCAGCCTTACGTGCGGGACGTGCTCGGCCAGAAGGGATTGCATCTGCCACAGATTCATTCAATCAGCACAGGTGGAGGCCATACAGGCCGACAGCACATATATAGCAGACCCAAACCCCTCCCACAACCACTCCCACTCCAAAATGCTACCGGCAGGACTAGCGATGTTGGGCCTGGGGCACCAGATAGCACTGCAAGTGCTACAACTACAAGAAGACGACGAACAACAACAGGTACAACAACCGGGCGCACAGGGGAGACGGAGGAGAAGGAGGAGGAGGAGGGCAAGGCAGGGTCAGCAAGGCCCACAAGCACTGCCACTACCACCACGCAGGCGGCCCGCAATCCCACGCCTCCGAGCTGATCCGTTCAACCTCACTGCTGAGCAGATCCACACCCTCTACCGTTTGGACCGGGACACCATAATCGCCATTGTGGACATGACACATGCTGACCTCGTGAGCATGATAGATAGCCCAACCGCCATCCCACCCCTACTGAAGGTGGTGTCTGTACTCCACTTCCTGGCCACAGGCACCTACCAGCACACAGTGGGACAGTTGCATGGCATTTCACAGCCACTGTTCTCACGGACACTCTCCCAAGTGCACGATGCCCTCCTGAAGCACGCCGACGACCACATCACACTACCACGCACGTACCAGGAGATTACCAACGCAAAGGTGGGATTCCATGCACTTGGCGGCATCCCGGGTTGCATTGGTGCCATCGACTGCACCCATGTTGAATTGGTTGTCCCACATGCCATGGAGGTCCAGTACCGCAACCGGAAACAATTTCATTCAATCAATGTGCAAATGGTGTGTGACTCCAACAAGATCTTTACGCATTGTTGTGCCAGATTTCCAGGATCTACCCATGATTCTATGGTCCTGAGGAACACAAGAATACCACGCTACATGGAGCGACACGCAGGGCACAGATCCTGGCTACTCGGTGAGTCTCATTCCATGCATGACATCGTGGCCCATTTGATGCGTCAATGACCTTGCAGGAGGGGGGGGGGGCTACTTAGCACTATCATTCCACTGACACCCTTTATTCGTCCCATACAGGTGATGCCGGGTATCCACTGAAGAGATGGCTCCTTACACCAATCCGGAACCCACAGAACCAGCATGAGGAGGACTACAACCATGCCCACTCACGTAGCCGTGTGGTCATTGAACAGGCATTCGGCCTACTGAAGGCTTGTTTCCGCAGCCTCAGCAGGTCTGGCGGGGCACTCATGTACAGCCATGAGAGGGTTTCTAAGATGGTCATGGCATGTGTCATGCTGCACAACATGTGCATACGTAGGAATGTGCCCATGCCCCCTGACGCTGTACTGCATGCACCTGAAGATGATGATGATGAGGGTGGGGATGTGGAGGGACGCCAGGGAGTCCATGAGGCACAGGATGCACGTGCAATCCGACAGAGCATCATAGATGCATGCTTCTAGCAACCACGCATGGTGCCTATTACACGGAAAGGGGACCTGTGGCACTGTGTGTGTGTAGTACAGGCACATAGTGGACTGTACGCCTATGAAGGCCTCGTACGCAAATATCAATGTCCACACATGTCATTGGATGATAATGAAGTGCTGTATTGTTAATGTGATTTGATTCATACACCCTATGGACCCGCCACCCAGTGAAGCCCAACACACCCCCTCCACCCTACTTCCTCCCCCCCCAACACCAGTGTCCAGATATGCATGCTGCCCGTGGGTAGACGCTATTGCAAGCCCCCTCTACGGGTATCAGGGGCACCCCTGCCCGTGGAGCGCAGGTTCCTGCCAGATCTGCGTTGGGGGCTGCCCTGGACGGAACTTGCCACGGATGACGTCTCTGCCTGCTCGCGTCCATGCATGTCTCTGAGGGTTTGTGAGAGCTCCGAGAGCACACGGCGCACAGCAGCAAGTTCAGCACAAACGTCTTTGGACGTCGCATGCAGTTCCCCCCTCAGGCTCTCGGTGCTTCTCTCCATTTGTGCTCTCAGGCTCTCGGTGCTTCTCTCCATTTCTCCCCTGAGGCTCTCACTACTTTTCTCTATTTGTGCCCTGAGTGTCTCGGTGGATGTTTCCATGGCTGCCCTGGAACCCCCGCATTCATTTGCATGGTCCTTGAGTAGCGTGGACGCTTCCTGCTGTTGCTCGATCAGCAGGTCGAGGGACTGTTGCCTCTGCTGGGCCATGGACATTTGCGGTGGTGTGACAGGGGGGCTGCTCAACACATGTTGCCTTGGCACAGGACTTGTGGGGGTTGGCCAGTCGTCGTCTTCAGGGTGCCCCTGCGTGGTTTCGTCATGGTGTAGGGGATGGAACATGCAGGGGGATTGGGAAAGGTCATGGATGGTACCTACGTCGCCAGCACTGTTTTCCGTGTCGGAGCATGCTGGCATGACAGCTGTGTCACCTATGGTGCTGCTACCACCAGAGGCAGTGCCATCAGATACGTTCTTTGGGGGGACCTGTGGTGCTGGGGTTGTGGACTTGCTGGCTGCTGGGGTGCCTGTTGCAGTCCCCTCCAGTGTGCTGGCACTTGATTCCTGCTGCTGCCGTGTCTTGATCCTTGCACCTGAGGTGGAGGCTCTTGGGACGTTGGTCCTGGCCCTCTTTGCAGGCGTGCTGGTAGGGGTGTCCTGCAGCTCGTCGTTGGTATCGGACCCTGTGGTGGAGTAAAGAGGGGCGAGCGTTAGTTATGGGTCTGTCGGATTTGGAATGGCAACGTGTCAAATGCATTGGGGTGGTACATGAGGCTGATATGGGACTGGGCCTTGGAGGTGGTCTCATTTTCGTGTGGATTGAGGATGCATTCATTTGGCTGCCTGCAGTTAGGGGGTGCATGCTGCACATGTAGGGGTTGTTTATGGCATCTTGATTAATTTGTTTATTCATTCTGACTTTTAGAGGGCGCTGTCAGGGCAAAGTATGTATTGCACTATGGGGTCACATGGTACTGCACATGTTCGTGGTTTGTGGATTTCGCATTGTTTCTCTTGGCAAACCTACCTGATTCTCCGGATGTCGGCACTCCTTTCTCCATCCCTCCGACTCCCTCTATGCTCTCCATTCCTATGGTGGAGGCGCAGATCTCCTCCCAGGGGGTCAACTTGATGGGCGACTCTGATCCCCCCCCGGTAGCTGTGGCGATGTTCCTGTTCGCAGAAAGTATGCTGCGTACGCGGATCCGCAGGTCGTCCCACCGCTTGCGACATTGCTGTGGCGTGCGGGGTGTTGTCCCCACCGCACTTACGCGCTGTGCCACAAGGGCCCATATGGCCTTCTTGTTGGCAAGGGCCGTCCTGGTCATTTGACTGGAGAAGACGACGGCGCCATTTTCCTGCAGGGTCTCGGTCAGCACGGTCAGTTCCTCTCGGGAGAAGTGGACCTGCCGCTTGCGATCACACGCTTTCTTGGCTACCTTTCCCATATTTATTTTTTGAACTGGGGTTGCTAACGGGTTGGGATGTGTGTCAGGGTCGGATTTTTAATGGTTGTGTTGGGATTCGGATTTTATAGTTGTGCGGCGTGCTGTTTCCCGTTCCGGCCACATGCTTTTACTTCCGTTTCCGTATATTTACGGTGCCCGTAATTTGCGGTGCCCGCTCATTACGGTGCCCGCTCATTACGGTGACCGCTAAGATGGGTGGCGGTATTGCACCTGGTGCAGCGTACGGCGGCGGTAAGGGCCGTTTTGGGGTCATTTCCGCCATCGCAGCCTTTCGGATTCCGCCATGGCGTAATGCTCGTGCCCGATGGGTCGTAATTAGCCGCACTTTGCTCCTTCGTGCAATGGCGGAAACGCTATTTACGCTGTTGCGGTCCGGTCAGTCAATTTCCGCAAGGGTCGTAATGAGGGCCAATGTATGTTGCGTTTAATACATATTTTTTCTTCAAACTTCAATGTGTAGTATCATCTCATTGGTTTCATGCATATCATGATATGGGTTTTGACATTCACTGACACCCATTGGGTGTATGTGAGGGACATGTGTTCATTTGCAAACTTGCAATTGTGGTTCTATCATGTTTTTGCAATTTCTAAGTGGGTGGATGCAATACTCGGGTGGGTGTTTGGCATTTGGAGGCTGACCATAAGGGCCAGGGATCTAGATTGTGGTGACATGTTGGCTGGGGGACATGAGTGGGGGCCTGGTGGAGGCTGCCCCTGCACTGCTGGGGGGTGGGGGTGATGGGAGACATGATTGGGGGCCTGGTGGAGGATGCCCCTGCACTGCTGGGGGGTGGGGGTGATGGGAGACATGAGTGGGGGCCTGGTGGAGGCTGCCCCTGTACTGCTGGGGTGTGGGGGTGATGGGAGACATGAGTGGGGGCCTGGTGGAGGCTGCCCCTGGTGGCTGGGGGGTGGGGGTGCAGGGTGACATGAGTGGGAGCCTGGTGGAAGCTGCCCCTGCACTGCTGGGGGGTGGGGGTGATAGGGGACATGAGTGGGGGCCTGGTGGAGGCTGCCCCTGGTGGCTGGGGGGTGGGGTGGTGGTAGACATGAGTGGGGGCCTGGTGGAGGCTGCCCCTGCACTACTGGGGGTGGGGGTGATGGGAGACATGAGTGGGGGCCTGGTGGAGGCTGCCCCTGGTGGCTGGGGGTGGGGGTGCAGGGAGACATGAGTTGGATATGAGTGGGGGCCTGGTGGAAGTTGCCCCTGGTGGCTGGGGGGCAGGGGTGGTTGGAGACATGAGTGGGGGTATGGTGGAGGCTGCCCCTGCACTGCTGGGGGGTGGGGATGATAGGGGACATGAGTGGGGGCCTGGTGGAGGCTGCCCCTGGTGGCTGGGGGGTGGGGGTGACTGGGGACATGAGTGGGGGCCTGGTGGAGGCTGCCCCTGCACTGCTGGGGGTGGGGGTGATAGGGGACAAGAGTGGGGGCCTGGTGGAGGCTGCCCCTGGTGGCTGGGGGGTGGGGGTGGTGGGAGACATGAGTGGGGGCCTGGTGGAGGCTGCCCCTGCACTGCTGGGGGGTGGGGTTGATAGGGGACATGAGTGGGGGCCTCGTGGAGGCTGCCCCTGGTGGCTGGGGGGTGGGGGTGCAGGGAGACATGAGTGGGGGCCTGGTGGAGGCTGCCCCTGCACTGCTGGGGGGTGGGGGTGATAGGGGACATGAGTGGGGGCCTGGTGGAGGCTGCCCCTGGTGGCTGGGGGGTGGGGGTGGTGTTAGACATGAGTGGGGGCCTGGTGGAGGCTGCCCCTGCCTGCTGGGGGGGGGTGGGGGTGATGGGAGACATGAGTGGGGGCCTGGTGGAGGCTGCCCCTGGTGGCTGGGGGGTGGGGGTGCAGGGTGACATTAGTGGGGGCTTGATGGAGGCTGCCCCTGCACTGCTGGGGGGTGGGGGTGATGGGAGACATGAGTGGGGGCCTGGTGGAGGCTGCCCCTGGTGGCTGGGGGTGGGGGTGCAGGGAGACATGAGTTGGACATGAGTGGGGGCCTGGTGGAGGCTGCCCCTGGTGGCTGGGGGGTGGGGGTGGTGGGAGACATGAGTGGGGGCCTGGTGGAGGCTGCCCCTGCACTGCTGGGGGGTGGTGGTGATAGGGGACATGAGTGGGGGCCTGGTGGAGGCTGCCCCTGGTGGCTGGGGGGTGGGGGTGCAGGGAGACATGAGTGGGGGCCTGGTGGAGGCTGCCCCTGCACTGCTGGGGGTGGGGGTGATAGGGGACATGAGTGGGGGCCTGGTGGAGGCTGCCCCTGGTGGCTGGGGGGTGGGGGTGGTGGGAGACATGAGTGGGGGCCTGGTGGAGGCTGCCCCTGCACTGCTTGGGAGTGGGGGTGATGGGAGACATGAGTGGGGGCCTGGTGGAGGCTGCCCCTGGTGGCTGGGGGGTGGCTGTGCAGGGAGACATGAGTAGGGGCCTGGTGGAGGCTGCCCCTGGTGGCTGGGGGGTGGGGGTGGTGGGAGACATGAGTGGGGGCCTGGTGGAGGCTGCCCCTGCACTGCTGGGGGTGGGGGTGATGGGAGACATGAGTGGGGGCCTGGTGGAGGCTGCCCCTGGTGGCTGGGGGGGTGGGGGTGGTGGGAGACATGAGTGGGGGCCTGGTGGAGGCTGCCCCTGCACTCCTGGGGGGTGGGGGTGATGGGAGACATGAGTGGGGGCCTGGTGGAGGTTGCCCCTGGTGGCTTGGGGGTGGGGGTGCAGGGAGACATGAGTTGGACATGAGTGGGGGCCTGGTGGAGGCTGCCCCTGGTGGCGGGGGGGTGGGGGTGGTGGGAGACATGAGTGGGGGCCTGGTGGAGGCTGCCCCTGCACTGCTGGGGGTGGGGGTGATGGGAGACATGAGTGGGGGCCTGGTGGAGGCTGCCCATGGTGGCTGGGGGATGGGGGTGGTGGGAGACATTAGTGGTGGCCTGGTGGAGGCTGCCCCTGCACTGCTGGGGGGTGGGGATGATGGGAGACATGAGTGGGGGCCTGGTGGAGGCTGCCCCTGGTGGCTGGGGGGTGGGGGAGCAGGGAGACATGAGTTGGACATGAGTGGGGGCCTGGTGGAGGCTGCCCCTGGTGGCTGGGGGGTGGGGGTGGTGGGAGACATGAGTGGGGGCCTGGTGGAGGCTGCCCCTGCACTGCTGGGGGGTGGTGGTGATAGGGGACATGAGTGGGGGCCTGGTGGAGGCTGCCCCTGGTGGCTGGGGGGTGGGGGTGCAGGGAGACATGAGGGGGGGCCTGGTGGAGGCTGCCCCTGCACTGCTGGGGGTGGGGGTGATAGGGGACATGAGTGGGGGCCTGGTGGAGGCTGCCTCTGGTGGCTGGGGGATGGCTGTGCAGGGAGACATGAGTGGGGGCCTGGTGGAGGTTGCCCCTGGTGGCTGGGGGGTGGGGGTGGTGGGAGACATGAGTGGGGGCCTGGTGAAGGCTGCCCCTGCACTGCTGGGGGTGGGGTGATGGGAGACATGAGTGGGGGCCTGGTGGAGGCTGCCCCTGGTGGCTAGGGGGTGGGGGTGATGGGAGACATGAGTGGGGGCCTGGTGGAGGCTGCCCCTTCACTGCTGGGGGTGGGGTGAAGGGAGACATGAGTGGGGGCCTGGTGGAGGCTGCCCATGGTGGCTTGGGGGTGGGGGTGCAGGGAGATATGAGTTGGACATGAGTGGGGGCCTGGTGGAGGCTGCCCCTGGTGGCTGGGGGGTGGGGGTGGTGGGAGACATGAGTGGGGACCTGGTGGAGGCTGCCCCTGCACTGCTGGGGGTGGGGTGATGGGAGACATGAGTGGGGGCCTGGTGGAGGTCGCCCCTGGTGGCTGGGGGGTGGGGGTGGTGGGAGACATGAGTGGGGGCCTGGTGGAGGCTGCCCCTGCACTGCTGGGGGTGGGGTGATGGGAGACATGAGTGGGGGCCTGGTGGAGGCTGCCCCTGCACTGCTGGGGGGTGGGGGTGATGGGAGACATGAGTGGGGGCCTGGTGGAGGCTGCCCATGCACTGCTGGGGTGTGGGGGTGATGGGAGACATGAGTGGGGGCCTGGTGGCGGCTGCCCCTGCACTGCTGGGGGATGTGGGTGATGGGAGACATGAGTGGAGGCCTGGTGGAGGCTGCCCCTGGTGGATGGGGGGTGGGGGTGATGGGAGACATGAGTGGGGGCCTGGTGGAGGCTGCCCCTGGTGCCTGGGGGGTGGGGGTGATAGGGGACATGAGTGGGGGCCTGGTGGAGGCTGCCCCTGCACTGCTGGGGGGTGGGGGTAATAGGGGACATGAGTGGGGGCCTGGTAGAGGCTGCCCCTGCACTGCTGGGGGGTGGGGGTGATGGGAGACATGAGTGGGGCCTGGTGGAGGCTGCCCCTGCACTGCTGGGGGGTGGGGGTGATGGGAGACATGAGTGGGGGCCTGGTGGAGGCTGCACCTGCACTGCTGGGGGGTGGGGGTGATAGGGGACATGAGTGGGGGCCTGGTGGATGCTGCCCCTGGTGGCTGGGGGGTGGGGGTTGTGGGAGACATGAGTGGGGGCCTGGTGGAGGCTGCCCCTGCACTGCTGGGGGGTGGGGTGATAGGGGACATGAGTGGGGGCCTGGTGGAGGCTGCCCCTGGTGGCTGGGGGTGGGGGTGCAGGGAGACATGAGTGGGGGCATGGTGGAGGCTGCCCCTGCACTGCTGGGGGGTGGGGGTGATAGGGGACATGAGTGGGGGCCTGGTGGAGGCTGCCCCTGGTGGCTGGGGGGTGGGGGTGGTGGGAGACATGAGTGGGGGCCTGGTGGAGGCTGCCCCTGCACTGCTGGGGGCTGGGGGTGATGGGAGACATGAGAGGGGGCCTGGTGGAGGCTGCCCCTGGTGGCTGGGGGGTGGGGGTGCAGGGAGACATGAGTGGGGGCCTGTTGGAGGCTGCCCCTGCACTGCTGGGGGGTGGGGGTGATAGCGGACATGAGTGGGAGCCTGGAGGAGGCTGCCCCTGGTGGCTGGGGGGTTGGGGTGGTGGGCTCGACATGAATGGGGGCCTGGTGGAGGCTGCCCCTGCACTGCTGGGGGGTGGGGGTGATGGGAGACATGAGTGGGGGCCTGGTAGAGGCTGCCCCTGGTGGCTGGGGGGTGGGGGTGCAGGGAGACATGAGTTGGACATGAGTGGGGGCCTGGTGGAGGCTGCCCCTGGTGGCTGGGGGGTGGGGGTGGTGGGAGACATGAGTGGGGGCCTGGTGGAGGCTTCCCCTGCACTTCTGGGGGGTGGGGGTGATAGGGGACATGAGTGGGGGCCTGGTGGAGGCTGCCCCTGGTGGCTGGGGGGTGGGGGTGCAGGGAGACATGAGTGGGGGCCTGGTGGAGGCTGCCCCTGCACTGATGGGGGGTGGGGGTGATAGGGGACATAAGTGGGGGCCTAGTGGAGGCTGCTCCTAGTGGCTGAGGGGTGGGGGTGGTGGGAGACATGAGTGGGGGCCTGGTGGAGGCTGCCCCTGCACTGCTGGGGGGTGGGGGTGATGGGAGACATGAGTGGGGGCCTGGTGGAGGCTGCCCCTGGTGGCTGGGGGGTGGGGGTGCAGGGAGCCATGAGTGGGGGCCTGGTGGAGGCTGTCCCTGCACTGCTGGGGGGTGGGGGTGATAGGGGACATGAGTGGGGGCCTGGTGGAGGCTGCCCCTGGTGGCTGGGGGGTGGGGGTGGTGGGAGCCATGAGTGGGGGCCTGGTGGAGGCTGCCCCTGCACTGCTGGGGGGTGGGGTGATGGGAGACATGAGCGGGGGCCTGGTGGAGGCTGCCCCTGGTGGCTGGGGGGTGGGGGGCAGGGAGACATGAGTTGGACATGAGTTGGGGCCTGGTGGAGGCTGCCCCTGGTGGCTGGGGAGTGGGGGTGGTGGGAGACATGAGTGGGGGCCTGGTGGAGGCTGCCCCTGCACTGCTGGGGGGTGGGGGTGATAGGGGACAGGGGTGGGGGCCTGGTGGAGGCTGCCCCTGGTGGCTGGGGGGCAGGGGTGCAGGGAGACATGAGTGGGGGCCTGGTGGAGGCTGCCCCTGCACTGCTGGGTGGGTGGGGGTGATAGTGGACATGAGTGGGGGCCTGGTGGAGGCTGCCCCTGGTGGCTGGGGCGTGGGGGTGGTGGGAGACATGAGTGGGGGCCTGGTGGAGGCTGCCCCTGGTGGCTGGGGGGAGGGGGTGGTGGGAGACATGAGTGGGGTCCTGGTGGAGGCTGCCCCTCGTGGCTGGGGGTAGTGGGGGACATGAGTGGGGGCCTGGTGGAGGCTGCCCCTGGTGGCTGGGGGGTGGGGTGCAGGGAGACATGAGTGGGGGCCTGGTGGAGGCTGCCCCTGGTTGCTGGGGGGTGGGGGTGGTGGGAGACATGAGTGGGGGCCTGGTGGAGGCTGCCCCTGCACTGCTGGGGGGTGGGGGTGATGGGAGACATGAATGGGGGCCTGGTGGAGGCTGCCCCTGGTGGCTGGGGGGTGGGGGTGATGGGAGACATGAATGGGGGCCTGGTGGAGGCTGCCCCTGGTGGCTGGGGGGTGGGGTGCAGGGAGACATGAGTTGGACATGAGTGGGGGCCTGGTGGAGGCTGCCCCTGGTGGCTGGGGGTGGGGGTGGTGGGAGACATGAGTGGGGGCCTGGTGGAGGCTGTCCCTGCACTGCTGGGGGGTGGGGGTGATGGGAGACATGAGTGGGGGCCTGGTGGAGGCTGCTCCTGCACTGCTGGGGGGTGGGGGTGATGGGAGACATGAGTGGGGGCCTGGTGGAGGCTGCCCCTGCACTGCTGGGGGGTGGGGGTGATGCGAGACATGTGTGGGGGCTTGGTGGAGGCTGTCCCTGGTGGCTGAGGGGTGGGGGTGATGGGAGACATGAGTGGGGGCCTAGTGGAGGCTGCCCCTGGTGTCTGGGGGGTGGGGGTGATAGGGGACATGAGTGGGGGCCTGGTGGAGGCTGCCCCTGCACTGCTGGGGGTGGGGGTGATAGGGGACATGAGTGGGGGCCTGGTGGAGGCTGCCCCTGCACTGCTGGGGGGTGGGGGTGATGGGAGACATGAGTGGGGGCCGGGTGGAGGCTGCCCCTGCACTGCTGGGGGGTGGGGTGATGGGAGACATGAGTGGGGGCCTGGTGGAGGCTGCCCCCACACTGCTGGGGGGTGGGGGTGATAGGGGACATGAGTGGGGGCCTGGTGGAGGCTGCCCCTGGTGGCTGGGGGGTGGGGGTGGTGGGAGACATGAGTGGGGGCCTGGTGGAGGCTGCCCCTGCACTGCTGGGGGGTGGGGATGATAGGGGACATGAGTGGGGGCCTGGTGGAGGCTGCCCCTGGTGGCTGGGGGGTGGGGGTGTTAGGGGACATGAGTGGGGGCCTGGTGGAGGCTGCCCCTTCACTGCTGGGGGGTGGGGGTGATAGGGGACAAGAGTGGGGGCCTGGTGGAGGCTGCCCCTGGTGGCTGGGTGGTGGGGGTGGTGGGAGACATGAGTGGGGGCCTGGTGGAGGCTGCCCCTGCACTGCTGGGGGGTGGGGTTGAAAGGGGACATGAGTGGGGGCCTGGTGGAGGCTGCCCCTGGTGGCTGGGGGGTGGGGGTGGTGGGAGACATGAGTGGGGGCCTGGTGGAGGCTGCCCCTGCACTGCTGGGGGGTGGGGGTGATGGGAGACATGAGTGGGGGCCTGGTGGAGGCTGCCCCTGGTGGCTGGGGGGTGGGGGTGCAGGGAGACATGAGTGGGGGCCTGGTGGAGGCTGCCCCTGGTGGCTTGGGTGGGGGTGATGGGAGACATGGGTGGGGGCCTGGTGGAGGCTGCCCCTGGTGGCTGCGGGAGCAGGGGGACATGCGTTGGTGGCCAGTACTGCAAGGTGACATGTGGGTTGGCTGGGGGCATGGCCATGGTGGATGGGGTGCCTGCAGGACATGTGCAGGGTAGGCCCCTGTGGTGTGGGCCACCTGCAGGGACCGTGGAGGTTGTAGAGGGAACACCTGGGAGGACCCACACGTGCAATTCACGTGTGGTGCTCCCCGCACACCCCTGTAATACACGTACCCTGATGGAATCGCGTGTGATACTTCCTGCGCACCCCTGAAATACACGTACCCTGCTGCTTTTGCATGTGATACTTCCCGCGCACCCCTGGAATACACGTACCCTGATGGAATCGCGTGTGATACTTCCCGCGCACCCCTGAAATACACGTACCCTGCTGATTTTGCGTGTGATATTTCCCGCGCACCCCTGAAATACACGTACCCTGCTGCTTTTGCTTGTGATACTTCCCGTGCACCCCTGGAATACACGTACCCTGCTGCTTTTGCGTGTGATACTTCCCGTGCACCCCTGGTATACACGTACCCTGCTGTTTTTGTGTGTGATACTTCCCGCGCACCCCTGGAATACACGTACCCTGATGGAATTGCGTGTGATACTTCCCGCACACCCCTGAGATACACGTACCATGCTGCTTTTGCGTGTGATACTTCCCGCGCACCCCTGAAATACACGTACCATGCTGTTTTTGCGTGTGTTATTTCCCACGCACCCCTGATGCACACGTACACAGGACTTTCGCGTGTGGAACTTCCCACGAACCACTGAAATACACGTTCCCCGCTTGGCGTTTGCTGTTTGCCAGCCCTGTGAACTGGTCCAGGGTTAACGCAGCCCTTTGCGATTATTTGGGGATTTTGAAGGCTTTTCCTTGCGCGAGGGTGTTCTTGGGGGCGTAACTGGCGCTGCTGCAGGGTCGCTGCGCCATGCTGCGCCAAGGCTGGTTTTGGATGCGAAAATCCATGAATACGATGTGCGCGGAAATCGATTTTAGCGCACGCGGCTGGCGCAGACATTCGCACAGGCACGCTGTGCGCCAGCCGCGTGTGACACTTTTGTGCGAAATTCCATGAATTACCCTGAAAATAGGAAAAAAACTAAAAAACGAATACCAAAAAAGTTCCTTTTTGTAATATTTCTGTTACATGTTTTATCTTTATGTTTGTTCTTTCCCTGTTCCACCCCCCTCTTTCCATCCCCTAAAACAGCCTTTTTAAGAGCTGCCCTCTAAGTCATAAAAAAATATTAAATGAAACACAGATTGCAAAAAATATATCACAACATCTTATGTAATATATTCTATGCAGTTTGAGTTATTGAAATGTATTTTTCAAATTATTATTCATAGATGCAGCTATAATGTGCCTTGACCTTTTTTTGACATGGTTAAAATAACCATAGTCCCATTGATCTGACCACAGTCATGCCTACAAGTGTGCCATGAAGATAGCTGTGATTGGCGGTTTTATTGCCATGGATACATCCTGGAGTTGTTGCTGCATTTAACTGTTCCTCCAAATCTCGGCATCCCATTGGCTGCTGCGGTAGCTGCGTTTATGAATGTATGTTTAAAAAACAACAACATTATTTACATATGTATATGGTTAAGTTGCTCAACCCATAGGATGAGCACTTTTGGGCTGGCTTATAACCTCGCCCACCCTGGATGAATCCTCACAAAACTTTGCAAAACAAGTAAATCGATACTGCGAAAGATTGCTGAGGTTTCGTCAAGGGGGGGGGGCAAAGTTATAGGCAGATCCCCAAATCTGTGCTTTTTCCCATAGACGCAATGGAAAACAAATCTGCTCATGTCTAAAGTCCAAACTGCTGCACAGATTGTCACCAAATTTGCGCCATTAGCGGTGGCTTGATCCCAAAAGCGTGATTTTGTAAATTTGCTGTAAATCCGTCCAGTAGTTCTTTTTAAAACAAACAAAAAGAAGGCCCAAAAAAATTTGTGATATCTAAGTTTGGTCTGCGAACAGACTTCCCTCTTCGGCCCACGGACGGGTGTTCGATTGGCTGAGGGACAGATGTGATGTTCACGGACATTAGACGCAGTCGCTGATTGGATGTTGAAGAGAGTGAGGCATGTCAGATTTTTGGAGATGCCTGCGATGTTGGATTCATGGACTTCCGCCGCTGTCTATGGACATCGCGTTAAAAACATATAAAAAAAGACAACATTGGACTTGTCAAACTAATGAAACAATATCTGAGGAGGTGTGGGGTGATGAGGATGGCATGGGACATGGCCTTCAAAAGCCAAAAAGGGCAGTGTTTCTTCTCCTATGTCTGTGAACAGCCTGGGGCAGTCCTGTGGTGACTGCAAACGTCTCGCGGATATAATTTCGATTGCAGGGGAATTGGCGTGAGTTTCATTAGTTCACTGTGTATGATACATACTTGTTATGCAGTTAATGTTTTGTTGTCAGTGTCTAGATTCTGGGGGGTTTGGCTGCAGGCCTTTCCCACCAGAATATGTGCACGGGGGACAATGACTACAGTGGTAGTATGTGTATTGTAATTATAGGTAATGTAGTAGGAGTAAGACCAGAATGATCCGAGTGGCAATATGTGTAAAGTAATTGTCCTTAATGTAGTGGGAGTATAAAGTGTTTGTAATATGAGGTATTTCGAAATTGATTCATTGGTAAAATAAAAAAACTATACTGGATAAAAAATAAAAATAAACTACATACACATATTACAAATAGTTGCAGGTAAACAGTTGTGAGACACTTCTGTAAGTGCAGTAAACATTCAGACATATAAGCGTATTGTTACATATTGGTGTGCAATGAGACATGCATTGGTCTATGGCACTTGCCTTACCCTTACAAACCCTCCGTCAAGTATTAATGGCAGTTTGCACCTGTGATCGTGTGATTGCAAGGGGGCATGGTGGATGGAGACGCTGAAGGTGTGGTACACCATGTGCACCAAAAAGGTTATCTTATGCACTGTGACGATTGTTGAAATGGACACTGCACTGCTGGTGTCAGCAGACTCTTCTTTGAAGACTGTGTTCCTCCAATGAAAATATAGTAGTATGAGTCCATTGAATGTTGTCCTACTGCGCTTACCCCATAGGCTGAGGAGCAGGGATGGCCCCCTGGGCATCTTGTGTTATTACTCCCTACTCCCAACCTTGTTGGGATGCTTATCCAACGACTACTGACACATTGTAAGTAATGTTGGCAATAAAAGGCTGCAGATTTTACTGTACGATTACATATATCATAATAACATTTTATTTATAACATTTTGCATTAAAAATATGATAAGTCCTTTTGGGCACAAGGGCCAGTGGGTATCTCCTTGACACATGCCTCCTTCATTTCGCACAACTGTGTGACAAGGTGTGTTGTACTGTTATTCTTTATGTGTCCACCTTTCTCTTTTTTAATTCTTATTTTTCCAGGTGGGTAGGTTGGGTGAAAGTCTACTGCGGTTGCAGAACGGTTCCTCCATTCAGAGTTATGTGCAAATTGGAGACCCTTGCTGGCAGTGCTCCCTTTATTTCCTTTTGTGCCCTTAGGCCATTTGTTTAGTGGTGGCCTTGCAGCCATTGCCAGCCGGCTGGCACCTAAAAATGTTGCTGCACATCCTCCCCCTCCTTTCTTGTTCTGCAGAGTGACACCTGGGTCATTTCAGCATCATGGGGTGAGATCATAACTTGCCTTTTGGTTCCCCCGGTGGTCCCCTTTTACTAGTGTGGCTAAAGGAAAGGAGGAGGAGGATAAGAAAATTGGAACTGAGGTGGGAAAAGGTGGGATAACAACCACTGTTGGTGCTGTGTACTTATTGTGTTCTACTAATATTGTACAGCTTCAGCGCCACTGCACTCACCCTACGGGTCCCTGCAACCTGTTCCTGCGCCTTCTAGGTACATATGGTGCCCTTATTTCGTTGCACTGGCCCTTGTTATAGTCTTCCTCTTGCTTTGACCTAGAAGCTGAATGTGTGTAGAGCAATGGTACATTGTAGGCAGCCTCTGTGGTTGCTTTAAGGCTGAAGTTGAAGATCTTTGTATTATCGACAAGGCTGCCCCGCCCGTGGAAACACTATCTGCAGCTCTTTCTGACAAACTACTTTTCTTCACTATACATTCGATGTTGCTGCTACAATTGTGTGCTAGGGAAAGGCTTCTTATAGCTCAGAGCAGGGTGCACATTACTATGGACATATGGGGAAATACGTGCCTGTGTGCAACGCAGATAAGGTTATTTTTGAAAGAAACATGCAATTGTATTGTAAACAAGCCCATTGATACCAGTAAAATGGAAGTAAACATCGTGATATGTAGTTTACTTGAAATATTTAGTTGTTTTTCTACTACACTGTTTGCAAGTAATCGTGTTAATTGATGCGGCATGTGTTTCCAGAAACGAAACTGACTCGGGCATGCTGTGAATGCTACATGAAGGTTGGCATTGTTATGTGTCCTTCAAAACAGTGGACTAAGAATTTGTATGAGTAAATGTGTCGACAATCCACAAAGAAAGGATAAGATTCACTGTATTAAAAGCAGACATCGGAAAGTAAGGTTTCTGTTTCAGAAAAATGTGTTGTGAAGAGGTTTGTCCTGTACAACATTAGAAAAATGGATTCGCAAAACACAAAGTAGGCACATTTTAAGCTATTGAACTGTGGAAAGTGTACTGTCTGCATTAATGGCTATGACACATTAATGTTGAATTTGCCACAAAGAGTAGGCATAATACATGTTACAAGAAACCTTAATTCATAGCCAAAATATGAATATATTTGTATATTGAATTGTAAAGTGTTTACTGAAATATGGTTTTCTGTTATCTATTTCACATAATTATATACTCCCTCTCGATGCGTGTCATAGGTTCAGTCAACTGGCCGATGGATTTTTTAACAGTGTTTGGACAATAATTATCAACAACGGATCTATTATAAATATTGTGTGGGATGACGGCCAGACAACAAGTTTATCTTTTGCTGTTGCAGTAACAAGAAGCAACATGATGACATATAGGTTCTATACAAGTGCAGATGTGAAAGTATTGCATTTATTTCAATTTCAAAGCAGTAATTTGTCCTGCTTATGGAAAATAATTTTTGGTGGAGAACACAAAGACTTACGTTGTTGGATCGATTATCGGATTTGGGAGTAGAAGATTGCAGTTGTGAGTTTCAGTGAAAATCTGAACGCTGCAACGTTTGCTAGCAATGAGCTGTGTTTGAAAAAGTTAACAAACTTTTTGCGTACTTAAGCAAATGTTTTCATCTTTGTGTCAAAGTATTTTTTACTGTCCCCACTATTGTTGTTTTCTTCAAGATAAAATGTTTCTATCATTTCTGTAAAAAAAGACCAAAGTTTTGGATGTTTGTGTTTATGTTTCTTATTCTGCATAACATAACTTTACGTCATTAGTTATGGCTCTGTACGTTTGGATACGCTGCACACTAACATCGTTGAAGTAGGTGGAGCTCATTCTGAGCATTTGCTGAGGTTAGCATTAGGGGCGGGAAAATGTAATCAGTGTCCCGCGGCTCGTTGAAGTTCAGCCGATAGAATCTTATTGAATTTATCTACCTTATTGAACATACAAAGTAGATGAATTCTATAAGATTACATTTTTAGTTCTATTTTTTAACTATGAGAGGTGGTTCCTACCAGAACGTTTCTTTTTAAAACATATTTTTTTCCAGGAAAGGTGCAATGTAAATTGGAGCGGGATATGAGGGAATATGGACCAGGCAGTAATATGGAGAGGCAGGTGGACAGGGGAAGAAATTGCATGCATGTTACATCTTAAGTAGGGAGTGGGCAGTGATTTTCATTCTCTTTGATTACAGCTTCAAAAGCACTTTGAAATTCCTCCCCCTTCAGAGTGGTGTGTTGCAGTATATATAAGAGGACTGTTGGTTTAGAAATATATGGATCAACAGGATTAGTGCTTGCAAGGTAACTAGTTTAATGTTGTGTCCCACAGAACTAGGCTGTGTGATTATAGTACTGGTTGACAAAGATGAGATGGAGAAAGACCGGCTACTACTTGCTAAGAAAGGAACAGCCTTTCTGGGAGCATTGCGGTGGTTGGATTGGGTGTGGCGATGCATGGATGTGGTCCCGTAGGAGTACTGTCAGGGTCGACTGCGACTAAGTATAACGGTGCACTCAGTGCATTTCGCTTTTGTAGCGTAAGCCTTTGGTGTGTCTTTACAGTGGTAAAGAACTGCCACACCCATGATTTGCTCTTGGTGCTAGAGGCAGTCACATCCTCTACCTCCTTTTCTTTGTCCTCTTCTTTATCTTTGGAAGTGCTGCACTTTTTTGTTGTGGCCATCCTCCTGCTGGTAGTGGTGATGGTGGCTCTTGGGGAGGAGGGATGGCACCAGATGATGACAGAGGGAGCTGTGCAAGGGTAACCTTTGATCTTGGAAGTTGCTAGATCAGTAGGAAGTGCAGTTACGAACTGTCCACAAAGCACAGACCCAACCATAACGTCGAAACTTGATGAATGCAAAAACAGTGGAAAAACATGCAAAAGGTGTATAGAAGTGTTCAGAATTGTGCTAGAAGGTGGGAAATGGCAAATATTTAAGGTTTAACTGTACATTGGACAAACACGTTGCTATATTGGGGTAAGTTGTAGTGAAGTTAGCATGCGCTGGTAAAAACACTGAAAACACTTTGTTAAAGGGGCGTTATGGATAAGTTGCACTAACAAAAACCTATGAAATTCACTTGAGACCAAACTCTAAAGAAAGTACTTTAACAACATACAAGATGGCTAATGTCTAGAAATATAACACATTTTAAATGTGTATATGCTGACTGTCATTGAATAAAACTGCCTGACATAGATATGTCAGTGAACAAATACAAGTGGCCCAGATATGTGATGTCATCAATGACATTTGTGATGCCATCTTTGATCTCCTGGGTGTTAGGCTTTGCAATGCACGGTAGTGCTGCGAGTTATGGTTGTTTAGCTTATCATAACTTGCACATTTCTGAGGTTTTCAGTTTTACTTGTAACCATAACGTCCCTCTAATGTTTTTTCATTGATTTTTATATGTTTTTGTTAGTGCAACTTAACCATGATGTCCCTTTAACAAAGTTTTGTTCAGTGAATATATATATATATATATATATATATATAGCGAAGGTGAGTCAGACTATGATGTAAAATAAAAAAAAGAATATAAATTTGCCAGTTATGGTAAACTATGCAAACATATCCACTACACTGCCATGCACTACTAACACTAACAACCAAAGGTGACATCACAAATGACATACTCAATGACATCACTGATGACATCACATATCTGGGGTAGTTGTTTTTTTCAGTGACAGTATTCATTTTAAGCCGAGGACGTCATGTGGTTATTATACTACATTGAAACCATGATACACATACAATAAAGATACTGTGCATGTAGAGCTTGTGCTATATTCTGAAGTTACTTTCCCTAAGGTTTACCCTGAGGTCATAATGCCCATACATAGAACAAGAAGCAGGTCCCATCAAGATAATACATTTCTCAGGAATGTGATATACTTCGACTTATCTTTGTACTACCTAAACATACCATTTTAAGATTACTTTAGTTCAATGATCCATACTACATTCATTGTTTCTCTTTATGAAATATTTGATTGCTGTATTCATAAAAAAAGTCACTACAATGTTTCTTTTTCAATAAGCACCTTTTATGTGACATGAAGTAGTTTATTACAAGGCTTCTGGTCACCTTCGATATGGTGTAAATGAGACTGTAAGCGGTAACCTTTATACCGACTTTACATTTGCATTGTTACACAGTAGTAATATCATATGTGATGTCATCCGTGATGTCATTTGTGATATCATCTTTGATGTCCTAGGTGTTCATTTTAGCAGTGCATGGTGGAGACACGCCGTATGGTTGCACAGCTTACAATGACTGGCAATTTCTTTTTTTTTTTTTTTTACTTTTGACCATAGCGTCCCATTAACACAGTTTTGTTTTTCACTAATTTAGATTTTTTTTTTAGTGCATCTTAAACATATCGTCCCTTTAACAAAGTTTTTACACTGAATTGCATAGGCTTTTATTAGTGCATCTTAACCATAATGTCCCTTTAATAATGCTTTTTCAGTGAATTTCACAGGCTTTTATGAGTGAAAAGTTTTCATGATGTTACATCATTGTATATAAGCTATTGTTAATTCATCTTTTAAGATATATTAAAGAACTAGAAACCTCCTTTAACAAACATATTTTTTGCAATGCATACTGGTGTGTGTCATTGTTAAATTGTATAGGGCATGAGGCTCACCCATGATCCCAGCCCCACCAAACTACCCCTGTCATCCTCTCCACCTACCTTGCATCCTAGTTCAGTGTTCACCATACCCTCATATTGGGACCAAGGGCCAGTGCTCATCGCTTCTAATAGTCATATAACCTAGTCCCCACTTGACAAAATCATTCAAACTTTGCACAAACATTCAGGTTTGGATGTATAATAATTTTTCAGACTTTCGTGCAGATTCATCAAACAGCACTAAAGCTATAAAACATCTTAAAATGTTGAGAACCCCCGCTAATTTTGCCCCCTCTTGACTGAATCCCATCAAACTTTGCAAAATCATTCAAAACTGGTTCTAAAATATCCATCAGACAGCAACAAATTTATGAGCCGTTCCAACATTTTGGGACTTCTCTCTAATTTTGCCCCCTTTTGACCAAACAGTACCAAACTTTGCAGAACTATTTGGGGTTGTGTCTAAAACGTTATTGCAAAATTTCATGCAGTTATTTTGAGTGGTATCAAAGTTATAAGTCACCCAGAAACTGCTTTTCACTGACCCTATAATGCAGTAATATGCATGGATGTCCTCAAACTTTTGACAAGTTGGGAACATCACAGTAACGTCCCCATGAAAATATGCCCGATTTATAGCTTATTATGGCTATATCTCATCCCATCCTCATCAGCCCTCACCTCCCCAGACAGACATTGTTTCATTAGTTTGACAAGTGTAATGTGTTTTTTTATTATGTTTTTACCACATCGTTTGTGGACTATGGGTGATGCCGCAAATACAACATGGCATCTGTTTCAAAGGTTTTGACTAACCTCACATTTTTAATTGAGCAATAAGCGGGCACATACAATGTCTGCAAACATCACGTTGCTCTCTGATTGGTCCAGAGGTTACAGTGAGCAAAAACCAGGAAAGGAGTCCACGGACCAGACGGAGCTATCGTGATTTTTTCTGGGACCTACTTTTTGGCCATTTAAAAAAAAATTATTTTGGATGGATTTACACCACATTTGCAAAAGCACACTTTTGTGAACAATCTGCCATTCCTCACGTAAGTTTGGTGCAAATCTGCTAGTGGTTTGGGCTGTAGGTGAGAGCAAATTTTTTTTTTCCATGATGTCTATGAGGATTTCAAACATTTTAGGACCCCCTATAAATTGGCCCCATTCTTGATGAAACCACACCAAACTTTGCATAATCTTTCAGAGGTGGCCACATACTTTGTTTGCAAAGTTTGGTGAGGATTTGTCAAACAGCGCAAAAGTTATAAGCTGCACAAAACGTGTTCTTTGTATGAGATAAACATCTTAACCATAACTACATAACCGCACGAGGCGTAATATATGTATAGTAAGAGCAGGTTTTACACATGTTTCTGGATTCTGCAATGGGAATGTTTGACTTTGCTGTTGCTAGCGTGATAAGTATACTGTGCATCGTGTACTATTAATAATTGTCTTTGTCATTCTCTGCTTAATGATAGGATTGAGCAAACAATTTAGAGGAAAACATTACTCACTAAAATATTGGGTGGTTCAAGATCATGCAAGCGTTCAAAATGTGTTCTATGAAATGCCGTGCACAGAAGCGAAGTCCATGTGAAGGTGGGCAGGCTGCCAACCCCCACATGTCCCTAATAATGTTCCACTGATCCGCAAGGGCTTACGCTTCTGGGTGTGCTTTGTGGCAGCCTAATCAATGCTCAAAGAAAAGCACAAAAGTCAATGGCCCTCATTACAAGTCAGGCGTTAGGGGTTTAACGGCGCCGTCGGCGCCGTTAACCCTTAACACCTGATTAAGAGGTCCCGGGTTTTAACGCCTGCTTTTTGCAGGCGTTAAAACCCATGCCGCAAAGTGACCTTGGTGCTAAGTACGGTGCCGCAATTTGCGGCACCGTACTTAGCGCCTTTCCCCATTCCCATTATGCCCTATGGGGCAAAAATGGGAATGGGGAAGGGCAAATTGTGGATGGGGAATTATCGCCCCACTCCCCTTGGAATGGGGCGGTAATTCTGCCATCCACCATGCCGGAGTCCGGCATGGACCATGGTGCTAATAGCACCATGGTCCAGCGCCGGACTTGTAATGAGGGCCAATATGTCTATTTCTAGATCAAGTGCACCCTCCCCAAACAGATGATATACATTTTTTTCAATTATCAGCATACAACCCTGATGTTCACTTTTCATCAGAAGTAGACGCATTCATGCTTGAAATAGAAGAAAATATGTTTGACTATTTCTAGAACAAGAGGCCTTCCTACCACTGTAAATTGAAAACAATATATATATATATATATATATATATATATATATATATATATATATATATATATATATATATATATTATGTTCTGTTTGCAGCACTAGATATAAAAGCAATACATTTTCTATTTCTAACAGAGTCAGACCTGCCCTGTTAGAGATATTGTCTAGAGGGAATACATCTAATTTTGTGGTATTCTATTATTGTGGTAAAATGGTGTTAGGTTTCACTGTAGTAATTCATTAGTGTCTTCCCTATCTATAAAGATAATGCTCCCCTCCAAACATACACTAATGTCTGTATTACATCCTGGGGCCTTATAAAATAAAGGTTCCTGGACTTATTACACTTGTATTTTGGCAGTGTCACTGCCTATCCCCAACAACTTATCTATGATGCTGGGCTACTGCTTTGATGGAAGATCAGTTCAGCTGTAAACATGCAAAAATGAAATACCGCACACTCGCTCACTTTCTAGCTACAGAGCCCACAATAGATCATTGTCATGAAAGCATTTACCACTCTGCACTTGACATAAGATGACCCAAATGCCATATAAATGTATAAGAACGCCGTAGTGATTTTTGCAATGTGTCTTTATCTTGACAGATAACTTACCAATGATCCACTTCAACAATTATGCATGGACACATTTGTCAGTACGAATGTGGTGAAGCAAGAAGAAAAAAAAAACAATTTTAAATGGCATAACTCAATAATAAAATTAACTGTAGTCAGCTCATCCCTGGCCTTGAATTGCAGGACTTGGCAGAAGTTACGCTTAACAAAAACTTGTAATGTCCGGACTGCAATCACTTTTGACATTAAAACATTCCACATGAAATGAGATCCCCCTTGTTAACTATGAAACTGCAAAATACAGGCATGCCCTCACTTATTGACTGGTATATTCACCTTGAATTCTGATGAGATCCTTGCTCTGCTATCTCTGGAACACCCCTCTGTTTTGGTTTGGCAGCCAAAAGCAGTGTTGCGATCTCCGCACACTCTGTCAGCCCTCTGGAATGACACAACTTATATGCCTGGATAACTCCTTCCCCAGTCTAAGGCCTGTCTCTTTCTGCCGTCACCCAGGACATTTTTGAAGCTCTGCTCTGCCAGTCTGATCCCACACCCCCTGTCTCCCTTCCTATTAACAGCTACTCCTCTCATTCAACAGGACCTGCCCCTCTGTGAACATGCCCACATCATCCGAGCTGCCTCAGTAATTTTCCTTTCAACACAATAGCCTTGCAAACATATCTGCAACAACTGCTTCCCGCGAATACAATGGTGCTTTTTCAACAGTGCATATTTCAGCCTCGCAGTTTGTACCATGCTGAAAGAAATTACACAGCCAGTAACATATATGTGCACGCTTTAACTCTATTGTAGAAAAGCATCCACATTCAATTCATCTCATCTAAATCCATTTTGCATTGATTTTTTAATGAAAGGGTACCAGTTAGGGGGAAGGGATTGTTAATTGATTAGTTCATGTTGGCATTTATGTACATAGTGCAAACTGAACAGATGATCTGTTTACCTTGAAGCAGACCGTTATGAAACATGTGCCAGTGCCAGAATGTTTGTATTTCATTACAATGTTAACCGACAATTCATGATGTTTGTATTTTCTACATTAACCCCCTACCACTATTTATTGCTTCCTCTGTGTTCCTACAGCCCACATGGGTAAAATACAGAACATCCTTATTTTCAATCTGAGAGAGCATTTTTCTAGAGGGTTGTAGAGGAGGAGTCAAAAGCCTCTACGAGAAGTCACACCCATAAGCTACCTATATGTTGGGAACCAGAAATAGTGACAAGCAAGACACCTGTAATGATGACACTATCCCAAGCAGCCTTTGAAACAAGGTATCCATTGAGAATACATTTCTTTATGAATCCACGAAGAGCTGACAGTCTCTTAGGAAAGATCCCTAAAGAGCACAAGAAGATGAACGAAAGAGCAGACTGGTGACGTCACGTGACATAAAGTGACACACTGAGAAGAGATGACAGAAGAGAAAATAAAGAGAATACATAGAATCCTGTGATGAAGTAAAGGATCAAATGACCTATGTACAAAGTGAAGATTACACTTGTGAAGAGCACAGAAGAAAATGCAAACCATTTTTTATTGTTCAGATGCTTGAAACGCAAGTAGACAAAGTAATCATAAAGGCTGGCTATATGTAGTGAATAGATTATGGCGATGCGCCAAGGTGTATATGCGTAGGAAACCTGGATGTTCCACATTGTGTTTCAGCAAACTGAGACCCCATGAACATGGAAGCTGAAATCGGGGCGCAGTTAATAAAGATAGCGGACAAGCAAAGAAGAATTCAAGAGGGCTTGTCTGGCCGAGGGTCAAAAGGCCAGTGCAACCGAGAACTGGTTGTCTAGCTTCAAAAAAACAATGGCCCTCATTACGACCCTGGCGGAGTGGGTTTACGCCAGCGTTAATCGCGGCGGACCCGTCCGCCCTACTACGAGTTCCCGTAGCGCCATGGAACGTTTTCCGCCTGGTTTTTCCGGGCGGAGAAATCCATGGCGCTACGGGACCTTGATTTTAATTACGCCACCGTATTTTGTGGTGGCGCAATTAACGCCTTCCCCACTCCCATTATACCCTATGGGGCAAAAATGGGAATGGGGAAGGGTAAAATGGGGATTGGGGATTTACCGCCCCGCCAAGGTCGGCATGGGGCGGAAAATCCGCCAACCTCCATGGCGCTATCGGCAGCTTTCCGCCGTGCTCCGCGGTGCTTTTAGCACCGCGATTTCCGCCAGGGTCGTAATGAGGGCCAATGAATGCAAAAGGCGGGCCAAACCCTGCCAAGGTACAGCAAAAGGACAATGAGTGGCGAGTTGTATTTGTTTTAAAACCATTAAAGACAGCAAGGAAGCTCGAAACGTGGTCTTCAGTCACGTGACCTAGATGAAAATAGACTTGGACAGACAGCGCTGAGGCGAGAAGATGAAAGTATACTCATACTCCCTTTTATTCCCAGGAGTTGTGCAGCGTACAAGGCCATGTTCAAAGGCCAATTGAATGACAGAAAGTAAGAGTGATGATAGATGTTGGGTAAATTGAGTGGGGAGGAATGGTCAAGCCCTACCCACCCACACATGTGGTACCAGTACCAGCTTGCGTGCTGCTAGCAAGTGGAATATTCCAGAAGGGTACAAGCGTGCCAACGAATTATAGAGGGCCACGTATCAAAGAGCCCTATAGTTTGTAAACCAATAAATCCGCCATGAATTTTATGACGATGAAGATAACTTGCACTAGAGGAGGGCTTAGTTGCCCACCTGACAATAGAGACCCTTTCACAACCCCACAACCTACACAAAGTATATGTAGATGTTTCACATAGACCTATCTCAATCCAGTTTAAGTTTTACAGTTTGCCACATAGTGTGACATCACTGATGATGAATATTTACTATATAAATGCGTTTTTATGTAAATCGGTGAGATCTTGCCCTGAGACGTCCATCGTTATCCGTTGTACTCCCTGTTTTACATAATTGTCAATAAAACAGCACACCCTGTGCCAAACTTTTTGAGTCGATCTTTTTATTGATGTTTGAGCAACTACTGTATCCCCATCCTTCTCATAAGAGCGCCACCGCGTCTTAGAGGACCATATACGGGTTCAGGGTGACAATAGTTAAATGGAAGGATGTGAGCAGGAGGGACTAACACTTGCCTTGAGGGTGTTTTGGTAGGGGTGATGGAGGGGTGGTTGAGAAAGTTCATTTGTCCCTCATTTACGTTTGAACTTTACTGAACTCTGAATTGCTGGAGAGGTGTACCACACATTTGGGTGAATAGGTTTGAGACTGGGAGGGTAGGGGATGCCTATTGAATGCTGAAATGTGATGCAAGCATGATAACTACTAAAAATAAATAGTTTGAAAGATATCTATTCTCCGAGGACGCCAAAGTTCAAATGCCATAAGACTGATTTATTTTAACGATTGAAGGTGCATTTTTTATTAAGTGAATACACATTGTGCAAAAGCGTTGCAGTGGACCGGCTAAAACAAATTTTGTGAAAGTAGGTATGTCTCTCAGAACAAAATGAGTGTTTCACAACAGTGCCCTTCGTTCCTGGGACCTGATTTGCAAAGCGTTTCTTTTTTTTCTTCCCCACTGGGATTGTGCCATTGTAAGAGGCTTTTGTGAATCAGGCCCCAATTTATGTGAGCTGTCCAATGGGTAATGCATTATTCCCCATGCATCATTCAAGCAGTGGTATGTTTTCTCCCTTAAGCATGACTTTCCATGGCAGTGTTTCTATATAGGACTAAAATCGTTCTAACAACTACAATTTTTATATGTAATGAGATTTGATCGATTACTGCTCTCAAAGCGTAGCTGCCTTTCATGCAGACTATAACCCCAGTGTTGCAGCTGGGTTAGTTCACAACAGATTATGATCAAAATGCTCATACGCAGAGAAAATATAGACCTGTCTGTAAACTGTATTTGATGAAATCCAATTACTAGTCAAAATGCTGTATTTATAAATCCTACTGACAGAGTCATGTTATTGACTTGTAACAATTATGGGCATGTGTGAGTAATATGAGGATGTCAGTAGTAACTGAACTGACGTGGGGGGTGCATGGATCAGTAATATCAATTGGAGCTGAAAGAATGCATCTTGTTTTGCTTACAATACGAATATCGAAGCCTCTGAAAAACATGCGATCATCCGAGAGATTGTAAAATAACATTGTGAAGATTAATTAGACCAACCTTATCCAAATTGGAAGATTTGTTTCAAGATGTCTTCAGATCGAAAAAAAACCCAAACAACTATAACGTTAAATGCCATGATAATGGCTCAGGAATATGCACGGTATTTATTGAGCATTGGCTGGCTTCAGATGATTTGCAGAGAGAGCGAGGGAGAGAACAATTTCTAAATTACACAGAGAACTAGAGTGTATGTGTGAATGTGTGTGTATGTGTGCGTGAGAGAGAGAGAGAGGTTGCGAAAGTTACAGAGAGATAGAGATAGCTAGAGAAAGAGAGAAAAAAACCCTAGATCATCATCACACTTATCCTCTTTACATTTGACATGTAGCCCCGAACACCCCCTCCTCAAATATCCTAATATAGCCATCCACAAAGACACAGGCAATACTGAGTAATACCTTCAAAAAAAAGTATTGGATGTCAACTGCCTACTTCAAACGTAAACTGCCTACAGCTGAATTCATCCTCATCAACTCCTGCCCCTGCTAAACAAACACTCATCCAGCGATGGCTCATTGTGGTGAACCAAAATAATTTGATCCACAACTTTTGTATTCAGCAAAATCCGTAGGCTTCATCATTGAGAGCAGCCTGTTCTTTCAGAAACACATTACGCAGAAGGCCCAAAACGGCATTGTTACAGGTCTTTACCCTTTGCAAAATCAAACCCTTCACCTGGTGGCTCCACGACATCTGGACCATAGTGCAGGTCCTGGTGGTCTTACACACTTTGATGGTGGATACACCCTCCTGGCCATGCACCCAGCTGTTCACCTGGCTCCCCTAAAAGCAGTCTGCTATGCTGCAGTATGTATTATTATGGATGTGTGGATATATGATCACCTGAACCCTATGCAAACTACACTGGTTTGCTCCCTAGAATACAGGTGGAGACAAGTGGAACACTTTCCTTGCACGTCAAATCCACCAACTGACCCAAATCACAATTTGCCTGCAAACAGAGGATCCACATACAATTCCCTCTTGTCATGCACCCACCCTTGGGATCTCTATTCCGATATCAGTACAGATTGCCCCCACAATTCTCCATTTGCTCAAAGATCTCAAAAAATGGCCGTTTCAAAAATACCTGACCATGGACCAATCCCTATGGTTGAACATACCGGTGCGCAGACTAGAACCCACAGTACTCCACTACTGTTATAGACACCAACCCAAAAGCTGGCTACCCGCGCCCCATACAGTGCTCTGCTGCTCTGGAGCTAGGTCTGCCCTTTAAACAATAAAATAAAATATAATGAAAGGCTCGATGGTAGTATGACATTCTGGTATGCATGCTTTCTAGGATTAAAAAACAGTAGGAAAAAAAACACGAGCTGAACAAATCTATCCTGTATCAGAAGGAAAATTTCATAAAGGTCTATAGGCACCAACGTGCGTCCTAAGTGCCTAAAAAGAGATCTGTCCTTGCAGAATTGTGAGGAGCCAGAGCGGCTGTTTGTTCCTTGTTGAGGGCACCATTAGAAGTTTGGGTATGCGGGAGAACCTCTCTCAGTGATATTAAATCAATAAATAATAATACACAGTGCAATATACAGCGATACTGTGAAGTTAAAATTTGACTTTTTGAATATTTTGTGGCATGGTATGCACAGCATGCATGACTTCCCGTTTTACAGCTCCAACTGTGCCATAGTAGCCGCCCCACTAGCTCAGTCTCACTGATCACCGCTGAATAAAAACTCAAGAAGAATAGTCCCAAGAGACAGAAAATGTGTTTAAAACAGTCTCAGGAATACCTCATTCAAATGACATAGCAAGTGACTTAGGATACTACATAGTGTGCTGATGTTTCTGCATCTATTGAGCTTGACCAATGCAAAGGCAATGACAGCAAAATTCAGCCAAAGCAACATGGGAATTGTTCAGTGAGATTACTGATGTACTCATGGAAACAATAAGGTTGTATCTGGGCACTTGCCGGCATCTCTGAAAGGACACCACAGGACATATGCTGTCAAAAAAAATTAATGGCAAGCTCAGGAGTGAGAGTAGACCTTGGTGGAGGATTACATCATTCAGTGGGCATCAAAGAAAATTGAGAATGTAATTAAAACATAGATACTGTCTCCCATACTGTTGAAATGCAGAGCAATTCATATTCGATTATACACCCAATGTTCCTTAATACAGGAATTGCACATCAAATATATGACATGAATATTAAAATAAAAAACACATGGCATCCCATGCTGTTTAAATTAAGAATAAAATGCAACTTTTGAAATGTAATGTGACAATGCAGATGGTTACTATCAGTATGAAATTTCAGACCTGAAGAGATGAGAAAGTACAGGCAAGTAAGTATTGAGGACCTGGAACCAATCACTGAATTGCAACCTATTTGTTCTCGTGATTCAAAGAAATCAGAAGAGAACAAGCCTGCCAAATGTGTGCAGGTGGAAATATTCATAAATATTCATAAATATTGGAAAATCTGAGATATAAGGCCAAGTCCCTTTCCATTGAGAGGATCAAATGTGAAGGCCTTGCACAATCATCTATTATTCACTAAGTCCTATATCAAAGAAAGGATCCTGATGCTTGATCAAGGATAGCTCTCACAATGACATGACAAGGTCATGTCCCAGATTGTCTTGCCACAGCATGTGAACCAGCTTTTAGACACTGGGCATTCAGGTGCATGGTTCCTGAGTTTGAAGTGTAACATGGATACACTATTATAGTTCAACTATGGGAGATTGCAACCTAGGCATACATGTTCTTACAACAATTTCTGAGATGAATGGTGTAAGAATGTCTGACTGACCTGAAGATTTGAACAGCTTCTCCTGCCTATGAGAACAATGTTGAAAGACATTAACTTGACACATGGTAATTGTGGAGACGTTACACCAAGAGTAATTGAATACATAGTGAATGACAAAAATGAATGTGGTGGCCAGGTTGGGCTAGCAGGATTTGTTAAGCCATCTTGCCGTAATGGTGCAGAGGAGCAGCATATATTAGTGGTTAGTGGGAAAAAATGCAAAGGAAACTGGGGATCGGTGTACTGGTTTAGATATGTGTGGGCTTCAGGCAGCAAGGTTTGGATGTTTGATGCAGGTTCAGAGGAAAAGGGAGGGGCCATCGGAAAGTGATACATACGTTGACAAGCTTGAATGGTCAAAAGTAATTGACAGAACATGAGAACATGTGTATTGAACAAACTGAAAGATTTAGAAGGTAGGACAATCAGTTGGGTTTCTTGAGTTTATATCAACTGGCTCACATCTTTCAGTAAACAAAATAAATAAGGGCATTCTTAAAAAAATCTCCACTCGAAAAGTAATCTTATTTCAGGAGACGAGACTCATTTGAATGATTAAACTAAAGGTTGTTTTTTTATTTTTTTTAAAATATGGTTGGGTAAGATAGTGCAATCACTGAGTTGTGAATGGCAAGGTCAAATGAGGAGCAATCACATTAAACATTTCAGGCAACTATTTGAGTTGCCAAGATATTGTCAGGCAATTTGGATGAATGTTTGCATTTTAATTAATAATAACGCACATTCAAAAGGGTTGTAAACTATTATGATACAATAATAGAAAATCTGTCAGCTTTGAATGTAATACACCCTTTACCCCAAACGCAGTGTGTTCTGAGAGTTTAATTTAATGTTTTATTAACACAGAGGGACCAGAAACTGGACCACTGTGCTTACACCAGGCATAGAAAGACATAAGGGGGCATTACAACCCAGGTGGTAACCATGGCGCTAGTAGCGCCATGGTTGCCGTTGGTATTTTACCGATTGCACCATGGTGAATGGCGGAATTACCGCCCCATTCAAATGTTGGTGGGGCGGTAATTCCCCATTCACTATTGGCCCTTCCCAATTCCCATTTTTGCCCCTATAGGGTCAATGGAAATGGGGAAGGCGGTAGTTACAGTACCGCAAATTGCGGTACCGTAAATACCTCCAAGGTCCCTTTGCGGGTTCAATCCTTAACGGCTGGTAAAAAACAGCCGTTAAGGTCAGGACCGGTTGCCAGACATTTTGGTCAAAAAAATGTGGTCGACTGGACAAATGGTCGAACCAATGTGGTTGAAAGCCAAATGGTCGAATTTTTTTTATTTTTTATTCACTCCTTTTTTTTGGGGGGGGGATCCCCCACCAACCCCCCCAACCCCTTTTTTTTCTTCTAAAAAACCCTTTTTTTCCCTAAACGAAAACCAAAAAAATACATATATAAATAAAAAAAAAATTGGACCATTTGGTTTTCGACCAAATTACGTCGACCATTTGTCTTTCGACCAATTTACAGTCGACCACTTGTCTGGACAGCGTCGGGACCCGCAAAGGGACCTCATAATTAGGCAGTAAGGGGTTAACGGCGCCGCCACCTTTTACGGTGCCGTTATCCCCTTACCGCCTGGGTCGTAATGAGGCCCAGAGTCAGGAAAATGTTGAGCGATTTCATATGTGTCTTTGCTCTGCAGAATATTCGGTGCTAACTGAATGACGAAACAGTGAAATGTATTTGATTGTAGAAAGTATCTGATTGAAATTAGGATCAAATAATTATCAGTTTCAATATATCTCAGTTAAATACAAGTTGCTACTTTATCTCACTTTGACACTGACCACTTGCCAGAAGCAACACAATGGTGTCCTCAGGTGATGGCTGAGGGAAAGGTACTGTCGATGTAGACACTGCATAATTCCCTACTAAGTAAAACTGAATGCGCAACATATCATAAAGGACGGCTGGTAAAGGTTGCAAGTGGAAAAAGGATAAAGCCGGAACATGAATATTTGGAAATGAGATTTTACACAATGGCATATAAATAATTTTGCTATCTGCCCTAAATAGCTTAGATTGAATCCATTTGAGAGTCTGTCTTTTAAAATAACTGCTTTCAAGCTGTCTTACTCCCAAAAACACAATTACTTCGAAAACACAAAATAAGGAAGTTTAAAAAAAAAAAAACATACAATGATGAAGACAGGTGACAGACCCACAGTGGATAGCTATATAAATGCCTACACTAATCTTACCATAATATGTTTATTACACGGCCCGCGGTAGTGGGCGTGTAGTTATGGTTAAGTTGCTAAACCCATAGGAAGACCACTTTTTCGGTGGCTTATAACTTTGCTCCCCCTGGAAGAATCCTCACCAAACTTAACAAAAAACGTATATTGCCAGCTCTGAATTGTTTCGCCAAGTTGGGTGAGCTTTCGCGCAGGTGGAGCAAAGTTATAGGGGGGTCAGAATTTTTTTTTTTTCCATAGACTGAATGGGCAAAAACTTTGCGCACGGCTACAGCCCTAACGGCTGGACGGATTTGCACCAAATTTGCAGTAGAAGCGGGGGCCTGGGTCAGAAAGTGTGGCTTTGTGTGTTTGGTGGAAATCTGGTCAGTACTTTTGTTGCAAACAACTGAAATGTACATCTCTATAAAAATAAGTGATATCTGAGTCCGCTCCGCAGACCAATTTCCCTGTTCGCTCCGCAGACAGAAGCGTCATTGGTTTGCGAAACGGCGTGATGTCGGAGAACTTTGGATGCGGCTGGTGGTTGGCTGAAGGGAAGCGTGCTGTGCATCAACATATTTTGGCTAACGCAGTCATGGTGTATCGGAGGACAGTGCGCCACCGTTAGGGTCTGGAAAATATACCGAACGCCATGTGTTGGTGGCAAGAAGGGAGGAAAAGGGTGGAGTAGTGAGATGTGGTTCATGTGGCATATGTAAATAGGTGGAAGAAGACAGAGGAATGCCTGCAGTATTTGTGCGTATTGCGCCACTTCGCGGGTACCTAGATAGGCGACTACTTTGTGTGGTGATTGGAGGTAGCTGTCATAATGGCCCGATAGCTTGTGCCGTGACCTGTTTGCAGTGACCTGTTTCTGTGGTGAGTGGTGGCAGGTGACTTTCAGAAGGGGAGTGAATTGCACATGACATAGGTTGGGTGGGAGCGCTGGTGGCTGTGCTCTCCGGATGGATTGCAGTAGTTGGGCACATGATGGCATTCATGGGTGCATGAGGTAGCGGTGGGTCACTTCAAAGATTAGACTACAATTAGATCACCCGGCAAGTGACCACAAGGACATTGTTTTCATTATCGATCCATTTGAGGGCTATTTTACTGTGTTAAATTGAATAAGAGCTAAGCCCCACCCACCACTTGCAGTGACGTGATAAAAGTCCGACCTCAGGCGCACCGAGTCAAGTACCAGGGAAGTACAGCTTGCGTTCTTCACCACGTTCGTCGCAGAGTCGCGGCTCCAGGCGGTGCTTCCAGGTCCTAACACTTCCTTTAATTCTAATCCGGTGACAATAGCATTCTGGTTTCTGTATTTTCATTTTTTGTGATCTTTTTCAAGTTACCATAAACCTTGGTGATAATGCAATCACGTATATATAATTTCAATTCCGGGATGCCTCCTATCACTCTGGCTGGTGGGTCTCTGAGCACACCTAACCTACTATGAATGTCTTCACAAATACGAATTAACAAGCCAAGATGTTCCACCCTGCTACCCCGAAAAAGTAGGCCGATGTATAATCCATCAACAAAGTCTGCCTTAAACATGGACATACTGGCATATTACAAAGATTCTGACAGCTCTGGCTCTCCGGTGACGGGTACTAAAATTCCATTGATGCCGCTACCTTTGCAGACTGCAAATCACAACGCAACAAACGCCTCTGCAAAACCATTTTTTGGAAAACCCTTTGTTACTAAGAAAACCATGCAAGAGCCAAATGAAACTATTACCTCCACCGTACCATCAAGAGACCGAGCACCAAGCTGTTGTAATATAACAACTAATGTGAGTAATGCTTCATTGTCTGACAGTGTTTTACTATGTAATGCCCTTACCGCACCTCCTGCTGTTGGTGATTGGGGCATTTCACAAGTGACTAAACCTGATCCTGTGGTGATAGACCTTGATCTAAATGATTCTAATTTTTCCTCTCATTACTTACTTGATCATTTATCAGGTTCACCTGACCTATTTTTAGATACCAGCGGTCCAATTTCGCTCTAACAGTATCTTATGTTGCTCCTACACCGCGACCACCACGTTTTCCACCACACGATTCAGATCCATCCAATATTATAGAACCAGCTAACAGATGTTAGAAATCACACTAAATTCAATGAATATTGCTATACTCTTATTGACTAAACTTTTTGAAACTAAAACTAACCACACAGGCCATTCAAATAGACCAAGTGCTGCAATGGCAAAGTATACTATCGGAAACTATGAATTCTAAGGTGGGTTTTCCTCTTAACTCTGCTCAACCAAATAAGACTATGGCTACAACATTTACGCAAACCAAAGTGAGCACAGAGGAGGAAAATCCTACCTTAAATCAAGGACCAGTAGCAACGGAGCAGATCAGAATGCTATAATCAGACAGGTGATTTATATCCCAAATCCTACTAGTAAAGTAGCCACCTCACTTGTATTGACTGTCAAACCAGGTTATACTATGTTTTCTGCCACCAATGAAAATAAAGAAACACAAGAAGATCGACCTGAATTAGAAAAAATTCAAAAGGGAAACAAATCAAAAAATATAAAAAACGAAACCAAAAATCTGCATCACAAACAAAGCAGTTTATTAGAATTGTGCGTCAAACACAGTCTACAACTGATCAAGCATTTAAAGCTATAACAAAAAAATATCTTCAATTAGCACAATAAAATAAGCAAATACCTGTGACAATATTGCGGCACATAAACCGCTGGATGATCTAGTAGAGTTAGCCAAAGCTGCTAGTTCAGCTAGTAATGATCCCCAACCAATTCATCCTTCTGCAAATCAAGCTAACTGTTTTAGGTAGAATCATATGCAGTACCCTTTGGGAACACCACACACAATTAAGACTGTAAGTGACAGTACAAATTCAACTTTGGTACAAGCCTGTGCTACACAGTAAAGTGGTAGCGATGGCTGAGCAGCCAGACTTATCTCGAGAGTAAAGTGAGCAGTATCAATAGTTTATTTATTTATTTAAATTTATATAGCGCACAAGTAGCCCATGGGCATTGAGGCGCTGTTACTTGCAAGAGCTTAGTTACAGGCATAGAGCCTCATTACAACCCAGGCGTTAAGGGCGCCGTTAACCCTTAACGCCTGATTACCATTTTAACGCCTGCTTTTAGCAGACGTTAAAATGCAAGGCGCTAACCCGCCTTGGTGCTAATTATGGCACCGTAATTTACGGTGCCGTAATTAGCACCTTCCCCACTCCCATTATGCCCTATGGGGCAAAAATGAGAATGGGGAAGGGTAAATGGGGAATGGGGAATTACCACCCCACTCACCTTGGAATGGGGCGGTAAATCCGCCATCCACCATGGTGTAAACAGAGTTTACACCATGGTGGTAAAGTAGGGAACTTACCGCCTGGGTTGTAATGAGGCCCATAGAGTCATTCAGTGGTACATTATGCATTCGACAAAGCATAGAGCTGACATTTTGGTTGGTACAGTTGGTCATTACAGTACAGTTTATGCATTAGGAACAAATGAGATGTATTCGACTGGTGCGAGGCATCTTATGTGAATAAGTTATCACAAAGGACAGCAATTACTATGGTTCAAACAAACACTGACTCAAGGTTTCTGAGTAAAAGAATATACATTTATTTACTCATCAGTTATAAAACATTTCACTATTATCAAGCAGTTGAAAAATCACAATCTTTATACACTACAATAGATTCTGGACAAGTTAAGCTCAAAATGAAGTGCAAGCAAAATGGCACTCCAGTAATTTAAAAGGGAGGGAAAGACAAAGTTAGACAAAGGTTGAGCAGGACCAACTAGTAAGTAAGCAGGGCAATCTAGAAAAAGTAACTACAGTGATGAAATCAAATCAAGAGGCCTGGGACAAAGGCAATGGGCCAAAGTCTTTGCAGAGGATCACACAGTTCAGAGTAGTTTGTGGTTAAGTGTTTGCCAATAGTTCATAACGAAGTTGGTCGGACGAAAAGCTACTTTAAAGAATGGAGAAGGACATCCCCTCGGATTGGCAAAAGATTTCAAGCACTTTACCATGTTCAGACGGAACTAACGACCGGATTTGAACAGTACCTTAAATGGAGAAGAAGGCTGTAGCTGAGGCGGACGTACCTGGCAGGTCCTGCAGGCTCACAGTTCATGAAGTGACTGTCGGACTGACATGAAGTAGGAAGACTGGAGGGTCCTGCTCTGCTCAGGGAAGAAACCAGCAGCAGAGCAAAGCAACAAATAAAAGGTGCGCTCCTTAAAACCCAAGCAGGGTCCGGTCCTCTTGGCTGTTCGGTTCACTGTAGCTGTGCACAGCAAATTCAACCAGAGGAAGGAGGCCTGGCTTGCAGTTTGGCGAACTGGTTGTTCCCACCAGCTCAAGGGGAGAAGGTTCCTTGCAGATCTTCCCTGTCATCAAAGTTTGGAGATTCGGACCCGCAGCAGGGCTTCACCTGGAGGTTCAGTCGTTGTAGAGGTCCTCTTCTGTCAGCTTCTCTTCAGTTCTCTCGATCCAGTGCAACTCTGCCTTCTCAGTCCCAGAGACCTGCTTTTTATGCAGTTTTCCCCCATTCAGACAGCCTGGCTATCAATCACACAGCAGGGTGGCTATCCCGGCGGGACAGTCACCACAGCCAATCACACAGCGTGCGACATGGGTCTCCAAGGAGACTCTGTGCAGGGAGTCTCAAACCCCTCCCTCAGCATTCAGGCACCTAAGGAGGGCTTCTGTGCAGAAGCCCGCCAAAGGACAGCAAACAAAGGAACCAAACCTGGTTTGGCATGCAGAGTAAAACACGAGAAAGACTTTTACAAAAAGAAATGGTGATTAAACCCAGCCGGAACCAAATAAAAGTAATTGTGGTCCAGCGGGTTTAAGTTCGAGGTTACTAAGATAGCCTAAAACAATACCAAGGCTATTTAAAATAACCGCGGTAGGAAAAATAGGGTAGATAACACTGCCACCAGCCAAATTTTAATGAAAAGGGAACAAAATAATGTTCCATTGGAAACAGACAAAAAAGGATAACTATTAACCCTTTCCAGAACTCTATGTAAGATATTTTGTACTGGGTCTGTGGATTTAAAAAGACTAATAAAGTCAATGGCAACTTTACATGTTCTGGGAGGCAGTAGTCAGTCCCAGAAAATGAAGTTTAAAGTGGAAAGTCTGAAAAAGACAACCCTGTGTCACTGCACTGAAGGTGCTGTGTAACACACATTAAAAAGATGATGCCTATGGAGTAGGTGAGGCTCCACAGTCTATGAACACAAAAATGTTAAACACACACAGCAAAACACATATAAGAGTAGGAAAAAAGGCTTACACTCTTACCAGGTGAAAAAAATAAATCCTAGAAATCCAGCAAAGCTGCTGAAGGACTCAGAGATGTTTTTTGGGAGGGCAGAAGGGGCACTTGCCCAGGGTCCCCACTTTCGAGGTGGGGCCCACAAAGCTGCCTGATCTGAAGAAGTAAGATTCCATTGTTCACCAGTCCTAAATAGCACATGTCAGGATATTTTATGGGGTGTTTTCACAAGTACATTCTGCCTTGATCAATTCATCATGTATTGCTTTCTGTGTTCACTGTGGTATACATAGTTTGTGTGTTCCTTACGGCACAACTCTGTAGCATTCTTTCCTTCCTGTGGGAATTATGTTGATCATGTGCAATAGACAACAGTGACATGCATATTGATAAATTGAGTGCCACAATGGTTCAGAAGTTACCTCAGTGTGTGAAGCACCCATTGCAGATATATGTGTTCATATGCAAAATTATAATATCACATTCCAGCAAGGCTGGCTGAGCCTTTCCTATGTCTGAAGTTTATAAACCTAGCTGCATATGTACTTGGTTTTGCAGAATAACATCTGCTATTATCAGTAATGTACCTGCACCAGATAGGGGTTGCTATAAAAACTAACATATCATTTGTATGGTGAAGGTCTAGAAATTGGTTTGTTCAGATGGGGTGTTGTAAAACCTAGGCAATCGCCTCAAACGATGGCATAAACTGTTAGTCCAAGAAGTGAATAAGTATCCAAATTCAAGACTATGGCATGAAAGCGTTCATGCGTTCATCCTGGATTTGCCAGCAGTCTATACAGTGATCCTGGTCAAATCATCTAATATATCTTACATTACTCTGCTGTCTTCTGTGATGTTTGCCTTCTTGCATGCTGCTGGTATGGTTTAGCCCATTACTTGATCTTTCTTCTTATGTAGGCCATTTGGGAGTAAGGGTTGGTAGACAGAAGAGAGCAGACCAGATGTTGCATGCCTCAGGCAAGCACATTTTAAAGTGTGCTTGTTTGACGCAAAAAAACGCTTTGCTGTTTGGTAAAAGGCGAAGGTTTTATGCACATTTATAAATGAAAATGTCACAAGCCATTGTTTTGGAAATATTTTACGAAAGACAGACCCAGATTAAATGTGTTAAATCACATAGATTGGTATGCTGGTACTTATATACTTTCCTTGATGACGGAGAGAATGAAGATAGAACCATTCCCATTTTGCATAACACCCTTCGATAATATTTTGTTTGAAAATGGTCATATTTAGTAAAGTGATTTGTGTACTTTCCAAGTCCGTTTTTATAAAAATGTGATTGTTTTAGTTCATGGTAAGAACTGGAAAAGAAAGTGTTCGAATTCAGAAATTGCTGAGTTGGCACAAATCCCAGCTTCACCCCTTCACTCCTTAACCATTGTGTGATCCTGGGCATCTCTTTCATTCTTGTATTGCCTAATCTCCCAATATTGCCACTTCTTTAAACTTTAAAAATTGCCAGCCCTTTGGAGTGATTTCCTTCTCATGGTATGATCTTCATAAAAGACGTATTAATGGTTTCACTGGCTATAGGGTTGCTTCCACTTTAATAGTGAGCATATTTATATCGCACACCACAGGCATTTGTTCCTCTGATATCTAATGGCAACACTATTTAAAACCATATCCCACTTCCAATCTCAGTCTTTCTGGATAAACACACCTTCCTGGTAGCTTCTAATCTGCATCCACTATCCATGCTACGGTATGTGTAGCTTTCTTGTCCTTCCAATTGGTCTCTTCTATCCATGCATGAGCACTTTTGCATTCTGTGAGGCAGCTAATGTGAATTTTCTGTCTATTATGGCTTACATGTACCTTTTACATACGGTCCTGCATTAATACTACAGGCTGCATACCATCCTGGATGCTATTGATAAAATATATCCTGTATGTGCTAGAAAGTAACCTCTTTGTAGACTGCTAACATTGGTCTTCACATGCTACTTGTTTATCATTCTGATTACAGCAAGAATGAAGAAGGTAAGGGGATTTAAAGGGAGTAAATGTTCTTATTATGCTGCAACACAGCATATCAACCTATAGGTTGTGAGCACGATGGTTGGTGGGCGGGGGCGCGACCAGTATTCTTGATCCCTTATTTCCTTTGGTTTGGTGGAGGAGGGCCCCAAAGATCTCTGTGCCCCGGGCCCCAAAAGTGCTTAAGATGGCCCTGGAGGGACTCAGTAGGCAAGGGAAAATAGCCATTCTGGAGAATACTCCCTAAAACTCACCCCCCTCCCAGACTAAGGGACAGGAGGGTTTAATCCAATCCTGGATGAATCTCTGCACTCTAGTCCGTTACAAACATCCTAGAGAGACCATCATCATTTTGGCGGTGACATCTTGACCTGTGCACGATGGTGAAATCAAACCCTTGCAGGCAGATTGACCATTTTAGAAGTTTTGGGTTCTCCCCTTTCATTTGCATTAACCATCTCAAGGGTTGCGGTCTGTTTGAATCACAAAAGTAGATCCCTACAAGTATGGTCTAAACTTCTTCAAAGACCACACAATGGCAAAACATTCACACTCTAAGGTTGCCCACCTTGTTTCTGGCTCCTTCAGTTTCCTACTGATGAGGCTAATGGGGTTCTCCCTACCTTTCTCATCCAGTTGACTAAGGACTGCACCTATACCTGTATTGGATGCATTTGTCTGCACAATGAAGGGTTGGTGATAATCAGGAGCTCTTAGGACTGGAACTTGACAGAGGGCTTTGTTCCGTTATTCAAAGACTTGAGTGCATTTCTCATTCCATCTAACCTTCTTGGGGAATTTGTAGAGGAGATCACATTCAAGGGAGAAGCTATGGACCCATAGTTCTCTATGAAATTCCTGTAGTACCTAGTGAGACCTAGGAAGGCTCTCACTTGGGTTTGAGTAGTAGGGGTGGCCCAGTTTTGTACAGCTTGTAATTTGCTAGGCAATGGCCTTATTTCACCTCCTCCTACCTCATGACCAAGGTAGACCACTTTGCTATGACCAATTTGACATTTGCTTGCCTTTATGGTCAGATGGGCCTGCTCAAGAGCCTGCAAAACATATCCTAAGTGATAAACATGCTCTTTCGAAGTAGGGCTGAACACTGCAATATCATCCAAGCATGCCATGCAGAAGTTTCCCATCCCATTCAGAACTTGATTGACCATCCTTTGGAATATAGCAGGTGCATTCTTTAATCCAAAAGGCATAACCTTAAACTGGTAGAGGCCTGCTGGGGTTGAGAATGCAGTTTTCTCCTTGGCATGGTCTGTCAGGGCTATTTTCCAATAGCCTGACGTCAGATCAAATGTACTGAGGTACTTGGCTGCACCAAGTTTGTCCACCAGTTCATCTGTCCTTGGCAAAGGATGGGCCTCAGTCTTGGTGACTGCATTTAGAGCTCTATAGTCCACACAGAATTTCAACTCTTTGGATCCGGCCTTTGGTACTAGAACAACTGGACTAGACCATGGACTGGTAGAGGGCTCTATAACTTCGAGATCAAGCATCTTGTTGACCTTTCCTTTGATGTGGGCTCTCACATGTTCTGACATTCTGTAACCTCTGCTTTTCACAGGTAAACAGTCACCAGTGAGAATATCATGCTGGCCTCAAGGGGTGAGGCCTGGTGAAAGTGAAAACAGGGAGGCCAACTGATTTACCAGAGCTTTACACTCCTCCTGTTGTTCATATGTCAGTTGAGAAGAGAGATTGACTCCTATGTTCTCATCTAAAGGTTGGCCTCCTCTTGAGCTGAAGCTAGAAGCAAAGCTCCCACTTCTGGTCTCAGGACATATGACTTTAAACGGTTGGTGTGAAAGACTCTGGGAGCCTCCTTAGGTCTGCCTAAGTCCACCAAATAGTTCACCTCTCCAAGTTTGCCCAAAACCTTGAAGGGTCCTATCCATTTGTCCTGCAAGGCCCTCTGCCTTGTTGGCACCATAATGAGTACAAGCTGGCCTTGAGTAAAATCAACCATGCTGGCCTTCTGGTCATGCCAATGTTTGACCAGAGCCTGACCTGCTTTTAAGTTATCACTAGCTTCTGCCATCATGTGTGACATTCTCCTCTGGAGACCTAGCACATAGTCAGTCACTCTGACTGGCTTGGGGGAAGGAGCACTCTCCAACCCTTCCTTAATCAGGGCCAAGGGGCCTCTGACTGGATAGCCATAGAGAAGTTCAAAGGGACTGTAACCAACTCCCTCCAGAGGGACTTCTCTATAAGCAAAGAGAAGGCATGACAGTAGAAGGTCCCACTTTTTTTAAGGGGTTTCTCTGAAGCACCTATCATGTTCTTCATAGAATGATTAAACCTCTCTACCAGTCAATTTGTCTGTGGATGGTAGGCTGTAGAGAACTTGTAAGTGACACCACAGTTTTTCCACATGGCTTGCATGTAGTGGGACAGACAGTCGGATCCCTGTCGGATATCACTTCCTTAGGAAACCCTACTCTGGTATAAATACCAAGTAGAGCCTTAGCCACAGCCTGAGCTGTAACAGTCATCATAGGTATGGCTTCAGGGTACCTAGTAGCATGGTCTACTACAACCAGGATAAGCCTGTTCCCTGAAGAGGTGGGAGGGTCAATGAGACTGACAATGTTGATGCCCACCCTCTCAAAAGGAACTCCCACCACTGGTAGAGGCACCTTGGGTGCCACATTCTTGGATCCACTCTTGCCAGAGGTTTGGCAAGTGTGACAGCTTCTACATAATTTGTCAACTTCTGAACCCATCTTAGGCCAGTAGAAGTATAAGGAGAGCCTTTCCTTGGTCTTTTTGAAACTCAAATGACTAGCCAAAGGTATCTCATGTGCAAACTGTAGGAACTGGAGTCTGTTTGCTAGGGGCACTACACGCTTTTTGCAGTCCCCAGGGATAGGCTTGGAGAGTTCACTGTAGAAGAGGCCATCTTCCCAGTGCAACCTATGCTTCCCAGGCTCTTGCCCATTGAGCTGAGAAGCTGCCTTTAGGTGAAGGCCTTCAAGAGTAGGACACTATCTTTGTCCTTTGCTGAAGTCTGCCCTGTTGGGTCCACCTTCTGCCAGTAAAGACTGCAGCTCAGGATGGCCAACAGGTCTCCAACTAAAACAACGTCTTCCTTCAAGACTGACTCTTCAGAAACTGGATCAACACACAGGGTTGTACCTCACACTCTGCATCAGCAGGTGGAGGAGTCACAGGTGTGACTTTAGACAATCTTGGGGATGTCCTTGTTGGTAGCACAGGGGTTCTATCTGTCTTTTTTCTCAGAGGTCTTGGGTTTCCCTTTTGCCTCTTTCTTTCCAGAAATAGCAGTGAGCAACTCCTGTGGAGTGGGGGTCATAGCTTCCTCTATATCCTCCCATGGAGAGCCTCTCAAGGTCCTCTCTCTTACAGGTCTAGTGAGCTCCTGTTTCCTTTTATTGGGAGGCCTGGGGATACTAGACACAACTCCAAGAGTTTTCAGGTCATTACCCAACAGGACTCTCCCAGGCACTTCATTCTGCACACTAACAGGTATCTTGACAGTCATATCATTACACTGGATGGGAGCTGGTAACTGGGGAAGCATTTGCACAGGGCCTCCAGCTAACTTGGTTAGGCCATTTGGTGCCTTAGCAACATCCTCCACCTTGAGAAATTATTCATCAACCACAGGCCATTCACAAGAACACTATCTTTATATTGTATTATCAGGGATGGAATTACAGACATCTAAATTCTGTTGTTCCCAAAAGCCCAGGGACACTAAGGAAACACTATCTGAGACTCGCATGGGCTCATCAGCCAGTAGGTGTAAGTTTCCACTTGCCATAAGTACTCCTTCCTCTGGGGAGAAGGCTAAGGAGACAGTGTGGACCCCTGAAGGTTTACCCTTACATCTGGGATCCCCTTTCACATGGTCAGTTGATCCACAAACATAACATTTCCCAAATGTTTTGATGAATGGAGGTTTGTTCTGACCTCCATCTGGTTTGGGTCCAGATGGTGCACTAGCCTGATTTGGTTTCCATTGTGGTTTACCCTTACGTTGCTGTTTGGGGCCCTCTTTTGAATTGGAGGTATTTGAATTCTCCTTGTTATCTTTCTTTGGCTGCTTTCCCTCAGCCTTCTTCTGAGTTTCCCCAGAATCCTTGTGAGTAGCCCTGTTGGCAACGCACATGTCAGCAGCCTTAGCTAACTTCTTTAGATCTATCTCCTTAGAATCAACCAAGTGCTGTCTGAGCTCAGGAGAGCAGGCATCATAAATTGACTCCAACATAACAAGATTTCTCATACCTTTATAAGTGTTTACTCTGTAACCCTTAACCCAACCATCTAGGTTTTTCAAACATTCACTTACCCAGGTAGCCCAAGGGGTACCATCATGCTTTTTGAGGGTCCTAAACCTCTTAAGGTACTGGGAAGGGGTCTTCCCAAATCTAGCATTCAAGCTAGCTTCAAACACTCATAATCCATCCTATCCACCTCCCCCAATTCCATCACAACATCAGATTCAACAGTGGGTAGCCTAGAGAAGAGCAAAGGAAGCAACTGATTCCCTGTAATGTTTTGAATCCCATGGTTATATTCAAACATTGGCAACCAAACAAAAATATCAAGCTTAGCCTCATACATAACTACAATTTCTTTAGGCATACAGGGTCTCTTAGGACTGGAAGACCTAGAAGACTCTGGGAGAGAAGTATTTTCAATAGGCATTTTTTTTCATTTCTAAGGCATGGTTCATCTCCATTTCTCTAAGCTTAAGTTCTTGATGATTTTGTTCAGTTTGAGCATTTAAATGTTTAAATTCCAATTCAAGCCTCTTCTTTTCTAGAGCAATGATTTTAGGACTGATTGTAGGACCTATAGGGGTCCCAGTGGACAAAGGTTGAGGTTGCTGAGAAGGCAGAGGAGCAGTGAGACCTATAATGTGGGACACACCTACCTCATCTAACTCATCAATAAAAGACACATTATGATCCTCATAATCTTCCACATTTGCTGAGGGGTTAGGTATTTCAGACACACCCTCCAGACTTTTTTTCTCTAACAACCTTTCAATCAATTCAGACTTTTTGCCTTTAACAGAGAGATTCCTTTCTCTATACCGATTTTTCAGATAATCCACAGTGTAAATAAGGAGGGTCTCCTGACTATGGATTTCCATATCAGACATGATTAATATTGCTTTTGAGTGATGTTTAGCCTTGTGGTTAGTTGTACCAAGGTAATAGCAGCACTCTTAGTGTAATCACTATACTTGATCCTCACCGCTGTACACCAGTGTTAGGCAGAATCATATGCAGTACCCTTTGGCAACACCACACACACTTAAGACTACAAGTGACAGTACAAATTCACCTTTGGTACAAGCCTGTACTACACAGTAAAGTGGTAACGATGGCTGAGCAGCCAGACTTATCTCAAGAGTAAAGTGAGCAGTGTCAATAGTTACACAAAGGACAACAAATACTATGGTTCAAACAAACACTGGCTCAAGGTTTCTGAGTAAAAGAATATACATTTATTTATACATCAGTTATAAAACATTTCACTATTATCAAGCAGTTGAAGAATCACAATCTTAATACACTACACCACACCCAATAGATTCTGGACAAGTTAAGCTCAAAATGAAGTGTGAGCAAAATGGCACTCCAGTGATTTAAAAGGGAGGGAAAGACAAAGTTAGACAAAAGTTGAGCAGCACCAACAAGTAAGCAGGGCAATCTAGAAAAAGTAGCTACTGTGAGGAAATCAAATCAAGAGGCCTGGGCCAAAGTCAATGGACCAAAGTCTTTGCAGAGGATCACACAGTTCAGAGTAGTTCACGGTTAAGTCTTTGCTAAGAGTTCAGAAAGAAGTTGGTCGGACCAAAATGTACTTTAAAGAATGGAGAAGGACAAGCCCTCGGATTGGCAAAAGATTTCAAGCACTTTTACCGTGGTAGCACAGAACGAACGACCAGATTTGAACAGTACCTTAAATGGAGAAGATGTCATGACCCAGCGAAATTGCCCCTTCTGGACCTCATGGTCATTGTCACGAAGGGCTTGTACTCCTTGTTCCTCCCAACATGGCCGTACCAAGCTCCGTGCTACGCACTAGCTATCACGTCGTAGCACGCACTATAAATTGGTCATGCCCCTGCGGGTCCGCGCGTCTCAACGCTATCTTCGATAGTGACCCGACGTGTGTTTGCTCTCTACATTTGCTTCCTTGATCCTCTTACTTCCTTCCTTGCCTTTTTTCCTGTTCCTGGACTTCCCCCCTACATTGCTTGTTTATCTCTAATCCTGGACACCCTGGAACCACGAACTTCCCGGAACTCTGAACGCGCTCTGCAACCTGACGAGGCTCGGGCGAGCCTATTCAAGACCCGAACCACCCACAGGAAGAGTCCTGCGGCCGAACAAGGGAGATCCCGATCAAAGGTGAGACGGGGGGAGATTTATGACAGTTTGAGACGCCAAACGATCAATACGGATTCTACCATGGAGGATGCTCTCCTGGATGATTATGAAGCATTCATCGCAGAACTCAAGACCATGTTCGAACAACCAGAGCTGGTTCACAGTGCTCAAGAAAAGCTACTTGACTTCCAACAAGGATCCCAAGACATGTTGACCTATGTTACCAGATTCAAACAGCTAGCCAAAGAGGCGGACTGGCTCCTGGAAGCCAGTTTTACTTTGTTTCGCAGAGGTCTAAATGAAGAGATTAAGGACGAGCTAACCAGGGTGGCACGTCCTAGTTCATTCCAGGCCCTCCTGGACTTGTCTATGCAAATAGACTTTAGAATCCAAGAAAGAAAGGCAGAAAAGAAAAAGAATAAAGTATCAATTCAAAGATACTCCCTAGAGAATACTACAAGGACAGAATCTGCCAAGAGTCCGAGCACTGATTCTGAACCCATGCAACTTGGAGCCTTTCGTGGATCAATATCCCCGCAGGAAAGGTTAAGAAGAATACACACGGGCTTATGCATGTATTGTGCCTCGGATAAACATCTAGTTAAAGAATGTCCTCTGGCTCCTCCCCGACGCTCAGGAAACGCCAGCTCCCGATCCTAAATGGGGCAAGGTTTCGGGAGAGCGATGTTTGCTCCACATCAATTCCATCCTTGATCTCTCCTGGACAAAACAAATTGGTGATATTACAGGCCTTTTTATCGCCATCCAAGGACAAGGTCTACCCATTCTGGCCTTGGTGGATTGCGGAGCAATGGGAGTCTTCATTTATCAAGATTGGGTCAGAAGTCATAACATTCCGTATGAAGCAAGAAGTTTTTCACAGCCAGTGGAAGCGATTGACGGAAGACCTCTTTCCTCAGGACCCATAAGTCTGCAAACAAGGGAGATCCATCTTTCCATAAATCATCATCAAGAAATAATTGTGTTTGACATTATAAAATCAGCCCATTACCCCTTGGTTTTGGGCATGCCCTGGTTACAAAGGCACAATCCATATATCAACTGGACGGCCGGATCCTTATTCCTGGGCTCGGAGTTCTGTATAAACCATTGTTTAAACCTGGATACCTCAGTCACAGCCCCTAAAGGTCCACCGAGGTGTCCAGAGACACCACTCATGGTTTCCAATATTGTACAAGTTCCAGAGATCTATCAAGGGTATGCTGATGTATTCTCTACTGCCATCATTCAAGCCTTACCTCCACATAGACCCGAAGACTGTGCCATGGATACTGACCCCTCAACAGTGATTCCCTTTGGCAGGATGTTTATCCTTTCAGAACCAGAAAAGAGAGCCCTCCGGGAATACCTAGACACTAATCTTGAGAATGGCACCATAAAACCTTCAAAATCACCAGCTGGTGCTTTATTGTTCTTCGTTCCTAAAAAGGATACCAAAGAGCTCAGACCTTGCCTGGACTATTGGGGCCTAAATCAACACACCCTGAAAGACAGATACCCACTACCCCTGATCTCGGATATCCTTGAAGCTGTGAGAGGTGCAGTGATATTCACAAAACTGGATCTCTGAGGTGCTTACCATTTGATCCGTATCCGGGAAGGAGACGAATGGAAAACAGCCTTTAGAACACCCTTTGGTCACTTTGAATACCTAGTCATGCCCTTTGGTCTGACTAATGCTCCCGCAGTCTTCCAGCGTTTTATGACATGTTGTTTCTCAATGTTATCGTCTACCTGGATGACATATTGATCTTCTCAAAGGATTCCATGAAACATGAAGAACATGTAAAGGCAGTACTTCAACGTCTCTGTGAAAATCAACTCTTAGCCAAACCAGAAAAATGTTTGTTTCATGCTACATCAGTTCACTATCTGGGGTTTGTCCTTAGTTCAGAAGGTATTAGTATGGATCCTTCAAAGGTGAAGGCCATACTGGCTTGGCCCGCCCCAACATCTGTAAAGCAAATACAGTCCTTTCTGGAGCTTGCCAACTTCTACCGGAAATTCATTCCCACCTTTTCCGAGATTGTTCAACCCATTGTTAATCTCCTGAAGAAAGACGTTCCATTCAACTGGTCTATACCACAAGACAAGGCATTCCAACGCTTGAAAAAAGAATTCACTCAGGCCCCCATCCTGGCCCAACCTGACATAAATCATCCTTTTCTAGTGGAAACAGATGCCTCCAATTACGCCATAGGAGCAGTTTTAAAACAAGAATCCGATGATAAGTTGGAACATCCCATTGCTTACCTTTCACGGAGCCTGACTACCAGTGAGACTCACTACTCAGTTCTGGAGAAGCAGTTATTGGCCATTCGTCATGCCTTCACTGAATGGAGACATCTACTCCTGGGTGCTAAATATCCAGTTCAAGTCCGTACTGATCATCGAAATCTTCAGGTCCTACAATCCATGGAGTGCAGGAACAGTAGACAAGCTCGATGGGCCTACTTCTTTGCTCAATATCAATTTCAAATCTCACATGTTCCTGGACCTCAAAACATGATTGCTGATGCCCTTTCTCGGCATCCCAAATAGGTTCCCTTGGAGGATAAGATCTATCCTAAAATGTTTCCACCTACAATCTTTGTAGCTCAAGCGATCAATCTCCTGGAAGAAATCAGAGTACAGAATCAATCATTTGAACTCTGGAAGGACATATCCGAGAAAAATCCCTGGCGTTTGACAATCAAGGAAGGATATTTATTCAAGAACAATTCAGTGGTCTTTCCGACAAAAGAACTTCAACAGAAGGTAATGAATCTATGCCATGATACTCTTCACTCCGGCCATCGAGGAGTAACCAACACCATCCGTCTTATACAAAGACAGTTCTGGTGGCCAGGGATGAAGTCCAGTGTAGTTCAATACATCAAGACCTGTGCAATTTGTAGTCAGAACAAATACGATAATCAGAGGCCGGCGGGTCTGCTTCTACAACCTACGTTGCCAACCAGACCCTGGGAAGTTATTGCCACTGACTTCATTGTTGAATTACCACCTTCCCGAGGATATACAACCATCATGGTAACCATTGACTTGTTCACTCATCTAGCTCATTTTACACCATTGTATAAACTACCATCTTCCTCAGAACTTGCTGGAATTTTCCTGGAACATATTTTTCGTCTTCATGGCCTCACTTCCAAGATTATTTCGGATCGGGGACCTCAATATATTTCACAATTCTGGAAACATCTCTATCGTGTTCTAGGAATCCAATGTGCCCTTTCTTCAGGCTATCATCCACAAACCAATGGGGCAACAGAACGAGTAAATCAAACCCTGGAACAATATCTTCGTTGTTTTGCCACCAAGGTTCAAGACGATTGGTCTCTCCTTATACCTTTAGCCGAATTCTCCTACAATAACTCAGATCATTCAGCTCTCAAGATCAGCCCTTTCTATTGCAGTCAAGGTTATCATCCGTCTGTTTTACCATCAGTTCTTCCAGAATCTACTCCGGTACCTACCCTTGACTCTTGGATTCAGACGCTGATCGACTTACAAAGAGAGGCCAAGGATCAGTTAGAACAGGCCCAGACTCGAACCAAAAGATATGCGGACTCTAAGAGAAGACCACCACCTTCCTATTCAGTTGGCGATCAAGTCTGGCTAGCCTCGAAACTGTTACCTCGACATCTACGACCAAACAAATTGGCTCCTCGCTATTATGGTCCATTTTCTATAAAGGAGATCATCAATCCTGTCTCCTTCCGACTTAAGCTCCCGGATTCCTGGAAGAAGATACATCCAGTCTTCCATACTTCCCTGTTGAAACCCCACGTTAGTTCGTCTCGAAAACCCTTCAAACCCACACCTGTTGTTGTGGACGACCAGTTGGAATATGAGGTGTCCAGGATATGTGATTCCAGGTATAGAAGGGGTCGATTACAATATCTGGTTCAGTGGAAAGGCTACCCCCCTAGCGAGAGAACATAGGAAGCAGTTTCTAATTTAAAGACCCCTTGTTTGCTCAGAAGATTCCATCTTATTCAACCAGGCAAGCCTGGAGGAACCAGTCTTCGGAGGGGTCATGCTGTCATGACCCAGTGAAATTGCCCCTTCTGGACCTCATGGTCATTGTCAGGAAGGGCTTGTACTCCTTGTTCCTCCCAACATGGCCGTACCAAGCTCCGTGCTACGCACTAGCTTTCACTCTGTAGCACGTACTATAAATTGGTCACGCCCCTGCGGATCCGCGCGTCTCAACGCTATCTTCGATAGTGACCCGACGTGTGTTTGCTCTCTACATTTGCTTCCTTGATTCTCTTACTTCCTTCCTTGCCTTTTTTCCTGTTCCTGGACTTCCCCCCTACATTGCTTGTTTATCTCTAATCCTGGACACCCTGGAACCACGAACTTCCCGGAACTCTGAACGCGCTCTGCAACCTGACGAGGCTCGGGCGAGCCTATTCAAACCCGAACCACCCACAGGAAGAGTCCTGCGGCCGAACAAGGGAGATCCCGATCAAAGGTGAGACGGGGGGAGATTTATGACAGTTTGAGACGCCAAACGATCAATACGGATTCTACCATGGAGGATGCTCTCCTGGATGATTATGAAGCATTCATCGCAGAACTCAAGACCATGTTCGAACAACCAGAGCTGGTTCACAGTGCTCAAGAAAAGCTACTTGACTTCCAACAAGGATCCCAAGACATGTTGACCTATGTTACCAGATTCAAACAGCTAGCCAAAGAGGCGGACTGGCTCCTGGAAGCCAGTTTTACTTTGTTTCGCAGAGGTCTAAATGAAGAGATTAAGGACGAGCTAACCAGGGTGACACGTCCTAGTTCATTCCAGGCCCTCCTGGACTTGTCTATGCAAATAGACTTTAGAATCCAAGAAAGAAAGGCAGAAAAGAAAAAGAATAAAGTATCAATTCAAAGATACTCCCTAGAGAATACTACAAGGACAGAATCTGCCAAGAGTCCGAGCACTGATTCTGAACCCATGCAACTTGGAGCCTTTCGTGGACCAGGAAGAGTCCTGCGGCCGAACAAGGGAGATCCCGATCACAGGTGAGACGGGGGGAGATTTACGACAGAAGAAGGCTGTAGCTCAAAGGTCCTGCTGGCACAACGTTCCTGAAGCGACTGTCGGACGGACACGAAGTAGGAAGACTGGAGGGTCCTGCTCTGCCCAGGGAAGAAACCAGCAGCAGAGCAAAGCAACAAATAAAAGGTGTGCTCCTTAAAACCCAAGCAGGATCCGGTCCTCCTGGCTATCCGGTTCACTGTAGCTGTGCACAGCAAAATCGACCAGAGGAGGGAAGCCTGTCTTGCAGTTTGGCAAACTGGTTGTTCCCACCAGCTCAAGGGGAGAAGATTCCTTGCAGATCGTCCCTGCCATCAAAGTTTGGGGATTCAGTCCCGCAGCAGCACTTCACCGGGAGGTTAAGTCATGGTAGAGGTCCTCTTCTGTCAGCTTCTCTTTGGTTCTCTTGATCCAGTGTCGACTCTGCCTTCTCAGTCCCAGAGACCTGCTTTTTATGCAGTTTTCCCCCATTCACACAGCCAGGCTGTCAATCACACAGCAGGGTGGCTGTTCCAGTGGGACAGTCACCACAGCCAATCACAAAGAGTGCAACATTGGTCTCAAAGGAGACCTGTGCAGAGAGTCTCAAACCCCTCCCTCACATCCTGTCCCCCTCAGACATTCAGGTGCATAAGGAGGGCTTCTGTGCAGAAGCCTGACAAAAAGGACGGCGACAAAGGAACCAAACCTGGTTTGGCACGCAGAATAAAACACGAGAAAGACTTTTACAAAAAGAAATGGCGAATAATCCCAGCCGGAACCGAATAAAAGTAATTGTGGTCCAGCGGGTTTAAGTTCGAGGCAATTAAGATAGTCTAAAACAATACCAAGGCTATTTAAAATAACTGCAGTTGGAAAAATAGGGTAGATACCACTGCAACCAGCCAAATCTTATTGAAAAGGGAATAAATAATGTTCCATGAGAAACAGACAAAAAGGGATAAATATTAACCCTTTCCAGAACTCTAATTAAGATAGTTTGTACTGGGTCTGTGGATTTAAAAAGACTAATAAAGTCAATGGCAACTTTACATGTTCTGGGAGACAGTAGTCAGTCCCAGAAAATGGAGTTTAAAGTGGGAAGTCTGAAAAAGAGAACCCTGTGTCAACGGACTGAAGGTGCTGTGTAATACACTGTAAAAAGATGATGCCTATGGAGTAGGGGAGGCTCCACAGTTTATGAACACAAAATGTTAAACACACACAGCAAAACACATGTAAGAGTGGAAAAAAAGGCTTACACTCTTACCAGGTGAAAAAAATAAATCCTAGAAATCCAGCAAAGCTGCTGAGGGACTCAGTAGGTAAGGGAAACTAGCCATTCTGGAGAATTCTTCCTAACAAACTGTATGAAGAAAACCTTAAGAAGCTCTCCTCAACTAGAAATAGTTGATTATAGCCAAGAAATCAGAAGAGCAGTTGATGAATACATTATGAATACATTACTGCGCAACCAGCACAAAAACATTCTCTTGTCTGTCCCAGCAATTCTATATTATTCTATAAACCTAAAATGCCCTCTGAGAATAATTCAAGCAAATTTGATGGAAAAGAAAATAATAACAAAATACAGAACCTACCTCTAAAAACTATTTGAGATAGAATAGATCTTAAAGACAAAACACTGAGCTCCAAGTGCGAACCTAATCAAATAAATGTAGCTAACTCGAATCTACATACCTCTCTAGGTCCTGAAATCTGGTGACTAATTGAATCTGCAATCACAAAGGTCACAGAACAAAGACCACTAGTTCCGGATGTTCCTAACAAACCACAACCTGTTCTTCAGAATTTGAAAAAACAACAAAACCGTTAACTAAACGATTGGCTTTACATTCCTTAGTCCTATCGTGCCGACCATCACCTAGCATCCAATATGATTTAAATAGAAAATCTGTAATGACAATAATTTCAGAAATTCCAGCTTTAGATGACCTTTGCTCTGTCGATATAGAGGTTGAATTTGTTCTTAAAAAAAGAGAACTTCCATAATCTTGTGGTTCAATTCCCGACTAGTTTTAAATACCATCTGGTTGGCCAAACAACAATTTTATGACCTGGGCTTATTCTGTCTGTTGCACCAGTACAAACAACTATGGCCTCAGACAAACCTACAAGTTGTACAACTTAGCCGTCAAACGCACAGGCTAATGCAAAAGCAACAAGCACAGCACAGTGGCACAGTGTGTTTGTATTCATAATCATACTCAACAGTAACTAAATACAGAAACAGCCAAGAAAGTATTTTGTCTTGTTAGCTGGAACTCAAGAGGATTTAAACATCTTATAAATAATAGGTCAGCAAAACTGGAAAAATTTGACATAGTTATGCTGCAGGAAACTTGGCTCACTTCCATTCCTACATGGGACCATTATGGTATATATATAGCACCAGCTATCAAGGCATCTCGTGGTAGACCTATGTCAGGACTATTAATAGCTGTTAAACAAAATCATTTGCTCAAATCTAAAAATTGGATTTCCCTTAACTCATTTATGCAAATGATAAAAGTACATTCAGGATCTACATCATTAGCTTTGATAAATCTATATTGGAATCCTGTGGCAATATCTGATGATTGTTTTATAAACGATTGTCAGTTGCTTGACTTATTTCAATGGATAAAACCATTCATCACATAATAGTAGCAGGAGATTTAAATCTCCACTGCTATAAAACCACACAAACTAGTTGGCTACATTTAATTAAAACTAGGAATCGATACGTGCTAAATGGCTCATATGCAACAGATGTTCCACTGCATCCAACTTGGCAGACAGGAAATCTTACGGCCACCATTGACTATATTTATGTTGATTCCAAACTAATATCACAAGTTAGTAACTCAAATCATAGTTACTGACATGAGTGACCATAATATTCTTACAATTCAATGGTAGAATCTGTTACAGACTGCACGTAACACCAACCACAAGGTTCTCTATTAATTAATGCCAGATGTAATAATTTACAGTGGTCAACAGCAACATTAGAAAAATGTAGTGATCAATATGCAGCTGAATTACATAAAAGCAATGGTGGCCGTGGGAAACAAGAGATTGTTTATCATGATCTAATGCAGTTATTTCAACCAAATTCAATTCGACAATCTCTGAAAAAAAACACCAAAGCTACATGTCTTTAGCTGTGAAATTAAAGCAAAAAAAAGTGCACATTCGTAAAGAAAAACGAGAAGCTATGAAGCTACCGACAGAACAAAGAGGTCCGGCACTAATAAAGATTAGGACCAGATAAAAAAATTGGTTAAGGTCTCGGAAATCATCCATCTATCAACAAGATGGCGCAGAGATGCTGTCTAAATTACTTACCAAAAACACATCACAAATATTGACAGTAATAAATCAAGCAATAACAGGATATCAAGTAGCCATACAATCGAATGCTGTCAAGAAACAGGAATGGATTGATTACTACTCTAAGATTTATTCATTGCCTGAAAGCCCTGAAAGCTCACATCAGTTAGTGACTTCAAATAACATCAATAAGTTCCATCTCAAATTTGATAAAGGTGATATTTTGTACTACATTAATAAATCAAGTGGCTCGAGAGCCCCAGGCCCAGATGGGCTAACTAACTTTGCTCTGAAACAACACCCCAAGATTTGGGCACAAATACTATCAAACATGTTTAAGAATATAAACAACACCCAAATCATTCCCCAATCTTGGAAACAATCAATAACTACCAATTTATAAGAAAGGTGATCGTTGTATCCGAGCAAGTTATAGACCCATCTCTCTCCTGGATGCCCCCCGGAAAAAATATTTAGTCATATCATTCTAAGCGAACTAAATGCTTGGTCCCTAGAAATGAACAAGCAAGACCCAATTCAATCCAGTTTTGTATCAGGATTAGGCATGGTGCCCAATATTATCACCTTGAGTATGTTGAAATCTCAGAGGGCCATCCGGAAACAACCACTTTATATGGCTTTTGTTGATTTCCGGATGGCTTTCGACTCAATTGATCGACAATTACTATGTGCAAAATTGAGCCGATATGGATGTCCTTCATCCTTAATCTCATTGGTGAAACATTTACATACCAACACCTCTATGAAAGTACAGTTGACAATGGACGGTCTTCTCTCTACTGCTTTTGACACTAAATGAGGCCTAAAACAGGGCTGTATATTGGCCTCTATATTGTTCAATATATTCATTTTCGACATGGGAGCATCAATTATGGCTGTTCTATCTGATGCACCCAAACTAGGTGTTCAGCGTATATTCTGGTTGCTATATGCTGACGACCTGGTTATTTTGTCTCAAACACCAAAGAGGTTACAGAATTTGTTGAATGCTCTATCTGTGTATGCTCAATCAAACAATTTTTTAGTCAATTTGGAGAAAACACAAATTCTGGTTTGCCAAAGGAACACAGAAATTTGCCCCATTAAATATAGATGGAGTTTGCAAGATTCAAATTGTCAAGAGTAGTTGAATACAAGTATATGGGTATGATCATACACAACACGATGTCCAATTTTCCATAGAAACACACTTTGAATAATAAACTAGGTACATTAACTTCACAAGCCAAGATACTTGCATAGAAATATGGCACATTTTCATAGTCATATTTTGATGTTCTATCGACAGAAAGTCATCCCTATTTTAACTTATGGAGCCGAGACAACTCCCTATAATATGTTCCAGCAATGGGATTTACCTGAAGCACAATTTTGGAAGAGTGTGATGAATCTATCATCTTGTATACCACTACCTATACTGTGATATGAACTTGGTTTGTTGTCTTTGCCGGTCCATGTATTGTGGAAAATGTGTAATTTTTTTAGGAAATGTATGCTAGGAAAGTAAAATTACAGCAGTACAACTGGCTGTGTAATCGTGAGAAATGCACTACTTATAAAGATTTTAACACTGTGTTGTTTGGATATAAGAAAATGAAACAAAAAGCAGACTTTTTGGTGAAGTGTCCCTTACCAAAAAACAGTATCTACGCTTCAGATTGAATCTGTGGCATACAAGAGAGATCCTAACTAGGAGAGGTGTTTTACCTAAAGAGATGGATGGTTGTCGCTTCTGTCTTGATCAAACTCAAAAAGAGAAGTTAAAAAACGTAATTGTTAACTGCCCAGCAGTAGTTTTACATCGACAAGTGCACTTCACTAAACTATTAGATCTGTACAAACCTGCAAATTCCAATGAAATATGGCAGAATATTTTCTCCAGTCCAAGCTATACAGTAAGAATAGCGATAGTACACTATTTAGAATTATTAATACCATATGTAGATGTAAACATAAAGACCACAACCTGAAGAAGACATTTTAATACAGATACGTAGCAAGTCTGTATGCATTGTTAGAAATAATTCTTAAATTTAATTTTATACTACCTGAAATTTACTATTATTTTCTTTCATAATTTTGTTTTGATGTAATATTCCAAATGAGTAAATGTGATTTTGTTAATCTGTAAATGTGGGCCTTTTAAATGTTTTAAATGTTGTAAATGTTGTAAATGTGTAAAAAAATATGTGTAAATGCTGTAAAATCTGTAAAAACTTGTAAAATGTGTTTTGCCTAAGTTAAATGTCATTGGCCCTCATTACGACCCTGGCGGAAAGTGACTGACCTGACCGCCATAGCGTAAATAGCGTTTCCGCCATTGCACGACGGAGCAAAGTGCGGCTCATTCCGACCCATCGGGCACGAGCACCACGCCATGGCGGAAGTGCAAAGTCTGCGATGGCGGAAATGACCCCAAAATGGCCCACACCGCCGCCGTACGGCGCCCTAGGTGCAATTCCGCCACCCATCTTAGCGGTCACCGCAATGAGCGGCAATCGGAAAGTACGGTGACCGTAAATATACGGAAATGGAAGTAAAAACATGGTCCCGGAACGGGAAACAGCACGCCGTACACCTATAAAAACACAATTTCCACACAACCATTAAAAATACTACCCTGAGACTCATCCCAACCCGTCATCCACCCTAGTGAAACCAAGAAAAATGGGAAAAGTAGCGAAGAAAGCGTGCGACCGCAAGCGTCCACTTCTCCCGTGAGGAACTCACCGTGCTCACAGAGACCCTCCAAGAGAATGCTGCCGTCGTCTTCTCGACGCAAATGACCAGGACGGCACTTGCGAACAAGAAGGCCATATGGGCCCTGGTGGCACAGCGGGTAAGTGCGGTGGGGACCGCACCCCGCAACCCACAGCAATGCAGAAAGCGATGGGACGACTTGCGGATACGCGTACGGAGCATACTATCCGCCAACCGTAACATTGCCACAGCTACCGGGGGAGGATCGGAATCACCCATCAAGTTGACCCCCTGGGAAGAAATCTGTGCCTCCACCATTGGAATGGAGAGTATAGAGGGAATCGGAGGGATGGAGAAAGGAGTGCAGACATCCGAAGAATCAGGTAGGTGGGCCAAATAAAACAATGCCAAATCCACAATGTCCAATCATGTGAAGTACCATGTGTCCACATAGTGCAACAGTAACACATGTCCAGGAGAACGTCCACATACATAGGCCTGATAGCACACTTTAAAAGTCACATTAAATACATAAATAATTAAAAATCCTAAAAACACCCTCTACACGTGCAGCAGGCACACCCTAACTGCAGGCTGCAAAACAACTGCATCCTCAATCCACACAAAAATCAAACCACCTCCAAGGCCCCAACCCAAATCACCCTCAGGTACCACGCCAATGCATGTGATACATTGCCATTCCAATTTCCACAGACCCATTTATAACGCTCGCCCTCCTTTACTCCACCACAGGGTCCGATTCAAACGACGAGCTCCAAGACACCCCTACCAGCACACCTGCAAAGAGGGCCAAGACCAACGGCCAAAGACCCTCCACCTCAGCTGCACGCATCAAGACACGGCAGCAGCACAAATCAAGTGGCAGCACACAGGAGGGAACTTCAACAGGCACCCCAGCAGCCAGCATGCCCACAACAGCACCACCACAGGTCCCCCCAATGGATGCCACAGACGGCACTGCTTCTGGTGGCAGCAGCACCATAGGTGACACTGCATTAATGGCAGCATGCTCCGACACAGAAAACGGGGATGTCGAAGTAAGATCCATCCATGACCTGTCTCAATCCCCCTGTCTGTTCCATCCCGTACACCATGAGGATACCACGCAGGGGCACCCACAAGACGACGACTGGCCATCCCCCACAAGCCCTGTGGCAAGGCAACATGAGGTGACCAGCCCCTCTGTGACACCACCGCAAATGGCCATGGCACAGCAGAGGCAACAGTCCCTCGACCAGGTGATCGTGCAACAGCAGCAACTGGCCACGCTCCTCAAGGACCATGCTGATGAATGTGGGGGCACTAAGGCAGCCATAGAAACATCAACTGAGACACTTAGGGCAGAAATGGAGAGAAGTACAGAGACACTAAGGGCACAAATGGAGAGAAGCACCGAGAGCCTGAGAGTAGAAATGGAGAGAAGCACCGAGAGCCTGAGAGTACAAATGGAGAGAAGCACCGAGAGCCTGAGGGGGGAACTGCATGCGACGTCCAAAGACGTATGTGCTGAACTTGCCGCTGTGCGCCGTGTGCTCACTGAGCTCTCACAAACCCTTAGGGACATGCATGGACGTGAGCAGGCAGAGACATCATCCATTGCAAGTTCCGTCCAGGGCAGCCCCCAACGTAGATCTGGGAGGAACCTGCGCTCCACAGGCAGGGGTGCCCCTGATACCCGGAGAGGGGGCTTGCAATAGCGACTGCCCACTGACAATGAGCATCTTTGGACACTGGTGTTCGGGAGGGAGGTAGGAGGGTGGAGGGGGTGTGTTGGGCTCACTTGGGTGGCGGGTCGATGGGGTGTGTAACATGAATTCACATATGCCATAAACAATGCACGATCATCCAATGAGATGTGTGGACATTGATCTTTGTGTACGAGGCCATTATAGGCGTACAGTCCATATTGTGCATGTTCCAGACACACACAGTGCCACAAGTCCCGTGTCCATGTATCAGCCACCAGGCGTGAGTGCTAGAAGCATGCATCTATGATATGCTGACGAATGTCACGGCCCTCCTGTGCCTCGCAGACTCCTTGAGGTGCTGCCACATCCCCACCCTCATCATGGCCATCTTCAGGTGCTTGCAGTTCTGCGTCAGGGGGCATGGGCACATTTCTACGTACGCACATGTTGTGTAGCATGACACATGCCATGACCATCTTTGCAACCTTCTCATGGCGGTACAGGAGTGCCCCGCCAGACCTGCTGAGGCAGCGGAAACGAGTCTTCAGTAGGCCGAATGCCTGTTCTATGACTACACGGGTACGTGAGTGGGCATGGTTGTAGTCCTCCTCATGCTGGTCCTGTGGGTTCCGGAGTGGTGTAAGGAGCCATCTCTTCAGTGGATACCCGGCATCACCTGTATGTGGACAATAAAGGATGTTTGTGGAATGACATTGCTACGTACGCACCCCCCTCCCCTTCCTGCCAGGTCATTGCCGCATCACATACCCCACATTATCATGCTTGAAATGAGACTCACCGAGTAGCCAGGATCTGTTCCCTGCGTGTCGCTCCATGTAGCGTGGTATTGTAGAGTTCCTCAAGACCATAGAATCATGGGTTGATCCAGGAAATCAGGCACAACAATGTGTAATGATCCTGTTGGAGTCACACACCATTTGTACATTCAGAGAATGAAATTGTTTTCGGTTGCGGTACTGGGCCTCCATGGCATGTGGGACGACCAATTCCACATGGGTGCAGTCGATGGCACCAATGCAACCCGGTATGCCGCCAAGTGCATGGAATCCCACTTTTGCGTTCGTAATTTCCTGCTCCGAGCGTGGTAGAGAGATGTAGTCGTCTGCGTGCCTCAGGAGGGCATCGAGCACTTGCAATAGTGTCCGTGAGAACAGTGGCTGTGAAATGCCATGCAACTGTCCGACTGTGTGCTGGTAGGTGCCTGTGGCCAGGAAGTGGAGTACAGACACCACCTTCAGTAGGGGTGGGATGGCGGTTGGGCTATCTATCATGCTGACAAGGTCAGCCTGTGTCATGTCCACAATGGCGGTTATGGTGTCCCGGTCCAAACGGTAGAGGGTGTGGATCTGCTCATCAGTGAGGTTGAACGGATGTGCTCGGAGGCATGGGATTGCGGGCTGCCTGCGTGGTGGTAGTGGCTGTGCTGGCGGCCCTTGCTGGCCCTGCCTTGCCCTCCTCCTCCTCCTGCGTCTCCTCCGTGCGGCCGGTTGTTGTAGTAGTTGGGGTTCGTCTTCTTCTTGAAGTTGGAGTACTTGCAGTGCTATCAGGTCCCCCAGGGCCAACATCGCTAGTCCTGCCGGTAGCATTTCTGAGTGGGTGTGGTTGTGGGAGGGGTTTGGGTGTGCAATTTATGTGTTTTCAGGCTGTATAGCCTCCACCTGTGGTGATTCATTCCACCTGTGCAAGCTGCAATCCCCTTTGGGCGAGCACGTCCCGCACACAACGCTGCAATTCGACGAATGGCATCTTGCTATTACAATCATGTATTTGTTCCCGATGGCAGTGTAATATTGGTTGATATGTTCATTCTGCTATGGTCCCATTGTTTCACATACTATCTTTGCAGTCGCGAACAGACTTGTGAAGGGTCAGTGGAACGTAGTACTCGAGTAACGGTGGACCCTCATGCAACACTGTACCGAGGTTCACCGACGGGCGGGGCGTCCCATTTGTGAGTGAAGCCAGTTGCCATTTTCACACACAGCCGCACTAGATGGATGAATTTGTGATTTCAAGCGGTCACAGATGCCTTTTCGACGTGATGTTGCAAATGAGGAATTCGAAGGACGCCGCTTTCGGTTTTCAGCTAGCGGCGAGGAGATGCCCACAGGTCTGACTGCAAATATAACGTTCTATTGTTCAATGTCCTTGGGACAGGGGCCATGGCGAGAATGCAATGATTGATATGAATAGCATGGGATGCGCAATAGCGTAGTAGACGATGAGGCCGGACGTTCCCAAATACATGTTACTTCACAACACTGGAATTACGGGCTGGAGCACAGTGGATTTTGCAGACTGCATAACGCACAGACTCAATGGAAATTTCACATGTTATGTGAGTATGAAATCAGGTGTTTTCATTACGGGATGAGGGAATGATGTATGGATGCATGGACAGATGATTTAATACAGAGTTTGCCATGTACAGGGCTTCTTGGAATCTATCCACCTCCCCTGCGCTATGTGATGCAGTGCTGCCATAGTGGGACCATCGTCTATCTGCCCTTGTTGAACCCTCCCTGTCTCGACGCGCCTTCAAACACTTGTGTCTATGCACGTTACTGATCCCATCTGATGGATTCTGTTTTAACAGACGCATGCACAAAAACACTCGTTTGTAATAGTGTTTTCACCTCGATATATATAGTTATGATTCGCAAGTGGTTTTTGGGTGGAAATAATCCTTTGGAGTGGGCTAGCATGCATATGGCTGTGGATTTAGTGTGATCATTGAAGTGAGTAATTCAAATGAAGTTCGGATGCCCATACTATTCTTTTTCATTTCATTTGGGTGACAGGTATCTCCTCCCCTTTTGCCACTGCCATCTGTATGCCACTCCTGCAGATGGATTTTACTCCCGACACCTGCTGCTTCGTGTTAATCAGTGGAGCACCATTTCGATCTTATGGGACGATCGCCAATGGGCCACATGCCCTTACGCAGTACTAGTGGCTAGGAGCAACATTTCGGCCTTTCAGCTGGACTAGTGCCTACCTAATGGGACGGCCCTGCGGTTCTAGGCGCTTCCATGTTGCCTTTTTGAACGTGAATGTAGCCCCTGTGTACCATGAAGGAACAGGGCGTCACACAAGAAGAAGCTGGTCATTTATTGCGGATGCAGCCCACAATGATGAAATATATTTTGGAGTTCATGACCTAATGGCTGTATGGGCTTGGTGATTTTGTTGTGCATTAAATTTCTATTCTGATATGAACCGTGTAGCGTTCTTCTTTGCAAGTGATGTAGCATATTCCTATTTGTGGAGCGATGTATTGTGAGGAGATCTGCATTGGGTTCCAGCTTCGGAGTATAGTTGCGTGGTACTGTACTGGGCGCGTTTGCCTACGAAGCCCAGTGAGGTCAGGGATAGGGGCTGCCAATATGACTGTTTTAATGATGTCATGCTCAGGGGCGGGGGATTAGCATTTGTGTAACAGATGCCGGTCAGCCAGGTGGATTGGTGGAATGATGTGATTATCAGAATATGGCTGGTCACAGGTGCCTGTGTTTGCGTGCGTTTCTTGGAGGGAGACTGAGGTCATGTCCATTTGAATAGCTTCTGTATTCGTGCCATCTGTGCCCTGCAGCTCCCATTGGCCCCTCTTGAGATGAGCCTGGCTGCTCAGTCACTCTGCCAACTTGTGTGGTACATGCTTATGCTGATGGTTGGTTTGTTTACTGGCAGGAGTACAGGGCTGGTGCAGTCTCACTCAGGATACTGCTTTGAATGTTGCCTTACACTGGTGTCAGTCGATGGGGGGGCCTGTTTTTGTTTGTCTCATTTTTCTGTTCATGTTGCTGGACTTGAACCTTCACATGCCTGTGCTGCATCAGTGCGGCAATGGTGCCATGGCAAATATGGATGGCCACTCACAAGGCACTTGGAGCCCCTAGATTAATTTGTTCGTTGGCATGCATGGGTGACTTGTACATTTCACTGGTTGCATTGTGTGACTTCATTGCACCTACGAGGAGTTGTACAATGTGGCCAGGGAGTGGTGTACAGGCACTCAGTAGGGCCGTTTACGGTTGGTTCGCGATGCCGTACTTCTCACCATGGCGGAATGGTACTTTCCGCCATGCTTGATGGCGTTAGGTGCATGTCCGCTAGGGTCAGAATTCGCGTACCGTTGCGCCATGGTGGAAATTACGGTTTGGCATGGCGCGCGTGCGCGTACTTGGTGCAGTTAGCGTTGGCGTTCACTACGGTGTCGCTAATGGCATCGTACTTTACGGTGACGGGTCATGATCGCACCGAGCGCTATTGCGATGGCGGTATTGCATTTCCGCCATCGTTTTTCGATTTCCGCCAGGGTCGTAATGAGGGCCATTGTATATTTGAAAGGTTGATTTTTCAGCCAACCAAAAATAAAAATAAAAAAAGACTACTGCATGTCCGAAGGCCGTAGGCTGTAGGGCATGCACTCGAGAGTGTAGGGCTTCAGCACACCCTCTCCAGCAATGCATATCTGACTCTGTATCCGGTGGAGGGTGGTGCTTGCATAGTGTGGTGTGTGCAGATTGGTTGGAGTAGGGGAATGTTACGAACAGTATGTGGATAGGTTGCCAGTGACACAGTACTTTGTGAATGGAAGTGGGTATGCCCATAGTATGTGAATGAAAGTGCACAGGGGTGCAGGAGACAGTTTTTTTCATTCTACATTATGGTAACTGTTGCAATTTATTGCTTCATAGCTCCATGGTGGTGCGCAGGTTGGGTAGGAGTGCTGGTGGCAGTGGTGTGTATGTGGATTGTTGTAGTTGGTGACATGGTGACATGCATGGTGGCATTACTTTGCAGTGGGTGTGTTCAAGGCCGTAGGCCGCAGGCCATGCACTCAAGAGCCTGGGGCTTGAGCATACTTACAGCAGTAATGCATTTTTGACTCTGCATTAGTTAGAGGGTGGTGACTTGTATAGAATGGTTGTGGAGTACATTTTAGGGGGAATAGAGCAGCAGAAGTGAGCTGCCATGCGTGTATGTTTGGTTTGGCATGTGTGGTTGGAGATGGTGCAGTGAAAGGTCACGCAGTGTGGGCACTGGGTGCAGTGTTTGCGTACTGTCAATATGGAAGAGGGCATGGTTGAAGTGCAGCTTACATGTGCTTGGATAGTGTGATGTTTGCAGATTGCTTGGAGTAGGGGTAATGTTGTGAACATTTGGTGGTTAGGTTGGCAGTGACGCAATACTTTCTGAGTGGAAGTGGGTAAGACCATAGTATGTGAGTGAAAGGGCGTAGGGGTGCCGGAGACAGTGTAATGTGTGTAGATTATGGTAACTGACTAGCTGCTTTGTGGTGCAGAGGTTGGGTAGGAGTGCTGGTGCCAGTGGTGCGTATGTGCATAGTGGTAGTTGGTGACATGCTGACATGTATGGTTGCATTATGGTGCAGGGAATGTGTGCAAGGAGCACACCCACTGCAGCAATGCAGCTTTGACAGTGCATCATGCACAGGGTGGTGATCTTTGGAGAATGGGTGTGGAGCACATTGTAGATGTGCTACAGAAGCACAAGTGAGTTGATAAGTGTGTCTTGTGCGTTCAATGGTTGTGGTGATAGTTGCAACATGCTACAGGATTTGGTGCATGGCAGGAGATGGTGCAGTGAGAAGTTGTGCAGTGTGGACACAGGGTGCAGTGAGTATGGAAGAGGGTATGGTTGAAGTGCAGCATACATGTGCTTCGTTACTCTGCTGTGTGCAGATTTATTGAAGTAGGTCCAATGTAGTGAAGATGTTGTGCTTAGGTTGCAAGTGACACAATACTTTGTGAATGGCAGTGGGTAGGGGTGCTGCAGGCTGTGGTATGTTTGTGGATTCTGCTAATTATGACACGTTTTCATGAAAGGGTGTTTTATGGTGTGGGGGAGTTGGGTAGAAATGGTGCTACATATGTTACGTTTGTGCATAATGTTAGCTGCCCACATGGTTGCATGCATGGATCCATAGTGTTGTGGTGGGTGTGGGCAAGGGCTGCACTCTTGTGTGCATGGCCAAAGATGTGGTGGGTGCGCCTCAGGATCTTTGTGGATGATGCAATCAAGCATTCTTTAGCAGAAGTTTCTGGTGGAGGGTCTTTAGAATCAAATGGAACGTGCACTAAGAGTGTGTAACAGTAAATATGGAGTGGTGTATAGAAATGATAGTGTGCAACGCAGAGGTTTTGTATATGATTGCTGCATGTATGTTTGAAATGTCACAGCACCCAATGAGGGAGTGCTGCAAACATGCCAGTAGGGAAGAAGTATTGTGTCTGCTTTACTGGGCCGTGGCCCTCACTGTAGATGGGAAAGTGCACATGCCACATCGTGCCATTGTGAGTATAGTGGCCATGGAAATGGAATTGTGATAAATAGGCAATTAGGCGTCTAGGGTGTGGTTGACCGGAAGGGGCGGTACAATTTCTTCTGAATACTGTGTCGTGAGGTTGGTTGAGATGGAGAGATGCACAGTGCTTATCGTCAGTGATACCTTTGTGCATCATCTGCACCGGTTTTGTGTACAAAGAGGCATTGCTGGTAATTTTGGGTTGGAAGGAGTGGACGCTTTCTGGGGCTGGCAGAGTGACTGCGGCCTGCGTCACAAACATAGACTTTGTTGTGGTGCCCTATGGAAGTCTACATTTGCGTAACATGTCATGTGGATGTTTAATTCGTCAACTAAAGAGGTTGCTGAATGCAGTGATGTGGATTTTTCCTACTGCCAAGGTCGTTTTCTCATGCATAACACCAAGAGGAGTATGGTTCCATGCCGGTGTAATTTGTCCCCAGCAAAGGTCGGAAGGTATGTTATAAACAGAATCATGTGTGCATTTATGCAGACTGCTGGCATGTTCTCCACCCACTATGAGATCATGAGGACGCAAAATATGCAGTGGTTCCATAGAAATGGCATTTATTTGAGTGCCATTGGCAATGCCGTTTTCTTTTACACTGTGCAAGAAGCATTGACCATAATGTGATAAAATGTGAGGAGAGGGAAACAGACAGGCATATAATGAGAAAAAACTAAAAAAGTTGCTTGCATGCACGTAAAAAAATTATAATAAAAACAACTTTATACGTCTACGATGGAAGACCCAATCCCCTACCAAGCTTGCTATTGCTGCCAAGGTGCTTTTCTCATGTGTACCACCAAGATTACTATGCACCTATTCCAATGATTGCTGTCCCCAGCTAGAGGTCACAAGGGGTCTCATCATTAGAAAATGTATACTTTTTAGTCCGTTTGTGGGATGTTCTTCTGCAGCAACGTCCCCATCAGTTGTGGAAATGCAGGGTTATTCCAAGCAAATGGCATTTTGTTTTCGTCCATTTGTAATTCAATGTTCTATGCTCATCTACAGTGTTAGGCAGAATCAGGTGCAGTACCCTTTGGGAACACTACACACAATTAAGACTACAAGTGTAAGTTCAATTTCAGCTTTGGTACAAGCCTGTACTACACAGTAAAGTGGTAGCAATGGATGAGCAGCCAGGCTTATCTCAAGAGTAAAGTGAGCAGTAAAACAAGTTACACAAAGGACCAACAATTACAGTGATTCAAACAACCACTTAGTCAAGGTTTCTTGGTAAAAGAATATACATTTATTTACACAGTCAGTTTGAAAACATTACACTAGCAAGAGCAGCTCAATATCACACACTAATAAACCACAATTATACAACCGGTAAGTAAATGAACAAGTTCAGCTCCCCTGAAGTGGGAGCAAAATGGCACTTCAGATACTTAATAAAGGAGTAAAAAGACAAGGTTATAAGAATAGACAGCACACATACTTGCATAGGCAGTGCAAAGGGTTTCAGTTAACTATAACCAGCAATTCAGTTCATAGGCCTGGGCCAAAGTCAATGGTTCAGAGTATTTGTATAGGATAGCACAGTTCTGGTAGTAAACGGTTAGGTCTTTGCCACAGAGTTTTAAAGAATTTGGCTAGGCGAAAAGTTTGACAAATGTTTAAGGAAGGACAAGCCTTCCAAGTTGCGGAAAGTTCCATGAACTTTCGCGATGGCTGAAAAGATTTCCGGACGGCGTTTGCACAGTACCTTGTAAGTGAAGAAGAGCTGTAGCTGAGGCAGTTGTTCCTGGCAGTTTGAGCAGATCTCGCTGTTCATGAGCTTCAGTCGTGGGGACAAGAAACAGGACGTCGGGAGGTTCGGGAGGCAGTGCCCAGGGATGAGGCCAAAATCTTTAGCAAGATGTCGGTTTAAGGTGTGAGTGCATTAAAGTCCACGAGATGGTTTCCTTCCCTCTGCCTATCCGGTTTTCAGCAGCATTCTGATGAAAATTCGACCAGATGGTGACAGTGTCCAGGTGGCTTGCGAGTTGGTTGTTCCCACCAACCTCAAGGGAAGAAGTTAACCTTGAAGGGCTTCTCTGTCCATGGAGTTCCAGGCAAAGCAGGGCTTCACCGGTCATCCAGGAGTTGCAGAAGTCCTCTTCCTTCAGCACGTCTCAGTTCTTTCGTTCCAGTGGTCGACTTTGCTTCCAAGTCCCAGAGACCTGCTTTCAAACAGTCCCCCCCCATTCATTCCAGCCTGGCTGTCACTCACACAGCAGGGGGGCTGTCTTTGCCGGACAGTCAGCCTGGCAATAATGCCAGAGTGCATTCAGGTCTCCTAGGAGATAAGCAAAGGGAATGTCGGGCACCTCCCTCACATCCTGTCCACCCCAGACACTCAGGCGCTAGAGGAGGGCTTCAGCACTGAAGCCCATCAAAGGCGAATGAACAAAGGTACCAAACCTGGTTTGGCGTGCAGTGACAAACACAAGAAGGATCTTTCCTAAAAGAAATTGAGAAAAAAGTCAACCAGAGTTTGTTTTTATAGATCGGTCTGGGGCGCCATATTGAAAAACATGGCTGACCCAATTTTTAGCTACCGTTGTTCGTGGTCGGGAAAAATCATGGTAGTTTGATCTAAACCACTGCCACCAGCCATTTAAAGTAGGAAAGGGTAACATTTACAGAGGCACAGCTACACCCTACTAATGAGGCTCAACCAGACCAAAACACGTGTCTGGGGTTGCTGTTGGTACTCTTGTACAGAGGAGAATTGCCTAGCATTTTGGTGCTGGACTGCCCCGGGGCTGGACTAAGACTGATATGCTTAGGATATTTCTCATCTGTGAAAGATAGTGAGCTAAAGACTCTGGGTAAGGCTCTTGTAACCAGGACTCATGTCTGGCAGAGAGTCTCCCAGGACCCCCCTTGTTATTTTCAGTAGAAGCTAAGCAACCCCTTCAGTACTCTATAGGAAGATAGTGTGTGCTGGGCCATTACATTTAAAGAGACTAGTAACGTCTATTTAACTTTACATGCTCTGGGAGACAGTAGTCAGTCCCAGAGAAGGTATTTAAACCTTGGGAAGTCTGAAAGACACCCTGGTGACACTGCACTGAAAGTGCTGTGTGACACACAGAAAAAGATGATGCCTATGGAGTTGTTTTAAAACCCCATAACCAAAGAATACAAAATTAAAACGCATTGAAAATGAAAAGTTCAAAGCCCCAGAATATAGCAAAAGAGCTGAAGGGCTCTAAGGTAGAGGGAATTAAGCACTTGGGTGAGATTTCTCCCAAACATACAGGATGGACTGAAGAGTTTACTGTAACAATGTGAGCACAAAAAAACACAAAATCAAATAAAAACTGAAAAAAGGTGCTTCTCTAGAATCATCTCTTTTGAGGGCTGCCCCTTACAATGAACTCCCCCTACCCTGGTTGCAATGTATTCCCCCACACCCGCACGCAGAACAAAATCCATATCCGGGAACTTTCAGGATGGTGTTAATGGACATGGGACTGTGGAGGCAGAGGGATTGCGCAATAACATTTCTGGGCGTGGTGTGTACACAGAGGACTGTTGTACAGAACTGATACTGTTACATGAGGAGCTCTTCAATGTTATTTGTGGATGCGTGTGCAACCTTTTAACAGTACACAATGACGGCATGCTGGAAAGAAGACAGTAGAAAGGGAAGAAGGAATGTTACTGCTTTATTGGGGCACGGCCCTCACTGTCCTTAGGGAAACGCACATGCACATGCTCCCAGTTTCAGCTTGCTACCGATGACATTGGGACATTGGGGACTATCACACCTGTGGGTGTGGGTCAGCGGAAGGGCCATTCTTAATTTCCTACATTACTGTGCACAGTGAGCTAGAATGACATGGTTGCATTTACTTGCAAATGCAATGTAGCACAGCCCATTTGGTCCAACATCATTTACATGCCAAACCTATGTGGCCGGCTACTGTGTTATGTAAAGCTGCAAACAGATTGCGGAGCAGCTCTGGCGTGTGACCGTTTGTAGGGCTGCTGTGGAGAACGTGCACCTGGAAAACACAATTTTGTGTGTTTGTAAGCGTTTACTCTCCAAAAAACACTCCCTACATTCCTCAACACTGCTGTCCATGGGTCCAGATTGTGTCACCAAAATAAGGGCTCACACGCAGCGTGGGTGCAGTCGCATCGTGATGTTGCCACTGCTTTTCTTTTAAACTGCTGTTTTGGGCAGAATACACTGTGCGCATGTGCACCAAGTTGCCAATCCTATACTGCATAATAGGGAGCAATACATGTGCCGGGCATTTTGGGAGATGCTAGCTATTTATAGGGTATAGCAGGTGGGATGTCTATCTGTATAGGTGCCTGTAGGCCATGGGTGGACGCTGCAACCTACTTAACATTTGTTTGCTTATGCTGCACAGTGGCAGTGTTACCAAGACACAGAGGAACAGATACACTTGCATGTACTTGCACAACATCCAATTGTCCCCTCCCACACATCATCATAGGTGGAGGACAACATGTAGACATGTGGAGCGTGCTGGCATCGTACGGATGCCTCCATTGTCATTGCGGATATGCCAGGCAACTGTGGTGTCCGTAGGACACCTACCTTTTCCTTAATTGTGGTCATTCCAACGAGGACTGTGTGCCACTGACTGAGAATGGAATTTCATCAAAAAACACATTACATATACACATTTCACTTATTAACATTTACTTGTACACATTCATATACACCATTAGCAAAGGGAATGGGTAGCATAAGTAGATACTTACAGGCCGATTCATGGAATAAATGTGCGCCGAAAATCCCGGCGCAGAGGGGCCAATACGTGCGCTGCGCCGAAAATTAGCGAAAAGCGCAGGGAAACCAGCGCACGTCGATTCATGGAAGTCCATGCGCAAGAAAAGCAGAGGACGTGCGCTGAAAAAGCGCACGGCGCAGGCCGGCGCACAGGTCAACCAACGTCGTGCGCCACGGCCACTGCGCTATCACTCCGAGCGCAGCGCACAGCTCTAAAGTAGGCGGAACACAGGGCGGGACACTCGGAATGGGGAATAAAATGGGGCACAACACTCGGAATGGGGAAGAATGTGGGCGGCACGGGGAAAGTTTAGGAGGCAAGTGCGCGGAACGCCCACACGCTCGCATACAACACGTATTCATGGAATAGAATAGGGCAAAAAAGCGCACGCTCAAAGCAGCGCACAGGCACAAACAGGCACAAACACGACCGCCACAAGAAAGCAGGCGGTAGCGTCTCTGCGCCTGCAAGAAATGTGCGCTAAAAGGTGCGCCAACAAATAGCACCTATATACAGACATGATCAATGTCCAATACTGTGGCCCTCCAGGACAAATGACGTACAAAGGGGTACCCACAAACACAGACACGCGCTGAGAGAAAAAATAAACGTGTGCGTGTATACCGGGGTGCGCGGGAAGTTGCACACGCGATATGGCCGGGTACGTGGATTTCAGGGGTGCGCGGGAAGTTCCACACGCGATTAGTCAGGGTACGTGGATTGCAGGGGTGCGCGGGAAGTTCCACACGCGATATGGCCGGGTACGTGGATTTCAGGGGTGCGCGGGAAGTTCCACACGCGATTAGTCAGGGTACGTGGATTGCAGGGGTGCGCGGGAAGTTCCACACGCGATATGGCCGGGTACGTGGATTTCAGGGGTGCGCGGGCACTTACACACGCAAGTACGTCAGCGCACCTGTATGCCTGCTGCGTGGGAATTTCCACACGCTATTGGAGTGGGAACTAGATTCCAGGGGTGCGAGGGTCACACGCTCGCCTAGAACACGCGCAAGGCATTAATTTGCGCACTTATCAATAAACAAGCCAGATGCCAGGATGAACATACCGTTCCTAGCAGCAGTGGCAGTGGGCTACCAAAGGAGGAGGAGGAGGAGAGTCAGGGCCAGAATATTCACACCCAGAACCAGCCTATTCGGGATGCCTGATGACCAGGTGTATGGGAGGTACAGGTTTCCAGCACACATCATACTGGACCTGGTCAGTGAGTGGGAGGATGACCTCACATCACCCACCCTGTGCTCCCAAGCACTCAGCCCCCTGCAGAAGGTCCTCAATGTACTGCACTTCTTGGCCACTGGATCCTTTCAGCGGACAAGTGCCATAGTGGGTGGTGTGTCACAGGCCACGCAGTCACGCTGCCTACACCAGGTCTTGAACATCATCACTGCATGGCCATCAGTCCGCAGGCACATATATCTCCCCAGGACTCATGCAGAAAGGCGGACGTGCATCCAGGAATTCTATGGTGTGGCTCAATTCCCCAAAGTGCTTGGTGCAATTGACTGCACACATGTGGCTCTACGTCCACCCAGGGCAACAGAGCACATCTATAGAAACCGCAAGCACTGGCATTCCATCAACGTGCAAGTTGTATGCAATGCCAAGGGAATAATCACATCAGTATATGCCAACTATCCCGGGTCCACCCACGACAGCTTCATCTACAGAATGTCTACCCTATGCCGGGACCTAGAGGCTGGCCAGCATGGAGATACATGGCTGCTTGGTGAGCATGAATGCCACTGCACATGCATGCATGTCAGATACTGGGTCATGACACAACACCACTAATGATACCCATCACCACCTCCGCAGGGGACAGTGCCTACCCTATCAGCCCCCACATGATGACCCCAATCCGGAACCCCACCACGCCACCCGAGGTAAGGTACAACACAGCCCACATTGCAACACGGGGCATAGTGGAGCGCACATTCGGAGTGCTGAAGTCACGCTTTCGCTCCCTTGACCGTTCTGGCGGGCAGCTGTTATATGCTCCCCGAATAGTGTGCAGGATCATAGTGGCAGCATGTGTCCTGCACAACGTTGCAACACGCCGGGGCCTGCCCGTGGACATGGTGGTGCCCCCACATCCACAACCACATGCACGCCCGCTGCGCATGGGAGGGGAAAGGGCACGGGGGGAGGCAGCCCGTACGCAACTGGTGGCCAACTTCTTCACCTAGGAATCACAGTGCTGGCTAGTGCACACTGCTCTGGCACATACCATCTGACAATCAATGATGACACTACCTGACAATGTCACAAAATTACTTGACAATGAACTGTCAGATACACATCAGCCTGAGATTGTTAACATGGAAGTGTCACTATGTGTGCACCCCTACCTACACATACACCAGCAATGCATCACAACGAAAAGACACAACTCCATCAATCAAATATGCATTGCCACAGGCGATTCACTACATGACAACATTGCCATGTCACCCATTCCCTTCACAGTCCTGCCACTGAGGACACCATGTCATGGTATGTGAGAGCAAACAAACTGGCCATCACAACATGACACCGGTGTCACAAATAGCAGTGCCCCAAATGGAACATAGCCGCACTTGAACAGCTAACCGCGCTGGAGCCACTACTACACACCTGTGTAAGAGTAATTTCAATCAAATTACACACCAACCCACCCTGAAGCCCACCCAAACAAGACACAATGCATGTAATCAATGGTAGTCTCATTACCTGATTCTGCTGGTATGTCCTCACCGTCCAGATGTACAGTCATGGCGCCACGCAAAAGTGTCAGTGCACATCTACCGACATGTAGTCTGACTCCAGAGAGTATGCCCGTGTGAAGAACTGTGTGAAATACCTGCAAAACATGAGCAACATATGTAAGTAGAGGCACATATCAAACCATCATGCATAGTTAGGTGCAACAACAATGTACACTATGAATGTCTACACAGTATTGACTATGGACTGGCCAACAGCTCATGGGAGTCCAATGTCACCGTGTAATTTGCTGTCACTTGGGCACACCCTTTGCAAGCCCATGGAAACGGAAGCAGGAGGGGTGTGGATGTCTGGTACCCAAGCATCGAAACCAAACTCAAGACAAGCCTGCATGTGCCCAGCCACAATACAGTGTATGCCCAGGTACCCACACAAGGCAACACTCTTGGAAAAGAAAAAAAAATTGAGAAAAAATGGCCATGAAAGGGCCGGCGGGGGGGGGGGGCACCTATGAGGTCCGAGGACAGGATGCACGCCACAATCCACCTGTGTGGATCATGGGAAACTAAAACACCCCATAGGCTCGTGGCCCACACGGCTACTCTGTTGTGGGAGATGAGTCGCTATCGCTCTGGCCAGACCCTGCAGCTGACTCAGGAGGTGGGGGAGCTGCCTCAGAAGATGGTGTGACAATGGGAGGCAGCCCACGCAAAGCACAAGTTTGCTCCTCCATGGCTGCAAGCAGGCGGGTCTGGTAGTTCTGGTTCTGGGTTATAATCATGCGGAGGTCCCCATGCATTAACTTCCGGGATGACCTGACCTCCGCACGAGTTGCCTGCATCTCGGCCGAGAGCGTCCGTGTCAGACGCTCCAGCTGCTCCTATGTCCTTCTATGGGATGAAGCCTCAAGCTCTAACAGGGTCGACCTGAGGTGATGGAATTCTTCCCTCAGGCCTTCCCTGTGGCGCTGGGACTCCATGGAAAGTGATTCCCGCAGAGTCGCCAGTGCCGCCCGCCTGTCCATGTTGGACGCCAACATGTCCTCCCTGTGTGCCTGGCAGATGGACTCTGTAGCCTGCTCCAGTCACTCCATCAGCCTTTCTGGGGGGACAATGGAAGTGGCCACCCTATCCATGGCCTGTGCAATCATCTCGGATGATGCTGCCTGTTGGGTGGCCATACCGTAGATGGATTGCTCCCAAGCGGTATTGCCAGGTGGCATACGGCCACCACGTTGACGGGCACCACACCTGCCTGGGGCAAGGCGGACTGCGCCTTGCTGTGCCGGCAAGGCCTCAGGCTGCAGGACTGCATTCCCTCTCTGATCTGCAGCCCCAGGAACAGGATCAGAGATTGTGTGGTGTGGCCCTGCATCCGTAACCACCGGAGGCTGAGCTGCCGACACTGACATCCCCATTGAGGGCAATGGCCCGGCTGCAGGTGGGTCGGACAGAGGAGATTCTCTCCCAAGAACACTCACCTGCGACTGCACATAGGTGTCATCCTCCGAGTCTACACCTGAATACTGCTCGGGGGAGGAACCCCCAGAGACACCCCTCGACAGCACGACCTGCAGCACTTGTGGGTTTTCACCCACAAACACACCACGTCCCTCACTTGTGGAAGGTCGGCCCGGGTTGCCCTCCTGGGACGGCTCAACCACCACATCCCCAGCATCAACAAGTGCTTCGTCCCCTGCAAAGACATGAAAGAGAAACATGGAAACAGGGATTAGCACCATGGCATGCAACAAGGGCTGATGAACAACAGAGGCAGTAGTTCTACGACACATGTCCCACATGACTGGGAGACCTCCTATGCATTCACCATCACTGGGTCTGTAGGGGAGGCTCAGGGCATACAATGTACAGATTGGAGAGCAACGCCTGCTCACCATGCTGCCTAGCACTGCCATCACACATTGGCCGGTGATTGCCATGTCAAGGGCACATGCCATCACACACATGGCATGTGACATAGCCACCAAGTGAAGAGGGAGAGGAGGGCAACTTTTTTGGATTTCAACCACTCTGGTCCTGACATTGCATCATCACATCAATAAGTTAACATGTTGTACATGGATCTGCTAGTCCAAATTGGCCACGATGCACAGTGCCTTGTCTACATCAACAAAATGCAGTAAACAATGAGATTCCACCTCCCCATCACCTGTAAAGGAATCATATAGCATTCGTGAAGCACCGGTCCAGAAATGTATGAAGGTACAGCGGAGCACTGAGGGGTGGTGGGGCAGAAGGGGATGCCAGTCAACAATCCTACTGGTGCTGGTGTCATTCATGTCACGCAAGTGCAGGGGTGGGTGGCACAATGAAGTGCAAGGGGAAGTGGCGGCTGGAAGTGCTGTACAAGGTAAGTAGGACTTAACGTCAAGGGCAGATGGTGTTAGGCGCAGACAAGTGCTGGGGGGGTGGCCTATAGGGGTACAGAGACAATCATGCAGTGCTGTGGGCTCGGAGGGGACAGGGGAGGTACACACTGCATCTGGCTCGGCAAGGTCCTTGCAGATTTCTATGTGTCCTGCAGAGTTGTCACATGCCGCAGATATGTGCCCTTGGATTGGGGATCTCATCTTGGTGAAAAGGGTGAGGCGCTATTGCCTTTGGAGCATGTGGCAGGCCAGTTTGCCAGAGGATGAGCATGATGCAGGACATTCCCTCTCTGCCACCCGGCACCTGTGGTTTGGGTTCACAAGATACGAGTCATGCCAGGACTCTGCATTGGCATGGGGCTTCAGACAGGTGGTCATGACCGTGGCAAAGATATCCAGTGTACCTGACATAGAGTGGAGCATGGAGTGGGCCCTGTCAGGATGGGAGTGAGCCTAAGGGGGAGCTGGATGGGGGGGAGATTTTGGCAGCATAAGCCTCGACTGACACACACTTAATAGGTTGGAATACCAAGAAGGTGTATGACAGTGGTGAGGGTGGCTTTGCCTGTGGGGTGGTGAGGGTGAGCTGGGAGGAGAGGAGAATGTGATCACTCCAGGAGAGAGGAGTGCAGAGATGGACGGAGAGGGGAAAGTCAGATGAGATCAGAGCATCAAGAGTGTGCCCTGCAGAATGAGTAGGGACAGACGGGAGTCTAGAGGGTGAGAGGGAGTTGCTGAGGTCACAGAAAGGTCACGTGGGGGGTCAACAAGCATGCAGGTGGATGCGTACAGCAGCAAGGAAGAGGATTTCTGTGTCTGGGGACATGAGTGAGGAGGAGAGGTGAGGACACTCAGAAAGGAAGTAGTACATTTGACCAGTTTTCCCAGACACAGTACGCACAGTTTGTGAATGTCAAGGTGTGGTAGAGAGAGACGTCACACAAGCCATTCCAGAGTGGAGTAGGTCTAAGTAGGAGTGACAGTGGCAGGAATACCCTCAGGGAAGCCAAGGGCACACCCCCCCTGCACAGTAGTGGCGGGCCAAGGAGAGGGTCTCCTGAACATCAGGTAGGAGTGTGTGAAGGATGCAGACAGAGCTGGCCGTCAGACATGTTTCCATGAGACCAAGGATGTCAAGGTGCATAACCTCATGTAAGTGACAGATATCGGAGGAATGCCTGATGCAGCCGCAGTGAAAGGAGTGTAACTGTGGAGGAGGTTGACAGCCTTGTAGGACTTACGGGGAGTGCTAGAGATCAGAGGTGCAGCATGTGTAGGAGTTGGAGTGGGAGGCGGAGAAGGATCATGGGAGGGTGCAGGGAGGCAGTGCAGGATTGATGGGGAGAGAGGAGGGGGGACAGCAGGAGAGGAAAGGAAGTTGATGAGATGTGGGTAGCATTTCTCAAGGAGAATGAGGTTGGCCTAAGGGCCTTGGACTGAGATGCTCCCATTACCATGCACATCAATTGTGGCCTCTGAGGATTGGAAGGAGGCCAGGAGTACACCCCAACGGGTCCCACCATTGATGGTGGAAGAGGAGCAAGGAGAGAGGACAGGGACCATGTGAAGGGTCTATGGGACAGGCAAAGGCATGTATGAGCAGATGTCAGTGAGAGTTAGCTTTGAGTAGGCTCAGATGCACTTGTCAGCAATAGGGTGGGTCGCATTGGAGGGCAGGGTGCCCTCATTTGACTGTTAGCAAGCAGGTGTCGTGAGTAGGGCACGATGGTCTGAACTGTAGAAGTCAGGGAAGATAGACCATGAAGAGCAGCATGGAGTGTGAGGGAATGGGGCTCGAAACCAGACGGTACCAAAGCACACAGGTAGGAGGTGGATGTCAAGGCAACATCCACAGTATGACTGCATGTTGGTTGGCATTTATATACAGAGGACGCATTAGCATGTGGTATCATTGCATGTCAGGCATGTGAAGATGAAACTTGATTGGCTGGGGGAAAGTATAGGAATGGTATGTAAGACATCAGATGAATAGACAGGGGAGTATGAGCAACAATGTAGTGACAAAATTACAATTCAAGGGCAACTTCCATGGTGTAGGGCCATATGTGCACTGTTGCCAGTAGGGATAGTGCTGTGGGCAGATGGTGTTGCACTGAACATACTGGATGAGGCACATGGGTGCCACTATCAACTCTGCCACACACCCCCTTGACAGGCACCCAACATGAATGCTTCACACACACACCATGCACATGGATGATACACACATGCATGTGCACTCACCGGATGATGCCTCGTAATCAGGGAGATCTCCCACACCTTGGAGTTGTCCCTCGGTGACGTAGGATCCAGCTACGGACTCGTGTGGTGTGAGTTCTATTTCCTGTGCTGGGGACCCACCTCCAGTCACCAAGGTTGCGGCATGACTTGAGGCCAGCTTATCCTTTGCCCTGCGCTTAAGGTCATTCCAGCGCTTCTGGCAATCACTAGCTGTGCGCCTCACTACTCCAAGGGCACTTATTCTGTCAGCAATGGTCTGCCAGTGTGCCTGGCGTCTGGCATGTGTGGTCTTGGACCCTGCAACGATGACCATTTCCCTATCATGATCTGACACATACTGAACAAGTGCATTCAGTTCGGCGTCTGTGAAGCTTGGCTTCCTTGATGGGCCGGACTGTGCAGCCGTGCCTGGGGCATCAGCCTGTGCCGGACGTGCACTCTTCCTCTTGCGCTTGGAAGGGGGTGGGGATCCAGAGTGTCCTACGCCGCTGTGGACACTAGGGGCAGGAGCCGTGGTGGACTCAGTACTGGGTGTGTGGGATTGCACACTCAGCATGGGAGTAGGTGCAGGCATTGGGGGTAGAGGGATGGGGTCAGGCCTGATCTGAGGTGCATGAACTAGGACCGACACAGTCTTGGCAGGGTGTATGAGAGGTGGGGTGGATGGAGCCACACCCTGGCTACGGGGGCCAGCAGATGACCTATCTGGCATAGATGCGCGTGCCCTGATGACACCAATGTGCACCGGTGCACGTGCAGTGGACCTGCTGACCTGGATGTCAGCGATGGGATCACCCTCGGACAGGTCTGGTGCCACAATGGGCTGGTCCGACAAGGGCTGATCAGGGTTGGTATCAGCCACATGACCCTCAACTGGGGGGGGGGGCATGGGTGTCCCTGACTGGTCCTCCAGACTGGGGGGGACAGGGGCACCCTGCAAGTCACAACCACGTCCCCTAGTGGATCCTCCACGGCCACCACGTGTGGCTCGTCCACCTTTGCCACCCTTACGGCTTGCACGCCTCCCAACCATGGCACTGATGTTATTGTGCGTATGGGAGTCGGTGTGCACAATTGTCCTGGGCAATTGGGTGTCAAAGGGGTTGGGTACCAGATGGTATTCGTACCCTAGTGCAGTGGCAAGGCTATATGACACCCCTGGGGAAAGATGACGGGTCACGCAACGCACAGGCACCCCAAAAAAGTTAAGGAACGTGCACAATACCCCTCCTAGACCACGTGTGCTGATGGAAAACCCTGCACTACGCTGTGGCATCCAGTAACACTAAAATGAACGTATGCGTGTCACACGCAGCCTAGAATGACCTCTGAAGGGGTAGGCTACACACGGGGCAAGCACAGAAGTTAGATACGTGCGTGACTCACCGTCTGCCAGGTAAAAGAGCGTGAAAAATGAGCGCGTTTGGTTGGCAACACCCCCGCCAAAAGAAGATGTGTACGCTGTCTGAGGAGACAGGACAACAGTAGAAGGGGACACTGTTTGAGGGAACAGGCCCAGGTAAACCAGTACAAGAGGAAAAAGAGAAAAAGCTGTCAGAGGTAACAGGGAGTACGAACTGGAAACGCCGTGAAGTAAATCGCGTGTGAAACGACAAGAAGTACAGAATTCACCCACTCGCTCTCCACGAAAAGCACGTACAAGGAAATGGTGTTCTACACTACCTTATATACAGGCCCACACGTACAGCGTCTCTTACGGCGTGTACGTGCTTGGCCCATGTTCACCAATCACACGCTTTGTCACTTCTGCGTGTGGATCCTTTTTCACCAATCACACGCTTTGACACTGCTGCGTGTAGCTGACTTTTCACCAATCACACGCTTTGTCACTCCTGCGTGTAGATCCATTTTCACCAATCACACGCTTTGTCACTCCTGCGTGTAGATCCATTTTCACCAATCACACGCTTTGTCACTCCTGCGTGTAGATCCATTTTCACCAATCACACGCTTTGACACTGCACGTGCAGGTAACTATAGACGCACATATGCAGGTGACGGGTTTTCGCGCGATTCGCTGAGTGTGGGATTTTCACGTGCAAAATCACTCCCTATCAGGCTGTCCACGCGTTCAAACACGAAAGACCACGCTCCTGGCCAGGAGGCCAAATTACAGTCCCCCAGAGCCCTGAGCACGCTCCCACCTGCCATCTGCTGCTGCCTGACTGCCTGCTGGCCACGTGCCCTACAGTGCTGGTGGGTGGGGGTGGTGGGAGACATGGGTGGGGGCCTGGTGGAGGGTGCCCCTGGTGGATGGGGGGTGGGGGTGGTGGGAGACATGGGTGGGGGCCTGCTGGCAGGTGCCCCTGCACTGCTGGGGGGTGGGGGGGGTGGGAGACATGGGTGGGGGCCTGGTGGAGGGTGCCCCTGGTGGATGGGGGTGCAGGGGGACATGATCAGGTGTGCAGGGTAGTCCCCTGTTTTGTGGGCTGCCTGCAGGGGCCGTGGAGGGTGTACAGGGTACACCTGTGAGGGCCCACCCAGCCTATTCGCGTGCGATAATTCCCGCGTACCCCTGTAATACACGTTCCCTGGCCTATCGCGTGTTCTACTTCACGCGTACCCCTGTAATACACGTTCCCTGGCCAATCGCATGTTGAACTTCCCGCTACCCCTGTAATACACGCACCCTGGCTGTTCGCGTGTGATAATTCCCGCGTACCCCTGTAATACACGTTCCCTGGCCTATCGCGTGTTCTACTTCACGCGTACCCCTGTAATACACGTACCCTGGCCAATCGCGTGTTGAACTTCCCGCTACCCCTGTAATACACGCACCCTGGCTGTTCGCGTGTGATGATTCCCGCGTACCCCTGTAATACACGTTCCCTGGCCTATCGCGTGTTCTACTTCACGCGTACCCCTGTAATACACGTAGCCTGGCCAATCGCGTGTTGAACTTCCCGCTACCCCTGTAATACACGCACCCTGGCTGTTCGCGTGTGATGATTCCCGCGTACCCCTGTAATACACGTTCCCTGGCCTATCGCGTGTTCTACTTCACGCGTACCCCTGTAATACACGTAGCCTGGCCAATCGCGTGTTGAACTTCCCGCTACCCCTGTAATACACGCACCCTGGCTGTTCGCGTGTGATAATTCCCGCGTACCCCTGTAATACACGTTCCCTGGCCTATCGCGTGTTCTACTTCACGCGTACCCCTGTAATACACGTTCCCTGGCCTATCGCGTGTTCTACTTCACGCGTACCCCTGTAATACGCGTTCCCTGGCTGTTCGCGTGTGATAATTCCCGCGTACCCCTGTAATTCACGTTCCCTGCCTAGTCGCGTGTAGAACTTCCCGCGTACTCCTGATTTGAAGATTGCCCGCTTTGCTTTCCTTGTTTGCCTGCCCTGTGAAGTGGTCCAGGGTTAGCGCAGCCCTTAGCGATGATTTAGCGATTTTGATGGCTTTTCCTTGCGCGAGGGCGTTCTTGGGGGCGTTACTGGCGCTGCTGCAGGCTCGCTGCGATTCTCTGCGCCACGGCTGGTTTGGGAGCATGAAATCCATGAATACGCTGTGCGCGGAAATCAGTTTTAGCGCACGTGCCTGGCGCAGACTATCGCAGGCGCACGCTGTGCGCCAGCCGCGTGCGCTACTTGTGCGCTGGATTCTATGAATTACCCTGATATTGTGGAGAATTAGGGTTTCTTCAAGTTGTTTGTGAGGGGAGGAAGACATTGAGGTATCACCTTAACGTCTCCTATCTCACGGATTTTGAGGGGATGGCACCCTTTGACATGGGGAAGGGGTACACGTGCAGTTCTGCTAGAGCTGTTTCATTTTGTAAATGATACACCGCTGTACGCAACCTTTCAGTCGGCACAACTATTCCACTTTGGCTTCCAGCCTGACCTTTTTGCTATGCACAGTTTTTTCCTTTGCTGTGGTGGTTTGCTGTTGTGGAAGGGTTACCTCTTGTGCTGCCTTGCTTTCCTTTCCAATATGTTTTCTCACAGAAAATAAAATGTGTTTGCTGTACATATAGCAATATATATTACATAATATATTACATAATATATATTACATAATGTACACTTCACAGTACTGTGCATACCAATGGGGTTAGTAGTGTAAGTCATTGCATCATGAGGGGATTTTCCTTCCAGCCAATATAAGGTGCTTGCCATTGCTCCGTAATAAATGAGACATTATGATTTTCTACTATAGTTTACTGCAGCACCTATGCAATTAGTAGACAAATGTCAGTGTGCTTACTACATTGTAGTGACGTTCTGGTCTTGGTACTTTCCAGTCCGTACTCTCTGAAAACGTGTTTGTTGAAGGGACGCTATGGTTAAGTTACGCTACAAAAAAACTATCACCCATACTGAAAACACTATGCTAAAGGAACGTTCTGGTTACAGTGCCCTACTAAAAACCTATGAAATTCACTAACAAAAAATGTTGTTAAAGGGACATTATGGTTAAGTCACCCTAGCAAAAACCTATGAAATTCAATTGAAAAAATTGTACAGGGACGTTATGATTACAGGTAAAACCGAAAACCCCCCAAAATTTGGGAGTTATGGTAAGGTAAGCAACCATAACTCACACTACCAGTGTGCACTTCAAGGACACACCCATGACATCAACGATGCCATCACAAATCTCATTGATGACATTGAATTTCAATGCAACTTAACCATAACCTCCCTTAAACAATATTTTGTGTTAGTGATATGTATATATATTACACTGCCTGCGGTAGTGGCCATTAAGTTATGTTTAAGTTGCTCTACCCATAGGAAGAACACTTTTTGGGCAGCTTATTACTTCACTCCCCATGAATAAATCCTTACCAAACTGTACAAATAATGTATATGACCCAGTCTGATTTTTTTGGGCAGGTTTGGTGAGGTTTCGACAAGGGGTGCCAAATATTTTTCATAGACATAATGGGAAGACATTTTGCTCACGTCTACAGACCAAACTGCTGGACGGTTTTTCACCAAATTTGCACAAGGAGCAGTGGCGTGGTACCCAAAAGCATGCTTTTGTAAATTTGGTATAATTCCGTCCAGTAGTTTTTTTTTTAAATGACCAAAAAGTAGGTCCAAAAAGATTTAGTTATATCTGGGTTCGCTCTGCAGACCCATTTCCCTATTTGGTCTGCGGACAGGCATCCGATTGGCCTAGAGGGAGGCATGATGTCCGTGGACATCGAACATGCCCACTGATTGGATGGTGAAAAGCGTGAAGTGCATCAGATTTTTAGAAACGCCTGCCATGTTGGATTCGCAGACAGTGGCCGGTGTCCATGGACATCGCAGTAGAAACATATAAAAAAAAACAACATTGCACTTGTCAAACTTATCAAACAATCTTTGGGGAGGTGAGGGGTGATGAGGATGGGATGGTATATGGCTCTAAGGAGCCACAAATCAGATGTTTTTCACCCTCAAATCCACGAACGGTCTGGATGTTCGGTGACAGTCCTGTGATGTTCGGGGACACTTCAGATGTTCGGGACATCTATGCCCCTTCCTGCATTACAGGGTTGGTGAAAAGCAGTTCTTGGATGGCTTATAACTTTGGTGCCACTCAGTGAAACTGCATAACATTTTGGAATCTTATTCTAGACTTGATTCTGAATGGTTCTGGAAAGTGTGGAGTGTTTTGTCTACAGGGAACTAATTTAGAGGGGGGATCAAAAAATATTGTAAAGGCTTGTAAATGTGGTGCCATTTGACGAATCTGCAGACAAGTTTGCAAAACAATTTTAAATCTAGATGTAAATGTGGGATTTTCTCATGAGGGGGCTAATTTAGAGGGGGGTCTCTACATGTTTAGATGGCTTATAACTTTGTGCCATTTGACGAACATGGACAACCGTTTTCAGAAAGATTATAGACCGAAACTTCAATGTTTGTGTAAAGACTGAATGGATTTTGTCAAGTGGGGGATAAGTTATATGACTATTGTATGTACATACATTTTGATACTTTTGAAAAAATATAACATGGGCGGATTTCAAGCAAACTCGTGTAAGGAGCATTGCCATTGCCATGGACCTTAAAGCATGGTTTTTGCAAATGTGCCTGTGTTTTATTTTTTGACAAGTGTCATAATGTAGGTACAAAAATAGTGATATAACTTTGGTGACTGAGATGTAGCTTGTGGCCATGGTCAGTGACCAGAATGTCTGGGTCATGGTAAAAGGTCATGACCCTGACAATCTGGCTACTGGCTTGGACCGCGAGGGATGAAAAATTGTATTAAAGTGGCCATGTCATGTTATTCAAAAGTAAGATAGGTTTGAAAGGGAAAACAAATGTAATTGTGCTAATATGGTCATAGGTTTCTGACTTTGCCTTCTGCAGGCTGCCATGGAAAGGGAAGAGGGGCACTGTAGGAAGAAAAATCTATTTTTTAGAATCTATTTTTTAGCACCCCGGGTTCCCACTTAGGGAACCAGGGGCTGCTAAGGAGGATAATGAACCGGAGCACTCTATGTATCTATGTATTTATTTATTTATAATGCACTGAAGCCAGAGGCATCAGGGCGCACACAGACCCACTTCCCTTGGGCTGATAACTTGGGCTGCCAGGCCGTTATCCACCGTTCCGGTCCCGTGAACGGGGGATGAACGTCACATTATTCCCATTAGCATAACTGAAAATGCTAATGGAAATGTTGGAAAAACCTATTGAGTCTATGTACTTTACTGAGAAATGTAAAGTAGGTGGAGTCTATAAGATTTGTTTTCTTTTATTTGTTTTAAAAAAGAATGTTTGCAGGAGAGGTTAGAACATAAGGTGAGGAGAGAAATGACCGAAGAGGCACCAAACACTAATATGGAGGGGCAGGTTCAAAGACCAAAGGAAATATTGAGGCTTAGTACCACCAAAATGAAATACGCCAATCATGAGTTCAGAATTATAGGTATACATTTTAATCAAAGCACAGATTGCTATCTGGCTCTCAAGCGCCTCACAGTGTATACCAGCATACACCATTGCGGAAGAGAGTGCTGGACATCAAAAAGCATGCTTTATTTATGCACAGTCCCGGTCCATGTCCAGCCCTTGTCCAAACTAATAAGTTACAAGAAGGGTTCATGCCCAGTTCACATGACAAATATGAAAATATTGTCTTTAGGTTTAAGACATGGGTTTCAATACATAGAGTACAATGGTGCCAAACTTTGTTCTGTTCGGCCATGTAGATCTTTCCTTGCTTTTGAGCTTAAAGTAAGTCCAGGTTCAAGAAACTAGTTCAAGGGGTTTCTGCAAAGGCACAACGTTTTAGTTGTCGAACATTCAGTTGCAGTGTTTGTGTAAGGATAAAGCTAGTGGTGCAGACAACACTTGAATTGAGTTTCAATTGGACTCTAAGGTCTCTTAGCACAGGACAAACATTCCGCTCTCAGCAGCCTCAATGTTGACATAGTTCAAAGTTAATTTAGCTCTGCTGCAGCTGAAAACACAATTTACCATTTTAGGACAGAAAGCAGGAGCTAGAATCAAAATGGTGGATGGTTCTAAGATGATGGCCAAGTCAACTCTATTCAAGTCTGTTTAAGCATGGTTTTCAGTACAAATGCGAATGCGCTTAGGCCAATGTTCATAATCAGACGGTATTATGCGAATATAGCTTGACAAACCCTCCTTTTGGCCTAAGCCAAGAGCATATTTCAAACATTAGGGCTGAACAAAGACCAAGTTTCGCTATCAGAACACCCTGAATCGTTAGCACAGAGACATCAAACGCCATTTACTCTTTGATAGCATTTTCCTGCATTACTAAGGCATTGGTCGCTTTTTAAGACATTTGTATCTTGGGTCCTAGTGTACCTATTCCTTGTACACGACATCCTCCTGTCAATGAACAAATGACAGGCAGACATTGTATACAGCAACAGCAGAACAGAAAAATACCAAGGATCACCATTAAGACAGCAACAATTTTCCAACTCCAAGATCACAGCAAATCCCAGAACCATGTACTTAGATTCCAGTTTCCCTCTGGAATGTGTACTTCAGTACTTAAGGTATGTAAGTTCTGGATTGCCTTAAATATGGTGGGAGAGGAATTGGGTACAAAAACATAATATTCAGATCCCACCATTTTGCATACTCCACCACGCTCAGCTAAAATGATGTCCAACACCATTCTATTTTGGAGGGCTACTAATCTAATTGCCTTTTGCTCTAGCGTCATGTTGTGCAAAATATCAGTGGTCCTATTGATGATTTTCTCTAATACCCTTGCTAATCTTCTGATATCCTCAGAATTCATTATCTGTCCCCAGAATGGCACGAAGGATTTTGCAACATCACCCAAGACTTGTGAAGGAGTATCATCATTCTCATCCAGCCTTGGACGAGCTCAAGAAACTTTGGTGGTGGTGGAAATATATACCCCTGGCAACAATATTCCCAAGTAACAAGTACCCTGCCAATCTCATGGTAACCATGGATATGCCTCATTGCTGCAAACAAAGTAAACAGGATCGCCTACATACAGAGGTCTATCCTCACTAGTTAACACTGCAATCTTCATGCATCCCTCAAATGTACTCATTGTTTGGGAAACCTCTCTCTGTATGCAGAATGAAACAGTTTCTGGACTATGGTTGATAGTATAAGAAGGAGGCATGTCATCCCGATTACCTACGGGAGCCATCTTGAAGGTGATTAATGATTGAAAAGGTCCAGAAAATATGTCAGAAGGCCTAATAGAAGCAACATTGAGTTTTCTACTATTTGCAAATAGGGAACATCCTAAATGTGTTAAGATTTGTTTCTCAAATTCATTTCGATCAGTCCCATCGAAGGTCCCAGAAATCCAGTCATTCCAACGGCCAAAGAATAGTGCCCTGAGCGAGGCATAGCAAGCAGCAGTTAAAGTGAGAGGATGAATATACCCGCTGTGTCCCTTTTCCCTTTTCCCTATGTTGTGGCAAATGCGAACACACCCAGCAATTTGTTTTGTTTAGAATCACATGGGTGGCTTCATAATCATTAAAAGAGTGTTATTATGATAACCTCCTCTGTGTTGGAGGTCTCGAGGAAGAGTGTGCAGATGCACATAAATCGAAGGCACATTAGGGATACTTGCAGTCAATAATAAATTATCAAGCGGATGCAAACTTTCTAGATACCAAAACCGAAATGAAAATACAATGACTAATCAAACTGCTATTGTGACCAGTAAACATTTGGTCCTTAGGGACCATAACCCTTGATGGGCAGATTCATCATCAGAGAAGTGACCAACATTAATTTTCGTACAAGTGGCTTTAAAATTGGGCATTGTTTCTCAGAGTCCGTTAAGAAGCCTCTCCGTTAGGCTTTTTTAGTTCATCCATCGGTGGCTCCTGAGCACGTGGCCTATGTTATTTAAAGGTAACTTTGCCCGTCCCGCTTTATATTTATTTTCAGCAGATGACTGATGAGGGACTGGCTCAACAATGGTTTCTTGCAGGTAGAGCCGATGCTGTACTGTAATTTTGGTTTCGTGGTCGCATATCAGACCTTAAGACTCCAGGTACGGTGTGTTCTGCAAACAAAGTGTCGTTGTTTCCTGAAGGCGATGAAGACAATGAGGAAGGAAAAACAAGATTGCTTGATGGTGAAGAAGAATTCGAAGAAGATGCAAAAATCTCCCCAGGCACCACGGGTTTAGGAAGCTCTTTTGTAGACAAAGCAGCAGTCTACCCAGGCCCCACGGGCTCAGGAAGGTTTTCTGGGACACCCTTTGTGTTGATTACAGCAGGACCTTTGTGAGCATCAAGATAACCAATTCCTTTCTCCTTGTCTTTGTCGTAGGTCAGAGGAAAAGGAATCCTCTTCACGTGCATCGTGTGGATCCAGTTCTTCTTGTCAGTGACTCGGACAGCAGTCTGTGTGGCCAAGAGGACTTGGTGTGGTCCTCTCCAGTGAGGTGCAAGACAGGAGACTCTTTCAAAGTTCTTGATCAAGACCCACTGGACCGGTCAGAGTCGATGACCTGGACCCTTGAATTTTACTGCGAGGGCTTCTCGCACATGTTGATGAATCAAATACAAGTTTTGAGTTAACTGGTCACAGTAGTCAGAAAGAAGCAAATGTTTGACATTCTTTAATAATTTGGGTTTTAGCATCTTCCTTATGTTGGCTGGTATCCCCATCACAATTTCATAAGGAGAGAGACCTGTCTTTGATTGTGCAGCTGTCCGCTAATTCTATTAAGGCTACATTGATATTAAGCTGTGCAGCTGCTCCGCTAAGGCTATTAAGCTACATTGATATTAAGGCTATCGGAAGGGCGTCAGGGCACTTCAAGTTGCTATGAGCAGAGACCTTGGCTATCTTGTTCTTCAGTATGACGTTATACCGTTCTATACGTCCGGCACTCTGAGCATGCTTGGCTGAATGGAACCATTTATCAATCTGTAAACCCGCACATACTTGCAGGATGACAGCAACGATACAATGTGGACCATTATAAGACCATATGACTCTCGTCAAGCCAAACCTAGGAAAATATTCCTTAAGCATGACTTTCGCCGTTGACATTGCTGTGGCATCTCTGAGAGGAAAAGCTTCAACCCATTTACTAAAAGTGCATATGACGTGGAACTCGACAGGGGTGCCCCCTTTCCGCGATCCTCTTCGCACTCTCCCTAGAACCCCTAGCAATAACAATGAGAGCTGACCCCATATTGGAAGGTATCCAATTGGGGAAAACAGAGTATAAAGTAGCCCTTTATGCAGACGATATCCTTCTCCATATTACTAATCCTGCGACCTCAGTCCCCCGGCTCTCCTTCTATTAGACGAATATGTTAAACTTTCAGGGTTCAAGGTGAGCAAACAAAAGTCCACACTCTTTCCCTTACAAGGCCAGGAAGAGGCGAACGCCACAAAACTTTCCTCATTGGGTCCCAAAATCAACATGCAAAATTACAGTACTTAGGGATACAAATCACTAGACAACTAAATGATCTTTATGAAGTGAACTTTCCCCCCCTACTACAACAATTCCGGGCTGATTTGACCAGATGGGACAAGCTCACGATAACCTGGTTGGGGCGACTTAACGCGATTAAGATGGTATCCCTCCCCTGATTCCTATACCCCTTCCAAATGTTACCCATCAGGATCCCAAGCAGTTTTTTTGTTGAAACCAAAAGAGCCATCCTCAAATTTCTCTGGCAAGGAAAGAAAGCGAGAATTCCGTACTAGACTTTAATGCTCCCTAAAGAGAAGGGTGGGGTTGGGCTTCCTAACTTGCAAAAATATTATGAAGCTTCCCAACTTAGAGTTTTGTTCCCCCACTTGCGCAACCACACAAATACTCAATGGGTCAACATGGACAATTACTATTTCTCGCCGGCCACAGTATCCGAATGGCTCTGCTCTCCCAAGAAGAGAATTTGTAGAAAACTTAAAGATCATTCAATAGTAAGCACCATATCGGACATTTGGACACAGGGCAAGAACATGCAAAACATTACGACATGGCCCGCACCCTTAAGCCATCTATGGTCGCCCGGAATTAACGATCATATTCTGAACGTAGGAAGGTTTCAAGCATGGTACGAAGCCGGCCTAGAGAGAGTTGGGCAACTACAAAAAAAGGACTCCTTCATATCTCTCCCAGAACCAACAGATGCCCTTGGAATTGTCCCCCTATCCATGTTGCAATACATATAAATAAAGGGTATTCTGACGAGACCAATGTGGAAGCCCCAACTGAGGAGGGATCTCACGCCCTTTGAGAAGATACTAGACTCGAGAACAGAAATGAAGGGCCTGATATCAGCGATGTATAAAGAACTTGTGGGTGCCGAGGGGGGACTACAGACTCATTGAGAGACAGATGAGGAGAGGATTTTGGTGAACAGATCACCCCGGACCTATGGGAAACCATATGCCAAGCGGCAACACAAATCTCCATCTCGAACCAATATAAACTTCATGCCATTAAATTGCTACATAGATGGCAATACGACCCTGTTAGATTATCCAAAATGTTCCAAACAGCTAATCCAGAATGTTGGCGGAGATGCAGAGAAATGCTGACTACTGGCACATGTGGTGGGGTTGCACCCAAATAAAAGTTTACTGGAATGAAGTCCTGGGCTGGATTATAGAGATTGATGGCATTACCTTATATTGTTTGTCACTCGAAATAAACAAAGACAAATGGGTCCGAGTAAGAGATCTAGCCCCACAACTGCTGCTGGCAGTTCGAGTTGTACTTGTTATGAAATAGAAATCCACCTCAGTACCCACTAAAAACAAATGGATCAACGTTGCCACCAATATACGCATAATGGAGAATATAACCGTCTCACTGCACGGAAGGTAATCACAAGCTGAGGCCCTATGGATGGATTTCAAGAACAAATACCTCCCCGGTGGTCTCTTTCATGGCTCAACCAATACTCCAACATGTCAGGGGTAGGACACAATCTAAAGGTGTGCCATGGAGACGCCCCAAAGTACTTTCACGCTGTAAGTGATCCCTACAACACGCAGAAACTGTGATTCTCATCTGACAAGCGCTGCAATGATTGAGTTAAGTACTGCATGACTGACAGTGGGGACGGGGGAGCAAAAGGGGGGGGGGTCATTTATCCATGCAAGACCTAATTAGAGACAATGAGATTGTAAACACAAGTACCAAATATACTGAATCTTACTTATTTGTCTTGCAACCTTAAGCTTAGAAATGTTTTTTGTATCATGACTCATATTTGTAAACCTAATAAAGCCAAATTTACAACATCAAAAAAGCACATATGACTACAAAAACATATTTATAATTTTGACAATGCTCCATTTCGATAAAATCAAAATGTATGACCTCAAACAGTATGGAGGGGGACCGAAACTATCATTTGGTGTCGATGCACCTTTGCCAATAATATGCTGTAAGCATACCATGCAACTTTGAACAAAACGCTCACCAGTTTTTTTTTAATATTGGTATTATCCCATACAGGATCTAATAATTTGCAAATCTGTTTGGCACATATGTGTTTTGGACCATGAGCCATTGTCAATATAGTGGTAACATAGACATTGGATAGCATCCATTTTTGTGTTTTCATTATCTACCCAACAACCCTCATCATCTAAACTTGCTGGACCCTCAGCCCATTGTTTAATTTCATCTGGAGTAGCGTCAGCCTGAATTTCTTTTATGCAACCAATTCCTTCATCTATCACACAAGTGTTAGTGACCCCTTTTGTTCCATCCAACACATACATTTTGTAATGCAAATCGGTGGCAGTCTATTTGGCTATTCATTAAAAAAAAAGTGTTTCCTTTTCCCACATCATCTGTTACTTTCTGGTGTGCTGCACCCTTCATTATTGCTAACTGTGTAGGAAGCACAAGTGCTGAAATTAGCCAAACCATTAGAGTGCCATGCTGTATCTTAGTTCCATGTGAGGTCAAGAAACCCCTCTCAGCCCATAGTCAACCAAAGTTGTGCACCACTCCGAAGGCATATTGGCTGTCTGTGAATATATTCACACTAAGACCTTCAGAAAGTTCACAAGCTCTAATTAACACAATAATCTCTGTGGCCTGCGCAGAATTATGCAGAATTTGTTTGGTCTCCACTATAGTGCTTAATGTAGTGATTGTGTAAGCAGCAGTGCATGTACCATCCGGAAGTTTGAAGCAGGAGCCATCGCAAAACAGCTCCCCTTGTGGATTCTTTAAAGGTGTATCGCTTAGGTCAATTCTGCCCTTGGTCTCCTGTTCTGTGGTGTAGAGGCAGTCATGTGACATGTTGTCAATGCAATACATTTCTTGCGGAAGAGGCAATATTTTGGCGGGATTTAATGAGCAACATCTCTTAATTTGGATTTGCAGTGCTAATAGAATCAGCTCGTACCTAGTCAGTCATGCTGATGTGAGATGTTGCCTCTGCATTCTGTTTAGTAGAACGTCTACAGAGTGAGGTACTATCACGGTTAAAGAGTGACCCAGAACTATACCCTGACTTTGTTTTACAGATGCAGCGGCAGCAGCAACAGCTCCCAAACATCTCGGCAAAACGCATGCAACAGGGTCTAACATGGAGGAAAACTAACCACATGGTCGATTTTTACCCCCATGTTCCTGCATTAAAACAACCAAGGCACATCCTTAACATTCATGCATATATAATACAAAGATCTTTTCATAATTTGGTGTTCCCAAAACTGGCGCTGAACACAACGCAGCCTTGAACAGATGAAAAGCTTTCCGGATATCCATGTTCCACGGTAAAGGCCCCTGAGGGAAGAGAGTGCTGGACATCACCAAGCACGCATTATTTATACACAGTCCCGGTCATTGTCCAGCTCTTCTCCAAACTAATAAGTTACAAAAAGGGTTCATGCCCAGTTCACATGACAAATATGACAATATTGTCTTTAGGTTTAAGACACGTGTTTCTATACATAGAGTACAATGGTGACACACTTTGTTCCGTTCGGCCATGTACATCTTTCCTTGTTTTTGAGCTTACAGTAAGTCCAGTTTCAAGAAACAAATTCAATGGGTTTCTGCAAAGGCACAGTTTTAGTTGTCCAACATTCAGTTACAGAGTTTGTATAAGGATGAAGCTATTGGTGCAGACAACACTTGAATTGAGGTTAAACTTGCAAGGTAGCTGGTGGGATTTTTTTGTCCCACAGAAGTAGGCTGTCTGGTTACAGTATTGATTGAGGAAGATGACGTGGAGGAAGACAGCCTACTACTTGCTCTTTCTGAGAGCATTTCAGTATTTGGATTTGGTGTGTCAACGCATGGAGGTGGTCCCGTAGGAGTAATGTCCAGGTAGTCTGCGACTGAGTACAAAGTTGCACTCAGTGCATTACACTTTTGTAGCTTTAGACTTTGGTACATTCCCAACAGTGGTAAAGAACTGCCACACTCATGATTCTCTCTGGGTGCTAGAGGTAGGCGCTTCCTTACCCTCATCTTCTTGGTCCTCTTTATTGTCTTTGAAAATACTTTGCTTTTTATTTGTGTGAGTCCTCCAGCTGGTGGTGGTGGGTCTTGGGAAGCAGGGGTGGCAATAGCTGATGCCACTCTTAAGATAAATAGCAGTCAATAGAACTGCCGTTCCCATTGGATTACATGAAAATCTGCAGTCTGCCCTTAAATGTTGGTCCATGGGCCTCATCACAATTTGGGTGGTAGCCCTTAAATGCGGTGGTAAAGTTATTACCGCTGCATTTAAGAGCTGGCCTAATCACGGGTTGGGTGGAAAGTTTGAAGATTTACCTTCAGCTTTTTGCTGGGGATGAAAATCCTGCCTTCCACCCATGGGGATGAAAATCCTGCCTTCCACCCATTTTCAACCCTTTTTGGTGTTATTACAGCTGGCACAATTACCACAGGCGGTAATGACACCCCCCACTCCATTGTGTTCAATGGGCCCAATGGGGAATGGGCAATATCCGCCCAAATGCTACTCATGATCCGGCGCTAATAGAGCCAGACAAAGTAGCAATAGCGCTATTTGCACTGGCGGTATCATAGCAGTATTATCGCAGGATACCTCCATACTCGTGAAGAGGTAAATCCTGATGTGTCACTCCTTGCCAGTCTGCAAAAGCTCAAAGTATAACACTTTTAATCTCTTAAGCTTTGGTTATCGCTTTCACAACTGACTTGCAAAACCCCTGCTCTGCCGCAGGTGACACCCATGATTTACCCAAATTGTATTACGAGGCAGGGCATGGCTGTTAGTGGCAACCTCATTTCCTACATGGTGATGCTTGCGAGGTTTAAACTGTTGCTTGCACAGCCCGAATTTCCTCAGTGGCAGTACTTGTGCTATATTTAGGGCTAATGCAGCCTTGATTTCCTGTATGGTGGAGCTTGTATTATATTTTTAGAAAATGCAGCCCAGATTTGCTATATAACAGTGTTCTTGAAATTTCCTCTGTGGCAGTGTAACAGCTGTGCATTGGCTCCAGCAGAGAGTTTCATCTTTGGTGGTGAAGTGTGTATAACCTCTGCCCTGGCAGGTGGGGCCATAACAGCAAGTTATCCTCTCTGCTCCTCCCAGGTCCTTCCTACCAGGGCAGAGCCAACTACAAGACTCTAACTCCTCCCTTGAGACCATGCTACACCCAACACAGAGGCTGGGGTACAGAAAAGTCTCTTCATGATGCTGCCCTTCCCAGCTGTATCAAGGGAAGGTGGATACCCTGCAGGCCCTTATGTGGTGTTGGTGAGCCTCACTCATGCTGCTCAGCCAACAAAGAAACAGAATCTTCAACGCCTGCCACATCTGGTCCCGGGGAAGGCAGGCTTACCCATGCAGAACACGCTACCTTCACCCAGGACCCGAAATTGCTGCTCTCCTTGCCCACCCAGTCTGGCTTTCAGGCAGGCTGTGTGCCTCTCAGACTGAACTGCTTGCCTGGGGTTGCCACGATAATGCGGTAATGGGCTGTTGTGCCTCTTCACAGGGACAGCTTCCTTCAAGCAGCCTGGGTCTTTGATCTTCACTGGCTCACCCGCTTTGACCCCCGGGCAGAGCAAATGGCCCTTAGTCTGGTCCTTGGTGCCGGGATTGCTCAGGCTCAGTGCACGCCAATCCCAAATCTGGGGTCATTTTTGATCCTGGATACAACTAGCTTATGCTGCTCAGCCATCAACCCCAGGGGACCATTTGAGGTTACAGCCTTCCAAGAGAACACCCATGTTTCCTCTCTCGTCCTCTGTTCTCCCTCACTTCTTCATGAGGTTCTTATCAACAGACCTTATTTGCAATTTCTCCTTCTAGAATCTCAAGCAAGGTTAGTCAGTTGCTGTGGGCAGGGCAGACCTGCCCACAGTCATCAATCTAAAGTTTCTAGGCATCCCCCCATGGTGGGGAATTTTAGTACAGTCAGGTAAGTAACTTGGGACTGGGATTACACCATCTCTTCATCATCAATTACCAAATGACATTCAAGAGGATTGAAATTCAAAATTGCGTTGTGCTCTGTTTACATTTCCCATTTAGTTGAATGTTCTACATTTTTCATAACAAAACCACATCTTTATGTGTTGGTTACGGAGATTTGTGCACAACCTTCTGGCGAGGGTTTTGTAATTTTCTAACCTAATGGTGGAACACTGTGTCACCCAAAAAGAAAATCCAGACTCTCCAATGTTAGCTGTAGCTGAGCAGTCCGGCTTAAGCCTTGGTAAGGAAGAAGGTTGGCAGGGAGGTACAATTAATCAATTAATCAGAGTAGAAACCACAAAAAAAAACACCAAACTGGTATACTGAAAAACATACACATCAACATAAGGTCACACATAATGTATTACTGGTGGGAAAAATAATAACTCTGACTGCGCAGACTCATAGAAGAGCATACTGTAAGTTAAAAAAGAGAACATTAAATGGCGAGTTAAAGGCTAATTTGCAGTTCACCCTGAAATGTAAGCCTATGCCTACTGGCAGACAAAGCTCATTTTGTAAAGGGTAGACTCCTACAAATATTGCAAACAGTAATTTTTCATCATGTACAGAATCCAAGGGTTCCACACAGAAGTTAGCACATGTTTCCTACTACATATCAAACTACATAACCCAGCCCATACCCAGTTGTAGCAGTTAGATTTAGTGAACAGGAGAACGCAAGGTCCAACACAGCCAGGTGGACTATAAAGTCCAGGATATATTTTTGTAAGACAGTCCCTATCCCCAGTATGGCATTTTACACAGAAAGGAGGGAAACAGTAGTAACACAAAGTGATAAAATCTATACCCTATGCAGCATTGTAAGCAAGACATTTAAAAATCTCTAATAAATCAGGAAAAGTATCTAAAGTAAGAAATGCCATACAATGTCCCTTATAGGATTTTAAAGATTTAGAAAAAAAACAAAGGAAATAAAGCCTGTAGGCTGACCTGCAGTAAGTCAGGTAAGTCCTGTTATCTTTCAACAGATAGCCAAAAGTAAGCAATTGACCACAGGTGCAATTAGTGGAGAACCAGAAGAAGGGATCCAGTGGAGGGCTTAAGACACTTTAGCCTTAGGATCAGAGGAACAAAGCAGGATTCAGCCCCCAATGTTAGCAATGGGGAAAAGCGGTAGAAAGTTGACCTGCAGAACCCAATGATCACAAACAAGAGGGACCTCTGAGATTGAGTATTTTAAATAACCCACCAACCCAGGGCCCAGAGGTGAGTACTTACAGTGTGTACTTCCAGAAAGTTGATTCTGCCAACCCACTAATTGCATTAGGGGATTTTAAGTAAAGGTTTTGGCAGCAAGCCAATCAAGTTGGCCCCATAAACCACCATATACCTAGTTCCACCAACACATGATGTGTTTTGGTCAGGCGACAGCCCAAAACTCACCTAAACCAGTCCGGAACTCTATGGAGGCTGAAATACTAGGCTGTCAAAGAGCCTGCATGGACATGCCTCATGGTTTCCTGAACAGAGGAAGCCCCTAAAACAAAATAGTTCAGAGTAGGACTTTAAAAAAAAGTACCCCAAAAGCTACCACAAAGGTAAAATTAGTTACTAATTCAGTAAATAGGCTTGCATCACGAATGAAGCCAAACCGGAATTTCAGCTGCCACCAACCTTCTCCGTAAAATTAATGTAGGATGATAAAATCATCCTACGGCAAGAATGGGTTGCCTGAGGGGCACCACTGCGACTGGGCACTGAATGGCCCACCCAATACAATATACATTTAATAATATATAAATTAACTAGAGGTAGGGGACATGAGCAGAAAAAGCCTTAGCTGAAAAAACAGGTTTGTGATTGTGATTGTTTCGGAAGAGACTACGACCTAGCAGGATTGCGTGAGCAGTGCAGCTTGACACGTTACTTGTGCCTTTCCTCTAACACAATCTGATAGCCAGTCACAGTGCTCCTCTGTGCACCTGTGTTCCTATGCTCCAGTGATGGCAGTGAGGGCTGTATAATTCTGCGGTAAGCAGGGAGCTGCGATCTGAGACCTGAGCTTTGAGCTATGTGCAGCGTCCTGCGGCTTGCTTGGTGTTGGACATTGGCGGCTGACTAGTCGAGCCACTGCGATAGCGGTGGTGGGGGCAGCGGCTCCCTAAGTAAAAGTAGCACAAGGTGACCCATTGATGTCCTAAGGTGAGATTGTCTGCTCTTGTTTTAGAAAGCACCTGCACTGGTGCATGCAGCAGTGAGTGCATTCCGCACTCCACAGAGGTACCTATAACACGGGCAGTTTTATCTGAGTTTAGTTCCCGGTTTGGTCCCAGTAGCAGCCTCTTCCTCTGTTTCGGGAAAAGCCATATTTTGTGTTTGGCAGTGCTTGGTGCCCATATATGGTATCAGCCATTTGAGGTGTTTCACACACTACGGGAAGTGGAGTTATAAGCAGAAGTTTTACTCTGCCCTCTTGGAAGAGCCCAGAGCTTCTGGGCAGTTGGAACTATTGCCCTTGGGAGCGTGCAAGGTAAAAGTGACTGTAATGATAATTCACTCCATAACATTTAGCTGCATCCATTGCAGTGTTAATTGCCAAACGTTAAATGCTGCTTAAACTGATCTATAATCTCCATACAAATAACAGCATGGTATGGCCCCCTCCCCTCCTGTACCTGCATAAATTGTTATAGCCTGCTTGGATAGGATAACTAGATTGGGATCTCCACGGCCTGGAGCAAAGTCAAACTACCCCGTAACTGGCGCTAAAATGACAAACTATTTTAATGTGCAGGGTAAAGGGGGATTAAATAAAATGCATATGGAGCCTGAGTTCAGTAAAGCTCCCTCTAGTCATGTGAATCAGATGAACTTGCTGATTGCTGAAATCATTCCTTTGCCACTAGATCCTTCATGTTACTCCTCAAGCACTCCCTTGTTCACCCTCTCGTCAAAAAGCCTTCCGCCGACCCCTCCTGTCCCGCTAACTACCTCCCTATCTTCAATACCCCCTTCCTGGGCAAACTCTTGGAGAATCTGGCCATCTCCCAGCTTATCCTCCACATTGAATCTGTTGGTTGTCTTCACGGCCACCAGTCTGGTTCAGAGTGGCCAGAGGCATGGAAACTGCACTCCTGTACACCCATGAAGACTTGTTCTCTAATATTGATTTCATCTCTTCTTCTGTTCTCATCCCTCTTGACCTTTCCTCTGCCTTTGATATGGTCACTCATGCCACCCTTATACATTGTCTCTGTGATACCCTTGGCATCACGGACCTGGCTCTGGAGTGGTTGACCTCTTTCCTCTGTGACCGACCATCCCAGGTTCAACTCTGCCCTTTTCTCTCCTCCATGCCCTGCCTTGGAACACAGTTTGGGTAAAACATGGGAGCCACCTGAGGCATCTCACTCTCCAACTCTTGTATCCCTCAGAGCTCTATCCTCTCACCTTGACTTTTCAACATCTGCCATGCCCCTCCAGCCCATCTGATCTCCACTTTCTCTCCTAACTTCCAGTGTTATGCGGAAGACACAAGGTGTCATCTCTGACCCGTCTCTCTGCTTCTCTCCTCGCATCTCGGACCTTGCCAAGAAGGCCCACTTTCAGCTGCACCTCCTCTGATCCATTCTCCCGTTCCTCGCCTTACCCTCGAAACTCAATATCTCAAGAGTTGTGGTCCTCTCCAGGCTGGATTACTGCAACAGCCTCTTCCTCAATCTGCCTAGCTCCTCCCTTCGCCCCCTTCAAGTAATCCAGAATAGGACTGCCAGACCTATCCCTGGCTTCAATCCCAGGGACGCCATCTCCTTTTCAGCCCTAAAATATTTTCACCGGCACCGGGTTGCTGCGAGGATCACATTCAAGACCCTTTTCATTGTCCACAAGGCTTTCCGGGCCCTCAGACCCCACTACATCCAACTCTCTCTCCCTAAATACCTTGCTGCAAGAGCCCTTTGATCATCTAGCTCCAACTCTCTGCAGATCAGATGCTTTTGTGAGCAGAGAGTCGGGGGTAGATCTCTCTCCTCCGCAGGTGCCTCACTCTGGAATGGCCTCCCTGCCCCTCTCACACTTTAGCTGGACCTCCTTAAATTCTGAAGCTTCTCAAGACCCTACATTTCTATTGCTGGTTCCCTCTCCCCCTCCCATGCTAATGTCCCCCTCTGCCTCTTGTGACTGGCTGACTGGTTTCTTCAGATTCTTACAGGACAACAGGCCCTCCTCGACCAGTCTATCACTGTACTTGGTATCCCCTGACACCCCCCCAAGCTGCACTTGCTGTTCCCCACCACCTCCCCACCACCACTCCCTTCACCCACCTGGCTGGGCTTGCACCCCTTGAGCCCTTCCAGCTCGTCCCTCGTACATAGCAATTTTGAGGGTGATCCTATCGCTAATTTTTAGCCAGTTGTAATTTCTATGCACATTCAAGATGTGCTCTCTGATTGGGAGGTTCAGGGCCGTTCTGAGCGCATTGTTTTGCAGGGTTTGAAGTTTATTGATGATGTATTTGTTGGCGCCTGCATAAAGTGCATTGCATTAATCCAGTTTTGAAAGGATCAGTGTATTGGCTAGGATAATGCAGCTAGCTGGTGAGAGGAATGGTCTGCATGCTTTGATAAGTTTACCAGTTTAGGCAGTGGATGAGGCCAAGGAGTTCACTTGTTTCCTTAGGGACAGAGTGGAGTCCAGATAGAACCCAAGGGTCTTCAACTCTTTGGCGTCGGGGATTATATTGCCGTCTATATTGAAGGAGCTGTAGTTGAAATCACGTTTTCTTAGGTTGTTAAGTGAGCCTAGAATAAGGATCTCTGTTTTTTCATCGTTCAGGCAGAGGCCATGGGTTGCCATCCATGCCTGAATGAGGGTGTAAATGTTGTTTACTAAAGCTGTATCCGTAGTGAAATTTCCCAAAAGGGGGATGAGGATCTGGATGTCGTCTGCATAATTTGTGTAGGTGACAACCAGTCTGTCCAATTTGTCGAATAGAGGTTTAGTAAAGATATTGTACACCGTTGGCGAGACACAGGAGCCCTGTGGGACTCCACATGTTGTCTGGATGGGGTCTGCCGTGTCTAAGGTGGAGAAGACTCGCATACTTCTATTATCGAGAAAGGATTGGACCCAGGCTATAGCTTCACTTGAGAAGTGGACGGCTGATGCTAGGTGTTTGCAGAGTACTGCATGGTCCACTAGGTCGAAAGCCGCCGACAGATCAAGGAGGAGTAGCATAGCTGTGTTTCCTTTGCTGTTGAGCTTGTCGATTTGGGCTTTAAGATCTATAAGTGCGGTCTCAGTGCCGTGCTGAGGTCTGAAGCCCGATTGACGAGTGCCAAGAAGTTGGTTAGTCTCCAAGTATTTTGGGGTTTGGAGATAGGCCACTCTGTCAATTATCTTCAGGAGGAAAGGGACAGTAGTGATGGGCCTATAGTTGGTGTGAATGGAGGTGTCTAAGGTTTTTTTTTAGCAGGGGGAGAACCCAGGACTCTTTTAAGCTGCTTGGGACTGTGCTAGATGGGAAGGAGGCTTTGATGAGTTTGGTGATGATGGGGGCTAGGTCTCTGGCGGCATTCTTAATTAACTGGGCCGGGCAGTAGTCGCCTTTGCAATTGGAAGGTTTTAGTTTCATGAGTGGAAACTTTAGCGAATTTGAAAGGTGGTAGGATAGGTTTGGGCGTGGGTGTCGGCGTACTGGGAGTTTCGCTGATAGGAAGCGAGGCTTTTTTATAGTAATTTTAGATTGTAATGTTTTCACTTTGTTTGCGAGGGCATTTTGGATATGGTACACCATTGCTTGTCTTTGGGTACGTTATCAGGTGGTGGTATGGGAGATTCAAGTTCTCGCAGGATTGCAAATAATTCCTTTCTATTGGAGCATTCGTTGAAGATTCTGTCATTATCGTTGTCTTTTTTAGCTTGGATGATAGCTTTCTTGTAGTTAGTAGCGCATAGTTTGAGTTGAAGTTTGTTTTCAGCTGTAGGGGTGTGTCGCCATACAGTTTCAAGCTTCCTTTTTTGCAGTCTCATTTCTTTTAGGTGGGGGGTGAACCAGGTATTAAGGTGGGATTGTTGTTTACTTTTACAGTTCTTCAGTGGGGCAACGGTGTTCAAAGCTATGGCCATGGTGATGTTGTATATTTTGACCATGGTGTCTGGGTCAGAGTTAGTTGGCAGGGCATTGATAGTAGGGAGGAGCAGGGGTAAGATATTCGCAGGTGAGATGTTTTTTCTGGATCTAGTGGGGACCGAGTGTGCCATTATTTTTTCAGTTCTGAGCATCTTGTTGAATGTTAGGTAGAAATTAATGAGGAAATGGTCAGTCCACGGCTGGGGTGTAATTTTGGTGATAATAGTAGGGCAGTTGGATGTGGCTACCCAGTCTAATTTGCTCCCTTTGTCGTGTGTGGGGTAAGAACTTTTTGGGTGAGGCCGTATCCCTCAAGCAAGGTGGCAATAACTTGTGCTTGTTGGTTATCCGGGTCGTTAAGACCTGGGTTAAGATCACCAAGGATCATTGTCTGGGATGACTTTTTTGTGTTGCTCGCTAGTAGGCTGGAAAATTCCACTTCGAATAGGCCTAGCAGCCCTGGTGGCTTGTAAATGAGATAGATAGTTAGGGCTTGGCATGGGGATATCGGTAGTTTAGCGGTCAGGAGTTCGCAGGATTTTAGGGTGGGCGGTGTTGTTAATCTTACATTCAGGTTAGATTTGGAGATGATGGCTTAGCCACCACCTCTGGCGCTCTGGCGGTCTAGTCTTAGTAGTTGGTATTCTTTAGGTATTGATAGTTAGAGGGCTGGACCTGCTGCATCATGTAGCCAGGTTTCTGTGTTTGCTAGGAGGTCGAGGTTATCTAATGTAAGGAGATAGGCTATTTCCGTGGCGTGGGCCATGACTGATCTAGCATTGATCAGTGCTCCTGTTATGGAGGTTGTTTTAGGAAGGCACTTGGTGTCAGAGGTTCTTTTGTTATGGTGCTAGCTGGTAGTTGTGGGTTAAGGCATTTATCAATCAGTTGTCTAAACACTCCCTAATAAGTGGCCTTAAGAATAAAAATCGCAATTGGAGGAAGCAGCATTTTATGTCTAATATTAATTCTAAATGGCAGCACCTATATGAGGTGTAAAACAAGAACAATAGTAAAGACTTCTGGCATGCTCTTTATGAAAAGACAATCTGAAATGGCTTTGATTAATAATATCCCTGCTGAGAAATGGGAGGCCTTCTTTCTGAGAAATGTAAACCATCCTCTGCTTCCATTGCTGTTGCTCAGGTTAGGATAGAACTAGCAGTATGTAGAGGGGGCCAAATATTGATAATCAGGAAAGTGAACCAATCTGGAGCGCCAGGCCCCAAAAGAATTTTTAACATGCTTATGCATGCAAACCCAGATTTGTGGGCCTATATTTTAATTACACTATTTTAAGATATTGTGCAAACAGGGCGGATCCTTCTCTCCTGGACTGAATTCTATATTATATCTGTTTTTAAATATAGAACGAGGGATGATCCCAGAGAATACAGGCCCTTATCCATTCTGGAAGGGCCAAGTACAATTTTTGCCACCAGTATTATCAGAGACATCGAGAAATGGATCAGCTTGGGTTAAGGAGGGGTTATCATGTACACATAACATCTTCATAGTGAAGTATTGAATTGGCAAGCTGCTCATAAATCCTCATCTCCTCTGTACATTCTGTTCATAGACTTTGCAGCAGCATTCAACAATATTGATCATGTCAAAATATGGGCAAAGCTGAAAGCAATGGGTAGGCCTGCCCATCTGTTATATGCATGTCAAATTTTGCATGAGAACACTAGAACTCAGGTGAGGTTGAGCAGCAGGGGAGGGGTGACTGCACCCATTCAAATTTGAAGGGGAGTTAAACAGCGGTGTGCCCTTGGCCCCGTTTTGTTCAACCTCTTCTTGGCAGATGTAGGCAGTGGTGTCGCCAGGAATCAAATTTAGGAGGGGCACAGAGGGGGCCAAAGACAAAAGTAGGGGGGGCACAGACAAAAGTAGGGGGAGAACATGGTCACTGCTCGTCTTAGGTGGGGGGCACAAAAAGGGGGCATAGGGATTCACAGGGGGGGCCCCGGCCCACTCAGGTATCGCCCCTAGTGACGCCACTGGATGTAGGTAACTATTTGAGTGATGTTTGCAACTTCTTATCGAAACTGGGCAGGGAAAAAATACCATACTTGGCTTACGCCGAAAATTTGGCAATCTTTGACTCAGCCTTTATTGGTATTAGCAGGAGCGCACCTGCAATTATAGATTATGCAAAAGCCAATCATCTACATATACATTTCGAGAAGTACAAATGAATGGGATTTTGAACCACCAAGGGAAAGCAGAAATATATCTCTACCCCAGGAGGTAATATGTATTTAGTTCCTAGTTCTAAGTTTTTGGGATATGATGAGTTCAATGAGAGAGTAGGGAACTGGAACTGTATACAAAATGACATTCCAGGGCAATTTGTGCAATGCTTGTTTTAAAGAAAGTTGTCACTAATAAAGCCGGCTATAATCTGGCTGTTGTAGCTACAATATATTGGCAAAAGTCAGTCTCAAGCATATGCCTTGGAATGGTCATATACTGACCCAGTGGGTTGGGCGAATCTCTTAGAAGGATATATATGGTGAAACATATTGCGGTTATAAAGAGCTACCCCTATTCAAGCAATCCAAATTAAGCTGAATATTACCTCCTTCAGTACGTTAATGAACATCAATAAAGGTAATCTCTACCTTAAAATTAGATGTGCTGAGGGGAATTCAATACTTGTCTCTCCGTGGAATGAAATGATGAAGTTAATAAGTGTTTTAGCGAGATGATTGCATGGCCTCCTGACTGGGAGGAGAATTTGGGTGTTCTTTTGAACTACTTTAAATATCTCTCACAGTCATGGGATTGGGCAAATAAACACAACCGTCTAAGGAGACTATCTTCATTGTGACACTATGTTGGATGGTATTATCCCTATCTACATCCACAGAAATAAGTTTTGCAATTCCCTTTCCGTAAGCTCAGAAGGATTTTTATGAAGATATGTCTAAATAAAAATCTGTTTTTGGCTATTAAATGAGCTTGGGTGGGAATGCCAGAGGATGAGCGATATTGTTGGCTATGTAAAAATGTGGGCATGACAGAGACTCTAAGACAGGTACTATTGCAAAGGTTGCGTTAGCCAGTGCTTGTTCACACGGTGAATGTTCTGTCATCACTGGACCCAACATTCCACTGCAATACACCAATGGTTGGTGCCACATTGAAGTTGTTTGCATGAGGACAGCTGTCATAAAATATGCATTTGAATGTGAAAATAGATCAAATTTTTCCTTATAATCTAGTATCTCCTACACAGGGGCTGTACTTATCCGTTTTTTCAGTTCCTCAAATACATTGATCATTTTCCCTGTCCACATTATGGGGCTCTTGTCTATTTGTGCTTCCTTTAATCCTTCTAAAAGTGGTTGAACATACTGTTGTACTCAAAGACCCACATGTGACAATAGTTACATAGCCCCAGGAATTGCTGTAATTTGTTCACTGTCACTGGGCAGGGTGAATTTGAGATTGCCTCTGCTATGTCAGGTGTTACCCTCCTCCCTTTGTTTGATATTATCTGGCCCATTATAGTACTTCTTCTTGGCAATACTGCAATTTCTCCTTTTCCACCTTCTATGCCTTTTCAGCCAATAATGTTAATACTATCACTGAGTCTGTCTACACTGTTCCTCTCTGGTGATGCACACTAGCAAATCATCAACACACTGTATCATTTCACTGGCTGCATGTATGATTCCTAGGTCCATCTGCAGCACCCTATTGAAGACACTGTGTGACTCACAGTACCTCTGTGGGAGACTTGTGTGTTGGAATCTAATCCTGCAATATGTAAACACTGTGAGATATTGGGAATCTGTGTGCAATGGTATGGAAAAGAAAGCATTCTTCAGGTCAGTGACCATGAAGTGTGTAGCATTAGGTGGTAGGTAGGTTAAATTCTGCCTCCATAATGTATAAAGGGCATACCTCCTGTATACATCTCCAAGACCCTCCTTTTGATATTTCACAGGGTACACTGCTATATTGCATGTAGATTCAGATGACACAATGATACACTGTCACATCAGAGTGGCAATTGTTTCATGAATGCCTTTGCCTCCTTTTAAATGGGATACTGTTTAACTCGAGTTAAGAACACTCACTGCTTAAATTTGATTTGTACTGCTCCCATCCCTTTCAGCAAGCCTACATCATAAGGGCCACTAGTCCATAGTATACTTAGTACCTATGCCAAATCTTGTTGCATACATTATGGTACCTTTTAACCAACAATATTATCTGAGGTGGTTTCAACTGGTATGGAATACAAATCTCAAAAACGACCTCATCATCTGTATTGTTGTCTTCAAATAGCTCATCATCTGTCTTTTCTTTAGACTGCTGTATTGGGTCCATTGCTATTGCTGTGCACCAATTGACACTGTCCGTGTCTGCTTCATGTAACACTAGGCTGTCATCTTGTATCACTGCTGCTTCTAATAGTATTTTTATTATCTCCCCCTCTGCCACATCTGCGGGTACTTCTGTTCTAAACAAAAACTTGTTGGGTTAACAATGCTTGTTTCTGTAAATGAATAATACAGAATTTAAAGGCATCCTTTGTAATGATTTCTGACCATGGAATGCTCATATAAACTCCCTCACATTTGCAAAATGAATGCCCTGTGCTAAACATAATATCCCATCCTCAGTGAGTGAAATCTTCATATTTAATTTACTCTTTAAATCTCTTCCCAATATGTTAACTATTATTTTTTCCGAATACAGTAATGGTGTAGCCATTGTATCTTCTCCCACTGTTATGGGTAAGTCTTCTGCAAATGGAATGTTTGTCATAGCACCAGATAATCTTTGTGTGGCCATCGTTATTCCTGACAGTGGAAACCCTTCCTCCCTGACACAAGATTTTGTTGCTCCGGTGTCAACTAAAAAGGAAAATATCCTTCAACCTATTGTCACCACCACCCAGGCTTCCTCTTCTGGGTCAGGAGTTGCACATACTACTGGACAAATCAAATTCTCAACCCTGTTCTGGTAAAGGGGTTACCTCCCACCTCTTTCACACACCCTGTTGTGGCCAGTGGAGTTTGTGGCAATATGTTACTCTCCCACCGTCCACACTGTTGTATTTTCAGTTTTAATGTACTTAGAGATTGTTCTACTTGTGGTTGCTGTATATGGTATCTGGTGTGGCTGCTGTATCTGGTGAATCTGTGACTACGCTTTATGTTGTGGAATTGGTGTCTGCTGTCTATGTTGAAATGTGCCCTGTTCTTGCTGTGACTGTGTGTAGTGTGGCAGGGGAATACAGCCCCCCCATGGGCCATATTGTTGCCATCCTTCACTCCATGCCCCTCTTCTCCTACACGCTTGTTGTTACAACCCAGGCGCTAATGGGTTAACGGCGCCGTAAAAGGCTGCGGCGCCGTTAACCTATTAGCGCCTAATTACGAGGTCCCTTTGCGGGACCCGACCTTAACGGCTGGTGTAGACCAGCCGTTAGAGTAGGGACCCGCAAAGGGACCTTGGTGCTAATTACGGTGCCGCAATTTGCGGCACCGTAATTAGCGCCTTCCCCATTCCCATTGAGCCCTATGGGGCAAAAATGGGAATGGGGAAGGGCCATGGAGGAAGGGGGAATTACCGCCCCGCCAACCTTGTAATGGGGTGGTAATTCCCCCTTTCTCCATGGTGGAGTCGGTAACTTACCGGCATGGACCATGGTGCTAATAGCACCATGGTCTTCCGCCAGGGTTGTAATGAGGCCCCATGTCTTCCCACATGTCCAATATTGTCCTCCAAAACCTCCAAATTGTGGTCTCATTCCATCAAAACCTCCTCCATGCACACCTACAAACCCATACCCTCTTCCTCTTGGTCGGTACCCTATCCCTCTGTGATAATAATGATATTCTCCTCTCCCTCCCAAATATCTGCTTACCTCCTGATTTTGACATTCTTGCTCATATTCTTCTCCCCCAACGTTTGTTATCATGGCTCCCTCTGCCTTTATCTTTGACACCTTCTTCTGTATCAATTTACCTTCCTCTCTCTGCTTCTCTTCAGCTTTGTTTCTTTCCTTTTCTTGTTTTATTCGGCAATAAGGAACAATATGCAATTGTATTTAGGGCCATTGTTTCACCTCAATCCCTACGATTTTCTTTAACTATTTCTGCACATCTTCGGCAAGACCCTGGAATAAATTGTGATAAATATGGGTATATTTTTGTCCAAACAATTCTTTGTTTCCAAATGCCACTTCTATTGTATTTCTTGTATAAATGTTGCTGGATCCTCATCTATCCTCATCTTACATGCCATAATTGCACTCATGTCTGATGTATCTGGGTACTGTACCATCAATACCTTGCAAATGTTTGCTCTGTAATTGTTAAAAGGCAAACCATCATGTGCAGTATTTTGTGCCAGTATATCAGGAGGCCCTGCCTTTTTCCGTGAATCATCTGATTGTTTTACCAATATCAAAGCAAATAAACACTTCATGTCTCCTACTGCCAATGACATCCCTGCTGTTTTTTTCTCCAACTCATGAATCCACTTTCCTGCCACTGCTGTCAATGATGGTAATTTAGCCATCACATTTTCAATATCTGTTTGTGGCCACAGTATATACTGAGCTAGTACCCTCCACTTTTGGAGCAAGGGTAATTGCATCATCACTACCTTGCATAATGCGTGCAACCACACCTTTCTTCCCTTTTAACGCAATCACCGCATGGCCTTCTCGATAGCCTGACAAAATCCTTATTATGGTTGCATGTGACATTTTCCTTCCTGAGTTTATTGGGAGAAGCTCTGGGATGGACGCCTGCTCTGGCATAACCCATCATCTTGCAAATCTATTATTGGATTTTCTGGTGTTTCCTGCTCACTGGCATGATGTGCTTGTGTTGCCTATTCCTCCTCTTCCTCTTCTTCACTCTTTTTCCTCTCACTCTATCTCTTCCATCACCTTGTTGCTGACACCTCAAACACCTTCCTTCACATACAATCCTCTTTCTCTTTTCTCTATTATGTTTCTGCTAAAACTCACAGCAATCTCCCTCATGTTCTCTTCTCTTTCTCTGTTCTCTATCAACTTCCTTTTAACGCTATTATAAACCTCCATTCTGTATTCTTCTATTCTGTTCATCCCCTCTTTCCAGGGCCTTCACATTATCATTATCAGTTTTCTGCCTTCACTGTATCAATATCAGTTTATCCATTTTGAATAATATCTTACCTCGCACCCATGTGGCTGGTGTTTCTGTTGCTTCTTGTCCCCCTCCCTTGATATGTATTGCCTTCTTCAACTCTTCTTTTGCTTCCTTTTGCTTTGTTTAACCGTGCTTCTAAACTGTGCCACTTATCATGTTCTACTCATATTGCTAATGTACTTTTTGTACTATCTATTGTTTCTTTTTGACTAATATAATTTTAACCCTCCCTGTGCACAGATTGAGGATTACTGTAACTTGCGGCAGCTGCTTGCAATTGATATATTCCTGGCACTGTCAAGAATGCAGTGCATGTTTGAGGAGGCAGAAGAGGCGTGGGCTGCACACACCCTTTGGGCCTCATTACCCGGTAGGCGGTGAGCCATGGCGCTATTAGCGCCATGGCTCATGCCGGTAAAATACCGGCACCGCCTTGGCGGAAAGGGGATTTACCGCCCCATTCCAATGTTGGAGGGGCGGTAAATCCCCCTTCCGCCATTGCCCTTCCCCATTCCCATTTCTGCCCCATAGGGCTCTATGGGAATGGGGAAGGCGCTAATTACAGCACCGCAATTTTGCGGTGCCGCAATTAGCTCCGAGGTCCCTTAGCGGGTTGGATTTTAACGCCTGCAAAAAGCAGGCGTTAAATCCCCCAACCCGCAAAGGGACCTTGTAGTAAGGCGGCAGGGATTTACCGGTACCGGTATTTTACCGGTACCGGTGAATCCCTACCGCCATCCGTGTAATGAGACCCTTAGTCTTCTCTTTTAATTAGATGTTATTTTTTAACCTGCTCCTCCTCCTCAAATATCTTTCAAAATGTGAGTATGCTTAGTCTGATTTGTAATTTCCTTCCTTTGTGTGTGGGGTATAGGCATGTGCGCAGCAGATCTTTCAAATCTTTCCCTTCTTGAGGCCATGGCTGAAACACCTTGTCGGCCATGTCTTTGAACAATTGTACATGATATTTAAGTATCTTTGCTTTATATTGGGGTAGTGCCTTAACCCAATGAACAATAGGGGTGCCTGCCTTTACAATAATATTAAGTTCAACTTACCATAAATATTCAACAATCGCCATTTCAGCACACTCTACCTTTCTTCTTCTCAGCGCCCTCCCTCACAGTTCCTTACATTGTCAACACAATATCCTCCTTAAATCACACAAACAGCACAAAACCTCAATCTATTCCATACCTGCCTCCAAATCGCTACTTTACAAACTCAAAAAACATCTCTACTATCTTATTATGCTGCGATCTGAGCGTGATCTGCAGGTCACAGGTTCGAATCCCGGCAAGGCCAACTCAGCCTTTCATCCTTCCGAGGTCGATAAATGAGTACCAATTTCAGTTGCGTGATATTGTATGTAAATATGTGCTCTGCAAAGCGCTTTGGATAAAGGTGCTATATAAGTAACACATCATTATCATTATCAATATCATTATCATTGTTATATACCAAAACAATACCTACAATAATCACAATCAAATAAAATATATTCTATACATCTGTCTTCCCTTTATTTGGGGTACCACCTCTTTTATCTATTTTACTGCACCCTGAAGGAGGCTGGTCTTTACACCCTACCACACAGTCTTCCCCAACTAGTCTCAGAAGTATCTCTTTTCTCTCTCTTTTCAATAGTCTTTGATTAAGTTTAAATCAACAATCAGCGCCATATCTCTGAGGTCTCGAAAAAGTCAAACTTCCTACTGCACCTCCTCAGAGGTACACTGCCTTTCCCCTCCTTCCCCCAGAAGCTCATGTATCCCAAGCTCTGGTTCTCTCTAGGTTGGGCTATTGTAACAGCCTCTTTCTAAATCTACCTGCCTCTACTCTCAGCCCTCTGCAACTAATCCAGTACAGGGTTGCAAGACTTGTCTTTGGCCTTGGATCGTATCACTCCAGCTCTGAAATCTCTCCATTGGCTCCCAGTGAATGCAATGATTAAATTCAAAACCCTTTGCCTTGTCCACAAGGCTTTCTGGAGCCTGGGTCCAAAATACCTTAAGCTATCCCTCTGCAAATACCTCCCCTCTCGAGCTCTTCACTCCTCTACCTCTAACTCCCTCAGGGTCAGTCATTTTTCAAAGAAACGAGCTGGGGGTAGATCTCTGTCTTCTGCTGGGGTCCCCCTCTGGAAGAGCCTCCCTGCCACTCTAAAACTTGAGGAGAACAATCTCTGGTCTCGGAAGCACCTCAAGACCTTCCTCTTTTCTTCTGCCTTTGCTGCCCCTCTCCCCTGCTGATCTGTTCTCTCTTGGCACCTTGCAGCTGGCCACCCTCTGTCCTCCGGGCCCAGGTACCTGCTCACCCTGCCACCCTCCCGCACTGCCTCCGGGCCACCCCTTGCACTTGGGTCTGTTTCTGTACCCATACAGCCCTCCCCTTTTCTCCCTGCAGTTATCAGACCTAGCCGGTCTGCTGCCTTAAACCTAGCACTTGCAAATTGCTCTCCTCTGCTTTGCACTTTCCAATTCTCCCCCCTTCCAAGCACTTTTCCCCTCCCCCTCTCCCATGCACGTGTGTGTTCTCAATGTCACTGGGCCTAGTAAGATTGCTGTTTTGTTCCCCTCCCTTGCCTTGTTGCGCTCTGAAACACTTGTGTACGAGTGCGATAGAAATAAAATATTAACATCAATATCAACAATTCCCTCCCTGATATTCGCTCCACAGATTTCGTCATGCACAAGTATATTCATCCTATAAGCCCCCGAGGTCGGTCAGTGTTGATCCTCCTCTATCAGCCTGCTACCGCCTCTGAGCCCAGCATGCCACCTGTGAGATGGGGCAGGACCTGTGAAAACTAAGATCCTGACAAACTCTTCTAAGGTGCGCTCGTAGACATCCCCCAGCAGGCCAACACTGTTGTCCAAGTGGGAAGCAGCGAGGAGTCCTTGACCCTTCACCAGACTCTGGGGATCTCAGCAGTGCCTCCAAATGTTAAGATAGGCCCAATTAAACTAACAATTGAAGAAAAAAACCTCAACGAAGAGAGTAAATCCAAGTGCATGAGAAAACCCAGATTTATTCAATTACGAAGGACCGGGAGTGCGTACAAAAGTCATTGGGAACAGGTTTTAAGTTAGAAAAACATCACAGCTGATGTCATAGTTAATAAATATCACAAAGCATTTTTATTAATGTATTCAATGTGTTATTTTTTTATAGAACATATAGTTATCTATTCTATAAGTAAAACATCTTTATTGGTTCTTTCACAATTAATAACTCCTCCCTTAGTTCATCCTTGTAAAAATGATACATTTCAATCTAACTTGCCATTGATTGGCATTCTACTACACTAGTCAATAAGCCGAAGAAGGTTCTGATTGGTCAATTATTTGTTCATCCAGCCTTGGGCTCTGTTATGTGGTGCCAAGGTATGTGGTGGGGAAGGAGAGATGGGTGAACTGCTGTGAACCGACCTTGAAAGTTACTCCCCTCTCGTTCCCATAACTAGGTTCTCAACCTCCAGACATCCTTGTGGCCTTGGTGTCTTATCGCTTTCTCTAGATATGATATTATATGATATGATATGACATGATATGATATGATATGATTTGATATGTAATTTACAACACGCCTATACACAAGTGTTTCAAAATACACAGTGAGCCTACGAGGTGCGCTATCTAATTGGGCATAACATAAATCGTCCCAGTTCCTAACATGTGGTGATGGACTGCTGTGCTAAAACCGTTTATTGGATTGTTTTCTGCCCTAACGGGTGTGTGCCTTTCTTCCGTGGCCACTTCAGGCACTATATGTTCATTCATTATGGAATCATTTGGCACAGCAGCTACTTGCAGCTGGCATTCAAATAAGTGTCTGTTTTTCTCACTGCTACCAATCAAAACAAATTAACTTAATAATTCCATGCTGTGCCCTCGGGAACGTTATCTGTTGTGGTTTCAACATTTAGGCAGAACTCCCCTTTGCACACTTACCTCGGTGCTTGGGCTGCCATATGAGAATCGTGAGGCCTACAACTTGGTGTTAAGCTGTAACATTTCAGAATTGAGGCCTTTCAGAGGTCAGTCTTATGGTAGTAGTTCTGCTCCTTCTTCACCATGTTAGTATTCTTAGTATTCATTATCTCCTGCCCATGCATGCTGCAACCTTTCCCTACCTGCCCATCTCTATACTACTTGTGTAACCCTGCCAGAGTATTCTGAAACCTTTCCCTAATTCTGTGAATTGACACTACTTGCCAACATACTTGTGTCACTCATCCTATTCTACTCTTCATGGCGGCTGTCTGATCGTTAGTGTTACTGAACGTTTCTCAACTTGCGTTTTTGAATATGCTTTGAATGGGTGGGGCATGGCCAGATGCAGGGAAAATCTCATCTGCACATCTGCATTCTTTGCTTCTCATTCAGAGGTCTCTGACCAGAAAGAAACCCCCTTCATCTGTGTTTCACAAAGGTCACACTCGGGGGACCTGTTGTCTGAGTAAGTCAGGGAGTAATCTCCTTTTGCATATTGATACAAAAATATGGTGAAAACCCAAAGGTAGCACAACATACTCATACATCTGTTTGGATGACAAGGATAGCCTGGGGTATCCTGAAGTGATGACAAGTTTGGTAACATCTGTGTTTGTTGGATTGTAAGTCTCTTAAACCCAAGTAGAAGCTTGAAGAATAGGAACACTCACATTTCAATACCTACACTTAATCATCTCCAAATAGGCTTTGCTAGTGACTGGTGAGAGGCATCAGCCCTGTATCCCCTGGTTTCTACTGTGCGCCACCATGCATTAGTAATATACAAGGTAATTATCTCTTGTGCAGTACTAAAGATGTACGGTGATATGTGTACTCTGAGTTAGGGCATTGAGTTTAGATACTGTCTAACAGAGCAGCGTGGAGGTCAATCTGTCATTCTGTACAAGACAGCAGCAGAAAGGTATCTTCTAGGACTACTGGATCCCATTGACGATGACAGTGCATGGCCTATTAAAATCTCAATTCTGGTGCCGCTGTCGATGGACTTTGGGGTGTTTTAAAACCCAGTAGAATCAAACTCACACAGAAACAGAAAGTAAGAAATGACATCCAATATTTATCCAAGGTGATTATAAATCTGCGCTCAAATAACTTGAAGGAAAATGCCCCACCCCTCTTTCACAGTTCCTTAGAGATTCCCTGACTGTAATTATTGGGCAGTCTCAATGGGGAAAGAACTCCAGTGTTTAGAAATGTAATTAAATATCTATATTACTAAATCAGGATGGCTTCTCCTTTTATTTAGGCACCTAATTTCTGAATTCCTTCCATAGTTTCCCTCTTGGGACTTGGGCCTCATTACGAGGTTGGAGGTAGCCATGGCGCTAGGCTGCCTCCAAAACCCTTCCGAATCCGCCCTGGTGAATGGAGCAATTACCGGTCCATTCCAAGGTTGGCGGGACCGGCGATTCCCCATTTACCAGGGCACTTCCCCATTCCCATTTGAGACCCCACAGGGCTCAATGGGAATGGGGAAAGCGCTAATAACGGTACCGCAAATTGCCTTATAATGAGGTCCCGGACCCACTAACTCAAATGTAGTTTAAAAAATAAGTAACATTGCTTCGCAGCTTTCTCAAGAAAATAATTGTCTAAATGGGTATTTTAGAGCATTAACTCCCTTTTATAAATAACTCAATTTTCACTCACAGTCCCAGACGGTTTAATGTCCATGCACATTTTTTTTGTTGTTCCTGGGGTCTGTTAGATCAGCTTCTCTAGTTCTCATCCTAGACATCAGAGACACATTTACCTAGGTTACGGCTTCCACATGTCCTTGCATGTTAGGCCAATGATGTGGCAGAAGGCAATGTTTTGGTACACAATCCTAAGCCCCACAGCATGCACCGGGGGCTAGCAGTTTGTGCTGGGTTGTATGTTGCTTCCATTCCCCACCTCTGTGCCCTGGGGCAATGGTGTTGGTGCCCCACATCCCTTTCTAATCTGCCTCCTCTATGCATTGCAATGTCTACAGGAACTTCTCTAGCACTTTGTCCCCTACTTTCTCTATCATGCAACTCTTTCTGCTTCCCCTACACATACTTTGCTACATTAGTGCACCTCTATCCCTGCTTAACTACCTCCTGCATGGCCATTGGCATGTTGTATCCCTTTCTTTCTCTCCTCAAACTCCTTCACTCTCTCTGTAATCTCCTCATTCCTACTCTCTGTTTTATTCCCCTGTTATTATCCATCCAACTGTGTCATCCCTTTGGATGTTATTATTCATCTCCTTATCCCTCTCCTTCTCCTCTGTGAATACCAACTTCTCATCATTATTATTCAGCACCACCCATTAACTCTTTACCACCTTACCCTCAATCCTTGCCTTCTTCCACTCACTCGTTATTAGCTCTGGTTCAGTATTTGCCACCACCTACTCAGACTTAATCACCTCTGACTCAATATTTACCACTTCCTCTTCAATATTTTCCACCTCTGCATCAATCGTCATCACCTCCTCCTCAATCAGACCACTTTCTCCTCGGCCATCACATCTTAAATGTTCCTCTCCTTCCTCCCCACCAAATTACTCTTTGCCAAATCTACCCTCCGCCCCTGTCCTGTGGTTCCATCACTCCATCCTCCTTGATTAAGCACACCTACCCCTTTCTTCTCCTGCCCCCACTGATCACCAATATCATGCCACTACACTCCACTACTACATGCGAACACTTTACTACCCTTACAATTCCAGCAGTTTATGTTGGAGTAAATTGTCACTCCCCTGCAACTGCCCTGGCTTAACCATACTTGGGCATTCATGAGGATTAGACTGAGCGTGGCACTGGGCAATTCTCTGCTGCTGTTATGTCTCTGAGCTGCCTTTTTCAGCAGTGCAGTCTCAGCCTGTAAGCAGGGTGGCTGCCATCTTGGGAGCGTTTTCCAGGGATTCACAGAACCAGTCTTCACCTGCAGAGCTCCCTGCTGTGTGGCTCTCATCAGCATTACTCAAATACGCATGCACTATTGATTACTGGAACATCTTGCAGACAAAGTATCTCATTGGCATTCTACAATTCTGAATCTGAGAGTTTTGTGTACTAGCCTGAAAGTTCATCTGACTATAACATTGTGATTATATTTTCCAATACAGGCCTTGCCACCCATGTGTTCTCCTTGGGCCTAATACCAATAAATAAAATGTCATGGGCATCTTTCCATAAACTCTCATGAGGTCTGGAGTACCTGTAGCATAATATAGTTTATATTTGGGGTATCAATGGGAAAAGGGAGAGTTATGCAAAGGGACGGGTGCAAGGCACTTGGACTGCTATGGCAAGCCCCTGCTAACTTACTTGGCTATAATGGGTAGGCACCTTGTTCTGCCCTCTGGCTCAGCATCAGTGGCCACACAAACCTACGCTTTATCTCAGTACATTGATATATCTCCTCTACGAGTGCAGAAGACTCAGGCCCTTCTTGGGAGAAGTGTTAGTGTTCATGAATATGCTAGGGGTGGCAATGTTATGTATTTTCTGTAAGTGTCACACTGTATTACCTTGGTGAGTAATAGTGGCTTCTTTAAAGCATCAAAAATACTTTGTCTTCTAAGATTGTTCTCTTCAGCTAAGATCCTATGAGTTCTGAGGTCCTATAAGAGGTCTATAGTAGTGGATTTGAAACTAAGGTTCAACCGCTTGCCAAGCAGAAAACGTTTTAGGTGGAAGGTGACCTAAACCTGCTACCTAGAGTGCAAACCTGGACAACTATCTTTAATAGACTATTTAATGCATATTGCGTATGAGTAGGTTTAGATGCTTTCCATCTTCTCATTCATTTTAGTAATTCCTAATGTGAAGTAGGTTCTATCATGCACTTTTATTGATTTATTTTCTTTTTTCCCTCTTTGGACTCTCCCTTCCTTTGGGCTGTGTCACTCTGTGGTTAATGTGAAAACATGTTCTTTGTGTTGCTATCAGCACGGTAGTAAAGTAGTTAGTTACAGATTGTGTAACAATTCTGTCTGCTCAATGTCCATTTTTATTAAGTGGCATGATTTTTTGTGACCTCTTGTTTTTGTCATAACACACTGTCAGCAACAGTTTAAGGGATTATATTGATATAATGCAAAAGGGCATTATGAGATGACCCTCTCACACTCATATAGAGATATAAAGTCCCTCCCTAACCGAGGCAACCCTACTTCCCAGGTTAGTAAATACTAATTGTTGATCCTTATCGTCTATGTTCTGTCTGCCTTTTGGTGATGGACCAAAGGAAAATGCCCCATTTACTTAACTCCCTCCAGGACTTAAACCCAACTCTGTCTTCTACCTTTAACACCCTGATGTTGCTCTCCATGTATCTCTCTGTCACTCTACCATCTTCCTCCTACTCTCCTCCCTAGAACTCCACCTATCTTCTTCCTTCTCTCTCCCTACATTGTTCTCCCTTATGTCCTAATGTTTCCCTCTATTTTTCTATCTCTTTACAACCTACGTACACCCTCCTATCTTACTCCTTCCTATCCTCTTGCTATTCTCCTCTCTACACAACACCACTAACTACTCTTCCCTCCACACTACTAGTACTCTTCCCTCTCCAGACTACCACTATTCTAACCTCTGCACTGTCAGGTCCTGGTTCTCACGCAGAGGTAGCATGCACTCCTGCCTCCATCCGGGGGAATCTTGGCATCTGCGCTTATAGTGATACAGGTTGGCCACAACGCCCATGGGGAAAGAGGGTTGGAGTCTATGCACTGGATGGGTAAGGGGGTTTAGGGTCACCGGGTAGAGGGTAAGCAGGAGGTTATGGATAGGTATTGGGAAGGCAGGAAAGGTATGCTCCTTGACTCTTGCGTTGGCACGTTGTGCTTCCTATCTTGCATGCACACACTTTGCATGCACACACTCACGTGGGAGCCTACCGACTGGCTTTGTATTGGTTGGGGTCTGAAATACTGATAAGCTTTGGTAATGCACCGCCTAACACTCACATACATACACTCTGACCAAGATTTCTTTTCTGGCTACTGTGAACTCTGAACATCCCAGTTGCTTCACTGGGTAACCACCAACTTTCCAGTTGCTTCACTGGGTGACCACCAACTTTCCAGTTGCTTCACTGTTTACCTTTGTCAGCCTTCAAGATGCAGTATCTAGGTACACAGGTAAAAACAAAAGGAACATTACAACATTGGAATGAGTGTACTTAGAATCGATGCTCTGTTTTTGATTCGTATACAAGTTTTGCTGTTTCCCTGCGAGTGGTGCTGCCAGGTCAGCGTTTTATGAGTCTGCAAGTAATAGCACAATGAGGCACTGTGAGTTGTCTGTGTGCGAGCAACCGACTGTAACATGCTGTTAATGCTGCAGGAAGGGTTTTGGTTAGAATCGTGGGTTAAATGGCATGTTTCCAGGTCAGCATGACTGTTTTCCCTATACGTTCCAAAATAATGCCCCCATGCATTTAGTAGGGTTCCCAAGTGATTAGGCAGCAGTGCCGCAGTACTTAGCTTTAGCGTTGCAGGGCATGAAACAAAGTTTAGGCAGGGTGCAGCCCCTGAAGGTGGGCACCCAAACACGCAACTCCCCAACAGACCAAAATAATGATAACACACCCTGTCAGGGAATGAGACCAAGACTTTCTAAAATAAAGTTAGCAAGCAAAGAACTCGAGCGCTCTGCCAAACAATACAATGGCAGCACATTTTAAGGGATATTGTCGCCATCCGTGAGGTCATGCAATACAGTACAAAGTAGCAGTACGGATTGGTGGGCCCATCACAGCCTGTTCTATAGGGGATGCCAGGCTGCAATTGGCCGCCGCTTTCCAGTCGATCTTGTAGCATGTGGGTCAGCTGGGCTCATCTCTGTGGTGAAGGTTAGGTCAGCATGTAACATCCCTAACTGTCTAAGCCACACAACAGGAACTGATAGTACAAGAATAATGGCAGCCATAAAAACCTTGCATGAATAGGGATACTTAGAGAAAATGGGTTAATATATTGGCATTCCGACCTCTGCATTCAGACCCTCATTGATACCAGGGCCCTGCTCACAGGTGTCTCCCTCTGGAAGTTTGATCTATTATTTATGTTCCCGATGCCTCATCACACTGACAGACATGTTTTGAATTGGAGGGAATATTCTACTATGCAGGATTAAGTCTATGGCGGGTGTTCTGGAATGGTCAGTATGAGGGGGTCAGATGGGTATCAACATGAAAGAGAGTGGAGGGTCGGGGACTGGTGGGCCCTGGTCTAGTGGGGTGGGGGTTGAGAGGGCATGGGCAGTTTTGTTGAGATGTATGGGTCCTTGTGCTGGGACTGCTTTTGATCTCACACTGTGTGCAGAGCACATTCTGGGGAAGTGATGCTAAGCAATTACAACAATAAATGATTGGACTTCTGTGAGAACAAGGCTTGTGCGGAGCTGACAGGGAAGGGGCGTGAAGGTGTCTTGGGCTCTCGGTGTGCAGCGCTGGGGAAGGGAGAGTTGAGTATTGCAGAGGGAGGATGTTTGGGCCTAGTAAAAGATGGCATCTGTGAAGATGCAAAATGGCATCTAATTTCGGGCCTGTAAGCAGCCTTATTCTTATAGAGCTCTATGTAGTATCATAGTATCATAAAGGGATGTGCCATGTGGGCGGGGGTGTCTCCCCCCTTGGCGTATATATCATTTATTTACCGTGAGAAGGGCTAGGGGATGGGATTGGACCATTTCCTTCCCAACACCCCACAGCAGAGTTTGCCTTGAACGGCAGATCAGAGCTCCTCCGGAGTGTGTTTGCTCTCTCAGAAGCCTTCAGCACGAATGGCTTTGATTGCGTGTGCATGCGCGTTGGTGAAGGTGCAGCCAAGAGTGTTCCCTGATGGCACGGAGTGTGGTTCTTCCCCCCAAGTTCCAAATGTACACCATTTTTGCGGTGTTTCTGTTGTCTGTGACTCTTTTGTTTGCTGTGTTCTGTTGTCTTTTGCTGCTTTCTACCTTGGCTCAAAGTAGAACACCTGTATAAAGGGCAAATGCGGCACCTGCTGTGAGTCATACATCCATTTCTGGGCTTCCATGCATGTACAGTTGTATTGCTCACACCTTGCATAGTGGTCCCTACCCTTCCCTGTTGACTGACTCATTGCCTAGCCACATGTCTCCAGACAGTACGCCCCCTTCCCAGGGAAGGACCTGTATGAAAGGTGTGTAAGAGCCGAAGAGCATAGATGTTACACACAGGTTCCCACGAGTGGTCTTCCAGACCAAAACCCACCGAGTTTACTTGGTAATAGAGCTGACCCCCCTCTAATATGGTAATTCAGGATGGCCCTCACTTTGTACTCTGGATAGCCCTTTACTGGGAGTGGTGGTGGGCGTTTAGTCTGAGTGATGGATAAAGCAGTCTTCAGGAGGCAGTATGAATACGCGATGCACTTGCATGTGTGTTGGTAGTTTTAGATGCATGGCTACTGGATTAACAACTGCCTTTTCCTCACTTTGAAGCTAAGCAGGATCATTCATAGTTACTGCATGTATGGTGGACACGTCACAAGTGATTTTTCAACCTCAATGTCACTATAGCTGTACAAGTATCTATTTATTTTTATTATCTATAAAAGATTGCAGCTTTTGAGAACTCTCAATGTTTTTAGTCAATGCCCTGTGTGATTTAATGGTTTGCTGAGGATCGCACACTTTGGTTAAGCAGCATGTTACAAGCCCCTTGTTTTATTGCCTCTTGGTGTGATACATTGTACGATCCCAACTAACCACAAAGAAGCAGCACGGAAATGGGGAAAAAATGACCAGCTTCAATAATAACATATGCCCATGTACTTTCTGCACCCACAGCGAAAATCAAAAAGTTGGAACCCATGAATATACGCACAGTACTGCTTAGCTTCAAAGTGAATAAGGGGCAGTGCCCCTCAGGCCATGTAGCTCTAAGTGGGCTTGTAACTTTGCTTCACTAATTAGGCACCATGCCCTGAGGGAGCGGGCCGTTTCCTCCCTTGAAAGCAAAGCACAGTTGGTCATGGTGACCGAATCAGGCCACCAGTGATTTTTAACCCTCAATGTCACTGTAGCTGCAAGAATACATATTTCTTTTTAGTATGTATAAAAGATTGCAGACATTGAGAATTCCCAATGTTTTTAGTTAAGCCCTAGTGATTAAGGGGCCGATTCATTGAACAAATGTGTGCCGAAAATCTCAGCGCAAGCTGGCGCAAGCGTGAAAAAGCAAGTGCACGTACACGCGTGCAATTCAAGGAAGGGCCTGTGCGTGTTTTCCCCTGGATGTGCGCCAAATATGCGTGGCGCACACGGGCGCACACGTCATTGCAACATCCCGAAAGCTGTGCATGACGCGCATAGGAAAAGCGCACAACGTTGGCGCACACACCAAAAAGGGGGCGGGACACGGGGCATAACACGCTGAATGGGGAACAACGCATGAAAAAGAAGGCGTAACTGGGGAAGTACTGCAGGGAAATAGACAGAACGCCCACACACAAGCGAACAACACGTATTCATGGAATCGAATACAGGAAACATGTGCACGCTAAAAAACACGTACAGGCGTCAAAACGTCTGCCACAGGAAGGCAGGCGTAAGCATCCCTGCGCACAGTATAAAAGTGTGCGCAAACAACAAACACGTATATACAGCTACAATGAATGCACCATTTGTCGCAGCACTAATCGTGGGATACCGCAGGAGGAGGAGAATAGCCAGGACCTGCATTTTTTCCCCCCGACCAGCCTTTTTGGGATGCCTGACGTGGTCTAGGATGATATGAGGTTTCCACCTCATATCATCCTAGACCTGGTCAGGGAGTGGGAAGATGACCTTACATCCCCCACCCTGTGCTCCCAATCATTGAGCCCCTTGGAGAAGGTGCTCAAAGTCCTGCATTTTTTGGCCACTGGGTCATTTCAGCAGACTACTGCCATAGTGGGGGGGTCTCACAGGCCACGCAGTCATGCTGCCTATGCCAGGTATTGACAATCATGACTGCGCGCCCCTCAGTCCGCAGGCACATATACATGCCCAGAACACCCGCAGAAAGGCAGGCTGTGGTCCAGGACTTTTACAGGGTGGCCCACTTCCCCAAAGTGCTTGGTGCCATAGATGGCACCCATGTGGCCCTACGTCCACCTAGGGACACAGAGCACATCTATAGAAACCGCAAGCACTGGCATTCCATCAATGTGCAGGTTGTATGCGATGCAAAGGGAATCATCACCTCTGTCTATGCAAACTACCCTGGCTCCACCCATGACAGTTTCATATACAGAATGTCCGCCCTGAGCCGGGCCCTGGAAGCTGGGCAGCATGGCGACACATGGCTCCTAGGTGAGTACAAATGCCGGTGCACATGCATGCTTGTCACACACAGACAAATACACAAACCCTAATAATCACAACCATTATCACCACCCCAGGGGACAGTGCCTACCCTCTGAGCAACCACATGATGACGCCAATCCGGAAGCCCACCACACCACCACAGGTAAGATACAACGCTGCCCATATTGCAACCAGGGGCATAGTGGAGCGTACATTCGGTGTGCTCAAGTCACGCTTCCGCTCCCTTGACTGCTCTGGCGGGCAACTACTATATGCCCCCCCAGTAGTGTGCAGGATCATTGTGGCAGCATGTGTCCTGCACAATGTTGCAACACGGCAGGGTGTAGCGGTGGACATGGTGGTGCCCCCACATCCCCAACCACAGGCACAGGCGCTCCCAATGGGAGGGGATAGGGCACGTGGCGAGGCAGCCCGGACCCAGCTTGTGGCCACATTTTTCACCTAAACTCCCATCCCTGCGGAGTGCACACAGGCCTGGCACATACCAGGTGACAATCGATGATGACAAAGAGACAGTCAACTGTCACAACCTTACCACCCTGAGAATGTTGCCATGGAAGTGCTACATTGTGTGCATCCCTAGCTACTTAAAGCTGAACAATCCTGTGTGACCAAAAGGAACACATGCAAGGTGTGTATCACACACCCCCACAAAACAGCCCATGACAATCCCTGGTAAGTCATCCAAACCCTCCCAACCCCCATCTCCCTTGCCTGCCACACCATGACATGGCAAGCAATACCAAAAGGCCAACACATGACCAATAAGATCCAAAGTGACATGTGATAAATGGAAAGTGGCTCCAGAAAATGACGCCTGACATGGGATCACATGAAAGGACTGACCAACAACCTCCCAAACATACCAAGTCATAAACAAATGCATTTCACCAGTCGTAGCATGAACATAACACTGAATGACTGTTCACATGTACATTTTGCAAGGCAAAATCCCTAGTCCCGAACCCTTATGTTGTGTGTGTCTCCTGCAACAGGACAAAAGGACAAATTCAACAAAAATAACCAATTGGCGCATGTACAGGATCCCAAATGGCCATAGATGTGTTGCAGGGACACAGCGGCCCTAGAAGGCAATCTGTGTGCACCACTGGCCATGGAAGGGTGGATGTACATGTGGTGGATCATCGTGCAACTGTGTGTGTCAGTAGGGACATGCACTAAATACATGCATGTGAAATCAAGTGATCCTCAGTGTCCTGTACACATCACATGTGAACATTGCCCATGTGCACACCCCAGCATGTCAAACCACACCAATCCCCTCACTTCTGAAAGGTGTCCAGGCGCAGTAGTGGCACGAACCAACCACCCCCTCCGCGGTCTGGGCGCCTGCAAGGTCAAACTTACACAGGCTTTTGAGACCCCGGTGAGAAAGAGGGTCAAGGATATGTTGTCTGGACAGGCATTGGTGTTCAGGATAACCGGAAAGAGGGGCAGGAGAGTGGAGTAGGATTGTCAAGGTAAAGTAGGGAAAATACAAAATACAACTATTCACAACAACACATACTCAATCAGACAAAACATGTTCATCATGCACATTGTACCAAATGAGTCAAATGCAAGCCAAAGAGAGACTTATCTCTGGGGTGAGTGCTGGCCTCCTGCCTGCGCACTCTCAGGTCCGGTAACAGATGCAGGTCAATGGTGCAAAAAGAGTGTGAGTCACTAACCTGTGTGTGCTTACAACACACACACGCAACACCATAAATGCCCCTAAGTAAGTGAGTCCTCCACAAACCAACACTCTTGTCTGCTGCTCTGTACCCATACGTTAGCTTGCCCCCGTGAAGGTCCATACACTGTCAATGCAGTAAAGCAGGCGCACGTGGGCGCGCGGCAAATGGAAGACCAATGCGTCAAGAATCACACATCATACAATGGTCCCTGGGTGAGCAGCTATACACGTATAGCGAGGTGCGACTCCAGTACAAGTTGTGTACAGGCATCCGCAGATTAAAATAGGTAGTGCATGTGTCAATTAGCACATGTAAATGATATGCACTGCACACGAGTCTGTGCCTCGCTGTGTGTCCCTGTGCGCTGCTTCATTTACTGGCTACGAACGCCACTGCGCCAATGACCCTGCTTCTATGAATCAGGGTGGACGGGAGGATATGTGCAATAGCCCCTGTGTGTGGCCCTGAAAACTTGGTGAGCAACTTGCAATTTGTCCCCCAACGCATCTTAGCTGTACTGTGCGCTTCAACAACAATATCTGTCCTAGCTCCCCATCAGTGGTGCCACTTAGCACGCATGTGCAAGTGGCCTGGTGGAAGCTTTACTGCGGTGTGGCCCCTTTGTGATGCTCACCTTGCCTGGAGCTCCTGGAAACACGTCTGCTTCTGTTGGCAGTCTGAGCACAAGCCCTGTGGCACTGCTTGCGCACACATGTGCATGTCTGGCCCACCGGACGTGGCCAGCTGTATGTCCTACAATGGCCCTTGTCTGCTGGCAAAGGTGGTCTGGAGGTTCATTCTCCTGCAGAAAACATATGCTTATTGCAGGAAAGTTCCCTGTGTGTGTCTCTTCATGCTGGTTGTGACTGGGCCATATCAGACACCTACATCAGAATTCCTCCCACCATCAGTGTGACTTTGACAGGCAAAGGGTGCCGGCCACTGTCTACAGCATGAAGTGCATGAAGCACATGTACAGGAAATAAAATAAACAAACAGCACAATGTATATCAATCAATGGACACATCAATTATGAACCCACCCAATTCTAATGCAGACATGCCCTGGATAAACCCCCCACAATCCCCACTAGGGGTGTTAACACAAGTAGTACAGCAGCAGACAGGCCACAGATATGACAGTCCAAAGCCCTTGTGTAAATGACTGTAACACCGAACCATCCTTGCGAGCCCATGGATAAGGGAAATGGAAGCAGGAATGGCCTATGTGAGTCAGGACCCCAAGCTGCAAACACATACACGAGACAAGCTTGATGGGCCCAGCTGGAACAGACAGTGGATGCTTTCAAAAGCCACAAAGTACCATACCGTCACATGAATGCACAATAGACAAGCAATTTTAAACTATATTAACTAATTAAACTAACTATAAAAAACCTACATTACCTAATTAAACTAATTATCAAAAACAATGTTAACTAACTAAACTAAAATGAAAAATCAAAAATGGCCACATATGACCTGGGGGGTCACCCAGGAGGGGGGAGGCAAAGGGTGCAGCTCAACACCCACATGCGATGATGTTGAGTCAAAAAAAAAACATCCATCGGCTCAACGCCTGCACAGCCCGGCCTGTGTGGGAGATATCTCGTTGTCCGAGTCAGCCTCTTCCCGAAAAGGTAGACGTGGTACAGGAGCCTGACCATGCCTAGGTGCAGCTTGCCCCTCGTTGGCAGCAAGTCTGCCGGATGGGTGAGCCTGGTTCTGTGCAGCAATGACACATAGGTCAGCATGCAGAACCTCTCGTGATACGTGTGCTTCCTCTTGCAAGGTAGCACGTGTAACACAGAGTTTTTCCTGCGTGGCCTGGCTGGACAACTGATGCACCTCCCAGCAAGCACTTAGCTCAGCCGAGATGGCACGCTCAAGCTGCACAAACCTCTCCTCTGACCGCTCCATCTGGGACATCAAGAGGACACCCAGAGTGGATCTGAGGGATGCATACTCAGCCTTCAGGGCCTCCATGTGTGCCTCTGCATGAGCAGCAATTGCTTGACGCAAAGACAACATTTCAGCCTGGCGTGCCCTGTCTGAGGCTGCCATGCCCAGCCTGAGCGAGCGGGCTGTGGACTGTGCCGCCCGCTGCTGGAGAAGCATCTGCCTAGCAGGGGGGAGCATGGATTGGGCCACACGCTCCATGCTCACAGCGATGTTTTCCATAGCTGCCCCCTGACGTTCTGAATTGGCAGTCATGTCTTGCTCCCACTCAGTATACCTCGGTGGCGCGCGGCAACTACGTTGCTGGGCTGGACACCCGTGGGTCCCAAGCACCGGCTGTCCTTGTCGGGTTGGCACCGCCCGCGGCTGCAGGACTACATGCCCCCATCGACGTGATGTCCCAGGCACATCAGCAACTGGTGTGGAGGGTGCATCCCGATCCACCACAGGCAGAGGTCCCACCACCATCTGGCCCCTCAGTGCAGGTATCACGGACAGAGGAGCGTCCACATCAGAATCAATCCCCCCAGACGAATGCACCCGATTCACATCCAACTCGACATTGTCGTCATAATGATCGTCCGGGCTTGACTCATTGCCTGCCACAGACAAGATGGTCTATAACACATGCGGGTTTTCGTGGTCTACCACCCCACGACCCCCACTTGTGCTGGGTTGCTGGTGTGATAGCAAACCTGTGTTTGACATGACAACACCATCCTCTGGCTTCATTGCGTCATCATCTGGAAAGTGGAGAAAGTTTACATTAGTACACATGTCAGAAGCACATAACACACACGCAGACATCACACAGACTGACAACACATGAAGCACACATGTCACACACCAATGTGAACCTGGCATGCATGCAAGGTCACTTTGACATAGCATCAGGGACTAGGCATGTAGAACGGTGTAACAAAGCTCAGAGTGGGTTGATGCAGTGCAGGACATGTGTGCGTTATCCACTATCTACCTGAACAAGTATATCATGATGTGTATCAATTGACTTGAAGGCAGTACAATGGCAAGTCCAGGCATCACGTGCAATGTGCATGCAATGTGTTGCATGGCTACAAACAAAACCCCCCAAGTGAACATATAGGGATGCATTGCAGAGCAGCGAAAGGGCGACCAGGGACCTGTGCATTGGCAGACAGTGATGTCTAGCATCAATTGCATCATCTGAGTCAACTGACAACACAGCAGATGATGATGGGACAGAAAGCAGGACATATGATGACCCCTCAGTAGTACAGACATGTGTGCAGAAGCCCCTACACCAGTTGAACAGAGTCAGTGGGCCTGAAACGGGGGGAGCCCTGTGCCCTGCACAGACTGTGACACCCTAAACATGTGTGTGGTGCAGGACTGAGCCAGAGTGGGCATGGAATGGATGATCAAAAGCAAAGAAATGTAGGTCATCCTGGACACGTACTACAATGATCATCCAGTCAAGGACACATAGGGGCATGCATGGAATACACATGGAGCATGAATGGGAACTCATGTCCCTGCGGAGCATCTGCCATCGGCACAGTCCAAGTGAGACAACTGGCATGAAGCGCAGAGGATGTACACCACTGCATGTGTCTGGCAGGTTGGCTGGTGGAAGTTTGCATGTACACATGAGTCTTGAACAGGCCATTGCAGTATGCCAACGTGATGCACAACTGTGCAATGCTGTAATTGGGGCGCAGGGTTGGTGGAGGGTCAAGGGAGCATGCCTACGTGGAGTACCCGCATGCATGCAGAGGACACATGCACGTCAGTCATGCAATGACATAGTCCCAGTGCTGAGAGGAAACACACCCCAGGCTACATGCAGAAGGGCCATTGAGCTGGAACATGGACTGTATGGGCAGCTGGGTGACTAGCATGTGATTAGGGTGCAAGTGTGGTTGTGAGGACATCCCTGTCTGCTCTACATGTCCACTATCCTGCACAGCAGGCAGGTATCATTGAAGCATTGCATTACTTGCACATGAGAACCATGTTCACCTGACATGCTGTGGCAGTCAAGCACAACACATCACACAAGCAAAACACACATGTTGTCGACCAACAGGCAACAACACTCACTGGACGGGGCATCAAAGTCCGGCATCTCTCCCACTCCTTCAACCAATTCTGTTGGTATGAACTCCGCAACGAGTGCCTCCTGTGGAGTGAGCTCTTCCTCCTCAGGTGCTGGCCCACCGCCAGTCACCAGAGTCATGTTGTAATTTGAGGCACGCTTTGCCGTACTGCTGCGTTTGAGGTCATTCCAACGCTTTTTAGCACTCTTGCGCTGTGCGCACCTCATGTCCGAATGCACTCACATCATCCGCAACTTGCTTCCAGTGGGTGTTACGATGGGCAGCCGTAGTTTGACAATTCGGCCCACTAGCATGTCACGGTTGTGTTCCCGAACGTAGTCAACAAGGAAGTCCAGTTCCTGCTTGCAGAAAGGCTTCTTCCTCGACGTGCTGGAGGCCGTAGCTGTGTCTGGGGTCCCAGCCGCTACTGCTGGTGCAACCTTGCTCCTTTTGGACGCTGGTCCAGACCCTGGCTGGCAAATGCCGTCCTGATCAGTATGGGCAGTGGCGCTGGTGGAATGAGCCGAGGGAGTGGCAGGTGGAACATGGAGTGAAACCCCGTCAGTGGCTGCTGGGTGCCCTGGAATGGACCCTGTGCAGCAACATCTGTTGTTCCAGGGTCATTGACCGGGACTGTCCTGGTTGGTAGACTCACAACCAGGGTCGTGACAGCTGCATCTGCCCCTGCCCCTGCACTTGCCAACACCAGGCTGGTCGGGGCAGCCTCCTGACCACCTAGGATTCTTCCATGGACTCTTCAAGTGCCAACGCAGCATGCGCTGGCAGACCCTGAGCCTGGGTGGTGGTGTCCACAGCTGCACCTGCACTACCCGTGGGTCCGTGGCAGTCGATGAAACAGACTGCCGGGTCACATGGCTGCCAGTGTCAGATGCAAGAACTGCATGTCCTGGAGCCGCAGGGGGTGGTGGCATTACTGCACCAACATGTGGCACAACATCGTGCCGAGCTGGCGCACCCCTGCCTCTTCCCCCTCTGCAGCCACCCTGGACACCCTGGAGTCCCCCAATCCCTGGTCACCCCGGCCACATCCCTGACCATGCCCACCATGTGGAGTACGCCCAGTTCAGGAGCCCCTCAACTTACGTGGCCTCCCAACCATAGCACAGATGCAGTAGTGCCGGCACAGATGGAGTAGTGCCAATGGGAGGTGTACACGACAATTGTCCTGGCTAATTGGGGTGAAGGGGGTGGGATACAAGATGTTAACAGCACCCCTGCACCTGCAAGGCTGTATGTGACCCCGGTGATGAAGTGACAGGTCACGCAAAGCTCAGGCACCCCAAAACTGCAGTAAAACCGTGCACGCAACCCCTGGTAGCCCACGTGTGTGGAATTAACCTCCCGCAGTACGCGGTGGCACCAGGGACACGAAAAAACACGTACGCGTGGGACACGCAGGCTTCTATGACCTCGAAAATGGGTATGTGATACACAGGGTACCTGCAGTGGGAAAAATAGCGTGCGCGACTCACTGTCAGACTAGTGTGATAATGAAAAACACACAAAGCCAATACTCCTGCCAAAAGAAGAGATACGTCCTTGATCCGCTGTGAAGTTGTGATGGCGTGCGAAACAACACAAAGTAGCAACACACACAGCGGTCTCCACAAAAGGCACGTACAGCAAACTGCCGGGACACGCTCACCTTTAACCCGTGCTGAGGGACAAGTGCACGCGTCACTTCTCTTACGTGCTTAGGCCCTTTCCTCAGATCACACGCATTCTTTTTTCACATGCTGATTCACTACGTACCCCTCACAGGGGAACACCCGCGTGCGTAATGTCACAGACGCGCTTACGCGCTAAGGGCCTTTCCTCGAATTACACGCTGACGTGCAGTTTTTTCACGTGCCAAATCACTCTGTATCGAGCTGGCCACGTGACAACACACGGAAGACCACGCTCCTGCCCAGAAGGCCATTTTCCTGGCCCCCAGAGCCCCAAGCAGCCTTCCACGAGCCATCTGCTGCTGCCTATCTGTCTGCTGCCACGTGCCCTGCCATTTGGTGCCTGCACATCTGCCATCTGCAGGGGTCCAGTTGCAGTGACCACCCCAGCTGGAAATGTAAGACTCGCGACTGGTGTTCCATAACTCCACAGCCCAGCCCCAGGACCCAGCTGCCCACCCACACCTGCCTCAGGGGTTGCCATGTCCGACACAACACCTTCTGGCACCAGTGGCAACCCCCAGCCAGAGAGGCAGAGGGCTGCCAGCTTCACTTCTGAAGAAGTTGGCAACCTGGTGGAGCAAGTCCTGGGGCAGTATGATGCCCTCTACACACCATCGTGTGGACCTGCCCTGACCAACGCAGCCAGCTCGGTGGAGATCCCATCCCTGCCACAGTCGGGAGTCGGAGGTCCAGCAGGGGTGGACACCCCAGCAACTGGACCCCAGCAGTTGGAGGATGTGCCGGCAGCATCGGGCAGGGCAAGTGCACGACAGCGCCGTGGGATTCCATCAGCCTGGATGCCGTTGTGCTGGCAGAGGCAGTTGAGTCGGAGGCAGCGGCAGGCTCAATGTGGGAGGCATCATGGCTCGGGGCCAGCAACATTAGAGGGGCAGGCATCGGCCGGAGGGCAGGAGGACCCTAAAATGGGAGTGTCTTCCGTGTGGCAGCGGTTAGGCCAGCGGATAGATGCGGAGCGGTGGCAGGCGGAGGAGGCACGGCTCACTATGGTCAGGGCAGAGAACTCCATGCGCAGGGCGCTGAGGCAGGCTGAGTGCCTCGAGGCAATTTGCAGGGAGTTGGAGGTGTACATGGCGTCATCCCTGCGAGACCTCGGGGCCAGGGAACAGGCCCGCCTCCAGGACGTTGAACAGGAGTTCGATGATGCCCTGGCCCGGGAAATCAACTAGTGAGACGTAGGACCTGCCCGCCGCCATTGTATATAGTTAGTTAGTGTTAGGTTTCATTTATGTTTTTATTTCATTTGGGGCACTTGGACTATGCCCCACCTTCTTGTAGATAGTTCTTTATTAGGTAGTCTTTTTGGTAGCCTTCATTTCAATAGTTGGGCTCATGGACCCTGGATTTGTTATTTGTATATAGTTGAACAGTGGATTTATCATCATTTTTTATTTTTTTCACCATAGAGCAATGGATTTTACTTATTTCTTTCACTTTGGATTTGCTTTGTTGGACAGAGACTTTGGACAAATTTTCATTTTGATTTATTTGGATTCTGATTTCATATATTTTTTTTTTGGGACATGCTGCATTTAATTCATTATTTCAATTATTGTGTGTTTTCATTTGATTCCTTTCGTTTTGTGTTCAATACATTTCTGTTTCATACTTTAATGTGTGGTATTCTCTCATTGGTTTCATGCATGTCACAATGTGGGTTTTCACATTCACTGGCACCCATTGTGTGTGTGTGACGGACATGTGTTGATGTACATACATGCCATTTGGGTTGTATCATGTAATGGGCATTTCAATGTGGGGTGGATGTAATACTTGCTTGGTTCTTTGGGCAGGGGTGGCATTAAGTGGGATTTGGGTGGCCATAAGGGCCATAATTGTGGATCATGATGACGTGTTGGGGGGGACATAAGTCGGGCCTGCTGGCAGGTGCCCGTCACTGCTGGGTTGGTGGGGGTGCAGGGGGACATGAGTCGGGGCCTGCTGGCAGGTGCCTGTCACGGGTGGGTGGGTTGGGGTGCAGGGAGACATGAGTCGGGCCCGCTGGCAGGTGCCTGTCAATGCTGGGTGGGTGCGGGTGCAGGGGGACATGAGTCGGGGACTGCTGGCAGGTGCCTGTCACGGGTGGGTGGGTGTGCAGGGGGACATGAGTCGGGCATGCTGGCAGGTGCCCGTCAATGCTGGGTGGGTGGGGGTGCAGGGGGACATGAGTCGGGGACTGTTGGCAGGTGCCCATCACGGGTATGTTTAGGGGGACATGAGTCGGGGCCTGCTGGCAGGTGCCCGTCACTGGTGGGTGGGTGGGGGTTCAGGGGGACATGAGTCGGGGCCTGCTGGCAGGTGCCCGTCAATGCTGGGTGGTTGAGGTTGCAGGGGGACATGAGTCGGGGCCTGCTGGCAGGTGCCCGTCAATGCTGGGTGGTTGAGGTTGCAGGGGGACATGAGTCGGGGCCTGCTGGCAGGTGCCTGTCAATGCTGGGTGGGTGGGGGTGCAGGGGGACATGAGTTGGGGCCTGCTGGCAGGTGCCCGTCATGGGTGGGTGGGAGGGGGTGGAGGGGGACATGATTCGGGGCCTGCTGGCAGGTGCCCGTCATGGGTGGGAGGGTGCCCGTGCAGGGGGACATGAGTCAGGGCCTGCTGGCAGGTGCCCTTCACTGCTGGGTGGTTGGGGGCGCAGGGGGACAGGAGTCGGTGCTCACTGGTGCATGGTGACATGTGGGCTGGCTGGGGGGCATGCCCAGGGTGGATGGGCTACCTGCGGGGTATGGCCAGGGTGGATGGGCTGCCTGCGGGGCATGGCCAGGGGTTCAGGGTAGTCCCTTGTGGTGTGGGCTACCTGCAGGGCCTGGGGAGGGTGGAGAGGGCACACCTGGGTGGACCCACACTGCCAATTCACGTGTGAAACTCCCTGCGCACCCCTCAGAAAACACGTACCCCGCTCGCCCATTGAAATTGCGTGTGAAACTCCACGCGCACCCCTCAGAATACACGTACCCCGCTCGCCCAGTGAAATCGCGTGTGAAACTCCCTGCCAACCCCAAAAAGTCGGGGCCTGCACCCCCAGAAATACATGTACCCCGCTCGCCCAGCGAAATCACGTGTGAAACTCCCCACGCACTCCCAGAAATACACGTAACCCGCTCGCCCAGCGAAATTGCGCGTAAACTCCTGGCGCACCCCCAGAAATACACGGACCCCGCTCGCCCAGTAAAATCACGCGTGAAACTCCACGCACACCCCCAGAAATACACGTACCTTGCTCGTCCAGTGGAATCGAGTTTGAAACTCCCAGTGCAACCCAGCAATACATGCATGCAGCCCATCCAGCCTCAACATTCCCCACAGGCAGCCCATCACCCCAGTGCATGCCCCCACTGGCTGCCCACACCACAGGGTGGAGTTTTGCATGCGATTTCGCTAATGCGAGAGGGGTAGGTGTATTATGTGGAGTGCACTGGGAGTTTTACATGCCATTTCGGTAGCGCGAGAGGGGTACGTGTATTCTGAGGGGTGCGCATGGAGTTTCACATGCGATTTCGTTGGGCGAGCGGGGTATGTGTATTTATGGGTGTGCGCAGGGAGTTTCACATGCGATTTCGCTGGGCGAGCGGGTACGTGTATTCTGAGGGGTGCGCTGGGAGTTTGCCGCGCATTTCCGTGGTTGGGGGGCTGTATGCTGGTCCACTGGCCTTTGCGCCATGTACTGGATTTGTGCGCTGTTCATGGCGCATGGGGCAGGCTTGGGGGCATAACTGGCGCGGCTGCAGGGTCGCTGCGCCACTCTGCACCATGGCTGCTTTTGGATATTGAAATCCATGAATACGCTGTGCGCTGAAATGGGTTTTGGCGCACGTGGCTGGCGCAGACTGCCGCAAGCGCACAGTGTGCGCCAGCCGCGTGTGCCACTTGTGCGCTGATTTATGTGAATTACCCCCTAAATTGTTTGCCGAGGATCACACACTTTGGTTAAAAGCATGCTACAAACCCTTTTTTTTGGCCAGTCTCTTGGTGACTGTTTTAATAAATCGCCGAACCCCAACTAACCACATTTAAGCAGTACGTAAAAGGGAAAAAAATGACCATCTGCAAAAATAACACATGCCTAGGTACTTTTGCCCCCACAAAGAATATCTAAAGCTCGCACCGATGAATACATGCACAGTAAGTGCACATATATCTTAAAGTGAAATATACAAATGTCATTCAATAGACTTACTCCTTAGATGAAGGTCACAAGGTAAAATAGCATTGGACTTTTAAAAAAGTAATGAACACCAGAAGAATAAAATGAGAGAGGAAATGTTCCAATAAATATGTTGACAAAGTATAAAAAGGTGCTCAGCTTTTATACCCAGTGATCTGTCGTGAAAAATTCCCTGGAAAACTAAATCCCAATACAAAATAAGTGTTTGTGGTCTTGTGAGTAAGCACCTGCACTGGTAACATGGCAAGCTAAGCAAAATCCTGGTTGCCAAATACTTGAGCAACCTTGCCAATCTAAAAAAAAAACAAGTGGTTGCGTCCGCTCTCTGAAGAAATGTTATGCTCTACCCACGTGTGTCATTTACTAGTCCCATGAAAAGCAGCCACAATCAGGGCAAAATAACTGCACCTGTGTCCAGGATTGCAAACTCTCATGACTTACATTCCCTCTCATAATTTCCCCTCCTCACCCCCATGTCTAGCTTTAAATAATACTCTACTTTATAAAGTTAATTTGAAATGTACAGATACCATAGTGTCACTCACATATATAAATCCTCATAAAACTATGTAAGGCAAAAAGTGTGCAATTGTGGCATTATTCTCCTCCATTTTCACTGTGGGACTACAACTACCAGAATGCAATACAGCAAAAAGGCAAAAGGCAAAAAATAGTCTCGAAGTGCAAAACTTTTAAGGTATGAAATAATGCAGATGCTGTGTGTTATGAGATATTTAAAATTCAGAAAACAAATGGCATTCAGGTCGGTGGACTGTCTCCCATCCATGCATTAACTGGTACCCACCCTGCGTAGTTTCAAAGAGAGGAAGGATCTAACCCGCTTAGGCCATGTGTCTCTAAGTAGTCTCATAACGTTGGTTCATTTATTAGGCAACATGGTTTTATGGGACTAAGTAGGGTTCGTCTCAGTCACTGCCAGGATGAGAAACCCACTATTTCTGTAAAAATAACTATTTTTTTTTTTTTTAATTAACTGGGAGACTACAACTACCAGAATACAATTCAGTCAAAGGCAAAAAAATGGTCTCTGAATGCAAAACCTCCAGGACAGCATCATGATTTAAAAAAATTATAATAAATCTGATAACCGACCCTGCTTAACTTCAAAGCAAGGAAAAGGCCATTTCTCTAAGTGGTCTTGAACCTTAGGCTCATTTATCTGGCAACACGGCCTGAGAGGCTGGCCCCTTTCTGACTTTGAAACGAAGCACGGTCTGTCCTTGTTGTTGTATGGAAGGGAGATCTGGATGGCAATCATGTCACTGGCCATGGCCAATGATTTTTCACCCCCCGCATCATTATAGTTGTAAAAACATCTTTCAGAAAAAAAACGTATCCACGGGTACTGATCGACAAATGCCGCTGGCTATCCGCACTCCTTTATAACTGCAAATATCGGCAAAACTGCTGAAAAAAAAAGCATTCCTGCCACCTCACCAAGTGCCCCACTCATCTCTGCCAGCTCTCCCCAGTCACAGCTGGCCTCCTCAACTCCTCTGCCCTCTCCCTTTCTCCTCACAATACTTGTTTCTGTGACGCAGCATACTTTTAGATGTCTGCTATTCTAGTCTACCGAAAGCTTTGTGTTGCACACTCAGTTACAGGGCCTCCTCCAACACCTAAATTTCACTTGGTGCAAATAGCTTTGTTCCTGCATTTCATTTTGCCATATCCTCGGCTACAGACATGGATATCTCTTGCATCGAGAGAAAAACAATATGGCAGTCATTTAATATCTAAACAAAAATTATTTTGGGTAAACAGCCAAGGTATAGCCATCTATTTTTGGGAAGGAGGCACCCTCTCTCTGTCAAATATTTAAAAAATCACTACCTGGAATAACGCAAATCCATTCATGGATTGCAAGTCAATGCTTTGTGCCCAAGTTGTTTTGGACTTGGTCCAAATCCGTCCAACGGTTTGGGCTGTGCTCTTTGGCAACATTTTTTGTCTATGCTAAAATGAACGTGAAGTAGGCAACACTTTTGGAAAATAAAATGTGGGAGACTCTTAATAACTTTTTTATTTTTTAACAAATCTTTACAGAACTTTGCAGTCTGGTGGGGCAACAGGTTTTACATCACTTTCAAAATTTCAGTCAAAACCATTACTCACATCAAATGTTGTTAACAATAGAATATTGAGGGGTTACTATGGAAATATATAATATATATATTACAGGGCCTACGGTAGCAGCCCTGTAGTTATGGTTAAGTTGCTCAACCCATAGAAACAGTACTTTTTGTGTGGCTTATAACTTAGCCATAACTTAGCCCCCCCAGACGAATCCTCATAAAACTTTGCAAAAAAGTATATGGCCCGCTCAGATTGGTCCTGCGAAATTTGGTGATGTTTTGTGAATGTGGGGTAAAGTTATAGCGGGGGTCCCAAAATGTGTGGTTTTCCCATAGAGGCAATGTAAACAAGATTTGCTCTTGCCTACAGCCTCAACCGCTGGACGGATTTTCTCCAAATTCGTGTCTGGAGCGGCAAGCTTGGTACCGAAAGCATGCTTCTGTAAATTTGGTGTAAATCTGTCCAGTATTTTTTTTTTTTAAATGACCAACATGTTGGCCAAAATAATGAGTGATATCTGGGTATGGACCATGGATCGACTTCATTGTTCGGTCTGTGGACGGGCCTGCGATGGGCCTAGAGGGGGCACGATGTCCGCTTACATCGGACACGCTCACCGATTCGATAGTGAAGAGAGTGAAGTGCTTCAGATTTTTGGGAACTCCTTGAAAAAGTAATGAAAACATATTATGGGATATTTGGTGGTGGAAAGAGGGTTGTGAAGATTGTAGGAGTTGAAAAAAGATGATATGGGTCTGTTTTTGTAGGTTGAAAAAGGCCGGGCATTTGCAGTCATTGACTGCAGATACTGCGGTAGTTCGCGGGCGGCGTGGTAAACGGACATCATGGGGAAAACATTTGTGGTTATTTGAGGTTTGGAAGAGGGCATAGAAATGGTAGGGAAGTGGAATGAAGGCAATGTACATCTTTTTTTATAGGTGAAAAAAGGGTTTGGAAACGCAGGTGGGCCCACAGTCAATTTGTACACTGGGTAAAATCACCATAGTAGTAATAGTAATATGTGTATTGTAATTATAGGTAATGTATTGGGAGTATGGCCAGAACACCAATAGTAGGACTATGTGCACAGTAATTGTACATAATATAGTGGGAGTAAAAAGTGTTTGTAATATGGAGGAATTATGTAATTGAATTGTATATGGTACTTATAATTGTAGTACAACTGAGAATAGTGCTCACAGAACATTCAGTTTATTAAGATTTGTATGTCTACTTAGCGTCTTAACGTAATGCAGCTGCCTTCTGTGGTTTGTTTTCTGTGGGAAAAAAGGTACAATTGGTTGAGCATGATAGTTCAAAGGCTGCACTGGGATACAGTTTTTAATATACATTTTCTATTTTAGACCCTCATAAACAGTACATTTTAAGTACTGTGCTTGCTACAACATTAGTGTATGACACACTGCTGTTGTTTTCACTTTATATAATTAGTGGGTCATTGGGAAACAAAATCTGTGCTGGATAAAAGAAAGCTGATTACTGTTATGTGAGTGTAAGGGTGATAGCATGTTGGTTTGAAGTATGTAGTAATGGAGGGAATGCATGAAATAGACACCTGTTTGTGCATTGTAACTAAATTACTGGTTAAAATATGTTTTGTTAAATAGCAATTCAGATAGCATATTGGAAGTGCTTTGCAATGACGGGTGTTTTTGAAGTTGTTAGATACTTGTTGGTGTCTTCTAACGAGATTGAGTTTGAAACGTGTTCTTGCAGTATTATGGATGTAGTTAGATACCTGCTGGAGTATTCTAACTGTTAATTGTGCTATAGTTTAGTGACAACATTTTGGTTGAAGAACTATTAAGTAGGCATATGTTAAATTTGCTGGTAACCTTTGTTTTGGAGCAACAGAGGTATTGTTACATTCAGACCAACTATACATGGGTTGACAGCCAATTGTTGTTGCGCCTAATCTTGGAAATATGTGATTGTCTGGAGATACCAAGAGCTGCTCTCAAGGCATTATTTTGTAAGGTTTGTAGTCTATGAAGGATATATTTGTTGGCCCCGATATATAATGCATTGCAGTAATCGAGTCTTGATAAAATGAGGGCTCTCGTTAAGATCATGCAATTGTCATTTGAGATAAAATGTTTACCTGCTCTGATGAGCTTACATGTGTAAGCTATAGCTGAGACCAATGAGTTTACCTGTTTGTTAAGGGAGAGGGTGGCATCTAGGTGAAAACCTAGAGTCTTCACTTCCTTGGCTACCTTAATGGTACTACCATCAGTCTCAAAGGCAGAATAGTCCTGGCCTAGTTTAGTGAGATTGGCATGTGTTCCCAGGATGATTAGCTCTGTTTTACCATCATTCAGGCATAGACCGTGTGTTGCCACCCATGCCTGGATGTTGATATACACCGTATTTACCAAGGCCAAATCCTTATTGTAATCCCCTGAAAGTGGGAGGAGGATCTGAGTATCATCTACATAGTTAGTGTAGGTGATACCAAGACGGTCCAGATCCTCAAAAAGGGGCTTAGTAAATATGTTGTATAGTGTCGAGGACACACAGAAGCCCTGGGGAATGCTGCATGAAATGGGGATTGGGTCCCCTGCATCTGAAGGGGAGAACACTCTCATGGTCCTTTCACTGAGGAAGGATTCAACCCAAGTTATGGCTTCTGTGGAGAAGTGTGCAGCAGAGCTAAGGTGGTTACAGAGGACTTTGTGGTCTACAAGGTCAAATGCGGCTGAGAGATCCAGAGTATGAGGAGAGCTGTTTGACCTTTGCCTCTTAGCTCATCAATTTGAACTTTTAAATCGATGAGAGCGGTCTCGGTCCCATGCTGCGGATGGAAGCCAGACTGCTTCGCTCCCAGGAGCTTATGGTGTGAAAGGAATTTTTGTATTTGGGTATATCCAATCTTGTCCAGGATTTTTAGCAGGAAGGGGACTGTGGTGATGGGGCAGTAATTGATAGGGATGAGGGGGTCTAGGGATTGTTTTTTAGCAATGGCAGTACCCATGATTGTTCCAGGTTAGATGGCACGGTACCTGAGGAGAATGAGGCATTTACAAGTTTAGTTATGAAAGGGGACAGTTCTCTTGCGGCATCTTTTATAAGCTGTGCAGGGCACAAGTCTCCTTGGCAATTGGAGGGTTTGAGAGAGAGGATGACTTTCTCCACCTCTCGGATAGATGTTTTGTAAAACTGAATCAGTTAATTGTGTTTTGTTCCGTAGGGGGTGGGTTGGCGTTGGGTATTGACGGCTGAGTAAGTAGTGCTTTCTTAGCCGCTATTTTCTTTTGGAGCATAGTGACTTTGTTGGCAAGTGCTTGTTGTATCCCTTTGCACCAGCCTTTGTTTTTAGTACATATATCTGGAATGGGACTCGGCAGCTCTAATTCCTTTAGGATGGAGAACAGCTCCCTCATACTTGAGTTGGCTGTAGAGATGCGCTTATTATACGAGTTACGCTTGGCCAGGATAATTTCTTTCTTGTATTGTGTGGAGATTTTTATAAGTTTGTTTTTATGGTCTTCTGATGGGGTAAGTCTCCAAGTAGATTTGCAGCTTCTTTTGAGTTGACGGAGATCTTTCAGTTCTGGGGTAAAACATTTATTGAAATGGGCTTTAGGTCTGCTAGGTCTAAGTTTTAGATGGTCTATGTTGTCAAGGGTGGTTAGTAAAATTTTGTTGTAATCTTCAACGAGTTTCTTTGGGTCTAGATGCTCATCGAGTTGGTTTAGGATAGGTAGAATAGTAGGAATTACTTTATCTTTGGTAATACTTTTTTTGTTTCTTGTAGGGCATGAGGGGGCCATATTGGCTACGGGCAGGAGTGGCCTATTGGTGGATAAGTTGTAGGTTACCAGGTAGTGGTCCGTCCATAGTTGTGGGGAGATGGAGGTAATGGAGGCAGAGCAGTTGTATTCTGCTAACCAATCGATAGTTCTCCCTATGTTGTGGGTAGGTTCCACAATGTTTTGGGTTAATCCTAATTCAACGAGGGTATTAGCCACGTTGGAGGCATGTTTGTCTGATGGGTCATTAAAACCTCAATTAAAGTCTCCAAGAATGAGTAGTTGTGTGGAGATTTTCAGGTGAGTGGTTAGTAGACTGCTAATATCTTCTTCAAATGTACCCACTGAGTGTATTTGTATGGTGGAACTAGTGTCTGAATTGGAAACAGGGCATAATATGCCATGATTTGCATTCTGAAGAAGTTGGTGAAATAGAATGGATTCAATATTTGGTATGGATACATATAAGGATGTAGTCTTGTGAAACATGTGTGCCTATAGAGTGCATGTATGTTTCCACGTGTATAAAATCTGTAAGATTTCATTTATAGGGATATTTTTGGTTATCAGTACTCGTAGTAAGTACATTAGGAATTCTTGGTAATCTTATTGTGTGTTTATGATAAATCTTACCATTCCTGCACAGTAGTCTAACTATTACCTTATACCTGAGACACTGTAAGTGTGTTGAGGATTATTTGTGGCATTTCTGTGAAGGACGATCATTTGCAAACACAACTTCTCTGAGATGTTTAAGTAAATGTTCTGAACATTGGTGGCAATTGAAAGAGAATATTAATTGTCACATTAGCATAACAATTTACTCCAGTTCTGTTTGTGAATTTAAATGGACCAGAGAGTTCTGTTTTTTGATCGTTAGATGGTCCTGTACATCTTTGTGGTGAAGAGACATGTGTGTCTTTATTTTTTGATGGATGTGACCTTGACTTTGCACTAGATCATTTTTTGGTTGCATTGTTTGATGCAGGAGATGGGCATTGTTTTTTAGTGGTATTCTTGGGAAATCTGCTATAGCTTCTGTTTCTATTATTTGTCTTTTAAAAGGTTTCTTTTTTTTTTAGGTACAGGGTACATATTTAAATGGGGGGTGTATAGTCTAGCCTGTTGAATTACAGGATGCAAGGAATGTCAGCATTACCTTTGTTTGCATCAACGTTAGATAGGATTAGTCCATTGAGTGTACGCAACTCATACCTTCTTCAAAGACTGTGCTGCCAATGTCAATCAATGCTCGATCTAGGGTTAGACCTTGTGATTTGAGAATAGTGACAGCATATGCAAGTGACAGAGAGAATTGCTATCTGCATACGTACATGTCTTTGAAAAGAAGGAAACGTCCTATTGTTCGGCCAATTTGTTTAACCTCTTCAAGTTTGTCAAATTGGATATTGGTAAACTCAAAATTGTTGTCATGCAGATATGTCAGAAAGCCAACAACTGTTCCAATTGCTCCATTCACTAAGCCTTGCTCTACGTCAAAGTTACATTTTAGAACTGCTCTGCAGTTTAGACTCAAACTTAATATTTTCCCCAATCCAGCTGTGTTGGAGATACATTTTTCTAAGCTATTTAGTCGTGCTGTTGCTTGTTGACACATAGGAAGTGTCATGCCGTGTACTTCTAGTTAGTCTGCGGAGCTGATATGCAGTATAGATAGCATTTCTTTTTTCAGCATTGTTTTGTGAATTGATTACAATTTGCAAGCTTTAACATTAAGGACATACATTTTAGATTTTGTTGTGTTCATTGTTGCAGGACATCAGGAGCAGATGTGTTTCGCCCATACAGCTGATGGATTAGTCTACTATTTAAGATGGATTATGCATCTTTAGTAAGCAGCCCAGTTGTAATGCTTTTTTAAATTTTAGCATATGTGAGGTGTGCAGACTGGCACATGTTTTGAATTATTTATTTGTAGTGAAAGTGTTGCTATTCCAATGCTGGCGAGAGTGTGGCAAAATTATTTGTGTCCTAATGTTTTAAAAAATAGGTTACCCTTTTACTGGCATCAACTGCAGGAGGTCCACGAAAACAATAACATCTTTTCCTCCTACCAGTTCCTTGTAGTTGGTTTTTAGGACTGCTTGCATTCTGAGATGAATTAAGGCCAACATGAGGTTGGACACCATGCTTACTTCATCTATCAAGAGCACTTTTATTTGTTTTATTGTTTTAGAATTCTGTGTACCCTGTTGCAGCCTCTGATGACAATTTGTGGTTTATAATTTGTTTTGGTTTTCTATGGGGAGTAGTAGTCACTGTTAAGGGACAGCACCTATTTTGTAAGCAGCTAAACCAGTGGGGACTGTTAATACAGCAAAAACGTTGTTATTTGTTAAGTGTTGCAGAAATGTGCTGATTATTTTAATTAGGAATTTTGACAGAACCAGCTTCACCACTGAAATACAGGAACAGAGGTTTCTAATTTTTACAGGTATAGGTTTTACTTTCATATGTAAAACCATGTTCAATTTCTTGAGTGACTTCAAGATAAATGGTGAGTTGTTCATCTTTAAGCTGAGATTGTAGAACTGACAAGCTCTCCTCAAGCTATGTCTGTTTCATTTAGAATGAGTGGTTCTCAAGTGGGTTTTGGTTTCCTGTAAGGGAAGGTTGACTGCCCTCAGGAGCGTATTTGAGTAGTTGAGCTTCAATTTCTTGTTGGCGTTCATTGTCCCACATTTTGTTGTATATATTAAAATTGTAATTTGTTATACTGCTTTCATTTGCTTTAAATGAAGCTTCAAATGAGTCATTGTCACTTATTTTCTTTGCTCCAAGGTTTAGAAAGTTGGAGTAGGGCCATGTAATACAGTTCTCCATGTTGTGGAGTTTTAAATGATAATTTAATATGATTAATTAGACTGGGTTTAGTTAGCTTCACTAGGGTGTCTTGACAAGTTGAAACTGAATATTTGCCAGTTGTCTCATTTGGTGTGACTTTGTGTAGGTGTAGTTTTGGGCAATGTCATATAGATACATGATTTCCAAAGTAGTACTTCTGTTTAGGGTATATGTCAAGTAAACTGTTTTTTAACATGTCCTGGCTGTTGGGATCATTTGTGGCTATGATTTCAATCTCTTGGTAGGATTTTAGTACTCTTTTTCGGGATGAGGCTGGTCCAAGGTTCAGTCAGACAATGTGCTCAAATTTGCAATGTAAGGCTGTACCAGTTAAACAGTGCAGCATTGTAGGACCCACATTCTCTATGGGAGAGCATTTTTATACCAAAGCTGTACAATTTCTGTGATAGTGTTTTGTCAGATGATTTGTCATCGCAAAGGTCATTTAGCTCTGTTTTCTCAGCTTTGGTGAGATGTGACATCTTGCAAATGCAGTGAAAATGTCTGCAATGTATTGTATGTCTGTGTTGGCATCCCACAAGAAGGCAATGATTGCATTGTATTTATTGATGTACTTGGATGCTTTGTCCCTTCTAATGTTGTTGGTATTTTTAGGGGATGTGCCTTTTACGCTGTGCCAGAAGACATTAGTTATTTACTTGTCCCACTGGACTAGGGAAGCCAAAGCGTGATTTGGTATAGTATTTACCTTTGTTTTTATACCTACGTCAGCAGTTTTTGCCACATTTATGTTTTTGGAAGCCTAACACTTATGTATATAGGACACTTTGTGTGGTTTATGAAGGGATGTCAGAGGTAATGTATTTTTCAATAAATTGTAAAACAGTAACATCAGAATCGTGGCCAAATTCTGGAGCATATTTTATCCACAAAAGCATGTGGATGTGTGGTGCTCCTCTGGATTAATATTCTTTTCTCCAAAACAAATATTGCACTTCTCCGAACAGAGGGGTACATTTATTGCAGATAAAATGCAGCATGGCTATGAAGTGATTGTGAAAGTACCTTGATACATTTACAGGGTCAAAAGAACAGAGTTCTCCTGTTGTTTTTAAGTCTATTCAATCTTTATTTGGGTTTGCAGTATGTAAGAAGTTGTGCAGGTCATCCCATGCATACTCTGCACAACTTAAAGTAACAAACCATGTGGGTGGGCATATGTTCCTTAGCATACAGCGTACGTCAATGTGACATCGGAACCAGTATTCTTTTGTACCACGCATGTTTGCCAAGAAATTTGTGATACTTGACTGCAGACCTTCATCTTTGCTGGGTAAGGGATATGTTTAAAAAGTTAGAGCCTGTTTTTAGTTTGTGTGCAACTCCATAACATAGAGTTGCTAAGTCACTTTCGAAGAGAAGGTGGAAAATGTATTCAACATTTTGCCTGAATCTGGCTTCCTCAGAATACATTTGCAACAAGTGATATTCTGATGCACTCATTTGTGAGGACCTTTCATCATATTGTCCTCCTTTTCTAGTAGGAAAATAACATGCTTTTATACTTTTTTTTTCCCATATGCTCATTGGGGCTCCTTTGGCTTGGTGAATTTGATATATTTCTAATGCATCATCAATTGTGTCTTTAGAGTGCAGTGGGGGAATGGTGTATTGGTCTAAAATGTTGCCTGCTCTAACAGGATGTACACGTTGAAATTGCCCCCTTTCTGGTGATGCTTGAATAATGTGGGTGGTTTCTCTTAAGATTTCCTCTATGTTTATATCATGGTAGTACTCATTGTTTTCTTTTGGATATTGCAGGCCTTGTCTTACTTTGTTTACTAGTTGTTGCCAAATTATTGTTGTTTATTGTTGGCGCACCATTAACTAGCAGAATTAACGATTGATCTAATGACCGTTGTAGTCCTAGAGTTTGAACAATTTCTTTTAGATCCAATGGTAAATATACTGCTTTGCTACTGATGCCCTTTAGTAACTCGGATGGAGCTAATTTGGCTGATTTTGTTTGTAGGCATATTATAGCCTGAAATTGTTGCGCTGTTTGTATTATAATGCTCTTGTACAAGTTAAGCTGTTGGAGAGCTTTTGAAAATGGGAATATTTCTAACTTATTAGTGATAGCACGTGATGGCATTTTGGATATTGACAAGCTTTGTGTTGCAGTATGTGCACACTCTTGGGGGGTTAGTTATTTTGTATTTAGCTTCTGCTGTTAGAGGCTGTTAGAGCCACTGGGATTGTTCATTGTCTTCTATTTTGTAGGCTACATCCACTGTTTTTGTGCTCTTTTCATGAAAGGTTCTGCAGCAACAGAGACATATTTGGTCTGGTATTTCAGATATGTGTTTTGAAACTTAGCTATTTGTTTTTGTATGTCTTTATTAGGAGGTTGGTGTTTATGAGGTTTTCGGTAACGTTTTCTGAAGGTACAGAATTTTCGAAGTCACCTTCAGTTCCAAAGTATTTATGTTGGATGTGCTCTATTTCCTCAAAGAGTTCTTTGGCTGTTCCATTAATGAGAATGTTATTTAAATGTGCAGTTCTAGAGCAGGACTTTTTGCATAGTATATTTGATGCACAAGTTTCCATATAGTAGAATGGTGTGTCATTATCATTTTGATGTGGTGGAAAGAGCTTTTGAAAGCAGTTCCTGAAATGCAGGCTAATGAATGTCCTTTCAGACAAGTGTGGCTGCGCACTGGACAGGGGTCTATGGTTTGAAAAGTTTTCATTTTACTTTTGTCTTTTAGTTTGACATAGTGATTGAGGAATTGCCATGAAGATTTAAAGGATTGTTGGCAAACATTACACAATGAGCTGCATGTACATTTGTACACTGGACGGATTGTTTGGGTGAAAGGAGCATTTGGTCAAAGTTTGTTGGGGATTTATTTCTACCTTCTACCAGTATTGTCTATGAGCATTGTTTTTTCTTTTTCTTGTGTATAAGCTTCTTTATTCCAGGATGCTTCTCTGCTGCTTTTGTGCATCCATTCACCATCACAGAAGTTTGAAACCGTCTGTATATTGACACAGCACCATTAGTTGTAATGTATTGATTAATTTAGTTAGTGGTTTCATTCTGTTTAACATCAATATAAACAATGTTCTCTTTTATAGAAAAGCACTGTTGATTAGAGCTTGAAGGATTAGTCTCCTGCGCTAGTTTTTAAGGGAAGATCTTTACTTTTCAGATGTTTGAACACTGGTAGATAGAGCATTGGGTTCGTTAGTAGGTGCCCTTTTCTTTGTACATCATTTTTTACTTTTTGTTTTCAGAAGAGGGGCCTTGCCTTTTTTAGTCGTGGTTGGTTTAGTTTTGTTGAGTGATGCTACTAGCTCTTTTGTTTTAAGGCTTTCTATAATCTTTAGAGGTTGATGACTATGTGGTGTACATTTTTATTCTTATCTGCTCTAGTTTTTCTTTCTTTCCTAAAGAGTTGCTGTTTGGTAGGCATTTTATTGTCTGTTGGGAAAAGGGAAAGGTTGTATTGGGAAGTTGTGCAATCTGCATGCATGTATGGTTCATTGGTGTGTAGGTGTGATTGTGGAGATGAATAGAGTACTGTTTTATTGTGAGGTGGTATATTAGGTGTGGTTGGAAAGATTGTGGGAATACGAGTGTACAGAGGTGTGATGGTGTTGAGTTAGTGAGGAAGGCAGTGGTAGGGTGATGGAATCTGTATGGTGATTGTGCAGTTTTGAGGAAGAGAGTGGATGTTGCAATGGTGGTGTGTAGATGGAAATAGCAAGTGTGTGTATTGTAGCATATGATTGGCTACCATGAAACAAATGTTGTTGTGAGAAAAGTAGTCTTCAGTAATATATATTGTGGCACTGTGTTGCTTAATAACATACATATAACTGGTCAATTAATGTACTTACTTTGTCCGATGCAAAGGGTTTTCGTTTTTCAGTTCTTGATTGCAGTGATGTGTTTCTTTTCTGTAATTGTAAGATTGCAGTGATGTGTTTCTTTCCTGTAATTGTAAAAGTAAGTTAGTGGGCTTATTTGGTAATGGTGAAGTACTGTTAGGAAGGAAGGGTTATATTTGTATTTGAAGGAGGAATGGTGGGGAAAAGGTTATTAAAATATTAAAATTGGTGGACAGTTAAAAATGGTTGTTTGTTTTTTGGATCATTTTCTTGAAATTTCAGAAATGAGTGTGTGCATTTGCAGAAGCTATGTAACGACTTGTCAAAGCGAAGAAAAGTGGATGGAAAATATTTGTAGTACAGTCTAAATGGCAGTTGTGTATAAGTTTAATGTGTTAGGAGTATATGAATAGTTGGCAACATGATGCATTATAATCTGTAGGTGTTTATGTAGTCATGGATTTTTTTGTTTGCAGTATGGGACTTGTAGTTGCACTTTCACCATTATAAATGTTGGATTACAAGTCACAGAATGTAGCGAAAAAAGTAGGAGTGCATAAGCAGCTGAAGATTGGAATGGGTTCTGTTAGGAAGTATAAATGCACTGTTAATGTATTAAACTGGCACACAATGAGCGCCAATTAGAAATGGTGTACACATACAATTTTCTTGCTTTTGCTTTGTTTATGAAAAAGTTGAGATATGCATTTTTTTACTTTGTTAAAAACGCTTTGCAAGAAATATTTAGAAAGGCACAGCATTACATATGTTTATTTGGAATACATGTCACAGTTTGGAATTGTGAAGTTTAGTTGTGTTTTCTACTTTGCATTTTTGGGCTTGTAGTTGAAACTTTATGACGGGCGAAATGAATTGGAATTGACAGAATGCACAGGGAAAAAGAAAGACTTGAGAAGCACCTATACATTGGAATGGGCGCTGATGGGATGTATGCATGTGCTGGAAAGATATTAAACTGTGAGACACTAAGTGGCATTTGAAAATGGTGTACAGGTATATTTTATTTGGTGTTCCCTTATTTTATGGAAAAGTGATACAGTGCTGCTGTACATGCACAGCCATTTGCTAGAGTAGTTGAAAAAGGCAAGGGGCCTCGTTATAAGTATGGCGGTAAGGTAACAATGGTGCCGGTAGCGCTACCGGTACCAATGCTACCGAACTGCCATACTACGTGTTGTGCTCTGGGGCGCCTGTCAGTCTGTCAGGTCTGACCTGGCGGTCAGAGCAGCGGCCATGAGCACAGCAAGTCGGATGCACCGGCACCGTTGTGAATGGTGCTGGTGCATCCGACGTCCCCATTCCCATTCAGCCCTAAGGGGCTCAAATGGGAATGGGGATGTAGCGGTTCCGGCATCCATGAAAGGGCAATTACTGAGTCCGATGGGGCCGGAATACCCCGGTAATTGCCCATTTGCGGATGCCAGAACCTGTTGCGAGTTTGGAGGTAGCCTTGCCGGTTTTACTTCCAACCTCGTAATGAGGCTCAATATGCTTATTGCGAATCTTATTACAGCGTACGTAGTAGGAAGCCTGTATTAAAGGGCCTGTAGTTACGGATAAGTTGATCAACCCATAGGAAGAGCACTTGTTGGGCGGCTTATAACTTTGCTCCCCCTGAACGAATCCTCACCAAAGTTGGCAATGGAAAAAAATGATGCTCGTGCCTACAACCCAAACGGCTTGCAGATTTTCACCAAGTTTGTGGCAGGAGCGGCGGCTTGGTCCTGAAAGTGTGCTGTTTTAAATTTGGTGTAAATCTGTCCAGTTGTTTTTTTTTTTTTAAATGACCAAAAAGGATGTAAAAGAAAATAGTGATATCTGGTTTGGTCGGCAGACCCACTTCCCTGTTCAGTCCACGAACTGGCCTTTGATTTGCCTAGAGGTCAATGTGATGCCGCGAATATCACTGTAAAAACATATAAAAAACATGACATTGCACTTGTCAAACTTATCAAACAATATCTGGGGAGGTGAGGGGTGATGAGGATGGGATGCGATATGGCCGTAAGAAGCCAAGAAGTTTGTGTTTTTCATCCCTGAAGTCCGCAAACAGTCTGGATGTTTGGTTACAGTCCTAAGATGTTTGTGAACACTTCAGTTGTGCAGGGACATATATGCCTATTTCTGCATTACAGGGTTGGTGAAAAGCAGTTTTTGGATGGCTTATAACTTTGGCACCACTCAATAAAACTGCATGAAACATTGGAATTTCATCCCAGACCTCATTCTGAATGGTTTTGGAAAGTATGGTGCTGTTTTGTCAAGATGGAACCCAATTGAAGGGGGGGTCTCAAAATATTGTAAAGGCTTGTAAATGTGGTGCCATTTGAAGAATCTGCACAAAGGTTTGCAAAACGATTTTGAATCTAGATATCCATGTTTTTGTAAGGTCTGGTGGAATTCTGTCAAGAAGGGGCTAAATTATAGCTTATAATTTTGTTGCTGTTTGATGAACGTGGACAAACGTTTTCAGAACGATTATATATCCAACCTTGAATGTTTGTGTAAAGTCTGAATGGATTTTGTCAAGTGGGGGCTAAGTTATATGACTATTTTATGTACATACATTTTAACACTTTTGAAAAATAAAACGTGGGCGGATTGCCAGCAAACTTGTGTAAGGAGCATTGGCAAGGACCTTAAAGCATGGGTTTGCAAATGTGCCCATGTTTTATATATATATTTTTGAGATATGGTGTGGTACACACCAAGAACAACTAACATTCTTTGAATATGTGAACCGAGTACACATCTGGATTACATTTACCCTAGAGATAGGTCAACCGACATTACACTTGCTTGATATCTCAAGGATAATAAAATAATCACTTCAGTGTACCATAAACCCACTGATGTTAAAAGCCTGTTACACTATTCAAGCTTTCACCTGAAGGCCATGGTTAAGAATCTGCCATACAGTCAGATGCTTCGTGTTAAAAGAATCACCTCCGACCCACAAGTGTTTGATACAGAATGCTCAGAACTGGTAGAGACATTTAAGAAATGAGTCTACCCGGATGAAGTATTACAGGAAGCCAGATCTAGAGCAGATCTATCACCCAAAGACACATTGCTTAACTTAAATCAATGAAAGAATGAGATCCCACTGCTATTTGTATCTATGTTTTCTCATCAGAGCTTTCAAATTAGTAACACCATTAAAAAAAATGGTCCATGCTCCAGCAATGACCACATCCTTCACAAAATATTCCCATGACCGCCCATGATGGCGTTCAAGAAGGGCCAAAACCTGAGGGATAAGTTAGTCCATGCTGAGAGACATATTAAGGATGGACAAAGGGTCCTCAGTACCTGTAAGAAAGGAACATTCCTATGCCTCTTGTGCAATCATTGCAATAACATCATAAAAGGTAAAACTATCTGACCACAGGTCAGAAGATAAAACTGAGGGATTTTGCTACGTGTCTTACAACAGGTGTAAAATAAGCTATCAAGTGTCCCTGTGAACTTTTGTATTTTGGTCAAACCTCAAGATCAATCAAGGAGAGGTGGTCGGAACATAAATCCATTGTCAGTTTCAATAACCAAAGGTCACCAGTGGCAAGACATTTTAAGCAATTTAACCATTTTATTGCGCAAATGAAATTGTTGGTCTTGTGTAGAAGATTTTGTCTTATTGGGGTAAATTCAGTACTTGGCGGTATTTTCTTACCGTAAAAATATTGGCAGTAAACTAGTCTTACATTTATAGTGGGTTTGGTATCACATAATTTTAGTGACCATATCTTGTTAGCTTGTATTGGCGGTAATTTTAGTGGTATCTTACTTTGCAGTATTTTCAGAATTATCTTATTCCTGTGGTATAGTGGTGAACATGTTTCTTTTATACTATAACCCCATCATAAAACAAACCTTTCCTTTCTATTAGCATGCCTTCTAGTCGCCTGTAGAGAGCCGCAGACTTAGAACACCTCAGAGAACCGACTGAGTTTATTCAAGGCGCCACCTATATTTTGTGGCTGACATTACTGGCTTATGTACATCCAGTAATCTATGTGTCAGATTAGACACCCCTTCCCATCATCATGCAAGGAAGGAATCATTCATTACATTGCACACAACTCTCTACTTGTTAGCTGTTTATTACTGACTTTCTCTTGTTTGCTATTTTAGTTACAGTGGTAAATTGGTAAGGGCACTGATATAAACCTCTCCTCTGTACTTCACTTACATTAATAATTCACAGATGCATGAATGACACTAAAGTCTCAGTTGTTTGTATATACACTTTGGATTACATGCCATTTACAAGCCAACAAATCTTACCACATGTTATTTACAGCATCATCTGCAAAATAAAAGAACAAAACAGAACAAGCAGGTATTTTGCAAACATGAATACATGTTCCCACACTTTGAATATATAGAGAGAAATAAACATATAATATTCCTAAACTCCCTGCACTGCAATAAATCCTAGACACACATGTACAGCATACAATCTATCCTCACTTAGCACTTCTTACCAAGGCCAGTAATCTTTGAAGTCCCTGCTCGACCTCGCTGTGTTTCGCAATTCAGTCTCAGTGCGAAACTTCCCGTACATGGGTGGGGAGCAACAACTGATTAGATTCAAAGTCAGCGCTCGTCCCACTTCAATGGCACCGTCTGTCTGTCCCCTGAACCCAGCACAAACTGCCAACTCTCCTCATTTCTCTTCCTTAGGAAAACTTTGACTCAGCCCTTTATGGACGTGGCTTGTCTGCCTACAATTTCTACCAATCAGGGTAAAAAGAATGTGCCCTGTGCCAGCCTTCGTTTTCAATACAATGAAGACTTGATTTCCAAAGCAACTGTTTCCTTTTGCTTCCTGCATATTTCTGCTCTCTACCAGCTGAATAAAACTCTAGTGTGCATTTCCTCATGGAAAAAATGAATTTTAAACAGTGCACCCAAAACATGGATTGTACATCATTGTGCATATAAGACTGCATTATCATGTTTGAAATTAGCACTTTAGTAAGGTTAGTAATGTTAATCAGTTATGTATTCTAATGTAGTCTTCACACATGAAGCATCCAATATACATTGTGCACCTCATTATTTTAACCTGGCAGCACACTAAGTTTTTCTATGTGTGCTCTGAATGCCTGCAGTTTCAAACTGGGCCTGGCTGTGTACTTTGTATGCTAGCACTTGCGCTATATATTATATACTGGCAAAAATGCTATATACTATATGCTGGCAATAAAACCCCATATACCCTTACATCTTGAAAGTCATCAAATGCCCAGCCAGGGGTGGTGACTACAACTCTGTCCTTTTACAGAGGGAGATGTTCTGAATACACAAATTAGACACTGTGCACCCCAGATGGTTAAATGAAGTTTTCTGCCTTAATTGTTTTATCTAATCACAAAAAAGTTGCAGTCATATAGTGAGGCTTGATGTCTCGTGAATGTGAAACCACTCCTTGTCCTGATAATGAGGTGCTACTATCTCTTGTAAGGTGTCCAACCTGTACGGCCTGCTACAGGACTGTGCAAGCAGATCTTTGGCAAAGCTGAGGAGAACCTGGGGTGAGGACCAAGGTAGTGAAATATCAGATGACGGTTGGGAGAAGATGTGTATGCAGACTAGGGTGGTTTCTCTCAATTCCAGATTCCACCTAATTCAATGTAAGGTATTGTACAGATTCCATTACTCCCCGATCAGGCTGCACTGTATGTCTCAAGATCACTCCCTGCTATGTCCCAGATGCCTCTCAGACACTCCAGGGTACTTGCTCATGGTCTGGGCTTGTCCCAGAATCACAGAGTTCTGGGCTGTGGTCTGTTCTGCTGTATTTCAAATGTTGAACTGCACTATTGAGTTATGCCCAATGAACTGTCTCTTCCATGAGTTTCCATCACTACATCATGCTTATCGTAAACTTGCTAGTCTCTGTATAATACTCGCTGTGTGCTGCATATTACTGCTGTGGTTGAGACCCCCTTCCCCCGCTGTGAAATAATGGTTACATGAGGTCGAGCATCACACCTTGAGGAACGATGGTGTGCCCTACAAATGGCCAGTGGCATGCCTCAGGACCAAGACACCAACCAGCTGTTGATTGTGGAGTGTGAGCGCACCATAGAGTAACAGGAGAACCCACGACATTGGGGATTTAGCAGTCTCCAAGCTTCCACCACACCTAGCTTAGTTTGCCCCTCTGCAATTACCCGAGCCAACTTGGACAGCTGCCAGGCCTTGTTTTCCTGGATCTGTCAAGGTCATGGTCAATGATGGTATTGAAGTTACCACCCCAAAGGATGGGGACAAGTGGGTAAGGTGCCAATAGATCTATTATATGAGACTAAAAGTCGGGGTTATCTACACAACCACCTCTAGGTCAGACAGTGTATTGTGTAAGAGAACATAGCGCCCCGGGGGGTCAACATGTGCGGCTTTATGTGTGTATTGAAGATATTTATGAATGAGGATCATGACCCCACGTCTTTGAGTAGAGTAGCTTGTTTAGAATCATCAGGAACCCCAGCTCCTGGCGAATACTTTGTAGTCAGCCACTAGAGCGTGTGTCTCATGTATGAACAGGATGCAGACTTTATGCCGCTCAGCATATAACTGCAACCTTCTCATTTTGGCATGGTGACCTAGGCCCCTGACATTCCAGCTCATGCATATAAGAGCATCAGCCGCCATCCAGCCATTGCAAACAGTAGATTGTGTGCCCTTGTAGGGCCAGTGTAAAGCGTCTTGCCAACAGGCATGTATAGAGTGTCATCACAGCCGGTGCCCCGTCACATTAACCATGCTTTTCCAATTTTACTTCGCCCACCCCCTTCCAATCACGGGAGTGATAACCTCATACCAACCAAACCAACAACAGTTACGACTCTGAATGGGAGGGACTGCTTGCAGCTTGCAGCCCGGCTCCCAGCATTATACAGCAAGTATAGCATATGCAATAGTACATGGACAAAATATCAGTAGGAAGGCAAACAGTGCCAGACCTAAGAAAGGGTACACCGTGTCATGGGGTAGTGTCTTCAATCAAGCATATGCCGGATATCAAATAGAACGCAGCCAGGGCTAGCCTGGGAAGTACTGGTCCAGGAACTTCGTGGCCTCACCGGGAATAGTAATAAAGTAGACTTTCTCCAGATGTTCGATCCTTAGCTTGGCTGGGGACAGCATTGAGTACTTGACTCAAAGGTCGCGGAGTCTCCTCTTCACTCCCATGAAGGATGTTCTCTCCTGCTCCACAGTAATGGAAAAATCGGGGTATAGATGAACTCTGCTCGACCGAAGTAGCAGATCTCCTTTAGCCCTAGCAACGCAAAGCAAGGTATCCCTGTCACATAAGTTTAGCACTCGGGTAACAATGGGGTGGGGATGATCCCCTGGTTTGGGGGCCTGGCAGAAAGTGAATGGTGGGCAAGTTCAATCGCGAATTGTGGAGAAAGCTTCGGGTCGTCCAGCAGTCAAATGAGGGTGTGCTCCACAAAGTCCTCCAATGGTCCATTGTTGTTGTCTTCAGGCACCCCGACAATTCACAAGGTATTGCGTCGGGAGTGAGATTCCAGATCTTCATTCTTCCTGCTGACGGTCTGTACCTGCTTGGTGAGAGAGGTGTTGTCGGCTCTGAGCGAGGTGATGTCGTCCTCAGCCTGTCCGATTCTGTTTTCAGCTTCAGTGACCTGGGTGTTGGTCCTTTCCATGTGACCCTTTATGGCACTTATAGCACCACTCATGTCATCAAGCTTGGTGTTGAGGGTGGTGAAGCCTTCTCGCATTTAATCCATTAATCAATGCTTTCAGCAGGCTCACCAGTTGCAGCAACAGAGGGACCAGTGGTGGCATCATCCACAGCACCCGTCTCCCTGGGTGGGGCCTTGGTATACATGTTACTGGAGCATTGTTTTTTACCCCCACCATTTGTCATGGCTGGGCCTGGGGTGAGGTGGCCAGTGGGTGGGGAACTGTATAGGAATGGCAGGTCAGGAGCCTGGGGGCCGCAAGTGCTGCAAAGTATAATGGCACTCAAAGGGGGTATAGCAGTTATGATCAGTGCCCGGGAGCAGAAGTAGAATCTGTGGTGTAGAGGTGTAGAGGCTCTGTGGCCTTGCAGCAGGGTCAGGCCCCAACAAGCAAGCAGCTCGCTTGGCCAGATATTGCCCTGTGTGACACTTGTAATGCAGTTCAACTGTAAGTAAGCCCCCTCAAAGCTAAACCAAGTAGATGAGCAGGAACAAAGGAGCGCACCCAGGAGAACCTGGGGTAAGAAGATCCACAGCAATGCAACACATAGTGAGAGAAGCCACAGCAATGCAGCATGGATGATGAGGAGCAAAGGATGAGGGACAGCACCCCAGACAAGCCAGAATGTTTGTGGTCAGAGCAGCACCACTCACTACATCAAAGCAGCCTGGTGACGCTACACTGGGGAGGCTCCGGTCCAGGTGTGCAGTCCAGATGGTGGAGGGTGGGCACAGAGCATTTAATTTTCCAACCGAAGTTGGAGCCTGAGGAGGTGTGGCCACAGCATCCCAGCCAATGAAGTCATAGCGGGCAGATCCCGCACTGGAGAGCCACAACAAGGCGAGTACAGCGCCATGGCAATCAGGCCATGCACTGGGAGGTTACAGACAGATACAGGCGTGACAGGCAGATTCAAGGTGCACCCAGTGGGCGGGCCCCCGCAGGCAGAGGAGATTGTGTCAGAGCCAAGCATCGAGGTCCCCAGGGCCCAGGGAACAAGTGGGCAGAGCAGCGTGCCCCAGGGGTGAGTGGCTTGTTGCTTGAAAGTGAAGCGAGGCCCCGTTCGGCTAGCAATTATGCAAAAGAAGATGAGTTCAGAGCACAGGAAGCACGTTCACCAAGTTGCGTAGGAGTCCTGGGCTGCAGAGTTGCGGTACTAAGCTGTCCTCCTGCTTCGTGCACAACAGCGCCCTCCCGGGTATGTATTTTGCCATTTGAAATTCTTACTGTAGTTAACAAACGACCACCAGTACCTCTGTCTTATCTCCATTAAGTTTGAGCCAGGTTTGGGTTTGTCCAGACACCAATGTCTGCTAAACACTGTCTCAACACAAACATGATGTTGCTCCGTGCGATTAAGATTGACTTGAAAGAAATGCTGGGTGTCATGGGCCTATGCATAACATTGGCAGCCATGATTCTATATCGTGACAGGAGGGGGCAAACATAAATGTTAAAAAAACAGGGGTGAGATAGCAGATCCCTGAGGGACCCCCCAGGACAAGACCGAGTGAACTGATCTGAATGGAGGAAGTGATAATGTTTGGGAGCAATCAGATAAAAAAGATTTAAGCCACTTAACAGTATGTACAGGATAGAATGATCAATGGTGTCAAACACTGAAAAGAGATCTAAAAGGATCAGGAAGACTAACCCATCTTGATCCCTTATTCTAGCCAAATAATCCATTACTGATGCCAATACAACTTCCGTGACCATCGTGGGACGAAAGCCCGATTGGGGAGGTTGTAAGATTGAAGCTTCCTCAAGGAAGGTAAATAACTCCGGTGCCACAACACCCTCCATAACTTTCATAAGAAATTTGAGCAGGGAGATGGGTCGGAAGTTGGCTGGGAGAGTGAGATCAGGGGTTGGTTTCTTGAGCAACAGAGTCACCAGGGCATGTTTCAAGGTTGGTGGAATGTTCCCAAGTGAAAGAGTATTTTACAGCTGACTTTATAAACAGAGAAATCTTTGCGCATGAATATTTCAAATGGAATGGGGTCCAATGGGGAACAGGATTTAAACTGAAGAATGGCTTTATTAACCTGATCTTCAGTGACAGAAACAGATGTCAAGAGGGTTGCCTGGTTAGACTGGAGGCCAGAAGGTAACATTGGATCAGGGTGCAATAGTGTTGTCTTACTATAATGCGAGATTTCCCTCTGAATGTTCATAATCTTCTCACTAGAAAGTGCAAAGAGAGAATTCCAGAGAGCCTGAAAAGGGAACACATTAGATGAAATCATACTATGGCAGGAGAGCTCTCTCACTACTGAAAACATTTCTTAAGTCTGATTCATAATTTTTGACATCCTGGCTTTTAAATGTTCTGTTTTTGCTGCCTTAATATCTTTATGATATTTTAAGCGATACACTTTCATCACAATTCTATTATCATCCCAATACTCAGAGCATCAATCACTGCTTGTTTATATACAAATCTAGAGGAGTGTAGTGAGTCAGTAACCCATGGAGCAGATGTTTTCGGCATTCTATTGCCTGTTTTAAGGTTAGCCAGGGTGTTGGCTGCGAAGGAAAAAGCCTCTCCTAAAATGGTAAAGTAATCCGAATCAGGGTTGAGCAAAAATTAATTGGGTACAACCGCCTCTATCAGTATGCTTGTCTGTATATACATAACGGAGGTGCTGTTCTCACTTTGCCACATCAGCCAATGCGTATTATGGTTTGAAGTTATGACAAATGCGAGGTTTACTTTCCTTCCTTTTGATTAGATATTCCGATTAGATTGAGTGTAATTGTTTAGAATTAATGTCACATTTAGGACGATGATCTTCTGAACTATCATCTATTGGCTGATGTGGCAACGTCACAACAGCACCTCCGTTATGTATACACAGACAAGCATACTGATAGAGGCGGTTGTACCCATTAGACAACCGAGATCATATGCTCCAAATCTTTTGTTCTTTTGTTAATTTGTTTTTACTTACGTACTGTTCATGAACTGAAAAATAATTATTCATACATTACAGGTCCCCATGGCAACAACCGACCCCGCCCATCCGTGCCCACACGGGAGTGTGTTGCCTGAGGTGTACGTGCAGCGGCGTTCCCGCTGCTGCCCGTCGACCCGCCCCCGTTTACATGGGAATCAAGTAATGCTTCTGGGCTTGCGCGCACTCGCCTTTCCGCATATGCGCCTTTCTCCAGAACTCCAGCACACTAGTTACAGGTAAGAGATTTGCCTGCATTACGCTCAGCAGATAGATTCAAGACACTGATCGGTACTGACAGGCTCCGCTTTTGCTCAACAGGAGCTTTGGCCAAATCATGTTTTTTCACGTTGTCGAGAGGAATTCTGCATCACGAAAGGTACAAACTGTTTAGATTTAGACGTTACATGAACTGGTTTTCTAAATGCTGAGCCGTGCTCACATAATTCCTTCTGGTTTTCTTTTTCCGTAAACAATACGATTTGGACACACTTGAAAATTCTAACCTGGGGTATGTGATTTACATTTCTATTGAAACATAATGCATTGTCCTTGAACTCTGCAATTGTTTGGTAACTAAAGTGAATGTATGATTTAAGTACAGCCCTGAAGATGGTCATAGACCGAAATGCATTGGCATATGTACTTTTAAAACAAGCTGACCTATGTAATTATGCTTTGCCTCATTACACAGAAGCAAAATATAAAGCACGGAAACTAGGAATGTGAATAAAACATTTCCTATGAAAAGTTTTCTACTGATCTTCAAGTATATAATTTTGGAATAACATTTAAACCACACGTCTTGTGTGTGCGTTAATGCATCCCATTTATTTTTTTCACCAGGGGTAATATTGAGTCTTGCTGGACCATACTAGTACGCTTTATATCACATACCCTGTCCCCTCACTGCAGTTGCCCAGGATAATTGCTTGGTGTGCCTCCCATTGTGCTAATCCATCTGTACCAAGGTTGGGAGGTGCACAAGAGGGAAAGGTGGCAGAGGTGCCAGAGGTGCTACAGGTGGCTGAGGTGGCAAGGGTCAGGGGGGTGCAGGGAGAGCTGTGCACAACCCCCAATAGGGTCAGGGAGATGCAGGTGATGCTGTTATCCCCAGCAACATGGGTCAGGGAGCTGCAGGGTATTTTGCTCTCCCCTGCTCCCAGGTTGAGGCACCTGCAGGGGCAGCTCCTGTCCCCAACAACCACGGTCAGGGAGCAACTGCAGTTTCTGTTGTCCCACCCCCCCGGGACACGGACACGCAGGGGCAGCTGATGCCTGTGTGTCCAAGGTGAAGGGACGGCAATGCACAGCACATGGACCCATTTCCCAGGTTGAGGCACCTGCAGGTTCATCTTCTCTCCCCTGCTCTCAGGTTGAGGCACCTGCAGGGGCAGCACCTGTCCCCAACAACCAGGGTCAGGGAGCAACTGCAGTTTCTGTTGTCCCCCCACCCCCGGGACACGTACACGCAGAAGCAGCTGATGCCCATGTGTCCAAGGGGAAGGGACAGCAACAAAAAGCACCTGGACCAAGCTCCCAGATTGAGGGACTAGTAGGTCCAGTAACTGACCCAACATCAGTGGGTGATCCATGGCCCAGGCCACTAGTGGTCTAGCCCCTAATGCCCTGATTCATCCCAAACACACAGGGTCTGCACCACCTTCCAAAAAGCGGAAGCGTGCAGAGCAGGGAAAGGCTCAATCCCAAAGCACAGCAAAGGAGACCGCTACGTCTAGGAAGAGGAGCTTCAGTGATGATGAACTCAAGATCCTTGTGTACTACGTGCGCGACCACCGCTGTGACATGTGCACGGGCCAGGGAGCACCCATATGCCTGCTCAGCATATGGTCTACTGGCAGCGAGTCACGGATGGCATCAGCACCTTGAGGAATGAGAGGCGCACCCCTCGTGAGGTCATGAAGCGGTGGAATGACCTCCACCGTCAAACAAAAAAAAAGCTGGGTGCCAACCTTGCTTCTGCTATGGTGACTGGAGGTGGGTCACCACAGGAGGAGGAGCTCACTCCACATGAAGAGGCCATGAGCGAGTTGATTCATGTGGATCAGATCCAAGGTGTGGAAGGCCTGCCAGAATACGAGTAAACGTCCAGTGAGTGAAGAAGCGTGTGCATCCAGAATATGTGTATGAAGATTGAATGAAATGGTATGATTGTGTGGCACTTCTGCCTGCATTTGTATGACTGCCATGGCTGAACCATGTCATGGTCTATTGACTCGAGCTTAGTGTACTGCAGAGTGCATACAACACATGTGCTGCACATGGGTTGAACATGGCTTTGTGACAGTAGTCATCCACAACCGTCAGATACTAATACACATTTCCAGCATGCCAACACAACGTGGCATCTGGCTATGTACATCAGTGATGTTAGTGGCTCAGCTAAACCAGTCAAGTGCTTGTGTCTGAAGCATGTGACATTCATCATGCACTGCATGTAGTAGAGGTTCCATCAACACATGTCCATAGATAGCTTCATGCTACACATACCTTCCATGCACACTGTCAGCATGCGGAACATTGTGCCATGAGTGTCCTAGCATTTGGCTACTCTGTGCAAATCCCTGCCGCAAATATGGCACTGAGTCCCTTGTGAGAAATCAGCCTGGAGTCATCCATGTTGACCTGCCACACTGGACCCCCCACCCCTATCTCCAAGCACATGTCCTCACTCTCTCCACATCACACACCTGGGACACCACATATGCCTGTTGGGAATGTCTGCAGTTCTTACATGGTCAGGGACATGGGATGTGGTGGCAAGTGTGCAGATGCCATGATTTGGGGGATTTTTGTACATAGCGTATGAACGCAAATTATGGCATGTTACCATGCATGTAAATGTGTTGCAGGACAGCAATGTGATGACAAAGCATGCAGTAGAAGCAATTAACATGATTCTTCATGTCTTTATGTGTCCATGTGCAGGTGATGAGCCAACGAGATTCAGGGGAGGAGGTAGAGGAGGAATGGGAGGATGAGCCTCTACAGAGCACCATTGGAGGACGTGTTGTGGCAGCCCATGGGAATCCACTGGTGCTACATTCCATCTGGGGCATGAATCAGTATGAGTCCACCTCCAATGATAACAGTTGCTCTTGTGGTGAGCCGGGTGTCTATTCCCCTATGGTGTCGGATGTGAGTGCATTAGGTGATGGTGCTGATGTAGCCTGTGTGTCTGCAGGGGGTAACATCCCCTCACAGGGCCAGTCAGTGTTGCCACATCCATCTGTGGTGATTACGGCTGCAAGGCCACGCTCCAGTGTATTGGCTTCCGGTCCTGGGATGACCAAGGGAGGGATGCAGTCCTGCAACCACAGACAGCGGCTTCACATCAAGGGCCACGCTCCCTTGGGTCCAGCAGCTGTGTGGCACACACACGGCTGACGTGTCATGGCTGGGGATAATGTGTGGGAGCAGTCAATGTTGCGTGTTGCAATGAAACAGGCTGCTTCCTATGAGATGTTGGTTCAGGGCATGGATAGGGTGGCCAATTCAACATTCTCATGAGAAAAATAGGTTGCGCGCCAGCTGCAGACAGTGCGGTCCACATGCCGCTCACACAGGCTGCACATGGTGGCCAGCAACAGGAGCCGACGGACAGATGGAACGGTTGACTCATACCATCTCGGAGGAACTCTTTGCATCCCGTGAGGTGTTGCATGGGGACCTCTGAGACTTCATGTTCCAGATGCATTCATCTGGGTCTCGCATGGCCGCTGCCATGGAGGACCAGACCAGGGCCTTACATGGTCAACCTCCCTTACCACACCACCTTCGTATTGTCCACAGGAAGGTGGCGACAGCCCTCCCAATCCATAATAGCCATGCTGTCAATTGTACCCATGGAGGGAATTGTTTTTTCAACTTCCACACATGTGGGTGTTGACGTGAACCCTGCACCTTCCCCCTCCTGGGTGGACCCCCCGGTCCAAGGTGGACATTTATTTTTGTTTTTTGCACTCCCACTGACCAGATGTTGGCATGTCATATTTTGTTTTGCCCTTTCCATGTTGTGGCCTTTGTTATTGTTTACATTCATTGCCCTTGAGGTGTGCCATTAATTCCTCAGGGACAATACATGTGCATTGATATACTTTACAGGCATGCCTGATGAACTAATCTAGCATGTTTGCATGGGGTTGCACCGGGTGGCATGTGCAGGTAATCATAGCTTTGTTTTTCCATGGCAGGTGTGTGCTGTGTCAATTAAACAACAAAATGTCTGTTTTGATATGTTCGCCCATGTTGTTCGAGTAATCCATGATGTCCCAGGTGAGACATCCTGCACCATTCGAAGTCCACACTCCTCATACCCTCTACCAGACAATGTAATTCCTTTATCAAATTTAGAAACACACTTACTGGTGAAGGTCATTTGGGATTTGCAGCATTCAGACAGCGTTATTTGGTAAGCATTTGCACTGTCTTATATGTTGTGCATGCTTCATTGCTGGTCATCTTTGATGCATGTGTCGGTTCTCTTATGTGTCCTTTGCATGCTCACATGGCATTGTGGTAATTTCATTGGAGCTCAAATCACTGTGTTAGCTACCTATGTGGATACTAGCTGTGCCATGGACTCCTTGATGTGTAATTTCCTTGTTATTCATTCTCTGTGCACTCTCTCTCTCTCTCTTTCCCTCCCTCTGTGGTAGACTGTACTCTTGTACACATCAATGTCAATGGACATTCATCCTGTGTTGCTTCTGCACTTTGTGTTGTATGCATACTTTCTTTCTGGTGTCAATTGTAATAATGTATGTGCATGTATTTTGTGCTGTTACTCTGCATTTCATTCCATGTATGTAGAGTGTCTCATGATGGTGTACATCATATGCAAGGCAGGTGAGTTCCACGGACAGGTCAGTGCATGGCATTTGCTGACACTTTGGTGGTGTTTGCATGGGTACAGGGGACTGTGTTTAGGCCCCCACACCCCTGGTCACCTGTGAAGTTAAGTATGTTCCCAACCCCCACCCGCCCTCCCTGGTCACCTGCGATGTTGTGTATGCCCTCCACCATGGTCACCTGTGATGTTGTGTATGCCCCCCACCCCTGGTCACCTGTAATGTTGTGCATGCCCCCCCCCAGCATGGTCGTCTGTGATGTTGTGCATGCCCTCACCCCTGGTCGCATGTGATGTTGTGTATTCCCCCCACCCCTGGTCGCCTGTAATGTTGTGTATGCCCTACCCATCCAGCCCCACATGGATGCCTGTGATGTGTATCCCCCCTCTCATTGTCCTCCCCCTCCCCACTTCTCTCTCTTCCTAGCCACGGCCATCTAAATTTACTTTCTGCATCTGATGCTGTCACCCTGCAACATGGGGTTGGGCAACATGTATTTGACAAGCACTTATGTGACTGGGTAAGCCTTCTGTGGCGGTGCTGCGATGGCCAAGGCCTATTGTGTGCTTTATATATGCAAATGATATTGAAGAAAAATATGGACTGGTTTATGTGACACACAGGACATTGGATGTCTTGTTTGGCATTTTGGTAGTGGCATAGTCCCTCTTCTATGTGTTTCTTTTGGAAAGGGGAAAATAATTGATTTGTTTTAGTTCTAAGGGATGCACACAATGTATCACTTCCAAGGACACATTCTCAGGGTGGTTTGGTGGGCACAGATGATTGGCCCTTTGTCATCATTGAATGGCACCTGGTGTGCCAGGGCTGTGTGCACTCCACAGGGGTTGGATTTTAGGTGAAAAATTGTGCCACAAGCTGGGTACGGGCAGTCTCTCCATGTGCCCTTTGACCTACTATGCAGAACCAATGTGCATGTGGTTGAGGATGTGGGGGCACCACCATGTCCACTTGTACACCGCGCTGTGTTGCAACATTGTGCAGGACAATGCTGCCACAATGATCCTGCACACTAGTGGTGGTGCATATAGCAACTCACCACCAGAGTCGTCAAGGGAGTGGAAACGTGACTTCAGCACTCCGAATGTGCGCTCCACTATGCCCTGAGTTGCAATATGGGCTGTGTTGTATCTTACCTGGGGTGGTGTGGCAGGGTTCCGTATTGGCAACATCATGTAGGGGCTCAGAGGGTAGGCACTGTCCCCTGTAGAGGTTAAAATGTTTGTCAATGCTGTGTATTTGTCTGTGTGACATGCAGCATGCGCACAGGCATTTACACTCACCAATGAGCCATGTGTTGCCATGCCTCCCAGCTTCCAGGGCCCGGTGTAGGGGTGACATTCTAAATATGAAGCTATTATGGGTGGACCCTGGATAGTTTGCATATACAGAATTAATGAGACCCTTAGCATCACATAAAACCTGCATGTTGATGGAGTGCCAGTGCTTGTGATTGCGATAGATGTGCTCTGTGACCCTAGGTGGACGTAGAGCCACATGGGTGCAATCAATCGCACCAAGCACTTTAGGGAAGTGTGCCACCCCATAGAAATCCTGCCTTTCTGCAGGTGTTCTGGGCATGTAGATGTGCCTTGTGGACTAAGGTGCGTGCAGTCATGATTGCCAATACCTGGTGTAGGCATCATCACTGCGTGGGCTGTGAAATGCCTCCAACCATGGCAGTTGTCCACTGAAATGACCCAGTGGCCAAAAAATGCATAACATTGAGCACCTTTTCCAAGGAGCTCAGTGCTTGGGAGAACATGGTGGGTGATGTAAGGTCATCCTTCCACTCCATGACCAGGTCTAATATGATATGAGATGGAAACCTATACCTGCCATAGACCTGGTCATCAAGCATCCCAAAAAGGCTGGTCCTAGGAAGAAAAATATGTGCCCTGCCCATCCTCCTCCTCCTGCAGTGTCCCACGATCACTGCTGCGACAAATGGTACATTCATCATAGCTGTATACGTGAGTTTGTTGTTCGCACGCCCTTTTTATGAATTTGTTTTAGTGCGGGGTGACGCTTCCACCAGCTTTTGCGTGACGTACGTGTTTCCGGATTATCGCGTCGTTTTCCGCACGACAGAGAGCCCTGTTCAATTCCATGAATACAGCTTTTTAGTGCACGTATAAGCATTGCGAGGATTTTACTTTGGTACATCCCTCGTTGAGCCCATATTTTCGCTTGTTCCCCATTCCACGTGTTGTGCCCCTCTTTATTGCCGACTGCGCAGAGCCCGACGCCCCTTCGCTACGAGTCTCGTGCAAGGAGTTTGTGGTGTCGCATTGATGTGTTGGACCGGCGCTGATTTATCGCAAGTCCCAGGTAGGCCCTGCGCATTGTGTTCTGTGAATACACAAACTAGCGCTAGCGCACAATTTCGCGCGCATGCCCCTATTTTCCGCACAAATTTGAATTAATTAGGGCCCAAATCTCTAGAGTGTGACAATATTGGCATAGAGTCCCCCAATTGACTACCAATTGCAAAAGTTTTCACAGTGTTAGTCAACATTTGTTGCAGCACTGAAATATTCTGATAACCAATTTTGAATAAGAGTGGTTATTAACTTCATTTAAGAGTTGGTCAAGAGGGTCATAAATCAGTGTCTGCTCAGTATTTGTTTTGCTGCATGCTTTTTTATGAAGGCAAGTGAAGCATGCTTCTTTGCCCAGGCTACAGAGGCAATCCGAGAGGGCTTATTGGGGAATGAAAATGTTTTGATAAAATGCTTAGAACTGGATCTCGTAGCCGGTGGCAAATTCTTTATGTTTTTTGTTTTCTTTGAAGAATTTTTAACAAAAGGGACCAGGACTTTTCTTGGCATTGTGAACATTTGGAAAGCTGGATTGCTAGTTGAACTCATTTTGGCCTGCTCTTGATTGTGAAGACTCGCCCGCCCTATAATCACATCAAGAGAAGGAGAGGGATGATCTAGCGCAGTCGCAGTAGGCTCTGATTGGGGATCTTTGTCTAGTTTTATTGGCTCAGTGCTTATTGATAGAACGATTCACGCAGGAAGCTCGGGCATGGGAGGTTTGGTTTTCACACAACATAAACAAGAATTATTTGGGGGGTGACTTTGTCCTTTGATCAGTGAGCCATCATGGAGCAATTGCGTCAACATTAATGCCTGTTGAGTGGCTTTGGCATCAATAATTTCATACAATTTAGCAATAGACATCAGAGCAGTGTTCATGGACGCAATGGTATGGGCTAAGAAAGGGGGTGAATAATCGATGGGCTGCACTGAATTGCCAGCAATAGGATGTCTTCTGGTGGTGGGATTGGCAAACAAAATGGATAAAGCTGATGAATTATTATTAGAAAGTGGAAAAAACAATTGGGGATTGAGAGAAGGTGTTTGGCGAATTGGAAGCCTTCGAAAAAGAATGAGAAGGAATAGGTGAAACTGAATTCAAAATGCAATTAGATTCAAAAGGAAGATCAGCTTCAGTAGGAATCAAAGTTTTAGGAGTACACAAAGTTGGGGCTCCTGTAGGAGTGTCTGCAGCAGTAGGGCTCTCCTCTTGGGAATTTATGATTATTGGAATGATGTTGGCAGCTACTATATCATTGACAACCCTCGTATATGTGTCGTGGAGAGGTTCTGAGAAGCCAGCTTCCATGATCAAATCTGGGGGCGTTGCATTTGCTGTCTTTCAGAATGGACGTCAACATTAATGATCTGCAAAGAGGGGTCACGTTTTATGGTTGGATTATCATCTAAGGTCTAAAATTTGAAAACCTTTCAGAAACACAGTTATTTTGTATATCCGCTGTATAAGAGCGGTGCGGGATCGTGTAGCAACATAATTGCTACAGTGCGTGTTAATAGTATTATATGTTTTATTCACCACAAGGGAGGAGTCGGCTGGCAAAGCCGAGGACGGCATTGCTGTTGTTAGGGTATACAAACACGCCAAGGTAGCCATCCAATATGAATAACGAGCACCGGAGTACGTTTGCAAACTAAAACGTCAGCTTGACAGCGTGAGAAGGGCTGTGTAACCTATATTGTATGGGTAATTCAATGAATTGAAATAAAAGGCATTTTTTCGTTTTTTGCTATACGACTCAACAGCAATCGTCCTCAGCACGCCCATGAATGCGATGTTAATATAGAGTTGTGGGTAAAGGGTTGTGCCCAAGCTGCAGCTAGTAACAAATCCAATGAAAATGGTATATTTCAGCCAAGTTGGCTTCCAGAGATCCATAGTGAAACAGCACTGGTGGTCCTCAGCACTCCCATGAATGGGCGCCTTAGGTCATCTGCATTAGGTCATGTGCGATGGGATGCACATAGAGTGTAACACCTTGTTGAAGTGGCCAATCTACGTAGGCCAAGTTCGGTTTTAATTAGTCTGTATAGGCAGAGGCCAATAGCAGGGCTAGAATGCACTTACACCTAATGTCCAGAATGTATTTCAATATATTCTGATTTATTGGTTTTCGTGTTGAGTTTTCATTCTTTGTGGTCTCATTATATTCACTCACCTCCCAGCCCTTATTGTATTTGCATTAAAACTGTGTTTTCGTGCATCTTGTGCATTTGTTTATTGCTTCCTGAAAATCACAACGGGTTTACATCATGTTCCTCTGACTTATTTTACTTTACTAACAAATCAAATAATTCACACTAACTTACATGATATCATTTTAAAACATTGTATTTCACTGCGCTTGAAGAGTGAACCGCTATAAATGTATGTATTAGAGATTGGGCCTCATTACGAACTTGGCGGTAAGGTAACAATGGTGTCCGTAGTGCTACAGGCGCCCTTTTTGCCTCACCACCTCATTACGAGTTCTGCTTGCGGGGCCACTGTGTACGCCTGATCAGACCAGACGTGCCGAGTGGCACACGCTAGCAGAACAGGATGCTAACAGCGGTCCCATCATTAACGGGACCGTTGTTAGCATCCTCCCTATTCCCATTGAGCCAATGGGGGCTTAAATGGGAATGGGGATGTACCGGGTACGGGTCGCGCAAATAGGAATTACCGGGCCCGCAAAGGTCGGAATGGCCCGGTAATTCTCATTTTTTGGGACCCGGAACCGAGTTTGGCGATAGCCATGCCGCTAAAAACGGCATGGCTACCTCCAAACTAGTAATGAGGCCCATTGTTTGTGATAGATGTCTTTCCATGCTATCTGCCCACAGGTATCACCAGTGACAATAGGTAGGTAGTCTAAAGACAGGTATGATTCCTCTGACCCCTTATGGTGGGTGACCTCTATGATTGGGGGGCACAACTTCAATAAATGTTCGGGGGCAGGGGATTGGTATGAAACAGTTTGAAGACCAATGCTTTAGAAGGTTCTAAACCAATACACATTCTATAGGAAGTCATTTGTTTCATGCCCGCATGAAAATGTCATGGATACTAACTGCCTCATTTCACATGGAGCAGAGAAGTAAATCAATGTGTAAAAGAACTACACCTTGTTTTTTAGCCCAGATTTACTATCCTGCAGGATTTTAAAAGGAGGCGGTTAGTCTCCACGACCATCCATTGTAAAATAAGACTGCCCTTCCTAATGCATAATCATTGCTGTGCGGTACATTGTGTGGTACTGAAATACATGGCAAATAAACCTGACAGTTTCATCAGCCCAGTTCTTCCCCACCAGGCCTTGCATATAAAGAAAGATATCACTAAAGTCACAAGGGGGTATGTCGTGTCCTGCATGCAAACAGTTAACTCGTTGTGACTAGGAGGCTCGTCACACTGGGAGAGACCAATGATATGTGCACATGCTTGTGCATGTGCAAAGGGTATCTGCTGCGTATTTCACGGCAGTGTGAAAAAAATGAAGATAAGAGATGACACATTATCAGAGGCTCTGTGTGCCTCATTTCCAGTATGGCACACACAGGGGCCTAGAGGCCCATCCTGAGAGATATTAAGTAGCAGGACAGGATACGTTTGCCTAGCTTTTATGCTTTCATTTTCACCTCCACCTCCTGAACTTACAAAATTGCATGCAGTGGGCCCCACAGCATATAAGTGCTAATGGTGCTAGTCCCTTGCATTGAATGACCATCCATTGTAAAATAAGGCTGCCCTTCCTATTGCATAAACATTGCTGTGTGGTACTTAAATAAACCTGACAGTTTCATCAGGCCAGTTCTTCCCCACCAGGCCCAAAATATAAATACCACTGCGCACCAAGCGAAGTACTGGAGAAGTACTGCTTGCGCTGGATTGCTGCTGTTTACCTTGCTTATTCCGTGGACGTTGACTTACTGTTCCAACCTATGAAGCTACAGTAATTGAAGACCTTGACTATCTGCTTCTACAAATTATTGTGGATCCGTGTACCTAAAACTTGTTTTTCTAATTTTTCCATTTAGACACTACCAGGGCCTTGGGAGCTTTAGTTTATAATTAACACCGCCCCTTTTTGGTACTTGCCTACAAAAATAGGCACGCAGGCGCACTAGCGCACGCGCACCAAGCAAAGTACCAGAGAGGTACCGCTTTGCTGCTTCGCCGCTTAATTGCGGCATCGCGGCAACATGGTTTTATTTCTACTGGTACCTTGCTGTAGGATACATAGCAGTATCACATTGCGATTAGTAACATCATTTTGCAGCTATAATGCTGTAAATAATTCCTTGTAATGGCTTTTTCTCTAAGAACGGGCATGCCGCCCTCCCCTTTGAAACTAGTACACAGACATCTGGAGCAGGCTCTTCCATCTTGAAATCACGTAAACATGCAGCCTCTCATTTATGTTCTATGCCTACTGGACGGCCGCTCTCCAAAGTCATCAAAGTTTTTAAGAAACCAGAAATACTGAAAGGAAATACGGACATTCAAACTTTTTGCATGGATAGACAATGCACAAATGAGACTAATTTGGCACCCAGCACAACGTCAAGCGCAATACCATCTCTGGCCGCTTCGGGCACTTGCCTCCTACAAAGGGCTTTGACTGTTGTGGCAAAGGTACAGCAGGATCAAGTGGAAAGAATCACTGCTGTTATTGGCAAGGACTGTTCTAATAAGGAAAATGTTAAGGGTGTTCATCCTTTTATGTCTGAGCAGGGAGATGGCGTATCAACAGTAGATAAAGGGAAAAAGCTGGCTCCTGTGATAAATACCTCTGTATCAGACAGTATGCTTTTGGGAGTTGCAACCTCAGCCCAGAATAAGGTGCCCTTCTGTCCCCTGGTGGTGATACCCTCAGGGGATCCAGCAGTGATTGATTTGGATTTAAATACTTCTTGTTTTTCATCACACATATTGGCAAAAAATGTTTATGGCTCACCAGTGTTATTTGCCGAAATCAGCCATCCGTATTACAACCTCTCAGCCTCATACATTGCACCTACACTGAGAAGATCAAAGAGTGTAGATATCACCCTCGATCCAGATTTTAAAAAGGCACACTCACAGCATCTTTTGGAGATAACACTTCATGCCATGAATATGGCTTTGCAATCTTTAGTTAATTTATTTGGTACTATAGATGGCAAGTTAATCGTTCTCACAAATCAAGTGGAAAAACTATTATTGTGGCAAGAGAATGCAACCAAAGCCATGGAGAAAATAAAAAGTCTGTCGGTTGTGTAATACCGAAATATGTAAAGGAGCAAATAAAGTATATCACAACTGGTACACAAGGACTAATAATGCAAAATTGTTCTGTTCTGGAGAGCCTAGATCAGGAGGTTTGTAGTGGGCAGGATAATCTTAGTTTATACTTAACTCTGCCCCTTTTTGGTACGTGCCTACAAAAATAGGCATGCACGCGCACTAGCGCACGCGCACCAAGCAAAGTACCAGAGAAGTACCGCTTTGCCGCTTCGCCGCTTAGTTGCAGCATCGCGGCAACGTGGTTTTATTTCTACTGGTACCTCAGTGTAGGATACATAGCAGTATCACTTTGAGATTAGTAACATCATTTTGCAGCTATAATGCTGTAAATAATTCCTTGTAATGGCTTTTTCTCTAAGAACAGGCATGCCACCCTCCCCTTCGAAACTAGTACACAAACATCTGGAGCAGGTTCTTCCATCTTGAAATCACGTAAACATGCAGCCTCTCATTTATGTTCTATGCCTACTGGACAGCTGCTCCCCAAAGTCATCAAAGTTTTGAAGAAACCAGAAATACTGAAAGGAAATACGGACATTCAAACTTTTTGCATAGATAGACAATGCATAAATGAGACTAACCTGGCGCCCAGCACAACGTCAGGCACAATACCATCTCTGGGCGCTTCGGGCACTTGCCTCCTACAAAAGGCTTTGACTGTTGTGGCAAAGGTACAGCAGGATCAAGTGGAAAAAATCACTGCTGTTATTGGCAAGGACTGTTCTGATAAGGATAATTTTAAGGGTGTAAATCCTTTTATGTCTGAGCAGGGAGATGGCGTATCAACAGTAGATAAAGGGAAAAAACTGGCTCCTGTGATAAATACCTCTGTATCAGACAGTATGCTTTTGGGAGTTGCACCCTCAGCCCAGAATAAGGAGCCCTTCTGTCCACTGGTGATGATACCCTCAGGGGATCTAGCAGTGATTGATTTGGATTTAAATACTTCTTGTTTTTCATCACACATATTGGCAAAAAATGTATATGGCTCACCAGTGTTATTTGCCTAAATTAGCCATCCGTATTCCAACCTCTCAGCTTCATACATTGCACCTACACTGAGAAGATCAAAGAGTGTAGATATCACCCTAAATCCAGATTTAAAAAAGGCACACTCACAGAATCGTTTGGAGATAACACTTCATGCCATGAATATGGCTTTGCAATCTTTAGCTAATTTATTTGGTACTATAGATGGCAAGTTAATCATTCTCACAAATCAAGTGGAAAAACTATTATTGTGGCAAGAGAATGCAACCAAAGCCATGGAGAAAATAAAAACTCTGTCGGTTGTGTAATACCGAAATATGTAAAGGAGCAAATAAAGTATATCACAACTGGTACACACGCACTAATAATGCAAAATTGTTTTGTTCTGGAGAGGCTAGATCAGGAGGTTTGAAGTGGGCAGGATAGTCTAAGTAAGCAAACTTGTATACATGTCTCCCACCCGTGCTTTGATAAAGTAATAAGAGAGGAGCTAAACAAAGTTCCAGATGCTGTGAAAGATCAATTGTTGGATATGACAAAAGCAGCTTACACTATCTTTGCCCCGGGACACTCAAAGCAGAATGTCTCAGATGGCAAAGATAAAATGAAAAAGGGTACACAGACTAAATTAACAAAAAATCAAAAATCTGTGAAGGACTCTAATTCTTCCTTGACTGCTAAGAAATTCTTTAAATCCATCAAGCTGCCCACAAAAAAAATCATTGTTAGCTTCGTGCTCCATGGCAAATAAATATTAACCACTAAATCAGGCTAAAAGTGTCAACTCAGCCAGAGCTACAAATCTGAAAGATCTTACATATGCTCCTTTAGATGATCTTATTTGTATGGCAGAAGATACTGATAAAAACAAATATACATTGGAACTGCCCTCTGGACCAACAATTGTATCTTCAACAAATGTGGGCAGTTTAGAAATTGATCAGACCTTCGCACTCCATCGCCAGGAGATACGCAACACGGTTGATGCGTATATGGCTGCTCGTCCCCCTGCAGCCATCTTGGGACCTTGTCAAACTAATTCCTATCAATCAGTGGCTCAATCGCAGCTACCAGCAAGGCTGGCTCAACCTGAGGTAGAGGAATTTAAAAAAGCCCCAATATCAAGCTCAAAATTCTGGAAGATGCAGGTAAAAATGAGATTAGTGCTACACAGGCTCTTCTTCTTCCAAAAAAAGTGCACTTTGATATTCCAACCATTATGGAAGAGCGCACTGACAAAAACAACTCAAAGCAAGTAAGTTCTATGGTTTTGACTGCGCTCACAACACAACTTCTTGATTTTATTGTCAATTAATTAAATAAGTTCAATCTACTATGATACCCTATCCGGTCAAACAGATGAATAATGATTCTAATGGACCTGAGATTCGTCTGCCCTCTCAAAGAGATATTCGACCAGCATCATACTCTCTGATTTTGGCCTGTAAATCATTACCAAATATTCAGTATGATCTAAGTCGTCGGGCAGTATTGGCTGTATTCTCGGACATTCCTGTATTAGAGGGTATAGCATCTTCTGACATTAAACTTGTGGAATTCATTAATAAACCTAACCTAAATTAGGTAAAGCTTTGGGTTCACTCTCGGGTTGTACAGAACACAATCTGGGCTGCAAAAAATCATTTGTACAGACTGGGTTTTGAGATATTTACAGAAAATGTCACACAGCCACGCAATGTTCCAACATGGAAAAACAAATACTCCTATATACCAAGAGAAGACACCATGAACAACAGTCGACAAATTGTTAATTCTGATGCATGTACCAAATGTGTCACTCATGGTAGATAACTAGAACCTAACTTGGAAATCCAAGAATTCTCGCTTGTAAATTGGAATATGAGGGGTTTTCATCACTTGTTAAATAACGATATGAACCTGAGTCAAGAAATGTGTATGTATTAAATGGGACTTCTTTGTCTGATTGCCCTCCACATCCAACGTGGCGAAGATATTAATCTGCAGCCATCCTGGATAATATCTATGTTAATCATGCTTTAATCTCAAATGTTATTGATTTCTGCGTTGTAGAAACTGCTGAAAGTGGTCATGACATACTTGTGATGAGATTGGAACATGGAATTGTGAGGAAAGATAAAAATGTTGAGATGATTCATGGCAATGTTATGGTGAATAACCAACAAAACAGGCTATGGTGGTCGGAATCCTCAGTTAGACCGTTTGGCTCTCTTCTATCCTATGAACTAGACAATGATCGGTCACTAGGAATTTCATGTAATATTGTTTACAGCAAATGTTTCAGTCTCATACTCATGTAAAATCTAACTCTAAACCGAGACTTCATGTATTTAATCATGCAGTTAAGATCAGGAAGTCCCAATATAGACTACAGAAACGTCAAATTTTTATTTCCCCTCGGAATTGAGGGCTGGCATGTTAATCTGAGCACACACCAATTACAAAAACTGTCTACGAAGCCATAAAGCTGCTCTTTCAAGCTGATGGTGCCCAAATGCTACAAGACCTTAAGACCAAAAATATTGCCAAAATATGGGCCATTTTGAACCACTCCACTCATGGTTCCCAAACAATTGTTCAGGCAAATGGGGTATCAGAATCTGCCTGGTTCCTTCATTTTTGACAACTATACTCCTTAGAACCAAGTAGCCAGAGTTTGGAGTCGGTTGTGACAGATAGTGTTTTTCATTTGAATTTGCAGTTCGATGATATCTGCTTCCACATCTCTAAAATAAGCAGATCTTGAGCCCCAGGCCCTGATGGCTTGTCAAATCTTATGATTAGACAGCACCCAGAGCTCTGGGCCTCCACCTTGTTCGATATTTTTACAGATATCAATCGAACACAAAAATTGCCATCGTCCTGGAAGCATTCAATAATCGTCCCAATACATAAAAAGGGGGACCAAACTTTGCCAGCGAGTTATAGGCCTATAGCTCTCCTGGATGTTCCAGGTAAAATATTCAGCAGATTAATATTGAAAGAATTAAATGCCTGGACGTTAAAGACCGGAATGAGAGATCCTTTTCAAGCTGCTTTTATTACCGCTTTGGGCACTTCTCCCAGTATTCTTGCACTTCATATGATTAAGGCCCAATATGCTCAACGAAGGCTACCTCTATATCTAGCATTTATAGATTTCAAGGTAGCCTTTGATTCCATCGATCGGCTTCTATTGTATGAAAAACTGTATCATTATAAATGTCCCCCTTCTTTGCTGGCTTTGATTGCGCACTTGCATACTGACACCACATTGCAGATTAGACTCTCTTATCAGGTTCGATTATCCACAACCTTTTCCACTCAAAGAGGCCTGAAACAGGGTTGTATTTTGGCGTGAACACTGTTTAATTTATTTAGATTGGATATGGGAGAAGCCTTGATAGAAACTGTAGGAGTTGCTCCAAAATGTAGCTCTCAAAAAATTACCTGGCTCTTGTATGCGGATGATTTAGTTTTACTGTCCCAAACACCGGTAGGACTCCAAAATGTATTATCTAAATTGGAAAGTTATGCCAATGCTAATCATTTGACCATTTACACATTGTAATAATCAACGCAGAACTAAACAATCGAGACATAAATGGTCTTTACAAAATACAATATTGCAGATTGTTCCACACTATAAGTATTTAGGATTGTCCTTCTCCTCTAATGATGCACAGGACATATATGTTTTGGATTTAAACAACAAATTAGAACTTTAACATCTCAAGCAAAAGTTCTAGCCTATACATATGGCACATTCTCATATAAGCACATCATTACCTTCTATCAGCAGAAGGTAGTGCCAATACTATTATATGGGGTGGAAACTCGTTCCCCGAAAGATCATGCTGATTCGACCAATTTAGAGTCTAGATTTTGGAAAAAAGTTCCTTGTTTACCAATCTATGTACCTATGCCGATCCTTCGCTTTGAACTGGGTCTTTTGTCTTTACAATCGCAAGTTCTGTGGTATATGTGTTCTTTGTTGAGAAAGTGCTTGGTAGGTCTCTCCACAGATAATATTTTAAGCATAGTGGCTCACCATTTGTTAAGCTCTAATGATGTATTTCCATCTCAATGGCGTCCATTTATATATAAAGCATTATTAGATGCGTCATTCACTCTTGAGATGATCTTACATAATCCGGAGTGAGCTAAAGTAAAACATTTTCAATATGATGTAGTACATATAAAGATTTTGATGCATCACTCTTTGGCTGTAGATGGTATTGTTAACCAGCAAGCCATCTCTTAGCATATCCATATCCCTATATTCACTCCCAATACATGCGTTTAGGTAAATCTCTGTTTCACCAATGACGTGTTAGCCAGACGTAAACAAATTGGTGCAACACAAAATTCTGCCGATTTTGTAAAAATATTAAAGAGAAAGAAACTCTACAGCACTTGGTTGTAGATTGTCCATCGCTGGTTGCAAAACGTAACATCCACTTTAAAGGGCTATCGCCCTGTTGACAGCGTACAAATTTGGCAAATGATTTTCTCAAGCACCAAGAAGGCTGTACGAGTGGCGACAGTTCATTTCCTAGACTCTATTTTTGCAGTAGCTGAAAATGTAAATGCTGTCTAAAACACCTGCATTCGATTCTGAGTATTCAGTAGGAGATTGATATAATACACCAAAAAAGATACTGTTTGTGCAATCTGTTGGATCGTGAGTGATTAATTTGGAATTTTCTTGATTCCTTTTGTACATATATGTAAGAGCTGAGTGATCTAATTTTCCACATAGGTTTTTGAGATAAGCATTGATTATGAATTACATTTTTGTTTAATTCATCTTTTTATGACGTTGGCCCTCATTAGGACCCTGGCGGAAAGGGGTTTACGCCGGCGTAAAGCATGGCGTACCTTTCCGCCAGACTACGAGTTCCCGTAGCGCCATGGTGATTTTCACGCCTGCTTTTTGCAGGCGGAAAAATCCATGGCGCTACGGGACTCGTTGTTAATTACGCCACCGTAATTTACGGTGGCGTAATTAACGCCTTCCCCACTCCCATTATACCCTATGGGGCAAAAATGGGAATGGGGAAGGGTAAATGGGGATTGGGGACTAACCGCCCCGCCAAGGTCGGAATGGGGCGGTAAGTCCACCAACCCCCATGGCGGAGTTGGCAGCTTTGCGCCATGGACCATGGTGCAAATTGCACCATGGTCCTCCGCCAGGGTCGTAATGAGGGCCGTTGTGTTTTATATGTGAAATGACTTAGTTTAGACTTGATTTATTGATTTATTGTATGTGAAGGATATGCAATGAAATTAGGAATGTAATGACTATTATGAATTAGACATTTTGAAAGATTGGTTTATCAATTAACCAAATAATAAAAAAGATTGCTAAGTCTGTGTAAGAGGGACAAAGGAATAATACATGTTGAAATGACTCCCTGTCTCTTCCACACGCGGGACAGATGCCAGATTTACCTGCCTTCAATGTCTCTAAACTGGCAATTTGCAATATAGTCAAATTGAATTTAAGGAACAAATGTCTCGTATGATTTTGGATTACGTCCATATGTAATCATACTTAGGATGACTTTATAATAGTACATTCTTGTCTGGCAGTGTACTTCCACTATTTGAATCTAGCGACAGTTTCAATTGCAGTGAGACGAACTTCTCCCTAACAGTTTGAAAAGAGTTTGCATCAATAATATCTGGGTGCGACAAAAATGGAAATGATCTAAAAGCCTAAAACCACTTCTTTTTTTTGTTCCAAATATGTTTTTATTGGTTTTATACAAGCAAGTAATATATTGTGGCATGGACGTTGAGAATGCTTCAGTCAGCATTGCCTTGCTTGTGAGTGCAAGAAAGGAAAACAAACAGAATACATGAACAACAGTAGGTCAGAGAAGAAGACACAAGCCCATGGGGGAGGACAGGGCCCCTCTTCGAATTAAGAGCTCGGGGAGGCTGAACATGCTTCGGGGTCCTATTAGGGAGTGGGAGGAGGCAATACCCAGTTCAAGCACTTGAATTAACAGGCGGGCGAGGAACTCCCCCGGCTGATAACTTTGGCTGCCCTTCCATACTCCATTTCAGTCATATTTGTCCATCCACCGTAGAGAGGGGGGTTGTCGGGCTAAGCCTGGGTAAGTCTGTGTGTAGTCCAGGAAAGGAGACCAAGTTTGGAAGCATTTGTCTCTGTTTCCGAACCGGAGGGCAGTAATTTTTTCTGCCACTATTATGTCCCAACATTTAGTCCACCACATCTGGATCGCCGGGCCCTCTGGGTTTTTCCAAAGCCTTGCTACTGAGATCTTGGCGGCAGTCAGCAGGTGGGCGCATAGTTCTGCTTTGTGGCCTGATAGGGGGAATTGGCCCTCGCCACTTGCTCCGAGCAGTACGATAACCGGGTCCCATGGGATTGACAAACCTGTGATCGTGTTGATTTGATCTACCACTGCTTTCCAAAATTGAGTCGCCTTGGGGCATGTCCAGAGCAGATGGTACAGTGTGTCTTTGTCTGGGAAACCTCTCCAGCACGACAGTGGGATTGCCGGATTGCATTTGTTGAGAGATTCTGGGGTTCGGTACGACCTGTAGCATACTTTAAATACCCCCTCCTTGTTGGTCACGCATTTCGAGCTTCTATTTGCTCTTGTCCAGATGTGGTCCCATTCCTCCGGCTCGATGGGTCGTCCAATGTCTCTCTCCCATTTGAGCATTTATGTCTCCTTCCGGGACGGGTCAGATCTGTCTAGGATCTTGCATAAGGTAGATACCTTGCCCTTGGGGGGAGTCGAAGTGAGGGATTGCTCCAGGGCTGTGAGGTCTCTGCTTCCGAGGATTTTCATGCTTCTATTTGAGAGCCAGTGCCGAAATTGGGAATATCTGAACCTCTCATTTTCCGGAACGTTGAATTTCACCTTGCATGCCTCGAAGTCGAGAGGGGTCCCCTCCTCGAAAAAGTCCTGCACTCTCCCCAGTCCTCCTTCCTTCCACCTCATGAAGTCCTTGGGGTTGCTGCCCAGTGAAAATTCCGGGTTCATCCAGATCGGGGTGAGTGGGCCCATAGTGCTGCAGGCTCTCCACAACCACGCTGCCTTCCTCCAGCTCGCCACTGTGTTTTCAGTTGCCGTCAGAGGCCCCCTATCTGCACGGTCGATGGAGCGTTTCATGTGTGGGAGTGAGTTTATCGGGACTGGCTCCAGGCCTCTTCTAGCTCCAGCCAGCGGGGTTTCGGCATGGCGGGAGGCAAGGTGAATGCATGTGAGAGATTGGCGGCCAGAATATATATGGCAACATCTAGTGCTCCCAGTCCTCCCACCGCCCGACCCCGGAGCATGAGTTTCCTTGGGATCCGTGGTTGTTTTCCTTCCCAGATGTATCTCATAATGCTTCTTTGCAGTTTTTGTGCCGTCTGCTTCGGGTTGGAAGTTGGTAGGGCTGAGCAGTGGTAAAGTAATCTTGGAATGAGGTTCATTTCAGAGGCGTAATTCTTCCGAACCAGGAGATCTCCTGTTTCTGCCAGCGTAGTTGATCAGACTCGAGTTCCTTGAACAGCAGCGGGAAGTTGGCTTTGTATAGTCTGTTGGGTGTGCACGGCAGCTGGACCCCAAGGTATGGTAAGTGCTTTTTCGCCCAGGGTATGCGATATTCGTTTTCCAGCTCTAAAGTTAGGGCTTGATGTAGGTTGATGCTCAGCGCCATTGACTTAGAAAGGTTGACCTTGAACCCTGATGTTTCCCCAAATTCTTTCAGTTCCCTCCACAGAGCTTCCATGGATTCCCTGGGCTTGGTTAATGTTAAGAGGACATGTCAGCATACAGGGCGGTTTTGTATATTTGGGATTTGATTGCCAGGCCTTGGATTGGTGCGTTTTGTCGTACCCTGTCTGCGAACGACTCCATGGAGAGGGCAAAGATCAGCGGGGAGAGGGCGCATCCTTGCCTTGTGCCTCTTGAAATGTGAATTATGTCGGATATAGTTCCGTTGATTCTCAGCCTGGTGGATGGATGCTGGTAGTTTGCCAGTGTCCATTTTATGAAATTGGGACCAAAGCCGTAGTGTCTTAATTTTTTTTGGATATAGCCCCCATCTAGCATGTCAAAAGCTTTGTGAGCGTCGAGCGAGAGCACCATTAGCTCCTGACCCTTCCTGGTGGCTGATTCGATAATGTTTATGGTTCTCCTTATGTTGTCGTGAGTGCTACGGCTGGGAATTAATCCGGTTTGGTCCGGGTGAATGATGTCTGGGAGTAAGGGAGCCAGCCTATTTGTCAGGATTTTGGCAAAGATTTTGGCGTCATAGTTCAGGAGAGTAATGGGTCTGTAAGAGGCACAGAGGCTCCAGTCCCTGCCAGGTTTCAGTAGCAGCACGGTTAGCGACTCCTCCATCTGGGGGGTGGTCGGCCCTGACAATAGGAAAGAGTTGAAGAGGGCCGCCAGCCGGGGAGCGAGTATGTATGAGAACTTCTTATAGAATTGAGCTGTGAGCCCGTCCGGACCCGGAGTTGAGTTTTTCAATTTTGCTATGACTTTGCTCACTTCTTCTGTTGAGATAGGGGCTTCTAGGGCTGTTCGTTGAGGGTGTGGGTCGCACGGCTGTACTCCTGCTAGGTATTTAGAGTGTGTGTCTGTGGCAGTAGGGGAGCCCGACATGATTACTCTGTGGTGTGCAGTCATGATGTCCATTTTCTCCGGGTTAGCGTAGCGCGGAATCCCCTGTGCATCCTGGAGACATTGAATGGTATTCCTCGAGTGCAGCTTTTTCAGTTTGTGGACCAAGAGGCGGTCTGCTTTGTTGCTGTGCACATAGTAGAACTGTTTGGTATCTGTTAGTGCTCTGGCCACCTTGTCTGCTAGGTGCATTTCTAGAGATCGTTTCGCTTTCTGGAGCGCCCGGCTCGCTTTCCTGTTCTGTCCCTGTTTCAGGATACATTCCGCCTCAGTCACCTCCGCTTCGAGTTCATCCTGTTGTAGCTTGCGTAGACTTCGGAGCCGGGCGGTGCAGTCATTAGCCGTGCCCCTGATGACCGGTTTCATGGCGTTCCAGATCGTGGATATTGATGTGTCTTTGGTGGTGTTTTCCCTGAAGTAGTTCTTGAGGGCTTTTGCCATTTCCGTTCTGATTGCTATGTCTGCCAAGATCTGGTCTTGAAGTTTCCATTGTCGCTGGATCGGCTCGGAAAAGCTCTGTACCCTCAGTTTCATTATGACAGGAGCATGGTCCGAGAGGGCCATGTGTCCCATTTGGATGGTTTCCACGCAGGGGATGAGTGAGCTGGAGAGAAGCAGCAGATCGATCCTTGAGTGCCCCAGATGGGAGTGGGAGAAGAACGTGTAATCCTTTGCCCCCATATTGGCCCATCTCCAAACATCTATGGAGTCATTTTCCCTCAGGAATTCTGCCATGGCGAGAGCCTTGCCAAAGTCCTCCTTGGATGGAGGGAGCGTCTTATCCATGTTAGGGTCTGGAGTCAAGTTGAAGTCGCCCCCTATGAGCAGCTGACCTCAGTGAAGGTTATGAGAACAGGAAGGAGGTTGCGAAGGAATAGGCTTTGTGCTGAGTTTGGGCAGTATATAGCTGCTATGGTGATGGGAAGCTCTACTAGCGGGCCTTTCAGCAGAATGTACCGCCCCTCTGGATCTCTTTTGATCGTGATGTTCGTTAACGGGACGTCTCGGCTTATCAAGATGGCCACCCCTCTTTTCTTGAGGCCCGCAGAGGCAAAGAAGCGTTTTGTGTAGTGCTGGAAGGAGATGCGGTGCTCGTCTATCCCGAGGAGGTGTATCTCCTGAAGGCATTTGATATCAGGTGCCAGTTGGGAGAGCCTGTGCTCCACGGACTTCCTCTTCCGAGGGGCGTTCAGACCCTGGACGTTCCAAGTTAGCACAGAAAGTTCCCTATCCGGCTGGGCCATTCGTCAATGAGTTGGATGGCAGATTTCCCTTGCTTTTGCCCGATTGCAGGGATGGAGTCTCCCTTTCCCCAGTGGGCTGGGCTGTCGATGTTGCAGTGGATCTGTGTAGAGGGAAAAACCCCCATGCAGATTGCGCCCTGATGCTTGGTTCCCCCCTTCCTTCAGCTATCTCCGCAGATGCAGCTCCCGCTTCCCTCTGACCATGGTGAACAAACAAAAAGAACTAGAACAAAACCTGAAACAGTGAACAAATATTGATATCCAAACCAGCCTTCTACCAGCGGGGCTGTCGGCTGGGCCGTGGCTACCAGCTAGGTGGGAGACCCGAGGGCCTCATGCATTGTCAGTGAAAACATATCAGTGCGAGATAGAGCACAGTTAGTTACTCCAGCCAAGGGGGCTTGTTGCATGGGGATTATTCCGGCTTGGCCCTGCAGGGCGGTCCAGTTGCATAGTTCTGGGCACCTAGGCGCAGCCCCAAGGGAGCCTGGATGTCAGTTCGGGAGATCTATCCCAGGAAGACCTGGACCCCCTAATTCGGTGAGTGACATCCGCCGCAGTGATATTTCCGGAGGTGAAGGGGGGGGGCCTCAGCGATTGTTGATGTTCTTACCCCTGGAGGGCGGGCTGCGACGACCCTCCACTCGGGACCATGAGGCTCCTCGGGTGAGTGGCTCGAGCTCCCGAGGGCCTCCTCCCCTGCATTCGGGTTCATGAATAGTTCGGCTTCTCGCAGGGAAGGCATTTGCTGAGTTTTCCCCTCCCAAGTGAAGGCAAGGCCTGAGGGGAAGCTCCAGCGGTAGGTTATCTTACGTTTGCGTAGCCAATCAGCCATGGGTTTGAGGGCTCTTCGTTTTGCTAATGTCGATGCTGCTAAGTGTTGGAAAAGGGATATCTCTGCATCCCGGAAGTGAATGTGTTCCATGGCCCTGGCTTCTTGCATTATCTCCTCCTTGAGCTTGTAGGAGTGGTCTCTCACCAGTACGTCAGCTGCACCATTGGGACCCTGCCTAGACCTCACTCTATGCACTCTGTCGAGCTCCAGGGGGGCGTTGTCTGGAAGGGTAATAATATGGCGGAGGAGATTGGATACGTAGGATGGGAGGTCTTTCTCCAGGATCAACAATGGAATACCCTGTATCCTGATATAATTCTGCCTCGAGCGGTTTTCAGCATATTCTTGTTTGGCTTCGAGTGCCTCGCATCTGCACTCCAGGGCCCTAATTCTGTCTGCTTCTTCTCCGATCTCAAAATTCTGTTCGCAGAGTGTGGTTTCCATTTCCTTGGTTCTTGATTCGATCTCCCCCACTCTCTTATCCAGACGTGTAATTTGACTCTTTACTTCTTCTGTGCCCTTCTGGAATTCCTTTGTAAGAGCTGATACGAGGTCGTGCAAGTCAGCTTTAGTGACAGATTGGGGTGCCACGGCTGTCTGTCCCTTGGGCTGGGTGATTACCCATCCCACCCTTGTTGCGCTCACTTTTTTTCCCCCACAGGAGTATTCAGTAGTGTTGAAGTGTCCGTTTGCTTAGTGGTTTTATTGGATTTGGACATGTTGATGCCGTGCGCCCCCGTACCGATAGGACAGGGGCGGAGAGCCCGTGCCGGACCAGTTCTAGCGGTTCCTCCCAAGATGCTTCACTCCTCTTTGAACCTCAAGGGGAGGAGACTCGTTAGCTTAGGTGGCGTGGGTTGATCAATAGACCCTTGCTGACGAGGGGTTTATCTGAGTCAGTTACAGGCAACTAAACCCAGGCCAGTCACGGGGGAGCCTTCAGGGGCGCCGGGGCCTAAGAAGGGGCCGGGCTGGTAGTTAGATGCTGCTCACAGCCCAGGTCCAAGCCGGTGATATGCTCTGGCGGGAGCTGATTCGGCCCTGGGAGGGGGGATCCGCCGGTGGTTAGGCAGTTCTGGCCCCAATGGGGTGGTGTCCCATCGAGTATAGTGCGGCAGGTGCCACCTTACCTTTTCTGGGTTAGTGGTGGGAGCCGAAGCCCACCCCCGGGAAGGATGATGTGGGCTGGCACCGTTTCAGTTCGCTGAAGCCCCCAGGCAGGCCCTCCTCCAGCACCGTTTGAAGTCCGATACACCTCCAAGGGGGCACAGGCAAATCGTCGCAGGATCCCTGCAATGCAGCCGTGGCTGGTTTTGGGAGCCGTGGAGGGCTCCGGGGTGCCACTGGCAGAAGTTTCCCTGGTTGTGTCACAGTCTGGGGGCTGGGAGGAATGCAGTGGCCTCAGAGGCAGGCAGGCATGCAGTCACGCTTGAAGCGTTCAGCTGCTGGAGCGGTGTTGGGGCCCCCCGGGGCTCCGGAGGGCAGTCTACTCTGCCTGTTGAGGGGACCGCGTTGCTGGGTGAGCGGGCCTTGGTCCACTAGATCCCCTCCAGAAGATTGCCTCTGCCGGACAGGAAGGCACGGAGAGCCAGAGAGCTGGAGAATGCTGTGGAGGGGGGCCTCACTCGGACCGCTGAGGAGGATGGTACTCCCCCAGGATATCTCGCCCGCCGGTGTCTCTGTAGCTGCTGATCACTGAGATCACTGAGATCCAGTCCGGGACAATGGATAGGGCCGTTCAGACCCACGTGGCTCCGGCCGCCAGCCCCCCTCCGCTGACGAGTTCTGGAGGGGGGGTTGCATCTTGGGTTGTGCCTTGGAGGGGCCCTCCCGTCGGGGGTTAACTGTCGTAGGATCCCTGGTCTAGGGAGCCACGGGGGGGGGCTCCGGGGCACCACTGGTTAAGGTCTCCCTGGCCGGGTCCTGCGAGCTTTCCGAACACAGTCTGGGGGCTGGGAAGAATGCAGAGGCCTCAGAGACCTTAGAGGCTGGCACGTCAGCGGCCGCTGGCCGAAGCGATCAGTTGCTGAAGGACAGCCCTCTCCCTGGACGTCTCGCCCCCCGGAGAATCTGCAGCAGTTAATCCAGCTGGTCCCGCGGCCGCCAGCCCCCCTCCGCTGCTGTGTCCTGGAGAGGAGGGAGATTGTGCCTGGGGTTGTCTTGGGTTGTGCCTCGGAAGGGCCCCTCTCCTGCGAGCGGACCCGTGGACCTGCAGCGTCCCAGGTGCACTCCAAGGCGAGATGAGGTGCTCCAGAGGAGGATCATGGGTTCCCGGGGAGGGGAGCAGGTTTGCTGTGGCCGGTGTAGAGCCGCTCCGGAGATGGCCCCACGTCCGGGGGTGGTGACTGTTGAGGATCGCCAGGGAGCTCAGCGCCCGAGAGAGACCTCCGCTGCCCGCGTCCGAGAAAAGTTGCTCCACCTCCTCCGACAGCCCTCGGCTGATCAATTCAGCGGGAGGGGGAGCGAGAGCAAGGCGCGGGAAAGGCGGGGAGCGATGCTCGCCAGGGGCTTCTCAGATTGTTGGGGTTAGCTGATTCTCCACTGTTCCGAAGGCCAGGTCCCGGTGCCACCCGACACTGCATATGTGTCATGAGCTCTGCTTGGGCTGCTTCACCAACGGCTCTGTCAGGATTAGGCTGGGTCCGCCATTTTGCGCTCACTCTTCGAGTGGGCTCCTCGCAACTCTGGACCCAGGGCTCAGCCGCTACACGCGGCAGATTCGAGTCGGAAGACTCTCAAACTGCGCTCCTTCATCTGCACTGCACTGTCTCACTTTTCTGGTATTCAGGATTCAGTCGACACCGGGCATTGTGGCTGGTAGCGTGGTGCTAAGCCGGGAGCTCTCACAGAGCCAAACCGACCACCACGCCCCCTCTAAAACCACTTTTGACATGTCTGTGAAAATCCAGAGCCAACTCTTTATTTGTGGCTAAATAGGGGTCACTCCACGTCCTTAGCCAATACATTATTGCCTCACATTGTGCTTTGTTGCAATTGTTGACCAGTCTAACTATAAATGTATCAATAAGTTGAAGGTTAAATGGTAGTGCCCAATCTATTTTTGAGAAGCTATTATCAATTTCCAATAAAACATACTATAGCTATTGCCCCAAAACTCCACTCCACAAAGGGTGGTTGAGGGCTTGCATTTTGTAGTTTTTTAACAACGTGGCAATGGCTTTCGTCCCACTGCAGTGTTTAAATCTCTGCACTGCAGCTACCTTCACATTCGGAAATGTATTTAACCAACGCGCCCCTTTCAGAGAACCTAATTGCAAAATACAAATAAAGGGTCTGGGAGCCCCTCTACCGAGAAAGAACACAGCCAAATACCTTGTTCTCTGGGAAGGTGCCCACTAGGGATGGTCTAACATCCACGTTTTAGTTCACTGTACCTTTCACAAACAGGAGAAATAGCCATTTGCATATAAGTCTGGTCCCACCCACTTGGGCAGTCTCCTCTGAACAAGAGTACCAACAACAAACCCACACACGTGTTTCAGACTAGTCATCCTCATCAATGAGGTGAAGCTGTGCCTCTCTAAGCACATTGATTTAGGGGTCCATGTCTGGATTACCCTGGGTAACTTAGAGTGTAAGCCCACGTTCTCTGAATCTCTGATTCTAGAAGGTCTGTCAACTGGCTTTCTACCAAAGACAAAATATTCCTCAAATCGGTTTCCCTGACCCACAAATGCCTCCACCAAGCAGCCCCTCAATACCTTATCAGTAGATTCACCAGAACTACCTCCTCTCGCCCCTCTAGAATGGCCAACTCCAATGCCCAGGTTTAAACGCTCTATGTCGGGTGGGAACAGCTTTCCTGTTAAAGCAGCACAATACTGGAACTCCCTTCCACCACCTTGCAGGGATGACCTCCCCTACCGCCTATTCAGAACTAAGACCATCCATTGGCTCAAGACTCACGACACATAACAACCTCTTGCTCTCTTGCTACTCTAATGCTCCACCACTGTGATTGTAAATATGTACATTTAGGTTGTCAACTGCTCAGTGTAGTCGAGACAACAGCTTTCATGAGACAACCGTTTTATTGTATATAGTATTACTTATATTGTATATTGCTGTAACACATGCCTCATCGGCGGCGTACATTGTTTCTTTTTACGCATAAAGCACTGTAACCACAGCTGGACTTCATTCCTTGTATATAACCAAGCTCTGCATTCCTCTTGTTGCCTCTGCGCCTTGCTACCCCTCTAGGGGTTAGGTGCCCAATATAAAGAAATAAATACAAATACAAATACAAATACAAATACGTTCCTAAGAATTTTAAAAAACAATATGTGGACACCTTCCCAGGGAACAGGTTATTTGGCTGTGTTCGTTCTCGTTAGACGGGATCCAAGACCTTTTTGAGAGCTTATTGCAAAATAGTCATAGAAAGAGATGTCTTCTAAGAACCCACCTTGTAAGTTAATCTTTAGTGTTGGAGTTTGTATTTTTCCTTGCTACACAGGGCATGACCTTCATTTTGGTCTGATTTATAACAAGGCCTTATGGCTAGATCTGAAAAGAAAGTTCTTTCTTTAAGATGTTGGGAGTCTTGCAAATTAAAATGGTGTCATCCTCAAACAGAAGTATATTAACTGTGCTGCAGGTTAGCAATGAACATGTGTCTAGTGAGTAGGTATTCTGTCATTAATATAAAGACAGAATAGTGCAGGGGCTAAAATACACCCCTACCTTGCACTCTTTTCAACTGTAAGGAAGAATTCAATTCCCCTGTTGCCCCATATTTTATCGTGCCCATGAAATGTGGATTTACAGGAGCATATTGTTCTTAACATGAATGGGGGGTACTTTCAGTTGAAATAATGTACAGCTTAAGCAGTCCATGCTTCTGTTTATTTGATCCAGAATGTGAGTCTACAAAAGCATGATATAAATACTCCGTTCTTAGGGGCACATATTACTCCAACAAATTATGCAGTCAAAAAATGTGTTCAATTCTATTTACTCATTTCTGCTCGTAGAGGAGAGATGATTCATGTCACAGACATAGATATATTTAAATGTACCAATGAGGTCTTGCTAAATGTCTTTTCTGCTGAGTCTAGAAGATTAATTGGCCTATAGTTTTGTGGGCAGTCCCTGCCTTCTTTTGCATACATTGGGATGATTACTGCCTTCACCCAGCAGGGGGGGCATTACTCAGTGCCATAACAGCATCAAAGAGTTAACATAAAACTGGCGCCCAGATGTGCATTTCACCTTACAAAAATCAATGGGCAACCCATCAGGGACAGGAGCCCTCACAATGTTTGCGATAAGATCCCCTTTTGAGCGTCTTTGGTTGTGAAGCACACTGTAGTGTTCGACTGAGCTATTGTTTTAAAATCAGCAAATGGCATGGGGTAGGAATGCAGGGTTGCAGGTTGTTTTTTTCTGGTAAGGCTTACTCCCACCTTCCCCTGACTAACTGGCTCCCCTCTAAGATCTCCCCCACCTTACTCTACACACACAAACACCTCACATCAATGGCCACCACAGGACTAGATGTTAGGACTTCAATGCTAACCAAGCCATGACTACGCTCTCCTTCACTCACACTCTCACAAATCAGCAGCTAGCCAGACACAAAGTGTTGTAGTCTGTCAGATCTTGGACTCTTAACTTAAGATAACATACCTCCAAGTGTATCTGCCAAACACATAGAAAGCAGATTGGCACTCAGGAACTGGGTACTTCCAACATGCCTGCTTCAACAGCACAGGTTTTACATCTGTTGTTTCCACTTGCACACTAATGAACACCATCCCTCTTTGTCCTTACAGTGCTAAGTGCAGCAAAGCCATGAATAGTGGCAGAAGGTTGGTGCATGTTTAAACAATGGTGGTGATAAACTCCTCTGGGCTTAGAACACTTAAAATGGATAGCTCTGATTCCCTCTAAAAGGCAGCATGCTGGACATAACAATTCCGACTTTTTTTTAAATTCATGATTGGCCAGGGTTAGCCAGAAGGCTTTGGTGCCTGCAATATCATTAAATAGTATCGTATGTATCATTTGAGAAGGGGAACTCTTATTATTTCATCAAAGTCAGTGCTTCGGCTGGATGACATGGAATCAGTGTACACCTTAATATTGGTGTGTGTTATTTTACAAAGTTCAATTTAGTAGCCCTGATTTACATTCTCAAGAGCCTACAGACCAGAGATGGAGGACTGCCGCTTGTAGAGGTATTCCTGTAGCCTGCCCACAATTTGGTTCTGGTGGCTGAGAGGGAACTACCCATAGTCTGGAATGAGGTTTGGCTTCTAGTTAGGTTGGGTGAAGATGTTCAATTAGGTTCCACAAGAAAATTGGTGGATTCAGGCAAAGTTAACAGAATCTGCCAACGTCACCTGCAGGCCTAATTGGCCATTTGGGATATTTTTTCCACACACCATTAGGTTTTTGAAAAACTAAAATGTGGATGGGAAAAGTGTTTTGAAAATTAAAATTTCGTTTTTCCCTGAAATTGTGTTTGTTGTGTGTTTCGACCCAAATAAACAATGCAGTGAAAAACGAAATTTCTGCAGATCAAAAAAAAAGACAGTAGAATGGAAACCCACCCAGTTGGCAGAGCAGAATTGTTGGTGAATGTCGGCAATTCCATTTCTTCAGTGGTAATTCTTCCCACCCCTGGTTCTAGTAGCCAGAATAATGGCAGACCATGTGTCCTTGCCCGACTGAGGTCTCGGATGAGAAGAGGATTACGTGAATCTATCCTGAGTCTTCCAATTGGGCTCATGCCTAGACTACACCACAAGAGAAGGCTACTCCCATCCTAGGCTTGTTTCAGCATTTCCCTCAGTTCAGGCCCAAACAACTACCGTGCCTAGAAAGGTAGTCATAACAGAGATATCTTCTGTCCTGCACCCACCTTTATGAAGCACATCTATAAGTGATGGTTGGTACCAACAATGGACGGTGATGACAAGTTGGCTGACCTCAAATTATCACAAGCAATATATGATAACAAAAGGACCTTTTTTCCCATCATAGCCATCAATTGAGAACAAGAAATAACATCCACTGCTTCCTTCCATGTACTTGAGAAATCCCGAAGCAGAGTCTGCATTATTTAAGAGTCATAGGCAGAGAGAAATATAGCAACATTTGGTGAAGCATGTGTCCTTTTTAAAGTCGTTTTCACCTTCCTTTTCATGATATCTGCTGGATCTGCATCCGCTGAAGTAACCGCAGAATAACCAGAAGAAAATGGGACAGAGAGAATCAATATTAACTGGCTGGAAAATCTGCTTCAAAACCTTTTAAGGGGTGTAGTTTAATAAGGAATCTGCGGACCACAGTTTTATCTGGTTCCATCCAATCCACATAAATACAGGAGGACTATAAGTCCAGCCTTTGGAGGTGCTTTTGGCTGTTTTATTTTGTGCATACACATTGATAGAGAGCATTGTTGGGTTTCCTGACCCACGTTTGGACTATTATGCTGCAACATTTGGTGCTGTGGGTTTAGAAAATCCAAGATGGCCGAAAAAGGCCACATTGTGCCAGAATCCAGGAAAACCGCGCAGTTTTGGCGCACACCAAAATGTTCCCCTGACCTGCCACCCACCGGTGCGAGCATGATGGGCCAGGAGTGCCATTGGTGAAATGTGTGCCAAAGGAAAAACAGCAGTGCCGGTTAGCTCAGGAAGCGCTTTGAAATCACCTTTGTTTCTCTGAAATGCAAGCTAAAAATGCATATTTTAAACATTGCAAGATATTCAAAAATCTCAATGAACAACAGCAGACATTTGGCAGAAGGTAGACTTGTGTGCATACAAAATCTGGAAAGAGAAAGAGCCCAAAATAATGTTCATAATGAAACTGGCTGAGCTGTGGATGTCAGCAGCTGAAGTGAAATTGGACTTAAAGCCAATAAATCGAAATGTTTAAAATACATGAGTGGCCTACTGTTGAGTGTCACATAGTTTGCAACGGTTAGATGTCATAGTTTTGAACTTAGAATCAGCATTCCAGCTGCATGTGTAAAAATTGTAAGTTTGATTTGGATGAAGAAAAACTGGGAACAAAAGTGACATTTAGCTGAAGCCTGGCTTAAAGAGATTGAATTCTGCCTGGCAACTACCCCCAACAGGAGTTGAAACTTGCTCAGCCACTCTTCCGAGGCCTGGCCTGCATTCTCCTGCCCTCACCAAAGGGAGATGACACATCTCTGATTGGATTAGGGGAGGAGCAGCTGGGGACTGCAGGAAACTAAACAATGAGCCTTCCTTGGCTCAGGCAAATGTTAAATTAGGGGGGGTCGTAAATGGCTTCCTCTTGAGAGAAACTGGGACGGGCAGTGCCTCTGTGAGCAACTTGAGTTGGAGGAAGTGGACAAACCAGAAATTCCACCATGTGCTTTGGGAAACCACACCCCTCTAGGCCAGAGCATAATTTTAAAAAGATGGATAAATCATAGTACGGACTTGTCAAAATTATATAATTAATATCATTATTCCTGTGATTTTTCTGTGCACATTTTAAGAGGTGTTAGAACTCTGTACCATGTTCTGAGGCAAAACCCCCTGAATTATGGAGATTGCAGACACGGGGTTCATGCTAGAAAAATGAAAATTTACTGGAATATGTGTAGAAAGGCGGTGTACATCTGTGTCATTTTTGGTAAAAATCCAATATTGGTAAACCAACCAAAAAGCGCAAAATGTTGTAATTTCTTAATCCAAGCTCTTAGAAACATCAGAGTTGGAACAGAAACTACATTATGTGATATATGATGTGTATATGTAATGTCAACCACTTGTGTATCTGGGAAATGTGTTTAGTTATGAAAATGATGTTTTAAGGTAAAAGCAAAGGGGAGTGTTCTTTCTGTATGCCATAAAGATGACACCTGATGACTCACTGCTCCCTTCTCAAATCAGGTCAAAGAGAAATCCTTGACCTATCAAATCGTGAGTGGGTTGGGCATAGAAAGTTAGCCTTCACACCCACTTCCCAAAACACATAAAAGGAGACTGTGCAGGACAGGTAGGGACATTCATTTTCCAACCTTCAACTGAATTCCTGCGCAGCACTCTGACGGAGAACTTCACTCCAGAACTTAAAGCAGAGAGGCCTGGACCACCAGGTAATCCTTTTTCAGCAGACCTTCAGAATCCAGCAATCCAACCAAACTATTCTACAGCCGGGCGAACTGTTGGATTCTTTGCCAAGAACTTTTGCCAGAACCGGTAGCAGACCCAGAAAGCAGTGCTGTATCCAGAGAGACCAGACCAGATCGCTGTGAGCAGAACCAGAGATCCAGACCAGACCAGCAGAGCAGAGCTGACCCAGATAGCTGTGACTGCAGAACCAACCGCCTGGAGTCCAGTCCCAACCTGACCAGACCCTAATGGCCTATTTCAAATTCAGTGTGAGTATTCAGCCAGAACTGTGAAAAACCAATCTCTTAGCTTAAAATAATCTGATTCAAAACATTTGAACCTGTCCCGAACTGCATCATAGAATCGTGTGTCCCTTATCCGATTTTAAACCTGTAAAAGTGTCATTTGCCATTTTGAATCATTATTTCATTTCTGAAAAACGACCTTCATAAAACCGTCTGTATCTCTTGAACCGTTTGTGCTAGGAACTTTCATTTGGAAGCTAAGATTCCCAGCTTTCCAACAAGCTCTAAACCGACTTTCTATTCATTATACTTTTTCCGTAATCACGCTCGACGCACTCGGAAAAAGTGCAGCGATTTGCGATTTGGCTCAAATTTCTTCACTTGTCAAAATAGCAGCTTCTTGCTTTCCTTTGCTGACATTCGTTTGCAACCTGACAATCGTTCATAGAGCATTGCTAAAGTGATCCTGAACTAATTTAAAGTAGCTATCACCCACCCTGAATCTCTTAAAGGTAATCAAAATAATTTTTAGCATATTTTTCCCTTCTTTGCATACCACATTTAAAAGGATTTTGCCTGTGTTTTCAAATCATCCCTGTGATCTAAGCTTGCTAAGGGGGAACTGAACTACATTTGATTGTATTCCTGAGAACTGTGTGCTCTTCCTTCCATCTTCTACTGCATAGCGGGGGAGTGAATTGCCACCAGGGGAAAAGTGAACATATTATCTCTTGTGAAACCCTACCAGTTATTTCTGTACTGCATTTTTTCCATCATTGTTTTTCCTTGAAACCATAAAAGCATTCTCAGTTACCTTTTCCTCCCTATACTAACTCTTAAGTAATTAAATCAGTGTGCTAGTGTAACATCACCCAGTGTTGATCACTGTCATATTCTTAAGTGTGACATCAAATATTAATTTATTATAAAAGTGTAATATATATATATTGTTTAATTTTTCCAATAAATCTTTTAAAATGCAAAACAAACCTACTTCTTGGCTCAGTGAGGTCAGGGGGATTCAAAGAGAGGGGCGTTATATTAGAGTTTATCATCCAGAGTATAACTTGTCATAAAAATATATAAATAAGGGCTTCCCTTGGGCGTCCCAGACGAGGCACTGACTTAGTGGGATTGCTGAATTGAAGTCATTTAACAGCATCTATTTCTGTATTTCTAGGTTATGACATACTTATTCCAAAACGTCAGTCAACATTTCTCTTTAGACATACTTATTACAATACTGCAAAGAATCCTCTTTTTGTTTCCGCATATTAGTCTCCAACCCTTCACAAGCACCTGTTTCCTGGAGGAAAGCTTGCCATTCAGTGCAGGTGGCTGTTAAGCCAAGATTATGGGGGTCATTACGAGTAGGGCGGTAAGGGATACCAGGCACCGGTAAGGAGACCGGTGCTGGTAATCCCTTACCGCCCTGCTCCGAGGTCCCTTAGCGGGTCCCACCAGGAACGGCTGGTCTGACCAGCTGTTCTGGACGGAACCCGTTAAGGGACCAGGGCGCTAATAACAGGCTTGCAAGTCACAAGTCCGTTATTAGCGCTCTCCCCATTCCCATTGAGCCCTATGGGGGCTCAAATGGGAATGGGGAATGGTTGGTGCAATGCAGACTTACTGGTCCCGCCAGGGTAAGTCCCCATTGCACCACACCGGACTCGGTCCCGTTATTGGAGGCAGTCATGGCGCAAATAGCTCCATGTCTACCGCCAATCTCGTAATGATCCCCTATGTCCACTGTGGCCTCGGTCCTGGCCAGAATACTATCGCATTGGAGTTCAGGCACAGGCGCTGGGTCGGGAGCAGAACCATTCCCACACTTACGTTTGTGTTTTTTGTGTATATCAGGAGACCTGGAGAACTCCTCTCTTGCGAAGCTGGAGGTGGACATTGGTGGAATGCTGGTAACGATTAATCCAGCGGCCAGCAGAATAAAATGAAACAATAAAAAGATGGCCCTATTAAATCATGAACTTGTAAAAACCTTTGAGTACATTTCCTTAGAATGGAAGCAGAATACCTTTTTGGTTGATAGGTTCTATCCTTTCTTAGCTAAACTCATTGATGGTGTTTTCTTTGCCCTAAACCTGGGCCCGCATGAATATCTCTTAGCACCATCCTCATGCATTTGATCCTCAGGTATGGGAGAGATAAAACGTTTAAAAACTGAAATTAGAGATATAAACAAGTTGAAACTTCCCACTCCATCCCACAATCTGAAAATTGCCTAAGTGAAGCTCAGCTTCAAAAAATCGGGTTAAAAATCATAGGGCTCAAAGGTTACAAAGGGAAGGTGAATTGATGATTGAACGATTAAGAACTAAAGATGTCTCTAACTTCTGGACACTAATTAATGCAGGGGTTGCCCCCAGGTTGCTCTCCAAACTAATCTTATATTTGAGGCAACCTAGGTGGATCACTTTGTATCAATTTATACCAGTGATGATGGCATTTTGACTTAAAATCATGTGCAACAAGGGGAATTAGGTACTTATTGAAAATAGACGTTGGGGCAGTGGAGATATGAATTTGCAAAGTCAATTGATCTAGGGCAGGGGCCCCAAACAGACTTACAAATCTTCTGTTTGAGGCAGATATAGGTAATTGTGATTCAGTACTCGGTATCCTTTTTTATATGTTTACATTTTTTTATTTAAGTTTACATATAACAGTAGAGCATTAGAGCAAAAGCTAATAAGGATTACAGCAATGTGATGTCAAGAACACAATAAAGACAATGTTTACAGCACATTTGAAAGTAACACACTAATATAGATGTATAGCTAATATAATAACAACAAGAGAGTTCAATAAATGTAATAATATTGTAAATATTTAAGATGAACGCTCAATGCAGTATACTCCATAGAAGGGAAGAGAATACATTACTACTGGACTCAAAGGGAGACAATGATGGAGACAGACAAGACACAAAAGACATATTAATAATACTTGGTCATGGATCAACAGCATTAAAAGGACATGATATTTATTTTCCATTACTGCACGTTTGAAATAGGTGTAAAGGAGAGGCAAATCATGTACCGTGTGTAGACATATTATGATGGTCCACATAGTTGATGAAAGTAGTCCATTTGAAGTTGTACTTGTGTATCGAGCCAGAATAGGTAGCCATGCAATGTTCAATCCTCTGTGTCTAGCAAATGTTGTTCCACCAGCATTTAATAGTAATATCTTGGAAGAGTTTCCAGTTGGCAGTAATGAGTTTGATTACGATGGCAATATAGAGATCATACAAGACCAAGGAGGAGTGTAGTTTAGCCAGACCTGTTGTAATGCTCCCCAAGAAGACATTGGTGAAGGAAAGGGGGATATCCAGTTTTAAAATAGATTTTAGATATTTCCACACCTGTTGCTAGAACTTATACATAAAAGCACAATCAAAGAACATATGTTTATAATGATAATGATGTATTATTTATATAGTGCATTTATCCAAAGCGCTTTACAGAGCACATATTTACATACAATATCACCCAACTGAAATTGGTACTAATTTATCGACCTTGAAGGATGAAAGGCTGAGTTGGCCTTGCCGGGATTTGAACCTGCGACCTGCAGATCACGCTCAGATCACAGCAGTGAGCACTCAACCCGCTGAGCTGTCTCACCGGTTGCCAGGGCTGCTTCGACATGACCAACATTTATCTGATCCATTCCTGGATTTCATCAATTTTAAGGGGCTTTTAAAGGCTCTGTGTATGAAGAAAAAACGATTTTTGTGTGATGTTGGTAGAGGTGGAGACACACCTGATCTTAGCCCAGAGTAGCGTCCATATATCATTGTCAAATATAAGACCACAATCAGTCTCCTATTGCGATTAAGCCAGCCATCTGATGGAAGAGGATTTATCAGTGATCATAGTTTGTAAAGTTTGGCGGCTTTAATATCGGTAGACATGGCTAGAAGCAGTAGTCTAGAGACATCAGTTGTAAGTATATTGTTAGCATATGTCTGAAGTCCATCCAGAAGGGTGTTTACTAAATTATTGTAGAAAGTAAAGTCTAATATGGGCAGGGAGAAGGGGCTTCTAAGATTATGAAAGGAAGTAAGAGTGTTCCTTTGGACAATTTGTTGTATGAATATGGTACCTTTGTTTAGCCCGGATTTGCGACATAAAACTCTTCCATTGATATTGATTGATATGTTATGCCACAAATAGGCGAGAGCTCTCAGGAGGGGGATTTGTTTAATTGGACGAGAAACGTTCTAAGTGCAGATATAGAGGCTTTGACTGGGTCAGAAAGGGAAGCATAGGAGTGGTCAAATATATTACAGGGGGATACAAGTTGTTTCTCAAGAACACACCAGTATGGGATGTCAGGAGATTCAGACGAAGCAAACCAACATTTTGTTTGTTTAAGCAGGAAAGCATTCTAATAGTTTTTTTTAAAAGAAAGATAGCGAGGAGACCTCATGGTAGTCAGTTCTTTGAGTCTGTTAAGTAGGGTGTCCGTGTTAAGTTTGATGGTGCTGCATACCGTAGAGGCAAAATGTAAGCCCAAATATTTGAAGGAGTTATCACACCATGTAAAACCAAAAACATCTAATTCATGTTTAAAACAGAATGAAATGAGTGGTAAAAGCTCTGATTTATCTTTATTAAGTTTATACCCTGATACAGACAAGAGGAGGATATCATCAGCCTTTACAGCTATTCTTGTTTCAAAATAGCCACATGAGATGCCAAAGATGTTAACATCAGATCTGATGTATTTTATTAGAGGTTCTAGGGACAATACATATACGATTGGTAACAAGGGGAATCCTTGTCTAGTACCCCTCCGAAAGAGAAAAAAAAGGATGAAGATAGACCATTAGTACAGATTGAAGATTTGGGGTACAAGTATAGGAGATTGGCCAGGGATGTAAAGCCATTGCCACACCCATGCCAGCACAGGGTTTGAAACATATACTCCCAGTTGACCCGATCAAAGGTTTCCAAGCATCCAATGCAACAGCAGTGTACCCCAGTTTATCATTCTTGTCCTTTGAGACAAGATGGACAGCGTCTAATAGGAGCATAGCATTGTACAATATATTCCTGATCTTGACATAGCCCACTTTGTCTGACTTAATTAACTTGGGAAGGCAAGATTAAATTCTGTTAGCTAGTAGTTTGGCAAATATCTTGCTATCAACATGGATGAGGGAGATATGTCTATTATTATTGGGGAGTTCTGGGTCTTTATCAGCTTTAGGGAATAGAATAAGTAACTCCTAGGAAAAGGATCCAGACAATAATCCCCTGTAAGTACAGAAGGAGTATAAAATCCTAAGTCTTGAAGTTAAGGGGCCAGAGAACTGATTGAAAAACTCAGTTGATGATCCATCTGGGCCTGTAGCCTGGCATTTACGTAGCCCTTGTATGGCAAGTTAAATTTCCTGGGTGGTGATGTTTCCTTCCAAGAAACTGAGATCTGAAGAGGGGTAAGAGCGTCTTCTGATGTTATCAAAGAAGGATTTAAGACTAGCTTCCGGAACAGTAGTCTCAGGGGTATATAGATTGCTATAAAAGTTCTTGAAGGCATTCAAGATCCTGGAAGGGTCCGTTATAATGGAGCCAGAGGAATCTTTAATATTAGAAATAAATGTTCTTTCATTTTTGGCTTTAAGATAGGAAGCCAGGGATTTGCTGGCTTCTTTAGATGTTTGATATATCTTGGATTTGTATTTTAAAATGGCACCTGAGGCTTGATCAGTATATTTCTTATTCATTTGGAATTGCAGTGACAACGTATTATGAAGTTCCAGATCTGACAGCGATTGATAGTATTGCTTCTCATGGAAAGAGAGCTGATGGTAGCGGGGATCAAGGTCCTTTTTTAATTTCTTCGTTTGTAAACTAGAATATGAGATGATATGACCACTTAGGGCAGCTTTAAATGCTTCATAATTAGTGACTCCTGCAGTAGCTCTATCTAAATTTTCAGAAAAGAAACATTGTTGAAAGGAGTCGAAGGACGAGATACATTTTTCATCATGAAGTAAACTATTATTACATTTCCATCTTGAAGATGGTTTCTTAATATCAGAAAGATCGAAGATGGTAATGACAGGGGCATGATCTGAAATGATGATGTTTGAAATGGTAGAGTCAATAATAGTGCTAGTGAGAAATTTAGGTGCTGATTCATGGAATTTGTGCACCAGAAAACAGGGATTTGAGCGCCATTCTGCATGCAAATCCCCATTTGTTAAACAGGGATTTGCGGGCAGAATGGTGCATAAATCCCCATTTTTCGGCGCACAATAGTTGTGAGGATATAATCAAGGCGGGAGAGAGTGTTGTGGGGATGAGAATGGAACGTGTATTCCAAGTCCACTGGGTGGGCGAGTCTACATGTGTCGAGGAGCCTCGCTTTCCTCAGGCAATGGGTAAAAGCTTTGTGGGACTTGGAACTTCTGAAAATACATTTGGGTTTCCTGTCCAGATAAAGATCTAAGACATTGTTGGGAAAGGAATGTATTTGAGAAATGTGATTTAAGAATAATTTGTTTAATGGAATTCCAGAATTCAGGGTCAGGTAATGTAGGACCATAGATGTTCATTATAGTAACAATGTCAGAACCCATAAGCTGTTTGACCCAGTCCCATCTTCCATTGGTATCCACATCTTGGCTAAAGATCTTGTATGATAACCTTTGACTGATTAGTATGGAAACCCCATTGCTTTTGCCAGCCGCTGGACTGGCTGTAATATCCTTGACGCGGAGGGATTTTAGTTTCATGGCTTCAGTGAGAGAGAGATGGGTTTCTTGAATAAAAGCCACCGATGGATGCAGTTCTTTGAGATGGGAAATAACTTTATACCTTTTGATAGGACTGTTACAACCCTTAATGTTCCAAGTTACACATTTAAAAACCATTGTACCTGTAAGGTAAAGCAGATATGAACAGTATTCAAATACCTAAAAAGGGCTATGTCATATAATACTGCAAGCATATATGGAAACTCTATCACAATTCGTAAGAACTATTGATGCGGAAAGCATGTCCATGAGAACAAGGGCGAATATGAGGCGATGGAACAGTGGGAGAGAAGGGAGGGAAGGGGAAGCATGACCAGATTCTATGGACTAAAAAGTGGAGAAATAGAAAGTGATAGAACAAGGTATAGAAGAACATTGAACAATTGAAAATCAAAGAGAGTCAAGCTAAAGCTAGGAGAAAAACAGAAAAACGAAGCAAGAGCAGATGACACCAGCTGGGCTCAAAAAGGAAGATAAAACCAGCCTGGGAGAAAGAGGGGTACCAAAACAGCACCCATCCCATCATTACTGCCAAAAATGTAAGACTGTAATGCGCTGAGTAAGTGAGGTATTCTCATATATGAGGCAAAGAGTCAGGAGCCTGAAGCAACACAGTTGGAGGGGAGAAGGGTATCCATGTTCTCACTCTTGAGGAAGCAACTACAAGTTTTAAGATCAGCAGGATCATCAAAGATCGATGTTCGGCCTTCATATGTCACCTTAAAAGAACATTATATAAGCCATAACTGACATTAAGTTGTTTCAGGGCAGGACAATAAGAAAGAAATTCCTTTCTATGATGGGCGTTTTTCTTTGCTACATCTTGGGAAATGTGAATCTTGCAGCCCTGCCAAACAAGGGTATTCTTCTCTTTAGCCTTGGTGATGAGGAGCAACAGTTCAGTGTACTCCAATAAGTAGAAAATCAAAGTACGCAGAGGAGATTGTGACATCTGGGAGCTTCTCATGGGGCTGATGCGATGAGCGCGGTAAACGTTAAGGGTGATTTCCTTAGGAATGTGGAACAAGGCCTAAAGCATGTTTTGCAAGAAGAGTATGGAATCATTTCCCTCACACCCCTCCGGTAAGCCAGAGATGCATAGGTTATTGTGCCGACTTCTGTTCTCTAACTCCTCGTTGCGTTTTTGGAGGCCCTTCACCGCGTTTTCCAACTGCGTAATCTTAGTGAGACTGTTCAGAGAGGGGAGGAAGTTACTGATGGGCCCATAGGTTAGTACTCACCCTCCTGAGCTTGTAAGACAAGATAGCTGCACCATGTGAGGACAGGGGGTGCAGGATTTACATACTCCAGCACAACTCAATAATGAGGACTCAGTAAGTTGGCAAAGGGAAGTCCATTTAATGGCAAGTACATACAACAGGGAAAACAAATGGAAATCAGCAGCGTTGCGATCACCTCTCTCGCCCCGACTTCCCCGAACTTCAGTTGAGCAGCCACTTTTATGCATAAAACTTGTCATCATTGACGTCTAACTTTACAAAAACATCATGCAATATGCTGATGCTGCGGAGCCTGATTCTTGCGAGTTGATGCTCTCCTCCCCTTCTCTGGTTGACCTCGATTTCCTAGGCATGAGCCGCTCTTTGTTGAGTTTCGATTCCGCTCCTTCTCTTGCCTTTGGTGGGTTTCGAAAAAACTTGGCCTGTCAGGCCTCTAGCCGCCTGGGTAAATTTCTTCTTTTACAAAATGGAGTTGCACTTGTATAATGTGCTTATCGAGGTAGATATATAGTCGGCGCATGCCGCTTCTATTATTCTACTAAGCATTGCAAGCAGTATTGGTTTCTTAGCATCTTGCGTTTCAAGCCTATTTACACATGTTTAACAGGACGGTTGCTTCCATCTTGTCTCGCAGCACCGTTTCCTTACGTTTTAACATTCACTCTTCTCTGTGTCCATTACATTTATTTTCATAGCTACTCGCACGGGCGTGCTTGTCTTCGATAGCCACTTTTGTTCATTTGCGAGTCTGTTCAGGCACTTATGTCATTTCTACTGGCCTTCCATTAAGGCTTTTGGGGTCTCTTCGTGGACTGCATGATGGGACTCCTCATTTCATATCAGCGGCTGGTATGGCTGTCTGATAGGGTACCGCTCTGCTCAGGGTTGTCTTGTTCTGGGCACTTCAACAGGCACGGATCTCCTAATGTATAGTGGGCAGAGTCCCAGTGCGGCTCTCTGTTGGATCGTTTTCTCTTCATACGTCACGCCCCTTGGCGGGTACCTTTCTGACAGATCGAACTGAGGGGTATGGGTGCAGGTCATGTCTGGGACCTCCTCTACAAGACATCTTCGTCAGAGCTGATTCTACTTTGCATTTCACTCATTCTGTTGTCAAAGACTTTTTGATCTTTCGTGAAGCTGCTGTCATTTCTGGTTGGTGGTTTCAATGAAAGGTTTGTGTGAGATAACCTCTTGCAGAATAGCTTCAAAGACAAGGTCGGTGGAGAGTAGTGGTGGAGGCAAATCGCTTTTAAGTTTTTTAAGTATGGCTGAAGGAGATTGCAATTCCATAGACGCTGTTAAAGATTTTTGGATATTTTTGACTGAGGACATGCTGCGGAATTGTTATGAAGGTCAGACAGCGAATGATAGCAATTTCCAGATGGAAGCATCAGGTTAGACTAGATATGTAGAGGTTTCTAAAAATGGAAATAAAAAGTTACCAGAATGTTGCAAATTTTCCTTTATAGGGAATTCATGAATTTTCTTTGCTTTCAGCATTTGTATTAAGTGGCGCTGATTGTGAGCGAAGAAGCCTGAGCAGGCCCTATCCTGCAGGTTACGTTGCAGATGTCGCCAGAGGTCTACATGTGAGAGGCATATTGACACGATGGTCTAATCATCCATCTTCTTCAGCGCCAAGCCACGCCCCCTTCTGTATCCTTTTTAACAATGTGATAGAGTCTGGAAGATACCCCGCCTCTTTGTCGATCTTCTTTCTGGTTCTGATTCATAGCAAGGGTTTGAGAGCTGACCCTAAGAACTAACAGTAAATCATGGTGATGGACACAGACACAAATATGTTTGCCTCTGTTATTCTTCATCACCTTCAAGCATGGGCCCTTAGTGTAGGTCAACTGAAAAGGTTTCAAACGGCTTTCCAAAACACAAGGGCACTGTTCTGAATGGCTATTTTGTGAAATACCTGAAAGATCTTTCTTGGTCTAAGAAATACGAGCAGATTTTGGTGGTGTCCCTCGACCTTTAATAGGATTTTGATTTGGTTGGCCACACTCCAAGCTACATTCTTGCAGCATTTTGGACTGCCTTTTAAAGATTCTCGAGGGCCTCCATGTCAATTCAAACATACAGGTGCATTTAAACCTCTCTAGGAAAATCCCTACAACTTCTGGGCTAAGATAATGATGCATTCTTGCACCTTGTCTTTTTTATTTTCTATATGTCTGATGTTGACGAGTACTTAACTAAGGATTCATTTGTACCCCCATATTGGGGGACAGTAGGTTCATGCTAACTGCTTAAGCGGATGATTTTCTACTGTTGGATTGTACACCTCTGTGCCTGCAAAAAATAACTCTTTCTCTAAGTACGCTGAAGAAAAGGTCCTTAAGGTTAACCCAACTAAAACCAAGGTGATGTACTTTTCCACTTCTTGCAAAACATGGAAATACACCTAATTTATGAACAAAGTAAAGTTGCAGGAGTTGTAGGAGTATGTTCTATCTAGGATTCCCATCTTGGACACACTAAATTGTTCACTTCTTTGGGATTTTTTTAAAAACAAGGTGGTCTTCCTTACAGGCCAAATGCTCACAATAGTTTCCAAATATTGGAGATGCTCTGTCCAACCCGCAAAAGGTTTATGAAGGGAAAGTTGTACATAAGCTGTTGTATGGGGGGGAAGTGCTCCATATCAGAGTCCTGGAGAAATGTTCTCTTCTCGAGGCCATAATCTGGCGGAAAGTTCTGCGCCTCCCGGTTTGTGTCCCCATTTTAATAATTAGATACAAATTAGGCCTAAAATCCCTTAAGGTCCATTCAGAATGGAATATTTTGTCTTTGTATCGTAACTTATAAGAACCACTGCGGTACCCATTGTATGCACATCTTCACAAGGTCATGATTAATAAGAGGGAAAATTGCATTAACACCCTGGTGATCCATTGTAACAATCTACTTTCAGAATTGGGGTTGTATGAGTCTGATCTTATTGGAAATCTGTGTTATCTTAAACAACAGCTGTACAAGAAAGATTGGGTCCATACAGTTGATAACATACACAACTATCATTCCCTTGCCCATTTTTTTACAGACCATACGTAGATATGGATAGTTACTGCGTATTTGAACCTTTACCCCAATAAACAACTTTCTTAGAATCAGATTAAAAATCCATCCTACAGGAGAAATATGTGCATGCTGGCATAAAATACCAAAGGAACAGACGTTTTGTAGGTTCTGTGGGGACTTCAATATGTAAGAAATCTTACAGCACCTGTTATTATACTGTAAGTCCTTTATTCCATCATGCATCCTTTGGTTGTAATTGCCATTGTGGGTTTTATAAGCAGTTTAAAATTGGATTGCACTATGCAATATGTGGGTTTTAAGAGTTAGAACCGTTGAAACTCTTTTGTTGTTGTTTTCTGATTTTTCTTTAAGGGGCATTTTGAGAAAAGATTATTTTGCGATTCATTCTTTATAATGATCTATTTACTCTGAATAATTATTTAATTGTTCTGATATTTAGTTATGTATTGTTTGCTTGTTAGGTGCTTTTACAGCAGATTAATTATGTTTCGAAGCTCCATCAGGGCAACCCAGGGTGGAAATGGGATTGAAGTACATTAAAAAACACAAATATATCTACAGTGCGGGAAGGAACGGATGGACCTACTATGCCTTGTGAGTATTCAGAACATGCAAGTGCAGCAAGTAAGAGGGCAGTGGAGTAGGTGCTGGGGTATCCTGCTCATGGGTGAGCCACAGATGAAGTGCAAGGTATGGTAAGTGCTATACGGCCTGGAGTCTCATTGGGTGGAAAAGTGCAAGTCTCCAGGGCGGAGGGTGTGCCGAGGCAAATGCTGAAGGTAGACACAAGCTGGGAGATTGGGTGTTAGTGGTCAGGGGCCCAGAGGACGCATAAGGGTCCAAGACACCAATCACAGCAACTGTGAGATTAGCAGAGGAGGGAAGAAGGAAAGGAGGAGGAAAAGAGGAAAGTCTTGAGGTGCTTTTGGAATTTAAGAAGGTCCTGCTCAAGACATAGAGGAAGGGGGAGGCTGTTCCAAAAGGAGGGAACCAGCTGAGGAAATCAAACAACCTCCTGCTCCCTTTGTAGCAAAATGCTTTACACACACTAAGTTGGTGCCAGAGGAACGTAGAGGTCTAGGAGGAAAGTATTTTATTTTAATTTTAATTTTATTTTGAAACATCTTTGTTTTTGTCCACTTATTTTGTCTATCTTCCGATATTATCCTGTCATAATTGTCATTACTTGTACTGCAAAAGGTTGAATGTATTTTCAACCATATGCAAATGATAAAAAAAAGGCAAAAGCAAATATCTGGAAGTAGTGGGGGCAGGTGGGGTTTATACAGGCCTGCCCTGGAATAGGCCAGGCTAAGGCGGTAAACACTGGGCTAAGGCGGTAAACATCATGCAGAAAGAGGTTCATTGAAAAAAAGCTTGATAAAAAATGGTCTGCCAGGACCAGCAGTCTTCAGTTGTATCTGACACAGATGAGGAGGATTGCATGAGGAGGTAATAGCAAGTACAGGCTTCACATGCAGGCTATTATAGTACTAGTACCGTTTATTTATTTATTGGTTGATTGTTTGCTTGTTAGACGCTTATACAATAAGAATATACTATTTCAAAGCACCCACAGGGCAGGGAAGGAAATACAGTTGCAACGCAATATTAAGAGCAGAGCGGTAAGAGGGTAGAGATGAACCTGCTATGCCTTGTGAGTATTCCGAACGTGCAAGTGCAGAAAGTAAGAAGGACGAGGGGGTAAGTGCTGGGCAGTCCAAGCAAGAGGTGAGACATGGACAAAGTGCTGAGAATGTTTGCGTGCTACACGGCCTAGGTCACAGGAGTTGTAAGTGCAAGTCTCTACTTTTGTCTCTAATAATTCCATCCTTCTACGTTTTCAGTCGGGGTTCCACCCTTTTCATTCTACTGAAACAGCTCTTCTATCTGTTCTACATTCTTGACTGTCAGCACGTTACTCTATGCATTAATCTCTTTTTCTTTTCTAGACTTATATGCACTTTCGACACTGTTGATCACCCACTTTTACTGGTTTCTCTTTCCTCTTTTGGTTTCACTGGGTTTGTTCTCTCTTGGTTTAGGTCGTACCTGTCCTATAGGACATTTTCGGTTTCTTGGGCAGGGACATTGTCTGACATGCTCCTGCTCTTCCACGGTGTCCCACAAGGTTCGGTCCTTGGCCCTTTTCTTTTCACTATTTATACCTCCCCACTGGCTGAAGTTATTTCTTCCTTTGGTCTATCCCGTCACTTCTATGCTGACAATACTCAGCTGTTTGTGTCTTTCTCATCCTTTGCTCTTGAAGTCCACAATAAACTCTCAACCTGTCTATTGGCCATCAAATCTTGGATGTCGGCTCACTTCTTGGTACTTAACGCTGCCAAAACTGAGGTACTTTTCTTTCCTGCTAACACTACTCTGTCTCTTCTCCTCTCTCTTTTGTTTCATTTCCTCCATCCCAGCTTCGCATTTCTTGCAAGGCTCTCAATCTGGGACTCTATTTAGATACTGACCTATCCTTTAACCACCACATTTCTTTATACTCATGTCTCTGTCGCTATCACACATATAATATTCAGAAAGCCTGTTCTTTCTTGGCTTTTGATGCTTCTAAACTCTTGATATCTGCCCTGATTTATTTCTGACTACTCTGCTGTTCCACTGCTCTCTTTGGACTTCTTCTTACCTGTCTTGCTACACTGAAATCTGTTTTAAATGCTTCTATCTGTCTACTTTTTCTTCTTGCTTCTTCTCTCTCTACTCTTGGCTGCTCTCGTTACAGTACAGGCTTAAATGTAACGTTCTGTGTCTTGTCTACAAATCTCTTCAAGGTATTGCACCTGATTGTCTTTCTATTTTGGTTTAATTGTATACCCCTTTTCGCTCTCTTCATTCCTGTTCTTCTTGTCCCTCATCCTGCATGTCTGGCTCCTCTGCATTGGAATGCTCTCCCTCTTTCCCTTCACTCTATCCCTGTCTATTACTTTATTTCGTGACTCCTTGAAGTCTTATCTATTTCACTGTGGTTAACATGACAGACAGCTTTTGTTAATTTTCACATGTAGCGTACTGTTTGTATGCCCTCATGTACAGCACATTGGCTTAAAGCGCTATATAAAACCCAAATAAAATACAAAATACAGGCTGAAACTTACCAGAAATGTAAATTATGAGGTTGTTGCTTTCAGGTTGGTCCACACCTTTCACTTGTGTAATAATGGGCCATGGCAATGTGATGCATTGTCCATTTCCTCCATCTTCTGCACAACCATTTCCTGTTAGGAGCGTTTCAATGGATAAATCACAGCACTGCTAGAGCGATGCAGAAGTATGCCTTACCGCAAGGAACATTGTACAAAAGGACAAAAACAACAATGTGTACGGTTTTCATTGTGAACAGGAAGTCAAATTGTATGTAGATTTATTTTGAAACATTGTATTCTGTATGAAAGTTTTATGTTACTATCTAACAAAACACTTGGTCCACTTAGACATCATACAAAAGTATGTTGTATTGGATTTCTGTGGACAATAAATATTGCAAGAATTACAACGTTGTCTCTAAACATACCCTTACCAGGGAATGCAGTAAAGTGCTCGCATGTCACAATAATCAGTTTTATTTTTGTTCTAAATTCGCGGTTTAGACAGAAAATTCCCTAAATGCAAACACTGAGATGTATGGACTCGTATTATAATGAAATGTAACAAACTGCTTTATATGAAAATACTGAGGTGACACCTTCATGTTAAGGTACTTTAATCACAAGTCAGCTGTTTAAATATGTTGTGTCTTCTTAAGCCACTTGGTCAACCAGAACGGTTATAAGCGAGAGAGGAAGCAGGCAGGAATAGGTTCTCACGGGCAATTAAACCACCTATCAGAACAGAAAGGCAGATGGAGGGCAGTGTGTTGGGTGTCTGCTCTGAATATTAACATTTCTTGGTCTGTGTCGCTGAAGAACGATTTAAATTCTCTGTCTGTTTTAAGCAGAGCCTTGGGGGAATATATCCGTGTCAATTCTGACTGCACGGATTAAAACGTAAAGGCTTCAGAGGAATGCTACAGCCGCTGAATACAATTATTAAATCCTAGAGCTGGGTTCACATTCTTCGAAATAACGAAGCTGCTGGGTCCATAGAGTTCTCCTCTATATTACTGTGTGATGAAATAGGGGACGCAATTAGTAGACCAGTACCCTACTCACAACGTTCTCCTTACATGTATTCCTGTCAAAGCTATTGCACCGAATATATGAACGGATATCCATCCCCTTCACTAAAACGTGCAAAACATATGTGAATAGAGCACTCCTCTGCTAAGAAAAATGCTCAAAATATAATAATGAATGACTCATTCTCTAAATATGTGTGTCTGTGTGTTTGTCCTAAATACGCTAAGTTTGTGGGTTGGTGTATATGTTTCAGGGCATGTTACAGGAGGAAATATCAATGCAGAAAAATAATACACTTGCAGCATGAACGAGTATTCGACCAAAGAATGAAAGGTGAAAAGATTGCCTTCCATTAAGTGGTGACAGATCCCCACTTTATGAAAGTCCCATGATTCACAGAAGCAACTTGACTTCTTGAGGATAGAAGCCGCTAATGCCACAAACGGCACACAGCAGCCCCTCCACGCACATCTAAATGTGCACTGACTCCCTTCGCCCACTGTGACGAATTGCCTTCAGGCTTTTCTGATTTGTATTAACTAATTAAATGATGCAGGTAATTCCAACCAGGTCCCCCTTTCCCAAAGCTAATATCAAAAGCATAGTGTACACCTCTCTCCTGCTGGATCATTATCCTGATTTGCAGGGCCTACTCTCTACCGGCACAGAGCAGCTTCAGAGGTAACATGCACTCTCTTGACCGCTGCAGTGTCAGCCAACATCACTACAGCGCTGGGGAGGCATTTAATATATGCACCCCAGTTACAAAACTACATATTTGTGAGGATGCTTTCCTGGGGGCATGCTAAAGTGCATGTTTAAGCCATACCTTAGTTTATGGTATGGTGGCCCGCATTTCCCATGTTTATCCAAGCTGCATCAACTTGATATCACACGTGTCAGCCCTGTGAGCACAGTTTAGCTGTGGAAGGACTGTGTGTATTTCCTCCAGCCAGGCTGTCCTTGCTGCAGCTAGCAGGACTGCAGAACCGGGGATTGTCTCAGTGTGTTCCATTGTGAGGGCTGGAAACACCCTCCCCGGAGGGACAGACACTCCACAAGAAGCTGTTCTGTAAACAGGAATCAAATGGCACACCATTTACAAAAGTAGTAGCCTACCGTTAGGGTGCTGCATACCAAAGATGCCTTTGAATCTATTGAGAAGTAAAGGGCTGGGATTAGGGTAGACAGAGGGAGTCCTTGACAGCTGGAGGAAGGATCCACCATCTTCTTTCTCCTTGCCTCGACCATTCCTTCCCATCCCTTCCAGTACCTGTAGCACAAATCACGTGGGTGTGATGTCAGAAGGTAAAATACACTTTTTCCAATTATAGGGATTGGACCACAAAAGCAGGCTAGCTTTAGTCCAACAACCTTTGGGCTTTTGCCTTCAAATTAAGGGGTCTCTCACTTCTTATTTGAATCATTTCTGTACTTTTAACTTTCAAGAAAACTTTGAACCGGTTGGGAGAGCAGTCATTTGCAAAGTCGTGCAAAGGCAGATGCAAGTTCTGTCCCATAATTATCCCGAGGGACCATTGGGGAGGAATCTGCTGCTAGATGAAGAGCTGCATCTCTGCCAGCCACATTGTTGCACAGGACCTCACTGTGCAGAAGGACACCTGAAGGTGTGTGACAGCCTCCCTCGTGTTTGCAGTTGAGACCCTGGAGTGGGACTTACGGTGCCTGAGAACCAGGACAGCCAAGATTCCTGTGATTTTACTGTCGAACCGCATTTTGAACCAAGAGGATCCCGCTTGGAGCTGTCTTAAATGCTATACGACATTCAAACTACAGTTTTAGCCATTTGAGCCAGTTTGCTGCCACACCGTGCCAGCCATAGCACATCATTGCCTCAGCTTAGACAGCGAAGTACTGCTGCACTTGCATTGCTCAAACCACCATCCGAACCACCAACATCTTCATTGCCGATGATCGAACTATAGGGTAAGGCTAAAAAATCAATATTATAAAGTAATCCAATGAGCCAATAAAAAGTGCACGGAAGAAAGAAAAAACAAACAAACGTTTGTTACATTCAACTGCAGCTGGGAACAATCCACAAATCATTCAACATAACATCATTATATGGCGGCTTATATAGTGAGAGGTGGAGTGAAGTCTTAAACAATGTTTCAAGATGCTTGTAAATTCACATTCACTGATTGGACAGTCTTGTTTCTCTATAGGTGATTCTATACCATACCTAGCCCTGTTGGCCTATCCTATCCCTTTTGATCATTCTAATGATTACCTTGTGGAAATGATCTCATGGTGGGGTCATCTAGTTTCACACAGATTTGACTGGACACTTGACAGGTCAAAATATTTCACATACAACTTGCTTGCTGATTGGACATGTTCCTTCGGATGTCCTGGGGAGGGTTGCTTCCAATCAACAGGACTTCTCGTTGGAAACCTGTTACCCCTTTATTCCTTTCTCGTGACTGCATAGCTTCATGGTGGCCTGCTTTCAAGCCTCTTGCTCTTAGACCATGTACACATCTAAAATAGTGCATTTCTATACACATGGTAATGAATGGTACTCTTACTTATACACACTTCAGGGATTATCAGGATTCCCTGTATAATCTTTAATACATTCACTATTATGCATAGGGAACTCTTGGCTACCTTTGATCTTGAATATCAATCTCTTCCTGGACTGTAGGCTCATGTTGTTCTGAATTTATGATTGCACTCCTAGGTGGATGTTTTCCTACAGGAGTCAGTATGTGTCTTTTCCCTGATCACCTTGTCAATGCATCTTTCTGCTCATTTTCATATTCTCTGCAGCGGTGATCTTCCCTTGCTAGTTTATAAACCAAAGAATAGGAATATTGCTTGCTAAATTTTCATTTACTCTGGGCCTGAACCTGCTGCCCTTCTGCTTCTTGCCCATCTGCTGTGAATCTTGTGAACTCTTCCTCATGTGTATTTCACAAAATTGTAACACCTAATGAAGTCATTGCTCCTCATCCGGAGCTTGGGAATGAACTTTGCCTCTCTGTTTTGACCAATTGCAGCGTGACTTTACAACCTGTCCGGTGCTGCTGACCTTGTCTGTGTGTCTCTCTTACGTGAGCTGGAACCAAATGCATTTTAATGTGTTGAATCTTGAGTCCTAATGAATCAGAATGGCTTATGAATCTACCTTTATGCTGAGGCCTAACTTATGTGTTGCACACCTAAAAGATGTTATATTTATGTATATAATGTCTTATATTTGCTACCTTTTAGTGTTTCTATGTAATGCTTTCACAACTACTTAAAGCACTCTTTGTGTCTTTGACTTGCTTGCTGTGCATGTCTGGTTAAGGCTGATGTTTGCCTATACATTAATTATCATTGCCATCATCCTACATGAACTAAATTATAAATGTATGTGTGTGTGTCTTACTGTCAAGCTCACATCGAAGGGAGATGGTGGAGTGTCAGTGTATCGTACATGATGTCTGAGCCCCTGGCATTTGGTGTTGTCAGACTCCTGTTTTATGGGTTTTCTTAGTTTGTTTTTTCTCTTGCATGTGAGACTTTGGACGTTCATACCACAAGTACTGACCCCGATGCTGTGCCAGAATTGCATCCTTCGAGCCCTTAGATCGAACGAACTCATCTGTGTATCCTGTTATCAGCCAGCCGTCGAACCTCGACTGCTGAACCAAACATGGTGGCATCTACGATCCACCTCAGTACTGCTTGCTTTGAACCACAGGCTTCTTGCAGTTCGACCCAGCTGCAACATCTGTCCACCACTGGACCACCATGAGTGCCACATCCCAAACTGACTTGAACGCCCAAACAGCGCTGAGAAGCCAGGTTCATCATTGTAGAACAGTGCAGACACTGCAAAAGTATTGTTGCCTGATAACTGTTTCCCGGTCCCATGTTTGGGCCCCAGAAATTGGCTAGATCACATTAATCCCTTTTTGCAACTCACGAACATATCCTTCTGAACATCGCCTTTTTTTCAAGCCTTTTCTACCCCTGTCCCATAACACAAAATGCAGGATCGCCTTCTTATATGTTCTGTCTTCTTTCTACAGGGGTGGGTTTTTGTAGTGTGTTCTGATTAGTTATTACTCTAGATGGTGTGTTTAATTAAAGTGTATGTATTTTTATAGAAACTTGATTGCACAATCCTTTATTTTAGACTGTTATACTTCACTGTTTGGGATTCTACTATTTCACATTCATACCAGTATTGAGAGTGTAGTCTTTCCTCAGCCGATGTTACCACAAAAGGTCGAATGAGGTATATCTCTTAACTCTACTTGTTTTACCTTGTGTTGGCCCTTGCTTTGTAGAAGTATGAACGCTGAGTAGGCACGTTCATCTCTGCTCCTCCTTGCACCTCTTCAGGGCGGAAGTCATGAACAGCCTAGAACCCAAGTGGGCAATGGTGAACATTGGAAGTGATTGGCCTATGCACACATCTAAACTAAAGTGAATAATAAATGAGGGGCTTATGTTATAATCCATGTAAACTGCATGAACGGTACCACCCACATTCACACAAACGTGCAAGCAGATGCCCTTTGTGCAATTTATATCATTTGCACTACAACATATACGCATAAACAAGGCATATGTAAAAGCAGGACAAATCACCTGTAAGCCTCACTTTTGCCCCTTTCAGTGCAAACTGAGTAAACACTTCCTGGAATTTGCACATGACTGGCAGGGTTTAACATTAATTCATGTGGAATTCGCCTTTTATTGCTGGTGAAAAAATCAGGCTAATTCCATAATAACCTCTAGCATTTACCAGCATGAAAATATCATGCTGCCCTAAATTCCATTTCATGCCCCTTCTCCACCATACACTCAAGATCTGATGTGATTTAAAACACATGCATAACATGCATGCATTTAACACATGTAATTTACGCTATACCAGACACAACATGAACCCCTGTGTTTTGGTTTCAAACTCTTTAGATTGGTTCACTCTTTGCATGAAAACATATACATTGTCCACGCCCGACTGGTAAACGAGATAATTGCTGTTATATGTAACACATAAAGTGGTTTGTTTCTCTAGCACCCTGTGTAATGACATCAATATCCAAATAGTGTGTTTCCATGCATGAGCTTTTCTGTGCCAGGGAAATGAAGGCTTATGTCTGTAATGATCCTATTTGATCGTATTTGATGAGTGATGAGCAGGTGTAAGGGGACACTAGTGTAGGCATTACCAGTTTCTGGGGTATTTCAAGCCCAATGCAATCTTTGCATGCCTTGAAGACATTTCTCTATTGAAGGTTGAGCATGTTGTGTGGCAGTTTTAGTCTTAAATTTCTAATAGGCCGATTGGATTTTCACCATTTATTATTTAATTGTGCAAGGAAAGCTCTGCCCAAGAAAAATGGGAGTGCAGAGACATGCAGATCCCTTATCAATTCTATACACGGTCCTACGTGTTTCATGAACAATTTAACATATCAGCTAATTCATAGTAGACACCCTTGCACATCTGTCTTACTGTATAATAAGCTATGTTTACAGGGAAATCTAAAGTGTCAAGTATATTCTGAATCTCAGGAATACTCCCTCAAGCAAGGGATACACCATTTCACTCAACCGATGACATTCAGACAGATAGTAAAAAGCTTTCTGTTGTATATCTTCTCTTGTGCTGTTACCTGCTGGAATTCAGCCCTTAGTTGCCTGCTGCACTGTTAAAGATTTACAAAGTCATTAGATAGATAGATAGATAGATAGATAGATAGATAGATAGATAGATAGATAGATAGATAGATAGATAGATAGATAGATATTTGACATAATGAAAGCTCATCAGGACAACAAATGTCCCAAACCCTTCTAAAAAAATGTCAGCATGTGTGATTGAAACAAAGGGGGTGTCCTGCCACATATGTTTTGGTATTCAGATTCATTCATGCAAATGTTTTCATTTTCATGTTAATCTAGACAAGGGTATCTCTGTGTCTTTTATACCATCATGCAGATAGAAGAAGACTATACTAGATTGAGTTCACACATCGTTTATTTTTTGGCTTGTGACTCTACTTCTTTAACATATTTTTGATATTTTTCTGTTTTCAGTTTGACTTTTTTGTCATAGATAATTAATCATACAATGAACAGTGCAAAAGACAGTGCAACAACATATATACACAAAAAGAGGTTACCAAGCAATGTTCTGATTTCACATATCTAGGTACCGTAGTAGCACTAACCTTTCCAGAACCATTCAGAATCAAGTCTAGAATACAATTGCAAAGTTTCATGCAGTTTCATTGAGTGGCATCAAAGTTATAAGCTATCCAAGAGCTGCTTTTCACAACCCTGTAATGCAGAAATAGGCATAGATGTCTCCAAACATCTGAAGTGCCCATGAACATCACAGGACTGTCCCTGAACATCCGGACTGTTCACGGAATTCGGGGGTGCAAAACACCTGTTTTTTGGCTCCTTACAGCAATATCTCATCCCATCCTCATCACCCCTCATCTCCCCGGAGATTATTTGATATGTTTGACAAGTGCAATGTTGTGTTTTTTTAAATGTTTATACTGCGGTGTCCACGGACACTGGCGAATGTCCGCAAATCCAACATGGCGGCCGTTTCCAGATTCTGACGCACTTCACGCTTTTCACCATCCAATCAGTGGGGGCGTCTGATGTCCGCGCACATCACGGTACCCTCTAGGCCAATCGGATACCTGTCTGCAGACCGAACAGGGAAATGGATCCGGGGACTGAACCCAGATATCACACATTTTTGGGGATCTAATTTTTTGGTCGTTTAAAAAAAAAAATATTGGACGGATTAACACCAAATTTACAAAAGCACACATTTTGGGACCAAGCCGCCACCCCTGGTGCTAATTTAGTGAAAATCCATCCAGCAGTTTGGGCTGTAGGCGTGAACAAAATTTGTTTCCATTTAGTCTATGAAAATAAAAATATGTGGGACCTCCCCTATAACTTTGCCGCCCCCTTGACAAATCCTCACCAAATTTGCCACAATAATTCAGACTGGGCCATATACTTGTTTCGAAAAGCTTGGTAAGGATTTGTCCAGGGGGGAACAAAGTTATAAGCCTCCCAAAAAGTGCTCTTCCATAACTACACGGCCACAACCGCAGGCGACGCACATCTTAGTCTCAGCCCAGTATGCAGCGCGCAATTGAAATGCTTATGTTAGATTAGATTCAATATTGAGATGATACATCACTCATATCACCTTCCCCCCCTTTTCAAATACCCCGGGTCACAATGGACCATGAATCAGGCTGGTTAATAAAATGCCATCTTTATTTATTTGAAAATTAAAAGAAATCATATAATTTGTAATATGGGCCAGCAATCACCAATGGGGTGATGAGAACAATATGAATGTAAACAATGCACTTAGTTTAACTTTATATTGACACAACTACAAAACACCAGGGATGTTTTTGATTTTAAGTAAGATAGCACTTGAGTTAGAATGTCCCCCTGAAAGGTTTCCTCAACCCACAAATAATCAATTCTAAGTGAATGAACAGAAGCAGCAGGTAATCAGGAATGACAAATGGAAAACAGAATTAAAATCTGACTTTCCCTCCCCAAACAAGAGAGAAAAACGGATTTTAAACCCTGGCAATGCAAAATGAAACTCGCAAATGGATGAATAAATGAATGAATGTTTCTAAAACGCTTGAAACAAAAACAATTCTTTACTGGAGCATCACTGGAAAGGTACTAGCAATCACAAGCAATGGATTGAGCAAAAGCATACAATTCGACATTGAATGGAAGATTTAAAACAGTTTATAATCAAAATGACACGTTGGAAATGTAACACATTTTTGCAATTCCCGCCTGAATTTACCAAAACGGTTTTTAATGAAAATGGGTGAAATATTGTAAATGAGGTCTCTAGCTGTTAAATTGAGTGAGTTTTACAAGATCTAGTGAGGTGCGTTTTTGAGAAAACGAAGGCACGAAAAAGGAATCAATTTTGACAAGAACATTTTTACTCTACACAAGAGCATTCAGGCTAGGCTATCAGATTGAGACACAGTAAACCCCGGGGTTGAGTTCAACCCTAGCACCTCCACAACCGCCCTGGCAGACCCAGTCCGATCACTCCAAACAGGATTAATAGTTTAGGATTTTACAAGACAAAAGTATTAAAGATGTTGGCACTTGCTCAAGGAATCAAAGGCACGGTTTCACAAATGATTTTTGATAATATATAAGTTATCAAGGTAAGTATCGGATGACTTTGAGATTGGAACTAAGGACAAGGCAAGGTATACTATGATTTTCTATGGTTCCTATTCATACTCACAGTCCACTTTTAGTTTGGATTTTGGACAGTCAGCGGTTCTGGTAGCCACACGGATCTGGTCTAACACAGGACAGCTGGACAAAATCAAAGGGACAGGGTCAGCTGGGTAGGGACTGGATACCAAAGGATAGTTCTTCTGGACTGGCATTTCTGGTTACCGGATACTATAGGTGATCAGGAGAGCAGGATGGCAGCAGCATGCAGTGAGTGGCAACCCAGGTTAATTCAGGATGCTTCCCAAAACACCACAGTGTTTCCCTTGGTTATGGGGATTATTTTAAAATTGAGGCCCAGCTGAAGCAGGATCAGCAGTGCTTAGCCTCGTGGTTGGGATCTGGAGTTTAGATGGATAAACGCAAGATGAAGACAGGAACAGATAGGAACAGAACACTGGTGTAGGAAATCAGGAATCAGTGTCCTTGTGTGTTGTCAGGGGCTCTTATTTATAATGCCAGGTGACATCATCACAGTATATGACAGGGGCAGGTTTTACTACACACGCCCCTAATAATAGAATTGGGCAAGGGTAGTAATCGCTGCCTTGCTCTCTGCTGGTTGGATTTCTAAGGGATTTATGTCAGGTTTATGAGGTGAGGATTACAATGTCCAGAAACTCCCACATTTACTTTACTGAAAATCTGATTTAGCAAAAAACATACATTTATACACTTGCAATCTTTTGGCAAAGTATACCCACAGCTTACATATGATGTGCAGCACAGATTAATCCAAATCTCCAGTCTGTGATACCTCGTTTTGCCTTTTTGACACATTTTGGTAATTTTACACATTAAAGATGTGGCCTAAAATGTCACAATTTGAGACACAAATGTGCATTGTCCCCAGGGATGCATGAACAAAATCTTATGTTCGCCACCTTAATACTTTCCTGGGAATCTGTCATACTTCGTAACTTCTGTTCCCCATGTGGCAATGAATCCTACCAAGTTATAAAAGATAGCCCACAGAATTAGATTTAAAACTGCAAACTTTTAAAGTTTTTTCTAATTCTTGCTACAGAAATAAAAGTCTTTAAAGTTTATTTATCCCATAGTCTCTATGTACAGCCTTGATAACGACCTGGAGGGTCGAAACACATGGGCTGGTTCCATGCAATATCTGATACAAATATAAAGATTACATTTGCTCTATTACAAGATCTGATGTGAAAGAAAAATACTTGTAAAAGCTACTTGGATTAATGTCAATGACAATACTCAGGATTTGTGCTTTGGACTTACCTTCAGTTTGTAATCTCCAATTCATGTGTCCTGGTACCTTCTAGGGGGCCCCAGTGGAAGTATACTGATGCAGCAGATACAATCTGTAAAAATATTTCTCCTCAACAGCTTTTGGTGGTATTAACAAGTGCACTGTCTCCTTACGACCCCTAGTTTCTCTTTTACAGTCTTACCATTCGTTTTGACTGTGCTGCTGATAACCCGATTGTTGTACTTCTAGTCTACAATGGCAGACTATTTACCAAATAGAGTACAAGATTGGGCTGCCCTTTTTGCACCATGAGGCAGCACAGCCAATGCCTTAAGAAGTAATCTTAGTTCAATAGAAACACTCAGACAAAAATGTATCAAATTAGAGCATCTTTCAAAAAAGGAAATTAATAAATATTGGAGCAAGCATCCCTAACAAACTATTTAGAAAATAACGAAATATTGAGAGGATTGCGTATTCTCTTTTTTCCTAACTTTGCTAATGATGAAGATGGTGATCTAGCCAAAAAATGGGAAGCTAATCTTACACAAAGCTCATAATCTATGTTAGAACAGATAATTATGCATGCACAAATGGAGCATACTAGAGTCATATCTCAAATAGATATTCTCAAAGAAGAAATTAAGGCTATGCCCAACCCTGAAACCACTAAAACCAAAAACTTCAAAAAAATGAATGAAATCCTTAGAGATTATCAGGACGAAATCAAACTGAGGAAATTTCGCAAATACTTTAGAGATGACCAAAACTACAGACAAGATAGGTATATACATTCCAAACTAAATATGATACTGTTTCTCCAAGATCACGAGGCAGCACAGCCAATACCAGTCCGACCAGTTTGGACCCAGGCTCAGATGGCGATATACAGACTCCCTCTGAAGAGACTCCCAAATCAGACACACCTCCTGCTATTGGTAAGGGTTTTTCAGAACAGATACACAACGGTACAAAAGGAGCAGCCAACAGATTTAAAATACAAAACAAGTGAGATTTCGAGACCCACCTGTGTAAAAAATGCAAACACCAATTACCATGTTAGGGGTAGCAGGGGAGGCAAACGTAAATGCAAGACCAGACATAGAGTCCGGTCGCACAGGGATCTTGACAAGGGCCAACTCAAAGACACAATTGAACAAATGAGTGTTCCTAACCTAGTGGTGAATCTATCACACTGCAGTTTGAGTAATGATGAAATCAGGGTTCTGAACAAAGGGCTTTCCTTCACACCCACTAATAGTACAGATGTTGTCCTATTTCAAATAGATATTTTCAAATTCATCCGAAAATGAAAATTAAAACATTTTTTTGCTAATCAAGTCAAAATACATGTTTCAAAACCAACAGTAGCCCCACTTAGTACTGATACTATGACGATATGGATAACATTGAGACACTACTATCTTTAACTTCAGATAATGCTCCAGACACTGCACAAGTGATGGATGATCTTGATGTCCAGAATAGGAATTTAGAAATGACTGAATTTAAACCTAGATCTAAATTTACACCAACTTTTTGCACAGACAATATCATTGATACTTTTCATGCAGCTATGATTAAAGACATACATAAAACTTTGGACAAACCAGCAAAAGTTATTTATCGTAGAAATCTTGATTTGCAAGAAGACCAAGCCTTTAAAGAATTAGAGGAAGACTCAACTATCACGATCAAACAAGCAGATAAGGGTGGCAATATTGTCATACTTAACACTGAGGATTACATCAAAATGGGGACCAAACACTTACAGACACCAGATGGCTGCACCAAACTAACGTGAAATCTGACCAAACAAATTGAACAGCACTTTCAATGCCTTATTAATGAGTGGCACACCTGAGAACACTTAACTGATGATGAAAAACAGTTTGTGACGATTACAGACCCTATGATATTTTTTGACCACAGTTGATATTTTTTACCTAAAATACACAAACATTTTACAGAATTACCGGAATTTAGGCCTATTATGAGTGGCTTCGAATGGGTGACAGAAGCAATTTCACAATACCTAAATGAGTTCTAACAACCTTTTGTCATTAAAATGAACACATATCTAAGAGATAGTACACAAGTTCTGCAATTTCTACAAAACATAGGTTGGCAATCTAACCTTTGTTTGGCGACCCTAGACGTCACGGCTCTATATTCCAATTTTAATCATGACCTAGTGATTCAGGCCATAGACTATATTTTCTGCAATTCATCTGTTTCTCACCATCACCACATTCAAATGTTTAAGTCCTTTCTCAAATTTGACTTATCTAACAATGTGTGTCTTTTTAATAATGTGTATTATTTACAATTAAAAGGTGTTGCTATGGGTGCAAAATTTGCACCATCTTTGGCAAATCTCTTCATGTCACATTATGAAGAAACACATATACTCCACAAACCAGAATTCCAAGGCAAACGTATTTGTTGGAAAAGGTATATTGACGATATTTTGATTAACTGGCAAGGCACAGCCATTTCCTTTGATGAATTTGTTACTTATGCTACCACAACAACTTTGGCATTGCTCTTTTTGGACATTCCAGCCCCACTACAATCACCTTTTTGGACCTTGAAATCTTTGTAGAAAATAATACATTACAAACCAGGACTTTCAGAAAACCGACTGCAGTTAATGCCATTCTGCACGCCAGGAGCTGTCACCAAAGAGCCACCATGCTTAACATCCCAGGGGGTGAATTCTACAGGGCGAGAAGAAACTGTTCCAAAGATACAGACTATGAAGTAGAACGTACACAGTTGATCAAACGTTTTAAGGAAAGAGGCTATCCGCCAACAACAGTGCTCAAAGCATCTCAAAAATACCTTTCAACAAAACAAGCTGATTTACTTGTCTCAAAACCCCCAACAGACAGTAAAGTCAGACACATACCAATCATTACACAGTATTCCAGAGACATGCCGACCTTGTTAAAACTGGCCTCTAAACATTGGCATCTCTTACATTTGGAACAAGACCTTATACCTTACATTACAGAGAAGCCCAAATTTACCTTTACTAAAGCTAATACTCTTCGGAACAGACTTAGTCCTTCCTTTTTGGATCACTCCAATGCCACAACCTCTTCTATATGGCTGAAGAAACCAGTTGGAATTTTCAAATGTGGCAACTGAAACCAGTGCAAATATGCCCATCAAAATTGCCATGAATTTGTTAACAACACTGAGATTAAAATTATAATCAAAGACTTCATCGATTGCAAAGCAGATTTTGTGGTTTATGCGATAATATGTGTTTGCAACAAGTATATATAGGGAGCACTATTAGACAGCTGAGAGTTTGCATTAGGGAACATCTCTCCAGTCTGAATGAAACAGATGCAAATTTCCCCCCGGCGCTGCACTGGCAGTCAGAGCATCAATTGGCTAACAAAGCTGATATTCGCTTTATTGGACTGATCAAAGCCAAGAGTGGCAAGCGTGGTGGCAACCTCTGCATGAAACTCAGGCAACTTGAATCTAAGCTTATCTGCCTCTTACGTTGTACCACCATTGGCCTAAATACATCCTTTGTTGCTGCCAAAACGCAACCTGGTGCACACAGGAGCAAGCACCGCCAGGTTGATATTGATATTGGTATTGATATTTTATTTCTATCGCGCAAGTACACAATTGTTTCAGAGCGTGACAAGGCAAGGGAGGGGAGCAAGGAGGGGAACACAGCAACGATCTTACCAGGCCTGCTGACTTTGAGAATGAGAACGTGCATGGGAGAGGGGGAGGGGAAAAGTGCATGGAAGGGGGAGAAGTGGAAAGTGCGAAGCAGAGGAGAAACAGATACATAACAATAAATAAATAATAAAGGCAACAAACAGTGGTAGCGCAGCCAGCAATTAGCAAGTGCTAGGTTTAAGGCAGCAGACAGGGTAGGTCTGATAAGTGCAGGAAGAATAAGTGGGGGCTGTATGGATAAAGATACAGACCCCAGTGCAAGGGGTGGCCTGAAGGCAGTGCGGGAGGGGGGCAGGGTAAGCAGGCACTGGGCCCGGAGGGCAGAGGGAGCCAGGCGCATGGTGCCAAGAGAGAACAGATCAGCGGGGGAGAGGGGGAGTGAAGGCAGAAGAAAAGAGGAAGGTCTTGAGGTTCTTCCGGAACCGGAGATGGTTCTCCTCAAGTTTTAGAGTGGCAGGGAGGCTGTTCCAGTGGGAGGCCCCAGCCGAAGACAGAGATCTACCCCTAGCTCATTTCTTTGAAAAATGACTGACCCTGAGGGAGTTGGAGGTAGAGGAGTGAAGAGCTCGAGAGGTGAGGTATTTGACGAGGGATAGCTGAATGTATTTTGGACCTAGGCCCAAGAGAGCCTTGTGGACAATGCAGAGGGTTTTGAATTTAATCCTTGCATCCACTGGGAGTCAATGGAGAGATTTCAGAGCTGGAGAGATACCATCCCAGGGCTTGAGGCCAAGGACAGGTCTCACAGTCCTGTTCTGGATTCGTTGCAGAGGGCAGAAAGTAGAGGCAGGTAGATTTAGAAAGAGGTTGTTACAATAGTTCAAGCTAGAGCGAACCAGACCTTGGGATACCATAAGCTTCTTGGGGAAGGAGAGGAAAGGCAGAGTACCTCTGAGGAGGTACAGTAGGAAATTTTAGAGACCTCAGAGATGTTGGCAGAGAAGGAAAGGGTGGAGTCAAAGATGACCCTGAGGTTCTTAGCCTCGCATGTGGGGGTAGGAGGAGGGCCAAGGGAGGCCAGCAGAGAGTGAGGGGAAAGGATAGTGAAGGTGTGCCGATGCGGAGGATCTCCATCTTGCTGGCATTCAGACAAAGATCATTGGTGGCACACCAATCTTGAATGGCAGTTAGGCAATCAGATATGAGAGAGGGAGAGGGGGTGGCAGAGGGCAGCCTGAAAATAAGTTGAGTGTCATCAGCGTAGAACTGGAAATTTGAGCAGAAAGTGGCAATGCAGTGGGCGAGAGTTGCCAGGTATTGGTTGAAAGCCAGGGCGAGAGGTTAGACTGCTGGGGAACACCACAGGTGGAGAGGAAGATAGATGAAAGGAAGGACCCAAGTTGGACCTGGGAGGGTCCATCTGAAAGGAAAGAGGTCAGCCAGCCCAGAGCCTGATCAGTGATACCCAGGTTTTCACAGAGACGGTTGGGCAGGGTGGTATGGTTGACCAAGTAGAAGGCAGAAGAGAGATCAAGGAGGATGAAGACACAGGGAATGTTAGAGTCAAGATTGGAGAGCAGATCTTCACAGATGTTCAGGAGAGCAGTTTCCATGCTTCTGGCAGCTCTGAAGCCAGACTGGTGGTCATGGAGACAGCCAACATAACTGGAATGAAGGTTAAGCTGAGAGATGGCCAACTTTTCCAGGATTTTGCCCAGAAATGGAGTAATGGAAATTGGGTGATAGTTAGCTGGACAAGAAGGATCAGCTGTGTGTTTCTTGAGAAGAGGATGCACAAAGGAGTGCTTCAGAGTGGAGGGGAAGGATCCCGAGGCAAAGGAGTGGTTGCAAAAATCAGCAAGGTCCGGAGCCAGGGTGTCAATGTGGTCCAATGTGGTTGCTGTTTCTTGTGCAAATGTAGCTCAGTGATGTGGGGCAATGTGTTGAGTGGGTCAATATATCCCACATAATATATATATATAATACATACATTTGTGATGTCATCTTTGATGTCTTGGGTGTTAGCAGTGCACTGTGGTGGCGCGAGTTATGGTTGTTTAGCTTACTATAACTGGCAAATTTCTGGGGTTTTACAAATTTTACTTGAAACCATAATGTCCCTTTAAATTTTTTTCTTTGAATTTCATTGTTTTTTATTAGTCCAATACAACCATAACTTCCCTTTAACAAAGTTTTTTCATTGAATTTCATAGGTTTTTATTAGTGCAACTTAACCATAACATCCCTTTAACAAAGTTTTTTCAGTGAATTTCATAGGTTTTGACCAGTGCATGCTATTTCCCTGCAACTTACTAAAATCATACTTACCCAATATAGCAATGTTTGTGTCCAATTTACAAAGTGTCACCTTAAAACTCTGGCATTTCCCAACTTCTGGAATAATTTCACTTCTAATCACTTTTTGCAACTAATTCAACTAATTTGGCATCCGTAGACATCTACGAACATTTGACTTCATAGCGGACCTTCCAGACAGTGCCACATGACCATACGCTGGCGCGCGGCATGATGACATGTCTGATAACCTGACCGCACTTCATGATAAGATCTCTGCTTCGCGGACAGTTCAGAACTGCATTTTCTACTGATCTAGGAACTTTCAACTTCAAAATTTCCCTTGCACAGCTCCAACACATATCCCTACTCATTATCCATTAACAATCTAGTACACAGTACATACTTTTAGCAAAACTGCTATTTATCTTAAAATGGTATCAGCTAATGCCATCCCTCCTCCCCAAGAGCCACCACCACTGCTGTGATCAAGGAGCATGAGAAACATGCCCCCTACCTTAGAAATAACACACGTGCAACATTTTCCCTTGTCCACCTACCCCTCCATATTAGTGTTTGGTTCCTCTTCCCTCATTTCACTCCCCACCTTTCGTTCTCAGATCTCCAAATACATCCAAAACCAACAAAAGACATATTCCTTTAGGAACCACCTTTCACAGTTAAAAAATAGAACTAAAAAAAACATGCATAGATTCCATCTACTTTATATTTCTCAGTAAAGTACATAGACTCAATAAGATTTTCCAACATTTCCATTTGCATTTTGTGTTATGCTAATGGGAATATTGTGGCGTTCATCCTCCGTTTGAGGGACTGGAACAGCGGATACCGGCCCAGCAGCACAAGTTATCAGCCCAAGTGAAACAAGGTTGGATAACAAGGTCTCTGGACCATTATCCCCACATTCTAGCCCCTGAAATGGGGGAAGAAGTCCTTTAGCACCCTAGGTTCCCAAAGCAAAGCAAAAAATCTACACCTAGATCAATAATCTTTTTGCAAACCTTTGTGTAGATTTATCATATGCACCACATTTATAAACCTTTACAATATTTTGTGACCCCCCTTAAATTGTGCTCCCTCTTCACAGAATCCCACCAAACCTCGCAAAAACATGTATATCTTGATCTATTATCAGTTTGCCAAATGAAATGTAGATTCGTCAAATGGCACCTCATTTATAAGCCTTTATATTTTTTGTGACCCCCCTCTAATTTTGCCCCCTCTTCACAAAATCCCACCAAACTTCAAAAAAACATTCAATCTAAATGTATTATCCGTTTCCCAAATTAAGTGTAGATTTGTCAAATGGCACCTCATGTATAAGCCTTTACATTAGTTTGGGACCCCCCTCTAATTTTGCCCCCTCATGACAGAATCCCACCAAACGTTGCATACTCACTCAGAATCAACTCAGAAATATACATGCAAGATTTCATGCAGTTCCATTAAGCGGTGCCAAAGTTATAAGCCATCCAAGAACTGCATTTCACCAACCCTGTAATGCTGATGTGTTTGCAAACTGTCCACGAACATCCGAACGATTTGCAGACTTTTGTGGCAAAAAACACCTGTTTTTTTTGCTTCTTTCAGCCATATCCCGTCCCATCCTCATCACCCCTCATCTCCCCAGAGATTATTTGATAAGTTTGACAAGTGCAATGTTGTGTTTTTTAATATGTTTTTTTCCACGATGTCCGCGGACAGCTGCAAAGTCCTTGAATCCAAGATGGCGGGCTTTTCCAAAAATCTGACGCACTTACGCTCTTCACCATCCAATCAGTGAACATGTTGCATGTCCGTGGACATGACGCAAGCCGATTAACCAATCGGTGTCCTGCCCCTGAAGCGAACAAGGAAGTGTGTCCGCAGAGCGGACATAGATATCACTAATTTTATGTGACTTTTTGGTCATTTAAAAAAAAAAACGACTGGACGGATTTTCACCAAATTTACAAAAGGACGCTTTTGGGACCAAACCGCTGCTCCTGCCACAAATTTGGTGAAAATCCACCCAGTAGTTTGGGCCGTAGGCATGAGCAAAGTTTTTTCCCCATTCAGTCTATGGGAAAAAAAGACATTTTGGGACCCCCCCTATAACTTTTCCCCCCTGGACCAAACCTCACCAAACTTTGCAACCAAATTCAGAGTGGGCCATAAACGTTTTTTTTGCAAAGTTTGGTGTGAATTCATCCAGGGAGAGCAAAGTTATAAGCTGCCCAAAAAGTGCTCTTCCTATGTGTTTAGCAACTTAACCATAACTACACAGCCACTACTGTGGAAAAAAGGGAAAAAAAGGAAAAAACGGGGACGTTAAGGAGAGAACTTAAAGCAACAAAACCCTGTAAATTCAGCTAAAGCCATTTTAACTTCACACCTCCTGTTGACAGTCTATGACCACAATGATGACATCACAGATCATCACACAGTAAGTGTGTACAAACACTACACTCAATATATCCTAAATTAAATCTTTGCAAAAGTACTTCCCACATATATATGTAGATTTTTTTTTTAAACTTTTATAGCCGCAGGTACCATGGATGCATGGGGGGCTGAAAGCTACAATAACTGTTGGGGGGTTTACCAACGTCTTCCACAGGGTATAAATGCAGCTATAATGAAAAACATAAGGATATGTACATTGTTTTAACTCATACTGTATTGAAAGGATCAATTAAAGGTCTTTGATCCATACACACAATATGTGTTTTTTTTCGTCTATTTCTATAACTGAAAAGTTGGCCCTGAAAACTACCATTTAGTGGGATAAGGACAAAAGAGGTAGGAACTGGGAAGGGAACAACACTAGGATTCATACATATAATAAAAGATAAAACAAAAGAACATTCATTTTTTTGCATTTTATATTTTGTACTTGTGTTTTTTTTTCTTCTCAAGAATGGGGTAAGAAAATGGACTCTTAAAAATATGCCTTGCATTGGCAATTCCCTTTATGTTCAGAAAGAGCCTTGCCCCAAGCGTCTAGAGTGCCACCTCGCTCCTCGATCAAGCTGTGACCGGTTTTGCACATCACAATAAATGTAAGATTAGGTGCTGGCAGGATGGACTGAGGTTGGGTGTTAGTTGGTGGAAAATATGTAGGAATCATATTGGAAGTCTGTGGACCAGATGATAAATAGTGCTTTGCTGATCTTGCTCCATGCGCTTTCACCTTATGTTTCGCATGAGCCTTCCTATTTGATTCATCCACTTCATTCCAATTAACATGGATAAGATGCTGAATTAACGTGGATATCGCCAAGCTTTGCAATGGCTTGTGAGAAGGACCCCTCCGCAAAACCTTACCACATCTGGGTCCCCAATCCATCACCACCCAGGAAGAAAGCCAAAGGAATAAAAACCCCTGCAGACAGTTGGAGATATTTTAAGGTCAAAGAACACTGCTCTAAAAAGGAGGCATAGGATGTACAGTGCACAATGTGCATGGAGACTCTAAAATGTGGACCATCAAATCTGTCATTGCAAAGCCTTGGAACGTCTGTGATGATCTGGTGAGAGTGTATTGGTATGTGGATGACATATATCGTAAATCGCACAAACACCACCTCATGTATTATGTGCAAGGAAATCGGCACCACATCCAGCACCTGATACGACCAGTGCAACAAGACCAACACTGAATGAAGCCTGTACTTTGGCAGCAGTGTCAACTCCACATGTTATAATTTTATCGGCTCCCAATGTCTGAGTTATGAGAATCCTCTGTTATCTATGCCACCAATGGGTAGCTGTGGAAGGTGCGTGCTGCAACTAAGGAGTGAGACGGGTTAATCACTGAACACCAGATTCATTGTCATCCTATGCAGTGTGAGTGACTAAATCCCCCCAAAATTTGTATTTATAGCCGCTGTTACAATGTTGCGAATCTGCCGGTATTCGCAGGTAGAATCAGCTCAGTTGTTGCTCACCTTAGCTATCCCTAAAAATACTTGCATCTCATTGGCCAGTGCAGTAGCCGCGGGTATACATATATTTATATAAAACAAAATATACAAATCTTTGTGTATGCAGAGGTGCATTGTACATTACATGGCCTGCGGTAGCAGCCATGTAGTTATGGTTAAGTTGCTCAACCAATAGGAAGACCACTTGTTGGGCGGCTTATAACTTCGCTCCCCCTGGATGAATCCTCACCAAAATTTCTTTTTTTCCCATAGACTGATAAAAAATGTGTGCACGCCAACAGCCCAAACCGCTGGACAGATTTTCACCAAATTTGCAGCAGGAGCGGCAGCTTAGTCCGAAAGCGTGCTTTTGTAAATTTGGTGAAAATCCATCCAGTATTTTTTTTTAAAACAATAAAAAAGTTGGTCTAAAAAAAATGTGTGATATCTATGTCTGCGGACAGGACACCGATTGGATAATCGGCGTGCATTGTGTCCGCAGACATACAACATGTTTGCTGATTGGTTGGGGTGAAGCGTGAGGTGTGTCACATTCTTTCGAGGCGCTCGACATATTGGATCTGCGGTCAGCGTGGCATGGAAGTGAGCATAAATCCAATTTTGGGGAGTCTTTTGGTGTGTAGGAGTACTTGGAGACGGTGGGGGAGTAAGAGATGGGTCAAATGATGTATTTGTTTGGGTGGGAGAAGGCTGTGATGTGTTCACTGTGTCCGTGATCACCGCGGATGTCCATGGACATATTAAACACTGGGTGCACTACTGGTTATTTTACTTTACTATGATGTTGGTTTTGGGTCATTAGTAGAGCATTGGGAGAAGAGGGTATGTATTGAAGAGTGTATGCATTGGTTGTAATTATTATTTTAGAATATTAATTGAAGTGGATAGGTTTTGAGGTGGATGTGTTATGTTTTTGGGTTGTCGTCATTTGGTAGGTGTTTGCTTATATGGTTGTGTTATGCTGCAGTGGTTGTGGCCAAGGCCTAGAGTCTTGGAGGCAGGGCCGAAGACTCTAGGCCCTGGCCACAACCACTGCAGCATAACTCTGCAATGCTACCAAACATTTTGATTGTGGTATGTGGGCTTCTTAGGGGATATGTTTTCAAAAACGTGAGTACTGATTGGCAATAGTGTAATAGTGTTTATAGGATAGTGAGATGGTGTGTGTTAGTTTTTTTGTTGGATTGTGTTCAGATTGTTGGTATTGAAGACAGTAGGCATTTTGGGTTGTATTTATTGGTGAGGTTTTCGTTTGCATGGCTGTGTTATGTTGCAGTGTGTGTGAGTCTAATTATTATATACTTAGTGTTTCCTTTCTTGAGGTTGTATGTTGAGTTTTGGCCAGGCCATGCAGTCAAGATTGTAGTGTTTGGCAACAAGCACTGCAGCATAAGCTACCCATGGAAGCAAGCATTTTGGATTGTGGTCTATGGTCAGGTGTTTGCTTGAATGGGTGTGTTATGCTGTGCTGTTTGTGAGTCCAATCTTTATATACTTACTTTTTCACTTTTTGTGGTTGTATGCTGTTTTTTACATGACATGGGTAGTTGGAGTAGACATTTTTTTCAATCACTTTGATAAAAGAAAAAAATACATGTTAGTGTAGATAGTTTATAATGAGTATTGCATTGCATAGTAGACATTTCTGTATTTTGTCAACCCTCATAGTTAGTACTTTAGAAGTACTATAGTTTAAACCAGTGTACTGTGCAATTTGCTCAGTTCCTGTGTTTGTTCATTAAATCATTGGGTCTGTGGGAAAAAAATCCAGGCTGGATTAAAAAAAAAACATTCTACGTTGTGGTACAATGTATTTATTTTATTGATTTCAAAAGATAATAGGTGTATGATTTTTGATTTGGAAGTGGTGGTAATATTGTTGCAATTAGATAGCAGTTGGTGTATTCTATTTGTGTGGTATTCATCTATCTGTTGGCTTGTTGCAGATTTTTGGGACAGTTAGATACCTGTTGGCGTATTCTGTTTATTTCTTGTTTTATTTTAGTGGTATTCATGTATCTGTTTGCTTGTTGCAGAATCCTGGGGCAGTTATATACCTGTTGGCGTATTCTTACTATTTATTTCTTGTTTCATTTTACTGGTATTAATTTATCTGTTTGCTTGTTGAATAATCTTGGAGCCGTTAGATACCTGTTGGCGTATTCTAACTGTGCATAGTTTTGAAGTTGAAGTTTTGTTTATGTTCATACACAGATTACATATACAATTTTGGTTTTAAGAATATTAAATAAGCATTCAAAAGATTTGCTGGTATACTCTGTTTTGCAATAGTGGTAGTATCATTACATTCAAACCATCCACAATTCTTTTTTATATATCCAGTGTAGTGACCTGCATTGGTTGTGGCTCGTGCGTGGTAGAATATACCTATTTTTGTGAAGGTTTCCTAACCAAGTGATACTTGACCATGTGTAAATCCAGTCAGCTTAAAAAAAATGTTGGTACCATCTGCATTGTAATCTAAAAGCATTACTATTATGTATTTACTATGTCTCTGTATTTGTAAGGTAGAGCGATTATCTGAATTTCAGGTAGTACATAATCTGCTACGGTTTGCATTTTGTACAAATTGCTGAAATGGAATGGATTCACAGTTAGGTATGGATACATATATGAAGCGTTCATTAGGAACTTCTTCTTGTACAACATGGCTGCAAAGAGTGCATGTATGTTTCTACATGTATGAAATCTGGAAGATTTCATTTATAGGTACATTTTTTTTTTCTAGTACTTGTAGTGTCGGTTTATACTGAATTTGACCATTCCAGCACAGTAGTCCAATTCCTGCCTTATTCCTGAAACACTGAAAGTGTTATCAGGATTGTTGGTTGCATTTCTAGGAAGGTCTAACATTTGCAAACACAATTGGTCTGTCCCGCGTAAGTAAATGTTGTCAATGATTGGTGGAAATTGGAATAGAATATTGATTGCTACATTTGCGTAGCAATTTACACCAGTTGTATTTGAAAATTTGAATGGACCTGACAGTTCTGTGTCCAAGTCATTTAATCGGAGTGTGCAATGTTTCTTTGAAGAGGTAGTTGATTTTGTTTGTGCAGTACATTCTTCTTTGGTTGTGTTTCTTGATGAAGAAGTAGCTTCTTTTAATTTCTTGGAAGAATTGCTGTGAGATCCTGCATTTTTTGAGACTGAAGTAGTTTTCTTTTACAAAGTTATGCTTTCTACGGAACAGGATAGGTTTTTAGATGGGGGTGTAGAGTGAACGTAGTCTATTGTATTCTGGAATGCATGGAATATCAGCATTTACTTTACTTGCATGAAAGTTGATTAGAAATAGTATGTCAAGTGTACGTAAGCGTGATAGTGCTACATAGCGCTTGCCTTCTTTAAACACTGTGCTACCAATATCTATCAATGCTTTATCTAGGGCAAGACCTTGTGATTTGTTAATGGTGACTGCGTATGCTAGAGTTAAAGAAAATTGTTCTCTGAGTACATACATGCATTTGAAAAGAAGAAAGCGGGCTGTTGAGCATCCTATTCTTTTAACTTCTGATAATTTTTCAAAGAAAATATTGTCAAACTGAATGTTGTTGTCACATGGGTATGTTTGAAAGCCAACAACTGTACCAAGTGCTCCATTAACTAGTCCTTGGTCCACGGTAAGGTTATGTTTAAGCATTACTCTACAGTTTAAAGATAATTTCAATATTTTCTCCAAATCAGCTGTGTTAGAGATAGACTTTTCTAAGGTATTTATCTTTGTTGTGGCTTGTTGACACATAGGTAGTGTCATACCATGTACGTCCAGTTTGTCTGTTGAGCAAATTACAAGTATCGGTTGCATTTCTTTTTTTAACATTGTTTCTTTACATTTTGAACAGGTTGCGTTTCAAGAGTTGGTATCAAGGACATGCAGTTTACATTTTGTGTGCTAATTGTTCCATGACATCAGTAGCACATGAATTATGGCCATAGAGTGCATGGATGTGCCTGGTTTTCAATATAGATTATGCTTCTTGAGATAGTACACCAACTCTAATACTTTCAAAATGTTGGGGTATGTGAGGTCTGCAGACTGATGCATGTTTTCAGTTAGTTTTCTGTATTGGAAATGTTGCCAAAGGTTGACATTTCCTATGCTGCCAAGAGTTTTACGGTATAGTTTGTGCCTTAGGGTTTTAAAAATAGGTTCATTGGTGTTAATTGAAGAATATCTCCGAAAACTATAATGTGTTTTCATCCAAAGAGTTCTTCATAGTCTGTTTTCAGGACCTCTTGTAATCTGAGGTGAATGAAGGCTAACATTAGATTGGAAACCATGCTTACTTCATCTTTTAGCAGCATTTTCATTTGTTTGAAAACTCTGCATAGTTCCATTGCAGCTTCTGGAGAAAATGTGTAATAGTCTAATTTGTTTTGGTGTTCTCCTGGAAGGAGTAGTAATCGGTATAAAGTGACAATGCCTATGTTGTAGGCAGATAAACCTGCGGGGGCAGTTACAACAGCTGACAGTTTGCTGTTTGTCAGTTGTTGGATGAACTTGCTGATGATTTTGATTAAGAACGTTTTGCCTGAACCAGCTTGACCACTTACACATAGCAGTATAGGTTTGTAGTCTTGGCAGGTACCATTTTTAGTTTCATGCTGCACACCATGTTCAATTTGTTTTGTTATTTCTTGGAAAATTCTACACTGCTCATTGTTTAGTTGTGATTTTAGTAGAGCAAAGTCTTCTGTATATTGCTCATACTGACACATGCAGGGTAATTCATGGAATAAATGCGAGCCAAAATTTGTGGCGCAAGCGGGCACAAGCGTGAAAAAGCTAGCAGACGCGTGCAAATTTCACACATGTGATTCATGGAAGGTCCTGCGTGTGTTTTTCTCGGATGTGTGCCAAATCCGCTCTTACCTTAGACGTCACTGCGGCTTTCCAAACGCGTGCGCGACAGGAATGGGTAAAGCACAGAACTTCTCGCGCACACACCTAAAAAGGGGGTGGAACACGGGGAATGGGGAACAGTGCATGAAAATGTAGGCGTAACGTGGGAAGTACCGCTGGGAAACACACGCAATACCCACATGCTAGTGAACAACATGTATTCATGGAATCGAATAGGGAAAACCTGCGCACGTCAAAACCCACGCACAAATAAGTCCACCACACGAAAGCAGGCAGAAGCGCACCCGCGCAGCATAAAAGTGCGCGCAAACAACAAACAAGCATATACAGCTTCAATGAATGTCCCATTCCTCATAGCAGTGATCGTGGGACACCGCAGGATGAGGAGAATAGCCAGGCCCTGCATTTTTTTGCCCAGGACCAGCCTTTTTGGGATGCCTGATGACAAGGTCTATGGCAGGTAGAGGTTTCCACCTCATATCATCCTAGAGCTGGTCACTGAGTGGGAAGATAAACTCACATCTCCCACCCTGTGCTCCCAAGCATTGAGCCCCTTGGAGAAGGTGCTCAATGTACTACATTTTTTGGCCACTGGGTCATTTCAGCGGACAACTGCCATAGTGGGGGGGTGTCTCACAGCCCACGCAGTCACGTTGCCTACACCAGGTGTTGGCAATCATCACTGTGCGCCCCTCAGTCCGCAGGCACATATACATGCCCAGAACACCAGCAGTAAGGCAGGCCATGGTTCATGACTTCTACAGGGTGGCACACTTCCCCAAACTGTTTGGTGCCATAGATTGCACCCATGTGGCCCTACGTCCACCTAGGGCCACTGAAAACATCTACCGCAACCGCAAGCACTGGCATTCCATCAACGTGCAGGTTGTATGGGATGCCAAGGGAATCATCACCTCTGTCGATGCAAACTATCCAGGGTCCACCCATGACATTTTCATATACAGAATGTCTGCCCTGAGCCGGGTCTTGGAAGCTGGCAAGCATGACGACACATGGCTCACAGGTGAGTACAAATGCCTGTGCACATGCATGCATGTCACACACAGACAAATACACAAGCCCAATCAAGGACAACCATTATCACCTTAACAGGGGACAGTGCCTACACTCTGACCCTCTGAGCATCTACATGATGACGCCAATACAGAACCCCACCACACCACCGCAGGTAAGATACAACACAACCCATATTGCAACCAGGAGCATAATGGAGCGCACATTCGAAGTGCTCAAGTCACGCTTTCGCTTCCTTGACCGCTCTGGCGGACAGCTACTATATGCACCCCCAGTAGTGTGCAGGATCATTGTGGCAGCATGTGTCCTGCACAATGCTGCAACATGGCGGGGTGTACTGACAGACATGGTGGTGCCCCCACATCTCCAACCACATGCACGGCTGCTGCGCATGGGAGGGGAAAGGCATGTGGCGATGTAGCCCGTACCCAGCTTGTGGCCACATTTTTCACCTAAACCCCAACCCCTGCAGAGTTCACACAGGCCTGGCACATACCAGGTGACAATCAATGATGAGAAAGGGATAGTTAACTGTCACAACCTTACCAACCTGAGAATGTGTCCATGGAAGTGCCACATTGTGCGCATCCCTAGCTACTTAAACACAACCAATACCATGTGACCAAAAGGAAAATATGCAAAGTGCATATCCCATCCCCCCCATGCAAAACAGGCCATGAAATTGCTGGTATGCCACCCAAACACTCCCAACCCCCATGACCCCCGTCTGCCACACCATACCATGGTATGCAACATAAAAACATCAAACCATATGCACAACACTTGACACAATAGTCATGAAGTGCCACGTGAGAAATGTAATAGGCAACAGACAATTACACCTGATATGGAATCTGAAGAAATGACTGACCAAAACCTCACACCCTGAAAACTGTGTCACAAATGCATGCCACCACTGGTGCAAGCAACAAAAGTCAGAATACCTGTTGCCATGCACATTGGACAATAGTAAATTGGCTTTACAAACACTGTGTGATGTGTGTGTTTCTCCTGCAACACACCACTCACCAGACAGCACAGTGAGTGTGCATTGCATTGGGGAAACCCCTTGAGCATCATGAAAAATAAGTACAATCAACAAAATAGTAGCCTGTGATGCATGTACACGATCAATGAATCAGAAGGGAACATGGATTGTAGGGACACAGCATGCCTGAGAAGGTAATCTGGGTGCACGTGTGTGCATGGTGTCGCCGTAGTTTGTGTGGGGGGTGTTGCCTAAGTGTTTGTGTCAGTGGGAACATGCATCAAATACATGCATGTGAAATAAAGTGAGCCTCAGTGTCCTGTACACAGCACATGTGAACATTGCACTCAAGGACCCCCCTTTGTGTTAAACCACACCAATCCCCTGACGCCTCAAAATCAAACCCAACCTATGATCAGCCAATGACCAGCAGAAAATATCATGTACAGAGTACCCCACATCGACAATGGCAGACAGTGAGCAATCACTGATTCATTGAAAATCCTTATAGGGCCTACACACAAAGTGCATCAAAGCGCCTCAAGGAAGGAGGGAACAAGGGAGAATAACAGTACATTCCTACAAGTCCTTCAAACAGTCCAGAATGTGAAAATGAACTATCAAATCAAAGTACATAGTACACAAGCTTGTAACAATAAGGGATAGTCTAGGGAGGGAATCTGGGTTAAACAAAACTAGCATCAACATTTCTATGCCTGACAGCAATAGTTGCAATGCAGGAGTCACATAAGGAGGGGGTGGGGGGGGTGAGGAAAGAGGAAGGAAGAGGTGAGGAGAGTAACAAAACAAGTAACCAACTATGGTAGGTCAATAAAGAATCAAGATAGTGCTGGGGAGGTGAGAAGAAACACAGAAGGGAAAGGGGGAACAGAAGACCTGTAATCAGTGGTGGAGGGACTGATGATAAAAACTGCCAAAATAAAAGCGGCTATGTATCACCATGCCTGAAGGCAATTGGGGTAGTGCTGGAAAAAGACAGACAGAGGACAAGGAGGAGGATAAATGGTGGTGGAGAGGGAGAGGGAGGAGAGAATGGAGGAGGGGGCCAAGCTGTAAAGGCAGGAATGGGGAGAGGGGGAAAGAAAGCACACACAGGGGGCAGAGGGAAAGAAGTTGCTGAAGGGGAGGGGTGTGATGGTGAAGGGGGAGACAGAGGGAGACTGGCGGGGGCAGGTGGAGACTGGCAGGGGGCATGGGAGACAGGGGGTGACTGGCACGGAGCAGGTGTAGACAGGCGGGGGGCAGGGGAGACAGGGGGAGACTGGCAGGGGGCAGGTGGAGACAGGCTGGGGGCAGTGCAGACAGGGGGACAATCAAGGGACCCAGGAGGGTGGTGGACAGTTGTGGACAGAGGTAGACAGGGCCTCCATTGTGGGCCTTTGTTAGTGATGGCAGGCTCCAGCCTCCTGGTTGGCCAGATTGTCACAAGGGGCAAGTGCAACCAATGGGATGGGGGAGCAGGTCCAGGCCACAAACATGATAGTCAAGTCAAAGGCAATGTGGCCATATTTCCAATGGCACAACAAAAAACTAGGCAGGGCTGCAAGCTGGCCAAAGCAGGGGAAGCAAGGAAATGGGGGTAGTTGAAATGCGTGGTGACAAGGATACGTGCAGCGTTCATGTGACATATCAAAATCACTGTAGGCCAAGTGTCCCAATGCAACATTGTCAGCACACGGACCCCTCCCACCATCAGTGTGTGTTACACAGCCAAAGGGTGCATGGTACCGCCTACAGCCGGAAGTGCATGAACATAGACAGTCAATTAATAAAAAAGTAATAAGCAACATGATGAAATGCACGGTCAACAGAATACTCACCAAAATGAAGTGCAGACATGCATTGGAGTAGCCATCCCGAATGCCCACTAGGGGTGTACACACAAGTAGGACTGCAGGCTGGCCACAGATATGACTGAAGCCCAATGCCCCTGTGAGAGATGCTGTCACACCTAGCCATCCTTGAGAGCCCATGGAAAGGGGAAGCAGAAGTAGCATATGTGTTAAGACCCCAAGCAAAAAACATACACGAGACAAGACAGAATGGGCCCTGCTGGAACACACAGTGGATGCCTTCAAATGCCACAAAGCACCACACTTTCACATGAATACACAATAGACACCAAAATACTTGCAGGGAAGAAAAAAAAGAAACAAACCATCAAAAATTGCCACATATGACCCTGGGGGTGAGGTGGCACCCAGGAGGGGGGAGTTAGAGGGTGCACCTCAACACCCACATGTGTAGATGTTGAGATTAAAAAAAAAAAATCACTGGGCTTGGCACATGCACGGCACGACCTATGTGGAGATAGATTGTCGTCGTCACCCTCTGGATGGAAATCAGAAGGTGGACGCGGCACAGTTGCCTCACCATGCCTATGCGCGCCTTGCCCCTCAGTAGCAGCAAGCATGCAGGTCTGGTAAGCCAGGACCTGCATGGCAATGACACGTAGGTCTGCATGCATTACCTCACGTGTCGCACGTGCTTCTTCCTGCAAGAACTCACGTGTAAGAGGGAGTTCAGTCTGCATGGCCTCACATGACATATGGAGTACCTCCCGGCTTGCATGGAGTTCAGCTGAGATGGTTCTTTCAAGCCGCTCCATCCTGTCTTCTGCCGGCCTACTGTCGTCCATCATGAGAGCACCCAGAGTAGATTGGAGGGTTTGGTGTTCGACCCTCAGGGCCTCACGATGTGCCTTTGCCTAAGCAGAAATTGCTTGACGCAGAGCCACCATTTCAGCCCAGTGCGCACTGTCAGAGGATGCCATGCCCAGCCTGAGTGAGCGGCATGTGGACCACGTAGCCTGCTGCTGGAGCTGCACTTGCCTTCCTGGGGAGAGGATGGAATGGCCCACACTTTCCATACCTTGAGCCATCATCTCAACTGCTCCCCCCTGGTGCTGTGCTATGGCAATAAATGCATGCTCCCCCTCAGTTGACCCTGGTAGCACTCGGCCACTGTGTTGCCGGACACAACACCTGCCGGGCTCAAGGAGCCGTGGTCCTTGTTGGGTTGGTGCCGCCCGTGGCTGCAGGACTGAATCCCTCCATTGACCTGATGCCCCAGCAACATGGCCAACTGGTGTGGAGTGTGACCCTGCACCCGTAACCACCACAGGCGGACATTCCAACCCCGCTTGCCCCCCTACTACAGGTGTCGCAGACAGAAGATCATCCAACACAGGATCACATACCGGCGACGACACGTCATGATGCAGATCCGGCTCAACATAGTGGTCAGAGGATATATCAGAGCCTGACTGAGAGTCTGCTCTGGACACAATGGCCTGGAGCATCAGTGGGTTCTCATGGGCTGCCACCCCACGACCACCACTGGTGCCTGAATGGTCATGTGAACTGACCACTGTGTCTGGGATGACATCTTCATCCTCTGCCTCCAGTGCTTAATCACCTGCAACATAAACAAAAGAAACAAGAACACGCATGTCAGTAGCACATACCACACACATACAGGTCACAACATTGACAGCCAACACATGAAGAAGACATGTCACACGCAACTCAAAGCTCAATATGCATCCAGTGGCATTGAAATGCAAGGGTATCCCAAACGCAGAAAAGGATGTGTGAAAAATGTGAAGCCAACACATGTTTTGCATGTTGCCCATCACCTGCATCACACACAACCTCGGCAGGCACATATCCAAGGCAGAAATGAGAAATGGCAACAAAGAGATGCACATAGCATAAGCATGTGGGAACACACAAATAGCCACAGCTGGCAATCACACCAAACACACCATGACACATGTAACATGCATGTTCACGTGGAGCACTCAACAGCCATTGACTATACAGAGTACATGTGTCACAGGAGGCACCTACGCTACTGCATGTCAATACAAAGAAAGGAGGGTCATGGGTACATACATGGCAGGTCACTATCACACAGCAGCATTGTGTTGGCATGTTGAAGGGCTGAACTTGGCGCAGGAGTAGGTGTGTGCGGCGCAGTGCATGTGTAGCCCCTCAACTTCCAACATCAACACGTTTGTAGCGATATCAATCTCCAAACATGATGCCAGTGTAAGTGCAATTGCAGCCATCATGTGCAAATGGCATGCACCATGTAGCATGGATACCGTGAAACACCCACCCTCTGGGCAATAGCAGGGAGGCACTGCATGGCAATGAAAGGTTCACCACAGAACTGTGCATTGGCAGACAGTGTTGTCATTAATCTATTGCATGTCATCAGTCAAATGTCACTACAGCTGATGAGAAGTGGACATGATGCAGGACAGATGAGGAATGATCAGTGCTACACCCATGCATGCAGAAGACACAACACCAGTTGAAAAGAGACAGTGGGCCTGTAACAGGGGGCCATGTGCATGACACAGATGTGGACAGCCAAAGGTTGTGCGTGATGACACACAGACGCACAGTGAGCATGAAATGCCTGTCCAAATAACATGACACTTGGATCATCCTGGAGACATACTAAAATGAGCAGTCGGTCAAGGACACCTAGGGGCATACATGGAATGCACATGGAACATGAATGTGCACGCATGTGCACGGGGAGCCACTGCCATCAGCACAGTCATAGTGAGACACACTGCACCAAGGACAAAGGATGTATATGACATGATATGACATCTCATTAAGATTGCCCTCATACACAATTGTCTCAGAGCGCAACCAAGCAAAGGGAGGGGAACAAGGGAGAAAGGGAAATGAAAACAATGATCATACTGGGCACAGTGACATTGAGAACATGCAAGTGCATGGAGAAGGGATAAAGGGTTGAATACCCTGGAAGTGGGAGAAGTGGAACGTGCCAAACAGAGGAGACCAAAGAATGAAAATGAATTCCAATGATAGAATAGGCATTCAAAAGGTGGTAGTGCAGCCAGCAAGTGGCAAGTGCAAGATCAATTGGATAGGCCAAATCTGATGAGTGCAGAAGAAGAGTGGGGGACTGTATGGGTACACATACAGGGCCTAGTGCAATGGGAGGACTGGAGGCAGTGCAGCAGGGAGGCAGGGTGAGCAGGTACCTGGGCCCGAAAGACAGAGGGTGTCCAAGTGCACAGTGCCAAGAGAGGAAACTGTTCAGCTGGGGAGAAGAGGGGCAATGCAGGAGCAAATAGGAAGGTTTTGTGGTGCTTCCGGAAGCAGAGATGTTTCTCCTCAAGTTTCAACGTGGCAGGTAGGCTGTTCCAAAGGGAGGTCCCAGCCATAGACACAGATCTGCCCCCAGCTTGTTTCTTCAATAAACCACTGACCCAGAGGGAGTGTGAGGTAGAGGAGCAAAGGACTCGAGACGGGAGGTATTGGCGGAGGGATAGTTGAAGGTGTTTTGGACCCAGGCCCCAGAAATCCTTGTGCACAATGCAGAGGGTCTAAAGTTTCATCCTTGCATCCACTGGTAGCCAATGAAGGGATTTCAGAGCTGGAAAGATAGGATCCTATGGCTTGAGGCCAAGGACAAGTCTTGCAGTCCTGTACTGGATTAGTGGTAGATGCGGAGTGTGGAGGCAGGTAGAATTTTGAAAGAGCCTGTCACAGTAGTCCAACCTTGAGACAACCAAAGCTTGAGAGACTGTGAGCTTGTAGGTGAACGAGAGGAAAGGCACAGTACCCCTGAGGAGGTTAAGCAAGAAGTTAATATATCTCAAGAAACGTCAGAAATTTGTGCGGAAAAGGAATGTGTGGAGTCAAAGGTGACCCTGAGGTTGTTGGCCTTGCAGGTGGGGGTAGGAGGAGGGTCAAGGGGGGCCGGCCAGAGAGTGAGGGGAAAGGATGGTGAAGGTGTACCGATGAGGAGGATGTCAGCCTTGCTGGCATTAGGACAGAGATTGTTGGCAGTACACCAATTTCAAATGTTGAGGGAGGGAGAAGAGGTGGCCAAGGGCAGCCTGGAAATGAGTTGAGTGTCATGAGCATAGCACTGCAAGTTGTAGCTTAGTAGGCGAGAGCTGCCAGGTGCTGTTTGGAAAGCCAGGAGGTCAGACCCCTGGTGAACACCACAGGCAGAGAGGGAGATTTATGAAAAGAAGGACCCAAGTTATAGTGGGAGGGTCACACAACAAACACACATGTCATTGAGTGACACGCATCAATATTCACCGGACGATGCATCATAATCCATCCTCTCTCCCACTCCAGAAATTGGTTCTTCCGGGATGAACTCTGCAGCGATCTCCTGGTGCTCAGTGAGTTCATCCTCCTCTGGTGCTGGACCACCACCAGTCACCAGAGACATGGAATAATTGGAGGCATGCTTTTGTTTTGCACTGCATCAGAGGTCATTCCAACGCTGTAGCAGTTCGGAGCCATGCGCACCTGGAATCCCATGGATGTCATACCATCTGCAACATGCTGCTAGTGGACCCAACGCTGGTGATGCGTTGTATGGCACTGTGGGCCCACAAGCATATTGTGTTGGTTTGCCGACACGTAGTCCACAAGGAAGTCCAGTTACTGCTTGCCGAGAGGCTTCTTCCTTGATGTGCCGGAGGCCGGAGCCGTGTCTGGGGTCTCAGCCTCTTGCGCAGGAGCAAACTTCCACCTTTTGTGTGGTGGTACTGACCCTGAGTGGCCAATGTGGCCCTGATCAGTGGAGGCAGTGGCACTAGTGGACTGGACCAAGGGAGTGGGTGTATGAATGAAAACGGAAGGTATGGCTTGGGTCTGACTCACTGTGGGGGTCGTGTTGGCTGCATCTGCCCATGCAGTTACCACCACTCGGCTGCTTGGGGCAGCAGATGTCATATCTGCCCCAGATTGTGTGCCCCGGTCACAGCTACACTGGACACACCTGACCTGCACCTCCTGACAAGATGAAGTCATCCAGGGATTCCTCATCACGCAATGCAACATGCACTGCCCAACCCCGAGCCCGGGTGGTGGTCCCCAAAGCTGCACCTGCAGCTACCACCACCGGTGGGCCCATGACAGCAGATGAAAGTTGCTGTTGGGTCATAGGGGCCACAGGTTGTGATGCAACAGCTGCATCACCAGGAGCCACAAGGGGTGGTGGCATGTCTGTACCAGCATGTGGCTGGGCATCCTGCCCCAGTGGGGCACCCCTGCCTCTTCCTCTCTGTAGCCACCCTGGCCACCCTGGACTCCCTGTCCCCCTGGTCTCCGCGCCCACATGCCCGACCATGCACACCTCTTGGAGGATGCCCAACTTTGCCCCCCTTACCCTTTGGTGGCCTCCCAAACATGGCACAGATGTTAAATAGCCGATTGGAGGTGCACTCAACAATTGTCCTGGGCAATTGCGTTTAAGGGGGGAGGGTACTGGATGGAATAAGTACCCCTGTGCTCCTGCAAGGCTGTCTGTGACCCCTGGGGAAAAATGACCGGTCACGCAATGCTCAGCCCCCCCCCCAAAAAAAAGACATTGAAAAAAAACTATTATTAAAAAATAGTACAATTTCAAAAAACGTGCACACGACCCCGGTAGCCCATGTGTGTTGATTTTACCTCCAGCAGTAGAGTGTGGCACCCAGGGACACAAAAAACATGTACGTGTGCAACATGCAGGCTACTATGACCTCGAAAACAGTATGCGATGCACAGGGGGAACCACAGTGGGAAAAACAGTGTGTGCGATTCACCACCTGCCTTGCGTGGAAAAGAAAAAGAAAAACACACACGCTTGTGAGCGTTGGCAACACCCCGCCAAAAGAAGAGGTATCAACTTCAACCGCTGTGAAGTGATCGTGGGTGAATCCAGAAGAGTAAACAGACACATTGGTCTCCACGAACAGCATGTACAGAGGACTGCTTCCCCGCTGGACCTTTAACCCGTGCTGAAGGCAATGCCAGCATGCGTAACGTCACTGGCGTGAATATCTTGATACATTTACAGGATCTAGAGATCAGAGTTCTCCTGGTGTTTTTAGATATATATTTGTTTTGTTTTTGTTTGCTATGGGTAGGAAATTGAGTAAATCTTCCCATGCATATTCTGCACTACTTAATGTCACAAACCAAGTGGGTGGGCCAATGTTTCTTCTCATACAGCATACATGTCTGTGACATCAGAACCAGTATTCTTTTGTGCCACGCATGTTTGCTAAAGGATTTGTAATGCTTGACTGTAAAACCTCATCTTTATCTTGCACTTTTTGTAGTAATTGCCTGGCTGACATATTTTGAAAATTGGTACCTGATTTCAATGTGTGTGCAACTCCAAAGCATAGAGTTGCTAGTTCACTTTCAAAGAGAAGGTGGAATTTGTATTCCACATTTTGTCTGAATCTGGGGTCTTCATAATACATTAGTAAAGAGCGGTATTCTGATGCTGTTATTTGTGTGGGTCTATCATCGTACCTTCCTCCTTTTTCCAGTAGGAAAGAGTAGAGGTAAGACATTTGCTTCTTTCCTTTTTTCTCATATGCTGATTGGAGATACTTTGGCTTGTCTCATTTGGTATGTTTCCAGTGCATCATCTATGGTGTCTTTAGAGTGTAATGGGTGAATTGTATAATGGTCTATATTGGATTCTGTAGCAGGTTCTAGAAGTTGAAATTGACCAGTTTCTGATGAGTTTTGAATTATTTCAGTGGTTTCCCTCATCTTTTATTCAATATTTATTTCTTTGTAGTATTCATTGTTGTCTTTTAGATATTGCAGGGCTTGTCTAACTTTATGTAAGTCCACAAGTTGTTGCCAAATTGTTAATGTCTTTTGTAGGTACACCATTTACTGAGATAATTAAAGATTGATCTATTGGACGTTGCCCTCCCAGAGTGTGTACATTTTCTTTGAGATCTAATGCCAAATAAACTACTTTTCCACAAATGCCTTTCAGTAATTCATAGGGAGGTAGTTTTGCTGTTTTTGGGTGAAGGCGTATTATTGCTTGAAATGGGTGCACTGTTTCAATTATGATGCTCTCGTACAAGTTAAGTTGTTGCAGGGTTTTTGGTAGTGGGAATAATTCCAAGTTATTTGTGATAGCACGTTAGGTGTTTGGTTGTTGTCAAGTTTTGCAGTGCAGTAACTGCAAAGTATTAAGGGATCAGTAATTTCGTATGTGTTTTCTGCTATAAGATAGAGAGCTAATTGGAACCACTTGGCATCTTCATTGTCTTCTATTTTGTACATTACGTCTACAGTTTTTGTGCTATTCTTGTAATAAGTACTGCAGCAACACACACAGCAGGGTAATTCATGGAATTATAGTGTGCTGAAATGACTAGCGCGAGTGTGAGAAACGCAGTTCACGCGTGCGAAACGCATGTGTGCGCCCGTTTACTGAATCATGGAAGGCACTGCGCGTGGCTTACCTGGGACCTGCGCTGAATCCGCACGTGGCGCACACGTCACTGTGACATCCCTAAAGCTGTGCACGAGTCGCCCAGTGAAGGCACATAACGTCCACCGCGCACACTTAAAAAGGGGGCGGAACCCACAAAATGGGGAACTGCATACGAAAATGTGGGCGTAATGGGGGAAGTAAAGCAGTGAAACCCTCGCAACACCACACGCTCGCTAACAACACGTATTCATGGAATTGAACCAGGCAAACCCACGCACACCAAAAGACGCGCAAAGCCGGAACTACGTCCACCAAGAATGTCCCATCCCTCACAGCAGTGATAGAGGGACACCGCAGGAGGAGGAAGATAGCCAGGCCCCGCATTTTCCTACCAAGGACCAGCCTTTTTGGGATGCCTGATGACCAGGTCTATGGCAGGTACAGTTTTCTACCTCATATCATCCTAGACCTGGTCACTGAGTGGGAGGATGACCTCACATCACCCGCCTTGTCCCCCTCAACACCCTGCTCACTACACCACACAGTACAGTGAGTGGTGTCAGCGGTCTGGAAACCCTTGCTGCTGCATAAAAAAAAACAAAGGAAAAAATGAGCCAGCAGCGCCAGTTCATAATCATGAAAGTCAATGTGAACATGTGCGGCAGGGACACAGCACATCTCAGAAAGCAAGTAGTGTGTGGGTGGGTGGATGTTGGGGTGTGGGTGGGGCTGGGGGTGTGTTGTGTGTATTGTGGAGGTATGTTTGCAGGGCGATTCAATGCATGTTAGCATGGGAAATGCAAGAACCCACAGTGTAGCATACATTTTGCATGTCTACCACTCAGTTCTGGACACTTCTGCAACGGAAACATATTGCTGATCCTGTGACACATCATAAGCAAAGCCAACACAGGACTATCAATTTACCAGCATAACACATCATGAACACAGGACCCAACAGTGGCAATGTCAGACAGTGAGTAAACACCATAGCACAAGTGCCTCAAGGTGACTTTGTCACCACACGTCCCCCTGCCATCATGAGAGTGGCCTCGACAGCTAAAGGGGGCATGGGACTGCATACATCATGAAGTTCATCAACAATGTATACAGTGAAGGCAATACATGAATCAGCAAAATGAAATCATGCACAGTCAACAATATATTCACCAAAATGCAGTGCAACCATGCACTGGAGAAAGCATCATGAATCCCCACTAGGGGTGTATACACAAGTTGGACTTCAGACTAGCCACAGATATGACGGAAGTCCAATGCCTCTGTGTAAGTTACTGTCATCCTTACGAGCCCATGGAAAGTAGAAGCAGGAGTAGCATATGTGTCCGGACCCCAAGCCACAAACACAAACACGAGACAAGCCTGCATGGGCCCAGCTGGAACACACAGTGGATGCCATCGGATGCCACATAGCACCACACTGCAACATAAATGCACAATAGACAAAAATAAAAATGTCCAGAGTGGACCCGGAGAGGGGGGGCACCCAGAAGGGGGAGGTGTAGGGTGCACCTCAACACCCACATGTGTTGATGTTGAGACTAAAAAAAAATCCTCCATGGGCGTATGGTCTTCACGGCATGACCTGAGTGAGAGATAGGTCATCGTTGTCGTCACCCCCTGGTTGTACATCAGGAGGTGCGCATGACACAGGTGCCTGACCACGCATAGCCCCAGCAAGCCCCTCCACGGCAGCAAGCATGCCGGCCTGGTTAGCCTGGTTCTGCATGAATATGGCACAGAGTTCCCCATGCACCACCCCATGTGTAACACAGAGTTCCTCCTGCAAGGATGCACGTGTTACACAGAGATCTGCCAGGGATGCCTCACATGACAGACGGACCTCCTCCCGGCTTGCATGGAGTTGAGCTGAGAGGGTGCGTTCCAGCTGCTCCATCCTCTGTTCTGCCAGTGTCTCCTGGCCCATGATGAGAGCAGCCAGAGTAGTTCTGAGGGAGGTGCTATCTTCCCTCAGGGCTTCCCTGTGGGCCTGTGCATCAGCAGCAATAGCTGAGTGCAGAGCCACCAGTTCAACCCGGCGTGCCCTGGTGGACGCCGCCGTGCCCAGCCTGAGTGAGCGCCACGTGGACCGCATTGCCTGCTGCTGGAGCTCCACCTGCCTATCAGGGGGAGAATGGAATCAGCCACACATTCCATGCCTTGAGCCAAAATCTCAATTGCTCCCCCGTGTTGCTATGCAATGGCATACATGGCATTCTCCCAATGAGTGTTCCCCGGTGGTGCACGCCACTGCGTTGCTGGACACCACCCCTGTTGGGCCAAAGGAGACGTGGTCCTTGCTGTGCCGCACAGCCTGCAGCTGCAGAACTGCATTCCACCATCGATCTGCTGCCCCAGGAACAGGAACAACTGGTGTGGAGTGTGACTCTGTACCCGTAACAACCACAGACCGACATTCCAACACTGACTGGCCCCTTGAGTGGTCTACCCCACTGCAGGTGTGATGGACAGAACAGAATCATTGCAGAATCACCCACCGTTGATGCCATGGATTCATGAGCATCCGATTCAACATCAGAGTCAGAGAGATCCTCAGAGCCATACCCAGAAGCAGGCCTGCACAGGATGGCCTGGAGCACTGAGGGATGTTTGTGGCCTACCAACCCACCACCACCACTGGTGGATGGTTGGTGACCTGAACCCTCCACCCTGTCTGCCATCTCCTCCTCCACTGCCTCCGGTGCATCATAACCTGTAACAAACAAAAAAACATGAGCACACATGTCAGCAGCACATACCACACACATAGACAACACAATATTGAGGGCCAACACATGAGGCAGCCTAACACACACTACACAAACCCTGGCATGCATGCAGTGGCAATGAAATGGAAGGGAACCCTGAAAGCAGACATGGATGCGTGTCAAATGCGAAACCCACACATGTACTGCATTTTGCATATCAACTGCATCACACACAACCTTCTGGCAGGCATATATCTTAGCCAAAAATTACAGATGTCAAAAAAGAGATGGCATGTAGCATATCCATGGCACAATTCCCAAATAGTCACAGCATAAGTCAAATAGAAGTGTCCATGACACATGTAAAATGCATGTCAACATGCACTACAAGAACATTAATACCAATAAAAGCACATGTGTCACAGTATGCAACAATGCAAGTACTTTGAAATACAGTGAAGGGAGGCACATGGATACATACATGGCAAGTCACTTAGACAACACACAAGTGACTAGGCATGTTGAAGGGTGAAACATGACTCAGAAGTGCGTGGGTGCAGTGCAGCACGTCATCCTCAACTATCAACAGAACCAAAATTTAGTGATGTCAATCTTGTGACATGACAGCACTGTAAGGGCAAGTGCAGTCATCATGTGCAAAGTGTTGGCACTGGGTTGTAGGGATGCACTGCACCCCCATCCTCCCAGGGAATGCAGGGAGCCAGTGCATGTCTCTGAATGGCTGACCACAGTACTGTGAAGTTACAGACAGTGTTTGCAGGTATCAATTGCATAATCTGAGACGACTGAGACTATAGCAGATGAAAGGGGGACAGAAAGCAGGACACATGAGTAACCATCACAAGTACATTTATGCAAGCAGAAGCCACAACACCAGTCTCCTGGAGGCAGGGTGGCTGTAACAGATGGAGGCCTGTGCTCGACACAGACAAGGACACCATAAACATGTGCATGATGATGAAGTGACCCTGAGTGAGCATGATATGGATGACCAAATACCATGAGAATGATAAAATACTGGAGATGTGGTACAATGAGTAGCCTGCCATGGACCCAAAGGGGCTTGCAGGGAATGCAATGATCCATGAATGAACACTCAGTGCCATCTGCACAGTCCAAGTGAGACACCCTGCATCAAGGACAAAGGATGTACCCCACAGCACAGGTATGGCAGGGTTGCACAGGGAAGTGTGCATGTACACAGGAAAGGGGAACTGGCCGTTGCAGTATTCCAACATGGAAACTGCCAGTACCATGGAGACAGTGAGCTGCAGGGTGGTTGAGAGGCAAGGGAGCATGCCCGTGAGGAGGAGCAGCTTGCTGGGTTACCTCACATAGCTGTCAGTCATGTGACAACATAGTCTGAGTGTTGGGTGGGACTATACCACGGGCTATATGCGAACATGTCAGTGAGCTTGTACATGGACAGGAGAGGCTGCTGAGTGACTTGCATGTAAGTAGGGTGCATGTGTGGTGATGAGGACTGTCCACGTGTGCAGCACATGGCCTGCATGCAGACTGCATGACGACAAGCACAAATCAGTAAAGCATTGCATGTGTCACACATGTCACTCATTGCCTGAACCGGCAGCCAATCACAACACATCACACAAGCAGAACACACATGGGCTGGACACACACGCATCAAAACTCACCGGACGTTGTGTCATAATGCGACATCTCTCCCACTCCCTGGATCTGTCCCTGATCAATGAACTCTGCAGTGATTTCCTCATGTGGAGTGAGTTAATCCACCTCTGGTGGTGGCCCACTGCCAGTCACTAGAGTCAGGGATTAATTAGAGGCCCGCTTTTGTTTTGCACAGTGTTGGAGGTCAGTCCAACGCTTGTAGCAATCCTGAGCTGTGTGCATCTCATATACCATTGCACTCACACTATCTGCAATGCACTGCCAGTGGACCTGCCGCTGGGCAGGTGTAGTATGGTAACCTGAGTTTACCAGAATGTCGCGGTCGGGTGCCGACAAGTAGTCCACAAGGAAGTACAGTTCCTGTTTATAGAAAGACTTCTTCCTTGCTGTGCCGGAGGCCGGGGACATGTCTGGGGTCCCAGCTTTGTGCACAGAGGCACGAGTTCCTACTCTTGGCCGGTTGTGTAGACCCTGAGAGACAAATGCCACTCTGGTCAGTAGGGTCATTGGCAAAGGTGGACTGGCAAATGGGAGTAGGAATTGGCATGAGAACGGAAGGCCTGGATTGTGTGATTGGCTGCTGGGTGCTGTTGCAAGGACCCAGCAGCACAACTGCCTCAGTGCCAAGGGCTGTGACCAACACCGTCCTGGCTGGCAGACTCACAGCTGGGGTGGTGTTGGCTGCATCTGCCCATGTGGCTCCCACCACCTGGCTGCTTTGGGCAGCAGATGTCAAGACTGCCCCAAATACATGTGCCTTGGTCACAGCTACCTTGGGCACACATGGCTTGGCCTTCCTCACCTGAAAATCTGCCTGGGAGTCCTGTGCCAAGGCAGCCTGCACTGCCTGAACCAGAGCCTGGGTGGTGGTTGCCACAGCTGCACCTGCAGCTTCCACCACCTGGTGGCCCGTGCCAGCAGATGACACTGGCTGTGAGGTCAGATGTGCGCATCGATGACTGAAGCAGCAGCACATTCCTGAGCACACCCCGGCCATGTGCCCCATCACGCCCAGCCCTGGGAGGTCACCCAGCTTTGCCGCCCTTCCCTTTTGGTGCCCTCCCAACCATGGCACAGATGGTATATTGCCAATGGGAGGTGCACACAACAATTGTACTGGGCGAAGGGGGCAGGGTATGTGATGTTAGACACACCCCTGTGATCCTGCAAGGCTGCCTGTGACCTCTGGTGAGAAAAGACGGGTCACGCAACACTCAGGCACCCCAAAAAATAATAATAAACATGCACACAACCCCTGGTAGCCCACGTGCATGGAATAAACCTCCCGCAGTACGCCATGGCACACAGGGACACAAAAAATGCATACACGTGGAACACGCGGGCTACTCTAACCTCGAAAATGGGTGTGTGACACACAGGAGCAACCACAGTGGGAAAAATAAGCATGCGCGACTCACCGTCTGCCTTGTGTGGAAAAGATAAAACACACGTGTGCGCTTAGGCAACTCCACCGCCAAAACAAGAAGTACGAACTTTAAGCATGAAGTAATTGCCTGTGAACCCTCAGGAAGAAGAAACGCACATGGTTGGGCTCCACAAAAAGTACGTACAGCGAAATGCTTACCTGCACAGACCTTTAACCCCTGCCGAAGGCAATGCCTGCGCGCATCACGCTCCTCGAATTCCATGCTCATGTGCTGCTTTTTCACGTGTGGACTCACTCTGCATCAAGCTGGCCACGTGACAACACATGGAAGACCACGCACCTGCCCAGAAGGATATTTACCTACCCCCCAGAGCCCTGAGCAGCCTCCTATGATCAATCTGCTGCTGCCAGCCTGCCTGCTGCCAACGTGCCCTGCTATTTGGTGCCTGCACAGACGCCATTGCCAGGGATCCTGTTCCTGAGACCACCTCTGCTGACACAGAAGACTCCAGACTGGTGTACCATTGCTCCACAGCCCAGGCCCTGCACCCAGTTGTCCACCCACACCTGCCTCAGGGTTTATCTTGTCAGACCAAACACCATCGGGGCCAGTGGCAACCCCCTGGTAGAGAGGCAGAGGGCTGTCAGCTTCACTGACAATGAAGTTGGCATCCTGGTGGAGCAAGTCCTGGGACATTTTGATGCCCTCTTCTCGTCATCGCGCCTTGACAAGGAAGAACGGAGGAGGATCTGGTTGGACATCATGGATGCCATCAACGTGGAGGGGGTGGCATCCCACGACTACAAGCATGTCCTGAAGTGCTGGGAGGACTTTCAGGTCAAGGACCCACAACAAAGCACGGCACATCATTGCAGCTCGTGGAGAAGCGGGACGCCGGGACCAGTTGACCAACACCCAGATGCAGGTTTGGCATAGTACAGTTTATGAACCAGATTTCTTATAGTTGTATGGTGTGTTGATATCATTTTGATATGGTGGAAGGTGCTTTTGCAAATAGGTCCAGAAATGCAGACTAATGAATGTCCTTGTAGTCCTGTGTATTTGCACACTGGACAGGAGTCCATACTTCGTAATAGTTTTATTTTCAACTTGTCTTTGCCTTTAACATTTTGATTGAGGAACTGGCGTAAAGATTTGAAAGATTTTTTGGCTATGTTACACATTGATGTGCACGGCCATTTGTATACTGGACACACTGGTTCAGTGGAAGCAAGAGTTGATACTAAGTCTTCTGGGGATACTTTTGTTAGCAGTGTTTCTTGTTCTATAATGGTATTCTTAAGTTTTTCATACCCTCGTCCACTGCTATCTATAGCAATTGGATTTATTTGCTTTTGTTTGTATGCTTCTTCAATGAAATAGGTTTCTGTGCTGTTGGTGTGAGTCCATTCACCGCCACAGATGTTTGCGAAGCTATGTTTGTTGATATTGAGAAGTCTTTTTTGTAGTTTAGTACTTAGTTTTGTTAGTGGTTTCATTCTGTTTAAAACTAAAATAAATAATTTCCTTTTGAGAAGGATTGTTGCACTGTCTATGAGAGCTTCTACGATTAATTTTCTACGGTAGGTTTTAAGGGTTGTGAGTGATTTCTCTCCTGTTTTTACAAGGTTCTGAAGGACTATTTTATTTTTATTTTATTCTTTAATGTGATTTAGTTTAAGAAACTCAAACTTTACACATATCATAAAAATAATCAGGTATACAGAAAAGGGAAAATACAATAATGTAATATACATAAAACCTTAACCAATGAGAATTCAAATACAATAAAAAGAACCTAAAATGTACAATAGCACCTTCTCGAGATCTCTTTCATCTTTGTCGCTGGCTTTAAGGATCATTAATCCCATAATGTTCTACATACTATACATTGATTTATAAACTTTCCTCCAGGGTTCGTAGATTAATTGTGGGTTACAGCTATGCTAGCAGTTGTCCCCAAAGCAATGTCTCATCAACTTAGCGTTACATCTCTCATATTTCTCATATCATGGGGCCCAACCTAGATTCAATTTTTAACCATGTATTGTAAAGAGCAATAAACAAACGCATATTCCAGGTGTTCGTACAATATAGCCAGAAGCTCAGTTCACAAATGGTTTCTAAATAGTGTACATATTTAAGCAATATGCCCCGAGCGGCGGGGCATTACCGACTTAACAAAGGCCCTGGGGCATTACCAGATTCAGTAATGCCCCCACCGCGAGGGGCATATATCTATTAGTACCCCGGTCTGCAAAAAGTGTGTGACTGGGGCACTAAAAGTTTTTTTTTTCCCAAAACGCTGCAGTGTTTCGGGAGAAAAAAAAAAGACATCAAAGAAAAAGACCGCCATGGAAAGGGAAAAACGGAGTCACAGCAGTGAGGCAAAAAGTTTTCCTGTTATGTCTAACATAGACAGAAGTCTATAATTGTTAGGAACTAATCGATTTCTCTTTTTAAATGTTGAGATGAGGATTGCTGTTTGCCAACAGTAGGGTATCCTTCCCTGAGTTAAGATCTTCTCAAACTGTACGGTGAGTAAGCTGGCGCAAAATTCTGGGAAGTTCTTAATTACAACATTAGTCAACCCGTTCGGACCCGGGGCTCTTGAGGACTTTAGATCTTTTATTTTATTTAAGATTGCCCAATAAGAAACATCAAAAAGAGGACATGTTGGAGCTTTTCTCAATGGTATGTTCGCAGTCACTTCGTCCCCTGAAATTTTATCCAATCCGCCTCGCTGATAGGATTAGCTAATTGAACTTTAACATTGTCCCTTACCTCACTCAGAAGTGACCAAATGTTGGGCAAATTTTTGGAGCAGATAGTCTGTGATAAGACTTGATAAGTGCAATTGCTTTCAGCCATTTTCATGTTCTATATGATAGCTCTGTATCTGTTTTTAACTTTCCTCACCCTATCGCATGTTCTTCACCTTCATTCTGCGGAGTTCAGTTCTAAAACCCCTCTTGGCATCTCTTATCTCTTTGTTGAAGGGCAGCATATTACCTCCTGTTCTTACCATGAATCCAATATTAGCAACTGCATGTTTACCAGAGAATGCCAAAATCCATTCTTCAATAGCGTTAATGGACATGGCCTTAAAATCAAGGAAACTAGAAGTGTCCTTGGTGTCTAAGGCTTCAATAGCCGACCTTATATTCTTATCTGACCAGCTAATTCTAGTCCCTGCATTATTAGCGTTTCTTCTGCCAATATTCGTTTGTGCAGGAACTGGCCTAGAGATGTAAAGGGAGTATTGAAGTATCGCATGATCGCTCCAATTATTGAAAATCACTTCCCTGTCCATGATTTGAAGCTGCATTATAGGACACATGAATATATAATCTAAGGTACTAGAAACTGCCCCGTTGGTCCATGTCAGTTTACCAGGACAGTCACTAAGGGTACGGCCATTAATCATCTCTAGTTCCCAAAATGTGAACAGTTGGATCCATCCTAAGCCCTCCATCTCACTCTTGCCATGGGTCATTACACGCTTCTCATTTAACTTAGGGTTCAGTGAAGTTTCCCCCTCGTCTGTCATATGACAATTGAAGTCCGCCATTACAACTACCACAGAGTTGCCTGATTTTATTATCCAAGATGTCAATAAGTCATGGAGTGCTTCTTGTGTTAATTCCCTTACTATAGCAACAGGAGGATTATAAAGATTTACATGGAGGAATCTTTGGGAACTACATTCTACCCCATACTCCGCCTCCACAGCCATAAGATTGTCCTCTTGGTTATAGTTTACCCTTCTGGAGACCAATGTGTTTGCCACCCCCATAAGTAATCCTCCGAATGGACGACCTCTTTTGCCCCTTTTTGCATATGCTTGGTATGCAACAAAACCATCTAATATCAAGGAGTCCTTTGCCCAAGTCTATTGCAAGCAGATGCAACTATGTTTTGCTAAGAAATCAACAGAACCCTCTGTTCTCAGCAAATGGGCAAAACCTCTGCAATTCCAAGAGAGAAACGTAAAAGCTCAATGATTAGCTAAAACCCCCAGAAGAGATTCCATCAGCCATTTTAACACTTGTTGTACTTCATCAAGTTCCAAATGTATCCCTTTGGTCGGTTTAAGACATGCTGATTCCAAGACTGGAGTTGTCATATGTTCTTCTATAGAGCTAGGATCAATCTCATTTACGTCCACATCAATGTCAATGTCACTTGCCCTCAATTCATCTTTGTACTTTCTAATCATCTGCGCTGTGGATAAGAAAGTACAATGTAGAGCAGAGACATTGGGCCTCATTACAAATCGCCCGGTATGGAAACAACGGTGGCGGTAAACCCGCCGCCACTGTTGTTTCCATGCCAGGTGATCACAACTCCTGCAGGCAGAGGCGTCAAACCCGGCGGGTTTAACACTGCCCGCCTGCAGGCGGATGTGGAAACACCAGCACCATCACGAGATGGTGCCGGTGTTTCCATGATCCCCGTTCCCATTGAGTCCTATGGGACTTAATGGGAATGGGGATTAACACCATTCGGCCTCCGGAATTCCCGGGACACCAGGGTTGTAATGCCCTGGTATTTCCGGGAGTCACGGAGGTGGAATGGTAATACGAGTCCGGCAGTAACTAGGCGGTTTTACCGTCTCGGTTACCGCCGGACTCGTATTGAGGCCCATTGAGATTTGGACCTTTCAGCGGTTCAACAAATATAAAGTCATCAGATTTCAGAACTCGAAGTTGCGGTACACAGTTGAGTCTAATTAATAGCTCAGATCGCGCTAGCCAACTGTTTTTGTGACTCTGGAATAGGTTCTTAATAAGGCAAATGCGATTGTCAGAAGTATCCTTACAATCTTTTCCCAGCTTGGGCGATATAGGCACCTGGATATTTCCTTCGCCCACAGTGCCTACTGATTTCTCAGGGCTCAATGGTGATCTTAAATCTCCCCCTTGGTCCTCTATCTCCAGTAGTTCCTCGTCTTCAACCAGATATGTCATCTTCTCTTCCTCCGGTAGTAGCCAGCTTGTTAGGGGGCCCTTAGCCGTGGAGACCCTTTCCTTTGCTCTAGCTGTTATTTTCTTTGTTTTTTTTAGTGTGTCAAATGTTGTCAAAGCTCCCGCTAGGGAGGGGAGAGCACTTGTTCTTTTGTTTTTCAATGCCTTCCTCGCCAATCTACGCTGCTTCCATGAGAAAAATACTTGAGAACTTTGTTCTCAGTTTGAGTTAATCTCATTACCTTGTTGTACATCGCTTCCTTCCACACTTTGGATAGTTTCAGAGGGGTTTGCTTCGGCCTCCTCAGTACATTGCTGCTCTTCACTTCCTTCTGCAATGTGAATAGCTTCGGAGAGATTGACTTCTGCCTCTTCGCGGTCTGGCTCCTTCTGTTCCTGTGCTATGGTAATGATGTTAGTGTTTGTCAAGATCCATCCAGACATTTGCAATAAGATCTTAAGTGCAAATTGTAGTGAAGCAACAGAGGACTGTATTTCAGCAATCTCGTTTACACCAAGGCACTGACAATCAGGATCATCAGCCTCTTTGTCAGGTACATCCTCCATGGAAGCCATTACTAGATTAGGGGAGGCTGACAGTCATCCTTAGCTCCCAATAGGGTTACGTAGACCAGGTGGAATGCTCATATCACTTTCATTGTGGAGTAGAGTATCACTTACCACTGTCAATGGTATTTTCGATGGCAACCCTCTCTGTATATTTAAACACAGCTCCAATAGGGAGTTATTGTCAATATCATCGAAATCGGTTGATTTCATTAGAGTACTACCACTGGGGCCTGCAACTACTGTTTCCTCAATTGTTGTTGAATTAATTTCCGGGAGTGGTTTCACAGGAAAAAAAGCCAATAATTACACCTTGATCAGCCGGCTTGGAGTACTTAGCTTTCTTTTTAGATTTAGATTTGTTCTCCTTTGCTTGCATCTCCACGTTCTCCTTACTAGGTTGTGTCTTTGTTTTCCACAAGTTGTATTTAGATTGTGTGGCCCTTTTCCCATGCTGCATTTCAGTATAAACAATAGATGTTGTATCCAACTAAGATCTTCTGTTCTTTAAAAACTTTCCACCTGTTATTATGTTGGCTAGCTCAGCAGCCAACAAGAAGCAGGGCTAATATTTAATTTTATTGCAGGGAATAGGGAAGATTACCCCACAATCTCCTGTTGTTTGCCTGCTAGTCAAGCTCAGCAACAGGTAACAGTTTAGTGGTACGGCAACAGCAGTTAATATTAGATGGATTTACCTGCCTGACCAGGATCAAAGGCTGAAAGCCCACATTCTCCTGTTCACGTTGCTTATGCTCCTGGTTACACTCCAGTTAGCAGCAGCCATCGCCCTGCTCCAATATTGGTTGAATGGTCAAATGTTGCCCAGAGCTGCCCCCTTGTAACCTCCGAGCATCAACCCCAAGGAGCTCCTACTCCCAATCACCGGTCAGAGGTAGCAATCAAATGTCTTATCTGGGCTGGAGTCAGGTCCACAAGGAGGAAACAGCCATAACTGGGCCGTCAATCAGTGGGGGCGGGGAGGGAGTCAAATAGCCAAGCGAGGTAAGCAATCCCAGCAAGTAGAGCTATAGCTAATAATACTGGTAGTATTACTCCAATATGCGCATGTCCCCAGCTTCTTATGCCAATGAAGCCATCACCCGCAGTTAGTAATAGATTAAATGTGCTTTAGACAGGCACTGGGGGCGTAACACGGGATACACGGGCACCCAGATAGTCCTCAATACCTATCCCGTGGCTCCCTGCTCAGGCTCCGTGCCTACTGAACTGCGTGGCTCAGGCTCACCATCCGCTCCTTTATGGGACTCGACACTCTGCACTAAGGGCTCCCCAGCATAACTCTATTAGGCGGGTCATACTGGCTATTCGCTCCCGGTCAGCACAAAGCCCGCACTGCGCAAACGCAAGCTTTCCCTACGTCCTTCAATAGGATGGCTCAGAGTGTCTGAGTATGATGGTAAGCATGTATGTAGAGGTGTGTGATTGTGCAATGGGCTGTTACTTCAGGTTAGGAAGGCTATTCTCGTATTTGTGTGTTACTATACTGGTGTTCAGATGACAATACAAAGTATGCAGCTGCTGAGGGGCAAGCAGTAATACTGGATCTAATGCTACAGGGTTAAATCAATTGTTTCTTTTACAATACTAGAATTCTATAGTGTTTGGGTAACAGTTAGAAAATTATGGCAGTATTGACTTACTTTTTAGGATGAAAGAGTAGGTTTCTTCTGAGATCTGGTTCGTACTTTAGACGCTACTGGTTTTCAGGAGAGTGATCTGTCTTCACTGCAATTGTGAAAGAAAGACGTTAGTAAATATGTGTGTTAATAGCACTGTTGTTAATGTAGACATGGTTTTTTTAGCAGTAGCAGTGCTTTCTGATAACTGTGCATAGCATGTAGATGCACTTTCCTTAGTCTATGTACATTCTTTATATTTTACTTAGAATCTGTCAGTTGAACATGCTTTAGAAATGATTACAATAGTAAGCACACAGAGCACACTTGGCTTTTTAAGGCAGTGTTATTGGATGTTAGGAGATAGCAGAAATAACTGCATGCTTTTCTTGCTATTTATACAGGGTAAATGGCAGGAACTGTCGGGAAAAACATGCAATGTATGCATTTGTGAAGGTGTGGGAAATAAAGTAGCAGGATTTGATGGGTTCAGCAGCTTATTACTCTCCAGGATAGTTGTAGGGGAGAAGGTTGAAATAAGAAATCCTGGAAAAGTGGTGATGGGACAAAGCAAGTTTATCTGACTGCAGGTTTAACAAACTACTGGGTGATCCTGTGGAGCTTGGAGATGGGAGAGTCTGAAATAGAGTAAGAGTTGCAATGAAGGGTGTGTTGCTTGCTTTGCAGACTGAAGGGCAGGGGGAGATGTATGTGTTGGTTTACTACATTGTTCGTACATAGTTGTACATAATGTGATAGACATGACTTCTCCTGTGTATAGTTGAATGCTGTGGTAAATTCTAAAACAGAATGGGCAACCAGCTGGAATGAGAGAGCTGTGTAGATTGGAAGAAAAGTTGTAAATGCATTGGTATTGTTTCAGCTGGGAGACTTTCAAATTATATTGGCTATTTGTATGCATGAATAAAGATGCATGTAGTCATCCTGGCTGCGTGTCATTTTATAACACACTACAAAGCCTTCGTCTACAATTATACTGTTATTTTGCACATCTTTTAACATGAAATGCCACTTTGTTAGACAGGTGTGTGTGTTGTGTCTGATTACTATTATAATCATTTCTAAAGGAAGTTCAAATGATAGATTGTGTAAAATATCCAGATTGTATAGGAAAGAAACTATATGTACATCCCATGCACTATAATAAATGTAATGCTATTATAATTGAAATGTGGATAAATAGGTGGTAGTGGTTAGACAAATGACAGAATGAAGGAAGAGAATAACAGTTTGCACATTACAGTTAGTAATATAGATAAATAAAAATGTGGAGAGCAGACAACTTTGGAAGCGACACTTGATCATAGCAGATGGGAGGAATGACAGTAAGCTTTGTTTACAGGTTATATATAGCTCTCAACTCACCCGCTTTTGGCAGGTGTTACCCACCTTGCAGGCAGCTGAATCAGCCACAAAGTCCCTCATACACCCATTCACTTCTATGGCCTCTCATCTGCCAAACAGAGAAGCAGGTGTTTTCACCCACCTTGGTGACACAAAAGGTTGGGAGCTATGGGTTATACAGGGTAAGTGGTAGTTACCCAGTTTATAGGCATTTATACAAGAGCTGTACATGTACTGTGCAGACAATATTTTTACCTGTACTTTGTGTTCCTTCATGAGGGTGTGGATGAATCTGGAGGCAGAAATCTAGGAGCGTTTTGCAGTAGTTGTTGATTTACGTGCTTTGCAATCACAGCCCAATTGTACTCGCCGTGATCAAATGTACATATACAGTGCTGAACTGTGATAACGGAGTTAGATGTAGAGTTCTTGGATGTGATTGGTAGATGGTTGTGTGCCTGCTTAACAGTAGCCAATGAGAGAATGGTGCAGAGAGTGAAGCGGAAAGGGTAGAAGGGCTGCCCCAGTGTTACGTGCTCTGCGAACAGTGCAGCTGTTCACAGACATGGCGTGCCAAATCCGGGGCTTCCGAACATGAAATGGGAGTGTATTTTTGGGACTAGCCAATCAGGTGTTGAGGTTCTGCTTCGTATTGAGAGAGGCTGTGTGTAATGAAGATGGCAGAGCTGGAGAAAGTCAGGGTGTCGGTGGTTGGAGATATGTTTGTGGATGGTTTGGAGCAGTATGCTAAATCTAGGAATGTGGCTAACAATTTTGACGCAAATGGAGTGGAGGTGGTGTGGAGCAATGTGCATGGTTTCAATTTGCATTAATGCTAGAAGTTTGTCAGAATATGGCTAGGTCTAATATTCCACATGTAGTTGTCCTACACTGTGGTGCTTTTCATTTGGGCTATGTCAGTGCCCCTACTTTGTTGCAAGATCTGGAAAACCTGGCTCAGGCAGTCATTAAAGTACTTCCAAATGCCAAGGTTATTTTTTCTGCTTTGGTACCTAGAGCAGTATGGAACAATAGTTCTGTTTTTTGTCCTCAGCAAAATGATGCTAGGTGTTTAATTAACAAAGGCATGCTTGCTTTTAGGATTACAGCTGTCATTTTTTTGCAATAATGACAACATTAATTCTGGTAATGTTGTTTATTTTGAAGAAGATGGCATGTCTTTATCTTTTATGGGAAATGCCATGCTGTTTTGGAACGTAAGGATTGCTTTGGAGAAGCTAATGTGAAGATGTTTGGAGAAAAATAAGGGAAAAAAACAAAAACATTTACGAAATAAAAGGTATTTCGGAAGCATCTTCAAAAAAAAAAGCTCTTTTCAGAGCCAACCTCAAAGGGGAAATGGGGCACACAATTTAAATGCTTATCCCCCACTCTCAGATTTTACAATTTGTCCACGGACAGCGCATATTACACACAGAGATTTTGAGGTTGAGAGGCATGCAAATGAGACTTGGCAGGGAAAGGGATTGGTCAATAAGGTTTACTGGGTGTGATGTGTAAGGAAAGACTTTGTCAGAAAGTCTTTTTCCTGAGAGAAGAAAAGACAGCTATGGCTGTGTCTTTCAGAAGGCAGATTGTCTGGATTTTGGGAGACTTGTGGATAAATTGGTTGGAGGTGCATGCAGATCGCTGCACATCTTGGATTTCATCATGTGTAAGTGCTTTGGCATGGAGTGCGTGAAATGAAGTGGCTGCATTTGGTACCTATTTCTGCTAATTTGGTGACACAGCATCATCCAGACATTATTATTGTTCATTGTGGATAGAACAGTTTAGGGCATGTCTCTGGAATCTCTTTGCAATTTGCAATGAAAGAAGGACTTAGGAAAGTCATGGACATGTTTTCAAAGTCCTGAGTAATTTTATCTCGTATTTCGCAGAGACAAATGTGGCTGCATTCTTCTTCATTTGGTTCACAAATGGCAAAAGCGAGGCATAATGTCAACAAGGCTGTTTGTGCCTTTTTGAGAGATGTTGGCATGTCCTCTTTTCACAATGAAAATATTATGTTTCATAGGTACACACATTTTTCGCAGGGATGGAGTACATCTTACTTATGCTGGCAATCAGATTTTTCTGCGAAATGTAAATAATGCATTGCAACCCTTTTTAGATTTATAGTAATCCCTTTTCCAGTAGGTGTTGACCATTTCAAGTTTTGAAACACAAAAAAACACCAGCAAAAGGCTCTTTTCAGAGCCACCACTTCCTCCCGGAGAAGAGTGCAATGGTTTTGATATGGCAGCCCCCCAAAAAGTTAAATGTCCACGGCCTTCTAAAATGCACAGGGCCCTGCAGCATTTCATTGGCACTTCTATTTTTGAACTGTGAAAGGCGGCTCTGAAAAGAGCCTTTTTTTTGTTTTTTGCTGTTTTGTATTTTATTTTTATTTTTCAGACATGACACATAAGGAAAGGAAGGGAAGGCAGTGTAAGGAAGGGCCACCAACCACAGGGATAAGAAAGTTTAGGTAGGGAGAGGAAGATGTAGGGTGGGCGTTACTCAGATAGTTGGCAGTCCTTCTCATGTGCCCGGACTGCAGCCTCGAAAGCACTTCGAAGGGTCTCCCCCCTGTAGAGTACTGCGTCACAGTGCATACATAACACTGTCACCCTCGAAAGGTAAGGGTCTACAGAATCACGCATGGACTGGGAGGCAGCTGGAGGAATGCGCTGCCCCACAGGAGTGCCTCTTGGGGTGGCAGGAGCAGAAAGGATGTTGCAGAGGAACTCAACCTACTACGTTTAACGAAAGGTACAACCTTATGAATAGCCACACTGTGGAATGAATTTAGGTGTCACTTCATTGAGGTAGTACCGTAACTCTACAAACCTGGTTTGCCCCCACTCAGCACCAACTGGGTGCAGCGCACCCTCTTTGCTCGAGCTTTGGGTACTCCATCAAGAGCGGTAAACAACCAGCACACCCAAGACTCATGGTGAGTGCTAGTAGTAGGGACATCCACGACCTCATCCTCGTCATCCTCTTCATCCTCCTCTGTATCCACACACCTGTACCTCTCTGCAGGCCCTTGAGGAGGTGGTGGTGATGGAGGGGTTGGGGGTGGTGCTGAGATAGAAGTAGGACCAGCAGCAGCCATGGAGATCATGAGGACAGCTGGCAGGAATTTTCCAAAAGGAATTAATGCAGTAGCAAAAGCAGGTCCACCAAGGATCAATGTACAGCAGTGGTCTGTCTTGCTTGGAAATCCAAAAGCAGAATGAGGATCAGCTGCGGGGTATGGCCTTTTTTATAGGGGTGCTGGGGCATGCTTCACGAACACCTGCACTGTCTGCAAACACTTCAAACACCACAAAAGGGCTCAAAAACTTCCAAAAAATATGTAGATCGCTAGGGACATTGTCTGGGACATGTGCAAGGCTGAATTTTTCCAAGAAAATACTTTGGATTGCTCAAAGAAGCACTTTTTTAATGTCCAGGGGCCTTATTCTACGGATAGTGTTTGTGTCCCCGAACTAATTAAAAGTGCGACACATGTGCGGTGGAAAGTTACGGACAGGTGCAATGTTTGTAGGACCCAAGGGTGCAATACGCATGTGTGCGGGTGTTCTACAGACAGAGTTGAGGTCCCCATCCAAATTAAATGTGCGTCACAACTTTTCGGACAGACGGACGGGCTATGTGTTCTACGGGCATATTCATTGTAGTTGTAGACAATGCGAACAGAGGGTATGTTCTAAGGACACTATATTGTGAATAGTTGCGGACATGCAGAAAAATGTAGTGTCCTACGGACACATCCATTTTGATTGCAAACAGGTATAGTGTCCTCAGGACACCCCCATTTTGGTTGATTGCGGATGGGCGGACATCTTGTGTGTCCTAAAGACACCTCCATTTTGATTGTGAACAGTGCGAACAGGCATAGTGTCCTTAGGACACCCCCGTTTTGGTTAATTACGGACATTTTGGAAACCTGTGCTGTCCACGGACACCTTAACTGCCTTTTTTTTAAAATAAGACACAGACGAATATAGTAACAGCACACATAATATTTTATTATGGTATAAAAATATAAAATTTATGAAAGAGACGGGGAAGCAAAAACTGATAAAAATACAGGGCAATTAGGGATTTGTTCATTTTGGATAGTAGGGGAGGAAGGGATTGAAGTCTCATCATAACGTTTTCCTTGCTGGGGAGTTTCTGGAGATGGTTGGCTGGGACATGGAGAAGGACTACAGGTACATATGGGACAGTGATATTTAATTTTTTCCTTTATATGGTCCTCTACTAAGTTTTTTAAAAGATTGAAATATGTCATTAATAGATCAATTTTTTGCTCTTTACGCTGCAGATGATTTTTTAAGGTGTCTGTTTCTGTATGGTTCTTATTGTCTGTCTGGTCTGTTCAAAAAAATGTTAAGTACACATAAAACAATGGTTATTAATAGGTTTCTACCATTACTATCACTGTTTTCACTCATTTCGTCCCGAGGAAAATTTTCTTCCAGCCATTCCAAAGTACTAGACATTTCTGTGCCAAAAAAAAAAATACTTTTAGTGTACCCTAATACATAAAGTTTACACTTATATGAAATTAATGTGGTGTCCTTACCAGCTTCTTTTAAAGTTTTGCTGTTACTGCTGTGTAGGTGTGCTGTTGATTTTTGTTGTGCAGTTTCTGTGAGGTAATTTTGCTGGAGGCATATGTTATTTTCTTTTGGTATGTTCCATTATGTTGCATATGCTATGTAATTGGACTGTAGGTGTCTTACATATACAGTTTGCACTTTTTATTTCTTTTTTAATGTAATTCATTTATACACTGGTGTTTGACCATGTTTAGTGTGTTTAATGCATAATACAACAATGTAACATACCCCCTGAGTTTTTGGATAGTGTTGATGTTGGCCGAGTCCGTCCGTGGACATGCGCCCGGTTCGCGGATCTCAGAACCACTAGCATGGGGCAGGGGGTTTAGTATGTTCTATGTTACATGAAAAATAAACTAAGGGAACTCTACTAAACACCTATCAAATTCATGCTATCTATATCTATATTGAGTGAAAAAACTTTGTTAAGGGGGCGTTATGGTTACGTTAAGTTACTAAAAACCTATGAAATTCAGTGAAAAAACGTTGTTAAAGGGACATTATGGTTACAAGTAAAACCAAAAAACCCCAGAAACTCACCAGTTATGGTAAGCTAAGCAACCATAACTCGTGCCACCACCGTGCACTGCTAAGAGTAACACCCAGGACATTCAAGATCACATCACAAATGTAATTGATGACACCACTGATGACCTCACATGTGAATTTACATTTCATGAAAAGTCTGTAGATGGCATTCTTATCATAATGTTGACAAAAAAGTGTCAAGGATCATTGGAATAAATATCATGAGTGTATTATTACAGACAAACCACAAAGAGACAACAACATATACACATATGAGCATATACAGGGAAAGTGAAGTAAGCAAAAAAGCAGCAGTACTTCCAGTACTTCCAGAAAGTGTTCATAACTGATTATCTTCATGCACAGAAATAATTGCTCTGTTTCAACGCTGCTACTTCCCCTTTGTATATGTATCACATGCTGTCACTGGACCCTAAGGAAAGTAGTGTGAGTACAATGTATACAAATATGAGCACATACAGGGAAAGTAGAGTAATGAAAAAACAGCAGAACTATCAGAAAGTGCTGATAACTTCACTGATTATCTTCATGCACAGGAAGGATTGCTGTCGTTCCCTATGTATATATTTCATATGATGTGACTGGACCCTAAGGGAATTACTGTAAGAACATATTTGAAGGATAAGTCTACAAATATATTACCTTTTGAATTTATAGTTCCTGACTGTTACTGTAGAAAACCATGTAGCCTAGATATGTCAGTAAAGGGAAAAAGAGGGAGTCAGACATGTGATGTCATCAGTGATGTCATCAATGACATTTGCATGTTATCTTTAATGTCCTGGGTGTTGCTGTTAGCAGTGCACAGTGGTGGCGCAAGTTATGGTGGCTTAGCTTACCATAACTGGCGAATTTCTGGGGTTTTTCGGTTTTAAACCATAATGTCCCTGTAACAATGTTTTTTCACCGAATTTCGTAGGTTTTTAATAGCGCAACTTAACCATAACGTCCCTTTAACAACGTTTTTCTCACTGAATATATGATATATTAAAACAATATCGTACCACATACCTTTTTATTGTATATTGTCATCTTCTATTTTTAATAATATTAATTTTGAAACAGAATTAAATGTATTTTATAATAAAATAAAAAGAATAATCTTGATGTTTTTTTCTTCCATAATGGTACTAAGTGAATATTAAAGTATTCATAGTACAACCTATTCAGTTAGTACCCTTTTGAAAAACTGCTGCAAACCACAAATAGGCTGTCCCTCTAATAGGCCAGGCAGGTTCAGGCAATCAATCACAACCATGCACACCTGACTTCACTTGACTGCCCAGCAAAGTATACAATGTGTGGTTTTATACAGAGAGTGGAGCAAGCTGGGGATGCAGACTGGATGAGGTGAGTCAAGGTGCAGGGAGCTGCAGGCAAAGGTGCCTGGAGATTCCATGGAGAGCAGATTGGCAAAGTGCTGGCCTGGTGTCCAGGAGGGGCTTCAGCACGGCTAGGTAGCTGTGTCTCCAGAGAGCTGGAGAAGGGCAGACTGCAGCCTGCTGGCCGTGTCCAGCCAAGTGCCTGTTTCTCTGGGTTTATTGATGGAGCTCAGGTGTCAGATGGTGCAGTGAAAGAGAATCCGATGCAATGTTGTCTGAAGCGGACCCCAAACAAGGTTAACACAGCAATCGGTGAGTGTCACAAATGCAAATTGAATCCCAGGATGTGTGTGAAGTGAAAGCCAGTTTTGATCTAAGAGAAAAGGAAACGTTATAGCAAGTTAGAAACTCCCAAGATCTCTGAACGTAAAGGGAAAAGATGCTGCCAAAAGAGAGCTAGCAAAGTGGGAGCAAAATGTCAAAATGAATGAAAGAAAATCCAGAAAGAGAGACATACAAGAGGCCAAGTATATGTGAGCTGTCGCTACAAATACCCACATTTCATTGGTTAGTGCAATAGACATGGCTACATATATTTATATAAAACAAATTACAAATCGTTGTTTATACATAGTTGGATTGTACATATATTATATTTAAACAATGTCTGACCTCATACCTTTTGTATATTGTCATCCTCTATTTTTTAATAATATGAATTTCTGAAACAGAATGAAATGTATTTTATAATAAAATAAAAAGATAAATATTGATTTTTTTCTCATAATGGTACTAAGTGAATACTAAAGTATTAATAGTACACAACCAATAAAGGTTGTATTTAGTGGATTAGCCAGAGATGAGTTCAATTGGGCAGGGCTAGGCAAGATGGTGGAGCAACATGGTCTTTGCTGCCCCTAACAGTAAAACACAATACCCCTTTCTGTTCTTAAGTTAGAATACCCAAGGCCACTCTCACCTATTTGAACATTCTGGGTTGCTGGATTACATAGATACATTCAGTGTTATAGCCCTCCATGAGAGTTGGCTTATGCTTCTGCTAGTGATTGTTGGATGGACTATACTTAACTCTATGGCCACTCAGATGTTATGGGGCCGTCTGAAGGGGGGCCTCACCATGGGGTTGAGAAACACTCTAGGACTGATTGAGGTTCAATCCTCCAGTGAAAATGTACTTGCAGGGAGGGGTTATTTTCCCTGAGGAACTACATGAAAGTGTAGGAGAGGAAATACTTATTATTAACATCTATGATTCCCCCTTATAAAAGCTCCCACACAGCAGAGCTCCAGACAGTAGAGGCATTTATGAGGAATGCTCCAGGGGGCCACAGTGTGTTGATTGGTGGGGACTTTAACACAAGCATTCCCAAGGTTGAAATGTTAGGTAACAGGATCTGGAGTACTTGACTCCTTCTACAGAGGGTAGTGGATCATCAGGAAATTGCAAATGAGGAATTTGTTGGGCCACCATGTTGCACTCAGCGGGTTTCTTAATGGTCATTGGGGCCTACCCCTCAGATAACCCTCCGCAGTTCACCGGTTTTGGGTCTAGGGGGAGAAGTTTTCTGGACTATATTTTCGCCACTAACTTCACCTCCTTGATAGTTGATTTTTCCATCTGTCAGCCTCAAGAGAGTGATCATTACTCTCTTGTGATGTGTTTGCGCCTTCCAATGGTTGCACGTAACTCTGTGATTTCTGGATGTACGAATGTCAATAATACATCAAATCTACTGAAAAGGAGTGATGAAAATTTCTAGAAGGCTTCACAGGCCGCAGTATATAAATTAAATGCCTTCCCTGGTGTTACTTTTGATGTCGACAGTGAACTTTTGAGTGGGGAGGCAAAAACGTTTTTGTAACTTACTTTGTGGATTGTTTGGGGCTTATTCAGGACTGCTCCATAGTAGTGTCCACCACTGGTAAAAGAGTGGGGCTTGGTCTAAGAAATAGTTACTGCCCTCCTTCTGACAAAGAAGTTAGGGATAAAAAGAGAGCACTGCGCACTGAGCTTCGAGGCTTGGCCAATTTGGAACTTACCCCGCTAGAACATGCACTGCAGGTGAAAGTGAGCAAAAATAAGTACCAATGTTGGCCAAGACTTCACAGGGTCAATGTGGAGTGCTCCCGATGGCTTGCTCTGGTCCACTCATCCCTCACAAACAATGCTGGTTTGATCGGGAGGATTGTCAATGGTTGAGAGGGCACTAATAGTACTGTTAGTGGAGTCTCTGAAGTCTCCTGGATAGCTCCTGTTGTATTGCCATTTGATGAAAAAAGGGGTATCTGACTTTACGATGGGGGAGACTGCTGATGACTGGCTATTCTTGAAAATCCTGAATAATATCCATTGTATTATTACCAGCTGTAAGGGCTTGTGGGCTCCTGTCTCTGACGGTATTTGTAATTTACTCATCAAAATGGAACCTGCAATTTGGGTGAACGCTCTACATTGGTTGTTTCTCTGTATTACTGTTACACAATCTATAACTTTGTTCTGGAGGGACACTATCATGATCCCGGTACATAAGAAAGTTAGGCATGACAACCCCTGTAATTTCCTTTTGCTGGCTGTGTTAGCTGCCTCTGCAAAGATCTTTGCTAGAGTTTTACTCAGTGAGTTAGAGGAATGGGTGGAGTCTAACAACACGGCCCAGGGCCCCTGTGTGCTCTATACATGCTAATAATACATCAATAATAATAATAAATAAATAAACATCATTCCCATAATCAAACAACAAGGCTCTGGTCTAGTGAAAATGATCATGCATCTACATGAAAGCACTAGAGTCAAGGTCTGTTTACATCAGTCCAGATGGATTTTAACTCAGAATGGCTGTAAACAAGGCTGTATTTTAGCCCCAGTATTGTTAAATTTGTACTTATGTGATTTGGGGGGAGCTATTTCAAACTCCATCTCTATATCTCCCAACGTGGGTTCCACACCCCTGCAGTGGATGGGGTTGGCAAAGGATCTCATCTTGATGGATCTGATGCCAGGGGGTTTGCAGTCATCTCTGTCATTGCTGAAAGTCTATTCTTTTAAGAACTCTCTCATTTTGAATATAGTAAATACCAACATCATGGTATTTAGTCCTGTTTGTGAGAAGGCGAAAACGATTAGATGGGAGGTGGGGCGCGGGGGCAGTTGACATTGTAATGAAGCCTGGGCATCCATCTGATTTGTAGTTGTAGACTAAGTGGAGAACGGCATCTGTATCAGATTAATATTAAAACATCAGTGATTGCTGGAAGACATTAGGTATTTTTCCAATAAGGGTGGGGAATGCTCAGATAAGGCTTTGTTGTCCTTTTACCAACAAAAGATCATGCCTTGTATCCTCTTCGAGCTAAAATATATGTATTTGATATGATAAGTTATTTTAATGCGGTTAATACCCAGAGATTTCTAAGCGCGGACCCGGGGATCGAACCTGTGTTTCTCCGTGTCGTCTTGCTTCTAGGGCAAGCACGTTGCTGCTGAGCTATCCTCCCGGGACTTTATTTAAGAGATTGTTGAGACTTCCGTCATGGACCACAATCAAGATGGTTTACCTTGAGATTGATGTGGTTCCTATCAACATAAAGGTTTACCTTTGCTGCCTTTCCACTTAATGGAAGATAATGAATGGCCCAGAAAACACATTTAAAGGGATAATGCGGCAAGTGCTCATCACACCAGCACATCTGATGTCCTCCAGTCACCTGGTGAAACTCTGCAGTATAGCTGAAAAATTGATATAATTGGAGACAAAGCTTCTCATTGATGTGTCCTTCAATGTCTTTAAAAAAATGAAACTGGCACTGCACAACACTAGTAAAGAGCAGTTAATTGTACATTTAACAACAAAAACTAAACCTACTGTTTTTTTTAAAAAATATGTACAGGAATGGGTAGTTAAGCCAGTTCATATATCTCACTGAGTGGGTAATAACTGGTATGGGAGTATCTAAAAATGAAATTTAAATCTGTCAAAACCTTGGAGATAGAGGGTGCTGCTTGGCTCAAAAGACTAAGAGCTAACAGACTCTGTCGGCTGTGTGGGGAACTGAAATTGGAGACTGCATATCACCTTTTGTTCTAATGTGACTCTACAGGAAAGTTAAGGGGCATGTAAAACTGGCTGCTGGGCTCTCCGTCTCTTACTCTGATGTTGAATTATGGTCACTCTTTGTGAGTGGAAATTCTGAAGCTAACATAATTTATTTTATCATTATGTGGAGAAAAATGGTGTCTATATTTGAATTACTTGCATGAATTATTGATGTTTTGATTCTCTTTTAGTTTTCTGATATAGGATGTGGTGATGTTTTATGTCTGATGAAATATGCTGCTACATATTAACTTATGTGATGAATTTGTGATTGTTTTTATTGAACTGTTTAGGATTTTGACCACTCAGTACTGAAAGCTGGCTTTTGTCATTGTGGGATACTATATAAAAATACATAAATAAAATAAAGGTTGTATTCATTAATCATGCTACAGAGGAAAACAACTTCTTGTTGGAGAGAAAAAGCTTTTTCACGTGTGTAAAATATTTAACAATTAATAGATATACAAATGATATACTATCACACTGTATGCAAGGAGCACAGGATTAACACAATTGTTAACAATTGTATACATGTACATGTTGTCAAAGAAAATATTAAAGAAGAACAGTTTCAAAAAGAAGTGGTATCCGGAGTGTACTATATATAAAATAAATGCTGTATGATTAACTCATCTACACTAACCATTTAGGTTACTACGAACTTGGTTTTGCATCAGCCAATTCTAAATAGAATTGCCCACAATGTCAATAGTTTGTGCACCTCTAAGGTTTTTTTACTACAATGAAGTTATGTTTCAATTCTGTACATAAATTATTAAATATTAAATGATGTAAAATGTGCAGATTCATGTATACAACCTTAAACAGGAAACAAAGATATACAACATAAGTATGTCTTCAGTTTTACAAATAAATGTATGAAGACATGCCAACATTTTAATATTATTTTGAGCATGACTCTTTTTAAAGTCTAGTCATACCAACATTTCAAATAATAGAAGTTGTGTGTGTAAATGTATTAACACTTACCACAAGCTACAAAAGAGCTAAGAACTTGTGAAATCTTTGTGCATCCTTTGTTTGGCCACATACAAACATGAGAAGTCAATAATGACATCTAAAAATATACTCATCATATTTTAAATTGGAGAATAAAAATGGGAATTGTTTATTTGCACAGATAGTTGTGTGCGGTGTGGAATACTTTTTTTTATGAAATCAAAATTAATTTGCAAATATAATAAGTATCTCTACATGGCCATTAGAATACTTCTTTTCAAATTGGTGTGCATCCTTTTTTGGCCACAAATACACATACCAAGTAAGACACAATATATCTAGATCCTTCCCTAAAACTCCTTTTAGTAGTTAGATATCATTTATTTCAGGGACATTGTACTTATTTTTGTTTGTATCTACATTCTACTGTTTACTTGTTTCATATGTAAACAGTCATGACCTTCTACACTCCATAACACTCAAAATAATCTCCATGGAACCATGTATGTGACCTAGCGCTTATAGGGAACATTTGTAAATATTAAAATATACACTGTTTTACACAATAAAACAGAAGTAGACGATTGAAGAATGCTCTTTTCTCTTCTATTTTGTGTAATCGTAAGAATATTATCTTGACATTTATTTCATACTAATTTTAAAATACATCCTAGTATCAATCTATCTTCTACTTTACATAAAACACATTTTAGCCTATTCTTCCATTTCAAACTTTTATTTTGCATTTTTACATTCACAAATATTATAAAAAAGTATATTTTAAAAATTTGGTTCCAACAACATTACGTTCCTTAAAACCCTGTGGCAATCTAGCTTGATGTGTGACTATAGAATCCTTAGAGACAAGCCAATTGACTTCTGTACACGCCCATGTGTGAAATGTCCACATTGAATGGGTGCCCCCTCATCAAAAATGAAATCTAACACGTCTTAATGGTTTTTGTACTAATATAAACTTGACAATTTACACAATTTGTTATTGACATGTTAATGTTCTTACACCTATACTGTATCTTTGAAACAGAATTAATACATACTTATTAAATACTAGATTTTCCAGTGTAGATTGTAAAGTACAACCACAGTCACTGCATTGCATATCATGGAAAGCTTTAGTTAGAAGATCAGATAAATGCACACTTCTCTGATTATGGTTGGGATATATAACAATCTATCAGAAATATCCTGAGTTGTGTAACCTTTCTTACATTGTGGAAACATAAGAATACACTTGTAACTAATTCCTACATATCTCTTTATACGAACAGTTTCCTGGAGTAATAAATGGAAGAAAGTCATTACAAATTCTTGACTATCTTCCTGTGTATTTTGAGAAAATTGTTGATTTCCACTTGCAAAAGCTACTTCATTTCATATTGACATTGCCGAATGTGCACTGTGTGCTTTTTTATCTACAGATATTTTAAGAAATGAATGTTCCACATATAGCTGCTTGTCTGCTGTGGAAGCTATTCCTTGCATCAATGGTGTCATTTGAAACAACATGCACAAAGCAGCCTTAGAATAGCATTCAACTCATGTTGCATTACTAAATCTACAATGGGAGTATGTCATGGTTGAATGACTTTGCAATTCTGGTAGCTTGTCTTATGTTTTTCAGCTCTAGTTAATCATGATAAAGTATACATCCCCTTTCTATTGGTGATGACCTCTAAAATTAGCCATGTCTTTTCAGTCTATATATGTTAATCTAATGACAAATCCACATGTTTACAGCAGTTCCAGAAAACATGATCTCATATGTTGATGTTAACTTGCCACATTCCCATCCCTAAATATAAACAGTTACACAGACACATATTTATCTAGTCTATAGAACATTTTATGTGAGCCCATTGCTGTCACATGTGTTATTTATTTACTGTTCTTTTTTTTTTAAATGTCTAGAATGACAAGTGCCAAATAGTTGGTGGATACACTAAGTTGAAGACCCAGAAACCCAGCTTTTGAAATCTTTCTTCCTCCATGGGTGAAACAACTTGCCTTTTAAATGTGTTCCTTTTTTTGGTAAATGAACAATGTTAATGTTATGCTATTATCTTAAAAAGGTCTAGAGCACACTACAGCCATGTGTGGCCTTCTTTCTCTTAGTACGATTTGTTTATGTATTTGTTAGTTAGGCAATTTATTTTGGCACCAAATGCAAGCATATTTAGGACAGGTGATCTTTCATAATTATGGATGGAATTTAAGTCAGGCAAGTAATCCGGATGGAGCAAAGGAAAGGAAAGGACCGCAGATACATAATACATACACTGCACGCGTCATGTTGAGGCAAGAGCAAAAGGTTGCAACTGATGCAACAGAGAGATCAATCCAATGTTAAAATTCAAACAATAAAGAATTCAGTAACCTTAAGGAAAGCATCGGTCGAAAAGGATCTTACCAGATGTTTTCTGTGGTGGTTATGCTCATGAAGCAAGTGCGAAGGATCTTTAACAGAATACAGATTTAAATCATACAAAACAGAGATGTTCCTCATAAGACATAAGGCACAAGAAGAGTTCTTCCCATTTGGATGCTAATTCACTCTGCACTGTCTTTCCTCTGTGTTTCTGCTTCTTAAAGGGCATACGTTTTAGAAGAGGAGGATCTAAGGCACCTTGGTTGACAATATGTATTTAAAAAGTGGAAAAGGGTGTGCACCACTAATATATATTATGTCTGTATACTAGTTGTATTAACTTCTTCACATAGTCCATATGATATTTTTGGAGCAAAATGGTGTGAAAGCCCTTAGCACAAGGTTATAAAAGACCAGAATTAAAGGTTGAAAGAAAAAGCTGTCCCATCCATATGACCACATTCATATATTTCCTCCTAGATATGTTTAGATACACTCGGAGTTGCTTAATTGATATCTAATTGATCCAATATTTCAACTCAGATACAATTTAATGCACCATCAAAAAGTGGCAGTATGTGGTGCAGAAGCCAATGCATTTTGGAACGCAGTCTGTTATCAGGGCCAAAACTGTTCACCAGACATAAACATATACAAATAAAAATACCACATGTGTGACAATTTTTGGTGACCAACATACATTCAGAAGAAACATAATAAAAGACAATGAAAACAAAACAACACATATGTTAATTGCAAATATTAGCACCCTTCTCTTGTATCCAGTGCCAAAGTTTGACAATGTACCTGCATATAATCCATATCCACATAAAACTGAGAAAAGAGAATACAACAAAACAAAAGAACAACATATGTTGATGTGAATGGTTCAAATCAAACCAAAGTTAGACAACAATTTACCTGAGTCTTTCTTGCAACCTGGTTATGGTTGGAAAAATAGCATTGACTGTTTGTAAAGCATGCAAAAACAAGAGAAAAATAAAACAAATGGTTTTCAGTAAATACACCTTTCCACTCCATGGACGCACTTAGACAGCTGCTGTCAACTGTCTCAGCCTGTGTATACAGTTAGTAATTACCTGTTTTATGGCTCACTGCAACAGCAGCTTTTAGGATCAGGCCAGACACAGGCACGAGTGTGACGTTACATGTGCCCAATGCACAATGATGTCACTTCTGTCCTGCGTCAGACATGGTTGTAAGGAAGTCAACTTTTCCAAGTATGTTGACGTTGTGCTTAGCTGAAGGTGAAAGATAAACCATTAATAAGACAATATATAGTGCCGCTGATAGTAGACACACAAATTGTCAATACCCCAGAAAATCAACTTTTCCAAGTATGTTGGTGTTGCGCTTAGCTGAAGGTGAACAATAAACAATTAATGCAACAATGTATAGTGCTGCTGATAGTAGACACAAAAATTGTCAATACCACAATCTTGATGATGTGTAATCCCTTAGCGGGTCTAATCTGGTACTCTAAACATATAAACATAGTGCTGTCATTTATTCGTTTCCTTAGTTCCAAGTAAAGGAACACGGTAATCTGGTATGTTGCCAATTCGAATCTAGTGCACACCATCTGTTGAGGGATGAACACAACTGTTCTATGTAGCGTCTAAAAAGCCTAGTAAAAAATGATGAGACAATATATAGTGCTGTTGGTTATTCAAACGAGTAAATGCATCAAAGTGTGAGTTATGTATCCAACTCTCACTTGTCACACAGTGAATGTACAATGCCATTGTTTCAACTCAAGCAGGAAGTTGGGCATAACACCATTGTAGTCTCAGATAAGAAAGTGTATATATCCATTTGTTAGTTATACATCTTACCCACTCATGAGTATAGATCAAATTGTCATGCATTATCTGTAGAATTCCATGGTCTCAACCTAAACAGGACACTAATCAAAACACATATAATGCACTTCTTCATTGATTCCATTCAGAGTTAAAGAGTCCAATCTCTTGATCCAAAATCTTTCCCTTTGGTCCAATCTTTTCATCAGATTCTCGTGGGCATCTCTTTCATTTTGATGACGTCCACCAGTTGAAATCTGATTTGCGATAGATCATGTTGTTTCTCCATCCAATGCCTTGCCACTGCTGAGTTGATGTTTGTAGTCCTTATCCTTTTTGTGGTGCTCATTCCAATGCTATTTACATGGTTATTTTGATTGTCCCATGTAATACATCCTACATGAACACTTAATTACATAGATGACATTGTGGGTGTCACATGTGGCATAACGCTTGCTCTTAATACATTCACATGATTGCGGGTGGTTAACAATATTGGCCTTTGTTAGGAACCCGCAGTTGGTACAGTGTAGACAAGGGTATGGGCCGGTTTTCTTGCTTGGTGGATTTTTGCAGATGTGTCTGGTGTTAACTAGGTGATCTCTCAAATTGGTTCCCCATTTATAGAAAAATACTGATAATTTGGGAAATAGATGTTCTACCTGGATTCCCAAGTTAAGGTCCTCCAATTTGTTTTGATCACTGATTTTATGCATCCACTTTGAGTAGAATATTCAGATACATAGACCATCCGGGTGATTTATTTTCTTTACAAGTTTCATCTTACAAATCTTGCTGTGCAGGGTTAGCCAGTCTCTCCTTAGCTGCATTGACCTTCTCTGGTTAATAACCTCAGGCTAAACATGTATCTCCCATTTTTTTAATTTGTTCCATTGAACTCATTAGGGTTGCTCACTATCCTTTTGTCCCTAAGCATCTGACTAAAGGGTCCATATCTAATCAAACTGGGGTAGTGAATACTCAACCGATGTAAAAGATTGTTTCTGTTGGTCTCTTTTCTAAAGATATGTGTGGAGTAATTCCCCTCTATCAGTTTGATTTCTGCATCACAAAAATGTATAACATGTTTTGAGATCTCACTGGTGAATTGTATGCATTGATCGACAAAGTTAAGGTATACAGTGAAGCCTGGAGGCTTTCTTGCATCACCTTCCAAACCTCAAGGAGATCACCAATGCACTGCACCCAGACATTTAGATAGTTACGCCAGACCCCATGGTCCAAGAAATGTTCTTGTCAAATCTATGCATAAAGCAATTTTCATATGTCGGGGCCATGGTGGCCCCCATCAAGGTTCCGGATACTTGGATATAGAATTGGTTTTTAAATTGGAAATAAGAATTATCTGTGATAAACTGGAGCAATATCAGTGGCAATTTCACTGATTCCTGATTCTCTGCTTCATTGAGGAGAAACCATTGAATTGCTTCCATACCTAGATCATGATGAATTGACGTTTATAGGCTCTTTGCATCTATGGTGAACATAGCATACCCTGGGGAGTATTCCAATTGTTTGAATAGTTTCAAACAATGCATAGTGTCTCTGATGTATGTGCTAGTCTTTTGAACCATGGGTTGTAAGAAAAAATCAAAGCCTTTACCATGTGACTGAAGTGTACTTTCCTTGCCAGCTACAATGGGCGTGCCTGGAGGAATAGTGGAGTGTTTGTGGGTCTTCAGGAGTTTATACAAATTGGGTATTCTGGAGTGGGTGGTGAGCAGGAACGTCTTAGTGTTGTGATTTATCCATCCTAATTCCTCTGCTTTGGAGAGAATCTCTTCCAGGTTTGCCTTAATAATGAGTGTAGGATCTGTGTCTAACCTTGCATACACACTTTTATCATTAAGTTGTCTTTCACATTCATTTTCATAATCAACAGTGTTCATTATGACCAAGGCACTACCTTTGTCTGCGGGGCGAATGGTGAGACTCGTGTCACTATACAAATTGTTAATTAGACACAATTTATGTGGTTTCAGATTAACACATTTCAGATGTTTGTACGAGATTCTACCAAGATCTCTAAGTAGTTTGTGAAAAATATCCTCTGAGGGTATGTATTTCAACACTGGACAGCTCCCTCTTACTTGTAGAGTGTGCACTTTTATTTAATTTTTTATTGGGGGGGTCCCCCCAACCATCCAATAAAATAAAATAAAGGTCCCCAGCACTAAAAAATAAAACAAAAGTGCACACTACACCAATCAGAGGGAGTGGTCCACTGCTGAAATCTATAATGTATTTCAGCACTGGACAGATCCCTCTAACTTGTGTAGAGTTTATTTTTTATTGGGGGGGCTCCCCAAACCCAACCAAACACCCATTTTCAAAATGTATCCATTTCCTCGGCTCATTGAATTTCCAACTGAAACATCCATACATCTATTTTAAAGGTATGTTTGAGTTGGGAATTCACTGAAAAAAAAAATCAATGAATATGCTTTTCGATGGAAAAGAATTTCAATTAATACATTTCAATGGATAATGATTCGGTGGAAATTATTTTGATGGAAAGAGTGCATACCGTCATTCTCTTCTTCTATAGTACTGCTATCTCGTGTTTGGTATCAAACAATGTATTTCTACACACGGGCACAAAAATTGAGCCTTTCTGAAGTGTGTTTATATCGGTGACGCTCAGTTTCCTGTTTGACAGGTTAACCATTAGGTTTTCTTTTGCTGCATTGTTATCCTACCTCCCCCTTTTTGGTTTCCACTTCCATCTCCTAGTCCTCTTGTTTATTATCTAGTTTCTAAAAATGTGGTAGATGGGGATCCTTTTGTTTATGATTCATTTGACTATCTCTGGTATCATAATGTTATTGTTTCCTCTTGCAGGGATGCCCTGTTCATTTGTTGTTTCAGTATCGCTACTTGATGTGTTGCTACAATTCCCTTGCTGTGATGCCCTCTGTGGTTGCATAATGTATCCATCCATGTGTAAACTTATTTGTTCAAGTAATCATAGGTATCTCATCTGAACTTTCTGATCTTTTTGGTTTCCAGTTCTGTACTATATATATTTCTTATCTTGATGAGGTCATCTAAGAAGGTGTTCCAGTAGGCACTGTGAAGGATGGAAAGCATTTTCAATTCAATGCAGGATACCACTAGAAACCAGTGCAGTGAAATCATGGCAGGTGGATTAGCCTAAAGACATGTGTTAAAGACCATTCCCTAATGTGTTGACTTGATACAAACTACGCAGACTACATTTTTAATAGCCTGCAAATATTTTGGGAATCTTGTGACACACATCATTCTGTCTTGTGTATGTTTTTCGTTTGTTTGACTATGGGAGATCAGAGCAAACAACAAACCACACTTGGTTAAGGTGTCCATAGGGTAACCTCTTCCAATACCTGCTTGCTATCATTCTCTTCAACGGACAATTTGTTTTTGATAGTATGTTATTGGGTTTTGCACCATGCTCATATGCCATTTGCATGGTCTGCAGGCTCTCTGGTGAATCTTAAAGGGGGTGTTGTATGTTAGTGTGGAGAGAGGGGAAAATACAAAATAGAGTTGAACTTGCTTTGATGGATACAAAGTGGAAATACCCTGAGCTCTGTCTGTGGATCGTTTCTAGTTGTTCTTTGTCAATAGCATACAGGCACCTTTGTCCAAACGGGGAGCTTGGGTTTCTAAGATGGTTGCAGGGGTTCAGTTTTCTGATGTTTGTTGTCTGCTGTGAGGGTTTTTCAATGGCCATGGGTGGGTGGTTTAGATGGTATGTGTATTTTGTGTTCAAATGTTGAATGTGTGTTGGTTAGTGCAGGGAGCAGGCAGCTAGAGACCTCGATGGGAAGACAAACCAGAACCCACATATAGCAGGTCATAGCATGGTAAGGCATGCAAAAAGTTATGCACATCATCACTGTGAACTAGAAACTGCTTACAGGCTGGTCTCCTCATCTTATCTCTGTTAGCCTCTTGAAGACAGGTTCCATTTCACTTTCTCACAATGTCATTGTCAGACCCTGTTTATCTCTTTCATTCTACCCTATATGCTACAAGGATCTGGTAATTGGCAGAGGCAAGAATAGGGAAGTCTGCAGACTTTGTGTACAGTGAAATCACAAAAAGGAAAGTTAAAAGGAGGAGACAGTTTTTCTCAAAGTGCCACACAAAGCTGGCTGCTCCATCCCTCGGACTTAATGGTGTTCTTCTACAGAAGGTTGATGAGAATCATGCTGACAGGGCAAATAAAATGGGTTGGGATAGGGGGGCTAGGATGGGTGGGCCAGCAACACTGCAATTTCACATTTGCTATATCTGCTGCCCTTTTCTAGTTACTGCTCTATGCCCAAGTTTCTATGAAAGCTTTGTGTCGAACTAAATAATGATACCAGTGCAGAACCAGGTATGCAGTACTTATATATCTTTTGGGGCTGTCCTTCCAGAGCTTGGGATCGGTTGTAAGGGATTACCATATGCACACAATGTGATCTGTTCCCACCAGGGTTCTCCTGGACCCATGAATGAAACTGCATCAACAATATTCGGGCGCTATAAAAAATGAATTAAATAAATGAATTAAATTTCCCAAGCAAAGTGTGTGACATAGGGGCTCATTACGAGGTTGCCGTTCTGGACACAACGGCACTGGTAAGCTTGCTGGTACCGTTGTTTCCGGACCGGCAAACTCTGAGTTGTGCTCGTGGGTGCCTTTCTGCCCGCCAGGTATGACCTGGTGGGCAGAAGACCAACCGCGAGCAGAACACATCAAATGCACCGGCACCATTCATGAATGGTGCCGGTGCATCCGACCTCCCCATTCCCATTGTGCCCTATGGGGCTCAATGGGAATGGGGACTGACAATTACCGGGGTATTCCCCTCTGGATCCGGTAATTCCCCATTGCTGGATGCCAGTAATTTCATGAGTTTGGTGGCACCCGTGCCGGTTTTACCGCCAAGGCTACCGCAAAACTCGTAATGAGGCCGATAGTCTTCATCTTCGAGCTTATATTACAAATTGTCAAAAGCTGATTGTAAGGGTTGTTTTATATCTGTGTTCTAATGCAATGACAGGCATGCATTTCTGTCAGTTATTGGATGATAACATTTCACATAATAGTTTCCTTGTTACTTATAGATTAAAGTGTCCAAGAATGCTATTTGCTTCTCAAAGAAGTTAGATTAATTTGATTCATCAGTTCCACAAATGTTTCTACTGGTGTCTGAGTCTCTCACCAGACTATCAAAATGTCATCAAATTAATGTACCATAGACATTCATTTACAATTGATGTAATATTTAGAAATACATTTCACTCTTTGAAATCTGCCATAAACGAGATGCCAAGAATCAGTGCAAATAGTGCACTCATGTGATTTGGTTATTTTAAAGGTTGCAGACTTCCACAAATACAGTATAGTTATTTCCCAATGCTATGCTCAACAAGTTGATTATAAAGTTTGCAATGACTTTATGCAACACAGATCTATGTTTAAGAAACAATATCATCATTTGCTTTGATTATATGTATGTCACAGTGGTATCAGCCAAAACCGGGTCTGTTTAGATGATAGGTGTAAGGAAAATCAATATCCTTGAGCAAATATTCCAGGATCAAGCAATGTCCAACATGAAGAGGTCGCACACTTTATTGATATAATCCCCATGCTTCATTCGTCGTAAAAAGATGTATGACACCCTTGGATTGGAATCTAAAAAAATGCATGGTCCATATACTGTGTATGGTGTGCTTCACTGGTAACGTCTTGAAGTAGTGCCTTACTCTCTAATAGGCATTCCGAGGTTAGTATCACATACTCCTGTGTATGATTGACCTATAGATTAACAATCTTGTCATATTTTTCATTACTCAAAATAAGGGTTATCAACATTCTGCCTAAAATCTCTGGTAGAACTGAGTCCAATTGCTGGGGTTTGGTTGTCTCACGAGATTGTGCAGATTTGACAGAAGGCGAAAATTGCACTCAAAATCCTTTCATTTTGGCAGATTGGTCTTAGTTTCCATTATGAACTGACAGACCTCTCTGAGGCATTTGGTGGGTAAATCACATCCCCCAGTCACATCTTGGCTCTCTGTAAATTGTGCTTGGCTGGTCTAGGAGACAGACGGTGACCATGTTGCTGTAAGCATGGAAAACGTTTTGTGTATATTAATTTGATATTGTGTTTGCGTTTTGAAGTTCCTTAATGTTTGACTTTCAATTTGGGAAACGCTTTGTGATTGTTCATTTTTAAAATCCTTTCCCGTTTCCTTTCTCCAGCCACAAAAAATAAATGAAAAAAGAAACCCTTTTAAAAATCCTTTGTCAAAACATATGTGACTTCTTTTGTGTTTCTACATTAAACCCATTCTTTTAATATGCCTCCTTCCACTAAAATATAAATAGAAAAGAAAGAAAGGAAACCCATTGTGAAACCGTTTGTAGAAACCTTCTGAAAACATTCCCTTAGTGCCGCCATATGTGTTTACCACAGCCAATGCTACCAATGTGTCTCACCTGTTTTAACGGAAGATGTACGTGCTCTGAAGTCTGAGGCTATTGATTCTACTCTGGTACATGCAGGGCTCTCAGAATGGGAGACTTGCCCGTGACTGCGGGAGAAGGAGTTTTAAAGATATTGCACAGGCACTGGAGTTCTAAACTCAGAATTGGTGCATGCACACTCCAACAAATACTTAGTTATGGTGCTGCAACCATGCAATAATTCCATCACCAAATTAGCATAGTAGTATAGAATGGGGAGAGAAGCTCAGTGGAAGCAAGACGACATACAGCAACACAGGTTTGAATTCCAGGTCTGTGCTTAGAAACCTCTTCGGTATTAAGCTTGTTAAAAATAACCAATTATAATTATGATTATAAAGAAAAGCATCCCATTAAGATAGCTGCATTTCAACAATCTCTGTAGGATCTTCACAGTGGAATCGTGCTCCTTATTTGTTTTTCACCCTGTCATATAGCCACTTGGCCATACTGTCTTGCTTTTTATTTCTAAATCTTGTTGGAGACTAATTTTATTTTCCTTGTCCTGCATGCACTATTTAACGGCGGGATAAATTAGGGGTTTTGCCAACCTTTCTGCCTATCTTCTTTTAGTATGAGTCTACCTGCATCCTTACCTGCTTTTCCTTATTCTGCCATATGCTTAACAGTGTTGTGTAGCTTCCAATCTGTGTACAATTGCCTTTGTCACCATAAGGCACACACCTCTCCAATTCTAACATACCTGGTCCCACCCACACCAAGTCTTCACTCTACCATGTAAAGTTGTGGTTGGTATTACACTCTTGTGAAAGGAGCAGTACTACACAGGTCTAGGCTACTCCTATTGGCAAGTTTTTATGGTGTCCACAAGCGCGTCACTGAGGTATATCTGGATGCCTACGTGAAAACAGTCATCAGTAGCATGTGCTGACAAGCAGACATGGGGTGCCAGAAACATCCTTCATTTGACAGATTGAGACACCTAAACTCCAGAAGGCACTGTGAATGCCTTAAAAGGCAAGTGTGATGTGGTGCATACATTACATGTACAGATCATTACCCTGATAACACATCTTTTAAATCTGATTCAGAATACTGTCCCGAATCGCTGCAGCGTGAACCTCACTGATCTCCGTTGCTAGCCTGATTCCCCCACCGACATACAGGGGACTACATCCCCAGCACCCTCATCGGCCAAACGAGCGATGCGCCAGAAACAGCTGTTCCAAGCCGCACTGCCCTGCTCACACCTCACAACGCCTACAAACATTATCTCTCCGGGTGACCAAGTGCCCTCTCCAAGATGCCTCAACCCGCTTCACACTGCCAAACTGAAAAACATAATACTTTTCTGCAGAAAGAACATTGGTCTGCACTTCCTCCAGCGAAACCCGCCTCATCTCCATATTAAAATTGTCAAGCCAAACCCTCCTAGCCGCCTGGATGTCTATCCTCTAACCTCCACAAACGTACTTGCCACACACCCCTATCCACCACAATCAGCCCACAAACTCAGACAGAGGTAACGCACAAGCTTGAGACCTCATCTCACGTGCCCTCAACCTCAAAAAGTACACAATCAATGCCGGAGAACACGCACAAATCCTGACACACTCAGAGAGAACTATATGACCCTCAGCACCTACAGACTTTTGGACACTCCCACGATGATTTCATTTATTGCCTCTGTTGGCATACAAATGGCAAGGGTACCATTCTTGCGAACAACCAACATGCATCATGCTGGTGTATTTTTCTCTACATCGCATGTCAATATTGTGTCTTCCAATTCTACCAATATCACTACCCTGCATAATAATGTGAATTGCCCCCACCACCCTCCAACTCTGACACCTCCTCCCCCAATGTACCACGCCAGGCTTACTACAACTACTCACATCTAAATTACAACCCTTCACTCATCAATTCCCCATACTCCCCACACCAGTCACCCCTACCTGCCAACAACTACTCCCCCGAAGCCTATTTGTGTACTTCTGCCGTCAACGTGCACCTGACTAGCTTGCCCTCACTCACTAAACATCCCATCAGCTGTATGCCATGTTGCACAATTGTTAATGTGGTTCTGACTGTTGACTGTGATTGCATTGATGAAAAAGATTCCACTGCCAATAATTTGTCACATGATTCTATACTCTATGACTCTCCTGTGAAGGGGACCACCCATGCTGATCCACCCTGTGTCAATAACCACACCCAAACTCATAACCATCTCCCAACCCACACAATAGGGATATCCTCAGCCACCACCACCAAACAGGCCACAATCACAGAGGCACACGATGTAGCTGTGACCACCCAACCTCTCTTGATGGGTGAACTAATCAATGCATGCTCCATACGGCCCACACACTGGAAATGAGTGACCTCAACACCACCCACAATCTTGAAGCTTTAGCAATCAGAGAAACCTGGTTCCATGAGGCATCAGGTCCCAAACTATCTCGAGCAATCCCCCCCAGCTATACCATCTACAGGAATTACAGGCCCACATCTAGAATGAGGTGGTGTCACCCGTCTAGCTAGAGATTCCCTCCCCATTAGACAGGTAAATACCACCATCAACTACAATGTAGACATTCTTTCCCTCAAGCTATCCCCTTCACCCACATGTCCCATGGCTATCCACCTTGTCTACCACCTCAATACCCGATACTAAACTTCCAGATAAACATCTTCCACATCCTTGAGGATAATATGAAAAGCATCTCTAGAATCTGTCTCCTGGCTTCAAGCACCAAATCACCAACCCAATGCATGTGAAGTGCCACACACTGAATTTGATTGCCAACCACAACTGCCAGGTCCTAACCAGTGCAAACACTCCCTGTCTGTGGTGTGACCACCACATCATCTACTTCTTCATCACTCAACCCAGGAAACACATAGTCACAGCCACCTCACTACCATCAGCAGTCACACGTAGCTCACTGAATCTCACAAAGGAAAGCTTCATGCCGTTTCTGGACAGTACATGCCTCAAACCCCCATTCTCCACCAACCCAATATCAATAGTGGAGGTGTACACCTCTACCTTATTCAAAGTTGTGAACACCAACACCATTGCCCCCCTAGCACCTCACAACGGTAAACCCATCAGACTTTCCAACACGTGGGTCACCCCAACCTCCTTGAACTACGTAACGAAAATGCCAGGCACAACTAATGTGGACAAAAAATCCCACCATTACCCTGAAAGATGACTTCACTAAAGTCTCAAAGCAATACAACACAGCAGTAATGTCATTAAAATCCAACTCCTTCAATACCAGAAAATGCAATGCCAAATCAGACAGTAGAGAAATCTTTACCATCTTTAGGGAACTGGAAACTCCAGCATCATCTCCCCGCAACATTCATCAAGGATGAAACCTGGTGTTTCAACATCCAAATAGCAATGTTCATTAAAATTGACACCCTTAACAACAACATTCTTATTCACCAAGCAAAATACCTTAGGCACCCTCACATCCCAGCCGTTCTATCCCCACCTTACTCCCCTAACACCAGCATCCCCCTATGTGTCTTCAATGAGATATCAGAAATTGAATCCCTGAAACTGATCCAAAGTCTTAAATATTCAAAATGCAAAGGAGATATAAGGCCAGCACCTCTCATCAAAGACTGCAGACATCCTTGCTCCCAATCAACACAGCGGTCATAAATGTATACTTATCCAGAAGCACAGTACTAGTGTGTGGGAGCGAGGGGCCAACAGGCCCCTCTCTGCCATCACTTCTCAGTACAAAACTCAGACCAAGTGACTCCAGTAGTGGGTACGCCCCTCACCCCTATGCAATGTTAACTTTGGGTTACATTCGCGTAGATGGGACCACTGAGCAGGACACAGGGCCTCCATTTTGCCAAATGGTTGCAGATAGTGTGCTGGGAGCTCATCCAACTGGCTAACGACACTGAAGAAGGGTTCAACGTGATAAAAATAGAGTTCCGCGCACTGCACCTGATGACGATGCAAAACAGATATGTCCTAGATCTCCTCACGGTGATGGACGGTGGTGATTGGTGAAAAATTGGGGGGGTGTGTTGCACATTCGTGCCAACTGAAGATGCTGTTAACGGGACACTCTCACATGTGATAACAGCAGTACACAATCTAGGAGAGAGGATGAGAACAGAAGGAAGCGCAGAAGAAAGCATGTGGTTCGACAATCTGTTCAGTTGGATACCGTCATGGATAAACGTGGCAATGAAAGTACTCATCCCCATCATCGTCGTTGTGCTCATATTCTTCTGTGTGTGCCAACTGGGACTGCGGTGTTGTGAAAAAAGCATGCCTACCTCAGCTATGATGATGGTAACAATGGGCCGACCGACAGCGGTAGCTACCATGATAGACGCAGAAATACAAACAGGGGAGTACACTACACTGCAGTACAGGATGACAGCCATTTACAGGCAATATGGGGACAGGGTTGATAATTTACACCACACAACAATAAAGGAACCAACGGAGCTGCAATGGTACAGAGAAGTATGGGTGGACTTAGATGGAAATGGTGGGATTTACTTAATGTGTACACCAGATGAATATGCCAGAAGAGGGAATAGCTTAAGAAGTGTATGCAGGGCGTGAATGCCAATAAAAGGCACCCCCGCGTGGGATGACGCTGTGGAGGAGGCTGAGTACTACCGAAGGGAGAATGAAAAGAATAAAAAATACAAATATTCGTTACTTTAGATGTAACGAAAGGGGGGAACGTGTGGGAGCGAGGGGCCAACAGGCCCCTCTCTGCCGTCACTTCTCAGTACAAAACTCAGACCAAGTGCCTCCAGTAGTGGGTACGCCCCTCGCCCTTATGCAATGTTAACTTTGGGTTACATTTGCGTAGATGGGATCACTGAGCAGGACACAGGGCTTCCATTTTTGTACCCCCTTTACACTCCATCTTGGTGACCAGGCCTCACTGCGATAGTACAAAATGCCTCTCTCCCTTTTCCCGCCGCAGCAGCTCAGAGCACATGGCCCCCTCCCTTGTTCCCATTCTGACTGGAAAACTCTGCAGCTCCGTTCTCGCACTCAAGCCGGAGATGCTTGCAACAAATAATGAATGTAACACATCTCTTTTCCTCTGAGGTCACTGTCCTGCATGTGAACCAACATGAGCTAAGCACATAGCTTGTCCATCTCCACAAAAGTGTCCTTGCCCTCTTACCCTAGCCAGTTGAAACGTATTGCCATTCTAACCCTGTGTCCCTGCAAGATATTCCTTTCATGTGCCAGACCGCTAACCATGCTATGAAGCCCACCCAACAGACCCCCTACTAACATTAGACCCCTGTTGCAGTATATCGTGCCTAATACTAACAAATACCACATACCTGAGATTCTTGTGAGACTAATCCCACAGTCAATGAGAGTATTATGGTGGTCAAGACCCTTAAACATGTGACCTGTATAACCCAAATGTTATAGATGATATAGATACCTGTGTGATTTGTATAGTGGCATGATAAACTACTGAGGGTATTTTGATCAACCATTATTTAGTGCATTCATTATTTAGAATGTATTCATTAGCTTAGATAGATAGTGACCACCGTGTTTCACAGCAACCTGACCTTCACCCATCCGGAGCACAGATGTCTGACGTCAATCCTCCCGCCAACCAAGCATCCAACCCGGAGGAAGAGATGCCACCCACACCTGAGACAGTGTGCAACTGACCAATCCGGAATCGACATAGTATCCTATGTTAATTGCGTCACACACTGTATAAAAATGCAATGTAACGATAATTTGTCAGAGTGCTCTCAGAGATCTAGATAAACTTTTCCTTGAACTCTTGCAGCCTGCTCTTTTGTGCCTTATTCCCTGTCCAGGGAGTGTCTGTTTTATTCATTTTACACGTCTAAGTCAGGGAGGGCACAAACATTTGGTGACCCCCTGCGACGTGATCGGAGAGGTGCCTCGAGGCCGGCGACATGCGGCGAGATCAGGGACGCCCTCCAGCAAAACCATCGCCTCCGCGGCCGACCAGCCTGTGCGCACTACGAAGAAGGGTCAAGGGTTCCCGGTTGACGAATACCCGACTGAAAAGCTGCTCGCCAAGGTGGGCCACGGCTTGGTTGGGGTGCGGACCTAACTGGGGTCGGACTGCGAGCGGCGACCCTCGAGTCACCTCACTGAACACGTGAGTGCCGGTTGTGAAGGTTACCAAGGAAAGGTAAGGGGGAAACAGGAAGGAACAGGTGGTAATGGGTTATAGGGAAGAGTAGGGCCTGTGTGAGTGATGATGAGGCTTTTCTGATCTGTCCTTTATATGGCCATTAGGTTTTTGTGAGAAGTGACGAGAAGAAGAGAAGAGGTATCCTAGCCCGAACGGGGTAGAAGGTGGCACCGCGCAGCAGTGTCTCGTCCAGTGCAGAATAAATAAGTGGAGATACAGAGAAAATAGTAGGAGTCTCATATATTGAGTAGACTCGGAGTAGTTATTTAGAACATTCTTTTTCTGGGTACGAAAGAATTATTGGAAAAGAGTAAGAGGGTGTAAGAGGTCGGGAGTGAATGAGTAAAGTAGGCGAAATGGGGAAGGGGTGGTAACAAGGACAAACAGGAAGAAAAAGCTTGCAGGTAGTGCATGTTTATGATATGTGTTATATGTCTTTTGTTTTCTGTCCACTTTTGTCAAGGATATCCAAGTACTGTGATTCATTTGTGGGTAAAGTGGCAAAATATGCAAAAGTGAACTGTTGAATTTGAACAAGCAGCAATCATAAGGTTAACATTGAAAATTGATATATATATATATATATTTATTGATACATATATGTGCACACAAACTAAATTAAATATGACCATCTCGTTTACAGAACGAGGAATAGTATGTTCAACCGCAGGAGTGTGCCCAGTGCGAGCCATGTTGATTATCAGCACAGTAATGAAAGAAGTTGTGGTGCGAGGAATACCCATTGATATAGGCATGTTTATTTATGGCATCAAGGTATTAGCACGAGTGGTACCAGAGATAACGAGAAAAGAATGGATAACACCATCAGATTTCATATTCCGCCCAATTGCACACACAGATGTCGTGCCAGGCATGATCATGTCCATAGACATTGAGGCAGTTCAGGTATCCAAAAAAAGTATTGTGGTCATAGGACTGGACGCGCATGGGTGCAAGTGGAGAACTGTGTTATGCATAGACCCAAACGTAATGCTAAGAGACATAACAGACGAGGAATTATTCACTGATAGTGAAGATGACGGAGAAATAATAATGGAAATAAGTATACCATGTGATATTATGATCCAGTACAGAGAGGAATACAACCCACTCATGGCTAGAGTTAATGCCCCACCGACCATATTTGAGGAGGACATGGCAAAACTAGCACTAAAAATTTGGACTACAGGGCCCCACGATGTAGGGTTACTACATGAAGTGACACAGATAAAAATAAAACTCAAGCCAGGTGCAATACCACCGAGGGTAAAACAATATTCCATATCGAGAGAAGCAGAGGAGGGAATTAGGGAAACCATAAATGCACTCCTAAAACAAGGTATCATAGTGCCATCAAACTCCCCATGTAATACAGCAATTTTCCCGATCAACATGTTTTACTGTAATTGATTTGAAGAATGCGTTCTTCTCTATACCACTCGACCCAGTATCTCAATACCTGACAGCGTTCACATTAGGGAACAACAGGTATGAACATCGCAGACTCCCACAAGGGTATTGCGAGAGCCCCAGCATTTTTAACAGAGTACTACGTGAAGACATTGGAAATATTGATGTAGAGGGCCCCATTATTCAATACTTAGACGATCAACTCATCTGCAGCTATACAGAAGAAAAGTGCAGAGAAGACTCGATAGCACTACTGAATGTGCTAGCTACCAAGGGGTACAAGGTGGACAAAGGAAAATTGTAATACTGCCTCGCCGAGGTTGTATACCTCGGACAGTTAATATCAAAAGATGGGAAATGAATACTCCCAGACAGAGCAGCTGCCATACGCAACATAATCATCCCAAAAAAAGTAAAGGACATGCAAATGTTTCTTGGCATCTGTAACTGTTGTCGAGCGTGGATCCTCGATTACGCAGCATAGACACGTCCATTGCTACAAGCATTAAAAGAAGCACAGAAAAATAGAGCCACAATAAAATGGACAAATGAAATGATGGCACAGTATTTTAAACTAAAAGACCTCATTGCTGATGCCCCAGTTCTCGCGAAGCAAGATTATGAGAAGGAATTTTTATTGTTTTCACAGTGTAATGGAACACTGATGACGGCAGTACTGACACAAAAAACATCTTTAGGTCACAAACCATTGGCTTATTACAGTCGGACACTAGACCAGTAATGCAAGGCCATTTCGCGTGCGAACAGGCTCTCGCAGCTGCGGCCTTCGCTATTGAAAAGATCGCCATCATTGTCATGGGATTCAGTAACGCTATATGCGGAGCATTCCCTATTCGCCATTCTTGAGCGATCAAAATCAACATTAACAACACAGAGAGCAACAGCATATGAGATAATAATTTCAAACCCCAACGTACATGTTGTCAGGTGCAAAACAGTAAACCCAGCAATATTCATCACAGAGCCATGCACGACAGAGGACATACAGGAACACGATTGTGCCACAAATGAGGGGGAAGGTGATGACATCCCAAAAGCAAGTGAAAACGCCCTAAAGGAGGGAAAAACATATTTCATAGATGGGTCAGCATCAATAAACCCCGAAATAGGGGAAAAACACGTAGGGATGGTGGATAGTTCGCTATGTGACGACTGTGCAAAAGCGCCTCCCATCCCATTACTCACAGGCAGCCAAACTAACTGCGCTGATCAAAGCACTGCACACAGCTAAGGGATGTGCGGTGACAATATACTCAGACTCAGCATATGCAAATACAACAGTCCACTCAGGGTTGTCACAGTGGCGTAGATGGAGATTCAGGAGGGCAGACGGTTCTCCAGTACAGCATGCAACATTGTTGAATAAGTTAATAGATGCATTAGCTGTACCATCGGTAGTGGCAGTGGTGAAATGCCAAGCCCATACCAACAACACAGATGCAATCCCATTGGGAAACGCGGCAGCCGATGCAGCGGCGAAGGAGGCTTCGTATTTCAGTGTAACACCAGCACTCAAATGCGTTATAAAGGCAACCATTACAGAACCACTAGAAGAAGCCTACAGTAATACACCAATATCTCAGATAATAGACTTACAAAGAAGAGCACCACAGGAGGAACAAGAATTGTGGAACAAACAGGGATGTAAACAATCAGCCACAGACCTCATTTGGAGGCAGAAGACAACAGGAAAGGTAGTAATGCCTGTAGAATTACTAGAAATAGTGTTCCCAACAACTACATTTCCCCGGCCATGTAGCAAAACAACACATTGCCGCAGACATCAGGAACATTGGTTCGTCCCTAATTTACAAGAGCACCTGTCAAAATTCATCGTAGAATGCATAACATGCCAAACATATAATTCAGGGATGACATTGAGAACACTGCGCGGTACCCTGCCCCGACCAACAGGACCATTTAGAGAGCTCCATATAGATTATGCTGATATGGGAGAGCGGTGCAATGGAGCAAGATATTTGATTGTGGTGGTATGCCCCTTTTCAAGATGGGTGGAAGCGGGCTCAAGTCCCCACCCAGACGCAAAGTGTGCAGCAAAGTTCCTTGTTCAGGAAGTGTTTTCCCGATGGGGAATATGCGATGTGATAAAATCAGACAACGGTACACACTTTATGAATGACCTCTTTAAGGAAGTAACGTCACTCTTGGGGGCAAAACACAAGCTATGCTCAATTTATCATCCAATGGCGAATGGAATGGTAGAAAAGATCAACGGATTGCTGAAAAGTAAGCTATCCAAGTTGTGTAATACACTGAAGAAGAACTGGGTGTATTGCTTGCCCCTAGCACTGTTCCAGCTCAGGACGCAACCATGTAAAGACCACCATCTGAGCCCCCATGAAATTGTAACTCGGAGGAGAATACACATGCCAGTATCTCCGATTAGGAGAGCATCGGATACGCACAGGGCTGCCACAGTGTTGGGGGAAGAGTTCAAGGAATACCTAACCCAGTTGACACGCACAGTACGCAGCATAGCGCGACAAATAGCACCGCCTTTTACTGAAAACGTGGCGACTGATACTACCACACCAGCCACAGACAGCCCAAGTGGGCCACAGATGCCAGGAGCACAAGTGTACATTTGTAGCTTTGTAAGGAGGTGGAATTCACCAGGGTTTCATGGCCCTTACGAGGTCATCTATAATACACCCACTGCAGTGAAGGTGAAGGGATTGAAGTATTGGGTGCACTTATCAGATGTGAGGAGGGCACGCGATAATACAATCCCCCAGGATGAGCAAGACAGTGCAACTGGTGCCATAAATGAGGTTGAAAAGGGATAACAAAATTGTCGGTAAACAGAACCTGCAGAGATAAAAGTTATGATATGCATCTTGTTCGGCATGACATCTCCTACTTCTTCTTTTCCGTTCTTCCCTTTTTTGATTCTTCAATATCCTCTCTGTATCTCTCTATCCTCTCTCTCTCTCTCTCTCTCGATTATTGTTCCACGCTTTTCCCCATCACTCTTTCACTCTCCTCCTCTCCATAGTAAAAGTAAATGTGTAATGGAGAGAATGAGCAAATATGGATAAAAATGATGATTAAATATGAAGTTGAACCAGAAATATAAATACATATATATATTGTAGTGACTTAACAAATTTATATCGCCCCTCCAGGCGACAAATGGACCAACGAACCACAATCGCGGAGAACAGATTAATGCTAGATAGTGATAGGGATGCCATTAGGGCTAATAGGTTCGGTAATGTTGAATGTGTTTTAAAATGTGCTGCAGTCTTGTTCTCAGTAATGTTGTTCTTTATGGCTTGGTAGTACACCCTTGTATCTTTGGTTAATGACATGCACAAGGGGGGTAGCGGGGCTAACTTGATAAGAGAAGGGTTGCACTTGATATGGACTGGGGTAAAGACAATGTGGAAAGAAACATATGACATTAATGCCATTGGTACAATTGTAATGCAACATTCAGAACACGCCACCGCAGGCCCAACAGGTGTCTCCTTGCTACTTCCGAATATAAATATGAGTAATGATTATGAACTCAATGAATACAATGGTGATTATTACTGGCCAAATGACATAACTAACACTAGTACACGTTCACAGACAACCATACACCCTACCTCACACGACACTGCTGCTACTAATGAAGATACACATGCCATATTGAATAACAATGATACAACCTGGGCTGGGATGTTTCCAATACATTACAAAAAGGTAAAAAACTATAACAAGGAAGGAAGAAGGAGGAGAAAAAGGGGGGCAGAAAGGAAAAGATACCGCCACCGTGATCAATCAAATAAATGGTATTCGGACATGAGTGCCACGGTGAAGCAAGCAAAAAATGAAAGTTGCTACGTATGTTCACTCATTCCTCACGCATCAGGAACATCGAAAATGTTAATACCGCAGGAATTGCCCTTGTCGGAGGCCCAATGTTTGATTCATCTAGTTTTGTGTAGGATAAAAAGCACGTTCCAAGCACACACCGTCACAATGGAGAAGATGGAAAATGAGAAAACGTGCACCAGCAAACGTCAAGGAGTAATTGGCCTCAAGGAGCCGTTTCTTGTTATAAGGGATACAAGGTATGCAGAAAATAAATGGCACAAAGAAACTATCGAGTGCAAAGCAGAAGCACTCAAAGGGCTATCCAACAACACCTTCCAATGGACAAAAGAAGTATATGGCCCCATCTGGTCGCAGCATGTCACAAAGTTAACGTGGGTCACAGCATTGGAAAAACCTATCAAAATACAGAAAGAAGTGCCACTTGAACTGTGTTTCCATGGGGAAGGAAGAGTGAACCTGGGGGAAACAAAGAAATGCAACACGACGGTAATAATACCTGACATGAAGAAAGGCACCGCTGCACTCATGGACATGTACTGGATTTGCGGCAGACAAGCCTATCTACACCTCCCAACAGCATGGAAATGTACATGTGCCTTAGCCACCCTCCACACAACCCTGATGGTAATACCTGAAAGTCATATCCAAGGGACAACGGGGAAATCGGCTGGCATATCGGCAGCATGGCAATCGGCTGGCATATCGGCAGCAGGGCAAACGGCTGAACAATCGAATGACAACAGAAGCTCCAGAGTATGAACTATTGTCAGAATATGAACGGAAGAAAAGGTTAGCATGAAGTAAAAGGTCCTCCAATTACATCTCATCCGAATCATCAAAACTCCTTACTGAGATCCCGCAGAAATACAAGCTCTTTTCATCAGCAGAGACATTTTTCGCCTCACTTCTTGTCCCGGGACTGCAAGCACGAACGAACGCCAAATGGTTGCAGATAGTGTGCTGGGAGCTCATCCAACTGGCTAACGACACTGAAGAAGGGTTCAACGTGATAAAAATAGAGTTCCGCACACTGCACCTGATGACGATGCAAAACAGATATGTCCTAGATCTCCTCACGGTGATGGACGGTGGTGATTGGTGAAAAATTGGGGGGGGGTGTGTTGCACATTCGTGCCAACTGAAGATGCTGTTAACGGGACACTCTCACATGTGATAACAGCAGTACACAATCTAGGAGAGCGGATGAGAACAGAAGGAAGCGCAGAAGAAAGCATGTGGTTCGACAATCTGTTCAGTTGGATACCGTCATGGATAAACGTGGCAATGAAAGTACTCATCCCCATCATCGTCGTTGTGCTCATATTCTTCTGTGTGTGCCAACTGGGACTGCAGTGTTGTGAAAAAAGTATGCCTACCTCAGCTATGATGATGGTAACAATGGGCCGACCGACAGCGGTAGCTACCATGATAGACGCAGAAATACAAACAGGGGAGTACACTACACTGCAGTACAGGATGACAGCCATTTACAGGCAATATGGGGACAGGGTTGATAATTTACACCACACAACAATAAAGGAACCAACGGAGCTGCAATGGTACAGAGAAGTATGGGTGGACTTAGATGGAAATGGTGGGATTTACTTAATGTGTACACCAGATGAATATGCCAGAAGAGGGAATAGCTTAAGAAGTGTATGCAGGGTGTGAATGCCAATAAAAGGCACCCCCGCGTGGGATGACGCTGTGGAGGAGGCTGAGTACTACCGAAGGGAGAATGAAAAGAATAAAAAATACAAATATTCGTTACTTTAGATGTAACGAAAGGGGGGAACGTGTGGGAGCGAGGGGCCAACAGGCCCCTCTCTGCCGTCACTTCTCAGTACAAAACTCAGACCAAGTGCCTCCAGTAGTGGGTACGCCCCTCGCCCTTATGCAATGTTAACTTTGGGTTACATTTGCGTAGATGGGATCACTGAGCAGGACACAGGGCCTCCATTTTTGTACCCCCTTTACACTCCATCTTGGTGACCAGGCCTCACTGCAATAGTACAAAATGCCTCTCTCCCTTTCCCCGCCGCAGCAGCTCGGAGCACATGGCCCCCTCCCTTTTTCCCACTCTGACTGGAAAAATCTGCAGCTCCATTCTCACGCGGAAGCCAGAGATGCTTGCAACAAATAATAAATGTAACACATCTCTTTTCCTCTGAGATCACTGTCCTGCATGTGAACCAACATGAGCTAAGCACATAGCTTGTCCATCTCCACAAAAGTGTCCTTGTCCTCTTACCCTCGCCAGTTGAAATTTATTGCCATTCCAACCCTGTGTCCCTGCAAGATATTCCTTTCATGTGCCAGACCGCTGACCATGCTATGAAGCCCACCAAATAGACCCCCAACTACAATTAGACCCCGGTTTCAGTATATCGTGCCTAATACTAACAAATGCCACATACCTGAGATTCTTGTGAGATTAATCCCACAGTTCAATGAGAGTATTATGGTGGTCAAGACCCTTAAACCTGTGACCTGTATATCCCAAATGTTATGGATGATATAGATACCTGTGTGATTTGTATAGTGACATGATAAACTACTGAGGGTCTTTTGATCAATCATTATTTAGTGCATGCATTATTTAGAATGTATTCATTAGCTTAGATAGATAGTGACCACCGTGTTTCACAGCAACCTGACCTTCACCCATCCGGAGCACAGATGTCTGACGTCAATCCTCCCGCCAACCAAGCATCCAACCCGGAGGAAGAGATGCCACCCACACCTGAGACAGTGTGCAACTGACCAATCCGGAATCGACATAGTATCCTATGTTAATTGCGTCACACACTGTATAAAAATGCAATGTAACGATAATTTGTCAGAGTGCTCTCAGAGATCTAGATAAACTTTTCCTTGAACTCTTGCAGCCTGCTCTTTTGTGCCTTATTCCCTGTCCAGGGAGTGTCTGTTTTATTCATTTTACATGTGTAAGTCAAGGAGGGCACAAACACCAGCCAGCCTCAAGGAAGCTTGGGCCTTCCCACTCCTAAGGAAAACATCCATAGACCCTGCTATTCCCACCAAATACAGGCCAATAACTACTGTCCCCTTCCTACTGAACATTCTTGACAGGGCAGTTTACCTGCAAGTTCAGCACTTTCTTGAAGCTAACTATATCCTCGGAATGCAGCAATCTGGCTTCCACCCTGGCCATGGCACGGAATCACCCCTGCTTGACTTAAAAAATCAACTGAACGAGTTCACGGATGGGGGAAAGACAGCACTTCTCCTCCTCCTAGATCTATCTTCTGCATTTGACCTGGTTAACCACACAATCTTAAGTCACCACCTTATTACCTCTGCAAACTTCTCCACCAATGCTACTGCCGGGATTGCTTCCTTTCTGGAAGGAAGAGTCATAAGGGTCTTCTCTGTGAGAGCCATTGCATCACCCTCCCCCAACCCATGTGGTGTACCACAAGGGTCATGCAGATCCCTTACCCTTTACAACATCTTCACCAGGCCCCTCTTTGATATCCGTGACCCCCTTGGGATAGCCTATACCAGCTATGATATAATATGATATAGCATTTATAACGCGCCCATACACAAGTGTTTCAAGGCACGACAAGGCAAGGGAAGGGGAACAGAGGGAAGGCAGACAATGATCTTACCAGACCTGGTGTCATTCAGATCGCGCAAGTGCAGGGGAAGGGGGAAGGGGAAAAGTGCAGGGGAAGGGGACAGTGCCATACATGGGATAGATAGAATAAATAAAAGCAATAAGTCAAGAGTACAGCTAGCTGATGGCAATTGCAAGGGTAAGTGCAGACTTCAGGTGTAAAGTGCTGGTGGGGGATTTTAGAGATACAGAAACCAGTCCCCAAGTGCGGGGATTGCCCAGCAGGCAGTGCAGGTGTGCAACTGGTGGGAGGGTGTATCTGGGCCCGAGGTCAGACGGTGGCTGTGTAACCAGTGCAGTTTCAGTTATAGTCAGGAGTTCAGCAGGGGAGAGGTGGAGAGAAAGCTGAAGCAAGGTGGAAGGTTTGAGGTCCTTCTGGAACCATCAATGGTTTTCCTCAAGTTTCATGGAGGCAGGGAGGCTGATCCAGAGGAAGGCCCTAGCTGAAGAAAGAGATCTACCACAAACTTGTTGCTTGAAGAAGCGACTGACCCTGAGAGATTTGGAGGTGAATGAGCAAAGAGCTTGTGAAGGAAGATATTTATGAAGAGAGAGGTGGAGGTATTGAGGCCCCAGAAGGCCTTGTGGAATCCTCACCGCCACTGAGAGTCAGTGCAGAGATTTCAGTCCTGGAGAGATAGAATCCCTGGGCTTGAGGCCAAGGACAAGTCTAGCAGTCCTGTTCTGGATGAGTTACAGAGGGAGGAGAGTAGAAGCAGGTAGATTGGTATTACCCAAATTGACCTTTTACAATTGACCTTTTGCACAATTGACCTAATTATAGTGGTCCTAATTGACCTTCTGTATAATTGACCTTCATATTATTTTAGTTATTTTATATATGTATTGTGTTGGTTTTGGATTATAAATAATATGAGGGGATTAGGGGTTGCAGGGGGTTTCCCCCCGCAAATATGACCTAATTAACCTTCTAAATTAGGTGAATTCTCCCGAGGTCAATTCTCCCGAGGTCAATTGTGAAAAGGTCAATTAGTATACAACCGGTAGATTTAGAAAGAGGCTGTTGTAATAGTCCAGCCTAGAGCGAACCAGAGCTCTGAAGAAAGTGAGCTTCTGGGGGAAGGAGAGGAACCTTTGAGGAGTTGCTGCTGGTAGTGTAACTTTTTAGAGACATCAGAGATGTGAGGAGAGAAGGCGAGTGTAGAGTCGAAGATGACCCCCAGGTTTTTAGCTTCGCAGGTGGGAGCAGGAAGAGGGCCAAGAGAGGCTGGCCAGAGAGTGACAGGAAAGTAGGGAGCAGGTGTGCTGATGAGGAGAATCATCTCAGTCTTGCTGGAATTAAGGCAGAGATCATTGGTGGCACACCACTCCAGTCAGAAAAAAGACAGTCAGAGATGAGAGAAGAAGAAGAGGTGGCTGAAGGTAGCCTGAAAATGAGCTGAGTGTCATCCGCATAGCACTGAAAGTTGGGGCAAAGAGCAGTTGTGTCAAAACTTATGCTCCCACTTATAGGCATTTATACAGATGATTCCAACACCCTCAACAATACTTACACTGATACAGTCATGGATGGCAGCCAACCACCTATGTCTAAATAGTGACAAAACTGAAATCATCCTAGTCGGTTCACCTAAAGCAGTAAATAGTCTTTCTGAATAATACACAGCCTTCCAAATTGACAACATCACTATCCCCATTTCCCCCTCACTAAAAACTCTAGGAGTGCACCTTGACGCCTCACTTACCATGTCCCACCAAGTGAACGCCATCTCATCATCAGCAGCCTACACTGCCAAGGTATTGAATGGACCAGACCTTTCCTCTCTAAAAACAGCTGCTTGAATATTGCCTGAGCCATCATAGGCATGAGGATTGACTATTGCAATGCCCACTTTGCAGGCACGTCTAACAAAAACATCCATAAACTTCGAATAATTCAAAATAAAGCCCTGTGAGCAGCCCTGAACATACCTAAAAGAGAACACATCTCAGAAGCCAGAAGAGAGACCCACTGGCTACCCGTCCAAGACCGAATGACATTTAAAACTTTATCCATCATCCACAAGTGCCTTTCCAACACAGTCCTCCTCCCACTCCCAGAAAATAGCCAAAGCTCACTCATCTAGGACCACCCAGAGACCCTACACTGACCGCCTACCTAAAGTCAAACGATCCAAAGCCAGCGGCTCCAGCTTCCTCTACATCACTGCCAAACAGTTGGACTCTCTTCCCCCCTCATTCAGAACAGAAAAATCCTGCTGGATATTCTGTAAAGCGCTAAAAACACAGCTGTTCTCCTAAGTCTGAAACAAGCCTTGTGTCTTATCCCTGTACCTAATGTATTGTATGTCATAACCAATTGTCATAACCAATGCAATTTCCTCACCTGTAAAATCCATCCTATGTCAAGGCTAATGTAAACAACTTACTGCGTGTCATAACCAATGCTTGTTCCCGCACCTGTAACAGTGTTCTTATGTCAAACCTAATGCAAATAACCTCTTGTGCCTGTACCAGCGCCTCAATGCCTGCGGGCTGGTTGCGCGCTTTACAAATGAAATAAATAAATGAATACCTTGGGTCACTTCAGCTCCATCATCAGGGTCTCAACAAAATTAATTGTGATCTATAACCACTGTAAGATCCAATCTCTATTGCTGCACACACAATTTATGTGGGATAAATCCAAGATCAGGTTTAAAAAAAGAATGTGACTGGAAATGTATTGGTTTCTTGAAGTATGTCAGAGACCAAACAGACATTGGCCTCACTCAAACGGACAACAACCAACAACGGAACACAGACACAATCCCCTAAATCAGTGGCTTCTGACAGATCGCTGCAATTTCTCTCTGGCCTGAAATATTCCAATGCACCTTGTCTTGGAGTGGTGTATGGGAGGAATACAAAGATGAGTTAGCGCAAATCAAATAATACTTCAACCTACAGGAACTAAAGTGCAATCATTTATTTGCAAAAATCCTCAATTCAGAGTGTGTAAAGAATAAGGGGGGATGTGGAAGTAGGAGGATGTGGAAAGTGAGGAACACAGGAGGAAGGGGTATGAAAAAGGGAAGAAGTGTATAAACGAACAACAGTCTTAAGTGGTACAGGAATTGTGCATTCTTAATACTTGTAGTAGTAGAGTTCTCACAAAAGTACCACATTGTTCACAAAAAGTCCTGTTAATGAAAATAGTTAATAGGAGGAATGGAAGAGGGTGTTAACTGTGCATCAGTTACTGCCGCAAAGCTTAGTTTTACAATCAGAACACAGTGCGACCATGGGCCTTCTGAGCAAAATTCCAGTTGACTCTTAAACAATAAAAGTGATGATTAGATATTTAGATTCCCTTTCTTCTCATCTTTCACTCACAATTCAATCATTTGTATATGAGATAAACCTGTAGTATTATTTTTATGTTGTGCACTGCTTTCCGAGATCAGAAATATGTGTGCATATGGCCACATATTTTAATCATTAAAAATACTTCTATACATCTGCTTTAAATATGTATTGACAACACACATCACATGGTGCACATCAATGTTTCCTTCCAATAGCTCAGCCCAAGACCGTAGTCGGAAGCCGGCCCTCAACAGCCGAAGGCCCGTGAGCCAAAGGCCCTCACCTGTCTCCCCCAGCCCCCTATGCTTTGATAAATCATCCCTCATCACCATCATAGACCCAGGAGAGCCCGCAGCTATCGTGCCGACACCGGAATTAAGGAGTCACTCATGGTCGACAACTGAGACTGACCCGAGGACTCCCGCTACCCAAGATGCTCGCTGCCACACGCTCCCCGTGACCACAATAACAGTAAGTCACACCCGCCTATGAACTTGGTCTAATATATGACTCCTACCATGCCTAGTAGTTTTGCTAATGTTAGAGACTCACGTCCCCTGCAAGCCGCCTCGTGCCCCATAGGCCAACACCGGATTAATGGCCTAGTTACCTACTGTGATCACCGCAGAGCGCCTCTTGGGCCAGTATTGTGATGTGATAATCTGCATAGCGCCTCTTGGGCCAATATTGTGATAATCTGCAGAGTGCCTCTTGGGCCAGTATTGTGATAACCTGCATAGCGCCTCTTGGGCCAGTATTGTGATACTCTGCAGAGTGCCTCTTGGGCCAGTATTGTGATAACCTGCATAGCGCCTCTTGGGCCAGTATTGTGATAATCTGCATAGCTCAACTAACTCACGCCCAGCATGTTCTCCTTGCTCCTCCACACCTGCCTATTGAGTGCGATACTAACCCTCATGAACACACCAGTCATCGGCAACCGAGAGGCTCACCTACGCTACCAAATCATAGAGTCATCCATCTACGATGGACCTCTCGCGTACGCCCTCACATACATTAGAAATCACTGTGCTGACACCCGTCACTAGCCTCAGACTTGACAGAGACAGAGCCCGCACCTGTCCCATCCAATACCATGCCACCACTGTACACACACCACACAGAAATTACAGACTTAGGTCACGCACCACAAAAGTTATTACACCCCACCATCTATAGAACACTACCGCGTGCCAGAGCAGCAAGTCCACATATACCACACCTAGCAGTAATCCTTGCTCCCCAAGTACTGCTACATCTAAACTAAACTCTCATACCTTAGGCCCAAAGAACTCTGGCCATACTCCATACAAGGGCCCAATAATCAATGTAAGATCTCTCAATGCTCACGCCATAGAAATATATGACCATTTAACCACCCATGACTTAGACATACTAGCCATTACCGAGACATGGCTTCACAAAGCGTCCGGCCCAGCCATCGCACTAGCCCTACCTCTAGTGTATGCCATCATCACACAAGACAGGATTGCTAAAATAGGAGGGGGGTTGCCCTTATCCATAAAGAAACCCTATCTATCAGAACCATACTCCACCAAGAGGAAGGAAATGTTGACATTCTATCAATCAAGCTAGCACTCTCGCCTAACAGCACTATAAATATTCACACAATATACCATCCACCTCCACCAACTTCCAAGGTCAAGTTAATCACCTCCTAGGAAACAATATTAAAAAATCTACTAAATCACTCCTTATAGGAGATCTTAACTTAGGACTCAACGACCCCAAGGACAAATCTGCTTTATCCCTAGCCAAAGACCTCCATAACATAGGCTTCTCTCAAAAAATCACAGCGCCCACACACGCTAAAGGACGCACTCTAGAGTGGATTACAAACCACAACTGCAACATAGAAATCAACGCCAACACCAGCCTCCTGTGGACAGACCACAACCTTATCCTATTCGATATCCCCATCACCATGAGCTCTAAAGTGCCCACTATAGCTGCGGCGACCCTAGCTAGAAGCGCCAAAAAGCTCACGGCAGCCAATATCAGCGAACTCCTCAATGAGCCTTGTCTAAAGCCCCCTTTCTCACCAGACCCTAATATTCTTGCTGAAATATTCAAAGATTCCATTACAAGGGCCGTCAACACTGCTGCCCCCTTAGAAAACACGGGGCACTATTTGTATGTAACTAAGTTTAAGAAACACTGTAACAAGCGCCACAATGCCTTTGGTCTGCTGTGTGCTCAACAAATGTGAATAAATAAATAAATAACTATTCCTACCTTTGTACCCTCTCCTAGCAGATCATTGTGACTTTTGGGCATCAGGCCCCATTCATCATAGCTATTTGGCTTATAAAGTTAGGCTCTTCATGCATGTGACCTGGTTTTCCTTAGTGCATACTTACTAACCTTCCTCTCATGTGTTTAAGTGAGTTTTATTAATTTCTAAAAACCAAAGTTGATTGTATATATGTTTGGTAACTGAGTATTGTGTGATAATATTACCTGCTTGCTTAATTCTTCTAGTGTGTTGTGGGCCTATAATGGAGTATATTTGTAGTTATCTCTCTAAGTAGAATCATTGTGTATTTCACTGTGTGGACTCATTGTGGACCCTTGACCCCACTCCCTCCCCTGAGATAACCTTCAAGCACTCTCCATGCTTAACTTGATTGGGTTTGGCAACCCTCTCAGAGTTCCCATGTTCACTATAACTAGGGTGGACTCCTGGAATCTGTCCACACACATTATAAACAAATGGGTTCCACATCAAAAACTAACACAATGATCAGAAATGTGTTCACAGTTGACCCCACAACCCACCCACCACCATACCTCTGATTCATCCTTATCCTGATTGCTCTCTCAGCTGCCTTCAAAAATGTTGATCATCTATCACTCTACCTGACTTTCTCCCATTTGGCTTCCATAATGCAACTTCTTCTTGGGTCTCCACTTACCTTGCATACTACAACTTCTCCCTTTCTTGTAATGCTTATACTTCTAGAGCCACTCCCCACTAGTAGGAATCCAACAGGTTACACACCTAGGAACCCTTTTCTTCAATGTTTATACCTCCTCCATTGACATACTAATTGTATCCTGTGGCTTCTCATATTTATAACTAACCAATTATACTCAAATCTTCTAATGTCCTTACCTCATCCCAGAAGCATCACCTTGAACCCTTATGCTGTTTCTAATAACATGTGGATGAATGAATTTCCCCCTGAAGATTAAACAATTTTACAAATTAATAAACCCCAGCCTAACCCCCGTGAAAGTTTTTTTTTAGTCCCTAGCCAAGCCCTAAAAACCTTTAGTGGCAGCACATTTAGCCCAGCCATCAGCAGTATATTCCTAAGCAATAACGGATATTACTCCTACCTCTGGTACAAATGTCACCAATTGCAAACAGGACACCTCACTTATGCTCCTGAGCTCCACTTCAAATATTTCAGAGGCTCCAGTCACTAATACAGCAGGAAAGGAAACCATGAAAAAAACTCTGCCTCAGTTCAATAAAAAAAACCTAAGAAATTAAGAATAAAAAGACAGGAAACCAAACTAAGAGAAGCTCTTGGATATTCATGAAGCACCTCTAACTTTCTGAAGTGGTGGCAGAGGTTGTTTTGTATGCACCCCCTTACAGGAACTTCTCATTAACTAAACAGTTACATGTGGATCATGAAAAAGGGATGGGGCAAATCTATTACCCCTTCAAATATATTACCACAAAAACCATACATCTGTAGTAAAAGGTTTTGGGTCTAAAATTGACATAGCTATTAATGCAAGCTACTAGGGGACTGCTGCTTCCCCAAAATGTGTAAACTTTGTGTATTAAAAGTACACACATGGATATCTTGGTAGGCTGTGGGTCTGTAACTAAGGTAACTGTTAATGCCTCTCAAGTTACTGATTATATTCAACATCACCCGGTTGCTCACACTACTGTATAAAAGCAGAAACAGCCGTGCAGTGTGAACATCACAATTCTGTTGCTCGGGAACGGCAGACATAATCTCCTATAGGAATCAGGTTAATGAGAGGTGATCAGAAGGATATTTCTATGATGGGTGTGTCTCATGCTGGCATCAGTTCTCATGTCCCATTGGTTTGTGGGCAATAAACAAAATACGATTTCTCACAATAACAGTGTCACTGTACCACCAAATCTCTATGATGCCTCCTTTTTGGCTACACAGTCAGGTAAGTTAATTTTAGAATTTTCATTACTTCCGTTTAAACATTTTTTTTAAATGAATAAATAAATAAGCTTAAGTCTGAAGATTCTCTCACATAGTCAGTGTGGTAGCTCTGAAGCTGCAGATTGGCTAAGTAGTTTGTCACTGAATGGACATAGCATTAATATACTGGTTAAGTCTTGGCCAAGCAAGTACTATACATCGGGAACTTTAGCCTTTGAGTGAAATTCAGAAGTTAGCTGAAACTGTATCCGACAGTACAGAGATTCTGAAAACCAACTTCATTGATAAGTATTATCCTAACAGATATGAAAAGTAGGAGGATCTTTGTTTATATGAAGTAGCAGAATGCTACTCATATCGAAATATTGAAGCACACAGTGACAGAGGACAGTTTGAAGTTCATTGGTGTACTGGTTGTCAAGTGAGACATGAGAAGGCAGGTCTCATCAACCACATGACACTGTTTTGCCAAACTGCAGAGAAAAAGGAATTATTGAATTTTTGTCTTTTGCAGTTGTTTCCATGGCGTGCAGAGAGTGTTTTGCTTGGAAGGTTTGAAACTTTTGAAGGATAATTTTTTGCTAAAAAAAAAGCCTAACTACATATCCAGAATTTGAGAAGTACTTGAAATTACTGGAGAAAGAACTACATCTGGAAAAATGTTTGGCAGCTAAATTGGCAAAAGAAACTCTTGAGGGACAATTCTGCACCAGGAAGTCAAAATGTGCTTGTTGTGCCAATTATTCAAGCTGATGTTGAGCTTGCCATGCAAGAAGTAGAAAGTTCCATGCAACAAACTTAAGTTGCAGATGTAAATTATGATGAAATAGTCAACTTAATATAGAGCAAAAGAAATGTTATTACAGAATCAAAGAAATGGACTAGTTTGCATAATGTCCTTGTGTCATATGCAAATCTCTATTGATGTACGTTAGTGGACAAGCACTAACAGTTAATTCATTTTTAATTCATGCGATAAGAGCTATGATCCAAAATGTAATTGATTGCTCTTTGTCATGTAGTGTAACTGCTCCAACAGGTTTAGCAGCATTCAATGTAGGAAGTGTTTCTTTAAATCAACTGTTGATGCTGCCAGTGGAGCATGACAACAAACTGGAGTATCAGAAACGTCTATCAAGTGCAACACAACAAAAAAAGTTCTAAGAAAATGGAATACCTTGATTGTCGATGAAGAAAGCATGGTATCTAATTTGATGCTAGCTTTGATTCACTTGCGAAAGCAAGGGGTTTTGTAGACTGACTATGACCTTTTGTTTGGAGGCAAACATTTGGAGACTTGTTACAATTAGCTCCTGTGAAAGGTCAACCAGTTTTCAAAATACTGCAATCTAAGGATAGTCAAAAAACCTATATGGAGTATTGGCCATTTTAACCTTTTGGAATTGTTTTGAATTCCAGGAACCTGCTATTAATATGAGGCAATATGCTTAGAGTATGCAAACATTAATATTAGGATTCTTATAGGTGTTCTTGAGGAGAATGTGAAAGCAGTGTTAAAGGGACGCATGATTTCTAACATGTTCCATGCAAACTGCACTGCATCTGAAGTCATGTTGACTCTTGTAGGGTATTTTGTATAGATTTGGGGCCTAGTGGTATTTCTTTTCTCCAAAAATGAAAATAATTCAGTAATAATCACTCTTTGTATTCAGATTAGATTTGGTATATAGTACTACAGTATACATACATTATTTCAGCACACAGATACATTTAGTGGTATACATTATGTTGGTATGTGTTATTGGTGGTATTTCTGGTGAGCATAATTCCTTTGTTTTATATGTGGCCCCAATATCCAGAACCCCTTATTTTTGTTTAGTTTGTTCGTGTGATCACTAGAGAGGCCTCAGGCTTACATTTCAGGAACACCACATTTTCATTTGGAGTGCCACGATGGGCTGTTTTCACTGACTTATCTATGACAGCGAGCTAACATGTGGTATTCATCACCAACTTATCTACATCAGTGAACTATGTCCAGGGCCTCTCTTTCTGCTGACTCATGTACCTCCAGCAGCAGGCTATTTCATTATGTTATTATTATGTTCCGTTCAAAAAACACACACACTTACATACTGAATGGAATCATGCACACAGCTACTGCCAAGTCTTATTTTTAGCTACCTTAAAAATGACAATTGCACTGTCTAAACATCTTCCCATATTATCAGTGCTATAATGGTAGATGCACAAAGAAAAGAGAAAAATAAAACACACTACCCGTCTGCTTTCAGATATTTTTGTGTATTATAAAAAAATTGCATTTCAACACGATCTTGCTCTTTTTACAGAAATAAATGGAAATTGCACAGTTACAACATTATCTGTAACAAAATGAGAAGAGAGCGGCGAGAACATATTCAATTTGCAACATTGAACATGTTGATAAAACACTGGAATTCCCTCTTCTACTCTGACTGAATAGTTTCGCACACATACACACTGGCCCCGCACTCTGCAATATAATTACCTGTCCAGCATGTGAAATTCTTTGGCTGGTCACCTTCTGGAAGTGGCTCAATGCTCCCTCTTAATTCACCCCAGCAAGGACGAGCATCTGCCGTCACTCAAACTGGGGATTATTGATTGGAATTCCCAGTCTCTGCAGCAGTGCACTGGGATCTGCTTTTTTCAATCAGGAAACTCCCCAGCCACCACCAGGTCTTTCTCCGAGCTGTGTAAAATGTCTTCTACCTCTTTTCTTCCCCGAGATTCTACAGGAAAACTCTTGTTACCTCCCTTAATGTGACGTGCATCCAGTAAAAATCCATCATGTCCTGTACTCCTACTTTCAACAATGGCTTGGCTTATACAGTTGCAACTGTAACAAAACTGATTTCCTGCTTATTCGAGTCTTTGCTTCCTGCAAATACTGTGGACAGAGCACAGATAGAAGCAAAGAGAAAAAATCTGGATGCACGTTTAAAATGACTTTCAGAGCCTGTCTTTTCCATCTCATTTTGCACTGGAGAACACATTATATTATTAATCAGTTAGAATCATGTTAGTATTGTTAATGAGGTTAGTTCATTAATCCTCAAATGTGTCTCCTGCAGCAGAGGAATTTCAGGTGAAAAAAAAATATATGCTTTTAACTGTGAAAAAAATGTATTTGCATTTTAGATGTAGAAATCGTTTTTGACTGAATAGCCTGTTTTCATTTACATGTCCATGTCACACTGGCAACACATGCCTTGCTGTACCGCATTATAACAATGCACCAAACCCATGCAGTGGTGCTGCATGAAAAAAAATGCTAAATAATCTTACATATTCCCTCCTTTTTTCTGAGAATTTGGCAGTCCAAGCCATAATTAGAGGAAAATCAACTTGCTCCCTTCCTTCTTTTAAAATGTAGCAATCCAACAAAATGAATATTCACATGCAAAAACGAAAAAAGTTGAAAAACCACTGTCCAATCAATATAATATCAAAATTCATCTTTGGGTCCATATGTTCCTTCCCAATGCAAGTGTCAATAGTCCAGTGCTTCAATTTTATACTTGAAGTCAATCAAAAACAATAAGATAAAACAAATAACTAAAACAAAGAATTACCATAACAGATTAAAATAATGAATTAAAATAATAAATACTAAATAAGTGGAACTCCATATGCCAGGACAATTGTCTGCCTCTGATATGTCCCGACCAGCGATGTCACATCATTTGGTTCATTCGGGTGTTCTTCCATCTTGGTACTCTTGGATACTTTTCTATAGAAGTCATCTTTTCTTTGGCATTCCGGTTATTTTGTCTTCACCTCCACCCGGAGGCAGGCATCATTCGATCTTCATCCAGGGGACTCCATGACTCCATCGTCTCCCGTGACCTCCGGTACAAATATGTTAATATTCTAAATCAAATAGAAAAGAAACAGATTAAGTATATAGCACAATACTAACTTCAACCTTTTGCCAAAAATAAAACATGCTTTGTAAAACATTTCGCCCTTTTTCTTTCGCCTTCTGAAATTAAGCACAGGTTATAGAGAACAAGCATACATACAACAACATTTAATATTTAATGCATTTTCATTCTGCACACCAACTCCATAAACTTCAGCTTCTATTTTTTTTATATTATATATATATATATATATATACATATATATATATATTTACATATATTACCATGTTTATGTGCCATTATAATCAACCATCTTTATTTAACTTCTCTGTCACTGCCTCCTGACTGTACCCATTTATTTTACCTTTTTGTGTTCAAGGGACTTTATCTGTTTCTACACGCTCCAGATTATTTATCTCATGTCTTGGATGACATGGCTTGATTTGGTTTACATGCACAAACTGTTCTGTTGCTGTTTCACCTTCAGTCTTTAAAATGTTATAAACTACAGGAGAGACTTTATCTATAATTCGGAATGGCCCCTGCAAGGCTGCTAGGAATTTGAAATTTTTCTGTTTACTTTTCCAAAATGAAATTTATACACCTGATCCCCTACACAATATTTCTTTACTGTTGACTTTTTATCATAATATGTTTTAGCACTGTCAGCAGCCCTTTCCAGATTTCTCTGTACAAAAGCAAATGCATGTTGTAAATGCTTCCTCAGCTCATCAATGTATTCATGAACTGTAGATGTGCTTACAAGTGTTTGCTCATGTGTTCTGTATAGCAGGTGTTGCGGCAACACCATTTTCCTACCTGTCAAGACCTCATGTGGGCTAATATCTGTTGCTTTGGCAGGAGTTGATCTGATTGCCATCAAAACCAACGGTAAACGTAAATCCCAGCTGGAACCTGCTTCAGCTACAAATGTCTTTAAAATGTCCACAACAGACCTATTACCCCGTTCAACTCCACCTGAAGAAGCCGCCCGATATGCGATATGTAGTTTCCTTTTCACACCCAGTATTTGTCATACCTTGCTCATTAGAGCACTTGTGAAATGACTTCCTCTGTCTGACTCAATTCTTTGTGGCAACCCAAACCTTGAGAACACATGATTCACTAGCAATGTGGCTGCTGTTTGCGCACTACAATCTGGTGCAGGAATACATTCAATCCACTTCGACATCAAACATACCACACTCAAAATATAACGGTTTCCTCTGCTCGACCTTTTTAAAGGCCCTACATAGTCTATTTGCAAATCTGACCATGGAAGGGTTAGGCCTCTTTTCATTAGTGGAGCTCTGTGCATTGGTGAAGCAGGTTTAAATTGGGAACATACTAGACATCCTCTAGTATACAATTCCACATATTGGGACATATGTGGCCAATAAGCATAATCTTTTAGTATTTCCAATGTTTTTTTTGTGAACCTCTGTGGCCTGCAGTTATGGCATCATGTGCATGGTGTAGCATTAGCCCTCTAAATGAAAGGGGTACCACCCATTGTATCTGTACTGTTATGGACTCTCTAACCATGAGTCCATCCTGTAGTCTAATTCGTTTTTTATTCCTTAATAGCACCCTCAATTCCTCTTTTCCCACACAATCATCTTCTGTTAAAGGGTTTTGTCCAGGATCTATCAAATGGTTATAATAGATTCCCAAAATTCGATCATTCTTTTGTGCCTCAATCAAATCTTGGTCTGGGGTGATGTAACTCCATTGTACCACTTATTGTTCTTTCTCCTTTGGTGCTTTAGAACGTGTTACTGCATCAATCTGTATTTCACCCAGTAAATGTTCAATAGGTAGCAATTCTCCCATCACAGCCCCAATTTTAGCCAGATGGTCTGCCTTATCATCCCCCTCCTTATCCTCTCCTGGAGTTTTTAAATGCACACACATTTTTCTCCAGTATATTGGCAAATTATTTTCTGACACCAATCTCACTTCTACAGGAAAACCTTGTAATGCTAGCGTCCATGAAGTGATTCTGGACTGCGCTAGATTACCAGACCTAATTCTTTTACTCTCTAAGAATTGCAAAGGTTGATGATTTGTTTCAATAATAACCTTTTCTCCCTGAACAATGGGGCGGAAATGTTGTAGCGCCCACATAGTGGTTAATAGGGCCTTTTCACATTCATTGAATTTCATTTCAACTTGGGAAAATGCTTTACTTGCATAGGCAATGGTTTTGTGATTCACATCATGTTTTTGTGATAACACTGCTGACATACAATGTTCAAAGAAACCTATTCCTATAAAGAAATCCCTATCCTTAATGGGGTATGCTAAACATGGTGCCTTTACAAGACATTCCTTCAATTTGGCTACTGCCTCAGACTGCTCTTTCTCCCATTTCCAGTGCATATTAATTTTTATCAGTTTAATTAATGGTTGAGTGATTTCAGCATAATTTTCAATGAACTTCCTGTTATATCCTGTCATTCCTAATAAACTTTTTATCCCTTTCACATTTTTAGGGTATTTTAGTTTTTGTATGGCCTCTATTTTCTTCTTTTGTGGATTTAGCCCATATTCAGTTACCTCATGGCCTAGAAAATTCACTTTTTTCTTGCACCATTGTGCTTTTTGTAAAGATACTTTGGCGCCTGCTTTCTGCAATTGGCCAAGCACATGTCTTATTTCATCAAAATGGTTTTTTAAACTTTCATATTTTATCAGGACAGCATCCACATAAACTATGGTTCCTCTTTCTGCCGCATCAGACATGGCCTTTCTCAAAAATATTCCAAAATCACTCCCACTATTAACATACTGGTACTCTTTTATTTAACTCCCTCAAGTCTGCACATAGCCACCATTGACCATTTGGCTTTAACACACCTAAAATGGGCGTGTTGGATGTGCTATGGATAGGCCTGATGATTCGCCACGATTCTAAATTTTTAATAATCTCTGCCAATGATTCTAAACATGCCAGCGGTAGTCTATACTGGCGTACAAATACTGGACTTCTGCTGCACCCTTCCGGAAGTGTGGCCACATGTAAATTAGTTAGCCCGCAATCATAAGCATCTTTTGCAAATACATCTTTAAATTCCATAAATATCTTCCTCAATTCATTTCTATCCTCATCGTTGTCACATGCATCCGTTAATAAGATCTGCTCTTCTTCCATTTTGGAAAATTCCGGGAAATGTTCCGGTAGTGGAATCTCGGCGCTTTCCTCTAGCTGTGTGGCTGTGTCTCTTTGTAAAGCTGCCACTTTTAAATGTTTTGGCATGTCAGCTTCCATTTCAATGGCTGATTTTCCATTTCATTTTCACTTAAATCAAATGTTATACAACTCTCTTGATAACAGCACCGTCTCACTTGAATCATAAGGGTACACAGAATGAATTTTAAATATTCCTTTGGGCTGAGAGTCCAGGTATTCTGGCAACTCACCCTTGGCATCTACATACTTTTCAGGGGTATTTCCAATCACCATGTTATTTAGATCTGCAGTATAATGTGATTTTTGTATGGCCATTCCTAATGGGGAGTTTTCCTCTAAATGAATATCTTGACAACCCTTATTATTTACCATAATTCTTACAGACCCTTCATCAATATCTACCAAGGGAATGTATTCATAATCCAGGCCTTGCTGTTTTATGGATTCATTCAGGCACACAAATGCCTCAGAGTCTTTTATCTGCTGTCAATGTTTGCATTTCAGTGTTATTGCAAACTGTTTTGTAAATGCAGGAATAATAGTATATTTCCTCATTTGTAGTTTGATTGCATAAGGAACCAGTTCTGCACAATGATAAGCCCTTCTTTTGTCTTCAAATTCAGGTGCCGGCCCACCTAGGCGTGACCATATTTTTTTATTAAGGAAATCTAACACCATACACATTCTGTGCATGATGTCATTGCCCATGTAAAAATCATTTTGTGCTCCACTCACTATCCATACATTATGGTAAATTGTTTTCTGCCCGATGCTAATTTTTAGCATGCATCTGCCTGCAATTCGGTTTTCAAAATCTGGACTGTCCAACCCAGAAACATATTGGTTTTTAATCCTAAACTTTGGATTTCCTCCCTCTCCATTATTTTTTGCAACAATTTCTCATTAATGAAGCTCCTCTCCTGCTCAAGCACTAAAGTGGCTTTTATTGTTTTAAAACAGTCATTTATACCAACAAGAACCCATGGTTGCTCATCTTCCATGTGTATTTCAGCAAGAGTGGTAATGTGTTTTTCTGAATCTGCTTTAGGAGTAATGTTTTGTTTGCATGTCTTTTCTTTTAAATATAAACGTAATGTGTGCTCATCTATGGCGGTCTGCCAATTTTTCCTTGGGTCCAAGTATATTTGTACAGGTAGTTTTTCATTGTCGCTCTGCATTTTGTCTTGACACATTAATATAACAGTGACACTAGGTATGCAACTATTCTGGAGATATACCTCTACAGCATCATTTGTTTTGGCAACGGTGTGACATTCATTTATGTTGGTGTTTTGTGATTTTAGTTTCTTATGCCTCAATGGTTTTTTGGTTAAGGACCGCAGCACTCCATTCACCCTATCTATGGGAGGAGACAATCTTTTCAGGCAATCTGTCCCCATCAGAAATGGAATTTCACAAATAGATGTGATCAATACCTCTTGTTTCATTCTGTGTTTTCCTATTTTTATATCAACCTCAGTTATACCTATGATGGGCACCTCCTCCCCATTAAAGTTATGCACTGGACCTTGATTTTCCTTCAATGTGATTTGATTCTGTGGGGATCTCCCTTCATTGATACTCTTTACCAGCTTCTTGGACATAATTGTGGCCTGTGCGCCAGTGTCAATCATTGCAAATGTTTGGCATTTTTCTTCTACAGTGATGGGAGCATAATACCTGTTCTCAACTTCCACTAATACACATAAGAAGTTTGAATTCTTACTGATTTCAGGACTCACCTTTCTCAGGCCTTTTTCACTTTTGGCTAAGCACATTGGTAAATGGAAAGACATTTTTCCCTCCTTTTTACCCATTTCTGCGCGAGAGACTTTATTCATTTCTCCATGTTCAGAGGTTTTTTGGAGTGTGGCCACTGTTCGCCTATCCATCCAGGTATCATCAGGGGCCACATTATAACCCTTCAACTGAACATGTGGAACAACATCATTCAGCAATCTGTCATTGTTTAATTCTGTGCATTTGTGACCATTTAGTGTGGTACCAGCCCTTTCAGCCTCTTCAAAAATATGTGGCTCAAAGAATTCTTCAGGTGATTGGCACCTACCCGCCTTTGGAGTATTTCCTTTTTCTGCCTGTGTTTGGTCATTGTTTTGACTGCCCAGAGAAGGAATTATAGCATCCCCATTTACTCCCTGTTTACTGGTATTCCCCATGCATGAGTCATTTTTCTTAAATCTGTCTCTTTGTTCTTTTGGGTTTTCAGGTTTTCTTATTTCATTTGTACAAATCTCCAATGTTTGATTTAAATCTAGGTTAAACCGTACCTCTCTTTTAGAAGTATTTGCACTTTCTGTTACATGTTCATTTACTGGCATCTTTACTTTTAAATCATGAGTCATTATGCGAATTTACATCAGAGCAATCTGTTTTTTTTTGTACTGCAGGTATCATGAGTACTTAGTCACTTTTCAGAAGAAGCCCCCCGGTCATTGCTATAGCCATCAGCCCCCTTCTTTGATCACTGTTTTTGTGCTGTACAAAGCTTCCCTATTTGTTCAGCTAACATTTTCACTTGGGCCACAAGGCACTGGAACCTTTCCATCTCTCTAGAACCCTCTCTCTGTGGTCTAGATCGATATTGATTGCTTTCTCCCTGATTGGATCTATTCTGATACCTCTCAGGTGAGTGATTTCTATTGAGATAGTTTCTGAACTCTTGATTCATTTGTGGAGGGGAGCGGGGTGCACCCATTCTTTGGCTGTAGTCCCCTGGTGGGGAATCATTGTACTGACGTGGAGTATAATTCATGTTTTGTCTCATTTCCTGTCTCTCATGTTGTGGGTACTGGCCCCTATGTTGATTCCCATTATTAGCAAATCGATCCACATATCGGGGTCTATCCTGATTACCATATATTATGGTGTTGGCATCAAATTTGCTCTGTGTCCCCAATGTCTGGTAGGGACCATCATTTCTTTGATCTTGATTTTGTCTCTGATTATGGTTCATACCTGACATATCAGACAGATAGCCTGCCCGGGGCCTATCTCCTAAATAACTAGGATTGATGTAGCTCTCCCTATTACTAGGATTATGTGATTGAAACATTGGTTCACAGTGTGATGACCTTTGTTGATTAACCCTTTGTTCAGGTGCCAAATTATTTTTACCTGGACTTTGAGCAGATTCAAGGGACATCTTGGCTGACCTGATGTCCATCACTGTCGCTGAGGGTTCTTTAGATTTAGGTCTAGTATCTTTCATTTTATCACTTTCTCTACCCTGACAATAGAGTACCTCATATAGTTTTGTGCTTTGAAGCACAATCCACTCAAGGGACTTGTCACAATCAAATTCACGGACCAATTGGGATATGATGTCTTTCTGTAGCCCATAGAAGTAGGCAGTTTTAAATTCATTAGAATTGGGGTCAAAAGATACATCAAAGCGAGAAAATGCTCTTTTTAAGTCTGGTAAAAACTGGCGAGGGGGTGTATTAGGCCCAGCAGTAAGTGTGTAAGCAACTTTCTTTGCCTCCTGTAATGACTGGAAAGGAGAAAAATGATGCCTAATTTCTTTTTCAAACTCCACCCATGTCATATTCTGCTGTTCATTTAATCCTCTTATGATGCTGGCTGTCGGAGCATCTAAAGTTAAATGAAAATACTGCCTGTACTGTTCCTTAGGTATCTGGAGTGCTTTAAAAATGTCATGAACTGCTTCTAAGTGATCCTCAATGCAGCATTCCCCTCCTTTTTTAAATGGTTTGATCAGAGCTTTAATAGATTTCATTATTTTTATGGGGCTACTTGTTGCAATGCATGGAATTGCACTACTTGGTGACTCAATCCTGGTTCCAGGTGTGTGGGATTGGTGGCGGCCCCCAATGGGAGTATCAAATACCCCAAGGGCGCTGCAACCAAGTTCAGTGACCAGCCCAGTCACTGGAGCACTAGCTCTTTGGGTAGAAATAGAATTCACCTCCACTTCATTGAATTTAGTCCCCTGCCGCCTCTCCTGAGACCTGGGAATGCACATTTGCTGTTCTATGTCCTTGCACTTTTTAAGGAGCCTGTCTGCTTCATTTTGCAGATAGTTGTTTTCATCACTCATTTTATTTATTACCTCCTGCATGTCGCACATTTGCATTTGGCATTCATTGAATTCTTTGTTTCTCTTGTCTCTTTCTTGAATCATTTCAACCATTTCTTTCTCTGTATCTTGGAGATCACTTTCTTTTTCAAAATTGTATTTTTGTAAAATCTGCATTTCTGAAACAATCTCATCTTTATCCTGTCTAATGTGGTCCACTAAAGCTTTTAAGTGTACCAATTCTTGCTCACTATCCTCAAATTGTTTCTTGCTTTTGGACAACTGAGCATCACAATCTCTGCATTTTAATTGCATGTCCTTTTGGCATCCTTCTAATTCTGTTCTTAACATCTCCTCTTTTTTACTTGTCCCATCTAAGTCAGTCTTTAACCTGTTAATTAGGTGGGTATCATTTTCTTGCATTCGCAGGGACCTATTTAAAATAAACCATATTTGGTTTGTCTAGTTTTTCTTTTTGCACCTTACCCTGAATGCGGTCATGCCATTCTGAGGTACTGTTTGATGACCATGTCCCATGTGCAAACAACTTTGCCTCTAAATAGTGCAATAGGTCTGAGAATGTGGTTTCCCTTTGTGACATTCTGAAATTCGTTTTTGGTGACACACTTTATCATGAAATGGGTTCCATTTAATGTGCAGATGGCAGTGTGAGACACACTTGCCACGCCCAGTAGGTCCTCTATGATCACTTTCCCGGCCTGCAACGCACCATAAATATGTAGGGTATTTTGTATAGATTTGGGGCCTAGCGGTATTTTCTTATCGCCAAAAATGAAAATAGTTCAGTAATAATCACTCTTTGCATTCAGATTGGATTTGGTATATAGTACTACAGTATACATACATTATTTCAGCACACAGATACATTTAGTGGTATACATTATGTTGGTATGCGTTATTGGTGGTATTTCTGGTGAGCATAATTCCTTTGTTTTATATGTGGCCCCAATATCCAGAACCCCTTATTTTTGTTTAGTTTGTTCGTGTGATCACTAGAGAGGCCTCAGGCTTAAATTTCAGGAACACCACATTACCATGGGCTGTTCTCACTGACTTATCTACGACAGTGAACTATGTTCAGGGCCTCTCTTTCTGCTGACTCATGTACCTCCAGCAGCAGGCTTTTTCATTATGTTATTATTATGTTCCGTTCAAAAAACACACACACTTATATGCTGAATGGAATCGTGCACACAGCTACCGCCATTTCTTATTTTTAGCTACCTTAAAAATGACAATTGCACTGTCTAAACATCTTCCCATATTATCAGTGGTATAATGGTAGATGCACAATGAAAAGAGAAAAATAAAACACACTACCCGTCTGCTTTCAGATATTTTTGTGTATTATAAAAAATTGCATTTCAACACGATCTTACTCTTTTTACAGAAATAAATGGAAATTGCACAGTAATAACATTATCTGTAACAAAATGAGACGAGAGCAGCGAGAACATATTCAATTTGCAACATTAAACATGTTGATAAAACACTGGAATTCCCTCTTCTACTCTGACTGAATAGTTTCGCACACATACACACATACACACTGCCCCCGCACTCTGCAATATAATTACCAAGCCTCTCCAGCATGTGAAATTCTTTGGCTGGTCACCTTCTGGAAGTGGCTCAATGCTCCCTCTTAATTCACCCCAGCAAGGACGAGCATCTGCCGTCACTCAAACCGGGGCTTATTGACTGGAATTCCCAGTCTCTGCAGCAGTGCACTGGGATCTGCTTTTTTCAATCAGGAAACTCCCCAGCCACCAGCCAGATCTTTCTCCGAGCTGTGTAAATGTCTTCTACCTCTTTTCTTCCACGAGATTCTACAGGAAAACTCTTGTTACCTCCCTTAATGTGACGTGCATCCAGTAAAAATCCATCATGTCCAGTACTTCTACTTTCAACAATGGCTTGGCTTATACAGTTGCAACTGTAACAAAACTGATTTCCTGCTTATTCGAGTCTTTGCTTCCTGCAAATACTGTGGACAGAGCACAGATAGAAGCAAAGAGAACAAATCTGGATGCACGTTTAAAATGACTTTCAAAGCCTGTCTTTTCCATCTCATTTTGTACTGGAGAACACATTATATTATTAATGAGTTAGAATCATGTTAATATTGTTAATGATGTTAGTTCATTAATCCTCAAATGTGTTTCCTGCAGCAGAGGAATTTCAGGTGAAAAAAAAAATATGCTTTTAACTGTGAAAAAAATGTATTTGCATTTTAGATGTAGAAATCGTTTTTCACTGAATAGCCTGTTTTCATTTACATGTCCATGTCACACTGGAAACACACGCCTTGCTGTACCGCATTATATCAATGCACCAAACCCATGCAGTGGTGCTGCATAAAAAAAATGCTAAATAATCTTACACTCTTCGGGAAAGAACGATTTCTTGTGTTGCTTTGATGTGTGCACTTGCAGAGTGTAACAAGTTGAACTCTGCAATGCTCTGCCGTAAGAAAAGCAGCATTTTGTGGAGATAACATTGTGTGATGTTTTAGATGGTCATTTTATGCCATTAGAGTTGGATAAAGAGATTTTAACACTTGGCGTGAATGCCCGTCTAAAAAACGTTCTACAATATTTTTGAACTATAATGATTCTCTCTTCTTGAGAGAGAGTCTGACCCTCTGGCCATACCCAAGTGTGTAGTTGCACCATGAACTGCAACATCACATCTACAGCATACAACTTTGAACTATGACGTTATTTTTTTTATATCCTTGTTTGATCATTCTTTCTAGCAATTAAAACTGCTAACAAAAGAAAGGATTAATGTCCATCTATCACTTGTTGGTAGTGAGTTCATCCTGTTCAGAACCATGAAGCAAGTATCAATTTCTCTCTTTGCTGATCACTGTAATTCCCCTATAACATGCTGTTGTTACCCAGTGTTCCCACTCAACACCATCACAATACGCTTACACAAACCTATAATGCATGTTTACCCAACCACAGTGTTCAGGTCACCTGCTGCTCATTGTTCAGGATTTGCAGAAAGCTACACGTGCTTCCAAATACACAGCTGCTCCTACTTAATCACAGGGCCTGACTGACAACCAATTCACACTTTTTCACTAGAAGATCAAATATATCCAATGTAACCCTCCTTATTTTTTTATTTTTTTTATTATTGATTCAGCTGAAATGAATCAACATTTCAATATACATGTACCAATAAGTAAACACATAATAATATCACAGCATTTTTTGGAAGATACAGTACAGAATAAAAAATAGAAAAAAGGGACAAAAAAAGATAATACACTATTATACATAGAGGTACTAATAATATAAAAATTATGTCAAAACACATGAAGATAACACAAAATTGGCAAAACATTAACATCGTCATCTGATTACATTTACATAAAATTATACACTAAAATTCTAATTTCAAGGAAGTCAAGAAGCTTATAGTTGCTATTTGGGTAGAGACATTGCAAGTACACAACAAGGAATCCCACCTTTGTGCAGGATTTAACAGTCCTAGAAGGGCACAATGATACACAAAGTACCTCAAGCGATCTTTGACCAGAGATGTACACACTAATAGTACATTTTCAAGTGACTCTCCATAGTCTCTATTCAGCCAAAGTGACAGAAATTCATTTCCCCAAGAATCAGTTTGCACCTGGCTTGGAGCTCTCGAGTATGCCACAGGTTAAAGCGCAATCGTAAAATACCAGAGCTTATTTGTGGAGATGGAAATTTAAGAAGATATGGTTCCATTGTCCCAACTCTTGTATATTGGAATCTCTGAGCACCATCGTGTTTATAACGTAGACATTCCATTCTGGTGTTAATGCAGTAATTGTGGTATATCATGTCTTTGGCTTTGTCGGGGTTAGCAACCAATATGTCAAGAGTGACATCATACTTTACCAAAATCAGATAGACATCTCTCAATTAACACTTGACAACGCCATGATTTGAAGTAAACAAATAACTTCACAATATCTTCAGAATGTCATTTGAAGGAGTCGAGATCAAACATTTACGGAATAGAGCACATACCTTCAATGATATAGGGCATGCAGGGATAGTAAACCTAGTTTTCACCTCAACCAAAACCCCAGAATGGAGAGTTTATTTCCAGAATTTTGCCTCAGGTTTGTCTAGTAACTGATTTGGCAAAATCGAATGGGTTTCCAGACCATATAAAATATGTGGTATGGCTTTTTGTTTCCAATACATTAAGGCTGGCTTTAATGAAAACGTGCCATAACAATGCAATACGCGTTTAGTTTGAGAGATAGCTGTGTCCAATTTTTGTTTCAAGCAGTTTAGTAGTCCTTTGGCCATGACAGTGCCCTCAAATATAATACCCAAATAGGTATAGCTTGGAACTATCAGGCAAAATTTCTGGCACTAGATTTATTGGCTGAATAAATTAAAATTTGGGTTTTGTTTGTGTTCGTTTTCAGTTCATTCACTTCTGTGTAGTTGTTAAAGGCTGAAAGTAGCTTTTGAAGGCCTATAGGGGTTTTGGAGACTAGAACCAAATCATCGGCATACATTAGCGTTTGAATGGAGGTACCATTCAATTTTGGTGAGTCTGAGGACACGGTCAGGAAAGCTTGTCTAACCTCATGCATAAAGTAATTAAAGATTGCAGAGGCAAGTAGACAACCTTACTTAAGGCTTTGTGCTGTTGGAATGGAAGTAGACAACAACCACTCCAAGGTCAGTCGAATGCATATCGAGGTTTGAGAATGTAACGCGTAAATGATCTCTCGCAGTATCCAAGGACAATTGTCACATTTTAGGTTGGCCATAAGAAGTGTATGTGATATGGCATCAAAGGCGGTATGTAAATCTACAAACGCAAAGAATACCGGTTGTTTTAATGTTTGAAATTGGGTCTTTATGGCATTAAGGCAAAACAGATTTATATTTGTGCCCATGCCTGCAAGAAACCCAGTCTGGAAGGAGTCGCACCTATGGCATACCTTTGGCCAGACATTGAAATTGCGCAAGATAAATTTAGCAAAAATTTTCACTGGAGGGTCTAGTAGCGCAATTGGTAGATAGTTATGCGGCTTTGTACGATCCCCTTTTTTGTGGATCGGTACAATTATAAACGTCTTCCAAGAAGGAGGAATGGTGTGTGACACTAGTACCTGTTGAAAGAGCTTATCCAGGATTGAGGCCCGCAGATGTGAGTTTGCCTTAAACATCCAATTGCTAAGCCCATCAGGGCCAGCAGCCCTAGATGAACTGATCTTTTTAATATATTCTTCAATAATGGACTGAAAACATTCCACTCACCAAGCTTCCGCAACCACAGGCACATTCACAAAGTTCACAAAGTTGGTACCGGCATATAGATTTGAGTAGTGCTGAACCCACTGCTCCTCAGTGATGCTGTGGGATTGTTTCATAGGCTGCGATTGATGAGCACGATGATTGAATATGGCCCATGTCTCAGCTGAGTTTTTAGCAATAACTCTCAGCTTAATCTCACTATCCTTTTGTAGTATATAAGCCTGGTGTTGTGGGATCCAATTGTGATATCTACACTTGGCAGACTTCAGAAGTTGGATCTGAGACGGTTGAGGCAAGAGAAGAATTTGTTTTTTTCTCGTCGATATTCTGTTTTTTTTGCGTTAATTTCAGGATTCAAAGCATGGGTGTGGTGTATCCGCGATTAACCATCACTCGTGCTTGTGTTCCTAAATGGCAACAGCAAATTTGGATTATGGTTTGGTGTTTGCAATTTAACATTTAAATCAATGAATCTATGTTACTCAGTTAAATTTGGCCTTGACCAGCAGAAGCGAGATTTCACATTATTGACCTTTAACTCTTGATGCATGCTCTGCTTGTTAGTTGGTGCAGAGATCCAATCAATTTTAAGTACTAAAAGATTGTGGTCACTGAATTTGGGGAATCACTTCAAATGATTGTACTTTCTCACTTAGATATGAATCTACGTGTATGTAGTCAATAATGCTACTCACTGTTTCCCTTTGCCATGTTGACCCTGCCAGAATGTCACCTTCCATAGAATCATTAACCATGTGAAAAAAAAAATACATCATAAAGGTATTACATTGGTTAACTTTATATGATTTAGGTTTTCCCTTGAACGTCATTCAATCTAGGTTGAGGTCCCCAGCCACTATTGGTTCTGTAATGTCTGAGGCGGTCATCACCAGATCAAGGAGTCTTGTTAGTCCTGAATAGAAGGCCTCATCTGTTAGACCAATGGGATTATGATAAATGTTGATAAAAGTGATTTTATGGTGCGGACAAGCAATGTTTACTAGCTGTATGTAGGAGCTCACGGCATCCCACTGCGAAAAAGAGAACCCTTTACTCATGTTGACACCCGCCAGCAGACCCAATGATGGTCTGCCTTTGGCGCCAGTGATGGCCGGCAACAGCGCCACTTCATAGTTATCCCAAGCAGGTGTGTGCGTGAGCCAGGTCTCCTTTAAGGCTATGACGTCAAAGGCAATGGGGAAACTGCAAATCGAAAATTGGAGATGTGGGTGTCCACAGGTTTTCCAGCTTGTAATGGTGAAAAGGGAACACCGACACTGGACTGATGGTTAGGTCATAAGAAGGACATTTGAGTGGGTTGAGGCCACACTTGATGTACCAGGATATGTGTTCGCTGTGGGATGTTGCGGCTCAACCCTCGCACCCATCCGGACAGGATCCTGTGCAATCAAGAAGCTGATGTCGAAAGGTCACATTTTTGCCTTTCAGATTGTGTTCAGGACAACACTGGATGGAATACACAATTTTACTACCAAGCAAATGATGTCAGACAGAAATTCAATCTGCTCAATATCACGAGAGGAAATGTCTTCTAGCTCTACCAGATGGGCCCTCCTTATTAGAGATATGTATTACATCTTGGATTGGAAATAAAAAATGAGTGGTCCCACCCTACATTCAGGCTGGTGTCACAGACGGAAGCCAACCAAATGCTGTAAAAAAAATGAAAGCCTCTCTTGAACACGTTTGTTCGTATCCTGCCATGATCATCACATACAATATCAATCCCTTATTATGGCTTAAACTTCTTTGGTGAATAGTCCGTTTGCAGCTTGAGAATTCAATCAATTTCTTTAAAGAGCTGCATTCCAAAAGCCACTGAAGACCCAAGTATCCTTGCAAGCTAGTGCCCCAATAAAAACATCAATTCTTTGATAATCGTCTGTGGTAACATCCTGAAATAAGAACAGTTGGATTAAAGTAAGACTCACTATTTTACTCAAGATAATGAGTCAGATTGTAGGAAAGCCGAGGAACAGAATTACTCATGTTTACACGGGATGAGATGCTGTAGTCGCCCAACAGCAGAATCCCTGTTATCATCATACTCTTGAAGTAATCAGCCGTAGTTGTCACTGTGACCTACGCCACTCAGCTCAAATAGTTTATAAACCGCCTTTGGCATTGAATTCACTATTCTAAAGTGGTTTACATTTTTTGGGAACATTGAGAGTTTCAAGTACAACCAGGCAGTTTTCTCTAAAAGCTAACAAGTGCAACTGTGGGCTTCACCAAGGATGTATCATCTGTCCTTGGTTGTTTAATAATTAACTTACACCTTAAGCAGACCTACTTACACTGTTCTCCACATCCTTCCAAACCTATGCTGATGACACCCATATTACCTACTACACCACATTGCATCGAGCAGTTCTCAAATTCAAGACACAGTGATTTACAACAAAATGTGTCTTAATTCTTCACACACATATCTTATCTATTTTAGTATGAACATCTTTCCTTAGCTCATTTTCACCTAGTTTATCACCCTGGGATGTCCACCTGTCCTCTTCTATGCTGCCAAACATGTACCCTTTTTAGGGAATGACTTCTCTCTTGTCTACTATAGATCCAAGAGCTTACACAAATATCACACTGCTAGCATCACTTTCTTTAAACCCATAATCCCCTTCCTAACACATCACAAGCGGTGGAAATGACGTTGCCAATTATCATCTCTCCACTTGATTACTGTAACAGTCTGTCCATTAATCCCCCAAAATGCTTTTCTCGATAAACTCGGACCATTCAGAATAAAGCTGTTCAGCTTAAATTAGGTTTGAAATCATGGGACCACATTACTCCTGTGTCTCTTTACTGGCTTCATGGTTATGCGATGGGTGGTGACAGAGCTAAATAACACAATCTCGCTGTGCGTCCCTCCTCAAATAAGTCTCCCATCTGCCCATACAGCTTTGCAAATAGTTTTGCCACTATGAAAAAAAACTAAAAATCTGAGATGCAGCAGACTGAATGGCTAATGGAAATGTTAGCAGTATACCAGCACAGGAGCAACGGTACACATCAATCCATCTTTTTTATGATGTTTATTCAATTTTTATCCAGTCATTACATTTTGGATTGTTTTGTCCTGGCTGTCAGTCAAGGTCGGTTCAGATGACAGTATGAAGCTGCTTGCCATATAAGAACCGTTACTGTTTAGAGTAAGTTTCTCTGCTTTGATTGCGCTAGTGCCTGGCACACACATTGCACTGTGGCACACACATCCGTACCATTTTCCATTTGTCCAGCTTGGCTTTGTTTGCTCCGTTTTACTCTTCTTTTATTGCAACGCAGCTTCTGTAGCTCTAGAGAGACTTTCCATCCATTATCCCACACTTTAAATGAGGCAGTTGGAAAATGGCTCATCCAAAAAACTGCGCAATGTGCCACAAGTTTGTTCTTGTTTAAGCAGAGCAAAGTCAACTACAAATGCCGTCTGAATAGTTTAATTACTTTTAATGTTCCAGTTGATTCATTGCCACTGTTAAAAGATTTTGAAAATGCAAATGTGGTACTATGGTCTTTTAATGCTTGCAGATAAATGTCATATACAAATAATGTTTGTTGATGCCTGTACAGTGCCATTCCAATGTTAGTGTTTCGGGGCACATCTCATCTCTCTTTTAGATCAAAATGGCTTTGCGTTGAGAGATTCATTTATTCAGTCCATTAGAAACTGAGCTTTAACCTTTTGTAGTCAGTTCAGAGAAGCGTTCGGTGATTAATTTCATCTGAAGGTTACTATTCAACATGAGATGAAAAATCAATGACTAAATCTATTAAGCTCCCCAGTAGCTTAATTTACATGTTTTTAATGATTACTTCCTACCAAGAGGCATTGAAAACTAATTGGACTGGAATAATTACATTGGAGAGTTGTGTTTAAAGTCAGTCTCATATTACTACGTTTTGCTAGGTCAAAAACATTGTTACTTTGTTACAGTTACGTTCTTACGAGTTTTAAACACTAACTGTATGTCATGAACATTACAAAGTGTTCATTTCCAATCAAAAATGCTTTATGATCCAACTTTTTGAAGGACAGCTAAGCAGCCCTTTCTTTTAAGCTGACGTCTTAGATGGTCAGTGCAAAAGCTGAGCGGAAGAAGGGCTGCTTTACTTTTAAGACGAATCCTACCCACAGATCATGTGGAATATGGAAAAATTCAGCAAGCACAATGTGGCAATATGCATAAAAATGTTAAACTTTTCCATGGATGTACATTTTCATGTTGAAACGAGAAAATATTCCTCCTTTCACAGGTCTTGTTTTCATGTGCAAAGAATGAAGTAGGCTTGAAGTCGTTTGAACACAATGAAACCTATCTTTATTTCAGTGAGTTCAAGCGCATTCGCACCCAGGAAAGGGCACGCAGCTAATCAGGTGGGTAGAAGGGTGAGCGAGAACACACGATGTACTCCTATGTTTCTTCAGCCACCTGAGACCCTTCCCTAGCAGCCGCCATCTTGATTGTGGAGAGGCAACAGGAAGAGCCTCCCTGTTGCCTCCCCTTGCCCCCGCTCTCTCCCCTACTACCCAAGACATCTTCACCCTTTATCCAACCCCCTCTCTCTCGCCCCACTAACCTGTTGGAACTGAGGTTTGTGCTCTGGTCCTGGTGTTTCATCCGGCCAGGAGCTACCACCATAGAATTATAAGAGCCCCTTTTCTATGTGCTATGGTGGCAACCATCTTGTTTTTTTTTCCACTGGAGATTGCGCTCGCAAAATGTGCGCAGAGCCCATCTCTAGTAAAAAGAAAATCAATGTTCACTCTGGCTGCCCCCGAGGGTGCCAAAAGGCAATCACCCCCCCCCCCCCATCTAAGGGGGCGTACAGGGCAGATAACAGCCTTCAGCCGTCAACAAGTCTCTCACTTTGTTGTTGACCTTTACTCGAGGATAAAGCAAATTTGGCATCAGGAATACTTACAATGCTTTACAATGCTTTTGAGGTTAAGGTGGCAGGATGGGCTGATACTGTTGTTACAAGGGTGGGGAAGGGAATTACTTTGAAACAATTCATTATATTTATATCAGGACTAGATTAGAACTGGATTTCGACTCTGGAAAGACAAAGAACATGTTGTGAGATCCAGAGCCAATCAGAGACCCTGAAATATAATATCGTCAATAATCACCGGTACCATGCTTCTGTTTGTGCAGTAGTGTCTCCTGTAGACATTCAGACATCCTTTGTGTCTTTGGCGCTAACTATGCAACACAGTCATTTTAAATGGAACAGAGTGTTAGATCCTTGCATAAAGTGAAGGTGTAATGCTTTTATGCTTTGATTGAACTCTCTGCCCCAGTTTCCAGACGTTACAAGGCAGAGTAAGGGCATGGAGCAAAGATAAGAGCTCTGCCTTGCTGACCTCCATCTTTCAGTGTTTTTTTGTTTTATGCCTGCATGCTATTTTCTGCCTCCTTTTTGCACCTTCTGAAGACCAGGTGATGGTTCGAACTGACTAGTGCACAGCAGGAGTACAAGGATTTGTAAAAGCTAAACCGCCTACTTAGCCCTCACACTACTACATACCAAAAGTGATCCAAATCATAAAGGTTAAACAGGCACAGTCAGGAGATATAACTGCTTCATCTTTGTGATCACATGAGCCGAAGGAAGGCTATACCATTAAGGCGAGTGCGAATGTGATAGCAGCAACCCGATATAATAATCGTGCATTACTCCAAAAAAAGATATGCCAATGAAGGTACTATAAAAATATATTTATAGTCCAGATTCAATCCTCTGTTGACCATTGGTTGCCTTGAGGCTTTTCAGGATCTAGTGAAAGTGGATCTGGAGACATTACAACATAAAACGAACTCCAAGGACTCATAATCTTACCAATCGTGCCAAACATTGGCTGAGCTGCAACGTGATTATTAAACCCTCAGATGAAGGGTGCAATGTGGTACTTTTGAATTGTATGGATTATATAGACGTAGCTAATAGGCAATTGTGGTACCGCTCTTGCTATATGAAACCAGCCTTTGATCCCTTTCCAGATGTCACTAGAGACCTTCACTAAGAACCTTTCTGATCTGCTCCAGAAATGGACTAATATGGGTATTTTGGATTTGGATACTGCCAAATGTCTGTTCCCCACAGCACCAGTGATTCCAACAAGTCTTTGACTAAGCCTTCAGGGAGGCCTGTTATTCCTTTATGTGGTTCCCTGATAGAGAATAAAGCCACATTTTTGGATGGGACCATTAATCCATTAGTGTACACTTTGCATTCTGTTGTATGTGCCACCACTGATTTTCTAAAACAAATCAATGCGATACTGTGGGAGTCATATATGATGCTTACTACTCTTGATGCTGTGTCCCTGTACACATCCATTGGCCACACATTTGGATTGGAGGCTTGTAAATCGTATTTGGACACTACACGTCTCTCAGCTATCTTAGCCATACATCCATGATTGTATATGTGTATTTTTTTTTTTTGCTTTACGCACAATGATTTTTTGTTTAAAGACTCCTTCTACCACAAGGTGAGGGTTACTGCTACGGGGGCAATCTTTGCTCCCCGGTTTGAGAACCTCACCATGGGGTGGTGGGAGAGGAATGTTTTAGGGTCACCTGAAAATTAGTATTTTTCACGTATAAGTGATATGTTGGTTATGGTTTATTGATGATTTAGTTATCATTTGGAAAGGTACAAAGTGTGAATGGCTTGATTTTGTGAAGTTGTTGAATTGCAATAAACACCATTTGAGTTTCACAGAAACACATAAACAGACGCGGTATACTTAGATATTCGAGTAAGTGTAACTAAAGAAGGTATTAATACATCAGTATACCGAAAGCCCACAAGCTCTAATGCCCATTAGTGTCATTGAGCAGCCATCCAGCCACATGTATTAACAGCATCCTCTATGGGGAGTGTATCTATCCCAGACGCAACTACTCTGGTTTAACCAAATTTGAATAGGAGTGCTCAATCACCGCCCCCAACTTTATTTCCAGAGGTTATTCTCAAAAAGTGATTGAAAGTGCTTTTAACAAAGCCAGATATCTGAATCGAGAAACTTTATTGAACAAAATAGTAAATATGAAATATTATGTTAAAGACGCAAAGGACGTGATTGATTTTGACGTATTGTTGTGATTCACGTTATATTCAAGAAATTATCTTAAAACATTGGCATATTCTTAACGTTGATAAGGATCTATCTAGATCGTTACCTACATGACGAGGTATCACTTACAGGCAATCCCCTTGCTTAAAAGACAAACTTGTGCCAAGTTACCTGTCCTCTGTGGTGGTAAGCAAAGAAAATTGGCTTTCAAGAAACCATATGGGTTTTTTAAATGTCAAAAGTGAAAGTTATGGCAATATGTAGCACTGCAAACAGAGGTTTTACATTCTGTGCTACAGACAAGCTATATTATTCTATTTGCATTACATGTGAAACTGGATGTGTTGTTTATGTTTTGAGCTGTCCATGCAAAAAGTGGTATCTGGGCAGTACCTCATGTACATTATAACTCGGGAATCTTCAGGATATGAGGGCTATTAAGATAATGATTTTTCCTATCCTCTCGCCAAGCACTTTCCTGAACATCATGGTGACATGTTAGATGGTTTTTCCTTTTTTGGTGTGACCCATATACCCAGACAACCTAGGGGCAGAACTTGTGCCAACAGGATACACAATTGATTATAGTCTTTGAAACCAAGGCTCCACAGTGGCATAGTTTTGATGAGGAACTTTTTTACCTTTATTACAGTTTGTGCAAAAATGTGGACATTGGGTTTGCAACTATGATGTTTTAATATTAATCTCGTGTTTGGTTTTTTGAGTATCTATGCATGTGTTTATTGTTTTTCTCCCTTTTAATTGATTGCAACTGCTTATACCACTTATTCACTTTTCCATCTATTTATGCATATTTGCACTTGTTGTACCCTACCACTTATTTATTAGCATAGGTGTGTCTTTGAACATATTGGATTTTTTTTAGACAGCAATATGACTTATCGGCTGTATAGGTAGAAACATCCATGTACTTTGAACAGGCACTATGCACTTTATTCTATGCATTGTTGCATATTGACTAATTTGCAGCAATTGACACACTTTGTTACATATGTAGGCATTATGCACTTTAATATATGCATCGTTGCACACCTGCAGATTTCTATTGATACATACACTTGCACTTTATTTGCATTTGTGTACATTTGTATTTTTGCACAATAGCATAATATTGGTGTTAAGAAACTGGTTTATTGATTGCTGATGAAAATTGCATTGTCATCATTTAATATTGTGTATGTTTTAAAACACATTGAACTATGCATATATTTTTAGAACTGGAATAGTGGTTTTGGTTTGAAAATCATGCACTTTCGCATGTGTCCTTACTAGTTATGATCATGTTGTATTTAGTGGGCATCTTTTTGTTACTACATGGGACTATGACTATATTTTATATAATGGTTGCACAATCCTAAGTATTGGGCGATACAAAAAAAGTATGATTTATTTTTTTTACGATTTTTCCATTTTCATTGCATACTGTGGCAACCGCATAGTATTCTTAAATATGTAATACAAAGGGGGTGTGAGCAAAAAACCAAGGTGGAACACCGCGTTTGCACCGTGTGATAAGTGCTAGGAAGGCAGCAGGTGGCTGGAAGTTGTGGGTATGTTGCCCGAGTACACCACAGTAATGGAAGGCTAAAAGAAAGGTTTCCAGTCTCGCTGCGCCGACACACAGAGAAAATACACACTGCTTGAATTGCAGTTTTATTGTGGTTTAAAGCAGCCTGACACCTATTTCAAGCAGTCCTTGCTCTTCATCTGAGGGTGGTACGTTTTAAATAATAAATTGAGATTAAGCAGTGGTATTAAAAGGATACACAAATAAAACAAATAAAAAATAAACCCATCATATTGGAAAAAAGGGGGTGAGAGGTGTTCCATGATGTAAAAAGAAAAAGGATGTCCATTACATGTGAAGAGCATTAATGCGTATGTGAAAGTCCAAGTGGGGCAGGCGACATAACAAAACCGACTACAAAGGTACATTTCCAGAAAGGTATTGATCCAAAATTCCATCACATTTAGCAAGTTAAGTAGCCAAAGAACGTCAATGGATATGGTAGAAAATTCATGACAAATACAAATGAATGCGTATAGGTTATAAATACCGTCAATTTGAAGCAATAAATATGTAGTACAGGTTAATACATTGCAACTGCATAGTACTAAATACTAGGTCAAGATGGCTTCCAGAATATCAAAAACACCAAAGAGTTCCAAATGCTGACTTTTTTTGCCAACATGATACTCACAACCCCGTGTAGGGACTTTTCATGTAAAGTAAGTGCACATGCAATGTCATCAGTGATGTCATCAATGACATGTGTGATGTCATCTTTGATGTCATGTGTGTTAGTCTTAGCAGTGCATGGTGGTGGCACGAGTTATGGTTGCTTAGCGTACCATAACTGGTGAATTTCTGGGGTTTTTCGACTTTACTTGTAACCATAACATGGATAGGTTTTTATTAGTACAAAGTAACTATAACGTCCCTTTAACAAAGTGTTTTCACTGAATTTGATAGGTTTTTACCAGGTTACCCTTAATTTGTGTAGATGTACCATACAACATACTGAACCCCCTAGCCCAATGCCCATAATCCCAAGGTCTGTGGACTGGGCAACTGTTTGCGGACCTCGGGTAGCATCCACATTGCCCAAAATCTCAGGGGTTTTCTTACATTATGGTAGCGTGCAAAAAAACTGAAGATGTTTAAAGCGCAGCACATAAGTGTATTAAAAGGAAAAATGAACAGGTCAACAAACTCTGTACTTATAAAAGCTGCAGTGCAATTGCACAGGGTGTGCAACATAAAGGTATACACCAAGCAGAAAAATTGCCTGTGCTTCCAACAGTATTACCTCACTGCTGCTGTACATACAAACAGAGAAGCAACTGTCATCGGCACAAGTGCAAAGTAGTGACAGCAAAACCGAACTAGAAATTGTTAAGTACATGATATTGTTTCCTATAACTATGCAGTTTGTTCTGTGTACTAGTAAAAAGCATTTCTTTTTTTTTTTACACAGAATTGGCATGCACCCTGGATTGGCTTGAGGAGAATTTCTCTCTTGATGAAATGAGTGAAGACAGTAACTTGCATGGTACACAGTGCAATTTTCAAAAGTAGGAATATTAATACACATTGCTTCAAATGTAACTTAAACATGTTTTTTTTTTAACAGTACATACTGGAAATGAAGGGAATGGCCCAGACGCACCAGCTGTTCCACAAGTGCATGAGCGCATACAAACCCAATCTGACAGTGTGGGCAATGAACTAGTGAGCCTGGGGTAAAAGTGAAACAATTGAATAACAGTTTTGCAGACTTAAAACTACTTGTTCAAATGCATATAATGGAAAATATAAAGTACCACTACCCCAGCTTGCACCTGTACCCCTTCCCCCTGTCCCAGCCTACCATCCCCACACATTCCCTGTAAGCAGAGACATTATGATGAGACCTCAATCCCTTCCTCACCTGATGACCAGTCTGGGAAAACCCCCAATTCCACTGTATATGTTTCCATTTCCACTACCCCATACCTTGTCCTAATTGTGTGTATTTGTGTGTGTAAATAAAGTTCTATATGTATACTGTTGCTGTGTGAGTGTGTGTTTTCTTTTTTAAAAGCCCTGTTAGGAGTCCACAGAGCACGAGACTGTCATGCCTGTCCGTAATCATAAAAGAGGAATCCAAGGTGTATTACTGTGAATCTTTACCCATGCAGAAGTCCCAGACCATGCCTTTTGTGATCTAGAGACTTTGTGCAACTTTTTGAGTTCAGCTTGCGATACGAAGTGTTCACAGAGCATGCAACTGTTTGTGGAGTGCTGCCCAGCACCCCTATAAAAGGCCACACCCCACTGCTGCTCCTTGCTGTTTTTGGCTGATTGGAACAGAGCACTGCTCCACATTGCAGATTGCTGGTTTGCTGGTTTGCTGGATTAGCTGGATAATGGCAACCACCGCTGTTGCATCTGCTGCCTTTTCCTCAGCACCAGCCCCACCACCACCACCACCACAACCTTTCCAAAGCATCCAAAATAGCCACCCACCTCTAGTACAAAAAGTTCAACCAAAACAGCTAATACAGTCACTGGACAAAAAGGAACCAGGTAGCAGGAAAAAATGTGTGACCCCTCTTCCAAAATGTAAAGGGAAAAAGAAATGTATTAAGAAGAATGCAACTACCAGTAGTGCTAACACTGCATTTACCAATGTTAATGTAGTCACAGAAATGTCTTCCAAAACAATACATTTTACAAAGCATTTCCCACCATAATGTCCTTCAGAACCTTATAAAAACAGGGGAGAAATCACGCTCAGCCCTTAAAACTTTCTGCAGAAAACTGATCCTGGAGCTCTCATAGACAGTGCAATACTCCTCAAAAGGAAATTGTTTATATTAATTTTAAACAGAATGAAACCACTAACAAAATTAATTAGTAAACTACAAAAAGTACTTTGCAACATATGCAATATCAATATAGATACCTTTGCAAACCTCTGTGCAGGTGAGTGGATTCACACAACTAGCACAGAGTCATATTTCAATGAAGAGGCATACAAACAAGAGCAAATAAACCCAATTGCTGTACATAGCAGTGGCCAAGGGTATGAAAAGGTAGACAGTACCATTATGGAAGAAGAAACACTGATTGAAGGAATATCCCTAACAAACTTACAATCAACTCTCCATTCCACTGAACAAATCCATCCTGTCTACAAATGGTTGTGCACCTCAATGTGTAACATACAAAAACAATCCTTAAATCTTTACGGCAATTACTCAATCAGTATGTGAAAGCCAAAGATAAATTAAAAATGAAAATATTTCTAACCATGGACTCCTATCCAGTGCGCAAATACACAGGACTGTGAGGACATTCATTAGCCTGCATTTCTGAGTCTGCTTGCAAAAGCATCTTTCACCACATCAAAATGTTAGCAACACACCATTCTACCATACACAATCTTTTTCAGAATCTATACTTTACTACATGGCACAGCCAAAGAACTCCTGGAAAAAATAGAGCACATCCAAAGAAAATATTTTGGAATGGTGAGCACTTACAAAATCCAGTTAATTTAGAACAGAGTAGCGACAACCTTGCAGATGCCAACCTTCTATTGCACACATACAAAAAAGAAACAGCAAAGTTAAAAAGCACATCTGCTGAAGTACCAAACCAAGTATCTCTATGTTGTCACATAACTGTTTATACAAAGAGCACCAACACTGTAGATATAGAACACAAAATAGAAGGCAGTGAGGAATACCAAAGGTTCCAATTAGCTCTCAACCTTATAGCAGAAGACAAAGACGAAATTACTAACCCCTCAATATTTTGCACATACAACACTGGAAAACTCGACAATAACCAAATGCCATTACGGGCTATCACTAATAACTTGCAAATATTCCTACTTTCAAAACAACTCCAACAGCTTCATTTGTATGAGAGCATTGTAATCCAAACAGTGCACCCATTTCAAGCGATAATATGCCTTCAAACGAAAACAGCCACGTTGCCTCCTTCTGAATTACTGAAAGGCATAGGTGGCAAAGTAGTTTATTTGCCATTAGATCTTAAAGAATATGTAGACACTCTGTGAGTGCAACTGCCAAAAGATCCATTCTTGATTATCCTAGTGAATGGTGTACCTACAAAAGACAAAAATAATTGTCAGCAACTAGTATTCTTAAACAAAGTTAGTGAAGCCCTGCAATATCTTAAAGAGAACAATGAATACTACAAAGAAATACACATTGAAGAAAACCTGAGAGAAACCACTGAATTAATTCAGGATTCCTCATCAACTGACCAATTTGACTTTCTAGATCCTAATGTAGCCTCCAATATTTTAGACCAGTATACAATTCACCCACTGCACTCCAAAGACAACATAGATGATGCACTAGAAACATATTAAATGTGGCAAGCCAAAGTTTCTCCTATCAGCATATGGGGAAAAGTGTAGAAGCACAAGCCTTTCCTCTACTCTTTCCTACTGCAAAAGGTGGAAGGTACGATGCAAGATGTACACAAATAACAGAATCAGAATACCGCTCTTTACGAATGTATTCTGAAGACCCCAGATTCAGACAAAATGTTTAATACATATTCCACCTCCTCTTTGAAAGTGAATTAGCAACTCTATGCTACAGAGCTGCACACACATTGAAAACAGGTTCCAATTTTTTAAACATGTCTGCTATGCAGCTACTTCAAAAGGTGCAAGAGAAAGATGAAGTTTTACAGTCAAGTATTACAAATCTCTGTAGTACGAAAGAATGCTGGTTCTCATATCACACAGATGTATGGTGTATTTTATGCAACCTTGGCTCACCCACATGGTTTGTCACTTTAAGTTGTGCAGAGTATGCATGGGAGGACTTGCACGATTTCCTACACATAGCAAATGAAAAGAAAGCAGGGATAGCCATGAAAACACCAGGAGAACTCTCCTCTCTTGAACCTGTAAAAGTGTCAAGATACTTCCATCACCGCTTTATTGTCATGCTGCACTTAATTTTTAATAAACCAAGCCCTCCTCTCTGAGAAGTGCAACACTTCTTTTGGAGAAAAGAATATCAATCCAGAGGAGCACCACACGTCCACATGCTTTTGTGGATTAAAGATGCTCCTACATTTGGTCAGGACAGTGATGCCACTGTTTTGCTGTTAATTCACAAATATGTCCCTTCCAAAATACCTTCAGAAAGCGCACATAGTGACCTACATGCACAGGTTTTGCGTTTTCAAAGACACAAATGTGGCAAGTATTGTTGGCGCAGATATAAACACAAGGGCAAATACTGCACCAAATGCCGCTTTGGTTTAACTAGACCGGTTTCAGCAAAAGGTCAAGCAAACAGCTTCATGTATTCTGTTAGACACAGTGTGAAAGGCAAATCGCCCAAGAACACATACTGCATAAAAAGAATCATCAAAGTACATCAATGATTACAATGCAATCATTGCCCCCCTTAAATGCAAAAATATATCTGCAGTACATTGCAGACAATTCCACTGCAGTTGCACGATATGTCACAGCCTACTTAACCAAAGCTGAGAAAACAGATCTAAATACCTCTGGGATGACTTATCATCTGACAAAACACTGTCACAAAAATGATACAGCTTTGGCATGAAAATGCTCTCCTATAGATAATGTGTTGGCTACGAAGCCACAGACAATTTTTACCGGCAAAGCTTTGAATGGGAAATCGGAAAACATAGTCTGGCTAAGCCTTGGTCCTGCTGCATCCATAAAAAGAGTTCTCAAATCATCCCAAGACATAAAAATAATAGCCAAAAATGATGATTTCGATGCAAGTGAAAGCACTATAACAGATATCAATTTTAAACAATACAAAAACACGTTGGACAATGAACACCAACCAGAAGAACTTCAAGTACAACTAAATGTAGACACTCCTGAGAGCAGTCAACCTTCTCTTACAGGAAGCCAAGAAACACTTGAAGAGTCACTCATAGTAAATGAGGCAGAATTAGCCATGAATCAAGTAGAAAACACCATGTGTCAGTATGAGCAATCTGAAGAAATCTTTGCTCTACTGAAAAAACAACTGCATGATGACCAGTGTAGCATTTTCCAAGAAGTGAATAAACAAATTGAACATGGTGTGCAGCACAAAACTAATACTTGTACCTGTCAAAACTATAAACCTGCACACCTGTATGTAAGTGTTGAAGCTGGTTGAGGCAAGACATTCTTAATAAAAATCATCAGCAAGTTCCTCCAACAATTGACAAACAAGTTTTTAGCTGTTGTAACTCCCCCCACAGGTATAGCTGCCTACAACATAGGTGGTGCTACTTTACACCGATAGCTACTCCTTCCAGTAGAACACCAAAACAAATTAGACTACTACAAACTTTTAGCAGAGGCTGCTATGGAGTTACGCAGAGTTTTCAAACAAATGAAAATGCACCTAATAGATGAGGTGAGCATGGTCTCTAACCTAATGTTGGCTTTCATTCATCTCAAATTGCAAGAGGTCCTTAAAACGGACTACGAGAACTCTTTGGAGGAAAACACGTTATTATTTTGGGAGATCTTCTTCAATTAACATCAACGAAAGGTGAACCTATTTTTAAAACCTTAGGACAAAAACTGTTCCATAACATGCCTGGCAGCATTGGAAATTTAAATCTCTGGCAACATTTCCAATACAGAGAAATAACTGAAACATGCGTCGGTCAGCAGACGTCACCTTTCCTAACATTTTGAAAAGCATTCGGATGGGTGTGCTTTCTAAAGGAAGCACAGTCTTTCTTAAATAGCAGATGCATCCATGAGGTATACGGGCATAACACATCTGCTACTGATGTCGTGGAACAATTAGCACACAAAAATGTAAAATGTATGTCCTTAATGCCAACCCTAGCAAGCTGTGTATAATTCCCTGAAACAATGTTGAAAAATGAAATGCAACCAATAGTTCAAATTTACTCCACAGACAAACTGGATGTGCACTGTATGACAGTACCTATGTGTCAACAAACCACAGCATGACGAAATAGCTTAGAAAACTCTATCTCCAGCACACCTGGTTTGGAGAAAATGTTAAAATAGTGTTTGAACTGTAGAGAGTGAGACACAAATAATATGGCACCAGTAAGTTCTGGTAAGGATCTGCAGCATGCAAACAACCAGTACTCACTAGTCAAAGAGAATGGTTTCACATACGCCCTATAAGCAGACTTTTTGGCACCAAGGATGTGGACAGGAACTAGACAGAGCCAACCCCTTTCCTGAGCCACAACACAGATGCTAATTAGCCCACAAAATCATCTGTGTTCATGACCATATACAGACCTTCTGGACCTGAAAAGGCAGGAAGACGGCCAAACTACAATATGGCCAAATGACAAGCAAAAATCTCATGGCATGGTGTTAGGGCACTAGCCACGTTTAATAGCCATACAAAGTAAACGTGAATATGCACACCAAAATGAATGCAAAAACAGTTAGATGTAACTGCTGCCACCAGCGTGTCTTTAGGCACATATACAAGTAACCAAAAGTTCAATAGTTAAAAAGCTAGGAGGATACATAAGTATCTGCATTGCATTCACTTAATGGTGCTGTGTGCAATGATAATAATACAAGAATTCAAAAGGGAAACACAGTTTCCCAATACCGAGTAACAAAAGGCAAGGGAGGTGAATCTGAAGGTTTTACTTCCCTTCAAAAAGTATGGACAGGCTCAAAAACAGAGCAGAAAGAATGGGGTTTCATAGGAAACTATAGAGGGAAAGTCGCAAAAAGAAAATATTTCCTAACAGAAAGGCACATAAAGTGATGCAACACCCTAACAGTGGAACCTTTGGCGTGTTGGCTTTGCCACAAGGGAAAATAAGTCCTGGTTTTATGCTGGCACTTCTGTAGTGGAGAGAGTGCAGTGTCCGCAGCAGGCGGCAGGGCCGTTGCGCAAAGGACCCAGAACTGCTTGGGAAGTGATGCAGCGCCCCAGAAGCAGCACCCTTTTTGCGGCAGGTTACCAGAATGTACTCAGAAACAGTCATTAACACTTTGAAACTGTGTCCAATGCCCAATCAAGTTTGTCAGATGATATAGGATTACAATTGTATACATATCTAGGAACCGAGTTAGCACAGTTTTCATTGGTACATTTTAATCAGAAGATAAACATTAGCAAATCCCAACAAACTTGGAAGAATACAACAATAAAGATGTTTCTAAAAAAAATAGATGCAGACTTGTACGCCAATCACTTGAATGTTATCTTTGGTGACTTTGACCTCTTGATCTAAAATAAGGTAATACCTCTAGAAAGCATAGATTATAAAATTCTTATCCTATTATCAGACAGGCTTCCTATTTTTGCACTCAATCTGTCTGACCTATCTGAGAGCTTTCCAAAAAAAGTGTCTTTCCAGGTTTAAATGTAAAATGCAATTTATACAGCTCTCAAAATAATAAAAACAAATGTGCGTGAACCAGTGACTTAATGGTGCCTCTACTTCCTTTACCCTTATATCACACTTTCTTGTCTTTTCCTACTGTGAATTGGAAGAAGCAGGATGTCTCTGGATGTTTCACATTTGTATATTGTATTGACAACAAAGAATATCCGCTTTAGCTCGGACATTGGTATGTCTGAAAGCAATGATATCAGGTTTGTATATGTTTTAAGTTATTTGTTAAAGAAAAAACAAAGACTTGTCATGTTCTTTTAAGAATCACAGGAAAAACAAAACACCTCCTGTCAGATGCAACTTTCTTAACAAAATCTCTCCACATTTCATGAATCCATTATTCACAATAAAACACTGTACAGCGGTACAGCGAGTATATTTCGAATTTCTTCAGTCATTTAAAACATTTCTGTCTGTTGTATATTACTATCTTAAAGGTGCAGTTGCACAAAAGTGTGCTGACTTCTATTGTATCCACACTGAAAAGATTATTTCTTTAACAGGCACGTCTGACCTGACTCATGTTAACAGACTCTAAAATAATTTAATTGATCAGTTTCCATTAAAATAAAAGGCACGACTCTCTTTTTGTGTGCCTTAATCTAGGTTGTGTAACAACAACATTGGTAATTTCTTTTTTTTGTCTCTGTGCTAATCTTAGTGTACCTGGAAATTGAATACAGATTACCAAATGCTTCCCTGTCTCTCTTTGAACAATGTTAATTATTAATTTAATTGAAGTAGTTTCATTTGTCTTGATTATAACTTTTCACACCGGTATGTTCAGTGACAGGCGGCTCTCATTTTCTTTGACGGATGTTCAGCTATTCAGCTTTGTCATATCTGCTGGGCTTCAGCTCCCATCTGTATTACATCACCAGACTCATTCTTTTTCAGCTGTTCTGAAGCTCTCTCTCAAGATAATCCTAGGCTCCTGTGTATAGTTTTTAGAGGGCAATGGGGCTAATATCAAGTGTGAATTGCTGTGACTTACATTAGCTAGCCAGGCACTTCTGTTCCTCCAGTGCGAATAATGCTTTTTGGTCAGTTTGCTATTGCTTACCTCATTAGCTAAAAACATGTTCCTACATTTATTAGGGCCTTTTCCACGTTCGAACTGCAGGGCTGCCTGGCCGTATTGCTTTTTGAACTTAGAGAAGGCACTTTTTTAACTTTTTTTTAATTGCAGAATTGCTTTAGGCTTTTCGTTTGACTGTAGACATTTCATTTGTTCAATGATAAATATTAGGGCACGATTCATAGAAAAAGTGCAAAGTACTTAGCGGCTAAAACAACTTTGCACCTACTTGAATGTTTGCAAATTCTGAGTATTAATGGATACAAAAGAGCAAAGTAACCAGAGGCATAAAGAAAATTGAGTTGCACCTGGAATGCCCACAACACGCCCCAAACAAATACCAGCTTGAGATAACAACCTTTGTGCCTACCTCCACCCCACCATCCAGCACCCCGGCAAAACTGCATGCCATCCCCCTGTAACCCTAGGCAGCACCCCGTTGAAACTACGGACCATCAACCCATAACTCAAGGCAGCACTCTGGCAAAACTGCATGCCGTCCCCTGCAACTCAAGGCAGAACCATTGCAAACTGAGGGCTGTTAACCCTAGTTTCAAGGCACCAAAACCGCTTGCCTAGACCCCAAGTTATAGCAGCCCCCTCAAGTCCTGACACCACCCACCTCTGCCCCCTGATCTCCGCCACAAAACCCAGGCAGCCTTCTGCCAGTACACCCCCCTCTCCACACACTTGTTCTCCACCACAATTCATAGGCAGCCCCCTAACAGTACACCCCCCACACCCTCATGACCTCCTCCAAAACCCCCATGCCGTCTCCTGCCAGTTCACCCCAATCCCCACCCACCCATGACTTCCGCCATAACCCCCAGACAGCGCACTGCCAGTGCACCACCGCCCCACACACCCCTGACACCTGCCACAACCCCCAGGCAGCCCCCTGCCAGTATACCCCCCACACCACCTGAACTCTACCACAACCCCCAGGCAGCCCCCTGCCAGTACACCCCCAACCCCACAACCCCATGTCCTCTGCCACAAACCCTATGCAGCCCCCTGCCATTATACCCCCACCCCACCCCCCTTACCACCACCACAACACGCAGGCAACCCCCTGCCAGTACACCCCACCCCACACACCCCTGGCCTCTGCCACATCCCCAAGGTAGCCCCCTGCAGGTAAACACCCTCCCCACCCTGACCTCTGGCACAACCCCCAGGCATCCCCTGCCAGTACACCACCCTCCCAACACCCCACTGACCTCTGCCACAACTCCTAGGCAGCCCTCTCAAGTCCTGCCACCTCCCCCCTCCACTGACCTCTGCCCACTACCCCAGGCAGGTCCTGCTAGTCTACCCACCTCCACTACCCCCACTGACCTCTGCTCACTGGCCCAGACAGGCGCAGCTCATCTACCCACCTCCCACTACCTCTACTGACCTCTACCCACTACCCCAGGCAGGCCCTGCTAGTCTACCCTCCTCCCACCACCCTCACTGACCTCTGCCCACTAGGCCAGGAGGGCCCGGGTAGTCTACTCTCCTCCCACAACCCCCACTGACCGTTGCCTACTACCCCAGGAAGGCTATGCTAGTCTACCCACCTTCCACTACCCCCACTGACCTCCACCCTTTACCCCAGGCAGGCCCTGCTAGACTACCCATCTCCCACCACCCCACTGACCTCTGCCCACTTCACCAGGCAGACCCTGAAAGCCAACCCACCTCCCACTAGCCCCAAGGACCTCTGCCCAGTACCCCCGACAGGCCCTGCTAGCCTATCTACTTCCCACTACCCCTACTAACCTCTGTACACTACACCAGGTAGGCCCTGCTAGTCTTCCCTCCTTCCACCGCCACCACTGACCGCCACCCACTACCCCAGGAATGCCCTGCAAGATTACACCGCTACCATTCCAATGTTGAACAACAATTTACCTCAACTCCTCTGGCCTTCCACCAACATGAAGTACACGGGTCACACATCCTCCCCCAACCTGACCAACTGAGAGCACTGCTGCAGAATCCATATCTGTAGCTCCTTACAGGACTCCATGTTACATCACACTGAGTTACACATCAATGGGACAGCATAATGTAGCACCGCCATGTACTTGTGACATAGTAATGGAATGGAATCCATTGCTATTTATTATTGTGCCCATGTGACATTGCAATGGCCTGAAAGAGCTATAGGTGAGTCATTTGTAATAAAGGAAGGAAGGAAGGAAGGAAGGAAGGAAGGAAGGAAGGAAGGAAGGAAGGAAGGAAGGAAGGAAGGAAGGAAGGAAGGAAGGAAGGAAGGAGAGAGGGAGGGAGGGAGGGAGGGAAGGAAGGAAGGAAGGAAGGAAGGAAGGAAGGAAGGAAGGAAGGAAGGAAGGAAGGAAGGAAGGAAGGAAGGAAGGAAGGAAGGAAGGAAGGAAGGAAGGAGGAAGGAAAGTAGGGAGGAAGGAAGGAAGGAAGGAAGGAAGGAAGGGAGGGAGGGAGGGAGGGAGGGAGGAAGGAAGGAAGGAAGGAAGGAAGGAAGGAAGGAAGGGAGGGAGGGAAGGAAGGAAGGAAGGAAGGAAGGAAGGAAGGAAGGAAGGAAGGAAGGAAGGAAGGAAGGAAGGAAGGAAGGAAGGAAGGAAGGAAGGAAGGAAGGAAGGAAGGAAGGAAGGAAGGAAGGAAGGAAGGAAGGAAGGAAGGAAGGAAGGAAGGAAGGAAGGAAGGAAGGAAGGAAGGAAGGAAGGAAGGAAGGAAGGAAGGAAGGAAGGAAGGAAGGAAGGAAGGAAGGAAGGAAGGAAGGAAGGAAGGAAGGAAGGAAGGAAGGAAGGAAGGAAGGAAGGAAGGAAGGAAGGAAGGAAGGAAGGAAGGAAGGAAGGAAGGAAGGAAGGAAGGAAGGAAGGAAGGAAGGAAGGAAGGAAGTCCCTGCAAGAGACACCAGTAGAACAGGCTTGTGGTTGGGTGATGTGAAGGCTGTTAGAGAGTGTGCGAGTCAAAGAGATGGATAATGTGTACACCCAGACAGATTGATCAATCATGTTAATATGCAGCTTTTGAATGGCAGATGTGCAGCATGATATGAGAGCAGGTAGTGGGTGAATGCAGACGTGTGTCGGTAGGTGGCCATTTATTCATTTATTTATTGGGTATTTATAATGCACCTATACAGCAAACGTGAGGGATACAGCTACCGAATATCAAGTGCACAAGTGACCGACACAGGAGAAATGCATCTGGATAAACATGAAAAGTGATTTTGTACATGGACAAAGAGACTACAAGAAGCATGTTATCAAGATTCATAAACTTGTATTAAAAATATTTACACTACAATGATGAAATATGGGGAAGGGTAACATGTCCAGGGATGAAAATAAAATTAAAGTCTAAAATGAAACCTAACACTATAAAACAAGATACACAGGCAGCAGACTCAAATGTCTTTCAATGCTTCCACCATGGCAGAGTCACACTCCTGGTCCTCTGTTTGGAGTCGAGCCTCTGTTCTTGCCTGGAGGGCTTGTAGGCACTCAGCCATCTGCCTCTGCTCCACCACTGTATCCCAGCATGCATCCTCCAGGATGACTGCCCACCTCATGGTCCACATCTCTGCCACCTCTGCCCTGGTCCTAGCAATGGCTGCCTCCCTAGACCACTGCCTCTCCACCATCAGCTGCCTCTCCTACTGTGCTCAGACACACACCACCTGCCTCAGCCGCCTCCTTTACTCCTGCCAGATGTTCAACATATTTTTGAATATATATATATTCATATATTTTCCAAATGTGCCTCATCGCGGTGGAAAGGCCCTACATTAACTGCCTCCTCACACTCCTCATCTGCTGCTGCCTGGCAGAGTGTAAGCTGCGTCGGTACCCCTCTGACTGTATGACACTTGTTGGTGGGGAATAGCACATGTGCTGCCCTGAAGAGCAAGCTGTCCCTCCACTGCCTGTTCCTGTGTCTGTGCCTTGGAAGGCACAGTGACCACCTCATGTGTCGTACTTGGGACTTGTAAGGATATTTGGCGTGTTACAGTACAGAGTACAGCACTACTTCACAAGTAGCACATTTTTTTGCAGCACCACCACAAGGGTGCGGTGCATTGCTATATGGGTTACCAGATTAACAAGGAAAGACAGGCTATTCAGTCAAAAACGATTTTAACATATAAGATGCAAATCTATTTTTACAGTTAAAAGCACACGTGCTCATTTAAAAATGCACACTATTTTTCACCTGAAATGCCTATATTGCTAGAGACGCATTTGAAAATTAACAGCTAACCTATTAACAATTAACCTGACTAATAAAACCTTATTTAACATAACCCACTAATAAAATGTGTTCTCCACTGCAGAATTAGGCATACTCTGAAAACCATTTAAATGCGTGTGCAGAGATTTTTTCTTCTCTTCTCTGCCTGATTCTCCGTGTTTTTGTGCACAGTAACTGCAGGAAGAAGGAAGTCAGATTTGCAACAATTGCAAATGTATAAGCGAAGCTATTGTTGAAGAGTAGGAGGATGAGAGATGATGGATTTCATTGGGACACGTCATACAGAGGGCTGAGAGGAAAGTTTTAGTGGGCAGTAACGGGGAAAAAGACAGGCAGACATCTTTCTGCACTATTGGGGAGAAGACCTGGCTGTGGGGCTCCTGACTGAATGCAGATTCCTGTGTCCTGCTGCAGTCGAGATTGGGGAGAGCTGAAAGAAGGACCTTTCCACTGGCTGAGGCATTCCTATCTGCAAAAGCTGAGAATTCCAGGCAGTGACCCCGGTTTGAGAAGGCAAGCGTTCCTTTTTGCTGGAGTTAATCCAAGAGAGCCACATTCACAAAGAGAACAACTAAAAAGATAAGGTAATGAGAAGTGTGGGAGCTGAGTGTGTACGGTAATATGCAGTCAGTGTAGGATTCCTGTGCGTGTCTTAATCAAGTGCTAATGTTGCAATTTGAGTTCTGTTCTCCGCCACTCTCTTTGCAGAGTGTCACAGACAATGCTTTGACTGTACCATTTTATTTCTGTAAAGAATAAGATCGTTTTTAAATACAACTTTTATAATACAGAAAAATATTTGAAAACAGACGGGTGATGTTTATTGTTTACCATTACAATGCTGATGATGTGGGGAGATTTTTAAACAGTGCAATGGTCATTTTAAGACAGATGTGTGCATGTCAAAATCAGTATGAATAATTGTGAGTGACTGTAGCATAGCTTGTTGGAGGTACATGAGCCAACGGGAAGAGAGACTCTCTGAACATAGCTCCCTACCGTATATAAGGTAGTGGAAATTACCACAAGACTACCACATATAGCTCTCTGTCGTAAATAAGTCAGTGAGTTCGCCCATGGTGGCACACCAACATTATCACTGGAAAATGTGGTATTCCTAGAATGCAGGTCTGAGGTCTCTCTAGTGATCACACGAAAAATCTAAGCAAAGATAAGGGATTCTGGACATTGGGGCCACAAATAAAACAAGGGAATTATGCTCACCAAAATACCACCAACCACGTATACCAAATATGCAGGTCTGGGTGCTGAAATAATGCATGTCCATTGTATTATTGTTGCACATGGCCAAATCTGAATACAAAGAGTGATTATTGCTAAGTTATTTTTCGGCGGTAATAAAATACCGTCAGGCCCCAAATCTCCACAAAATACCCTACATATTTATGGTGCGTTGCAGGCCGGGAAAGTGATCATAGAGTACCTACTGGGCGTGGCAAGTGTGTCTCACACTGCCATTTGCACATTAAAGGGAACCCATTTTATAATAGCAGTGTGCCACTAAAAACGAATTTCAGAATGTCACAAAGGGAAACCACATTCTCAGATCTAGTGCAATATTTAGAGGCAAAGTTATTTGCACATGGGAATTGGTCTTCGAATAGCACGTTAGAATGGAGTAACCGCATTCAGGGTGAGGTGCAGAAAGAAAAACTAGACAATATTTTTGCAGAAGGCAGCATAATCCAGGTCTGCCTTACAAGATTATTGAATGCAGCCGATAAAAATGCAGAGAAAGACTGTTTAATACGGCTACGCGGCAAAATAGGGTTTATTTTAAACAAGTCCCTGCGAATGCAAGAAAATGATACTCAGCTAATTAACAGGTTAAAGACTGAATTAGAGGGGGCAAGTAAAAATCAGGAAATGTTGAGAGCAGAATTGGATGTATGCCAAAAAGACATGCAATTAAAATGCAGAGACTTTGATACTCAGTTATCCAAAAGCAAGAAACAATTTGAAGATAGTGAGCAAGAATTGGCACACTTAAAAGCCTTAGTGGATCACATTAGGCAGGATAAAGATGAGGTTGTTTCAGAAATGCAGATTTTACAAAAAGAACATTGTGAAAAAGAAGGTGATCTCCAGAGTGCAGAACAAGAAATGATTAAAATGATTCAAGAAAGAGACAAAAGAAATAAAGAGTTCAACGAATGCCAAATGCAAATGTGCGACATGCAGGAGGCGATTAATAAAATGAGCGATGAAAATAATTATTTGCAGAATGAAGCAACCAGACTCCTTAAAAAGTGTAAGGACTTAGAACAGCAAATGTGCATTCCCAGGTCCCAAGAGAGGCGGCAGGGTACCACATTCAATGGAGTGGAGGTGAATTCTAGCTCTGCCCAAAGAGCTAGTGCCCCAGTGACTGGGCCGGTGACTGAACTTGGTTGCAGCGCCCTTGGGGGATTTGATACTCCCATTGGGGGCAGTCACCAATCTCATACACCTGAAAACAGGATTGACTCACAAAATAGTGCAATTCCATGTATTGCAACAAGTAGCCCCATAAAAATAATGAAATCCATTAAAGCCCTGATCAAACCATTTAAAAAGGGAGGTGAATGCTGCATTGAGGATCACTTAGAAGCGGTGCATGACATTTTTAAAGCACTCCAGATACCTAAGGAACAGTACAGACAATATTTTCATTTAACTTTAGATGCCCCGACGGCCAGCATCATAAGGGGATTAAATGAACAGCAGAATATGACATGGCTGGAGTTTGAAAAAGAAATTAGGCGTCATTTTTCTCCTTTTCAGTCATTGCAGGAGGCAAAGAAAGTCGCGTACACAATTACTGCTGGACCTAATACATCCCCTCGCCAATTTTTACAAGACTTAAAAAGAGCATTCTCTCGCTTTGATGTATCTTTTGACTCAAATTGCAATGAGTTTAAAACTGCATACTTCTATGGGCTACAGAAAGACATCATATCCCAATTGGTCCGTGAATTTGACCGTGACAAGTCCCTTGAATGGATTGTACATCAAAGCACAAAGCTATATGAGGTACTCTATTGTCAGGGTAGAGAAAGTGATAAAATGAAAGATACCAGGCATAAATCTAAAGAACCCTCAGCCACAGTAATGGAAATCAGGTCAGCCAAAATGTCCCTTGAGTCTGCTCAAACTCAAGGTAAAAATAATGTGACACCTGAACAAAGGGGTAATCAACAAAGATCGCCATTGCCTGTACCAATGTTCCAAACACATGATCCTAGTAATAGAGAGAGCTACATCAGCCCTAGGTACTTAGGGGATAGACCCCGGGTAAGATACCGGTCTGATATGGCAGGTATGAACAATAACCAGAGACAAAATCAAGATCAAAGAAATGATGGTCCCTACCAGTCATTGGGGACACAGAGTAGGTTTGATCCCAACACCATGATATATGGTAATCAGGATAGGCCCCGATATGTGGATCGATTTACTGATAATGGAAATCAACATAGGGGCCAGTACCCACAATCTGAGAGACAGGACATGAGGCAAAACGTGAACTACAGTCCACGCCAGTAGGATGATTCCCCACCAAGGGACTATAATCAAAGGATGGGTGCAACCCGCTCCCCTCCACAAATGAATCAAGAGTTCAGAAACCATCCCAACCGGTATCAATCACCTGAGAGGTATCAGAATAGATCCAATCAGGGGGAAAACAACCAATATCGACCTAGGCCACAGAAAGAGGATCCTAGAGAGATGGAAAGGTTCCAGTGCCTTGAGGCCCAAGTGAAAATGTTAGCTGAGCAAATAGGAAAGCTCTATACAGCGCAAAAACAACCTTCCAAAGAGGGGGCTGATGGCCATAGCAATGACCGGGGGGCTTCCGAAAAGTGACTAAGTACTCATGATAACTGGAGTGCCAAAATGACAGATTGCTCTGATATAACTTTGCATAACAACTCTGAGATGCCTAATGGATTAAAAATGAAAGTACCAGTAAATGAAATTGTGACAGAAAGTGCAAATACTTCTTAAAAAGAGGTACGGTTTAACTTAGAGCTAAATAAAACAGTAAAGATTTGCACAAATGAAAAAGAAACATTAGGAATTCCAAAAGAACAAAGGAACAGATTTAAGAAAAATGACTCATGCATGGGGAATACCAGTGAACAGGGAGTAAGTGGGGATGCCATAGCTCCTTCCCTGGGCAATCAAAACAATGACCAAACACAGACAGAAAAAGGAAATACTCACAAGGAGGGTACAAGTCAATCACCTGAAGAATTCTTTGAGCCACATATTTTTGAAGAGGCTGAAAGGGCTGGTATTACACTAAATGATCACAAATGCACAGAATTAAAAAATGACAAATTGCTGAATGATGTTGTTACACATGTTTAGTTGGAAGGTTGTAATGTGGTCTCTGATGTTACCCAGATGGATGGGCGAACAGTGGCCACACTCCAAAAAACTTCTGATCATGGAGAAATGAATAAAATATCTCGCACAGAAATGGGTAAAAAGGAGGGAAAAATGTCTTTTCATTTACCAATGTGCTTAGCCAAAAGTGAAAAAGACCTGAGAAAGGTGAGCCCTGAAATCAGTAAGAATTCACATTTCTTATGTGTATTAGAGGAAGTTGAGGACAGATATTATGCACCCATCACTGTAGAAGAAAAATGCCACACCTTCGCTATGATTGACACTGGCGCACAGGCCACAATTATGTCCAAGGAGCTGGTAAGGAGTATCAATGAAGGGAGGCCTCCACAGAGTCAGATCACAGTGAAGGCAAATCAAGGCCCAGTGCATAACTTTAATGGGGAGGAGGTGCCCATCATAGGTGTAACTGAGGTTGACATAAAAATAGGAAAGCACAGAATGAAACAAGAGGTATTGATCACATCTATTTGTGAAATTCCATTTCTGATGGGGACAGATTGCCTGAAAAGATTGTCTCCTCTCATAGATGGGGTGAATGGAGTGCTGTGGTCCTTAACCAAAAAACCATTGAGGCCTAAGAAACTAAAATCACAAAACAGCAATATAAAAGAATGTCACACCGTTGCCAAAACAAATGATGCTGTGGAGGTATATCTCCAGAATAGCTGCATACCTAGTGTCACTGTTATATTAATGTGTCAAGACAAAGATCAGAGCGACAATGAAAAAATACCTGTACAAATATACTTGGACCCAAGGAAAGATTGGCAGACTGCCATAGATGAGCACACATTACGTTTCTATTTAAAAGAGAAAACATGCAAACAGAATATTATTCCTAAAACAGATTCAGAAAAACACATTACCACTCTGGCAGAAATACACATGGAAGATGAGCAACCATGGGTTCACGTTGGTATAAATGATTATCTTAAAACAATAAAAGCCACTTTAGCGCTTGAACATGAAAGGAGTTTCATTAATGAGAAATTGTTGCAAAAAATTATGGAGAGGGAAGAAATCCCGAAATTTAGGATTAAAAACCAATATGTTTCTGGGTTGGACAGTCCAGACTTTGAAAACCGAATTGCAGGCAGATGCATGCTTAAAATTAGCATTGGGCAGAAAACAATTTACCATAATGTATGGATAGTGAATGGAGCACAAAATGAATTTTACATGGGCAATGACATCATGCACAGAATGTGTATGGTGTTAGATTTCCTTAATCAAAAAATATGGTCACGCCTAGGTGGGCCGGCACCTGAATTTGAAGACAAAAGAAGGGCTTATCATTGTGCACAACTGGTTCCTTATGCCATCGAATTACAAATAAGGAAAGATACTATTATTCCTGCATTTACAAAACAGTTTGCAATAACACTGAAATGCAAAAATGGGCAGCAGATGAAAGGCTCTGATGCATTTGTATGCCTGAATGAATCCATAAAACAGCAAGGCCTGGATTATGAATACATTCCATTGGTAGATATTGGTGAAGGATCTGTAAAAATCATGGTAAATAATAAAGGTTGTCAGGATATTCATTTAGAGGAAAACTCCCCATTAGGAATGGCCATACAAAAATCACATTATACGGCAGATTTAAATAACATGGTGATTGGGAATATTCCTGAAAAATATGTAGATGCCAAGGGCGAGTTGCCAGAACACCTGGACTCTCAGCCCAAAGGAATATTTAAAATTCATTCTGTGTATCCTTATGATTCAAATGAGACAGTGTGCTGCCATCAAGAGGATTGCATAATATTTAATTTAAATGAAAATGAAACAGGAAATCAGCCCATCGAAGTGGAAGCTGATATGCCAAAATATTTAAAAGTGGCAGCTCTACAAAAAGACACAGCCACACAGTTAGAGGAAAGCGCTGAGATTCCTTTACCAGAAGAGTTTCCAGAATTTTCCAGAATGGTAGAAGAGCAGATCTCCTTAGCGGATGCATGTGACAGCGATGGGGATCGAAACGACCTGAGGGAAATATTTATGGAGTTTAAGGATGTATTTGCAAAAGATGCTTATGATTGTGGTTTAACTGATTTACATGTGGCCACACTACCAGAAGGTTGTAGCAGAAATCCAGTGTTTGTACGCCAGTATAGACTACCGCTGGCATGTTTAGAATCATTGGCAGAGATTATTAAAAATTTAGAATCACGGGGAATAATTAGGCCCATTCATAGCACATCCATTACGCCTATTTTAGGTGTGTTAAAGCCAAATGGTCAATGGCGGCTGTGTGCAGACTTAAGAGAGTTAAATAAAAGAGTACCAGTATCTAGATGGCCACTACCATTCATTGATCAGGGCCTAGCTCAGATACATGGTTCAAATGTATTTACCACGTTAGATCTCACCTCTGGATATTGGTGTGTGCCATTGGCAGAGGAGATACAACACTTATTTTCCTTTACATTTGACAGGACTCAATATGCCTGGCTTAGAGCTCCGTTCGGGTACATCAATAGTGGGAGTGAATTTGGCATATTTTTGAGAAAGGCCATGCCGGATGCAGCGGAAAGAGGAACAATAGTTTATGTGGATGATGTCCTGATAAAAAATGAAAACCTTAAAAGCCATTTTGATGAAATAAGACATGTGCTTGGCCAATTGCAGAAAGCAGGCGCCAAAGTATCTTTGCAAAAAGCACAATGGTGCAAGAAAAAAGTGAACTTTCTAGGGCATGAAGTGACTGAACATGGGCTAAATCCACAAAGGAAGAAAATAGAGGCCATACAAAGATTAAAAGATCCTAAAAATGTGAAAGGAGTAAAAAGTGTATTAGGGATGACAGGCTATAACAGAAAGTTCATTGAGAATTATGCAGAAATCACTCAACCATTGACTAAACTGCTTAAACTAAATACTCCCTGGAGATGGGAAAGAGAGCAGTCTGATGCAGTGGCTAGATTGAAGGAATGTCTTGTAAAGGCACCATGTTTAGCATACCCCATAAAGGACAGGGATTTCTTTATAGAAATAGGCTTTTCTGAACATTGTATGTCAGCAGTGTTATCACAAAAACACGATTTGAATCACAAAACCATTGCATATGCAAGTAAGGCATTTTCCCAAGTTGAAATGAAATTTAATGAATGTGAGAAGGCCCTATTAACCACTGTGTGGGCGCTACAACACTTTCGCCCCATTGTTCAGGGAGAAAAGGTGATTATTGAAACAAATCATCAACCTTTGCAATTTTTAGAGAGTAAAAGAATTAGATCAGGCAATCTAGCGCAATCCAGAATCACTTCATGGACGCTGGCATTACAAGGTTTTCCCGTAGAAGTAAGATATGGACAAAATAAAAAGAGCCCAATTGCTCAAGGGTTAGCTGACTTACATGACTGTGCAGCTGAACAAATACCAAATGAAATGGAAGTGGAAGCTAGTTTACAGGAATTTGAACAATCACCACACAAAGCTTTTGATGAAAAAACATGCAAGGATTTGCCAACTGTATATGTGGATGGTTGTGCTTTTCACATTGAAAATGACAGTAATAAACAATTAGTGGCAGGAATAGGAAATGTCTGGTTGAAATGTGAAGGCGTTCCTAGTATAGGGATGAGGATTGGAGATAGGAGCAGTCAGGTGGCGGAATTGGCAGCCATCTATAAAGCAATTGCTACTGCAGTTGATAAAAAGTTCAGTGAAATTGTCCTGGTGACTGATTCTGACTATGCACGGAATAGCTTTGTGGAGTATTTGCCTGGTTGGAAAGCAAGAGGCATGGTTACATACAACAAAAAACCACTTAAACATGGAAAAATGATACAAGCCATAGACAAATTGGTGTCAGAAAATAATTTAACAATATACTGGAGAAAAATTCGTGGGCATTTAAAAACACCAGGAGAGGATAAGGAGGGAAATGATAAGGCAGACCATCTGGCTAAGATTGGGGCTGTGATGGGAGAATTGCTACCTATTGATTATTTAATGGGTGAAATACAAATTGATGCAGTCACACGTTCTAAAGCACCAAAGGAGGTAGATCAACCGGTGGTGCAGTGGAGTCATGACACGCCAGACCAAGATTTGATTGAGGCACAAAAGAATGATCAAATTTTGGGAATCTATTATAATCATTTGATAGATCCTGAACAAAATCCTGTAACAGAAAAAGATTGTATGGGAAAAGAAGAGTTGAGGGTGTTATTAAAGAACAAAACACGAATTAGATTACAGGATGGGCTCATGATTAGAGAGTCCATAACAGGGCAAATACAGTGGGTAGTACCCCTTTCATTCAGAGGACTAATGCTACACCATGCACATGATGCCATAACTGCAGGCCATAGAGGTTCACAAAAGACATTAGAAATACTAAAAGATTATGCTTACTGGCCACATATGTCCCAAGATGTGGAATTATATACTAGAGGATGTCTAGTATGCGCCCAATTTAAACCTGCTTCACCAATGCATAGAGCACCATTGATGAAAAGAGGCCTAACTCTCCCATGGTCAGATTTGCAAATAGACTATGTAGGTTCTTTAAAAAGGTCGAGCAGGGGACACCGTTATATTTTGAGTGTGGTATGTTTGATGTCGAAGTGGATTGAGTGCATTCCTGCACCAGATTGTAGTGCGCAAACAGCAGCCACATTGCTGGTGAACCATGTGTTCTCAAGGTTTGGGTTGCCACAAAGAATTGAGTCAGACAGAGGAAGTCATTTCACAAGTGCTCTAATGAGTAAGGTATGGCAAATACTAGGTGTGAAAAGGAAACTACATATCGCATATCGGGCGGCGTCTTCAGGTACAGTTGAAAGAAGCAATAGGTCTGTTGTGGATATTTTAAAGAAATTTGTGGCAGAAGCAGGTTCCAGCTGAGATTTACGTTTACCATTGGTTCTGATGGCAATCAGGTCGACTCCTGCCAAAGCAACAGGTGTTAGCCCCCATGAGGTCTTAACAGGTAGGAAAATGGTGTTACCACAACACCTACTATACAGAACACATGAGCAAACTCTAGTGAGTGCATCCACAGTTCATGAATATATTGATGAACTGAGGAGGCATTTGCAACATGCATTTGCTTTTGTGCAGAGAAATCTGGAAAGAGCTGCTGACAGTGCTAAGTCATATTATGACAAAAAGACATCAGTAAAGGAATACAATGTAGGGGATCAGGTGTACAAGTTTCATTTTGGAAAAAGTAAACAGAAAAATTCTAAATTTCTAGCAGCCTGGCAGGGGCCATTTCGAATTATAGATAAGGTTTCTCCTGTAGTGTATAAAATTTTGAAAAATGAAGGTGAAACAGCAATAGAGCAGTTTGTCCATGTAAATCAAATCAAACCATGCCATCCCAGGCATGAGATCAGGCAGCTTGAGCATGTAGAAACAGATAGAGTCCCTTGAGAAAATAAATGGGTGTAATCAGGAGGCAGTGACAAAGAAGTTAAAAAAAAGTTGATTGTTATGATGGCACATAAACACTGTAATATATGTAAAAATATATAATATAAATAAATAAATAAATAAATAAATAAATAAATGCACATATAACGGAAGCTCGTGGTTGGTGTGCAGAGAGAAAGTGTATTAAATATTGAATGCTGTTTTATATATGCTTGTTTTCTTTTAACTTGTATTTGATTTCAGAAAAAAAAAACAGAAAAAAATATAAACGAAATATTTTTACCAAGCATGTTTTATTTTTGGCAAAAGGTGGAAGTTAGTATTGTGCTATGTACTTAATCTGTTTATTTTCTATTTTGATTTAGACAATTAACATTATTTGGTCGGAGGTTCCGGGATCAGAGGCCACGGGAGACGATGGAGTCCTGGAGTCCCCTGGATGAAGACCAAAAGATGCCTGCCTCCAGGTGGAGGTGAAGACAAAATAACCGGAATGCCAAAAGAGATGACTGCTGTGGATTCAAGATTGCCAAGATGAAAGAATACTCGAATGAACCGAATAACATCGCTGGTCGGGACATACCAAAAGAGACAAAACAGAAGTTCCGGCATATGAAGTTCCACGTATTTATTATTTTAATTATTTATTTTAATTTGTTATATTAATTATTTGTTTTAGTTAGTTGTTTTATTTTTAATTGACTTGGAAAATTTAAACTTAAAGTAATGCCACTTCCACTGAGAAGGCAAATGTGGAACATTTTATGAACTGATGGACTCAGATGAAATGTTGATTGCAAATTTTCATTGATGCACATGAATATTCATTTTGTTGGATTGCTATATTGTAAAAAAAATAGAACAAGTTGTTTTTAGGAATTGGCTTGGATTATAGCCAAGTTCTAAAAACAAAAGGAGGGTATATGTAAGGATATTTGGCGTGTTACAGTACAGAGTACAGCACTACTTCACAAGTAGCACATTTTTTTGCAGCACCACCACAAGGGTGCGGTGCATTGCTATATGGGTTACCAGATTAACAAGGAAAGACAGGCTATTCAGTCAAAAACGATTTTAACATATAAGATGCAAATCTATTTTTACAGTTAAAAGCACACGTGCTCATTTAAAAATGCACACTATTTTTCACCTGAAATGCCTATATTGCTAGAGACACATTTGAAAATTAACAGCTAACCTATTAACAATTAACCTGACTAATAAAACCTTATTTAACATAACCCACTAATAAAATGTGTTCTCCACTGCAGAATTAGGCATACTCTGAAAACCATTTAAATGCGTGTGCAGAGATTTTTTCTTCTCTTCTCTGCCTGATTCTCCGTGTTTTTGTGCACAGTAACTGCAGGAAGAAGGAAGTCAGATTTGCAACAATTGCAAATGTATAAGCGAAGCTATTGTTGAAGAGTAGGAGGATGAGAGATGATGGATTTCATTGGGACACGTCATAAAGAGGGCTGAGAGGAAAGTTTTAGTGGGCAGTAACGGGGAAAAAGACAGGCAGACATCTTTCTGCACTATTGGGGAGAAGACCTGGCTGTGGGGCTCCTGACTGAATGCAGATTCCTGTGTCCTGCTGCAGTCGAGATTGGGGAGAGCTGAAAGAAGGACCTTTCCACTGGCTGAGGCATTCCTATCTGCAAAAGCTGAGAATTCCAGGCAGTGATCCCGGTTTGAGAAGGCAAGCGTTCCTTTTTGCTGGAGTTAATCCAAGAGAGCCACATTCACAAAGAGAACAACTAAAAAGATAAGGTAATGAGAAGTGTGGGAGCTGAGTGTGTACGGTAATATGCAGTCAGTGTAGGATTCCTGTGCGTGTCTTAATCAAGTGCTAATGTTGCAATTTGAGTTCTGTTCTCCGCCACTCTCTTTGCAGAGTGTCACAGACAATGCTTTGACTGTACCATTTTATTTCTGTAAAGAATAAGATCGTTTTTAAATACAACTTTTATAATACAGAAAAATATTTGAAAACAGACGGGTGATGTTTATTGTTTACCATTACAATGCTGATGATGTGGGGAGATTTTTAAACAGTGCAATGGTCATTTTAAGACAGATGTGTGCATGTCAAAATCAGTATGAATAATTGTGAGTGACTGTAGCATAGCTTGTTGGAGGTACATGAGCCAACGGGAAGAGAGACTCTCTGAACATAGCTCCCTACCGTATATAAGGTAGTGGAAATTACCACAAGACTACCACATATAGCTCTCTGTCGTAAATAAGTCAGTGAGTTCGCCCATGGTGGCACACCAACATTATCACTGGAAAATGTGGTATTCCTAGAATGCAGGTCTGAGGTCTCTCTAGTGATCACACGAAAAATCTAAGCAAAGATAAGGGATTCTGGACATTGGGGCCACAAATAAAACAAGGGAATTATGCTCACCAAAATACCACCAACCACGTATACCAAATATGCAGGTATGGGTGCTGAAATAATGCATGTCCATTGTATTATTGTTGCACATGGCCAAATCTGAATACAAAGAGTGATTATTGCTAAGTTATTTTTCGGCGGTAATAAAATACCGTCAGGCCCCAAATCTCCACAAAATACCCTACAGACTTCCACCCCAGGCAAGGATTTAGGCACACGGTAAGGGGGTGATGTTTAGGGGTCTGGTGCACAGGGGACCACAGTGGTATGTGGTATGGAAGGCACCTTGGAGGATGACTGGGGCACAGAAGAGGAAGTGGAGGAATGGGCAATTGCATGCACCACCACACAGAGACCGCCTGAGAGCAGTGCATATGCCAGCTGACTCAGGAAACGGCTCAACTGCTTATGATGCTGAGCCAGCTCATCGCCAGTAGCTGAAACAGAATTACAAATAGACGAGGTCTGCCTCATGAGGCCAGCCAACAGGGTAGGCACTACATCTCAGCTGACCACCTCAGTCTCAAGGAAGGCCTCAGTCGCGGTGGAGGCATCCACAAAAGTGGTCACTGCTGCAGCAGATGGCCCAGGGACAGGAGGGAGTGCAGAACCCCCATGGTGTACTGCCTATCCTCATGTCTCTGCGCCAGGAGTTCAGCCTGAACACACTCTTGGTTACCCCAATCAGGTCATGTGGGCTGGCCTGCAATTGCTTTCTCCTCCACCTCCTCCTCCATCATCCCTGATGACTCCAGAGAGTCTTCTACCCTCAATGTCCCCTGTGTCCTTCACCCTGTCCCACAGCTGCTGAGGTGTCCCCACCACAATCACTACCTGGGACTTACCGTCAGCAGTCCCCCTTGATGGTACTGGCACTCCCCCAGCCAATTCACCCTCAGGAGTGTTGGTGTCAATGGGGACCGGCTCGGGTGAGCGCCTTGGTCTGGTGACCCAGTCTCTGCCCTTCCACTCCATAGCAGTGCTTCAGCCCTCTTCACGACCTGCAGGAACTGTCAAAAATGGGATAAAGAACATTGACATCAGTGTCAATTCATGTGTGGCAAACACAAAATTAACAGTAACATTCAGTCAACACAAGTCAAAAAGTAACTCACACACACACACACACACACACACACACACACACACACACACACACACACAGGTGCACGCCAATGCAATGCATGACTACAGACACAATAGTGAATGGACAGTGTTGACTCACAGTCATGACACACGCACAGGTCAACCCAGCACATTGTTGTGTGGCTAAAGCAGATTTGAAAAAACATTCAATGGCACAATGGCACAATAGCAATGCCAAAGTGACACGATTGTGAAATGTGGCTAGGGGCCATGGGAAGTGCACCTGGGCACCTGTCCAACCAATTACATTTAGCAACATGCATCCCTGACAGCTTGACCTGTAAGCATGCAACATGTGCAAGCACACATTTCTGAGGAATAAGCGCTTATGATGTTTGCCGCAACATGAACATATGGCATGATTACACATCAACTCTGGCTTCACATGCAGTGGGATGACACAGCACACCCATTCCATGAACGTCAATACACCAACATGACATTTTCAGACATCCATGCACATGTGTCACTCTCAGCGTATGTGTGTGGATGGCCTCACTTGCAGATGTTCAACAAAAAAAAAGGGTGACCTGCATGCATGTCCCTTACGTGGCTACAACATCGTAATCCAGCATCCATACTGTTTCATCACTTGTTCCCATAAACTCACATTGTGTGTGCACGAGTGCACCAAGTCACCGAGGACAAATAATACATATTCTAACGCATGTCCAATCAACATATGTTTGCTATCAAATACCCAGCATTGGCAGAAGGCTGCATGCTGCTATGGATCACTGCATCAAATATGCTGTATACAGGAGGGGGTACCTGCAATCATGCATGTCCATGCACCACATACATACACTGTAGAGCAGTGCACCACATGGGTACTCATCAGCAGCTTCCAGGCATCATTTCCGCTCACAGATCTGGGAGTGGAGTGCTGGGTAGAACCTCTCGAGGACCCGCAGCTAGTTAGGTGACATCTGGTGGCAGTCTGCACAGTGCAGCTCCACAGTGGGCTCTGTTGCAAGGGCTTCCACCACCTTATAATGGCTCTGTGTCTTGATGTCCTGCCAGCACTTCTTGGCAGCCTTGAGTGAATGGACTTTAATCCCCCCTCTCTGTTGCTGGCAGCTGTGATCATTTCCTAGATCTGTGATAACTGTCGTGTCCCAGTTGCATTGCTGGGTTGAAGAGGACATCATAATTATCCAGGACCCAATCCACCAAGATGCAAACATGGGTGGTGGTGAAGTTGACAGCTCTCTGCTTTGCTGCTATGGGGGGGCTGCTCTCTGTAGATGAAGAAAATTGTGCGGACATGGCAACCCCTGAGTGGCTGGTTTTGCTTAGCTGGGTCTTGGATATGTGCTGTGGAGGTGTGGTGGAGGTGGTAGGGAGAGGTGGAAGTCCCAAGTGGCCAGATGAGGTGGTGACAGGCCCATCACAGTAGGTCAGGCACAACTGGCATTTCTAGGCAGTGCTGGTTGGGAGCAGGCACTTACAATGTATCAGGCAGAAGTAGATGGGGAGTATTGGAGGCAACGCAAGGGCAGGGTAAGGCACATCTAATGGCACGAAAGGGAGGAACTTTGGTGCATGTCTCGCATCTGAGATAGCAGATATCAGAGTAAAGGTGCTTAGCATGTACGTTACGTGCAACGTGCTGCACACAGCACACCTACGTGGCTTAAACAGTACATGACAACGACGGAAATTTTTAAAAGGTGCAACACACATTACTGGTTGTGTGCAAGAAGGTAAGCAGACAGAAGACTGAGTGTCGCTGACACGCATTTGGGGGTGCTACACAGGCCGTTTCCTTCACATAAAGCATACTACATTTTTCATTTTGGGGGTTTCCTCTGTGCATACACGTACACTTGTGAGGCTTTCTGTGTATTGCGTATAAAATTATTTGGTTTTGGAGTGCCTGTGCATATTGCTTACTGCCTTATGGGGGTTTTGCGGTGCATTGGAGCACCACTCATCTACGCAGTGTATCATGTAGACTGTTTCATTTATTGGTTTCTGAGATATTTTTGTGGGTGCTTTTCATTCATAATCGAATTAGAAGGGCCCAAAAGGGAAGGTGAGAAGATGGGGATGTGGTGAGGACACGCGTGCCCCATCCCCAGGAAGGCCTGGTATGTCTCAGCCCACAGGTGACCCAGCACCTGGATGTGGACATGGTGTGAAGCCTACAGGTTGTCCAGCACCACCAATGCCCACTAGGACCAAGGAGGGATGCCCTGTAGAGCAGGAAGAGACTCCATCCCAAGATCAGGTACAGAAGAAGGATAGTGCCCTGCTAAAAAGGTCCAGAAGCAGATGAACAACATTGTTTGTAGAACCAAGCAGAAGCTGAGTGACAACATGGCCTCTGCCCAGGCCACTGGAGGGGGGGGCCCAGAGGAGGAGGAGCTGACTCCATTCGAAGAGGCCACAAGTGGACTCATCGGCAGTGAGAAGGTGCAAGGCGTGGGAGACATGGGTGCCTATGTGGACACATATGGTGACTGGCATTTGTGTGTATCATGTGTGTAGACAATCATGGATGATATGCCCATATATGTGTTGTGGTTCAGTTGGCTGCAGTTTGCTACCATGTACACTTCTGTCAAATGACCTATGTTCTGGGAGGTGGTTATGTGGTTCCCATGCATGGTGCAGGTTGGTGTCACAGTGCACATCACAGTCTGCTGGCCTTCAAAGTTGAGCCAGTACTTGTAGACACAGCTGTTGCTAGCCAAATTGGTGCCCAGTGGAAAACCCTATAAGTGCCCCCCTGACTGGTACACATCACCCCCAAGCCACACCTCTGCGTCACACACAAAAACATCATTTGAATTATACACCAAGTACTTCACAAGCAATATCTGATGTGGAAACACAGCTGTTGCTGCGGAGGTACATGTTTGTTCTGTCACCTGATCTTAGGGAACGGCTTTCCAGAATGCATTTCAAAGCTGCCTGTACTGACACACTGTGGTGTGACCAGTCTGCCGGAGTCAGAGTGCTCACTGTAAGTAAGGCATGGTATCAAAGTAAGACAGACACAAGTGACCACAGTTCAAATGTGTTTATGGAACTTTATCAGGTGTGTGAAAAACGCCTATTCTAAATCTAAATCTAAGATGGGAGCAAGCTACGACCATCAAATAATAATAATAAAACAGTCCTATTGGAGTCTAGTCAAATTAAAAGGGCCTATTAAAAAGAAGTATTGCCAATCCTTACCGTTATGCTACTAAATAGTGTGGGATAATGTTCACAAGGAGAAAGAAGTGTTCACAAAATAATAAGTAAGAATGTTTAGGCTGTAGGCCACCCTTCCTGACATTTTTAGCACGGGACAAGGCAGTTAACTCGAGCACAGCACACTCTTGGGCTTCTCCGGCACGAGGTCAGAGTTCCTTTTATCAACATCAGGGCCTTCTGTCTTTCATTCAAAGTCACTTGCTTCGGAGGGCCTGAGGTACCAGAAACAATAAAGAAAAGTTCCTTTCCAAATATTCAAGTCGCGCGATTTACTCTTCTACCGGGATCCCCTGCAGCTGGGCTCAGATCCTTCATTCACAATTAGCCTCCCTCAGTCGGATTTGGGCCAACTTTAATTCGCCAGCATCCCTCAGCCATATTCACATTGGCCTCAACAATATCTTCTTTGGTGAGTTTTACTGTTCACCTCGGATGCCCTCTGCAGGGCTCAGATCACCTTGTAAACAATTGGTCCCCCTCTTCCGGGCTCAGACCAATTTCAGTTCACAGTCAATCAAAGACTTTCAAATATGAACAGCGTTCAAATTAACCCGCTGCAGGACCACTTTGATTTCAATGTTCAATAATCTTTGACAAGCTCTGTGGGTATCAAACAGAGACTTTTGAGTGAGCACCCACATGGCGCCGGGCCACTCTGTATCTGGTACCTATTTTGGTTTCATAAAGTTCAATCACAGATGCCTCATCTTTCTGAATACAATGTTGATGCTTGCAACCTTGATGGTACACAGTCCGGTCTGCTATCAGTCTCTCTCACTCACCGGATGTGTTCACTGGTGCTGGTTTGTTGGGCAATGGTTTCTGTCAAGTGGCTTCACTTCCTTTCATCTTTCAAGGCACACAAATGAAGGCTTCCCTCAGCCAGGCTTGGGCCTTCTCTCATGCAGCACAATTCACCTCAAAGTCTTGCCTCAGTTGGGTTCGAGCCTCCTTTCAAAGTTCACAACTTGTAGAAAAAAAGATCTCGGGACTTCTAGTCCCAGAATGCAATGGGCTATTTTCACTCCCACTTCACACCTTCCTGAAATGGTGTTTTCTGGTCTTGGAAGCTGCAAGAGCTAAATGGGTACGTTAATTGGAGGTCAAAGTATCTCTGCCTGACCCTCAGAAACCTGGGTTCATCTGCCTCACCCAGGAGAGCAGTTTTGCTGTGGATAACGCCAGGAAACCACAGCTGCCGCTGGTTTGCCTTCTGGAGTTACCACTCCCTCCTCCACACTGCAATCTCCTATCAAGTAGCAAAGACAGTGTGTGTGCAGTCTTCTCCTCTAGGTCTCGCAGGGTCTCTGCAGCTAGATAGGTCCTTCTCCTGCTTCCTGGCACCTTCGAGCATCCCCAACTCGCTCAGATAATTTCCAGCTCTGCCTTTTATACTTCCGTGAGTCTTAACTAGAACAAGGTGTGAGTGGTTGGAAGGGAATGCCTGATTCTGCCTTTCCTCGTTAGAGGGACATAATGAAGATTGCACATAGGCTCATATGGGTAATCTTCATGGCTACGGTCCTCCTCTTCTTCGTCCCATTGGCTTTAGAAATTAACAGAGGGGTGAGATTATGGGAATGGTAGTTTTCACTAATGTGTTTTGATAAATACGGTAACATTTTTCTGGAAAAGGGGGGTAGACATGTTTTTGTAGGGCACGGGGTGACATATGTAAATTCCTTTTCACGTTTAGCCTATGCCTCCCTTTCGTGTTGGTATCTGTTGGAATTAGGGAGAGGGTAACAGTATGGGTTCTAAAATGGTGTATGGCAACAGAGGGAATGTCGCGGAAGGAGGTGTTACGGAAAGGGGGATCCCATGTCTCACCTTGAAACTCTCTCTCTCTCTCTGGTTCCAGCCCCAACAACGATGACCCATCTCCGGTCACCCCAAAAGGGGATATATAGGGGTTTAATGGAGAAATACCCTCGTTTTTCTTACACCATGGACCACTGCCCTGTGTAGCAGGCATGTTATTAAAACAACCTCACTTGAATATCACAAGGGCTAAAACTAGACCAACCATGGGGATGATTTGCTGATAGAGGGTCATCATTGCAAGGTGGACAGTCTGGTAAACTCCTATTGTACTGTCTGAAGGTAACCCTATTAGAACGGGTAAGGGGATGAATAGCACAAATTAGTGTTCCTGTTTGCTTTGTATCAAAGCAACATGCATTTGGGAATTGAATAGAGTGCTCTATATTCCATTCACCCATCCGTGATGAAAATGTTGTATATGTAAATCAGTGAATACATGCCAGACACATGGGTTGATGCTCACATCACTGATCACAACACTCACCCAAACATTGAAATATCTGTAACCAAGAAACAAATATACTTAGCCAGACATCTAAATTAAATTTTTATGGGAAGAAATGGCAGTCGCATCAGCCACTCAGATGGGGTATGAGGGCTCTGTTGATCCTTGTGTCAGGAGAATTGCAGATGAGGATGGACAGGGTCTCAGTCTGAGCATACCTTGTCACCAATACAGGAACATCTTTTGTGAATAATGTTCATAGATAAGGAAAGATGCCCCACATGAGATACAAATGTAGGGAAAGATTGTTCAAATTACGAACATTAGCCTGACCATTAATGAGCTGATGAAGCATTTAGAACAAAACCAGCTTCTGATACGTCATATAGGGTCCACATTTCCCCAGGCACTACCTCATCACCATTGTGTATGCCTGAAGGGATATTCCTGCACAAAAGACCAGGACCATGTTGTATCTGACAGAGCTGGAATTAGCAACTCTTATTAGTGCTGGCCTGCAGCCAGTGCATATCATGGTGTAGTATTGTAGCAAGGGTGTCCTGCCCATTGGAGGTTCAATTTGAAGGAACTTCTGCGATTGATTCATGTGTTGATGTGTGGGGACAATATAGCACGCTCATTCTAGATGCACATGTCAACGATTCCAGTATGCTATTGTATGGCCAAGTGGCACAGAGCAGGCTCAAGGAATTAAGTGATGCGCTCACACAGGGCCACCACAAATATAGGGCAGAGCAAGCACACACAATGTATTTGTGTCACTTTACATTGTGTGATCTAGCAGTGCCCTTTACATGAGACTGTCATGTAAAGCATCAGTCATTGACTGTCAGTCACTCCCTTATAGATAGTCATTGACTGAAGCTTTACAGGACAGTCTCATGCAAAGGGCACTGCAAGCTCACACAATGTAAAGTGACACTGCTTATTAACGAATTGCGCTGGGCAAACAGCAGGGGGCTCATGCCCCCGAGACATCCCACTCAGGCTGCTGGTAGACCTGGGACCGGCATTGATGTGACACAACAGACAGAAACAGTCATTTTTGCTGTTATATATAGTAGCAGCACATGAATGCATTGAGAAAAAGGGTGCTGATGTGGGCATTGTTAGGCAGAAACCTGTGCAGTTCCCTTAGGGACCACTGCAAAAGATTTAAGACTACAGGTGTTTGGCAGTAAACCCACTTGGTAGCAGTCTGTACCACACAGATTCACTGATAGCTGTGGTTGAGCAGTTAGACTTCCCACAAGAAGAGTTAGGCAGTATACAGAGCATACAAAATAGGTACAGAAATACAGTAGCACAAGCAAACACTGACCAGAGCTTGGGTGTAAAAGTATATAATTATTTATTTAACACACACTTATAAACACACTAGCACTAAATTAGTAAGATACATTCAAAACACAATCACTATTATCATATGTACATCCTTGATTACTTGTTGGGCAAGTCTTAGTTAACACCACTTATTTCCAGAGAGAGGTGAGCTCTTAACGTTCGATGGCACTCCAACAAGTTAAATAAAAAGGGAGGGAAAAGCAGAATTATGGAAGCATACACACTAAACACTTGTTAAAGAACCACAGCAAGTTAGGAAGGCACAGTCTATTGGTGAGCAAGGAAGTTTAGGTGCAAGGCCCACTTTCAAGGGAGCCAGGCAGAAGATGCCCAAGATCAGACAGTTACACAGAGTCTTCAAAGTTTGTGGGGTTAGTTCGAAAGATGTTTAGTTCAGTGCAGAAAAGTTAGCTAAGGTGTCCCAGGCTAACCCAGGTTCAAGAGACGAGGAATTAATACGCCCCGTTCAAACGGTTTCAAGGGAAGCCAGGCGGAACACGGTACCTTAAATGGAGAGGATCCTCCAGCGGGGGCAGTTGTTCCTGGCAGCAGGTGCAAGTCACAGCGTCGTCCAGAGGAAGAGAAGATCTCGTCATGGAGGAAGGATGAAGGTCGTTGCACTTCCAGGGAAGAAACCGGCCGCAAAGTTCTCCGGTACAAAGGTACTACCCTTTCGGTTCGCGGTAGTGGTGAAAACGTGGTATCCCGGCTGCCGGGGTGCTTGGCTCAGGCAAGGCGGCCACGAGATGCTCCAGGAAGGCGAAAAGAAGGTAGACTGGTTATCCCCACCAGTTGAAGGAAGAAGACTCTCCAGGCTGGAGATCTCCTCTGTCGTTGGGAAAAGTGGTGAGACGGTTCAGCAGGGCTCCACCGGTGGTGTCGTCATTGCAGGCCGGCTCAGCTTCTCCCTCCTCAGATTCTTAGGTCCTGTGGCGACTTCTGAAGTTCCAGTCCCCAAAGCCCTGCTTTTATGCAGCATACCCCCATTCACTCAGCCTAGCTGTCAATCAAACATGCTAAGTGGTGAGCCGGCCGGCTCACCTCTTGGGCCAATCACACAAGAGTGCGACTTGAGTTACCAAGGTAACTCAGTCCAGGGTGCCTAAACCCCCTCCCACACTCCCTGTGGTACCCAGACAGAGTGGCACCACTTTTGGAGGCTTCTGTGGAGAAGCCCGCCAAAAAGTGGAACAAAGGGCTCGACTTGGGTTGGAGTCACAGAAGAGAACACAAACGCCATTTTAGAATCGAGTTCTGGCAAAAAATACCAACCGGCGAATTAATATTAAATAAATAAACCGGCGGTATGTTCGAGGCTATAAGAATTAAATAATTAAAGTTGGTAGCCTCGAACAATGGGAAAATCCCATAGATATATATTTGCGGTCGAATATAAAAAGTAGTATCCACTGCCACCAGCCAAAACTCGATCGGGGGGATGGAGACGTGCCCCCTCGAACAACAGACCCCGGGGCAATCGAATTGCCCCAACCCGTACGTCCACAATATGATGGTTTGTACTGGTTTCTGTTCATAATTTGGGTTTGCAAAGCCAATGGTGACTTTACATGCCCTGGGAGACAGTAGTCAGTCCCAGGGTATGGAATCTATGTTGGGGGGTCGCTATGACACCCCTGGGTTACGGCACGGAGGGTGCTGTGTAACCCACATCAAAAAAACACAAGAGACCCTATGGAGTAAAAGAGCCCATAGCCCATAAAACACATGGAAAGTTAAAGGAACACCTCGAATCATGTCTAAGAGTGGGAGTAAAAGAATCTCACTCTTAGCAGGAGAAAAAAATAAACCCCAAAAATCCAGCAAAGCTGCTGGGGGACTCAATAGGTTTGGGAAATTAGCCTTTACAGAGAATTCTCCCTAGCAGGCAGTGCAGTCATCATTGATGCACACATATCACAAAATTGATTGTACACAGACTATGGTCCGTACAGTGACAGAATGGACCCTGCTGTCCTAATTAGGGTGAAAAAAGTCACATTGGGGAGCTTTCTAGCAGTGCTTGGTTTGTTGAGAGAATAGAGAGTAATTTGATGGCAAGAGGATGCATGTACTCCATGTCCCAATGCAGCCACTTGAGCACTTTGTCAAGGATATGACAGTTAACCTTTGCAGACATGAGCCATATGTAGCTATGAAGTGATATTCATCAACAATGTTTGTGCATGAAATGACAAGACATGGCAATGAAGTACATTGTTCTGAGCTTTTTCGGAGTGGCATATTAATGTTCTTGTCAGAATGTGTACATTGGGTCAGCTGAATGATGCATTGTGCTGGCTTTCAAAATTAATATCCCCCATGTTCAGTACTTATCCCTGGGTTTTAAAAGCAAAAGCTTCATACATGTGCCATCAGTCATGAATTGTTCCAAATTCAAAGACTTGTCAACACTAAGAGAATGAGATGGACACTGGAGGTAGGAGGGGTGCATGCTGGAGGGTATGTGTATCAAGAGCACCTCAGTGGCTGTGATCTCAATGTGCACTCCTTTATTTGATACATAGGAATGCGTGAGTTTTTACCGGGCATGTACTCAGACTCAGCTGTATAGGTCTGAACCTTCTGGTGGCCACCCCTGTGTGCCTTAAGCTCTTCTCCCTGGGATGTTGCCACATCTGCATGGGCCAGGAAATGGTGGAGCTTGTATGTGTGGCAATGGCATGCAGCCACATGTGACTGTACAAGTGTCTTGCATGTGTGTCGTCCATTGGGTCTGTCAATCATGACTCACGCAGTATCACAAAATTGTGTGCATGTTTTCACAGTCACCCATTACCTGGCCCTGGCGACCGGTGGACATGAACAAGCAACAATGTCTGTGTATAGGCACATGAGGACGTCTTCCTGATGGGACAACATGTGGATGGCCAATAGTTGTCTCTGTTTAGTACATTCCACATATGGAGTGTAATTAGAGCAGTGCCCATGCAAGCGTGCCTTAGTCTGTTCCATGTCACAGTCTCCTGACACATGTTTGTCAGGCATGTTACAGTGACCAGCCATGTAGCTTGCGTGGGGCAATGTTGCAGTGGTGGTTGGCATTGGATTTGCAGGTCCCACTTCCACATTTTGACACATGAAAATGTCTGAGTTGGGTATGGGATCAATGATGATGCACAGACCTCCATCCTTCCACTGATGTGCATCACTGCCACTCATTTCCGGTTGTATGTATGTACTCTTGCACCCGGAGACCATGCCATGTTGCACTGCTTGATATGCCCAGCCATGACTGAGCATGTCAGTGAATGCCATTCCGCTCTCAGTGTGCCCAGTCACGATGTGTGATGTATGTGTGTCTGGCCATTTTGTGTCTTTATGCATTTTAATGCACATGTGCATGTTCAGCAAGGTACTCTTGCCTCAAAATGTTGTTGTCTATCTATGTGCAGGTGATAATGCAGTGGATCCAGAGAAGGAGGATTATGAAAAGGCAGTCATATAACAGACCACCAATGGGGGCCGGGGTGTCGTACGCCAAGAAAATCCACAGGTGCTACAGACAATCCTTGGTATGTTTTCCTACTCTTCTGACTCTGCAAGTGAGGATGCTGAACCAGGTGTGGAGGACAGAGTGAGGGACATGGAGGGTGCCCCAATGGGCAGTCCAGATGGGACAGTTGAGTCCAAGGAGGTGAGCCATGAGTCACAGGTCCAGTCAGTGGAAAGCCCCACAACCACAGTGGTTACGACTGCAAGATCGCCTTCACCTGAGTTGGGATCAGGGTCAGGGATTTATATCCAACAGAGGGTTGCAGGCCTGCAACCAGGGACATGGGTCCCACTGCGATGGGTCTGGATGCTGGCATTGCACCATTTCTAGCCCTACGTCTGGCCTCTCAGGAACATCAGCAGCAACTGCTGGACAGCCTAGAGAAGAAACTGCATGCTGAGAAGGGATCCTCAAGGCTCTCCCATAATCTGGCATGGTGGCCAATATCAAGGACTGACGGACTGATCTGAAGTCTCTGCATGACTCCCTGCATGCAGATGTAGTGGCACACAGAGAAACCCTGAAGCAGGAGACGTTGCCATTTAGAAACTCCAATCACCATGAGATGGAGAGCTTGAGGGCTTTACTACATGAGGAACTTTCAGCTACAAGGACTCAGCTTCACAAGGAGATTGACACCTTGAAGAAGACTATATCCCAGAAAATGGATGCCTTACAAGTGAGTGCACATGCAGACTCTGTGGCCACTAGGGAGGAAGTTCATTGTGACCTCTCTGCCATTGGTATCCTGGTACAAATATCTGTGTCACGGGTGACCCTAGACAATGAAGACCAGGCTTTGGCACTGCCACCCCCTCCACCACCTCAGGATCCAACGCAGGGTGGTAGTCCCAGTCCACCCATGCCACCTCAACCACATGTGCCCTGATTGTCCATGAGCCCATGGAGGGATTATTATATTTTTTATGTGGGATTTGGTGTTGATTATTTTCCATGCACTCATGTGGACATGGACACACCTCCCAACCCCTCCAGGGTGGAAATCATTTTTCCCCCTGTCCAAGATGGACATTACTTTTTGTTTTACGCTTGTATGGGATGGACATATTTGTATTGTTTTCATCCCTGTTGGGATGCTCACATTGAACTTATTGCTTGCACCCCTGTGCAATGGACGCATTTTTATTTTTTTCAACCCTGTCAAGGATATACAGGTTTTTTTTTTTCTTAAAGCACCTTGAGAGATGTGTTGTTGCTCTTTCATGGCCTTTATGAGTGAATGACTGGACATGCAGCCATGAGCAGTAATGTCATCTTCCATGGTTCACTTGACTGCAGCAGGATCAAACATACAGCTGAAGATCACACTAAACATTGTTGTTTGTATGTGCAGTCTGCAGGATTTATACCTATACCTGGTGAAATTCAATGTCTCATCTTGTTGCAGGGATCCAGACTCATGCAGTCACTGGACTCCATGAGGGGCCCAGCCAGTAGCCTTTCACCTCCCTAGCCATCTGCCAGACACCGGCCCTCCATTCACAAATGCGGAGGAACAGTTTTCTGTGGAGGTGATGAGGGAATCACATCAGGACAGCTCTGCCGGCAGGAAGAACTTTGCACTGTCAATCATGCCAATGGCTGGTTAGTGTGCACCACAATATTGGCATGCAGTAACACACATAGGGTGTGCATGGGTCATGTGATTTTGTTATGGTGACTGTCAGTGCAGAAGTGAGTTTGTCCACATGTCTATGTATGTATGCCCCCTTGATCATCAATGCATGTGCATTGTGTTTCTAGTTGCACTTCTGCAATGGACAGCAGACTCAGGAGAATGTGCAGCATTCATCCCCCTTGAGCCATTGGCAGTCCTTGACACATTCAATGACAGCATCATCATCCTCAGACTCCAATCTCTGAGCATCATGGACTCTCCATTCTGATTGCTCACATCTTGCCTCGCTGACCGTTCTAAGTCTTCTTCCTACAACCATTTTCCTCTCCTCGCCATGTCTCCTATGGGGTCCTGCAGGTGTGCTCCCTGTCCACCCTACTCGTCAACCTGTGCATGAGCCCAAACCACACCCTTGTCCGCTCACATGACTTGTCCTGCTACATCTACCCATTTTGCACACACATTCATTCACTGATCAAAAAGACTGTGGCTGCCCCTCATCGTGACCTTACCTTGGGAAAAACACATTTCAAAACATTGCCTGCCAGCTAGCCACCTCTTCATGTATACTGTTGGGAGTGGAATCATGTTTGCTGTGACATTGCACCTTTCCACCAAGCTGCACCCTGACTCTGCTGGATTTTCCACACTCAGATGGCATCCAGCTCAGTGAAGTAACTGTAATGTACCATGCATTATGAATGAACACTCGTAGATCCTGTCATCTACATCTCCACACTCCTGAATGATCCTTCCCATGGCTATCCTACCCTCACAGAGTCACATCAATGTTGGCAAGAATCCTCTCCCATCTACCGTGCTCTTATTCCATTTATGTGTTCGGCCCTGTCTATCATCATGGTGATCTACTACAGATCCTTAACAACACAGCCTGCCTCATTCTTGCACTCACCCCCAAGGAGCACATGACTAATGCAATCTGTGCGCTCAACTGGCTTCCCATTGACCAACGCACCACCTTTGTGCCCATTTGCATCAACATTTGGGCCCTCCACAAGATGTGCCTTGACTTCCTCAAACACTGGCTCACAGCCTGCCAGCACTACAGATCACTAACACACTCTGATACTCCATCCCACTCAGCATCGTCCAAGTGACGGGCCATCTATAAAACTGTATGGTACAAGGAGCCAGGCTCTTCCCTTCCTCCAGGCAACATGTAGGCCACAGCCCATGCAATGTCACAGCCAGATTTTCCAAGCTGGATCAACTTACTGGCCCATGGGAGTGTTGCACTGAGGTCACGGCCGTGTTGGTTTTTGGGAGTCCCGGTTTGTTATGCCAGCAGGGTGCCTTGCCAAGAGGTGTACATCAGTTCACTTGCAGACAGATGGCAGCGCGTCCTGGCCATATGTCTCCCTGCACTCCACAGGACCGGTTTAGTGCACTTGCAACATCTAGGCTTGTACTGGTTTGCACATGTGGACCTCCGACTGCCTTTACTGTTGTTCCCCATACACGTCACTTGTTGTTTAGTGTTGTTTTTCTGGATGTTCTGCTATCTTCAATGTATTGCATGACTTTTGTTTTTATAACTTGTTCTAATCAAGTACTATGAGTGACTGCACTTTATGGGTCTGTACATTGTGGGCACATGCATGTCAAACATCATCCCTTGCCCACAGCCTCTATTCATCTGTTCCCCCTGCAAGTGTTTTAACTACACCCTATGATCCTCACCCCATTCTTGGGGATGGCACGTCCAGGGTGTGTGATCTTTTTGAGGGAGAAGCCACAGCTCGGGAGTGATGACCTGTCCATGAATTGCAGTGTCCAGGGGGCAGGGGTTGGCAGGTGATGCAGAGTCTGGAGTGGGGGTGGCACAGCCATATTTGTGTGGATATTGAGTACATGCGTCTCTTTCTGGGTTGCATGCCATGGTGTTGACCATGTTGTTTTGGTGATGAGAAGCTGAGAAGTCCCCTTTAGCAGGTGGCCTTTGTTTCCCAGTCTGACCTTCAGTCTCAACCCATATTGTCCTTCTTCAACCCCAGCCTGTGGTATTTTTCCACAATTGTGGCTCCCGGGCACTCTGCCCCAGCTGCCTTCTTTTCTTGTCCTTCTGTCTCTGTCTTCCTATCTTTGCCACCTTCTCTCAGCGATCACCTCCCCACCAGCCAAACTCCTCCATGCTCCACAATCTCCATCCCTCTCTCTCTCTCTCTCTCTCTCTGCCCCTCTGTCTCTCTCTCATTCTATCCCTATGCTATGGAGCTAAGTATTCTCCACTCTGTCTCCTCTCTCCCTCTTGCCCTTGTTCATCCTTCACATCAGCTCCCCCACTTGTACTTCTACTCCCCAGACCTTCACCTCTTCACTTGGTGTCACTTTCCCTCCCGTGCATCCAAGGGTGACCCAAAGGCACATGGGACACCTGATGGTGGGTGTGCATGACTTGTATGCCTGCAATCGATGGTCCAGCTTGTGCCTGCATCCCAGGGCAGATTAACCCGTGTCCAGAGTGCATAACGTGCTCTGCTTAAAATCTATTTGCTTCTTTGACTGTCATTACTCTGTCAATGAGTTCAGATATTGTTGGATTCACTGGTGCTAATGCTCTTTGATGTGAGTTTCCAGTTGTTGACACTGGGCGGACCAGGGATGTCAGCTCATCTTGCTCCATAAGGGACACCTCAAGGCTGTCCTGTTTGTTTACTTTCATGCACTGCATGTCTTTGTAAGCTGATAAGGTTCCTTCTGTTAAAATGCTGTGTATGTGTGCCAGGTTTGTACCTTGTTCAGGTAAGTTCAAGACACTCAGAGGGATGCAGTGTGTGGTGCCATTGGTGGCATGGCTGTTGTCACTGTGTGGGGTGTTTTCAATTGCGCTGGCCTGAGGTTACCAGGTCCGGATGTATGAGTGTTGGGGAGACATGGTGATTTGAGGCTGTTGAATCATTGCTTTCAGTTGTTGCAAGCACTCAGGCGGGCACAGTGTGTTGTGCCATTTGTGGCATAGCTTCCATTCTGGTGGGGTGTTTTTCAATGCATTGGCATAAGGTGAGCAGGTCTGGCTGCATATGTGCAGGGGAAACATGGTGATGGCAGGCTGGTGAGTCACTGCTTGCAGTTGTTGCATGGCACTCAGGGGGCATGGGGCAGTGTCATTGGTGGCATCACTGCTGTTACTGTGTGGGGTGTTTTTTATTACATTGGCCTGAGGTGAGCAGGTCCGGCTGCATGGGTGCATGGGAGACATGGCGATGGGAGGCTGGTGAGTCATTGTTTGTAGTTGGTGCATTTTCTTGGGGGGCACAGGGTGCAGTGTCATTGGTGACAGGGCTGCTGTCTCTGAGTTGGTTTTTTTTCATTGTGTTGGCCTGAGGTGAGCAGTATCAGCTGAATGGGTGCAGGGGAGACATGATTAATGGGGGCTGACATGTCTTTGATTGAAGTTTTTGCATGTGTCATGCCTGCTACATGGCAGCCCCTTCACTCACATTTTCCTGTCGTGCCTATTCATGATGGCGGTCTGTCCCTGGCACTTCTGCTCTGTCTGGGGGTGTGCTCCCCAGACAACTCAAAACTCGGCACGGCATTGCAGGATATGTTGGAGCTGCCATGTTCGCCTGACCACAACAGTTTGGAGGTCCCGAACCCTGACACCAAGCACACACCATAGGCTAGGTGTTATTGTTTGCCATGGCGACACGTATGGTGCACGGTACACCAGAAGCTACCTAGACTCCTGTTGACAGCTGTTCAAATGCATCTCAATGCTCCCTTCAGTTCCCAGCTCATTGTGCCCCATTCAGTCCAGTCCCTCTGAGCTCTGCCTTCCCTTCCTCTTTGCTGTTCCCTGCTCCCTTTTGTCTGAGAAGTTTGCCTTCCTTCATCTTGAACAATCCATCATGGGCCTCCCTGCTAGTGTTTCCTACACTGTCCTGATGCTATGTTAATCAGGCATTGGGAGGACTTCCAAGGAGATCCTGAGTTTCGATCCTCTCAGTGATCTCTATTCAGGAGTTCTCTCAGTGTAATTCTGACTACAGCCAGTCTTGAAGTATCACACAGACCCCTCACCAGATCAAGAGCTAAAAGGGGTAAGCGAGACCTGTTCCTTCACAGCATGGCACTCAAGGGGGCAGGCAGTGGAGGTGTTGTTGATAGGGATGCTGTCACTGTGTCAGCTGTTTTTCATTGCACTGGCCTGAGGTGACCAGGTCTGGCTGCATGGGTGTAGCAGAGACATGGTGATCGGAAGCTGGTGGGTCATTGCTTGCAGTTATTGGATGACACTCAGGGGGGCACAGAGTAATGTGTCATTGGTGGCAGGGCTGTTGTCACTGTGTGGGGGTATTTTTCATTGCATCGGCCTGAGGAGAACAGGTCTGGCTGTATGGGTGTGGGGGAGACATGGTGATGGCAGGCTGGCAAGTCATTGGTTGCAGTTTTTGCACGGCACTCAGGGGTGCACATGGTGTGGTGTCATTGGGTGCATGTATGTGTTAGATGCTCTGACCTTGTGTTATCTTTCTCTACTAAGGCATTCTGCTAGGGAAGATGTTTCCTGCTATGCAAGGACACAGGGCTATGGGATGCCTGCACACAATACCTCTGCAGTGTAGGCTGGTTTGAGCTCCTACTGAGGGGAGCATGGATACATGACTGTGTACTGTTAGAAAAGGCTTTCAAGGATAAAGATGCAAAGTCAGGTAGGCATCTTTATTGAACTGAACTTGCAACTTTCTCAACTATTTTAATGTAGATGTGTGTTGTGAGCTAAATATTTGTCATGGAATGCAGTGGCCACTGCACCTGTATAGTGTTGTGAGACACACATATGGTGGCCAGGGCAGTCCTCGCAGGTGTTAATCATTGCCTCCATTTTATGCTCTGCCTTCCGACTTCCGTTCTACTGTGTGTTGTTGGGGGTCTGGGCACACAATTGATGGTGGTGAGCATGTGCAAGTGATGTCATGTTTCATTGATTGTGTTGTGTGCTTTTGTGTGAGCAACAAGGATAATGTTGTTTCCACTTGCTATGACTGTGTCAGTGGTTGGTGCAGTTTATTTTATGGCTATGGATAGACACAGTTTGCCACTCCCAGACACATTCTCAGGGTGTTGTTATGGGAAAGGTGGATTGACCCTGATTCATCATTGGGGGGCACTAGGGGTTTGGCTTCACTGTGTATGTTCCACATGGGCTGGTATTCATGTGAAGTTGGTTTCACAAGCTGATTGTGTGCATGCTAGACCTATGCCCTTTGGCCGGACAACGGCACGAGTGGTGCCTGTGGCTGAGTGTGATGTCCCTCCTGCATCTCTACTGGTGCCATGCCGTGTGGCAACAGTGTGCAGCAAACAAGCTGCCATGATGATTTTGCATACTACTTGTGGGGCATATAGCAATACACTGCCAGAATGGTCAAGGGAGTGGAAATGTGACTTGAGCACCCCGAATGTGCGCTGCTAGGTGTGCCTCGCCGACCTTACCTCAGCTGGTGTGTTGGGATTCCAGAAGGTCATGACCATGAATGGTGAGAGAGGGTAGACACTGTCCCTTGCAAATGTGTAAATGACTACTGTTAGCATTGATTGTCATGGTGTGTTATTTAGTGTTCTAGTAACTACATGCATGTGTGTGGCAGTTAATACTCACTGAGGAGCCAGGTGTTGCCAACGGCTCCCGATGCCATGGCCTGGTATAGTGCGGGATGGCGATAAATATAGCTGTCATGTGTGCTTCCAGGGAAATGTGCATTGACCTCCATGATGACTCCATTTACAACGCAGATGACCTGTACATTGATTGAATGTCAATGCTTCTGGTTGTGGTAATTGTGCTCAGTAGCTCGGGGGTGGGGGGCTGTAGCGTGACATGCACATAATCAATGGTGTTGTGTACCTGTAGAAAGTGTGCTATGGCGTAAAACTCCTGGCACATGTGGTGGGGGTGGTCCCGCGTTCAAGTGTTCTGGAGTGAGGTTCTTACCTGGATCAAACAAGTAGACAGAATCAAATGTGTGCTGCACCACTCCTGGTGTTGTTTGGTTTGGAAGAATGCGAAGGTTAGATGAGAAGAGTGGCTGGGGTGGCGGTCCCACTCCTGCTCGCTGCACAGGCTTGTTTGGTGTTCAAATGGAAAGCGGATATGATCCTGAGTAAGAGAGAATGGGTCAATGGGGCAGCAAATATTTGTACGATGGAAAGAATTATCGCTGTCCTCCATGGGAGAGCAGCAAAATACGAGTTGATGTGGAGTGATTTTGTTAAAGAATACTTACACGACCCCTCGAGGGTGCTGGCACAGAGGGAATGAAAGATTAACCTGTACTAAATGTATAAACATACGAACTCCAAAGGGCCACACTGTGAGAAGTGCCCACCTGAGGACCACCTGGTGGACTACCATGTACAATATAATCAAATAGTACGGCCTAGACAATGCGATTTTAAGTAGCCTAAACCATACACAACCTGCCCAAAAATACAAAAAATAAGTGATCAAATGAAAAGAAAACACTGTCTGTGGGGGTATGTGGGGGAAGTGGAAGGGGAAAAGAAAAATGGTTTACTGTTTAAGATTAAAGTACATTCGGAGGGAGGAGGGGTTGAAACTTTGTGGATGTACACAATATGTTCCAAAATGATACCTGTATGTCGCTTTTTGTGTTCTATAAAACCTAATAAAACCAAATAAAAAAATAAAAAGAACTCCTGGCATACTCTCTGCCTTGCCTGCTGTGTGTGTGGCATGTATATGTGCCTTTGTACGTGGAATATGATGCACCCAAAACCTTGTGTGCACACCAGGATTGCGTGGACTGCAATATGCCCCCAACAATGGCCTGGTGCACTGGAAAGATACTGTGGCTAGGACATGTAGTGTTGTAAGCACCTTCTCCAGTGGTGTGAGGGCATGGGAGCAGATGGTTGGTGATGCAAGGTTTTATTCCCACTGCCTGAAGGGGTCTAGGATTACATGGCAAGGGAATATGTAATGGCATCCCAAAGAGCATTGTTCATCGGTGGAAAATCCTTGCCCACAACATTCTCCTCCTCATCCTCCTTCTATGGACATATATGATTGCTTCCACTGTAGCTGGATTCATCCTTGTAGAGTGAAGTTTTAATGGTGTGCATTGCATGCTTCATATAGGTTTGCTTTGCTTGTTATGTTTTGTGTCTCCTACCATGTGGTAGTCAGATCATGAGGTTTGCATGTGAAAGTCTCTGACAAGAAGTTGCAAGTTGTAATCCATGATTTAGGTTAGGTTTGTGCTTGACTGGGCATGTGAATTATTTCTGTGGCGCATATCTCATCAGGACCACGTTATTCTTCCCCCTATTTCTTTCTATGCACAGGACGTACCACACTTTGCGTTGTGTGTCGGGCAAAGCGCTCAATGCCTCGCAAAGTAAATTCAGACCTGCGTTAAGCCACACAAAGTCACGCAAAGTCTGATCCATGAATCAGGAAATGTTGTTTTGCTTCCTGAAAAGTGTGCAGAGTCAGTTTGTCAATGCACAAAACATTCTATGAATCAGGCCCTAAATGTCTTAAATCATACATCAACAATAGTTAATGTATCTAAGCACTTCAAATTGGTATATAAATGGTGTGCATGTGTGTAATGAATTCCCAGCTATTGAGGATTTGAGGTCTGCTATATGTAAGGAACTCATGGTGACAACTGTAAAGACAAGTGATCACAGTTCAAGGGTGTTTATTAAACTTTATAAATGGGTGAGAAGAATGCCTAATCTAAACCTAAAGCTAAGATGGGCGCAAGCCACGACCATCAAATAATAATAAGGCAATCGTAGTGGTGTTTTGTCAAATAAAAAAGACCTATATTAAAAGAAAAACTATTGCAAATCCTTACCACTAAGTTACAAAAGAGTGTTGGCTAGTGTTCAAAAGAAAAGAAAGAAGTGTTCACAAATGTCAGGATGTTATAGTCGGGGTCTCCCTTTTACTCGTTTTTGTAGCACGGACAAGGCAGGATCTTGAGCACAGCACACTCCTGGGCTTCTCCAGCATGAGATAACAGTTCCTTTCAGTGATATCAGGACCTTCAGTGGTTAAGTCTCTTTTCTACAAAGTCTCTTGCCTCTGAGGGCCTGATGTGTCCAAAATCACAAAACAAACATTCTGTTTCCGTATGTATGTTGGGTGATGAATCTTCATCCTTGGATCCCGTTTTTCCAGGCTCAGACTTTTCTCAAATGTTATCCTCCCTCCATCAGGTTCACTATGGCCTTTTACTAAGAATATGTCACTTGTTGTGCTTACGAGTCGCAATGGCTTTTTAAACAATCTTTCACTGTGGACATCCCTTAGTCGGGTTCACTCTTGTCAACACAATGTTCACAGGGTTGTCACATTTCGTCCCATTTTGCAGGCATCCCTCAGCCGGGTTCACATTCTCCAGTTACACAGTTCACTTTGTTTCACACAATGCAGGAATTACTTCCCTTAGCTTTCCTCTTGGCTACGGCTCAAAAGGCTTTTACTCGGCCCTTGTATAACCACTTTGACTTCTTGAGTCAGCTCTCCCAAGGCCTCCTGGGATTTGTAGATTTACCAAACAGGGACCTGCCAGAGTCTTTCAAATGAGCGCCCATGTGGCGTCGGACCACTCTGCAGCTGGTCTCACCTTGGTTTCTTTGTTTAAGAGTTCGGCAACACACACAGGCTTTGTTGTTTGATTCACATTATATTACTTCGCTCAACACAGTTCCGTTTACTATTGGCTCCAACTCTGACTCACAGGCTGTGTTGAACCACTTATTATTTTTTGTCTCTGGCGTCAAGGATGGTACCACAGTAGCAAGCGTCTCTACCTGAGTTGGTTATCAGTGTAATAGGGCTCAGTGCACTGTTGACATCTGCTACACCACACACTAGCTGTTGATCCCAGACTTATGATTCCTTTCATGAAGGCTTCGCAGGTCTGGGTCGAAAAGGGCAAGGGAACTTCCCTCCTTGTCGTCCTTTCGGATCTTGCTGCCTTTCTCCTTCTCTTGAACTGCCGTCCTGGAATAGTTGCTTCGTCGTCCGGTCTGCCTTGCTCAAAGTGTGCTTGCATGCTCCACCGTTTATCCCTGTGGGGAAGGGAAAGGGCCATCAGGTGTGTGTGGTTATTGTCAATTGCCTGACTCTGCCTGACCCTTGTGTTGGGACATGTCAGACAAATGGCACGGTTGTTAATCCGTTGTTTTTCGTGGTGTAAGAAAGTGTTTATGTTGGAAAAGGGGGCACATAGAACTTCTAAATATCCTACAGGCTAGGATAGGGAAGAGGTGTTATAAGGAAGGGGGTACCACATCTCATCCGTCGGCGTCCCACTTCCACTCGCTGAGCACCCCCCATCCAGGTGATTCTCCTGCACTGGTCCACCCCCAGTAACTTGATTCAATAGCGATGGCTGTGTCCTGCCACCTGGATGACAGATCCCTGGGGTCTTTTCGAATGTGACACCGTCAGGTTTCTCACATATAGCCATGTATTATTTATTTTATGTATTCATTGAGCATTTGTAAGGTGCTTATATATCAAGTAAATTGTGTTTCAAATAAATATGTATCTGCAGTGAATGCATGACCTTAGTATATTAACCCCGCTGTTTAAACTGGTTCTTGCCCATCTCTACATGTCAGTATGCATACTAGGTGTCATCTGTATGCTGTACATCATTTTATGTAACCAGGTATTGTTATCTTTCTGCAGCTGGTCAGAATGTTGGGTTTTCAAAGCATATTTCTACTGTAAAATAGGCCCAATACATGATGCCAACATCAATTCTAAATAAAGTAGCAATAGTAAAAGATATTTTAAATTATTAGTCAATAGATGAAATTAAGTAGTTAGCCATTTAGCATCTTCATTTCAATATGGATATATCATTTATTATGATTTAGCAGAGACTCAAACAATTAAAATGTCAAATAATGTTCTCAGTGCACAAAACACTTTCAATAGGTTGACATGGTGCTTCCTAGGTTCACTGTTCAATTAAATTAGATGTGGAGCGACCCAGATTACAGCATTATATCTTGAACCCACTGTTAACATGTATGCCACTTTCTCCTTCATAGATTCAATAAATAAAAGAAAATGGATGGACAGTGGTATCCACTGTCCTCTCTTTTGATTGATTTATGTATGAAATTATTCCTATAACATATAACAAAATGCCCAGGAATTATTCCAGTTATGGTTAGGATTATTAAAGCAAAACACCTTTTGCAGGCAGATGACATTGAAATCACTATAATCAATCCAATCTCTTTCAAACATAACCAACATAGCTGAACGTTTTGGAAGATGCTCAGCCTTTAAACCGGACATAACCAAATCTATGGTTCTACTGAGTCCTTGCCTTAATTTATATATCACTTTCTAGCCTTAATCATTTGAAATATTTATGTTTTTACTTGTGCTAAAAACAGAAGAAGTATTCAATCATAAGTATGAGAATCTATATGGAGAAATAGTATTCAACTTAATGCAATAATTGGCAAATTTGATATTCTTGAAATGGTGATCCTGCCACATTTCGGGATTTTCATGAGCAATTATGATCTATGTACTGTGACAATATGGGATTATCAGGCAATTTAAGATCAAGTTTAAGTTCTATTCTGTTTTTATTATAATCACACAAAATGGTTAGGGTGACTGAGGCACCAACAGTGAGAGTGGAAACAGATGAACAAACAGAATAACAATCAATGAGGTCCTGCACTTTGCTTAGGGTCACTCAGGGGTCATGGGGATTTATAGTGTCTCAATTACTTCTTTCTTGGGTCATTATCATTCTTGCACGGAGTAGCATTCATCCAATGCATACCTTTTTCCTCCATGTCTTTGCTATCAAGTGCATCCACTAGGCACCCCGGGATGGCTTGAATTAATATCAGGCTTCAGGCCTGGCCTGACCAGAGGAAATTCAGGGTATGCACTTGTTTCCCTCCTATTTGGTGTTACTTGTGGCTTCCCGCTGTCCCTTTTCACTAGCCTAACCACGGCACTCAAAATTATCCCGATCCACAAATTAAGGAGTCCCTCCTTGGCAGTTCTTAATGGCATCTATGCCCTTGGCGCTTCTTAAGACATGTTTTCCTTACTCTGATATCTCACACACCATCTCATGTATATCTTTCAATTTCTCCAATTCAGCCTTGCTCCCTTCTACCTGTCAGTCTGCTTTGTAATTCTTTTCCTGCTTTCTCTGTCCACTCTTTTGATGCTCCTCCTTCTCTCTCCTGCTCCCTCACTGTAAAGATTCCCTTTACTGCAAATTTCATTCCATCTTTATGGAACCCCCAAACATGTTGCTTTTATTTTTGAATCTGGCCTCTACTTTTTGCAGTACAGTGAAGCTTTGGTTACTCTAGATGTGCTTAAAAGATTGGCTGGTGGCAGCAGTGACTTTTCCCCTCTTTTTGGGAAATTTTGTTTTAGTTTTACCGCGTTTAGTGTGTTTAGCTTCTAACTGTGGCTACTGGTCAAACATGGCCGTGGCACAAGGTTTTTCACCTGTTCTTTTTGCCATCTTGTTGTTTAGCCTTCTTCCTGGCCTCAGAGGACTTATAAGGACTTCCAGTGCCCGAGAAAAGAGGTAGCTTTTGGCGGGCTACTGGAGGGCTATGTGTGTTTGCAGAAAGGATGTGGGCTGGGTCAGTCTGACCCTAATCCACATCCTGGTTTCTGTGCGTCTGAGAGGTATGCATGAGTGTTCCCACCAGTAGTCCTGATTGGACCACTGTGGTGTGTGTGTGGGGGGGGGGCAAGTTCTGCTATTGGCTAGTGGGAGTTTCAACTCCTATCTGGTTTTTAGGATAAGAAGAGCATTCTGCATGCATTCTTCAGAGATCCTGGAGAAACCTCAAGGAGCCACGAATCCTGTCCAGCTGAGAGACCCACGAAGAAACCCGAAACCTGACTGAAGGAGGCCTGGCAACCAACTTCTGCTGCAGCCCTGCTGGAGCCCTGTCTGTCTGTTAGAGGTTCATATGAAAGAGGAGCTCTCCAAAAACACGGGTGCTTGCAAGCTGCATGGATCTAGACCTCATGCTGTACCTTTTTTTTGCAAGCAAAACCTATACTGTCACTGCCTATGCTGTGCAGGTTGTTTTGGAGGGAGCTTGCCCTGGCCCTGACCATGCTGCACGTGTACTCATTTAGGAGGGAATCCTGCTATGGCTTTACACATGCTGTGCCTATTCCAATGTGTAAGTGTAGCTTGCACTGATCCGGTTTGTGGAACAAATTTACCAATTTGAGTGAAGTTTGCACACGCCTAATCAGTTGCTTTACCAATGCTGTACTTGTAGCTATTCATGAGGGGAATGTACACTGAATCTTGCATGCTGTGAAGGTACTTCTTTGCATGGGACTTGCACTGACAGACCCCATGTTGTACATTTTTGTTTGGATAGCTTGAAGTGACCATCTACACACCGTGCCTGTTTGTGAGGGAAGCTGGTCTTGCCCTACCCTTCTGTCCATGTTTCCATTTGCTAGGGAAACATTTAATAAACTTGTCCATGATGTACTTGTAACCAATTATGAGAGAAAGAAGCACTGGCCTGATCACTTTGTACTTGTGCTTTTTGTGACAATGTTTACTTTGCCTTTTTTGTGAGGCAACTTACACTTGACCATTCTGAACCATTTGTGAGAGAGGTTTGCTCTTGTATACATGCTGTATTTGTTTGAGATGGAATGATGCACTAGCCCACGTCCAGTCATCCTGTATGCATACTTGGTTGTTAGGGAAGCTTATAGTGACCCTTCACATGCTACACTTGTTTCTGTTAATTCATGCAGTTCAAGATGGATTGTGAGGAAAGCTTGCAATGGCCTCGTATATGTTGTACCTGTTTAAGGAAATCCTGTGCTGGTTCTGCCTATGCTGTGCCTGTAGCTGTTTGTGAGGAAATCCTGTACATTTGGAAACTTTGCTGCACTGCTGCCTAGACCGTGACTTATGGGTGTCTGTGAGGGAATTTGGACCTGATCCTACCCATGCTGTACCTGTTTGATACATAATAGTAACTTGCAGTGTGTTGCTGACCATGATGTATCTGTCCAATGCGTGAAGGAATCGTTCAGTTCTGCTCCCCATGCAGTTCCTTCTCTTTGTGTGAGAGTGTGATTCACATATTGAGTTTCAACTTCTGCTACATCGGTTGTCTTGTCTTTTATGTGTGTGAAGAACAATTGCACCATTTGTGCCAGTTCTGTACCTGTGAGTGAGTTAAGGAAGTGGGGTGGCACACGTTTAAAAAACACAATTCATAACTTTTTGAAGCAAACTGGGTAGAACCAGGAGGACCTTATTGGGTAGTTTGTGAGGAAATGGACATTTGAAAGAACTGTGGGCCAACAAAATTGCACTGCAGCTGCATAACACACTAAAGCCTCGCTTTAGAAAACCTGGTGGAAGCAAAGCTTTCACTTCTTCACTACATCTCGTGGCAGTCTGGCGGTAGAGCCGCCACCACATTTTTATATCTTTCCTTAATAGCAGCCCATTGGCGGTCATTAGGCTGGCCAAAGAATTGTTGCCAAGTGGATTTCCTAAAACACCAAATGGTGCTTTCTACCTGATTGGGCATAGTGGGGTATGGCTCACTCCTGTTCTCCTCTTCATCTCTGAGATGGCAAAGTAATTTCCTAAATTTACCTGAGAATGCAGTCAAGGAAAGGGCATGTTTTCTGCCATCCCTAATATCTGGAAAGAGGATGTGAGGAGGCTATCGCCAAGCACAGCTAACAGTTGTGTTAGTAAATCTCCTGACAGAAAAAAGCCACTAGCACCCACTCACTTTAAGTGACACTAGCAGTGGTTTCTCACACTCTCTTTAGTGGAGGCTTACTGGATGCAGGTGGAGGCAGGGCAGAGGCAGAGACATGGCATGCATAGCCAGTGGCAGGTCCACCTCCACAGCTGGGGTGCTCGCAGAGAGCTAGTGAAGTTGGTGGAAGGAAGGAATAGCCTCCTTCCAGCAACCCTTAAATAGACTCCTACTGTATAAATATACAATTGCTCACAATAGCCCAGAAAACTGCCTCTCAGAGGCACGCCTGTGTGTGTGTGGTGGGGGTGGAAGGGAAGGTCTGAGGGTCATTTTTTCAATGTTACTGATATCATAGATTTGTAGTGTTCCTGACTATTGTAATGCTTATCCTTCCTTATCTAGACACAGTTTCTAATCCAACCTATATATTGTGTGAGTACGAGGGTGATTTAATTTTACCTTGTTATGAAAAGGTCTAAAACATGATTGAGAAACTGCAGCTTGTTAAAATGGTGGGAATGAAATGCATGTGAAGTGGTGAAGACACACCTGGAATGAGAGGATTGCATAGTCAGGACACATGGGGTTGGTAGTGGGGTGGCAAAATTTACTTTCACCTAGGGTTCCAAAAATGTTTGCACCAGCATTGGTTGACAGATCATATGATTTAATCCTAAAATGCTTATTGACAAAGTCAGGGAAGAAATTCCCTTATAATGAGGAATGCTACTGTACAAGAACATTTTGATCTGATAATTCAAAGCTTACCATTTCTTAATGCAATTGTTTAACATCTTTTGCGTTTCCTATGTTCATGCAGATATTTTATTTCTGGTTCCCAATTAGGCTGGTGTTGACATAACTAAAGACGATATACAATCTGGAAACCTGTGAGACCAATTACATCTCTTGAAAAACCCTTCTAAACTTCCCAAAGATAGCCCTGCCTGATCATTGTAAAGGCAAGTGGCAGAACAATGTTGAACACCATTCATCATTGTTGGCCATGTTATGGCATAGAGGGACACATTCAGAAGCCAGATTGTGTTCATGTTTGCACATTTGTTTGATTTTGGCCCGCTACAACGTTATTATGTTTCTTTATTTTTTACTATGCTTCTTAGATTAGATAACTTAAGTGAGTAATCAAAACCTTAGAGACATATTAATCTATAATTGTTGTTTGAAAGTTCATGAGATGGAATACTAGCAGTGTACAATTAAAAAGTGTTGCATTGCAGTTTGTATTAGCCATTTTTCAAACTCTACACATGTCCCAATTGTTCTGCTTTTTAGGTCTGGCTAGCGGGCGCTTGCTTTCTTGCCAGTGCAAATGCCTACAGATCTCTCAGGAGCTCTTCTGTCAATCAGCAGGCTGCGCATGCATACTGCACTTGTAATACGCCCACTGCATTTCAACTCTGCTCCCAGATTAGTGTCTGGGCTTTTCATATATGGATAAGTGAGACACAGGTAGCGGGTGCTGGTTGAGTGTTGCACTCACCACGTACTTTTCTGTAGAGTGGCACTACGGAGGGTTAGTAGTGAATTCTCCAACACCTGTGTCCTCGCCTCATTGTTGGCCACCATATGCTGCAATTCTCCCAGGAGCAGTGGGAACTCTGTGTAGACGACTTGATGTGCAGTGGTTGTCATGGCCATTTCACTGACGCTTCCGCATTCAGTTTGAAGTACCTGCCACCTTACCTCCCATCGATCCCTCTCCTTAGGAGTAGCGAGCTTGCAGTTCATAGGCCCCTTTCCTACGTCTTGACAAAAAAAATGTCCAGAACCCAGAATGCTACAATAATTAACTGTTTGGATTCAAGAAGAGTTGGTCTCCGTTGTGGTATTGATGAGGAGGCTAACAAGCACACACCAAGGAAAGCATCCCTACGTGCTGGGTGCTCCACATCTGAAAAAAAACCACAATGCATTATAGTAAACAGTCTCAATGTTAAGTAATGTAGGTTTAAGAAAATCACACATTCTTTGAGTGATTTAATTAAATAGCAAACCCTGCCTTCCAGATAGCACACACACAAACAAATACATGGATCCATCACAATGCAGACAATTGCATTCTTTAGGGGGGCAGTGCCTGTCTTAAGAGGCAATAGTAAGCCCAGATCCCTCAAACTCGTATTTTCATAGCTGGAGAAGGTACTTCTAATGAATAAGTTGTGCCAGGAGGAATAAAACACCTCTTGCCATATCATAATCTATTCTATAGCACATGTTCAAAAGGCTACGTTGTTTTACTGCGTCCCTGTTTCGAGTAATGTATTTAACTAGTATCCCATGTGGCCCACCCTGCACATAGGAAAGTTTTCCTTGGTGTTTGCTCACTGATATAGTTGTCCTATTTGGTGCATGGGGGAACTCTGGTGTCAACCAAGTGATCTTAAGGCCCTTGGAACGTGCATCTGTTAATGGATGGGATCACAACAAATAACCGGACAAACTCATGAAGATGGCAAGTTACTGTTTTATTACCAATTATCTAAAACAAGGAGGTTACAACAAACATCAACTGATGTACGCGCAGTCTCTCAATGATTTCCACAAAAAATACACTTCATATATTCTATTGTGCATCAGAGCAACGTCATACTACGTGGCAATAGTGAAAAACCTATCAAGGGTCCGGATTGGTTAAGGGAAACATCGAGAAATACAATCATATAGGAGCTAGGATTGTTATTGGCTGTACTTTATCAGGTGGACAACTTATGCCCACCTCTTCAAACATGTAATTTAAGAAAACATAGTTACACCATGTTTCATTGTTCTTCTATGCTATAAAATCCTTCATTATACAGATTAATACAATTGGTTGGCACACTTGTGCCATGTCTGGAACATTTGGTTAATTTAGCAGCACTTAAGCCAAGACCCAAGTGCAGGGAGATAGGACATGTAGCTACCTCACCACCCAATTAGCCCAACATCTCCCATCACCAATGCCTTCTGCCATGCAATTGTCTTTGTACTTGGCCTTGTAGAGTGTTATCGTTCTGAGAATTCACAGGAGTGAGGGCACTCTCTATCGTGTCATGACCTCCTAGTTCAAACGCTATTTCCATCCTTGGCCCATGTGACAAGAGACCACAATTTGGTCCTTTCTGCAGCTTTTATATGCTTTACTTGAATTAAAAGTTGCCATAATTTGCGTTCTTTCTTGCACCTTAACGTGAGAGGATTCTTCCTCTGCACACTCATTCTTCTTCAGGGTAGATAGCTGACCTCGATTTCTAGGATCTTGACTCTAGGCCAGGCAGCCTCACCACACAGCTTGAGCAACCTATTATTCTACTGCGACACAGCTTTTCATTCCCCTTTCATGTTTTTGGCTTATTTATTTTATGATACCAATGCAATGTCCAGTTTCTATACAATGGCAGCTCCACCTGCATTCTATCCACTACTCATAGCTAGCCTTATTGATGACTTGATCTACCTTGCATTTCAACGTCTGTACATTCATTGAACTACTGTTTTGTGCAGCACTTTGTTAACATGTAATCTTTGTCTTTTCCACTTTAATAGTCCATTCGATTCTGTACTTTGTCATTTGTCCTCTAGGATCCATACATCGTCTTAATTCAGTATCTCGGGATGTCGTGCACACTTTTTTATAATTTCATCAGTTCATTTTCATGGCACTTTCTCATATTCCTTCAGGGAGTTCCTCCTGTATGTTGTCATCAATTCAAGGGTACATTCGATAGGGTTGTCTCAATGGATATCTCCTTCCAAATACTTGCTGCGCTATTGGTACGATAGCTTCTGTCAGGCACTGTTTCTGATTGATGTGGGGGCTGACATTAAGAAAATAACCAGGCATGCCTCTAGATGAGAAAAGAGCACATATTCCAAGTGCTCTGGGAGTGAGCGTGATGTTTGGAAGCAGCAGGGTGTGGGGCTCGGCTACTAAACCTGATCTGCAGCTTCTTGTTCTGGTATTTATTTTAGGAAGGTGGTATTACACGGCATTAGTCAAAGCTTCTGCCCACAAGTGCCCTGGCCAACCAGTGCTGCAACAGCTTTGCAGAAAAGTGCATTTCTACCTTTCAATATGTGCCTGTCACTTGAATAGGCAATACATGGACAGATGCCAAAGGACACAGACTAGATTGGCAGTGTGCAAAATAGATATTGGTGGTTTCCTTACATATTACAGGTATTCAAAACATATCTTACTAGGAAATAAAGAGTTTTTTATTGTGATCTTGCTCTATCATTGACTCATCACTCTGAATAGAAAGACCATCCTGCAATAGGTAAGCATGCAATGTCTGGCCACTTCCTGACTCACTGCTCCGTTTAACCCTGACCGTGCTGTGCCTTTCCCAACACCTCTTTGCCACCCTTTCTGCCTATGCCCTTTTATTGCTCCCCTCGTCACCCTTCCTTATCCCCTCTTCTCTCTGAAGCCCTCCCAACCATCAGCCTGGATCACTTACAATTACCTGTTTTTCTAAGTGCCCAGGACACCATGTGAGCATGGTGACCTGGCAAGACCGCCAAGATGCTACAAGTTCTGCAATGGCCCATACCACCCCATTAACAGGATGGTCAAGTACTTAGAAACATTAGACAGCTGCAACATGTCCAGATGATTGGGAGTGACAGCTCCGTAGGAGTTCCAGAGAGATGCTGGTTCAAGTGATGTCACTGCAATCGCATGGCACACCTGTCATGTATATGTGAGACAGACATTCCAGGTACCGTTGTTCACATACTGTAGCCCCTATTGAATCAGGTGATGTGGAAATTGAGGCATACAAACAATATGCCTTGCTTTAAGCTCAACTAAATACACATCCCATTTTAAAGTTAACACCTATTCCTCCATTTCCCTCTCTGCCCAGTTAAAAATGAGCCCCGAGTGAAAACTGGAGAGTAGAGGTGATTTTGCCTGGTTTTACTCCTCATTTTGCACTGCCCCTTCTAAATGTTCACAGTTGCATGCAGAAGACCCAACATTGTGTAAATTCCAAAGACAGGTGTCCCCTGCATGCAGTTTGCCTATTCAGAATTGAACACATGTGAGTTTTTCCATCTTATACACTAATAAACAAGGAGTAATTATGAGCTTGCTAGTATCCCACTGGTAATTCCAGCGTGATACTGGCAAACTTACGCTACTGTTTCTGGCACCTTATATCCTGGTTTTACAGGGATATTCCAGGTGGTGGAAATGCCAATAAATCCCCATTCCATGGAGTCCCATACGAATCCATAGAGGTAATTGCAGCATTGTTTTGCTGGTGGGGGCCTGATTTACTGGCAGCTCATGGCAGGAGATAAGTCAGACTGGCAAGCTTGTGTTTTGCCAGTCTGTAAAAATTGCTGGTGCTGGAACTACGGGCAAGTTTTCAAGACCTGCAAAACAGTAATGAGTCACTAGTCATCAGTACAGGTCAAACAACAGAAATCCAAAATAGGAATCCACTGGCAAGTCCTGAATGTCAAAGAACAGCTTAATCACTATTTCTACTGTTATAGATATGTTTTGTGAATAATAGTACGCCCAGTATTTAAAATACACATACCTCAAACAGAAATTAGAGTTGAAGATATTTTTAGGCTCGTTTGTTTGTTAATTCTGGGGCTACCATATGATTGTATTTTTTGAAAATAAGTGATCAAATATTTCTGAATGTAAGTCTGCTGTTTAGTATGTTTCCCCCAGTTACCGCATAAGTAGAGGTCCCTTGCCCTTTCAAAGGAACTGATCTCAGACGTGTTTTCTTGTTGTGCCAGAAGAGGGTCACGAACAGCACCTTCATCTATGTGTCTATGTCCAGCTCATTTACATCTTGCACAAATCAAACACAAAGGCACAAGCCTCAGCTATCCTCCTTTCACTAATGCAGAGCATGGTGACATGCATGTCACATCGAAATGTCTGGCCCATGCACGTTTCCTCATTGGTTAAAACTAGTGATGTGCACAGTGAAATAGAAAGAACACCAATGTCATTCAGGTCAAGCAGTATACCCCATACCTCCATGGATGATGACATCTCTTCAGAATTCTGTGTACGCCAGGTGCAAAAGAGCTCCAGCTGCTGAGAATGTAAAAGACCTAGTTTTTTTTTTAAAGGTTTGTATTAAATAATAAAATTGTGTCGATAATCTATTGCAGAAAGGATGGTCTGGTAATCAGAGCACCCCTTCTAAAAGCTCTGTGCCAAAAGCATAAGTGAAAGCATGCTCCATGCTTGCTAGGTATCCCGATCTGCAGCCCCTCTTCATCAGTGTGAAAGAGAATGATCAATGGTCACATGTGCCTTCCTGACAGCTGCTAGGACACAATCTCCCTACAGATAGAGTTTGCATTTAACTTTGGCACCTCTGTCCAGAAAAACAAGATATGTGTCACCCAAACTGTCTGGTGACAGGTTGATTTATACTTATAAGCCATACTTGATTTCGGTATGGTGACTGATAGTGCACACAATTATTAAAAGCCAATCCAATTGATGTCATTCAAATATCAACCTGTAAGCTCAGGTTAGCTTTTGTACACCCACTGATAAGCATTGTTACTTTCACAGGAGAGCTCCTTGGAACCGTGCTTCAAAGAAGCACACCAATAATAAAGGATATCCTCACACCAGGGTGTTGCATGCCATAAGCCCTATGAAGCTGCGGGCTTGCGAAGGAGGCAGGGTTAGAATTGCAAGAGAGGACAGAGGGGAACTGGAGAGGGTTTATCACTCTTGGTTTTCTGTGTGTTGCATTCTATCCTATTTACTTCCTGCAGAACAAAAGTAGTCTGGTATGATGCAAGAAGACAAAGTCACTTGTCCCAAAGAGAGGGATTGGATCCCATGCAGAAGGCTTGCTTTGTGTACAATCACCTTTATCCTTATAAGGAAGGGGTCTCCAACTGCTTCTTTGATTAATTTTTGGATTTACATCAAGATATATTAATTTATTTATAGTTTGCTTGTTAGGCACTTATACTACAAGAATATACTGTTTCAAAGCGCGCACAGGGTTGCGGGGGGAGGGAGGGTACATTACAACACAATATTAGGAGCTGAGGGGAAGCAGAAGAGGGACAAAGCTACTATGCCTTGTGAGTATTCAGAATGTGCAAGTGCAGATAGGAAGAGGGAAGAGGGGGTAAGTGCCGGGGAGTCTGAGCTTGTGAAAGTGCCATGGAGGAAGTGCTAGGAATTTTGAGAGCTACACGGCCAGAACCGCGGGAGGTGTAAGTGCGAGTCTGCAGAGTGGAGGGTGTGCAGATGCAAAGTGCTGTGGATAGACAGGAGCTAGGAGTAATCGGTGAGGCAGATCAAGGCTCCGAAGATGTATAAGGGCCAAGGACACTGATTCAGCAACTGTGGGACTAGCAGAGGAGAGAAGGTGGGAAGGAGGAGGAAAAGAGGAAAGTCTTAAGGAGCTTCCAGAATTTGAGAAGGTCCTGCTCAAAGTGCAGGGGGAGGCTATTCCAAAGGAGGGAGTCCACAGAGGAACGTGAGCAACCTCCTGCCCTCTTTTTAGCAAAACACTTTACACACAAAGCTTTGGTGTCAGAGGAGCGAAGAGGTCTAGTGGACAGTATTTAGTGAGATAGAGTTGAAGATAGTGGTGTTTCCGGGCCCAGACAGCCTTGTGGATGATGCATAGGGATTTGAATTTAATCCGTGCAGCAACCGGGAGCCACTGAAGACCTTGTAGAGCAGGAGAGTTGCGGGCCCTCGGCTTAAGGCCAAGGATACGTCTTGATGCTCTATTCTGGATAATATGAAAGGATTGTAGAGTGGCGGAAGGAAGATTCAGGAGAAGGATATTACAGTAGTCAAGTCTATAGAGAACTAGGGCTTACGTCAAATTGCGCCTCTGCAGGGAAGTGAGAAAAGGTAGAATTCCTTTGAGAAGGAAGAGCTGGTAGTTGGACTTCTTGCCAATATCCTGTGTGTGAGGGAGGAAGGAGAGAGAGGAGTCAAAGATGACTCCAAGGTTTCTGGCTTCAGTTGAAGGAGAAGGGGAAGAACCCAAGGAGGAAGACCATAGTGAAGGGAAGAAAGATGGAGGAGAGGTCCCAATGTAAGGATCTCAGTTTTACAGGGGTTGAGGCAGAGATCATTGGGGCCACACCAAGACTGGATGGCATAAAGGCAGTCAGGCATGATGGAGGGTGCTAGAGGGTTAGCAGGGAGTCTGAACAAGAGGTGTGTCATCTGCGTAACACTGGAAGCTGGAGGTAAAGGAGGAGATGAGGTGTGCAAGGAGAGCAAGGTAGATTTTAAAGATCTATGGGTAGTGAAAAGAACCCTTGGGGATGCCACAAATGGAGATGGAAGTAGGAGAGGAGAATGGGCCTAGGATGACATGGGAAGAGCGGTTAGTGAGGAAAGAGGGCAGCCAGTCCAATGCCTGCTCCGGGATACCAAGTGTATCATGGAGCCTTTGTATGAGGATGGAATGGTGGACTGTGTCCAATGCAGAGGCGAGATCAAGAAGGATACGGACCGTTGGGGAGTTGGAGTCAAGAGAGGCGAGCAGTTCTTCTCAGGTGTTCAGAAGAGCAGTTTCCATGCCTCTAGATGCTCGGAATGCAGATTGATAGTCATGGAGGCCACCAACAAGTTCAGTGTGAGAGTTAATTTGGGGCAAGGACAGCTTCCCGAGAAGCTTCACAAGGAAGGTGGTGATGGAAATAGGGTGATAGCTGGAAGTTTAGGTAGGGTCAGAGGAAGGTTTTTTCAGGAGTGGGAACAAAAGGGAGTGCTTTAGGGGAGTGCTGAAAGATCCTGTGGTAAAAGAGCGATTGCAGAACTCAGTGAGAGCAGGAGCAAGAGAGCCAATGTTATCATTGATGGTCCTGGATGAGCAAGAGGAGACCTGTTTAGAAGAGACCTTCATGGAGCAGACAATTCTGGTAACTTCCTCGGGAATGATAAGTGAGAAAGAAGGACAGGGGGAAGGAGGTGTGTGGGGGATGGGATGTGGGGGAGTGTAGAAATGGAGGTGAGAATGTCCTGTTTTTTGCTGGCAAAGTGTGAGGCCAATGCATTGCAGAGATCCTGTGAAGAAGGAGAGGAGGAAACTGTGGAGGGGTTGGCTAGTTCCTTGCAGATTTTGAAGTTCAGCCAAGTTAATGGATTCACCAGAGACCCATGCCTGAATGTGGGCTCTTTTCTTTGCATGGATGGCGAGTCTGTATTGCCTTTGGAGCAGGCGGCAGGCAGTTTGTCAGAGGATATGCCTGACGTTAGCCACTTCCATTCTGCTGCCCTGCAAGTACAGAGTCATACCAAGTGTTACACTTTGAGGCAGGTTTCAGATGATTCGTCATGACTGGGGCAAGAATGTAAAGAGTGTTGGTGAGGGACAGGTGTAGAGTCAGAAGTAGAGTCAGAGGTGGGAAGGTAGATAGGTGGAGGCGAAGGCAGCCACAATCACTTGTTTCTTCGGGCGGGTGTCAGTGAAAGGTTAGTAAGACTTTTTGGGGGGCGGTAAGAGGGCCATTGGGACCCAGGTGAATGGAGAGAGTGGTCTGACCAGCATTGAGGGGTGACTAAAGGGGGAAGAGAGAAGTCTGAGTGTATGAGGGCATCCAGAGTTTATCCAACAGTGTGGGTTGGCCCAGAAGGGAGAATGGAGAGGGTTTGGGAAAACGAGAAGCAGAGATCATTGAATAGAGTGGTCCAGGAGCCAGCAGAGTTCAAGTTAATGTTGAAGTCGCCGAGGAGGAGAAGGTTAGAAGTGGAAGCCAGTAAAGAAGAGCAGAAGCCAGCCTGTTAGGAAAGATTTCTTAATTGTGGGTAATTTTCCTTCCATGTGGCAACCCCTAAACTTTTTGCTGTTGTTTTCACCAGGATCTAGACTTTGCCAGAGAAGTGCAGCCTTCTGCCGCACTCCTCTGGGCTTTCACTCCATTCTTACGGGGAAACTGACATGCCCTTAAGACAGTCAGTACCGGGAAACGTTGTTTTCCGTAGTTTCTTTATCATGTTGCAGCTTTCACGTAACATGACACAAGAGGCACTGTAAACTAAGTTTCTGCTCTCTTGGGTCTCTAGTCTTCTACAGGCCCTAGATACTCTCTTTGGATTGATAATGAACAGTGCAAGTGAATCACGGACGGCACTGGTGGCAGCAATCGTTTCTTTGTGTTTTTGAGCTCCTTTTGCCGTTTCGTTTCTCGCGCTTAGCCCAAAATGGTGGCCTGGCTCCCAAAATGGCCAGACCACAAGGCTCGTTGTCCTGTCCGCTGACCGTCTTGCCCCCTTCACCTTCCCCAGGTCGAGCCGACCCAGGGCCTTCCTTATTTGGGCATGTACTTTCCCGCGCAACACAGATGCTTTCGCGGGCTTCTACAGGCTTTGTGTGTGCCTCCAGGATGTGGGCTGGGATGTCTGGTCCCAATACACATCCTGGGCGCCAGAGAGTCTAGGGTGGTGTGAATGCCTGGGACCTCCATGGTCCGTGATAGGTCAACGTATGGTGTGAGTGTTTTGTGAGCAGATCTCCTATTGGGTCCCCTCCGTTTTGGCACGAATGGAACCGTGGATAAGAGAGGGCTGGAAACACCACTACCATGTCGATCTCCTGAGTTCTCACAAACAAAGGAATACAGGAGCCAAGTATCCTGCAACTACGAGGCTGAACCGAGGAATCGCTGGTGATCCGCTGAAGAACTGCTCCTCTGCACTGCTGTCGCTTTGTGAAACCCTTTCTACCTCTGATCGAACGAGAAGGCCTGTACTGGTACTATGACCCCTTGGAATAGTGGGAACAACTATTCTCGGCATCTTCACCATCTCCTGCACGTAAGCCTTCCGAAGTGTCTCTGGGCCATCCAGCAGACTGCCCAGCCTACCCAGGAGTCTTGCTCTGTAACCGCCGTCAGGTTGTGTTGTATTACGAGTCGTTGTCACACGATTCGTGCACTTGGCATTCCCAGGTCTGAAGTGAGCAGTGTACATTGGGTTGAAATACACACGGCCACTCCATCGCCCTGCTGTGGTGACAAACTGTGCGGGTTCACTGCGTTTGGGACGTCCTCAACTCAACTTCTGCTGCTGCGGAATCTACATGACGCTGAGACGTCTCCTGCTCGTATCTGAACCTGCAAGCACCGAAACTGACGTGGAGAAGCCTGGGTCTGCCTGCATCGGGGACCGGTGAGTAGCATCGCTAGGAACTGGTCACCCTCCTGCAGGAGCCCATAGCTTTTCCCCGCTGTGTCTAACAGCACGCCTTTCGATACTCGCACTGTGCTTCTGCCCACAGTGGAGGCTGCGCTTGAGTCGCGGAGCTCTGTTCATCTTCATTTGTTCATCGAACTAAACTGCCTGATTCCCTCAAAGAGACTCCCCTTTTGCCCGTTGGCACCAGCGTGTGCAGGTACTTTTGAGCACAAGGCTCCACTCTTCGAAGGGCTTGGACTTCCTTTTAGTTAGATGCCTCTGAAGGCGGACTGAGTCTAATAATTATTCGCACTGCCTGTTTTCCTCCCCATCTAGGTGGTCTACACATTTTGTGCGTCTAACTCGTTAGACTCGTTTGTATTTGTATATATACTGTATTAGATTTGTATGTGTTGGTTTACTTGAGTTTTATTGTGATTTCTCGCTACGGTCAATGTTACAAAGGCCTTGTAATAAATGTGTATATATTTTTAATATAACCCCTGCTTGGAGTAATTTGTAAGTGTCCTTGCTTTGTGTGCTCATTGCGGGCTTTCAGTCACCCTCACCCCTCTTGAGACCTAGTCTTGACCGCCGCGATCGGTACCCTGACTGGTCTGTCTTGTCCAGAGGTTACCCTGTTCCAAGAAACTAGGCTGGCCTTCTGAACCTCTGCCCCTCCAGGACAGAGTTCAGAAATCCATCTTAACAAATTGGTGTACAGCAGTGGGGTACGACTGAAGGTATCCAGTGTTGCGCACAAGCAAAGGCATTTCAAGTTATTCCTACCAGGACACATAGTGAATTGTCGTAGTATAACTTTTAAAAGGCCATAGTCCTATCTAACAGCATGGAAACAAATACCTTGTTAACTTTAAATGCTTCTAAATCCGAAACATTGAAAAAGATGTGTGCAGAGAGAGGTGTCTCCTCTCAAGGCACCAAAATGGATATGATCCAAAGAATCGTGGCGTGGCAAGAAGCTCAGCTTGATGCTATAACTTGAGGACAGTGCGGAAGGAGGTGGGGCTGCTCTCACTGGTAGAACCGACGGTTCTGCCGCTGCACTGGCCCACCGCGACCACGAGGAAAGGGAGGATGAGATGTCTAATGTTTCCTCTGCCAGTGTCGATGGGGAGACCATGCTTGAATTCAAGAAGCAAGAGCTGCTGTTTAGGCAGAAGATGCTTGATTTCAACATAACCAAACTAAGAATCGAACAGGCAGAAAAACAGAAAGACAGGGATCACCAGTTGGAACTGGCCAAGCTTCAGATTGCAAATGGATCCAAGGGTCCTGGACATTGGTCTGGGGCCTCCTCTCATCCACGGTTTCCAAAAGATCTGCTCAGTGTGTATGAGGAAAAGAATGACATTATGGACTGGCTGAATACGTTTGAGTATGCATGCGAAGTTCAACAAGTTGACAATGCTGATAAGATTGCCTGGTTACTCATCAGACTGTCCCATTTTGGCTGCAGTGCCATTATGGAAATGTCGAAGGGTGAGCGAGCAGATTTCGCAATGTTAAAGCAAACTCTCATTTTAAAGTTTGGAAAGACTCCTGCCCAATATTTAAAACGATTCCGGGAGTATAAGAAAAAAGAAGGTGGTACTTGGGTATCTTATGTAACCGAATCCTTAAAAAACTTGACTGGCTGGGTCGAAGGTTATAAGGTTTCTACCTTTGAAGGCATGATAAGTCTTGTCATGCTGGAACACATTTTTGCATCTTCTTCCCAGCTTGCCATTGCCGCAGATTTATGGGTGTCACATCGAGTGTCCCATAAGGACAAAACTCATCCTGGTAAGCAGGAGGAAGGGGAAAAGTCCAAAGATAAGGAGGGTGGAGAATCTGATAAATCTTCTTCTCAAAAGGGCCACAAAAAGAAAAATAAGGGTAAGACACAAGAGAACTCACAGGGTAGTGGAGGTCAGCCTCCAAAACAGAACTCTGGTTACAGTAAGCCTCCCTATGTAAACAGACACAATGGATCTTGTTTTGCTTGTGGAGCAACTGACCACGTGAAGGGGGATCCCCGGTGTAAGGTTAAACCTTTGGGGGTCCACTCCGCTAATCTGGCCTTCTCCTCCTACGAGGAAGAAGAGATTACAGGAGTATCCTTCTCCTCAGACTCCTTCCCCAGCGGGATAGAAGCTGAGGTAGTTTTAGTTTCCCTGGGTTCCTGGGAGCCTAAAGTCGCAGAGGCTTATGCTAGGATTCCAGATAATACCAAGCACTACTTTAAAGACAGTGTGCTGATCAATGGAGTGGATACTCCAGCTCTTAGGGATAGTGGGTGCAGTCGAACTGTAGTGGATTCTACCTTGGTAGACTCAGAGGAAGTTGCCAGAGCTACTCTGATGCCCACTAAATTGGCTGACTGCCCACCTCGCATGTTTCCAGTAATACCTCTAAATCTTACTTTAAATGGTACATCAGTCAGGATTCCAGTGAGCATTCAGAGAAACATCCCAGGGAAGGTCTTGTTAGGCAACGATCTCAGAGCTTTAGGGCTCATAGGAGACACTGCCGAAAGACCCTGCACACGGTCTCAAACACGGGCAGCATTGGCCAAGGCCAATATGCCGCCCCAGCCGAAGGAGAAACCCAAGGCGAAAGGAGTAAGCAAGTCAAGACGAGGGAAAGCGAGCATTCCCCCGAACTCGCCTACCACTGCGGTGGAGGAAGTTGGTCAATCGCCCGGGCCTGACGAGGAGGTGGCGATGCCTGAAGTATTTGACCCCAACGACCATCCTGAACTAAAATACTTGTTAGTAGAAGGTGGTTCTGACAGGGAAGAATTCAGTATAAAGTCCAACGTGAGTGCCCATCTGTGGAAGGCCTAAGGAGATAGGCCTGCTCCCAGCTTGAGGGTGAACCTCCTGGGACGCATCGGATTTATTGGGAAGGTGGACTCCTGTATAGTGAGCCCACAGAGTCTACAGAAGGAGACCATAGGAGGTTGGTGGTTCCCCTTGCGGTACGACCCTTCCTCCTGCAGCTGGTGCATGAAGTGGCCCTTGCTGGTCACCTTGGTATTAAGAGGACCAAGCAAAGGCTATCCATGCACTTCTAAAGGCCCAAGATGGGGGTGCAAGTAGAAAGTCACTGCAGGAGTTGTGCCTCCTGCCAGTTATCAGGTAAGAGTGGCTCAACAATCCAAGCTCCATTGGTACCACTCCCAGTTGTGGGAATACCATTCGAAAGGGTAGGGATCGACATTGTTGGTCCCCTTGACCCGCAGACATCCTCAGGCAATAGGTTTATCTTGGTGCTAGTCGACTATGCTACCAGATATCCTGAGGCCATCCCATTGAAAACTGTAACTGCCAAGTCATTTGCAAAAGCGTTACTTGGCATCTTTACTAGGGTTGGCTTCTCTAAAGAAGTTGTGTCTGACAGAGGCAGCAACTTTATGTCAAAGTATATGCAGGCTATGTGGAAAGAATCTGGGGTCACCTACAAGTTCTCTTCTGCATACCACCGCCAGACCAATGGTCTGGTGGAACGTTTCAACAGAACGTTAACGAGCATGATTGGGGCTCTAGAAGAACCCCAGAGAAGAAAATGGGATCTTCTTTTACCATGCTTACTGTTTGCCTACCGAGAGGTACTACAGGAGGGTGTTGGGTTCAGCCCCTTCGAACTTCTGTTCGGTCATCCTGTACGGGGGCCCTTAGCCATAGTCAAAGAGGGATGGGAGATGCCCACTCCCCCTGTCACTACCAACGTAGTAGATTATGTGCTGGGGCTCAGAAAACGGATGGTACTTCTGATGGGCTTGGCTAGTGATAAATTGAAGGCAGGACAAGCGCTGGTGAAACATTGGTATGACCAGAAAGCTTCCCTCATCAACTTTACACCTGGTCAGCAAGTCCTGATCATGAATCCCATAAGGCCTAAAGCTTTACAGGACAAATGGTCAGGCCCTTACACAGTGGTGGAGCCCCTGGGTGAGGTTAACTATTTAGTGGACCTTGGAAGGCCTGGACAGGCTCCAAAAGTGTTCCACGTAAATAGGCTGAAGGCTTTCGTCCCAAGAGTCGAAATCGCAGCACTGCTACTGGCTTCAGATGTTGAGGAAGAGGAGTCTGAACCTCTCCCCACCTGTTCCAATGCGGTCCTTCAGATAGCTCCTTTGAGGGTGTCCGAGTGGCCCCTCACCTGACTTCTAATCAGCAGGCGGAGGTGAAAAGTTTGCTTCGGAGGTTTTCCTCCCTGTTTTCACAGTCGCCTGGTTTGACACCGTGGTGCCAACATAACATAGACACAGGAAACAGTGTACCTACCAAAAGTAGGGGATACAGGATGTCAGACAAAGTACGGTCTTACATTAAGACCGAGGTCAACAAGATGTTAGACCTTGGGGTGATTGAGCCCTCTAGTAGTCCTTGGTCCAGCCCTGTGGTTTTGGTTCCAAAGGCAGGCACTTCTGAATTGAGGTTCTGCGTGGATTACAGGGTTCTAAATGCTGTCACCAAGACAGATGCACACCCCTTGCCTCGAACAGATGAGCTGGTGGATACTTTGGGTGCCTCCAAGTACCTCAGCACGTTTGACCTCACTGCTGGCTATTGGCAAATAGCTTTAGCAGAACATGACAAGGAGAAGACAGCGTTTTCTACTACAGACGGCCTTTACCAATTCAGGGTAATGCCATTTGGGTTGAAGAATGCACCTGCCACTTTCCAGAGGCTTGTGAATCATGTGTTGAATGGGTTGGACAAATTCTGTCTTGCATATCTGGATGATATAGCAGTTTTCAGTGCCACCTGGGAAGACCATGTGAAACACCTCGGGATTGTGCTCCAGGCTCTTCAGAAAGCACACTTGACCATAAAGGCTAGTAAATGCCAGATTGGACAAGGCATAGTGGTTTACCTTGGACATGAAGTAAGTGGAGGGAGGATACAGCCTCTTCCCAGAAAGGTACAAGCAGTACAAGACTGGCCTACCCTCACTACACAGACCCAAGTGAGAGCCTTCTTAGGACTCACAGGGTATTACCACAATTTCATGGCAGACTACGGCACCATAGCTGCCCCTCTGACTGCCCTCACTACTCCGAAGAGACCCAAGAAGGTAACTTGGACCGACGAGTGTGAGAAGGCCTTCAATGGCTTAAAAGACTCCTTGTGCCAGGCCCCTGTCCTCAGGGCCCCTGATTATCAAAGACCTTTTATTGTGCAGACGGATAAGAGGGGGCTGGAAACACCACTACCATGTTGATCTCCTGAGTTCTCACAAACAAAGGAATACAGGAGCCAAGTATCCTGCAACTACGAGGCTGAACCGAGGAATCGCTGGTGAACCGCTGAAGAACTGCTCCTCTGCACTGCTGTCGCTTTGTGAAACCCTTTCTACCTCTGATCGAACCAGAAGGCCTGTACTGGTACTTCAACCCCTTGGAATAGTGGAAACAACTATTCTCGGCATCTTCACCATCTCCTGCACGTAAGCCTTCAGAAGTGTCTCTGGGCCATCCAGCAGACTGACCAGCCTACCCAGGAGTCTCTCTCTGTAACTGCCATCAGGTTGTGTTGTATAGTAAGGTGCCTCTGAAGGTGGACTGAGTCTAATTACTATTCGCACTGCCTGTTTTCCTCCCCATCTAGGTGGTCTACACATTTCGTACGTCTAACTCGTTAGACTCGTTTGTATTTGTATATATACTGTATTAGATTTGTATTTGGTGGTTTACTTGAGTTTTATTGTGATTGCTCGCTACGGTCAATGTTACAAAGGCCTTGTAATAAATGTGTGTATATTTTTAATATAACCCCTGCTTGGAGTAATTTGTAAGTGTCCTTGCTTTGTGTGCTCATTGCGGGCTTTCAGTCACCCTCACCCCTCTTGAGACCTAGTCTTGACCGCCGCGTTCGCTACCCTGATTGGTCTGGCTTGTCCAGAGGTTACCCTGTTCCAAGAAACTAGGCTGGCCTTCTGAACCTCTGCCCCTCCAGGACAGAGTTCAGAAATCCATTTTACCACAGCCCATTCAGAGAGGAATAGGGAGACAGCACCTGGAGGACAGTAGATGGTAGCAATGGTCAGGGTGGAGGTGGGAGAGGTGACCAACTTGCTGACCAGGCTTTCAAAAGAGGAGTAGGTCTGGGTAGGTAAGAAGGAGGCAGGCATCCACTCAGGGAAAGTTAAGGCAACCCTCCACGAGTGCAGTGAGGTCGAGGCTTGGAGATGATCTTGAATCCAAGAGGGAGGAGGGAGTCAAAGGCATTGACTTACCTGGAATTGAACCAAGTCTCGGTAAGCGTGAGAATGTTGAGGTCAATGGGAGTCATTATGTCTTTGGCGGTAGCCCATCCGGTAAATACCAGCACAGCTGCCGCTGGAGTCATTAATTTTCCGGTGCATGGGGATGGGCATTTACCGGGACATTACAACCCTGGCAGACCCGGTAATTGCCCATACTCGGGCGCTGGAAAATATGACTCCCCATTCCCATTTGAGTCCCATTGGACTCAATGGGAATGGCGAGGATGGCTACACCGGCATCATTCATGAATGCTGCTGGTGCATCCATCAAGGTCTGAAAGCGGGTGCCGTTCCACCTGCCAGGTCAGACCTAGCGGGCTGAAAGGCACCCGCTCGCAGAACTCGTAGTTCGCCGCTGCAGAAACAACAGTACCAGCAAGCTTACTGGTACTGTTGTTTCCGGACCGGTAAACTTATAATGGGGCCCAATGTCTTCAAGGAGGAGACAGATTTTAGAGAAGTGTTAGTTGGCTGAGCGGGCATTAAGAGTCACCAGGTGGAGGTGATCAGTGATTTTAAAGGTTTTCTGAGGTGGGGTAGAGTGGCGTGGTACACCATTCTGAGGAGGGGGAAAGAGATTTGAAGGGGGAGATGCAGGCGAGGGAAAGAAGTTAATGAGAGAAGCCAGGATGCGGTCAGAGTAGGAGGTTGGGTTGTGGGTCATGAACCAGGATGTTGCCGGTGTGATTGATATTAAGGAAGCAAAGAGAGGATGGGAAGCCCACCAAGAGGACTTCCCACTTCATGCCACCATTAATGAAGGAGTTTGTGGAAAGAGAGAGAGTCGAGATGAGATGGGGAGTCCAGCTATCAGGAGAACGGACAGAGAAAGTTATACCAGTGGAAACCTCTCTAGAGGAAGCACTGACATAGGTGTCTGCAATGGGAAGTCTCAGGTGTGCACTCAGGATATCTTTTTTGTGCATTTTCTTGCCAGACTTTGAGAGGGACGGGGATAGGAGATAGTGTAGCAGTAAGAGAATATAGGAGATGAGAGCCATAGGAAAGCAGAGGTTTAAGTCAAGGAGTGAGAACATCCTGCACAGTTCTGGCTAGTTCACTAGGAGGCCTAGTAGGTTGCGTGAGAGAGAATGAGATGGAACACAGTGAGACAGAAGCACCCACATTCGAAGTTAAGCAGCACCATCCCCAAAAAAATGATTTTAAATGCAGCAAACACTGAATGCAGATTGTGCACAGGGAAACAGAAGCACTGATATACATGTATGAACGAAGTAAATGTAGTAAAAATGAATGTGGTAGTTAAAATAATGTATTCAGAGTACAGCACTGGCAATGCCTCAGGAGAGTTTGAAATGGTAGAACAGCCAAACTCACAATCATTACTGCAGGGATTGTAGAAGGCCTTTGATCCAGAGACAGAGGAGCAGTCCAGGAATATGTCCGGGGGATGCTGCATAGTTAGATTAGAGTTTTCTTTGGCTCTCCAGGCACTCTGTGGCCCTGACAGTCACAGAAAGATCCTTAGAAAGTAGGTCTTTGAAACAGGGGCCAGCTATTCACCTTCTGGCTCCTGATTGGCTAGAAATGAAGAAGGCAGGCCAGTCAGAGTGAGGTTGGGCCAGGTAGCTGAGCACTCAGTGCTTGGAATAATGAAGCAGCCATTTTAAAGGTGCAAAGTAGACAAAGGCACTGCATGTCCCACTGGCCAAAAACACAGCCACAGCATTAAGATAAGATGAATTTGTTGGACCTCTGGGAGTGCAGTCCATTCCAAAGTCCTCCAACTCTGTGGTGAGGATAGAGTGTTTCCATGGAGGACAGAGTGTTTCCATGGAAAAGGCAAGCTCTGTCCCCTGTGGGGGAACAGGGGACATTGATGTGCCTTCCTGTTGGACCAAGGACTGCACTTTTGCCAATTGCACTAGAACCAGGCTCCTCATTGGAGGTGAAAGACCGCTGTAGCTATTATCTAGGCTCACTGGACTGGAAAACCAACTCACCTTTTCCCAGAGCCTCTGGATTAGGATTCACAATGCCCGGAGAAGCCCAACACAACTGGACTACTCTTTTCTATGACTCAAGCCATCCTTAAATGTAATTCGACCACATTCAAAGACCTCAAACAACACAGACCTTGCAGTGGTCCTTTTGACACTCTTGAAGAACCCCAAACTTTTGATTGCATCCATTGAACCAGTTTTCTACATTAATCTCTGTTTTGACTCAAACAGAAGCTCACTGCTGTGGAAGTCTTTGAACCATTGTGTCTTCGAACAGCACCACAAACCACCAGGATCTTAATACTGATTCAAACCAGCCCTCAACTCAAACAACAGTAAACATAATTGCTGACTCTCTTCAGTGATACCCATTGTCTTGTACCAGCTCAACAGCGGAATGCAATCTGATTAATTCTTTAAAACACACTGTTGCAATGCAGCATCGTACTGCATCAAGTGTCATTTCAAATCCAACTCAATGCCACGTCCCCGCATGGAATAACGTGACTCATCTTTCTTGTACCTGGTTCAAACCGAAAGAGCACAACCAAGAATATTAGTTCAGCATTGTCTGTTAGTCAGAATCATATGCAGTACCCTTTGGGAACACCATACACAATTAAGACTACAAGTGTAAGTACAATGTCACCGTTGGTACAAGCCTGCACTACACAGTAAAGTGGTAGTGATGGCAGAGCAACCAGACATCTCAAGAGTAAAGTGAGCAGTACAAGACGTTACACAAAGGACAACAATTACTATGGTTCAAACAAATATGGATTCAACGTTTCTAAGTAAAAGACTATACATTTATTTACACCATCACTTATAAAACAGTTCACTATCATAAAGCAGCAGAAAATCACAGTCTTGATATACTACAATAACACCCAATCAATTCTGGACAAGTTAAGCTCAAAATGAAGTGTAAGCAAAATGGCACTCCAGCAATTTAAAAGGGAGAAAAGACAAGGTTTTCAAAAATCAATAGCACCAACAAGTTATAGGCAGTGCAATCTAGAAAAGGCCACTACAACTAGGATTCAAGTCAATAGGTCTGGGCCAATGTTAATGGTTCAGAGTCTTTGCAGAGGATCACACAGTTCAGAACAGTTTGCGGTTAAGTCTTTGCCAAGAGTTCAAAACGAAGTTGGTCAGAGGAAAAGTTATTTAAAGGTGAAGAGAAGGACAAGTCTTCGGAGAGGCAAAAGATTTCAAGCACTTTCACCGCAGTCGGACGGAAAGAACGACCGAGTTTGCACAGTACCTTAAAAGAAGAAGAATGCTGTAGCTGAGGCAGTTGTTCCTGGCAGTTCCTACAGGCTCCCGGTTCCTGAAGCTTCAGGCATGGTGACAAGAAGGAGGGCAGCTGGAGGGTCCTGACTGTCCAGGGAAGAAGCCAGCAGCGGAACAAAACGATGAATAAAAGGTGCGCTCCTTAAAACCCAAACTGGTTCTCTTCCCTCTGGCTATCCAATCTACTGCAGCGATGCACAGCAGATTCAACCAGGGTGAGGACCGGCTGTCTGGTGTTTGACGAGCTGGTTGTTCCCACCAAGCTTAAGGGAAGAAGATTCCTTGCAGATCTCCTCTGTCGTCGACGTTTCAGGCGATTCGGACCTGCAGCAGGGCTTCACCAGCTGTCCAGTAGTTGCAGCAGTCGTCTTCCTTCAGCTCCTCATTGGTTCTCTTGTTCCAGTGGCGACACTGCCTCCAGTCCCAGAGACTGCCTTTTTATGCACAAAATCCCCCATTCACACAGCCTGGCTGTCCATCACAGAGCAGGGTGGCTGTCCTTGCAGGTCAGCCACCTAGCCAATCAAACAAGAGTGCGACTCAAAACCCTCCCTCACATCCTGGCCACACAGACACTCAGGCTGCTACGGAGGGCTTCTGTGCAGAAGCTCGCCAAAGGACGGCGAAGAAAGGAACCAAACCTGGTTTGGCGCGCAGAGTAAACACTAGAAAAACCTTTACAAAAAAGATATGGCAAAATAACTCGACCCGAACCAAGTTAAATTAAACGTGGATTACCGGGTTTGAGTTTGAGGCTCCCACCATAGCCTCTAACGGTACCAAGGGTATTTTCATAGTCCGCGGTGGAATAAAAATGGCAGATACCACTGCCACCAGCCAAATCTTAGAGAAAGTGGAACATAACAATGTTCAAAGAGAAGCAGACAAAGGGGGACCCCTCCAGTACTCTATTGGAAGATAGGGTGCACTGGGTATGTACATTTAAAAAGACTAGTAAAGTGAATGGTAACTTTGCATGTTCTGGGAGACAGTGGTCAGTCCCAGAAAATGGAGTTTAAAGTGGGAAGTCTGAAAAGACAACCCTGTGTCACTGCACTAAAGGTGCTGGGTGACACACAGTAAAAAGATGAAGCCTATGTGGTGGGTGAGACGCCATAGTCCATGAGCAAAACATGTACAACACACAGCAAAACACATGTAAGAGTGGGAGAAAAGGCTCACACTCTTACCACATAAAATAATGAAACCCTAGAAATCCAGCAAAGCCGCTGAGGGACTCAAATGTTAAGCAAAATTACCCATTCTGGAGAATTCTCTCTAACATTGTCGAACAACCAAGAACTGAATAAGGTAATTTTTTGACTGTCCCCAGCCCCCTATTCCACTTTTGGGAGCACAGTGGCTAATAAGTCCTCTTTTTCCACCTTTTTCAGAATCATACCCTTTGCAACGTTTCTTGCCTCTTCCACCCTGCTACAGAGCCCAAAGTATTATTATATCTTTGTTCTGCTTTTTTGTGTTCTATTACCAGGGGTGGATTTTCTTTGTTAGTGTTTCTAGATAATCGTTTATTGTTTTTTACATTTTTTATTAGAGATGTATGTATTCATAGAACCTTGATTGGACATTCTTATATTTTGGCGTCCATTTTGTTGTCTGTTTGCGTTTGTTGCTGCTGTCACATTTACAACCCTTTGTATATAATATGTTTAAATAGGTATAAAGAATCCCTATTAACATGAAAACATCCTACTCCACCAACGGGGATATAGATATATGTAATACAATAAAGAGCAAGATGATACGTGTTGTTTACTTGCCTCCAACCCCCTCACACAAAAACTCTATAAGGTTTTCCAGCATCACTAGTCCTGAAAAAATGGACTGTCTGCTATAACTGATTTACACAAATGTATAACAAGTTTATTATTCAAATAATTTAAACTGAATTTAAACAAAAAACACTTCTCAAATTTGTCCTACAAAATCAAAAATATTGTGATGAAAACTTGGAAGAAAATATATCGTGGTAAAGAAGTGTTGCCTCCCAGGTCAGTTAGGAATCCTGTCTAGCATGAGCACAGGCCTCAGCAGCAGCTGCCTGCTCTCTGGCCAATCAGGCATATTCCTAATCCTAAGCATAGTCTTCTGATGATGCAGAAGCGAACTGCTCCATGCCAAGCCAGACATCTCCTAAAGACTCTTGCCTAGCTGCCTACATCTTGCCCTGCAGTTTTTCCTTGAGCCAGTTGGCTGCCTCCAACACTTCCATGACTTTATCCAGGGACAAGTCACCATCTGCTAGATTTGTGTACCAAAGAGGAACATGCATCCATCATTTTCCTTGCATTCTCCTCATCCTATTTCTGGGCAGCCTCCATTTCTGGAGGACTGGAGGCATTGGTGAGGAATGGAGTAGGACAGTTGAAGTCTGGTGGCGGACAAATCCCAGGGTCCCTGGAGGAGGTGCTGCACACTTCTCCATGACTTGTGAAGAGATAGTTCCAGGGGAGGGGTGGGGTCTTGTGGGAATTTCCTGTGTGTAATGTTCTGACATGTCCTCTATGGTTTTTAATGTGAATATCATGGCTGTGCGTGTCATCGTGCACCCGTACTTGTCCATGTAGAGGTGAATCATAACCCCACCTAGAGTGGCATGGAGACTGAAGTCTTTAGTGTGAAAAGGAAAAGGGCCCAGTAAAAGTGGCAAAGGCGAATGGAGAAGGAGTTGGGGAGAAATAATGATGACATTTTACAGACTTGAAGCCCATTTGTATTCAAATAGGTACAAAAATTCCTATTTACACATACCACATCTTACTCCACCAAAAGGAATAGTGACATATATCATAAAAGAAGAATAAGATGGTAAACTTTCTCTACTTGCACCCCTCTCTCTCTCCCATCAATTAGAAACCTCTGAAAGATTACCCAGCCACTAGTCACCTGGGGACTGGATCCGGTTGCCTTAACAAGGGGTTTCCTCACCTGTGTGAAGGTAATTTCCATCTGTCATATTTTGAACATTTTTTGACTATTGTTCTGTAGTGACCTGGGGCTGTGATAGTATGGATGGCTCATTGGCAGTTTGATGTGTCCTTCCTAGGTGTGACGATATCTTGGCGGATTGGGACTCCTGTTGAAGAGTTTTGGTTTTTCAATGAAGAAAAATTAGCTTATCGGTCATTTACAGACATGCTTTGAAGGTTCACCATATTAAGGTAAATCATAGTGGTTTAATTTGATTTTTAGACCCTTTTTTGGATTTGCTCTCTTTTTTGAGCCAATTCCACTTTTACATTTGGTAACACCCCCTCCCCTGTGGGTCTCACTAGTTTCCTCTGTTTCTTTTCCCTGCAGGCTGTTTGCCTGAAACTACCCATTCAACACGGTGTTGAGAAGAATAGTGGATGTTTTAAAGTTTCCCCTGAAAAATGTTCGCCCAAAAGGGGCTTTGAAGAACAGAAACATGTTGGGATTATATGTTGTTTTATTGACACATTTAGGTTTTTTCTGTGTATTGTGACATGTGATTTTGTTTGTGTCTTGGGTACGAGTTTAATTTGAACCTTAGCTTTTTAGATTTTACAGGTTTTAGTGGTAGTATTTACACTGTGTTAGGTGAGGGTAGTATTTTATGTTTTAATTTAAATATTTTGAATAAAACAAGAAAATGTTTTTTTGAAAATTTAATGTTGCACGCAGTCTATGTTGTCAAGACTTGTAGAGCCTGGGTAATCTTTCAGAGGTTTCTAATTGATGGGAGAGAGAGAGGGGTGCAAGTAGAGAAAGTTTACCATCTTATCCTTCTTTTATGATACAGACTTGAAGCCCAACATGCTGGCCAAATAAAATACAATGGTGAGGATGAATATATGGTTCTCAGTGTTTCCAACAGAAGGGACAAGAACTTCCCTTATTGCCTGGAAGTATTATCATGCAGCCCTTGCTGTGTGATGGTGGCATTACATCAAGTTATGTTGTGGGTGTGTGATGGCCTTAGAGGGGTGCTCGTGCATTCCTAAGAATTTTGTGGAGACTGCTGAAAAGATGATGTTGGTTCCCCTCTTGATGATGGCCAGAATGTATTCTGGGAACCTTGCAGCTGCTGACCAAGTGTCAGAACCATGTCTTGACTGTGCACAGAATGAGTGCTGGGGACATCAAGGCAGATTCATACAATTATGATCGCCCCACCCTGAGAAATACCAGATTGGGCATTGGTGGGGAAGAGGAAATTAGAGTTGACAGTGTAGTTATTGATTTAGAATGCAAGCTGTTGTAATGGAATAGGAGGCCATGGAAATGAAAGTAATGTTGTGAAAAGAAACCTGGCAGGGTACCTTGTTCACAGGAGACACTTATATTATTCAACACTTTACAAGGACTAAATAGGAACTGTATCCAGAGGAAGTGATGGCGCAGGATTTGACCCTACCGGCACTGGCTGAGTGTATTTCTTCCAGGCAGGTATCAACACAAATTGACATGTTGGGCCATTGGACCAACAGTGATAGTAAAGACCTTTTCTGATCACACATTGTCAACTTTTTTGTATTGTACTTATTTGTGACATGATTTGTTTGAGGCTCTTACATGTGCTTGTTCTAACACTGACTCAAGATAACCAAGCAATGAAGATTTTGATTTGATCAACACGATTCCATTTGGAATTTTTCAACGTCAGAACAGATCATCCGGGATCTTAAAAAACAAATCACGTCATGAATTATTACAATACAATAAAGTTGACAAAGGTAAAACTGAACACTTTCTTTATTTTTAGCTGTGGCCCAGTGGCCAGTAAGGTTATCAAATGAATGAATTCACATTGGCCAACACTATTCAATTAATCTAATGTCCAGAATGTAGGCACGACATTCCAGAAAATTGCATAGAGAAGACAAAGGAACTTACGTAATTTTCTCATCAGAGCAGTTATTTTACAATTTAAAGACAGACAAAAATACCTAAAGAGACCTAAATATGAAACATACCCGTTTTTCACACACAATACATTGCAATAGTGTAAAACCAGGAGATGCTTACATAATTAACAGGACACAAAATCACATCAAAGCAGTATGCAACATGTATTACCAAATACACTGTTTATTGTCAAAAATGTCCATGCTGAAAAATGTATGTGCAGGTAACCATTAGACCAAACAACGAACACATTGGTGAATACGATAGAGATATACAAAACAGGAATTCAAAATCACCTGTGGCTAAACATTTTATGCAATATAATCACCAAGTGTCGCAACTTAAATTTCAGATGTTCTAAATTATATCCAACATCATATCCAAACATCAAATGGTTGTAACAGATAAAAGTACTTATGCAAAAAGTAGCTTTTTGGATCCTTAGGTTTCAGAGCATCTTTTCAGCCAGTATGGATGAGGATTGGGATCTCTGTTGCTTTTTATAGTGGTCTGACCAACTCTTGATCGTGTTTTTATACTTTGAGAAATTGCAGGCAGCATTTATCATAAAAAATATTCACCATTATTAAGGAAAAATGTACTGCGATCACATTAGTACTCGGTGGTGGCCGCTTTAATAGGGTCGGGGGTGCATCACCCCCCCACCCAGGGACTCCATGACACTCAGCCTCCAGGAGTGTGCAGACTCTGAAGAATACAGACCAGTGTTCACAAGTCCTGCTCTGCAGTCTGCAATCTCCATCATTTTTGCACAACACGTGACGGCAAATCAAATAAATATATATATATGCAGCTGTTTATGTGGTGCCGTTTTCATGGCTACATGGCCTGCCACCCTGACACAGAGGGGTGCATCACATTTTCCGCAGCTTTTACTACTGTAAAATGCGTGGAGCTTGTAGCTTCACACACTCTATGAAACCCATTTGAATCTAAGATGCAGGCGGGGCGCTAGAGGGGTGGCCCCGCCGGTAGTAATCTGTGCACAAACATTGCACCAGTGTCAGATCTGACCCAGACCTTACCTTACTTAAATTTGGGCATAGCAACCCAGAATTTACTGGAGTGTCATTGGCTGTTGGCCAGCCAATTACATTCATGAGTGTGGGTGGTGGGGTGATGGGCAAACGCAGCGTGTATCCAGTGCCACCATCTCACTTTGTGCTGAGTTGTTGACTGGAGAAGACTTTGAAAGATTAGAGCTGCCCAGAGAGCAGCAGAGGGCAAAGTCACCTTTGTACCTCCGGTAAGTGTGTGTGAAGATTGAGAAGACAAAGAGGATAGAAGGACTTAACTTTCTGCCAACCCGGCATTCATTCCCAGGACAGTGCTCCCTGGACCATCCAAGCCCTACTCTGTGAATGCAGGGCCTAGTTGTCCATGTGTTTTATCGGCGCAGTCTAGGCCCGCTAGGCCCTGGCTGCATCAATGCTCGGCTCAAAGACACATCATGGCTAATTTCATCCCAAGGATAATAGATGTGGTGTTCCGCTCTTGGGGCACCCGAGCGGATCACACCAGATACTGGGACCACCCAGAGGGACACACAGGCTGTGATTACGCAGCGGTTGCTTGGCAGGGGTCACCCTGCTGAGGTCGGGGTCACACGACCTGAAACCAATGGTGGGGCAGCCAGCAAACATTAGCCTCGGCCTTGTGATCACAAAGTCCGGGGCTCGATACAGGCCATGGTCACATGGCAAGAACACCACAGAAGAATACACAGACAGAGTTGCCGATTACTGGGTCTTGCTGCAGCACCTGCACATGCATGCAGAGCCCCCTTTTATTGGTTTGAGTGATGAAGAAGTCATGACTTGCATTCTTAAAGGGGCAACACGCCACAGTTAAAGGGGCGATACACCACACTCATCCTTTATTATAACAAAAACAAAACAAAACAGCAACAATGGCCCCACATCCAAGCCCACAAGTTTGGTGCATTCCAGTGCACACACCAGTACTATAACACATGTATTCAACCACAGCAAACTTTGGTGCTTTCCAGTCCGAGCACCCACTTGAGACCCAGCGGCCCTATTTTCCTGGATCAAAGTGTCTTCCCTGGGGAGTCATGCTCTGGTCGCCCTGACTTCTCCGGAGAAGCCCCTAGGCCACTTGCATTACTGCAGGACAAGAAAAATGCATCGTCTTCGTCATCATACGCGTAGTCAAACTGCATTCTCTGTTGCTCGACAACCTGGACCGCAGCATTTTTTGGACGGTTTCATGCATGCAGCTTTTCTCATTTCCTCCCTTGATGCTCACCCTGCTGCACACCCCAATGGGCTGGTCGGTGATGGAGCTGGGCAGACCCTTGCAAAATGAACTTCTTTGCAGAACCTCCATCATGTATGTCCTTTGGCTGGGTACTCATGTATGTGCGACAGGCCCCACCCACACTGAGGGCATAATGTTGTGCCTATCTCCTTTCATGACCACTCCCCTTTTCTTGCTGGCTTACTTCCTTGCCATTTGCCCATGACACACACATCCTCCAATTTCACCCGCTGAATGGGGGTTTCCAGCTTGACCTGCTGCCTGGAGATGTCCATGGCCAAGGAACGCACCTCCGCCAGCTCCTGGGCGCGGCCCAGTTCTAGGATTTGGACCAAACTCAGCCTTGGATCCCTGATGACCTGCTTCTGCAGCTTGGTAGAGCTACATACATAAATTATCTGGGCCCTGACCTCATCATCCTCAAAGTTGCCCAGAGCACAGTTTAGCGCGATATCCCAAAGCTTGCCATGAAACACGTCCAAGCTCTCCCCTTTCTCTTGTCTCGTGCATCTCATCCTGAACCGTTCATAGGGCCTCATTACACGGTAGGCGGAGGACCAAGGTGCTATTAGCACCTTGGTCCATGCCGGTAAAATACCGGCACCGCCTTGGTGGAAAGTGGAATTACCGCCCTGTTCCAAGGTTGGCGGGGCAGTAATTCCCCCTTCCCCCATTGCCCTTCCCCATTTCCATTTTTGCCCCATAGGGCTCTATGGGAATGGGGAAGGCGCTAATTACAGTGCCGCATATAGCAGTACGTTAGTTAGCACCCTGGTCCCTTTGCGGGTTGGTTTTTAACGCCTGCTAAACAGCAGGCGTTAAAGTACCTACCCGCAAAGGGACCTCATAGTAAGGCGGTAAGGGTTTACCGGTACCGGTGCCCTTACCGGTACTGGTAAACCCTTACCGTCATCAGTGTAATGAGGCCTATAGTCATGATTCATCATCTGCATAAAGTATTCATTCAGCGCGGCAATGGGTGTGGCATATTTTTGGCCTCTAGGACGCTAAGTCTTAAACAGTTTCTGGGCAGCTGGACCTGTTGAGTATAGCAGCGTTGGACGTTTAGCCCTTTCTTTGATCTCCATTGCCTCAAAATACAGCTTGAGGTTCTCCACCCATTCCATCCAGCGAGGTCCCAGACTGGCAGGTGCTCCTACCACATCAAAAGCGTACAATGGCGCAAGCAGTCCATTCTGCAAATATGCCCCTTGGGCATCATTCTCCTCATCCCCCAACACGGGCACCTGACGTTGCACAGTTCCTTGTCACAAGGGCGCACAAGCACTCCGTGGAGAGCCGCTACCCTTCTGGGTTCCTGGGTTTCCCCACCAGTGACCACTTCTGCAGAATGTCCCTGAAACGCCATACTGCCCAAATCCAGTGCCACAGTGGGTGAGGTCTTCTCCCCTTCAGGGTTGTTCCCCCGCAGACCACAGAGGAACACTCCACTGGGGGAGGTTGAGGAGCTGTAAGGGGTTCTTCTTGCACTCCTGCTTGTGTACAGAAGATGAGGGATGCAGGCCCTGACAGTTCTCCTGCTCCATATACAGCAAATGAGAGATGCAAGCCCTCAGTTTTCTTTTTTCCTTCTCTGCCGGTTGAACAGAAAATGAGGGCTGCAGGCCCTCACGAGTTTTCGCTCTCATTCCGGGGACTGCTGGCAGCACATACCAAAGCTCCAGCATGGAGCGCATACCTCTTGGGGGATGGGTGAGAACATATGCAACCACCAGTCGTGCTGCAGTTCTCCTCCTTTATTCACTGCCGGTGGGCCCAGTAGTTCCCAGAACCCACCTCTTCTCTGTTTGTGGCCCACGCCGCCTCTCCTCACATGCGGCTGATGCGCTTCTCTTCCTCGCCTCCTCCACGGGCACTGAGCAGCCCTCCGGCTGCGAGCTTCCCAACAGGCACAGGGGCCCAGACCTCCTCGTCGCCAGTGTGGTGTCCCACACTCGGGGCACAGGAGCGGGACACACCATATACTGGGATCACCCAGAGGGAAGGACAGGCTGTGATCACGCAGCGAGTTGCCCGGCAGAGATCACCCTGCTGAGGTCAGGATCTCCAACCTGACACATAAGCTGGAGGCACCCAGGAATATTAGCCTCCGCCCTGTGATCAAACAGGCCGAGCCTCGACACAGGCCGTGGACACACGGCAAGCACTCCACAAAAGAATACACAGACACAGAGTTGCTGCTTGCTGTGTCTCTGCTGCAGTACCAACACGTGCATGCAGAGCCCCCTTTTATTGGCTCAAATCCTGACAAAGTCATGACTTGCAATTTTAAATGGTCAACACGCCACAGTTAAAGGGGCGACACACCAAAATAGAGTGTTTGTATTAGCCTTGAGATGACATTTATTTTGGGTCATGTCATTGTTTGTAAGAAGCGACATGCCTCTGGCAGAGAGGATTGCATAAAAAGCATGTTAAACATGCTCTCTCTGGAAGAGGCTTGTCCCTTTGCACTCCTGGAACGGGCTCTTTTCCAGCAGGCCTGAAATATAGGCCAGGATTGAGGTGGTCTCTGGGGTACTGTAGTGTGAGAAGCTTTCACCAGGGAGTTCTCCTCCCCCTGAAGGAAGTGAGATCCGCCCCCAAACTGAAGCACCCACCCCTAACAGTGAGGCGGATTGATGGACATCCAAACCGCAAAGGCCGTTTAATCTCTATTTTGAATTCCACATTTGATTGTATTCCCAATCCACAGAATTAGTTTTTCTATTATTTAAAAATAAATAAATGACACAGCCCCTCTATTTGAGTGTAAGATGATGTCCTGATTTCCTATGAGAGGAAATCAAGACATCGTCGTTATGCAGATCAACGAGATGCTGTCTGCGTTATTGGTGCCACATTCATTCATTCATTCATGCTCAATGCCACTCATCCTGGAAACTAGATATGCATATGTTGAGGTGGTGGGGGATGTTAGTGAGACTGTGAGTGGCAGATTTCATTGCCCAGAAAGCCTCATGTAGGTGGCATGTGTAAATTTGATGGTAAATTTGCCAGTCATCCTGCCTGCGAGCATGCATGGAGGTCGTAGTGGGCGGGGTTTCTCTCGTTGTCGTTTAGTGTCCCAGACCTAGGACATATTTAACGGGCATCTAAGTTGGGAGGCTTTGTTTATTATGGTGCTGTATGGCTTCTGTGCGCTGCAAAGTGCTCTTTTAGCTTGGCTTCTGTTTCATGCCCCTTCCATGGCAGGTCCTACTGGCCTGCATAGCGCACCGCTCCAAATGTAGACTGCCTCATAGTTCTGCATTTGGTGCTTTTCTGGTTTGGATCTTGGACTATCCAAGCACCCTTATGTCACTAATGTTGCTGCGTGTGAATCTTAGAGAATTGTGGCCTTTCCTCATTCTAAGTTATTTATGCACTCCAAAGTGCATTCGAAAGTGCTGTTTGGCTGAGTTTGGTCGTGTCGTGCTGATTGCTGCTACCTACATTCTTGAAAACACTCTTACTGTTGGGAAACACTCAGAGGGGTCGGTCATAATTTTGAAAAAAAAATGTCGAAAGACAAAAATGTCGAAAAAATAATATCGAAAAAAAAAGTAAAATTCTTTTTTTTTTAAATTATATATTTATTTTGGGGTCTGGGAATAAAATAAAAATGGGTAAAACAAAAAAAAAATTAAAAAGGGGGGTTGAGGGGAGCCCCCCATTTCGAATAAATAACTTAATAAAAAAAAAATTGGACTTTTATTTTTGATATTATTTTTTTTAAAAAAATGACTTTCGACATTTTGGAATTCGAAAAAATGACTATAAACCAACCCTCAGACTCCGCCCACTTTACCCACACACACCTAAAAAACACAGGCACTCACGCATTCACGCACACGCATTCTCAAAGTGCATTCCAAAGTGCTGTTTGTCTGAGTTTGGCCGTGTCATGCTGTTTGCTGCTACCTACATACTTAGAAATACTCTTGCTGGTATGCACCTTCATTTGGACTGATGTGGACTGCCACCAACTTTAATACATCCATTGACAAAGACGTTCACTTATTATTAACTAATTACTGATATATGTTCGTTTTCTTTACTTTTCAGTTGAGAAACCCTCAGACTCTGCCCACTTTACCCACAAACAACCTATAAGCAGAGGCATGCCCATTCAAAAAGTGCATCCAAAGTGCTGTTTGGCTGTTTGCTGGTGAGTTGGAGTTGGAGTTTGTACGAAATATTGTTAATCTGTGCATGTCTGCTCTTATGTGTTAACTTCGACAGCATTCATTTTAAAAAATCTGTCTCTCCTAGAAGAAGAAAGGACACAAATGACAACCAACATTGTAATGCCTTCCTGATAAACCAGGGATGAATATAGATCGCCAGTTAAAGGCAGGGTTCTCTCAGGAATTTTGTTGGGCCAATTCCTTTTTTTCAACCAAATTTGTATTTGCATATGAATATTCACAAGTGCAATCATACACAGTTTTCTCCAAATGATCTTCCCAACATCCAATTTACCCAACAATAGAGATAGCAAACACCCCTATGTCCTCCCCTCCTCGGGTCAGTACTCTTCCTCCGGTAACATTCCAAGTGTCCTCAGTCTCTTCTAGATGTATAAGTGAGTATTATCCTTGAGTGCATAGGTAAGAAAGAGCGACCAAACTTTGGCAAACCTCCCCATTGCCCCCGTACTACTTCCGTCAGTATTTCCACATTGGCAGTCCCTTTTTGCGGAATACCATTGTATAATGGACGACGGGTCCCTCTGATTTCACTGTTTCACTATGCAGCATCTAGCACTCAGTAATAGTTTGGCCCAAAGTGTTCCTGTTCAACCTCCCATCTGAGGATCCCCGCTCGCTGGTATGTTCAAGAGTGCCATGGCCCCATCTATTTCGATATCGAATCCCAGTATCCCACCCACCTTCGACTTCACCTTCTGCCAAAAGTGTTTGAGCTGCAGGCACCCCCACCAAATATGCTCTGTTGTCCTGTCCCCCCCATGATCCCCACAGCACAGCGGTGAGTGCGAGTTATACATCCTATGAAGTTTCTCTGGAGCATAGTGTCATCTGTGTAGCAATGAAGATTACCCCTACTAACTGTGCAGGGAGTATTAATTCTATTAAAGACTAGGAGGTGAACATTATGCTTCAACTTCTTTTATTACTACTCCTCAGAAGCTTCAACAAACCAATAACAAAATACTGTAAAATGTCCAAAGTGACTTTTCTTTTCTCAGAACTACAATCCCCATAGTCTCTGTAGTCCATCTCCATCCATGCTCAGCTATGACCACATCCTGTCCCTGAGCTCCTCCTCTCTTTTACATGCTCTAAACTGTCACTGGCAAATTCCACACTATGTCCTGCCAACATAGCGAAGACTTTAACCACTTTAAACTGGAGCGTTGATCCTCTTCGACTTCAAATGACTACTGCTGCTAGTCTGATATCTCAATTGTTCTTCTGCTCTTCCCCTAAGGATGATACAAAGCAAAAGAATCAGGGTGGCGTCCATGTATTGCAACCAACCTATGCAGTATTATCATTAACAATATGACCACCTTATGCAATAATATTCTCGATATGCAATAATGCCCTTAATCAATACATGAATGGGTGGAAAATAATGCTCACCTCCTAGTCTTTAATAGAATGAATACTCCCTGCGCAGTTAGCAGGGGTAATCTTCATTCCATGGCAAGACTGGAGATGAGCGTTATGCTTGTTCAAAGCTTCCCAACACAGCAACTGCTAGACCCTCAGTTGGCTTAAAGTAAAACTCCTTAAAGGTATGATCATTAGCCAAATCTGCTGCAAGCATAATTTCTCTCAATGACACTCCTGCCGTAAACGCCTTAGAAGCCATCGCTCCCTGCACTGAATGTGCTCTGTATCTTCCCAAATCAATATTCTCTGCTTGCATAATTTCTTTTACCCATCTAGCCATGGTGGCTGTAGATAGGGCCTGAAAAGGCTTCCTTCGAGCTATGAGCAACTGTGTGGTACTGGCTGCCCTCTACTCAGTTGTCCTGAGCTCGTATTCTTTGATGCAGTTCGCTACACACCACTTATTCCTGCTCGGAAAATATGGGTAGTGTACTGAAGAGGTCCCTGTCTTATTCCTTCTGACTATCGAGAAGGTGACTCCTTCCGGACCAAAGGATCTCCTATTTATCTCTAGTGGTTTGGTGTCTTATACGCGCTTACAAGACACTAGACATAAAAGCATCACCAGCTTACCTGTCAGCTGCTTAAGGGATAAATATCTGTTTGACGGCCAGTCTTCTAAAAGCCGAAGGACTGCCGTCACGTCCCACACTGTATTATATCGAGGCTCTGGAGGGACCTTAAATCTGACACCCCATATAAGCCTCACTACTGCTGGATATTCGCCAGCTGGTACGCCTTTGATCAGCAAATGACCCGCTGAGATCGCTGATCTGTACACACCTATCATGCAGAATGCTCTCACGTCCTGCAATAATTGCGCTAGGAAGTTCAGGATCACTACTACAGGGGCTGAAAGGGCTGAAATGGGATGAACACCTCTCCCTTTGCACCAGATAATTCACTTGGCCCAAGCCGCGTCGTAGCTCCTCCTAGTGGAAAGAGTCTAGGATTCTGCGATAAGCTCTGCTGCTTGCGTAGAAATGCCTGGCAGTGCCCAGCCTCTCATGATATCCTGCACTCGATGAGCGGGAGTGTCCCTCTCACTCTCAGAGGATGATACAACCCAACTTGGTCTGTGAGCAGTAGGTCTACTTCTGGCAGAACTCTCGGCAGGTCCACCGCTAGTTTTATTAAAGTCAGGAACCACACTTGTGACTTCCACAGTGGTGCTATTAACAGCAGTTCTGCTCTCTCCCTCTGACACTTCGCTGGAACTCTGTTCAGCATCATGAAGGAGGGAAAGTGTAGTGCGGCCCGCATGTCCATTCCTGTAGGAAGGCGTCCATTTCTTGTGCTCTTGGATCTAGCACCCAGCTGAAGTAGTCGGCTGTTTGTGTGTTGCGACGAGACGCAAAGAGGTCTATGTGTAATGGGCTCCACCTCTGATACCGCGTCTGAAACACTGTCGGATCCAGCTTCCAATCGCTCAAGTCCGTGAGGTAGCGCAAATTCCAGTCCGCTACTATGTTTATCACTCGGGACAGATACTCTGCCGTCACTGATGTCTGACTGGAGGCAAAAATGCCAAAAATCTTTTGCCAGCTCGGCTAGCATTCTGGATTTTGTGCCGCCCAGGTGATTTATGTAACGGACAGCTGAAATCTTGTCCATCTTCAACAACACGCATGATTTCATTCTTCCCTTCATGAAGGCTTTTATTGCAAAGGACCCGGCTAACAGCTCCTGACAGTTTATGTGAAGGCAAAGCTCTTCTTTGCTCCATTTCCCTCCTGTCTGTAGGTACCTGCATCAAGGTCCCGAGCCTAGGCGACTGGTGTCTGACTCTATGATCAGGTCTGGTCAATCTCCGAAAATGGCTCGCCCATTCCAAGCCTCCATATTCTTCAACCACCATTCCAGTTCTGTCACGGTTTCTCGATCCAAAGGTACTAATTGATGATATCTCAAGCCCTGCTGCAAGTGTCTGATCCTCAGCCTCTGCAGCGCACGATAAAGTAGGGGCCCAGGGAATATGGCTTGAATGGAGGCTGCTAGCAGCCCCACAATCCTCGCTACTACTCTGAGAGGCACTACTTGTTTCTGCCGACATCCTCGAATTTCTCTCTTGATGTCTCGCAGTTTCCGCGCTAGAAGCTCTAGTGTGGCTTTTCTGGTGTCTAAGATGAACCGTAGGAAGTCCAACCTTTGTCTGGGGTGGTGTCTGATTTCTCCACATTCACCAGAAATTCCAGAGACAAGAGCAGCTCCTGCACCCATTCTGTCTGGTAAACCAGCGTCTCTCGGTCCTCGGCTAACAGCATCAGGTCCTCTAGGTATATGATCATTCTTATGCCTTTCTTCCGGATTGCTGCAGCCACTAGCTTCATCAGCTTGGTAAAAGCCCAGGGAGCTGATGCAAGACCGAAGGGCACCGTCTTGAATTGCCAACACTGTCCTTTCCAATAAAAAGCCATGAATGTCCTGTACTCTTCTAAAACTGCGACCGTCATTTAAGTGTCCTTCATGTCTAGCCTTGTCAGCCAGTCTCCTTCTCTGAGGGAGTCTCGAGCTCATGTATGAAATGGTGGTAGACTACCCAGCTGTTTAGTTCCTTCAGGTTTATTACGGGTCTGACCTTCTCTTTCCTGTGTACTAGGAACAAATTGCTCACAAAAGTGGGTGTTCTCAGGCATCTCTCAATGGCGTTCTTCAGGATGAGCTGTGCCAGTTCATGGTCTAAGCAGCTCTGCTCTGCGTGTGAAAGCGTTGCTGGTGTGGTCTGCACGCTTGTACTGGTGGCTCTATAAATTCTAGCTGCAGACCCTTCACGGTTTGCAATATCCATGCATCGCTGAAAAGCGCGCACCAGTTTTGCCAAAACATACCAGTCATCCCTCCTACCAGAGGGTAATGAATCATTCTCACCTTGTGTGAATCCTTGTCCTCTGCTGGATCCTCTCCCTCTGCGTCCTCTGGGGAAATGTCTCCTGGCCGGGAATAAGGAATCCTGCTGCCTATTTTCCCAGTATTGAGCTCTGGGATTCTGGGGCCTTCTGCCTCCTTGATTTCGACCAGCCGCGTGACCCATGTGGCGACCGGCCCTGGCAAAAACTCTATTAGGGAAGATCTTCTGGATTGAAGCTTGTGCCTTCTCCAATGAGGTATAGGTACCGACGAAACGGCCCATTTCCTTCCCAAAGGTCTCGCTGAACAGGAAGGAAGCCTTGTGCTGCTTCCCCTGCCTCGTATGCTTGGGATCTATTTTCAGCAGTAAGCATCTTCTCCTTTCTGAGGCGATCGCACAGTTGGCGTTGCCCAGTAAACAGACTGCTCTCTGTGCCCAACCTGCAAGGGCGTTGGGTCTACTTCTTCCCCCATATCGTTAGCTCTCTCGGCTAGGTCCATAATCTTAGCCAGTGGGCCTGCCAAGTCCAGAACTTTCTCTTGACAACTGTTCCATGATCTGTCTTTTCCCTTCCGGGGGTCCTTCATGGTCTTGGATACAAAAGTTAGCATCTTGGGGTTGAGTTCGGGGGTTTCCGCTATCTTACCCGGAAGGTCTGGCCTTGAGCATTCTGCACAAAGCCGCTGTCTAACCTCTTTGTTGAGAGCATTTCTCAATCTTAGGGTCATATACTGTGCCACTCTGGGTGACAGTTGCCAGTCCGAAGACCTTGGGTTCCGGATACACTCTGGACCGAACATACCCTCTTCCACCTCATAGAGTTGTTTATACTTGCGGGCTTTCTTCTCCCTGCTGGCCTTAGCCCAGTCTTCTTCCACTGTCTCTTCCTCCTCTTTTGAGGACGGGTCTCCTTCTGCTGGCTCTTCCTCCGAGCCTGGGTCATCTCCTCCATCAATGTCTTCCCTAGGAGTGTGGGTACTGAGGCTTGGCATTGCCTGCCTTTGCAAACAGGCTTCTCTGAGCTTTGCGAAGGCATCAGCAGCCTCCGGGGCCTTTACTTTCATCCCATCCAATGGGCCCTGGGGGTCGTGAGAGGGTTTCCTCTTCCGGGCCTTATTACTCCCCTTAGACCCTGCTTCTGAGGGTTCGCTGGGTGTGCGTTCTGTCCCTGTGGTGCCATCTATAGGCTGGCTCAGCATTGCTTCCAGCCTCTCTAATCTTTCCTGCAGGGGTGTCTCACCCTGTGCCACTGCATCAAACCGTGCACTACCTAGCACCTCCTTAAAGCTGGCTGTATGGTCCAGGGATTGCTCCTCCTCGCTCCATTCGAACTCCGACATGCTTGAGAGTGTGCTGTGTGCATGTTACCATTGAAGGTGTCTGGGCATGTCCACGTCGCTGGTCTGATGCTTGTGTATTATGCCTAATATATATATATATATATATATATATATATATATATATATATTCTTTTTTTTTTTTAATATACCCTGTGGCTACACCGGACTATTGTTCTCCACTGCCCGATCAGGCTGTACGTCTTTAATATGCCTCTTATATGAGGTTTCCTGAGCCTTGACTAGGCTTAATTGACTCTGTTGGTGAGGTGAGGTAAAGCCTCCCTCTCACGATGTGCGCCGCTTCACTGGAGCTTCTGTGTGAGTCCTTGCTGCTGTGGTGTGCACTGTGTAGGATTCCGATCCTTTTATGTGCTTATTTAGAATATTATAATCACCGCGTGGCCCGGCTCCTTTGTCTCGTAGATATGAGCTTTCAATGCACTCTCGGCTTTCCGGAAAGAGCTCCGGCTCTGCCTCCCCAAGGGTGGGGGCCGCAGTGTTCTTCGCTCGGTAAATCAACATAATACAGCTTCTACAGTGGCCCGCAGCGATGCTAAACCCCTAACGTGCTGGGAATACGGCACAGGGTTGCCCGCTGCAGACCCTAGACTTGTACCCTGAACCAGTCATGTCTTGATAGCGCATGCTGCCCTGGACTGCTCTGGTCGCTCCGCCTAGCTGTATATGACACAAAGCTAACTTGCAAATGTATCTAGTTACAAACTATTCTAGCGTTTCACATGGGCTGCGCTGCGCCCCTATTCCTGCTCATGCCCCCGCAATCTTTCCTCTGCTAACAAAATTATAGACTGTAATTTAACATCTAAACCTAGTCATTTAGCATCTAAACATAGTAGGTGGTAAAATTGATACTTATCTGCTTGAAGAACAGTAAAATGAGAGGAGGAGCTCAGGGACAGGATGTGGTTATAGCTGAACAGGGATGGAGATGGACTACAGACACTATGGGGATTGTAGTTCTGAGGAGAAAAGAAAAGTCACTTTGGACATTTTACAGTATTTTGTTATTGGTTTGTTGAAACTGCTGAGGCGTAGTAATAAAAGAAGTTGAAGCATAATGCTCGCCTCCAGTCTTGCCATAGAACTTGTATTGCAGCTCCTGGTGCTGAACTGAGGTGTATGGGCAATACCATCCCTTCAAAGCATGCCCCCATTCCTTATCCGTAAATGTCCTCTCCATGCCTGCCTCCCATTTATTCGTCACTGCCCAGTTCTCTTGCCCCTTCTTTTCTGACAAGATCTTGTAGTTGGCCGAAATTAGCCCCCTGTTCTTCTCACTCAGAGCAATTTTCCCCATTCTATCAATTCCATAGTGGCCCTTTCCATTACCGCTGGGGCACCCACTCAGTGTTTCAGCTGCTGGTAAGCATAGAAATCTTCCCCGCTCAGGTCATACTCCCTGCGACAACTGTCAAATGTTTTTAGTTGAGTTCCCTTGTGGAGATCTCCAATCTCCCTTATCACTTCCGCTATCCACTGTTTAAACCTATATAACAAAACTATTCTCAGAATCTAAAACTACTCTGAAACGCACAACGCACACTTTGAATCTAACCCGAAGCACTGGCTTGGATACACAAGCTTGTGAGATATCGCTGAAGAACGACACTCGCAAATACTGCTCAGATGCTGCAACACCTCACAGTTTAATCTCTGTGCCAACTACTCAAATGCTCTTGACTACAAATCAGCCATGTAACAAAGGTGAACATGAAGGTGATTACATCACCCCCCAACCCCCAATATTTAACCTCTGTACCCCGTCAGATTCCCTGGTGGCTGATGGTTTCCTCTTGGATGCGAACCAGGAGGAACATATCACGCCCTCGTTGGAAATAACAGAAGACTCCAATCATGTAGTCCAAATCCACAATATGTTTTGTCATTATCGCATTCGGTGTTAAAATCACCTGCTTCTATTTTGGTCAGCTCTCAGTCTCATCTAGGAAACGTTTCACATAACAAACAGAGACAGTTAACATCACGTTCGTCTCCATCAGTCTCTTTCTATTACGCATGATAATGCTCCACCTTAGTAGCTATAACTCCTCCCCCTAATCCAGTTCTACGTGAGCTTTTACAGTCTCCTGTGATGTTTTCAAACTCAGCTCACGAATCTTCAGCTTTGTCTATTTCCTTTACAAACCCTACACCGAGGAAGATAAAAGAGCAGTGCTTGCCCATTCCTAATCTGTCCGTTGCAAGCTCAACTCCCTTTGTTGAAATCACTCTCCAGGCAATGAACACTGCCTTATTTTCGCTAGCAAAATTGTACGAGAATCTTGACATGAAATTAAATGAACAAATATAATGTTACAATTTATACATACAAATACTAAATTGAACGGCAAAGATGATGCCAGCACGTCAATTAGTATTTTGAAGTGTCCCAAGCTCATACCATGCATATATCAGACGTGGTGACGGGTGAAGTGGTTTGGTAACGCAATCACCTTGGACACTCTTAAACCGCAGGGATTAAATGCAATGAAGGGTGCAGGGGCCAGTGCTCTACAAGACGAAGACATTGCAATTGAAGGTGTGCAGTCAGAAAATGCTTTACTGCTTCCAATACCTAATATAAAACAAACATTCACACTATTCACACTTTTTTCTAAGCAGAAGAAAAGTAAGGTACTAAATCCCACACACTCAACTAAGAAAAGCAAAAATATCAAACAGTCAGTTGCTCTAAGTCGAATTTGTGTTTCTTTATACACTCCTTAACACTTCCGAAGAACAATGTACAAGTGGCTGGCCTATCGGTCTCCCAAAAATATGCAAATCTAGCTCACAATAACAAAGTTGCACATAATAGACACACACACACACACACACACAAACTCCTGTTCTAGCTGGACTATTGCAGGCTCTCTCTTATGAACCCTTAGATAGTTTACTTTGCGATGTTGAAATTGCAAAACATGTTAAAGCTCCATTACATATCTTGGAGGCTCATGACAATTCAGCAAACAGTTCTGCCGTACCACTGAACACTTCTTTGCATAATAAAAAAGAATACATTCAGTCCTTTAGAAGTGAGACTAGAGGAAATAGCGAAATCAGTTATTCTCGCAAAGATATTGGATCCGCTGGAGATCAAAATAAAAACAGTGGTCGAAGTGTACGAAAAGAAGTAGTGGAACTAAGTTCCCTACTGGGCTGCACCGCTCTACACAAACCCCATTGCCACGCCTCCTCCCATGCACAATACAAACCCCAAAAAACATGTGCCTGCTGTTTAGGGGAACGTTCAATGCATTGCACAGAAAGTGCAATTTTCTACTTCTTCCTTGACTTTAATTTTAAAATGAAACCATTCCGGAATGGTTTCTTTTTAAAATAAAAGTATAGGAAGAGTAAAACTTAATTAAAAGAAGTAGAGGAGCACCGCTCCCGCCCACTCCCACCCACTTGGGACCACTGAATAGAAAGCCACTTGATCCTGACAACTTTACAAAACCAACTGTTAATGCCGAAGCCAGAGTTCAGCCTCGAATCCTTTTCGAACAAATAAAGTCGATGGCCATAAGGAGAAAAACAGAAGTTGCAATTCTAATGCTCACCATCATTTATTATTGAAATGTAGAGTGCTTTCACTGCATATGATTTAAATAGGACTAGTGTTTTAAATATACTAGAAGATGTCCCATCCCTTGAAGATCTATGCTCTATTGAAATTGCACAGATTGAATTTATAAAAGAACATGTTGTTTCTATTGTCAAGCTTTGGATGCTATTAGGAATTGTTAGGAATATGATCTGGCAGGCTTGTGAGGACCTTTACAACTTGGGCTTCCTACTATCTCAGCAACCTTTCTATACCCACAGCATTGCCACAGATCTGACAAAAAAGCATAGGGACTATTGCAGTACTCAATGGCCTATGGCACATCTGAAGGTAATTGTTCACAGGGACCATTCCAAGTCTTAAGATTGGTAGAACTAACTGCTTCTTACTCAGCACAAAACTATTTGAATTAACAATTCAGGGGAAATCTGCTCCATAAGTGCAGTTTTGCCTCATGGCAAATAAGCACCTTTCCACAACAATTTAGAGTCCCTTGAATTGTCTGCCTGTGTGGACAATTATACTCTTTATTTGATCCCAGCTAAGAATCTCAATAGAGGAATAGAGAAAGGCCAATGGCTGGACTTTTGGTTGCGGTAAGATTTTCATCAGGCCTACAGATTCTACCATGGGCTTCCCCTAATATGTTCCTAGAGTTGTTTAGGATTCAGGCAGCTACCTTCACAATTGCACTTATAAACATCTATTTGAAACATTTAGGCATTAAAACTGATGAATTCTTAGATGATTTAGAATCCTTGTTAGATCTGGTGTTCTTTCCGTAAATTATACAATCATTGCAGGAGATCTTAATATCAAGTGTTTCCGACGTCTGGTGTTAAACTATCGAAATTGTCAAGGGGTTGGGCTTCCCTTATGGAAGAAAGACAACTTGTAATGGTCAATGGATCTATGCCCTATTATATTCCACCACGTTGCACATGGCAGAGAGGTAATCAAACAGCTCTCATTGGTTATATTTATGTTGATCGCAATTTATTTGCCATAACTAATACATTTCAGGTTGTGATCCAGAAATTTAGTGACCACAAGCTTTTATCAACTTTGTGGTCATGGACATCTCCCATCACAACAGAGATTTCACAATTCTATGCTCAAGCACTTACCATACCTAATGGTAGGAATCGCTTTAGATGGATGCCCCATTTATTACAAGAATTGAAATTACAATTGAGATATCCGGCTGATATATTGCATCCTGAGCTGAGTTATTCGGAGGACCTTATGTAACAGCTCTACAGTCCTTTAAATTGCCTCTTCCTTCCCATTCCAAGCCTCAGACCAATTATCTGCACATATCGAGCTGAGAAAGGTACCCTAAGTAATCTACGCCTCGGAGTCAAGATTAATGGGTTGAAGCAACTAAAGTCAAGATATAAAAACTGCATAAAAGCGAGGAAAGTGTTAATGATTCAATCTGACGCACAGCATATGCTCCAGGCTTTGGCTTCAAATAGCTTGGCGCTAATATGGGGATTATTGAATAAGACCAACAGCACTATGCAAACGCCTATGTAGATAAATGCAGTGCCAGAAGAAACCTGGTAACTTTTCTATGGAACTTTATATGCTGCTCTGCCATTATCCAGCACGACGACAGAGCATACCTTACTCGGTCACAAAGATATTCATTTTAGTGTGGAAGACTTGATCTTTCACATATCTAATCTCAGCACATCCAGAGCTCCGGGACCAGACGGCCTCTCCAATGCGATGCTGAAATCACATCCAGAAGCATGGGCTAAGATCTTGTTTATAATAACTGCATCATGGCGTAAATCTATCATCGTGTCCATATAACAAAAGGGAGATCTCCAGCCACTGGAGAACTATAGACCAGTTGCTCTCCTTGATGTACTGGGCAAGCTTTTCGCTCGTCTAATCCTTAAAGACTTGAATCAGTGGACATTAGTGGCAAATCTCCAAGATCCCTTCCAGGCGGGTTTTGTAACGGGTTTAGGGACCATATTCAATCTGCATACCTTTCATGCTATTAAAGTGCATGAATGGGAAATTGAGCAGCCGGTTTATCTAGCTTTCAAAGATTTTCAAACAGCATTTGATTCAATTTCAAGGGAATTACTCAGGATTAAATTAGCAAAAACAGTGTGCCCAGTTCATCTTCAATACTGGATACTTCAATTCCATTCCAATACAACTATCCAGGCGTCCCTGTCCTTGGATGACAGACTTTTAGCCCCCATACCTGCCTTTAGAGGGCTGTAGCAGGGATGTCTCTTGGTTTAGGCACTCTTCAATTTGTTTTATTTTTGATACGAAACACTATTTCACTGACATTGTTTCTGATTCTCCTAAACTAGGCCGGCATGCGATCCCTTGGTTGTGTTATGCCGATTATCTGGTGCTGATGGCTAAGACTCCCAGGGAATTACAGTTGCTTTCATTCCAACTGGGCAAATACATTGAATCACATCTATTGACGGTGAATATTGCAAAGTCCAAAATATTGATAAGTGCAACTAGGCAGATATTAAGAGAACTTCCTTTAAATGGCTGCTCCAAAAGAAACCCATGGAGATTATAGATGAGTACACATATTTAGGACTCAATATCAATAATCATGTATCTGATTGATCATATCTACTAGAAATATATAGAAAAATAACAACGGTGATTGCTCAAGTAGGCTTTTTGCATGCCAAATATGGTAAATGTTCTTTCTTCCGTTGCTTAACTTCTATATGCAGAAGGTTGTTCCCATTGTCATTTACGGCGCAGAATCTAGAACTCTGTGCCTGGAAAAATGTTGGTTACAGATGAATGGTTTCTTTTGGAAGATAGTCTTCAAGCTCCCCAAAAGTGTGTCCATGTGCTTTTTGAGATATGAGCTTGGATTATTGTCCTTATATGTCATGTATATGTGGTAAATGAGTACCTTTTATAGTTAATGTATGGTGCCTTCTCAGCTAGGCCCTTTAATGAACATCTTATCAATACACATTAACGCTACAACACATAAAATGAGGAGAGTGTGGAAAGAAAAGACACCAGAATGTATGTTATTGGCTGGTATATCTGAGTATCTCTTGAAATCTAACCCAAATAGGGCCAAGGTCAAATTGTGTCAGTTTGAATGGATCACTATTATAGAGGAATGTATGAAACGTCATCTCTTGAAGGAACACAGGTCCTTGTCTAAAAAGATGGAGATTCCAGAATCATACTGAATCAAATTTCCTGCATCAAAGTATAGGGACCAATTTTTGATATTCCAGCTCAATTTATGGCATACCAAGGACGTGTTAGCAACACGTAAAATGTTTACTAAAGATACAAACGTCTGTAGATTTTGTCTGAGACCAGAGCAGCCTGAAACTATTAAACAGTTGTTAACTTCTTGTCTTGCACTATTGGAGGCTCGGAAGACACATTTCTATAATTTCTTTTGTGACTATCATATTGTAACATCGGAAATCTTATGGAATTGTTTATATAATGGTCAGCAAGTATCTATGAGATTGGCTATTGTGAACTTTTTGAGAACTCTCAAGTTAGATTAGTTGAGTTTTAACTGATTATTCTATTATTATGGAAGGAAACCTTGGTATCATGTAAAGTAATTATGTAATTCAGATAATTTTACTAAGATGATGTCATAATTATTATGAAAAATGTACACCATTTTATTTTTATTATGTTTTGTTTTATATTGAAAGGTTGAATTCATTCAACTAAATAAATAAAAAATAAAATAATACATTAAAAAAGCAGTTCTTTTTGTGATTTGTTTTTACGCAATCATTTGGAGTTTGCCAACAGGAGCAGTTGAAAACTGACTAGCTTTGAAGTAAAAAGCCCTAAAAAATAAAAAGCAAATCATGTTCAGTATGATCAGTTTCTCTGTGGCAGAGGCAAAATTGCAGACAATTGGGTCTCAAAACGCTCAAAAGATATATACATGTATACAACTTGGGATATATTCGGACAGAGATTGAAAAGGAGAAGAGAATTCTTTCTTAATTTCTTCTCTTCAGTATTTTGATGCCGGGACTGAATAAACAAAGAAAAGTGGGAACGTGGTGAAATGGGACCTTATTGCATTCATTATGAGTTGTCTATACATTCTAAAAGTGCAGGAGAACATACAAGTCAGATGCACTTACTGCACTCAACCTACAAGAGCAGGGGAGCGGGGGGAGAGGTATTGGACTATATGCTTACTTCGTTGAACTCAGTTGTACTCTGATTTGTTATGGTGCACTCACAGTCCGCTCAGTAAACGGATGGCTTACTGCGCTGTTTTAGGCAGTCTACTTTTCATGTTAAATGCAAGGAGGTATCACACTCCTCAGTGACTCTGTTGTGTTCAGAGGGGTATGTATAAATGTTTTTTAAAAATGGTGCATATCGCAAGTGAGACATCCTCAAATTAAGTCATGTTAAGGAGCAGATATTTGGAGGGCTGGTTAAAGAGGCGGTAGTCCAGTATTATGTGTGTCTAGTATGTGAATCCAGTGTGTCTCCTTGATCATTAAAGTGTGTTGTACATTGGAAACTTTCTTCACTGCCTCCAAGACCCACAATTGTAAATCATCAGGTGTGTGTAAATATTTAATGTAGTGGATGCGTGATGGTGCCCAGATATGGGGGTGTGAACAGATAGCATTGCTTGGCCTAAATACCTTACAACCCACAGACATTCTATGAAGTAAACAATCTCTTTAGTTTTGCCGTTTGTCAGGCTGGATATCTCCCACTACCTGTTGCCTATCTGAACAGATTTCATTTTCTTTGTGAATCTGCAACCCAGGCAGGAATGGTAATATTTAATTTAAAAAAGTAGAGGACCATTACTCCCACCAACTGGGTAGATTTAGTTTGACCAATGCCTGGTTCCTCTTAGGAAGGTTTCAATGAGGGGGGTGTTCTCAAACCAACATAGACACGTCTGCAGTGAGCAGCAACTGCACACACCAGTGCTTTTTTGTGTTCAATTTGTTAGCAAATGTATATGCTTGGAAGTTCTGTACTATTAGGAGCTGCAGGCTGGCTGCCTTTCATTTTTTGGAGAATGTAGCACTTGAGTGAGAGGCTGTGGAAGCGTGACTTGGTTACCCCAAAATGCGCTCCACTATGGCCCTTGTGACTATGTGTGCTGCGTTATACCTTACCTCAGATGGCGTGGCAGGATTCCTGAATGACATGAGCAGTGAATGGGCTCATACCACAACATAGATCCCAAAATTGGAATAAACGGACACACCCTAGTAGGGAATGAGACCGAGAGATAGATTGCAAGTTGAACTAAGTTTTATAACAGATTAAAGATGCACACAGAGAACTCTGATGCTCTGAGAGTGCTCTGCCAAACATTACAAGAGCAGCACATTATAAGATTGAAACTCGTCATGCTGACAATTTGATATAGGTGTGTAATACTTGAATGTCATTGGCCCAACGTGTCGGACTAGTATCGATACATTAGCAACAGTTGCACCAGATTGGATCGAGGCTTGGGTGTTCGTTCAGCAGCACGTGGGATAGCTGGGCTCATCTCCGTGAGGTGAAGATCAGACGCACACGATGCAACATTGCTAACTAATTTATATTAGCAAAACAGTAACTGAAGGTATGCAACAAATAACAATTGGAAAAAGTGCACAGTCATGGGGATGCTGTGGAGTTCATTTTGTTCGATATTTGATAGGTTTTGCTCTTTGAACCTTGGGGGCTGTTAAACTCCAAGGCCCAGAGGACATTTTGCTTTGTTTGATACCTCATGATATAAGCCGCTATGTGTTAGGTTTACTAGAAAAATACAACGGTAGGGGATTTGATCTGGGGTGGGTGGTTGGCCTGTTCATAAAATGGGGGTTATATATGTATATGCATCAAGAGAGGTTGGGGAACTGTGGCTTTTCAAGGTGGGGGTCGAGAGATCATAGACAGGTTTGTGGAGACGGATGGGCACAAAGGCGGTGGTTCTGCTCCAGTCATACACGGGCAGTGAGCTCAGAGGAAGAGAAAGAATACTGTATCTGTTTGCAACAAATTTGTGCCTGGGCTTCTGTGAGAAAAGAGCTTGTGCGATGCAAACAGAGGAGGAGCCAATGAGGGTTCTGGGCTGCTTGTGCACAGCATTGGACAGTGGGAGAGATAGCTTTTGGGAATCATTGTGTGGCTTAGTAAAAAGATGGAGTTTGGGGAAGTATAAAATGGAGTCTTTATGTGTCATCCAATGGCTCCTGCCCTCTGTCCTCAGAGGACAGAACGTGGGGACGTCTCCCACGATTGGATGAGCATAAGAATTATTCCATACAGAATGTACAGGGGGGTCAAAAAGGACCCTTCCTCCCTTAAATCCCCCCCTTCGTTACTACTAAAGTAACAAATACCCCTTACTGTTAGTACGTCTGTGCTCTTCTGCCTCCATTACAGCTTCATCCCAGGCTGGGGTCCACTTTATTGGCATACATACCATGCACACAGACCTTAAACTTTGTCCCCTTCTTGCATATTCTTCAGGTGTGCAGGTCATGTAGATGCACCCACCCTCCCCCGCCAGGTCAGCCCACACCTCCTTATACCATTTCAACTCACGGGGTTCTTTAATAGTCATGTGCCACAAGTTATCTACCGTATCCCCTGTGTTGTACACTGCTGTTATGTGGTATTTTGGCTCATTGTTATCACATGTTTGTACTTGTGCATCTTTTACATCATGAGGCATCTTGGTCGGATTGGCCACTGTCACCATCATTATTACATATTTACACACAAAACATTAGTAGCATAAAAACTATAATGGGTACCATCATTTTCATTGTAGTCTCAAACCAGGATGGAACTCAGTCAAAAACAGTGCCGAACCAGTCACTTGGCTCGATGCCGCCTTCTTTTTTCATCCTTTCTCGGAGGTTGTGCTTTGCAGCAATTACATGTGATAGTGTCCCATTATCAGCATCTGCAGAAGATCTAAATGTGCAAAATGCACTCCCGATTTTTTGGCAAACACTGCCTTCCATTGCTGTGAGTAGGTCCAAGATGTATCGGTTTTGCATGGTCATCAACTGCAGATTCTAATTTGAAGACAGTGAACCCCTCTTCAGTGTTGTTGGCCCATTGGATCAACTCCCACCTTACAATCTGCAACCATTTAGCATTTGCTTGGGCCTGGATACTCAGTATGAGTGATGCAAAACATGTCTCTGCCATGCTGAACAGCTTGAACTGGTCTGGAATGTGCTAAGAGTGCAGACAAGTCCTTGGACATGTAGTTTGATGCCCTATTTATATGCGACACTCCTTTGACAGCACTTCATACATGGGGGGGTTCTTCGGTGTTGACTCGGGTGCTGAGGATTGTCTGGTGGGCACCCTCTCCCCTTGGACATGGCTCTCCGGAATTACCATTAGTGCTGAATGCAGGTAGCCAGGGCACAAGTCCCTCTACATTACTGCGGGAAGTGCAAATAAGCCTGTTTGCCACATACCCAGTAAGTGTCCATCAATGCAGCTGTTCCTTTTCGCATGTCGGGCAGGACAAGTGTTTGGTTGCAGTATTTGTTTGAACCCATGGGCACCTTCCCTTCTCCATGAAAACAAAGTTTGTATTCTACTTTGCGCTGGATCTTGATTGGTTTCTCGAGAGCTGTTACCCATGTTAACTTAGCAATGTGCTGAAACCAGGTTTGAGTGCAGGTTCTTTCTATCCATTGACATTTTCCTTCTGAAAGTCCTCGTAGTTCTTCTGCTTTGCACATCACTGTTGTTTCTTGCCATTTGTTTTCTGCAAACATTATCCCTATGATGCTGAAACATGGTTTCTTGATGCACATTACTCCTTGACGCTTACTGTGGCAGGTCTTCTCGTTCTGGATTAGTTGTAACATTACTGTGTGTGCCTGGAAGGTATTTCAAATCCTACAAAGTGCAAGATGAACGACACACTGGGCATCCACTATGGGCACTTCTTGTGGAATTAGAACCTTAGGGTTTCCTGATGCATGGGGTATCAGGGAACACACAAAGCAACTTTCATTTGTTGTTTGTTTACCCATGGTGTTCATGTCAGAGTACCACTTGTTATATTGATCTGGGTGGCGGGGATCTCATACTGCATCCAGCCCTAGGCCATGGTATGCATCATAACTGTTTCATTTTGTTTACCTTTTCTTTCTGTTAGTCCACCCTAGGCCATGCTGTGTCTGTACAATTCTTTGATAAAGGATAGGGAAAATACCTGTATTCAATGTTTCATTCTTTTCATAATTTTGTTGCCAATACTGTGTGTTTGGAGAAGTGTTTAGCGTGGTTGCTTGGGGCATAATGTGTATATGCTCAACATTTGAGGTAGGATAAAAGGTTGTCTGAGGGTGAGTGTATGGCAGTACTGAAACATTAGATATTGATTGATATTCATAATACTCATGAATTATACTTTCATTGACATTCATTGGTGTGGCTCCCAGCTGAGATTCTTTCATTGTGAGGGAGGGGTTTTGGGACCCCTGCCAATGGTTCCCTTGGTAACCCAAGTCACACTCCTTTTTGATTGGCTAGGTGACTGTCCCGCCTGGACAGCCACCCTGATGTGTGATTGAGAGCCAGGTTGTGTGAATGTGGGAAAACTGCATACAAAGCAGGTCTCTGGGATTGGAAACGCAGAGTCGCTACTGGAACGAAAGAACCGACGAGGAACTGATGGAAGAGGACCCCTACTATGACTGAAACGCCCAGTGAAGCCCTGCTGCAGGCCCGAATCTTCAGATTCCAATGACAGAGGAGATCTATGAGGAATCTTCTTCCCCTGAGCTGGTGGGACCAACCAGTTTGCCCAAACTGCAAGCCAGGACTCCCTCCTCTGGTTGAATTTGCTGTGCAGAGCTACAGTGAACCGGATAGCGAGGAATGTCGGACCCTGCTTGGGTTTTAAGGAGCGCACCTTTTATTCATTGCTATGCTCTGCTGCTGGTTTCTTCCCTGGGCAGTGCAGGACCCTCCAGTCTTCGTCAGTCCGACAGTCGCTTCAGGAACCGTGAGCCTGCCGGAACTGCCAGGAACATCCGCCTCAGCTACAGCTTCTTCTTCATTTAAAGGTACTGTGCAAATCCGGTTGTTTATTTTATACAGCCGCGGTGAAGGTGTGTAAAACCTTTCACCAATCCGAGGGCTTGTCCTTCTCTATTCTTTAAACTAACTTTTCTGCCGACCAACTTCGCCTGGAACGCTTGGCAAAGACTTAACCGCGAACTACCCTGAACTGTGCGATCTTGAACAAAAGACTTTTGTCCTATTGACTTTGGCCCTAAGCCTTTTTAATTTGATTCCATAACTGTAGTTCCTCTTTCTAGATTGCCATGCTTACTTACCTGTTGGTGCTACTCAATTTCTGCCTAACTTTGTTTTCCCTCCCTTTTTGATTACTAGAGTACCATTTTGCTCCCACTTCATTTTGTGAGTTTAGCTTGTCTAGAAACTATTGGGAGTGGTGTGGTGTATTTGTAACATGATTTTTCAACTGCTTTACTTCAGTGAAATGTTATACAACTGATGTGTAAATACATGTATATTCTTCTACTCAGAAACCTTGAGTCAGTGTTTCTTTGAATCATAGTGATTGCTATCCTTTGTGTAACTATTTGCTCACCTTACTCTTGAGATAAGTCTGGCTGCTCAGCCATCGCTACCACTTTACTGTGTAGTACAGGCTTGTACCTAAGGTGAATTTGTACTGTCACTTGTATTCTTAAATGTGTGTGGTGTTCCCAAAGGGTACTGCATATAATTCTGCCTAACACCCTATTGCTACCTAATTCTGTTGTGGTCCCCTGCAGGGCCCTTCTTTCCACCATTGTTGCACCTACAGGTTGGAATGCAATGGGTTAAGTGCACTTTCAATTATAAAAAAAATGTACTTCATCGCTTTACTTTTGAGAGAGAGAAAGAGAGAGATAGCGAGAGAGAGAGAGAGAGATACACACTATATGTCACTTATTTTATTTACACTATATATTACATGGCCTGCGGTAGCAGGCGTGTAGTTCTGGTTTATTTGCTAAACTCATAGGAAGACCACTTTTTAGGCGGCTTATAACTTTGCTCCCCCTGGAGGAATCCTCACCAAACTTTGCAAACAAAGTATATGGCCCGCACGTTTGGTGAGGTTTCGTGCAGCAGGGCAAAGTTATAGGGGGGGTGCCAATTATTTTGTTTTCCCATTAACTGAATGGGGAAAAGCTTTGACCGCAGCTACATGCTGAACGGCTGGATGGATTTGCACCAAATACGCTGCAGGAGCAGGGGTTTGGGTCAGAAAGCGTGCTTTTGTGTGTTTGGTGGCAATCCGACCAGTAATTTTGTTGCTAAGAACTGAAATGTACATCTCCAAAAATGTGTGATATCTAGCTCCGCTGACCCATTTCCACATTTGCTCCGTGGACAGCAGGCTCATTGGCTTGCAGTACGCCGTGCTGACGATGAACTTTGGATGCGGCCGGTGGGTGGTTGTCTGGAGGGAAGCGTGCTGTGCTTTATAGTTTTTGGGAAACGCTGCCATGGTCTATCAGAGGACAGTGTGCTGCCGAAAGGGACTGACAAACATAATGTATGGCATGTGGTGGTGGGAAGAGGGGATGGAAAGGTTGGGGGAGAGAGAAGTGGTTCATCAGAGATATGTGATTATTAGGTGGACGAAGAAGGTGGTGTGCCTGCTGTATCTGTGCGTACTGCGCCAATTCACCGGTCTCTGCACAGGCCCCAACCATGCGTGGTGAATGCAGGCAGCCTTCGTTACGGCACAATATCTCATGCCACTACCTCTTAAAGTGCTGCCTGGTGGTACCTGAATAGCAGACGGGGGGTGCATTGCAAAACATATATTAAGCCATGTGGTGGTGGGAAGAAGGGATGGAAAGCATGGGCGAGTGAGAAATGAATCATCTGAGATATGTCAATGTGGGTCTCTGCACAGCCACCTCCCATGTGTGTTGCATGCAGACAGGCATCGTTACGGCATGACAGCTGGTGCGGAGTCCTATTTCCGTGGTGCCTGGTGGGAGCTCAATTGTAGAAGGGGAGTGCATTGGTCAAGACATGCACATTATAAGATACTGTGCAATCCAGTGTGTTGCAAGGATGGAGGCCTTGCAGTGACAACTATGTGCCGTGGTTGGAAATATGTTTCACATTGTTCCCTTCTGTGTGTGGTACGTCAGCATTGCATAGATGGTTGATTGCATGGGTGTGGTGCTCCTTAGCACATCCTACAGTGTTTAATACATGGCTGCAGATACTGGATGTGAACAGTGGTGATGGACTAAACTGCATATTGCATTGGATTGCTTGGTGTCCATTGCCCGGAGTGGCAGATTCTGTACTGCAGTATGACGTACTGCTTTTTTGTACTGAACAGAGGGCTGGGAGATGTACTATGTGAATGAAAGTGGGTATAGGTGGCAAAGGCACAACAGCCTCAATATAAGGGTTGCAGGTAGCAATTTCTCATCAAATAAAGGCATGAGACACAGCACACTTTTTAGTTTGTCGCTGAAGGGAAGGAGCACGCATAGCACTGCCCCTGCAGCTCGGATGCTGCTCCGGCAGTGGCACTGCACCAGCAGCAATGGAAGGAACGGAATCTAAACAAATTACTAGTAACACAAAATAATGCCATCCGGGCAGCACTAAACATCCCAAGAACCCATCACATCTTCGACACCAGACGTAGTCTGCACTGGCTTTCGGTCACTCTAAGAATCACCCTCATATCATTGTCATTAACGCATAAATGTCTCACCAATCAGGCACTGAAATATGTATCCAACCAGTTCACACGTAACTCCTATGATCGCCCTCATAGATAAGCCCAAGTATACTGCCTCCTATTATGTAGGTTCAGGCTTCAGAAAGCTGGAGGCTGCAGTTTCCCATTGCTCGCCGCAAGGCTATGGAACTCATTACTCAACTCACTCAGATCAGAAGCTTCATTCCACTCTTTCAGAAGCAAGGCCAAAACATGGCTTGCAGCGCAAGACCACTGGAGCTAATACCAGTCACCCTGACCACATTAGCCTACACGCCTATATAGATATCTTTCATGCTACATATGAACACCAGTTTAATGGTGAATTTCACTTGTAAATATATACTGTTTGTAAATGGTTAGGAAAAAGAATAATTCTATGTTATGTATATGCTCCATTGTAAATGGTGTAACTGTAACCTTCAAGAAATGTGCCCAGATGCCTTTGGGCAAGGTGCGCTATACAAATAACCAACATATAAATACAAATTATGTTTCCATGAATTGCTATATAATGGTGTGGAGGTTTGGTAGTAGTGGTGGTGGCTGTGGTACGTTTTTACAGTGTGGTATGTGAGCACATGATGGTATGCATGCCTGCATTATGTTGCGACGGGTGTGGGCAAGGCCTAGACTATTGGGTGCATGGCCAAAGGGCGTAGGCTGCAGGCCATGCACCCAATAGTCTAGGCTTTACCCACATCCCCTGCAGCAATGCAGTTTACACTGCATCTGTCACAGACACCTCACCTATACAGAATGGTTGTGGAGCACATTGTACACTTGATAGAGCACCAGAAATCAGCTGACATGCAAATACTGTTGGTTGGTTGGGTTTTCAGTAACACCATCGTATGTGAATGAAAGTGGGTAGGTGTCACGCTCACCTGAGCCTCTGCGGGAGTGATGGAGTCATCTGGCTCTTCTCTCACTTCCTACATGCCCACTACTGCTGGAAGGACTATCTGCAAAGTAAGGTAACATTTTAGAGGAGAGGTGAATGGCCCAAACCCCACCCCTCTTCCCAGTCCCTTCTAAACCAGAAGTTTCATTTTCCCCCTAACTAGGGTATGACTCAACTTTCAGTTTAACTTGGTGAGCTCTCCGTCCGACTCTTGCAGAGGTGCTGTGTCTGGGGCCTGGAGGGCATAGTTGGAGACGGCCGCTAATAACGGCTAATGTTCAAGTATGTATTTAGTTCAGATAAAGTCCGGGACCAGTTGCCTCACTGGTCGGTGTCCTTGTGCCAAGGGTAAGTTCTTTGGATTCGGATTTGGCCTAGCAGGTAAATTCTGGTACCAGGTAAGTTCAATACCCCAGTTTCCTCACTGGGTTACTTGCACTGCGTGATTTGAAGCCTAAATGCGGTGAGTGTGCTGAGCCAAAGTTTCTGATTCTAACCTTGCCTTTTCTTTCTCTTCACAGGTCCGCTTCGGGAGGTACTGAGGTACTGGACGGAAGAAGGAGTAGGAGGCAGGACCAGAAGCAGTTACAGATGAAGACCGCACACTGGAGGTGAGTATCTTTAAGCGGTCTCAGAGCGGTACCTTAACGCACTGCAGAAAATGAAGAAAAGCCCTGATGCAAACCGGTTATTAATCTCCTGTTCTTTCTTTTCTTTTCAGGTGCTGGTATGCGGTGGGAGCTGTGGAAAGAAGGCGAGTGACACCAGAGAAGGAATCGCTATCGGTTCTTCATTCAGCATCAAGCCGACGGTTGCCAAGTCCACTGTCATGATCTCTGCTTCCAAAAGGTCAGGGTTTTCCCAACTCCCTTGGAAGCAGATCCATAACCCAGGTTCCGAGTGCCAACCAGTCCCAATTGGGACCTTTTGGACCCAGTCCTGGCGCCAGTGGCACCAGGCTCATAAATATGCCCAGTCCCAGCGCTGGAAGCGCCAGGCTCATAATGCTTGGGTGGACTTACCTGCAGCAGACCATGCTGCTTACTTGCCTGCCAGTTGAGCCTCTGATCCTCTTCTGTTTGGAACTACTTTTCCTGTTGGGTGGGGCAGGAGCCACTCCCTAGATTCAGAACACTGGAACTCTTCTGGAAAGCAGGAACTCTTTTCTTACCTAGGCGTGGCTGTGGAAGGAGACACCTAAGCACTACAGGAGGCTATTTAAACCACACCCGATGGATGAATCTTGCTTTGCGTTATTCTGCATCCTCTGCAGCAGAACGCTCATCGTGTCTTCTGCATCTGATCCTGGGCCTAAGGAAAAAGGCTTACCATCCTGAATCCAGTCTTCAGCAACACCTATAAAGACAAGAAAGAACAGGTTAGCATTACGGTCTTCAGTGACAGCTCTTCACTTACCTGGTCCATCGGCTGTCACCAACGCCTCGCGCTGCATTCCGGCATCTGAAAGACAAAGGCTTACCTACTCTTTGTGCGCTCCGGAGGTCTTCACACTGCATTCCGGCATCTGAAAGACAAAAGCTTACCAACTCTTCGCACACTCCGGAGGCCGTCGGCGCTGCATCCCGCATCTGAAAGACAAAACAAGGTGAGTTTAAAGACATTGGGGAACTTTAATACTCACGTGCCATTACTCCTTTCCACATCTAACCCAGTGGGTATTCCGGCACCCTGCAGCCGCTCCGAACTTGTACCTGCAAAATAAAAAGACAGTTAGAGCGCATCGTGAAGCAGGAAACAAGCGCTTCCTTACGTGCTTCCAGGCGCTTCTATTCATCACACGGGCTCCATCTTCAACTCACTTCAGCCCGTCATCCGCCATCGCCGGAACCCTGCAAAACAAGAAACATCATTACTAAAGACTTTAAAGACATTAGAATTACTCGAAACTTACTGTTCGTGCAGTAAACGACGGACAGCATTCCTCTGAAGTCAAGAGGCCTGCTCCCCTTATTCAGTGAAGAAACTGGTTACAGCACCCTGCCCCGAGGCAGATGGAGAGCACGGCGTTCACTTACCTAAGGTGAGAGCGTTAACCTTTGGCGTTCTACAGGAGAAGAGACAGGGAAGAAGAGAGAGACATTCAATAACCCAGTTCCTTAATCCCATATTTTCTATCTGCAGACATCTTGCCCTTCGAGTCAGACATACAGTGCACAGAGGTCCAGCCCAAAGAGCCAGCCGTGTGTTACACATCACCTTTGAAGATACGGTATACGCCCAGTCAAGACCGGCGCCTCTACGGGAATCAGGTGAGCGTTACAGAACGCAAAGCCTACCACAAAACTCCCGTCCAGGCGCTATGGAAACCTCGGATACCGACCAGCTAGCCCAGTTACTTGGGGAACTAAGGGCAGAAGTGCATGCAGCCCGTCAGGAAACGAACGCTCTAAGAAGGGAACTGATTATTTCCAAGGAGCGAACAGATGATCTCGCTAGACAATTGCTACAGTCACAAGCCGGACAGACCCCGTTACCCGCATCTGGGGGAAATCTTCCTTCTACATCCTCTATGAATCCAGTGAAGATCAACCTACCTGGGAATGTACCTCTGGCTCCCCCCGAACGATTTTCTGGTGGCCCAAAGAGGTTTGCAGTATTTATCAATCAGTGCCGGTTGCATTTCTTATGCCGGCCAGCAGCCTTTCCAACTGATCAAGCTAAAGTAGCTTTCGTGCTTTCGTACCTTAGTGGCAATGCAGCAGACTGGTCGATCCCTCTAGTAAATCAAGATGATCCGGTCCTCCATGATTTTCAAGCTTTTCAGCTCAGTATGGAAAAACTGTTCGCAAGACATTCACAGGGGCAGGCCTTGGACAATGAGCTTCTTTCGTTGCGACAAGGTAATCAAGACCTTTTGGCTTATATTGCGTCTTTCAACAGACTGATAGTGGAAACTCAATGGCCTGAGGACAAAAGGATTACGCTGTTTTATAGAGGTCTACGTGGAGAGCTTAAAGATGTGTTAGCCCAAGTAGTGAATCCCCCACAAGATTGTTCGGACTATATAGACTTAGTCGTTGAAATAGATCACAGACTGCAGAACAGGAAGGCCGATCGTTCCAAGTTTGATGCTCGAGTATTTTCCAAACCGCCAACTCCTTCCAAAGGAGTAGACTGCGGGGAACTCATGCAAATAGGGGGTCTGAAAGGTCCTCTAACACAAAAGGAGCGGGAAAGGAGAAAACAGTTGCAATTATGCCTCTATTGCGGAAACTCAGGGCACTTTCTTCGAGACTGTCTGGTGAAACCTGCCAAGAAGGCAGTAGGAGCTGCAGTTACCAAAGTTACAAACTCTGAGCAGGGAAACAACCTCGCCCGACAAGAATAGAGGTCCTCTTGCCGAGCGTGAAAACCAGTTCCGTGACCTCGCATTTCGTGATACCTATGGTCCTCATTAGCCCTGATAATCCGGATCGATTACATGCAATTGAAGCTTACGTCGACAGCGGTGCCATCGGCAATTATGTGGATCATGAAATGGTTTTGAGGTTGAATCTAACTCTTTGTCCCAAGGCTGTAAAGGACGTCATTACTACGGTGGATGGTACAGAGATAGCCTCCGGGCCAGTAACGCATACCACTCAAGAGGTGACGCTAGTAAGTCAAGATGGACACCATGAGAAGATCGTGTTCGATGTGATCCAGGCCCCTCAGTTTCAAATTATTCTAGGAATACCTTGGTTAGAGAAACACAATCCTCTGATCGATTGGCGAGCAAGAACGGTCCAGTTTCCAGAATGTGTCTCTACTTGTCACCCTCCACCTGGTGTTGCACTGGCAGCAATTTCTTCAGAGACTCCCCAGTTACCTCCCGAATACCTAGAATACCAAGAAGATGTTTTCCGGAAGGATCAGGCTAACTCTCTACCTCCTCATAGGTCTTATGACTGCCAGATAGACCTGATACCTGGATCTACTCCTCCTTGTAGTAGAATTTATGCCCTCACCGAGCCTGAGAACCTTCACCTTCGACAATACCTGGATCAATACTTGACAAATGGGTTTATTCGTCCTTCCAAGTCCCCTGCTTCTTCAGCTTTGTTCTTCGTTCCAAAAAAGGAAGGAGACCTTAGAACTTGTATAGATTATCGCTCCCTGAACCAGATCACCGTTAAGAATAGATATCCGTTACCTTTGATCCCTGAACTCCTGGACCAAGTAAGAAAAGCATGCATATATACAAAGCTGGATCTTAGAGGAGCTTACTACTTGGTACGAGTAAAAGAGGTCGATGAATGGAAGACGGCCTTCCGCACCAAGTATGGGCTATTTGAATATCAGGTCATGCCCTTCGGACTTTGCAATGCCCCGGCCGCCTTTCAATATTTTATGAACGATGTCCTCAGAGAGCTCATAGATGTGTGTGTTGTTGTTTACATTGAAGACATCCTCGTTTATTCTTCATCGGAATCTGAACATCGGAAACACGTGAAAATGGTCCTCGAAAGATTGCGTCAACACAAACTTTTCGCTAAATTGGAAAAATGTGTTTTCAACGTGACTGAAGTTGAATTCTTGGGATTCATATTATCACCTGGCGGAGTGCGTATGGATTCAAAGAAGGTCGATGCAGTTCTGAAATGGCCAACACCATCCTCCGTAAAAGGTGTGCAAAGCATGTTAGGCTTCGCTAACTTTTACCGCAGGTTTATCCCCGAATTCTCTCGAATAGTCCAGCCCATCAATGCCTTGTTAAAGAAAAACAAACGTTTTGAATGGTCTACCGAGGCGGAACAAGCTTTCCAGGATTTGAAGACTAAATTTATCTCTGCACCAATCTTAAAACACCCTCACCCCGAACTCCCCTACATCGTGGAAACTGATGCTTCAAGCCTTGCCATGGGGGCAGTTCTATCACAAAAGGACCCGGTAACCAATCAGTTGCATCCCGTGGCATTTTGGTCCCGCAAATTCTCGCCTCCTGAAATCAATTACACGATTACTGACAAGGAACTTCTGGCTATCAAATCTGCCTTTAAGGCTTGGCGGCATTATCTGCTGGGGGCCCGACACACCGTTACTGTGATTACGGATCACCGAAACCTGCAATATTTGAAAACCGCAAAAGCCCAATCCTCTAGACAACTCCGTTGGGCATTATTCTTTGCCGAGTTTGACTTCATAATTACCTATCGACCTGGTACAAAGAATGGTAAAGCTGATGCCCTTTCTGGGATGGGAGTGGAAGAACACTTGATCAACCCTAAACCTGTACCAATCATTCCCGAACAAAGAATTCTGGGTGTAATCGCCACAGAATCCATAGAGGAAGTTAAGGATAAAGCGAGGCAACTTGTAACTCCAGCAGACATACAGAATTGGCATCTGCAGGGAAAGGACTTTGCAGCAAAGGACAACTTATTGTATTTCCAAGAACGATTATACCTACCCAGCACAGATTTACAGAAAAAAGTAATCTCTTGTTATCACGATTCTTTAATGGAAGGACATCCCGGTATGGCCAAGACCTCAGAAAAGATCAAGCGCTACTTCTGGTGGCCGTCTTGGAAAAAAGATATCAGAGACTTTATAATGTCCTGTGGAGTATGCGCCCAAAACAAGAGTCAAAAGGAAAGACCAGCAAGCCTCTTACGCCCTATTGACATCCCACCTCGCCCTTGGCATACGCTTTCTATGGACTTCATCACCGATCTACCTCCATGCTCCGGATACAATACGATTCTAGTAATCGTGGACTTATTCTCCAAGATGGCGCATTCCATTCCGCTCAAAGGCTTGCCAACAGCAGCAACTCTGGCCCGAGAATTTCTCGAAAACATCGTCTGACTGCACGGTTTTCCTTCGGTTCTAATTTCGGATCGAGGTAGTCAATTTATTTCTCATTTTTGGCGAAGTTGCTGTCGGTCGGCTCAAATTGATGTGAGACTATCGACCAGTCACCACCCTCAGACCGACAGACAAACCAAGAGGACCAATCAAACTCTGGAACAGTATTTACGCTGCATGCTGCAACAAACTGAAAAAACTTTGAAAGACATCCTTTGGATAGCCGAATATGCCTACAATAACTGTCCATTCGTGAACTGGGAAAACCCCGTTTTTTCTTTTGTACGGCAGTCACCCTCGAACCTCGGAGTTGGATCCCCTCCAAGATCTTGAAACACCAGCAATAGACTACCTGCATTCTACAATCACCCAAGCCTTTAAGGAAGCTGTTTCTCACCTTCAAAGGGCTAAAGAACAATACAAGAAAGGAGCAGATCAACATCAGAAGGAAGCCCCTCAATATCAAGTAGGGGATCAAGTCTGGTTATCCACCAAATATCTACCTCTAAAAGGGCCACGCACATTCAACCCAAGATACCTTGGTCCCTATTCCATCACTACCATAGTAAACCCAGTAGCGGTCAAGTTGGACTTGCCCCCGCACATGAAGATACATCCGGACTTCCACGTCTCTCTATTAAAACCCGTGCAACCTCAAACCTGACTAACTAAATCTCCAAAACCTATCCTAGTTGATGGAGAACTCGAGTTTGAAGTCAAAAGCATTCTGGACTCCAAGATCTCCAAATGTAAACTATTTTACCTAATTGACTGGAAAGGCTACGGCCCCCAAGAGAGATCCTGGGAACCTGCTGAATATGTCCACGCTCCTCGCCTAATCAAAAGATTTCACTGAACATTTCCTGACAAGCCAAAACCCCCAGAGAAGCCCGGTTTGGGAGGGGCCTTGAGGGGGGGTACTGTCATGATCTCTGCTTCCAAAAGGTCAGGGTTTTCCCAACTCCCTTGGAAGCAGATCCATAACCCAGGTTCCGAGTGCCAACCAGTCCCAATTGGGACCTTTTGGACCCAGTCCTGGCGCCAGTGGCACCAGGCTCATAAATATGCCCAGTCCCAGCGCTGGAAGCGCCGGGCTCATAATGCTTGGGTGGACTTACCTGCAGCAGACCATGCTGCTTACTTGCCTGCCAGTTGAGCCTCTGATCCTCTTATGTTTGGAACTACTTTTCCTGTTGGGTGGGGCAGGAGCCACTCCCTAGATTCAGAACACTGGAACTCTTCTGGAAAGCAGGAACTCTTTTCTTACCTAGGCGTGGCTGTGGAAGGAGACACCTAAGCACTACAGGAGGCTATTTAAACCACACCCGATGGATGAATCTTGCTTTGCGTTATTCTGCATCCCCTGCAGCAGAACGCTCATCGTGTCTTCTGCATCTGATCCTGGGCCTAAGGAAAAAGGCTTACCATCCTGAATCCAGTCTTCAGCAACACCTATAAAGACAAGAAAGAACAGGTTAGCATTACGGTCTTCAGTGACAGCTCTTCACTTACCTGGTCCATCGGCTGTCACCAACGCCTCGCGCTGCATTCCGGCATCTGAAAGACAAAGGCTTACCTACTCTTTGTGCGCTCCGGAGGTCTTCACACTGCATTCCGGCATCTGAAAGACAAAAGCTTACCAACTCTTCGCACGCTCCGGAGGCCTTCGGCGCTGCATCCCGCATCTGAAAGACAAAACAAGGTGCGTTTAAAGACATTGGGGAACTTTAATACTCACGTGCCATTACTCCTTTCCACATCTAACCCAGTGGGTATTCCGGCACCCTGCAGCCGCTCCGAACTTGTACCTGCAAAATAAAAAGACAGGTAGAGCGCATCGTGAAGCAGGCAACAAGCGCTTACTTACGTGCTTCCAGGCATTTCTATTCATCACATGGGCTCCATCTTCAACTCACTTCAGCCCGTCATCCGCCATCGCCGGAACCCTGCAAAACAAGAAACATCATTACTAAAGACTTTAAAGACTTTAGAATTACTCGAAACTTACCGTTCGTGCAGTAAACGACGGACAGCAGTCCTCTGAAGTCAAGAGGCCTGCTGCCCTTATCCAGTGAAGAAACTGGTTACAGCACCCTGCCCCGAGGCAGATGGAGAGCACGGCGTTCACTTACCTAAGGTGAGAGCGTTAACCTTTGGGGTTCTACAGGAGAAGAGAAAGGGAAGAAGAGAGAGACATTCAATAACCCAGTTCCTTAATCCCATATTTTCTATCTGCAGACATCTTGCCCTTCGAGTCAGACATACAGTGCACAGAGGTCCAGCCCAAAGAGCCAGCCGTGTGTTACACATCACCTTTGAAGATACGGTATACGCCCAGTCAAGACCGGCGCCTCTACGGGAATCAGGTGAGCGTTACAGAACGCAAAGCCTACCACAAAACTCCCGTCCAGGCGCTATGGAAACCTCGGATACCGACCAGCTAGCCCAGTTACTTGGGGAACTAAGGGCAGAAGTGCATGCAGCCCGTCAGGAAACGAACGCTCTAAGAAGGGAACTGATTATTTCCAAGGAGCGAACAGATGATCTCGCTAGACAATTGCTACAGTCACAAGCCGGACAGACCCCGTTACCCGCATCTGGGGGAAATCTTCCTTCTACATCCTCTATGAATCCAGTGAAGATCAACCTACCTGGGAATGTACCTCTGGCTCCCCCCGAACGATTTTCTGGTGGCCCAAAGAGGTTTGCAGTATTTATCAATCAGTGCCGGTTGCATTTCTTATGCCGGCCAGCAGCCTTTCCAACTGATCAAGCTAAAGTAGCTTTCGTGCTTTCGTACCTTAGTGGCAATGCAGCAGACTGGTCGATCCCTCTAGTAAATCAAGATGATCCGGTCCTCCATGATTTTCAAGCTTTTCAGCTCAGTATGGAAAAACTGTTCGCAAGACATTCACAGGGGCAGGCCTTGGACAATGAGCTTCTTTCGTTGCGACAAGGTAATCAAGACCTTTTGGCTTATATTGCGTCTTTCAACAGACTGATAGTGGAAACTCAATGGCCTGAGGACAAAAGGATTACGCTGTTTTATAGAGGTCTACGTGGAGAGCTTAAAGATGTGTTAGCCCAAGTAGTGAATCCCCCACAAGATTGTTCGGACTATATAGACTTAGTCGTTGAAATAGATCACAGACTGCAGAACAGGAAGGCCGATCGTTCCAAGTTTGATGCTCGAGTATTTTCCAAACCGCCAACTCCTTCCAAAGGAGTAGACTGCGGGGAACTCATGCAAATAGGGGGTCTGAAAGGTCCTCTAACACAAAAGGAGCGGGAAAGGAGAAAACAGTTGCAATTATGCCTCTATTGCGGAAACTCAGGGCACTTTCTTCGAGACTGTCTGGTGAAACCTGCCAAGAAGGCAGTAGGAGCTGCAGTTACCAAAGTTACAAACTCTGAGCAGGGAAACAACCTCGCCCGACAAGAATAGAGGTCCTCTTGCCGAGCGTGAAAACCAGTTCCGTGACCTCGCATTTCGTGATACCTATGGTCCTCATTAGCCCTGATAATCCGGATCGATTACATGCAATTGAAGCTTACGTCGACAGCGGTGCCATCGGCAATTATGTGGATCATGAAATGGTTTTGAGGTTGAATCTAACTCTTTGTCCCAAGGCTGTAAAGGACGTCATTACTACGGTGGATGGTACAGAGATAGCCTCCGGGCCAGTAACGCATACCACTCAAGAGGTGACGCTAGTAAGTCAAGATGGACACCATGAGAAGATCGTGTTCGATGTGATCCAGGCCCCTCAGTTTCAAATTATTCTAGGAATACCTTGGTTAGAGAAACACAATCCTCTGATCGATTGGCGAGCAAGAACGGTCCAGTTTCCAGAATGTGTCTCTACTTGTCACCCTCCACCTGGTGTTGCACTGGCAGCAATTTCTTCAGAGACTCCCCAGTTACCTCCCGAATACCTAGAATACCAAGAAGATGTTTTCCGGAAGGATCAGGCTAACTCTCTACCTCCTCATAGGTCTTATGACTGCCAGATAGACCTGATACCTGGATCTACTCCTCCTTGTAGTAGAATTTATGCCCTCACCGAGCCTGAGAACCTTCACCTTCGACAATACCTGGATCAATACTTGACAAATGGGTTTATTCGTCCTTCCAAGTCCCCTGCTTCTTCAGCTTTGTTCTTCGTTCCAAAAAAGGAAGGAGACCTTAGAACTTGTATAGATTATCGCTCCCTGAACCAGATCACCGTTAAGAATAGATATCCGTTACCTTTGATCCCTGAACTCCTGGACCAAGTAAGAAAAGCATGCATATATACAAAGCTGGATCTTAGAGGAGCTTACTACTTGGTACGAGTAAAAGAGGTCGATGAATGGAAGACGGCCTTCCGCACCAAGTATGGGCTATTTGAATATCAGGTCATGCCCTTCGGACTTTGCAATGCCCCGGCCGCCTTTCAATATTTTATGAACGATGTCCTCAGAGAGCTCATAGATGTGTGTGTTGTTGTTTACATTGAAGACATCCTCGTTTATTCTTCATCGGAATCTGAACATCGGAAACACGTGAAAATGGTCCTCGAAAGATTGCGTCAACACAAACTTTTCGCTAAATTGGAAAAATGTGTTTTCAACGTGACTGAAGTTGAATTCTTGGGATTCATATTATCACCTGGCGGAGTGCGTATGGATTCAAAGAAGGTCGATGCAGTTCTGAAATGGCCAACACCATCCTCCGTAAAAGGTGTGCAAAGCATGTTAGGCTTCGCTAACTTTTACCGCAGGTTTATCCCCGAATTCTCTCGAATAGTCCAGCCCATCAATGCCTTGTTAAAGAAAAACAAACGTTTTGAATGGTCTACCGAGGCGGAACAAGCTTTCCAGGATTTGAAGACTAAATTTATCTCTGCACCAATCTTAAAACACCCTCACCCCGAACTCCCCTACATCGTGGAAACTGATGCTTCAAGCCTTGCCATGGGGGCAGTTCTATCACAAAAGGACCCGGTAACCAATCAGTTGCATCCCGTGGCATTTTGGTCCCGCAAATTCTCGCCTCCTGAAATCAATTACACGATTACTGACAAGGAACTTCTGGCTATCAAATCTGCCTTTAAGGCTTGGCGGCATTATCTGCTGGGGGCCCGACACACCGTTACTGTGATTACGGATCACCGAAACCTGCAATATTTGAAAACCGCAAAAGCCCAATCCTCTAGACAACTCCGTTGGGCATTATTCTTTGCCGAGTTTGACTTCATAATTACCTATCGACCTGGTACAAAGAATGGTAAAGCTGATGCCCTTTCTGGGATGGGAGTGGAAGAACACTTGATCAACCCTAAACCTGTACCAATCATTCCCGAACAAAGAATTCTGGGTGTAATCGCCACAGAATCCATAGAGGAAGTTAAGGATAAAGCGAGGCAACTTGTAACTCCAGCAGACATACAGAATTGGCATCTGCAGGGAAAGGACTTTGCAGCAAAGGACAACTTATTGTATTTCCAAGAACGATTATACCTACCCAGCACAGATTTACAGAAAAAAGTAATCTCTTGTTATCACGATTCTTTAATGGAAGGACATCCCGGTATGGCCAAGACCTCAGAAAAGATCAAGCGCTACTTCTGGTGGCCGTCTTGGAAAAAAGATATCAGAGACTTTATAATGTCCTGTGGAGTATGCGCCCAAAACAAGAGTCAAAAGGAAAGACCAGCAAGCCTCTTACGCCCTATTGACATCCCACCTCGCCCTTGGCATACGCTTTCTATGGACTTCATCACCGATCTACCTCCATGCTCCGGATACAATACGATTCTAGTAATCGTGGACTTATTCTCCAAGATGGCGCATTCCATTCCGCTCAAAGGCTTGCCAACAGCAGCAACTCTGGCCCGAGAATTTCTCGAAAACATCGTCTGACTGCACGGTTTTCCTTCGGTTCTAATTTCGGATCGAGGTAGTCAATTTATTTCTCATTTTTGGCGAAGTTGCTGTCGGTCGGCTCAAATTGATGTGAGACTATCGACCAGTCACCACCCTCAGACCGACAGACAAACCAAGAGGACCAATCAAACTCTGGAACAGTATTTACGCTGCATGCTGCAACAAACTGAAAAAACTTTGAAAGACATCCTTTGGATAGCCGAATATGCCTACAATAACTGTCCATTCGTGAACTGGGAAAACCCCGTTTTTTCTTTTGTACGGCAGTCACCCTCGAACCTCGGAGTTGGATCCCCTCCAAGATCTTGAAACACCAGCAATAGACTACCTGCATTCTACAATCACCCAAGCCTTTAAGGAAGCTGTTTCTCACCTTCAAAGGGCTAAAGAACAATACAAGAAAGGAGCAGATCAACATCAGAAGGAAGCCCCTCAATATCAAGTAGGGGATCAAGTCTGGTTATCCACCAAATATCTACCTCTAAAAGGGCCACGCACATTCAACCCAAGATACCTTGGTCCCTATTCCATCACTACCATAGTAAACCCAGTAGCGGTCAAGTTGGACTTGCCCCCGCACATGAAGATACATCCGGACTTCCACGTCTCTCTATTAAAACCCGTGCAACCTCAAACCTGACTAACTAAATCTCCAAAACCTATCCTAGTTGATGGAGAACTCGAGTTTGAAGTCAAAAGCATTCTGGACTCCAAGATCTCCAAATGTAAACTATTTTACCTAATTGACTGGAAAGGCTACGGCCCCCAAGAGAGATCCTGGGAACCTGCTGAATATGTCCACGCTCCTCGCCTAATCAAAAGATTTCACTGAACATTTCCTGACAAGCCAAAACCCCCAGAGAAGCCCGGTTTGGGAGGGGCCTTGAGGGGGGGTACTGTCATGATCTCTGCTTCCAAAAGGTCAGGGTTTTCCCAACTCCCTTGGAAGCAGATCCATAACCCAGGTTCCGAGTGCCAACCAGTCCCAATTGGGACCTTTTGGACCCAGTCCTGGCGCCAGTGGCACCAGGCTCATAAATATGCCCAGTCCCAGCGCTGGAAGCGCCGGGCTCATAATGCTTGGGTGGACTTACCTGCAGCAGACCATGCTGCTTACTTGCCTGCCAGTTGAGCCTCTGATCCTCTTATGTTTGGAACTACTTTTCCTGTTGGGTGGGGCAGGAGCCACTCCCTAGATTCAGAACACTGGAACTCTTCTGGAAAGCAGGAACTCTTTTCTTACCTAGGCGTGGCTGTGGAAGGAGACACCTAAGCACTACAGGAGGCTATTTAAACCACACCCGATGGATGAATCTTGCTTTGCGTTATTCTGCATCCCCTGCAGCAGAACGCTCATCGTGTCTTCTGCATCTGATCCTGGGCCTAAGGAAAAAGGCTTACCATCCTGAATCCAGTCTTCAGCAACACCTATAAAGACAAGAAAGAACAGGTTAGCATTACGGTCTTCAGTGACAGCTCTTCACTTACCTGGTCCATCGGCTGTCACCAACGCCTCGCGCTGCATTCCGGCATCTGAAAGACAAAGGCTTACCTACTCTTTGTGCGCTCCGGAGGTCTTCACACTGCATTCCGGCATCTGAAAGACAAAAGCTTACCAACTCTTCGCACGCTCCGGAGGCCTTCGGCGCTGCATCCCGCATCTGAAAGACAAAACAAGGTGCGTTTAAAGACATTGGGGAACTTTAATACTCACGTGCCATTACTCCTTTCCACATCTAACCCAGTGGGTATTCCGGCACCCTGCAGCCGCTCCGAACTTGTACCTGCAAAATAAAAAGACAGGTAGAGCGCATCGTGAAGCAGGCAACAAGCGCTTACTTACGTGCTTCCAGGCATTTCTATTCATCACATGGGCTCCATCTTCAACTCACTTCAGCCCGTCATCCGCCATCGCCGGAACCCTGCAAAACAAGAAACATCATTACTAAAGACTTTAAAGACTTTAGAATTACTCGAAACTTACCGTTCGTGCAGTAAACGACGGACAGCAGTCCTCTGAAGTCAAGAGGCCTGCTGCCCTTATCCAGTGAAGAAACTGGTTACAGCACCCTGCCCCGAGGCAGATGGAGAGCACGGCGTTCACTTACCTAAGGTGAGAGCGTTAACCTTTGGGGTTCTACAGGAGAAGAGAAAGGGAAGAAGAGAGAGACATTCAATAACCCAGTTCCTTAATCCCATATTTTCTATCTGCAGACATCTTGCCCTTCGAGTCAGACATACAGTGCACAGAGGTCCAGCCCAAAGAGCCAGCCGTGTGTTACACATCACCTTTGAAGATACGGTATACGCCCAGTCAAGACCGGCGCCTCTACGGGAATCAGGTGAGCGTTACATCCACACAGGAATTTAGGTAAGCGGAGAAGTCCGGATAAGTGTGTGATACAGAATTCACACGAAGCACCTGTTGGTCTCTGGGTGTGGCTTATATAGGCAACCACACCCAGAGACTAGACCGCGCTGCTTGCTTTGAGCTGGAAACCTTTGTCCATGTTGGGGGAAGCAGGAAGTTCTCTTGACTGTGATTGGATGATGGGGTTTCCCTGATGACACGATCTGGGTTCTGAAAGCCTTAACCCATGCCACTCCTGACTATCTTCCCCACCTATCCCCATGAACCACACAGAAAGAGGGCCTGCAGGTATGCCTCTGGGGCCTGCACGTATGCCTCTGGATCGTAACCATGACAGTAGGGGAGCCAGAGGCTGTGTTAAGTTTTCTAGATTCTGGTAAAAGGGGAATCCTTCTATGCATAGCCATTTTGACAGTGCAGAGGTAGATTGGGTAGGAGTGCCAGTGGCTGTGGTATGTGTGTGGAGTGTGGTACTTGATGACATGTTGCCATGCATGGCTGCATTACCTTGCAGTGGGTGTGGCCAAGGCCTAGACTATTGGGTGCGTGGCCAAAGGCTGTAGGCTGTAGACCATGCACCCGAAAGCCAAGGCCTTCACCACACCCACTGAAGCAATGCAGTTTTGACTGCATCTCTCAGAGGTTGATCACATTCACAGAATGGTTGTGGAACACATTTTACTTGTCATAGAGCACCAGAAGTATGCTGGCATGCATACGTTGTTTGTTCCATGGGTGTGGTCATTGTTGGAGCATCCTACGGTTTTCGGTGTATGGCTGGAGATTGTGCAGTGAAAAGTCTTGCATTGTGCCCTCTGGATGCAGTGATGGAACACTGTCAGTATACAAGAGGGTAGGGTTGAAGTGAATGTGCGATTTGCTTGGACATTCTGGTTTGTGCAGCTTCCTGGGAGTAGGTCCAATGTTAGAAGGAGTGTGCGGTTTCGTTGCCAGTGACATAATAGTTTGTGCATAGAAGTGGGTAGGGGTCGCGGAGGCAGTGGTATGTTTGTGGAATCTGCTAACTGTGACATGTTTCCAAGCATTGCTGTGTTATGGTGCTGGGTTTGGGTAGAAGTGCCACTGGCTATGTTACGTTTGTGGACTGTGGTTTATGGCCACATGTTCTCATGCATGGCTCCATTATATTGTGATTTGTGTTGAACAGTACATATGGAGTGCTCTACAGTAATGATAGTGTTGAATGCAGACTTCTTGGCTGTGATTGGTGCATGCATGCGTGAATATTTCACAATCTTCAATGAGGGAGTGCTGGAAGAAGAACAGTGGAGAGGGGAGAAGGACTTCCCCTGCTTTACTGGGGTGCAGACCTCTGCGTAGCTGGTGGGCATGCTAATGGAACTGTGAGAATTATGGAATCATGTGTCAAAGGTGTGATTCACAGGAAGGGGCGGTACTACTTTCTCCCAATACTCTCTGTGTAATGAGGTTGGTGGCATGGAGAGACACACAGTGCTGATCGTGTGTGATACATGTGTACAAGATCATTACAGGTATGCTGTGCAACGATGCATAGCTGCTAATTTCTGTTTGGAAAGAGTGGACGGTGTGTGGGCCAGTCTCCATGCGTGCAGTTTTGGTGGGATGGTTCACTTTTGCAGTTATCTGGCCTCCATCGTTATTGGTGAAGTAGTTGTGGTGCATTATGGAGGTCTACATTTGTGTTACATGTCGTATGGACATTTGCTCTGTCACCTGAAGAAGTTGATGACTGCAGTGATGAGGATTTTTCCCACTGCCAACGTCGTATTTGCACCCATTCCCCCAAAAGAAGTATGGGACCATGCCGGTATAATTTGCCCCCAGCCACAGCTCAAAAGGTGTCTTATGAACAGAAGCATGTCTGTATTTATGTGCACTGATGGCTTGTTGTCCACTCACTATGGAATCGTGAATTTCCAAAACATACACTGCTTTCATGCAAATGGCATTTCTTTGACCGCCATTGGCACTACCATTTTCTTGTACACTGTGCATGAAGCATTGCCCTTAATTCGGTACAAAATGAAGGAGGAGAAGCAAACAAAAAGTCATACAAAGAGAAAAACAAAAAAGGTGGTTCGTAAGCACATAAAAACAAACAAAAAACATATAAAAAGCACAAAAACAAAGAAAAAATAGAAGCTTTTCAGAGGGACCACTAAAGACCCAATTGCCTACCTTGTTTCCCAATTCCCCACTTCCTAGCATGAAAACTCAGCGGATTACGCTGTACTTTCGCGTACCGGGCCACTTTTGCGACTGTGGATGTCATTGTAATCCACTATGACAGCATGCATATCGGTTATGTGTCTTGTTAAGGATTGTTCTGTTGACTGAAGATGTTGCTAAATCATAGTATGGATAGGTTGTTATTAGTGCAAAGTAGCTGTAATGTTCATGTAACAAATGTTTTTGCACTGAAGTTGCTAGGTTGTTCTTAGGGCAATTGAAGCATAACGTCCCTTCACCAACATTGATAGGTTGTTAGTAGTGCACTGTAACCAGACAATTCCTTTAGCATAGTTTTTTCAGTAAAGGGGATAGGTTTGTAGTAGTGCAACTTAAACCATAACCCCCCTTTAACAATGTTTTTTTTCTTAGTGATATATATTCTGTGTAGTTGTGATTAAGTTGCTGTTTCCATAGGAAGAGCACTTTTTGGGCGGCTTATAACTTTGCTCCCCCTGGACGAATCCTCACCAAACTTTTCAAAAAAAGTATATGGGCTACTCTGAATTTGTTTGGTTTGCTGATGTTTGATCCAGGAGGGGAAATGTTATAGGGGGGTCCCAAAACGTCTTTTTTTCCCATAGACAGAATGGGGGAAAAACTTTGCTCACGCCTACAGGCCAAAACGCTGGACGGAATTTCACCAAATATGTGGCTGGGGCAGGGGCTTGGTCCCAAAAGCCTGCTTTTGTACATTTGGTGACAATACATCCAGTAGTTTCCTTTAAAAGTAGGTCTGAAAAAATGTGTGATATTTATGTCCGCTCCGTGGTCACACTTCCCTGTTCGCTCCGCGGACAAGAAATTGATTGGCTAATCCATAGCGTCTTGTCCACGGACATGTGGCGCTTTCACTGATTGGTTGTGGAACAGCGTGAAGTGCATCAGATTTCTGCACTGCCTCTGTCATCTTTTGTTCATGTTTTGGTGTAAACAGACATCGCCGGTAACACATACAAAACAAGATACCAATGCACTTGTTATACTTATGAAATACTGTTTCTGAAGGTGAGCTTTCATTAGGTTGGGATGGAATGTGGCAGCGCAAAGTCAAAAAGTGATGTTTTCTTGCCACCAAATTCATACGGTAAAGTGGAAGTTGGTGCTCAATGTACGGCGACCAATGCCTCCGTCTGTGTTACAATGTTTTCAGATTAATATTGAAGTCGGACTGGCATCCTATGTTTTGAAATCTGAGGCCGCCACCTGGAGTGTTTGATGGAAACAGTGGTTCTGGAGGCATATGGGAGTAGCGGTTCTCATGATTGGATTCTCATATGTTGTTGCAAAGTCAGAATGTAGTTGCCTTCTGAGTGAAGGTCAGTTGATTTGCTTTTTTGGTTGCAAGCTCAGTAGGCCCATGCATCTAAGTCATTCCATAAGGGGCTATTGTTTTGTGACCTTCAAGGAAAGGTAAACTTCAAAAGCTATGCAAGGAATGAAAGCTTGGAATAAAATACCATTTGATAAGGTTATGTTTTAAAAACGTTTGTAAGGAATATGAAATATCAGTTCACAAAGATTCTTCTTTGCGAACACATTGCTGTCTGACTTTGCCAAAAACAATGGAGGCTGTCAAGATCATGTAAGTTTAATTTTGAAGACTCTACACCGACCTGCGTTTTAATTTTATATTACGAAACACTAATTGTGACAATGCAACTGAAGTATCATCTTACTGCGCAGTTGTAATTTTCCTCCAATAAAAGAGAGTGCACATTGTCCGCGTTTGCAGGCTATGACTAGAGTCACCCTTGTTGACCGTTATTTCTTCTTCTTTGAAATGTTATATTGCCCATATAGCTTTGTGTATCAGTTTGCATGTTCTTTTGGTCTTGTGTAACATCAAGACATGTAATTTTTTCTTTGTCCATTCATGTTGGCTTCATAACTGAATTACCATCTCACTGTGTAGTTGCCCTTTTTTTAACCCTTACGGCGAGTGCTGATTCTCGGCATTTGTAGGCTGTCACTATATGTACCCATGGTCAATGCTAATATTTCCTTGAAATGTCATGTTTGTCCACTTCGATTTGTGTAATACTTTCCACAATCTTTGTGTCTTTTTTGTAATGTTTTCCTAAAGGTTGGGTATTGACACAGATTTTCTCTTACGTTTTCCGTCTAGCTACATCTTGCCGTACTGTTCATCCCATGGTTTCCAGATGCCGAGTGACAGCTTCTTTCAACACCAGATGCGGCTGCTCGTGACTGGCTGCCTGTCCATTATAATGTTATGGGATGACCGGCCAGGCCCCCTCTGTCCCTATGCTGAACTAGCCATTAGGAGTAACATGACATAATTTATGTTGGTGTTGGGCAACGGTCATGGCACCGTCTTGGAAATACCTGTGCAAACAAAGCGGGTGCTTTAACAGAAACGCATACTGTATGTGTGCGAAAATAACTGCATGTGTCTCACCATGAACATTTTCAATGTAGCGCTTAGAACCATTGTTACAACTTAATTGAAAATTGGGATTAGTCCGATGGTCTCTGAAAGTTGTTTGTTAAATAAAACTACTTTACAAATTCTAAAATGTTAACATTTTCTTTTAAAATCCAGTGTATCATTTCAAAATGTAAGGTACCACGTTGTACGTCACTGTATGTTTATTTACAGATTCTGAGTCACAGCCCATACTTTTGCTTTATTGAGGCTGTCATGGAAAGCGAAGAGGGGCAATGTATGGAACAACCGCCTTCCCTTTCTATGGTGGCCATCTTGAAAAAGGATTTTGTTTTGTAATCGCTGTATGTTTATGTACAGGTTCAAATGGGATTAGTCCGATGGTCTCTGACAGTTGTTTGTAAAATAAAACTACTTTACAAATTCTAAAATGTTAACGTTTTCTTTTAAAATCCAGTGAATCATTTCAAATTGTAAGGTACCACGTTGTACGTCACTGTATGTTTATTTACAGGTTCTGCGTCACGGCATGTACTTTTGCTTTTTGGAGGCTGTCATGGAAAGCGAAGAGGGGCAATGTGTGGAACAACCGCCTTCCCTTTCTATGGTGGCCATCTTGAAAAAGGATTTTGTTTTGTAATCGCTGCATGTTTATGTACAGGTTCTGTATCTCGGCATGTACTTTTGCTTTTTGCTGGCTGCCATGGAAAGCAAAGAGGGGCCATGGGCCTCATTACGACCCAGGCGGTAATCGTCCGTCATTACCGCCATGGCGTAATGAGCGTTTACGCCGTGGGCCGATGGCGTAAAGAGCGCCACATTACGACCCATCGCGCACGAGCATTACGCCATGGCGGTAATGCAATTAACGCCATGGCGGAAAAGGCCCACACCGGCAGTCTAAAGCGAGCAAGGTGCACTTCCGCCACCGTAAGTAGCGGCCACCGTAAGTAGCGGCCACCATAAGTAGCGGTCACCGGAATTTGCGGCGGCCGTAAAAAGCAGAACCGGAAATAGCGTCATCGCGCCGGAACGGGAAACAGCCCATCGGCCATCTTTAAAAACACAATCCATTGCCATCCTACCGAACAACACCAGACCCAACCCTGACACCTATCCCAACCAATCACCCACCCATCCAAGTATCCGAAAATGCCTAAAGCTGTGAAAAAGGCATGTGACCGCCAGCGCCAGGAGAGATTCAGCCGGGAGGAACTCTGCATGCTTGCGGAGACGCTGCAAGACAACGCAGGTGTCGTTTTCTCCCCGGAAATGACCAGGACAGCGATAGGGAAGAAGAAGGCCATCTGGGCCCTGGTGGCTGAGCGCGTCAGCGCGGTGGGGACCGTACCCCGCACCCCACAGCAGTGCAGGAAGCGCTGGGATGACCTACGCATACGGGTCAGAGCCGTCATCTCTGCAAACCGCAACCTTGCCCTGGGTACCGGTGGAGGGTCGGAATCCCCCCTAAAACTCCAACCGTGGGAGGAGATCTGTGCAACCACGATTGGCATGGAATCCATTGAAGGCGTCGGAGGGATGGAAAGGGGAGCTCCGACATCAGGCGATGAAGGTAGGTGCCTCAAACAAGACATGCCATAGTCACTGCAGTCCAATCATGTGTAGCACAAGGTTGCCTTAGAGTGTAAATGCAACACATATCAACACTGCCCATAGCCACATGCGAGCACCACCCTGTATACACTGCTGGCACCCGCATACCTGCATCCACATTCCACACTAAAAGGAGACAACCTGCATGGCACTGCCTGAAATCTGCCTCATCTACTGACCAGAATAATGTCAATCATTGTCATTCCAAAGTCCGCAGACCCATCAATAACGCCCTCCCTCCTTTGCTCCACCACAGGCACAGATTCACACCAAGAGGACCGGGACACCCCTGTACCGAAGAGAGCCAAGAAGGCCATCAATAACGTCCCTGCACCCTCAACCTCAGCTGCAGTGAGGCAGACCCCACTACAAGCAGGTCCCACTGCAAGCATACCGGACGTCCCACCGGCAAGCACCCCTGTAGGCAGCAGGCCAGCAGCAGCTGCTCCATCTCCACCAACATTGCCTGCCACAGAGAGCACGGGGTCAGCGGCCAGCAGCAACATCGGTGAGACAGCTGCAACAGCTGCATGTTCAGACTCAGACATGGAGCACGAGGTCAGAAGCCCCACTGACCTACTACATTCCCCCTGTTTCTCAGACGCCAGCCCCCATGAGGATCACACACAGGGGCACACAGAGGTAGAGGAGTGGCCTTCCACCCCATGCCCTGTCCACACTCCACAGGAGGGGAGCAGCCCCTCCATCACTCCACCAGCACTGGCCATGGGCCAGCAGGGCCAGCAGTCCCTCGAGGACATCACAGAACGGCAGCATCAACTGTCCACGATGCTGAATGAGCATGCCGCGGAATGTGTGGGGGCTAGGTCGACCATTGAACAGGCCACGGAGACCCTAAGGGCCGAAGTAGCACAGAGCACTGCCACCCTGAGGGATGCCATGCAGGCCATGTCCAGGGACATCTGTGCTGAACTTGCCGGCTTGCGTCGTGCGCTCACTGAGCTCACCCACACCCTACAGGACGTGCATGCACAGGGGCAGCCAGGGACATCTTCCACTGCCAGTTCTGCACAGAGCAGCCCCGTGCGACGTTCCGGACGTAACCTGCGCTCCACAGCAAGGGGTGCTCCGGGGGCCGGGAGAGGGGGCTTGTAACAGCCTGTGGCCACTGTCACAGGCATCTGTTGACACCTAGAGGGGGTGTGTTGGGGTGTGCAGGGGGGAGGTGGGAGGGGGTGTGTTGGGGTGTGCAGGGGGGAGGTGGGAGGGGGTGTGTTGGGGTGTGCAGGGGGGAGGTGGGAGGGGGTGTGTTGGGGTGTGCAGGGGGAGGTGGGAGGGGGTGTGTTGGGGTGTGCAGGGGGGAGGTGGGAGGGGGTGTGTTGGGGTGTGCAGGGGGGAGGTGGGAGGGGGTGTGTTGGGGTGTGCAGGGGGGAGGTGGGAGGGGTTGTGACACGACATTTCATAGTTTCAATACACTTTTTTCTTTCAAAAAAAGTAATGTGTGGACATTTTCATTGCGTATGTGTGCTTTATTGGTGTACAGTCCACAGTGTGCATGTCCCAGAGACACACAGTGCCCCAAGTGCAGTCTCCATGTGATAAACACCAGCCGTGTGTGCTAGAAGCAGTGGTCGATGATACTTTGGCGCATTGCACGCCCTCCTGTGCATCGCCTCCTCCATGGGGTGCCGCCCCATTTGCACCCTCCTCATCCTCATCGTCAGGTGGTTGCAGTTCTGCGTCAGGGGGCAGGGGCACATTCCGTCTGACGCACATATTGTGTAGCATGACACATGCCATGACGATCTTTGCCACCTTCTCATGGCCATACAGGAGTGCCCCACCAGACCTGCTGAGGCTTCGGAACCGTGCCTTCAATAGGCCGAATGTCTGCTCTATGACCACACGAGTACGTGTATGTGCACGGTTGAAGTCCTCCTCATGCTGGTTCTGCGGGTTCCGGACTGGTGTAAGGAGCCACCTCTTCAGGGGATAGCCTGCATCACCTGTATGTAGGCGAGAATGTATGTGTCAGTCATGTTGTCTGATCAGGAACATGATGTTCCACCATGGCTCGCATCCAACTGTTACTTTGGCTCACTTCTACATGCACTAATTGATTCGCACAATGCAACCAGTATATGCTCATGGCTCCCATGGCCTGTTTTGCATGCCATCACCCAATGTATGCAGAGGGGTTGTGTGCATTGTGAGTGCCCATCCTCTGTCTCCGTTCCCTGTGTTACTCACAGCCAGGTGGAGTATGCATCACCCCTCTCAGCCAGGTGGAGTATGCATCACCCCCCCCCCTCAGCCAGGTGGAGTATGCATCGGTACGTCATTCACCTGCCCACTTCCATGACATTGGACTCACCGAGTAGCCAGGATCTTGGCCCTGCATGTCGCTCCATGTAGCGTGGTATTGTGGAGTTCCTCAGGACCATAGAATCATGGGTTGATCCGGGGAATCGGGCACAACAATGTGTGATGATCTTGTTGGAGTCACAGACCATTTGCACGTTGATTGAGTGGAACTGTTTCCGGTTGCGGTACAGTACCTCCATGGCACGTGGAACCACCAATTCCACATGGGTGCAGTCGATGGCACCAATGCAACCGCGTATGCCGGCTAGTGCATGGAAACCCACTTTGGTGTTTGCAATCTCCTGGGCAGTCCGTGGTAATGAGATGTGGTCGTCTGTGTGCTTGAGGAGGGCATCGAGCACTTGGATGAGTGTTCGTGAGAATAATGGTTGTGAAATGCCATGCAGGTGCCCCACTGTGTGCTGGTAGGTGCCTGTGGCCAGGAAGTGGAGTACAGACACTACCTTCAGTAGAGGGGGGATGGCGGTTGGACTTTCTATCATGCTGACGATGTCGTTGTGTGTCATGTCTACGATGGCGGTGATGGTGTCCCGGTCCAAACGGTACAGGGTGTGGATCTGCTCAGCAGTGAGGTTGAATGGATTGGCTCTGATGCGTGGGATTGGGGGCTGCCTGCGTGGTGGCACTGGCTGTGCTGGTGGGGCTTGCTGGGCCTGCCTTGCCCTCCTTCTCCTCCTGCGTCTCCTCTATGCTGCCTGTTGTTGTTGTTGCTGTTGTAGCACATGCATTGCTATCAGGTCCTCCAGCCCCAACATTGCTAGTCGTATTGGCACCATTGTGGAGTGTGACTGGGTGTGGGAAGGGGTGGGGAGTGCTCTTTTTGTACTTCCCTGAGTCTGTATTGCCTTCACCTGTGCTGTTTCTGTGCACCTGTGGCAGCTGCATTCACTTAACATGGCCCTTTACGGTTGGTTCGCGATGGCGTTATTTGCACCATGGCGGTAAAGTACTTAAAGGGCTGGGTGATGGCGTTAGGTGCATGTCCGCTTGGGTCGGCATTTGCGTACCTTTCCGCCATGGCGCTAAGTACGGTGTGGGCGGTCGCGTGCGCGCACCCTTAGCGCAGTTAGCGGCAGCCGCTAATGGCATCGTAGTTAACGGTCACGGGTCATGATCGGACCTGGCGGAAAACGATGGCGGTAACCATTTACCGCCATCGTTTTTCACTTAGCGCCAGGGTCGTAATGAGGCCCCATGTATGGAACAACCACCTTTCCTTTCAATGGTGGCCATCTTGACAAAGGATTCTGTTTTGTAATCCGGCCCGCCTCAGAAATCCTATTTTTCAGTAGCACACGTTAATGCTTTGCACATCTATACTATTACTGACAAATATTATTGCGTCCATGTCCTTTACTGAGAAATATAAAGTCCATGGAGTGTATGCGATTTTTAAAAAATATATATATTTACACTGTGAAAGGTGGTTCTTAAAGCAACATTTACTTTGTTAACGGATGGCTTTCAAGTTTGCACATCTATACTATTACTGACAAATCTTATTGCGTCCATGTCCTTTACTGAGAAATATAAAGTACATGGAGTGTAAAAAAATATATATATTTACACTGTGAAAGGTGGTTCTTAACGCAACATTTACTTTGTTAACGGATGGCTTTCAAGTTTGGTAGGACAGCTAATAAGGCCATTTGCGAATGGAAATGAGGAAAGACGCATCAAACAGTGATATGGGGGGGTGGGTATACGGTGCAAAAATATTCTGCATTTGTTATTTCTAAGGTTGGGGCAGTGTTTGTCATGCTCCTTCATTACAGCAGTGCTGCTTTTTCTTGGGAACGAGGGATGGCCTTAGCTGATGTAATTTTCAGATAACTAGAAATGTTGCTAAAAGTATGTAATGTGTAGTACATTGTTACTGGCTGACTACCATTACGTGTTGGCGCTGTGCAAGGCAAATGTTGCAGGTGGACGTTCCTACATCAATATAAAATCTTTTTCCACACTGTCCACGAGGCAAACATCTTACTGTTAAGTGTTTACGGATTCTGGGACACGTTACCGTGCTGTACACACGCATATTGTCATGTGATATTCTCTGCAAGGTGTGTAAATAAGTGGGAAGTTACTTTACATTATGGTTATGTGCCACTATTATAAACCGATCATCTTTAGCAAAAATAACTCCGCAAAAGGAACGGTATGGCTAAGTTACTGTACTGAAAACCTGTGAAATTGAGTAAAAAAAACTTTGTTAAAGGGACATTATGGTTAAGTTGCGCTACTAAAAACCTGTGAAATTCACTAAAAAAAGTTATAAACGTGACATTATGGTTGAAAGTAAAACCGAAAAAACCCTGAATTTGTGATGTCATCTTTGATGTCCTGGGTGTTAGTGTTAGCAGTGCACAGTGGGGCGGGCAGTTATGGTTGCTTGACCTACCATAACTGGCAAATTTCAGGGGTTTTTTGGTTTTACTTTCAACCATAATGTCACATTTATAAAGTTTTTTTTAGTGAATTTCACAGGTTTTTAGTAGCGCAATTTAACCATAACATCCCTTTACAACGTTTTTTTAGTGAATATATATATATATGCAGCCATAGTTCTCTAACTTATTTTTACTCATATTTTTTTCACTGTTCTACTCTGTTTCCTGTATCTTTTTTATACCCATATGGCACTGCTGCTTCTTGCTCCCTTTGTTGCCTTTCTCCTTGTATTATGCTGCCATGTGCTTTTCTAACATCGGATAGGTGGATCCAATATTTCAGGCCCTTTACTTTCACCGCTGATGGCGTGGGATATATTACTTCATACGGGCCATGAAATCTTGGAGAATTCCACCTTCTCACAAAGCTGCGTACGTATTCCAGCTCCCCTGGCATTAATTGTCTTGCTGGGCTGTCGGTGGATACTATAGTGGTGTCTGCTTCATTGGGCTTCATTACGACTGTTGCGGTAAGGCAACAACGGTGCCAGTAGTGCTACCGGTGCTTTTGTTAACATGCCGCAACATTACGAGTTTGCTTGCGGGTGCCGCTCTGGACGTCTGGTCAGACCAGGCGTGCAGAGTGGCACCCGCGAGCAGACCAGGATGGTAGTAACAGTAACATTATTAATGGTACTGCTGCTACATCCTCCCCATTACCATTGAGCCCTATAGGGACTCAAATGGGAATGGGGACATACCGGCCCCGGGTCCCGTGAAAGGGAACTTAGCGGGCCCTCCAAGGTCGGAATGGCCCAATATTTCCCCTTTCACAGGACCCAGAGCCGGACCCGAGTTTGGGGGTAGCCATGCCCTTATTAAGGGCATGGCTACCTCCAACCTCGTAATGAGGCCCATTGTCTCTAGTGAAGACCGGTCCATTTGTTTTGTTATGCTCCTCACAGCTTGTGTGAGTTGTGTCAGGTACTCCTTGAATTCCTCACCTAGTACGGTTGCTGTTCTATGTGCATCAGACATTCTTCTTGCTGGTGACAATGGAGTTTGCATACACCTTCCTGTCACTATCTTGTGCATGGACAAGTGGCACTCTTTACTGAGTTGTGTCTGCAATTGGAACAACACCAAAGGTAGACAATAAACCCAATTTTGCTTGGGAGTATGACATAATTTTCAGAGCCTACTTTTGAGGAGGCCGTTGATCTTCTCAACAACCCTGTTTGCTTGCCGATGATAAATCGAGCACATTTTGTGTGTAATCCCCACTAGGGTCATTACCTCCTTGAACAGGTCATTAACAAAATGTGTTTCGTTGTCGGAGCGTATGACATCCCATATTCCCAAAGTGGAAACACTTCTCTCACTAAGAACTTTGCTGCACATTTCGCATTCGGGTTTGCACATGGCCCTGATTCCACCCACCGCAAAAACGGGCAGAATACCACTATTAAGTATCGCACTCCATTGCACCTTCCTCCCATGTCTGCATAATCAATGTGCAGCTCTCGGAAAGGTCCGATGGGACGGGACAATGTTCCTCGTAAAGTTCGGAGGGTCATCCCTGAATTGTACGTTTGACATGTAAATCATTCAATTGTGAATTTCACTAAAAGCTCATGAAGGTTTGGGACAAACCAATATTTTTGAATGTCTGCAGCTATATGTTGTTTGGTGAAATGGGCGGGGAAGTGCAATTGTTGGAATGCTATTTGTAACAGCTCTACGGGCATTACTACTTTCCCTGTAGCGTTCTATCTCCATAAAAGGTCTGTTGATGATTGTGTACAACCCCTTTTTAACCATAGCATTTGTTCTGCAGGGGAGCTCTTTTTTGTATTTCTATTATTTGGGTTATAGGTAGGGTACTGTACCCTTCACCCTTCTCTGTCTCTGCGCTTGCGCTTTGCACGCATTCTGAAGGCAATGGTTTTGAAAAATAAGCTTTTTGGCAATGGCGTCTGCTGCTGCGTTTCCCAATGATATTTTGTCACAGTTGTTTGTATGGGCCTGGCATTTTTTACCAAAACCACCACTGAAGTTTTCTGCAAGAGCTTTTATGAGATCATGCAAAGGCTTGGCATGTTGCACGGGAGAACCATCTGCTCTCCTGAACCCCCTTCTCCCCCACCTGGACAATCCAGCATGCACCGTAGTCGTTGTATATACTAGTCAGAGTAAATGGTAACTGCACATCCTTTTTCTGCGTGCAGCGCTACAATCAACGATACAAGTTGTGCAGCTTGTGCTAAATAATACTCTGTCAATCGTTTCTGTACAATGATCTCATATGTTCCTTCTGTTGTTCTCCTGTCTCCGGGCAAATAGATGCTGACCCATCCATGAAGTACACTTCCCCATCCTATAGGGCATTTTCACTTGCTATGGGCATGTTGTCTCCTTCCCCCTCATATGTGGCACAATCATGGTTTTGCATGTCTTCTACTGTGCATGGCTCAGGAGGAAATATGGCTGGGTTTACAATTTTGCAACGTACTATGTGGATGTTAGGGCTGGAAAGTATTATATCGTAGGCTGTTTCTCTTTGTGTGGTGAGAGTAGATTTCGATCGTTCAAGAATGGCAAATAAGGAATGGTCAACGAATAATGTGACACAGCATCCATCACTATTGTTGCACTTTTCTCAATTGCAAAGGTGACTTCTTGCTAGCGCCTGTTTGCACATGAAGTGTCCTTGCATTACTGAGTCAAGGGTACCGCTGTGGTAAGCCAAGGGTTTGTGTCCCTGGGATGTCTTTTGTGTTAATACCATGGTCATAAGTGTTCGATTGCAGTGTGAAAACAGGTAAAATTCCCGTTCATAGTCTGGAGTTGCTAAAACAGAAGCTGTTGATATCAGTTTCTTCAGCGTTCTGAAGGCTGTGTGCATGTCAGGTGTCCAAGTGAGGACTGTATTATCCTTTTGGGCTTGTTTTAGTGATTGCAGCAAAGGCTGTGAGTAAGCGGCATAGTCCAGTACCCATGCTCGGCAGTAATTATAGATGCTGAGGAATTTCTGCTTTTCTTTCACTGTGTGTGGTTTTGCTGCTGCGTGCACTGTTGCTGCTCTGTCTGGAATTATCCTTTTACCATCTTTAGATATTAACTGTCCTAAGTACAGCACCTTTATCTACTTTATATCCCTTGTGTGCTAACAACCTCAGCAGTATTATTGAGTCTTTTCTGCACTGTTCCTCACTTTCACTGCCAATCAGGAGGTCATCTACATATAGTACCACTGTGCTTTTGACATTAATATTACCAAGATCTTTATGCAGTATTCTGTTGAAAATGCACAGGCTTTCACAGTACCCCTGGGGCAGTCTACAATGCTCATATCTCTTACCCAGCAGAGTGAATGCAGTCAGATATTGGGAGCCAGGTTCAAGTGATACCAAGAAAAACATATTTTTCAAGACCACCACAGTGAAGTGGGTTGCTTTCTTTGCAATACTACATAGAAAGGAGGCAAGGTTGGGGACGAGGGGGAACTCCTTCTGAATGATGTCATTAAGTGGGCGGAGGTCCTGCACCATCCTCCACGCCCCTCCCTTCCCTTTTTTAATCAGATAAATTGTGGTAGTGCAAGGGGAATTAGAGGATACAATGATGCCTTGCTGTAGTAATGCATATATTGTTTCTTGCATCCCTTCCTCTGCACAGTGCCGGGCTTCAGTTTAATTTGCACTGCGGTCACTTCTTGCAATAACCCTAAATCATGGGTGTTAGTTGTCCATAGATTAGCGGTAACTGCTGCATGTCTTTGTCAAATAATGATGGCAGTGCACTGACAATGGCATTGAGTGGGTTGATCACTTGTCTGTTCTGTACCATTATGTCACATGGCATACATATTTCCTTTATTATCTACCCATCATTGTCATCGTCAGTGAACAGCTCCTCATCTGTCTGTTCTGGCAAATCTGTGTTTGGGTCTATACAAAGTACTGTTCGCTCTCGCATCCATGCGTGTCCAGCCCTATTACTACAATATGTTTAGCTGAAACTTATACTCCCTGTAGATCTAACGAGAGGTTCATGCCTGGCAATATTTCAGGGGCTGCCACTGGGCAGAAAACAAAATCAGAAGGTACTCTCCATTCTTTTTGTGTTAGTTCAGGAACAGCTTTTGTCAAAACTTGTATCCCATACACAAACATGTCTGCATTAATGGGCACCTCAGCACTTCTACTTCATTTGTTATTGTGTTGATCAACAGCATTGCCCTGAGGGGGCATATCCTATGGGTGGAGCACACCATCCCCCTTTCTGTAAAGGATATTGTCAAAGTGAGCTTACTGAGGAGATCCCTTCCCAGAAGATTTACTGGCGAGTTGTCATGATATAGTAGGGGTGCTTGCACTGCCCCCCGCCACTTTTACATCCAAATGTTAAGTGTATGGAACCGTGACCATAGCCCCAGAAAACCCCTGTGTTTCCAAATTTCTTCCCGACATGAAAATTGCCTTCACATGATTTTTCTGCTCCTGAGTCCACCATAAAGATGAACTGTTTGTCGCCTATCTCTGCCCTGACCAGTGGTTTCTTGTCTGGATGTAAGGTTGTTGATAGGACTGGACATGCAAGTGCTCTCTGTGGGCTGTCCTAGTCTGGATGTGTGTTGGTCCCCGGGAAGAAGAATACGCTCTCTCCGACCAGAGCTGCTCCTCGTGATGGCGCAGGCGCACCATTGGCAGTGGTGGTGAAAGGGTTACTGTGTGTTTCTTCCACTAGGGATTGACATATTAATCGGGTCTGCATCCCTTATGGTGGTGCTCTGGGACCCTGTGTGAACCTGTTGTCCTGCTGCACTTCCTGTCCATAGCCTCCCATGGGTAACTCATAGGGACTGCCTCAGTGGGGGTAGCCATATTGCGGTCCAGTGTCATATCTTTTTGTGTTCTGGTAACACGCCACTGGACGAATACGACATTCTCTAGCAAAATGACCCCACCTCCCACATGACCAACATGCTCCTTGTCCTCCTCCTCTAGGTCCTTGTCCTCCGTATCCCCTTGTTGCCCCCGGTACCCACCTCTTCCTCTTCCAGGCCTTCTTTGCCACTGGGGCCCTCCACGCTGTACTTCTTCATCCCACTGTTACTGGCTGTTGGCTGTCCATTTAGCTGCCATCCTGGCCGATAACGCAATCTTCCCGTCCTCTCCTTCTCCCTATTGTTCTGAGGTTGGTGCAGCTGTTACAGCCACGACCTTCACTAACTTGCTCTGTACACGTTTGGCCCTGTCTGCCAATCTTTTTTGTGCAATTCTTTTCCCCTCTTTTTTATCCTCTTGCAATGGTGTATTATGATGCTTTGTATTTCGGGCCAACCTTTGACTTCTATCTCAGCAATTTAATCAAGGGACTTCTGTACCTCCTTCGGGAGCCCTCTCTTGATTACGAAGTTAAAGAGGGTAGTAGACTGATCCCAGGTCATGCCGTCTCCTCCCTCCACATATCCTGCACACAAAGAATTAATTGTGCAGGATCTTCCTCATCCCCCATTGTGCATTGCAGGTGTCGGGGAAGGTTCTCTGCAGTGCATCTCACACCTGTGCCCTTACATTATTAAAGCATGATCCATCGTGCCTATCATTGCCCATGGTTACTCCTGCGAACCCCGCCTTCACCCAAACTCCGTCAGCTTGGTCACCCACTTATATTTCAAGAAGGCTTTTTCTGTCCCCTGTGGCCAGTGGGACTCCTGCAGTGTTTTTCTCAAAAGCATATATCCATTTTCCTGTGCCCCTGGAGAGTGGAGGAAGCGCCTTCAACAAATTGTTTTATCCATCAATGCCCAGGGCACATAATGAGGTCTTCCCACCCCCTTGTGAGTAAGAGGCATCTGCAAATTTACCTTCCCCCTTTTAATTACCTTCACTCCTTTTTTCTTTGCTAATGCCATTCTTGCCAACCTATTTTGAAGCCTTCCCTTCATCCTTCATCCTCCCCTCCCACCTGTGGTGTCTGCCACTTCACCTGCAGACCCCCTCTACGGCCCCTTCATCATACTCGTCAATATCACTCCAACATTTTTATCTCTATCAGATGCTACGCTGTCATACAATATACTTTCCGGGTCACCCTCCTGTTCCAGCTATATGCTCTAAACAGAGTGCTGTCTAAACGGAAGAGGAAGTCCCTGGACTTCCATTCATCCTCAGGTATTACTGAGGAGTTCTTTAATGGGGGTGGCAATTGTGACTGCCCTCCCCCTGTCGACGATAGTGTTTTTTCACACAATGGGCCTCATCACGACTTTGGTGGTAACCCTTAAATCCGGTGGTAGCGCTATTACCGCCAGATTTAAAGGTCTGCCAAAGCAGGACTTCGGCGGATTTCTCCCCAGCTCTGAGCTGGGGGAAATCTGCCGAAAATTCGCACTATTACCGCCGGCGGGAAATCCGCCGGCGGTATTAGCGCGAAATTTCCCCATTGAGCCCAATGGGGAATGGGGCATTCCCGAATGGGCTCAATGGGGAATGGGGATTGACATTACCGCCGAACTCGTGATCCGGCGCTATTAGCGCCGGGGAGTTTGGCGGTAGGGCTAATACCGCCCGTGCTAATAGCGTTACCGTTAACGCCCAAGTCGTGATGAGGCCCAATGTCTTTAATCAAGTTAATTCTGAGTACTGGTCGCTATGGCTCCCAAATCCTGTGTTGTGGGTCTTACGGGATTCGGGGGCGTGCTTGTCGGACCATATGGACCCTTGGGATCATAGGGGTGAGGGGCAGCTGCTGCAGAGGCAGTTGGTGCACTGGGCTGGGGAAGAAATAACGGGTCACAATATCCTTCAGCAGGCTTTGTCAGTAATGGGTATAACCTTTTTTGTTCTCCTCCCTCCTTTCTCTTTTCTTCCCCTCCACCTCAGTTGTGATCATGTTGTTCCCTCCCTTTTCCTTACCCACTGTGAGGGGTGTTTCTTCGATCATCCTTCACAAATCCAGCACTTCGCTTCTATTTTGAAGCTGTTTCCCCTTATATTCAGCCATTAAATATGCTGCTACAAGGTCCAACACCATCTTAACAAATGACCCTTCTTCTGGCCAGATCTGAGACGACCCCTCAACTTTAATCTCGGTTAACCTTTGCCCATGGTATTTCTTAATTTTTTCGCTAGAGTTTGCAGATGTGTAAGAGTTGCATGTCTGAGCCCATGGTGCCTCTGTGTCTACCAACTTTGTTAACACTTCAACCTTCTGGTAACTTTGACAACAGTTTTTTTCAAATTACACTTCTAAGCGTACTACTTATTTCTTGTATTGTCTTAATTTTTGCACAAATAGAGCAATCACATTGAGACATAAACCAATGGACAGTTTAACAGAACACACCAATGCACCTTACTGACAGCATAAAAAATAAAACATGCATTTTAGGATAGCCCTTCAAACCCTCAACCCTGCTTCAGAGTGTTATATTTCCCACGCACTCTACTCACTCACCTCGCTCTGGCCCCTTATGTACCATCCTTCAAAAAGATATAGATTACTAAAGAGAAATCAACACTACTATTTTCCCGAGCCCACTAAATATGCACCATGTGTCTCCTACTTTTTTCCTCTTCCTCTTATTACCAGCACTGGTCGAGTCAGTACTAATTGGGACTGCCTTCTACCCCCTTTCAGAGCTAGGTTCCCATATTTCCTCTTATTTCATCACATTTACTCGTCAATATATAAAACCTAATGGCCATGGAAAAAGAAGCGCTTTGTTTTACACATTCACTCTATCCATTCATTCTCATTTCATCCCTTCATTTTCACCTTGTTAGCTCATCCCACTTTAATTCTTCCTGCAATCAATACTCACATGTCCATATTGTTCCGAGATCTTCCGTTCATGATCTATCCAAAATCGTGGTCCGTCCCCAATCAAGTAGTGCCTGGCTCCATCGAGCAGTTGGGTATTTCCAAAGCTGGGACCCGCAGAACCTGTTCAGGAGCATACGTGTTTTGGTACTGATCAGCCAAGGTTGGGGGTAGTCTTGATGGGGGCACCCCAGATCTTGCCAGTGTACAGGGACGTCTTGGAGCAATCAAATCACGTCAAAGCGGTCAACAAATGAATGGGCTCATCACCCGACATTGATCCAAAAATTGGAATAAACGGACACACCCCAGTAGGGAATGAGACCAAGAGATAGATTGCAAGTTGAATAAAGTTTTATAACAGATTAAAGATGCATGCAGAGAACTCTGCTACTCTGAGAGCACTCTGCTAAACATTACATGAGCAGCACATTATAAGATTGAAACGTGTCACTGCTGGAGATTTGATATAGGTACTTAATACTTGAATCTCATAGGCTCAACGTGCAGGACTAGTATGGATACATAAGTGACAGTTGCACCAGATTGGCTCGAGACTTGGGTGTTCATTGAGCAGCACGTGGGTCAGCTGGGCTCATCTCTGTGAGCTGAAGGTCAGACACAAACGATGAAGCATAGCTAACTAATCTATTTTAGCAAAACAGGAACTGAAGGCATGCAACAAATAAAAATTGGAAAAAGTGGACAATCGTGGGGATGATGTGGAGTTCATTTTTGTTTCATATCTGATTGATTTTGCTCTTTGAACCTTGTGAGCTTTTAAACTCTGACCCCAGGCCCAGGTGCCCACCTTGGACGTTTTGCTCTGTTTGATGCCTCATGATATAAGCCAACATGAGTTAGGTTTACCAGTGAAATACAATGGTAGGGGATTAGATATGGGGTGGGTGGTTGGCCTGTTCATAAAATGGGTGTTAGATGTGTATCTGCATCAAGAGAGGTTGGGGGACTGTGGCCTCTCAAGGTAGTGGTTGAGAGATCATAGACAGGTTTGTGGAGACGGATGGGCACACAGGCTGTGGTTCTGCTCCGGTCAGACACAGGCCAGTGAGCTTAGAGGAAGAGAAAGAATATTGTATCTGTTTGCAACAATTTGCGCATGGGCTTCAGTGAGAAAAGAGCTTGTGCAATGCAGACAGAGAAGGAGGCAGTGCGGGTAGCTGGGCTGGCTGGGTGCGGCACTGGACAGTGGGAGAGATGGCTTTTGGGAATCATTGTGCGGCCTAGTAAACAGATGGAGTTTGGGGAAGTATAACATGGAATCTTTATGTGTCATCCAATGGCTCGTGCCCTCTTTCTTCCAAGGACAGAACGCGGGGACATCGCTCACGATTGGAGGAGCATGAGATTCATTCCATACAGAATTTACAGGAGGGTCAAAAGGACCTTTCCTCCCTTACAGCAGTAATGGCGAGAGCGGGTAGGCACTGTCCTCTTTAAATTTGGAAATGGTTGTTAGCATGTATTGTTATGGTGTGTTATTCTTTGTGTCATGTGACTGCTTGCATGTGCGTGATAGTTGATACTCACTGATGAGCCAGGTGTTGACAAAGGTTCCCAATGCCTGGGCCCAGTAAGTGGTGACAAGTAGTAAATGAAGCTATCATGTGTGCTTCCAGGGAAATTGGCATTTACATACATGATGACTCCCTTTGCATCGCAGATGACCTGTACATTGATTGAATGCCAATGCTTGCGGTGCATGTGCTTGGCCACTCAGGGGGGTGCTGTAGTGCAACATGCATGCAATCAATGGGTCCCAGTAACTGTGGGAAGTGTGCTATGACATAACATTCCTGGCACACTTGCCTATGGAGTGCGTGGCATGTATATGTGTCTACACAAACATGATTTAATGCAGCACAATACCTGGTGTAGGCACCATGATTAAGTGGCCTGCGATATGCCCCCAACAATGACAGAGGTGTGCTGGAATTAACCTGTAGCTAATAGAAATAGGGCTGTCAGCACCTTCTTCAGGGGTGTGAGTGCATGGGAGCAGATGGTGGTGATGTAAGGTCTTCCTCCCACACTCTGGCTGGGTCTAGGATGACATGGGAAGGGAATCTCCTCGCTATCTGGCATCCCAAAAAGAGTTATGTGAGGATGGAACATCCTGTCCCTCACCTTCCTCCTCCTCCTTTTTCCATGAACATGTACAATTACTGACACTACAGCTGGATTCATCCTGGGATAGCAACTTTAAAATGGTGAGCATTGCATGCTTATTTACATTTTAGCTCTTTGTACATTGTGTCATGTATCATGGGATGGCAAAGTCACGACGTTTGCGTGTACCTCTTAGCTCAGGGAAGTTGTGGTTAGTAATCCATGAATTTGGTTATGTTTGCATTTGACCCGGCATAGTACCTCAACACACCCACATTAGTCTTCAATCTCCCTCATTTTGCTCAAGGAATGGGGAATATGCATGTCCACCCCCCATTTGTAACTTTGTGCAGGCCCTTTCCACACTTTGCGAAGTGTGTCACTTAAACCACAAAACATCACGCAAAGTAGGGAAGGACCCATGCAAAGTCTGATCCATGAATCAGCTGAATGCGTGTTATGTGCCACAAAGTGATGTTTGTCTGTGCAAAGTGCCTTCGTGGCACACAAAACATTGTATGAATTATGCCCATACAATCTTTGTGCAAAATAGTGTTAATATTAATGTATCTGTATTGTTTATATGGCAATATACATGCATGCTCTGAAATGCAACTAAATATGGCGTTTATTGGGTGTGGGTATTTTTACACATAAAGGCAGTCTGTCCATCATCGAAAGGAATATGTATTTACTAACGTGGAGCAATCCCTTGTTATTGCTTCGGTGGTTTCATCCGTTTCCAAGACACTATATAACTGCACCAAAACAATTACAGCCATAACTCACTTGTAAAAAAAAACAAGTGGCAAACCGTGTACAATTGTATTTGTTTGGTTTGGGGCCACTCTGAAAGCCAACTTTAATTCAATTTGCTCAGATTTGACTCGATTAAAGGCTATTGATTTTGGTGCATAAAATTGCATCCATTCATCAATTCAGGCTTGCTTGTAAAACCTCATTGTTGATAAATCAACTACATCGCTGCTCAACATGTAGTTATTACAGTTGGGAAACCGAGACAAACAGTTGCCCCTCTGGCACCGGGTGACAGATTTATACCATTAAAAGTTGCATGCAGTCCTTTCGAAAATTGAACTTTTGTTTAACCACTGAGGATGCAGAGGGCGCCTCATAGAGTGAGAAATTGTTCCATCTGCGGGCTCACCAGTGTCATGCTATTGCAGGCATTTAATTCCATAGAGAAAACGTAATATTGCAAAGGTTAGGAAATTGTTCGTTTCAAAGCAGAGTTTTGTCAAAGGCCGTACGGGCTACTTTTGAAGGTGAAACTCAACTCATTAAATTCACTGGAGGATGACTTATTTGAGGCATCTTTCCTATCTGGGATGTCAGCCTGACAATGTATTGGCGCCAACATTGTTTCAATGGTTCTTCTTTAAAGAACAGATTTCACAGTATTTCCCATTTTATAAGAAATGTGCCTAGAAAGCAGAAAAACGTTTCTCCAAAAAATATGTAATTGATGTTTTGGTTGCCATGAGATGCACCTTTCTTTAATTGGAAAACATGCACACAGCTTCACTTGCAAATCATAAATGTGTAGTGCCTGAGCCCCACCCACTCCACGTGCAATTTCATACATCGGAATGCGGGGGTGTCTCAGGGTATAATTGTGCGGGCCCAATTCTCCCAAACTGAACTCACACAAAAATAGTGAGAGGAACTCTGCCGGCCCTAGGCTGGATTCACAACAGGACAGTGGAATAGATACTGCACAGAAGGATACATTTGCACCATTGTGAACATTAATAAAAAATGGTGCAACATTGGCACATGATGCTGCTGAATAATAAGCATGTGTACTGTTGGGATTGACATGTATATATACTGCATATTATCTGGGGTTTATTAAATCAAACCCATGGAAAGCAACAACTAGAGATGCAAATCAATGCAGTAGCAGAAGAGGATTGGACAGAATTTTATCAATCTCTATACGCTAGGATGCATTTACCTGCGATTGAAGAAAAAGAGGGGCTAAAGGGACAAATGTCTTTTGAGTTCAATAGACACGGCATTTTGTATTATATCAGTAGATTAAGTGTATTTCGTGCTCCAGGGCCGGATGGCTTGTCAAACCAGATGATGAAAGAACATCCAGAGGCATGGGCCTCAATCCTGTATATAATATTCAAACAAGTGGTCCACACTGAAGTAATTCCACCATCGTGGCAAAAATCTATCATGGTGCTGATGTATCAAAAAGGAGATAGACAAGCCCCTGAAAACTACCGACCAGTAACACTCTTGGATGTACCAGGAAAATGATTTGCTAGAATCATTCTCAAATATTTCAAAATATGGCTAAATGATTCTGATACTGTGGATCCCTTTCAAAGAGGTTTTGTGTGGGGTATGGGTACCAATGTAAATCTCATGACTTCGTGCAATCAAATTACAAGAAAAGGAACAAAAGCAACCATTTTACACAGCATACATTGACTTTAAAGCTGCTTTCGATTCCTTTTCGAGGGAATTACTCTGGCTGAAGCTACAGAAAGCACATCGCCCTCAGTTTTTGTATTACTGGATCAAGCAATTGCAATTTGTCTATAGATTGGAAATTATCAGATTCCATACAGACACATAGAGGAGTAAAGCAGGGATGCATACTTGCCTGGGCAAAGTTAAATGGGCAAAGTATCCCCTGGTTGTTTTATGCCAATGAATTGGTTCTAATGGCAAAGACTCCCAGGGGATTGCAGAAGCTACTAGATCAACTTCAGGAATACATGGAATGCAATTTCTTGACTATTAATAGAGAAAAATGTAAGGTTCTAATAAACCATACCGCTCAAAGCAAAAAGAATCGAGGGTGCAATTGGATCCTTCAAGATAGCCAATTAGAAATTGTAAAAGAGTACACATATCTTGGGTTGAACTCAAATGATCATGCAGGAGATGAACCTTACTATGAGGACATTAAAAGAAAACTTAAGACAGCAACAAACCAATGTAGAATAATCATGGCCAAATATGGCAAGTTCTCAGTCTTACCAGCCCTGAATTTTTACAAGCAAAAGGTGGTACCCACGTTATTATATGGGGCTGAAACACAGGCTTGACGTGAGGACATTTACTGGACTCGACTTGAAGGTTTTTACTGGCGGAAGATTTTGCAATTACCCCAGTCAGCCAATGTCCAGTATAAGGCATGAAATGGGTTTAATAGCTTTAAGTACTTCTAACAAATGGAAGATGATACCTTTCTATCGTAAAAGAAAATGACGTCAAGTGGCAATACAATTCTAAACATCATTGCGAGGTATATCATGACAACTCCGCACAAAAAAAATGAAGTGCTGGCTAATAAAAACTAAGCAATCATTAAATGATGCGGACATATCTAACGATACCCTGGTAAACAATCCTAATAGAGCTAAGCAGAAGCTATATCAATGGGATTGGATTTGCAATAGAGAACTGTGTTTGAAACTGAAAGTGTATGAAAATCATAATTTGTTATGCATTTGTTATGCAAAAAAATGAACACAATGGAATCTTTTTTTAGTGAAATTCCCTAGTCCTGGATCCCGGAATCAGTTCTTGACATTTCGATTAAATCTGTGGCGGACAAAAGAAGTTATGATAAAATATGGTACTCATAGAAAAGATGACCCTGGGTGTAGATATTGCAAAGATATGACTTGTAGCAAAACTTTAAAACATTTGCTGACGGAATGCAATAATCTTTCAAAGTTGCAGAGAAAATATTTTTTTTCGATTTGCTGAAAGTGTATCCAGCGTTAACTGTAGAAATTATGTGGAATTTACTACTTCACTGCACAAAAACTCAATGAGACTGGCAATTGTTAATTTCCTGAATGCCCCAAAGCTTGATAGAGGGAGTACTGATTGAATCGCATTGAATTGCATTACTGCTCATAAAAGTCCATAAGTGCTCATGAAAGTGTAACAGAAATTAAGGGGTTATGTCATATCAAACATTCAAATTTTAATTGAACTAAATGCTTGCTTGTTTATTTTTAATTTTTCTTTTAGAATATATATGTTTTCCCTTCTATTGCTTGCTTTTCTGAATTGAGTAGAATTGCATTGTTAACAATGACATATTATCTCATCTTTTCCATTATGGGGAATTTTTTGTCCAAATGTTGACGACTAAAATCAAGTGAATGTTGTGATGTGACTGTAACTGTTTTATATGTTTTTTAAAATAATGTTATGTTTATTTTGTATATAAAATTGAAAGGTTGATTCATCAGCCATATCAATAAAATACAATTTAAAAAAAACTGCATATTTGCATGCTTTAAAATGTGCACTTTAGGTTCTGTCAGTAAGAATTGCACACCCAACAGAGTAGATGGCTAGGAACGTATGAGGTCCACATTGAGGTAATTCAAGCACAACCTCAGTGTTGTATGCACACTGTGGCCCAGCCCCACTTAAATGATCAGGTGACCATTGTGAAAAAGGTGACTTGCCTATATATTGGTTTGCAAATTGACACCACCACACAGGATGTTCTAGAAAACACATGTTTGTTTTGAAGTCAATGTAGTAATTATTCATTAAAGGGGAGGGAAGGACTAAAGAGGAATAATCTGACAGAGAACATCAGTGGGTTAATGCACAGTTTTTAGGGCTCAGTTTGCAACCTTAAGATCATCATTCTCAATAATGGTTATTTCTGTATTCCCAATACTTTGATTATTTTCACTTATTGAATGAATAATGTGTTTCTTTTATGATGTATCCGATGCACACAATTCTCTAGGGATATCTGTTATTTGGGGAGTGGGCAAGTACAGAGACATCTTTAACCTGAGACTGGGCGTCCCATCCCAGCTCCTCCTGTTCTAAAATGGATCAATGCTCCCTGTTTTGGGGAGTGGAAACATAATCTCCAGATACAATGGGGACTGTCCTTGGACCCCAATGGAAATACTTATGTTGCAGCCTTTTTATTTTCAAATTCAAAAACAAAGAATATCAGAATGAGTGTGTATGGTTCATCTTTACAAACACTTTAATAAAAGGGTCAGTGTTGCGAAAAATGAAACAAGCCCCAAGTTGATTGTGCATTATGTACTTCGGGATTCAAGCACACAACCCTTTTATCCCCGGCATAATGTGCAAATATGTGTGGTCCTTCTTAGACTCCCAAAAAGCCCTTTGATTTCATGCAGAGGAGAAGGAAATCTCGCTGGTGCTATTAATGACCTTACTTGTTCTCAAGAAAGAGTGCCATAAGAAATTGTTTGTGTGATTAATCTAGGTTTTGATAATGTGCTTTGCTCAGTGAAAAAGCATAACATTCTACCGACTACCATATATATCTAAAGTGATCATTAGAAATTAACATTTTTAAAAGATATTTACAATATAAATAGAATTAAAGAAAAGCCTGCATTTGCCAAGAATACGCACCATGTTGTCTCTCAAAATGTCTTCCCTTAGTGGAAATGTTCACAGTCATGTTAGAAACAATGGTCTCTTTCTTCTGTGACACAGGACCCCCACATGTCTGGTAGGGAGGCCCCCATGGCCTAAAAAAATAATTACTCTGTCTGCCTTTATAAAGAATGTATTTCTGTTACAGAACTACTTTCTTAATGAAGGCAGAGTGACTCCAAAAATAAACTATTTCTTTTTGAAGCCCAAGGACTCCCCCCACCCCATGACATAGAGGGGCCGATTCATGGAACAAACGTGCACCGAAAGTCCATGCGCAAGCAGGCGCAAGGGAGCGCAAGCGTGAGAAACGCAGCAAATGCGCACACGTGCGATTCAAGGAAGACGCTGCACGTGTTTCCCGCTGTCCGTGCGCCCAATCCAGCCATGGCACACGCAGGCATATACAGCGCACACAACCAAAGTGGGCGGAACAGTGGGCGTAACACGCGGAATACGGGAAACCCGTGCACGGCAAAAGACGCGCACAGGCGTCAACTCGTCCACCACACGAAGGCAGGCGGAAGCGTCTCCACGCACAGCATAAAAGTGCGCCGAAAACAACAAACGCGTATATACAGCTACGATGAATGCCCCATTTGTCGCAGCACTGATCGTGCGACACCGCAGGAGGAGGAGAATAGCCAGGGCACGCATTTTCGCACCAGGGACAAGCCTTTTTGGGATGCCTGACGACCAGGTCTATGGCAGGTATAGGTTTCCACCCTATATCATCCTAGACCTGGTCAGGGAGTGGGAAGATGACCTTACATCCCCCACCCTTTGCTCCCAAGCATTGAGCCCCTTGGAGAAGCTGCTCAATGTCCTGCATTTTTTGGCCACTGGGTCATTTCAGCGGACCACTGCCATAGTGGGGGGGGGTCTCACAGGCCACGCAGTCACGCTGCCTACACCAGGTACTGGCAATCATGACAGCGCGCCCCTCAGTCCGCAGGCACATATACATGCCCAGAACACCTGCAGAAAGGCAGGCCGTTGTCCTGGATTTTTTCAGGGTGGCACACTTCCCCAAAGTGCTCGGTGCCATAGATTGCACCCATGTGGCCCTACGTCCACCTAGGGCCACTGAGCACATCTACCGAATCCGCAAGCACTGACATTCCATCAATGTACAGGTGGTATGCGATGCAAAGGGAATCATCACCTCTGTCTATGCAAGCTACCCTGGCTCCACCCATGACAGTTTCATATACAGAATGTCCACCCTGAGCCGGGCCCTGGAAGCTGGGCAGCATGGCGCCACATGGCTCCTAGGTCAGTACAAATGCCCTTGCACATGCATGCAAGTCACACACAGACAAATATCCAAACCCTAATAATCTCAACTATTATCACCTCCCCAGGGGACAGTGCCTACCCTCTGAGCAACCACATGATGACGGCAATCCAGAACCCCACCACACCACCCCAGGTAAGATACAACGCCGCCCATATTGCAACCAGGGCCATAGTGGAGCGCACATTCGGAGTGCTCAAGTCACGTTTCCGCTCCCTTGACCGCTCTGGTGGGCAACTACTCTATGCACCACCAGTAGTGTGCAGGATCATTGTGGCAGCATGTGTCCTGCACAATGTTGCAACACGGCAGGGCGTCCCGGTGGAAATGGTGGTGCCCCCACATCCCCAACCACAGGCACAGGCGCTGCCCATGGGAGGGGACATGGCATGTGGCGAGGAAGCCCGGACCCAGCTTGTGGCCACATTTTTCACCTAAACTCCCACCCCTGCGGAGTGCACACAGGCCTGGCACATACCAGGTGACAATCGATGATGACAAAGAGACAGTCAACTGTCACAACCCTACCACCCTGAGATAGTTGCCATGGAAGTGCCACATCGTCTGCATCCCTAGCTACTTAAACACAAGCTATCCTGTGTGACCAAAGGGCACACATATGACATATGACATGATATGGCCTATACACAAGTATTTCAAGGTGTGATGAGGCAGGGAGGGGGGAACAAGGGAAGACAGACAACGGTACTACTAGGCCATGTGTCATTGAGATTGTGCAAGTGCAGGGGTAGGGGGAAGGGAAAAGTGCAAGGGGAAGGGGGGGAGTGCAGTACAGGGGAAGTAGCCCAAAAAAAATATACATAGGTCGGCTGGTGGCAACTGCAAAGGTAAGTGCAGACAAGTGCTGGGAAGGGTGGGCTGTAGGGATAGAGAGACAGTACCGCAGTGCAGGGGTTGCCAGGGAGGCAGTGCAAGTGGAGAGTGGCTGGGCCAGGGACCGAGGTCGGTGAAAGTGGCCCAGTTGCAGCTCCAGTGCAGTTCCAGTGAAAAATTGTGCAAGGGAGAGGCAGAGAGAAAGCAGAAGCAAAGAGGAAGGTCTTGAGGTGCTTCCAGAACTGGAGATGGTTCCCCTCAAGTTCAAGTGAGGCAGGAAGGCTGATCCAGAGGGAGGGCCCTGCCGCGGAGAGAGATCTACCCCCAGCTAGTTGCTCTGAGAAGCGGATGACCCTGACATGCAAGGTGTGCATCACACACACCTGCAAAACAGGCCATGGCCATGACTGTCATGTCACTCAAACCCTCCCAAACCACAACGTGACATGGCAAGCAATACCCATACACCAACACAGTAACGATAAGGTACACATTGCCATGTCCTAAATGTACAGTGGCATCAGACAATGATGCCTGACCCGGAATCAGATGAAATGACTGACCAACAAAATCTCCCACCCAAAATAAGTCATTTCCAAATGCATTACAAGAGTAGTAGACGTAACATAACAATGAATGCCTGTCTACATGCACATTGTGCATTGCAAAATCAACACCGCAGCTCATGTGTGCAGTGTCTTACTCCTGCAACACACTGCTCAGCGGACAGCACAGTGAACAGCCATTGTGTGTGATGCACACCCTGAGCATCACATCTAAGTGACAGACCACATCAAACAGCAAATTAGGCATGTACAGGATCCATAATCGGTCACAGAACATGTGCTGCAGGGACACAGTGGGCACCAGAAGGCAAACAGTGTACACGTGGATATGCAAGGGTGGCAGTACATGTAGTGCATCAGAGTGCAAGTGTGTGGTTCTGCAAGGACATGCACTCCACATATGCATGTGCACTCAAGTGACCATTAGTGTTCTCTACAGATCACATGTGAACAAACACCATGTGTACACCCCAGCATGTCAAACCACAACTATCCCCTCACACCTGAAAGGTAAACACAACACATGAACAGGCATTGATCAGCAGAACACAACATGTACATAGGATACCACCATTACAATGTCAGAGTTCCCATCACACTGCAGGGCAAGGCAACTATCAACAACAACCCACCCCTCCCTCACAAATGACCATGACCCACTGAACAACTGCACCTGGGTCATGGAGCCTTCAAACCTCCTGGCCACAGGATCACCTTTACCCTTCGTCACCATCTCCCACCTTGTGTGTAAAAAGGTGCCTGCACCCTCATAATCAATGTCCAAAATCACGAAATCCAAGCCAGAAAAACAAACCAGAACATCCTCCAGTAGATGACTTGACGTAGCAGTACCTCACAAAGGCCAAGTACTACCACAATGATGCAACAACCAAGGTAGCACAGCAAAACAATGTCACGACAGGATGTGAAACATGTGTGGTACATGACATAGGATGATACACCATGAACGGATGTGTACTGTCACAGGTCCCCTGTACAAGCGCGGGAGTGTCACAAAACAACACCCCCACCATGTCCCGGGTGCCTGCAAGGTCAAACTCACACAGGCCCCTGAGACCCTGGTGGGGAAGGAGGTTCAGGGATATGCAGTCGGGACAAGTGTTGACACACTGGATGACTGCAATGAGTGGCAGGAGAGGGGAGGAGGAATGACACATGAAACTAGGGAATGCACGAAAATGTACTACCTGCATGAACACATACACAATCCAAACAAACTTGGACATCATTGTCATGGCCTTCTGTAGTCCAGGCTCAGGAGTGGTACGAGCCAACCACCCCCTCTAGGGTTTTGGCGCCTGCAAGTTCGGGGCTTACACAGGCATCCGCAACCCGAGCGGGGAAAGAGGGTCAGGGAACGTTGCTTGGATAGGTACGGGAAGCAGGAACACCGGGTAGAGGGTACAGGGTTCAAAATTGCATAGGATCACGGGTGATTAGGGAGAAAAAACATACCAAATTGAACCACACATACATCCATGCATTAGTACACTCCCCAGCAAGCCTATGCAGAGCAGTTCGAAAGAAAAACAACAAGAAACTTAGCTCTGGTTTTGAGTGCTGGCCTCCTGCCTGCGCACTCTCAGGTCCGGTTAGAGGAGCACTGCAATGCTGCAAAGAGAGCCACAGTCAACAACCTGTACGTGCCAATTACACAAAAACACAACACCAAACATGCCCCATAGCAACAAACTACTCTACAAACAGACAATCTGGTGTAGATGCTTTGTACCCATATATAACATCACCCCTGTGACGGGTCATACACAGTCAATGCAGTAAGTCAGCCACTGGTGGGTGCGTGGCAAATGGAACACCAATGTGTCACAATTCACACACCATGCAATGTTCCCTGGGTAAGCAGACAGACACATATAGCAAGCCATGACTTCAGAGCAAGTTGCGTACCACCATGAGCGAAACAAAGTTGACAGTGCATTTATCATAAAGTACATGGAAAAGACATGCACGGCACCCAAGTATGTCCCTTGCTGTATGTCCCTGTGAGCTGCCCCTTTCCATGTCTCGGAAGGCTAAATGGTTGATACAAGTGCCTCAATGGACCTTGGTGTACCGGAGGGTATGTGCCACTGCCCCTGCATGTGTCCCAGACAACCCTACTATCAACAGCCATCAGTCCACCAACACATCTGAGCTGCATTGTGGGCTTAAACACCAATATTCGTCTAAGCTCACCCCCAGTGCTGTGACTAAGCCTGCATGTGCAACTCGCCTGGTGCAAGCTTTGCTGTGTCGTGGCCCCCCTGTGCTGCTCACCTTGCCTGGAGTTCCTTGGAACATGTCAGCAGTTCTAGGATGTGGGTCTGCAATCCCTGTGCCTCTGCTTGTGCACACATGTGCATGTGGGCACCAACAAACGGGTCCAGAATTCCGTCGTCCAATGGCCCATGTCTGCTGGCAAAGGTGCTCTGGAGGCTCATCCCCATGCAGAAAGGGCAAGAAACACATGATTAATGCTTCAAAGTCATCTGTGTGTGTCTCATCAGGCATCTCATTACCTGACCATGTCAGAGAGTCACATCACAAATCACACCATCAGTCCGTCTTTCACATCCAAAGTGTGGAACACTATCTACAGCATGAATTGCAACAAGCACGTGTACAGGAAAGATATGAAACATACTACACAATGCATAGCAATCAATGTACACATTAATCATGACACACCCCATCTAGCAATAGCTGAACAGTGGACAATAACACCAAAATCATCCTCACTAGGGGTGTCAACACAAGTCACACAGCACCAGACATGCCACAGTTATGACAGTCCAAAGCCCTTGTGTAATATTCTGTAACACCGAACCATCCTTGCGAGCCCATGGATAAGGGAGGCAGGAGTGGCATATGTGAGTCAAGGACCCCAAGCAGCAAACACATACACAAGACAAGCCTGAAGGGCCCAGCTGGAACAGACAGTGGATGCCTTCAAAAGCCACAAAGCACCGCACCGTCACATGAAAGCACAATAGACTAGCAATTTTAAACTAAATCAACTATTAACTAATTACACTAACAATGGAAAACCTACATTACCTAATTAAACTAACTATCAAACAGAAACTTAACTAACTAAACTAAAAGAAAAATCAAAAATGGCCACATACGACCCGGGGGGAGGGGAGGCACCCAGGAGGGGGGAGGTACAGGGTGCTGCTCAACATCCACATGCGATGATGCTGAGCCAAAAAAAAACCTCCATGGGCTCAACGCCTGCACAGCCCGACCTATGTGAGAGATAGATGGTCGTCCGAGTCTGGCTCATCCTATAAAGGAGGACGTGGCACAGTAGCCTGGCCACGCCTAGCCGCAGCTTGCCCTCGTCGGCAGCAAGTCTGCCGGACGGGTGAGCCTGGTTCTGTGTGGCGATGTGACATAGGTCTGCATGCAGAACCTCACGTGATACACGTGCTTCCTCTTGCAAGGTAGCACGTGTAACACGGAGTTCATCCTGCAAGGCCTGGCTGGACAACCGCTGCACCTCCCGGCAAGCCTGTAGCTCAGCCGAGATGGTACGCTCAAGCTGTGCAAACCTCTCCTCTGCCTGCTGCCTCTGGGACATCATAAGGACACCCAGAGTGGATCTGAGGGAAGCATACTCCTCCCTCAGGGCATCCATGTGCGCCTCTGCTTGAGCAGCAATTGCTTGACGCAGCGACGACATTTCAGCCTGGCGTGCCCTGTCTGAGGCCGCCATGCCCAGCCTGAGCGAGCGGACCGTGGACCGTGCCGCCTGCTGCTGGAGAAGAACCTGCCTAGCAGGAGGGAGTACAGATCGGGCCACACGCTCCATGCTCTCAGCGATGTTCTCCATTGCTGCCTCCTGCCGTTCTGAATTGGCAGTCATGTCTTGCTCCCACTCAGTATACAGCGGTTGCGCGCGGCGACCGCATTGCCGGGCTTGACCCCTGCAGGACCCACGGACCGGGGGTCCTCGCTGTGTTGGCACCGCCCGCGGCTGCACGACTACATGCCCCCGTCGACGTGATGTCCCAGGTACATCAGTGACTGGTGTGGAGGGTGACCCTGCGTCCCGATCCACCACGGGCGGAGGAACCAAGACTGTCTGATCCCTCAGTGCAGGGGTCGCAGACAGAGGCGTGTCCACATCAGAATCACTCACCCCTGACACATGGAATTGATGCTCATCCAACTCAACATGGACGTCAGAGTCGTCATCAAGGCTGGACTCATAGGCAGCCAGAGACAAGATGGACTGCAGCACTAGGGGGTTTTCGTGGCCTACCAACCCACGACCCCCACTAGTGCCGGTTTGATGTGGTGTTACCAACCCTGTGTCTGGCATGACAACACCATCCTCCGCCTCCATTGCATCCTCACCTGAAAAATAGAGAGAAAAAAGGTCACTACACATGTCAGAAGCACACGACACACACACACACCGAGAGCAAACGCATCCGGCAGACATGTGACACACAACATATAACCTGGCATGCATGCTGGGTCAACTTTGAATAGCTTCTGTGATCAGACCTGTTGAAAGGTGGAAGTTTCCATGGAAGTGGGTCTATGCAGTGCAGAAAATGTGTACGCCACTCACTACCAACATGTACAAGCACTACATGGTGTGTGCCACGAAATTTGAAGGCAGTGCAATGTCAAAATCAGACATCACGTGCATTGTGCATTCAATGTGTACCATATCTAGAAGCCAAGCACCCCTCCACCCCAGTAGCAAAGCAGGGATGCCTAGCATGGTATTCCAAGGCTGACCATACACCTGTGTATTGACAGGCAGTGTTGACTGGCATCAACAGCTTAATGTGATTCAAATGACAACACTGCAAATGATGCTGGGACAGTAGGCAGGACACATGATGAAAACTCCGGAGGCCGCCCACGTGTGAAGAAGACACAACAAGAGTTGGACAGAGTCATTGGCCATTGAACAGGCTGAGGCCTGTGAGCCACACAGATTGTCAGAGCCTAAACATGTGTGCAACGCAGGACTGAGCCACAGTTGACATGGGAAGGCTGATGAGATGGCAGGCAATGTATGTAACCAAGGACTTATATTACAGTGATCATCCAGTCAAGGACACATAGGGGCATGCGCGCAATGCACATGGAGCATGAATGGGCACTCATGTCCCTGCGGGACATCTGACCCATGCACAGTACAAGTGGGATACCCTGCATCGAGTACTAAGGCTGTACCACACGGCATATGTCTGGCAGATTCTATGCTGGAAGTTAGCATCTACACAGGACACATGAACAAGAAACTACACATTGGCAAGATTGAAGCAGACCAGTGCAAAGGTGGAACTGGGGTGCAGAGTGGCGGAGGAGGGGCAAGGGAGCATGCCTACATGGAGTCCCGCATGCAGGCAGAGGAGACATGCATGACGGAAGCATTGCATTACTTACACATTAGAACCATGTACACGTCACATGTAGCAGCAATCATGCACAACACATCCCACAAGTGAAACACACACGTCCTCAACAAACACGCATCAACACTCACTGGACTGCGCATCAAAGTCCAGCATCTCTCCCACTCCTTCGACCAATTCAGGTGGTATGAACTCTGCAACAAGAGCCTCATGCGGAGTGAGCTCTTCCTCCTCTGGTGCAGGCCTACCGCCAGTCACCAGAGTCAAGTTGTAATTAGAGGCACGCTTAGCCTTAGTGCTGCGCTTGATGTCATTCCAACGCTTTTTGCACTCTTGCGCCGTGCGCACCTCATGGCCGAATGAACTGACATGTTCCGCAACATGCTGTGGCCCCGCACGTAGTCCACGAGGAAGTCCAGTTCCTGCTTACAGAAAGGCTTCTTCCTCGACGTGCAGGAGGTCGTGGCTGTGTGTGGGGTCCCAGCCTGTGCTGCAGGTGCAACCTTCCTCCTCTTGTACTGTGGCGCAGACCCTGGCTGGCTAATGCCGCCCTGACCAGTATGGCCAGTGGGTTCGGTGGATTGAGCCAAGGGAGTGGCAGGTGGAGGGACAACCAAAGGCCTTACTTGTGTCAGTGGCAGCTGGGTGCCCACTAATGGACCCTGAGCAGCAACATCAGCTGTGACAGGGTCTTTGACTGCAATGGTCCTGGTTGGCAGACTCACAACCGGGGTGCTGTTGGGTGCATCTGCCCCTGCACTTGCCAACACCCGGCTGTTCGGGGCAGCAGATGACATGACTGCCCCAGGGACACGTGTCCTGGTCTGAGCAGCCCGGCCAGCCCCTATGGTTTCCCCCTGGCCTGTTGGAGATCTATCAAAGGCTCTTCAAGTGCCAACGCAGCCTGCGCTGGCAGACCCTGAGCCTGGGTGGCGGTGTCCACAGCTGCACCTGCAGCTACCACTACCCTTGGGCCCGTGGCAGTCAATGGAACGGACTGCTGGGTCGAACGGGTGCCAGTGCCAGATGCAGGAGCTGCATCACCCGGAACCACAGGGGGTGGTGGCATGACTGCACGACACATGGCACAACATTGTGCTCAAGTGGCGCACTCCTGCCTCTTCCCCCTCTGTGGCCGCCCTGGACACCCTGGAGTCCCCCTACTCCCTGGTCACCACGGCCACGTCCCCGAACACGCCCGCCACGAGGAGGACGCCCAGCTGAGGCGCCCCTCACCTTTGGTGGCCTCCCAACCATGGCACTGATGTAGAAGTGCTGGCACAGATGGAGTGGTCCCAATGGGAGGTGTACACCACAATTGACCTGGGCAATTGTGGTGAAGGAGGTGGGAAGCAAGATGTTAACAGCCCCCCTGCACCTGCAAGGCTGTATGTGACCCTGGTGATGTGGTGACGGGTCACGCAATGCTCAGGCACCCCAAAACTGCAGTAAAACCGTGCACGCAACCCTGCAGCCTACATGCGTGGATTCAACCTCCTGCAGTACGTGGTGGCACCCAGTAACACGAATAACGCGTACGCGTGGGACACGCAGGTTACTATGACATCGAAAATGGGTGCGATACACAGGGGTACCTGCAGTGGGAAAAAGAGCGTGTGCGACTCACCGTCTGACTAGCGTGATGCAGAAAAACACGCGTAGCCAATACCCCCGCCAAAAGAAGAGATACGTCCTTGATAGTTGTGATGGCACGCGAAACAACAGGAAGCAGCAACACACGTCGGTCTCCACGAAAGGCACGTACAGCGAACTGCTGGGCCCACTCACCTTTAACCCGTGCTGAGGGAAACGCACGCGCGCGTCACGTCACTTATGCGCATGGGCCCTTTCCTCGTATTACACGCGGACGTGCAGTTTTTCATTCCCGCTTACGCGCATGGGCCCTTTCCTCGTATTACACGTGGACATGCAGTTTTTCAAGCGCGCTTACGCGCATGGGCCCTTTCCTCGTATTACACACGGACATGCAGTTTTTCACGCGCGCTGAAATGCCCATGCACGCCTGTACGCGTCACGTCACAGGGGCGCTTGCGCTTGAGGGGCCTTCTGTTCAATGAAAATGCGTATGCGTGCAGACGCGCTTACGCGCTAAGGGCCTTTCCTCGAATTACACGCTGACGTGCCGATATTTCACGTGCCAAATCACTCCGTATCAAGCTGGCCACGCGTAAGCACACGGAAGACCACGCTCCTGCCCAGAAGGCCGAACTACTGCCCCCCAGGGCCCCGAGCACACTCCCACCTGCCATCTGCTGCTGCCTGACTGCCTGCTGCCCACGTGCCCTGCCATTTGCTGCCTGCACATCAGCCAGGGGTGCTGTTGCTGTGACCACCCCTGCTGGAACCGAAGACTCCCGACTGGGATTCCATCGCTCCACAGCCCAGCCCCAGGACCCAGTTGCCCACTCACTCCTGCATCTGGGGTTGTCATGTCGGGGCAAACACCATCTGAGACCACTGACAACCCCCGGCTAGAGAGGCAGAGGGGCACCAGCTTCAGAGCCACCGAAATTGGTGTCCTGGTGAAGCAAGTCCTGGGGCAGTATGATGCCCTCTTCTGAAGTTCCCACGCCGACAAGGAAGGACGGACTCGGATTTGGACTGACATCGTGACTGCCATCAACGCGGAGGGGGTGGCAGTCCGCGACTTACAACATGTCAAGAAGCGCTGGGAGGACTTCAGGTCCAGGACCCTGAACAAGGCCCCGCGCCTCTTGAAGGCAGCGGATGCCAAGGGGTGCCGGGGCCACTTGTCGGAAGAACAGATGAGGGTCCTGGAACGCATATCCCCAGCGCTCCACGTCCAGGTCCTTGAGAGGCAGACCCGTCTGGAGTTGAGCGGTAAGTGTACACGCATCCTGATTGTGAGATGTGCGTGTGGTGATTTTTCAGTAGTGTGCAGGTTGCACATCTGTTTGTATGGGGTCGAGTATGGGTGGGGGTGTACAGGGCCGTGGGGCTAACACATGCGAGGGCTGGAATGTGTGAGACATGGATGGTGCTTGTGTGTGTAGGCTTGCATGCCAAATGCAGTTGTGTGGGCACACATGTTTGGATGAATGCGTATGTAAGTAGACATGTCCGTGATGTCACACATGTATGTTGTTTTCAGCTGCATGTATCAGCACTGTGTACATGTGCATCTGTGTGTATTTGACAAGGGTGCAACAGTGATGCAACATGGATGCATGTGACAGCGGTATGTGGAAGCCTGATCGGCAGATGTGACATGGATGCCCATCTGAACACTGCGACACTTGGCAGAGGTGTACACATGCATGCAAGTGTGGTGGTGTGTGTACATGTGTGGTGCACTTCCTGTGTTGCATGTGATGTCTGGCTCAGCTTTGCCTGCTCATGCTGTTGTATGTGTATGGATGGTGCTGGCAGTTGCGATATGGTTGTGGTATGGCTCATGTGTGCGAGTTGAAATGACATGTGTGTTGGGGATTGTGATGCCATGTCTGAGGTTTGCCAATGCCACTCATGTACAACTGTCATGTGTGTATGTGTCCATTGTACAGTTCCCTGATGCCTGTGTTTTATTTCTCCCTGTCTGCATCGTCAACTGATGAAGAGGGCAGAGAAGGTGCTGAGGAGCACAGCGGCGGGGATCCCACCGCCAGCCGGAGATGCAAGGCCCGGCTCCCCTCCCATGTTGTCATCTCGTCGGGGAGTGAGGAGTCCGGTGCTGCATCCCAGGCCGCAGCTGCCGGGGGGAGGTCCAAGAGGCGGAGGTTGGAGTTGGACTCCTCAGTAGCAGAAGGGGCAGCTGGGACCCCACAGGGCCCAACAGGGGAAGATGGCAAAGAGTCATCCAGGTTGGTGGGGGGTTTGGTGGAGGAGGAGGCCGTGCAAGCAGCAGAGACGGGGTCTGGAGGTGGGGATCCCACTGGTGCTAGTGGTGCAGTGCAGGACCAGGGACAGGAGGCAGCACAGGCCGCCACGGAGGTGCCTGTGTGCAATCCTGTCCCTTATCCTGTCCCTGCATCATCTTGCACCAGCAGGGATGCCTACGTCCAGACCCGTTTTCAGTCAGGGGATGAGCTCACGACAACTGGCCTTCCTCTGCCTGCAGACGTGGCTATCCGGGTCCGGGTTGAGTCTGTTCTGACTGGTGTGGCGTTGCGTCAACGGGCCATGCGAGGTGACCTGCAGTCTTTTTCATGAGGAGACTGCACGTCATCTCGAATGGCTCGTTGACCACGTCAGCCTGCTGGGACAGGTCACCCAGGCCGGATTCCTCCGGATGATGGGGCTTGCTATGACCCCCCCTCCTCAACTGAACCCCCTACGTGCCAGTCGTCCTCCGTGCCATCTTCCCACCCATCAGTCACCTGGGTGCCCTGTGGAGCTGCCTCTGACGGTGCAGCCAGGATGGTGGAGGAGGTATCCCTGCCACAGTCGGGAGTCGGATGTCCAGCAGGGGTGGCCACATCAATGACTGCACCCCAGCCGGCGGAGGATGTGCAGGCAGCAGGAGGCAGGGCACGGGCAGAGGCACAGCAGCAGCAGCAACGTGGTGGGAGCCATGAAGCGTCGGGGCCTTCAACATCAGAGGGGCAGGCGTCGGCCGTAGGGCAGGAGGACCCAGGACAGAGAGTGTCTTCCGTGTGGCAGCGGTTGGGCCACGCCATAGATGCGTAGCGGCAGCGGGCGGAAGAGGCACGGCTCACAATGGACAGGGCGGAGAACTCCATGCGGAGGGCCCTGAGGCGGGCCGAGTGCCTCGAGGCAATACGCAGGGGTTTGGAGGTGGACACTGCGACGGCCCTGCGGACCCTCGGGCCATGGAGGAGGACTGCCTCCGGGACATTGAGCAGGAGTTCGATGATGCCCTGGCCCGGGACATCCAAAAGTGAGCCGTCAAACTAGCCCGCTGCCCTTGTACATAGTTATGTAGGTAGTGTTAGGTTTCATTTATGTTGGACCATTTGGACATTGGCCATATTTTTGTATATAGTTTATTTTATTAGTTAGTGTAGTTAGATAGGTTTCCTTTCTTTTGTTGGGATAATGGACCCTGGCTTGTTTGTGTGTACATAGTTCACTGTTGGATTGTATTTTTCTTTCACATTTTAACCATGGAGCAATGGCTTTCTTTTTTATTTCCCATTTGATTTTGTTTTGTGGACAGTGACTTTGGACACCATTACTTTGGATTTTGATTTTTGGTTTTGCTTTTTTTCACGGACATGCTTCTTTTCATTTTTGTACATTCCCATTTATGTTTCTTTATTTTTGATTCTATTTATGTTTCCTTTAATACATATTTTTTATCAAACTTCAATGTGTAGTATCATCTCATTGGTTTCATGCATATCATGATATTTATTTATTTATTTATTTATTTGCATTTATAAAGCGCACAGAACTGCCCTGGGGCATCGTGGCGCTGTTACAGCAGACTTAGTCATGAACACAAGCATAGGAATGTGTTTACAGATGTAAACCGAGTTACCGAGTACATTTCACATTGGTAATAAACATTGAGCTTAGAGGTTATGCTATGCTGTGGTTACAATGCAAGCATGAGAGTGCATGTGGAAGACTTTAGCGGAATAGGAAGATATGGGTTTTGAGGTTCACTGACACCCATTGGGTGTATGTGAGGGAAATGTGTTTGTTTCGGAACTTGCAATTGGTGTTCTGTCATGTAATTGCCAATTATGAGTGGGTGGATGCAATACTCGGGTGGGTGTTTTGCATTTGGTGCTGACCATAGGGACCAGGGATCTAGATTGTGATGACATGTTGGCTGGGGAACATGAGTTGGACATGGGTGGGGGCCTGGTGGTGGGTGCCCCTGCACTGCTGGGGGTTGGGGGGGTGGGGAACATGAGTGAGTTGGACATGGGTGGCGGCCTGCTGACAGGTGCCCCACAGTGCTGGGGGGTGGGGGGGTGGGAGACATGGGTGGGGGCCTGGTGGAGGGTGCCCCACAGTGCTGGGGGGTGGGGGGGTGGTCGACATGGGTGGGGGCCTGCTGGCAGGTGCCCCTGCACTGCTGGGGGGGTGCGGAACATGGGTGGGGGCCTGCTGGCAGGTGCCCCTGCACTGCTGGGGGGTGGGGGTGGTGGGGAACATGAGTTGGACATGGGTGGGAGCCTGCTGGCAGGTGCCCCACAGTGCTGGGGGGTGGGGGTGGTGGGGAACATGAGTTGGACATGGGTGGGGGCCTGCTGGCAGGTGCCCCACAGTGCTGGGGGGTGGGGGTGGTGGGGAACATGAGTTGGACATGGGTGGGGGCCTGCTGGCAGGTGCCCCACAGTGCTGGGGGATGGGGGGTGGGGAACATGAGTTGTACATGGGTGGGGGCCTGCTGGCAGGTGCCCCACAGTGCTGGGGGGTGGGGGGTGGGGAACATGAGTTGGACATGGGTGGGGGCCTGCTGGCAGGTGCCTCACAGTGCTGGGGGGTGGGGGGGTGGGAGACATGGGTGGGGGCCTGGTGGAGGGTGCCCCACAGTGCTGGTGGGGTGGGGGGTGGGGAACATGAGTTGGACATGGGTGGGGGCCTGCTGGCAGGTGGTGCCCCACAGTGCTGAGGGGTGGGGGTGGTGGGGAACATGAGTTGGACATGGGTGGGGGCCTGCTGGCAGGTGCCCCACAGTGCTGGGGGGTGGGGGGGTGGGGAACATGAGTTGGACATGGGTGGGGGCCTGGTGGAGGGTGTCCCACGGTGCTGGGGGGTGGGGGTGGTGGGAGACATGGGTGGGGGCCTGCTGGCAGGTTCCCCTGCACTGCTGGGGGGCGGGGGGTGGGGAACATGGGTGGGGGCCTGCTGGCAGGTGCCCCTGCACTGCTGGGGGGTGGGGTGGTGGGGAACATGAGTTGGACATGGGTGGGGGCCTGCTGGCAGGTGGCCCACAGTGCTGGGGGTGGGGGGTGGGAGACATGGGTGGGGGCCTGGTGGAGGGTGCCCCTGGTGGCTGGGGTTGCAGGGGGACATGCGTTGGTGGGCAGTAGTGAAAGTTGACATGTGGGTTGGCTGGGGGGCATGGCCATGGTGGATGGGGTGCCTGCAGGACATGTGCAGGGTAGGCCCCTGTGGTGTGAGCCACCTGCAGGGGCCGTGGAGGGTGTAGAGGGAACACCTGGGAGGACCCACACGTGCAATTCACGTGTGGTGCTCCCCGCGCACCCCTGTAATACACGTACCCTGATGGAATCGCGTGTGGAACTTCCCGTGCACCCCTGGAATACACGTACCCTGCTGATGTTGCGTGTGATACTTCCCCCGCACCCCGAAGTACATGTACCCTGATGGAATCGCATGTGGAACTTCCCGCGCACCCCTGATATACACGTACCCTGCTGATGTCGCATGTGAAACTTCCTGCGCACCCCTGAAATACGCGTACCCTGCTGAAATCGCGTGTGGAACTTTCCGCACACCCCTGAAATACATGTACCCTGCTGGAATCCCGTGTGGAACTTCCGGCGCACCCCTGAAATACGCGTACCCTGCTGGAATCGCGTGTGGAACTTCCCGCGCACCCCTGAAATACACGTACCCTGCTGAAATCGCGTGTGGAACTTCCCGCGCACCCCTGAAATACGTTTACCCTGCTCGCACGGGGCCAATCGCGTGTGGAACTTCCCGCGCACCCCTGAAATACACGTACCCTGCTGGAATCGCGTGTGGAACTTCCCGCGCACCCCTGAAATACACGTACCCTGCTGAAATCGCGTGTGTAACTTCCCGCGCACCCCTGAAATACACGTACCCTGCTGGAATTGCGTGTGGAACTTCCCGCACACCCCTGAAATACGCGTACCCTGCTCGCACGGGGCCAATCGCGTGTGGAACTTCCTGCGCACCCCTGAAATACACGTACCCTGCTGGAATCGTGTGTGGAACTTCCTGCGCACCCCTGAAATACACGTACCCTGCTGAAATCGCGTGTGGAACTTCCCACGCACCCCTGAAATACGCGTACCCTGCTGAAATCCCGTGTGTAACTTCACGCCCACCCCTGAAGTACACGTACCCTGCTGGAATCACGTGTGGAACTTCCCGCGCACCCCTGAAATACACGTACCCTGCTCGCACGGGGCCAATCGCGTGAGGAACTTCCCGCGCACCCCTGAAATACACGTACCCTGCTGAAATCGTATGTGGAACTTCCCGCACACCCCTGAAATAAACTTACCCTGCGGCAATCGCGTGTGGAACTTCCCGCGCACCCCTGAAATACGCGTACCCTGCTCGCACGGGGCCAATCGCGCGAGGTACTTCCCGCGCACCCCAGTGATACACGTAGCCCGCTTGCCGTGCTGGTACAGGGTTAGCGCAGCCCTTTGCGCTGGATTGGGGATTTTGATGGCTTTTCCCTGCGCGAGAGGCGTTCTTGGGGGCGTAACTGGCGCTGCTGCAGGGTCGCTGCGCCACTGTGCGCCACGGCTGGTTTTGGTGGCTGGAATCCATGAATACGCTGTGTGTGGAAATGGATTTTAGTGCACGCGGCTGGCGCAGGGATTTGCACGCGCACACTGTGCGCCAGCCGCGTGTGCCACTTGTGCGCTGCATTCTATGAATTACCCCCAGAAGCTTCTAGGCTGGAGGCATCCATGCCATGAGGTGGGGGAGCTCTATGACTACAAAAATAAATCGTTTGTTTTTTTTTTAAGTCACTCTGCCTTCAAAAAGACATTATTTCCACTATGGTTTGGTCCTTAATGTAAATAATTTCTTTATGAAGTCAGACTGACTTAAAAACGAAACCCTTTCTTTTTGAAGTAATAGGGCTCCCCTCAACCGCATGACGCATGCTCATGTGAGATTATGGTGAACGGGTGCACACTTAAATGTATAGGTGGCTGCCTTTGTAAGTGTATGGTGAAAGGGTGCACAATTGAATGTATGGGTGGCTGGGTGTGTGTGTTGAGTGTATGGTGAAAAGGGTGCACAATTAAATGTATGGGTGGCTGGGTGTGCATGTCGAGTGTATGGTGAAAAGGTGCACATTTAAATGTATGGGGGGCTGCCTGGGTGTGCCTGTATATTGAAAGGGTACACACCTAAATACATAGTTGGCTTCCTGAGTGAGTGTATGGGGAAAGGGTGCACACTAAAAAGTATAGGTGGCTGTCTTTGTGAGGTTATGGTGAAAGGATGCACAATTGAATGTATGGGAGGCTGGGTGTGCATATCAAGTGTATGGTGAAAGGGTGCAAACTTAAATATATGGGTGGCTGACTGGGTGTGCGTGCCAGTATGGTGAAAGGGTGCACACTTACATGTTTGGGTGGTTGCCTGGGTGTGCCTGTATGTTGAAAGGGTGCACACATACATGTATGGGTGGCTGGGTGTGTATGTGTGTGTATGGTGAATGGTGTGTGTGCTTGTGTTCAGGGGAAAAACAAAACCATAATTTCAGGGGAGTGCTAACCCGTCAAATGATGGGAGAGGTGCAAACTTCACGGTCAGTGGGGGAGGGGCAAACTTATTTGTGTGGGGCATCTGACTTCTTTATGCATTCTAATTAGATTATTCTAGTACAGCGTCAATGTTACAAGCAGTTCACTCTCTCCTTTAAGACTAAAAGCATCCACTTATGTACTGCTGTGACAGTGAGCAGTCTCCTGTCCCCTCTCTACCCTTCCAATCACATCCCTGGCATGCAAGTACTACACCCACATCAAGCATGCAGGCACTAACAGTGAAATGCTTTACATTACTAAATGCTGGGCCTTTGTGAAGAGCGAAACCCAGGTACGGTTTAACATCTGAGTCCTGTTATGTCCGGCAACGACTCTGTAGGTCATCCAGGTCGAGTCAACGCAGCCCTACATTTCAAGGGTGGGAGATTGGGGGTGGGTTGAAGCCCAGTCAGCTCAATGGTGTAGCACCACTACTTGTCTTTAATCCCTTGGTTACTTATTGGTAATCTTCATTATTCATAGTCCTATTCTTCCACGTTTCACTACTTTTGTATGAAGCAAGTTTACTCATACACAAGTAATGGGATGAGGTAGAGGGACATGGAGGTAATGCCTGGATAACTTACCTGTAATCTTCATTACTGCTAGTCCCATTAACATTTGTGCATCTTAAACATTGAACAAATGGTTCACAGATTGTAAATGGTTGCACATTAGTCATCAGAGACAGATTTGCAAATATCAATAATTTGTAATCCCGATTTCTGACAAGCCCATTTTTATTTATTTTTCTGTAGCTTGAAAGATGTTCAAACTTCAGAGTGGCTCTCTTCTGCTTTTTGTCATGAGACTCTTGGCATGCAGAGATTCTAAAGTCCTGCTGATGATAACATGTTTAGTTCGTATCCATCTGAGTGTTGAATGATAGCATACCAATAACACAGACAGGGACATCATTTAGGAGTTGCTAGGGGCTGCCATTAGCTTGCAAACCCTGACAAATCTGTTGTGACCCCTGACCATTCTGTGACCATCCTCCAATAAAAACATTGCTAATTGTGTGCTTGCCTGCCTAAATCCAAAATGAGTCAAGCACAGCACACACACAGCATGAACTTACTTTCTGTCCATTTTGTGCTAGCAGCCTGTGTGGAGTACACGTTCCTTGAGGTAGCACTCACATTCAATTCGACCACCACAATGCTGTTGGCTAGGATAATATCCACACTCTAGCTAAGATAGTTTTTAATTTCAGTTGCTTCCTGGCCATACCAGGCACTAGGCCAACAATTGCATCAGCAGTAACAGCTACCACATTTAATGATGGACCTGGCATTTCCTCTTCCACCTAAGAAACACCTGAGGTAAAAATACCTTCATGATTGCTGTGCTAGAACTCCAAGACAGCAGCTATCCCTACAAGATCCATTGTCATAGAAAGGTGTGTCCCAATTATGCTGTTATAAATGTGAGTAGAGATAGGCTTGGTAAAAGGAGGCGCCACTGCTCCTAGTGACTCTCTCTGGAGTCCGAGACAGAGATTCAACAAAGAGTTATTGTTGTCAATACTTGGAGAAGAAATACAGAGGATTCAACAAAAGGAAGTGGCAAGCTGGATTTCAGGGCCAATGGGGGTGCCCCCACCTATACAGTTGAAGGGGAGGCTGCAGTGGAAAAGCCAGTAATCGTAGGATGCTTGCTTGTGGGCCCAAGGTTTTATCATTTTTCTCTTTTTTGGACATGGGGCGGATCATCTGATGGCAGACTGGACTGCACAGGAATACAACCGTTTTCATTAAGTTGCTCAAGTTTGCTGTGCAGGGCATAAGAATGAGATTTTCCAAGTTTCATGACAGTAGTGAATTCCACAGTTCTCTTAACAAGGTATTTCCAGTGTAATGTTTTTTTTTATTTGTAGGTGTTTTGTAGGGTCAGAGTGTCCCTGGCACATTTGGCTTAAACGTAGGCCAAATGTACTGAAGGGGAGAATGGGGTAGAGCACAAAAAGAGCCACTTACTATATCATTCGTAATTGGTGATCGAAACCCTTCAATCGGAGAGTATGTTATACTGTGATTAACAATTTGGATTCAAATGAGCAACCAAAGTAAGGAGAGAGTATTCTCTTACCCGGGCTGTTTGCAGAATGCTCAGAGAGTCTAAAGACATTTAGCAGGCGTCTTTGCTTCCAAACACCCGCTGCAGCATGGATTATGCCTTGACAGGTGGAATCTTGCTGGTTTCACTTTCGGCTGTTTGCTGCGAGTACTTCCATTGCTGCTAACCTTCTACACACATACTGGGTCCCCATTGTTTACTTTGTTCCTGAAGAGTGGACCTAGATGTTCACAGGGGACTCGCTAATGTGCACCTGCCCTAAACTGCCAACAACTGCACTCTGCAAGAACTCTGTGATTGGTCCGCGCTCAGGGCCAGGTTAAATGACTGTATGTGTCACAGTGAAAGCAGCTCTCTCAAAACACCAGGAGAAAGTTTCTGTACCGCCTCCCGCCGACAACTGCACTTGACAAGCACTTGAATAGTAATTTAGGAGGTAACATTTTTCAATGCTGTCAAGTAGTGTGTGGAGACTGCATTTCCTATGATTTTGCCAATAAATGGGAGGTTTGTGATGCGCTGGTAGTTGGGCAGGTTGTCTGGGTCTTGGGTTGGATTTTTTAAAAAAGGTTCCATGAGTCCAGTTCTGACCATATCTATGAATTATTTCCTGACTCTATGTGCATCTATAACTACTAGTATATATTGTTTAAGTGATGTTGTTTTTTTTGGGGTTTAAAACAAGTATCTCCCCATTTTTCAAGCATCTGCATTGTGTAATATGACGGTTAGAATTCACTATGGTACATGTGTTCATTTCATGATCTTACTCTCTTATCTTCACAAACTGCTTATTTTCATTTATGATTTTCGGCCTCATCACGACTTGGGCGGTACCGCCGGCGGTATTAGCCCTACCGCCGAACTACCCGGCACTAATAGCGCCGGATCACGAGTTCGGCGGTAATGTCAATACCCATTCCCCATTGAGCCCATTCGGGAATGCCCTATTCCCCATTGGGCTCAATGGGGAAATTTCGCGCTAATAGCACTGGCGGATTTCCTGCCGGCGGTAATAGCGCGAATTTTCAGCGGATTTCCCCCCAAGCTCAGAGCTGGGGAGAAATCCGCCGAAGTCCTGCTTTGGTGGACCCTTAAATCCGGCGGTAATAGCGCTACCGCCGGATTTAAGGGTTACCGCCAAAGTCGTGATGAGGCCCTTTGTGTAATGAAGTTCCGCAAGACCCATTTATTCGCCCTTTGCAATATACTCAGTATAATATCCGATCCTCAATCGTTAACCAGCCTCATGTCACTCACTTAGATTGCTATGCTGATGATGCCCACATCTTTCACTCATTTCCTTCATTCACAGCTTTGCTTCATATGTGATTATTCTAGTGTTTAACTTTTCTTGAAATAACACTAATTTAATGATTAAGTCCTACAAAAACAGAAACAAGTTCTTTTTCACTGTGTCACCATTAGATTCAAGTACCTTATATAAGTATTTTCCTTCTCGGCAATTTGATATCTCTACTTCAGCCTATAAACTCAGATTTATTTTTGTCTCTGCTCTTGGTGTATGGAATCAAATGGTGTGTGTTTCACTTGATTTATAAAACATTTGAAAGATTGTTCATGTATTGACCTTTCCATTGGCCAAAACATTACTTGTAACATTAGTCCTGTCCCGTCTAAATTACTGCTGGTCTTTAAAAATTAGTTTGTCAAATATGACCCTTTTGCTTAATGTAAGCTTCTTTTCTGCAATTTCATTGTATGCTCATCACCTACACTGATTACCAATATATTATAAGTTTAATATCACTTTTTATATAATGTATTCAAACGCGTCCAGGTTCTTGCTACTACTTAACTTTCTGGTTTAATTTCTTCAAATCAACTTTTCTCACAATTACATTTGTCTCCTTAATTTGTGCTTCACTTTCGAAAAAATTACCATGTGCAATTAATGTATAATTTTCAATCATTTAAATGATTGGTTCCTACAGTATGGAACGCCTTACCTCTGGATACACATCTATCTACACACAGAATCAATAGTGATCATGTTTAAAAGACCATTTTCTGTTTGTGGCTTTTCTATGAGTTTTCAAATCATGATTTGAAATAATTTCCAGTTGTATATTGCACTTATTATCTTTCTTATTTTGTACTGATATAAAACTTGTGTAGCGAATGAGATAAAAGCACTACTTTGTTATTTCAGTTTCCTTTTTCTTAGGAAGGATTAACTAACTGAACAATAATATCAAAGACAATTGACTGAATAAGGCAAACACATGTATTAACAATGGGCTGTCAGATGCACAAACAACATTGATGAAAACAGTAAGGATCCCTTGCTCACAGACAAATGGGAAGGATGTTTAGGTCTTAACAACAAGCTGGAAAAATTTCAACACTTAATTATCTCAGCTGAATTTGCAGACCACGCAGACCAGACAGCTGTCTTATTTTTGGCTGAGAGTCATTTAAAGAAATCGTACTCTCCCCTTCCTTTCTTGAGCATGCTACATACTGTGAGGTTGGCATCATGGAAGGAGACACAGACAGCAGATTCAAGGTATAACATAATGTTTTATTAATGATAAGGTCAGGATGGATTAAGGCCTAACTGGCCCTTTATTAAGGTGGGATTTCCCTACCTAAAGAAACTAAGAAAATTCTGTGTCAGAAAGTTCAACTGAAACAACTGTCTGTATCCAAAACCTATGCTAGCCCTCACAGCTAAAAGAAATCAATGTGTAGTTATGTCAACCATAAACTAAACAGTGTTCTAAACAGAAGGTTCAGAGCAATTTCCAGCTCAGGCTTATTCTTCAGCTTCTGTTCCCCTTCTGGTGGACTTGAAATCAAAAAGTTCCATCTTTTATTACAGGTCAGGATGCACTTCCCCAAGTTCAATATACTTCAAGGGACACACGTCTCATGATTCCCTTCCACAAGTTCAATATTAAAGAATGACACACAACGGAGTATGTTGAGGCTTGGTTCTTTAGACGACATTTCAGCAATTGTTCACGGGTCACGATTCTCGTCAACAAACCTTGAATGCACCAATTATAGTTTTCTTCTTCAACACAACAGCAAACTTCCTTGTTGGCATGCATTGTTCCTTGGTCTTTGTGCAGTTGTCAGACCACACAGCCCACCCATTACAGGTCATGCCACTGGGAACCTTGCATTCACTTTCAGCAGGCTTCAATTAATCAGGTAATAGTTCTCTGGTCTAGGCACAGTTATTGGATCACAAAATTGACCCATTACAAGTCACGCAACCAGGAACTTCCAGGTTTCCTTGAGTAATTCAATATTCAGCCAAACAAGTGGTTTCATGACCTAGACTCCAACTTTGCACTCAGAGCCTTTTATTTAGTGAAATTTCATATCATTCAATATTCTAAATGTATAGTCTTTTGGCTTTCCTTTCCTTTGGATATTCAATAAGTGCAAGTTTTACATATTTCATTCAGTTTGGTATTCAATACATGTATCTTTTTTGAGTTTCTTTCATTTCAATGTTAAATAAGTGTAACGTTGCTGGTTTGATTTATGTTAGTAGTCAATAAGGGCAACATGGCTTGTTTCATTGAATTCAGTAATTTGTAAGTACAAATTAGTTTTATTCATTCATTTAAAAAATTGCAATAAGTGTAACATTGCTGGTTTCATCTCGTGTCCATATTTAGTAAGGGCCACTTTGCTGATTTCCTAGAGTTTAGTATTCAATAATTTGAATTTTGCCATTTTTCGAGGACCGCTAAGTTGTGCGTGTTTCCTTCGAGCGCTCAGGTGTTTCTGGTGTCTTTGACACTTACCTGTATCAGCAGCTCCTTCTTCTGAAGCTTTTCCACAGCCGGGAAAGCCTGTCCGCGGGGTGAACCATTCGCCTCCTCCAGCTCTCGTGCGCAGCTTCGCCTCTGCTTCATGACAGTTTCTGCTACTCACCTTTCCTTTCAAGGGCCCTTCTCCCTGCAGAGTCCCAACAGCAGGACCCCTGGGCTCTGGTGTGATGTTTCAACATCGCTGTATCTCAGATTTACGTATGGCTCCTCCTGCTGTGTCATCCTGTTCCCCATGGTTCTCCTTCTCTCTCTCTTTCATACCTCTGCAGTCCACTTCTTATACACCAGCAGTTCTGTAATGGGCTGCAGGTGTCCTTCATTAATTAAGGTTGTCTGGTTCTGAATATAGGATCATGCCTGACCTTTCTATATTTTCTTTGTCCCAGTAAAAGAGTGGTGAGAGTAAATGATGTCTATTACTCTCAGTTGCATCTTCCTCGTCTCAATATCAAAGTGGGGAATTTGTGTAATGTTCCTAACTCTCAAGTGTTTCTTCCTCATATAAGTATTGGAATGCAAAGAGTGTGCAATGTTTCTAACTCGTAATTGTGCTTTGCACATCTCTGTACCATTATATACCCCAAGAGGGGAATAAAGAGATACTGTCTTACAATGAACGAAAAAGTTCGGGGAAATGTTAGGCGGGTTGTTATGAGGAAAAGAGGGATACTGTGGTCTATCCCAAGATACCTCAGTCCCAATTATTCTTTACCTCTTTCCTATATGTTGGGGTGAATTATATCTTTTGTTCTTCACCTGAACAAGGGAGCATAGTGAATAATATCCCACAACTACCTCTAACATAGGGGTTTCTTCTTTAAAGGAAAGTGTGGACTAACGAGTCTCACCTAAGTGCATCCCATATCCAATCCCCAAGGACCCTCTAACCAGGTGAACCTCCTTTGCTTGTCCACCCCGAATGTTGGATCCAACATAGATGGACCCTTCCCTGTCCACCTGCATAGAGAATCCTAGGGGATTACACGTGAGAAAGTCCTCAGGTTTCTCACAATACATAACGTAAAAAAAGGTGTGAAACACTTCAAAGCTGCAGTAACATTGTACACCTATTGCCCAGTGAAAAACAGTGCAATTCTACTTCAAGATATGACACCTAGGCTTATCAAGTGTTGATCTGCAATGAAGGGATAGCTTGTTAAGTGTACATGCTTTTTGAAGGACCAAAGAAGTAGTTCAAATCCCTTTCCAAGTCACAAAAGGCCCACAAAATGGTGCAGTTCACTACTTTACTGTTATGCCAGAATATGAAGCAAAATGTCAAAACAGGTATACATCTGATTAACATATGTTTTTCAGTAAAAGAAGCCATGCGTGTCATCAGCGTTACCCTCAGAATGAGGTCTAGAATGATAGTGATGCTTATATTATAGGACAGGGTCACCTTCATAGTGGTGTATTTATTTGTTTCCAGCTGTGCTAAACCCGGGATGGTGTTTCTTAAAGAGACGGTGTACTGAATTCCCTTACTTTTAGGAAACACATAATGACTTTCTTTTGGATCTAGATGAGATACTGTTTCCCAGATTTTGAGGTTTCCTAGGTTCCACAATCCTCCCACTTAAAGGAACAATGTTGTTAAAGGGATTCCTTAGGTGGAGGTTACAAATGTCTCCTTCCCAAACCAACCATGAGCCAATCTTACACCGGCTCAGGGAGGCAACCAGTTCCCTCGTACACCATACTAAATGTCCACAGTTCTAGGCAGGGCCTTTGTCATTCAAAGGCGAATGCAACAAATCACACAAGAACTAGTGGAACAAACAACCAGGAATTTGGAAATCAAAAGGAAAAGGTTATTTTTTATTTATTTTCCATTCTATTGGGGTTATACAAATGGGAAAATGAACAATGTTTTGTTATGAGGGATAGCACGGGTGAAGAAGTAATATGGGTTCTAATAAACAGACTGCCAAAATAAGGCAAATAAAATCATTCGAATGTAATACACTGTCATGAAAAATCACTAAACTCCACCAAAATCCTATATAAAATGCAAGCTGTGGGCCGCCCTTCCTGAAAGTCATATTTTCTTTCATAGGGCTCATGAACATCTAAGAGCACAACTGATCACATCCAAGAGCACACCTGATAATGCCAGTTGATTCTGAAAATTGGATTGGCCAGCCAATAAGACCTCCATCTGCCTGAACACATGAGATGGGTAAGGGTACCTTTATTTGTTGTCAGTGAATCTTTTGAGATCCTGCATAAACTATACATACCAAACATTCGTATTTAGTTTTAGAAACACGCAAAGCTGGTGTTACGCTCACCTGATCTCCACGGGGGCGCCAAATGGAGCTGGACATTCTGGTGATGAGTGGTTCCTTGTGCCCCCCTCTGACTTCGTCACGAAAGCAGGTTTGCTAAAAATGTTAAATCAAACGTTACCCAACCATAAGGACAAGGGCAACTCCCGCTTCCCGTGACCTCCTCTTGCACCCCTCTGCTATGTCTCACCTTTGTATTGTGAATGGCGGGCTCTCCGTCCTGCATCTCTATGCATGGGTGCGTAGTAGCTCTAGGATCTAGTTACTTCACTGATCCTGCAGAGTTCCAAACAACTGTGACTCAATAGATGAGTCTCTTTCCAATGGTATGGATTGCTTAAGAGTTCAAGTTGTAAAGTCCACTCCTGTGCCCCTTCCTACAGGTTTACCCTCATGCTTAATATGGAGCGAGGTCCTTTTCAGGAATGGTAGCTGGCTTCCAAAGGTAAGTTTTGCGCCAGCGCTATGCGAAAGTCTTTCCCCACGGTTTTGTTCTCTGCACAACTAACCTGCTGTTCTTTGCATTCTGCAGGTGTGGAATCTCCAGAACAGAGTTTGCATGAGGATGTATTGCGGGTCCGCGAAGAATTGCTGTCTCCGGGTGGGTAGCAGTGTTGCGCAAGATTTTAAGTCTAAATGAGGCTTTCACCACTGCGCGGCTAACCTGATGTCTTCTTTTATGTTTCTACAGATGTGGCAGCTCCGGAGCGGCGATCGGATTATGGGCGGCGATCGCGTGATGGTGCTCCGATGGACCGCTGGACTGAGCAGGCTTCTGGTAAATATTAGTGTTGCGCTGAACTGGTGTCCTCTCCCTTGCAGCTCGGCAGTAACAGAGACTCCAGGAATACCGAGATGGAAAATCAGTTAAGTGTCTTGTTCTGCTCTCTTTTCTCTCTTTCTTCCTTGCAGGTAGCTCGAGACAACTGGACAGGCGTAGCTGAAGACTGGCCTGGAGTTTTCAGACACAGTGAGCATTACGCTGCAGGAGTGCAGAATAGCGCGAAGCGTGTTCTGTACAAAGGGCGTGGCTTATATCGTCTTCAGAAAGTAATCCTTAGGAAAAGTAGTCCCAGCAACCACAACCAAGCAAATAGTTCCTTAGGCAAGTAGTCCCTTCAGCCCGCTTCAGATTCGTTTACATGTGCTTCACTGGGTTTGAAACCTGTCATGTTAGTGATGGCAGTATGAGCCTGGCGCCAACAGCGCCTGGACCGAGTCCAGGAGGCTCCTGTGAGACCCTTTGGGGCCTTTCAGGCCCCCATGGAACCCAAAGCCCTGGGCATGTTGGTCTGCACCTGAAGTTTGGGGGTAAGGCCGTTGACAGCTGGGCAGTAGTTCCCCCAATCTTAATAGACTTAAACCAGCTTTTATAATAATTCACATTACCTCGGTGGGCAAGCCTAGCTCTAATCATATCAGCCATTGGTTCGATGACCAGTGCAAAGAGGAGTGGGGAGAGGGTGCAGCCCTGTCTAGAGCCCCTGTTCAAAGTGAAAGGTGGTGCTCTGTGAGAATTGACTAGTACACTAGCTGTGGGGCACGTATACAGTAACTTAATATATCTAATAATGACAGGGTCGAATCCCAACTTTCCCAAAACCGCACACAAGTATTGCCACACGAACATATGAAAGGCCTTCTGAGCGTCTTATGTTACAGCCACTGCTTCCGCCTCAGGGTCAATTCTGGCCATTACATCAAAGAGTCTCCTGATATTTAAGGATGTTGATGTACCTGGAACAAAGCCCTCTTGATCGTTGTGAATCACATAGGGCATGAGCGGTCGAAGCCTATTCGCTAGTACTTTAGCAAACGTTTTTGTGTCTATATTCATAAGGGATAATGGTCTGTAGGATCCACATTCATTGGCCAGATTTCCAGGTTTCAGAAGGACTGTAATAGTGGCATCTTGCAGAGTGGAAGGTAGGATAGAGTCATGAAGTGATTCATTCCACACCTCTAGAAGGTATGGGGAATGGAGGGCTGCATATTCTTGGTAAAACTCACGAGTAAGACCATCAAATCCTGGAGCTTTACCTTTTGGGATTTCTGTTACTACCTTCACTATCTCTTCCAGTGAGATCGGATTCTCAAGCTCCTCACTGGTCTGAGGGCTCAAGCATGACATGGGCATCCCCTCCAGTAGGAACTGTACCGAGTGCTCATCATGCGGTTGAGCCACCATGTATAAGGTGTCGTAGAAGCTTGAGAATGCCTTTAGGTTATCAATAATGCAGTCTACTTGCGCATGTCCTCCTTCCAACATGATTAACCTGGCTAGTGTTCTGCCCGGCCTTTCTCCCTCCCCATATTTCCTAGCTGCTTGTGGGCATGTGAAGTATCGTATTTCCCTAAGTCCATGTGCCTCAAATCTCCCAAGTTTGGCTCGTAATCTAACAAGCATTTCAGGGTTGAACACTCCAGTTGGAGGCGCTTAAGCTTGTTTTCCGAACAGTGAAGGTCTTGCCTTATTGCTTTCAATATATCTGCCTCCCTGGATATGTACATGCCACAAATGTATGCCTTAAAAGCTTCAAACCTTACCCCCGCGGAGGTGGCACACGGCTCATTGCAGATGAAGTATGTTTCTATATCCGAGCGGATCTCTGACTTGAACACAATATAAAGGATTGCTTGAGACTTAAACCGCCAGGAATTGAACCAATAACCAATGACAGTGTCACAGGTGAGTGGTCAGATAGGGTGCACGCCGTATTTCAGCACTCTTGACCTTGCCAATCAAGGAGCACAACACTAGGAACAAATCTATATGTGATGAGCTATCGTGAACCAATGAGTATTATGTTTATTGCTTTTCTTGTACGTGACGTGTTCTCCACACATTGCGCAGTTCCAGTGAGTTCATATGTGATAACAGCCTGTAGGGAAGCATGTGATTGGGGTCTAGGGGCTGTACCGGTTCTGTCTCACACCGTATCAAGTATCAGGCTCATGTCGCCCACCCATATGATCGAAATCCCAATAAATCCCATCAGCATGGATACAACGCTGTTGAAGAATTCAGGAGTATCAACATTGGGGCAATATGTATTAACCAACAGGTACTCAACATCAGCAATGATACAATGCAGCATGGCATATCTACCCTCAGGATCTATGTAGCTCTTTTTCAGAGTGAACTTGACACACTTATGATCATTATCATAACCCCTTTAGTGATTTGTTTTCCAATGTAAAAAAATACACTAATGATACACTCCAAGGATTTACATATTTCTAAGCTGCCTTTTCATACATCAGGGTATTTGACCAGCACAACATGATGTCATGATGGGATGGTATGTTCAGTGTTCCAAGAAAAAAAGGTCCCCAATTAAATAATGGATGGGGATGCTGATGAGCATCCAATCACCATGCTAGAATTATCCTAAAATGTTTAATCTGGAGATTATGCTAATGTGTGGTTGTATGCTTTAAACTGTATAGCCCTTCATGGGTAGAGCTGAGAATATTTTCCAGTTCAGTTCCAAGGAACTGTCTCTTTTTCTCCCAGCTGATTGTACAATAAACCTGTGTTTTCTTGTGCACTGTGTACACTCAATTTCTGAGTAGTGTGTGTATAGTTGGTGATTTTGGTTGTAGCTAGTGTATTTAGTGTTTTTCTGTTGCAGGCTCTGGATTGCTTGTTGTGGTTCCTAAAGTGTTGTGTAAGTGAAAAGCAGTTTGGGGTATAAAAACTAAATTGGGAGGGTAAATGCAATTTATGGGAACTGGGGTATTAAGGGTAAAGTGATTTTTGTGAGATACTGCTGGAACAGCATCAGCAGGTAATTTGGTTGACAGGATTTAAATTTAAGAATCCTCCATGGGCACTCTGTTAGTTCACACATGTAAGAAGAGCAGGGTGAGGGTAACCTCCACCTATTCTCAGTAGGAGTTGAATAGTGTGCTAAAGTGGTTTATTGTTTGATATATGTGATGTTTTAAGTTAACAAAAATTACCAAATCTCTAAAACACTGTTGTTTTGTATTTTTTGTTGTGTAATGTTAAAGTGTGATTTATAATTTTGTTTTTGAATAAGAAGCTAGTTGAGGTAAAGGCAAAGATTGAGGAATTGCCAGGCTACAGACAGCCATGCATTCTCGGGGAGAAGGGAGGGGGGAATGTCAAAGCAAGTCGCTTGTTGGCACGCTGAGTGTTTGCAGAGCTGCATTCCTGGGAAGGGAGTATGGGGGTGAGCGAGAGCTGCGAGCGGTACTCAAGCAAGCTCAGAGAGGAGAATGCTGATGGCAGAGCTCTCCATATCCTTTGGAGCACTATGTATTTTTGAGGTAGAACAACACTGAAACACTGATTTGGTTCATGCTTCAATTAGTATTTTTTTGGGCCACTTTAAAATTATTTGAAATTATTTGCATAAGCACTCTTAAATAACACATGAGAAAAGGTTGACAATAAGATAGGCCCATTGCCCTAACGATTGCCTATGTATGTAAAATTGAGCGGATAGAAAGTAGCAAATATAGTATTGAATTTTGAGTAACCTTGGAATATCACGGCAAGTGGGTTAAGGAAACACAGAGAGCATGCACTGAAGGGAATAGTTTGCATGTCACAGTTATGTATTCAATGTGCTAAAGGATAGCAGTTTCCAGTTTGAAAACGAGATGTGTTTGGCAGGTAGTGGTTGTTAAATTGAATATATGGCAAGGGTGGCACAATCAGAAACCTCAGTTGAATTGGTTTGGAACAGTTAAATATTTGAAGGTTTAAATTAAAATTATTGCTGCGAGCATGAAGGGGAGCATTTTAAAAGAAGCAAGAATGGGTTATAATGGTGTTTTAAGTTTTTTTTTTTTATTTGGTATAGGTGACCATATGGCAAAATTGATAACACTCCACGCTTAACCTTCAAAAAACAAAAGCATAATTGTAAAATTTGAAGGGAAGTCGATAATTAATCAGATAGCAGCTGGCATAGGTATATTTGTTTATAACATTCGCACCATGGATGTAGAAAAGAAGATGACTATGGAGAACTTTGATCAAAGAGAATTGATTTCTTTTGTATTATTGGTGTAATCCAGTGCACACAGTGCGTTCATGAGAGAAATAGATCTGGGAGACAAAGGTTTTTGGAGTGGAGGTGGCATTTTTGGTGCCTTCAGTGGTTGGGCAGCATGCTCCATGGCTTGGGTGTTTGGGTTTGTGGAAGGGGATGCAGTGTGGATGCACATGGGAGAATAGAATTGCTTAGAGGATTGGATGTGGCTCATGGCTCATGGAGGTAGGGTTTTGTTTGGATGAATTGACAGAAGCTGAAATAAGGTGTTTATTAACGCTACAGACATTGAGTATGTTTGGCATATATTTGGCTAGTGTAGAACTTTTAAGTGATAGATTTTAGATTTTTCAGATTTTTGATCAGCTGTTAGAATTTTGAAGTGGTTTGAGGTGTCCAACTTTCAGGCATTCATGTTTCCAGAACACGTGCAGCAACAGAAATACGTTGTGGGCAGACACTGCAGAAGAGACACACCCCTTCATTTCATTTTTATGAGAACAAGGTGCCGGGAATCAAAAGTGAAATGTGTATTTTAGTATATTGTCTTTTCGACTGGAAGAAACAATAGACAGGGTACCAGTAATGAGTATGACTGCAGACATCAGATTATTGGTTAAGGTCTTTGACCTCCAGTATAACAGATGTATACCTCATTTCCTACATCTAGAATTACAGCCACTTACAGCATTCACTTGCAGGGCATGAGACTACGACACCAAACACTACCACCAGGGTATTGTAAGTAAACATACAAGAAAAGAGCGCCATCTGCAGTTAGGAACAGTGTAGGATGTCACACTGTAAACATAGGAGTACATGTAGATTGGCTAAACGTTACATCCACTGTGCAAAACCACAGAGGAATATTTACAAGAGATAAAATGGCACATAGTAAAACATGCAATTTTATTATTAAGGGTAATAGAAGCATTGCCAGGGCCCGAAATGAGGGGCTCTGGGGAAAGACATAGCACACGGGGACAGAACATATTTGCCAGCACATGGAACAACACAGTAGAATACGTAGCAAGAGAAGCATTTCTTTTGTAGATAGTGTGCACTATGTGAAGGGCACGCTGCTGTTTTCGCCGGGGAGTGGTGAAAATCAATGAAGATTTCCTTTTTTGTATCCCGTGCATCCCGTGTTAAATCACGTTAAAGACAGCTCTTACTGCCGTTCATACCAGCTCCTGCCACTTTAAGGAGTTGAAGAAGCTGAACTCCCCCCCACCAGGAATTTCGCTACTAAACCAGCATCAACCCGCCCTTGCCGCGTTAAGCCCACAGCAAGTGAAGGGCACGCTGCTGTTTTCGCTGTTTGCCTGGAGGCCGGCGCGGGAGATAGGGAAACACACATTTCCTCATAAACATCACGACTTACACCCAGAAGTGTCCCAAAACACAGAGTACCTGTATTGATACCCTGCTGAACTGTGTATACATTGCATGCCCCACTGTGCACAAGATTGACGAGTGCCAAAACTGAATGTAACAACTCGAAATCACGACTGCACGATAAAAAGTGCAAAGGCACGCCAGAAACATCAGTGCAAAATGCAAGACCTGCCCTCCTGAGACCAGCATCATAGGTAGATCTGCTGGCATTTAGTAATCCTCATTTCCTTGCACCTGTTAAACAGTTTTAACAAAAAAAAAAACAAAAACAAAAAAAAAACGACCGAATTCTGAAGAGGAGAATGCACGGCTGGCCCGTCATCCATAGCCCCCTGTGCACAATTTCACGGCTGGATATGACCCGCCCCAACGAGCAAAGTATTACATCTGCGCATCGGTGAGTACTGTGGGCTCTCTGCCCCCTGATACACCGTACTTCAAGAAGAACATACACTAAGTGTGTGCTAGCACTGATCTGCTGACTTCCACGGCTGCATACTGGTGGATACTGCGGGCCCCTTGGCCTTTGATCCACCTTACCCTAAGAGGAACATACATTAAGGGCGTGATAGCACTGACCTAGACTGTTTACTTCTACGCCTGCATACTGGTGGAGACTGCGGGCCCCCCGGCCTTTGATCCACCACACTATAAGAGGAACTAACACCAAGTGTGCTCAAGCATAGAACTAGACTGCTCACTTCCTCGCCTGCATATTGGTGGAGACTGCAGGCCCCCTGGCCTTTGATCCTCCTGTTTTTACAAACAGCAATCATAAGCAACACGCGAGCCAATACCTGTATACCTGACCACTCAGCAGACAAGTGCCCTGGCAGAGCCTGTGGATAGTATTGCACCGCAAAAATAACCAGTAGCATCTAAAATAGCACCCCGACCAACGATAAATTCGGAAATGACGCCACCACAAACAAGACTTCAGACAAAGAATACAGGCACACCCAATATTAAGATCAAAGGACCAAAGAAGCAGGGCGCAATCAGCTCAGCAGGAAGGGACAATCGAATAACAGAAAATGGCGAAATTCAAAATAAAGGTGGAAGCTTAGACACGAAACAAATTGAAACATCCAAAACATGTGGTAAGGAGTTGGGAAAGGATTCATCAAAGGAACTTGATGACGATAGCGCACACTACAAGGTAGCGAAAGCCCTTCCTCGCCCAACATCCCTAGGAAAAAATGACAGCGCTTTAAATCAACAAAAAACTAAGGACAAGGAACAAGTTGAAGCAAATATTAAGGAAAAAAGTGACGGAAATGAGATGAGAGAGGAAATAGCGACAGAATACACGAAAAGTGAGAATAACACTAGCCCCAGAACAACCGATGAACAAAATAAGCCAATGGAAAAAATCAATGTAACTGAAATAGACACAAAAAGTGATAGACACACAAGCGAAACAAATACCACACCAAACGAACTGAGGCATGAAAAAGAAATATGGACATACCAGATAGCACAGGAGGAAGAAGAAAAGGAATTAACCCAGCAGCAGAAAGCCAAAAAGCCAAGAAGAAAATGGCAATCACTCTATGAGAGTAGAAGACAATCACAAGCGCCATCAAACAAAATGGACCAACAAGTAAACCCCAAGGCAGCGCGTCTATCGCTTGATATAACCGAAATTGAAAATCTTATGAAAAGCCACGAAAAAAGGAAAGAGGTATTTGGCAACAAACAACCACAGAATGCAACGGACGTGAAATACAGCAATCCCCTAGATATACAAGAAATCAGAAAATCAATCGAGAGAGAATACAAAGAAAGACAGCAGAGGACAAGCAAAGGCAACTCCTTTGTAGCGAATCAGCTAAAAAAAACAACAAATCATTCCATCCAGAAGATTCATCAACAACAAATATATGTGGATGCGAGAAAGGATATAACCACGAAATGGCATCAATACCAACATCGATGCTGGATCTTCAAAATATGTTAATCACGACAACATCACAATCTCTCATTCCATATATGAAATTGCAAGAAGCCCTAATCGAAACAATAAAAGATCAATCCACCTTATTAGCATTAATACACTCAAAACAAACCTATCAAGATGCATACATGAAAGAACTGCAGGAACGTCTAGATACAGAAGCAACGGCCAGCCACTTGTGGCAAACAAGACTGATTGACATTGCAAGAAGCGAACGTGCTGAAAAATCTGATCTAACGCATGCGCTGATCACAATGATGACTGAAAGAAATCACCAGAGAAACCAGCCCAAGACATACATCACAAAAGGGAAAGCAATAAAGAGCAAAAAAGGGTAGAGAACAATGCTGCTGAAGAGATGGAACATGTTGCACATAAAACAATACACAAAACCCCAGTGGATAATTTAATTGATCTAACTGATCCTTTGAATCCTCTGGTGATTCCGACAACAAAAAACTTAGACAAAACAGAAAACTATGACATCTTTAGCAAAGGTTATAAAACGACGGCTAAAGAGGAAAACAAAAAAACAGCACTAATGGGAAACACAAAAGGAAAACTGGCTCACGAGCATTTCTGAGAAATTTAAGAATTCCAGAAAAAGAAAGTGCTGAAAAAACCAAAAACAAAACACAGATGGCAAAAACATACTTAAAGGACGAAAATAAGGAGAAAATAGAACCCCCAAGATGTGAAGGTGATTCAGAAGAAAGATTAATGGAAGAACTGATGGAGATGTCAGTACATGAAGAGGAAGTTATTGATCTATCAGAAGAGACACAAATCCAAATGAGCCTCAATGATCACCTTAGATAACTACGAAGAAATCCATTTGCAGGAGTCTACGGGATATGATTTTTCACTTGAAGATATATCAAATGAAGAAACACAAAACACAACATACACTCAGGAAGATTCAGAAGAAGAATACAGAACGGACGAAAGGAATGAAAAGTCACATAGAAAAAATAAACCTAAGGAAAATGAAATCCCGATTGAGAAAAATAGAAAGAAAAAGGAACAGCGAGAGCTGCCGGAACTAGAAGTGAAACCAAACCCCAACTGCCGGTATTCATTGACCGACTGGAAAAAATAAAAAAACAGCAATACAAGATAAAACTGCAAAGAATAACGAAGAAAAATGATAACTTGATATTGAATCGAACAAATGTCCTAAGACTGCTACATGCGATACCGGATTTGAAAGAAATAACGACTAAAGACATCAACACGATAGAATTCTTGGATGAAAGAACAACAGATCAAGTCATGATTGATTTCTCCAACAAAGAGGCACTAACAAGGATGACTGACAACATGATGATATTAAAAGAACTGGGATCCAGCCTAAGGTCTCCTGACCTGGAAGAAACAAGGAATAGAGAACAAAGACTGAAACCTGAAACTCAAGAAATTACCCGACAGAAAGACAAAGATCAGAATCAAAAAAATGAAATCCATAACAAACCCAAAGAGATAGGCCAGACATCAAGAGAGATAGAGGGGAAAAGACTAGAGAAAGAAGCACAGTGGAATGAACCGATAGAGAAAGAAATACAGAGAAAGTAGCAGGAATTGCGGAGCAAACAAGGAATATGGCGACAACTTGAAGATTCAGAAATAAGTGAACAGGACTACAACACCAAACAAAGATAACAACTAAAGAATGTGAAGACATCACTCACAATATGTTTCTGGAATACCCGCGGCCACAGCCATCGTTTTAGAGAAACATGGCAAATGCTACATGGCGGAGACATTGTCTGTATACAAGAATCCTGGCTGACAGAACAACCTATATGTGATGGATACAGAGTGCTGATGAACCCTGCGATAAAAAGGAAAAAGGGTCGGCCATCAGCAGGACTCATGACTATGATAAAGTGCACAGCAAACATAGAAATAATTGAGTGCAAAAACATCACCCCATGGTTTCAAGCTACCATGCTCAAATTAAGGAATACACAAGCCAGGACCAATTCCAACAAGGACGCAGAGAAATATCTGATATGGTGTATTTTAAACGTATATTGGAACCCCATAGCAATAAATGAAGAAACTTTCATAGACAATGGGCCTCATTGCGACCCAGGTGCTGGACCATGGTGCTATTAGCAGGTTGGCGAGGGCGGGGCAGTAATTCCCCATTCACCATTTGCCCTTCCCCATTCCCATTTTGCCCCATAGGGCATAATGGGGATGGGGAAGGCGCTAATTGCGGCATCGTAAATTATGGTTGCCGTAATTAGCTCCAAGGTCCCTTAGCGGGTTGGATTTTAACGCCTGCAAAAAGCAGGCGTTAAAGCCTCCAACCCGCTAAGGTACCTTGTAATCAGGCGCTAATGGTTTAACGGCGCCAACGCTCTTTACGTTGCCGTTAAATCATTAGCGCCAGGGTCGTAATGAGGCCCAATGTCTTCGCAACAATTGACCAAGCCAAAATCAAATACATAGACTCAGAATGTATAATTTGCAGCGCCCAACATACATTTATGCAATAAAGAGGGTATCAAATTAAACGATCTTGTACTAGAAAATCGGGTGAGAAAATGGAACAAAGAGACAGCTAATAGACAACTATTCAGATCAGACTGCTGGGATACTACAGGAAGTCGAATGATTGAAACCTGGGCAAACGGCAACAAAACCGCAATAATAAACTATATTTATATGTCCAAAGGACCATACGAAGAGACAAAGTTTGCTACCAACCTTAAAAACTTCAACAGCGACCATTACATATTGAAAAGAGTTCTGAATACCATGGCTAATAAGAAACTCACCTGTTCCCTACCAGATATGGAGATAAATGAAGGAATGACCAGACTAAGGATCAGCCAGCACAAAGTGGGAAAGCTACCAAGCACAATGTCCAAAACAAATCTGGAGGACAAGCAAAAACTGAACTATGCGTAGCTCCTACTTCCATACAGGAAAGAAATGAAAAGAACTCAAAAATCAACAGACACCAACATGCATACAACCACAAGGTAGTTCAAAAGAAGAAAGATCTGAGACATGCAATAAATGCACTAAAGAAAGAGAATTCACGAGACTTAGTTAAAAAAGTGAAGTGGGTCAAGCGTCAACACAGAAACTGGATGAAAAACAACAAAGTAATGATTCTGCAAGACGATGCGGAGAACACACATTATGCCACAAGAAACCAGATCACAAGGCAATTATGGTCACTGCTGAATGCAAAGCCACAGATACAAGATGTCATGATAGCAAATGTCCTGGAGGCAAGTTGGACAAAATATTTCATGGACCTGTATGGCGAAAAGACACGGCGGAAGGAGAACAAAAAGTGTGCAGAGTCTCACTCATGGCACCTTGTTTGGGATCTAGATGATATTACTGACGCAATAAAGAGCTTGAACCCGTCAAGAGCAACAGGGCCTGATGGACTGACCAACATGATCATCAAACAAAACCCAGAGCCCTCGGGCCTAATATGTAACAGCATCTTTGACCTTATAGAGAAAACAAAAAATATACCACAAACCTGGCAGCAAGCCACCATAATCCCTATATATAAAAGTTGAAAAACTGAAGAACCAAGCAACTACCGCCCACTGGCCTTACTGGACCCGTTAGGGAAAGTTTTCACAAAAATCATACTGAGGAGCTTGAACAACTGGGCTACTAAGGAAAAAAAATGTGCCAGAAGGCAAACAGGATTCATAAAAAACATAGGAACGAACATCAACCTTTTCATTTTGAACTTGCTCAAACAGCAAACGATACAATCGAAGACGCAAATCTATGCAGGATTTATAGACCTCAAACTTGCATTCGACTCAGTCAACAGAGGCCTTCTCTGGAAAAAACTGAGAGATTGGGAGTGTCCAAGCAACATCCTGGAACCGATCATGTTATTGTACCAGAACACCACCATAAGAATAAGAATGTCCAAAGAAGGCACACTAACAGACTTGATAAAAACAACCAAAGGACTGAAACAGGGATGCCCCTTGGCTGCCACGCCTTTTCACCTTTACACAGCTGATTTAGAAGAATGCATGTATTCACCCCGGATCAATCCACCAAAACTGAATGGTACAATACTGACATGCATTCTGTATGCAGACGATATCGTCGTACTAGAAAACATACAGACATACATGGTCAAAAATCAACTTGAAAAAAATGTAAAGAAAACCAAAATCATGACACTGATGAAGCAAAGATGCAAGAAGGGGCCCGCGAACAACTTCAGAATTGGAAAAGAAAAAATCAAGGAAGTAACCAAAGTCAAGTACCTTGGAATATGGCTGAATCAATCTGCAGATGAGACTGGCACGATACAGCTTCTCAAAGAAAAAGCTCTGGCATTAGCACGGCTTAATTTTACCAACATCATTTCCAATGCCTCGTTTACGTGCAGAACTAGCGTTACAGTCATTGCAATCTCTCGTCACCTGGAAACAAATGGATCTGTACAGAAAGATCTCGAGTGAAAACTATGCTCCCCCGTTAGCAATCTTCCAAAAAACAACAAACAAGATAAAAGCACAACCACTCGAAATCTGGAAAAAAATGTATCGAAGCAAAATGCGAAGCTGAAGGCATATCTGGAGACGAGCTCATGAAAAGACCTCAGAGGGCAAAAAAGAGACTGATAGAAAATGATTGGATAAAGACAAATGAGATTAAGTCCAAATACGTATTGGACGTCCCATGTATACGAGACATAAAACCAATCAACAAACTACCAGAGTACCTCAAATGATTCTCGTCAGCGAAAATCAGAGATACTTTCATGCGAATGAGATTGAACATCCTTCATACAAGAGAAATCATGGCTGCCAGAAAAAAAATACCTGCCCAAGGAAAATACTGTAGGTTCTGCGGAGATGAAGCGACAATAGAAACCTTGCACCACATAATAATGATATGCCCCGCCCTAAGTGAGAAAAGAAACTTAGCTGTAGGATGGTTTATTAAAACCACATACCGCTCTCGCAAGAAGACCGATGGGCATCAATTCTAGCTGGAAAAGAAAAAAAATGATATATGCGGTTGTTTCATACTGGAATAACATCATGGAGCTTGCTCAAATGGGTTAGGAAACAGAAAAGATCTCTCAAAGGCAATAAGAGTGAACAATGGAAAATAGAAAAAAATAAAAATAAAAAATGAAAGGTTTGAAAGACAAACCAAAACATTTTTAAAATAAAAAAAAAGTGTGCCCTATGACAGTAACCAAACTAGTGAATATTATTCCATATCCCAGGGCATCTCTATAGTGTCTCACCAGTATATAGTTTATTAATCAGCAGGCATTAGAATCACAAGAAAATAGTGATTTCTGGACACAGAGGGGATCATTTCTCCTGCTGGCCCTCTCTAGAGACAAGAATGTGCAGGTAAAGTAGTTACGTTTAGAAGTTCATTTATAGTGGCATTAGATCAATTGCATTGTTTAGCACATTGCAGAAGGCATACAGGTATTGCATTTTATGCCTAATTAAACTACATAAGGTACCAAAAGTATTCTTTTGGCAGCATCATAAGAACAATAAAGGAGAGCCATGGATAACAGGTGCAGTAACTTGTATTGTATTTTATTATTAGTTATCGCTGTTTTTATGTTGGGCATTGTTGAATGTATCAGTACTTAATTGATCAAAAATGGCATTGTCCATTGTTTGTGTTTTAGCTAGGGCCCGATTATTATTGTATGTTGCAGGAATTAGCGATAGGGAGACGCATGCAAACACCTCTCATACCTGCATGCAGAACCTCAGATGTGTACAATTCAGCTCAAGTGTTAGGTGAAGTATTATAGGAAATAACAGAATCTGCCAGGATGGACACAGTAGGAACAGAACAGATCACGATCCAACTTCATCTGTAGAAGCGCAAAAGCACCAAAACAAAGCATCCTTAATGCAACCACATTAACTTTGATGAGGGGACCGTATTTCCATCAGGAACTTTCCCGGCAAGTGGAGGGAGCAGAAGGGATGTATTCCACTAAAAATAGTTTTTGGGTAGCGCTGGGAGTGAGCATCACACCAACTATGACAACATGTAGTACAGCCACATGGGGCAGTGGGGACGCAGAAAGAAAACAAAACATGCTTTGTTTGCTCCCTCCTTCTATGTGAATGCCACAACCAAACTCTGTATCCCAAAGTAGGTATCGACATATACAGCACACGGTTTACTTCACCTGACGTTGTGCAGAGTAAGGGGACTGTTCCAGAGACAAAATGTCCGTGTTCTTCAAGGAGGAGTGGGCATATGGGATTGTAGGATGTAGGTCATAAGGATGGTTGAGGTTTTCAAAAGAGGTAGCAGAGCATATAAACATCATTTGTTTTAGCACAGGTAACAGTAATGTGTAGACATTGGGCCTCATTCCAAGTGTGCCGGTCTGGAAACAACGATGCCGGTAAGCTTACTGGCACTGTTGTTTCCGGACAGACACACTACTACTCTGTGGGTGGGTGCCCTGCCGCCCGGCAGGTCAGACCTGCCAGGCGGGAGGGCACCCGCCCACAAAGTTTTCACAGAAGCACCGGCAACGTTAGCAATGGTGCCGGTTCTCCCGTGTCCCCGTGTCCCCATTCCCGTAGAGGCCTATTGGACTCTATGGTAATGAAGACTAACAAAATTACCGGCGCCTGACTTCCCAACCGCCGGTCTTGGAATAGCCCTGTGGCACCGTGAAGTCAGACACTGGTAATTTTGTATGGGTCTTGCGGCAACCTGCCGATAGCACCGGCAGGGTTACTGCTGGATCCGTAATGAGGCCCATTGACCTGGATTGATGAAAAGAAACAACCAGTACAAATAAAGACACTCACACAGTTTTCTTTATGTTTCAGAACCAATGGGACCATCCACCTGGGAAATAATAAAGCATGCACAGGAGCAAGGGAGTTTCTCATCCTAGATGCAAGAAAGGCTGCCCTTTCAGACTGCTAGTGGGTATGTGGTACCCAAGCATACAGCCAAATGCCACAACATTAGGATGGGCGTTATTCCCTTGCTAGTATTCTATGAGCCTGCATGCAAACTTTGGACAATTTTCCGAGCAATATTCTGCAAGATGTGTAACGCAAGAGGAGCAAGAGGTCACTCAATGTACACGGACACTGTTGCAATGTTAATGCCAAAGGGCTCCAGGTGACTAGGTATGAGCTACTGCAGTTGGCAAACGATACTAAGCAGGGGTTGTGTTCCATCAGGGAAGAAATGAGGACAGTTAGACTGACCACTCTGCAGAATAGACAGCGATGAAAAGTGGCTTGTGTGTGAATATCAGAAGTAATAGCTGTCCCTACCTATCATCAAATGATGCTGAGAAAGGGCATATATATCACAAGCAATAAATGCCCTGCACACACTCCACAGGACTATGGAAAAGAACATAAGAAGGGTGGTCGAAGAGGATGGATTTAATCATGTCTTTTGCTTGGGTGTCCGCCTACTTCAGTAACATTGCAAAAGCACCAGGTCCAATTCTCATTGTGGCTCTAATTATTCTGTGCATGTCAAATGGGATTGAGGTGTTGCAAAGGGGGCCGGAACAAGGGTAAATATACGATGCCCCTCTCAGGAACAATGGCCAATGCAGTGACACACATAACAAGACAAATTCATACACAAAATGCAACAGAACACTGCATGGTTCAGGAAAGAGATGCAATTGGTCCTCAACCGACATTCTCCAGCCCACCCCCTGATACACAGATATACACAGAACTCTGGATGGATTGTTATGGGAATGGGGGTGTTGTTTCATAAATTGCACACTGGAGGAATGGATGAAAGCTTCCATGTGTCGTCAAAAATATTGATACCGAAAGAGGGGTGTGAATGGAAGAAGGAAGGGGAGTTATAAGTTAATAACTTGATTGAAGGGCAATTGTAAATATGCAGATCTAACATCCCATATTGAGGCACACCTACAAGCTACGGGAATAATGTGGTGATTCAAGGGTCATGGGTTTGGTGACGTCACAGCATATTTAAAGTATATATAGTTGTGTCACACATCAGGGAGCTGACGCTGCACAGAAAAACACATGGTCAAAATTAGACTTTTCACAGGGTAGTTGTTTTAGAATATATACCAAGGTAAGTAAAGGGCAGTTAGGTGGGGCTTGTTTTAGTATGTAGAGTCTGCAATATTATGTCAGGGTGTAGGAGGTTTAGCTGTGGCTCTGTTTACCTCAGTCCCAAGACTAATTCCTTTCCATCGCCCAGGTAAGAAGCTGAGGTCAGTGGCTGCCACAGTTTAAAGATAAATGCTAATTGTATCCAGCGACATAGCCTGAAAGTGGTGGGAACTGAATGATAGCTGAGAGCATGGCAGGTAGGGATGCACCCTTTGAAGGACAAATTCATGAGAATAGGACATGAGGTTTTTTGATAACATTTGAATTACAAGTAGATGCATAACTAGAGAAAATAAATCACTGACAATCATTACTGGGCACCTGGGGTTTGACGGAGATAAGGGGGAACTGGGTCTGGAATGCTCCATGATTTGAGATAGAAGGAAGAGATGTGATGCTATTATATTTAGTCCAAGGCTGGGGTGCAGCTTGTGCATGCCTCATCACCTAGCATAAGGAGAAGGCCTATTGTCTTATCAAGGCAGAGTTGGCCTTGACATTCTAACTTTGAACGTATCTGGGTCAGAGGGGTGCACATCACGTGATGGTCATGATTAATTAGTGTGTTATTGTACCTGGCCAATCATGTAGCTGGATTCAGTAGTGATGATGTACTGGGCCATGTGGATAGGGCAATGGGTTTAGGAAAGGTGTAGCCAACCGGTCCAGGGAAAATAGGGGCATATTAGCATGTTCTATAGGAGGCAGCTATTGAGGGTGGCGGGATAACATTTTAATCTATGTATGCTAATCTGCATTTTCTCAACTTTACAACATGTAGCTCTGTGTCAGTTCGGTCCTACAGGACTGTTTGAGACCTTTTTGCATGTAATAAACCTTGTTCTTCCTTCCAAAATAGTGCAGTGTTTTGTTGGCCTTTTGGATTTTTTTTATCATACTTGTTTTGGGTCATGTATTTCTTTACAGAATTGGTGACCCCAGCATGATCTCAGACTCTAGGTGAGGTCAGGGGTGTCCCAGACACGCATCCTGGGTTGTGGCACCCGTCTGCAGTGTCCATACCCCCATTCACGACTTGAAGAGGTTCACAGGAGCTGTGTTGTCAAAAGGCCTGCCTGCTCTTTGGAGTGAGGTGATGCACCCAGTTGTGCAGGTAAATTGTCAGGGAACCCTTATTGGTGGTGTTTGGGAGAATGCATAGATGTAAGTGCACCTTTCTGAGAGAAAACAACAAGAGGAGATTGCATGTGTAGTTAGCTGATTGTGAGTCTGTGGATTGTGGTAGTGTTCATTTTTAAACATAGAGGCTGGCAAAGGGCTCTCCTCTGTTGAGAGGAAAGGTGACATCATGGTAATATAGTCTGAGCAAAAGAGAAGACAGAGGGGGAGAGGCAGTGCTGCAAGTACCATTGATATCTGGTATATGAAGTATGCACTCAGCACAAGGAAGTGTGAGGAGGGGAACTTCCCTCATCCCAGGGCAAAGGGACAGAGGGAGTGTCTACACCATTGTGTAAAAAGGTGTAATTCTGTTATGTAGGCCTATTATATGGAGGGCATGGAATCCCTTTGCCTGGCATAAGTGGGCATAAGGAGAAAAATTCCCTCATCTCAAAGAGGAGGCTGAGGAAGTGTGGCTTATGGTGTTTATGGAACAGTTATAGTGTGGAGTATTGGGTGTTGAGTTGTGTAAAGAGAGTTGTGGTGTAATAAGTGTGTGGGATGTAGAGAAAAGGGAATTGGAATGGGGACTGTGGACATTGATGCGGTAAATTGGTGCCGCTGGATCAGTGTTTAGGAAACAAAAGATTATTGCAAGTGCATAACCAGGTGATGTAACCATGAGTACCCTTACCCCACTTGACTACATCTGTATCACACTTCTGCAGTACCAGGAAATTATAGTGAAATAAAACCGTGAGTGTGTCACTGATACGAGAGTAGGGATGTATAAACCTTGCCACAAAGAAGGAATGAATAATAAGTGAGTATATGGTAATATGTATACTTAGTTAGAGAAGAAATACAAGGGTAGAAAGGTGTAGAATAGGTAGGGCATTCTTGATCTTTGGAGGTTGGTTGAGGATTTGGCGGATTTCCCCAATGACCCTAAAGGAAGAGCAAGTGTAATCCCTGCACCCTTTGCAACCCCTGCATCTTGTGAAATATCTACAAGCCGCACAGCCCCGCCAACACCACAGGGGTGTTACCCCATGCAAGCAGCTGCATGTTACATCAATCTCGACTATGTGCCCCCTGCAGCCTGTGAAAGAGTGCCCCCACCACATAAAAAAACATCCCACAGGTCCCAGCAGCAAATGCGATGCATGACCCATTAATTATGGAAACAGAGAACAGAGAGCAGAGAGAGCGTGAAAGAGTGCTTTGATGAACAAAGGCAGAGCTTGCATGAATAGCGATGGAACAGGGAGTGAGGAAAAGAACACCAATAGGTACTGACGAATGGAGATCAGGTGATATTTGATTTCAAACTGATAGTAGAGCTATTGGGGATGTACACAGCGAAGTGAAGGATGATGGCCATAATGATAAAGGGCATAGAGGGGGGCTACCGTGTGATGACCGTTTAGACTATTAGTCAATAAGAACAGACATAGAATCAGGAGTATCAGAGGAGGAGCAATGGATGAAAGAGGAGGAGCTGAGGGAAGAGATACCACTCAGTGTGACACCATGAGTAGAGATATTATAGGGTCCAAGACTTAGAGCGCAACCTGGTGAACGGGAAGAGTGGGGGGAGAACGTTACCCACTAAAGAGACACAAACACAATTTCCACTGTTAAATAAAGGTCCCAGACGTGCATAATACATGCCGTGTCCACACATGGATAGAAACAATAGGATAAAGGCACTGCTGACGCTCACTGCCAGATCAGGAAATTTGATATATGCACTTGAAAAGCAGACAGTGGGCATTACACTAGCGGCAGAAGATATTAAAAGTTTGCTTGCAGCATTCTTAGGAGATCAAGCAGATGACATTTGGAGAAAGCATGATACACAGAGTTGCAAATGGGCACCGATAATCGGTACCCAGTGATTTCATTGCTGGAAATAAACATTGAGAGGAAATTATATTTTTTGGAAGCCCCTATCCAACACTTTTCCCCAAATACTCTAAGACTGGAGTTTGTTTATTTAATTGCACCAGTCCTGAAATACGTTGGGAAGGGTGTTTAGTGGGTTAAAACAAATATTGATTACGCATTGATGTGTATTACCAGTGATGAAATCACATATAACCTGATAATTATGATGGAGCACACTTTAATGATTGTCAGGTGATAGTATGGGCGGCCTTGAGGGCAGAGTAGCCCGACATACCTGACATAAATTTGATGATGGCGTGTACTATGAACTCAGACGAAGACCCTGCACAATATATAACCCAAATTCAGGAGATGTGGAGGGCTGAGAAAGGAGAACAATGGAACATATCATAGTAATATTTGATCACATATAGAAGAATGGACTTTGGAGGGATGGGCCTGAGATTAGGTGGACCCGGGACCATGTTGGTCATGTCGGAGAGTGGGCAATTTCATGTGAGAGTGTAGAAGTAGACAATCATATTCAGATGATCCCTGTACCTACGCCAGCAGACTGGCTGTTCCAAATTCATGTCATCAGCCATCAGGATGCCTCCAAGCATCCTGCATGGCCCAGGCCCTATGCAGGCATCCCAGCAGGGGCAGCAGCACCAGTATCGGTATTGGGTGCCATTACCACTACAGAAGCAACCCCAGCACAAAATGGCACACCCCTATGTGCACAGTAGCAGACACAACAGTCAGTACCCCAACTATGGGACAAAAACACCATGCTGCACAGCACAGTGATGTACTATACAGGGTTGAGAGTGGTGGGCAGTAGCCCCTTCATATGTCCAGGGTCAAACACCTATCCAGATTAGGACAGACCACAGAGAGCCCTGACATGTCCAGTTCTGTCGATCACCACCAACCCTGCAGAGGAATTTGTTTTCATGGTTGATACAGGTGCAGCAAAATCATGCATAAAGGAAGGGTGCTTCCACTTATCAAGAACGGTAATGGACATGCAGGGGTTCTCTATGGCAATAAAATCAGTTCCAGCTACAGATGATTTACCCAGCAAGGTAGATACTCAAGAGGTGTTAGCTCCGATATTGTTTTAAACTGAAACAGCAGTGAACTTGTTAGGCAGGGACCTGATGAGCAAGCTAAATATGATGATCTCATTCACGGAAGAAGGGCTAGTGTGTTCCACCCCAGGAATTTGTTATGCTAGGATTCTGACATTAACACAAGCATTGTATAATGACAGTGCTAATAGAGTAATACCTTTGCATCCAGATTTGTTCATGTGTGGAGTGACCAAGTTGTTCAGTTGGGTGCCGGACATCAGAAACAAACCATGAAGATTACTTTGTTTAGGCCAGCCACTCCTCAAGTCCACGCTCCAGGTACCATTATCATACTAGACTTAGAGGCAATGATGATTGTGGACTGCACAGTAGTGATAATAGGGACTGAGGGGGAGGGAGGTGAATGGCATACAGTTTTGTGAATTGACCCAGCATAGCCATTGACGGGGATGTCAGATGGACATTTATTTGAAGATGTTGACAACGACAGTCAAATGATATTCAGGATTTGTATCCCATGTCAAATAATGCTAAAGCATATAAATGTACTGTACCCTATACTTATTTCTAAGACTATGCCCATATATTTAGAGGAAGATATGACGAAATTACACAGCACCTTGCGGACTGACAATCCCCATGATGTAGGCCTCTGTAAAAGCATAGGAGCAGTATGTATCAAATTGAAGCAGGGTGCAGTGTTACACACAGTACAATACAATCCTTTATAGAGAGAAGCAGATGAGGGAATGCATAAGACAATTGTGGCACTATGGAAACAGGGTATCATAGTACCTTCAGAGTCCCCATGCAACACAGCAACATAGCCTGTCAAAAAAGCAAGGGGGGTGATTTTGAAGATGATACAAGACTTCCACCCCTTGAATAGTACTGTAGAAGCTGAATTCCCAGTGTGAACCCTGCCACAAGCTTTTATAATATACCCATTGACGCCACACATTTTACTGTATAATTTGAAAAATGCATTAATCTCCATTCCATTGCATCCTGATTCTAAATACCTCACTGTGTTTACCTATCACGGGCAAAGGTTCCAACACACCAGACTTCCCCATGGGTACTGCGACTCCCCCAGCATTTTCAACAGAGTACTTCATATGGATTTGGGTAACATACTAGGAGAGCGCATAATCATTCATTATGTAGATGACCTAGTGTGTAGCATGACAGAAGTAGTGTATTTGGTACAGATTATATAATCTGCAGGAACCCGAGTAACACCAGAGAGAGCAGTTGCAGTACAAACCAAACCACAGCCAAACAGAGTGGAGGAAATTCAACTGTTTTTGAGGTTGTGTAACTATTGTAGGGAATGGACTTTTGACTATTCTAGTTACACAAAGCCTATGCTTCAGCAACTGAAGAATGCACAGAAAAGCAAAGGAACACTTATATGGACAGGAGAAATTATTTCATGTTTTCTGGAATTTAAGAATGCTATAAGCAACACACCAGAACTAGCAACCCCTGATTACAGGAAATAATTTGTTTTCACATTCTAATGGTCAGGTCATGACTGCAGTGTTCGCTCAGGGAACATCCATGGGACACATACACCTGTCCTACTACAGTGGCATATTAGATTCAGTGATGCAGAGTCCATTCCATTGTGAACAGGTTCTGCCCAATGCGATCCTCAGAAATTACTATGGGTTGTTCTGGGACATTATATGTAGAGCATACAATTTTTGCAATTCTTGAATGATTCAAATCCACTATAACCAGAAAAAGGGCCTCTGCGTATGAAGTAATTTTGTCAAGCCGCCCATTCACATTGTGAGATGCCTCTCAGTAAACCCTGCCATGTTTATCAATACCTGTCCATTAAGGAAAGGAAGTGCATGATTGTGTTGTATATGAACGTCCTGTGGATGATTTCATATGAGCAAGGGAGGATGCACTTGAAGGAGGGGAGGATGGGAGGATGGGAGGATGCACTTGTCATGCTTCTCTGAAGAAACTACAAACCAGCTACACAGACAGGCACAGATAAAGAATTGCAGGTGGATTTGGTCAATTTGTGATGTTTTTTTGATGCTTCATTGTAACTCTACATGATGAAGTGATTACAAGATCATGAAAGTTCATAAAGTAATTACTTTGTTTTGTTAGCCTAATTACAGTATTTTTTAGGATAATTATTTTTTTATATCACACTTGACAAACATAAACAGACAGAAACAGCCCATTTGCAAACAATGGTTGGGGAATCTGAGAATAGATACTGGGCCTAATTGTGTGAAAGGCAGTAGTGGGTTAACATCGTCGGTAGAGCTGACGGCCCCGTTAACCTTCTACCGCCTCATTACGAGGTCTGCTCGTGGGACCCGCTAAGGACGTCTGGTAAAACCAGGCGCCCTTAGCGGCACCCGCGAACAGACCAGGATGCTAACAACGGGCCCGTCATTAACAGGCCCATTGTTAGCATACTCCCCATTCCCATTGAGTCCTATGGGGGCTCAAATGGGAATGGGGATGTACCGGGTCCGGGTTCCTTGAATGGGGAAATACCAGGCCCTCCAAGGTCTGAATGGTCTGGTATTTCCCCATTCCAGGAACCCAAACCCAGTTCCCAGTATGGGGGTAGCCATGCCGCTAAGAGCGGCATGGCTACCTCCATACTCGTAATGAGGTCCACTGTGTTACAACAGTGCCAATATGGCTTCATTATAGTGCTGATCTACTCCTTATAGAGGTAGAAGCTTTGCTTCTCCTTGACCTTCCTGTGGCTTTTGATACCAATAATCATCAGATTCAATTTCAGAGGGCTGGAGTGTCAGGTGTTCCGCTCCGATGGTTTGCCTCTCTTCTGGCGGACCCTTTGCAAACAGTCGCCATGTGCCCTTTTAAATCTATTCCTGCAGCAGGACTTTGCCGTTTCTCTCCTTTTGTTTAACTTATACGTGCGGCCATTGGCCAACTTGGTTGCAGATCATGGGGTACACTTCTACTCATTTAGCTTCAGATACTCCTTCTAGGTTGAAGGATTGTCTTCCAGCAGTTGGGCGATGGATGGCCAAGAACTGGCCCAAACCAAAAGGGGACAAAACAGAGGTCCTCCTGGTTGGGTCTCACACTTTGGGGACTGCGTGGACCTCCAACTATTGGCCACCCTCCCTAGGCCACTGTCCTGAAACTTTTATGCACTGAAAAGTCTGGGTATTAAACTCATGGCCAGTGGTTGTAGAGAAGGCCAAATCTCTTAAGTTTGCCAATCAGACTTTGTTAAACTGAAAGTCTTAAAAACGTTTTACAGTTTCTTTCTCCTGAATCCAAGGTTCAGGTTGCTACTTTGTCCATTATGGGCTCCATTGATTATGACCTCAGACTACCTGATGCTCTGTTACAACGCTTACAAATTCTCCATAACTCAGCTGCTCATTGGCTCTGGAAGCTTCTAGACTGTCACACTGAAAGGACGTACTTTTCAAGTTGCACTGTCTCCCTATTAGGAGCTGGGTCAATATTAAAATATTGTGCCTAGTGCATCGCGCCATCCATCCGGGCTGGAAGAAGATCTTTCTCAGTGCTAGCCCCCAAGCTTTGGAATTTTTGCCGATATATCTCTATCTTCAGTTCCGGAGAAATCTGAAGACATACCTGTTCTGACCATACTTTCGCATTGGTCCTCACATGTCTCATACAAGCACCTAGATGCCTCTTTTGGTCTTGGTTTGAGCTCTATACATTTCCACACATTACACATATCGAAAGGAACAATGGTGGGATATACGAAATCTAAAAAGATGTCAATTTAAATTTGACATATCATTTTACATTTTTAAAGAGAATATCTTGACTTTTTTTAAATGGTGAAAAATATACAGCAAAGTGAGCAGTGGCCCTACAGGGATAGAGCGGCAATCCACCAGAGGATACTTGAAATCAAACATAAATGTATCATTGTTAAGAGCGCTAGAGTAAAAGATGTTGTTAGAGGTGATTTATTGGATTTTTGACTGTTAGCAAATTAAAAACATATGGTGGATGCAAAACAGATTTTATTTAGTACCCAGTATAGTGATAAAACACATGCGCTAGGAACCATTTTCATAAAAGTATTTACATATTGTAAAGATGGCTATGGATATTGCATTTACTAAAAACAAATTGGCATATTGGGTTCAGAAAGATGCTAACCATTTTATAAAATTATAGTCTCTAAAGAGGTTTCAGTTTGCTTGATATCTGAACTGTTTTGCTTTGGGGACCCATATATCTCTGTATGAAAAAGGCCCTTCTTCTCATACATAAGCCTATTATGGTTCTGAATGAATGCACCCTAAACCAACTTGCCCTACTGATAGAATACATTTCAGTACATTAAAAAGAGCAATTCATGTCTCGCAAGATGCAAGATTAGATGGGAGGCAGCTGAGAAAAAAGGGCCCAGAAGAGCACAAACAGGGAGGGGTTGTCGATGGAGTAGACGGCACATCTCCAACCACATATGTATCTCCTGTTATTGAAAATATCTTACAAAAAAAAAAAGAATTAGGAAATATGGCTATCATGGAATATAGCAGGTCTTGCTAAGAATACTTTACATAAATCTTCATGCAATCTGATGAGAAATTCTCAAATAAAATGAATACAAGACAACTCAATGATGCCTGATGTCAATTTCCAGGGTTATGCATGTACAGTGTAATGATTAGGAGCATGGCCCAGTGGTGAGCTTATGAGCTGCATTCAATCCTCCCTTAGTTGGGAAAAAGAAGCATGTTATACAGGGTCAACTGATCTACGAGAAATACACAATATAAATAATAGACTTAATAATATTAAATCAATCACTGGATAATATATGTTTGATAAAAATGTATATTGCTTGCTAGAAAAGCAACCATATAAAGCATGTAATATATTGCTAGTGGGTATTTTAATCTCCAATCAAGACTTTGGATGCCCTGGCTGGTTAATGGGTGATTAGGATTTAGCATGGGACATAATGGAATTAATGAAATTAAAGACCAAATTCCAAAAATGAGTCCATAAACATGTAATTGAAGTTGACCGAATGCTAACAGCTTCAGGAGGACTGTAGGGTATTTTGTGGAGATTTGGGGCCTGACGGTATTTTCTTACCGCCGAAATATAACTTAGCAACAATCACTCCTTGTATTCAGATTGGGCCTTGTACAACAATAATACAGTGAACATGCATTATTTCAGCACCCAGGCATGCATATTTGGTATGCGTGGGTGGTAGGCGCGGTTGGTGGTATTTTGGTGAGCATAATTCCCTTGTTTTATTTGTGGCCCCAATGTCCAAAATCCCTTATCTTTGCTTAGATTTTTCGTGTAATCACTAGAGAGACCTCAGACCTACATTTTAGGAATACCACATTTTTCAGTGTTAGTTTGCCACCATGGGCGATCTCACTGACTTATTTACGACAGAGAGCTATATATGGTAATCTTGTGGTAATTTCCACTACCTTATATACGGTAGGGAGCTATGTTCAGAGAGTCTCTCTTCCCGTTGGCTCATGTACCTCCAACGAGCTATGCTACAGTCACTCACAACTGTTCATACTGAATCTGACATGCACACGTCTGTCTTAAAATGACCATTGCACTGTTTAAAATCTCCCCACATCATCAGCATTGTAATGGTAAATAGTAAATACACCACCCGTCTGTTTTCAAATATTTTTCTGTATTATAAAAGTTGCAATTAAACACGATCTCATTCTTTACAGAAATAAATAAAATGGTACAGTAAAAGCATTGTCTATGACACACTGCAAAGAGAGTGGCGGAAGAACAGAACTCAAATTGCAACATTAGCATTTGATTAAGGCATGCACAGGAATCCTACACTGACTGCATATTATCGTACACACTCAGCTCCCACATTTCTGTAATTACCTTATCTTTTTAGTTGTTCTCTTTGGCTGTTCTCCTTCTCAATGTGGCTCACTTGAAGATTAACTCCAGTAAAAAGGAACGCTTGCCTTCTCAAACCGGGGTCATTGCCTGGAATTCTCAGCTTTTGCAGATAGGAATGCCTCAGCCAGTGGAAAGGTCCTTCTTTCAGCTCTCCCCAATCTCGACTGCCTTCTCCTTTCTCAAAAAACCCCCAGCAAAAGCCTGATCACTCCCTCTAGCTTGATACTTGCTATGACGCTGCTCCAATCAGAATTAATCACGCCATCTCCTCCTTCTCTACACAATGGCTCATTTTTATAGTAATACTTTGTAACCAACTGATTTCCTGTTCTTTCGAGCCCATTTGCTTCCTGTAGTTATGTGGACAGGGCAGCAGAGAGAACAGAAAAAAAAATGGATGTGCGTTTAAAAGTTCACTTTCAGAATAGGCCTAATTCTGCAGTGGAGACACATTTTTATTAGTGGATTATGTTTCATTAGTCATGTTAGTTGTCAGTAAGGTTAGTTATTATTTTCAAATGTGTCTCTCGCACCATAGGCATTTCAGGTGAAAAATGGTGTGCATTTTTGGGTGTGCACATGTGCTTTTAACTGTAAAAATAGATTTGCATCTTATATGTTAAAATCGTTTTTGACTGAATGGCCTGTCTTTCCTTGTTAATCTGGTAACACATATAGCAATGCACCGCACCCTTGTGGTGGTGCTGCAAAAAAAATTTGCTACCTGTGCAGTAGTGCTGTACTCTGTGCTGTTTGCTACCTATGTAGTAGTGCTGTACTCTGTGCTGTTTGCTACCTGTGTAGTAGTGCTGTACTCTGTGCTGTTTGCTACCTGTGCAGTAGTGCTGTACTCTGTGCTGTTTGCTAAATATCCTTACATATACCCTCCTTTTGTTTTTAGAACTTGGCTACAATCCAAGCCAATTCCTAAAAACAACTTGTTCTCTCTTTTTTTTTTACAATATAGCAATCCAACAAAATGAATATTCATGTGCATCAATGAAAAATTTGCAATCAACACAGTATTCATCTGAGTTCATTAGTTTACAAAATATTCCACATTTGCCTTCTCAGTTGAAGTGGCATTACTTTAAGTTTAGATTGTCCAAGTCAATTAAAAACAAAGAAATAAAACAACTAACTAAAACAAATAATTAATATAACAAATTAAAATAAATAATTAAAATAATAAATACGTGGAACTCCATATGTCAGCACTCTTGTCCGCTTCTGATATGTCCCGACCAGCGATGTTATTCGGTTCATTCGAGTACACTTCCATCTTGGCAATCTTAGATCTATAGGAGTCATCCTTTTTAGCATTCTGGTTATCTTGTCTTCACCTCCACCTGGAGGCAGGCATCTTTTGGTCTTCATCCAGGGGACTCCAGGACTCCATCGTCTCTCCCGTGGGCTCTAATCTCGGAACCTCCGACCAAATAATGTTAATTGTCTAAATCAAAATAGAAAATAAACAAATTAAGTACATAGCATAATACTAACTTCATCCTTTTGCCAAAAATAAAACATGCTTGGTAAAAATATTTCATTTTTTTTTTTATTATTTTTTTATTATTATTATTTTTTTTCTGAAATTAAACACAAGTTAAAAGAAAACAAGCAGATATTCAATATTTAACACACTCTCTCTCTGCACACCAACCATGAGCTTCCATTATATGTGCATTTATTTATTTATTTATTTATTTATTTATTTATTTATTTATTTATATTATATATTTTTACATATATTACAGTGTTTATGTACCATCATAACAATCAACTTTTTTTTTTTTTTTAACTTCTTTGTCACTGCCTCCTGATTACACCCATTTATTTTCTCTTTTTTTTTTTTAAAGGACTTTATCTGTCTCTACATGCTCAAGCTGCCTGATCTCATGTCTGGGATGGCATGGTTTGATTTGATTTACATGGACAAACTGCTCTATTGCTGTTTCACCTTCATTTTTCAAAATTTTATAAACCACAGGAGAGACCTTATCTATAATTCGAAATGGCCCCTGCCAGGCTGCTAGAAATTTAGAATTTTTCTGTTTACTTTTTCCAAAATGAAACTTGTACACCTGATCCCCTACACTGTATTCCTTTACTGATGTCTTTTTATCATAATATGATTTTGCACTGTCAGCAGCTCTTTCCAGATTTCTCTGCACAAAAGCAAATGCATGTTGCAAATGCCTCCTCAGTTCATCAATATATTCATGAACTGTGGATGCACTCACAAGGGTTTGCTCATGTGTTCTGTATAGTAGGTGTTGTGGTAACACCATTTTCCTACCTGTTAAGACCTCATGAGGGCTAACACCTGTTGCTTTGGCAGGAGTCGACCTGATTGCCATCAAAACCAATGGTAAACGCAAATCCCAGCTGGAACCTGCTTCTGCCACAAATTTCTTTAAAATATCCACAACAGACCTATTGCTTCTTTCAACTGTACCTGAAGACGCCGCCCGATATGCGATATGTAGTTTCCTTTTCACACCTAGTATTTGCCATACCTTACTCATTAGAGTGCTTGTGAAATGACTTCCTCTGTCTGACTCAATTCTTTGTGGCAACCCAAACCTTGAGAACACATGGTTCACCAGCAATGTGGCTGCTGTTTGCGCACTACAATCTGGTGCAGGAATGCACTCAATCCACTTCGACATCAAACATACCACACTCAAAATATAACGGTGTCCCCTGCTCGACCCTTTTAAAGGACCTACATAGTCTATTTGCAAATCTGACCATGGGAGAGTTAGGCCTCTTTTCATCAATGGTGCTCTATGCATTGGTGAAGCAGGTTTAAATTGGGCGCATACTAGACATCCTCTAGTATATAATTCCACATCTTGGGACATATGTAGCCAGTAAGCATAATCTTTTAGTATTTCCAATGTTTTTTGTGAACCTCTATGGCCTGCAGTTATGGCATCATGTGCATGGTGTAGCATTAGTCCTCTGAATGAAAGGGGTACTACCCACTGTATTTGCCCTGTTATGGACTCTCTAATCATGAGTCCATCCTGTAATCTAATTCGTGTTTTGTTCTTTAATAACACCCTCAACTCTTCTTTTCCCATACAATCATTTTCTGTTAAAGGATTTTGTTCAGGATCTATCAAATGATTATAATAGATTCCCAAAATTTGATCATTCTTTTGTGCCTCAATCAAATCTTGGTCTGGCGTGTCATGACTCCACTGCACCACCGGTTGATCTACCTCCTTTGGTGCTTTAGAACGTGTGACTGCATCAATTTGTATTTCACCCATTAAATAATCAATAGGTAGCAATTCTCCCATCACAGCCCCAATCTTAGCCAGGTGGTCTGCCTTATCATGTCCCTCCTTATCCTCTCCTGGTGTTTTTAAATGCCCACACATTTTTCTCCAGTATATTGTTAAATTATTTTCTGACACCAATTTGTCTATGGCTTGTATCATTTTTCCATGTTTAAGTGGCTTTTTGTTGTATGTAACCATGCCTCTTGCTTTCCAACCAGGCTAATACTCCACCAATCTATTCCGTGCATAGTCAGAATCAGTCACCAGGACAATTTCACTGAACTTTTTATCAACTGCAGTAGCAATTGCTTTATAAATGGCTGCCAATTCCGCCACCTGACTGCTCCTATCTCCAATCCTCATCCCTATACTGGGGACGCCTTCACATTTCAACCAGACATTTCCTATTCCTGCCACTAATTGTTTATTACTGTCATTTTCAATGTGAAAAGCACAACCATCCACATATACAGTTGGCAAATCCTTGCATGTTTTTTCATCAAAAGCTTTGTGTGGTGATTGTTCAAATTCCTGTAAACTAGTTTCCACTTCCATTTCATTTGGTATTTGTTCAGCTGCACAGTCATGTAAGTCAGCTAACCCTTGAGCAATTGGGCTCTTTTTATTTTGTCCATATCTCACTTCTACGGGAAAACCTTGTAATGCCAGCGTCCATGAAGTGATTCTGGATTGTGCTAGATTGCCTGATCTAATTCTTTTACTCTCTAAAAATTGCAAAGGTTGATGATTTGTTTCAATAATCACCTTTTCTCCCTGAACAATGGGGCGGAAATGTTGTAGCGCCCACACAGTGGTTAATAGGGCATTTTCACATTCATTAAATTTCATTTCAACTTGGGAAAATGCCTTACTTGCATATGCAATGGTTTTGTGATTCAAATCGTGTTTTTGTGATAACAATGCTGACATACAATGTTCAGAAAAACCTATTTCTATAAAGAAATCCCTGTCCTTTATGGGGTATGCTAAACATGGTGCCTTTACAAGACATTCCTTTAATTTAGCCACTGCATCAGACTGCCCTCTTTCCCATTTCCAGGGAGTATTCAGTTTAAGCAGTTTAGTCAATGGTTGAGTGATTTCTGCATAATTTTCAATGAACTTTCTGTTATAGCCTGTCATCCCTAATAAACTTTTTACTCCTTTCACATTTTTAGGATCTTTTAATCTTTGTATGGCCTCTATTTTCTTCCTTTGTGGATTTAGCCCATGTTCAGTCACTTCATGCCCTAGAAAGTTCACTCTTTTCTTGCACCATTGTGCTTTTTGCAAAGATACTTTGGCGCCTGCTTTCTGCAATTGGCCAAGTACATGTCTTATTTCATCAAAATGGCTTTTCAGGCTTTCATTTTTTATCAGGACATCATCCACATAAACTATTGTTCCACTTTCTGCTGCATCCGGCATGGCCTTTCTCAAAGATATGCCAAATTCACTCCCACTATTGATGTACCCGAATGGAGCTCTACGCCAGGCATATTGAGTCCTGTCAAATGTAAATGAAAATAAGTGTTGTATCTCCTCTGCCAATGGCACGCACCAATATCCAGAGGTGAGATCTAATGTGGTAAATACATTTGAACCATGTATCTGAGCTAGGCCCTGATCAATGAATGGCAGTGGCCATCTAGATATTGGTACTCTTTTATTTAACTCTCTTAAGTCTGCACACAGCCGCCATTGACCATTTGGCTTTAACACACCTAAAATAGGCGTATTGGATGTGCTATGAATGGGCCTGATTATTCCCCGTGATTCCAAATTTTTTATAATCTCTGCCAATGATTCTAAACATGCCAGCGGTAGTCTATACTGGCGTACAAACACTGGATTTCTGCTACAACCTTCTGGTAGTGTGGCCACATGTAAATCAGTTAAACCACAATCATAAGCATCTTTTGCAAATACATCCTTAAACTCCATAAATATTTTCCTCAGGTCGTCCCTATCCTTATCGCTGTCACATGCATCCGCTAAGGAGATCTGCTCTTCTACCATTCTGGAAAATTCTGGAAACTCTTCTGGTAAAGGAATCTCAGCGCTTTCCTCTTAACTGTGTGGCTGTGTCTTTTTGTAGAGCTGCCACTTTTAAATATTTTGGCATATCAGCTTCCACTTCAATGGGCTGATTTCCTGTTTCATTTTCATTTAAATTAAATATTATGCAATCCTCTTGATGGCAGCACACTGTCTCATTTGAACCATAAGGATACACAGAATGAATTTTAAATATTCCTTTGGGCTGAGAGTCCAGGTGTTCTGGCAACTCGCCCTTGGCATCTACATATTTTTCAGGAATATTCCCAATCACCATGTTATTTAAATCTGCCGTATAATGTGACTTTTGTATGGCCATTCCTAATGGGGAGTTTTCCTCTAAATGAATATCCTGACAACCTTTATTATTTACCATGATTTTTACAGATCCCTCACCAATGTCTACCAATGGAATGTATTCATAATCCAGGCCTTGCTGTTTTATGGATTCATTCAGGCATACAAATGCATCAGAGCCTTTCATCTGCTGTCCATTTTTGCATTTCAGTGTTATTGCAAACTGTTTTGTAAATGCAGGAATAATAGTATTTTTCCTCATTTGTAATTCGACTGCATAAGGAACCAGTTGTGCACAATGATAAGCCCTTCTTTTGTCTTCAAATTCAGGTGCCGGACCACCTAGGCGTGACCATATTTTTTGATTAAGGAAATCTAACACCATACACATTCTGTGCATGATGTCATTTCCCATGTAAAATTCATTTTGTGCTCCACTCACTATCCATACATTATGGTAAATTGTTTTCTGCCCAATGCTAATTTTAAGCATGCATCTGCCTGCAATTCGGTTTTCAAAGTCTGGACTGTCCAACCCAGAAACATATTGGTTTTTAATCCTAAATTTCGGGATTTCTTCCCTCTCCATAATTTTTTGCAACAATTTCTCATTAATGAAACTCCTTTCATGTTCAAGTGCTAAAGTGGCTTTTATTGTTTTAAGATAATCATTCATACCAACATGAACCCATGGTTGCTCATCTTCCATGTGTATTTCTGCCAGAGTGGTAATGTGTTTTTCTGAATCTGTTTTAGGAGCAATATTCTGTTTGCATGTTTTCTCTTTTAAATAGAAACGTAATGTCTGCTCATCTATGGCAGTCTGCCAATCTTTCCTTGGGTCCAATTATATTTGTACAGGTAGTTTTTCATTGTCGCTCTGCATTTTGTCTTGACACATTAATATAACAGTGACACTAGGTATGCAGCTATTCTGGAGATATACCTCCACAGCATCATTTGTTTTGGCAACGGTGTGACATTCATTTATATTGCTGTTTTGTGATTTTAGTTTCTTAGGCCTCAATGGTTTTTTGGTTAAGGACCACAGCACTCCATTCACCCCATCTATGAGAGGAGACAATCTTTTCAGGCAATCTGTCCCCATCAGAAATGGAATTTCACAAATAGATGTGATCAATACCTCTTGTTTCATTCTGTGCTTTCCTATTTTTATGTCAACCTCAGTTACACCTATGATGGGCACCTCCTCCCCATTAAAGTTATGCACTGGGCCTTGATTTGCCTTCACTGTGATCTGACTCTGTGGAGGCCTCCCTTCATTGATACTCTTTACCAGCTCCTTGGACATAATTGTGGCCTGTGCGCCAGTGTCAATCATAGCAAAGGTGTGGCATTTTTCTTCTACAGTGATGGGTGCATAATATCTGTCCTCAACTTCCTCTAATACACATAAGAAATGTGAATTCTTACTGATTTCATGGCTCACCTTTCTCAGATCTTTTTCACTTTTGGCTAAGCACATTGGTAACTGAAAAGACATTTTTCCCTCCTTTTACCCATTTCTGTGCGAGATATTTTATTCATTTCTCCATGTTCAGAGGTTTTTTGGAGTGTGGCCACTGTTTGCCCATCCATCTGGGTAACATCAGAGACCACATTACAATCCTCCAACTGAACATGTGTAACAACATCATTCAGCAATTTGTCATGTTTTAATTCTGTGCATTTGTGATCATTTAGTGTGATACCAGCCCTTTCAGCCTCTTCAAAAATATGTGGCTCAAAGAATTCTTCAGGTGATTGACTTGTACCCTCCTTGTGAGTATTTCCTTTTTCTGTCTGTGTTTGGTCATTGTTTTGCTTGCCCAGGGAAGGAGCTATGGCATCCCCACTTACTCCCTGTTCACTGGTATTCCCCATGCATGAGTCATTTTTCTTAAATCTGTCCCTTTGTTCTTTTGGAATTCCTAATGTTTCTTTTTCATTTGTGCAAATCTTTACTCTTTTATTTAGCTCTAAGTTAAACCGTACCTCTTTTTTAGAAGTATTTGCACTTTCTATCACAATTTCATTTACTGGTACTTTCATTTTTAATCCATTAGGCATCTCAGAGTTGTTATGCAAAATTATATCAGAGCAATCTGTCATTTTGGCACTGCAGTTATCATGAGTACTTAGTCACTTTTCGGAAGCCCCCCAGTCATTTCTATGGCCATCAGCCCCCTCTTTGGAAGGTTGTTTTTGCGCTGTATAGAGCTTTCCTATTTGCTCAGCTAACATTTTCACTTGGGCCTTAAGGCACTGGAACCTTTCCATCTCTCTAGGATCCTCTTTCTGTGGCCTAGGTCGATATTGGTTGTTTTCCCCCTGATTGGATCTATTCTGATACCTCTCAGGTGATTGATGTCGGTTGGGATGGTTTCTGAACTCTTGATTCATTTGTGGAGGGGAGCGGGTTGCACCCATCCTTTGATTATAGTCCCCTGGTGGGGAATCATTGTACTGGCGTGGACTGTAGTTCACGTTTTGCCTCATGTCCTGTCTCTCAGATTGTGGGTACTGGCCCCTATGTTGATTTCCATTATCAGTAAATCGATCCACATATCGGGGCCTATCCTGATTACCATATATCATGGTGTTGGGATCAAACCTACTCTGTGTCCCCAATGACTGGTAGGGACCATCATTTCTTTGATCTTGATTTTGTCTCTGGTTATTGTTCATACCTGCCATATCAGGCCGATATCCTACCCGGGGTCTATCCCCTAAATACCTTGGGCTGATGTAGCTCTCTCTATTACTAGGATCATGTGTTTGGAACATTGGTACAGGAAATGGCGATCTTTGTTGATTACCCCTTTGTTCAGGTGTCACATTATTTTTACCTTGGCTTTGAGCAGACTCAAGGGACATTTTGGCTGACCTGATTTCCATTACTGTGGCTGAGGGTTCTTTAGATTTAGGCCTAGTATCTTTCATTTTATCACTTTCTCCACCCTGACAATAGAGTACCTCATATAGCTTTGTGCTTTGATGTACAATCCATTCAAGGGACTTGTCACGGTCAAATTCACGGACCAATTGGGATATGATGTCTTTCTGTAGCCCATAGAAGTATGCAGTTTTAAACTCATTGGAATTTGAGTCAAAAGATACATCAAAGCGAGAGAATGCTCTTTTTAAGTCTTGTAAAAATTGGCGAGGGGATGTATTAGGTCCAGCAGTAATCGTGTACGCGACTTTCTTTGCCTCCTGCAATGACTGAAAAGGAGAAAAATGACGCCTAATTTATTTTTCAAACTCCAGCCATGTCATATTCTGCTGTTCATTTAATCCCCTTATGATGCTGGCCGTCGGGGCATCTAAAGTTAAATGAAAATATTGTCTGTACTGTTCCTTAGGTATCTGGAGTGCTTTAAAAATGTCATGCACCGCTTCTAAGTGATCCTCAATGCAGCATTCACCTCCCTTTTTAAATGGTTTGATCAGGGCTTTAATGGATTTCATTATTTTTATGGGGCTACTTGTTGCAATGCATGGAATTGCACTATTTTGTGAGTCAATCCTGTTTTCAGGTGTATGAGATTGGTGACTGCCCCCAATGGGAGTATCAAATCCCCCAAGGGCGCTGCAACCAAGTTCAGTCACCGGCCCAGTCACTGGGGCACTAGCTCTTTGGGCAGAGCTAGAATTCACCTCCACTCCATTGAATGTGGTACCCTGCCGCCTCTCCTGGGACCTGGGAATGCACATTTGCTGTTCTAAGTCCTTACACTTTTTAAGGAGTCTGTTGGCTTCATCCTGCAAATAATTATTTTCATCACTCATTTTATTAATCACCTCCTGCATTTCGCACATTTGCATTTGGCATTCATTGAACTCTTTATTTCTCTTGTCTCTTTCTTGGATCATTTTAATCATTTCTTGTTCTGCACTCTGGAGATCACCTTCTTTTTCACAATGTTCTTTTTGTAAAATCTGCATTTCTGAAACAACCTCATCTTTATCCTGCCTAATGTGATCCACTAAGGCTTTTAAGTGTGCCAATTCTTGCTCACTATCTTCAAATTGTTTCTTGCTTTTGGATAACTGAGTATCAAAGTCTCTGCATTTTAATTGCATGTCTTTTTGGCATACATCCAATTCTGCTCTCAACATTTCCTGATTTTTATTTGCCCCCTCTAATTCAGTCTTTAACCTGTTAATTAGCTGAGTATCATTCTCTTGCATTCGCAGGGACTTGTTTAAAATAAACCATATTTTGCCGCATAGCCGTATTAAACAGTCTTTCTCTGCACTTTTATCGGCTGCATTAAAAAATCTTGTAAGGCAGACCTGAATTATGCTGCCTTCTGCAAAAATATTGTCTAGTTTTTCTTTCTGCACCTCACCCTGAATGCGGTTACTCCATTCTAACGTGCTATTCGAAGACCAATTCCCATGTGCAAATAACTTTGCCTCTAAATATTGCACTAGATCTGAGAATGTGGTTTCCCTTTGTGACATTCTGAAATTCGTTTTTAGTGGCACACTGCTATTATAAAATGGGTTCCCTTTAATGTGCAAATGGCAGTGTGAGACACGCTTGCCACGCCCAGTAGGTACTCTATGATCACTTTCCCGGCCAACGCACCATAAATATGTAGGGTATTTTGTGGAGATTTGGGGCCTGACGGTATTTTCTTACCGCCGAAATATAACTTAGCAACAATCACTCCTTGTATTCAGATTGGGCCATGTACAACAATAATACAGTGAACATGCATTATTTCAGCACCCAGGCATGCATATTTGGTATGCGTGGGTGGTAGGCGCGGTTGGTGGTATTTTGGTGAGCATAATTCCCTTGTTTTATTTGTGGCCCCAATGTCCAAAATCCCTTATCTTTGCTTAGATTTTTCGTGTAATCACTAGAGAGACCTCAGATCTACATTTTAGGAATACCACATTTTTCAGTGTTAGTTTGCCACCATGGGCGATCTCACTGACTTATTTACGACAGAGAGCTATATATGGTAATCTTGTGGTAATTTCCACTACCTTATATACGGTAGGGAGCTATGTTCAGAGAGTCTCTCTTCCCGTTGGCTCATGTACCTCCAACGAGCTATGCTACGGTCACTCACAACTGTTCATACTGAATCTGACATGCACACATCTGTCTTAAAATGACCATTGCACTGTTTAAAATCTCCCCACATCATCAGCATTGTAATGGTAAATAGTAAATACACCACCCGTCTGTTTTCAAATATTTTTCTGTATTATAAAAATTGCAATTAAACACGATCTCATTCTTTACAGAAATAAATAAAATGGTACAGTAAAAGCATTGTCTATGACACACTGCAAAGAGAGTGGCGGAGAACAGAACTCAAATTGCAACATTAGCATTTGATTAAGGCATGCACAGGAATCCTACACTGACTGCATATTATCGTACACACTCAGCTCCCACATTTCTGTAATTACCTTATCTTTTTAGTTGTTCTCTTTGGCTGTTCTCCTTCTGAATGTGGCTCCCTTGAAGATTAACTCCAGTAAAAAGGAACGCTTGCCTTCTCAAACCGGGGTCATTGCCTGGAATTCTGAGCTTTTGCAGATAGGAATGCCTCAGCCAGTGGAAAGGTCCTTCTTTCAGCTCTCCCCAATCTCGACTGCCTTCTCCTTTCTCAAAAACCCCCCAGCAAAGGCCTGATCACTCCCTCTAGCATGATACTTGCTATGACGCTGCTCCAATCAGAATTAATCACGCCATCTCCTCCTTCTCTACACAATGGCTCATTTTTATAGTAATACTTTGTAACCAACTGATTTCCTGTTCTTTCGAGCCCATTTGCTTCCTGTAGTTATGTGGACAGGGCAGCAGAGAGAACAGAAAAAAAAATGGATGTGCGTTTAAAAGTTCACTTTCAGAATAGGCCTAATTCTGCAGTGGAGACACATTTTTATTAGTGGATTATGTTTCATTAGTCATGTTAGTTGTCAGTAAGGTTAGTTATTATTTTCAAATGTGTCTCTCGCACCATAGGCATTTCAGGTGAAAAATAGTGTGCATTTTTGGGTGTGCACATGTGCTTTTAACTGTAAAAATAGATTTGCATCTTATATGTTAAAATCGTTTTTGACTGAATGGCATGTCTTTCCTTGTTAATCTGGTAACACATATAGCAATGCACCGCACCCTTGTGGTGGTGCTGCAAAAAAAATTTGCTACCTGTGCAGTAGTGCTGTACTCTGTGCTGTTTGCTACCTATGTAGTAGTGCTGTACTCTGTGCTGTTTGCTACCTGTGTAGTAGTGCTGTACTCTGTGCTGTTTGCTACCTGTGCAGTAGTGCTGTACTCTGTGCTGTTTGCTAAATATCCTTACAGGACGATAGATGAACAAGCAGCAATCCCCACTTATATCTCTGGCAACATGCCTACACATATTTGATTTTGTTTTGATTGGCGTTAGTGATTGTCATTTAATAAATATATATATAAAGTACTGCAGCAATTGGACAGCTATCAAGTCCCCATTAAATTGGAGTTAACGTTTAATGAGTGGTTTCAGGTGAGTGCTGCAAACATTGATAGGAAATCACATATTTCCATTGAAAGACATAGGAAACACTCAATTAAATGGGCAACATTAGATGTGAACATGGTTTTATCTGACTTACACAGTAGCATGATGCTCTCTCTCTCTCTCTCTCTCTCTCTCTCTCTCTATGTCTCTCTCTCTCTCTCTCTCTCTCTCTCTCTCTCTCTATCTACATTTCTATCTCTCTCTTTCACTCTCTCTCTTCTTCTCTCTCTCTCTCTCTCGCTCTCTTTGCCATAGTGTGCCTATGCATAGGGCATGCAGTCCTTAGGATGCAGACGAAAAGAAGTAGGAGGAAGATAAGAGAAATGGATGGGGTGATGCAAAACGGGAAAACCAATGTTTTGAGATATCTATGATATGTGCCGATCCATTAGGTGGACCATAAATCAGGATTGCAGCAGGGAGGGTATATTCCAATCATATTAGGAAACAAATAGACTTTTCATGAGAAGTATTTTAGCGGAGCAATTTGTAGTTACTAACATATAGTGCTTAAGTGTCTAATGGGGTCCAGCAGCACAATTAATTTACGTTGGCTTTTAGATGTTTCCACATGACAAACTATGAAACAGTAATTCGGGAATGACAAGACTAGAGGCCTGATGTGGCCAATCTAGAATAGACTGCCTGAAAGCTAAATGTAGAAAAACTATAGCATTGCCTAAAATGGATTTATTGAAACATTCTTTGATATGTCACAATTCTGGTACTCAGCAAAGGTAGAAGGGTGAGATATTCTGATAATAGGTTGTTTGAGAATGTAGTTGCTACACAGCCCAGGTTTCATGTGCAAGTGTCTGTATGTTTCACATGCCTGTTATGATAGAAAGGCTTTGCCACTGTTGTATATTAATTTGTGTCTCAGGAAGGCAAATTGAGAGCACTAACGAGTATGGACACCAGTTTTCAAGCTTCAAGCCAAACATGTAAGCACTGTTGGGCCCATAGATCAGCAATGAAAGGCTTCCGAGCCCTGAATGGACAGTTGTTCATTACTGATAATCAGGTGATCCCAAATACACTTCCAGGTTAGAATGGATTTAGCAAGTAGGTTTCTTGCTGATGACACAGCCCTGAGGCTCTTGTCCTAGCATTCATTGGACCCTGCCAAAAGCCATTAAGAATATGTGGGGCCTGTGAAAACTGCACCCATCTTAAATGCTTGTTCTACTCCACTGTGAGTAACCTGCAAATAAACAATCTATTATCAACCACTTCCCTGTTCTGTAGTTGGTTAGTTAGGTTATCAGTGGGCAGCAGGGTGAACACTTATCAATTTGGCCAAACAGTTCAGATTTACTGGTGTTATGGAGATTTATCAAGTTATGCTTCATCCACTTTCCTAGTGAGACCCCAGCACTTGTTGCTGCATTTCTGTAAAGTTTTCTTTAACCCTGAATGAATGGAGACATTTTCCACTCATTCATTCTTATGGGGTCTGTCTTTTTGCACTCTTTGCTGTATATGTTAATGTCCCATGGAGTCTACTTTCCTCCATATCCCTTTAAGGCATAGGTATTTTTAGAATGGCAGCACACAGTTCCTTATGGACAGTAATGCTGGGGACCCGTTGGGTCCTCCTTTGAGTTTCTTTTTTATATCCTAGAGTCACTAAAGTTCTTAAGGATAGATAGTATCTCTACTAAAACTTTATAATCTGAGAGATTGGCACACACCACCTTATGTGGAGTGCCAGAGGGATACTTAGTATCCCCCTTCTCTCTGGTCCTGTGACTTTTATGTCACATAGGCAATCTCCTAGTTATGGCTGGTGGCAGTGGACGTGTTCTACCAACTATTGTGCACATTTTCTAGTGCAGGCTATGTCCATAGCCATGGTTATACACAATAGGTTCACCCAAGTATTAAATTGGTGGCTCCTTTCTTTTTTGACCATAACTAGCATGGTTGTTCTTTGTCAGCCCTTCTTCTACCGTCCTGGGACGGGGGGGCTGTGTGCATGTTTTGGGTGTTTAGGCTACAGTGTGTATGGGCAGGCAGGAAGTGTGGGGAGGAGGTTTGCACTCTGCTGCCCTTTGTCTGTCTGAGTGCCTGAATGGAAACAGCTCTCACTGGGGGTCTGCCTATCCTGATTGGACAGCCACCCACCCCTTTCTGCAGAGGAGTGTGTGCTGCAACTGTATAAAAGGTGGCATCCTAAGTTGAAAGGCAAGTCAACCACTGGAAACTGAAGTAATCAACGAAGATGATCAGAGACGCCTGCAGACCCTCTGCAACACCGTGAAGTGACCCTTGCTCTCCTGACCGTGTTTTCTGTGCGACAGAGGATGACTCCTTCCCTTTGACTGTTAGAAACAACCAGTCCTCAGACAAACTTTGAGTTGAGCCATCTCCCGGGGTCCTGTATGTTTCCAGAGCAGTGAAACCTCAATACCAGGAGACCTGCTGCCCATTCCGAGTGCATAAATGTGGAAAGGCCCAAATCGTCCAAGTCTTTGTTGAGCCCTCAAGGACACTCAAGAGATGTAATCAAACTCACTCAGACCCCCTCAGCAGAGTCTGGGACTGAGAGAAGCAAAGAAGATTACTGGGCAATCAGCGTCCTTTGTTGGTGCTGCAAAAAAGATGCCAAAACCATATAGTGACCAGAGAAGTTGCTGAAAGCCATGCAAGTGATCCTCCCTCGAGACTGCTGCTGAGATAACCCATCCATTGTCCTGCTTTCATCATTAGACTAAGGAATCTGTAGGTCAGGTCCAGCGCCACCACATCAAGGGAAATCCCGCCACCATCATTTTTTGTTACCTATGGTGCTCTATTGCTTACCTTGATCTGTGAAGTCACTCCAGAGCACTCCACAGCACTGGAGTGCACATCGAGGTGTCCAGGGTTCCCCTATACCTTTGACTAAAGGCGATGCTTGTGTCCCTTTAGCAAGTCCGTTAAAAAGGTCTCCCATATTGATTGTTTCCCTAGAGACTGTAAAGTATCCACAGGAACATTTGTATTCTGCTGCTTTACAAGACCTTAAGCCCTCTCCGAACTGCCTTTAACTAGGGTTGTGTTTTGGACCTAAAAAGACTTGCTGTGTGAAGAAACTACCTCTAAAACCTTGAGAACTGCTAATGTTTCACTAACCAACAATTTTCCTTCCCAAAAGTCACTATCATATATGTGTATGAAGAGTAAATGGGCCTCATTACAATAGTAGCAGTAAGGCAACAACAGCGTTGGTAGTGCTACTGGCGCTGTTGTTACCATGCCGCAACATTATGAGTTCTGCTTGCAGGTGGCGCTCAGCACGCCTGGCCAGACCAGGGTACAGAGCGACACCCATGAGCAGAACTGGATGGTAGCAACCTTACCGTTATGAGCGGTACCACTGCTACCCTCCTCCCCATTTCTATTGAGCCCTATATGGACTCAAATGGGAATGGGGACGTACCGGCTTCGGTCCCGCGCAAGGGGAATTACCGTGCCCGCCAATGTCGAAATGGCCCGGTAATTCCCCTTTTCGCGACACCTGGAGCCGGACCCGAGTTTGGGGGTAGCCATGCCGGTATAAACGGCATGACTACCTCCAACCCCGAAATGAAGCCCAATGTCTTTCGCAAGTGTGCTTTATTACCAATAATACGATAGAACTGTCATGGCTGTCAAAAGCTGTAACAAATGTAACCACAAACAACTGTAACAACTGTAATAACTATAATTATTCTATGTACAACTATGCATTTGAAATGTACTTACTACACCTGTGACCATTGTACTTAACATTCACTTTAACCATTGTATTCCTGCAACCAGAGTAACTAATGTAACCTTGTCTGTAAGAAAGTGCCAAGATGCCTTAGGGCTTGGCGCTAAATAAGCAACACAACTAAATAAATAAATAAACTACAAACTAAGATTTGGCCTTTGAGAAGTATCCTAAAGTATTCCTAAGTGTTTTGGTTTATTGTGATAATTAAGTGATTCTTGTGTTAATATAATACATCTATATTTGTATATACATTTATGTGTAAATGTTTCTTGATGTGCATTACTAACTAGGTTCATTGTACTTACCTGCAGCTCACATCTTCCTCTTAAAATAAGCCTGACTGATCTGCTACTCTACCAAGGTTCCAGCAGTAGTGCGGACAGATATTAAGAGTTGGGGATTTGCAAACCACTGGGATAGCTTACTAAAGTCTTACCTCCAAGGGATTTTAGGAAACCACCCCTAACAACTGGGCAATCTGCTCTTGTACTGTGCTGAACAGTCTGCAGGCCCTAAGTCCCAGGAATGTTTTCAGACACAAATTGTAGAAAATCAGCTTGAAACACAATCGAAATTGCTTCATTCAGATTCCCATTCAAAGAAAATGGTGATGAGGGCAGGATGAACACCTGGAAACACTTTAAAAAAAATAGGCAGCATTGCATTATATCCTGTCAAAAACAAATGGCTGTGTGTCAAAGCAGACTCCCGGGCATAGAAACTTTGCCATTAGATGGATAAATAGGGATTTGGGCAATAGATGGAATGGGAAATATTTCACGAAACCATTCAAAACCCAGGAGGGATGACATTAAAATCTGTGGACACATACACAAATAGAGCCAACACTGGCCCACATTTGTGCAGCATTATGGAGAAGTGTATTTACCTCAATATTTCAAAATATTTCCAAAGTCTTTTATTTTTCTTTTAAAGGGCTTCCAGGGGTATCTATACCCAGCATGTTGTCTTCTGCGTATTGGGTGGAGGTGTTAAACGGTAAATGTATAGTGCCTCATTTATATTTATATTGGCCTAATTTACTGCCATTTTAAGATTTGTATGCCATTTTGATTTCCACTGGTGTGTTTCTTCATTCTAAAATGGTGGACTATGTTTTCAACTTGCAACTAGGCTTCTCAACCTTTGAGTTCTGTAAATCTTTAGACTGTCCAAGAGCTGACTGTTAGACTAGACAATAACGCCTTGCACTGCATATAAACAATTGTTTAAGTGTTGTCTGCGCTCACAAGACTCATCCTTGAATACACATTGGAGACAATGAAGAACAAACCTTGAGCGTAGACACAGGCCGAATTACATTGTGCAGGAATGTAGAATAAGGCTTATTGCAGGATTTGAGAACATACATCGCCATTGTGCCACCACGGAAATACAAACCTATGTAATCCTCTGTATAATATTGTATGATCTGTATGTGAAATAGGCACAACTCTAGACCACGAATTATTAACGTGAGGAGAGGCTGGACAATATTACTCAAAACTGAATTAAAGTATGAACATTTAGTCGTCTAGCTCTCTCTCAACTCTCTCTGTCGGGCTGGTACACATTGCAGGGTGTTGAGAGCCAGATAGCTATCTGTGTCACTTTGTAAACTGTACAGTAATAAAATATCTGTGAATCTTTTCAGCCCGTGATTGGTGTATTTTCTTTTTGGTACTCAGCCTCGATATTTCCTTGTTCTTTCAGAGGTATAGAGCAGACAGTGGTTATACCTTCCTCTGTCTCCCTCCCTCCATATAAACCAATAACCCAAATGCAACATTTGCCCCCAGCCCAGCAGCAGAGGCTAAACATTTCATCTCAATATGCAATGTCCTGTCTCTAAGGTTAACAATCAAGAAGTCAATTTGCACTGCTAATGTGAGACTGTTTGACTGTGAAATTGTCCTGAAGATGGCCAGTTTAACATGCTATGTTGAGGAGTATGAAGGCATTCATAGAGACTTCGAATGGAGGCATATACTGTTGTGCGGTTTACTCCTGTATACTTCTAGTCTCATAGGTTGTCTCCAAACACTGAATGTGACTGAAGGGAAGTGCCAACAATGGAACAGAAAAGAGTGCATTCATGACATTATGTTGGATTGAGAATATTGTGTTTCGTAATGTTCTCATTAGTGTCTTACTGTGGGATTGCAAATGTTCAGATAATGTTGGCCATGTTTGTTTTTTTATGAAGTCTTCTACCATATGGGCTCCATATTATTTCCTTTTTATAGACATTATACCAAGGCTACATTGACTTTTGTATGTTTCCTTCTTCATTGAAACATGTTTCTTATAACATCTAGTTCACCACCTTTGCATTCCAATGCTTCTTATTCTCTTGCATACCTTTTGCTCCCCATTAAACTGACTGCAGTGCAGGTTTTGCATTACAAGAAATATTATATTCCGTGTAGTTTGGCATATATTGACACCATCAGTATATGTATGGGCACAATGGATTCTATATCCTTGTTAATTCATTCTGTGATCTGTAATCTCTCATTGCATTGTTTCACATAAGATGTGAAGATAAGATGTTTACAAAGGTTTAGTATGTTTATGCTGCCACAGATTAACAAGGTTAACATGTAACCCTTGCCCCTGGCTGCCTTATAGTTGGTCCTTCGAGGAAATCATTGCTTTAGCGGGGTAGACATACTTTGCAGATTGCACGTCTGTATGTTACTGTGTGCAAGATATTTTCCTATTTTGTTTCTAACATTTCTGATCTCTTTTTTTCATATCCTCTAATGGTGGGCTCCTTTTATTGCTGTGTCCTTTAGTATCACAACTATGAAAGAACAACATAGCTAGGCAGATATAGTTCTATTGTGTACTGGGCGTTCCAGTTGGGCTACATCTTGTAACCAACCTCTTGGGACTTGTGCAAAATGTTGTTATGCATTTGTTAAACGTACTGAAGAACCTGGGTATGTGACATTTATATCTATGGTTCTATCTTCATCATTTTGCAGAATTACTGACTCTGCTCCTGGCAAGGATACGATATTGTCTTGCCTTGGCAGTTTTGAAAGCAACCAGATTCTATGTTTCTTCTGTTGCTGTACAACCTTGCTTGTTTCTATTTTCTGGGACTTCAATAGACAAGTTTGTTGAATTCTCAATTCCTCATTTCTCTTATTGTTCTTGCAATTGCCATTTAAATATGTCTGATATCTTATCTTTGCCCATAACCTTTAGAATATGATGTCAACCCAGTCACTCTTTATATTTTAATGTTCTACTTTTCCAGAGATGTTACAACCCCCTCTGCCTTTTCACTTTATTTAAATTATTTTGGGATATACTCCTTCGTTATTTTTCCCAAACTGCCAATACAGCCATTGAAACTGAAGATGGTTCCTCTCTTTCCTGAGGGAATGCTTTAAACCTCCCAACCTCTTTCCATGATTTCTCTTCTCATGAGACACAAAGTGAGAGGAGGTTTAGTCTACCTACAATGGAGCATGAGATTCCTCTCCATAGTAGCAGAGATGTAAGGGCGGCATAGAGGATATAAAGGTGGACCATCTTCATTGCTGTTCTATTTCATCAGCTTTCAAGTCAGCCATGAGGGATGTTGGGACAATAGGCAGAAGTAATCTACCAATAAGGGCATGGGGTGACAAGATTTCAAAATGTTTCTCTGGGAATGAGGCAGGATGGAGGAGTGGGTGACATCCGGGGAAATTGACCACCTGATGTTATTGTTACCCTAGGACAGAAAGGATTCACATGTATTTAGATCCCACCAAGAGTGTGGAAGAAAATAAGGGAACTTGAGAAAGTCCTTGGGCCACATGGCTATTCCCATTCTGATCAGTGTAGACATCTCTGTCAGCGGCATAAAAATGTAGGTTGTAGTCTTTGGGACGAGCCTTGCCCATTAGCTAACAAAATGTTGGCTAATGTAAAGCAGACAGAGCATTATGTCCTGATTATTTTCTGTACCCAGGCGACATTGGGATGTCATAGTGATACCACTGGGAGCAGTTTGAGTAGAAATCCACCTTAACTGGTGTATGATCTTTGTCCTATGTATCGATTGGCCACTCTGCTTTATTTGCAGTACAGGGTTTGGGAAACAATGCCACTAGCCTGAGGAGAGGAGTCTTGCCATCCTAGCCAGGATAATCTGTGTGCCTATGATTCTTTTATTGTTTAATGTTTGATGTTGAGCACCAACAAATGGAGGTGTGCTAGTGAGGGCCATGCTCTCTCCAGTGATGAATTACTTTTGCTTTCCGGCAGCGTAAAACCTGCAATTGACCAATGTAATCCGAAGGCTAAACTTAATAAGACTGCTGTCAAAGCAAAGAACATAGACCTGCCACAACAGTTGCCCATTGAATTGTAATTGTCTCAATTACACCAACAAAAGTCCCACAGAGATTAGTGAGAGGGGATTTCGGTAGGGAGTGAGGCAGTCTGCTCTTTTAGAGTGACATGGTTCTTTTAATGTGGAAATAAAATGGGAATTAATGTTTTGTCCATATTGGGGAAGCTTATTAATCTGGTTCTTCGTTGGCTATTTATCACGTTATCTGAGTTTTCTTCTTTGTCTGATTCATTTGAAAAATGCCAAGCTTTATCCGCCATGAAAGAGCTATCAGTGGAGCATGTAAGCTAAAGAAAGTCAGTATGTCACAACATAAATTAATTTGCATGTACAATCTTCCAGAATTCCATATATGTCTTCTAATAGTCCAATGCATATGTTCCAGGAGTTATTGTTTTATAATGCAGATATTACCAGTGTTATGCAGATGATACTCAACTCTTTTTCATTCTGCCTGGTGACTCACTTGCACCTTCCTTCCTCCCTGACTGCCTCTCTGCCATCCAGACGTGGTGCTCTTCCAATGATCTCTGCCTCAATGCCAGCAAAATTGAGATCCTTACTATCTGAACCCCTGCTGCCTCCTTTTTCCCTTCTCTCTGGCTTCCCAGCTTGAGCTTTCCCCTTACTCTTTCTTCTAAAACCAGAGACCTTGGAGTCATCTTTGACTTCTCTTTATCCTTCCTCCCTCACACTCAGGACATTGTCAACAAGTCCCACTTCCAACTTTTCCTTCTCAAAGGAATTCTCCCATTTCTCACCTTCCACCAGATGCTCAATTTTTCCCGAGCCCTAGTTCTCTCCAGGCTTGACTATTACAACAGCCTCCTCCTCAATCTACCTTCTTCCACTCTGCAACCCCTTCAGCTAATCCAGAATAGAGCAGCACAAATTATCCTTGGCCTTAAGCCCAGGGATGGCATCTCTCCTGCCCTAAAAAGCCTCCACTGGCTCAAGGTTGCTGCACATATCAATTTTAAATCCCTCTGCATCATCCACATGGCTGTCTGGATCCGGGGACCACACTAGCTGCAACTCTCTCTCACCAAATGCTCTCCTTCTAGACCTCTACCCTCCTCTGGCACCAACTTTCTGTGCGTAAAGCATTTCGTTAAACAGAGAGCAAGAGGCTGCTCACTTTCCTCAGCTGGATCCCTCCTCTGGAACAGCCCCCCCCACTACGTCTTGACTGGGACCTTTTGAAGTTCTGAAAACACCTCAAGACCCTCCTCTTTTCCTCCTTCTTTCCGTCTTCCTCCCTCTGCTAATCCCACAGTTGCTGTGATTGGTGTCTTGGGCCCTTATGCATCCCCATGGGCCTCTGACCTTTCACACCCAATTCTCCCCAGCATCTGTCCTCCTTCAGCACTTGCCTCAGCACACTCTCCACACTTTAGATTCACACTTTCCACCCCTTGCGGTGCCTGGCAGCATAGCACTTACCATACCTTGCACTTCTTCTCCGGCTCACCCTCGTGCAGGGACACAAGAGCACCTACACCACTGCCCTTTTCCTTCCTGCACTTCCACATTCTAAAAACGCACAAGGCATAGTAAGTTTGGCCATCCCTTCCCCCTCTATATTTTAATTTTTTTTGTATTTAATTGTACTGTTCTTCTATGTTCCCTCCCTGCTGCCCGATGGTGCTTTGAAACCGAATGTATTTCCTGCATAAGCGCCTAACAAGCAAACAATAAATGCAAACATAAAAATAAACATAATTGAGTTCATAGTTGTGTCTCCATTGTACTGTATGTAAGGGAAGCTGTGTCCCAAAATATTTGGAAAAACAAATGGTAGACATAGAGTTTCTTCTCTGACAGAGGGGCAGTGAGTGAACAGAGGGGTCTCCTTCAGGAGAATGGATGCAGGGAGGCAGGACCAAATATATATGTATTTTGGGAGGAAGTTGTGCAGATAAGTGGATGGGGAGAAATGCTAATTTTTCTGATCCCTATATGCAATTTACATAAACTGCCCCTCAACTGCCTTTATGAAGAAAACAAATGTAATTATATAAGATCCAGCTAGTGTTCCAAAATATGATAAATTTGACTCTGGTACTTTTACAAGTATAATTTTGACACTGGTACCTTTATAAATATACAATCCAAGAGACCTTGTATGGTAAGATCTATTTTTTATCCTCATTACAAGGTTATTCGAATAGTAGACAGCAGTATGCCTCTAGTATACTATTGGCTTTTAGATATGTATACATGCTATTTGCTTTTATTGGAGTAGGCTGTGTTATTGGTAAACTGCCCTAATATGTCAAGCTCTGATCCTTCTTTAAAATAATTGGCAGCTATTCTCTCTCCATTGCAGATGAACCAGTTCCTAGGGATATAAAAATCCTTGTTCAATTAATTTTGCTATGGTTGCCTCCATTATTAATATTATTCCCCTGGTTGTTTTTGATGGAGACAACCTGAGATGTTCAGAAAAGGAGACTGACTCTTTGACACAAGTCAAAGGGTTTTTCAATTCTAATCCTTTAAATGTTTCCAAAACTCAAAAGACCCAAACAGACATGACTCAACGAAGCAGAAATAATCCTACCAAGTACAACATCACCAAGATACTATTAGGTGACTACAGTTGCAGCAATGAACACATCTTTCTGATTCTCTGCAAATCCTAAATGAGTATAGATGTAGTGGATGCTGGAATGGACAATACTCTGCATACACTAATTTAAAGACCAGGTAAAAGTCACATTTAAAGTAAAATTAAGAATACCAGCAAACTCAAAGTCTTTCCATATTTAATAAAAAAAATTAACATTGCACCACTGCTAGTCTTGTCACTGTCATTGTTGAATACAATACTCGCTCACTTTACAAACATGGCGTAGAAATAGCGGACCATGTCAATGAATGTAACCCAGACATTTTTGGCATAACCGAAACCTGGCTTAATTCTAATCTTCCTACCCAAGCCACGCGTTCAACCTGCAACAAGTACACCCTCTACAGGGTAGACCGTCTACTATGCAAAGGAGGTGGAGTTGCACTTATGTGTAAATCCAGCCTTAATTGCCACGTCTTACCACACTCCTCACCTCACCTGATGGATGCAAATCTTTATGGGTAAAAATGAATACCTCCCTGCATATGTCCCTCAATGTGCTTACCATCTATCGACCTCCACAGAACATGCACCTTTTCGAAGAACAATTGCTTAACTTAATAGCACACATCTGCAAAACTAAAAGCCCTCTTATAATCATGAGCGATCTCAACTATTGGGCTAACCACCAGCTTGACAAAGTGGGTTCCAGCCTTTTAGATTCTACCAGTTGTATTGGACTAAGACAATTGATTAACTCACCCACACAAAAAAGTGGACATACTATTGATTGGCTTATATCACAAAATGTTGATATTTCCCAACTCACAGTAACACTATGTATCTAGTCAGATCATGATCTTATACAGGCCAAAATCAGTCTGCCTAACCCTCCACCAAAACTCAATTCATACCTGCGTCTACGTAAACTGACGCACAACCTGAAAAGCATCACTGCCTCCAAGTTTTCGACTTTGCTATCATTCAATTTGCAGCGTGTAGCCAACTTTGCTGACTCTTCTGCTCTGGTTGATCATCTTACATTCGTCATCAAACAAGCTGTGAATGAAATAGCGCCCCTGAAGATGAAAGTAATTAAAAGTGAAGCCATCAAAAAAACCTGGTTTTCAGAGGCAATTGTTTCCGCCAGACAATCCAAAAGGGCCCTAGAAAGATCTTGGCCGAAGAACCCCAATGATAACACTCTATTCGCCTAGAAAAAAAATCTATACAAGATTTTAAAAAACTCATAAACAATGCTAAAGCCACCCACTACAATAAAATAATTATAAATGCTCAATTCAATGTTGAAGAACTGTTTAAGATTCTGGCAGAATTTCAAGACCAGCCTCCACCATCCAACAATATAATAAAGGACTCAGAGTGGTGTCAAGACATCCATTATGGTTTCCTGTCCAAAATGAATTCCCATAAGGAAAAAATCAACAAATCCCTTATCAACGCAGCTCCGTTACCACCCACAAAAATCATTTCTCAGGGCAAAATACCGCCATTTTCCTTTTCTCACTACTTGGAAGAGGAGTTGCTGAAAGTTATACAAGATCTAAAAGCCACTTCCTGCCCTGTAGTTGACTACCCCACCAATATTTTCAAGTTCTCAACTAATCTTCTGGCCCCCTGGATTACCAAATGGATCAACCTATCTTTTGACAGAGGCATGGTACATGTTGCACTCAAATCTGCCTGGATAACCCCTTTGTTGAAAAAAGAAAACCTAGACCCCACCAACAAAGACAACTATAGACCCTTAGCCAATGTACCTTTTATACTGAAGATATTGGACAAACTAGCTTATACCCAACTTCAGGCCCATGTCGAAGAGCAAAACATCTTAGGCCCTCGACAGTCAGGTTATAGGGCTCGTCATGGCACAGAAACCACCAGGCTAGACCTTAAGTCCACCCTAGCTGGCATAGCATATAAAAACGAAGCCGCACTGTTGATGCTGTTTGACCTCTCTGCATCCTTCGATCTTGTTGATCACAGTTTGCTAGTGACAAGGATTGGAGAGGTTAGGAACTGCTCCACATTGGCATCCAAATGGATAGCCTCTTTCTTGGGTCCTCGAATGGTAAAGGTCTGTGTGGGCAACAATCATTCCATCCCCATTTCTCAGACCTGTTGTGTACCACAGGGTTCCTGCCTGTCGCCTCTGCTTTTCAGTTTGTATATTTGTCCACTACTGGATCTTCTGAACAAGTTCGGTGCACAATATACAAACAACGCAGACGACACTCAGGTAGTCATTCAGCTCAGCGGCCTCTACAAAAATGACGTGGAAACTATAAATAACATCTACAACGCCATCCAGGACTGGATGGCCTGCAAATCCCTGGCTCTGAATAATAACAAAACAGAACTTATGATAGTATCTACCAAGAACACCCGGTCCAAGCTATCCCCTGACTATGCCAATTTCACAATTGCTGACACTGTCATCACGGTCCAAAGGAAAGTAAAAACATTAGGCGTCATTCTGGATGACGAACTATCCATGAAATCTCATGTCTCCAACATCCGGTCTAGCTGTGGACTTATTAACAAGCAAATACATTATATTCGCCCAAACATAACAACTGAAAATAGTGCATTTTTGTCTACAGCTAAACTCCGGACTGGTTTACTATACAGCCTGTCTGGCACCACTACTGCCAATATACAATCTCTTCAAGTGGCTCAGAATAACGCTCTGCGCACCATCTTTGAACAATTGCACCATACCCAGATTTCCATCAACAGAAAGAAGCTACATTGGCATCTGGCAAAGCATCGAATAACACACAACGTGTTAACAATAACACACAAGTGTGTGTCTTTGAGTAGTCCCACCTATCTGTCAGAACATATCAAAGTCAAGACAATTGGCAGGAACCTTTGCTCTTCCACTGCTACAGTACTGGACCATCCAAGATTTAAGGTTGCTAAATTTGGACGCACCAGTCTTGACTCCCAGGGACCCTGGCTCTGGAATACACTCCCTGTTGCTATACGACAAACACAACATTATCATCTTTTTAAAAAGGCTTTAAAGACTCACCTTTTCAACACAGAGTAAACCCCCCTTTCACTCATCTGGCCAGTCTTTTTATGTCCTGTTTGTCTTGTTCTTGTTTTCTTTGCGCCCTGAGGCCCACAGGCATGTGGCGCATAACAAGAATTAAAATAAATAAATAAAAATAAATAACCAAGAAATGAATGTTCTAATAAAAGAGCAAGCAGAACATTTCAAAGAATTAGCCTATATTTTTAGGTTTTGACCAAACTTTCATATCAACATAGGATGATTTACAGGATAGTCACAATGTCTGAAGCATGTGGTAGCAATGTCTTTCTTATATGCTAAGCCTTGTTCATTTATCCCTTTTAGCGAAGGCCCTGGGAAGTCCCAGTTAGGATGGGTTTAGAATCATGAATCTGACAGCAATAATGATTATTAGAAATATCTATACAAGATGGAGAATATCATTCTAATACTTATGAGGTCACAGCTAGCCCTGTTATAGATATTACTTATGAAGAGCCATGGAAGAATCTAAAGATTGAAATATTTAAAACAAGCACTGATGCAAAGTGAACATAGCACATCCACTAAAGCAAAACAAGTCATTTGTTATCCAAAACAAAGTATGCAGAAACCATTTTGGTGTTGTGATTTAAATCCTTCAAGTGAGAATCAACATTCATTGAATGGTTCATCTATTTCCTAAATAGAACACTCAATATCAAACTTAGGAGATCATCATACTTGTATGTTTTGTTGTATCTGCATCTGGGGTGATTGATTATGGCACTGTGTTTAATACCATTAATTATTTGCAATAAGAAGACATCAATTATTTATTAGTGAGATATATCCATGACATCCTTTTGTAAATTGGAGGTTGACAACAGCACGTCTCCTATATAAAAGTGGACACATCTATAACACATTCTACTGAGATGTTCCTGTCACCATTGATATATGAAATGTCTAAACTGTTATGGTTGGTTAATCATCAATTCACCTGATATTATATTCATACAAGAAACATGGATGTTTACTGATTGTTTACCTGAAGGATTGCAATGTTTATTCCATGCCACTATTAAAAGAAACGTTGGGTGGACATACTGGAGGCTACGCCATACTGATCCATAATCCATTTTCCACAGAAGTCAACATGCTGTTGTTTTCTAATTCTAATATGCAAGCTGTAGAAATGAAGTGATAAATACATTGTCAAAGTAGAGTGTTGGCATAAAATAGATCATGACTGCTTGAGAACTTCATTTACTTCCACCGGTATGGTAATATATTGGGAGAATAACTGTGGTGAGGGATATTAACCATATCTGGATGTTATGAGACCAACGCTATTGCAGTCCTATTAAATTAATGTTTTGCATTTTGCCAGTGGCAGCAATACAGAACACCGGGAATGCTACTGAATCAAACAAATGCCAGATGAGATAGAGTTGAGTCATTTGAACATTTTCATCTGGTATGCCCCCTATATCTTTCATACAGAAGGAAGTATTTGATCCACCTTTTTTTCGGTTTGGCATTAGATCAATAAGCAAAGCAATGTTGCTGTGCAGAAGGTCTGATGATGCCCCGAATGTTTGTGCAGTTGCCAAATATGTCCAGGGAGCTTGGTTGAAGAGAATTGCATTTCTAAAGCTTTTTTCTTGCGGAAAAGTCCACTTAACTGAACTGTAGATAATGTGACTATAATTTGATTACTGCTATTCTCTTTTGTATAGCAATATAGCGCATGATAAATTAAGGAAATATCGGGTTTTAATGTGGATTATGTAATGCATTTGCAGTTTTTAGTGCCCAGGATATTGGTCTTTTAAACCATACTATTACATGGTGTTGTTTTAAATGTTATTTTGTATGTTACTTTGTTATGCATTTGTCACTGGGCTGTTATGGCGTGCTGCTGAAATAAAGTATTTAATTGGACTGGATAAATTAAATTGTATGATTATGATCACTAACGTCTTTTGCGCTCTAAACTGCATATTGTCAAAGTGTATATACTCCTAGCAGATGTTATGCATATTTATTGAAAAGGTTTGAGATGCTTAAATCAATCAAAGGCTTGATCATGTTAGTCCTGATGGGTGACTTCATTGCTAAAATGTATAAATTGATATCCCAAGTGAAATAACAATATATCATTTAATTAATTGTGTGTAAATCCAGACATCTGTAGTCTAAAACAAAAATCTAATGTGTGTTGAAGAGGGAAAATGGGACGATCCCTTCCCCCGACTCTCATCCAGACCATGGCCTAGGAAGTCACGACCCAAGCACCCACCGCGGGAGGAATTCAACCCAGACACAGCCCCCCCAGACGTCAAGATCCACTGTGGCCGCTCCCCACACAACCAAGAAGGCTGCCCATCAATCAAACAACATGCTGGAACCTCAGATGGGGCCGACATCGACCGTATGGATCAACTCGACTAGACAGCAATCACAAATACCACCATCGTTAGAGATGCCATGGCGACATAGCCAGCGGACAAGAACACACGTGCCACCAAGCACATTGGTCATACACACACCAATCCACACGAAGAACACACTGAGTGCTGTGACGTAAAGGACCACTCACATTCACACATGCATCATTGTCATTTTTCACATAGGCCAGTTACAGCACCGCAGAAACACAAGATGCCAGAAGAGCCCGTGTACATGCTTGCAGACGTTTCCTCGCCACTAAAACCCTAAAGACGTAACGACTGCATATGGACTAATGCATATGAATCTCTGTGCCCCCGCGATCCCTATACTATGGATGATGTACCGCCACCCATAAGCCTGGCCGTGGTAGGCCGCACAACCAGAGTATCCAGGCCAGAGCAGCTCAGACAAAGATGCAAGGTTTCTGATTTTGCAGAACGAGACCCTGACACGATGCCAAGCTCCAGGGACCAGAGAAGCGCTGGGGTCTCACGTCTGGGACACAGACTGTAACAATGAAGTGACAAATCGGACACCAATAGAGATGGGAAAGACACGCACACCAGCTAATAGTCAGACCTGTCCATTGTCTGCCACTGACACATAGTAATACTTTGTTGCCAGCACCAGGTACACTGCGAGCTGGGAACAGCGATGGTCCCAGGCTTGGGGTCTCGCGAGTGAACCAATCAGAATGCGAGGGCACACCCCTGACGGCATTGTAGCGTAGCCAATCACTAATCGTCCCATGTAACATTTCACTTGTTGCGATTATTAGCAACAACGCAAGCGTACCACCTAACCCTTTCTCAACCACTAACTATCTTTTCTATGTATCTATACTAGCCCCACCACTCGGAGAGCCAATCCAGGGTGGCGTTAGGTTTTGGGGCTAGCTCTCCCAGGTGACGTATGTAACTGTGTCATACAGCTAGAAAAAGGGCCTGCGAGCCCACCAAGAATGAGTGGTCTCTCGGATGCCTATGAGCTGTGAGCCCGTGCCTGCCTGTTTTGTGTAATAAACAGCAGTAACTCTTTGCTCTTGTGTGTGCCTCATACTCTGTTGGGACGTGGGAGGAGTTGGGGCCTCCCCAACCCCGGAGGTCCGTGGACGGCCCTGCCGGCCCCCGGGAAAAATACCCCGACAGTGTGTTGAGTTTTATTGGACCGTCTTTATATGAAAAGGTTGACTCATTTGAGTGGGAGTGCCACTATTTTGGAAAGTAAAGAATTGAAGAAAAACTATTAGAAATGTAAATGAGTCCAAGTATGGACTGATGCACTTAGTGATTATACTCGTTTGGTATATAAAGTCGAATTAACCATGCTTCACCAAGAATATAAGATTTACCTTTGGAGAAAAAAAACCTATCGTGAGTGAGATGGAATAAATTGATCTATGTATGTGTTTGGATTTTTCAATGTGTGTGGCTATAAATATATGACGCTCATTCAGGGAGATTCAAAAGGTGAAGTAATTAGGGACGTTACTTCTTTGCCTGGCATGAGAACAACAGAAATACTGTATATCGATATAAAAAGAAATGTAAAAAGGATTAAGAAATACCATGGTTGAAAGAAGAAGTGATGCATTAACAGAGGGAATTGAACCATATAATCTACACTACATATTTCACAGTTAATCCAGTAAAGTCACAATTCATTTAAACAGAAATAAGACTCTTTTAAAGTGGAAAACAGTTTAATAAACTTCAGTTAAGGTATGATCTTATCATCTGTACATGCAGAAATGATCTGAATGTCTTATTGATATGTGTTAGCTATGCATCTTCATAGTAGAGATTTATTTGTGCTTGCTCAGTAAGTGAAACATTTTGGGTTCATATTGGTTCAATACTTGTTGATCTTTCTCATACTCATCATGACAAGGTAAGCCAATGTAATCTGACTGCATTTCAAGCGTCTCTTTCATGTCAAATTGTTGAACAAATAACACTGTTACTATTGGTAAGTAATCCCACACGGAGCAGGGCCCAAATGGCATTTGAACCTGTCAAATGCAACAAGATATTGGTATGTGGGTCCACATTTTGCACTGTATAATACATATTATATAGTATCATATAGTTGGAGTAAAAGTATTATGGTTCCAATTTATAAAGAGCACAGACTGAATGAGCATTGCAATTACCAATGCATTGATCTATTTGTTGCATTTGAAAACATATTTGCCAGGTATGGTGTGGAAGATCTGTGGGATTGGTCCACGATTAAAGGATAATCCCATTTCAGCAGATTTGATGTTGAAAACATATTTAACATTAGATAACCATGTGGAAGTGAAATGCCTGGGGCAGAAATAGTGCAAAATCAAACATGGAACATTGTATACTGTATTTGTGGATTTAATGTGGTCAATATGTCCAGACTAGGGAATAAATACATGGACAACTTGGGGAATACCTCCACATGCATTGAATATTTAATTATAATAAATTGAGATAAATGGGTAAGGGTCCAAATGGATTCTCTTGAATTCGGCACAAGGAAAAGTAACACTTACAATGGCTTGAGATACGTTATATTCCTGTTCCATTTTTTTATTTTTTTATTTGGTAGATTTAGTTTTGGTAATTAAGAAAGCAAGACTCTTCCCACCAAACTTAGTTTATGATCCTTTACTGATACTCTTATATGCTGATGATAACACTATCCTTGCTCAAACTACAACAGGCAAACAAAGAACCGTTTCTGGTTTTGAGGAACATTGCAAAATCAATTATTTAAGCATACATGTTGGTAAAACCAATGTATTTGTATTCTCCAGCCTAATTCTTCCTGGTATTTGTCAATTGTAACATTTGAGTTAGCAGATTATTATAAATGCTTAGTTTATTTTGGCAGAAAGCTCAAATGGATGGAGAACATTGCTGTGATTGTGAAAGTAGTGAATTTAAATACACAGTTTATCAAATCACAGGGTGCCAGGGATTTTAAATCAGTAAGTCAGTTAATCAAACTTCATTTCAAGATTGCTCATCTCATAAAGTTTTACATCCAAAAAAATGTCATATATAATAGAACACACTTGACCAACCAAATTAATTGAAAAACAACAAGGAATTCATAAACATCTATCTCATTCACATTGAGAAATCTTAACATACCACATTTCCATATTATGCAAAATGGTCAATGAATCCAATGCTGAAGATCATTTTAAATGATTTGTCACCAAATTAACCCATGAAATCACTGATTTACAGAAATGTGACAAGATGTCTTCAAAAATCATATATAATAGTGTAGTTTCTGATTCAATAATCCATTCAGCTACAAGGCCACTAGCCTTAATCAAGCGTTATCCTCCAATTATGCACAATTTCATGATGGCATACATGTATCAATGAACTAGGTTGTATGCAAACACTTGTTTTCAAGTACGTACTTCTCGTAGAGATTTCTATAAACCCAGGATTAGATGGCATAGAGTTCCATAATTAACATTCTGACATGATATATTTCAGTATAAGATTGCCTCTGATGTTTGGGCATGAAACAAATATAGAAATATGCTAGTTTTTCATAGTGAATTCTCGGGGCGAATTGCAGCAAATTAATTTAACAAGTGTTGTTTCCCTGTTATATTATCTGAAAAAGTAACTGTACTCCGAAATAGTGTTATGATTTTACTGTTTTAGTAGGTGTTTCATGTTTTGCATAAACAACCAGTTTATATTGATCTCTGGCAATGCAGAATGTCAAATTGACAATTTCGTGGGATTAACATTTAAACCAAGATTGCTTATCAACAGTGCATTAACTGAAATCAATCTTAGAAGGGAGCGCAGGGTTCATGAAATGAGCACTCTATCATCTGTAAAAGCCAACAAGCGGATGCTTACATGTATTCATTGAAATATCTACATTTAAATTAACAAACTCATAAAAATGGACTCTGGTAAATCAAATAAAACATAAAAACACAAAATGTTGTTGCACCCCTTTATTCACATTAAGTGTCTCTGTGGTTGTACCACCTTTCTTAAAAACAGACCATCACATTATTATATGTATGAAGAAATATCAAGATTCTTAGCAGGGTCAACGGATTCCCTGAATGTGAAAAGGTGATCCACAAATTACTCCTGTCCACTTCATTAAAAGCACTGGGCAGGTCCACATAGGCCACATATATGATTCTTTGGCAAGTAGACATATTTCACTACCATCAAATAGAAATTCAAGGTTTGACAGGAACTCATAGTTAGATGTGCAGTGCAAAAAACGTTCCTAAAATCTATATGAGCTGTTTGTGATGCAAACATGTCCCCAATTATTTTACATGCTTCCGAATATTGCCTTATTTTCTTTTATGAAAGCTTACAGACGAGAGGACGTATATTGTGGAAAACCTTTCTTTCACTTCAAAAGTCTACTCCAACTGAAGCAATTAGATTGGAATTTGGATTAGGAGGAATACATCTTAAAGTTATGTGATTAGTTATATGATTATGCCAACAGCTTTCTATGTCCGATTGTGTGTACTCTATGGATTCAAGTTGAAAAAACAGAAGGTGCTCAAGAACATATGATGATAGTGCACATGCACATTGTAGGACGGACTTTTTACTGATAAATGTTCATGGTGAGGCATTACATATGGTTATTGGCCACATAACTCTTTGTGAACATGGTCAGGATCCCTGAAACACTAAATTGAGGGAATATAGGAGAGGAACATGTAAGGTCCCTCTTCTTTCTTCTATGAAATGGCATTTTTGTATCTGGGCTTGGGAGGGAACTGTGTAACAAATAAGGATCAGTATCCGACGTTTGCATTCTGTAGTTAGCAGTTACTCTAATAGAAAGAAGCAGCAACAAAAGGAATTTAGAGAGAAGAAGGTCACTTGTTTAATCTCAGGATAGATATATGCAAGATCCCAAGCAGAGTTGGAACTATCATCACTAACAAGGGCGATGGCTGACCCTATGGGGGAGCTTGAAAAACAAGCAGAACGTATAGTTCATTATAAAACTGATATTATGAGAGGAAGGTGAGAGGGGAGGATGCCTATTGGCCAAGAGGTGTAAGAAACTAAACGCCCCTAATATAACCAACTCGATAAGATTAGGTGCAAGGAAGGTCTTTTCGGAAGCAGCAGTATGAAAAAGGTATTTTTCAAGTTTAATACTGAGTAAATATCACTGACCCTAGCACTTTTTTGAAAAAATTAAATCGTTTTTCTCTTGTATTGATCTCCCATGCTTGGTGGATGCAAGGCAGTGTTGGTACTCATGTTGTGCAAAGAGAAGATCAATATGGCAATCAACTTAATGAAGTTTGGAAACAGCAGGCATGGATAGCACCCGAAATAAAATGTGTAAGTGCTTTGCAGAAACCCAAGCCCTTTTGTTAGAAGACATTTTATAGTGGGTTCATAATTACGGGAAGGACTCCCACAGTAATGCACACAGGTTTATTTAGCTTAATCTCTGAGCCTGGTAAGGACCGGCCAGAACGTGCAAGATATTGGTCCATCACACTTTTGATTGCAGACATAAAGAGCTTAGCACCAATATTTGCATAGAACATTGTTGGTAAGCAGGATCATCATTCGCAATAGAATCACATTTGATGGAAATTGGAAATAATAATACATTGTGCAGACGTTTCCACAATATTTTGCCTACGTACAGGGACAGAGATGTGCTGTTGATAGCTTGATATGCATGATCCATACAATATAGTTTGCATGTGAAAGTATTTAAACTGGCAGATGGATGATCATTTCAATAATTGTTGTACACTTCTATTTGTGCCCTCCAGTATTATAAGATCCAGGATGCAGCACAATTTGTCTCTCACAGCTCCCACTGGTAGGTGGCATTCTCTTGGGGGCATTAACTGAAGTCACCAGAAGAAGTACAGTGGGTTAATTGTGCCAACAGTACTTTGGGCAGGAATGTAGAAATGTCACTTAGCCTAGTCTCCACATCATGCTTTGCTATAGTAGCCTTTAAAGTCCCTCTTTCTAGAACCCTTTCTTTCCTTCTTACTAGGGCTTGTTGTGCACTTGAAAACATTCAGCACCAGTTCCAGGGTGCAGCACATTTGGCCTCCAAGAAATTCACCGGTATATTTCGTATACACTTGGGTAGATTCACTACAAGTGCAATTCCACAGATGAAGGTGACGCTCAAAATTCTCACTGGAAGTACAAGTTTGGTGGAACGTTGATAAAAGTTCCAAGAGCAAGTGAAAATGGTCTTCCAAGGTGTCATGCACTTGGAAACATTCACTACAAGTTCCTGGATGCAGTGCATGGTTCTCTTGTGCTTACAGAACTGTGGGGATTTGCATTTTGCAGGGATTACACAATTTCCCTGAGACTTTTCTCCAAATCTTTCTTTTGTCATTTTCCGACTTTGTCCTTCTTTGATGTTTTTCTACCTGAAATTGTGTGCTTTGCCAAAAAATGTAGTTTATGCCTGAAAATCTTCCTTTTGTCATTATCCGACATTGTCCCTCTTTGATGTTTTTTCTACCTGAAATGTTGCACTATGCCCAAAATGTATTTTATGCCGAAAACACAATTCACCAATTACATTTTTTCGGGATCATTTTGCCCCTCCTTAGCCAGAAGCAAGTTTGGCCATTATAATGTTCCCACATCTGTAAGCTCAGTAGAGTTTAAACCAGCAACACGTTCACGTATTAAGGCAGAGGGCAGAATTCTCAGGCACCCTTTTTAAGAGGCAGTGCAATAGTGCTGAAATGGGACATGCGAGTGTAAACCTGAAACCTGAATTTGCTTCCTACAATAGGATGTGCACGAAGAATATGCAGAACCAAAAATATAAACACCAGATGGGATACACTAAGTACATGCACCAGCTTACTCTGATCGATCTATTCAAATAGGAACATTACATTTATAATACACTTGTGCCTCAAACCCTTTTTTATAATGCATGATAAACAAGCCATGACTCTCAAACCGCAACCTGATTAATGTAACCATAGCTGTGGTATGATGTTTCGTCTCTGATGAATATCCTTCTCATGGCTCACCCCACCTTTTTGTCCCCACGATTATTGTTTAAAGCACAGACCTAGCTTGAGAACAGCAGAGAACTGTATAGATATGTGGGCCTCATCACGAGTTGGGCGGTAACGCCGGCGGTATTACTGCTGGCGGTATTAGCCCTACCGCCAAACCCATGATCCGGCGCTAATAGCGCCGGGGGTTTGGCGGTAATGGAATGCCCCATCCCCCATTGGGCTCAATGGGGAATTTTTGCGCTCTTACCACTGGCGGATTTCCCGTCGGCGGTAATAGCGCAAATTTTTGCCGGATTTCCCCCCAGCTCAGAGCTGGGGAGAAATCCGCCGAAGCCCTGATTTGGCGGACCCTTAAATCCTACAGTAATAGCGCGACCGCCGGATTTAAGGGTTACCACCAAACTCATGATGAGGCCCTGTGTGTCAGTCTATGGGCCTCATTACGAGTCCAGCAGTAACCACCAGACTCGTATTACCATTCCACCTCTGTGATTCCCTGAAATACCGGGGCATTACAAATCGGTTTCCCGGGAATCACGGAGGCGGAATGGTGTTAATCCCCATTCCCATTGAGTCCTATGGGACTCAATGGGAATGGGGATCATGGACACACCGGCAGCATCTCGTAATTCTGCCGGTGTTTCCTCGTCCGCCTGCAGGCGGGCGGTGTTAAACCCGCCAGGTCAGACCTGGCGGGAACATCACCTCCCGCCTGCAGGAGTCGGGATCAGCCGGTCCGGAAACAATGGTGGCGGCGGGTTTACCGCCACCGTTATTTCCGGACCGCCTGATTTGTAATGAGGCCCTATGTGTCCATTGGGATTATTCCTTCGTCATGTGTTGTTGAAATATACTCTTTTTGAGAGATTTGCAAAATTGGAGAATTGTTGTGGTATTCTGAGCCAATATTAGGATCAATTTACAGAGGGTGGGTGGGTGACACAACATGGATTGTTGGATTGTGTGAAATTCCTCTCTTTGTAGATGAGTTGTGATTTGACCCATTTGGTCGCTTTGCTGTGCCAGCAGCAGTGTGCCACAAAATATGCTGCTCTTTAAAACTGGAGGGTACTATACAGAGTATATTTTGCTAAGTGTTAGAATTCCTGACAGAGGAATTTACTTAATGTATGCTTGACACTTCAATAGCTGATGTATTAATAACTCGTTACCTTTAGCAGAAAGCAAGGAATTTAAACTCTGCTACTGAGGCAACTATTTCTTAAAGCCTATGTGTGCCCTCTGCCATTTGATATGATATGGCATTTATAAGGTGCCTGTACACAAGTGCTTCTAGGCGCGACAAGATAAGGGAGGGTAGACATAGAGATGGCAAGACAAATGGTCCTACTAGGCCTTGTGTCATTCGGAACGTGCACGTGCAACAAGGAGTACTGCAGGGGACAGGGAGGGGGAAGTGCAAGGACAAGGAGGATTGCAGGGAACAGGGAGGGGGAAGTGCAAGGGAGAGGAAAGGGAGAAGTGTGATCAGGGTAGAATGCCTCTGAATGAGTGCAGCCAGGGCAAGGCAGCTCTGGGTAAGTGCAAGGAGTCAGGGGGTGGCCCATGGGAGTCCAACTCTGGTCCGCAAAGGCCATACTTATCACATGTATTGGCTATCCAACATCAATATTTCTGAGCTGCATGTTCATGCAATACTTCTAAAATGTACTCACTAACATACATAGTCATTGGTTATGCTATGAACTTGTAATTTTAGTGACCCAGGAGGGCCAGAGCTTTACACTGTTAAATAGACTTTTCACTGTTGCGAAGATCTTCCATTTCCCAATGCAATTTGAGTGTGAGCAACATGCAATAAATCCTGTTCAGTATATGTTCCTCACAAAGTAATAGCTCCAAATACATGCAATTTTACAATTGAAGGCAGACTGCTTAATGTGAATATCGAACAGCCAACGTTGTGCTTACAATCGTCCATTCTATCACAATAACATTACTGATGAGTAACAATTAATGAACTTCCCGCGAAAAGGTGCTGTAAATATTAAGGAACACTGACCTACACAAACCTCTTGCAAATGTTCTCAAGTCTATTTTGGTGGGGAATCCACCCCATCCGATCCCTCCAAAAACACCTAGGTATCTCACCCATCTCAGCAACAGATATACCAACCCCCAAAACCCTCAAATAAAACAAATCCGGGTGATTCAGTGAATCACCAAGCAGGATCACCCAAAACTAATAATACACAAAACAAATAGTTGCAAACGTTTTCATATGATCCTGTACCATCTTTTATCAAACATGACTGACAAATTGAGGTGAAATGGCCAGAACTACTTGCCATTATGATTTTGAAAGATGACAATGAGAAACTAGGCAATAGCTATCTGTATTGCTTACCGGTATCTACGTGCAGGCAATGGCTCATTTAATGCATTTTTAAAATATGTTGTGTTAGTGCATCAGAAAAAGATTCTTCTTTAAGAGTTGCATTAAAGTCAGTTAAGGTGAAAACGCTGGAAAACCCTTAACAGCCATGACCCGTCTTCTATGTTCTGATAATTTCTTGCGGTGAAAAGACCATTTGCAAAATGAACCTCGAAGTTACTGAAAACATGTTCTTCTTTTGCCACTGAAACTTTCCATTTCAAAGTTTTAGCAATGTCCTCTTCTTGCACTCTATTGCTTCAATCTATTTTTAATGGTAGCCTAATTTCTCCTGTCATCCTCTCACGCCTGGTAATCTTCTAAAAGTAGGTGTTCTATTATTTAGAGTGTAATCAATCATTCACAGATAATGTATTTTTCCACACATAACACTTTCCAAATTACGCAGCAAATGTCATATTTCACCACATGTAACAGTACATTCTCACATATTCTATTCTGAAATATTCTTCCATTTTACTGAACACGTTCATTCCATGGGAAACATATTTCAGAAGTCGTAGATCTCTCAAAATATCTGCTGTGCTGAACAGTCTAAAAATAATTTACTATCAATGTCCCAGTAGAGCTAACGAGAAACTTCACTCAAGTTCCCATCATTCACTGTCAGACTTATTGAACTTTTATTTAAAAAAGAAAATAGGTTTCTTTGCTTCTGTGAAGTATGTTTATGGCTTGGTCGCTGTTCCCCGCAAAACAACCTGAGAGCTACTGCGCACATTTACCAGGCTCTCCTTGCAGGGCCGTCCATCTTCAGGGGATGTTTGGGAGGTCTAGGTTGTTTGGGATTTTAGGGACAGCATTTTACGGAAGAAAGAAAAACATTGAGAACATAATGTGAAAGTGGGTGTAGCTTAGGGAAAACATGGCCCATTTCAAAGCAAATAAAGGCTATGGCCCTCATTACTACACCAGCGCTAAACAATGGCGCTATTAGCACCATGGTTGGTGCCGGTGTTGTAACAAGTCCGCCATGGTGAAATGGGGAAATACGCCCCATTTCAAGGTTGGCGGGGCGGTATTTCCCCATTTCCCCATGGCCCTTCCCCATTCCCATTTTTGCCCCATAGGGCTCAATGGGAATGGGGAAGGCGGCAATTACGGTACCGAAAATTGCGGTACCGTAATTGCTTGCGAGGTCCCTTTGCGGGTCCCTACTTTAACAGCTGGTCCAGACCAGCCGTTCAGGTCGGGTCCCGCAAAGGGACCTAGTAGTAAGGCGCTAAGTGGTTAACGGTGCTGCAGTCTTTTTATGGTGCCGTTAACCACTTAGCGCCTGGGTCGTAATGAGGCCCTAGCCATCTTCCAATCTCATTTCAAAAGAAAAGCATATAGAACACTTCAGAAAATATGTACTGCAGAGATTAGCAGATAGTTTTCAGAACAGAGGTTGGAACCTGGGTAGGAACCGCTTATCAATTCATCCTTGTGAAGTCAATGGAATAAGTACAGTTGAATTGATTGTGATATATTGTGCACAACCTAGGACCCAGGTCCAACATAGGTTCAATCACATGTTAGGCATACTTAGCTCTACTACGCATTGTTGAGAGTTTGATGAATTAAGTGCTACTGCAGTGTCTTCCACAGCAATATACATTGTGTTTTGATGGGTGCAGAGATAGTAAAGTCCTTCTAAACATGTCAGGTTGGCCTATGTGTTGCCGTAGCTTCAGCAGTGCTCAAGATCAGTTCTGGTGCTTTCCAACCTCGATAACATGTTTTTATTGATTTTACCATTCGCCATTCGCGTGCTTCCATCCGAGTTGCTCATATGTTTATTAGAGAAATCGTAGCCACTACTTTTGCATGTGCCTGATTTTTCCTAAACCACCAGTCTACCAACAAAAACGGCCGTCTACAGTATCATTACTATTTCTATTACTGCAATACCTTAAGGAGTGATGGGGTACATGGAGCTTGCAGGACTCACATAATTCAGGCTGCAGATCTCGGGGAGAGCTCGAGAGAGGGTTCTCTGGTGAGGGGGTGGTGGTGAAGGGTAACAGGACCCTAGTGTAGTTTCTAAACAATAACAAGCTCGCTTGACCACTCCCTTCCTATACTACTCTCACTTTTTTGAAGGATTATCAGGCTTTTTTTTAGCATTCCCTTATTCTCATTAAAAGTAGCCAACGGTGGCCACAACATAAAGTCTTTTACTTTCTCAAACAAAACAAAGCCTCAAACATTAAATAGTCTTTCAATTTGCAGTCATCTCCAGTTATCCATGGGATTTTTAAATCATTCACAGTCTTCAGTCTTTAAGTATCCCCTGCTATAATTTACTTTCTTAGCTGTCGAAATATTTCTGGTTTCTTCTTTTTTTTGGTCTTTTTAGGAGACAAAAACATCTGGGTCTCTGGTCCTAGGGACACCCAACCCTGGCCTAGATGGTGTCAGGTGGCTTGGAATTTTACAGTCAGGCCTAGCCCCACCTTGTCCACCCGAGGCTAGGCCAATAAAGCTGGTTAACAGCAATGATTTTGGACTGATTTCTGTCTCCATGACCAGGGCAACTGTTGCTACTCTGAAACATCCCATCTCTCACTGCCCTCTCATTACACAGACATGCATACTTGTTTCTAAGAGCCTTGACATTGATTGCACCTTGACGTCCCTTCCTACCTCTTACTTAATTGCATGGCGCCTTGCTGCTTCCTCAATACTTTTGCTACATGCTCTGTCCTCCTCTCTTTCTCCACTTTGGTGCACCATGTGTTTAATGTATATTGGGATTCTACTCTCTCTGTCTATCACTTCCCAGATGGTTTCTTCTTTTTTCATGCCCCCATGCTCCTCCTGTATCATATCACATGTTCCTGATGTTACAACCATTCTCCTCCGGACTTTACACCACCTCTTCTTCCTGAGATCTCACCACTATCTCCACTCTCTCCCTTCACCGTCCAGCCTCCAGATATATCACAACCTGGTGCTTATGATGCCTCACATCCTCAATGTCTCACCACCTCTTCCTCCTTATAGATCATAATCTCTCCTTCGTTTCTCCTCACATCCTCTTTTCACTGAGGTATCCAAAATGATCTCCTCTTCTCTCCCCTCTTTTCAATTAATGCAATTCAGTCCTTCTACACACCAATCTGCAGACCTCTGCTCCATTAACTTCCAAAATGCAACTCCCCCTCGCATCTTCTCCCTCCAGATGTTTACACCCTTCAGGGACCCCCATCCCTTTTATAGCATTGTCTCGCCTGCAGGGAACTCATGCTTCTCATGTGCAGTGTTTTCTATTAAGATAATATGGTTGGTTGTGATAATGAGTTGGCTGTTCTCCAACCAGCCTTTTTTTTACTGCACCCCTCCCCCTCACAGGACCATGGGTTGACCTGGTATATGGGGCTGGCATCATAATGGAATCCATCTTCGTGGCTGGGGCATGCTGGGGATTATGAGAAGCTCTTTCACATACCACTAGGCCCTGCATCATTTAACAGGGGACAGCATCCAGCCCCCATGGTCACCCCATCCCGTACCTTAAGAGCCAGTCAGAGAAATATTCACATATTCCCTGCTTTCCTCCATGTTTCTCCTTTGAGGTCTTGGAAGTGGGTTTTGGAAAGAATAACACAGGTTTGTGCTGCCCAGCTGTTGTTTTTATGTTGCAGATTGCTCAGAGCTTGCTCCTATGCTCAGGGTTCACATTTCGGTTATTGACATTTCTGGAATCATCACTTGAACTTTTGAAGGCTCATCGCTATGATGGCTTTCTCAGGTAACCCAACAATTACAACCAACTCGGAATGTATTTATTTATTTTTGGATGTCTTGCATAAAGCACCCAACTCTAAACCTCATGGCATTTCAGGAAAAAGGGGGTTGGAGGGGAAGAGGTAGGAAGTCTTGTTAGAAATACAATAAAGAACAACTTGAAAGGTTTCACAGTGCTGAACGAGAGCATATCCTTTCGTGCAAAGAAAATGGTGTTACATAGGAAAATGAATACTTAAAATAAATGTGGCCTGTCCCGAGCTCCAAAGGAGAACTCCCTACTGAACAGCAGCGTTCTGTTTTTATGTTTTCTGAATGTCAGATGGTTTTAATCAAGTCTTAATGACAAAGTCTGGGAATTCCACAGGAATGTGGCTGCAGCGATTAGGCTTCCTCAGACTAAATTATGCTTGAAGAGCTAGATTGAAGGCAACCAGTGGTGCGCATGTGACTTGTTGCCTAATTATGTAGGAGAGGCTGGTGTTCAAGACTGCCCTCATGGTAATGAATTGACCTTTGAAGGCAATACAGGATTGGATTGGCGTACAGTTATGTTGTTTTTCAAGGCACATTCTGCATGATAATGTTTTGGGTGAAAAATTAGGCATTATGCTTTTGCATCACTTGACAGTGGATAAGCTCTTAATTGGAAAAAGTCTTATGGGTGAATTTGCAATAGTTCAGTCTTGATGTGATCATGGTGTGGATTAAGTGTACTTCATGGTAGAGCATCATTTCTAACCTAATGTCACACTGTTTTTCTCTACAATCCAGAAAGGCATAGTGATCTGGATAGCACATGTTTTCTTGTGTACATGTATTGTTGAGAATGGAAGGAAACATGTATTGTATGAGTTGAATCCTTCTGATCTAATTTGGATTGTACACATATGTACCACCTTTTGTTTAACTTGACTGAGTGTCTACTTTGGGTTATTAATTCCTTAATTAATTTTTAGGAAATGACTTGTTGAATAAAACAACTGAGGGTCATTAACTCAGTTGACCCAACAGCAATGTTTTGTGCTTGGATGTGACTGTGTATGAGTACATCAAAGGTCCAAATTTATGATCCCTCATCCTGTTTATTTTTGATTTAGCAATATATACCCACCTGGATTTATCAGTGCTTTGCCAGGTCCCATTTTCTGAAATTCATCTAACATGGCCAGAAACCTGTAACAAACCGGCTCATTACGTGCACCCTGTTTGAAGACCAGCACTAGTATTGATTCCTGCCAAGAATTTGGAATAATTCCAACCTCACAAATATGTTGGAAGTGGCATTTAAACAAAGCAGCACAGTAAGGGGGATCAATATTTAGGACCGCCGTACAGAGGCCATCGGGGCCAATGGCCCGTGAATTGTTCACTTTCCTTATCATCCCTTCGATGCCAGAAGAAGCAACATGGGATTCTACCACTGTGTTGGCCATTGAGAGAATTGGACCCATCTCTGTGACCTCATCGGGAGACCAGAAATGTTTCCCAATAAATCTGCCCCAATCAGCTTCAGCCACCCCAGTGACTTTGACTGTGTCTCATGCTCTGCACGGAATAGTCACAACATATACCAACATGTCTTTGTGTCATGCGTTCTAATCCAAATGTAGAACAATTGCCATCTCAATGATAAGTGGCTAACTTTGTGGCCCTTCAGCCAAGGCCTATATCTGTTTTTTATAGTATTCAGTTGTGACCTACAGTCATGGGGCTCTCTTATCTGTTTATGCTTAATGAATTGGAGAGCTGCCCTGACTTCTGTTTTCTTTGCAGCAATAGCCATGTCATACGTTAGCCCTGGTTTTGTAGGTTTAGTATGCTTAACCAAGCATCTCAATCCGTGGGGCCGAAGGACCTCCTACAATTGACACAGATCCCAGTGGCATATCTCCAAAACACTTTACACTCTGCACTTTCCCTTGTTCAATGCTCTATTAAAGCTAATCATACTAGCCACTGACCACGTTAGCCTGTTACCCTGTAAATTGACTTGGGGGCTCTTCCTTATTGCCTCCCTAGTTTCCATGAACTTATTAAAGACCATCCTCATTATCACAATATCACTCATACTCACATATTTTGGAATTCATTTGGGCTGCAAATGCCTTATAGTTGCATTTACAAAAATAAAATAAATTCTGCTATTACTGATGCCATTAGACCAAGTAAATGTAATGCCTGAAGCTCTGACCTTCAGAGGGCTAAGGTAAAATGTGGCCAAAAGGTTATGCTAGTCCCTTGCTCATTGCAGGGTGGCTACACCCGCTTTACACCTTATGGGGGGAGTGTTCTCGGCCAAACAGTCTACATTACAATACCCTGTCAATGTGAGCCCCCCACCTTTATTTCTGACTGACTATGCCAGGCGAGTATCATGTACTGTTTTTCATAAGAGTGATAGTAGATATTCCCTCAGGAGGGTCATCAAATGTTGCTATTAAGGTGCCCCTATTCTTTCCCAGAAGGGTAGGGAGGGAAACTGCCAAATGAATTGTCATCTTCCCTGCCTCCACTAAAGAGACTAGTGGAGTACTCATATCTGGCAGCCAAACATAGTCCACCCCTAGGTCGGACAGAAACAGGGGGGATGAGAGGAATAAAACATCTTGTTCCCATCTAGAGAAAAGGCAGAGGTAAGCCAGGTTTCCTGGAGGCAAAATACATGAACAGAAAGAAGTTATTTTAAACCGGCATTATTTACTAAAACAGAGCAATGCCCTCTAGTGTTCCAGGATAGCATGGAGAAATGCACTTTTTGATACTCAAGTATTCAATCTAAATTGCCTGATATTTGAGACCAAGTACCACGGAGTCTACATTTAGATATAGGGGCCCCTGCATGTGTTCCCTTCTCTAGTGCTTGTGCCCCGGATACCTCCTCGTACCTATCAAATTTCCCAGCCAAGTTAGAAAGCAAATGCATAGATGGGTGAAAAACATAAACTCAAAACCAAGATCAAATAATGTTTTGGAATTCATACAAATTTGTTCAGCAATTATCGATGACACTGTTGTTATAAGAACACAGTTTGGAGAGCTGCAAAAGACTGGCAGCTCAAGGTTGAAGATATCATCAGAGGTAAGCCCCCTAATACATGGATGAGATGGAGTAGATGTAATAACCAGGTTAAGTTTAGAAAGGGGCTGTTTTGGGAAGATTCATGTTCAACTACATACTTAGGAAATGGCCACCTTTGGCCACCTCATTTACTCAGCCTCTCAATTCGTGGGAACTCTGTTCCAGGACTCTAAACATAAGGTCTGTTTAGTCCCCCAGCAATGTTTCCCTACTTCCTGGATATGTGCCGATTATAGAATAGTCCCACATCGGCACCTGCATATTGGACCCCAGTGGCTATGGTATGATTAAACTCCTGAAAGCCCTGACCACCTTCCATAGCAGGGACAGAAGTTTAGATGTAAAGTGGCCACTGGGCTCTCTATGATGCACTTCTCCCATGTTGTGACAGGTGGCTTGGCCGAGATGACTGCTGTACCCTTGTCCTTTGCAATGGAGGTCAGGTATACGTTTTGATCCAACTGGCCTGGAGGTATAAGCCAGTTGTCCAGGAGGCCATGCAAAACAACTTGTCTCCTGGCTCCATCAAGTAGCGTAATTTTGAGTAGCTATTTTCCCAGACTTAGTTTGTCACCATGAAGATCTAACCATTTGTGAGACGCCTGTAAAAGAACTGAGTTGGTTTTGACCCCTTCCTTAGAGAGAGGGGGCCGGGGCACACATTTGATACAGCAATGCTTTTTCTTTGGGGATTCATCTAGGCTATTAAGTATTGATTGTTCAATCACAATAGCCTCCTTCGCTTGCTCTCTTGACACTGCTGTGACTCTGAGGAAAGGGCCTTTGAATGGTTTTCGGTAATTTCGCAGTCTGAACAGTGGGAACCTGTTTAGAGTAGATTGAGTCCTCTTGACTCCCTGCAGCTGGTTTCCCACCTACTGATTAGTGGGTTCGCTATCCCATTTGTCTCTTTTGTTGTGGCTTCTCAGAGACTCCCAAATCTACACCAGAGAGTGTTTGAAGCCCAGGTGTTCCTCAGCAAACTTATCCCATAGTACAAACAATGCCTCCAGTTTTGTGACAACCATGTCCAGAGAGGCTTCCAAGGAGTCATGGTCCTGTCCCATAGTGCATTTAGAGATTTTCAGCCTGAATAGTAGGAATATTCCGGAGTAACCAATTGTTCAAAATTAGGAGTGGCTGATATATTAGAACATCACAAGTTGGTGAAGCTAGAGTTATTAGGGGCCAGTGAGTTGCTCTTTAGGTTCAAGCAGTGGTTAAGCATTGACGTGTTGTTGTCCATACGGAAGGAACTTTTCAGGAGGCTGAAAGGATGTACATCACATTTGGCTGCAACAGATGAGCTGCACTGGCCATTTCCCTGTTTGGCTGCTGGTGTTGTTTTTAATAAATATGCGGTCATTTTCAATTGGGCTGGGTGTGGAGGTATGTGCTTAGCCAACTTGGGGGGGTTTGTACGTTGCCTTGTAGTTATAAAGATGGCAGAGGTCGTGGGGCTGCAACCTTGTTTTGCTGCTCACACAGCTGTCCACCGGAAAGCAGGCTGAGCTATATCGTTTTTCACCATGTTTGGCCAAGGTGCAGGGGGCAAGCAGAATGCAGGCGAGGAAGATGTGTTTGCCGGAATAACCAATTTGAACAGTATTTCAAGTTGTTGGTATCCAGTCACCGTTTACTAGCAATGTTATTTAGTAAGATGTGCCGGTACATAGTTACAGTTATATATACACACAGTCTGGTCGCCACTCACCGTGTACTTCTGATGAACGTTACTGGCCGTCTCTCCTTGTCCTGAAACCCGGTCACGTCAACCAGTGATTATGCTCCAGGATCCCTCACAGTAACCACACTTGAGTTTACCTGCATGGTCCCCATCATTAATACCGCACCCAGCGACCAAGACACTGTGCCTTGCTCCGCCTGGGGACAGTGGGTTATGAATAGTCTGCCTCCATCGGAAAGGTAACAAGTGAAGACAGACTCCAGTCAGTTGCAGGAAACCAGTGTAACACACCACCGAGACACTCTGCCTCACTCCGCTGCAGCTCCACCTGGGGACAGTGGGTTAAGATTAGTCTGCCTCCTTCAGAAAGGTAGCAAGCAAAGACAGAATCCAGTCAGTTGCTAGCAACCAGTGTAACACAGCTTACTTTTGTTTGAGCAGAGAGGTCAAGTGGCTTGGGTTTGAGCATATTTTTCAAAGAGAATACTCAGAACAATCTAGAAAGCAATGCTGACCCACTTGGATCTCGCCATCTGGGTGGATGTGGCTGTGTTCTAGTGACCATGGTCTCCACCCCTATTGGCTTTCAATACTGTCCCACTGATGACCTGTGGATGGCTGCCCCCACTGAGGGTTGTTGTTATGGATGCACTGGGTGCTCTGTGCTGGAATGCAATTAGGGTATACATTGATCCCTTTGAGTATGTTGTCAGTCAGTCAGTCAAACAAACATGTATTCAGTTTTGACCTACAAGTTCCAAAAATATTAACAACAGAAACTCCTCCTGGGGTCCTCCCTGTTTTCTTTTTGTCTTATTTGACAGGCACATTTGTCTGCGTCTGTTGGCCCAGTTGCATCTGACAGTTAGCAGGAGGCCTGGGTGTTTGCTGGCTGGCCCAGCCCCACAGTTCTGCCAGCAGTTCGGGACAACAGGCCAAGGTAATACTTTTTTCTTTCTACCTATGTAGAGAACCTGTTCCTACTCCCCAATGCCACATCTATCACTGCCTCTTCATCTCAACCCTGTATATGGTTGTTCTGAATTACCTTATAATTGAAGCTTACCTTCTCCTACTGCTGCCCTCTCCATTGACTTGTTGATTGCCACCTGCTGTATGATGTGCTTGTTCCTCCTTCTCTTGTTTTTTATGGTCCACCAGGCAAGTAAAATACCTCCTCTCCTTTTCTAGACCTTCCCAGGTGGTTCCTCATGTCAACATATCCTTTGCTGTTCCTTCTGTCTGTCATCACCTTTTCCATATGTAAAAATACCTTTCTTCCTCATGATGCTGTACCACCTCTTCCTTCAGAGGTCTCACCACCAAACCTGATGTTGTGCTACTTCATCTTTCCAATGTTTCACCCCTCTCCCTACTATGTCGTCACCTCCTCTTTGTTTTGATGTCTCACCACCTCTCCCTCCTAATGTCTCAATTGCTTGTGTTCCTTATGTTTCAGCACCTCTCCCTACTCATATCTCACCACATCACTGTGTATGTTCTAAGCTTCTCCTTTCCCTTATGTCTCCAACCTCCTATACCCTGTGTTAGGAAAGATTTCTTCTTACAGCACCTTTCTCTCCGCTTTTATAGACCCCCCCAAATTTTTAACATGAACTGTTTTTTTATTTGCAGCGTAGTGAAGCCTTCAGCTTTACTCCATAGACTTTTACTCATCTGTCATGGTGAAACAGACATGTCCTTCAGGCTGTTAGTAATGGTAAACATTGTTTCCCTTAGTCTTGTTTCTTTGTTGTCACTTTTGACAACTTTTTATCACTTTCGGTCGCGTTTTATCATTGTACAATGCATCTTACAATGCAGTACAATGGGGTAGACTTTTTGTTTTACCGTAGACTTACACTCAGAGGTTTTGTGGTAAATTTAAGAGTGCCTAAAGGACAAGCTGGTGGCAGCAGTTTCTCTTTTTGCTATTATTTTGGTGTATTTTACTTTAGCCTTAGCTCATTTTCAATGTTTGGCTACCTACTGTGACTAATGTCCGAACATGGCCATACCACAAGTTTTTCCGTTTGTCCCTTGGCCATTTTGTCACTAACCATTCTTCCTGACATGAGAGGAATGGAAATTCCTTATACGGACTTCCAGTGCCTGGGAAAGCTGAAGCCTTTCCATGGGCTACCAAGGGGAAATGAATGCCTGGCCCAATCCACAAACTGGTTTCATTGTGTCTGAATGGTATGCATAAGCTGTGTCAAGAGAGGTCCTGATTAGGCCACTGCTGGGGCCAGTGTGTGTGGGCCAGATCTTTGATTGACTAGTGGGAGTTTCAGCTCTTACCTGCTTTTTCAATAAGAAAAGGAGCCCTGCACTCATTCTTCTGAGATTGTGGAAGAAACCTGAAGGAGGGAAGTACCCTGTCCAACTGCAAGATGTGTAAGGAGACCGTGGACCCATTGGCAGAAGGCCTGGCAACCAGCTTCTGTTGCTGTTTTGGAAGAGCCCTGTCTTGTATGTGATCTTCAGAAGTTCTGTGAAGGAGCTCCGACCCTTGAAGTGGAGGGAACATCCATTCTCGACATCAGCATAGAGTCCTGTGAAAAAGAGCCCTCAGACCTGCCCCCTGATCACCCAGTGGCTGCCCAGCTCAGCGTTTGGGCTACCACGTTGCAGATGTCGCTGTTCTGTGTTGAGGCCTGGTACTTTGGGGATTGACAGATCTGCCAAATTTCATGGACACGAGATAGGAGGTAAAGTCTGACTGCAACACCTATATCCTCCTGCGTCACTGTGCATCAGTGGCCATCATCCAAAGCAGATTTCCTGCATTCTCCATCCTGAAGACCTTGCACCAGCATTCGCCGCCGACCAGAGAAGTGCTCAAACCTGCAAACCCTGGGTATCTGGGAGCTGAAAGGGACTGACTGGCTATTTGATTTCAACTCAACCTGAAGGCAGGAAAGGCAACCTTGGACCCTCTTCAGAAGACCTCCCAAGCCCTAAGAAGAATGGTAGTATAGGGGGTGGGTTGTAACATTACTCACCTGAACCCCTATCTCCCTTTTAAAAGTTTGGTAACTTTTAGAAACTTTTGTACCAGTTTGGCTTTGCCATTACTTGTTCGCACAAGCATTCCAAAAGTGAGGGACACTTTTATTAGCTAGGATAACTTGTTCTCTACCGCTTGGAACTCTTCATTGAACCCCACAAGCCCTCCACTAACTTTCTCACAAATCTCACAAATCTGTGTGGCACTTTGGTGAACTTAGGGATGGACACTTTTAAAGTCAGTGTTGTATCTCTGTGGACCTGTAGTGCTGCATACTAATACTTAACTTCCATTGCATGGGTTTGTTTTGTATTTCGCCCTACTCCAGTGATTGTATATATGTATCTTTTATCTAGTCTTGTGTGATATTATTACATGCTAGTAGTCATTTCTCATAGTGTCATATAGCCATAAATAAATACAGATTTTTAAAACTGTTTGTCTAAGTGTGTTTTTTGACTTTTCACTGTGTCTACTCACTGAGGACCCCTTACCAGGCTCACCCCTCCTGCGACTTAGCCTTGACCACTCACCCTGCTGCCGTAAGCTGGTTTGGCTACAGCTCCCAGAGGTGTCCCTGTCACTAAACTAGCTTTGCCTTCTATACATCTGTCCATCAGGCCAGAGTATAGAAAATCAGTCCTAAGACTCTCTTTGCAATGTATCTGCCCTTTCCTCTAACTACTCAGCAGTCTTTGCTCCATTCATCTTCACAAACCTCTTCATCCATACCTTTGCTCTCTCCAGACTTACTCGCCCTCCTGTCAAAGCACATCTCTTAAATATGGGCTGTCTCTAAGATGTGGGGGTTGTGGGAAATATAGATACTACATTTAAATACAAAAAGGTGCCCCTCTCTAGAAATAACTTGCCATGATAACTTGTTCTGTGTTTTTCTTCCCACTTTCAGAGTCTGCAGCCATCACTTTTTGCTCACTGTACGTTTCACAAAGGAGGAATATCCATTTGCATATCAGTCTTTGTCCCACAGCAAGATGTGGACCCCTTGCTCACTGTGCTCAGAGAGGCACAGCTCCACCTCAAAAACTGATGAGGCCCGAGTAGGCCAAAACACGTGTCTGGGGTTGCTTTTGACACTCTTGTTCAAAGTAGGTTGGTGAGGCATTTTGGTGCTGGACTGCCCTTGTGGGCATGACAAAGACTGATTCCGAGCAATGCCGGAGTTTCCTTCGCCTAATCTCTTGTCTCTGCTTTATCTCTAGCCCTATCACAGCCACCTTTTCCACGCTTTTATGAGAACACTCCATGGCCCCTTTTTGAACAGCTCTTCAGTCCCGATCTTCCTCCTGACACTCATCACCCTCCTCTGTGTGGTTCTGTCTTTCCACCTTCTGTTGTCTTTCCTACTTCTCTCCTCTGCTATTCCTTTACACACTCTGTCCTTTATCATTTGATGTCCCTCCACCCCAGGCCTTCCTTTTCCTTTGATGTGTTTCCTCATTTTCTGCTCTCATTTTGTATTCTCATCCTCCTCCTCCACTTCTCCCTCTCTCTTGTGTCCCTCTAGACTCTCCCTCCTCTTTCTCTCTTCTGACTTCTATCCATTCCCAGAAACAGTCTCCTAACACCCAGCCTAACATCTCTTGTGGGCTCCCTTTTATCTGCCTCCCTGGACTGTGACTGGGAAGTTCATTGCTGAACCTGTGACAGCTGTCTTGCAATTGGGAGGCAGCCCTCTGAATGCTGGGGCCCTAATCAAACTTAAATATCCTAGTGTAAAATCCTTGTGCTACAGATTGGGTCAAGGCTCATTGCACCAAAGGAGCCCAAGGGCAGTCTGCCATCTTGGAGACATGTGGGCCATATGAGTAAGTTGCTGATGTGCTTCTGTATATGTGTGATTCCTGGATTAGCAATTTGATCAGCAATCTCCTCTGTCCCCACGTGGCAATACATCACTGCATGTCCTATGAACCCTACTCACACAAGAGTTACCAGTTGGTATTTACAATCTGTTTGGCCAGTGTGAGACTTTTGGAGTCCGGTGACCAGTGAGTTGCAATTTCTGCTTACTAACTTTATCTCTCTCTCTTCTAAGTGAATGCCACAACTTGACATCATGGAGAGGGTTTCTGGCATGCCTGTATGTTACATCACATGTGGTTATGGATGAGGTAGAATGACTCAGAGATCCCCCAAATACCACTTCTGGGCAAGTCCAATGGTCTCTGTGGCAACCCCAGTCCACCAAATCTAAAGGAAATCATCCTCTATCCTACACAAAGGATTTGGATGCATAGCTCCAACAGTTCAGGATGCTTACCCTTGTTTCTTCTAGCTGAGCATTGGTTTTCTGGCTAAGGAAATAGACATTGGTCTGTTGACATCCCTATTCAAATGTTATGATAAAGGTATACATTTTTAGGACCAAACATCATCCCATCCAGTAAGGATGTATCACTTTATTCCTAGACAACCAGGCCAAATGAGCATGGTCAGTAAACAAATGAAACTGGCAGGCCTTAAAATAGCATTTTCACGAACCTGATTGTGTAGCAAAGTTTTTTTCCCCTACTTGGGAATACCATTGTACTTAACAGTAGGATGGGTTGCTCACTACAACCTCAGTATTGTGAGAGTATTGCCCCCTCCTTTACCTCATGAGGACTCTGCTTGGGGAAGCCATGCATAATGAGGAGAGGTAGATGCATAGATAGCACTTCAACTACTCAATGGCTCCTGATCCCAGAGTGTGAATATCAGTTAGTTAGACTGTGATGCTTTCAGTTGGCTAATCCGGTGTCCAGTGGTTATCAGTGGATTCAAACACTGATTGTATCTGACTACTCTTAAAAAGACATGAAATTCCTTTGTGGTGTTTGGTAGGCAGAGGTATCGTTTGCACTACTTCTACTTTCCCTTCTTGGAGCGGAACAAAGCATGTGTTCACTTGGTAACCTAGCTATCTGAAGACAGGTCAGCCGCATGGCACTTTACAAGGTTGGCCCTAAAGTCATATTCCTGACATTGCCATCCAAGTTGCCTGCTGTATAAGCCTGTTCGGGTTGTAACACATATTCTACAGAATGTAACTGCCATTGTCATTTGAAATTTCAGCTGATGCATGATGCACCCTTTGGCCCAATATAAGATCTATTTTCCCCGCAGGTTACCTTTGTGTGGCTCATTTATTCTTTCTATCACATATAGGGCTAAACAGAAAATAACACCACCTTTCCATTCCCACCACAATAAGGCACTAGACAGAAACTGCGTGCCCATGCACAAGGTTTTTTACAAGCTGAGTGCATTGGGATGTGCGTAAATGTGTTAACGCCCATCTATACTTCTTCGGGCTTCAATTGTACAGTGTTAGAAGTGAAGTGGTTAGGACAACAGCTGACAATGAAGAGAAGTCATGGGAGCTTCTGTGTGTCCTTTGACTAACGCAACAGAAACAAAAATAATGTAGGCAAAATGGGCACAGACCTCACCCATTCTTCTCTCCCCTGCTAATCCCACAGTTGCAGCAATTGGTATCCTGGGCCCTTATGCATCCTCGGGGCCCTGACCCCCCTGCACCCAACCGGCCCAGCACCTGTCTTTCTGCACTTGCATTACACCCTCTGCCCTTGTGGCTCGCACTTACATCCCTCCTGGCTCCTGGCGGTGTACCACTCAACGTTTCTAGCACTTCATCTGTGGCTCACGCATGAGCTCAGACTACACAGCACTGAAGCCTTCTGTCTTGCTGCACTTGCATGTTCTGAATAATTCCAAGGCATAGGAGTGTCCTGTTTCTCTCCCCCACCCACTGCTCTTATATATTGTGTTTATTGTGTTTCATGTATATATTGTGTTTCATGTGTTTCATGTACTTCCCTCTCCTGCTCCCTCCCTGCACTGTGGGCGCTTTGAAACAGTATTTCTTATTGCATAAGCCCCTAACAAGCAAACAAAATAAATGAAAGGGCAACTATTCCATGAAGCACTGCTACAGATCAAAGAGGGCTGGTTTGAAACTGCTTACAATGCAATGACCTTTTCATTTCCTTTGCCACTAACGGTAAAAAATTTCAATTACTGCAGATTTCAAAACAGCACACTGCTTAATTTTAAAAAAAAATGTAAACTGTTTTGGCACACATCTTTAATTTTTTTTTTAGAATTATCAGCATAACAGGCCAGTACCTGTGCTCAAGTCGCTCAAGTCACACTGGTCTTTGGGCGGCTCACCTCCTGTAATTACTCCTGGGAGTGTGACACTCCAGGAAGCACCAACAATATACAATAGCACTGGTCTAAACGTTGGGTTGTGTTTCTGTAGGCTCACTGAAACTTCCCAACTACATACTTAGTGCATTATTGTGTGATCGATTCAATTGGCGTCCTCCAATTCTATTGTGAGAACTGAGAAGAGCCCTGCATATTCTCTTTACTGACTTTTTCTCATTGCATTTTGAGTTGAAATTGGTTGATTTGAAACCAAAGAGCCAGCCACCATTAAATGTCCATCACCCCATATTAGAAGGCAATACATGCGCTTCAGGTTAAACCTATGGCACATTCGAGAAGTATTACATAGGAGGAGACAAATTCCTCAAAATCAAACGTTTTTTCGTCATTGCCCAGGCGAGCAACAGAGTGCAACTTTACAGCATCTGATTGTGGCATGTACTTGTTTGAGCTCACTCCGCAAAAAATTCTTTCATCATGTCTTTGACCTGAGCACTGTAGCAGACCATGAGGAAATATGGCGTTTAATCTTTTCAAGTCCGAGATTGGCAGTAAAGGTCACCATAGTTAATTTTCCAGAAGCAACAGTAACAGAATTTGAGCTTGATGAAAAAGAAGCTTAAGTTGAAAATAATTGCAGAATAATCAATTGTATTCGTAGACAGAAATTTAAACGTGTGTTCCTATGGAATATATCCAGATTGTAACCATATTCATTTCAAGCATTCTCTGTATTTGTTTAGTCACTTAACGCATGATTTTATTTGTGAAAGCTTTGTCAAATAGGTATCATTTTATTTTGTATAATTAACTGTTTAAATGTCTACTGTTTTGTAACTCATATTTCAACTTAGTTTGAATTGAATTAATTTGTTGTTGTTTTTTTTCTTGTATGATATTTGAAAAGTTGTGTTTTTCAACCAAGCAAATACATTTAAAAAAAAAAACAGCCAGCCAGTCACTGTCAATAAACAGTTCTCAACTTGCTCTGCTTCTCTTCTGGGAGGATAGTATAGGGTACGATTCATGGGTTATTGGCCGGTTGAAAGTGAATTTGCACTGCTGAAAAGTGATTTTGCACTGCTGACAAAAACCCTGATTTATGGAACTGTGAAAATTGTATTTCTGCCATGCAAAGTTTGGGCAAAGTCATTTTGTACTGCAAAAATGACTATGTGCTGTCTTTGCCCGGACTCCATGAATCAGGGTTTGTGTCTGCAGTGCAAAGTCACTTTTTAGCAGTGCAAATTCACTTTCAACCGGGCAACTATTCCATGTATCAGGCCCTGTATGTCTGAATACTGTACACTAACGTGCGTTGTGTTTAGTAAAGGCTTTACATGTTGTATGCTGATGTCTCCAGCATGTTCATTAACACACTTAAATGCATTTCCAAAGAATAGGAAGGAAGGCCATATTGGTTTACACTACAGTATGTCGATATAACGTCCTTCCTATTTTTCTTTCATAAACAGGTCAGTGGATAAAACAACATGCTACAGTCATCTGTTTGCAACCCATGTTGCAACTCACTGAACTGAATCCTAGCAAGAGCAAGGACTCAGACTACCATCCTTCTGAAATCAATGAAATGAGTGCATCTGTGTCCGCTAAACATGTACAATTACTGTATTATTATTAGTCCATTTAATGTTTCAGTTTCTGATGGGAGATGTAGTTCAAAATATACAGTGACATGCAGGAAGCATCCTGACACTCTGTTTAATAATGTTAATTGACTGGACCTTGTTTTATTCCTTGCTAGCACAGGTCTACCAACACTACAGTGTATCCCATTGACAATATGAAAACAATGAGTAATGCTGGTAAACAAACCTACAGATTAAATCAAATAAAGGCATACAGTGTATGCTGAAATTAGGCTGCATTTATTTTGAGGAGTTCCATCTGGGGAACATGCGTGGTGTGTCTGGGAGAGTTGTGTGTTGGCCCAAGGATACTTAGCTGACTGAAAGGAGTTTTGGGGAATAGGCGAGGGGGACATGAGTAACGGTCCAATGGCTCCCAGGGATGTTGGTGGTGCTTCTCTTAAATGTGTTCAATCTGTCATGATGTGTGCAATTTCCGTGAAGCTTGTATGCAAGGGAAGTACGTTGGTCCACATAGTAAGTGGCAAGGATGTCCGTTTATCTGAGCCATCAACGTCGACGATTTCACCCCATTGTTGATATTATTCAAATATCACGAGGTGTTTGAACACGCTTTGACAAAAAATACTAAAACACCCCTCTACATCTATGCTGTCACACCTTACAAATCATCATTGGCACCTTGTAAAGGATGTTCAACTTCAAAGGATGGACATTACTGCATTTTACTACTTTCTTCGATTTAATTAACAACTATTTGGAGGAAATGGTGGTAGGTGTTATATACAAAAATCATTTCGACTAGATTTTGCATGACAAAACAGCATTAAAATAGCATACATATGAAATATCTACACTTAAATACCAAGCTATCAAGTTCGTCCAAAATGATTTCTGACAGACAGTGAATTCTGAAAAGTGGTCAAAAATCTAATGAGTAAACATAACTAGCATACATCAAATTCCTTTATGCACTATTGAAAGTTGTGCATACAACTGTGCTCAGCATGTGCTGATCCCCATGTCACTGTGGGAACCTCTTTGGGGCATCTGGAAAGGCTATAAAAGACATGGGAAACCCACAAAATAAAGTACAAAAAGGAGCTTAAATAGTACAAATGTTCTAGTACACGTGTGAAACTAAAACAAAGAATGGTGTAAGTGTTACGTATTGACAATTACCTATCCCTCTACAATTCGATTAAATGCCTCTAATATTTAAATTATTTGACTCCCTGGAACCCTTATTCCAGCGAGTCAGACATGGGAGACAACAATGGGGGTAAATATAATAGTAAATTAACATAGTGGAAGGCAAACAAACGAGGACAACTAACCTCCAGAACTCCTGTACGTAATAATGCAACAAAATTGCTCAGAGGTGTGCAAAATGTATGTGTGCCTACAAATTAAATGCAAAGGCATCAATTTGGGAATTATTGGGACAATTAAAACTGTGCAGTGTGCCAAAACTGAAAAATACTCTTACAGCTTGTATCAAGTGGAGTAATAAATGAGGATGAAGTAACTGAATTTAACTTCTAAGAAGTGGAAGTGAGCACAAAGTCATTTGAAGAATGGTAATAATGATCCAGAGAAAACATGGAAAACCCACTTCAGGGATTTACGAGTTCTCATAGAGGATATGCAAATGTTTTCTAAAAGGTGTAACTCCAAGCTTTTACTAATCCATGTACATCCACTCACCTGTTTCATTGAATAGCACACTCATTTGTATATATGAGGATGCTGTCGGTAGGAGCACTGTTATGGGAAACTGGTCAGCAAATGAGTCCTACTTTGATGTCAACTGTGTCAATGACGAGGTTCGGGATAGAGCTACAGTGGAGACATGTTGTAAAAGTGTTCTAGCTGTGTGAGCTACCATAACAATGCAACAATGTATTACAGCAAAACAGGAAACTGTACCTCCAGAATGCACTAATCTTATCCCCGTGCATAATTTTAATGCCATGTAAGAGGAAACTATTACACAAGTGTGGCCCATCAAACACACCAGTATGAAACAGTACTAGCCAAAGCACTTATAACGCCAAAGTATCCTGCGTGAACGCAATAAGGCTTATCTTCTATATCCCAGTAAAAAACCCAGAACGGACCGCACACGTTTGCACTTACGTGCAAACAGGTTCCCTCCTAGACATTTTCATCATTTCGACAGTGGAGTGCAAAAGGGTGGTGTAAAGTGGTGGAAGCATGTATCCCTTGCACTCCCAAGTGCTGCCATTTACCCATCGTTGACAGAGTTTACAATGGATTTATATGGAGCCGATATCTTTTATCTGGTTGTGAACACAGAAATAAAATATCGAGGCTAAGTACCCCAAAAGGAAATACACTGAACACGGGTTACAAAGGAACATACAGAGGACTTTATTTTATACTGAATCCAGTTACAAAAACAGAGCAAAATCAGATAGCTATCGGCCCTCAGTACAACACAACGAACTCCAGCGTGGTTCAGTGTGTTCAGTGAGAGACCCTGTACATTAGAATGCATTCGCTTTTTATACATTTGGTGGGCGCGATGTCCAGCCCCACTTCGGGTTAATATTCCTTTTAATACAACACCGATATAGGGTTTGTGCCAAGTCTCAAATAACCGCATATAACTGGTTTGCCTTTAATACATGTATCAACAAGCGTATGCATTAACTGTATATTCTAAAGGTTTCTATACAGGCCTTCTTAAACCTTAATACAATGTAGTTAACCAGATGTTCTTCGTTCAGTAGTTGAACGCATTGTCTCAACATATACTCGTGGATTAGTTTCATTGTACGAGTAAACCATCATACACATTGGTCAATGAAGGACAAGGTCTCAGTTCACAACCTAAACAAGTGGCCTGCAGGCAAATTACACATTAGCTATGTACAGAGGTCAAGACGGCCATGTTGTATTCTGCAATGACATTGTCCACCATTTTAGCTCACAGGGTGACTTTTACACAACAAGTCCTAAGATGGCGGTTTGACCTATAATGGCGGCTTACATGGATTTAAGGTCAGGACCTTGCAACACAGATTTCTTTCGCAAGAGACTTTCGAGCAGCGTGGTGTAGGCCAATATTAATATATTTATTACAATAGGAGGCACAATATACTTTCTATTTCGACAAACCCTCATTTTGGCCTATGCAAAGTGCTAAAAACTACTTTGGATCTCCTTGAAAATAACTCCATGCATCATTGTCCATGCACCCTGAATCACTATCGGAAATATCTATTGCCATTAGGTCTTTTGCTAAAATAATCTTCAATACATATTCTTTGGAAGTCTTATCTGGGGCATACACTTTATGTCCTATCAAACCTCGCTTGTGCGCAACATCCCCCTAGCATCGAACACATACCAGGCAGACACTGAATACAGAAACAAGGAAACAACAGGATTCCCAAAATAATTAATAAGACCGAAAGTACCTTCCAACCCCAAGATCGCAAGAAGTCCCAGAACCAAGCGCTCAGATCCCAGTTTCCCTCGGGAACATGCACTTCGGAACTAAGGACGTGCAGATTCTGTATTGCTTTGAAGATAGTTGGGGAGGAATCTGGTGTGAAAACACAGCAAGCGGACCCCACAATTTGCATACTCCACCACGCTCAGCTAGAATTACATCTAATGCCATTCGATTTTGAAGTGCTACTAATCTTATCGCCTTTTGTTCTAACGTCATATTATAGAGTATGTCCGAGGTCCGCTTGATGGTTCTCTCCAGTACTCTCGCTAGTTTTCTGATATCTTCTGAATTCGCTGTCTGCCCCCAAATTGGGACAATTGATCTAGCTGTATCTCCCAAAACTTGTGCTGGGGTGCCGCCATTCCCATCCCGCCGTGGACGGGCTTTCGAAACTTCTTTTGTACTAGCTATAAACACCCCAGCTAACAGGATCCCTAAATAACAGGTTCCCTGCCAATCCATGGGCAACCATGGGAATGCTACATTACCGCAGACAAAGTAGACAGGTTCACCTACATACAACGGTCTGTTCTCCCCAGTCAAATTTGCAACGTTGGCACAACCTAGAAAATTTCCTATTGACTGAGTTCCATTCCTCTGTATGCAAAAAGAAACTGAATCGGGGCTATGGTTAACAGTGTAAGAAGGAGGCATGGCATTCTTATTGCCTATCAGAGCCATTTTAAAGGAAATCAAAGATTGGAAAGGACGAGACAGTTTATCAGCAGGCCTAATAGAAGCAACATTCGGTTTACTCCTATTTGCAAAAAGCGAGCATCCCAGGGGAGTCAAAACACGTTTCTCAAAACTATTCAAATTGGTGCCATCAAAGTTCCCTGAGATGCTATCATTCCATCGGCCAAAGAACAGTGCTCTAAGAGAAGCATAGCAAGCAGTTGTAAACGGTAAAGGATGAATATACCAACCTAGCCCCTTATCTCCGTGTTGCGGTAAATGTGAGCTGACCCAGCAGTTGGATTTATTAAAAATGGCATGTGTAGTATTCATGATAAGTAGTAGAGTGTTATTGTGGTACCTTTATCTGTGCTGGGAATCCTGAGGAGATAAAGTATGCAAATGTACAAAGGGAGTAGGAACAATGGGTGCACTTTCAGTAGCCAACAAAAGTTCTAAAGAGTGAGTTTCCTCGAGGTACCACAATCCTAAGGCAGCGACTATTAAAAAACCAAACATCATTATAAGAACAGAGCAATACGTTTTCGGGGCCCAGGCATTTTGTCCGTTGTCCCGGTTGGTCACCCCCTTATTTACAAGTCCCATACGAGCGGTAGCGGTGGCGGGCATCGTAGTCTTCAAACAAACACTCCAAAGTTTGTTGCTGGCGACCTCCCGGTCGAGCGACTTCTTAGTCCTTCCACCACTACAGCCAACAGAATCCCCTTTCTCAAATTTGGGCAAAAAGCAAGCCCTCGATGACTCTTTTCCTTCTCTGAATGCACAGCAAAACCGTGCCGTAAGTCTATCTTCGTGGTCGTAGGTTATATCGTACTTTTCCTGGTACTGATTGATCCGGAAACAATATGTCGTCACTTCCTGCTGGACGCAACGTGTGGGAGGCAAGTGAAGGGGCTGAATTGCAAACAGCCGTTTCCGTGTGCAAAATTTGTGGAGAGTGTGGAGACAAAATGGCAGCTTCCCCAAGCCTCCCGGGCACAGAGATATTCTCTGACACACTCTCAGTGCTGCTTACTGCTTTGGGATCATTGGTTGCATTATCAGTGAGGGGTTCTGTTTCTTCTGTAGCGTGTGGCACAGGGTGAGGAGGTTTCTTGATGTGCGACGTGTGGATCCAGTTCTTTCGTCCAGCGACCTGCACAGCTATCTTGGTGATCAACAGGACTTGGAATGGCCCATGCCAGCGAGGCGCGAGGCAGGAGGTGCGCTCAAATGATTTGACGAGCACCCAACTCCCAAGCCTTGTGTCGTATCGCACAGGTAAAGCTTCTCGTACCTGGTGATAAATCAAATACAGGTTTTTAGTCAATTGGATACAATAATCTGAAAGTAGTAAATTTTCAACATTCTTTAAAGTTTGACATTTTGGAAGGTCCCAGATATTGGCAGGTCTCCCCATTACCACCTCAAATGGAGAGAGCCCATCTTAGTTTGAGGGGTTGTACGCATGGCTAGTAACACGATCGGTTAGGTGTCCAGCCATTTTAGTTTGGTGCCGGCACACGTCTTAGCGAGCTTGTTCTTGATGATTCCATTGTGTCTTTATACTAGTCCGGCGCTCTGAGCATGTCTGGCCGAATGGAACCATTTGTCAATTCGTAATGCTGTACATATCTGTAGAATTACAGCGACGACAAAATGTGCACCATTGTCCGACCAGATAACTCTCGGCAAACCGAACCGGGGGAAGTATTCTTTTAACATGGTTTTCGCAGTGGTCATGGCTGTAGCATCTTTAACAGGGAAAGCCTCAACCCATTTACTGAAGGTACAAATGACCCCGAGGACATACTTTAGATTTTTGCATCGTTCCATTTCAATGAAATCAAAGTGAATAACTTCGAAGGGGACAGAAGGTGGCCCAAAACTTCCCCTTGGAGTTGATGTCCCCTTTCCCACATTGTGTTGTAGGCAAATCATGCAGTTCTGGACATAGCGCTGGACAATTTTCGAAATCTTGTCATTTGCCCAAACTTTTTCTAACATTTTCGTAAACCTGCTGGGCACAAACATGTGTAGGGCCATGTGCCATGACAACCATCATCATGACATAGGCGTCAGGTAACAGCAATTTCCCTTCAACCATGTCCACCCAACACCCATCATCATCAAGTTTCCCCAAGCCTTCAGCCCACCTCTTAGACTCTTCCATTGTGGCATTAGCTTGGATATCCCGTTCAGACCCAACACCCTCATCCATTACATAGGCATCTACAGTCTCCCTTGAAACATTCATCTCCGTGAAGAGATCTGTGGCAGTTTGTCTAGCTATCTGATCAGCAAAAGCATTCACTTTTCCAATATCATCTACAATCTTTCGATGTGCTGCACATTTCATAACTGCTAACTGAGTAGGGAGCGCACGCGCTGAGAGTAGTTGTACTATTAGGGAGCCATGTTGAATTTTGGTGCCATGCGAAGTTAGGAACCCTTTCTCTGACCAAAGTCTCCCAAAGTTGTGAACCACCCCAAAGGTATATTGACTATCCGTATATATATTTACTGCAAGCCCTTCGGAAAGTTCACAAGCTCGGGTCAATGCTATAATCTCTGCGGCCTGCGCAGAATTATGCGTGATTCTCTTAGTTTCCACAACCGTGGTCAATGTAGTGATTGCATAAGCAGCTGTGGATGTACCATCCGGAAGTTTAAAGCAGGAGCCGTCACAAAACAGCTCTCCTTGCGGATTATCCAAAGGAGTATCTTTCAAATCAATTCTACCCTTTGTTTCTTGTTCGGTCATATACAAACAATCATGTGGTACTTCATTGCCGCAAGTAGTATCTTGCGGAAAAGGTAGGAGTTCAGCCGGATTAAGGACACAACACCTCTTAATTTGAATGTGAGGAGCAAACAAGACCAATTCATATCTTGTCAACCGTGCAGAAGTGAGGTGTTGCGTTTGAGTTCAGTTCAATAGAACATCTACAGAGTGAGGCACCATCGGGGTTAGATCATGGCCTAGGACCATTCCCTCACTCTGTTTTACATACGCGGCAGCAGCAGCGACAGCGCGCAAACATCTTGGCAAAGCACATGCTACAGGATCAAGGGGGAAGAATAGTAACTGCACGGCCTATTCTTCCCTCCATGTTCATGCGTTAATACAGCCAAAGCACACCCATCACAATCATGCACAAACAACACAAAGGCCTTTTCATAGTTTGGTGTGCCCAAAACTGGTGCAGAGTATAATGCAGTCTTAAGCAGTCAAACGACTGCTGGTGTACCGCGTTCCATGGCAATGGCGAAGAAACGCCCTTCTTCGTCAAAGCCAACATCAGTTTAATTACTAGTGAAAAATTCGGGATCCACAACCTACTGTAAGAAGCCATACCTATCAAGGCCCTAACTTCCTTCTGTGTATTTGGGACAGACATGCCAGAAATGAGTTGTATTCTTTCAGGTGTCAATCTTCTTCCCTCCTTTGATAGGAGATAGCCTAAATAGGCGACCTCCTGACAACAATATTGAAATTTTTTAAGCAAAGCTTTGTGAGCATGCTTAGCTAGATGAATAAGTAATAACACAGTGCCCTCCTTACAGACATTCTCAGAGTCAGCAGCTAGAAGCAAATCGTCAAGGTATTGAAGCAAAGTACAGGTAGAGGGCAATTCAAGGGTATCAAGTTGTTCTTTCAAAGCCCTACTATAAATACTAGGACTCTCTGTGTACCCTTGAGGTGCACTAGTAAATGTAAATGAGCGTCCCCCTAAGGTGAACGCGAACAAATATCTACTATCCTTGTGTATAGGAATACTAAAGAACGCATTCTTTAAGTCCACAACACTAAAGTAAGTAGATGTAGCTGGAATCATGGTTAGGATTGTCGTTACATCAGGCACAATTGGAAATTGTGGTGCCACAACTTTATTAATCACACGTAAATCAATTATAAAACGGAATGGAATTACATTATCGCCTTTCTTGTACATGGGTAAAATCGGGCTATTACACAAACTTCCTGAAATTTCTTCAATCATCCCGCGATGCACAAAATCGGAAACAATACATTTCAAAGCTTGCTCTCCCTCCACCGAAATCTTATACTGGGGAATGCGTGGCAGCTCAATTCCATGTGTCAAAACTATTTTGACAGGCTCAATCTGTAAAACACCGACATCATTGTCGTCGACAACCCACAAGCTCTATGGTACATTAATGAATTCTGGAGGCAAAGGTCTAGTCAGAATTGCGAGGCAGAACATTGCTGTGGTGAAATCGTCAAGCGCACTCCATCAGAAGAACAATAAATCATTGCATCCAATTCTTTTAACAAATTCAACCCCTGCAAGTTCTCTCCGCAATCCGAAGTCAACAGAAATGGACACTGGTCAGAAAAGGGACCCAAAGAAATAGTTACCAGCATAGAAACCGGACAAACAACTGGTGTACCAGAAAACCCTACAGAAACATTGGTTTGCCCTGACAGTGGAATGTTTGGAACCCGCAAATAATCAATGGAACACTTCTGTGCTCCAGTGTCTATCAAAAACTGATGTTTCCTATTTCCCACCACCATTTCAACGTAGGGACCTTTCTGATTGACGGGAATAGGTGTAGTTTCCAAACCCTGCTTCGTGCAATCCTAACGAAACAGAATATCATCAAAAGGAAGCTCTTCCGATAAATATGCAGTGGAAAGATGATCAAATATGTTCCTTGTGTCCACACTCGGAGTCTGATTGTCCTGCGAAAAAGGTTGCTGAGGGTCCTGTGTAAACTGACCTCTACCAGGGCCCCCTACGAACCTCTGGATCGCCTACCCATATTACCAAATGTATTATTCGACCTTTGTTGAAGGACGGGGCATTGTGCTCGCCAATGACCCTCTCGACGACAATAAGCGCACTGGTTAATGTTCACAGGACCCAAGGGCACATTCCCCTGTGGGACATACTGACCTCTAACCTGAGAACTACCTCCTCTGGGGCCCCTAACAATTTGCTGCAATAGCACTTTAGCTTTTAAATCGTCTTTCCGTTTTTCAATCCTATCTTTTTCATTATTGACACGGTTCTCATAGTACTGAGCCATTTGCAGTACTTCTGATTGTGATTTCGCCTGCCAAGTGATCTCAGAAGACATAATTTGTGACTGGATGTCAGACAGCAATCCACGTACAAATTTGTCCACAAATAATCTTTTCCTAGACTCTGTGCCTAAGTCTTGTCCACTGAAATCTGAGAATACCTGTTCGAACCGCTTAAAGAACTCGGTAGCACCTTCAGACTGTCCTTGGACACAGGCCGTAAGCTTGTCCCAAATAATTCTCTTTTCGGGAAATATCGTTTTTAATTTAGCAACGATTCTATCAGGCAGAGTTAATATCATCTGTTGTGGTCTTTCGCCAGCTGGCCTTTCCCCATTGAGTATAGTTATATTTGCCCATGTATCTCCCAACCCGGGTACATCGTCAATAGTTCTAACTTGTTTCCATAAATCTACGGGCAGGAGTACAGGAAACAACAAATCAATGTCACCTAAGGTGAACACTGAGGACTACAAAACGGATTCTATCTCTTTATAGAACCCTGTCGGATTTTTCCTAATATCAGCAATAGATTGCCTAATAGTATTCACTTCCTGTCTTGAGAACGGGACATGAACGAACTGCGATACATAATGAGCAGGAATGTTCACAGCAACTATATTATTTACAGCATCGGCCACAACCTCAACCTTCGGGACAAATGTCGGAGGAATCTCTCTCATAGGCAACTGAGAACTAGGTGACTCCGAACGCTTACTAAGCAACAGAGCCAAGTCGAGCGCTAAAGCAGTCAAAGAAGTGTCAAGTGAAAAAGCTCTCTTATAAATGCTCAATAACTCTGGGGGACAACTAATCTTCCTTTTTACACATTCATCCTGCAGGTATTCTACCATTACCTGTATCACTTTCCTCTGCATTTCTAACGTATATTGACTATATGTCTCATATACCTCAACTGAGTTATCGATATGTCTGAAATCCATCTAATCACGTCTTTCTTACAAATTCGCATTTCCTCCGATATCGGTTTACGACACGGAAGGAACTGTTTCTGTACATACATATTTTCCTCTTCATCATCCTCATTCTGTAACTTTTCTAACTCCTTTCTATACCCAAATAACCTCTCGACATGCTCATTTACCTTCTCCACAGTGTCTCTAGAAAGCGCTAGAGTGTTTAGATCCCTTAACCCCTGCGTAACATCCGCATTATTTAATCTTCCCCACATTATACATAACTGAATCCCTAAACCTTCAATAAAAACATGTTTCTCAGGAAAATTATCCATATTACAAAGTGTGGCAAAAACGCTAGCTTGATCATCCTTCTCCTTACAATGCTTAGCCCAGGCATTTAACTCATGTTTCTTCTCCGGCGGTACAGTATTGCGAGTGACAACTTTTGTTCCTGTACCTCGATCGATTACAAGCAGCTCAGGACCACTTAGAAGAGAGGGAGCAGGCAAATTCAATGGAGGTACTATAACTGGTGCGATAAAAAGAGGCGGAGGAGCAGGTGGAGACACAAAAACCGGAGGAATAGGATAGGAATAGGAATAGGAATAGGAACAGCAGGTTGAGCAGGAAGAGCAGGAATAACAGCAGGAAGAGGTACAGCAGTGGGAAGAGGAACATACTGAGGTGGCGCAGAGGCACTAGGCCTTTGTTCATTTAATATTTTCTCAATAAACTCATCAGAAATATGAAGATCTTTAGAAGGATAGATTTTCTGAATTCCAAGTGAGAAAGCCCTATCCATATTTTTAGTCGCCTCAGACTATTTGTGATGGTCATATAACAATGCTTTTTCAGCGTTCATTTTATGACGACGTGCATGTTTCTCTCTACCTTTAAGTTGTTGCAACGCTTCTTTTTTCCAATTCTGCAAAACATCAAATGCTGCTGGTCTAGCCTTTTTATTTAACAAGACTGACTCCAAATATTAAATGCGAGGGATCTCAAAACTACCATTGATTGGCCACTGAAGTTTGAAGGCATGTCTGGCTTGACTGTACCAAATATCATTAAATACTATACTTCCAATGCCATGCTTACAGTACATATTACATGCCGGCGACCCCTCCTGTGGTGCGGGACAGCTAAATTACAAAGATTGTCTATCACTGCGGAGTAATGCCCTAAAGCAGGTAGACAATTTCCCAGGCATATCTCAAATTCTTGGTGTTACATAGTCAATAATTGTGTCTGCAGATACAATACGCCAAAATTCAAATTGTCAGGGTTAAATTAAGAATCGGGTCACGACTCACCTGACCAAACCTAAGGAGGACCGATCGGTACTTCTAAGAATCTTACCTAACTAATCTTACCACGTGTATGGTGATTTCGTCAAATCTGCCCGCCTCGATAAGTGGACCCTCGTCAAGATGCCATCTCGGACCACACGGTTATCGTCCAAGGATCGGGTTGTGAAGCGCTGCTGATTATTATGTCACACGGTTCGATCCCGGTCCGATAGCGTGCATCAACCTTCAGCTATCCGGCATCAATCTTGAGAGTCCCTATTCAGGCTCCAACTGTGAAAACAGAAATAAAATATTGAGGCTAAGTACCCCAAAAGGAAATACACCGAACACGGGTTACAAAGGAACATACAAAGTACTTTATTTTATACTGAATCCAGTTACAAAAACAGAGAAAAATCAGATAGCTATCGGCCCTCAGTACAACACAACAAACTCCAGCGTGGTTCAGTGTGTTCAGTGAGAGACCCTGTACATTAAAATGCATTCGCTTTTTATACATTTGGTGGGCGCGATGTCCAGCCCCACTTCGGGTTAATATTCCTTTTAATTCATCACCGATATAGGGTTTGTGCCAAGTCTCAAATAACCGCATATAACTGGTTTGCCTTTAATACATGTATCTACAAGCGTATGCATTAACTGTATATTCTAAAGGTTTCTATGCAGGCCTTCTCAAACCTTAATACAATGTAGTTAACCAGATGTTCTTCGTTCAGTATTTGAACACATTGTCTCAACATATGCTTGTGGATTAGTTTCATTGCACGAGTAATCCTTCTACACATAGGTCAACAAAGGACAAGGTCTCAGTTCACGGCCTCAACAAGTGGTCTGCAGGCAAATTACACATTAGCTATGTACAGAGGTCAAGACGGCCATGTTGTATTCTGCAATGACATCGTCCACAATTTTAGCTCACAGGGTGACATTTACACAACAAATCCTAAAATGGCGGTTTGAACTAAAATGGCGGCTTACATGGATTTAAGGTCAGGACCTTGCAAAACAGATTTCTTTCGCAAGAGACTTTCGAGCAGCTTGGCGTAGGCCAATATTAATATATTTATTACAATAGGGGGCACAATATACTTTCTATTTCGACATGTTGTACAAACCAGGCGATTACATAGCAATCAACAGCATTTATCCAATATGACAATGTCATGTTGGAATAAATTATGGAATATTCCTTTGGCAGAGAGAAATTCGAAACCATAAATTAGAGTCTCTGGACACTCTTCGCTGTACAAATACACTAAACTAATGAGTAACATAAAATTCATGTGTAAAAAGCTTATTGATTACTTTTACACATGCATTTTACATTACTCATGAAGAATCTGGGAATAGGTAGCAATGTCAAAGAAAGGATTTTTGTTATGTCAAAAATGTGCCAATTCGAATATATGTGGTTTTGTTGAGATGGTATTGTAAAAGGGTGTTCACGGATGTAAAACACTATCTCAACGAAAACAGTAACCGTTCTGCAGCGAATGTATGAAATATATACGGTCAATTTAATGCTGGGTTGGACAGAGCACAGATAACAAATTCAGAGAAAATAATGTTTTACGAGGCTAAGTAATATGTTCGTTCACACCAACAATGTAGTTGTCGGAGTTGAAATGCAGCACTGTTGGATGGCAAATCACTTTTGTTCGACCCGAATAATGTATATGTATTCACCTTTCCTGTTCAATAAGATGAGTGTTCATAATATGAATAGTTATGCCAATGGACTTTTTTGGCGTGTGAAAGCAATGACACATGCCACTTTCAAGGAATTGTTTGAACACTTTTTTCGTAACCAATTTCTGGAAGGGAATGTCTGCAAATAGTACGGATGACCTGCTCTGGCAAGCACAAAACGTCATACAAAAGATCAGGCAAGGTGGCACCAGTCCTCTTCATCCAGGGAAAAGTCGGTAGGGGAGAGGATCCATGCTACCACTGGAGGAACCATGGCAGGTATTTGAATGGCTATTACTGTTGTCTTGATGTCCAGTAGACATGTTTGCAATGTTACAATGTTTTTGGGGAAGCTGCAAAGTGCAATAGTGTGATTGAGGTAGGAGTTGTGAGGCTGGAATCAGTGGGGTTATATGGAGGGCAACAGTCGCAATAGGAAGTAGGCTATTAATGAGAGAATGGTGGCACACTGGTTGTTGGTCAAGGATTGGAAGTGTGACAATCCAAAAATAGCGCACAGCTTCTTTCGAGTTTATGTGGATGATTGGCACAAAACATTGCACGCATGGACCATGGTAGTGGCTCTTCAGCCTAAGGCTTTTCCTTCATGAAATATCCCACTTGCTGTTTTTGCACCACCCTCCTTAGCAGGCAAGCATTGTTCATTATAATACAAAATGTACAATTCTGTGTGCATAGTTCAGAGTAATTGGCCTGCGTCCATGGTGAAGGTTGATTGGGAAGACCTGCATGTACCAGGCTTTTAAGCAGGCACTGAAGAGAACGTGTGTCTGCCTCATCCACCTGAACTACTTATTCCACCCCCAGAGCATCAGTGAGATCAGGTTCTGGCTCCTGCACTTTTCCCGAGCCTACTGGACATTTTAGTCAGGTGGGCCAGTCCCCTGAACTTTCCCTGCTGTAATGATTTCTTTCAATGGCAAAGATTCATGCAACTAGAAAGTTAACGAATCAATTATAATGGGAAGGAATGTATTGGGAAGCAGCGAGTACTATGCCCCAAACCATTTCAAACTCTTGCAATGGCAATACCAGTGGGAAAGGTGATACATCCGTCTATAATTGTAAAGTGCTCCACCTTACCCATGCCAGTAAATATAACCTTGCTAATTGGTATAGGCATTTTAATTTACTTGGTCTTTGGGGACATAATCTCTTCTGATCTATGGCAGATGCAAGCCTTTTACAAGGGTTTTACAAGCCTTTTGCAAGGGTTAACAAGGGTTAACAGCAATGGCAAATGCAAGCCTTTTGAATGTCCGTAGAATGGGCTGCTCTCTATTTACAGATAAGTGCATCAGATCTGCTTGGGACCTGGCAAGTACTTTGTTCAGAAATGAACTAACAGCAAAGGTGTGCTCTGAAAGGTTTCCCTTGGTTGTAAGTGCTGCACAGAACAATGTACTGACAGCATTAGTTCGATCTAGCGAATGATTTTATTTTTTTATTTTTTTTAAGTGCTTTGTTTTTTTTAAGTTTGACATGCAGCCATGCTATGGGAGAGGTTCACACTGAGGGCCTAATTCACAGAACGTTTTCCAATGGGATTTTGCCTTTTTTAATGGATTCTGTGTATTAGGCCCTGAGTGTTGTAATTACACTGTACTGTAGTGCTCTGTATTAAGCACCCAATTAGGCGTGAACAGGTGGGGAAGGAGCTAAGGACAACTTCACCCCAACAACACTTTTGAACAAGCTGGTGCTGTGAGGGGAACGCATTCATCAACAAATGGAGATTACTTCTGTAAACACTATGGGGGAGTCATCTAAATTATTCAGCAAGCTCAGCCGAGGATGAGTGTTGTGTGTAGTGCATACCAACATGCCCCATTTTTTTATTTTATTTATTTACTTCGTATATAATTGCTTTTGCAATTTTTACAAAACTGTTGATAGTCATCTTAACAGAGCCACATGGTAAGAGAAAACAAAACAATCGAACAATCAAAACAACATTCACATTGGGACATGTAGGCCTCTAATCGTCCAAATGCATCAAACTGTCAGAGCCATGGACCATAGATCAGGAAATTATTAACGTTATATTAACAATATTTAATGTTAAAACAACAGCAGAAAAATAATAATAAAAACTAACAATAAATGCTGAACACATTCCAGAACTCTTATCTGTGGTACTTATTTCACATACCCAAAAAAGTGTATAAAACTAAATCCAGTAAAAAGCAATGGATACCTCAAAATAAATAAATAAATAATACCTCTGGTGTTAAATGTACTGTTTATTGAATGCATTCAAATAACTATATTTGGAGGTACATGCCACTTTCGCAGCTTGGCCCCTAGTCTATCAAGGACATTCCAGGAAGGCGTGCAATCTCTCACAACCGCACTGTAGCAGAAACTGACCTGTGTCTGAATGCCTGCATGCTTGAAAGGACTCACCATGTCACACTCTCTGGGAGATGGTATTGCAGAGCCGTGTGGCAAACTGTATTCCTCAGTCAGTTCTGGCGCAGTGGGAGAGAAGTGAGGGGAAGGCCGCTTTCATCTGAACATTGTTTTTCAACAAGCTGGTGCTGTGGATGAGGGGGTTCATTGACAAATGGGGAGTGTTTGTATTCATTATGGAATGTCCTATATATGTCCATGCAGGCTCAGCTCAGTGTGTGTGAATTAGCAAAATGCTGAATGCATTTATGGTAATTTATTCCTCTAATGGTAAAAACAGAAATGCAGCTCTGATAGTCTGTATAAAATAAAACACACTCATAGCATTATTTACTTAAAAACAGCAGTGGATAAATAACAACAATACATAAACTATTAAAATAAATGCTGCACTTGTTTACTAGCATCGATTTCCAGAGCGTGTGTCTTAAATCAACAAAATAGGGTATGTAAAAAACATGCAATAAAAATCAGTTGATAAATCAAAACAATAAATAAAGCACACACAAATATCTCCGAAGTTGAATGTGTTGTTTACAGAACACATTCACAATAACAAATGTGATTGTTATTGGTTGGCCAATTTATCAGGCATTCACCCAGTAGATGAGGAACACACCAGCTTTGAACCAGGGTCAATCATTTGCCAGGTGTACACCAGTTCAGTGCGGACTCCCGCAGCCACTACAGCAAAAGCGAACATATGACACCTGAAATCCAATGAATTTGCAAGGAAAACCTAGGTCACACTTTTTTGACAGTGTAGGCATATGAATGTGAGGGTGTTTCAGTGCCCCCATTCATGACAAGGAACCACTTAGTGGTTAAATGATAGCTAGCATCTTGGAATACTGTGTTTGAGGTTCATAAATGTTACATTGGAGCCAAAATAATGTCAACATCTTTTGGACATGGGGTGATTCGGCCAAGGTAAAATGGTGAAAGGTACAAAATGTCACGCTTATGTACATTAGGCAAGAGTGTAGTATGGTGAAAGACTTTAGACCATCTGGCGTGATTTATTGTTCTCCTTATTTTTGGCTATAAAGGATTTTCCCAACAACCCGTTGTAATTTCAAGTGTTGAAAGGGTTGTAGGTGGAGATCCTGTTTCTCTCAATCCTCTTATAAATTTGTGTCAAAGTGGGAGGTTTAATTGCCTTTGTGAGGGTGAATAAAAAAAACTAGTGATTCCCAACTAGCAAAATCATGGACACCACCTGGGTTTGAGGATTGATCACCTCCTTTGGGCCTACGCTTTGTTGTTGCCACTAACGTAGGATAATATATGGTCTTCCACTACATTTGCCAGTTTATGTGATAGATTTCGGACAGTCTCCATCTGTCCATTTGCTTTACTTGATAGATTGTGTCAGTGACAACCTACGGAGTGATCTTTTGCATGGTCCAAGTCTCTTTGCCAGTGGCCTGTTCTCTGAGGTAGGAAGTAAGACAAGGGTTTTATCCCACACTGAATTTGTGTAGCAGAGCCTGCCGAACATAGAGCTGCTTCCATTTCTTTTGGCCCATGAGACATATTCTGTTTCACAAGTCTGATCCTAAATCCACTCTCTCTTGAGTACATTGAAAAAAACTGTGATGAATTTAAACTTGAGTCTCCTTGTCTTCCCTAACTCTGCTTCAACATGACAAGGACATCTCAAGGTACTCTTCTTCATAAAAGTTTGAGCAGTGAGAATGTTGTAGAGACTTGCTCAGTCTTCCTGACAGAAAATGTCACCCACAGGATACATTCATCCCAGTTTTTCCCATCTTTGTCTATGAGTTTTCTCACAAGGTTATTATTATTATTATTATTATTATTATTATTATTATTATTATTATTATTATCAATACTAATAATACTAATAATAATAATAATAATAATAATAATAATAATAATAATAATAATAATAATAATAATGATACTAGTAGCGTGATTTTAAAGGGTGGACCTTGCTTCATGAAGCAATGGAACACTTTACACATTTATTATCTTTAAAGGTCTGGTTCATGTGTTCCACTAAGACATTTCTGAGCATAATTAACCAACACTAATGCTGGGCTATACTGGATCTTTGCTTGGGATATTGTTATGTGTGATAATGGCCCCATAATATACACTCCAACTCTGGAAAATGGAACCCTAATGATAAGTAGCTGTTGGAAAGTGTTTCAGCCCATTTCAGCCCTGGAGGTCTTCCAACATTTCTGACATGTTCTGCAAGACCAGAATAAAAAAATAGGGCTCCTGGTGTGGAATCTATTCTACCCAGGAGGGTTAACTAGGAAAACAAAAGATACAAATTAATAGGTCTGCAAGACCTCCTAAGCTGAAGAAAGTTCAAAGTCCAAAGGACTTGACTTAAACACATGGTTTGACACCTTAGCTTGTCCCTATCTTATGGTCATTACATGAGAGTGAGCCACTTCCAATGCTGTTCTCTGAAAAGAAGGAACATGGTTTACACTGCTCTTCTATCTGAATGAATTGCTCAAAGGCACTGCTTAGTGGGGAGTTATAGCTTTGGTCAGCCACAAAATCAGGGGAGGGTAAGACATATCTACATGGTGTGTGGTGTGGGGAGCAAGACTGTGTTGTATACATGAGAACAATGGCTTTCTCTCGCTCTATATCTGGGATAAAATTACTTTGCACATGAGTTGCTTTGTAGGTTTGTTCTCTGTGGTGGGCTGGAAAGGGAAGTGTTGAATGGTTGATGAGTAATCCCATCCCCTCTCCCCCCTCAGAAGCTTGTGGCTCTCACATGAACTCCCACATCAATGCAATGATTAGATGCTAGCTTGGAAGCTGAGGTGGTATCCTGCCAAAAGCTCCTATGGGAGCTGAATTTATTATCTTTGTGGAGATTGAGAGATCAGTATCTGGATGCTATTTATGGGTTAATAGTGCTGTGTGAATCAAATCTGTCTGCCCCTAACATGGTCAGGTAAGGGAGTTAGGCCTGCTCTGATGCTATAACTATATTAATTGGTGAAAGGGATTAGCACCTTGGGCTGGGTCCCATTTATCCCACTCTAACACCATATGTAATGCTCAAGGTATCAATGGACAGGTTCAAACCTCCAATGTTGGTTTCCTAGTGTTATTATTCTAGTATTTTCTCACTGATAAGTGGTAGGGTTAAAATAAAACACAAGTGACAATGTTTCCTATTTGGCTCACCACTTCCTTTAGGAATGTTGTCCTCACTATTTCCCTTTCTGACTAGTTCATGGCTGCTATCCTACGTGATTCTAATAGTCACTCATAGTATTTGAGATTTAATAGGGCTCTCCAGCACTTCTTTCCCTAGCTGCGTTTATCAAGGCTGTTGCAGGATTTGTCAATATGGTTTGTTGTTCTTCGTGGACTCTGATACTGGTCACACAAACGCCAGTTGTATTGGGTAATCTCATGTGTTTTAGCTGCCAGACACTTCAGGGACACTTACACCAAATGTTTCACTTTAACTGTAGTGAAGTGGGCACTTTTTAATTGTACATTGTATTAGAGTCAGAGCTTGACCAATGACAATTTGAGTTATTTATTTATTTATTCAAAGTTGTATAGCGCACAACAGCTCGGGAGAATCGTGGCGCTTGTTACAGTGATGGGTGACAGCTTGGTTAAAAGGATATCATAACAGATAGATCACAACTTAGTTACATAGAAAGTGGAAACAGTAAAACAGATTGTGCTCATATGGGTACTAGTGGTTTGTGGCGCAGCTAGCAGGGTGAAGGAGGATATAGGAAAGGATACAGCACGTATCTAATTAAAGAGTGCTGTTTTCAAGTTTTTGCGAAATGCAAGAAGCAAGTTTTCTGCTCCGAGTTCAGAGGGGAGCGCATTTAGGAGCAAGATATGGGAAGCCTATTCCACCAGCCTTAGCTCTGTGGATGCGTGGGATGATGAGTTGTTTAGTGTAGCAGTTTCTTATGGGTCTAGTTGATGTGGGTCTGGATAGAGTATCTGATAGGTAGAATGGTGCAGTGAGATTGATGCATTTGTGTGTGGTGGTAAGAATCTTAAAGGTGATACGGTCTTTGACTGGGAGCCAGTGGACTGATTTTCTTACTTGAGAGATGTGATCTCTTTTAGGTATACTTAGAGCTGCTCTTAAGGCGTTATTTTGAGTGGTTTGGAGTCTGTTGATGTTTTTTAGTGATGTGCCGGCAAGCAGTGCATTACAATAGTCAAGCTTTACCCCAATGGTAGCTCTGGCTATAGAGAGAGACAGTTGTCCTTGGTTAAGAAGGATTTGATGGTGTTGATGAGTTTAGTGCTTAGTGCGGAGGCAGAGGCAATATCGCTGACCTGCTTGTTCATGGAAAGTGTAGCATCTATATGGGCTCCTAGAGTCTTGACAGATGAAAGCACTGAGATGATGCAGTTGTCTATATTAAAGTTGGAGTAGAGAGAATCTAGATTGGCTAGTGTGGACTTTTGGCCTAGAATCAGAATCTCAGTCTTGTCCCCGTTGAGGCAAAGGCCATTTGTGGCCATCCAAGCTTGTATGGTGGCATAGATTTGCTGCAGGGTACTGGCATCTTGAGTGTAGGAGCCGGTAAGCAGGAGGAGCACTTGGGTGTCGTCAGCATAATTAGTGTATGCGATCCCAAGTGCATCCAGTTTATCAAACAGAGGCTTAGTGAAAAGATTGTAAAGTGTGGGGACAGTACATGATCCCTGGAGTATGCCACAGTGGATAATGAAGGGAGTAGCATTAGCTGTGTTGGAGAAGACTTTCATTGCTCTTCCTTCTAGGAAGGAGGTTATCCAGGTCGCTGCATGATCAACGAGATCGAATGCAGAAGAGAGGTCAAGAAGGAGGAGTGTGTGTTTGCAGTTGTCTAGGATTTCTGTTATTTGATTTTTTAGGTCTAACAGAGCGGTTTCAGTTCTGTGCCCTTTGCGGAATGCTGATTGCCTTTTTCCTAGGATGGCGTTGGTTTCTAGATAGAGTTGGATCTGGGTGTGAGCAGCTTTATCTAGTAATTTGAGCAGGAATGGCACGGTTGTTATAGGCCAGTAGTTGTTCAGCTGGGCAGGGTCTAGTGTAGGTTTTTTTAGAAGGAGGCGCACCCATTCCTCCTTGAGGCTGTTGGGGACAGTGCCTGATTTGAATGAGGTGTTAATAAAGGTGGTTAGGAGAGGGGTCAATGGCTCTGCACAGTCCATAATAATGTTGGGGGGGCACACAACACCCTTACATTGCGCTGGTTTGAGGTGTTTAAGGATGTCTATGACTTCCGCTTAAGATATGTCTTTGAAAGAGAATTTGGGGACGTTGAAGGTTTTTCTTTTGGGCAGAGACAGTGCCGGCTGTCTTTTATTTTGGTTTAGGAGGGTTTGGTGGTGGTTACGAATTTTGTTTTGTAGCATGTCTATTTTGTTTAGCATTGCCGTTTGTATGCTGTTACACCATGCTTCATCTTTAGTAATTACATCCGTGCTAATAGGGAGGTTCGTGAGTTCGTTGAATATGGTGAAGAGTTCTATGGATTGGGAATTGGCTTTGGATATTCGGTAATTGTAAGCTTCAGATTTAGCCGTAAAAATTGCAACTTTATACTTTTTGACTATAATTTTGAAGCTGTCTTTGGTGGTGCCAGAGGGGTTAGCCTGCCATTGTTTTAGAGACTGGCGTTTGTCGTTGCGTAGGGGTAGGAGCTCATTAGAGAACCAAGAGTTAGAGTGTAGAGACTTTTTTCCTTTTTTTCTTCTAATGGAGCAATGGTGTTTACTGCATGGGTGATAGCGTCCTTGAAGATAACTGCTAGTTCCTTTGGGTCTCGCGAGAATGGAGGTGCTAGGCATGGGGTGTCAAAGAAGGGGCAGAGGTTGTCTCTAGTACATTTTTTTGTCACTTCTAGCTAAGGTAGCAAGAGCAGGAGTGGTGATTTTGGTGGTAGAGGCTGTTGGGATGGTGAATTGTATGCAGTTATGATCCGTCCAGGGGTAGGCCGTGTTAGAGATAATGGTGGAGTTACAGTTGTGATCAGCCACCCAGTCAAGGGTACGGCGGGAGTTGTGATTTTCTGAGCCCAGGTTTGTCAGTTCTTTGGTGAGTGAGATGACGGTTTTAGCGAGAGGGTCATTGAAACCTGGTTTGATGCCGCCTAGGAGTAGGGTTTTAGTAAACCTTTTAATATTTTCACTAAGTAAATGAGTAATGTGTCCTTTGTAAGCGATATTCAATCAACACTACAGCTAAGTCAATGCCTAGTCTGGGATGCTGAGGAAAACCCTTATTGATGTATTTTTATGTCCAGTTCAGTACTCTGGATGACAACCCTTGTATAACATCCCCCTCTTAGAATCCCCCTGGCCCCACTGAGCCAAGAAGTAGGTTTGTTTTGCAAATTAAAAGGTTTATTTGAAAATGTAAACAATATATATATATATATATATATATATATCACACTTCTATAAATAAATTGATAATGAATATGAGCAGTAATCAGCAAGAGGTAACTTATGAATAGGAACAGAAGAATACGGTGGGAAAGAATGCTTTATATGGTTCAAGGAAACGCAATGATGAATGAAATGCAGTACAGAAAATAACTTGATATGGCTTCAACAAAAGACAATGTAATCACTTTTCCTTGACAATTCACTCCCCCCACTATGCAATGTAAGAAATGGAAGGAGAGCACACAGTCTTCAAGAATCCCAACAAAATGCAATACGAAATGCAGTTCCCCCCAGCAAGCTTAGAGGAAATCAGGTAGAAGTCTGAGAAACACAGGCCCAAAATGCTTTTAAATGTGATGGCAATGGATGGGAAAATGTGCTAACTGATTTTAATTCCCTCTAGAGATTCAGGGTGAGTGAGAGGTGCTTGCTGGTATTAGTTCAGGCTCACTTTAGCAATGCTCTATGAGTTATTACCAGGTTGCAAACGGATTTTAACAAAGGAAAGAATGGAGCAGCTATTTTGACAAGTGGAGAAATTGAGCCAAATCGCAAATCGCGGTAAATTTCGCGAGTGCGTAAATCGCGATTGTGGAAAAATTATAGGGAGTAGGAAGTCGGATCTAGGTTCGTTGGAAAGCCTAGAATCCAGCTTTGGGGTCAGCTCTGCTCTGCTGGTCTAGCCTCTCTGGATACAGCACCGCTCCTGGTTCTGGATGTTTCTGTCACAGGGTTCTAGGCCAGAATCAAACAGCTCAGCCCGGCTATTTGAAGAGTTCAGTTGCAAAAGATTTTGAGGCCTGCTGACAACTACTTTTGCTTGCAGTGGGCCTTCTTGGTTCAAAGTTCTGTAGTCTCTGTTTAGCTTGGAAGTCTAAGTGTTGGATCTCTGGATGTGAAGTCGTCGGTCAGCACGCTCCGCAGCAAATGGCATTGAATGTCTCTACCTGTCTCAGCAGTCTCTTTTTATGTGTTTTGGAAGTGGGTGTGTGCGTGGCATAACTGAGCCTGCCCCTCTCTACTTATCATTGGCCCAATTCTCCCCTCTCCCATGATTGGGGGAAGGAAATGGATTGTCATCATGATGAGGTCTGTTTATGGGTCAGAGGATCCTCCCGTGGTCAATTTGCCCACAAATCTATATTTGATTCAAATACATATTTCCCAGATACACAATTTGTTGAAATTACATGTACACCTTATATATTCCTTATGGTCCATGCTTGTCTGCTTCTGATCTTCCTGGGGGCTTGCATTCAAAAGTGACAACCTTTTTGCGCTTTTTGACTGGTTTATCAATATCTGACATTTACCAAAAATTACACACATGTGCGCAAGAAGTATGGACATTAATTGATGAAGTGTCAGATTTTTAACATGCAGACATTTGGAGTAAGACCCTATTTTCCGCTAGCAACCCCCCAGCATACACCACAGGGTCCTAACACCTCTTAAAATGTGCACAGAAAAATCACAAGAATAATGATATTACTTATATAATTCTGACAAGTCCGTACTATGAATTATCCATATTTTTTTAAATTTATGCTCTGGCCCAGATGGGTGTGGTTTAGGTTCCAAAGCACATGGGGGAAGCTTCTGTCTGCCCCCGCCTCCAGGTCGGGTGGCTCCCAGAGGCACTTCTCCTCCCACTTCTCCCAAGAGGAAGCCACTTTACGGCCCCCCCAATATAACATTTGCCTGAGTCCATTGTTCAGTTTCCTGCAGTCCCCAGGTAATTCAATCAGAGAGGTGTCACCTCCTTTTTGTGGGGGCAGCAGAATGCAGCCAGACCTGGGAACAGATTTCAGATTTCCAGATTTTGTATGCACACAAAACTTCATTCTGCCAAATGTCTGCTGGTGTTCAGTGAGATTTTTGAATATCCTGCAATGTTTGAAATAGGCATTTTGAGCTTGCATTCAGAGACACCAAGGTGATTTCAAAGGGCTTTTTAAGGTAACAGGCACTGCTGTTTTTCCTTTGGCACACATTCCACTCATGGCACCCCTGGCCCATCACGCTTGCACTGGTGGGTTGAAGGTCAGGTGACCATTTTGGTGTGCGCACAAACTGCGCGGTTCTCCTGGATTCTGGCGCACATGTGGGCTTTTTGGCCATCTTGGATTTTCTAAGCCCACAGCACCAAATGTTGCAGCTTAATGACTCAAACGTGGGTCAATACACCTGACAAAGCCCCCCACCTGACTGAACTTTGAATTTGAGTCGAGGGGGAGTCGGGTGCGAAGAATGTTTTGACCCACACACTGGTATGTCCGCATTATCTTCTTCCAATTCCGCAAATGGCACAGTTCAGCATCTTTTCCTCCATCCGGTTGGATCAATCGGTTCTCCTCGCCGGTCCTGATGGGAATATTGGGCGGTACCCTGGGCCCCTCGGATCTTTGCCCCTGGTCTCCGGATCGTCCTCCTTGGCCAGTCTCCAGGTTTTCTTTCTCCTAGGACGAAAAAGGAAAGCGGCAATACCTATGCGTAGACATTTCTTCCCCACCATTGATATAGTGGGGTGGCATATACATTTTATAGTCAAAACATTTGCGTTCTTATTTGAACAAAAACAAGATACAATTATAAGACATTATTTTTTTTTCCAAATCATAATATTTTAGAGACTATATGTGGGATATTGTAGGGTTGGAATTGAATTACTCTGGAGCGGTCCCCTCTGGGATTCCAGTGGATTCCTCCAGTTGTTGCAGAGTGTGCCTGGGATGGCAACACTTCAGCTGATTAATATGGACCCACTTATCTTCCCCTTCTGCCAAATTACTTTTGGAGATGCAGATTTTGTAGGCAACAGGGGAGATCTTGTCTATAATTTCAAACGGTCCCTTCCATGTAGGCAAACATGTTCGCTGTTTGGCCTGGTTCCTTTGGAAATTGATAGATAGACCCGGTCCCCCATAATATATTCCTTCCTGGTGGGCTTCAGGTCGTAGTGGGTTTTCATGCTAACAGCTGATCTTTCTAGATTCCGCTTAGCATAGGCAAAAGCATGCTGAAGGTGTTTCCTTAAATTCTCCACATACTCATTGTGGAGGCATTTATCAGTGTCTGCTCTTGGGTCCTGTAGAGCAGATGCTGGGGAAGCACCATCTTGCTTCCGGTCATCAACTCAAATGGTGACATTTTAGTTGCAGATGAAGGGGTAGATCTGATGGCCATTAGGACCAGAGGTAGTCGGATATCCCAACTTGGCCCAGAATCTGCCACAAACTTTTTCAATATGCTCACAATGGTTTGGTTGTATCTCTCCACTGCTCCAGAAGAAGCTGGCCTGTAAGCAATATGAAGCTTCCTTTTGACCCCCAGTATCTCCAACATCTTTGTCATTACTTCACTGGTGAAGTGGCTACCCCTGTCTGACTCAATCCTTTGAGGTAGACCAAAATGGGAAAAGATGTGGTTAATCATCAGGGCAGCTGCTGTTTCTGCCTTGCAGTTTGGGGCCGGGAGACATTCCACCCACTTGGTAAACAAGCATGTAACAGTCAACATGTGCTTGTTTCCTCTAGACGAGCGAATTACAGGGCCTACAAAGTCGATTTGCAAATCTGACCATGGCAGTGTCATCTCCCTCTTTTGGAGAGGCGCACGGTGTGTGAGGGATGATGGCTGAAATTGTGCACACACAAGACACCCCATCAAGTATTGGTCGAGGTCTTGCCCCATGTTTGGCCAGTATGCAACCTCTCTTAAGATTTCCAGTGTTGTGTGAAACCCCCTATGACCGGCGGTGGCCGCATCATGGGCGTGACTTAACATCAGGCTTCGGAATGAGGTAGGGACCACCCACTGATCATGGCCAGCTTGGGATTTCCTTACCAACAACCCGTCTTGGATGCGGAAACTTTTTGGACATTTCATCAACACTCTTAGGTCCTCTTTCCCAATGTAATCGGTATCCGTCAGGGGAAAGTTCTCAGGGTCCTCAATGTGTTGGTAAAACTTACCAATTATTGGATCCCCCTTCTGAGCTGTAATCAAATCAGCATCACGGGTCTCCTTACTCCATTGTGCAGTTGAAAGATCATTGTGAGCATTTGTCTGGGACCTAGTGATAGCAGTGACCTGGATTTCCCCCAACAGGGACTCTATTTCGATTAGATCCCCTTGTATGGCCCGGTTTTGGCCAGCTGATCAGCTAAGTCATTTCCAGTTTTGTCTGGTCCCTCTACTTTGGAATGACCCTTGATCTTTTTCCAGTATATGGTCATCCCATTCGAAGTGACCAGACCATCAATATTTTGGATTAGCTTCCCATGTTTCAGGGGTTTGTTATTAGCACATAACATGCCTCTGGTTTTCCAATTAACCAGGTGCTCCACGAACCCGTTCCATACATAATCTGAATCTGTGATTATGACCAGTTCGTGGAGTTTATGTTGGACAGCAGTGAGGATGGCCTGATGCACAGCCATCAATTCTGCCACCTGACTACTTCGGGGACTAATTTTGTATCCAGCGGAGGGTTCTGGAAACTCATTCACCCATGCGTTCCCTACGCCGCCCATAAGTTCTTTTTCCCCGTTGTTGTCAACATGGTAAGAGCATCCATCCACATAGACAGTGGGCATTCCCTCATACTTGTATTCTTCAAAGACTTTGTGTGGGGAATTAAGGTATGCCTCCATGTTGTCCTTGATTTTTAGACTTTCGTCCTTGAGACAGTTTTCTCTGGCACAAACATGCAAGTCAGCCAGACCTTGCGCGAGGGGACTCTTCTTGTTTTGGCCATATCTGACCTCTACAGGAAAGCCTTGCATTGACAGAATCCAGGAAGTAATTCGGGAATTACTCACACTTATGGACCGGATTCTGTCACTCTAGAGATATTGCAGAGGCTGGTGTAGAGTCTCCACTATGATGTGTTCCCCCTGGATAAACGGGTGGTAATTCTTCAATGCCCACACCGTTGCCAGGAGTGCCTTCTCACAATCGTTGAATTTTTCCTCCACAGAGGATAAAGTTTTGCTCGCATAGGAGATTACTTCATTGACCTTGCTTTTGGTATAATACTTCCGTCAAGCATGTATTAGAGAACCCTGTCTCCAGGAAGAACTCCTTGTTTCTGACAGGGTAAGTTAGGCAAGGCGCCTGTGAGAGGCTTCTTTTGAGTTGTCTTACTGCCTCGAATTGTTCTGGACCCCATTCCCACTTGACCCCCCCCTTCAAGAGATGAATCAGGGGTCTAGTGATCTCTGCGTAGCCTTCAATGAACTTTCTCCTGTAATTAGTCAGTCCAAGGAGGCTCCTTAGTTCCCACAGAGTCGTGGGGTCTTTCAGTTTCTGAAGTGCTTCCACTTTCTTTTCCTGGGGACAGAGACCCTGAGGAGTAATCTCATGCCCCAAGAAATTAACACGGGTTCTACACCACTGTGCTTTCTGAAAGGAAAGTTTTGCTCCAGCGGCCCTCAACTGCGTCAGAACATAACGGATCTCCGCTATGTGTTCCTCCACAGATGAACATTTGATGAGGACATCATCTACATAAGCCAGGTTACCCCTCGCACCCAGGTCGGGCATGGCCTTATGTAAGAAAATGTTGAATTCATTGCCGTAGTTGAGGTATCCGAAGGGAGTCCGGGTCCAGGTGTACTGCTGGCCCCCAAAGGTAAAAGCCAGTTTGTATTGGTCCTCCCTACTGACAGGCACGGTCCAGTATCCATTGGTCAGGTCTATTGCAGTGAATACTTGTGACCTTTGAATCTGGGCCAGCCCTTGGTCAATGTAGGGCAGAGGCCATCAGGAAGTATGGACCCGTTTGTTGAGCTCCCTAAGGTCGGCGCAGAGTCTCCACTGGCCGTTTGGCTTCAATATTCCCAGCACCGGATTATTGAAGGTGCTGTGTACTGGACGTACTATTCCCCGGGACTCAAGGTTCTTAATTATTTCAGTAAGGGACTCCATGGATGCGAGAGGCAAACGATATTGCTTCACAAACACTGGAGTCATTCCAGGGTCCGTGGGAATTGTTGTGTGGATGTCGGTGCGACCACAGTCATATGAGTCTACCGCAAAGAGATCTTGGAAATCCAAGAAAACTTGTTTCAACTTTTGCTTCTGTTCCAGAGTCACGCAGGCATCAGCTAGGTTGAATCTAATCTCTCTTCCACCATCTGCCTGAAGCCTGGAAAGACTTCTGGTTTCGCTATCTCGGTGGCCTCCTCCAGCCTGGTGGAGAAGTCCCTGGTCAGAGTGCTGATTTGGACTGGAGGCTTCAGGTGGGAAAGGCAGCCCTCATGGACCTGGAAAATCACCTCATCCCTCCTGAAGTCACAAGTCACATCTTCCTTACCATAAGGGCAAGAAGTGTACACCAGGAAGTTCCCCCATGCCGGGTGAAAATCCTGTCTGGTGTTGTATTGTCCTCACTGTCAAAACAGTCCTTGGGGATTGGTCCTAACAGTTCATTTCCTAAATCAATGGAGAAATGTCGGTCATCAACCGCCATTCCAATAATGGTGCCTGCGGCTAGAGTAATACTCTTTAATTCGCTGTTATCCACCTCTTTTGGAATGGTGTCATGTTCTATGTTGACTAATGGAGTTGGGTTTACCCGCAACCCTTGCTGTTAGAGAGAAGCATTTAGATGCATACAAGCATCAGGGTTTTTCAATTTTTGTCCTCTTTTAACTTTCACTTCCAGGGAGAATTGTCGGGCCCTTTCTGGGATGGTGACTTCCTCTTTAATCTGAATTTCAACGGCATAAGGTAGCGATTGAGCTGACCTAAATGCTTTTTCTGAATCATCAAAGCCCATGGGATTATCCACTAATCGGGACCAAGCTTTGAAGTTTATTAGATCCAAACTAATGGCGAAGCCATTGAGAATGTCACTGCCTAAGTAAAAGGCGGCAGTGACGTCTCGCATGACCCAACAATTATGGACTATGCTCTTGTTGCCAATGGAGATTTTGAGCATACACCTGCTTGGCAGGAGATGTTTCGAATTGGGTGCTTCCAGGTCCATTTCCCATTTGTCTATCAGTTTGAATGTGGGAATGGCTGGATCTTTTGGGAGTTGGCGGAACATGACTTCGCTGATGAAGCTCTTACCATTGTTCACACACACTCGGGCGAGAACAGAGTCCTTCCCATCATTTAACTGAACAGGGATGAACAACTGCTCTCCAATTTGCTGAATATCAGCCAGGCTCTGACCTGATTTCACCTCTTTCTTGACTATAGGAGAGGGAGTGTCTGATTGTGGATTGGTAAAGAATTTCAGAGTGTTTCCTTCCAGTGTGGAATACCACCTTAAACTGGAAGGAAGGTTGATTCTCAGAAATAGGGAGGACCCCCCCATCACCAGTCTGTTGTCCTACTGCTATTACTGTCACGTCTGGAATTTGCTTGTTCTGGAAGTGAAATTCTACTTGGTCAGATTTTTGTTCAACCATGTGGCAGGTGCCATTTAAACTAACATGGTTGACACTCTGTTTTAATTTTATTGGTCGGCTAGTCTGGGTCCAGAGGACCTTGTTACGCAATCTATTAGGGGTGGCAACCTTCTCAGGAGGTCATTCCCTAGTAAACAAGGGGTGCCCTCTGGAGTCACTACTATGACCGGGTGTTTCACCTTGTGTCACCCAATTTTGATGTCCAAATCTGCAGTCCCCTCGACAGGAATTTCCTTCCCGTCAAAGTTCTGCAGTTGTCCAGGAAGAGAGGTGAGAGGAATACGGTAATTCTCCCCCTTCCTGCATTTAGTTAATCAAAGGCCCTTTTGGGCAGAAGGGTAGCTTGGGATCCAGTGTCCACCAGTGCCGAAATTGTACCCTGCCCCTGTACTTGTACCGGGGCATAATATCTTCCCTCATTCTCATCAAGGGGGCACAGATAATGCACATTTTTGGACAACTGGTGGGCTAACTTTCTGGGTTTGGACATTGCAAGAGAAGAGATTTGGGCAGAATTCTGTGGAGAGCCTGGGGAATCTGAAAGAAAAAGTTGGCAACTGGAAATGGTTTTGGGTTCTGGGCCACCCCCCCCTTTTTGGAGGCAGTCCTCAGGATGGATTTGACCCACGGGATTTTGGTATTGTTGGTTCTGGGATAGAATGATGGACGGCGACAGCTCAATCCCGACATCTACCCAGTCTGTTGATTTGGTTTTAGGTTCCCCTGGTTCCGGTTCTGTGCCGCCCTTGCCTTTTGGGAGGCAGTCACCAGGATGGGTTTGACCCATGGGATTTTGGTATTGTCGGTTCTGGGATGAGATGATGGCCGGCGGTAGTTCAGTCTCCACATCTCCCAGTCTGAATTGGCATCCCTTGGGACCCATTTTTCCTTGGGAGGAGTTCCCCCATCTCTGAAGGAGAAGATCCTTTTCCCAGGATCTTCTGAGCATCCCTCTCCCTCGAATTGGAAGACCTGTACCTCCTCAACAAAGTGGGTCTGTTTGGGTCCTCTGTTTCTCCTACCCCCCCTCTGCTCCTTGGGAGGCAGGCTTTCAGGGGCAGGAGATTTTGTTTCCGGTTCCTGGTTTTCCAGGGGCTGTTTACAAGTTGGGAAGAAAGCTTCCTCCAAGGCTTTACACCCCCCTTCCCCTTGTGCCTCCTCCCTGGGAACCGGTGGGTTATCGGGGTGCTGCCCCCGTCAACGTTCTGGAGCACCAAGTCCAGAGTTTGGGGCATTCTGCGGTGGCATGCTCATCTGAGGGTTCTGTTGAGCCCTCAGTATGTGACCCAGATCCCGTGCCATATTTTGGACCTGACGCTCTAACTGGGAAACCCGCTCAGGCTGATACGGGGCTCTATTTTCTCCCCTGGGCTGATCCCGGGAAGGGTAGCTATCCCTTCTCTGGTAATACCCCGGATTGGGAAGATGTGGGTACCCCTCCACCCATGGCCTCCCCTCTCCCGGATTAGGTTGTCTGGGCTCAGGGAATTGGGGAAAGAAGGATGGATGATTTTGGGGCTGGAAATTGGGAGGATACCTGGGATAAAAGTTCTGCCCAGGATTTGGTGAATTTCTGCCCCCCTGGGGGACGTTAGGAGGGAATTTCCCTGGATCAGGTGCTTGGCTGGATCCCCCCCCTTGGGCTGGAGGAGTCCACACATAACCCAGGATGGGCCGTTTACCCTTGTAGCTGGGACTTACATAGTCAGGGGAGCGGGGGGCCCCATTTGTGGGACTACCTCCTCGACTCCCTGTCTGTGACTGGCCCGAGGGCCTTCTGGGCTGTGAATTATTCGGTGCAGGCAGGTTTTTAGGCCCCTCCATCTCCAAATCTAAAACAGGGGCAACCTTTACCTCCGCCACCTTGGCAGCAGCAGGGGTGCTGTTGGTTTGGGTGTTTTTCTGCGCATTATTTTTATTTTCGATGGGCTTCTGCACCTCATAGATCCGGGTAGCCTGTTCAATGACGCAGTCTAAAGATCTTTTCTCATGAAAATCTCTCACGAGCTGGGTCATTATGTATTTGGGTAAGGCATGGACAAACGTATTGATAAATTCTCTGCTATCCGTGCGCACCCTTCTGGTGGTCTGCGCAAAAGCACGCTTTAATTCTTGCACAAACTCTTGTGGGGCCTGATCCTCCTCACATTGCAAATTGTAGGCTGCCTTGTGAGCCTCTTGAGGATTTCTGTGCACAGAAAAATGTTTCAAGATGACCGCCCTGTATGTGGGCCACCTTGAATGGTTTTGATCCTCCAGCCCTGCAAAAAAACTGGAGTATTCTGGTGAGAAGGTCCATTTGACGTACTGGATGCAGCTACTGCTGTCCTTCAAATGGAAAGTCTCCATCATTTGCTCATAGAGCTCCAAGTGTTCCCAAACAGAATACTTGGCGTTCTTATGATAAGGCGTGATGACACTCCTTTTTACCTTTATTTGTTTCAATGGGTCCTTAAGCAAGGCCCTTTTTGCCTTATTGGCCTTTTTGGTTCAGGTCACCATGGTCCATTCATCCTCTGACTCCGAAGCACTGCTCCCAGAGGTGCCCGTCTGATCTTCCAGGTTTTCCCGGATTCTGCGAGCCTGGGAATAGCTGGCAGAATGTGGGGACCTGGTCTCCTGTGTCCTGTGACGCTCAGAGGAGTCTTCAGATCCCTCCTTGCTACCAGGATTTGATGGGTACCCCCCGACTGACCTAACTGGGCAGAGGTTTTCAGGATGCCCTTAGTGGGCCTACTCTCCTGGGGTTCCCCACTAAATTGCACTGTGCTTGGGTGCCCATACCCGGATGCCCGCCCCTCCATTCCTGGCAGGTACTGGCCTATGAGCCCCATACTTCTAGCTGGATAGTTATCTGCCATCCCCGTGGCCCTGGGCTCATGAGCGCGAGGGGACATGAGGGTGGCAGAGTCCAGGGACTGGGAGAGATGAAGGCCTTTGGTACTAGGGCTCCTGAGGTTATGCTCAGGAGTTTCTCTTTCCCAGCGAACCTCATCTCTATCCGCCCCTGTCCCTGTTGCAATGCAAGAGCCTGCGCTTTCAGTTTCTCAGTTAAGGCCTTACTAGACTCTATCAGTCTCTCCTGCATCGCTACCTGTTGCTGGAGCCTATCATTGTGCTGGCAGAGAGCCTCATTCTCTCTCTGTGCCTCCTGATTGGTCCTGGAGTACTGGGCTAGTCTTTGCTGCAGGAGGGTTACCTCTTGAGCTGTGTCCCTATTGGCCTGCTCCTTTCTTGCCAGAACATCCTCCACCCTCCTGGTGTGCTCTAACAAGTTCTGGTGTTCTTTTTTGGAGGTCACCTAGTCCCTGGAGGGCCAGGTGATTTTCTTCCATTTTCCTTTTTAAGTGGCAAACTTCCTGGCCTAAGGTATCCCTTTCCTGACTAAGAGCCTGCATCTGTGCCTCCAGGTCATCCCTTTGCCTTTGGAAGGCACCAGCTTTCTGGCGCTCCTGGTCAAACTCTGCCTGGATATCCAGGTCTTTCAAAATCAGTTTATTGCTCTCTGCCTTCTCCCTATCTAGGTGGCTTTGCTGGGTGACTACCTGCTCAGTACATGCCCTATTGAAGTATAACTGCTGCTCCAGCTTTTTCTGGCTCTGCAGTAGGGAGTCCAAACCTTCTTGGTACTCCTTCTGCAAGGCCAGAAATCTGGTATCCTGGTCAGCCTTTTCCTGTTGCAGCACATCCATATCCTCCTTTATATTAGTGATGTACCGTCTGCTGTCCTTTTCTGACTGCTGGCTCCTGAGCAGCCTCTGCTCATAAGAGTCCAGATCAGATTGGGCCTTCTCTAACGCCATCTGTTGCCTATTTGCCAGATCTTGGCCTTCAGCACATTTGTCCTGCATGGCTCCCATATATAGTTAGAAATATGCCGCTATCCTGGCAATCTTATTATTTTCATCTTTGGCTTTAGGGGCCATATATAGTTCACTCAGGGTCACATGTAGGGGACCCTGATCTCTCCATTTATCTGACCCTGTTTCAGTGACCTGTTGCGCAATCGCCTGCAACCAGACCGTTTGGTCCTGATGAGTCCACTCACCTCTCACAAATAGCTTATTTAAGAAGTGCTCTCTGGCTATTTTGATGTCTACCAGTGTCGTCATTCTGGAACTTGAGTTCATTCCTGACTTACAGAAGTTTGTATTTTATTTTTGCAAAACAGACCGTTTCCTTAGAGCGTTCCTTTGAGTAGTGCTTTACAGCGTAACACAGCGTGGTGATCCGACCGGATGTATATCTCCTGTCAGTTAGCACACTGTATTAATCTGCACAAGTGATAGATCTAACCCAGAATCTCCGGCTACAAGCCCCCACTTTGAAAGCGATATTCAATCAACACTACAGCTAAGTCAATGCCTAGTCTGGGAAGCTGAGGAAAACCCTTATTGATGTATTTTTATGTCCAGTTCAGTACTCTGGATGAGAACCCTTGTATAACACCCCCTCTTAGAATCCCCCTGACCCCACTGAGCAAAGAAGTAGGTTTGTTTTGCAAATTAAAAGGTTTATTTGAAAATGTAAACAATATATAAATATGTATCACACTTCTATAAATACATTGATAATGGATATTACACTTGTGAATATGAGCAGTAATCAGCAAGAGGTAACTTATGAATAGAAACAGAAGAATAAGGTGGGAAAGAATGCTTTATATGGTTCAAGGAAACGCAATGATGAATGAAATGCAGTACAGAAAATAACTTGATATGGCTTCAACAAAAGACAATGTAATCACTTTTCCTTGACAATTCACCCCCCCCCCTATGCAATGTAAGAAATGGAATGAGAGCACACAGACTTCAAGAATCCCAACAAAATGCAATACGAAATGCAGTTCCCCCCCCAGCAAGCTTAGAGGAAAACAGGTAGAAGTCTGAAACACAGGCCCAAATGCTTTTAAATGTGATGACAATGGATGGGAAAATGTGCTAACTGATTTTAATTCCCTCTACAGATTCAGGGTGAGTGAGAGGTGCTTGTTGGTATTAGTTCAGGCTCACTTTAGCAATGCTCTATGAGTTATTACCAGGTTGCAAACGGATTTTAACAAAGGAAAGAATGGAGCTGCTATTTTGACAAGTGGAGAAATTGAGCCAAATCGCAAGTCGCAGTAAATTTCGCGAGTGCGTAAATCACGATTGCAGAAAAAGTATAGGGAGTAGGAAGTCGGTTCTAGGTTCGTTGGAAAGCCTAGAATCACAGCTTTAAAAATTTCGTTCCTAGCCCAAACGGTTCAAGAGATACGGACGATTTAATAAAGGTCGATTTTCGGATTTAAAGTAAAACTCAAAATGACAGGTGACAGCTTTAGAATGACAGATGACAGCTCGCAGCTTTAAAATAACAGATGACACGGTTTCTAGGAGGCAGTTCTACTTAGGTTAAAATAGTTTGAATTAGATTATTTTAACTAAGAGATTGGGTTCTGCACAGTTCTGGCAGATACTCACTCCTAATTTTGAAATGAATGGGCCTCGTCACGGATCTGGTCAACTGGACTGGACTTCGGGCGGTTCTGCTAACAGCGTCTGGGTCAGCTCTGCTCTTCTGGTCTAGCCTCTCTGGATACAGCACGGCTCCTGGTTCTGGATGTTTCTGTCACTGGGTCCTAGGCCAGAATCAAACAGCTCAGCCCAACTATTTGAAGAGTTCAGTTGCAAAAGATTTTGAGGCCTGCTGACAACTACTTTTGCTTGCAGTGGGCCTTCTTGGTTCAAAGTTCTGTAGTCTCTGTTTAGCTTGGAAGTCTAAGTGTTGGATCTCTGGATGTGAAGTCGTCGGTCAGCACGCTCCGCAGCAAATGGCATTGAATGGCTCTACCTGTCCCAGCAGTCTCTTTTTATGTGTTTTGGAAGTGGGTGTGTGCGTGGCATAACTGAGCCTGCCCCTCTCTACTTATCATTGGCCCAATTCTCCCCTCTCCCATGATTGGGGGAAGGAAATGGATTGTCATCATGATGAGGTCTGTTTATGGGTCAGAGGATCCTACCCTGGTCAATTTGCCCACAAATCTATATTTGATTCAAATACATATTTCCCAGATACACAATTTGTTGAAATTACATGTACACATTATATATTCCTTATGGTCCATGCTTGTCCGCCTCTGATCTTCCTGGGGGCTTGCATTCAAAAATGACAACATTTTGCGCTTTTTGACTGGTTTACCAATATCTGATATTTACCAAAAATTACACACATGTGCGCAATGAGTATGGACATTAATTGATGAAGTGTCAGATTTTTAACATGCAGACATTTGGAGTAAGACCCTATTTTCCGCTAGCAACCCCCCAGCATACACCACAGGGTCCTAACACCTCTTAAAATGTGCACAGAAAAATCATAAGAATATTGATATTACTTATATAATTCTGACAAGTCCGTACTATGAATTATCTATCTTTTTTTAAAATTATGCTCTGGCCCAGATGGGTGTGGTTTAGGTTCCAAAGCACATGGGGGAAGCTTCTGTCTGCCCCCGCCTCCAGCTCGGGTGGCTCCTAGAGGCACTTCTCCTCCCACTTCTCCCAAGAGGAAGCCACTTTACGGCCCCCCCAATATAACATTTGCCTGAGTCCATTGTTCAGTTTCCTGCAGTCCCCAGGTAATTCAATCAGAGAGGTGTCACCTCCTTTATGTGGGGGCAGCAGAATGCAGCCAGGCCTGGGAACACACCTGTTGATCCAGTTTCAACTCCTGTCGGGGGTAGTTGTCAGGCAGAATACAGTTTCATTAAGCCAGGTTTCAGCTAAATGTCACTTTTTGTTCCCAGTTTTCTACATTCAAATCAAACTGACAATTTTTACACATGCAGCTAGAATGCTGATTCTAAGTTCAAAACGATGACATTTCAACAGTTACAAACTATGTGACACTCAATAGTAGGTCCCTCATTTAATTTAAACATTTCGATTTTAGTGGTTTTCAGTTCAGTTTAACTTAAGCTGCTGACCTCCACAGCTCAGCCAGTTTTGTTATGAACATTGTTTTGGGCTCTTTTTCTTTCCAGATTTTGTATGCACACAAAACTTCATTCTGCCAAATGTCTGCTGGTGTTCAGTGAGATTTTTGAATATCCTGCAATGTTTGAAATAGGCATTTTGAGCTTGCATTCAGAGAAACCAAGGTGATTTCAAAGGGCTTTTTAAGGTAACAGGCACTGCTGTTTTTCCTTTGGCACACATTCCACTTAGGGCACCCCTGGCCCATCACGCTCGCACTGGTGGGTGGAAGGTTAGGCGACCATTTTGGTGTGCGCACAAACTGCGCGGTTCTCCTGGATTCTGGCGCACATGTGGGCTTTTTGGCCATCTTGGATTTTCTAAGCCCACAGCACCAAATGTTGCAGCTTAATGACTCAAACGTGGGTCAATACGCCTGACACCTTGAAAGTCAGCTGGGAGACCTGGGGGTTTGTAGATGACGTGTATGTTTATGGTGTTGTTAGGAGATAGTGAAGGTTTGGCTGATAGTATGTGAGCATTGCCCTCCCAGTTAATCAGGGCAACCCCACCTCCTTTTTTGGTGAGTCTATCCTGTCTATTAGATAGAATAACCTGGTGGTAGAGCAAGTGCAATGGTAGGACTGGATGCATCGTGTAGCCATGTTTCACTAATGGCCAATATGTCTAGGTCCTGACTTAAGATAAGGTCGTTGACTTCAATGGCATGGGCAGTCAGTGAGCGGGCATTAAGCAGGATGCAGTTATATTGGGTGCAAGTGTTGATGCTGATTGGTTGAGAATTTTTGGTAGTTTTGGGTGTGGACTTCAGAGCTTTACTGTAGTAGGGTTTGCTCTTAGAGTTGGGTGGTGGCATAATACTGTGGGTAGGGAAGTGTACTTTTGAGTGATGAGAGTAGAGTCTACTAGTGGTACGAGTTCCAAGTCTTAGATTTCTGAGAGTAACATGAGTAAGGCTGGTGTTGGAGTGCATAGGTAAGGTGTGAGATCTGAGTCTGCTCAGCCTGGAGTGTTGATTAGGTGTGTGTGTGATGGAAGAGGTGATGCAGTGCGTGGGAAAGTTGGGTCTGAGGAAGTTGGTCATGGTGTTTTGTTTTCCACTCAAATGGTTGAGCCTGTGAGGAGATTCTTCAAGGCATAGAGTAATATGGTATTAAGGATGAACAAGGTGCCTATCAAGCTTTGGTAGTAGCTTGTAGTATGCATGCTAGGCATGGAGTATACTGTGGTCAGTGTTGTGTCAGCTTGCGGCTAGTTAAGGCCGAGGGCTGTGATGGGGTAAATGTTTATCGTGCAGCAGAGGGTTGAGTCAGATAACTGGGTAATGCAAGTTATGCTAATTCAGCATACTACGAGGTGGGCTATGCCTAGGTACATATAGCAAGTGACATTGGGCAGGAGCAGGCAGTATGCTGAGTTGTTCTGTGAACTATCTTAGCAGAGGCAATGAGCTGGGTAAGCAGATATGGAAGGCAGTATTCAATACAGTACTAGCCTAGCACTAAGCCTAGTGAACATCAAGGATAGTTTTTTTTCAAAGTGCAGGTAGTGCAGGTACTGGACTAGTTCCGTGCCAGGAGGCTGATTTTGATACAGTTCTAGCAGGGCAAGGGCCATAAATAAAATTTTGGCAGGGAACTGGGCCTGAGGTACATTTCTAGCGTGGCACAATTCAATCAGTGCACAGTACTCGTGTGGCACAGTTCTAGCAGGCTACAGTACTCGTGTGGCACAGTTATGGCAGGCTACAATTGACCAGCAAATTATAGCATGGCATCGGGCAAGAAATACAGTTCTAGCATGGCAATGGGCATAGACAACCTCAACGGTAGGCTGCTTTGATGTGAAATTGGTACGGCAATTGACTAGGATAGACAATATAATAGTGATAGATAGGGTATTGCAGAGTACAGTTGTCTGTGGATTTGAATAGATCACGCTAATAGGTATTATGATCAAGTACGTGTTGTTATTACATAACGTACTGTCGTAAAAGATGCAGTAGTCAATAGGACGCGGGCAGGTAATGTGAACAGGATATGAGTCGCATGGGGTTCGGAGTGTCTTGTGGATGATGCAGTGAGGAGAGTTCCTCTGAATAGATGCTGAAGTGACTATGGGACTCACCGAGTATAGGGGAAGGATGCATCATTTAATCCGAATAGCAGAACGGGTTGACCGGCGCTGCAGCGTTGCCTGCGCTCAGTCAGCTCAGTCAGCAGGCTGCCTTATTGAGTGCCTTACCGAGGGCTGGCGTTCGCTTGACGGCGAATCCTATTGGTTGAAAAGGGCTGAAGCAACCAATCAGGATAGAAGATTCATGTGGATGCCTACAATGAGATGCTTGGAGCGAGGGGCAATACTGCGGATGCCATCTTAGTGTAGGATCGAGGAAGGCTAGATGCAGATGCGGCGGTAGAAGACCAACACATGTCTTTAAAAGGGCAAATCAATGTTGTTGATGCTCACATCAGCATAGGGGAATTAAAAAACGGAATGTCATATGTCATTACATAGAGGTTTTCCTTCATTACACCGACCATCCACCATCAGTGATTAGAAGGTTCTTCCTTCCCCACATATCACGTCCTGAGGACTGGTGGGCTGCTTATTCTAAACCAAGACCATTTAAGCTGAAACTCAACTAACGTGAGCCGATGTTCTTGCTGATTTTTATTTTATGTAACTTTTTCCTGTTTCTTTGCACCATTTCTGTTTAACAATATTCATTATTCTTGTGTAACTACACTTTACTAGAAGTATCTGCTCCATACATTACGTTGTACATGTTTGTCTACATTTCGATACTATTGTATATTATGAAATGATAAGTATTATGTACTATGTCAACATATTTGGAGTGAAACATCTGATTCATAACAATTATTGTTTGTAATTAGCAGCATTTAGATACATCAACATTTTGTTACACTTATTTCTTCATGTAAAGCATTTATGTGATTTTCTCAATCTTGTCTGTGTGTTCCTTAATTTATTTCTCTCTGTGATATTCATCTTGAAAATATCAAATTCTTTGTCCACATGTTACTGATCTTGTTGTAGAAATAGAGACCATTCAAATGTTTACCCACAAAGGGGCTTTTTCCTTTGCTATTTGTTATTTTGACTCTCAACACCCTTTTGAAATTATACAGAGTTCTTTTTGCCTTCCTTTGCTACTTAACTTCTTTCACTTTCACCTCTTGTTATGTCTTTTAGTTTGCCCCACTAAACTCTCCAATCAAAACGAAATGTATGTGTGCTTAATGAGTACCATATATGTAGTTATTCACATCTGAATGCCACCATCGAAGTCTGGACATTTTTCATCTATATATTCACAAAACTAAACTCTGAGCAGTACTGGAGTTGAGCTTCCTTCTCCTAGTCTCTGGCTGTGATGCTGGAAATGTATCAGAGGGACAGGGCCTCTGAATCCTTGTCCTCTTCTGCCTTTTATCGTGTGTTCTGTTATGTTTTCTGCCCAGGAATCCATTTGGGACTCCTGGCAGTGCAGCTCTCTCTTTTGGTTTGGTGAACAGACCCCTGGGATACCCTTATGGCACCCATGGGTGGGGGGGTACAACCCTGTGCCCCTAGTGTATGTTTTTGGGCACCTGTGGGTGGCCCACAGAGCAGGGTATGGGCTGGTGGCAGCTCCATGCTGAATTGGACAGGTGCTCTGGGTGTCCTCCATTTTGGGATACCCAGGCCCTGCCATTGGGATCAGTTGATTCCTGATAGAAACAAGATGGCCCCTGTGGCCTCTTGCTTTCTATTGCCTGTTGTCTTGTTTTCCCAAAGTCCTGGGATGCCCTGACTCTGTCCCTTCCCCCTGACTGGCTGTTGGGTGGAAGTTCCATATATGGTGTTGTTGTGAAGGCCCAGCTAGACTGACTGGAGCCTTCCCAGTGACTGTATGTTGTGGGTACCTCCTGTGGGTGGGACCTGGGTGAATGGAGTGTGTGACCAATATACACTCCTTGTTGTGGTTGTCTGGTTTCTGGCATGAGAGACAAAGACTGAGACAGCCCTGCCCGAAACTGGCCTGAATGCAGTGTGTAGTGTTGAATGGCTGGGTACTTGTCCCAATCCACATTCCTTGTTGTGAGTGTCTGAAAGGGAGGAGTGTGGCCTGAATGCACTGTGTGCCTGATTGGCTGACTGACTGCATGAATGCCCTTCTGTGTGATTGGCTGCTGTGTGTGTGCCAGCAGTGTGGATGAGAGACAGAATAGTATATCTGGGGACCTCTCACCACTGGAAATTGTTCAGAAGCATTCAGAAGCTGAGTCTCCACTCAAGAGTAACTGGATTTGCTGATCCTCGACGTCCAGCTGGAAGAAGAAGACTTGCTGTGGCATTTGCTTCGACGGAACTGAAGGTTGTCGAAATCGTCGAGGACTGACCCGAGAGAGGACCTGGTAAGGCGCCCTCTTCCCGTGCTCCGAGGGACCATCGAGCACCGCTGAATCTTCGCCGAAGCGCCCTGGAAGTCAGACCCTCGAAAGGCTGCCGACCCGAGACGGGACCGCCGAGGAGATCGAAGTGAAGCACCCGGACATCGACGCTGTCGAAGTCCATTGCCGTCGACCAGGGTTCGCAGGTCTGTGTAACCGCTGGAGGCCCGTCGAAGTTGTGTTGCCCAGCCGTGGGAACCACTTGACGCCGTGCCGCCGACGATCGGAGCCGTCCGCTCCATTGCCTAAGAACATTCAATCGAAGGACTCTCTCGACCGCATCGTCGACCGCTTATCCTGCCGGAGAAAGTCGAGGACGACCAACGCGCCGAGGAGAAACCTGCCGGTGGGTTTCCCGCCACCCGACGACCCCAAAGACTCGGACGACTCGACGCCCTTGCTGGGCTCCCGTCTCTACAATCTTTGCGGTCCAGAACTATTGTCATCGAGGTGCCCCGCACACCTCCGCCTTGCAGGACGCCGACGCCCCGACGCCGACGAGCACCGCTCGGACGGAGCTGCCGCCTCTTCGACAACGTTCGGCCTCGTTCGTCGACGGACGTTCGACGCCCCGTGCCTCCCGCCTGAAAAGGAAGGCATTCAAGAAGGGCCGTCGATTCCCCGTCGCCGAACAGCGAGTCCCTCGACGCTTGTCGACGCCTTTTCGAGGAACTCGACTCCACCAGGTACATTGGGGGGGTAAAAACATTATAGGAGAAAAATAGACTATTGAACAATATCTGGACTGGGCTGGGGTTATATCTCTTTATTTTGCAGGTTGCCCAGGTGGGGGGATCTCCACACAGAACTGTGTCCAGTAGCAAGGGCCAGTATTCTGCCTATTGTTTCAACCCTCTGTTATCTCTCCTCTCTCTATTGCTGGTTTCCTTCTTATTGATCTGTGTGCCATTTCTACAGTATTGTGAATGCACTTTAATGAGGTCTAATATTAGTGGTACCACTTTAGAATTGTAGATATTTACCATTGCTGATTTTCCTGAGCACAAAGTGCGTTATTGTGATAAGTGTACATAACCCTTGAATATTAATTATATAAAGACTGTGTTTTCAGTAATACAGTGTGTGGACATTCCTTTGTGGGGGCTTGGGGATACACTGTACTTAAGAACCAGCCTGCATCACCTCCTGAGAAGCTAGGCCTTGATTGCTCGTCCATCGCTACCGTATTAGAGAATCTTGGCTGGGGTCCTCTGTGCCTCCCCTCTACCATATAGAGAGCAGAAGTACAGACCCCCCCACCGGTCTTCTTTACAAAGCTGGTGGCAGCGGTGGGATGCTTATGGTTTTAAGACTCAGTGTATAACCGTGCCACTTACAAAATATCCGCACTTTTATTAGATTAAGGTTTGGGTGTGTACCAAATAACTGCATTACAAGCAATGGAGGCCATTGCAAATGGTAAATTGACTCGGATGAGCTTAGAGGCTCTCCAGAGTGCTTGTGAAGCCAGGGAGTTAGACTTTGTGGATAAGTCTAGGGCTGAGCTGATAGCTGCCCTGGTGGATTACCAGACTGATGGTGAAACTCTTGAGGAAGGGGGGGATGCAACCAGTGAGGACTCTGCCCCTGGGGTTGTCGCTGAATCTGTTTCTGGGAATGCCACCATTCCTGCTGCCTCTGTTCCAAACCCCAGCAATTCCATGGAACTTGAGTTATTGAGGATGAAGTTAGCCTTTGAATATCGCAAGTTGGAAATAGAAGCTGAGCTTAAGAAAGAGGAGCTGGCACAGCAAGTGGAACTCAAGAATAGGGATCTTGAACTCAGAAATAAGGACCTTGAACTCAAAAGCCAGGACACTGAATGTCAGAGAATCCAGCTAGAGAAAGCCAGAGTGGAGACTTCAGCTAGATCCAGTGAGAGTGTCAGGTCCCCAGCCACCAAGTTTATGAAAGATTTGGTTGGTGTGTTTGTGGAGGGTTCAGATATCCTCCAATGGATTGAAGCGTTTGAAATGGCTTGTGCAATTCATGATGTAGATAAAAGAGATTGGGCTAAGTGTTTGTTAAGCAGAGTGCCTCAAACTGGATATGACTGTATTCTGAAGCTGAGTGTGGAAGAAAGGGGTCAGTATGAGTGTATGAAGTCTGCTTTGATTGCCAAGTTTGGCAAGACACCTGCCCAATACCTTAAAAGGTTCAGGGAATTTAAGAAAAGAGAGAATGTGTCTTGGGTTGACTGGGTGAGTACTGCGCACATGAACATGATGGGGTGGATTGATGGATACAAGGTGAAAACTTTTGTTGAGTTGTCCCACCTCTTGTTTTTTGAGCATTTTTCTGAAGCCTGTTCACCAGAGCTGCGTCAGTATGTGGCTGACCAGAACATTTTGGACCCCTTTAAGCTGGCTAGGTTGGCTGACAAGTGGGTCTCCCACCGGGTGTCCCCTAAGGACTCCAGTGGGAAGGACAAGGACAAAGAAAAGGGGGCCTCTCAGAAAGCTGAGGAGTCCCAAAAGCAGTCACAGTCGGGTAAACCAAAACCTTCCTCTCCTAAGACCCAAAAATCTAGTGGGGATAAGTCCTCTGTGGGTGGGAATAAGAGTAGTGGTCCACCTGCTGCAAAGCAGGCTCCCAGTGGTTCCAGTACCGTACCCCGCACTCCTGGCACTTGTTGGGATTGTGGGGCTCTGGATCACAAAAGGGGTGACCCCAAGTGTAAAGGTAAGGCACTTGGAGTACAGGCTGTCAGCCTGACCTACCCTTACCCCGTGTCTGAGGTGGAGGCCACTGTCCTCCCCTCCTCTACAGGAATCACATTTGGTGCTCCAGTAGAGATTTCCTTAGTGTCCCTTGGGGCCTGGGACCAGTACGCAGAAGTACTGGCGACTATCCCGCAGAACACCCGTAGGTTTTTGAGAAGTGTCCTCTTGAATGGCCAGCCTTCTACTGGTTTGAGAGACACTGGGGCAAGCATGACAGTGGTGGACAGGACCCTGCTCAAGCCAGAGGACTATGTAGGTGCTCCTCTGAGAACCACCAGGTTAGCTGGTGGGCCTCCCAAATTATCGCCTGTAACCCTAGTCACACTCATGATTGGAGACAAGACAGCAAAGCTTCCTGTCCTGGTTCAGGACAATGTCCCTGCTAACATTCTGTTAGGAAACGATCTAGTAGAGTTGGGGTTGATCTCGGATGGTCTTCCCATGACTGCTGCTGCAGTCACTAGGTCACAGGTGACACCGGGTCTGGCTGTGAGTCAGGTATCCGAGCCAAAGGCGAGGCCTAAGGCAAGAAGAAGGAAGACCAAGAAGGCCACCTCTGTGGAGGGAACACCTTCTCTTCCTGCTGTTCCGACAGCACCCAATGGGATCCATGCTCCGGACGGGCTGGGTCCAGCGGAAAACCCAAACTCAACTCCTGTGGGAGAAGAGACAGAAGACTCTCCTGTGGGAGAGGTTCTCAACCCGGAGGATCATCCCGACCTTCAATGCTTGTTAGCTGAAGGGGGACCCTCCCGGGCAGACTTCTGTAAGGGACAGAGAGAGTGCCACTCTCTCGAGGGCCTGAGGAAACAGGCCCTGTCCCAGGCACAAGGTGAAGTGCCTAGGACATTCAAGATTTATTGGGAGGGTGAGCTCCTTGTTAGTGAGCCCACTAAGCCCGAACCTGGTGCCCGCAAGAGGTTGGTGGTACCCCAGGTTTACAGGCCCTTCCTACTGCAGTTGGCGCATGAGGTGCCCTTGGCTGGTCATCTTGGGACCAAGAAGACTAAGCAGAGGCTCTCTGCCCATTTCTACTGGCCACGGATGGGAGTAGAGGTGGAGTCCCACTGCAGGACCTGCCCAACTTGTCAGTTGTCTGGCAAGACTGGAGGCAGGGTCATTGCCCCACTGCAGCCATTACCAGTGGTTGGCACCCCATTTGAGAGGGTGGGCATCGACATCGTCGGTCCCCTTGACCCTCCCACTTCAGGTGGACATCGGTTCATCCTGGTCTTGGTAGATCATGCCACCAGGTACCCTGAGGCAATACCCCTTCGGACTGTTACTGCCAAGGTGGTTGCCAGGGCTCTCCTGGGCATTTTCACCCGTGTTGGATTCCCCAAGGAGGTTGTCTCTGACCGAGGATCCAACTTCATGTCTAGTTACATGAAAACCATGTGGAAAGAGTGCGGGGTAACCTACAAGTTCTCCACCTCTTACCACCCCCAGACCAATGGTCTGGTTGAGAGATTTAACAAAACTCTCAAGGGCATGCTAGGTGCTTTGGAAGAGCCCCTAAGGAGGAAATGGGATCTCCTCCTGCCATGCCTGCTGTTTGCTTACAGAGAGGTACCTCAAGAGGGTGTTGGTTTCAGCCCCTTTGAGTTACTCTTTGGACATCCCGTGAGGGGGCCCCTCGCCTTGATCCGAGAAGGCTTGGAAGCCACCCCTCCAGGTCCCGCCAAGCAAGTGGGGGACTATGTGTTAGGCCTCAGGCGGAGGATGACACAAATGATGGGTCAGGCAACAGCAAATCTCAAGGCCAGCCAGGAATTGAATAAGTACTGGCATGACCTGAAAGCTTCGCAAGTGGATTGGACTCCGGGACAGGAAATCCTTGTGATGGAGCCTACCAAGCCTAGAGCTTTGGCAGACAAGTGGACTGGACCCTTCAGGATCATCTCCAAGATGGGCGAAGTCAATTATCTGGTGGACATGGGAGCCTCTGGGGTAGCCCCCCAGGTATTCCATGTCAACAGGCTCAAGCCTTTCCACAGGCGAGCAGAAGTCTCATGTCTCTTGCTAGCTTCAGGGCAAGAAGAGGATGAGAGTGAGCCCCTTCCTGATTTGCTGCATAGCAACCCTCAGGATGGCTCAGTGGAGGGAGTACAACTCTCTCCCGATTTGACAACAGAGCAGCAGAGGGCCTGCCGGGCTTTGCTCCAGCAGTATGCCCCTCTGTTTTCACTGACACCGGGCCTTACACCGTGGTGTAAGCACGAAATTGACACTGGTGACAGTGTGCCTGTCAAAAGCAGGAGCTATCGTATGTCAGATACCGTCAAAAACCACATCCAGGCTGAGGTCGCCAAGATGTTGGATCTGGGTGTTATTGAACCCTCCACCAGTCCCTGGTCCAGTCCAGTGGTCCTTGTCCCCAAGGCAAGTTCCCCGGCGGGTACCAAGGATTGGAGGTTCTGTGTGGACTACCGAGGAGTCAATGCCGTCACCAAAACTGACGCGCACCCATTGCCCAGGGCTGATGAGCTCGTGGACACTATAGGTGCTGCCAAATTTGTGAGCACCTTTGACCTTACCTCAGGCTATTGGCAAATAGCTCTGACGGACCATGCCAAGGAAAAGACGGCATTCTCCACACCTGAGGGACTCTACCAGTTTAGGGTCATGCCCTTTGGGTTGAAGAATGCCCCTGCCACCTTCCAGAGATTGGTCAACCATGCGCTCAGTGGGCTGGAAGCCTTTTGTGTGGCTTACTTAGACGACATTGCCGTCTACAGTTCCACCTGGGAAGAGCATTTGACACATCTGGATAAGGTGTTGCAGGCCTTGAAAAGGGCTAACCTCACTATCAAGGCCACCAAGTGCCAGATAGCTCAGGGGAAAGTTACCTATCTTGGTCATGAGGTAGGAGGGGGTCAAATCCAACCTCTCTCCAGTAAAGTACAGGACGTACAGAACTGGGAGACTCCCACTACTCAAACCCAGGTGAGAGCCTTTTTGGGCCTCACTGGGTACTATCGCAATTTCATGGCAGACTATGGAACCATAGCTGCACCCCTGACAGCTCTAACTTCACCCAAACAGCCTAGGAAGGTTAATTGGACTGAAGACTGTCAGAGGGCCTTTGATGGCTTGAAAGAAAGTCTGTGTAGGGCACCTGTGTTGAGTGCGCCTGACTACAGCCGACCCTTTATCGTCCAGACGGATGCCTGCGACACCGGAATTGGAGCTGTCTTGTCCCAGTTAGATGACAAAGGGAGAGAACATCCTATCATATTCATCAGTAGACAACTCAAGGGTAGAGAACTTAGGTGGGCTACTGTTGAAAAGGAATGTTTTAGTATAGTTTGGAGCCTTAGGCGTTTTAGGCCCTACCTTACGGGGTCCACCTTCAAGGTCCAAACAGATCATAAGCCCCTGAAGTGGCTTATGCAGATGAAGGGTGAGAATCCGAAATTGCTCAGGTGGTCGATTAGCCTACAAGGGCTAGACTTCACCATAGAGCACAGACCAGGGAAGAGTCACGATAATGCAGATGGCCTTTCCAGAAGGTATGTTGACCGTCTGGATGAGGGTGTCTATCCCGTGGGAGATTAGGCACCCTCCACCTCAGTCTGGGGGGGGCGACTGTGATGCTGGAAATGTATCAGAGGGACAGGGCCTCTGAATCCTTGTCCTCTTCTGCCTTTTATCGTGTGTTCTGTTATGTTTTCTGCCCAGGAATCCATTTGGGACTCCTGGCAGTGCAGCTCTCTCTTTTGGTTTGGTGAACAGACCCCTGGGATACCCTTATGGCACCCATGGGTGGGGGGGTACAACCCTGTGCCCCTAGTGTATGTTTTTGGGCACCTGTGGGTGGCCCACAGAGCAGGGTATGGGCTGGTGGCAGCTCCATGCTGAATTGGACAGGTGCTCTGGGTGTCCTCCATTTTGGGATACCCAGGCCCTGCCATTGGGATCAGTTGATTCCTGATAGAAACAAGATGGCCCCTGTGGCCTCTTGCTTTCTATTGCCTGTTGTCTTGTTTTCCCAAAGTCCTGGGATGCCCTGACTCTGTCCCTTCCCCCTGACTGGCTGTTGGGTGGAAGTTCCATATATGGTGTTGTTGTGAAGGCCCAGCTAGACTGACTGGAGCCTTCCCAGTGACTGTATGTTGTGGGTACCTCCTGTGGGTGGGACCTGGGTGAATGGAGTGTGTGACCAATATACACTCCTTGTTGTGGTTGTCTGGTTTCTGGCATGAGAGACAAAGACTGAGACAGCCCTGCCCGAAACTGGCCTGAATGCAGTGTGTAGTGTTGAATGGCTGGGTACTTGTCCCAATCCACATTCCTTGTTGTGAGTGTCTGAAAGGGAGGAGTGTGGCCTGAATGCACTGTGTGCCTGATTGGCTGACTGACTGCATGAATGCCCTTCTGTGTGATTGGCTGCTGTGTGTGTGCCAGCAGTGTGGATGAGAGACAGAATAGTATATCTGGGGACCTCTCACCACTGGAAATTGTTCAGAAGCATTCAGAAGCTGAGTCTCCACTCAAGAGTAACTGGATTTGCTGATCCTCGACGTCCAGCTGGAAGAAGAAGACTTGCTGTGGCATTTGCTTCGACGGAACTGAAGGTTGTCGAAATCGTCGAGGACTGACCCGAGAGAGGACCTGGTAAGGCGCCCTCTTCCCGTGCTCCGAGGGACCATCGAGCACCGCTGAATCTTCGCCGAAGCGCCCTGGAAGTCAGACCCTCGAAAGGCTGCCGACCCGAGACGGGACCGCCGAGGAGATCGAAGTGAAGCACCCGGACATCGACGCTGTCGAAGTCCATTGCCGTCGACCAGGGTTCGCAGGTCTGTGTAACCGCTGGAGGCCCGTCGAAGTTGTGTTGCCCAGCCGTGGGAACCACTTGACGCCGTGCCGCCGACGATCGGAGCCGTCCGCTCCATTGCCTAAGAACATTCAATCGAAGGACTCTCTCGACCGCATCGTCGACCGCTTATCCTGCCGGAGAAAGTCGAGGACGACCAACGCGCCGAGGAGAAACCTGCCGGTGGGTTTCCCGCCACCCGACGACCCCAAAGACTCGGACGACTCGACGCCCTTGCTGGGCTCCCGTCTCTACAATCTTTGCGGTCCAGAACTATTGTCATCGAGGTGCCCCGCACACCTCCGCCTTGCAGGACGCCGACGCCCCGACGCCGACGAGCACCGCTCGGACGGAGCTGCCGCCTCTTCGACAACGTTCGGCCTCGTTCGTCGACGGACGTTCGACGCCCCGTGCCTCCCGCCTGAAAAGGAAGGCATTCAAGAAGGGCCGTCGATTCCCCGTCGCCGAACAGCGAGTCCCTCGACGCTTGTCGACGCCTTTTCGAGGAACTCGACTCCACCAGGTACATTGGGGGGGTAAAAACATTATAGGAGAAAAATAGACTATTGAACAATATCTGGACTGGGCTGGGGTTATATCTCTTTATTTTGCAGGTTGCCCAGGTGGGGGGATCTCCACACAGAACTGTGTCCAGTAGCAAGGGCCAGTATTCTGCCTATTGTTTCAACCCTCTGTTATCTCTCCTCTCTCTATTGCTGGTTTCCTTCTTATTGATCTGTGTGCCATTTCTACAGTATTGTGAATGCACTTTAATGAGGTCTAATATTAGTGGTACCACTTTAGAATTGTAGATATTTACCATTGCTGATTTTCCTGAGCACAAAGTGCGTTATTGTGATAAGTGTACATAACCCTTGAATATTAATTATATAAAGACTGTGTTTTCAGTAATACAGTGTGTGGACATTCCTTTGTGGGGGCTTGGGGATACACTGTACTTAAGAACCAGCCTGCATCACCTCCTGAGAAGCTAGGCCTTGATTGCTCGTCCATCGCTACCGTATTAGAGAATCTTGGCTGGGGTCCTCTGTGCCTCCCCTCTACCATATAGAGAGCAGAAGTACAGACCCCCCCACCGGTCTTCTTTACACTGGCCTCCAATTTCTCTCTGGCCCTTCGAATGCCACCTGTGCCACCAACATAGGAACACTTTCTAACCCTACATTTGATGCAGCCCTTCACTTTCCACCTTTCTTGCTTTATGTGGGTCAAACAGTCACTCACAGTCTCTGGGATTTTTGTGTGCTTCTTGGTCTCATTCTGGCATCCTAAGGTTGTGTGATAAAGGTCAGGCATCAGACACTTCAGAAATATTTTGATCCAAGGTTATTTCAACTTTTCCCCAATGTCATGTCTTTTAGGTCACCACTTTTAACTCTGAGTGGTGATAGAGTTTACTTCCGCTGTTCTCTTGCCTCAATTTATATCTTGCCTTTTGGCTGCTGCCTGCTAGACCTGATAAACTGTCTGCCCCATGTTTGTGTAGCACTTCACAGCCTTCCTTCCGGGTTCCCACCTTCCTCCAATCTTCCATGCAATAATCTGCTTCCTCTTCCCATTGTCTTTCTTCCTCCTCTCTGCTGACGCTTCCATTCACTGTGTTATTCACTGCCTCTCATTTCTCTATACATTGATGTTCCTCTCCTTCTACTCCCACTCTAATCCGATGTTCTCCATCTGCCTATACACCCCCTTGTTATTTGTCCTACTTCTTCTCTCTCCTCTCTCTCTGTCACGCACAACTCCAGCCTCTCCATTAACTTTCTCTTGTCTTTCTCTCCCCATGCACTCTCTGTGTGTTTACCAACAATCTCTGTACTGCCACCCAAACATCTCAATCCAGCTGCCTTATACATCCCTCCCAGGACTGCAAACAGGTTATTGAGTGGACCATCTGTGGCAGCTGTGGGGCAACTTGGAGGACACATTCTGATTGGGAGGGTCCAGATTGTATTACAATTTATGCAAATTCTATTTTGCTGAGGATCGGGCTATGGCTCTATGCACAAATGAGACAAAAAAGAGATCAGGCATCTTGGAATTAGGCAGTCCTGTTTCCAGGGTAGCCAAACTCCATGTTGGTTCAATTGGTCTATATTGCTCCTGTACTTCAGTCTGTGTAGGTAATGTCTTGTTCCACTCTATCAATAATCAGCACCCCTGTACCTACTCAGACATGCCTCAAATAACATCCTGTGAACCATGCTTGTGTATTTATATCAGTCGCAGGCAATACATAACTCTCAGAATCCTTCAAATACGGACTTCCAAGCAGTGATAATAGAGTTTTTGTCATCTCTGTGAGTTGCACAAAACAAGGCTAGCGATCGGTTGGAAGCCCTGGGAGATTCCCCATATACCACCTTTTTGAACAAGATCATGGAGTGTGTAGCAGTCCCAGGCCCCAAATCTCCTGAGACCCATCACTTAGCCGATGTAAAGTTACTTCATGACATGGTCCATCTATTTAATTTTAACTCTACAACATGTCACACAGTAGTACTCCCTATGAAAGGAGAGCTGCAAAAATAAAGTTTTTGGAAAATGCAGCCGTAAGTACATGAAAGTACTACAGCCAAGTTCCAATTGCAATCATTTGCTTTTGGCCAGTTTCATGTTCTACTGCTTTCTTGTTCCTTTCTTTTTTTTAAACTACAAGCATCTACAAAGTTTCTTAGAAAACAGAGAATCAGCCCAGGGCCATCAATGACAACAAGATGGCAAATTCACCAAACTAACCAAGCATCCAAGCATGACATTTAAGGAGGTGCACTAAACTATCATTCATACAATATACCCTCACACATTTTTGACTTCTCCTCAACTCAGTCAACTAATATTGTAACGATGCCCTGATGCATGTTGCATACATTTCCACAGTGTTGAATACATGTTGTCCTTTCTTCCATGCATAATATAAGTTTGAATAATTCAAGGAGACTTCTCCTAGTGAAAGATGAAAAATATCGAGGCTTAATACCACATAATGAAAATACGCCAGTCACCAGTCCAAAGGTACCATGTACATTTATTAACAAACAGCTGTCTGGCTCTCAACACCCCACAATGTGTGTAAGCAGACACCGTGAGTTGAGAGAGTCCTGGACATTTCAAATACACGTACATTTATACAGATTTTCCACAATCCCGGAAACATCATCCAGCCCCTCTTCATGTAATACATTTTCCTACGGTTCATGCCTGTCCACATAACTAAGTCATGTTTAAACATCTTTGAATAGTTTTTTGTTTTCCTTTAAACACTTCACATGTTTTCCAAATATAAGACACAAAGGTAACATTCCTTATTTTGCCTGTTTATATTTGTCTATCATACGTTATTAAGTTTAAAGTCAGCTTAGTGCGAAAACAAAGATTTCTGCAAGAAGAGCACGTTCAACTATTCATCATTCTACTTTGCTGTTTGAACGGAGAAGGCACTTTTGGAACAGATGGTATCTAAATTACTGATTAGTACGGCTTTTGTTAAATTCCAAGGTTTCTCAGTGTAGGACAAACAATCCACTTTAGCAGCTTCAACATTCTTATCTACGTTAACATCATGGAAACAGCACAAACTTAATTTTGCTCTGATGGAGCCAAAAACACAATTCTAAACATGGGACAGAAAGCAAGAGGCGATCGGCGGATAACTCAAAATAGCGGCATAGTCAGCCTGTTTCATGTTAATTCAATGCAAAATACAGTGTGATGCAAATGTGCTTAGGCCAATCGTTTACTATCAGGCGGTATTCATGCAAAATGTACTTTTACAAATCCTCCTTTTGGCCTAAGCCAAGAGCATTACTCAAACATTAACATCATCCGAAAACCACGTATCATCAACAGAGCATCATGAATCGCTATCTTCAAAAACATTGATCGCCATTAATTCCTTTATGGCAAAGTCCAGCATTACCAAGACATTAGTATTTTTTCCAGGCCTATATGTCTTAGGTTCTAGTTTACCAACTGCTTGTGCACAACTTCCCCCTAGCATGGAACAGATGACAGGAAGACACTCTATGCAATAAAAGAAAAACAGTATAATGCCAATGATCACCATTAGGACTGCAAAGATTTTCCAGCCCCAAGATCATAACAAGTCCCAGAACCATGTGCCAATGTCCCAGTTTCCCTCTGGAACGTGTACTTCAGTACTCAAGGTGTGAAATTTCGTAATTGCCTTAAATATGGTGGGGGAGGAATCGGGTACAAAAACGCCACATGCAGATCCCACCATTTTGCACACTCCACCACGCTCAGCTAGAATGATGTCTAGCACCATCCTATTTTGAAGAGCCACTTTTCTAATAGCCTTCTGCTCTAATGTCATGTTATATAGGATGGCAGTGGTTTCATTGATGGTTTTCTCTAAAACCCTTGCCAATTTTCTAATATTTTCAGAGTTTATTATCTGTCCCCAAAATGGTACAAAGGATTTAGCAACGTCATCCCAAATCTGTGAGTGAATGTCACCATTCTCATCGCGCCTGGGATGATTTCTAGAGACTTCAGCAGTGGTGGCAACATATACTGCTGGTAAAAGTATCCCTAAATAACAAGTACCCTCCCAGTCTCTTGGCAACCATGGATACGCTTCATTAACACAAAGTAAACAGGATCTCGTACGTACAGAGGTCTATCCTCACTGGTTAGTACAGCAGAATTCATACATCCCTCAAATGTGCCCATTGGCTGGGAACCCTCTCTCTGTATATAAAATGGAAAGTGTGGACTATGATTGATGGTATAGGAAAGAGGGATTGCATCCCTATTACCTACAGGAGCCATTTTAAAGGGAATCATAGATTGAAATGTCTGGAGAGTCTATCAGAATGCCTAATAGAAGAAACATTTAGCTAGCTCCTATTTCCAAACAGAGAACATCCTAAAGGTGCTAAAACTTCTTTTTCATACTCATTAAGATTAGTGCCATCAAAATTCCCAGTGACACTATCGTTCCATCTGCCAAAGAATAATGCCCTAAGTGAAGCATAACAAGCAGTAGTTAGAGGGAGTGGATGTATATACCATCCCAATCCCTTTTCCCCATGCTGTGTCAGATGTGAACATATCCAACAATTGGTCTTATTAAAAATGGCATGTGTGGCGTTCATTATCATCAGGATAGTGTTGTTGCGATAACCCCCTCTAAGTTGGAGGTCTCGAGGATGGAGAGTGTGTGAATGCACATAAGGTGGAGATGTAGTGGAGACACATGCAGTTGGTAATAAAATATCAAGCAGATGTATACTCTCCAGATTCCAAAATGCAAGTATCAATGAAATTACAATACAAGCTGTTATTGTGATCAGTATCCATTTGGTCCTAGGGGACCATGGCCTTTCAAAAACAGGTTCATCATGAGCAAAATGGTCAGTATACTTTTTAGTACGAGTGGCCCCTAAAACAGGCATAGTTTCTCAGTGTCCGTTAGGAAGCCTCACTGTTAGACTCTTTTAGTTCATCCAGGGGTGGCACTTGACCACGTGGCCTATCTTGATTGAAGGTAACTTTGCTGGTCCCTGGCTCGTATCGTATGCAGCTGAGAAATGACAAGGGGCTGGTAAATGTTGGTTTGTTGTGGGTTTCTTGTGGGTACAGAATCCTAGCTGCACTTTCCTATTCTATTTACATAAATGTAATGTCAACAGACTCTAAATCTAAATCCTGTTTTGGGGTCACAGATTGTACCTTGAGACACCAGTTATGGAATGGTCAGTGAACAAAGCGTTGTCGTTTCCTGAAGAAGATGAAGAAGCATAAACAAGACTGAGTGAAGAAGACATTGAAGAAGAAGAATCTCCCCAGGCCCCACGGGCTCAGGAAGGACTTTTGAAGAAGAAGTAACAATCTCCCTAGGCCTCACAGGCTCAGGAAGAATTTTCGTGGCACCCTCGGTATCGCTCAAAGCAGGCTCGTTATGAACATCGGGATCATGAATTCCCTTCTCCTCCCCTTCATCATAGGGCAGAGGAAAAGGAATCTTCTTTGCATGTGTTGCGTGGATCCAGTGTTTCTTTCCGGTCACTCGTACTGCAGTTTGCATAGCCAAAAGGATCTGATGGGTTCCCTTCCAACGAGGTGCAAGGCAGGTGCCCCTCTTGAAATTTTTCACCAAGACCCACTGACCTGGTCAGATTCTGTGACCCTGGACTCTCATATTTTTTACAGGGCGGGCTGCTTGTAGCTGTTGGTGAATCAAATGTAAGTTTTGAGTCAACTGGTCACAATAATCAGACAAAAGCGGATACTCAATATCTTTCAACTATTTGGGTCTCGGTGAATTCCATACGTTGGCTGGTCGCCCATGACAATCTCATAATGACAATCTCATAGGGGGAGAGCCCTGTCTTTGACTATGCGGTCGTCTGCATCAATAGTAAGTCTATTGTCAAACCATCCGGCCATTTCACATTGCTGTGTGCACAGACTTTAGCGATTTTATTCTTTAAGATACCGTTATGGCTTTTCACAAGGCTGGCACTCTGAGCATGTCTGGCAGAGTGGAACTGTTTATCGATCTGTAATCCCGCACATACTTGCAGGATGACAGCAGCGATAAAATGTGGGCCATTATAGGATCACATCTAGAGAAATATTTTCCCATGCATGGTCTTTGCCGTTGACATTTTGCTGTGGCGTCTTTTAGTGTGAAAACCTCAACCCATTTGCTAAAGGCACAGATCACAACTAAGACATATTTATAGTTTTGGCAACATTCCTTCTCAATAAAATCAATATGGATCACCTCAAATGGCATGAAGGGGGGACCAAAACTGCCCTTCGGTGTCAGTGTTCCCTTCCGAATGTTATGTTGCAAACATATCATGCAACTCTGGACCAAATGTTCAGCAGTTTTCTAGATATTATCGTTGTACCAGATGGGATCTAACTGTTGACAAATCTTTTTAGCGCATATGTGTGTTGGGCCATGAACCATGGTGACCATAGCAGTGACATAGGCATTGGGTAGCATCCATCTTTGCTTCTCATTATCCACCCAACAACCTTCATCGTCTAGACCCGCTGGACCCTCAGCCCACTGTTTGATTTCTTCTGGAGTAGCTTTAGCCTGAATTACTTTTACACTGCTAACCCCTTCGTCCATCAGTATCAGTAACCCATCTTGCAGAATCGAGCATGTACATTTTTGAGTGCAAATCAGTAGCAGTCTGTTTGGCTATTCAGTCAGCAAAACCGCTTCCTCTTCCTCCATCATCCGTCACTTTCTGATGTGCGGCGCATTTCATCATTACTAGTTGTGTAGGAAGCACAAGTGCTGATAGCAACCGGACTATCAGAGTTCCATGTGAGGTCAAGAATCCTCTCTCAGCACTTAGTCGGACACAATTATGAACCACCCCAAATGCTTATTGGCTATCTGTATATATTTATTTACACTAAGCCATTCAGAAATTTCACACGCTCTGGTTAATGCAATGTTCTCTGTGGCCTGCGCAGAATTATGCAGAATTCGTTTGCTCTCCACAACAGTGCTTAATGTGGTGATTGTATAAGCAGCGGTGGATGTACCATCCGGTAGTTTAAAACAGAAGCCATCACAAAATAGCTCCCCTTGCATATTCTTTAAGGGTGTATCAATTAAATCAATTCTGCCCTTTGTTTTTTGTTCTGTATTACAGAGGCAATCATGTGACATTTCGTCACTGCAATCCTTCTCTTGTGGAAAAGGCAATAGTTCAGCCGGATTCAATTAACAACATCTCTTAATTTGGATATGCAGTGCAAATAGAATCAGCATGTACCTTGTTAATTGAGCTGATGTGAGATGTTTTGTCTGCGTTCTGTTTAATAGAAACGTCTACAGAGTGGGGTACCGTCACGGTTAAAGAGTGACCTAAAGCCATACCCTCACTTTGTTTCACGGATGCAGCAGAAGCAGCTACAGCTCTCAAACATCTTGGTAAAATGCATGCAACAGGGTCTAACATGGAAGAAAAATAGCTGCATGGCCTATTCTTGCCCCCATGGTCCTGTGTCAAAACATCCAAAGCACATCCATAATGTTCATGCACATACAAAACCAAGCCTTTTTCATAATTTGGTGTGCCCAAAACTGGTGCTGAACACAAGGCGGACTTAAGCAAATCAAAAGCATTCTGGCAATCCATGTTCCATGGTAAAAGCAAAGAAATGTCCTTCTTTGTCAGTGCGAACATAGGTTTTATCAACAACGAAAAATTTGTGATCCACTGTCTACAATATGGGGCCATGCCTATGCAAGTTCTGACCTCTTTGTATGTATTTGGACAGACATATCAGAGGTGCTTTGTATCCGTTCAGGTGTGAGTCTTCTTCCCTGCTTTGACAGGAGATAGCCCAAATAGGCAACCTCTTGTCGAGAATACTGACATTTCTTCAACAAAGCCTTATGCCCATGCTCTGCTAAATGAATAAGCAGTAACACAGTGCCTTCTTTGCAGGCGTCTTCAGAATCAGCAGCTAGAAGTAGATCATCTACATATTGCAACAAACGTGCAAGTGCATGGCAACTCGAGTGTATCAAGCAGCTCTTTCAATGCTCTCCTATAGATGCTAGGACTCTCAGTGTACCCTTGCAGCACACAAGTAAATGTGAATGAGCATCCCCTAGGGTGAACGTGAACACATGTCTGCTATCAACATGCAAAGGGATACTAAAGAAAGCGTTTTTCAAATCTATGACACTAAAATGTGGAGCCATGGCTGGAATCATAGTCAGAATTGTGGTGACATCAGGTACAATTGGAAACTGTGGAGTAACCACCTTATTAACTGTGCGCAAATCAATAATAAAACAGAAAGGAATCGCATTATCCCCTTTCTTATAGACTGGTAAAATCGGCTATTACAAACACTCCCCCCAATTTCTTCAATTACACCTCGGTGTATGAAATCAGAAATAATACTTTTCATAGCCTGTTCACCTTCGACCGAAATCTTATACTGCGGAATACATGACAATTTAACACCTGGTTTCAACATAATTTTAACTGGCTCTACCTGTAAGATTCCAACATCATTGTCATTAACTGTCCATAAACATGTCGGAACCTTATTCAATTCAGTTGGTAAAGGCATAGGGCCTCATTTCGAGGTGGGCGCAAGGGGATACCGGGCACCGTTAAGGACATTGGTGCCGGTAATCCCTTTGCACCCTATTCCGAGGTCCCTTAGCGGGTCCCGCAATGGGCGCCTGGTTTTATCAGGCGCCCTTAGCGGGAGCCGCTAAGGGACCAGAGATCTAATAACAGTACCTCAAATTGCGGTAATGTTATTAGCTACTTCCCCATTCCCATTTAGCCCTATGGGGGCTCAAATGGGAATGGGGAATGGATTTTTCAATGGGGACTTACCGGTCCCACCAGGGACGGAATGAACCGGTAAATTCCCATTGAACCAGGTCGGACCCAGACCCGGTATGGGAGGTAGTCATGGCGCAAATAGTGCCATGACTACCTGCATACTCAGAATAAGGCCCAGAGACAAAAATTGTGGAACGGAAGTTTGTTTGGGTGAAATCGTTAAGTACACTCCATCTGGAGAACAGTAAATCACAGCATTCAATTTCTTTAATAAATTTAATCCCAACAAATTTTCTCCACAATTTGTCATCAATAGAAATGGACAAGAATCAGTGAATGGTCCCAGTGAAATTGATACCAGGCCGAGAGACCGGACTAACCACTGGCATACCAGAGAACCCTACAGAAATTTTGTTCTGCCCTTACAGTGAAATATATGGAACCTGTGAATGATCAATAGAACACTTATGTGCTCCTGTATCTATCAAAAAGAGATGATCCCTATTCCCCACCTTTATTTCAACGTAGGGCCCTGTTTGATTGACAGGAATAGGTATTGGTTCAAGACCCTGCTTCGGGCTGTCCTAACGGAACAGTATGTCCTCAGATGGAAAATCCTCAGAAAAGTAGACATTCAAAGGATTATCAAAAATATTCCCACTACTAGCACTCTGTTGCTGATTATCTTGTGATGGTGTCTGTTGGTTCTGTGCAAATTGATTTCTACCAGGACCTGCTATCCCAATATGGCCTCTGGATTGTCTACCCATGGCACCATACGTACTATTTGATCTTTGCTGTAGGATCAGGCATTGTGCTCACCAATGACCATTCTGTCTACAATATGCACATTGGTTTATGTGTACGGCACCCAGTTGTGTGCCACCTTGTGGTGTAAATTGGCTTCTGAACTGTGTATTCCCACCTCTGTCTCCTCTAGCTATCTGCTGCAATAACACTCTAGTCTTCAGGTCTCCTTTTGTCTTTTCCACCTTCTCCTTCTCTGTATTAATCCTGTTTTCATAAAAGTGAGCCATGTGTAACACTTCATATTGTGATTTTGCTTGCCACGCACTCTCAGAAGTCTTGATCTGTGATTGGATTTCAGGCAACAATCCACGCACAAAAGTATCAACAAATAGCTTATTTCCTGGCTCTGTACTTAAATCTTGACCACTAAAATCTGAAAATATTGCTCAAATCTGTTAAAACACTCTGTCGCACCTTCTGACTTCCCTTGCATGCAAGCTGTAAGCTTATCCCATATTATTTTTTCAGGAACCAAAGCTTTCAATTTTGTCACTATTCTATCTGGCAACATCAGTATCACCCGTGGCGGTTTCTCACCAGTATTCCTTTCCCTATCTGCTCGCACTACAGCATCCCATGTATCACCCATCCCTACCTGATCACCTACAGTTCTAATCTGCTTCCATAAATCAGCAGGGAGGATCATAGGAAACAACAAATCTATATCACCCAGCATGAAAACTGACGAATGCAAGACAGATTCAATGGGCCTCATTACACGGAAGGCGCTAGGGGATTACTGGCACCAGTATGGGCACCGGTGCCGGTAATCCCCACCGCCCTACTACGAGGTCCCTCAGCGGGTCCCGTCCTTAACTTGTGGTCAGACCACACGTTAAGGACCGGACCCGCTGAGGGACTTCAGTGCAAATAACGGTACCGCAAATTGCGGTACCATTATTTGCTCCTTCCCCATTCCCATTGAGCCCTATGGGGGCTCAAATGGGAATGGGGAATGGTTCCCGGAATGGGGACTTACCGGTCCCACAAAGGTCGGAGTAGGCCGGTAAGTCCCTATTCTGGGAACACGGCCTCAGACGGCGGCAAGGGGGTAGCCACCGCCTTTCCGTGTAATGAGGCCCAATGTCTATATAAAATCCAGTTGGATTCTTCCTAATATCTGGAATTGATTGCCTAATGGTATTCACTTCCTGTCTAGAAAACGGGACATGGACAAACTTTGAGACGTAGGGCTTCATTACGAGGCTTGCGCTGATGGAATGAAGGGGGCCGGTACGGGACCGGCCCCCTTCATTCCGTCAGGGCTGATTACAAGCTTCCCATTGCAGGAGCTGGATCGGAGGCCTGGTAAAACCAGGTGTGCTTTCTGGGTCCCGCGAGGGGAAGAAGGAGGCCCCTGTGGGGGCTAAAATAGGGAATGGGGAATGGTTCCTGCAAGGAGGAAATACCGGGTCCTCCAATGTTGGAATGACCCGGTTATTCCTCATTGTAGGAACCCGGTAAAAGAGCCCGGTTTGGTGGCAGCCATGGAGCAAACATCTCCATGGCTACCGCCAAACTCGTAATGAGGGCCATAGTGTGCTTCAGTAGTAGTGGCAGGTGTTCCTGCCGCAGCATTAGCTGGAATCTCTACTTTTGGATCAAGTGTCGGAGGAACCTCCCTTATTGGCAATTGTAAAGTAGGTAAACCCAAACGTCTATTAAGCAACAAGGTCAAATCAAGTGACAAAGTAGTCAAAGCAGTATCGGGTGAAAATGCTCTTTTATACATATCTATCAGATCTGTAGGACAACATTCTTTTCTCTTAATAAATGAATCTTGTAGATACTCCACCATCACCTGTAACACTTTCCTTTGCATTACCGGATCTTACTGAATAAACGTGTCATGTACGTCAATGGGAGTAATTGAAACATCCAAAATCCATCTAAGGGTGTCTCTTGTGCAAATGCACATTTCTTCAATCATTGATTTCAATGGAGGAAAAAATTGCTTCTGCACATATGAAGCCTGCTGTCCATTTACATCCATTTAATCTTCCTCTAATCGATCTAGCTCCCTTTTAAACTAAAATACTTTCTCTACATGCTCATATACTTTTGCTGCTGTGTCCCTTGAGCGGGTAAGGACATTCAAATCCCGCAACCCCTTTGGGACATTCATGTCCGTCAAATCACTCCATATATCAACTAAATACGTTCCAATCTGTTCTATCAAAATATTCTGTTCAGGAATACCCCCCTGATCAGAAAACACAACTAAAATAGATGATTCATCACCCTCTCGTATGTACTGCTCAGCCCATCTATACAATTCCTTCTTTCTGTCTTTAGGTACCGTGCCACGGGTCACTACTCTTGGATCAGCACCCGCCCCTTCAACCACTACAGGTGGAGCAGAACGACCTGGCAAAGAGGGTTCATACAATTCTTGTTCAATAGGTAGCAGAGGCAATACCACTGCCATTGCTGATGGAATTATGGGGACGACAACTGTTCACACGGCTGGAGGTACAGGAAGGGGAACAACAACGGGAGGAAGAGGAACAACAACAGGAAGAGGAAGAACAACAATAGGTGGAGTCACATAAGGAGGTGGTGCAGTTGAAACAGTCCTATGTTCATTCAATAATGTATTCATTAATTTGTCTGATGTATGAAAATCCTGAGAGGGATATATCTGTATTAATTTATTTGTCTGATGTATGAAAATCCTGAGAGGGATATATCTTTTGCACATCTAGTTGAAAAGCCGTGTTCATACTTCTAATGGATTCTGACTGATTCTGTTGATCATGCAACAAAGTTTTCTCTGTATTCGTCATGTGTCTGCGTACATGCTTTTCTTTACTTCTAAGTTGCTGCATAGCTTCCTTCCTCCAATTTCTAACTGCATCAAATGCTGGAGGGCTAGTCTTTTTTCCCAACAATACAGATTCTAAATGCTCTAGGCGGGCAATTTCAAAACTTCCATAAACTGGCCACTGAAGTTCGGAAACATGTCTGGTCTGTCTGTGCCAAATTTCATTAAGTACCATAGCTCCCAGGCCATACTTACAATACATTAAATAAGCCGGAGACCCTTCGGGTGGCACTGGTTGTCCATGTTTCAAAGATTGTCTTTTCCTGCGGAATAAAACCCTGCAACAGGATGACAATTTCCCAGGCACAGTTAAATTGCGATCTTACCTGGATGTGTTTGTTTCTGCAGAGACAACAATTGCAACAAATGTCAGGATTCTAAGAATCGGAGAACGACTCACCTGATTTCAAATCAAAGGGTCCCATGGGACATCAAATCGTCGTGGCTGACGTTTTCCACAAACAGGCCTTGATACTGGGACCCTCATTGTGATGCCCACTAAACACTGCTCACCGTCCAGGAATCAGACGTGCAGTACTGCGGAGGAATCGCGTCTCACTTTGAAGGGTGCTCTCTCCGATCCTGGTCCAGCAGCCTCGTCTTCGACTAGTGATGTGGCGCCATCTGAAAGATTAAAAATATTGAGGCTTAATACCACATAATAGAAATACGCCTCACAAGTCCAAAGATACCATGTACATTTATTAACAAACAGCTGTCTGGCTCTCAACACCCCGCAATGTGTGCAACCAGACACCGTGAGATGAGAGAGTGCTGGACATTTCAAATACACTTACATTTTTACAGATTTTCCACAATCCCGGACACATCGTCCAGCCCCTCTTCGTGTCATACATTTACCTAGGGTTCATGGCCTATCCACATAACTCAGTCATGTTTAAACATCTTTGAATAGTTTGTTGTTTTCCTTTAAACATTTCACATGTTTTCCAAATATAAGACACAAAGGTAACATTCCTTATTTTGCTCACTTATATTTGTCTATCATTTGATCTTGAGTTTAAAATCAGCTTAGTTTCAAGGAGCGAAAAGAAAGATTTCTGCAAGAAGATCACATTAAACTATTGATCATTCTACTTTGCTGTTTGAATGGAGAAGGCACTATTGGAACAGATGGTATCTAAATTGTTGATAAGTACGGCTTTTGTTAAACTCCAAAGTTTCTCAGTGTAGGACATACAGTCCACTTTAGCAGCTTCAACATTCTTATCTACGTCGACATTATGGAAACAGTACAAAGTTCATTTTGGTCTGCTGGAGCCAAAAACACAATTCTAAACATGGGACAGAAAGCAAGAGGCTATCAAAATAGCGGATAACTCAAAATGGTGGCGTAGTCAGCCTGTTTCAGGTTCATTCAATACAATTTATAGTGAGTTTCGAATGTGCTTAGGCCAATCATTTACTATCAGATGGTATTCATGCAAAATATACGTTTACACTAGCTGACAAGATTTTGAATAATGTTGTTGAAAATTTCAAATGAGCAGAGTAAGAAAAGTTGGAATACAATTGATGGGATTTCTGGCATCAGAGGATGTTATGACAATGTCACAAGTTTTGAAATCATAACCAGCACCAACATTTGGTTTATTATTTTGATTCCTGTTTGGAGTAGCTCCTTTAACTCCAATTGACTCATGTCGACTCACTGTCACACCCTGGCACTGTGGAAAGCTCACCATTCTAACCATTGATGAGCCAGAGACAACATTCATGTCCTTAACCCTTTAAGTGCCAAGGACGAGGTATCTCGTCCTTGGGATTACCTCCCCAGTGCCAAGGACGAGATAGCTCGTCCTTGGCACTTAAGGGGTTAATGAAGGAGAACATGTTAGAAGGCTTTTCATGGTGAAATACTGAAATCACCAAAAAAGGCCTTGGCACTGGGGGGGAAAACCCATCGCAGTTAATCTTGCATGAAGATGGACAACTATGTTGTGCTGAGACTACTGTCATATTGGTGGTAGATACTTGGAGCAATATGACACCTCTATTGTTAACATAACATAAAGGTAAAAACAAAAAAAAAGCTTGCTAATTTTTCAAACCACATTTACAACATATAGTTCCTTGTGAATATTGTTAGTCAAAAGATGTTCAGTAGTACAAGCTAAAACAAAGAGGTGATGGCTGGAAGGTTTAGACTGAATCTTAACCACTGCCATTGCTCGGGGCAACCCTCCAGACCATCGTTCTTCGCCTGCCAAGCCATTACAGAAGGGGAAAGACCATATGCAAATCAGGCATGGCCCCACCCCAAAAGGGGAAGTCCAGCCCGAAGTGCTAGGTCACATCCCTTCTGCACGAGACCACAAGCATCCCCAAACATGTTTCACCCTTGTTGGGGCTCATCAGTGAGGAGTAGCTTGGGTCTCTAGGCCCAGCAGGCACGGGACCCACGTCTGGGCATACCCGTCCCACTCGGGGTGACAAAGCAAAAACAAAGAGGTGATGGCTGGAAGGTTTAGACTGAATCTTAACCACTGGCATTGCTCGGGGCAACCCTCCAGACCATCGTTCTTCGCCTGCCAAGCCATTACAGAAGGGGAAAGACCATATGCAAATCAGGCATGGCCCCACCCCAAAAGGGGAAGTCCAGCCCGAAGTGCTAGGTCACATCCCTTCTGCACGAGACCACAAGCATCCCCAAACATGTTTCACCCTTGTTGGGGCTCATCAGTGAGGAGTAGCTTGGGTCTCTAGGCCCAGCAGGCACGGGACCCACGTCTGGGCATACCCGTCCCACTCGGGGTGACAAAGCAAAAACAAAGAGGTCATGGCTGGAAGGTTTAGACTGAATCTTAACCACTGGCATTGCTCGGGGCAACCCTCCAGACCATCGTTCTTCGCCTGCCAAGCCATTACAGAAGGGGAAAGACCATATGCAAATCAGGCATGGCCCCACCCCAAAAGGGGAAGTCCAGCCCGAAGTGCTAGGTCACATCCCTTCTGCACGATACCACAAGCATCCCCAAACATGTTTCACCCTTGTTGGGGCTCATCAGTGAGGAGTAGCTTGGGTCTCTAGGCCCAGCAGGCACGGGACCCACGTCTGGGCATACCCGTCCCACTCGGGGTGACAAAGCAAAAACAAAGAGGTGATGGCTGGAAGGTTTAGACTGAATCTTAACCACTGGCATTGCTCGGGGCAACCCTCCAGACCATCGTTCTTCGCCTGCCAAGCCATTACAGAAGGGGAAAGACCATATGCAAATCAGGCATGGCCCCACCCCAAAAGGGGAAGTCCAGCCCGAAGTGCTAGGTCACATCCCTTCTGCACGAGACCACAAGCATCCCCAAACATGTTTCACCCTTGTTGGGGCTCATCAGTGAGGAGTAGCTTGGGTCTCTAGGCCCAGCAGGCACGGGACCCACGTCTGGGCATACCCGTCCCACTCGGGGTGACAAAGCAAAAACAAAGAGGTGATGGCTGGAAGGTTTAGACTGAATCTTAACCACTGGCATTGCTCGGGGCAACCCTCCAGACCATCGTTCTTCGCCTGCCAAGCCATTACAGAAGGGGAAAGACCATATGCAAATCAGGCATGGCCCCACCCCAAAAGGGGAAGTCCAGCCCGAAGTGCTAGGTCACATCCCTTCTGCACGAGACCACAAGCATCCCCAAACATGTTTCACCCTTGTTGGGGCTCATCAGTGAGGAGTAGCTTGGGTCTCTAGGCCCAGCAGGCACGGGACCCACTTCTGGGCATACCCGTCCCACTCGGGGTGACAAAGCAAAAACAAAGGGGTGATGGCTGGAAGGTTTAGACTGAATCTTAACCACTGGCATTGCTCAGGGCAACCCTCCAGACCATCGTTCTTCGCCTGCCAAGCCATTAAAGAAGGGGAAAGACCATATGCAAATCAGGCATGGCCCCACCCCAAAAGGGGAAGTCCAACCCGAAGTGCTAGGTCACATCCCTTCTGCACGAGACCACAAGCATCCCCAAACATGTTTCACCCTTGTTGGGGCTCATCAGTGAGGAGTAGCTTGGGTCTCTAGGCCCAGCAGGCACGGGACCCACGTCTGGGCATACCCGTCCCACTCGGGGTGACAAAGCAAAAACAAAGAGGTGATGGCTGGAAGGTTTAGACTGAATCTTAACCACTGGCATTGCTCGGGGCAACCCTCCAGACCATCGTTCTTCGCCTGCCAAGCCATTACAGAAGGGGAAAGACCATATGCAAATCAGGCATGGCCCCACCCCAAAAGGGGAAGTCCAGCCCGAAGTGCTAGGTCACATCCCTTCTGCACGAGACCACAAGCATCCCCAATACTAGTGCATGTGTGATAACAACTGATACTCCTAATACTTGTAGACATTTTAAAGAGGTGTCTACGAGGGAAACTCAGTAACATTTATTAATGTTTGTCCTGAACTACTCCAAAAGCGGACCATGAAATTTCCATGAATTTTAGATTTATTGTGTCATAGAAATATTATTGACATCGGTAACTATGTTATGAGCGGAATTTAGATATGTATAAGTATACCAACGTTGCACTGAATTTTATGAATATCATTCTTATGAATTTTAAATGTGATTTTAAAACGTATTTTGTTGCAATGCCGTTATCAAATGGTTAAACATATGTAATTGCTATTGAATTAAGATTTGAAAGGTCTATTGCAAAACCAAACATATTATTGAATAAAAAAATAAAAAAGTTAGTTCTGCATACAACCCAGAACAAATAATAAAATGAGAAACAAGGGAAACAAGAAACTCCATTCATTAAGAACACGGTTGCAGCAAAGAATGAGCCATGATTCATTTGGCAGAATGGGCCCAAAGGTCTCATCCTGTAACGACGGCAAAGCACACCTCGTAATGGAAGTTGAAATAACACCTCTTATTGAAAAGAAAGAGCAATTTGCCTGAGGCTGGAATGGAGAAAGAGTAAGAAGGGCGGAGACCACATTACTCAGAGCAGTAAGTGGTGAGCCTGGAGGCTGTGTGTGTCTGTGTGTTGTGTGTGTGTATTGCATGTGCGTGGGGCGGGGGGGCAGTGCAACCACTCCAATGATGTACTTGGGACACACTACCAATGAGGTGCTGTTTTGCTTTGTTACATTATTATGTGTCTGTTATGCTAATCTATGGAGTGTTTTGTTCTGTGGCTGCACTATGGTATTTTATCTATACTCTTCCCTGCGTTGAAATGCTACACTCAGTTACATGTTGTGACCTGCTCTGTTTATTTTTGCAATGCCAAGTCATGTCTTTGAGGTGTAGAGACATGGTATGTAATATTTGTGTTAGGATCTATGTGTTTAGTTCCCAAAACCTAAATGCATGTTAACAGGACTCTGCCTGAGTTTTGCTTGGTTTTCACTTGCATTTTTCTGCATGAATTCACTGCTTCTTTTATTTTTTATTATTTATGGGACATGTTGCTTCTTTCCTTTTATACAAGTGGCTTAGGCAATATTATACGAGTTTATGCTTTGTTATGGTTTATTAGGACATTTTGCATAAATGTATAATATTTAAGCCCCTCAAAGCACCTACAAGGTGGAAGGTTCACTCCCTCAAACACTGGAATAGTGGCACTCAGTTTACGAAATAAAGTAGACCTGAAAATTAAATCGGGTAACAGGACTCTACACCCTTGTTTTGACATAAGATTCACATGCTGCCCTGTACCAAGATAACCGCAGCCCAGGCTGAGAAGGATATATGACGTCTGGATTATGCAGATTAACTCATGTAAGAGCCAGCCACAGCCTACGAGGATTCCTGCCTCACACAGCATCATATCCTTCGCCATAAAAGTTCTAACAGGCCTTACGGATCTCATTAAGCCCAGGCTAGGACCACTAGTGCAACTCATCTACAGGGCAATGCCACATATGCTATCCCGGACGTTAAAGGTCAGCGAGAGCGACCGAGCGGGGGGCTATTAGTATGGATTGATGCCTCTGTTGATCTACCTCTAGTGACCATAGACAATGGCAGTAGGGATATTTTGGAGCTGCACTCAAAGTCAGGGAATGGCCAAGAGCTGTTACTAAAAACATGTACAACAGACAATACACTGGTGGCGGAGAAAGTCTATTTAATCTGTTAAAAGAAACGGTTGGCACATGAAGGGGGTTGCACCCTTCTAAAGCTAAAATGATGATAGCAGACAACTTTAACTTACAATTCGAACACTTTTTCGTAACAAAGAGAATGTGTGAAGAGGAAGATAACATATGGGGCAGCCAAGAGTTGATGTCAGCTCCATCTAAGAGACCCTACAGAAATGAGGAGCATGAATATTGATGGCACTTAACCTCAGTGCATGTAACGGCAGGATATCCACAAGTAAAACAATAACATTCATGAGTGGCCCTCACTCAAGCCTTTCAGACTGTCACGCCACTTTTGGGGAGACCGAGGTCCGTTTCGATCGCTCTCCCTTCTCCCTCCTGGCGGATCTACCCGCGCTTTCGCGCCTGGGGAGCCGCCAGGAGGAGAGCTTCTGGAACCGCTGCTGGAGGGTTGCGGCGCATGTGCGGGAAACCGCTGTCTCGGTTCCGCGCATGCGCCGTAGATTGGGCCTGCGCTTTGGGATGGGCTTGCCTTCCAAGCCTCGTTTCGGGTCCGCCAGCACCCGGAGACGAAACGGCTTGCGTTTCAGGCCTCGCGGGTGCCGGCGGCCCATAAAAGGGAACCGCAAGCAGAAGCTAACCGCGTCTCAACGCGAAAGCTTCGTTCGTGTTGCTCGCTCCTGGTTTCCTGTGGTTCCTGCTTCCACCTTGCCTTGCCCCCAGCCTGCCTGGGTGCCCTGCTAAACCCTGGGTCCTCTTGGGCCCTTTTGCCTTGCCTTGCCTCCAGCCTGCCTGGGTGCCCTGCTCAACCCTGGGTCCTCTTGGGCCCTTTTGCCTTGCCTTGCCTCCAGCCTGCCTGGGTGCCCTGCTCAACCCTGGGTCCTTTTTGTCCTGCTTGCCTTCTGCCTGCTTGGGTGCCCAGTTTTGCCCAAGCGTTTCTTTGGTCCCACTTGCCCTACTTGACCTCCAGTGGCCTGGGTTCCTTGTTCTCGCCCTGGGTTCCCTTGGCTCCAGTTTCCCCTCTGACTCGCCTGGGACCAATTGGGCCTTTGTCTTTTTCCCTATTCCTTGGGCTCTCCCTTGTTGGTTTCCCTTCCCTATCTGGTTCCCCTTTTCCTGTCCGGTCCTGCCTGGTGCCTCGTCCTTTTTGGATCTACAGACCATCGGGCTAGTCAGCCATCTCCAAACCAGCTACCTGAAGTTCGCCTGAAAGTGTCTTCCTGCGGATTGGTGCTCCGACTTAGTCTTTGTTTGGTGTGATCCCGCGTTCACCCTGGACTTCACCTTTTTCCGAATCTTCAACCTGACTGCTGCCTCTCCTGTCTGTGCTTGCACAGTCCCACCGTCACGTTAATCAGGAGAGTACCTTCCGTGACGCTTGGAGTCTGTCCATCCTCCACCCTGTACCATTTGGATGGTGGAGAGGCGGGTTCCCCGAGTCACACACTCGTCATTCAGCTGGCTACAGCCTGGCGGCCCCAACAAGATCCACATCAAAGAAAACAGGTACGCAGTCTTCACGTACATCCCAGCTTGACACAGACTTTGTTCTAATAAATGTATAGATATGGCCTCTGAATAAGAAATGTTAGGTAATAATTAGGCATTAAAGTGACCACCCCCATTTATATTAACAGTGGGAAATGATATGCTAGGGGCGAATATATCAGGCGACTGTGGGGCAAACACAGAATAATTAGTGGCAGGTTAAGGCAGACCGGTTATCAAATGGAGTAGACTCAATAATGAGGATATATTGCCAGAACTTTATGGCAACATTTTGGTATCATTTGAAGACTTTTTTTTTTAACATTGATTACACTGCCAGTGAAGACATAATCCTGTCATATATTAGCACAACAGATAGCCTTAGGGGGAACTTCCCATCAAGTATCAGATTAATTAAGAAAAAGGTTATTAAGAAACCACCCTTGTATGTTGCCAGGTGCAGTGAGGTGAGATGAAACATGAGTTAATTGATTGCACTAAGAATGTATCCTCTGTAGGCACCCTGGCGCTGTGTCAAGCAAGAGGGCATTATAAGAAATTGTTAAAAGCTAAGAAAAGATACACGCATCTAACTCACGTAATGAACTCATGGGATTCATTATTAACAGACTTTAAAAATAAAGAGATGACTAACTTCTGGAAGTTGATGGGCACGGGGACATCTGGGAAGGACCCTAATTCAAGGAAGTATCCCAGAGGTGGTGTGGCACCAGCATTTTAAGAGCCTCTGTAGTTAAACTCGCTCCCTTAGATCGAAACCCCATTGCTACACACATTAATAATTGAGGGCAATTGCATGTCTAATTTACAGTGGAAGAAATTAGGCTTGCTATTATGACTCAATAATATGGTAAAGCACCAGGTCCTGGCTTTACATGAATCTTGGCACTATACGTCACATGTTTATTTAGTGCGGTTTTAGATCCAAATTCAGCACTACCATCATGGACAACAGCAGAAATAGTACCTCTGTACAAAAAGGGTGCGGGGAGGATCTGCAGGGAGGATCTGTGTAATTACCACCCAATCTCATTTTTATATGTGGGGTCCAAATTATTTGCAAGAGCAGTACTGGCACACCTAGAGTCCTGGGTAGATGAATGAAATATAATAAATCACCTGCAGCTGATTTTCAAATAGGTACTAGTTCCATTGACCAGAGCCTGCAACTGCAGCTTCTCCACAATAAATATGCTTTCTTAAAGAACATCAAATTGTTAATTAATTGACTTAAAGATCACTTATGATTGGGTTACTCGTAGCAAATTATGGAATGAGCTAACGGGATCTTGGTCTACCCCTGCACTCCTCTCAGCTACCCAACTCCTGCATAGCAATAATGAAGCTGTGGTGAGGTGGAATATGGATGGCAGTACAACAAAGTGCTTTGAGATACAAATATGTGTGTGCCAAGGTTGTGTGCTTCAGCCAAAATTGTTCAGCATTTACATTAATGGAGTAATTGAATTCCTGCTAAGCAACTCCTACTGACACCCCCCATTATTGACTGGAGAGAGATACCTGATTTTAATGTTTGCGGACAACGCAGCTATAATTTATCTAACATCAGTAGGGCTAAAGTCCCAATTTAAAATATTTGACGAATTTTGCTTTGAGAATGGCTTATGCATCAACATGCACACACACATGTTCATTAGGAACAACAGGAAGAAAATAAGAGCAATGTTAGATATTGAACTGAAGGGGGAGAAAATAGAGCAAGTTGGAACATATGATTATTTGGGGTTAATGGACAGTGAAAAATTTACTTGGACATCCCAGGTAGAAAAAGCTGAGGTGGTGTTGTCCAGGTGTAGTGGGGCTATCACCAGGCAGTGGTGGTCTCACTGCAGCCCTAAAAACTGCAAACCTGGCAGGCCTTCCTTTACAAGGAAGAACTTTGGGGTAGTGCAAACTGTGACAGCTTGTCTGTTATTGAAAACAAGTTTGGTTAGGTTACTGATCAAGTAATTTCGTCCCAATCTTGCATAGATAAATGTGAGTTAAACTTATGAAAATATGAGGATGGATTTTATATGATTTTTTTGTATTTGTATTTGGATTATGTAATATTATTTTGTTATTTTAAAGGTTTGTGTAAAGTGAATAATTTAAACTATATCACAATAAATATTATTATAAAGCAAGTTTGTAAAAAGCATTTTGGGTTTACCAGTTAATGCCCCTAATGTCCTGATGGATATGGAAACAGACATCCAGGTAATGGATTTGTTGATAAAGTTAAAACAAGTGTGTTAATAGATTAAAGTAAACTTCCAATAGATTAGCAAAATATAGAGAAGCCATAGAACATGTGATGTCACAAAATTGAGACTGCTAACTATTATGGTTGGCTTTCACTAAGGGAATGCTTAATGCTTAGCAGCATTGGTTGTGGTGATTATTGGCATGAGCTGGAATAAATGAATAACCAATCAAAACTTACTGTGAAGATTGCTCTAATACCAACACATATGAGGCAATTGGAAAGGTTAGAAGCTCTAGGAGTCTCACAGCATACTGGGTTATGGATCCATGATATTTCCCTGCAGGCTGAATTAATCAAAACCCTATTGGCCAGGCCTGAATTTGGCACTGCAGGGAAGCATCCTTCCCTTTTTGTGGCCCCCTCCCTGTTCATTCCCGATATGGGAGACACCCCCACAACCACTGTTTCCTCCCCAGACCTCCTCGACCCATGACCAATCCCAGCCATCAACTCTGCGGGGGACCCCCCACCAGCATGTCCCCTAATCCACTCTTGAATCACAACATTCACATACACACACACGTACACCACACACTGTTAGAAATCTTTGTGGCAATATTTTTTATATATTGTGATATTTTTGTGGTATAGTGGTATTTTTGGTAGTTCGTGGTATAGTATATTTTTGGTATAGTGGTAAGCCTAGCTTCAAAGTACTGCCTGATATTTGTTCTTTTACCAAAATCACTAATGGTAATCAAATACTGGACTTAGTATACTCTAAACAATTAACTCATCCCCTTTTGTGGAATCTTAATTACAATACCACATTATGCCCTTTTGGCTTGGCTATTAGAATTCATTTACCATATAAATGAAACACAAACATTCATTCAGAGCCTCTCATAGTAACAACATTTACAATGACTAACTTGGCTTTAGTCATCTAATGCATAACTCTGTATGTCAACCAATTAAGCTGAGCACAGAATAAGTACACTGAGGCTAATTCACCTTTTTCAAATTGTTATTCGGTATCAGAGGTTAGAAATATGCAAGTTACACAGAATGACATGTACATCCACGTTGTAATTCAAACATAAGCAAAACCTTTCCTGCAATGATTTTCAAAACATTCTATTTGCGATAATGCCCAGAGTTCTGTCAACATTGGCCTTGAATTTCGCAACAAAAACTGGCTGAGCACAGGCTTCTGTCACACATTTTGGAACAAAACTTGGAGAAACATGAACACAGTTTTAAATACACATTTAAAATGTCATTGTACAGCACCTAAAAATGAAATGACTTACCTACTCTACACTATCTAATATCAAGCATTCACTTGTAGAGGTGGAGCCAAGTACCCCCACTCAAAGCTCCTATCCCATGATGACTATATGTTGGGAGCCAGAATGTGAAACATGTGCACTGCCAGTAAGAATACCTATACGAAAGACAATCCTGAAAGAAAGATTCCCACCGATAAAGCTGTACATGCAAACATGACAATATGATGGCCATTTGAATGAAATCCTGGAGAAAGGAGAAGCAAGCGAGAAAACAGATTGGTGATATCATAAAGATCAGAGTCAACGCACCCAGGAGAGATGCAGAGACGAGAGAACATAACGATTCTATAAGAACTAAGTTCAAGGTATTAAAGTGAGCAACATTTTGTGCTCGAGATGAAGCTGCTCATGCTAGAGAATAAAAAAAGAAGATATTGAGTCGTTTCACAATTGTACAGAAGCAGTAACACAATTAGATAAAGTATTCTTTAAGGCTGGCTATGTTGTGAATGGATTGCGGCGATGCGCCAATGTATATACGTAGTAAATGTAAGGACTATGGACAATTCCACAATGCGCTCTAGCAGAGCTGGACTTCGAAAGCAGGAAGATGTTTTAGTGTGGCGCAGTTAGAAATCGAAAACTCAACCATGGAGGTGAATCAAAGAAAGGCTTGGTTGGATCAACACCAAGAAGCCAAGGTCTACTCGGGCTTGGATGCACGTACAAACAATTAAAGAGCATGTGAAATAACAGAACTCCTGTCTCTAGTTAGAGGCAAGAACAATGACGAGGTTAATCAAATAGTAGTATTTTAAATGCAGTAAGACTTGAAATTGTGGTATACAGTCACATGGTCAGATGAAAATAGACACTATGATGAGCTGTATCGAAACCAAGAGGACAGAGTATGCTATCCTCCCTCATATTCTTCTGCACAGAGAACATTTCCATGGCCGAGTTCAAAGCCTTAATTAATTAGTAGGCAGCAATTGTGATGATGGATGCCAGGGCTAATTGGTGGGACGCTATGGTTGTGGCCATCCCGCTGGCACCTGGATGCCAGCCTGCCTGCTGCTTACAAATGTGGAATATTACAGAGGGGTACAAGGGTGCCGACCAATTATAGAGGGACACGAAATAGAGAGCACTATAGTTTGTGTAACCAATGGGATGTCATGTATTTGATGACGTCCGTAGTGACCTGCACTATAGGAGGGTTTAGTTGCCACACCTAATGTTAGAGACCCAATCACTTTAACTGACCAGTATGGAACGTATACTTAGATGTTCCTTGTAAGCCTATCACCATTATGAATAGGTTTTTGTAGTTTGCAACACAGGTAGACGTCAATAGTGACGAGTTTGTAGTGCATAAACTGCTTTTTTTAATGTATTGAATTGATTGCGAGGATCGAGCGAACGCGTTGTAGTTTGTTGTAACTCCCTCTTTTAGAAAATTGACATTAAAACAGTTGCACTTTGCCAGCCTAATGGGTTAGTTTGATTACTGATGTTTGAATAATATTCTGCCTCCCCATCTGTCTCTAAGTATTGCTATCTCGTCTTAAAGGGCTGGGTCGGCTGTCCCAGTATACACTCATCTGCACGCTCCTCAAATCGACTGAACTTAACAAGAAAATCTTTAATAGTGTGTATGTCTTGAATTGGTTGCGACCCCGATCTAGTTGTTAGACAGAATAATTATTTTTCTGGTCAAGTTTTTGCCTGGACGAACAAACTAGCCTTTCTGCTGAAAGACTTTTCCTAAAACTTCATGGGTCGTTCAAACCGACTCCCTTTGTGTCAGTCAGTCAATCCAAGAATGTTATGCTAATCTATGGAGTGTTTTGTTCTGTGGCTGCACTATGGTATTTTATCTATACTCTTCCCTGCGTTGAAATGCTACACTCAGTTACATGTTGTGACCTGCTCTGTTTATTTTTGCAATGCCAAGTCATGTCTTTGAGGTGTAGAGACATGGTATGTAATATTTGTGTTAGGATCTATGTGTTTAGTTCCCAAAACCTAAATGCATGTTAACAGGACTCTGCCTGAGTTTTGCTTGGTTTTCACTTGCATTTTTCTGCATGAATTCACTGCTTCTTTTATTTTTTATTATTTATGGGACATGTTGCTTCTTTCCTTTTATACAAGTGGCTTAGGCAATATTATACGAGTTTATGCTTTGTTATGGTTTATTAGGACATTTTGCATAAATGTATAATATTTAAGCCCCTCAAAGCACCTACAAGGTGGAAGGTTCACTCCCTCAAACACTGGAATAGTGGCACTCAGTTTACGAAATAAAGTAGACCTGAAAATTAAATCGGGTAACAGGACTCTACACCCTTGTTTTGACATAAGATTCACATGCTGCCCTGTACCAAGATAACCGCAGCCCAGGCTGAGAAGGATATATGACGTCTGGATTATGCAGATTAACTCATGTAAGAGCCAGCCACAGCCTACGAGGATTCCTGCCTCACACAGCATCATATCCTTCGCCATAAAAGTTCTAACAGGCCTTACGGATCTCATTAAGCCCAGGCTAGGACCACTAGTGCAACTCATCTACAGGGCAATGCCACATATGCTATCCCGGACGTTAAAGGTCAGCGAGAGCGACCGAGCGGGGGGCTATTAGTATGGTTTGATGCCTCTGTTGATCTACCTCTAGTGACCATAGACAATGGCAGTAGGGATATTTTGGAGCTGCACTCAAAGTCAGGGAATGGCCAAGAGCTGTTACTAAAAACATGTACAACAGACAATACACTGGTGGCGGAGAAAGTCTATTTAATCTGTTAAAAGAAACGGTTGGCACATGAAGGGGGTTGCACCCTTCTAAAGCTAAAATGATGATAGCAGACAACTTTAACTTACAATTCGAACACTTTTTCCTAACAAAGAGAATGTGTGAAGAGGAAGATAACATATGGGGCATCCAAGAGTTGATGTCAGCTCCATCTAAGAGACCCTACAGAAATGAGGAGCATGAATATTGATGGCACTTAACCTTAGTGCATGTAACGGCAGGATATCCACAAGTAAAACAATAACATTCATGAGTGGCCCTCACTCAAGCCTTACAGACTGTCACGCCACTTTTGGGGAGACCGAGGTCCGTTGCGATCGCTCTCCCTTCTCCCTCCTGGCGGATCTACCCGCGCTTTCGCGCCTGGGGAGCCGCCAGGAGGAGAGCTTCTGGAACCGCTGCTGGAGGGTTGCGGCGCATGTGCGGGAAACCGCTGTCTCGGTCCGCGCATGCGCCGTAGATTGGGCCTGCGCTTTGGGATGGGCTTGCCTTCCAAGCCTCGTTTCGGGTCCGCCAGCACCCGGAGACGAAACGGCTTGCGTTTCAGGCCTCGCGGGTGCCGGCGGCCCATAAAAGGGAACCGCAAGCAGAAGCTAACCGCGTCTCAACGTGGAAGCTTCGTTCGTGTTGCTCGCTCCTGGTTTCCTGTGGTTCCTGCTTCCACCTTGCCTTGCCCCCAGCCTGCCTGGGTGCCCTGCTAAACCCTGGGTCCTCTTGGGCCCTTTTGCCTTGCCTTGCCTCCAGCCTGCCTGGGTGCCCTGCTCAACCCTGGGTCCTCTTGGGCCCTTTTGCCTTGCCTTGCCTCCAGCCTGCCTGGGTGCCCTGCTCAACCCTGGGTCCTTTTTGTCCTGCTTGCCTTCTGCCTGCTTGGGTGCCCAGTTTTGCCCAAGCGTTTCTTTGGTCCCACTTGCCCTACTTGACCTCCAGTGGCCTGGGTTCCTTGTTCTCGCCCTGGGTTCCCTTGGCTCCAGTTTCCCCTCTGACTCGCCTGGGACCAATTGGGCCTTTGTCTTTTTCCCTATTCCTTGGGCTCTCCCTTGTTGGTTTCCCTTCCCTATCTGGTTCCCCTTTTCCTGTCCGGTCCTGCCTGGTGCCTCGTCCTTTTTGGATCTACAGACCATCGGGCTAGTCAGCCATCTCCAAACCAGCTACCTGAAGTTCGCCTGAAAGTGTCTTCCTGCGGATTGGTGCTCCGACTTAGTCTTTGTTTGGTGTGATCCCGCGTTCACCCTGGACTTCACCTTTTTCCGAATCTTCAACCTGACTGCTGCCTCTCCTGTCTGTGCTTGCACAGTCCCACCGTCACGTTAATCAGGAGAGTACCTTCCGTGACGCTGGGAGTCTGTCCATCCTCCACCCTGTACCATTTGGATGGTGGAGAGGCGGGTTCCCCGAGTCACACACTCGTCATTCAGCTGGCTACAGCCTGGCGGCCCCAACAAGATCCACATCAAAGAAAACAGGTATGCAGTCTTCACGTACATCCCAGCTTGACACAGACTTTGTTCTAATAAATGTATAGATATGGCCTCTGAATAAGAAATGTTAGGTAATAATTAGGCATTAAAGTGACCACCCCCATTTATATTAACAGTGGGAAATGATATGTTAGGGGCGAATATATCAGGCGACTGTGGGGCAAACACAGAATAATTAGTGGCAGGTTAAGGCAGACTGGTTATCAAATGGAGTAGACTCAATAATGAGGATATATTGCCAGAACTTTATGGCAACATTTTGGTATCATTTGAAGACTTTTTTTTTTTAACATTGATTACACTGCCAGTGAAGACATAATCCTGTCATATATTAGCACAACAGATAGCCTTAGGGGGAACTTCCCATCAAGTATCAGATTAATTAAGAAAAAGGTTATTAAGAAACCACCCTTGTATGTTGCCAGGTGCAGTGAGGTGAGATGAAACATGAGTTAATTGATTGCACTAAGAATGTATCCTCTGTAGGCACCCTGGCGCTGTGTCAAGCAAGAGGGCATTATAAGAAATTGTTAAAAGCTAAGAAAAGATACACGCATCTAACTCACGTAATGAACTCATGGGATTCATTATTAACAGACTTTAAAAATAAAGAGATGACTAACTTCTGGAAGTTGATGGGCACGGGGACATCTGAGAAGGACCCTAATTCAAGGAAGTATCCCAGAGGTGGTGTGGCACCAGCATTTTAAGAGCCTCTGTAGTTAAACTCGCTCCCTTAGATCGAAACCCCATTGCTACACACATTAATAATTGAGGGCAATTGCATGTCTAATTTACAGTGGAAGAAATTAGGCTTGCTATTATGACTCAATAATATGGTAAAGCACCAGGTCCTGGCTTTACATGAATCTTGGCACTATACGTCACATGTTTATTTAGTGCGGTTTTAGATCCAAATTCAGCACTACCATCATGGACAAAAGCAGAAATAGTACCTCTGTACAAAAAGGGTGCGGGGAGGATCTGCAGGGAGGATCTGTGTAATTACCACCCAATCTCATTTTTATATGTGGGGTCCAAATTATTTGCAAGAGCAGTACTGGCACACCTAGAGTCCTGGGTAGATGAATGAAATATAATAAATCACCTGCAGCTGATTTTCAAATAGGTACTAGTTCCATTGACCAGAGCCTGCAACTGCAGCTTCTCCACAATAAATATGCTTTCTTAAAGAACATCAAATTGTTAATTAATTGACTTAAAGATCACTTATGATTGGGTTACTCGTAGCAAATTATGGAATGAGCTAACGGGATCTTGGTCTACCCCTGCACTCCTCTCAGCTACCCAACTCCTGCATAGCAATAATGAAGCTGTGGTGAGGTGGAATATGGATGGCAGTACAACAAAGTGCTTTGAGATACAAATATGTGTGTGCCAAGGTTGTGTGCTTCAGCCAAAATTGTTCAGCATTTACATTAATGGAGTAATTGAATTCCTGCTAAGCAACTCCTACTGACACCCCCCATTATTGACTGGAGAGAGATACCTGATTTTAATGTTTGCGGATGACGCAGCTATAATTTATCTAACATCAGTAGGGCTAAAGTCCCAATTTAAAATATTTGACGAATTTTGCTTTGAGAATGGCTTATGCATCAACATGCACACACACATGTTCATTAGGAACAACAGGAAGAAAATAAGAGCAATGTTAGATATTGAACTGAAGGGGGAGAAAATAGAGCAAGTTGGAACATATGATTATTTGGGGTTAATGGACAGTGAAAAATTTACTTGGACATCCCAGGTAGAAAAAGCTGAGGTGGTGTTGTCCAGGTGTAGTGGGGCTATCACCAGGCAGTGGTGGTCTCACTGCAGCCCTAAAAACTGCAAACCTGGCAGGCCTTCCTTTACAAGGAAGAACTTTGGGGTAGTGCAAACTGTGACAGCTTGTCTGTTATTGAAAACAAGTTTGATTAGGTTACTGATCAAGTAATTTCGTCCCAATCTTGGATAGATAAATGTGAGTTAAACTTATGAAAATATGAGGATGGATTTTATATGATTTTTTTGTATTTGTATTTGGATTATGTAATATTATTTTGTTATTTTAAAGGTTTGTGTAAAGTGAATAATTTAAACTATATCACAATAAATATTATTATAAAAAAGCATTTTGGGTTTACCAGTTAATGCCCCTAATGTCCTGATGGATATGGAAACAGACATCCAGGTAATGGATTTGTTGATAAAGTTAAAACAAGTGTGTTAATAGATTAAAGTAAACTTCCAATAGATTAGCAAAATATAGAGAAGCCATAGAACATGTGATGTCACAAAATTGAGACTGCTAACTATTATGGTTGGCTTTCACTAAGGGAATGCTTAATGCTTAGCAGCATTGGTTGTGGTGATTATTGGCATGAGCTGGAATAAATGAATAACCAATCAAAACTTACTGTGAAGATTGCTCTAATACCAACACATATGAGGCAATTGGAAAGGTTAGAAGCTCTAGGAGTCTCACAGCATACTGGGTTATGGATCCATGATATTTCCCTGCAGGCTGAATTAATCAAAACCCTATTGGCCAGGCCTGAATTTGGCACTGCAGGGAAGCATCCTTCCCTTTTTGTGGCCCCCTCCCTGTTCATTCCCGATATGGGAGACACCCCCACAACCACTGTTTACTCCCCAGACCTCCTCGACCCATGACCAATCCCAGCCATCAACTCTGCGGGGGACCCCCCACCAGCATGTCCCCTAATCCACTCTTGAATCACAACATTCACATACACACACACGTACACCACACACTGTTAGAAATCTTTGTGGCAATATTTTTTATATATTGTGATATTTTTGTGGTATAGTGGTATTTTTGGTAGTTCGTGGTATAGTATATTTTTGGTATAGTGGTAAGCCTAGCTTCAAAGTACTGCCTGATATTTGTTCTTTTACCAAAATCACTAATGGTAATCAAATACTGGACTTAGTATACTCTAAACAATTAACTCACCCCCTTTTGTGGAATCTTAATTACAATACCACATTATGCCCTTTTGGCTTGGCTATTAGAATTCATTTACCATATAAATGAAACACAAACATTCATTCAGAGCCTCTCATAGTAACAACATTTACAATGACTAACTTGGCTTTAGTCATCTAATGCATAACTCTGTATGTCAACCAATTAAGCTGAGCACAGAATAAGTACACTGAGGCTAATTCACCTTTTTCAAATTGTTATTCGGTATCAGAGGTTAGAAATATGCAAGTTACACAGAATGACATGTACATCCACATTGTAATTCAAACATAAGCAAAACCTTTCCTGCAATGATTTTCAAAACATTCTATTTGCGATAATGCCCAGAGTTCTGTCAACATTGGCCTTGAATTTCGCAACAAAAACTGGCTGAGCACAGGCTTCTGTCACACATTTTGGAACAAAACTTGGAGAAACATGAACACAGTTTTAAATACACATTTAAAATGTCATTGTACAGCACCTAAAAATGAAATGACTTACCTACTCTACACTATCTAATATCAAGCATTCACTTGTAGAGGTGGAGCCAAGTACCCCCACTCAAAGCTCCTATCCCATGATGACTATATGTTGGGAGCCAGAATGTGAAACATGTGCACTGCCAGTAAGAATACCTATACGAAAGACAATCCTGAAAGAAAGATTCCCACCGATAAAGCTGTACATGCAAACATGACAATATGATGGCCATTTGAATGAAATCCTGGAGAAAGGAGAAGCAAGCGAGAAAACAGATTGGTGATATCATAAAGATCAGAGTCAACGCACCCAGGAGAGATGCAGAGACGAGAGAACATAACGATTCTATAAGAACTAAGTTCAAGGTATTAAAGTGAGCAACATTTTGTGCTCGAGATGAAGCTGCTCATGCTAGAGAATAAAAAAAGAAGATATTGAGTCGTTTCACAATTGTACAGAAGCAGTAACACAATTAGATAAAGTATTCTTTAAGGCTGGTTATGTTGTGAATGGATTGCGGCGATGCGCCAATGTATATACGTAGTAAATGTAAGGACTATGGACAATTCCACAATGCGCTCTAGCAGAGCTGGACTTCGAAAGCAGGAAGATGTTTTAGTGTGGCGCAGTTAGAAATCGAAAACTCAACCATGGAGGTGAATCAAAGAAAGGCTTGGTTGGATCAACACCAAGAAGCCAAGGTCTACTCGGGCTTGGATGCACGTACAAACAATTAAAGAGCATGTGAAATAACAGAACTCCTGTCTCTAGTTAGAGGCAAGAACAATGACGAGGTTAATCAAATAGTAGTATTTTAAATGCAGTAAGACTTGAAATTGTGGTATACAGTCACATGGTCAGATGAAAATAGACACTATGATGAGCTGTATCGAAACCAAGAGGACAGAGTATGCTATCCTCCCTCATATTCTTCTGCACAGAGAACATTTCCATGGCCGAGTTCAAAGCCTTAATTAATTAGTAGGCAGCAATTGTGATGATGGATGCCAGGGCTAATTGGTGGGACGCTATGGTTGTGGCCATCCCGCTGGCACCTGGATGCCAGCCTGCCTGCTGCTTACAAATGTGGAATATTACAGAGGGGTACAAGGGTGCCGACCAATTATAGAGGGACACGAAATAGAGAGCACTATAGTTTGTGTAACCAATGGGATGTCATGTATTTGATGACGTCCGTAGTGACCTGCACTATAGGAGGGTTTAGTTGCCACACCTAATGTTAGAGACCCAATCACTTTAACTGACCAGTATGGAACGTATACTTAGATGTTCCTTGTAAGCCTATCACCATTATGAATAGGTTTTTGTAGTTTGCAACACAGGTAGACGTCAATAGTGACGAGTTTGTAGTGCATAAACTGCTTTTTTTAATGTATTGAATTGATTGCGAGGATCGAGCGAACGCGTTGTAGTTTGTTGTAACTCCCTCTTTTAGAAAATTGACATTAAAACAGTTGCACTTTGCCAGCCTAATGGGTTAGTTTGATTACTGATGTTTGAATAATATTCTGCATCCCCATCTGTCTCTGAGTATTGCTATCTCGTCTTAAAGGGCTGGGTCGGCTGTCCCAGTATACACTCATCTGCACGCTCCTCAAATCGACTGAACTTAACAAGAACATCTTTAATAGTGTGTGTGTCTTGAATTGGTTGCGACCCCGATCTAGTTGTTAGACAGAATAATTATTTTTCTGGTCAAGTTTTTGCCTGGATGAACAAACTAGCCTTTCTGCTGAAAGACTTTTCCTAAGACTTCATGGGTCGTTCAAACCGACTCCCTTTGTGTCAGTCAGTCAATCCAAGAATGTTCTGACAGTGTCCAACCTCACTGTTTAGAAGCGGAAATAATAGCTACATCTCAGTCCTGTCTTCCTGCTCTGAAAGTGTTTAAACAATGCAATGTCTTTAGCAGAATGGATCTCACATTCCACACTTTTGATTTGTCATGTCCCCATTCAGACACAGAGCAGTTTGAAGCCTGCACATTTAGTTTATTTAATTTCCAATCTACAAGGCCTTTCCATCAATCTGAGCCAAGTTTATAACCGACATGGACAGGTTTGCACTATGTTTTAGTATGGGAATCTGTTATAGGTTAAATGGATAAGGTAAATTAGTATGCTAGTTTCATGCTAGTTTTATTTTTAGTGCAATCTAGCCCACAACTGTGGTATTGTGGAGCAAAGTGATTATCTTCTGACATGTGTTCTGTGCATTCCCAAAATTGGCATCTGTTAGGTTCAGCCTGAGTCTCACACCCTTGAGTCACACACATGAGTCTTACACCCTTGGCCCTTGTTAAAATTCAGACCTTTGCTAAAATGTGGATGATGAAATGTGGAGCAACCCTTGGTGAAATTCAGAATAGGGAAACATATGTCTCTATTACATTTCCCTACATACCCTCCCTTTTTTTCTGCTGGGAAACAACCAAAATCACTGTAGGTAAAAAAAAAAAAAAACATGCAATGATCCAGGCTTCAACACAATTTATGTGTGATTTTGGGCACCATTTTACCTTGATCTCGACAGTTAATCCAATGAAATCGAGCTATAAGAATCAAACAACACGTATTTGGTAACATTCATACACAAAAACATCATATATATATTTTTAGAAAAAATATTGTTTTTATTTTCTTTATTAATATTATTTTTGTTGATATTTTAGATTTTTGTATATCTTATATTTTAATCTTCTGATCACTGTTATCTTTAAACTTCTTTTAATTGGTGATCTCCTCTTTGTTTTTTTGTGTATTTTAGTGATTGGATTTGTGTATATCTTTTTTGAATAAAACAATGAAGGAAGATATTATTAACCACAAGTCCATACAACTGTGCTAGTGGCCTCAGTCTGATACACAAATCAATGTTTGTAAAACGAATACAATAAAATATGATGGTTCACCGTGAAGCCAGACACTGTTCAGGAATCTGTTCTTGATGAAATGAGCTTCCATCCTCTTTAGGTCAGAAATTGTTCAGGAAACTGTTCTTGGTGAAGTGAACTTCCATCCTCTGTATGTGGGACTACTTTTGGGGTCATCACCTTCACCCCCTTTCTCAGTCCAGGAGTTGGTCCAGGGGAATCCATTCTGGTGGCATCCTCCAGGGATCCGTAAGCCTTCCAGGTATCCAGTGCACTCTAACTCCTGAGCGCTAACGGGGAAAGTAGTTATTTTCATAAGGTAAAGAGAAAAAGCAACTTAAGAATCAAGTACATCAATTCATTTACTTTTCCCTTTTCATTAGGATATCTGACATCAAAATGAATGATGCACACAAATGCCCATTAAACACAAATACCATAAAATGCAGCAAGGACATCTCTTTAGGACCATCTGAAAATAACTTAAATTAAACACACTAATACGACTCAGCACTTTTTCAGGCAACTGTTTCAAACACAATCAATCATAACGCAAAATGTAATAAAATAATGGAAATTAACTCAGCCTTTACCTATTTACAATACCGATTTCTCTTAATTACCTATTTATATTTGTATTCACTCATTTGATATACCTTTCCCCTCGTATCCCTTTAAACCCCATTTTGATATGTTCAAACTATTTATACCTATTCACCTGCTACGGTAAGTCTATTTAATATGTAAGAACTTTATTTTCATACCATATGTTTCACTCCCTGCTAGCCTCAATTCACTCTAGCCTTTTCACCTCATGTTTCGGGTGGAAGGGCTTAATATGCTTAACATGGACAAACTGTTCCACTGTTAATTCTCCCTCCATTCTAGCAATTTTGTAGACCACAGGTGAAACCTTACCTACAATTCTAAATGGGCCATGCCATCCTGCAAGTTTGTATGCTTACCTTTCTCAAGTTGAATTTTTAGGCCTGGTTTGCTATCTCATATTCTTTCACAAATGCCTTCCTATCGTAATATGACTTTGCACCTTCAGCATCCGTTTCCAAATTTCGCTGTGCAAATGCAAAACATATTACAAGTGCTTTCACAGTTTTTCCACATATTCATGGATTGTGAACCCATTTACAAGAACATGTTCATTTGTTCTCTAGAGCAAGTGTTGCAGTAAAACTATTTTCCTACCTGTCAAAATTTCGTGGAGGCTGATATTTGTTGATTTAGATTCCTTCGACCTGAGAGCCATTATTACCAACGCAAGTCGCAGATACAAGCTAGATTCTGCTTCAGCTACAAACATTTTCAACATGTCAACTATCATTCTGTTACACTGTTCCACTCGTCCTGAAGAGGAGGGCCAGTAAGAAATGTGTAGCTTCCTCCTAACACCCAAGATTTGCCATATTTTTGTTGTTACTGCACTAGTGAAATGACTTCCAAGGTCTGATTCTGTTCTTTGAGGTAAACCAAACCTTGAAAAAATATGATTCACAAGTAAAGTTGCCGGCGTTTGCACACTACAGTCTGGAGCTTGAATGCACTCCACTGATGTAGACATTAAATAAACAACCATTTACATGTACCTGTTTCCCCCACAAGCCCGAAAAATCTACATATAGATCACATCATGGAAGTGTCAAACCCATTTTCATTAATGGTGCGCTATGAGCTGGTGATGCAGGCTGAAATTGTGCACACACTAAACACCCTGTGGTGTAGAGCTTAACATCTTGCAACATGTGTGGCCAAAAGGCATAATCTTTAAAAATGTCCAATGTTTTCTGTGAACTTCTGTGGCCTGAAGTTATGGCATCATGGGAATGATGGAACATCAATCTTTGAAATGACAAAGGCAATACCCATTGAATTTGGCCTGTCACGGATTCTCAAATCATCAGTTCATCTTACAACATAATTCTCTTTTTGTATTTTTATAATTCCTCTTTCCCTTTGCAGTGCACTTCATTAAAATTAAGAGTATTTATTTTGTTCTGCATCTAGAAATCTGTTGTAAAATGGGCCTAGAATCAGATACCATTTTTATGCATTAATCAAGTTCATGATCTGGAGTATCACAACTCCATTGTGTCACAGGATATTCAACTATTTTCTGAGTTTCGGAGCATGTTATCGCATCCACCTGTATTTCACCAAGCAGGTGTCCAATATAAAACAACTCCCCCATTACAGCTCACATTTTAGCGAATTGAACTGCCTTATCATTTCCTTCCTTATCCTCACCTGGTGTTTTGAAATGACTGTGTATTTTCCTGCAATGGATTATCAGGGCATTTTCTGATGCAAGTTTGTCTATAGCTTGAATCATCTTGCCATGCTTAAGTAGCTTCTTGGTATATGTGAGCATGCCTTTCACCTTCCAGCCAGGTAAATATTCCACAAAACTATTTCACACATAATCAGAATCAGTGACTAAAACTATTCCTTTATGTCTATTTTCTACTGCTGTAGATATTGCCTTATAAATGGTGGCCGATTCCGCAACATGACCGCTTGTGGGGCTTATCCTCATGCTTACTCTTGGAATGCTGTTGCATTTAAACCACGCATTTCCTATTCCTGCCACAAGTTCTTTTTCAGCATCATTTTCAATGTGGTATGCACATCCAAATGCATACACAGTTGGTAAATCCGTACATGTTTCTTTGTTGAAAGACTTGTGTGAGGATTGCTCAAATTCATTTAAACCTGTCTCTAGTTCTGTGTCATCAGGTGTGCAGACAGCTGCACAATCATGCATCATGGCTAGCCCTTGAGCAACTCGGCTCTTTTTATTTTGTCCATATCTCACTTCTACTGGAAATTCCAGAAGTGCTGATGTCCATGAAGTGATTCTTGACTGGGCCAAATTCCCTTACTTTGCAAAAATTGCAGAGGCTGGTGATTTGTTTCAACAGTCACCCGCTCCCCTTGATTTATGGGATGGGAATGTTGTAATCCCCAGACCGTGGTTAGAAGCTCTTTTTCACATTCACTAAATTTGATGTCTACCTGTGATAATGCCTTGCTAGCATATGCAATGGTTTTGTTGCTTGCATCATATTGTTGATACAACACTACTGATATAAATTGATCTGTGAACCCCATTTCTACAAAGAAATCCTGATTTTTCATTTGATATGCCAAACATGGTGCATTCATTGGACACCCTTTTAACATGGCCACTGCATGACTTTGTTCCTTTTCCCATTTCCAAGGTACACTCTGCTTCAGTAATCTCGTCAAAGTTTGTGTAATCTGCATAATTTTCAATAAACTTTCTGTTATAACTTGTATTTCCTCAAAAACTCTTTAAACTTTTCAAGTTAGAGGGATATTTAAGTTTCTGAATCCCTTCCACCTTTTTCTTGTGTGTTTTTAGTCCATGCTCTGTCAATTGATGGCTTGGGAAGTTTGCCCTTTTTTTGCACCACCGTGCTTTCTGTAAAGATACTTTTGCCCCAGACTTCTTTAGCTGACTGAGTACATGTCTAATCTCATTGAAATGGGTTTTCAAGTCTTCATCTTTGATTAGCACATCATCCAGATAAACTTTCTTTTCTCTTTCAGCTGCATCTGTGAGTGCCTTGCTCAGGAATATTCCAAACTAACTCCCACTATTAATATATCCAAAAGGTGTCCAGGACCACGCATATTGTGATTTGTTAAATGAAAATGCAAATAGATTTTGAATGTCTTCAGCTAGTGGCACACACCAGTATCCAGCTGTACGATCTAAAGTGGTAAATACATTTGACCTGTGACCCTGTGCAAGGCCCTGATCAATAAATGGAAGGGGCCAACCTGAAACAGGTACCTGTTTGCTTAATTCTCATAGGTCTGCACACAAACACCATTGGACATTGGGTTTTTGCACTCCAACTAAGAAGTATGTGATGTACTAGGAATAGGCCTAATGATTCCTCTAGTTTCAAAAAATGTAATTATTTCAGCTAGTGACTCCAGACATGCAAAGGGAAACCTATATTGCTGCACAAATACCGGTCCTGGCAGTGTGGCAACATGCAAATCAGTCATTCCACAATCATAAACATCTCTGGAAAAAAGATGTTTGAACTCCATAAGCATTTTCCTCAATTGGTTGTTTTCTTCTTCATTTGTGCAAGCATCTCCAGCTTGAATATGCTCCTCTACCATTTTAGAAAACTCTGGGAAATTCTTCAAAGGAGGAACCTCTGTACTTTCCTCTAACAGTGTGGCAGTGTTTCTTTGGAGAGTTGCTACACACACATATTTTGGAATATTGACCTCCACTTCAATATGCTGCTTTTCTCTTTTAAACTCACCTAATTCGAATAGGATACCATCATCCTCATGAGAGCATACCATTTCACTTGGCTCATAAGGGTACACAGACTGAACTTTAAAGATTTCCTTAGGTTTAGACTCAGATGATTCTCGTAATTCACCCTGTGCAGTCACATATCTTTCATGGATATTCCCATTCACTGGGCTACTGAAATCAATTGTGTAGTAAGAATTGTTTACTGCCATTCCTAATGCTGTATTCTCTACCAAATGAATGTCTTGACACCCTTTATTGTCCACCAGAATTTGAATGGATACATCCCCAATCTCTATTAATGGTGTATTTTCGCATTCTAATCGTAGCTGCTTTATGGATTTATTTAGGCACACACATTCATCAGAATATTTTAGCTTTTGCCCCCTTCCTGTATTTTACTGCTACTGTAAATTGTCTGGTAAATGAAGGAATGGTAATATCCTTTTTCACTTGAAGCTCAATTGCATTTGGCGTCATTTGTGCACAATGATAAGCTTCTCTCGTGTCTTCAAGATGCGGCTTCACCCAATCTGGACCAAACCTTTTGATATAGAATTTCTAATAACATACACAGTCTGTGCATGATGTCATTTCCCACATAGAATTTGTTGCCTGTTCCACTCACGATCCAAACATTGTGATGAATGTATTTAGAGCCACATGTAATCTTTAGCATGCATCGTCCTATAATTATTTGTCCCAACTCAGGTTCATCTAGGCCAACGATGTGTGGGTTATTTATTTTGAACTTTGGGATCTCTGCTCTGTCAAGTATTTTCCAGAGTACCTTTTCAATAGTGAAACTCCTTTCATGCTCAAGTGTGAAGGTGGCTTCAATCATTATGAATGCCCATTCACATGACTAGGGATCCATGGCTGCCCTTCTCCCACGTATATTTCTGCAAATGCTGAAATGTATTTTTTTCCTGATTTAACGTTGGAGAAATATTTGTTTTATAGTTTTTCTTCATTTAAATAAAAAACACAACACGTTTTCATCTATTTCTGTTTGCCAGTTTTTCTCTGAGTTCAAATAAATCTCCAAAGACTGCTTCTTTTTTTCTCCTTGCATTTCATTCTGACACATGACATGAAAGTGACACTAGACACACAGCAATTGTGCAGATATACTTCCACTGCACTTTCTGATTTAGCGACAGTGTGTCAATATTTTACACTGTTGCTTTGAGTCATTATTTTCTTAGGTTTCAATAGCTTTTTAGCTAAGGACCACAAAACCCAATTTACCCCATCAATGAGGGGTGATAATCTCCTCAGGCAATTTCATTAATGGGTGTGACCAACACTTCCTGTCTCATCCATTGCTTCCCTATCTCAATGTCAAACTCTGTGACACCTTCTATAGGTATTTCTTCCCCATTGACATTGTGCACAGGGCCTTCACTTTGCTTCACTTTTACATGATTGTATGGGGATTTCCCTTCATTGATATTTTTCACCAGTTCGTTTGATATTATTGTTGCTTGGTCACCTGTGTCAATCATTGCAAATGCATTACATGTGTCTTCAATTGTCATAGGATCATAGTACCTATCCTCAACCACTTCTAGTACTCAGACAAAATGTGAATGTTTACTTATTTCAGGACTTACTTTTCTTAGGGCACGTTTACATTTTGCTAGGCAAATGGGCATATAAAATGACATTTTACCTTCCTTTTTTTCCCTACTTCTTTTTGAATTTCTCTGTCTATTCTCCTGGGCTCAGAACCCATTTGGAGTGTTGCCATTGACTGCCCCTCTGATTTGGTACCACTAGTGTTCATGCCCCAATTTTTCATTGTGCATTTCCCATTGTCTGGGTCTCCTCTCCTTACTTTCACATTGCAACCTATTGGCTGTGTATTTTCACCAGTGTCAAGTGGCAGCATCTCAATTTCTGGTGTGTGACACCTATTTGCATTTTTAAAGAGCCTTTAATTTCTGTCCCTTGGAACATCTGTCGCTCAAAATACTCCTCAGGTGACTGACCTGCACCTGACTTTTGGGCAATTGTTTCCTCTGCAGGTGTATCAACTTATTTTGATTATCAAGTAAGGACAACCTATCTGTTGATCCTAATTCTTCATTTTGTGTTTCATTTTTTACATTAGAAACTCTTTTTAAATCTGCTTCTCTGTTCTTTTGGTTGTTCTTGTTCATTTTCCCTTTTTTGCTCTTCATCTTCACACACCTGAATGGTCTGGTTCAACGTCAAATTAAAGCACACTCCAATTTTGTGTTTGTTATAATTCCATGTCTCATTTTCATCTGTTTGTTTTCTTGTTTTTAAATCTACAAGCAATTCAATATTTTTATTCAAAGGCGATTCATGGGCATCTGTGTTTTCATTAGGGAAGAGGTGATTCGCTAGTCACTTGTTGTTGCTATGTACAAGATCACTTCTATGATCTTCTGGACCTTCACTTGGCTGTTGATTTTGAACTTGCACGTAACTTTTCTATCTGTTCAGACAACATTTTGACGTGGGCCTCTAAGCAATGAAACCTGTCCATGTCTCTGAATTCCTCTCTTTGTGGTCTGAGCCAGTAATGATTAAACTTGCCCAGATTAGGCCTGTTCTGATATCATTCAGGAGATTGATTTCTGTTTGTGTTACCCCTTAATTCACGTGAAACAGGGGGTGGAGAATGGAGAGTGACCATCCTTTGGCCATGGTCAACCTGTCGTGGGGACTGATTATATTGGCGAGTTACATAATTCATATTTTGTCTTTCATTTGGTGGGAACAGTTCCCTATGCTGATTTCAATTTTAAATGAATCTATACACATATCTTGGTCTTTCTTGGTGTCCATACACCATTGTGTTAGGGTCAAATTTCTTCTGAGCCCCTAGTCTCTGGTATGGGCTGTTGTACATTTGATTTTGATTGTTATTTAGGCCTGGCATATCATGGAGAAACCCCGCTCTGGGAGAACTACCAAGGTATCTAGGACTAATGTAAGAACTTCTGTCACTGGGATCAATGGATTGGAACATTGTCTGAAGTGATGTCCTCTGTGGAGCCACACCCCTTTAATTAGGTGTCATGTCATTCTTTGCCTGAGTTTGGACTGATTCTAGCGGCATATTTACCAACTTTACCTCCTGAATTGTTGATGTGGATTCCTTAGACTTTGGTTTTGCCTCTTTATTCCTAGCCAACCCCCTCTTTCTGACCAAATATCACTTCTTATAGTTTGGTCCCCTGTTCCATTATCCATTCTAGTGGTTTTTCCCTGTGAAATTCACAGATTAATTGGAAGAGCATTTCTTTTTGGAGCCCATAAAAGAATGCAGTTTTAAATTCTACTGAGTTAGGATTAAAGGTCACATCAACATGAGAAAATGCTCATTTTAAGTTTTGAAAGAACTGGCAAGGAGATACATTTTGCGATGCCGCCATACTATAAGCAGCTTTCTTGTATAGACTGATAAGGTGATAATTGGTATCTAATCTCTTTCTCAAAGTCTGCCCATGACACATTTTCCTGTTCATTGAGACCACGAATGACACTAGCAGACGCCACATCTACCGTGAGGTGTTCTTCAAATATCTAGGTAACAATATAGACATTATAGTCTATATTGTTCCCTAGAAATTTAAAAAGCTTTGAATATATCATGAACCGCCTACAAATGATCTTCCATGGATCAATCACCTCCGCTTTTGAATGGTTTAATCAAAGTCTTAATTGATTTCATAATTTTTAAGGGACTACATGGTGCATTCTGGTATATGCAATTTTCACAGTCATTCCTGTTCTCTTGTGGGCAAGAATGTGTGTGAGTATTTGCAGATGACTCATACCCTAACGTTGGGTTATAACCAGGTATGGCCATGTGGAAAGCTGCTGGTACATTTCCTGGGCTAGGGCTGTGATTAAGTTCATCTCCAGTGAATTTAGCAACATGTTGCTTTTCCTGAGACTTGAGATTAAATGTTTGCTGTTCCAGGTTATTACACTGTTCACAAAGCTGTTCTGCTTCATGACAGAGAGCAGAATTCTCATTGCTAACTTTATTCGTTATTGTTTGCAATTTCTTGAATCTGTATCTGACAGAGATCAAGTGCCTTCGCTTTTCTTTCATTTTCATCCAGTAATTTAAATATCTCCTGTTCCATGGCATGAAATTCCTAATATTTTTTACTGTTATCTTCTCTAAGGGTTGGACATTTCGGATACTGCAATATCTTTATCTTGCCTTATATCATTCAAATTGGTTTTAAAATTGGTTAATTCTTACTCACGCTCATTAAGTTGTTTCTCTCTCTGAGTCAATTGAGCAGCAAGATCACTACATTTGTCTTGCAGTTACATGTCTAGCTCTCGTTGCTTTAATTCTGCTTTCAATTGCTGCACCTGATCGTATTCATAGTCCAAACTGCACTGTAATTTGATAATGACCTTGTTATCTTTCCCTTGCATCTTTATCGATCTGTGTAGCAGGAACCAAAGTTGTGCACACAGTCTGATGATGCAACTCTTCGTCTCTGTTTGTTCTGGCACTCAGAACACTTTAAAGAGACACACCTGCACAATACTTCCTTGATCAAAAATACTTTCAAAAGCCTCTTTTTCCACTTCTGTGCTAATCCTACTTTTCCATATTGTCAAATTTTCGAATTACCAGTTTGCGTGAGCATAAACCTTCGCCTAGAGGTAATGTGATAATTCAGAAAATTCAGCCTGAATGTGGGACATGGTGGCACTATTGCCAATAATACTATAACAAGAGTCAAGTTAGCACACAGTGCTGCACTACCTCACATAGCTAATTCAGGGAATGAGTGCCCAATATGGTTATGCTTTACAAGGACATGCCCAGTCATTATTTTACTGCTTCCCAGACAGCGTACCAAGATGTTAGAGATTTCTTTCGCTATATTTTTTATATTTTGTGGTATTTTTGTGATATAGTGGTATTTTTGGTACTTTCTGGTGTAGTGGGATTTTTGTATAGTGGTGTGCTTAACTTCAGAGTACTGACTGATAATTGTTCATTTACCAGAATCACTAACGATAATCAAATACTGGACTGGAAGTACAATCTAAACAATTAACTCATCCCCTTCCATGGTATCTTACCTACAATACCATATTATGCCCTTTTGGCTTGCATCTTAGAATACATTTACATATAAATGAAACACAAACATTCATTCAGAGCCTCTTAGAGTAACACAATTTACAATGACTAACTTTTCTTTAGTCAACTAAAGCATCTCCCTGTATGCCAACCAAATAAAGCTGAGCATAGAATAAGTACACTGACGCTAATTAACCTTTTTCAAATTGTTATCCTTTATTAGAAGTTAGAAATATGCAACTTACACAGAATGACATGTGCATCCACGTTGCAATTCAAACATAAGCAAAACCATCCTGCAATTGGTTTCAAAACATTCTTTTTAAGAAAATGCCCAGAGTTCTGCCTACATTGGTATTGAACTTTGCAACAGAAATTGTCAGAGCAGGGCTTCTGTCACATCTGAATTTTATCGCAATAAAACATGGAGAAAGTTTCATTGTACATGCATACAAATAAAATTACTTATCCAATGTACACTATCTAATATCAAGCATTCACTCATCAGCACACTCAAATTGACTGAACTTACCAAAGGAATATTTAATTGTGTGTGTCTCTTGAACTGCTCGTGACCCCAATCTTGTTGTCAGATGAAAGAACTCTTTATCTGGTTCACTCCCTTTTCCCTTGGAACGGACGAACCCGTCTTTCTGCTCCCGAAGCCAGCCAGAGGAGGCGATGGAACAAACACTCTTTAGCCAGCTGCAAGCTCCAGAGCCAGTGAGTGAGTGAGTGACCCAGGCCTTTCTGCTGCATGCCTTTTTCTAAGACCTCATGTGTCATCCAAACCATCTCCCTTTTTGGCAGTCAGCCAATCCAATAAAGTTCTGACCATGTCAATCCTCACCACCTAAAAGAAGAAATAATAACGAAATCTCAGTCCTGTCTTCCTGCTCTGAACATTTTTAAACAATGCAATGTCTTTAGCAGAACGGTATCTCACATTCCACACTTCTGATTTGTCACGTCCCCATTCAAACACAGCATAGCTTTATGCCTGCACGTTTAGTTCATTTCATTGCCAAACTACAATGCATTTCCATCAAACTGCACCAAGCTCATATAACTGGCATGGACTAGTTTGCACTAAATGTTAGCATGAGAATCTGTTCTATGTTAAATGGATATGGTAACCCATGACTCGATGGTCTTGCGGAACTCTACTTTGCCACACTACATGGAACGCTATGCTGGACAAAGCACATGGCTATTGGGTAAGTACAACTGCCAATTCATGGCTCCTGCCCAATGGTATGGAGAGTCGCCACATCCCACACATTGCAATGTGTCACATTTCAAATCGTCACAGTGCGCAATTACCTGCCCAGCCTACGCCCATGCACACCCTAGCCATGGTGTCGCACCACATGCAATGTGGACATAAGGATGTGAGTCCGTCACCCGCCCAATGCATCTGTGCACCTTCAATGCACATGATGTGCACTTAACCAGCAGTGTGCATTGTTCAAATCTTTACAGTGACCAGTGTCTGACTGCTGCAGGTCTGCCCATCATATCACAATGCCATAGTCACACTCCACATATGAACTCATGGGAATCGATTTGTGCGCAACAAGTCGTTGCCCATTGTCAATCCACGAATGTGACCATCAATGACCCGTGCATGGTATTGTAATCCAAGTTGGCTCGAAAGATGTCCCATACAACAGATTCACAAACGGGCCATCAATGTGCCGCATCTGATTCAGACAGTAACGCCACAAACACTAACATGTGCCCTTGTTTACACTCCCATGCAGGTGATGCTGGATTTTCACTCATGCCATTGGCTGATGACGCCCATACAAAAGCCAAGGAACAGACATGAGGAGGCCTACAACAGAGGCCTACAACAGGGCACACATAGTCACATGTGGCATGATAAGGCATACCTTTGGCTTACTGAAGTCCAGGTTTCGCTGCCTCAGCCAATTGGGTGTCTCATTGCAGTACAGCCCAGTGAAGACAGGGAAGATAGTAGGTGAATGTGCCATGCTGCACAATCTATGCATATGCAGGAACATTCCACTGCCCTGTACTCAGAGGATGATGATGGGGGTGATGACGACGATGATGAGGATGATGATGGGGATGGAATGTATGCACTCCCTGCAGGGGTGCCCATGATGGACAACATGCACGGGCAGCACTCATTCACAATTATTTTTGATACACTTCTCAGGCACATTATGCACTTCATGTGGTGGCACAGCATTAAATGGTTTGAATGCACAGGAAATCATCAATGTCCACTCGTCATTTGCATTGCAACAACAATGTATTTACTACATTACAGGGGTGATGGGAATTGGATGATAATAAAGTACACCCGTGCACACCCACCTCCCCAACGTACCCACCCCACAACCAGGCCCCAACTGACTTACCCCACTAAGGACCACCTCCCCAATGTACCCACCCCACAACCAGACCCCAACTGACCTACCTCACTAAGGACCAACCCCACCTCCCCAACGTACCCCCTCCCAACCAGGCCCCAACTGACTTACCCCACTAAGGACCACCCCCACCTCCCCAATGTAGCCACCCCCAGCAACAACCCCATCATGACTGTTTGTATAACAGTTCAACGATCACCACACTATTTGCATTCACGCTTGTGGCTGTACATGTCCTTCCCAGAGGGTCCGGACAGCTGTGATGACAGTCTCTGAGGACTACTGGCCACCAAATTGGATGGTGTGCTGCTTGCAGATGGCACTGGCGTGGTCTCAGCTGGCACATTGGCCAACTATGCCTGTTGGGCAACTTGCATTTATTCCGCGATAGTTAACATCACAGTTTTCCCCTCCCTGAGCCGCAGTGACATAACCACATTTGTGGTAGCGAATCTGCTGATGGCACCTGACAGTCTACACAAAGAGGTGGCAGTGCTCTCCCTTTGGAGCCTGGCCTCCTCACACTGCAGCCTGGCTTCCTCCCATTGCAGGTTAGCCTCCTGGAGTTGTTTCTCCACTAGCTGTGTGAGGCTCGCCTAGTGTTCCTCGATGCGCAGGAGGCGGGTGCTGAGTTCTCTGAGTGAGGGTGTGGGGGAGTGTATTGGTCTGTGGAGATTGATCGGGCTGAATTGTAACTCCTGTAGGGGAGTGATGTTGCCCCCATCATCCTCATTGTGTGGTGCATCAGCACACTGTTCCACTGGTGCACTGGTGCCACTGGATGCATCGTCGTCAGCCGTATCGTGACACCCACTGATGGGTGCGGCAGATGTGGCAGCAGGTGTGGATGCAGTGGCCACATGCCGTGCTGGGGGTGCAGTGGGGATGGCTGTGTCCACGGCAGATATTGGCGGCCTATGGTAGAGTTCCAGAGGTGGTGGTGGCCGACATTGGCGGGCCGATGGTTGAGTTCCAGAGGTGGAGGCAGTGCCATTCTCTGATGTCCGGGTATGATGGCTACGTGCAGTTTCACTGTCGGATTATGTGTCTGTGGGGGAATGCAGGGCATGCTGTTAGTTTGACAGGATGTGAATGGGTTGATCACATGCAAGGCACTCCTCATACTTGGTCCACTTGCATGTACATACATTTGATGGGTGATGCACTCAGGTGTGTGGATCTCAGCTTGCACACAGTTGCATGCTGTCTGCCTGTCCTGTGGGTTCTGTCACTTGTGCATGTGGTGTGTGGTGTGGGTCATTGGTGGATGCATTTGGGGCCTCTAGGCCCAGATGGGCGGGTTCCAACATTCACAATCATGGCTTTCCACTCTGTGTATTTACCAGCATTGCCAGGTGGGCTGGCTCCGAACTCTGCTCCGCCTACGCCCTCAATCCCTTTGAGGTGCTGCACAACTACTGCACCTCTCCTCCCATGTCTGGAGCCTCAGGGGTGTAGCAGGTCCCCCTCCTGTGCTGGTGCTGTGCTGGTGGTGTGCTGCCATTATGTTGTGCACACACAGCTGCAGATCGTCCCATCGCTTGTGGCACTCTTTGACTGTGCACACTGTCTCGCCAACTGTGGTGCACTTCTCTGCTGCTGCTACCCAGATCTCTTTGCGTCACTGTTGTGTGCTGCGCCTTTGGTCGACACTGAACAGCATTGAGGCGTTGTCTATGATGTGCTCAACCAGAAGTGTTAATTCTGGCTCGCTTAGGTTGCGCACACACAGCTGCAGATCGTCCCATCGCTTGTGGCAATCTTTGACTGCGCGCACTGTCACGCCACCTGTGGTGCACTTCTCTGCTGCTGCTACCCAGATCGCTTTGCATCGCTGCTGTCTGCTGTGCCTTTGGTCGGCACTGAACAGCATTGATGCGTTGTCTATGATGTGCTCAACCAGCACTGTTAATTCTGGCTTGCTGAAGAGTGATTTCTGCAGGCGTGTGGCTGGTATGCTTGATGCCATCTTCTTTGTCGTCTGGAGAAAGTCCCAGTGGAAGTAGGCCCTGAGGTTGCAAAGGATGGCAGTGGATCTGTTATTTATGTAATTGTGATAGCGGAGTCAGAACGGATACACTCCTGCAATGTTTCACGGTGCATCCAACTCCGTGGGTGTTTGCGTTCCCAGCAGTGACACCGTTTCTGCAATGGTCCGGTGCGTTGGACTGACAAACTGTAATCGCACCTTTTTCTGCATGCTTGCGGACGCAGTAACGGTGTCACCGCCTTCAAGGAAACAACGTATTCTGGACCAGCTGACTCATAATGAGGCCAAATGTTATGTTAGAATAACACACTTCATAATGCACTTTAGAAACGTATGCTGCTATATCACGTTGTATGCTGCTTGAGCACCCACCTACAATGCATACTTTTGACATGTTTTCATACTTGATGAGACTTGTAAAGAAAATGTATGCTTTAATGGCCTGGTGCCGAAATTAAGCTAATTTGAACTGAATTGGGGGCTTTGCTCCCAAGGGAGCCATTTTTAACATCCCACAGTGATATTATTTAATTCCAACGTGACTATGGTGGTCATTACGAGTACGTTGGTAGGGGGTTAACAGCACCGGTAAGGATGCCGGTGCTTTTAAACCCCTACCGCCGAATTCCAAGGTCCCTTAGCGGGTCCCACTAAGGCCGGCTGGTTTTTCCAGCTGCCCTTAGCGGGACTTATTAAGGGACCAGGGAGCTAATAACGGGCCCGCTATTTGCGGGCCCGTTATTAACTCCTTCCCCATTCCCATTGAACCTTATGGGGGATCGAATGGGAATTGGGAATGGTTTTCGGAATGGGGACTTACCGGGTCCGCAAGGGTCGGAATGTCCCAGTAAGTCCCCATTCTGACACCACGGACCCGGACATGGGTTTGGAGGCAGCCATGGTGCTTTTAGCACCATGGCTGCCTCCAAACTCGTAATGACCCCCTATGTGTTGAATCTGTCCGTTCTTGGCCTTGAGGAGAAAGTAGGATCTATTTTCCCTCTGTGTTTTCTTGGATATCATTTTAAAATGACCAGACTCGCAATGTCTCCTTGGCATGATGCAGTATATAATCTTTGTTGTTAGCATCACAATAGAAACAAAAAAAGGGATGCTTTGCTTATTTTTCAGAGAGCTGCAACAAGGACAAGTACACATTCCTGGCATACAACTGTTGCCGAATGCTAGGATGCTTCCCAGTAAGCCACCACCCTGTATCACCATGAACTAAAATAAAGTCTAGCATGACATACAGCAACAACAAGGTGTGAGGACCTTTTTCGTTTTACTGTACAGTTTGACTACTGCATTCCATTACCTTCTTCTGATCACGACCTCGGTGGTAACGCTAACGCTGTTAGCGCGGGGGCTATTAGCGCGACCGCCATAGCCCCCGACGCTAATAGCACGGGATCACGAGTTGGGCGGACTTGGAAGTCCCCATTGAGCCCTTTCAGGAATGCCCCATTCCCCATGGGGCTCAATGGGGAAAATGTGCGCTCTTACCGCCGGCGGATTTCCTGCCAGCGGTAATAGCACAAATTTTCGGTGGATTTCCCCCCAGCCAAGAGCTCGGGCGAAATCCCCCGAAGCCCTGATTCGGCGGACCCTTAAATCCGGCGGTAATAGCGCTACCGCTGGATTTAAGGGTTACCGCCGAGGTCGTGATCAGGCCCACAGTCTATTATTGTCAATGCCAGTCTTGGCTCAGACTTGCCAGTAACCAAATTAGCATTCTGGAGTTTGACCTGGTGTACAAAACATGGAGATAACTGTGCAAATACGCCACCAAATGTCCACGAATGTCCAAGCACACTCTCCAGCCATTCATGCAACCATCATTACTTAATGAGCATTGTTCACTAACTTACAATTATTCAAGTATGCCATGGAAACAAAACCTCATTTTCACAATACTTTAGGAGATATCTACCTACTCCATTTTGCATAACCATTGTGTTATACTTTTCCATAATGTGATACACCTTATATGGTCATCGGTGCCTGTTAAAAACTGTATTTGTAAACAGCTTTCAATAAACGTGTTATGATCAGTGCACCATATATGGGCATAAACATTCTGACAAAATTGACAAATAAACATTTAATGTTTGTGTTGCAAACTATGTATGTAAACATGTTGTGTTCTGATGCTCCTTTCAAATGTGCATCTTGCTGTTGTTGCCATCCTCTTAACAGTTCATAACAAACATGTTTGTGTAATCTCCCTGGAGACATTGTGGGTCTCATTGGAACCTGGTGCTCCTGTAATGAACGGTGCCGGTACTGGACCGGCACCATTCATTACGGGATGCCCTATTACGAGGCCTGCTAGCAAGTCCCGTTTTTTACTTTTTTACGTCTGGTCTGACCAGAAGTGAAAAGCTGGACCTGCTAGCAGGCCAGGATGCTAACAACGGGCCGGTCATTAACGGGCCCGTTGTTAGTATCCTCCCCATTCCCATTGAGCTCTATTGGGTTCAATGGGAATGGGGATTGATTTTTACTGGGTCCAAGAAAAGGGCAATTACCGGGTCCGCCAAGGTCGGCATAACCCGGTTATTGCCCTTTTCTTGGACCTGGTAAAAAATCATTACTGCCGGCAGCTGCACCCTTAATAAGGGCACGGCTACCGCCAGAGTCGTAATGAGGCCCTGAATGTTTGGAATTTTCCACAGCTATGAATATAAGTGTATGCAAGCCCCAGATGCCATATACTCATCTGAAGCAGTAGGAGGGCTTCTTTCTGGAATGGAATTAAACAACTTTGAAGAAACTTACCTGAGTCTCCTGGTAGTCCCTCAATTCACATGGCCCACCTAACAGGAATGAAACACAACCAGGCTATCACGCATTCTGCCCCTGATGCTTCTCTACGTCCCTAATTTTATAGCATCTATTTCATACTTTCCCATTCACTTATCTTCCTGTACTCATTTTCTTTTTTATCAGCAGACTAAGTGTTGTGAACCACTGGAACGATAAAGAAGTGAGCCTGCTCAGTTTCTCTACCCTTAGTTGGTTTGATCGTAGCTCATAGCCCGAAGACAGAACACCCCCCCTCCCATCAGGAGCGCAGCCTGCAGGAGAGGTAATACACCTGACAGACCAGGGCTTGGGTGAAAAGTCAGGAGCAGCAACAGAGCTAAGGGAAAAAGGTAAGGTCACAAGGTCAAAACCAGAGAACCAAACAACAGAAGGCAACCGCAACCCCCTATGCAACCCAACTCTTACCTGCAGTACAAGGTGACAAAGCAGAGAACCTATTGGACTGTAAAGGTGTTGTGGTCTGAGGGGGTAAGCAGGTCCAAAGAAGTGTTGTTTTCCCAGTGAAGAAGCAGTCCCAAGAAACCTAAACCAAACGGCACAATGGCAGAACTAAAAAGTGTCCAAAACAATCCACTGTGAGCAGCAGAGAGTCCAACCAAATGAATCCACCTGTGGAATATGGGGGGTGACAACAGAGGTGATCAGCAGAGTGTCCGGTTGTCACCAGAAAAAGGGGAGAATGGTGCACATGATAATCCATCTGCAGAGCGTCCAAGTGGCACCAGCAAGTGGGAAAGGAACTAAAGAGCACGGAACGGAAATAATGTATTCAGCCAAGGGTGAGAGGGGTGAGGGTAACGACAGTATGCAGCCATGGGACCAGGGTCTAATGGGTGAGTGTGAGGACAATTCAGCGCCGTGTGTCAGAGACAGAGGAAGCAGGGACAGAATTCTTGCGGTAATGACTGAGCGAGTATTCCACTGGAGAAAGGCACACCAATCACAGTGTCAGAACGCGGAGCAGACCAGGAGAGTGAACGAAGCAGCGTTTCACACCAGGGTATTCACGGATACAGTGTTGGGGATGATGCCGAGCATGGTAACTGGGAAGACCATCAACGGGAGGAGCCGGGTGTCGGAAATCAGAGGAGGAGCGCAGAAGGGAGTCCGTAAAGCAGTTCGAGAATCAGAGTACCAGGAATCGTAAGAGACAAAGAACTGTAGGACGACTTAATGGACGGAACCACAGTTAAGGAGCACTCGAGGAGTGTTGTCTGCACCCTCATACAGCCTTCCAATGCAAGCAACAGGAATCACGTCGTGTTTGAATCACGTGACTGCGTCCGCTCCTAGGACGTTGGGGATTGTAGTGCCTCTGGTGTCGGCGTTGCAAAAGACACCAAGGCAATCTCCAGGCACTGCTAGCAGGGCGTTGGGATACTGGAATGGCAGTTCAGGTCATGACACTAAGGCCTGGATTCCCCTGGTGGGGAGCAAAGTCCTCCACTCCACAATCCTGGGTGCTCTATTGCATCTCTCTTGAACAGTTAGAAAGCTAGTCTTCATATATTTGGGGACTGAGGGATATTGAAGGCTTCATGAGCCAGTGTGTCCCTCATTGCTGTCCCCACTGCTTTAGGTTGATGCTGAAGTGGGTCACTCAAAGCAGCTCTCTGGCCATTATTCATACCATACTTCGATTTTATCTGGTTGAGCATTGCCATTGTTCACAAGAAGAAAGTCTTCTGTGCTGTACAGAAATTCACAAGTGTCTTGAAAATGTTTCATATTATACTGCCTTCTGCCCCCTCAGACTCTTCTCCTCTAGCAAGTTGCATTGGTCACAATCCCATGAAAATGAGGGCTCCGTCTGGGTCCTCATTTGTTCCCACCTGGAACAAGGCAAAGGACTCCTGTGTCTGCCTGGCCTCATCTAGAAGGACTGGGCAAGCACACGTGCACTCTTTACCTTCTCCTGTGACAACATTTGAGGAACCATAATTGTCACACCGGTTTCTGTTCTGTATCTTCCTGGACCACCATCTCATCCTCTCCTCAGCGCAAGGGTATCTAAATACCTATAATGCTTTTATTCTGTTGATTGCCACAATCTCCTGTCCTACTCTTAAGTTCATTACAGCATTTTTTATTTTGTTATTTTATTATTTACAGCACAGACCCAGCTCAAGAGAAGGGGAGCGGTAGTTGCCATTTGGGCTGGCATCTTTTAACAGTAGCGCAGTACTGTGAGGTCTGTGCATTGGTACGTCCATCCATTGGAATTAGTCCTTGGTCAGGGGTTGTTGAAAAAGCCATGTTTGAGAGATTCGCAAAATCGGAGAATTGTGGGGGCATTCCAAGCTGGCACAGGTAGCGAGTTCCAGAGGGTGCGTGCATGACAAGAGAATGACAACTAAGGACTTTTTACGTATCCTCTCTTTGCAGACGAGTTGCGATTCCAGCTGCTTGGCCGATTTGCTGCACAAGGAGGATTTGACACCACATATGTGGGGCTAAACTGCCAGGCATGCTGGTGTGCTACTCGTGACTGCATGTTAGATGATACATGCAGTCTTAACAGTATCCTGGCTTAGAGTGGAATCCAGTGTAGTTTGCGTAGGATGGAGGCAATTTAGTCACATTTCCGTGCTCCCGTAATAAGACATGCTGCAGCACAGTGGACTGTTTTTAGGGAAGCCAAGTGAGTAGCTGGGAGTAGTCAGAAGAGCATTTCCCCCATCGATGTGCAAGACCACAAGGGCCGCAGTACATGTTCATAAATCCTGCAGTGAGATGAAGGGTTTGATTTTTCAAAGCATAGACATTCTGAGCCAGGCTGTTTGGGCCTTCTTGGCTATGTGTTTCCTGAAGGACAGATTAATGTCAATGGTGAAGCCTAAGGATTTTGCAGAGTCTGAGAGTTGTGAAACAAATACTTCTAGGCGCATATCATTGAGCCATTGTTGGACAAGTTGTTTTTTAGCAGATGGGTTTAGTTTGAAGTTGGTAGTCGACATCCAGGACAGGAAGATGGCTATGTAATCGTGGAGACCAATGATGTCCTGCATGCTATTTACTCTCATGTACAACTGATTATTGTCTGCCTATTGGTGGATGGTATTGTCAAGAAACAACTCTAGAACAGCCACTAAAAAAATCACTTTTACTGAATTAAGTCAACTGTTGGTGCCCAGGGCCGCTGAGACACATCTGCCACCTGTAGATTAAGGGCTCCATGCAGCAGTAATGCGACCTCTATTTCCCCATGCAATGCCATTCCTGCATTGCCTTGTGATCTTGAGCCAACTTCCAAAGACTCTTATTCTCAGGGGTTCACCTGGCTCGGATATCGATGACTGGAAACTGCCTGCATAAGCAAAACAGACACACCATTCTACTCAAAGATCTGGCATTTAATAATGTTTTCCCTTGAGAGGTGAAACTCAGACTTTCCCTCCAATTAAAAAGCCCTGTCCCTCTTCATCATTTTAGTTTCTTATTTTTAATGATTATAGAATCAACTGGTTTAAAAACAAAGACAGATATGTTTGTGTGTATGTATGGGATTTATAAAGGAACACACAACCTAGCTGGGATGAAACACAGTGTGGTAGGCAGTGGACTCACGCAGGACATTACAGGTAGGGTGTAGGGTTGGCCGAAGTAGATGAAATGGTTAAGGCAAGAGGGGAGGGGTATCTTAAGAGTGTGAAAAGTAGGTTTGAATGGAGCGTTTAACAAGTGGCCCTTCCTGATATGTAGGATTATGTGGACCAGTCTGATATGTGTTGGCAACTTGTTGCAGAGACAGGGTGAGTAGATAGCAGAATAAAACTGTGTCCTAGTGTTTTCCTAATGCAGTTCACTGTTTTCAATCTGGTATTGTGGCTTTTGGCAGTGCGTAGGCCTCAGCAGATGGTAAGATTCTAAGCCAGGTAAAATGGTATTTTGAAAGTTAATGATTTGTATGTGATTCAGGCTGCATTGAACATGATGCATGATTTGATATGATATAAATGTTTATTTGAATACAAATATTCATCAAACACATATAACAAAACAACAATTATAACATGATACATTAATACATATTAAATAATTCAAACCCCATTGCATTATTTAAAGGGATTCGGGCTGCCTCGAACATGATGCATGATTTAAGTGCACCTTCTTGATGGTGGGGGTGATGTGGCCAAATGTTCTAAGGACTCTGATAGGGTATGCTGGATGGCTTTCAGAGGGGGTAAGGTAGAATCTGGAACACCTGCGCATCGGTCATTACATCCATCCAGGGTGGAGATTACCAGGGCTTGGGCCACTGTTTTGAAACACAAGGCAGGGCGGAAATGCTTGAATTTGCATACTGGCAAAATGTGGCCATGAATACCCAACAATAAAAATAATTATTACTTAAATATGCATACATGTGTAATATAAAAAAACAAAGAAGAATATACAGTAAAATACATATCAACATATATTACAAACACTAAAATCAGCAAAATAATTGATGCTTACACTTTTGGTAATTTGTTTAACTAGGAAGGAATTTAAAATCACATAATTATTTATTTTAAACAATTTAGAACCCCATGACTATCAATACACTTAAACACATGCGGCTTACACAAATAAAAACAATTACCAGTTTGGGGCGATCTCAACCCACTCATTTAGCTCACACACTTCCCCTAAGAACTACCTCAAACTTAAGAGCCATTAGAAAGGTAACAACTGCGATTACTGTAGAGGTTGTATGACCTGACAGACAGGAAGACCAGTCTGCCTCAGTGGGAAGATAAGAACTTTTATAAATTCTTCAATCTCAACCCCTGTAATACTCAACAAGCTATTAATAAATGCTTAAGAGTTTCATGCACAGACTCATTCTTACAGAAACAACATGATCAAGATCTGCTTGCTTGGAAGCAAATTCCAGCGGAATCTCAGAAACATGCATCTTGACCATTTGGCAGGATATACTGCCAAGAACAGGGCTAAGGTTCCCGATTTCTTATGATCACAATTCAAGTCAGATAGGGATGGTTATTCAAGCATTCTTTCAATAGTCCTAATCCAATCCTATTTCGAATAGAAGTTTCTTAACCCATTGGGGATTTTCTCTCAGTTCAGTCACTGAGCTATTCACTTCCAATAACAAGGAGCAACAACAATCATATATCTCATTCAACCATTTGCTACCCCTTCCCTCAAGAATGATTAGTACATATTCAAACAGAGATCCCCCTCAGGATTAAAAAAAAATCTCACTAATGATAGGACTTCCACTATGCTTGTGCTTGCAAGGAGGTAATACCAAGTTCATATTGAATGGCATCTATGGGAACTGAGTGGGGCACCTGCAATACCCTACGACAGACCACGGCTTCAATACTGGGCAAGAATCCAAAAACAATGGCAGGTATATATCCATGCCATACAACATTTTGGGGAGAGGTTTTATTTCAGAATATTTTAAGGGTGATTTCTGAGTATAATCAATCCTCACCAATTGATTTACTAAAGGGACAGTGCAATCGCTAACACAGGCTTTCAACTTGGTGAGGACAGGGTTTGTCTGAATAAAGAACCCCATATATACCAACAAATCCACTTTTGTCACCAGATCCCGACCTAACAAATGCAGCAGATTTTAAATGCTCGCCTATATCGAATAAATAGAGGTTAAACAGGCAGGATGCCAACACGCAACCCTGCCTAACTCCTCTGTTCATGGATACATGATAAGAGAGAGCTCCAGAGAAATTTAAACTCACCTGAATTTCTGTCTGTACATGAAGACCAACAAGAAGTATTAAGAGCCCCTCGGGAACAACCCACCATTGTAACTTAGTCCACAGGAGTTGACAATCGTTTGCATCGAAAGCTGCAGTTACATTTATGGAAGCAACGTAAACTGTGTTATATTTTAAGTCCCAAGCAAGATGTTGAATGAGTTTAAACATAGTCATTTAGGGAAGGTCCTATGTTCTGTCAAAATCCGGTTTGCCATTTTGACAATCTTCCGACAAGAGCCCACTCCTCTAGATGAGACAGCAGGAGAGATGCAAACACCCTGCTGTCCACATCTAGAAGAGCAATGGGTCTGTAGTTTAGGGGGCACATTCTCTGGACCCTCATAATTATTGGAATTATGTGGGTCCTGGCCATGAAACATGAAAACGGTCCAGGGCCGCAACACTCTTAAACAGAGTACTAAGCACAACTGTCCGGGCATCTGGATCAATTTTAAACAGATAGTTTGATAATCTATTGGGACCTGGCGTCCGTGAAGGAGTAATCTTCTTTATCACCTCCAAGATGTTGGGGTGATTACGACCTGGGCGGTAAGGGATACCGGGAACCGGTAAGGAGACCGGTGCTGGTAATCCCTTACTGCCCTATTCCCAGATCCCTTGGCGGGGACCGTAAGAAACGTGTGGTCTGACCACACGTCCCTTACGGGTCCCGATAAGGGACCAGGGTGCTAATAACGGGCTTGCAAGTCATGAGCCCGTTATTAGCGCCCTCCCCATTCCCATTGAGCCCTAAAGGGGCTCAATGGGAATGGGGAATGGCATGTTCATTGGGGATTTATCGGTCCCGCCAGGGTCAGACTACACCGGTAAGTCCCCATTGAACTACACCAGTGCCGGACCCGTTATTGGTGGCAGTCATGGCGCAAATAGCGCCATGACTACCACCAATCTCGTAATGAGGCCCGTTGTCTTGTTCAGAAGCTACCAAATCCATCTATTCTTCCCATCAGATAGGATGAACGCACTACTGCCATTAGGCTGCACGTATAGACTAAGGACATGGTTGAACCAGTCGCTCAATGAAACTGCATTAATTTGCTTCTCAGATTGAACTAAATCTAATGTGTTCCTTAAACGACAAAAAGTGTGTGAGTTCTTATTTCTTAAAACTGTTAGAAGAGCTTTGGCGTCAGTCTACAGCGGCTTTATCTCAGCCAGTTCCATAAGTCTTACATAATTGCCTCAGCATGGGTCTCACAGTATCTTAGGAAAGATCAGATTTTTGTTTTTGTATCCATATTGCTTTCCTTAGCTGTCATTGCCCATCACCCACTTCCTGACTCATTATAGGCATGAGTGTATTTTTTGCAATATCTGCCCACACACCCAAGGCCTGACACCAAGGAGATGAAATTAATGCATTTGTACATTCCTGAAAGTCTGGGATGGAAAACACCCAGTGTTTCCATTCCATCAATGAGGTCTCAAGGACTTCTGCCAGGGAATGATTCACTCTTGTTGCCAAGGCAAAATTCCAAGATATACAAGTGCCTGCTGAAGTAGTGATCAGATCTACAGTACCCAATACTTCTAATTGCTCAAGAATATTATTCAAAGTGAACTTAGCTATCAACCTAGCATGATCACTAAGAGGGTTGGGAAGGATTGTCAGTAAATTGCACCTTTCAAACAGCCAAACAGATAGGAAAATATAATCAATGGTTGAGTGTGATTGCCCTGGACCAAGTGAAGCTGAGGGGATTATCACTTTGCAGATCTCCATTAAGGAGATATAAGCAGAGTCCTTGCATACTTCTCAAACATTGCAAACCTCTGTTTTCGTAATGAATGCTGATCTGTTCTCCCACATGTTATGCACTTGTTCATTGTGAGCTGTACAGTCTGACTTTAGATCACCTGCCAAGACTACCTAGCCATCAACATGTAGACCACACCTGGCATTAATGCGTCCCGGCAGATGTTCCCGAAATATTGCTAAGTTTAAGAGATTTTCATGCCAGGGTACATTAAGAGTCACCATCCCAAGTAACTCCACATGGGTAATTAGGATACCAACTAATAAATAATTCATTCTGTGTCTGCACCACCCTAAGTTTATCAGTAGATCTAACCAGGGTTAAACAAAAAACCCGTACAGACGAACCCTATGTCACCGCCTGGCTGCATGAAAGTGAACCAAAGATTGATCCAGATTTGCCGGGGGTTGCCTCGGGACACACCAATGAAAAAATACAAAAGTAGTCAAAAAAGCAGTGTATGCAGGCAAGAGGTAATGAAGGTTTACTCAGGGCCCAGATGCTGCTGGGACAGCTATATTCAAACATATCCCGGAACAGAACTGTTTGAAAAGGCACTGTCAAAGAAACACCCCTAAACCTAAAACTTTTATAACACTCTAGCTAATTAACATTAGTAACTTTGCAACTGAATAAATCTCCCCACACCAAGCTGATTGGTGCTTCCACAGTATACCCTTATAGAAAAACATACCTCATGTTCTGTAATTGGGTCCACAAATCTTCCCACACAACCTTTAATTATGATTTGTGACATCACAATCCAACCCCAATTTCCTGCATTATAAGGACAATTCATTGAAACATTTGAGATGACCAACAGAACTTTTTTCATCTGTCCCGGTCATCCCATCTATTTTCTCAGGAGAAACGCTCTCTATCATGGCACTGTCAGAGCCTTGAACCACGGACATACTGCATATTAAGAAGATTTAGACCTTCTTCACAGGCAAAACATACTAAGGGGCAATTTGAAATCGCCGGGGTTCTTTTGACTCCATCTAAAAATCGTGTTTTGCAAATCATTTTGAATTATAAAATGGTCATGCTCTCCTTGATTGTCGATGGGAAGAAAGGGTTCTAATCAGTGACCTTGAAAGAATAACAACTATTGTTTGCTTCCAGCCTAGGATCGTGGGACCTGCAATATTTTACCAGCCACTGCAGCATTGTTACAGATTGATAAAAAAGCTAACACACATTTTCTGCAAAAGCGTGCTGTAAGCCCTATTTACCGTGTTTCATATTACCCCTAATTTTGGTATTACTTACCTGTGCCCCTGCATTTCTTTTATATGTAAGTTACTTTAATGTTGGGCTTGACTTGTATAACGATTAAATGGAGTTCCCTCCCCTTTTACAGTGCTACTCTTGCAAATGATAAATGCATACCTTTTTAACACTCAGAACTTGCATTATTATTCCATTATTCCATCCTTTTATTAATTGATCAATGTGTGCCTCCCGATCAATTTCTGCTAATTTATCTTTGTGAATCCACATTTTTTTCCCATCTTTTCATGTCTCCCAACCATCTAGAGTTTCCCCACCCAAATTCACCCTGTTCTATCATTTAGTCATTCAAGTGGGAGTAGAGACACACTCAAGGGTAGCAACAGGTATGAAATTCAAAATTGTTGATAGCTTTTCTAAGTCTGCTTGCTACCTAAAAACCCACCCATCAGAATCCCTGTTTTCATTTTGCCAAATTACCTTATTACCACCCTTCTTTTCATTAGCCTTTTTATCAACACTTGAAAGTAACATCAGCTGGCCTTTTTTTCTTGTAGAATCTAATCTAAAAATATGCTTAATGATTCAGATGGTGATAAGAATGAGCACCAACACGGGGACAGTCACTTTAAAGCAGTCCAGAAAGCCAGGTGGCTACCCATGTGAAAATGCTGTCCAACCAGATATTTGATTGCACTCATTTACTTTGCTGGTCATTTTTTCATGGAGTGTACATATCTCTGTTATGGCTGCTTCCAATGTTACATTTGAAGCCTCTCCATTGAGTGTCATTGTGCAACAGCTTCTCCTGAACTTTGCACACACCCCTCCCTCGATAGCCGTTAACAGGTCCAGCATTTACGTGTTCTGGAGGGCTACCAAGCGTAGGGCTCTCATCTCCTTCTTGACTGCATTCAAACCCTTTGCTGTTGAATTTGCCAACTGTGGCAGCTCATTTCTAATGAGCTGCAGCCACTTTGCATTAGTGGCAGCCTGGACACCTGTGAAAAGTAGTGAGGTTAAAAAAAAAACATTGCAGCCTTGGAGAAGAGTTTGAATTCATCAGGGATAGCGGCCTAAGATTTCTGTGGTTTTCTCTGAAAAAATAATTTCCTGCTTCTTCCTCCTTATTGATTTTCGTTCCTCCTCTTGCTGTGCCATTTTTTCCAGCAATGCTATTCGAGGCACCACCAGTGCAGGGCTATGCAAAGTGACAAGAGCACTAACACCACTCCAGTCAGGCAAAAGCTGGACATAAGCCTTCAATCCACAGGCCCACGATACATCCATCACCACAGCAGTTCCTTGTGTCAGCTGTGCATTCCGCATTGGTGCATCTAGAGTTAATGCTCAGGTAGATAGACCCACTTGACTTGAAACACAAAGGGAATCGTGTAAAGCTCTGGATGTCAACTGGTTGATGCTTTTCCTGTAACCAAGTTAATGCATGTACATATTTTCCCCAAATTGCCCTGCAACTATCATGCACCCTGGCAACCATATTTTGTTCAAAATGTATAATCCCTCAGCACGACATTGCATTCTTACCCACTCCCATTTGTCCCCATACCACACTGCTCCTTCTATACTCATCAATGGCCTTGTATCTCACCAGGGTAATCTTGGTCCCTTCCTCATTTGTGCACCATAATCTCTTGTGATCCCTTATTTGTAATTCCCATTTTTAGGACCATCAGTCACATATTCCACTACCGTATGCTGGGTTTCCTCATTTTCAATCATTTTTGTTAATTTCACAAAATTGTTTTCATAAACCTTTCCCCTTCATCCACCCACTGACCCGTTACCTTTTTTCCCTGGAATAAACTTCTATTTCTCCCTAGTGACAGTTGCATCAGGCATCCTGATTCTTCATAATACACTGCTTGGGGTAGAAAAGTGGGGGTATTTCTGCCACGTGTGGGTTGAGAGAGCAGATGTAGCAAGTGCCATTCACCCTTTCTCTCCCCACACATAACATCTCATCATACCAAACATTTCCAGTTGAGGAATTGGGCTCTAATTCAGTGCCATGATGAAAACATTCCTCATTCATTAAACTCCCTTTTTCTCTATGTAGATTTTCAGTCAATGATGTTCCACTTTTTTCTCTTAAAACCAAATAAACTAAAAGTATTAATCCTACACTAAGACATTATAATATCCCCACACTCCAAAACACTGAAAACGTCCTTTTATTCTCCATTAAAAAACAATTCTTTAAAGTCATTTTCATCATTTTCTTTTGTTGTTTTTTTATATTGTCTAGAGGCATAGAGAAAACCTTTTAAAAATCTCTCATATACTTCCCATCATGTTAGCTTGGGCACACAGAGCTCTGGTCTTAGTGCATGTATGTGATGTGGACCCATCATCGCTGCTCTTTGATTTTCACTGCTGTAGGTGTCAAATACATCACAGTATACTATTGGTGGGAGGTCAATCAGACCGTTCCCCTCACATCCACCCCACCAGAACACGACGCTGCGAGCACACTGTGGGAAGAGAGGGCACCGGAGGCACACCAGAGGACCCCACCGACACCGGACCCCCACTTTCTCGACTAGGCCACATTCCACACACGAAAGCTTCGGCTTGGCTGCCCCACCGCCCGGGATCATCGTCGGGGGGGCATTCGTCCACCAGGTGCCTGCCCGTCCCGCCTCCGGGGTTGTCAACTACATACTGCATCCTCCCACGATCAAAATTGTGGGTTGGATAGGTCACACCAACCACAGCCCACCGGAGTGCTCTTCCCATGAGCTGGAGGGAGAGCCTTGCCAAATACCAATTTGTGGCTTCTGAGGGCGAGATGGCGGCGGGGGGCACCTCTACCCCTCCCCCCGACCTGGGGGCTATACAAAACAATATCCAGATAATCCTAGAGGAGATTCGCGGGATGAGAACGGACATGGGGGCCAAATTGGTGGATCTTACCACCAAAGTCACCACCCTCGAGGACCGGATGGAGGGGGTCAAAAATAATCAGCTCTCCACGGCGCTTCTCGAGACCCCAATGGAGGTCAGATTCCAGGATATGCAACGGCGGGAGGAGGAACTTCGGTTTAAAGTGGACGACATGGAAAATAGAGAAAGGAGGAACAACCTACGCATTTTTGGGCTGGCGGAATCCGAGGGCGAGACCACACAAGGTCTGGAGGGCAAAGTACTGGACATTATAAGGATTGCCCTGGGTGAGAATGCTGGAGGCGAGATCAAATTTGATAGGGTCCACCGGGCGGGCGGAGGGGGCGGGGGCCCACGCTCGGTACTGGCTCGATTGCATCACTACAGAGACAAAGCCAAGATCCTAGAGAAAGCGAAGAACCTGGGCAACATCCAATACGGGGACTCTAGGCTGTCCATATTTCAAGACCTTTCAGCCCTCACCCTACTAATGAGGAAGAAATGTGGCACCCTCACAAGATGGCTACAGGGGAAGGGGGTCAGATACCACTGGGGCCACCCCTTTTGTTTATCGTTTGAATGGCAGGGAGAGAAGTACCATCTGATCTCGGAGGAGGACATCCAGAGGGCCACAGACGACCTACTTGGCGATATACCCGCTCCCTCTGGAGGTAGAGTGGGTGGCACCCAAGACCTCCCTAGGGGCCCGGTCGGTCCGGGAAAGCTCAGCGGCAAGTCCAAGGTCAAGGGTACTCGCAAATTCCAGAAAACAAGACACCCATCAACGGCCTCCGAGGACCACCCGAACTCATGACTATACCACTCTCTCGGGGGTTGAGGATCCCTACGGAGGCTCCTGTGTTCTAAGCTTTGGCAGAGCTGGAAATTGAGGCCTGGCCTCACAGGGCCAAGGCCGGGCACCACGTCGGAGGGGGCCATGATCCTCGGGGGCGACTTCAATCTGGTAGTGGACCCCAAACTAGACTGGTGGACGGCCCGAGGGGTTGAACCCAAGGCGACATCTAAAGATAATATCTCATTCCAGAATCTCCTGAGGGAACACTATTGGGAAGATGTTTGGCGGGCGACACACCCAGAACCGGGAGGCTATACATTTTTCTCCCCTCCACACTACACATACACCAGAATTGACTTGCTCCTGACCTCTAAGGAAGGAGGCGGGGTGGCCACGGATCCACGAGTCGAGGCAATAACCTGGTCCGATCACGAGCTCCTGGTGGCGAGCTGGTTTCTCCCCGTCTCCCCTCAATCAACCCACTGGAGGTGCAATGATGTGCTTCTCAGAGACCCAGTCTTTAGGGACTTCCTGAGAGGCGAAATGGCGGCATACTTCGAAACAAATGATAATGGGGAAACAGACATGCCGACGGTGTGGGAGGCAGCAAAGGCCACCTTTCGCAGCCTCCTCATAGCGGAGGGAGCCAGATGTAAACGGGAAAAGGGGCTCATCGAAGCCAGGATACGGGCGGACCTTGGAATCTTGCGGGGTAGGCTCAACCAATGGAGGATGGACAGGGAATCCATCTTAGTGGAAATGAGCGAGAAACGACAGGCCCTACACACGGTTCTCATAGGAGAGGTGGTTAAGAAGCTGAGATACACACGACAGAGGTACTACAAGAGGGGAGACAGGGTGGGAACGCTGCTAGCTCGCAGAGCCAGGGGATGTCGACTGGAGAGAAGGGTTGGCCCCATCAGAGGCCGGGAGGGCTCCATGCTTAATACCAAGGCAGAGGTTGTGGGCTCCTTCGCAGATTATTATAAGGAACTATATACAAAACAGGGAGGAACATCAATAGAGGAGATGCGGGCTTACTTGGAGGAATACCCCCCGCCCCGCTTGACGGAGGCGGAACTACAGGAACTAGAGTCGGACATAACGGTTGACGAGGTTGAGGCGGCCATCAAGAGGCTGAGGGTGGGCAAGGCACCGGGGGAGACGGCTATACAGCCGATTTTTACAAACAGTTCTCACCTTCGCTGGTGGAGCCCCTAGCCAAGCTCTTTAACCAAATCCAAAACGAGGAGACGCTCCCACCCTCCTTTCTCCAGGCCCTCATTACGGTTATCCCGAAGCCGGGATGGGACCCGAGGGATTGTGGCTCCTACAGACCCATCTCCCTCTTAAATCTTGACGCCAAGATATTCACTAGAATCCTGGCGTCTCGCCTAGAGAAGAGCCTCCCACGACTGGTTCACCCTGACCAGGCGGGTTTCATACTTAACAGACAAGCCTCGGACAGCATGCGTAAAACTCTCCATGTGCTGTACTCAAGGGAGATCCGGGACGAGGGAGCTCTGTTCCTGTCCCTAGACGCGGAGAAGGCCTTCGATAGGGTGAGCTGGGAATTCATGGGAGAGGTCTTGTCTGAGGTGGGGATGGGCCAGAGGTGGCTGGGCTGGATGGCGGCACTGTACTCCTCCCCAACAGCCAGGGTGGTGGCTAACGGGACGAAGTCAGAGCCTTTCCCCCTGGGGCGAGGTACAAGACAGGGATGCCCACTATCCCCCCTGATATACGCCTTAGTTATGGAACCCTGGGCAGTTTCGGTACGCAACAATGAAACCATCACAGGGGTTCGGTTGGGCGACTCCCATTGCAAGATTAGTCTGTTCGCAGATGACGTCCTCCTGTACGTTACCAAGCCATCGCAGACGATCCCTCATTTACTACAGGCCCTGACGCATTATGGTAACCTCTCCGGGTACAAGGTCAACTTAGACAAGTCTGTGGCATTCGTGGGGGGTCAGTTGCCAGAATCGGAGATACAATATGTAGAAAGTCTCCCCTTTCAACTGCAGAGGGAGGGGTTCCGGTACCTGGGAATCCAAATCCCATCCACTCCGGGCGACCTCTTTGCGCGCAATTTTACCCCACTATGGACTGATGTCAAGAGAGATATTGAGAGGTGGGCGGCGGCGGGGTCTTCATGGATGGCACGGCTCAATCTGATTAAGATGGTAATACTCCCTAAATTCTTATTCCTCTTCCAGATGCTCCCCACCCAGGTGCCGAAGCCCTTTTTCGACTCAATGAAGCGGGTATTGCTTCGATTCCTCTGGGCGGGAAAGAAACACAGAATCTCCTACGATGTCTTGACAAGACCGAAGGAGGAGGGAGGGGTGGGGTTTCCCGATTTCGATGCATATTACAGGGCATCCCAGCTAAGGATTCTGGTTGACCATTTTAATCCTGGGACGGAGAAGCAGTGGGTGGCTCTGGACAATAGACTTCTTGCCCCAGTCACGATCGACGAGCAGTTATGGGTCCCAAGAACATGCATTCCCAGAAGGGTACACGAACACCCAGTGTTGGGGGTTCTCTGGTCGATCTGGAAGGAGGGGAGCTACTTCAGGTGGCTTACGACCTGGCCCTCCCCGCTGAGTTGCATCTGGGCGCCACCATTCCTGGCCAAAATAGCAGAACCAGCAGCATACCAGAGTTGGTACGAGGCGGGCCTGGTTAGGGCCGGCCATCTATGGGTGGGTGGATCCTTAATGCCCCTCCCCGATCTCGAGGAGGCTCTGGGTCTGGGTAGGCTGTCGCCATTCCGCTACCTTCAGCTTAAGGGAGTCCTTTCGGAACCCTCATGGGGGGACACTCTTAGGAGGGACCTTACAGATTTTGAGAAAATTATTATTTCCACCCGGGGCTCCAGAGGGGTGATAGCTCGGTTGTACAGACTCCTCTTGTTTTCAATACCAAGGGACCCCCCTCCAGCACGAACGCAATGGGAAAGAGACCTTGGCGTGGCAATAGATGATAGGAGATGGACCAAGATGTGCATCCGAGCCCATCGCTCAACCATGTCCCTCCAATACAGACACCAGGCATTAAAGGTCCTACGTAGATGGCATTATCCCCCCAGAGAATATCCAGAATGCTCCCAGGCTATGACCCACACTGCTGAAAATGTCGAAACACCACTGGAGACTACATACATATGTGGTGGTCATGCCCTAGGGTACAGATGTATTGGGGCGAGGTCCTATCCTGGATCAGGGGAGTTGATGGGATAGATAGACCCCTTTGCCCCTGGTTACTCCTCTTTGGGATTGAGGTTGGGGACGATCAGGAAGACACCCAGGGCCACATGCTCCAGGTTATGCTCGTGGCGGCCAGGTGTTGCCTGGCCCAAAAATGGAAAAACCCAAACATGCCACAGGAAAAGGAATGGGTCACCAAGGTCCGAGCGATTTATGACATGGAATTCCTTACACACGTTCTGGATGAGTCTAAAACCAGCATCGGAGAACTCTGGCTTCCATTTTTTGAAAGATACAAGCGCAGTGCATAAAGGGCCCAGTCTTCACGGGGGACCTGGTTCTGTCCTTTGAACACTGTTAAACTGTAAAGTCGGGGACTCCAAAGGCACCCATTAACTGGGACATGCTTTCTCCCCCCAATAAGGGGGTCTTAATAGGTTGAGCCCAAGGACAAGTGCGCAATATGTGCCCATCACCTGTGTTCTGGGACTGTGCAGTGTGTTCCAAAGTGTGCAATCAAGAGTCTATTTTGATTAAACGGCTAGGGGGGTGGGGGGTGGGGGGGATAAAAGGGTTATTGGTGGGTACGCTTTCTAAAAATGTAATTTAGTTTTTGGTGCAATGTCTGCAATAATAACCTACAAAATGTCAATAAAAACATATTTTCAAAAAAAAAATACATCACAGTATGTGGGCCAGTGAAGTGTTCCTCCTTTCATTTGCGAACATGATTCTTGATGAATATCTTCTCCTCTGGGTAAAGAGGTGATGCTTGTGGAAATTGTACTGATTGGGCCTCATTCCGAGTATGGCGGTAAGGGATAGCGGCCACCGCTAACGAGAGCGGTGGCGGTAATCCCTTACCGCCATACTCCGAGTTCCCTTAGCGCCATGGTGCTTTTAACACCTGCTTTTAGCAGGCGTTAAATACCATGGCGCTAAGGGACCTTGATGTTAATTACGCCACCGTAATTTACGGTGGCGTAATTGACGCCTTCCCCACTCCCATTATGCCCTATGGGGCAAGAATGGGAATGGGGAAGGGTAAATGGGGATTGGGGAATTACCGCCCCGCCAACCTTGGAATGGGGCGGTAATTCCGCCAACCACCAAGGCGCTGCCGGTCCGGGTACGGCGTCAACCAAGGCGTTAATAGCGCCATTGGTTAGCGCCGTACTCGGAATGAGGCCCATTGTCTGGTTTTTGGCCTCGTCTGCAAGTATATATATCGACGGAATTTATTAAGTTCTTTGAGCTACGTATCATATTCCTCCCCCAGAATACAAGAAGAAGAATGTGCATCAGAGATTGTATGTGATGGCGGAATAGACACATGCATTCTCCGCCTGTAACAATCTCATGAGGAGAGTACTGATCTCCACCAGGCATTATGCGCATTGCAAACAAAGCAAGAGGCAAGCAGTGCATCCAGGATTTTCCAAGCATTTGCGTATGCTTTGCCAACCTCATTTTAAGCATTTCATTCATCTTTTCTACCAAACTGTTTGCTTGTGGATAGTAAACTGTGCATGATGTATGCTTTATCCCCAGGAGTGCTGTTATTTCCTTAACAAAGTCATTAGAAAAATTCTGGCCATTTTCAGACGAATTTCATCTGTACTCCCCCACATTGGGAATACCTCCCTCAAAAGAAATTTGGCCACAGAGCAGGAATCATTTTAGGCACAAGGATCACCCTCAAGTGACAATGGAAACACCGGTACAAGAAAGGACCTGTAAGAGGTACATATCTCTTGCATATCAACATAGTCAATTGTCATGATTCCTGCCCCTCATGTCCCCAGCCCTCCAAGATGTCAGGCTGGAGCCAGGTAACAATCACCTACATGGCCCTCAAGGGCCTTGCCATCCCTCCAAAGACCCACTTGCAGTCAGACTTGGCGCTTGTGGCACCAGACTCACTCACTTCCATAGGATAACATTGGGGATTGGACTTGTAGTGCATTGATGGGAACAAGATGGATTCCCCCACATATTTCGGTTCCAAGAACTGCATGTGCAGTCTAGTCTTTTGGGGGTGGTTCAGGCCAGAGACATCTGGGATACCCAGAGACTATTTAAGCCACGCCCAGGCTGAGAAACATGCTTTTTGTTTTCTGCACCTGCAGCGTGACATCGTGTTCTGATCGGTCTCCAGTAGGCCTGCATCTTTCTTCTGTGCTCAGCACCTGCAAGAACAAGACCACCGTTAGGAACAGCCTTACCTTGCGGCGCTTCTGCCCATCATTCATCACTTCTTCTGTTCTGCGGGCATCTTCGGCGGTGTCATTCCAATCCCGGAACACCGCTTCCTAAGGAAAAGGGAAAGAACAGAAAAAAGGCATTAGTAAGCATTCAGCAAATCTTCGCTATTTTTTTTTTTACTGTACAAGCTATAAAAGCTTACCAGAATCCCAGACGGTCTGGGGGAATTCTCATCCATCTGCAAGAGGGAAATGACACTCCAGGTTAGCGTGGAAACATCTAGAGGCGTTGCATACCGTGCTTACTCACCGCATTTCTTCTTCATAACCGGCATCCACGCTGAAAACGTCATGGCACCTAAAAAGAACTCAGTTCAATACAAATACGAAAGGGTTGCATCGCGCATTGTGCTCTCACTCACCTTCAGAGCTACTCATCTCAGCAGCACGTCGCCATCCCCGGACGCCGGCCATCATCTAAGGAAGGAAAGGAACGAAGTTAGAGAACTGTTAAAAAAACTCATTATATTTACCTGTCAGACTCTTGCCTGTGAAGTAACTAGGCAGCAATGAGCCCACATCAATCAACGCGGCCATGCGCTGAAAGCAGGATGGAGAGCACACTTTCCAAGAAAACAAGGTGAGCTGTGAATCAAAGGGAAGGGTTGGACCCCAGAGAAGAAGGGGTTCAAGCACACAGAGACAATAGGGAGTTAAACTCTACCAATCCTGTGTTTCAGGCCCAGTCTCCAGTCGAGTAGACTCCAGGGAAGGGTTCGAGGTCATGAGAGGCCAGAGCAGGCTGAGTGACGTCCCCGTGGATAGCAGGTAAATGTTACAGAACACAAAGCCTCACATCAAAATCCACAAGGGAATCATGGAAACGTCAGAAACCGACCGGTTAGCCCACATGTCGGGGCAGCTACGTTCTGAAGTAATTCAGCCAGGCAGGAGACCAACACCCTGAGGAGAGAACTGATAGTAGCCAAAGAAAGCACTGATGATTTAAGCCGGCAACTTCTCCAGTCACAAGCAGGGCATGCACCATTGCCGGGAAGCATGCCCTCGATACCAGCACCATTAGACAATCCTGTTCAGATAACCTTTCCTGGGGCAGTTCCTTTGGCCCCGCCCGAACAATTTACGGGGATCCCAAGAGGTTTGCAACGTTCATGAACCAGTGCCTCCTGCACTTCCTTTGTAGACCAGGGGCCTTTCCGAATGACCAATCACGGTTCGCTTTTGTGCTATCCTACCTGAGTGGTAGCGCTGCGAACTGGTCTGTACCCTTTGTGGCCCAAGACGATCCTTTGCTGCATGACTTCAGGGGCTTTCAGCAGGAGATGGAAAAGCCGTTTGCACGTCGTACTCATGGGCAAGCATTAGACAATGAACTTCTTTCCCTACGCCAAGGGAATCAAGACCTATTAACAGACATAGCCACGTTCAATAGACTCGTAGTTGAAGCAGAATGGCCAGTGGAGAAGAGAACCACGTTATTTAATCGGGGGTCGTGGGGGGAGCTCTAGGATGTTCTCGCACAAGTAGTGAACCCCTGAAAGACTGCTCAGAATTCATTGACCTTGTTGTTCAACTGGATCATAGGTTGCAGGACCGAAGAGCAGATCGAACCAGACCGGACCCTCGCCCTATGTATGTGCGTTCAAAGGACAATATTGCCCACACAACAGAAGGATCGGGAGAACCAATGCAAATCGGGGGGTCAGATCCCCCTTGACTAAAGCGGAAAGGGATAAAAGGAGACAGCAGCAGTTATGTCTGTACTGTGGAAGGTCAGGTCATTTCCTTAAAGAGTGCCCTGTGAAGCCACGGAGGAGGACGGTAGGGGCCACGGAAAAGGAAGATACCATCAAGAAATCGGAAAACTCCCCAGCCCGGCAAGTGTAGGGGTCCACTTGTCGAGCGAAGAAACTGAACTACAGACCTCCCATTTTGCACTATCTGTGGTCCTGATCAATCACCAACAACCATCTCAGATGCAGCAGTAAGAGCGTAAATTGACAGTGGAGCGATTGGGAATTACATCGACCAGGATCTTGCGGCAAAGATGGGGCTTCCATTACGCCCTAAATCAACCACCGACACTGTTACCACTGTCGACGGCACGGAAATAGCTTCTGGTCCAGTATCCCAATGCACTGCAGCTTTAACCCTTCTCTGCCAGGATGGACACCAAGAATCTATCATTTTCGACCTCATTAAGGCACCACAGTTCGGGTTGATTTTGGGAATGCCATGGTTGATAGCTTACAATCCTCAAATCGATTGGCGAGCAAAAGAATTGGCCTTTCCCGAGGCTTGGGCCCACACATGTTATCGCCAAGAGAAACAACCAATAGACACCAAACCTCCACGCTTGCGACTGTGGCAATCGGCACCCTGCCAAGTGAGTACCAGGACTTTCAAGATGTCTTTCAGAAAGAACAGGCTCATACCCTGCCACCGCATAGACCATACGATTGCCAAATCGACCTGATACCTGGCGCACAAATCCCTTGTGGGTGAATTTACGCATTTACAGAACCAGAAAACCAGCACCTGAAGGCCTATCTTGACCAATACCTGGCCAACGGGTTCATCCGTCCCTCGAAGTCTCCAGCAGCCAGTCCTCTATTTTTCGTACTGAAAAAGGAGGGGGACTTGAGAACGTGCATCGACTATCGCGCACTGAACCAGATTAGCGTAAAAAAACGCTACTCCCTGCCACTGATCCCTAAATTGCTTGATCAAGTCAAAGGTGCCCAAATCTACACAAAACTAGACCTTAGGGGGGCATATCACCTTGTTCGCGTAAAACAGGGCGACAAATGGAAAACCGCTTTTTGCACCAAATATGGCTTGTACGAATATCAAGTAATGCCCTTTGGCCTTTGCAACGCGCCTGCAGCATTTCAATACTTCATGAACGATGTCCTACGGGAATGGATTGATGTCTGTGCTCTAGTGTACATCAACGATATTCTAGTATATTCCGCATCAAAGCAGGACCACGTTAAACATGTCTGATCCGTATTGGAGAAACTACGTCAACACCAGCTATACGCCAAGCTCGAAAAGTGCTCATTCCATGTCTCTGAGGTGGAATTCCTGGGCTTTATTCTCAGCCCGAATGGAATCCGAATGGATGTACACAAGGTAGATGTTATCCTGAACTGGCCATCCTCAAATTCATTCAAGGGGCAAAAAGTATGCTGGGTTTTGCAAACTTCTACCGCCGGTTCATCCCAGGATTTTCGCAAATCGTGCATCCCATCACGTCATTGCTAAGGAAAAGCAACAAAAAGTTCCAGTGGACAACAGACGCTGAGGAAGCTTTCAAGGAACTCAAAGCAAGATTCACATCTGCCCCTATCTTACGCCACCCTTGCCCTGTTCTCCCATACCTGGTGGAAATGGACACCTCAAGCATGGCTATGGGAGCCGTCCTCTCACAAAAGGACCCCGAAACGGGCCAGTTACACCCTGTTGCCTTCTGGTCGTGTAAATTCACACCCCCTGAACTCAATTACGCTATCACAGACAAAGAACTGCTGGCCATTAAGTCAGCCTTTAAGGCATAGCGGCACTACCTCTTGGGCGCCACACACATGATCACCATAATAACCGACCACCGGAACCTCCAGTACCTAAAAACGGCAAAGGCCCAATCCTCACAACTACGTTGGGCTCTTTTTTTTGCTGAATATGACTATGTGATTACATTTCAACCAGGGGTGAAAAACGGGAAGGCCGATGCCCTTTCCCGTATGGGGGTGGAAGAGCAAGGGTATCAGATCCCTGACCCAATAGCAATCATCCCGAGTGACAAGCTCCTAGGAATCACAGCAACCATAACTCAGAAAGAATTACATGAAGAAATCCAAAACCTGATGAGTCCGGAGCAATTACAAGCGTGGAGTGCACAAGGAGAACATTACATGATAGAAGATCAGTTGCCCTACTTCAGGAATCGTTTATTCTTACCAAACCAAGAACTACAAGAACAATGGGCCTCATTACGAGTCCGGCGTTAACCGAGGTGGTAAAACCACCTGGTTAACGCCGGACTCGTATTACCATTCCGCCTCCGTGATTCCCGGAATTACCGGGGCATTACAGCCCCGGTTTTCTGGGAATCACAGAGGCGGAATGGTGTAAATCCCCATTCCCATTGAGTCCTATGGGACTCGATGGGAATGGGGATCATGGAAACACCGGCAGTATTTACGCCTGCATGCGGGAGGTGTTAAACCCGGCAGGTCAGACCTGGCGGGAACATCACCTCCCGCCTGCAGGGGTCGGACTCAGGCGGTCCGGAAACAACGGTGGCGGCGGGTTTACCGCCACCGTTATTTCCGGACCGCCTGGGTCGTAATGTCCGGTTATCATGATTCCTTGATCGAGGGCCACCCCGGGATCGCTAAAACCCTAGCCAAGGTAAAACGAAATTATTGGTGGCCCACGTGGCGTAAAGATATTATCCAATTTATCCTATCTTGAGCAGTGTGTGCTCAAAACAAGTCATCCAAGCAGAAACCGGATGGGCTATTACAACCATTGGAAATCCCACCAGCACCCTGGCACACGTTGTCCCTCGATTTTATTACTAACTTACCACCCATTCAAGGGTTTAACACTATTCTTGTGTTTGTGTACCTATTTTCAAAAATGGCACATTTCATTCCTCTTAAGGGGCTCCCAAATGCTTCCACTCTGGCAAAGGTATTTCTTGAAGGCATCATACGGCACCATGGGTTTCCTTCAGTTTTAGTCTCAGACCGAGGTACTCAATTTGTATCTAACTTCTGGAGAAAATGCTGCTCTATGGACAAGATCGACATCCGGCTATCCACCAGTAACCATCCCCAAATGGATGGTCAAACCGAGAGGACAAATCAGACGCTCGAGCAGTATCTGCGTTGCATGTTACACCAAGCTGAAGGAAGCTGGTTTGACCTATTATGGATAGCTGAATATGCTTATAATAATTCCCTACACACCAGCACTGGGCAGACACCCTTTTATACCATGTATGGCAGGCACCCACATACTTCTGAGTTGGACGTTCCTACAACCCTGGAAATGCCAGCAGTCAAAACCTTGCACACAACCATTTCTCAAACCTTTAAAAGGGCAGCTGAACACCTACTTCAAGCTAAGAATCGCCAAAAGAAGTTTGCTGATCAACACCGAGCAAAGGCCCCCAACTACCAAGTGGGAGACAAAGTCTGGCTGGCGTCTAAACATGTGTCCACTAAAGGAACCCGAATTTTCCGTCCAAGATACCTGGGTCCATTCACCGTCACCTCCGTGATAAATCCTGTGGCGGTCAGACTAGCTTTGCCGTCAAACATGCAGATTCATCCTGTGTTCCACGTGTCTCTCCTTAAAACTGTACAACCTGGGACCCGGGTAGCAACACCACCGCAGCCAGTAGTAGTCACCGGGGAGCCAGAATTCAAAGTCAAGGACATCCTGGATTCAAAGTACGTCAGATCCAAATTATACTACTTAGTAGACTGGAAGGGGTATGGTCCACAAGACAGGACATGGGAGCCTTGTGCGTACATCCATGCACCTCGCTTGCTTAGACGATTTCATCAAAACCATCCAAACAAACCAGGACCAGACAGAAGAACCACCTTGAGAGGGGCCTTGGGCGGGGGGGGGTGCTGTCATGATTCCTGCCGCTCATGTCCCCAGCCCTCCAAGAAGTCAGGCTGGAGCCATCCCACGATCACCTACATGGCCCTCAAGGGCCTCTCCATCCCTCCAAAGACCCACTTGGAGTCAGTCTTGGCGCTTGTGGCACCAGACTCACTCGCTCCCATAGGATAACATTGGGGATTCGACTTGTAGTGCATTGATGGGGACATGATGGATGCCCCCACATATTTGGGTTCCCAGAACTGCATGTGCAGTCTAGTCTTTTCGGTGTGGTTCAGCCCAGAGACACCTGGGATACCCAGAGACTATTTAAGCCACGCCCAGGCTGAGAAACATGCTTTGTTTTTTCTGCACCTGCAGCGTGACACTCACCGTGTTCGGATCGGTCTCCAGTAGGCCTGCATCTTTCTTCTGCGCTCAGCTCCTGCAAGGACAAGAACACCGTTAGGAACAGCCTTACCTTGCAGTGCTTCTGCCCATCATTCATCGCTTCTTCTGTTCTGCGGGCATCTTTGGCGGCGTCATTCCCATCCCAGCACGCCGCTTCCTAAGGAAAAGGGAAAAGAACAGAAAAAAGGCATTAGTAAGGAGTCAGCAATTCTTCGCTTATTTTTAAAGACTGTACGAGCTTCAAACGCTTACATGAATCCCAGCCGCTCTGGAGGAACTTTGTCTCCGGAACTTCTCATCCATCTGCAAGAGGGAAAAGACACCCCAGGTTAGCGTGGAAACATCTAGAGGCGCTGCATTCCGTGCTTACTCACCGCATTTCTTCTTCATAACCGGCATCCACGCTGAAAACGTCGCTGCACCTAAAAGACACAGAAAAAGAACTCAGTTCAATACAAATATGAAAGGGTCGCATCAAGCATTGCGCTCTCACTCATCTTCAGCGCTACTCATCTCAGCAGCACGTCGCCATCCCCGGACACCGGCCATCATCTAAGGAGGGAAAGGAAAGAAGTTAGAGAACTGTTCAAAAGACTCATTATACTTACCTGTCGAACTCTTGCCAGTGAAGTAACTAGGCAGCAACCAGCCCGCATCAATCAACGCGCCCCTGCGCTGAACGCAGGACAGAGAGCACACTTTCCAAGAAAACAAGGCCCAGTCTCCAGCCGAGTAGACTCCAGGGAAGGGTTTGAGGACGTAATTGGTCAGAACAGGCTGAGTGACGTCCCCGTGAATACCAGGTGAGCGTTACATCAATGTGCAAGTGCTGGAAGCACCCTTCTGGTCACTGCAATGTTCCCTACACAACTCTCAATGTGTGACCTGGAAAATACTTCTGGCATATCAGTTATTCACAAACTCTACAACGCGCTAATGCAAATTTGATACAAACCAGTCTTCACTTATTCCTACAGCCACAGGCTCTTTCGATATGTGGGTGGGATAATGAAGCGGTTCCAATGCCACCCATAACTAATTTTTTTTTGGCATTGACACTTTTCCTGTGCTATCATGCCACCATCAGTTGGGGATAAAGAACATCCTCCCCTCTTTCACAACTCTTTTTCATCATCTGATGTTTCTCCCTGCAACTCAATTATCTGCATTGTTAGAGTTGCATTACATTTTTCTGGTAATGCATCTTTTTCTTTGCTCACTTTTAGCACTGCTATAAGGGGTATTTTTTTCACCAGGCAAAAACACATGTGTACCTGCTGGTAGTTATGCTGTTTCTTTCGCTGTTCTGTTCTGTTCTCTCTTTCATTTCCTTATTAAATAAAATCTTGCCCACCTGTGTCGGCCTTGCACTTTGTTAAACACAGTTCTACTGTGGGTGGTAACATTTTCCTGCTTTCTGAACAGTTGTACCATCACTTCTTTTGAACCCTCCTTTTTCCCATCTTGCTAGTCCTGAGTGCATGGTAGAAGTAACATAGGGCGAATCAGAGAACATGTATACTGCCCGGCCTTCTGACATGTTCAGTGTCTCAATTAAGTCCACCAGTTCTGCTGCCTGTGCAGAGTAGTGGTCTGGTAGTTGTGTCTGTGAGTACACTATCAACTCCTCCCCTTTGTGTACTCCATGTCTGTGCCTTACCACTGCGGAACCTGAATTCCTCTGTCCTGTGGTCTGACCAATACTGGAGCTTCCATCAATAAAAATAGTGCCCCCCCTCAAATCACCTCTTCCTCAACCACTGGGTTACCTTTGCTGCTGTCTATGCACGCTATGCAGTCATGCATGTAATCTCACTTCTATTGCTGGGGTTGCCAGTATTACCTCATGCCCTGATGACCTCTGAGTTGTCAATGTTGATTTAGTTGTTTCCAGTATTGTGAAAAATGCATGCCCACGTATAACATTACAGTGAACCCCATAGTTATTGTGGAAGCCTTCTCAAGTGAAAATGTAGCAGGAGCAAGTGCCTGCTCACATGGGAAATTACCCTGCATCACTGAATCTAGGGATCCTCTGTAATAAGCAAGTGGTTTGTGTCCCTGTCCCTTCTTCAATGTCAGCAGAGCTGTCATTACTTTTCCATCTGAATGGGAAAACAGGTGAAACTTCTCTTTGTAAATGGGAGTAGCCAGAACTGATGCATGTGCTAACTCATGTTTTAGGTCATCAAAGCTCTTGTCAATTTCAACTATCCATTTTATGTTTGTTTTGTGTTTCTGTGCTTCTTTTAATGCTTGCAGCAATAGGCTGGTGTAAGTGGAGCAATCAAAAACCCATGCCCTGCAGTAGTTGCATAGGCCCAAGAACGTATGCATCTCTTTCATTGTTTTCAATCGTGGAGTTTTATGTATAGCCTCTACTCTTTCTGCTGTTATTTTTCTCCCATCTGCTGACATGATCTGACCCAGGTACAGCAGTTTCTCTTTGTCCACGTTGTATCCATTGTCAGCTAGCAAAGTCAGTAGTGTCACTGAGTCCTTTCTACACTCCTCTTCTGGTGGGCTTCACACCAATAAGTCATCATCATACTGTATCACTGTGTTTGCAACCTGATAGTTTCTTAAATCCATTTGTATAACTCTGTTAAAGATGCTAGGTCCTTCACAGTACCTTTGGGGCACCCTAGTGTGTTGAAACCTGGTCCTGTAATACGTAAATGCAGAGAGACAACTGGAATATGGATGTAGTGCAATAGAGAACAATGTGTTCTCCAAATCTACCACAGTGAAATAATGTGCTTCGCTGGAATGCTGCAAATAATTGTTGCTGCACTTGGGACCAATCGATACTCTTCCTCGATAATATTGTTAGGAGGGTGTAAATCCTGTATAAAACACCATGTCCCTCCTTTTGCTTTCTTGATTGGATAGATAGCCATGTTGCAAGGTGATTTGTTTCCTGTATTACACCTTACTGCCATAGGGCATGCAGTGTCTCATAAAGGCCTTCATCTGCTTCTCGAGAATGTGGTCACTGCTTTACTTGTGCCACTAGTGCTCCTTCTTTTAATTTGAGGTGTATGGCCTCAGCCTCTTTTACTATCCCTACATTATGGGGTCCTGTTGTCCATAAGCTTTTTGGCACTTTTTCCAAATCTTCCTGCAAACATGGTGTATTCTTTTTTGTTATCTGAGTCATCTGGGGAAATGTCCTTTCTTTTATGTGTACTGGACAAGGTATGCTCAATTCAAACACTACCTCTCCTTTGTTGTTGTCTTTTTTTGTGAACAACTCTGCATCACTTACTCCTTTTAATGTCAGTGCAGATTTAATACATAATATTGAACATCATTGCATGTTGTCGTCATCAGTGGCAACCAATATGATCATGTCCTCCTGCACCACTACTTTGTCTAAGTACAGCAGTGTGGGTGTGCCTGAACTAACAGAGGATACCGTGGCCTAAACATGTGCACCATACAAAAACACCTCCATGTGTGTGGGTATCTCTCTCTTTGTGCTGTGTGCGTAGTATGCCTGAATCAATACTGCCACTCTAGCTGGATACATTCCGAGTGTGGAGCACACCATCCCTTTCTCTGAAAATAACATTGTGGCATTCAATGTGCTGAATGACTCTTCCCAGAATGTTGATGGGGGTATCTTTCGAATACAATATTGGGGCTACAATATTCTGTGTCCCCATTGTCAAGGGTGAATCTTTTGTCAGATGAACTTTCAAAATTGTCCCCAAAAAGCCTTGTGTGTCCAAACCTTTGTTAGATAATGGAAATCCTACTTCCTTTATGCATGATCTGGTTGCTCAAGTATCTATAAGAAAGGAAAGTCCTCTCTGTCCTATCTGAACTGCTACCTCTGGTTCCTCTATGGAGTCCTCAGTTACTGCTAGAACAGGAAACACTTGCCCTCCCCGTTGGCACCCCTATTGGGAAAATGTATTCACAGACAATGAAAATGGATTACCGCCCACCACTGTCATGCCAGTGTATTGAGTCATAGTGTCCTGTCTCAGTAATGTTACCCCTTATTGTACTTGTGTCTGTACTGGTGCCTGGTGTATGCTTACTGTACCTGGGCCTCCTGCCATCTTTCCACCCTTCACTTACACTTCTCCCTGGGTGGATAGACTCAGTGTGATTTGTGTGCTGCATCTGTAATTGCTGCTGATATATCACCTGTATTTTTTGAGGTGCCTGTGTATAAGATTGTTGTTGTTACCCTGCTTGTGCTGTTAGTGGACATGTACATGCAAAGCGACCAAAATGTCCACATGCAAAGCATTGTCCCCCAAACCGGCGCCCTGTGCCCCTGTACCCCACTCCCCTTCCTCATGCGTAACATCCTCTTCCTGTCTGATATGATCCCATGTAACCATTTACTCCACCTGTCTGCACAACCCCTGGCAGTTGCTGCACATTTATAAATACAGGCTGTCGCTGCATCTACACCGATCACCACTGCTGATTAGGTGGCAAATGAGTGCACCCTCCTGGTTGCATTACTGTTAACATTGGGAGCTCTCATGGCTGTGCCTGTGGAATGACAACTGGTCTTGTGAGCCATGCTTCTTCCATGTTTATTTTAGCCAGATTTTTCTGAGCTAATATATTTTCAGCTCTTGGTTCATTGTCAGCTGTCTCTTTATCCTTCTCATGCTTTCCTAATATGCGTTTGTTGCCTGGATCTCAGGCCACCCTGTTTTCCTCAATTCTCACTATATTCTCAAGGGATGTCTGCATATCTACGGGGAGCCTCCCCACTGAGATGAGGTAAAACACAGGTATGTTGTCATTTGAAGACTGTTTATTTTCCTGTGTCCACATTTCTTCTATGGACTAAATATATTCTGCTGGGTTCTTATCAGCATTCATTTTGCGAGCCAATATTGAACCCATGTCTGACATATCTGGGTACAGCTCCCTTATAGCCTTCCAAACATACGCTTGATAGTTGTTAAAGGGTGCTCCATCATGTATGTTAGAGCTTAATTTTAACACGGCTTATCTGTCCTGTTGACATATTTTGTCAATTCTTTCCCCAGCCAACACTGCCAATAAACTCTTTATATCTCCTATGGCAAATGTGATTTCCGCAGTCTTTTTCTCGAATACATAAATCCATTTGCTCACCCCTGTCCTTAATGAAGGTAAACTGTGAACCAAATTGTCTCTGTCCATTGTCTACCATGAAATCCAATGAACCTCATCCCTCACCTTTTTGCAAAAGGGGCATCTGCATGCAAGCTCTGTGTTTATTACCACATTGTTGTCTTGATGTGACTGCTATTCTCGTTTTTCTACTCTGAAGCCTATTTCCCCAATCTCCTAATGATATCTCTCTTTCCTCCTCTTCTCTCTCATTTCATTTATTTCCCCTGCTCATGTCCATCATATTGCACGTGTCTAATTTGTCATCCCCATGATCGCTGTTACCACTGTTCTCCCAATCTGATGTGGTGCGCACACCTTCTGTCGTGTCATCTGCCCTATTGTCTGAGTTCCGTTCCCAGTTGTCGATTTTAAATGTTATTCATCCTGCTGTCCACCCCTGTTCGTCAGTAACCTTTATTTGTTATTTTCCTTTTTTCTTTATCTCCTTTTCCATGGGTTTCTCTGCTTCCCTGAATGCAGAGTCAAGTTGCTTCCTAGTGCTCTTTTTAATGCCTATTAAATGTTTCCTCCTCCACTTCTGTTCCTTATTAATGGCACTCGCTTCATCCTCATCTTTCCTTTTATGTGTTCCTTCCTTGACTTGAGACACTCATTTAGGGTTTATATATGTTTTAGTAATGGGTATATCGTATATGGAGGGAGTGGTGCACTACCCTGCTCTTCCTCTTCCTTCCCCTTCTCCGCCTCAATTTCCTTTTCTTCGTACAACTTCCAAAGTCCTAAAATGTTCCACCTCTTTTTTAGCTTTGCACCTTTATAGGCAGCCGACAAATATGAATACATGCTGTTGATAATATATGTATCAAATGTTCCCTCTCCAGACCATTCTTTATAACATTTGTCCACTGTGTCATGCATCCACTCAAAATGGTACTTTGTTATCTTGTCATTATATTGAGGCAATTTCCTATACATGTCATTATGGGGTGCATCCATCCAGTAGGATGCCTTTATCTACCTTAACTTTATTTTCACAATTATCTTCCCTCCATGTTTTCTTTATAATTTAAACCCTTAAACTCTCAAACCTTATTTGCTCAATCCCACTCAGTCAATTGTATACTTACCACTTACTTGTTTGACCTATTTTCATTCCCTCTAGCCCTCTCCACAGGTGCTGCCCTTTCACACCTCGCACTCCACACTTACATACAATGGCTTTCTCCACAGGCCTGTCTGTTAGGTTGTATTAGTACCCAAATGGCCTTCTCCCCAGGCACAACTCCTTAACAACAATGCCCTACGCTATTATGTTAAAAGACAGTTACTCTTCCCTTCAACCGACTGCACCTTTAACTCATGCTTCGCAGCTCTATAAATATGTACACTTTATTTCGGGTCTGGCCCTTCCGTCAGCTCAATAGCCACATTAAACAAATACTACAACCACTTTCCACAACACTAAAAAAATGAACTGCTGCTACTCACAAAACACCTGCGCTTCTGTTCCTCAAAAGATTCTTCCACAAAAAATGATGCAAAGATACCAATTGCATGCACTACAAGCAGCTCTTGTGCCACCGGTCAACTGCTCCCTATCAGATTGGCCTACTACAGTCAATCGCATTCAACCACTTCTGAGGGTGCGTCGTTATACACCATCAAATATTTCCTCCCACCCCTTGCGCTTTCATGCATGAGTACACTCATGTTTCCTTTTAAGAGATTCTTCACTTCTATTGACCTCAGATTCTCCCTTTAAAGGTCTGCACTCCAGTCAGAGTGCAGGCAGCCCTGGGCCAGGCGGACCTTCAGGAACTCAGTGTCCGTGGACCTCCTCTTGCTTTTTTAGCTTTTAGTACTGGTCAACAGACGCTGTCCCTACTCCTCCGGGAGAATGGCTGGAATCCCCATACTAGGTTTGTAGGCTGAGATGCCTCGCTGGGGCCTCCAAAAATGTGCCCGTTGTTGAAATACCTTCCAAACTTGGAATCTCTGACAACAAATGCAAGATGTTTGTATGATTTAAACTATTTTCAGGGATTACACTTTCAATCAAAATACCATTCTCCACATCCAGTTCCTTTATCACACGTGTGATTTTCCTCCCAATTTCACTGAAAACGGCCATCACAACTGGTCTGACAGGCCGATGGTCTGCCCCCCACTCCTTGTTCTCACAGTATTTTGAATGCCTTTGGGACCGGGAGTCACTCCTTTCCCGCATTAACCCAGATGTATTCTCCCCCACTGGACCAAAATGTATAATACACAATTTCTGAGTTTTTTTTAGTCTGTGGGGGTTGATCATGCATGGCGAGCTGTTGGCCGCTTTCCAAAGTTTTCACCCCCATCTTTAATGGAGGCACTTGTCTGTTTTCAGGGGGCCCAGTTCTTAGCAAATCCTACCTATCAAGGGGCAGTTGCACCACATCAGAGGCAGACCTCATTGAGCTTTCCAGCGGGACTCCTTTAAACAAAATAGACTCCTTGGGAGGTATCGATGTTACATTGCTATCACTCAGGATCAGCTTTTTGAGAACGGGGGGTCGATATTGTTGGATTCCCAGAATCCTTGCACACGTCCAATTGGGGCAACACTGACCTGAAAAAGAACCTGGAAGCTTACGAGTTTAAGTTCATTGCTGTATAATTTGTTGTTCTTTTCTTTTGAATGCCTTTCCATTGCCACACATTAAGCCAGGAAGGTTGTAAAGATTCTATATGTACTGCTGGCCCAACCTACAAGGGATTGCCAGACCTGGTGGTGGCAACTTGATTCTCCCTGCCACCAGCATCTATTCCCACTTATGAAAGAGGATTTGTAGAGGTTTTATTTGGTGCAATGATAAATTGAGTTCTATAAGGTCCCTTCCCCACCTCACTGTAGTCAAACTCCCTCTGGACAGGGTCATTATCGGCTTCACAAATGATGACACTTTCTGAGGGGGAATCACCCAACAGCAACTGTTCTTGGTGCAAACTTTCTGTATTCTCATTCACAAGCAAAACCTCAGTAGCCCTAGGACACGGCCCAATGACCAGTGCCTCTCCATGTTTTCGGTTGTCTACTGGGGCTGCCCCTTGTGGGATTATAAAGTTGTTGGCCCTTTAGCTGTTGTGTGCAATTTTATGTTTTCAAATTTTATCGGGAGAGATTCCAACAGAACTGAGGTAGATTTAGTTTCCACTTTTAGGTTCTCGAAAAAAGTGAGACCAGGATGCAAAGAACTTGATTAATTTCCACCAGCGATGGAGCCCATGGAGGAGTTTCCTCTCTGTGGGCCTCATTACGAGGTTGGAGGTAGCCATGGCGCTATTAGCGCCATGGCTGCCTCCAAAACCCTTCCGACTCCGGCCTGGTGAATGGAGTAATTACCGGTCCATTCCGAGGTCGGAGGGACCGGTAATTCCCCATTCACCAGGGCCATTCCCCATTTCCATTTGAGCCCCCATAGGGCTCAATGTGAAGGGGGAAGGCAGCAATAACGATACTGTAAATTGCGGTACCGTTATTGACCCTCAGTGTCCCTCTGCGGGTCCCGTCCTTAACGCCTGTAAAAACCAGGCGTTAAGAAAGGACCCGCAAAGGGAACTCGTAGTAGGGCGGTAAGGGATTACTGGCACCGGTGCCCTTACCGGTGCTGGTAATCCCTTACCGCCCACCTCATAATGAGGCCCTGTGTATTGAGAATGGAACGTCAGAGTTCTTTTGAGGAACAGAGGGGGCAGGAGAATAGAGAAGAGTCAAAATCCAGAGCATATCGTTGACACCGCTGGAGAATTCAGGTAGCTAGAAACCTCATTACTTTGGATAGACACTGATGGTACTTGAAATATGACTTGTGGCGCAGAGGTTTTATTAGCCAGAGATAACAGAGAGCCTTGTTTCGAATGAGCAAGATTTACCTGCTTAACTTTCGGCTGAAAGAACAAGGTAATTAATCTGTTCTGTTTTATTACCCGATTGACCCCCAACAGTCAGTTGGTGGAGAATTCAGATAGCTCAGTCGTAGATACACGGCATATTTCTCAGATACATCCTTTTAAATAATAGGTTCCACAGGCAAGACGTTCTAGGGGATGGTGGTAATGGCAGGTTAACCGCAGCCAGAATGTCATTGTCAGTCATGCAAACATGGTCTTTTTGATACAGCATCTTCAACTGGCCACTCAGAAGCCCGTACATACAAAGACCCTTGAATCAAAAAGATGTGTAGGCTTTGAGGGACGTGTAAGTAATGTGCACTCAACCACTCCAATGACATTACCAGCGGGCAGGGGAGATAAACAAGGCTCTCACACATTCACACAGCCAACACAGACTGCGCCGACTGCCACTATTTAAGCAATATGCCCCGATCGGCGGGGGCATTACCGACTCAGGTAATGCCCCGGGGCCCATAGTTATAGGCCCCGAGTGAAGAGAGGGCCTTAATGAAGGCCACGGGGCATTACCTGAGTCGGTAATGCCCCCGCCGCGAGGGGCATATATCTATTTGTACCCCGGCCTGCAAAAACTGCGTGACTGGGGCACTAAAAGCTTTATTTTTTTCCCAAAACGCTGCATCGTTTCGGGAAAAAAAAAGACATTAAAGGAAATGGCCGCCATGGAAAGGAAAAACTGAGTCTGTTTTCCCTTTCCATGGTGGCCATCGGGAACGGACGCACTGGAAACAGAAGCGTTTCCAGCGCGTCCGCTCCCGAAAAAAAAGAAGGTAAGTGGTGTTGAGATGGCGGAAGGGAGGGGAAAGGGAAAAAAAAAAGGAAAAAAAAATGTACCTGGGTCCCCGGCGGGGGACGATGGAAGTCTTCAGCCATGTGGAGGCTCGGAGCGGGGATGGCCCCGCTCCGAGTCTTCACACGGCTGGAGGCTTCCTGCCGGGGACCAATGCATAGAAGGTAAGTGGGGTGGGGAAGGCAGGGAGGTGGGGGAGGGAAGGAAAAAAAAAGCCTTACCTCTGTCCCCGGCGGGGGGCGAAGGTAACCTCTCAGCCTTGGGGAGGCTCGGAGCAGGGATGGCCCGCTTCGAGCCTCCTCATTGGCTGAGGGGCTACCACGCCCCCGCCAGGGACAAAGGCTGTGGAATCCCGACGGAGGGATTCCTGGCCTGGTAACGACTCGGCGAGGGCCAATCAGAATTGCTCTTTCATTCTGATTGCGCCCTCGCTGGGTACTAATTGCCACTATGCACCGCTCTGTGGAGATCCAGATGTCTTGTAGCTTGTAGCAAAGCTCCTCCTCCAGCACTTATGGGCTCGGACAACAGACTGCCACCAAGGAATTCCTGCTTTGACTGCCACTCTTTCACCGCTCCATACATATATATATTCAGTGAAAAAACTTTGTTAAAGGGACGTTATGGTTAAGTTGCGCTACTAAAATCCTATGAAATTCAGTTAAAAAACGTTGTTAAAGGGACATTATGGTTAAGTTGCGCTACTAAAAACCTATGAAATTCAGTGAAAAAACTTTGTTAAAGGGACATTATGGGTAAGTTGCGCTACTAAAAACCTATGAAATTCAGTGAAAAAAACTTTGTTAAAGGGACGTTATGGTTCCAAGTAAAACCAAAAAACCCTTGAAATTTGCCAGTTATGGTAAGCTAAGCAACCATAACTCGCGCCACCACCGTGCACTGCTAAGACTAACACCCTGGACATCAAATATGACATCACAAATGTCATTGATGACATCACTGATGACATCACATGTGCATTTACCTTTCATGAAAAGTCTGTGCAAGGGTTTCTCATTGTAATGTTAATTAAAAAAAAAGTATCAAGGATTATTGTAATAAATATCAAGTGCTAATTAGTCCATCCAGTATACTAAGGTGCTCATGTAGAAACATAGGCATTGTGTGCAGCATACATGATGGAGGTGCAATATTCATAAGCTTGCCATGTTGAATAGTGAAATGATAACTGTTTTCTTATTAGACTTTTGCATACTGTGAAACATGTGATAAGTAGATAATAAAACCCACTTACTACATAATTGCATTATTATAGACAAAACACAAAGAGAGAACACCACATACAAATATGAGTATATACAAGGAAATTGAAGTAAGAAAAAAAAACAGCAGTAGTAGCAAAAATTGTTCATAACCTAACTGATTAACTTTATGCAGAGAAATTATTGCCCTATTTCAAAGCTGCTACTTACCTTATGTATATATATATATATCATATGATGTGCCTGGACTCTAAGTAGTGTGAATACAAGATCTAAAAATAGGAGCATATACAGGGAAAGTACAGTAATAAAAAACAACAGAACTATCAGAAAGTGCTGACAACTCTACTGATTATTTTAATGCACAGAAAGGATTGCTGTCTTTCAAGCGTGTGTCTTCCTCTATGTATATGTTTCATATGATATGACTGGACCCTAAGGGAATTATTGTAAGAACATACTTGAAGGATAAGTCTACAAATATACTACCTTTTCCACTTTTAATTCCTGACTGTTACTTAAGAAAACCATGTGGCCTAGATATGTCAGTAACGGAAAAAAGAGGGAGCCAGACATGGGATGTCATCAGTGATGTCATCAATGACATTTGTTATGTCATATTTGATGTCCTGGGTGTTAGTCTTAGCAGTGCACGGTGATGGCGCGAGTTATGGTTGCTTAGCTTACCATAAATGGCGAATTTCAAGGGTTTTACGGTTTTACTTGGAAGGGTTTTACGGTTTTACTTGGAACCATAACGTTAAAGTTTTTTTCACTGAATTTCATAGGTTTTTAGTAGCGCAACTTAATAATAACAACTTTGACTTTATGTACATGTAATATGGAACGTACTGAACCTCTTCTACTGAACTTGATGTTCGCGAACTCTTTTAATGTCCGCTGACATGTTCTGAGAGCAGTACCACTACCTAAAAACTCTGGGAGGGTATGTTTGATTGTTATATCATAACATAGGAACATTTAACAAATTCAAAAATCAGGACACATACACATTATATGTAGTAATACATAAGAAATGTAATCCATATATGTAACACACTAACCATTCATTTAAATACAATATGTTCTAAAATGGAATATACCAGAAGAAGATAAATTGGCTTCCAACATAAATACCTCACAAACACAACAGAACTGAGAACAAGAGCAGACCCACTGAATACATAGGACTTATCTTACCAGAAATAGTAAGTGTACTTCATTTTACTCATATATTTATAAACTTTCTGTATTAGATTAAAAAATATATTATCTTTTTTTTTTTTCTCACAGAAATGTCTAGCACTCTGGAATGGCTAGAGGACAATTTCCCACATGACGAAATGTCACAAGATAGTGAAACTAATGGTTAACACTTTACAATATAAACCATTTTATTATTATTATTTTATATACATTTAACATATATATATTTTTTTTGTACAGAGCAGACCAAAATAGAAAATACCTCTGAGGAAACTGTTATGGATAACACGCTTGACAGCATAAAAGAAAGAAATTGATTTATTTTTGACCAATTTTAATAATTTTAAAACTTTTGTTGAAGATCATTTTAAAACAAAAACCTCATACCATTTCCCCACATGTACTTGTCCCCCTCACCATATCCCAGTCAATTATCCCCAAACCCTCTCCATATCCCAAAACATTTTGATGAGACTTCCATCCCTTCTTCACCTGATACCAATCATGTTGAAACCCCTAATTCTCCTGTTTTTGTTTCCGTTTCTGCCTCACCTTCTCTGTCATAAATTATTAATATATGTTAAATAAAGTTACATTTTTATATTGTGTTATAATTAGTTTCCGTTTTTTTTTTTAAACAATGTAGTTGTCCGCTGAAATGTTCATTAATAAATGAAAATGGAGGTGTCCTGAAGAACACTATACCTGTCCGTACTGTTCGCTAGCAAGTTGAAACTGTTCTAAGAACACACGCAGTGTCCTGCAATGTTCGTAAAGAAATTAAATTAAAGTGTCATGAAGAACACTTTACCTGTCCGTAGTGTTCGCTAGCAAGTTGAAACTGTTCTAAGAACACAATTTGTGTCCTGAAATGTTCGTAAAGAAACGAAAATTAAAGTGTCCTAAAGAGCACTATACCTGTCCGTAGTGTTCGCTAGCAAGTTGAAACTGTTCTAGAACACACGCGGTGTCCACAAATGTTTGTTTGACGTGTGACGCACTTTTAATTACTTCAGGACCCGAACAGTGTCCGTAGAACATCAACAAGCATGCATACACCAATGTCCGTGCATTTGGTGTCCTGCGGACAGGCGCTTCTTCCGCGGACATGTGACCGCGCCTACACTAATCGCGTGTTCTGAATGCGGACACTGTTCATGTCCCCGAACAATTTAAAAGTACATTTTCAAGTAATCCCCAATATGTTTCAATAAAAGCTCACCATAGCACAAGTCCCACATACTAATCATGAGTTTCTACATACTTTTTGAAACTTTTTGAACCTTTTTTTGTGTTCGATCTGTCCAAGCACCCCTATAAAAGACCACGCTCTAGAGCTTATTCTCATTGTGTTTCTGGCTATTCTTCAGAGCACAGCTATTTCTCTGCAACTTGCAGATTACACCATCGAGATGGCATCCCTGGCTGCACTACTGCCACCTGGTGCTGCACCTGTTTCAGCACCACCCCCTCCACCACCACCACCTTCCCAAGGGCCTGAAGAGGGGAACAGGAGTGAAGATGCAGAGGAGGAAGAAGAGGATGATGCGAATGAGGTAGAGGAAATCCCTACTACCCGCACTAGGCGTGAGTCTTGGGTGTGGTGGTTGTTTACCATTCATCGGAATGGTCCTAAGGCTCGTGCGAACCGGGTCACCTGCAATGAGTGCAAAATGATACTCAGTCGCAGGAGGCACGGTTCGTACAGCTTTGGGACCACTACCATGAAGCAACACCTGAGGTCATTTCACTCTGGGGCTATTCGCAAGGTTGTACCTTGCGAAGAACGTAGTAGGTTGATTTCCTCTACTTCATCCTCCGTTTCTGATCCTGTCACCACAAGGACCACCTCTCTGGGACAGCGTCTTCCTCAAGCTGCCTCACAAGCCATACAGAATTCTGATGACCCTTACCTTTCGAGGGTCACAGTTGTATGTATGTACTGTGACACAGTACTCTGCAGGGGGGAGCGACTTTGCAGTGCTTTTGAGACTATTGTCTCAGAGCACGAGAATACCTGCTAACTACCCCAATAAAACCCACTCTACATCTTCCACTCTCAGCTTGCCCTTTCTTATCCCTGTGGTTGATGTCCCCCCCTTTCTCCTCCTTTCCCCTCCCCTCCTAGTGGGTCGTGTATAAAAAAACAAAAAAGATACAAAATAACAAAAATCAAAAAAAAATAAGGCTCTTTTCAGAGCCACATTTCACAGTTAAAAAATAGAAGTGAAAATAAATGAAGCAGGGCCCTTTGTATTTTTAGAAGTCTGCGGACAGTCTGCGAACATCTAAAAAATTGGGTTTCTACCCTATTATAACCATTGCAATTTTCTCTGGGAGGAAGTGGTGGCTCTGAAAAGAGCCTTTGGGAGGTGTTTGTATGTCAAAAATTATAAATATTTAAAGGCGTGGTCTAGTAAAAAATGTTATTGTCCCTACGGGTCGTCCATGTTTTTTTATGCCTAAGTGGCTCGATTTTAGGAAACTTTCCTATGGACCTTACCCGAGTTTTCGTCCATTAAACACACGCGAAAACAGGCACCAGGGAGCCGCCATTTTGTGATAATCCTATCACTTGCCGCATCGCCCTGGCTGACCTGCTTCTGCGGCACTAAATCAATTCCCCCACCCCTGAGCCTGTCATCAGCAGACTCGTACCGCCCATTTCCTACGCCAAAGCACGTCTTGTGTCAACATTCGCTGTGCTTCAGCTAATGACGTGTCGCCATGGAAATGGCAGGACGCCTCTTTCCTCAATAAGTATAAACAGACCGTTTCACAACACCCAGAAGCAGATTTTAGATTCCATTCCTCTCTCTGTGTTACTTAGAGTATTTTGTGACTCGTTTCTGTGCTCTGGTCAGCTACCTTCGCCGCTTGTAGCCCATGTGAACACCTGTACCATCTCGGTAAATTATTTCATTACAATCACTACAATAATGCCCTACATGTACGAGCCCGAGTATACCGAGGAGGAACTACTGGAAAGGGAAGCACGCGAAAACGATGGGGATTCGGACGGCATTTGGCAGGACGAATCAACAGATGAAGAGCCTGGGCCTAGTCGCATGGACGGCGTCTCCACCTGGTGCACATGCAATCGGTGCGAGCTAATGCCAACCGAGGAGGAGAACTGCTGCTGCCGAGAAAACTCGGGATGCCTGGCCTACATTTCGGAAGGCGAGCCACGACCGCAATGCATCACTGAGCTGCCAGACTTCAGGGCAGCCTGCCTCACACGGGCCGTGTTGTGAATAATGATGGTGCTTATGCACGAACTTCGCGCAACTGTTCGTCCTCGTAATCCGAGTAACGAGTAAGTATACTCTGCTTGTCATGCCACTCCTATTTCATGTTCTTCTACTATATCCAAAATTACATCTACATATCATTGTAACGCATGTAAGTCGTTCAATAGTGTGCATTGCCTAGATAGCATTTGTCCGTGCAGAATGCCATTAGTTACAAGAATTGTCATTGACAACAAACGTTTATTAAACTTATCTTGGTCATTTAAAAACAGTTTGTTTCATTCCTTTTCACAGGTGGTACAGGCTGGTGGCCTATCGCTCCTTTACATGGTGGCTCCACGGGAGGCTTGGACACCGCGTTTGAAGAGTGATACCCGCCTGTGCCGTTCGTGCCATAAGAGAAACGTTCCCGAGTGACAGCGGTCAGTACAGGGAATTTCCTCTCGCTGTGCTGCAACCTGACCTGTATAATCTTTAAAGTCTTGTATTTTTGCGTCATGAAAATAAGATACAAAATAAAACACGACATATATTTTAACAACGGTTGTTTTGATTTTTTTAAATAAATCAAGTGTGTCTCCATTCAAGGATGGACGTCAGACATCTGTGCTCCGAATGGGTGAAGGTCTGGTCGCTGTGAAGCAGGGTGGTCACTATCTAAGCTAACATAAAATATTCTCGATAATGCATGCACTAAATAACACTTGTTCAAAGTCTTTCAGTAGGTTATGTCTCCAAAAAAGTCACACATATATCTATACTAACAATTAACATTGGATTATACAGGCCTTAGGTTAAGGGTCTTGACCACTGTAATACACTGGTTGAAGTGTGGGTCTGTGCTCACAAGAATCTCTGGTATGTGGCATTTGTTATTGATAAGCAACGATATACTGCAGTAGGGGTCTAATGTTAATTCGGCATCTGCTAGGTGGGCATCATGTCGTGGTCAGTGGTCTGGCACTTGAAGAGAATACCTTGCATGTACACAGGGTCACAATGGCAGTAAGTTTCCACTGGCGAGGGTGTGTGGGCAAGGACACGTTTATGGAGATGAACGAGCGATATGCTTAGTTCAGGCTGGTTCACATGCAGGACAGTGATCTCAGAGGAAGAGTCATGCTCAGTGGTCCCATCTACGTGATTGTCAACCAAAGTTATCACATAAGGGCAAGGGGTGAACCCACTACTGGAGGCACTTGGTCTGAGTTTCTACTCAGAAGTAAAGCATGAGAGGGGCCATAGAGAGGGGCCTGATGGCCCCTCGTTCCCACACACTTATCTGCACGCCCACCGGCCCATCCATCCATCCCCCTATCAAAGGCAGTTTGCACCCGTGGATGAGCGCTGGCATGTGGGGCTGTCTGGGGCGCGAAAGGCCAAGGTGCCAAACAACATGTACACTTCAAAAGGTATATAGCGCCCAGGGGCCATCGTTTACGTGGTCTCCTCAGACCCCATGTCTCCAGGCAGGCCTCCCCTGATGCAGGCCGCCCCCTGCAATCTACATAAGTGTGTCTCCATTCAGCAGTCTTCCTGTGCCTTATCTGCACGCCCCAGGCCCATCCAGCCCACCCCCCTCTATCAAAGGCGGTTCGCGCTAGTGGATGCGCGCTGTCAGGGGCGCGAAAGGCCAAGGTGCCAAACTACATGTACACTTCAAAAGGTATCCCACGCCAAGGGGCCATCGGTCACATGGCCTCCTCAGACCCCGTGTCTCCAGGCAGGCCTCCCCTGAGGCAGGCCGCCCCCCTGCAATACACATAAGTGTGTCTCCATTCAGCAGTCTTCCTGTGCCTTATCTGCACGCCCCAGGTCCATCCAGCCCACCCCCCTCTATCAAAGGCGGTTCGCGCCTGTGGATGCGCGCTGTCAGGGGCGTGCAAGGCCAAGGTGCCAAACTACATGTACACTTCAAAAGGTATCCCACGCCAAGGGGCCATCGGTCACATGGCCTCCTCAGACCCCGTGTCTCCAGCCAGGCCTCCCCTTGAATCAGGCCGCCCCCCTAATACCACGACATACATACGTCATTCATTCACAAACACACCCCTGTTTCTAATACTTTATAAACCACTTGATATGTCTCATGAGAACATCTTTGTGCTTTGCAAGTCAACCCCTGAACGTGCTACCTGGCAACCACTGAGTTCTACGCTAATCTACTCGTCGTCGTGCTATCCGTGAACTTCTGTGACCGCTTAGAGCAAACCCATCAGTGTGCTACCTGTGGCCACGCACCTATTCTCCTGCAACATACTGCTCTGCTTGCTGAATGCAACTGTTTGTTGGTCAAGGTAAGGCCATGTATCCTAGTCATATTTCACAGATTTTTAAATTTCTATCTATTTGCGAGTAGAGTACACAATAGTGCTATGTTCATTGGTCTCATTGCTATTGACTTGAGTTTCCATTGCTATGCTATCAATAGATCTATTTATTTTCATCTTTGTCTACTGTCATCGAATTGCATCCTTCGGGGGTCCAGTCTACAATGTAAGCATGTTTCCTTCTCGTGCAAGACAGAACATCCAAGGGACGAGTCACATGTTCAGATTTTAGTCACATCATTTATACATTTCTGCAACTTATGCAAATACTTAGCCGCACATAATGAACCGGTATAGTTCCTGCGACCAAAATAAACCTTGCATTGATAATTGTATGATTCATTTACTTTTGTATCAAATCTTTATTCATGAAGATTGTATAATAATGTCGATATTTACTTTTCAGATTTATCAACAATGCCTGCCTGTTCGATTAGCGGTTGCCCTTCGAAGACCCATGCGAAATCTGAAGGCACTACAATGCATGTATTCCCAAAAACTGTTGATCGAATAAGAGAATGGGTCAGACATTGCAGATATCCACTGGATGAGCTGGAAAGTAGAGTCCAATAAGTCTTACAGGACAAGAGGGGTGATCGATACCGCATCTGCAGCCGGCACTTTTCTTTGGACATGTACACAATATCTTGGGTAACAAAGAAGAATAAACGGCGAACGACACGGAAATTGATCGAAAACGCTATTCCCACTCTATTCGTCCACATTCCGCCACTGGTGAGTCAAGTGTCCGGATTTAGCTTTAGGCCTTGCGGTAGTGTGTAGGTAGCCGAATGGATTAATTGATATTGTAGGTGTTCTATCCCTTGTAATAATTTCGATATTGATATGAGTGTATAGTTTTTTGAATAATGAAATTTATCATACATTCTTTTTCGATTTCATAACCCACAAACGCATTGTATATATATATATGGGAACAGGGAACTGTGCTATATTGAGCATTTTTCAAGTATTCTGTCGCCTTACATGGCTATTTTTAATATTGGCATTTCATCATCAATCATTAATTTACCTTTACAACTTCTTGACTATCCCTTGAATCTGAAGCAAGAACATTCTACATCCTTGACGTGGTCGCAGTTATCAACCACTTCTAGCGCGTATCAGGTAATCTTACTAGGCTAATCCGCTACATACTTGTTTTATGCATGTCAAGTAATAGTTTTATTCTATCGTGTAATTATTTTACCGAATGTTTCGTTAGTGCTTTCCAATTGATATACACCTTAGTTATCGTCCACTGGTGTTTGTTTTCAGTTATAATTAGTGTTATCCATACTAATGCAAGTACTGTCTTTCAGGGAGATGCTGAAGCGTCCGCCACATCTACAATATTTCTAGATGTTCTTCAGCAGCACGAGGTATGGATAATGACAGCTCCATCATGCGTGATCATATAACGTGATTCCATTTGCTATACTTTCTTCCCTATTAACGCAAGTGCTGTGTTTCAGGGAGACGATGAAGCTTCCACTACAATCACAACATCCAATTTAGATGATACAGATGTAAATAAATCAGAGAAATAAGTCGATGAAATGTGATCATATTTAGATTTTCCTTGATTCTTTTAGACAATGCATCATTTGTGGTTATCTCTTTATATGTACCTGTGCGTTCGACCCCAAGTGTGTGTTCTGTTTCCAATATTGAAAACCATACTAATGCAAGTACTGTGTTTCAGGGAGATGACGTGTTTGGCTATTGAGATGTACCTGTGTGTTCGTCCTCACATGTTTTATGCTAACAATATTTTGATACATAGTAATGAAAGTACTATGTTTCAGGGAGACGATGGAGCCTTATTCCGTGCTGTCTATGCGGATACAGAAAATATAGTCGTTCCAGCGCAAGAGGAAGGGAGGACATGCGGAAATGAATCGGAGCTACAGCGTGCAGATGTTGAAGGTCGAGTCAAAAAAGTTGCAAAGAAAAAAAACAAAAAAAGGTTAGTTACAAACAGTTCATAATTTTAAAAAAATGTTTGTGCTGGGGACTATGTTATGTTTTTTTCCAGTCAATTAAGGTACACTTTATCTTGTGTTTAAACCTCCTCCAGTTACCCATGGGTGTCAGAACTATACATACACAGACAGTGAAGCGAATGAGAGATGTTGCTTGCCAGACCATGTACACTATGGAGGAACTATTAATTGAGGCGAGGCGTGTTCAGGCTCGAGATGCTCATGTCCAATGGCCAGAACAAGAATTAACTGTGTTTGGAGACTACAGCAAAGTTGCATTGGACCATTGCTACAGTGCGACCGCACCACCACAAGAAGATGTTATTGAATGTATTGAAGATAGCTCTGAAGTAGTTGCAGATCAATTCACACAATCTACACCCGCCAAAAATTTGCCACCCAAAAACCTGTCGACATTGTTGTGTTCTCCCATCAATGTTGAAGTAATAGATGTCGAAATGACATAGAATGAACCAGCCACAGCATCCATAGACACATCAGAACTTGATATCAGCGATATTACTTTCCAATGTGTTGAAATCTCCACAACGTCACAGGCCAAAACAATGTTGACGCAGGATGACAGTCTAATGAAAGAGAGCAAATACATTGTATTCGACAGTTGTTTGATGGAAATTATAAGTATGCTGAAATGTGTGCATTCCATTAGAGGGAAAGTATGTGGGAAGCCATTGATTAATGTGACTCGTCAAATAAAAGGCAGTAACGTCAAAATAAATGCCGCCTGTAGATTAAGTCATAGGTTCTCATGGTCTGCACAACCGATGCTGGGGGAACTGCCAGCAGGCAATCTACTGTATGCAGCTGCAGCACTTTTTAGTGGCTCCAGTTTTAGAAAGTTAGAGGCTTTCTTTCAGTTTGTGGACTCCATTTCATTTCTAAAGCGCTGTACTACATATACCAACGTGATTATCTGTTTCCGGCCAATAGTGATGCTTGGAAAATTGAACAATTGTCTCTAGCAAGTACATTCGAAGGCAAACGATTCAGGCTAGCCGGCGATCGACAGTGCGACAGCCCTGGATTTTCTGCCAAGTACTGCACATACCACTTTCAGGTCGTGGATAGTAAGAAAATTGTGAGTTTGGTGGTCGTGCAGGTAACACAATGTACATCGTCAGTGGCCATGGAGAAACTAGGATTTATCCAATCAGTGGAATATCTACAATCAAGGGGAATGCACATCGACCTCATAGCCACGGACAGACACGTTTCAATTGCCAAGACAATGAGAGAGCAGTTCCCACATATTAATCATCAATTTGACGTATGGCATCTTGCTAAATCAATCAGTAAGAAAATCTCGGCTGCAGGAAAAAAAAAAAAGGTTTTGAAAGTATTTTGCAGTGGTCCCATTCTATCACCTATCATCTTTGGTCGAGCTGAAAAACTTGTGAAGGGTCAGTGGAAATACTACTTGAAAAATGGCGGTCACTGATGCACCACTGTACCAACGTTCACCGCTGGACAGCAAATCAACATTTCTACCAATGTGAACATGGCCCTTTGTCCCCAGAGGAGGCATGGAAGAAGAAGTGGTTGATTCCATCTTCACCGACACACAAAGCCATTGAGAAGATTGTTTTGACAAAACTCTATCAAGAGATTTGAGAGGACTGACAGAATTCTGTCACACAGGAGATTTGGAGGTGTTCCACAATATGTGCCTAAAGTACAGGCCAAAGCGCTTGCATTTTAGCTTTCGGGGCATGAAACATCGCACTCTACTAGCGGTCTTGGCCCATAACAGCAATGTCGGATGTGAACAATCTAGGACTAGGGGTAAAGTACGGATGCCTCGCTACACTAAGGTGTTTTCAAAACGAAGTAAACAATGGGTGATCAAACCAGTCTATGATGAAATGCAGTTCGACTTTGTGAAAGGCCTTATTGTTTCTGTGTTAGAGAAGCACAGATATGGAATTTTGGACGTTTCTGTTCAGAGCAGTAATCCATTGCCACCGAACATTGCGACTGTGCCATGCCCACCCGAAGCACAGCTGGTTGTGAAGTACAAATCCTGGTTTAAATAATTGCAATACAATTGTCTTTTTGTAAATAAATGTTATTGTACAGTGTACCTGTAACCCTAACCCCTACCTTCACCATCATGGGTGGCGAACAAGCTGGGTGTCATCTTTGAATTCTCTCTATTCACCTCATATATATGTATGTATATATTTTTATCATGTCTCATCTCATGTAATTGTAAATGCTGTGCACTGTTGCGCACTGTTAACGGAGGGGACGCTTGCGTATTGCAAATATTAAAACAAACAAACAAACAATAAATCTCACTTTTAACTCAACTTCTGTGGTACTTTATACTTTCCCTGACCTTCCGCCAAAAATTAAATGTCTCAATTTGGGCTGCAAAGCTCGCAGACAACGGGGACAAAATTGGGGCACTAAGAACGCGCCAAGCGGGCCGTGGCATTTGGGAGAGAAGCCAGTTCGCATTTGCACATTGAGGCGCACTACATAGAGGGATTCGAAACTTCAAGTTCTCACAGATGCCTACACTACGTGATGTTGCAAATAAAGAATGCCAAGGACAGCGGCTATGATTTTCAGCTCGCGCCCAGATGAGGCCCACAAGTCGCACTGGAAGTATAAGGGTCTATTGTTTTTTGACCTTGAGACAGGGACCATGCCATAAGAACTACATTTGAAGGGGGTGCGCAATAACGTAAGAGACGATAAGGCAGAAAATTCAGAAACTAGACCGAGTTTCATTTTAGTTCAGTATACGAAAAATCGTTGTCAAGAGCACGGTCCGTTTTACAGACTGCATTACAAAGAGACACAATGGAAATTTCAAATATAATGTAAGTAAATCTTTACACGCTTTTATACCGGAATGAAGATTTAATGAATGGATGCATGAATAAATGAATGAATGAAGAGCTAGGAAAAGCAAGGAAAACGTGTTCGTAGTGGGCACATGGGCATGCAGGTCCACTGGTCTCACCGATCTCGGTCCTTGGCCCAGCCACTTTTCCCTGCACTGCCTACCTGCACTACGGGACTGTCTCTGTATCCTTCAGCCCCTTCTCCCGGCATTTACCTTGCACTTGCCAGCAGCTGGCCCTATTATTTAATTTGTATTCAACTAACCATGTACAGCACTTTTACCACCCTCCCTTCCCCATGCGCGATCAGAAAGACACCTGGCCTAGTAGGATCGTTGTCTGTCTGCCCTTGTTCCCCACCTGCCTCGTTGCGCCTTGAAACACTTGAGTATAGGCGCGTTACAAATACCATATCATATGTCATATCATTCCTCACACATGTAGACTAACTGTCGTTTATCATTGTGTGTTGGCCTCGATTTATTTCGTTACTTTTCGCATTGATTTTAGAGCCGAACATAATCCATTGAACTATCCTTGCAAGCAAATAGTTTCTGATCGGCTGTAATAAATAAAATGAGTAATATTAATGAAGATTGGCTGGCGAGACTAATCATATTTTTTTTGTTTTCATAACAGGTATTTGCTCCCCTTCTGCTACTGCCATCGGTTTGAGACACCAGCAGACGGTTTCTTCGTGACACCTGCAAAAGGATGAGGTTTTACAATCAAATATTACAAATCTATTAGCAAATATGCGTGGTACTAAAGAGTACTGGTTTCGACGTCATGGATATGTACGTTGTATGATCAGAAACCTTGGCCCACCCACTTGGTTTGTTACATTAAGTTGTGCAGTATATGCATGGGAAGATGTACATGATTTCCTACGCATATCATACAAAAACAAAACAAACATAGATATACTAACACCTGGAGAACTTTGTTCTTTGGATCCTGTATATGTTTCAAGATATTTTCACAATCGCTTCATTGCTATGCTACATTTTATTTGTAATAAAACTGTTCCTCCCCTTGGAGAAATGCAACACTTCTTTTGGAGAAAAGAATACCAAGCCAGAGGAGCACCACATATCCACATGCTTTTATGTATTAAAGATGCTCCTAAATTTGGTCAAGACAGTAATGCCACTGTTTTACAGTTTATTTGAAAAATATGTCACTTGTAAAATTCCATTAGAAGCAACAAATAATGATCTTCATGCACACATTTTACAATTTCAAAGACACAAATGTGGAAAATATTGTTGTCGAAAATACAAAAACAAAGGGAAATACTACACCAAATGCAGATTTGGTTTTCCTAGACCAGTTACAAATACAGGTCAAGTGAACAACCTCATGTCTTCAGTTAGACATAGTGTTAAAGGTAAGTCCCCTAAAAATACATATATTACATAAAAAGAAAAGAAGAAGAAAAATATATCAATGATTATAATGCAATCATTGCCCACTTATGGAAGGCAAACATAGATGTGCAGTACATTGCATACAATTCTATTGCAGTTGCACGATATGTCACAGCATATTTAACCAAAGCAGAAAAGACAGAGCTCCAAGACATCTGGAATGACCTGTCATCAGATAAAACAGTGTCTCAGAAATTATACAGCTTGGGCATAAAAATGCTCTCCCATAGAGAATGTGGATCATATGAAGCAGCTGATTGTTTAACTGGTACTGCATTGTATGGTAAATCTGAAAATATAGTATGGCTAAGTCTTGGTCCAGCTAAATCTAGAAAAAGAGTTCTAAAATCCTACGAAGATATAGAAACAATAGCCAAACATGATCCCAACAGCCAAGACATTTTTAAAAAAACACTTTATTGGACACATACTACCCAAACAGAAGTAATACTTTCGAAACCATGTGTCTATACCACATAGCCCAAAACTACACATACAAAAATAATATAAAACCTGATGAAAAAAATGGTAAATATAGAGTGACAAACTGTGAAGGCAGCTTAGTTAAACTCACCAAACCAAATTTAATTATTGATATCAAATTGTCATTAAAGACTCCTCAACATAAAGAAGTATATTACAAGTCCCTGCTACAACTCTTTAAACCATGGAGAAAAGAAGAAGAAATACTAGATAACTATGACTCATATGACGATGCTTTCAAAGCAAATGAAAGCACTATAACTGATGTAAACTTTACACAGTACAAAACAATGTTTCACAATGAACAGCAACACGAAGAAGAACTCCAGGCACAACTAGATACAGAAACTCCTCACAGTAGTCAACCTTCTGTAACAGGAAGCTACAACAACTGGGAGAACAACTAATAATAAATGAGGCAGAATTAGCTATGACAGGAGGAGAAAACACCATGTGTCAGTATGAAGATAAAGAAGACTTAACTATACTACAATCAAAACTAAACAATGATCAACGTAGCATTTTTCAAGAAGTAACAAAACAAATTGCACATGGTGTACAACATGAAAATAAAGACTGTTCCTGCCATAATTATAAACCTATACTACTGTACGTCAGTGGTGAAGCTGGTTCTGGCAAAACATACTTAATCAAAATCATCAGTAAGTTCCTTCAACAATTGACAAACAACAAACTGTCAGCTGTTGCCACTGCCCCAACAGGTTTAGCTGCCTACAACATAGGTGGTGTCACGTTACACTGATTACTACTATTGCCAGTAGAACACCAGAACAAATTAGACTATTATACAAACTTTCTGCAGAAGCTGCAATGGAGCTACGCAGAGTATTGAAACAAATGAAAATGCTACTAATAGATGAAGTGAGCATGGTCTCCAACCTAATGTTGGCTTTGATTCACCTCAGATTACAAGAAGTACTCAAAACAAACTATGAAGAGCTCTTTGCAGGAAAACACATTATTGTTTTCGGAGATCTTCTTCAATTGACACCAGTAAAAGGTGAGCCTATTTTTAAAACATTAGGGCACAAACTTTGGCAGCACAGTTGGCAGTTGGCAGCTTTGGAAATGTCAACCTTTGGCAACATTTCCAATACAGAGAATTAACAGAAAACATGCAGCAATCTGCAGATCTCACTTATGCCAACATCTTAAAAAGTATCGGAGTTGGTATACTTTCTAAAGAAGCAGAAGCAATATTGAAAACCTGGCACATTAATGCACTTTATGGCGATAATGCATGTGCTACAGATGTTATGGAACAATTAGCCCACAAAAACTTCAACAAGTACCACAAGCAAAAAAGAATCAATTAGGGAAAGTAAACAAGGTACTTCTTCAAAGAAGGAAGACAAACTCCAAAAAAAGCAGTCAGATACAGAACTACCTGTTCCATTTAAACTCTCAAATATAGTTGGTGTAAGTTGCTACGCAAATGTAGCAATGAATATTCTATTTCATTTACTACCAATTGTTGACAACATTTACTTGCACAATACAGACCCATTGTGTTTGCAAATGTTAGTACTTTACAGAAATGCAGAACACAATCCTGATAACACATATAGTGTTTATGGAATAAGACAACAATTGGACTACTGTTCCGGAATGGTGAAATTCACTATAAACTCACAGGAAGATCCACAAGAATTTCTAATGTACTTACTACAAGTACTGGAAAACAAAAACATATCTATAAATGAAATCTTCCAGGTTTCATACATGTGGAAACATACATGCACTCTCTGTAACAATGTGAAACAAGAACAAATCTCCAATGAACGCTTTGTATATATATCAATACCTAATTGTGAATCCATTCCATTTCAGCAAATTGTACAAAATGCAAACCATGGTAGATTATGTTCTACCTGCAATTCGGATAATCACTCCACGTTACTAATACAAATGCATAGTAAATACGTAATACTAATGCTTCTATGTTACAATGCAGATGGTACCAAAAACAACTGCAAGCTGACTGGATTCACACATGTTCAAATATCACTTGGTAAGAAAACCTTCACAATAATAGGTATAATCGACCACGCAGGAGCCACAACCAATTCAGGGCACTACACTGCATATATAAAAAAGAAATGTGGATGGTTTCAATGTAATGATAGTACCATTACTCTAAAGCAGAGATTACCAGCAAAACTTACAAACGCGTATTTAATGTTCTTAAAACCAAAATTTGATAACTAAACTGTACTTAAACCCTAATTAAACTTGAAGTAAAAAAATGTAAACTGTTAGAATATTCCAAAAGCTATCTAACTGCCCAAAGATTCTACAACAACTAATCAGATAAATGAATACCACTAAATTAGAGCAAAAAATAGACAGTTAGAATATGCCAATTGGTATCTAACTGTCCCAAAATTTAACATTATCCAAACAGATAAATCAATACCACTAAAATATATCAAAATGTAGACAGAATATGCCAATTGGTATCTAACTGTCCCAAAATTTCACAATATCCAAACAGATAAATCAATACCACTAAAATATATAAAAAAATAGACAGTTAGAATATGCCTACTGGTATCTAACTGCTCCAAAATGTTATAATATCCAAACAAATAAATAATACGTTACTGCTCCAAAAAAATGCAACAAGCCAATGTATAAAACATTAGCCAGAAACAACAAGTGAACACTGAAAACAAACAAATAAATGAACTGCAGCATAACAGAAAAAGTTTTTTTTTTTAATTCAACATGGATCTTTTTTTCTCCCACAGACCCAATGATTTTAGCAACGAACACAGAAACGGAGCAAATTGCACAGTACTCTGGTTTGTAATCTACTAAATATGAGGGTCCAAAAAAAATAAAAAAATGTTGATTATACAATGTAATAAGTCATTACAAAATACTAATACTAACATGCTATTTTTGTAACGCTCACCTGACTCCCACGGAGGCGCTGGACTGGTTTTCGCTGCTGTGACCTCTTCTAAGGTGATGCGCAGGGTTCGGAAGACGGACTGGACCGGGCCCCCAAATCTGCCTTGTCTGGCTCGCAGAAGTATCCTTCTGTAGGCGAAAATAGGGGGTTAACTGTCTGCGGGGTAATGCAATCAGCCTCCCACTTTCCCCTCTCACCCTCCACGAAACCCTTCTGTGATTCCTCGTAGCGTCTCACCTTAGGGTCTGGAAGGACGAGCTCTCCATCCTGCTTCTGATGCAGGGGCGCGTTGGTATACAGTTACTTCACTGGATTTTCGGATTGGTGAGAACCAAACTTGCTTGGCTTCCAGGTAAGTTTTTTGATAAGAGGTTCCCCTTGTGTCCATGCATTAATGTACTAATGCTAGTTTCTTTTTCCCCATAGGGGCCGGGGTACGGAATGCCGGGGAACAGGCACCGACCCGAGATGAGAGGTGAAATCCTTGTAGAAATCAGGTAAGTCTTTAATGAGCGTTTTTTGGTAATGTCTTTTCATTTGCTCATTAACGCTGATGTCTCTTTTTCCCCTTAGGGGCCGGGGTCCGGAAATGCCAGGATGCGGCGCGGACCCGAAATGAAGAGGGAATGAATCAACAGGTAAGTCTTAACATGGAGATTTAGCTTTCCCTATTCCCTTCTCTCTCTCACCTTTTGTTCTGGTCTTTTTCTCCCTAGGCGCTGGGGCGTGACTGCGAATCCGGATGATCGCTGCTGAACATGCAGGCGCCCTGTAAAGGTGAGTGGAATGCGGCGCTGTAGCGATCGACACGATGAGCCTTTAAATAAAAGACTTCCTTTTCAGGATTGTCGGCGAGATGTCTCCGGGATGCGGATTTAGCAGGTAAGGACTTTTCCTTCTTCTGTTCTCTTCTTCTCTTCCTTTGCAGGTGATCCAGGATGCTGGCAGGCGTGGCAGAAGTCAGGATGCAGGAGCAGACACGGTGAGCGTCCAGCTGCTAGATGCAGAACAACGCGAAGCACGTGTGGATGTTCGGTGGGGTTTAAATAGCCTTGGAAGAAGTTCCAGGTATGTATCCTTCCTCCAATCAGGTATGTATCCTTCCCTGACCATGCCCGGATGGTAAATTAGTCCCACAGGTAAAGTAGTTCCTTTCAGGCCTCAAGGAGGCCGGGATCCTGCAGCATGGTCTGCATCAGGTAAGTGCACCCAAGCACTTCCATAATGAGCCTGGCGCCTATGGCGCCAGGACTGATGTCTTTTATGAGCCTGGCGCCATAGGCGCCAGGACACTGTCCAAAGGGCACCTATATGGGGTTGCTGGGTCCTTCCTTGGGGACTGGATGTCCGCTTTCGGGGATGCAGGGCTTGAACCAGCTCCCCGGGAGCGGGCATCATGACAATTTTCTTTTATCACAGAAATTAACAAGAAATACATCTACACCAGTTACTAAACCAAACAGTAAGTATATTATACACTCTATGCCCTGGCCACAACAATCGCAGCATATCACACGCATAGTATCTTATAACTTTGTTCCTTATAAATTTGTTTTTGACCCAAAGTTATAAGCAACTATAAGTGTGATATGCTGCGGTGGTTGTGGCCAGGGCATAGAGTGTTGGGTGCATGGCAAATGGCCATGCACCCAACACTCTATGCCCTGGCTACAACCACCGCAGCATATCACACCCATTGAGTAAAACATTTCAACTGTGGCCTATGGAAACTTTTAATGTCTGCGGACATTATGAGTGTTCTTAGAACACTTTCAACTTGCCAGCAAACAATACGGACAGTGTCTTCAGGACACCCCCTACAAACATTTCAGGACAACGCGAGAGTTCTTAGAACACTTCCAACTTGACAACGAACAATACGGAAAGCGTCCTCAGAACACCTCCATTTTGTTTATTTACAAACATTTCCGGACACCGCGAGAGTTCTTAGAACACTTTCAACTTGACAACAAATTCAGGACACCGCGAGAGTTCTTAGAACACTTTCAACTTGACAACGAACAATACGGACAGCGTCCTCAGAACACCCCCATTTTGTTTATTTACGAACATTTCAGGACACCGCGAGAGTTCTTAGAACATTTTCAACTTAACAACGAACAATACGGACAGCGTCTTCAGGACACCCCCTACGAAAATTTCAGGACACCACGAGTGTTCTTAGAACACATTCAACTTACCATCGAACAATACGGACAGCGTCCTTAGAACACCCCCATTTTGTTTATTTGCGAACATTTCAGGACACCACGAGTGTTTTTAGAACACAATCAACTTGACAAAGAACACTACGAACAGCGTCCTCAGAACACCCCCATTTTGTTTATTTGCAAACATTTCAGGACACCGTGAGTGTTCTAAGAACACATTCAACTTGCTAGAGAACAATACGGACAGCGTCCTCAGAACACCCCCATTTTGTTTATTTACGAACATTTCAGGACACCGCAAGAGTTCTTAGAACACATTCCACTTGCCAGAGAACAATACGGACAGAGTCCTCAGGACGGACAGGGTCATCAGAACACCCCCTACGAACATTTCAGGACACCGTGAGTGTTCTTAGAACACATTCAACTTGCCATCGAACAATATGGACAGCATCTTCACGACACCCTTTAAGAACATTTCAGGACAACGCGAGAGTTCTTTGAACACTTTCAACTTCACTATGAACAATACGGACAGCGTCCTCAGGACACCCCCATTTTGTTTATTTGTGAACATTTTAGGACACCGCGAGTCTTCTTAGAACACATTCAACTTGCCAGAGAACAATACGGACAGTGTCCTCAGGATGGACAGCGTCATCAGAACACACCCTACGAACATTTCAGGACACCACAAGTGTTCTTAGAACACATTCAACTTGCTATCGAACAATACGGACAGCGTCTTCCGAACACCCCCTACGAACATTTCAGGACACCGCAAGTGTTTTTAAACACATTCAACTTGCCATCGAACAATACAGACAGCATCTTCAGGACACCCCCTACGAACATTTCAGGACAACGTGAAAGTTCTTAGAACACTTTCAACTTCACAACGAACAATACGGACAGCGTCCTCAGGACACCCCCATTTTGTTTATTTACGAACATTTCAGGACACCGCGAGAGTTCAAAGAACATTTTCAACTTAACAACGAACAATACGGACAGCGTCTTCAGGACACCCCCTACGAACATTTCAGGACACCACGACTGTTCTTAGAACACATTCAAATTACCATCGAAAAATACGGAGAGCGTCCTCAGAACACCCCCATTTTGTTTATTTGCAAACATTTCAGGACACCACGACTGTTCTTAGAACACATTCAACTTGCCAGAGAACAATACAGAGAGCGTCCTCAGGATGGACAACGTCATCAGAACACCCCCATTTTGTTTTTAATTGCCAACATTTCAGGACACCGTGAGTCTTCTAAGAACACATTCAACTTGCCAGAGAACAATGCAGACAGCGTCCTCAGAACACCCCCATTTTGTTTATTCACGAAAATTTCAGGATACCCCGAGAGTTCTTAGAACACATTCAACTTGCCAGAGAACAATACGGACAGCGTCCTCAGGATGGACAGCGTCATCAGAACACCCCCTACGAACATTTCAGGACACCACGAGTGTTCTTAGAACACATTCAACTTGCTATCGAGCAATACGGACATCGTCATCAGAAAACCCCCTACGTACATTTCAGGACACCACGAGTGTTCTTAGAACACATTCAACTTGCTATCGAACAATATGGACATCGTCTTCAGAACACCCCCTACGAACATTTCAGGACACTGCGAGTGTTCTTAGAACACATTCAACTTGCCATCGAACAATACGGACAGCATCTTCAGGACACCCCCTACGAACATTTCAGGACACCGCAAGAGTTCTTAGAGCACTTTCAACTTCACAGCGAACAATACGGACAGCGTCCTCAGAACACCCCCATTTTGTTTATTTACGAACATTTCAGGACACCGCAAGAGTTCTTAGAACACATTAAACTTGCCAGAGAACAATACGGACAGAGTCCTCAGGACGGACAGGGTCATCAGAACACCCCCTACGAACATTTCAGGACACCGTGAGTGTTCTTAGAACACATTCAACTTGCCATCGAACAATATGGACAGCATCTTCACGACACCCTTTAAGAACATTTCAGGACAACGCGAGAGTTCTTTGAACACTTTCAACTTCACTATGAACAATACGGACAGCGTCCTCAGGACACCCCCATTTTGTTTATTTGTGAACATTTCAGGACACCGCAAGTCTTCTTAGAACACATTCAACTTGCCAGAGAACAATACGGACAGTGTCCTCAGGATGGACAGCGTCATCAGAACACCCCCTACGAACATTTCAGGACACCACAAGTGTTCTTAGAACACATTCAACTTGCTATCGAACAATACGGACAGCGTCTTCATAACACCCCCTACGAACATTTCAGGACAACCTGAAAGTTCTTAGAACACTTTCAACTTCACAACGAACAATACGGACAGCGTCCTCAGGACACCCCCATTTTGTTTATTTACGGACATTTCAGGACACCGCGAGAGTTCATAGAACATTTTCAACTTAACAACGAACAATACGGACAGCGTCTTCAGGACACCCCCTACGAACATTTCAGGACACCACGACTGTTCTTAGAACACATTCAAATTACCATCGAAAAATACGGACAGCGTCCTCAGAACACCCCCATTTTGTTTATTTGCAAACATTTCAGAACACCACGACTGTTCTTAGAACACATTCAACTTGCCAGAGAACAATACAGAGAGCGTCCTCAGGATGGACAACGTCATCAGAAAACCCCCATTTTGTTTAATTGCGAACATTTCAGGACACCGTGAGTCTTCTAAGAACACATTCAACTTGCCAGAGAACAATGCAGACAGCGTCCTCAGAACACCCCCATTTTGTTTATTCACGAAAATTTCAGGATACCCCGAGAGTTCTTAGAACACATTCAACTTGCCAGAGAACAATACGGACAGCGTCCTCAGGATGGACAGCGTCATCAGAACACCCCCTACGAACATTTCAGGACACCACGAGTGTTCTTAGAACACATTCAACTTGCTATCGAGCAATACGGACATCGTCATCAGAAAACCCCCTACGTACATTTCAGGACACCACGAGTGTTCTTAGAACACATTCAACTTTTTATTGAACAATATGGACATCGTCTTCAGAACACCCCCTACGAACATTTCCGGACACTGCAAGTGTTCTTAGAACACTTTCAACTTGCCAGCGAACAATACGGACAGCGTCTTCAGGACACCCCCTATGAACATTTCAGGACAACGCTAGAGTTCTTAGAATACTTCCAACTTGACAACGAACAATACGGACAGCGTCTTCAGAACACCTCCATTTTGTTTATTTACGAACATTTCAGGACACCGCAAGAGTTCTTAGAACACTTTCAACTTGACAACGAACAATATGGACAGCGCCCTCAGAACACCCCCATTTTGTTTATTTATGAACATTTCAGGACACCTCGAGTGTTCTTAGTAAACAATCAACTTGACAAAGAACGCTACGGACAGCGTCCTCAGAACACCGCCATTTTGTTTATTTACGAACATTTCAGGACACCGCAAGAGTTCTTAGAACACATTCAACTTGCCATCGAAGAATACGGACAGCGTCTTCAGAACACCCCCTACGAACATTTCAGGACACCGCAAGAGTTCTTAGAACACTTCCAACTTGACAACGAACAATACGGACAGCGTCTTCAGAACACCTCCATTTTGTTTATTTACGAACATTTCAGGACACCGCAAGAGTTCTTAGAACGCTTTCAACTTGACAACAAATTCAGGACACCGCGAGAGTTCTTAGAACACTTTCAACTTGACAACGAACAATATGGACAGCGTCCTTAGAACACCCCCATTTTGTTTATTTGCGAACATTTCAGGACACCGTGAGTGTTCTTAGAACACATTCAACTTGCCAGAGAACAATACGGACAGCGTCCTCAGGACAGACAAGGTCATCAGAACACCCCCTACGAACATTTCAGGACACCACAAGTGTTCTTAGAACACATTCAACTTGCCATCGAAGAATACGGACAGCGTCTTCAGAACAACCCCTACGAACATTTCAGGACACCGCGAGTGTTCTTAGAACACATTCAACTTGCCATCGAACAATACGGACAGCGTCTTCAGGACACCCCCTACGAACATTTCAGGACAACGTGAAAGTTCTTAGAACACTTTCAACTTCACAATGAACAATACGGACAGCGTCCTCAGGACAACCCCATTTTGTTTATTTACAAACATTTCAGGACACCGCGAGAGTTCTTAGAACATTTTCAACTTAACAATGAACAATACGGACAGCGTCTTCAGGACACCCCCTACGAACATTTCAGGACACCACGAGTGTTCTTAGAACACATTCAACTTACCATCGAACAATACGGACAGCGTCCTCAGAACACCCCCATTTTGTTTATTTGCGAACATTTCAGGACACCACGAGTGTTCTTAGAACACAATCAACTTGACAAAGAACACTACGAACAGCGTCCTCAGAACACCCCTATTTTGTTTATTTGCGAACATTTCAGGACACTGTGAGTGTTCTAAGAACACATTCAACTTGCCAGAGAAAAATACGGACATCGTCCTCAGAACGCCCCCATTTTGTTTATTTATGAACATTTCAGGATACCGCGAGAGTTCTTAGAACACATTCAACTTGCCAGAGAACAATACGGACAGCGTCCTCAGGATGGACATCGTCATCAGAACACCCCCTACGAACATTTCAGGACACCACGAGCGTTCTTAGAACACTTTCAACTTGCCAGCCAACAATACGGACAGCGTTTTCAGGAGACCCCCTATGAACATTTCAGGACAACGCGAGAGTTCTTAGAACACTTCCAACTTGACAATGAACAATACGGACAGCGTCCTCAGAACACCTCCATTTTGTTTATTTACAAACATTTCAGGACACCGCAAGAGTTCTTAGAACACTTTCAACTTGACAACAAATTCAGGCCAACGCGAGAGTTCTTAGAACACTTTCAACTTGACAACAAACAATATGGACAGCGTCCTCAGAACACCCCCATTTTGTTTATTTACGAACATTTCAGGACACCACGAGAGTTCTTAGAACATTTTCAACTTGACAACGAACAATACGGACAGCGTCTTCAAGACACCCCCTACGAACATTTCAGGACACCACGAGTGTTCTTAGAAAACCTTCAATTTACCATCGAACAATACGGACAGCGTCCTCAGAACACCCCCATTTTGTTTATTTGCAAACATTTCAGGACACCACGAGTGTTCTTAGAACACAATCAACTTGACAAAGAACACTACGGACAATGTCCTCAGAACACCACCATTTTGTTTATTTGCGAATATTTCAGGACACCGTGAGTGTTCTTAGAACACATTCAACTTGCCAGAGAACAATATGGACAGCGTCCTCAGAACACCCCCATTTTGTTTATTTACGAACATTTCAGGACACCGCAAGAGTTCTTAGAACACATTCAACTTGCCAGAGAACAATACGGACAGCTACCTCAGGACGGACAGCGTCATCAGAACACCCCCTACAAACATTTCAGGACACCATGACTGTTCTTAGAACACATTCAACTTGCTATCAAACATAACGGACAGCGTCTTCAGAACACCCTCTACGAACATTTCAGGACACCGTGACTATTCTTAGAACACTTTCAACTTCACAGCGAACAGTACGGACAGCGTCCTCAGGACACCCCCATTTTGTTTATTTGTGAACATTTCAGGACACCGCGAGTGTTCTTAGAACACATTCAACTTGCCAGAGAACAATACGGACAGTGTCCTCAGGACGGACAGCGTCATCAGAACACCCCCTACGAACATTTCAGGACACCACGAGTGTTCTTAGAACACATTCAACTTGCTATCGAACAATACGGACAGCGTCTTCAGAACACCCCCTACAAACATTTCAGGACACCGCGAGTGTTCTGCGAACACATTCAACTTGCTATCGAACAATACGGACAGCGTCTTCAGAACACCCCCTACAAACATTTCAGGACACCGCGAGTGTTCTGCGAACACATTCAACTTGCCATCGAACAATACGGACAGCGTCTTCAGCACACCCCCTACGAACATTTCAGGACAGCGTGAAAGTTCTTAGAACACTTTCAATTTCACAACGAACAATACCGACAGCGTCCTCAGGACACCCCCATTCAGTTTATTTAGAACATTTCAGAACACCTGTGATGTCCGCAGACAAATCGAACACAACAAGAACAACTACCACATGAAAAAACACAACTTTCAACCTATCTCATACTCTCCCACCCTCCCCAAACACTCCTACACACCAACACACTCTACTAAATACAAATTTTCACCGTGCTGTCCGCGGACGTCCGCGAATCCAAGATGATGGGTGCCACCGAAAATCTGACGCGCTTCACGCTCCACCCCGTTCAATCAGTGAACAAGTTGCATGTCTGCGGACATGACGTAAGCCGATCGGCCAATCAGGACACTGTCTGCGGAGCGAACAGGGAAGTGTGTCCGTGGACCGAACACAGATTTCACTAATTTTTTATGACCCACTTTTTGCTCATTTTTTAAAAAAACTACTGGATGGATTTTCACCAAATCTGCAAAAGCACGCTTTCAGGACCAAGCCGCTGCTCCTGGTCCAAATTTGGTGAAAATCCGTCCAGGGGTTTGGGCTGTGGGCGCGAGCAAAGTTTTTTTCCCATTCAGTCCATGGGAAAAAAAGAAATTTTGGGACCCCCCCTATACCTTTTTTCCCCCTGGACGAATTCTCACCAAACTTTGCAAAGAAATTCAGAGTGGGCCGTATACTTCTTTTGCAAAGTTTGGTGAGGATTCGTCCAGGGGCAGTGTGGGTATAAGCCGCCCAAAAAAGTGCTCTTCCTATGGAAACACCAATTTAACCATAACTACATGGCCACTACGGTGGCCATGTAATTAATTCATCAAGCTCTTAATTTTAAAACATGTATACATTCATGATATTTATTAACCATTTCTTGTATGTGGTTCCACATTTTAACAACAGAAAGAAATCTTAATATGTCAGTTAACTGTCAAAAGAGGTAGCCACAGTTCTTTGACCCACAACCCGGGGGCACATTTTAAATACTTTAACAATGTAATCGGTAGAACATTTACATTTAGATAGTTAACAGGGGTTAAAGAGTCTCAATTTCGATAGAAGACTTACAATTTTGGCAGTGCCCATTTTCACGTGGCACCTATTTCCATTGAGTCGAAATATATAGCATATCATAAAGGTACATTATAAACACCTACTTATACTTGAGGTGCCTGTTCTTGTTCAAAATCCAGCATATAGTACCTTGCTGAAGTCAAATAATGAATCTACAAATGAAGGTTTCCTTTAGCCAAAATCTGTTTTTTTACATAATTAAATTAAATATGTTTTGGCAATTAAATCAACAAAACGTAAGTGCAACTGGGGTATCCCACAATACCTTAAGGAAGGTGCATGACCACTGACTTGCTTTCATTAAGCTTCAAGCCATTACATTTGGTGTACTCATACACACAACCTAGAGATCAGTGGAAGCTGATATACCTGTAGTGCATAGTACAATGAGACCATCGGTGAATGGCAGACACTGATTGTGTATATTATCCATCTTAAGTGCAAATATCCCGATTTTTCATAGTTTTTTTGGGAGAGGTTGAAGAGCATTGGGGCCAAAACCCTGCGTAAGGTGCCACCTAACTTCAATTTCCTTTGTGAACTTATCCTGCATACATAGCCTAACCCTCACCTGGGTGTCAGAATACAAGGCCTTTCATAGTTAATAGACTTAAGTCAACCGCCCATGCATCATAGGTCTTGGTACACAATCTCTCTGACCACTGCCTCAAATCCAATACTTTAATATAGAAAGATATGTGGCAATGCTGAAAGAGAAGAGTTGTATTAACAGATGTTGACGGGACTTTCTTAAAGCATGATTGGGTCATGGGCAAAATGCTGTTAGCTTTTATGCACTTTTTCAACTGTTGGAGGAATACTATGGCAAAATCAAACCGTGCCTGCTACGCCTGTTAAACCTATTAAGTGCTATTTGTTAGTCAATGATTTTGAGTCTTTCTTTTGGGTTGAATAAGAATACTGTTTTTCCAGAAGGTTTGGTAGCCTATTCAAAGTAGCAATGCAGTTTAATTAAGCATGCAACATGACAGCCCACATTACAGCATCATGTTTCATTTGTATGTTGCAAATATCATCAGAACCAGCTACCCTACAAACATCTAATTATGTGACGTTCCATTTCACATCATTTAAGGTAACTGCAGTACCGTGGAGACGCTTCAGTGAATTGTTCACAGCCAAATGTGTAATGTGTGCCAGCCAGCGATGCTCATATATCCCATTCAGCTTTCAATTAGTGGACTGTCAGATGTGCTTACGTACGATATTCCAAAACAATTGCAGTGGGTGCTTGTAGAGCCACGTGCATCTTTTGCAAATTAAATGTGTTCCTGCAGCCCTTTAAGGATGTCTGCCAAGTTTGGTGTCTCTCTTTAAACACTCTATCAGCAGTCATTGTTTCATTTAGAACAATACATCTCTCCCTTGAAAAATATTTAATGGCAGAACACATACTTGACAATGTTGTTCAATATGAATGTCATAATGATGCCCCGAGAAAGAACTGCTACTCGATTAAGACAACAAAGATAAGTGGCTGACTGGAGCAAACACATATATTCAAACAGGCCTGAAAAACCGATGGAGACACCTAAAACACACGAGGCTCTCCTTCTCACACAAATGGGACAGTTGTATTTAACTTTACAAAATAAGTAAGAAAAAAAAAACAGGGACATTTCTATATTGTTTGGAGTTGAAAGCAAGGTAAACTCAAAAAATGGAAGAAGTTACAGAAGGCCTGGTAGGGCAAGTACACAGCCAAATGGGCTAAAGAATATAAAATACAGACGCATTTCTTTTTTCGTTCTTCAAACCTTTTAGTGTGACACAAAGGGGGAAAAGGGAAAAGTAATCGCGTAAAGACAAAGGGTACCTAATTAACACTCAAGCAGACAAAAGGTCAACAAACCAATGAAGCTAAATGCACCCAAATCCAAATACCAGGATCCAACTGCCATCAAAATTTGGGAAAAGTTCAATTAAATAATTTAAATGACATCTTGTCAGATTTTGAAATTGCAGTATTTATTTATTTATTATTACTTGTATACATCAAATTATTTGATTTTACAAGGTTTCGATTTTTTTGGTTGCAGCATTTAAAACACGTGGAACGCAAGGAATGCCTTTCAGAAACATCACTTTCCCGAATACGTGTGATCTACTATGGCGCTGAGTCTGTTCACAAACCTTAGGGGAATGGGGAGATATTGGGCATGTACAATTTCAGACATATTAACTATGCGTTACGTGACCTGTAGTTACGTCTAGAATTTTGCCTGAAAGAGCATACGAAGCTCTTCAGCTATGGCAATGCTTGGGAGGGTTGAACGGTGATGGTCTATGCAATTTGGAGCTTTGCAGACATGTACATCATGCAGAGAGAAAAGTATGGATATGCATGAATGGAAATTGTATTGCACTAATTCTGTGCCAGCACGCCTCCCCCAACCCAGTCTCCATTCTTGCTCCCCATGCACATTACATTGTCAGCGAATCAATTTACCAAACATCCGTCTATCCTGTCAGTGAGCTGTTCTGGCATTGCATTGCTATTGCATTGGTCGAACCCTGAAAACGGGCACAGCAGTGGATCATTGTCAGATAGGCAACACACTTCATTGTTAGGCAGAAGCAGTACCCTTTGGGAACACCACACACAATTAAGACTACAAGTGACCTTTGGTAGAAGCCTGTTGTTAGGCGGAAACCTGTGCAGTTCCCTCTGGGACCACTGCAAAAGATTAAGGTCTACAGGTGTTTGGCAGTAAACCCACTTGGTAGCAGTCTGTACCACACAGATTCACTTGGTAGCTGTGGCTGAGCAGTCAGACTTCTCTCAAGAAGAGTTAAGCAGTATGTGGAGTATACAAGATAGGGCAATTCTTCACAGTAAGACAAGCAAACACGCAACAAGGCTTCAGTGTAAAGATATAAAGGTATTTATTTATAACGGCACATCTATAGAAAACACTTTGGCACTATCACGGCAAACACTTCAATTACAATTACTCTACGAAGAGAACAGATCAATCCCCCTAACAATAGTTCGACAAGTCTAAGTTCTACCAGCATCACTTATTTGCAGACAGAGGTGTATGCCTCAACCTAGATGGCACTCTAATATTAGTTAGGACGGGAGAGAAAAATAAGTAGGTTACGAAATCAACACAGTTCAATACTTCACGGGAAAAAATGCAAGGCAAGAAAGCAAGAACCACAATAGATCATAAAGTTCAGAGGCCAGGCCCACTCGGAGAGAGGCAAGGCGATATGTCCCAAAAGTATCTTAGTGGAAATGCGTTCGAGTCTTTGAAGCAAATTGTTATTGGAAGATTGGACCAGTTCAGAACAACACGCTACAGAAAGCTTGGAGGCGACCCTATGGAGAGGCGAGGATTAAGACACCTCACTCTATCCGGCAACAATGGAAGCCAGGCGGACACAGTACCTTGATTGTGGAGAGACAGCTCCGGCGGGGGCAGTTGTTCCTGGTGGTGGATGCACGTCCGGTCTTTGCCGAGAGAAGAGGGGATCTCGTTGTCGAAGGAAAGTTGAAGATCATTGCACCACCAGGGAAGAGACCAGCCGCGGAGTGCTCCGTCACGAGGCACCACCTTTTGGTCACGGTACAGGGGTAGTGGCTATCCGGTTGCCGAGGTGCTCTGCACGGACAATTCGACCACTGCGTCCGGAAGCGAAGAAAAAGCAAAAAGGGACTGGTTGTTCCCACCAGTCAGGGGAAGAGACTCTCCGTCAGGGAGATCTCCTCTGTCGTTGGGAAGTGGTGAGTCGGTTCAGCAAGGCTTCACTGGAGGTGTCGTCGTTGCAGGTCGGCTCAGCTTTACCCTCGTCGGATTCTTAGGTCCTGTGGCGACTTCTGAAGGTCCAGTCCCAAAAGCCCTGCTTTTATGCAGAAAACCCGCATTCATTCAGCCTAGCTGTCAATCAACACACGCTAAGTGGTGAGCGGGGAGGCTCACCACTTGGGCCAATCACACCAGAGTGCAACCGGAGTTGGCAAGGCAACTCGGTCCAGGGTGCCTAAACCCCCTCCCACACCCCTGTGGTAACTCAGACAGAATGGCACCACTTTGGAGGGTCTCTGAACAGAAGCCCGCCAAAAGTGGAACAAAGGGCTCGACCTTTGGTTTAGGAGTCACAGAGACAAACACAGACGCCATTTTACAAACCGAGTTCTGGCAGAAAATACCACTCGATAAACCTATTTAAGATAAGTAGATCGGTGGTACGTCAGAGATTAATGAGAAAAAGTATCAATCTCCAACAATGGGACGAGTCCTATATGGTTATGCTCGGGGACAAACATAACAAGTAGTTTCCACTGCCACCAGCCAAAACTCGACGAGGGGGGACGGGACAGTGCCCCCTCGAGTAACAGATCCAGGAGTAATCGAATTCCCCTACTAGTACGTCCACAATAAGATGGTTTGTACTAGTTCTGTTAGTAAATTTAGGTCTGGTAAAGCCAATGGTGACTTTTCATGCCCGGGGAGACAGTAGTCAGTCCCCGTGTATGGAGTCTATGGTGGGGGACCCGCTAGGGCGCCCCCGTGTTACGGCACGTAGGGTGCGGTATAACACACATAGAAAAACATATGAGACCTTATGGAGTAAAAGGCCCCATAGCCCATCGAACACATTGACATTTCAAAAGGAATTAAACACATAAATGTCCAAGAGTGGGAGAAAAGAGTCTCACTCTTGGCAGGATGGAAAAAACAAACTCCAGAAATCCAGCAAAGCTGCTGGGGGACTCACTAGGTTAGGAAATTCAGCCTAAACAGAGAATTCTCCCTAACACATACATGCCAACATTTTCTTTAGGCATACAGGGTCTCTTAGGACATCGAAGACCTAGAAGACTCTGGGAGAGAAGCATTTTCAATAGACAAAGTTTTCATTTCTAAGGCAAGGTTCATCTCCATTTCTCTGAGTTTCCTACTTCAGGTCAGTCCGACAGTCGCTTCAAGAAACATGAGCCTGCAGGGTGTGTCCTTTCTTGCCTCTCATTAAGGGGGTTTAACTGCCTTATCGGGCGATGCTTACTTTCAGTGGTGACCCCTTAGACGTGATTCGTCTTTATTGTCCCCTTTTGGCACGAGACGTTCCCGGCTGCAGTGGAGACGCACGGCGCGCCCGCTCAAGAGTGTTGCCCGCCTACGGCAACTGGTACGCTTAGACGTGCACACATAGTAGGGCGAAAGGGTACGGGTCCCGCTCCAAAAAACCCTTAGTACCGCTCGCCGGAGGTGGCCATTAAGTGTGAGGCAGAGCTGCCTGCATGGACCGGGTCGGAGAGTCTCGGATCAAGACGGGCACGTGAGTATTAAGTGCGAGTGACAATAAAAGGAGGGGGGATAAAGACCAAAGGGTACGAGGTCAAGTGAGGTAAAGAAGGGACTTTTCTTACGGGTAAATTAACTGGGACTGTAACACATTAATACTATCTTCTTTCTTTGCATATGGCCATTAGGATAATAAGGTAAAAAAAAAGGAAGACGGGAACTTAGCTCTGCAGCTCTGCAAGGGGGTAGAAGACGGCACCGCATAGTGCTATCTTGACTAGTACTGGGAATAAGTGAAATAGTGGAAAATAGAAATAAAGGTGTCTGAGAGGAAAGAGACACACAGGGTAATTCATAGAATTTCGCACAAAGGTGGCGCACGCGGCTGGCGCACAGTGTCCCCGTGCAATACACTGCGCCAGCCGTGTGCGATAAAATCCATTTCATCGCACAGCGTATTCATGGATTCCAGCCTCCAAAACCAGCCGTGGCGCAGAGTGGCGCAGCGACCCTGCAGCAGCGCCAGTTACGCCCCCAAGAACGCCCTCGCGCAAGGAAAACCCTTCAAAATTCCCAATTCATCGCAAAGGGCTGCGCTAACCCTGGACCAGTTCACAGGGGTGCCAAACAGCAAACGCCAAGCGGGGAACGTGTATTTCAGTGGTTCGCGATTGTCCTGGGTACGTGTACATCAGGGGTGCGCCTGAAGTAACACATGCGATTCCATCAGGGCACGTGTATTCCAGGGGTGCGCGGGAAGTATCACACGCAAAATCAGCAGGGTACGTGTATTTCAGGGGTGCACGGGAAGTATCACACGCGATTCCATCAGGGTACATGTATTCCAGGGGTGCGCGGGAACTATCACACGCGATTCTAACAGGGCACATGTATTCCAGAGGTGCGCGGGAACTATCACACGCGATTCCATCAGGGTACGTGTATTCCAGGGGTGCGCGGGAAGTATCACACGCGATTCCATCAGGGCATGTGTATTTCTGGGATGCGCAGGAAGCATCACACGCAATTCCATCAGGGTACGTGTATTCCCGGGGTGAGTGGGAAGTATCACACGCGATTCCATCAGGGCACGTGTATTTCAGGGGTGCGCGGGGAGCACTACACGTAAATTGGCCATGTGGGTCCTCCCAGGTGTTCCCTCTACATCCTCCATGGCCCCTGCAGCCAGCCCACACCGCAGGGGACCACCCTGCACCCCTGCCCATGTCCCGCAGGCAGCCCATCCACCATGGCCATGCCCCCCAGCCAAGACACATGTCACCTTGCACTACTGATCAACAATGCATGTCTCACAGCACCCTCACCCCCCAGCACTGTGAGGCACCTGCCAGCAGGCCACCACACATGTCCAACTCATGTCCCCCTGCACCCCCACCCCCCAGCACTGTGGGGCACCCTCCACCAGGCCCACACTCATGTCTCCCTGCACCCCCACCCCCCACCAGTCAGGGGCACCCTCCAACAGGCCCCCGCTCATGTCCAACTCATGTCTCCCTGCACCCCCACCCCCCAGCATCCAGGGGCACCCTCCACCAGGCCCCCACTCATGTCTCCCAGCACCCCAACCCCCCAGCACTGTGGGGCACCCTCCACCAGGCCCCCACTCATGTCCCCCTGGACCCCCACCCCCCTGCATCCAGGGGCACCCTCCACCAGGCCCCAACTCATGTCTCCCAGCACCCCCACCCCCCTGCATCCAGGGGCACCCTCCACCAGGCCCCCACTCATGTCCAACTCATGTCCCCCTGCACCCCCACACCCCAGCACTGTGGGGCACCCTCCACCAGGCCCACACTCATGTCTCCCAGCACCCCCACCCCCCTGCATCCCTGCATCCAGGGGTACCCTCCACCAGGCCCCCACTCATGTCTCCCTGCACCCCCAACCCCCAGCACTGTGGGGCACCCTCCATCAGGCACCCACTCATGTCCCCCTGCACCCCCACCCCCTGCATCCAGGGCCACCCTCCACCAGGCCCCCACTCATGTCTCCCAGCACCCCCACCCCTCAGCACTGTGGGACACCCTCCACCGGCCCCCACTCATGTCCCCCTGCACCCCCACTCCCCTGCATCCAGGGGCACCCTCCACCAGGCCCCCACTCATGTCTCCCAGCACCCCCAGCCCCCTGCATCCAGGGGCACCCTCCACCAGGCCCCCACTCATGTCCAACGCATGTCCCCCTGCACCCCCACCCCCCAGCACTGTGGGGCACCCTCCACCAGGCCCACACTCATGTCCCCCTGCACCCCCACCCCCCTGCATCCAGGGCACCCTCCACCAGGCCCCCACTCATGTCTCCCGGCAAGCCCACCCCCCTGCATCCAGGGGCACCCTCCACCAGGCCCCCACTCATGTCTCCCAGCACCCCCATCCCCCAGCATCCAGGGGCACCCTCCACCAGGCCCCCACTCATGCCTCCCTGCACCCCCACCCCCCACCAGTCAGGGGCACCCTCCACCAGGCCCCCACTCATGTCCAACTTATGTCTCCCTGCACCCCCACCCTCCTGCATCCAGGGGCACCCTCCACTAGGCCCCCACTCATGTCTCCTTGCACCCCCACCCCCCACCAGTCAGGGGAACCCTCCACCAGGCCCCCACTCATGTCTCCCAGCACCCCCACCCCCTGCATCCAGGGCACCCTCCACCAGGCCCCCACTCATGTCCCCCTGCACCCTCACCCCCCACCAGTCAGGGGCACCCTCCGCCAGGCCCCCACTCATGTCTCCCAGCACCCCCACCCACCAGCATCCAGGGGCACCCTCAAGCAGGCCCCCACTCATGTCTTCCAGCACCCCCACCCTCCTGCATCCAGGGGCACCCTCCACCAGGCCCCCACTCATGTCTCCCTGCACCCCCACCCCCCAGCACTGTGGGGCACCCTCCACCATGCCCCACTCATGTCCCCTGCACCCCCACCCCCCTGCATCCAGGGACACCCTCCACCAGGCCCCCACTCATGTCTCCCAGCACCCCCACCCCCCTGCATCCAGGGGCACCCACCACCAGGCCCCCACTCATGTCCCCCTGCACCCCCACCAGTCAGGGGCACCCTCCACCAGCCCCCCACTCATGTCTCCCAGCACCCCCACCCCCCACCAGTCAGGGGCACCCTCCACCAGGCCCCCACTCATGTCTCCCTGCAACCCACCCCCCTGCATCCAGGGCCACCCTCCACCAGGCCCCCACTCATGTCTCCCTGCACCCCACCCCCCAGCACTGTGGGGCACCCTCCACCAGGCCCCCACTCATGTCCCCCTGCACCCCCACCCCCCTGCATCCTGAGGCACCCTCCACCAGGCCCCCACTCATGTCTCCCAGCACCCCCACTCCCCTTCTTCCAGGGGCACCCTCCACCAGGCCCCCACTCATGTCCCCCTGCACCCCCACACCCCCACTAGTGAGGGGCACCCTCCACCAGCCCCCAACTCATGTCTCCCAGCACCCCCACCCCCCTGCATCCAGGGGCACCCTCCACCAGGCCCCCACTCATGTCTCCCTGCACCCCCAACCCGCAGCACTGTGGGGCACCCTCCACCAGGCTCCCACTCATGTCTCCCAGCACCCCCACCCCCCACCAGTAAGGGGCACCCTCCACCAGGCCCCCACTCATGTCCAACTCATGTCTCCTTGCACCCCTACCCCCCACCAGTCAGGGGCACCCTCCACCAGGCCCCCACTCATGTCTCCCAGCACCCCACCCCCCACCAGTCAGGGGCACCCTCCAGCAGGCCCCCACTCATGTCTCCCAGCCCCCCACCCCTCTGCATCCAGGTGCACCCTCCACCATGCCCCCACACATGTCCCCCAGCCAACATGTCATCACAATCTAGATCCCTGGCCCTTATGGTCAGCCTCCAAATGCCAAACATCCACCCGAGTATTGCATCCACCCACTTAGAAATGGCAATAACATGATAGTACCCCAATTGCAAGTTTGGAAATGAACACATGTCCCAAACATACACACAATGGGTGTCAGTGAATGTCAAAACCCATATCATGATATGCATGAAACCAATGAGATGATACTACACATGAAGAAAAAATATGTATTAAAAGCAACATAAATTGAATCAAAAATAAACAAACAAAAATGGGAATTGAAAAAAAAAAACAGCATGTCCGTGAAATAATGCAAAACCACAAATCATAATTCAAAGGAAAGGTGTCCAAAGTCACAGTCCACAAAAGTAAATCCAATGGAAAATTAAAATCGAAAACCATTGCTCCATGAGTAAATCGTAAAAAAAAAATGAAAATCCAACAGTCAACTATATACAGATAAACAATCCAGGGTCCATGATCCCAACAGAAGAAATGAAACCTATCTAACAACACTACCTAATAAAAAAAACTATATACAAAAATGTGGCCCTTTGTCCAAAAGGTAAAAAAAAAATGCAAAACCAAAGGAAACCTAACACTAACTACAGAACTATTTACAAGGGCAGTAGGCTAGTCCGACAGCTCACTTCGGGATGTTCCGGGCCAGGGCATCATCGAACTCCTGCTCAATGTCCCGGAGGTGGTCCTCCTCCATGGCCCCGGGGGTCCGCAGGGCCGTCGACATGTTCACCTCCAACTCCCTGCGGATTGCCTCGAGGCACTCGGCCCGCCTCAGGGCCCTCCGCATGGAGTTCTCCGCCCTGACCATCGTGAGCCATGCCTCTTCCGCCCGCTGCCGCTCCGCATCTATGGCGTGGCCCAACCGCTGCCACACGGAAGACACTTCCCGTCCTGGGTCCTCCTGCCCTCCAGCTGATGCCTGCCCCTCCGATGTCAAAGGCCCCGAGCCATCATGGCTCCCACCTCGTTGCTGCGGCTGCTGTGCCTATGCCCGTGCCCTGCCTCCTGCTGCCTGCACATCCTCCACTGGCTGGGGTGCAGTCGTTGATGTGGCCACCCCTGCTGGACGTCCGACCTTCTCCACAGCACCTTCTCCGCCCTCTTCATCAGTTGACGCTGCAGACAGGGAGAAATAAAACACAGGCATCAGGGCACTGTACAATGGACACATACACACATGACTCAGTGGCGGCTGCTTACTTAGGGCGGGGGGGCGCCGCCCCCCCTCCCCACCACAGAAAGAAGAAGAGACAACTCTTTTTGCTGTGCTGGAATTAATTTAATCAATTTTTGCAGAGCGGCAGATTATTTATTTATTAATCTGCCGCTATGTCTGCAGTATGCTGGGCTGCCAGGCCTGCTCCTGCCCAACCTAGAGCAGCGGGGCGCGTCCGGATCTACGTAGACTACGTCCATATTCTACCATGTAGAGTGCGTGGAGCTCTGAGCTCCACGCACTTTACGTATCCCATTCCCACATTTGGGAGGCTGTCGGGGCGGTGGAATGGTGGCCCCTCACTGTCGGTATTCTGCGCAAACAGCGCAGCAGTAGAGGAAACCTGACTCCTGTGCTAGCATTGCAGGCCATGCAGGACCATAGCAACAGGTTGTGTTGGATTGTCATTGGCTGTCTACCAGCCAATGACAATCCGTGTGGGTGGAGTCGGGTGACGGTCATGGGCACACAGTGTGCCTCACCTTCTTCTCGTTCTTTCCATCTGATCCTAGTTGCTTGCTGGTGTGGTGGTGGAGGACTCGTCGTCGCAGTGACCCAGGCCCAGAACCAGGCCCATCCACGGACAGACGTGTGCTGCTGCAGCCCCAGGTAAGTGAGCATATAAATTGTGTTTGTGTTGGCTTCTTAGTTAAGTGAACTCTTAGTCTTCCATGCCGCATTGGCGAAGAAGACTAAGAGTTTCCTTAACCTTAACTAAAACTGAGATGTAGGCTGCCTGAGTGTCCCGCAGCCGCCATTAGGTTTCAGTTAAGGAAACTATTAGTCTTCTAAGAAGACAGTTTCCTTAACTAAAACTTAATGGCGGCCGCGGGACACTTGGCCTACCTCTACCTGACTCTCAGTGAGAGATGTATGCTGTGTCCTCCCGAGTAAAAGACACCTATCATGTTGTCGAGGCCTTGAATGTCTTTTAGCGGCTCAGCGGCTGGCCTGGGTCTCTTCCGTGTGCTATACACTGTCATCGAAGTGACCCAGGTAGCAGTAGCAGTGGTATGTCTAATTATAACTATTTAATTTCTGACTGGAGTCTTTTATGGCCTCAAAGCGGGGATTTAAAAAAGCTCCATGTGAGTGTCTGAGTTGAAAGGGTGCGGCTGTGAGGATCCTGCTTTGCTATTTAACATGAGAGACTTTTCCAGTATAACGTGCGCAGCTTTTGGCAAAGCAGTGCATGCGGTTACCATCAGGCGTCCTTCTGGAGATAGGGAATAGTACAAAGGGCTGGAATATTTTTGGAAATGGTAAGTTTTCAGGGAGGCGGATTGGGTATGGAGGAATATATCAGTCACTGAAAGCTGCTGGTGTGAGTTTGTGCGAAATGGGAAGGTAGCGGGTTGAAAGTGCATTTGTTCGCTAATGCACTTGGTGAACCCTGACGAATTAAATTGGGGGTAGGTAAAATGAGTATTACACAGTCTTATATTTGAAGAGCAGGTCTTAAAAGGGGCGCCCGCGGGACCTTAAGTGGCGTGCTTACGAAAACTGCCCTGTGTTTCCATGGCATGGTGCATGTAGAATGTTGAGGGATTTGAATGACCAGCAATGCCGGACACATAGGCAGGGTGGTCCTTCCCGAATCCCGCCAAGCAACTCCCGTCGCACCTTTCACGTCGCTGCTGCAGCTATGCGTAAGTGATGCAACCCTGCACTGCCACTGAAGCCCCTAAGAAGTGCACAAAACGCTATCTAATCTGCCCCAGATCCTACATCATCATTGATAATAATAATAATGATGTACCATCTACATAATAGCCAGTATAATTTAATAGAGTTTAGTGTAATAGCCCTACCCGACAGAGGGAAACTTTTGGGAACATATGTTTTTTGCTTATTTGAACTATATCTAATAAGTTCTTGGCAGACATAGCTTGTGGTGTCTGTTGTGCTCGACAGAACGGTCAGAGCCCCTGTTAACTTGAATTTTATTTAGATGAGTTATTCTTCTGTTCTCCATATGCTGTTTTATGATCTTTTGTAGAGGATGTAGTTTGTGAAGGGTTTGCTTACCCCTCCTCCCCTGTCAGCCCCTCTTTCTCACGGCGGGATGAACCCAGATTTTGTTGATGCAGACAAATGGGGGTTCACGGTGTCCTGGGTTAGGGTCGGGACTGGGAGGCGATTGCTCACATCGATTCATTGGAAGACCAGAAATGCAACGCAAGTTTGAGGTTTATTTTTTGATGAAATGGTGTCTTGGTTAGGAAAATGCATTCTATCAACACTTTTGCTCATTTTAAGAAAAATGTGAATCAAATTGCAAAAGTGTTTGTTAAAGCAAAAGCACACTTTTAAGCAGATATATCTGTTTCCAACACATCTTTGAATTATTTAAGTGCTTTTGTTGAGTGCAGCTGCGCCCACCTTATGGGATATTTCAGAGCCAGGTGAAAGAGAACGGGGGTACAAAGGGCTAGGAGGTACAGTACGTGGGTACAGAGAAGGGGGTGTGGGGGCTAGGAGTGGAAGAGGCCTGAAAGGTAGAGGACAGGGGTTATAGAAAAGGGGAGGGCTAGGAATGTAATAGGCCTGAGAAATAGAAGACCGGGGCCACAGAGAACAGGAGGAGTAGGAGGAGTAGAAGTGGCCTTAGAAGTGAGAGGATGAATGCATATGAATGCCAGTAACAGCATGACAAAATGATATTTTTCCATCATTACTGACTATATAATGATGAATTTCTTTATGCATACATCATAGTACCAGTGATTCTTAATACAAGCTGCTGTAAAATACACCATCACACTTGCACACGTAATAATAATGTACCACCATTAGTAGGTAAAACCTAATGCATTTTATGTCATTTTTCGGTGGGTTTTGGACAGTAAATGGCACATTTTGGAGGCCATTTTTCAAAATGTTTTGCGGGGAGAACCCTCCCACACCCTCCTTGGGTGGTGCGGGCTTGCGCGCTGCTTGCACTCGCTCCCAAATTCCACCTGGGAACTTTACGCCCCACCAGCTTTAAAACTCACCAGCCGCCACTGACATGACTGTTGTACATGAGTGGCATTGGCAAACCTCAGACATGGCATCACAATCGTCAACACACATGTCATTTCAACTTGCACACATGAGCCATACCACAGCCATATCGCAACTGCCAGCACCATCCATACACATACAACAGCATGAGCAGGCAAAGGTGAGCCAGACATCACATGCAACACAGGGAGTGCACTACACATGCACACACATCACCACACTTGCATGCATGTGTACACCTCTGCCAACTGTCTCAGTGTTCAGATGGGCATCCATGTCACATCTGCCAATCAGGCTTCCACATCCCGCTGTCACATGCATCCATGTTGCATCACTGTTGCACCCTTGTCAAATACACACACATGCACATGTACACAGTGCTGATACATGCAGCTGAAAACAACATACATGTGTGACATCGCAAACATGCCTACTTACATACACATTCATCCAAACATGTGTGCCCACACAACTGCATTTGGCATGCAAGCCTACACACACAAGCACCATCCATGTCTCACACATGACAGCCCTCGCATGTGTTAGCCCCACGGCCCTGTACACCCCCACCCATACTCGGCCCCATACAAACAGATGTGCAACCTGCACACTACTGGCACACCACCACACACACAGCTTACAATCATGATGCATGTACACTTACCACTCGACTCCAGACGGGTCTGCCTCTCAAGGACCTGGACGTGGAGCGCTGGGGATATGCGTTCCAGGACCCTCATCTAATCGTCCGACAAGTGGCCCCGGCGCCCCTTAGAATCCGCTGCCTTCAAGAGGCGCCAGGCCTTGTTGAGGGTCCTGGACCTGAAGTCCTCCCAGCGCTTCTTGACATGTTGGAAGTTGCGGAATGCCACCCCCTTCCGCGTGGATGGCAGTCACGATGTCCGTCCAGATCTGAGTCCGTCCTTCCTTGTCGGCGCGCAAACTTCCGAAGAGGGCATCATACTTCCCCAGGACTTGCTCCACCAGGACACCAACTTCGGTGGCAGTGAAGCTGGTGCCCCTCTGCCTCTCTGGCCGGGGGTTGTCAGTGGTGCCAGATGTTGCAGTGCCCGACATGACAACCCCAGAGGCAGGAGTGGGTGGGCAACTGGGTCCTGGGGCTGGGCTGTGGAGCGATGGAATCCCGGTCGGGAGTCTTCGCTTCCAGCAGGGGTGGTCACAGCAACAGCACCCCTGGCTGATGTGCAGGCAGCAAATGGCAGGGCACGTGGGCAGCAGGCAATCAGGCAGCAGCAGATGGCAGGTGGGAGCGTGCTTGGGGCTCTGGGGGGGCAGTAATTCGGCCTTCTGGGCAGGAGCGTGGTCTTCTGTGTGCTTACGCGTGGCAAGCTTGATATGGAGTGAATTGGCACGTGAAAATCCAGCACGTCTGCGTGTAATTCGAGGAAAGGGCCTTAGCACGTAAGCCCGTCAGCACACGTACGCGAATTCATTGGCCCAAAGGCCAGCAGCGCGTATGCGTGTCTGTGACGTGCATGCGCGGGCGTTTCCCTGTACACAGGTGCATGTTGCACGTCCAATGACTGCACGTCAGAGTGTCAGCGCATTTAATTGGAGGATGGGGCCTTAGCGCGTACACGCGGAAGTGACCCTGGACGTGTGGGCATGGTTAAAAGGTACATGTAGAATGCCATTTCCTTGTACATGCTTTTCGTGGAGAGCGAGTGGGTGAAATTTGTACTTCTTGTCGGTTCACACGCGATTTACTTCACGGCGTTCCAAGTTCGTACTCCCTGTTACCTCTGACAGCTTTTTCTCTTCTTTTCTTTTTCCTGGGCCTGTTTCCTCAAACAGCGTTCACTTCTCCTGTTGTCCTGTCTCCTCAGACAGCGTACAATTCTTCTTTTGGCGGGAGTGTTGCCAACGCGCACACGTATTTTACAGACGATTTTTCCTGGCAGACAGTGAGTTGCGCACATATTTGACATCTGTGCTTGCCCCGTGTGTTGCCTACCCCTTCAGAGGTCAGTCTAGGCTGCGTGTGACACGCATAGGTTCATTTTTGTGTTTCTGGGTGCCACAGCGTAGTGCAGGTTTTTTTTCCACGCACGTGGTCTAGGAGGGGTTGCGCGCACATTATCTCCCTTTTTCGCGGTGCCTGTGCGTTGCGTGACCCGTCATCTTCCCCCAGGGGTCACATACAGCCTTGCTAGAGCACTAGGGTATGAATTCCACCTAGTACCCTACCCCTTTGACCCCCAATTGCCCAGGACAATAGTTTACTGCAACTCCCATACGCACAACAACATCAGTGCCATGGTTGGGAGGCGAGCACACCGTAAGGGTGGCAAAGGTGGGCGAGCCACAAGAGGTGGCCATGGTGGATACGGTAGGGGACGTGGCCAGGACTTGCAGGGTGCCCCTAGCCCCCCATGTGTGGGTGACCAGTCAGGGACACCCATGCCCCCCCTGTTTGAGAGGGGGGGACACCATCCCTGCTCAGCCCTTGTTGGACCAGCCCATTGTGGCACCAGACCTGGCACTGGGTGACTCCATGGCTGACTTCCAGGTCAGCAGGTCTAGGCCACGTGTGGCGGTGCACGTTGGTGACACCGGCCCACGTGGATCAGGGGCAGCTATGTCATCTGCTGCCCCGAGTAGGCAGGGTGGGGAGGCTGCAGGGGCAGCTGCGGCTCCATCCACCCCAGCTCTGAGTGTCCCAGCCAGGACAATGTCGGTCCTAGTCCATCCTGCTGACGTTCCCCCTGACCACATCACACTTCAGCTAATGCCTGCACCAACTCCCATGGTGAGTGTTCATTCCCACACTCCTAGTCCACAGTCCACCGGGGCTCCTGCCCCTAGTGTCCAGAGCGGCGTAGGACACTCAGTATCACCACCACCTTCAAAGCGGAAGAGGAAGAGTGCTCGTCCAGTACAGGCTGATGCCCCAGACACGGCTACACAGTCCGGCCCACCAAGGAAGCCCTGCTTCAATCGGGTCGAACTTGATGCACTTGTGGAGTATGTGTCCGCACATGACAGTGAAATGGCGATTACTGCAGGATGCAAGACCACACCTACACAACGTCAGGCACACTGGCAGACCATTGCGGAACTCATAAGTGCCCTTGGATTCGTGAGGCGCACAGCTAATGATTGCTACAAGCGCTGGAATGACCTTAAGCGCAGGGCAAAGAAAAAGCTGGCCTTAAGTCATGACGCAACTCTAGTTACTGGAGGTGGGTCTCCGGCAGAGGACATAGAACTCACTCCACATGAGTATGTTGCTGGGACCTACGTCACGGAGGAACAGATCCAAGGCGTGGGAGACCTGCTAGATTACGAGGCATTGTCCGGTGAGTGCACATGCATGTGTGTGTCATCCATGTGCATGGCGTGTGTGTGAGTGCTTCTGATTGAGTGCCAGGTAAGGGGGTGTGTGCCTGAGTGATTTGGGTCACCCATGTGCCTCATCCAAAACATTCTGCGCACCAGGATTTGGGTGTTTCAGTATCCCTTCTGGCAACAGTAGACATTCAGCCCAACCTCACGCCAGTTGCCCTTGAATTGTCATCTTGCCACAACATAGATGCATATTATTCTGTGTTCATTCAGGCTGATTGTCTGCATTCCACCACTTTCACTAGGCATTTCTCAGTCCTATTGTCACATGTGTAAAATGGCTAGGGTACATGCCATCTGTGTGATGGCATGTGTCATGTATGTGTATTGGACATGCCAATCACAGGCGAATGTGTGATGGCACTGCTAGGCAGTATGCAGCAAATTTGTTGGTCTTCCATCTTGGTGTCATCAATGTGTGCCATTTGCCTCCCCTTCATGACAGCGCATGCATGGGAGGGTTATAGTCATGTGGGACATGTGTCAATGAAGTACTGTTTCTGTTGCTTCTCAGCCCTAATTGTGTTCCATGTTGCTAATGCCTGTTCCCATTTCTTTTCTTTCATGTCTTTGCAGGGGATGACGCACTTGATACTGCTGGGGTTGTGGAGATGGTGCAGACCCAGGACGGGTCTCAGGCCCGACTGGGCACCAGTGAGGGACGTGGTGTGGTGGTGGGTGAGAATCCACACTTGCTGCAGGCCGTCATCTCAAGGGGTGTCTCTGGGTGCACCTCCCCCGAGCTCCTCCCCCGAGCTCTATTCAGGTGTCGATTCGGATGATGAGACCTATGTGCGGTCGCAGGTAAGTGTCTCTGGGAGGGATTCTGTACTGTCCAACCCACCTGCACCAGGGGTAGGACCCTCAATGGGGATGTCAGTATTGGTAGGTCAGCCTTTGGTGGTTACGGATGCAGGGTCACACTCCGCTACATCTGATCCTGTTCCTGGGCCAGCAGATCAGAGGGGGAATGCAGTTCTGCAGCCTCAGGCAGTGCCGGCACAGCAAGGCGCAGTTCACCTTGCCCCAGACAGGTGTGGTGCCCGCCGACACGGTGGCCTGTACGCCACCTGGCAATACCGCATGGGAGCAATCCATATACGGTATGGCAAACCAACAGGCAGCATCAACTGAGATGATGGCTCAGGCCATGGATAGGGTGGCCACTTGCATTGTCCCCCAAGAAAGGCTAATTGAACAACTACATCAGGCAACAGACTCCATTAGCCAGTCACACAGGGAGGACATGTTGGCATCCAACAGGGACAGGCGGGCGGCACTGGAGACTCTGCGGGAAGCCATTTCCATTGAGTCCCAGGGCCACAGGGAAGCCCTGAGGGTGGAACTCCGTCATCTCAGGGCAACTCTGGTTGAGCTTGAGGCTTCAGCTAACACGAGGACAGAAAATCAGCTGGAGCGGCTCACACGTACGCTCTCAGCTGAGATGCAGGGAACTAGGGCGGAGGTCCGGGCATCCCGTGAGTTGTTGCATGGGGACCTCCGTACAAATATCCTCCAGAACCAGACCTTCCACACCCGCATGCTTGATGCCATGGAGGACCAGACTAGGGCTTTGCGTGGGCTGCCTCCCATAGTGCCACCACCTCCTGATGCAGTTGCAGAGGGTGAGGTGAGCGACAGCAGCGGTTCTCCCACAATAGGGTAGCCGTGCAGGCCATGAGCCCATGGAGGTGTTATTTTTTCGCAAGATCCACACAGGTGGGTTTTGGTGTGCACCCTGTCCTCGGACCTCCTGGGTGGCCTCCCCCACCCCCCTGGGCCCATTAATGGCCATTTTTGATTTTTATTTTTTTTTTGATTTTTTGGACAGTGTGTTGCTTTGTGTGGCTCCCGTGGGCATACGCTGTATTGTGGCTGGGCAGATGCTTGGGTTTGTGTGACACACATCCCTCCTGCTTCCCGTTTCAATGGGCTTGCAAAGGGTGTGCCCAAGTGACATTGACTTACACTGTGACGTTGGACTCCCATTTGATGTGTGGGCAGTCTGTAGTCAATACTGAGTATATATTCCTAGTGCATATTGTTGTTGTATTGTACACTGCATGGTGTATTGATATGTGCCTCTGCATCCATCTCATCCTCCTAATTTGCAGGTCCATTTCTCATGTCTTCACGAGGCGGTCTACTTTGGGACCGGAGTCCATGTTGTAAGCAGTGCACCTACACTCTTGCGTGGCGCTAACACTGTATACTTGGAAGTGTTCGAAGTGCTGCCATTATCAGGTAGTGAGGCTACCAATTTTTTAAGTCCATACTGCCATGTTTATGGTAGGTTGGAGGTTGTGTAGGTGATTGGTATTCTTGGTAAGTATTTGATAATGTGTGTTGTCGGTCCTGCATTACTGTGAGCATTTCATGTGTGGCCAGTTTCCATTAGGGACACTGTAGTTGGTGACACTTGGGGCATGTTGTGGGGATTAATTTGTTTGCTCTCACATTGCATGACATGCCATGGTGTGTTTTGTGGCCGTGCCGGGGAGGGGTTGGGTGACATGGCACTGTTCTCATGTTGTATTTTGCAAGTGGGTATTCATTTCTGCTACATGGAAGTGTGTCTTTTGATGACACTGCATTGGTGGTGTTTGTGTAGGTAGGGATGCACACATTGTGACACTTCCAGATGAACAATCTCAGGCTGCTATGGTTCTGACAGTTGACTGTCCATTTGTTCATCATAATTGTCAGATTGAGTCATTATTGATTGTCAGATGGTATGTGCCAGGGCTGTGTGCAATCCACAGGGTTGTGCTTTCTATGTGAAGTAATTAGCCACCAGCTGCGTACGGGCTGCCTCACCCCGTGCCCTTTCCCCTCCCATGCGCAGCGGGCGTACATGTGGTTGGGGATGTGGGGGCACCACCATGTCCACAGCCAGGCCCCGGCGTGTTGCAACATTGTGCAGGACACACGCTGCCACTATGATCCTGCACACTACTGGGGGAGCGTATAACAGCAGCCCGCCAGAACGGTCAAGGGAGTGAAAGTGTGACTTGAGCACTCCGAATGTGCGCTCCACTATGCCCCGTGTTGCAATAGGGGCTGTTGTATCTTACCTCGGGAGGCGTGATGGGGTTCCGAATTGGCGTCATCATGTGTGTGCTCAGAGGGTAGGCACTGTCCCCTGGGGAGGTGATGATGGGGATCATTAGTGGGATATTGGCATTACTCTGTATCTGTCATGCATGCGTGTGCTGTGGCATTTCTACTCACCAAGCAGCCATGCATCGCCATGCCGCCCAGCTTCCATGTCTTGGTTTAGGGTTGACATCCTTAAAATGAAGCTGTCGTGGGTGGACCGTGGATAGATGGCAAATACTGAGGTGATGATTCCCTTGGCATAACATACTACCTGGACGTTGATGGAATGCCAGTGCTTGCGGTTTCTATAGATGTGCTGAGATGCCCTGGGGGGACGTAGAGCCACATGGGTGCAATCAATGGCACCTAGAACTTTGGGGAATTGTGCCACCCTGTAGAAATCCTGGCTGACAGCCTGCCTTTCTGCAGGTGTTCTGGGCAGGTATATGTGCCTGTGGACTGATCGGCATGCAGTGATGATGGACAACACCTGGTGTAGGCACCGTGACTGCGTGGCCTGTTACACCCCCCCCACTATGGCACTTGTCCGCTGAAATGATCCAGTAGCCAAGAAGTGCAGTACATTGAGGACCTTCTCCAGGGGGCTGAGTGCTTGGGAGCACAGGGTGGGTGATGTGAGGTCATCCTCCCACTCACTGAATAGGTCGAGTATTATGTGTGGTGGAAACCTGTACCTCCCATACACCTGGTCATCTGGCATCCCAAATAGGCTGGTTCTGGGTGTGAAGATTCTGGCCCTGACTATCCGTCTCCTCCTCCTGCGGTATCCCACAGCCACTGCTGCTAAGAACGGTATATTCATCCTGGCGCCTGAGCTTGTTTGTTGTTTGGGCACTCTTTTATGCTGCGCGGGACGTGTGCCTGCTTCATGCTGGCGTACGTGTTTCAGGATTGGTCCTTTTATTTTTTGGCGCGTTGTAGGCGAGCGTGTAAATCTTCCCGCCCACCCCAGGAATACACGTAACACGCTCTCCCAGGCCCAGTCGCGAGTAAATAATCCCGCCCACCCCTGCAATACACGTACTCCACTCTCACAGGCACAGTTGCATGTATAACTTCACGCGCACGCACCGAAATACACGTACCCTGCAAATTTGCGTGTGAAACTTCCCGCGCACCCCGAAATACACGTCCCCTGCTGAAATCGCATGTGGAACTTCCCGCGAACCCTGTAATACACATACCCGGCTTATATCGCGTGTCAGACTACACGCGCAACCCTGATATACACGTACACAGGTGAATCGCACTGCTGGGGGGTGGGGGGGTGGTAGGAAGGAGTGGGGGCCTGGTGGAGGGTGCCCCTGACTGGTGGGGGGTGGGGGTGCTGGGAGAGATGAGTGGGGGCCTGGTGGAGGGTGCCCCTGACTGGTGGGGGGTGGAGTACAGAGAGACATGAGTGGGGGTCTGGTGGAGGGTGTCCCACAGTGCTGGGGGGTGGGGGTGCAGGGAGACATGAGTGGGGGCCTGGTGGAGGGTGCCCCTGGATGCAGGGGGTGGGCTGCTGGGAGACATGAGTGGGAGCCTGGTAGAGGGTGCCCCTGACTGGTGGGGGGTGGGGTGCTGGGAGACATGAGTGGGGGCCTGGTGGAAGGTGCCCCTGACTGGTGGGGGGTGGGGGTGCTGGGAGACATGAGTGGGGGCCTGGTGGAGGGTGCCCCTGACTGGTGGGGGGTGGGGGTGCAGGGAGACATGAGTAGGGGCCTGGTGGAGGGTACCCCTGACTGATGGGGGGCGGGGGTGCAAGGAGACATGAGTTGGACATGAGTGGGGGCCTGGTGGATGGTGCCCCACAGTGCTGGGGGGTGGGGGTGCTGGGAGACATGAGTGGGGGCCTGGTGCAGGGTGCCCCTGGATGCAGGGGGGTGGGGGTGCTGGGAGACATGAGTGGGGGCCTGTTGTCCTGTCTCCTCAGACAGCGTACAATTCTTCCTTTGGCGGGAGTGTTGCCAACGCGCACACGCGCGTATTTTACAGACGATTTTTCCTGGCAGACAGTGAGTTGCGCACATATTTGACATCTGTGCTTGCCCCGTGTGTTGCCTACCCCTTCAGAGGTCAGTCTAGGCTGCGTGTGACACGCATAGGTTCATTTTTGTGTTTCTGGGTGCCACAGCGTAGTGCAGGTTTTTTTTCCACGCACGTGGTCTAGGAGGGGTTGCGCGCACATTATCTCCCTTTTTCGCGGTGCCTGTGCGTTGCGTGACCCGTCATCTTCCCCCAGGGGTCACATACAGCCTTGCTAGAGCACTAGGGTATGAATTCCACCTAGTACCCTACCCCTTTGACCCCCAATTGCCCAGGACAATAGTTTACTGCAACTCCCATACGCACAACAACATCAGTGCCATGGTTGGGAGGCGAGCACACCGTAAGGGTGGCAAAGGTGGGCGAGCCACAAGAGGTGGCCATGGTGGATACGGTAGGGGACGTGGCCAGGACTTGCAGGGTGCCCCTAGCCCCCCATGTGTGGGTGACCAGTCAGGGACACCCATGCCCCCCCTGTTTGAGAGGGGGGGACACCATCCCTGCTCAGCCCTTGTTGGACCAGCCCATTGTGGCACCAGACCTGGCACTGGGTGACTCCATGGCTGACTTCCAGGTCAGCAGGTCTAGGCCACGTGTGGCGGTGCACGTTGGTGACACCGGCCCACGTGGATCAGGGGCAGCTATGTCATCTGCTGCCCCGAGTAGGCAGGGTGGGGAGGCTGCAGGGGCAGCTGCGGCTCCATCCACCCCAGCTCTGAGTGTCCCAGCCAGGACAATGTCGGTCCTAGTCCATCCTGCTGACGTTCCCCCTGACCACATCACACTTCAGCTAATGCCTGCACCAACTCCCATGGTGAGTGTTCATTCCCACACTCCTAGTCCACAGTCCACCGGGGCTCCTGCCCCTAGTGTCCAGAGCGGCGTAGGACACTCAGTATCACCACCACCTTCAAAGCGGAAGAGGAAGAGTGCTCGTCCAGTACAGGCTGATGCCCCAGACACGGCTACACAGTCCGGCCCACCAAGGAAGCCCTGCTTCAATCGGGTCGAACTTGATGCACTTGTGGAGTATGTGTCCGCACATGACAGTGAAATGGCGATTACTGCAGGATGCAAGACCACACCTACACAACGTCAGGCACACTGGCAGACCATTGCGGAACTCATAAGTGCCCTTGGATTCGTGAGGCGCACAGCTAATGATTGCTACAAGCGCTGGAATGACCTTAAGCGCAGGGCAAAGAAAAAGCTGGCCTTAAGTCATGACGCAACTCTAGTTACTGGAGGTGGGTCTCCGGCAGAGGACATAGAACTCACTCCACATGAGTATGTTGCTGGGACCTACGTCACGGAGGAACAGATCCAAGGCGTGGGAGACCTGCTAGATTACGAGGCATTGTCCGGTGAGTGCACATGCATGTGTGTGTCATCCATGTGCATGGCGTGTGTGTGAGTGCTTCTGATTGAGTGCCAGGTAAGGGGGTGTGTGCCTGAGTGATTTGGGTCACCCATGTGCCTCATCCAAAACATTCTGCGCACCAGGATTTGGGTGTTTCAGTATCCCTTCTGGCAACAGTAGACATTCAGCCCAACCTCACGCCAGTTGCCCTTGAATTGTCATCTTGCCACAACATAGATGCATATTATTCTGTGTTCATTCAGGCTGATTGTCTGCATTCCACCACTTTCACTAGGCATTTCTCAGTCCTATTGTCACATGTGTAAAATGGCTAGGGTACATGCCATCTGTGTGATGGCATGTGTCATGTATGTGTATTGGACATGCCAATCACAGGCGAATGTGTGATGGCACTGCTAGGCAGTATGCAGCAAATTTGTTGGTCTTCCATCTTGGTGTCATCAATGTGTGCCATTTGCCTCCCCTTCATGACAGCGCATGCATGGGAGGGTTATAGTCATGTGGGACATGTGTCAATGAAGTACTGTTTCTGTTGCTTCTCAGCCCTAATTGTGTTCCATGTTGCTAATGCCTGTTCCCATTTCTTTTCTTTCATGTCTTTGCAGGGGATGACGCACTTGATACTGCTGGGGTTGTGGAGATGGTGCAGACCCAGGACGGGTCTCAGGCCTGACTGGGCACCAGTGAGGGACGTGGTGTGGTGGTGGGTGAGAATCCACACTTGCTGCAGGCCGTCATCTCAAGGGGTGTCTCTGGGTGCACCTCCCCCGAGCTCCTCCCCCGAGCTCTATTCAGGTGTCGATTCGGATGATGAGACCTATGTGCGGTCGCAGGTAAGTGTCTCTGGGAGGGATTCTGTACTGTCCAACCCACCTGCACCAGGGGTAGGACCCTCAATGGGGATGTCAGTATTGGTAGGTCAGCCTTTGGTGGTTACGGATGCAGGGTCACACTCCGCTACATCTGATCCTGTTCCTGGGCCAGCAGATCAGAGGGGGAATGCAGTTCTGCAGCCTCAGGCAGTGCCGGCACAGCAAGGCGCAGTTCACCTTGCCCCAGACAGGTGTGGTGCCCGCCGACACGGTGGCCTGTACGCCACCTGGCAATACCGCATGGGAGCAATCCATATACGGTATGGCAAACCAACAGGCAGCATCAACTGAGATGATGGCTCAGGCCATGGATAGGGTGGCCACTTGCATTGTCCCCCAAGAAAGGCTAATTGAACAACTACATCAGGCAACAGACTCCATTAGCCAGTCACACAGGGAGGACATGTTGGCATCCAACAGGGACAGGCGGGCGGCACTGGAGACTCTGCGGGAAGCCATTTCCATTGAGTCCCAGGGCCACAGGGAAGCCCTGAGGGTGGAACTCCGTCATCTCAGGGCAACTCTGGTTGAGCTTGAGGCTTCAGCTAACACGAGGACAGAAAATCAGCTGGAGCGGCTCACACGTACGCTCTCAGCTGAGATGCAGGGAACTAGGGCGGAGGTCCGGGCATCCCGTGAGTTGTTGCATGGGGACCTCCGTACAAATATCCTCCAGAACCAGACCTTCCACACCCGCATGCTTGATGCCATGGAGGACCAGACTAGGGCTTTGCGTGGGCTGCCTCCCATAGTGCCACCACCTCCTGATGCAGTTGCAGAGGGTGAGGTGAGCGACAGCAGCGGTTCTCCCACAATAGGGTAGCCGTGCAGGCCATGAGCCCATGGAGGTGTTATTTTTTCGCAAGATCCACACAGGTGGGTTTTGGTGTGCACCCTGTCCTCGGACCTCCTGGGTGGCCTCCCCCACCCCCCTGGGCCCATTAATGGCCATTTTTGATTTTTATTTTTTTTTTGATTTTTGATTTTTGATTTTTGATTTTTTGGACAGTGTGTTGCTTTGTGTGGCTCCCGTGGGCATACGCTGTATTGTGGCTGGGCAGATGCTTGGGTTTGTGTGACACACATCCCTCCTGCTTCCCGTTTCAATGGGCTTGCAAAGGGTGTGCCCAAGTGACATTGACTTACACTGTGACGTTGGACTCCCATTTGATGTGTGGGCAGTCTGTAGTCAATACTGAGTATATATTCCTAGTGCATATTGTTGTTGTATTGTACACTGCATGGTGTATTGATATGTGCCTCTGCATCCATCTCATCCTCCTAATTTGCAGGTCCATTTCTCATGTCTTCACGAGGCGGTCTACTTTGGGACCGGAGTCCATGTTGTAAGCAGTGCACCTACACTCTTGCGTGGCGCTAACACTGTATACTTGGAAGTGTTCGAAGTGCTGCCATTATCAGGTAGTGAGGCTACCAATTTTTTAAGTCCATACTGCCATGTTTATGGTAGGTTGGAGGTTGTGTAGGTGATTGGTATTCTTGGTAAGTATTTGATAATGTGTGTTGTCGGTCCTGCATTACTGTGAGCATTTCATGTGTGGCCAGTTTCCATTAGGGACACTGTAGTTGGTGACACTTGGGGCATGTTGTGGGGATTAATTTGTTTGCTCTCACATTGCATGACATGCCATGGTGTGTTTTGTGGCCGTGCCGGGGAGGGGTTGGGTGACATGGCACTGTTCTCATGTTGTATTTTGCAAGTGGGTATTCATTTCTGCTACATGGAAGTGTGTCTTTTGATGACACTGCATTGGTGGTGTTTGTGTAGGTAGGGATGCACACATTGTGACACTTCCAGATGAACAATCTCAGGCTGCTATGGTTCTGACAGTTGACTGTCCATTTGTTCATCATAATTGTCAGATTGAGTCATTATTGATTGTCAGATGGTATGTGCCAGGGCTGTGTGCAATCCACAGGGTTGTGCTTTCTATGTGAAGTAATTAGCCACCAGCTGCGTACGGGCTGCCTCACCCCGTGCCCTTTCCCCTCCCATGCGCAGCGGGCGTACATGTGGTTGGGGATGTGGGGGCACCACCATGTCCACAGCCAGGCCCCGGCGTGTTGCAACATTGTGCAGGACACATGCTGCCACTATGATCCTGCACACTACTGGGGGAGCGTATAACAGCAGCCCGCCAGAACGGTCAAGGGAGTGAAAGTGTGACTTGAGCACTCCGAATGTGCGCTCCACTATGCCCCGTGTTGCAATAGGGGCTGTTGTATCTTACCTCGGGAGGCGTGATGGGGTTCCGAATTGGCGTCATCATGTGTGTGCTCAGAGGGTAGGCACTGTCCCCTGGGGAGGTGATGATGGGGATCATTAGTGGGATATTGGCATTACTCTGTATCTGTCATGCATGCGTGTGCTGTGGCATTTCTACTCACCAAGCAGCCATGCATCGCCATGCCGCCCAGCTTCCATGTCTTGGTTTAGGGTTGACATCCTTAAAATGAAGCTGTCGTGGGTGGACCGTGGATAGATGGCAAATACTGAGGTGATGATTCCCTTGGCATAACATACTACCTGGACGTTGATGGAATGCCAGTGCTTGCGGTTTCTATAGATGTGCTGAGATGCCCTGGGGGGACGTAGAGCCACATGGGTGCAATCAATGGCACCTAGAACTTTGGGGAATTGTGCCACCCTGTAGAAATCCTGGCTGACAGCCTGCCTTTCTGCAGGTGTTCTGGGCAGGTATATGTGCCTGTGGACTGATCGGCATGCAGTGATGATGGACAACACCTGGTGTAGGCACCGTGACTGCGTGGCCTGTTACACCCCCCCCACTATGGCACTTGTCCGCTGAAATGATCCAGTAGCCAAGAAGTGCAGTACATTGAGGACCTTCTCCAGGGGGCTGAGTGCTTGGGAGCACAGGGTGGGTGATGTGAGGTCATCCTCCCACTCACTGAATAGGTCGAGTATTATGTGTGGTGGAAACCTGTACCTCCCATACACCTGGTCATCTGGCATCCCAAATAGGCTGGTTCTGGGTGTGAAGATTCTGGCCCTGACTATCCGTCTCCTCCTCCTGCGGTATCCCACAGCCACTGCTGCTAAGAACGGTATATTCATCCTGGCGCCTGAGCTTGTTTGTTGTTTGGGCACTCTTTTATGCTGCGCGGGACGTGTGCCTGCTTCATGCTGGCGTACGTGTTTCAGGATTGGTCCTTTTATTTTTTGGCGCGTTGTAGGCGAGCGTGTAAATCTTCCCGCCCACCCCAGGAATACACGTAACACGCTCTCCCAGGCCCAGTCGCGAGTAAATAATCCCGCCCACCCCTGCAATACACGTACTCCACTCTCACAGGCACAGTTGCATGTATAACTTCACGCGCACGCACCGAAATACACGTACCCTGCAAATTTGCGTGTGAAACTTCCCGCGCACCCCGAAATACACGTCCCCTGCTGAAATCGCATGTGGAACTTCCCGCGAACCCTGTAATACACATACCCGGCTTATATCGCGTGTCAGACTACACGCGCAACCCTGATATACACGTACACAGGTGAATCGCACTGCTGGGGGGTGGGGGGGTGGTAGGAAGGAGTGGGGGCCTGGTGGAGGGTGCCCCTGACTGGTGGGGGGTGGGGGTGCTGGGAGAGATGAGTGGGGGCCTGGTGGAGGGTGCCCCTGACTGGTGGGGGGTGGAGTGCAGAGAGACATGAGTGGGGGTCTGGTGGAGGGTGTCCCACAGTGCTGGGGGGTGGGGGTGCAGGGAGACATGAGTGGGGGCCTGGTGGAGGGTGCCCCTGGATGCAGGGGGTGGGCTGCTGGGAGACATGAGTGGGAGCCTGGTAGAGGGTGCCCCTGACTGGTGGGGGGTGGGGTGCTGGGAGACATGAGTGGGGGCCTGGTGGAAGGTGCCCCTGACTGGTGGGGGGTGGGGGTGCTGGGAGACATGAGTGGGGGCCTGGTGGAGGGTGCCCCTGACTGGTGGGGGGTGGGGGTGCTGGGAGACATGAGTGGGGGCCTGGTGGAGGGTACCCCTGACTGATGGGGGGCGGGGGTGCAAGGAGACATGAGTTGGACATGAGTGGGGGCCTGGTGGATGGTGCCCCACAGTGCTGGGGGGTGGGGGTGCTGGGAGACATGAGTGGGGGCCTGGTGCAGGGTGCCCCTGGATGCAGGGGGTGGGGGTGCTGGGAGACATGAGTGGGGGCCTGGTGGAGGGTGCCCCTGACTGGTGGGGAGTAGGGGTGCTGGGAGACATGAGTGGGGGCCTGGTGGAGGGTGCCCCTGACTGGTGGGGGGTGGGGGTGCTGTGAGACATGAGTGGGGGCCTGGTGGAGGGTGCCCCTGACTGGTGGGGGGTGGGGGTGCTGGGAGACATGAGTGGGGGCCTGGTGGAGGGTGCCCCTGACTGGTGGGGGGTGGGGGTGCAGGGAGACAGGAGTGGGTCCTGGTGGAGGGTACCCCTGACTGATGGGGGGCGGGGGTGCAAGGAGACATGACTTGGACATGAATGGGGGCCTGGTGGATGGTGCCCCACAGTGCTGGGGGGTGGGGGTGCTGGGAGACATGAGTGGGGGCCTGGTAGAGGGTGCCCCTGGATGCAGGGGGTGGCGGTGCTGTGAGACATGAGTGAGGGCCTGGTGGAGGGTGCCCCTGACTGGTGGGGGGTAGGGGTGCTGGGAGACATGAGTGGGGGCCTGGTGGAGGGTGCCCCTGACTGGTGGGGGGTACGGGTGCAGGGAGACATGAGTGGGGGCCTGGTGGAGGGTGCCCCTGGATGCAGGGGGGTGGGGGTGCTGGGAGACATGAGTGGGGCCTGGTGGAGGGTGCCCCTGACTGGTGGGGGGTGGGAGTGCTGGGAGACATGAGTGGGGGCCTGGTGGAGGGTGCCCCTGACTGGTGGGGGTGGGGGTGCAGGGAAACATGAGTGGGGGCCTGGTGTAGGGTGTCCCTGACTGGTGGGGGTTGGGGGTGGAGGGAGACATGAGTGGGGCCTGGTGGAGGGTGCCCCACAGTGCTGGGGGGGTGGGGATGCAGGGTGACATGAGTGGGGGCCTGGTGCAGGGTGCCCATGGATGCAGGGGGGTGGGGGTGCTGGGAGACATGAGTGGGGGCCTGGTAGAGGGTGCCCCACAGTGCTGGTGGGTGGGGGTACAGGGAGACATGAGTGGGGGCCTGGTGGAGGGTGCCCCTGGATGCAAGGGGGTGGGGGTGCTGGGAGACATGAGTGGGGGCCTGGTGGAGGGTGCCCCTGGATGCAGGGGGGTGGGGGTGCTGGGAGACATGAGTGGGGGCCTGGTGGAGGGTGCCCCTGACTGGTGGGGGGTGGAGGTGCAGGGGGACATGAGTGGGGGCCTGGTGGAGGGTGCCCCTGGATGCAGGGGGGTGGGGGTGCTGGAAGACATGAGTGGGGGCCTCTTGGAGGGTGCCCACAGTGCTGGGGGGTGGGGGTGCAGGGAGACATGAGTGGGGGCCTGGTGGAGGGTGCCCCTGTATGCAGGGGGGTGGGGGTGCAGGGAGACATGAGTGGGGGCCTGGTGGAGGTTGCCCCTGACTGGTGGGGAGTGGGGGTGCAAGGAGACATGAGTTGGACCTGAGTGGGGGCCTGGTGGAGGGTGCCCCTGACTGGTGGGGGTGGGGGTGCTGGGAGACATGAGTGGGGGCCTGGTGGACGGTGCCCCTGGATGCAGGGGGGTGGGGGTGCAGGGAGACATGAGTGGGGGCCTGGTGGAGGGTGCCCCTGGATGCTGGGGGGTGGGGGTGCAAGGAGACATGAGTTGGACATGAGTGGGGGCCTGGTGGAGGGTGCCCCTGACTGGTGGGGGGTGGGAGTGCTGGGAGACATGAGTGGGGGCCTGGTGGAGGGTGCCCCTGACTGTTGGGGGGTGGGGGTGCTGGGAGACATGAGTGGGGGCTTGGTGGAGGGTGTCCCTGACTGGTGGGGGGTGGGGGTGCAGGGAGACATGAGTGGGGGCCTGGTGGAGGATGCCCCTGACTGGTGGGGGGTGGGGGTGCAAGGAGACATGAGTTGGACATGAGTGGGGGCCTGGTGGAGGGTGCCCCTGACTGGTGGGGGGTGGGGGTGCTGGGAGACATGAGTGGGGGGCCTGGTGGAGGGTGCCCCACAGTGCTGGGGGATGGGGGTGCAGGGAGACATGAGTGGGGGCCTGGTGGAGTGTGCCCCTGGATGCACAGGGGTGGGGGTGCTGGGACATATGAGTGGGGGCCTGTTGGAGGGTGCCCCTGACTGGTGGGGGGTGGGGGTGCACGGGGACATGAGTGGGGGCCTAGTGGAGGGTGCCCCTGTATGCAGGGGGTGGGAGTGCTGGGAGACATGAGTGGGGGCCTCGTGGAGGGTGCCCCTGGATGCAGGGGGGTGGGGGTGCAGGGGGACATGAGTGGGGGCCTGGTGGAGGGTGCCCCGCAGTGCCGGGGAGTGGGGGTGCAGGGAGACATGAGTGGGGGCCTGGTGGAGGGTGCCCCTGGATGCAGGGGGGTGGGGGTGCAGGGAGACATGAGTGTGGGCCTGGTGGAGGGTGCCCCTGACTGGTGGGGGATGGGGGTGCAAGGAGACATGAGTTGGAAATGAGTGGGGGCCTGGTGGAGGGTGCCCCTGACTGGTGGGGGATGGGGGTGCTGGGAGACATGAGTGGGGGCCTGGTGGAGGGTGCCCCTGGATGCAGGGGGGTGGGGGTGCTGGGAGACATGAGTGGGGGCCTGGTGGAGGGTGCCCCTGGATGCTGGGGGGTGGGGGTGCAAGGAGACATGAGTTGGACATGAGTGGGGGCCTGGTGGAGGGTGCCCCTGACTGGTGGGGGGTGGGGGTGCTGGGAGACATGATTGGGGGCCTGGTGGAGGGTGCCCCTGACTGGTGGGGGGTGGCCCTGACTGGTGGGGGGTGGGGGTGCTGGGAGACATGAGTGGGGGCCTGGTGGAGGGTGCCCCACAGTGCTGGGGGGTGGGGGTGCAGGGAGACATGAGTGGGGGCCTGGTGGAGGGTGCCCCTGGATGCAGGGGGTGGGGGTGCTGGGAGACATGGGTGAGGGCCTGGTGGAGGGTGCCCCTGACTGGTGGGGGGTGGGGTTGCTGGGAGACATGAGTGGCGGCCTGGTGGAGGGTGCCCCATAGTGCTGGGGGTGAGGGTGCAGGGAGACATGAGTGGGGGCCTGGTGGAGGGTGCCCCTGACTGGTGGGGGGTGGGGGTGCAGGGAGACATGAGTGGGGTCCTCGTGGAGGGTGCCCCACAGTGCTGGGGGTGGGGGTGCAGGGGGACATGAGTGGGGGCCTGGTGGAGGGTGCCCCTGGATGCAGGGGGTGGGGGTGCAGGGAGACATGAGTGGGGGCCTGGTGGAGGGTGCCCCACAGTGCTAGGGGGTGGGGGTGCAGGGAGACATGAGTGGGGGCCTGGTGGAGGGTGCCCCTGGATGCAGGGTGGTGGGGGTGCTGGGAGACATGAGTGGGGGCCTGGTGGAGGGTGCCCCTGGATGCAGGGGGGTGGGGGTGCTGGGAGACATGAGTGGGGGCCTGGTGGAGGGTGCCCCTGACTGGTGGGGGTGGGGTGCAGGGGGACATGAGTGGGGGCCTGGTGGAGTGTGCCCCTGGATGCAGGGAGGTGGGGGTGCTGGGAGACATGAGTGGGGGCCTGGTGGAGGGTGCCCTGACTGGTGGGTGGTGGGGGTGCAAGGAGACATGAGTTGGACATGAGTGGGGGCCTGGTGGAGGGTGCCCCTGACTGGTGGGGGGTGGGGGTGCTGGCAGACATGAGTGGGGGCCTGGTGGAGGGTGCCCCACAGTTCTGGGTGGTGGGGATACAGGGAGGCATGAGTGGGGGCCTGGTGGAGGGTGCCCCTGGATGCAGGGGGTGGGGGTGCTGGGAGACATGCATTGGTGGGCAGTAGTGGAAGGTGACATGTGGGTTGGCTGGGGGGCATGGCCATGGTGGATGGGCTGCCTGAGGGACATGTGCAGGGGTGCAGGGTAGTCTCCTGTGGTGTGGGCTGCCTGCAGGGGCCGTGGAGGGTGTAGAGGGAACAGCTGGGAGGACCCACATGGCCAATTCACGAGTGGGACTCCCCGGCACCCCAGAAATACACGTAGGCTGCTGGATTCGCGTATGGAATTTGCCGCGCACCCGGAGTACACATACCCTGCTGAAATTGCGTGTGGAACTTCACGCGCACACCGAAATACACGTACCCTGCTAATTCGCGTGTGAAACTTCCCCCGCACACCAAAATACACGTACCCTGCTAATTTGCGTGTGAAACATCCCGTGCACCCCTAAATACATGGACCCAGGGCAATCGCGTGTGGAACTTCCCGCAAACCCCGTAATACATGTATCCTGCAAATTCGCGTGTGAAACTTCCCGCGCACCGCCGGAATACACGTGCCCAGGCCAATCGCGTGTGGAACTTCCCGCGAAACCCTTAATACACGCACACACGCTATTTTTCACACAGCGGGTGTCCGTGTTTGTCGGTACCCCTTTGAACCTCATTTGTTCTAGAGGGCCTCTGTATGGACCATTCATCATAGCTGTATATGGATGCTTTTTGTTAGCGCACATTTTGGCGCACATTTATTTCAGGCACAGGGATGGTACCGCCTGCTTTCTTGTGGCGTACTTGTTTGGCCCTGTGCGCGTCTTTCACCGTGCGCTGGTTTGCGCTATTCGATTCCATGAATACAGGTTGTAGGCGAGCAGGTGGCCGTTCCGCGCACTTGCCTCCTGTACTTCCCCCATGACGCCCATATTTTCACGCGTTGTTCCCCATTCCGAGTGTTACGCCCCGTGTTCCACCTACTTTTGTGATGTGCGCCGCGCTATGTGCGATTTCGCAGTGGCCGTGGCGCACACCGTTGGATGACGTGTGCGCCGGTGTGCGCCGCGCACTTTTTCACCACACATCCAATGTTTTTCTGGCGCACGGACTTCCATGAATCGATGTACGCTGGTTTCCTTGCGATTTTCGCAGTTGCACTGAGATTTTTGCACTTTTACTGCAAATCGCACGTTTTGGCACCTCTGCGCGGGAATTTTCGGCGCACATTAATTCCATGAATCGACCAGACAGTGTATAGATTAGAAAATGCTTTTGAAGGGAATAACTGGGTCGGGACAGGTCGTTTTCAAAGAAACTACAGGGCAAGAGAAAGGTTTTTTGTTAAATGTATGTTGGATGTCTATCGTGAGTTGAATATGTTATGTTAATTCCAGTTAGAAAAATGCACTGCAAAGTAATAATGTTGAATTAACGGTAACAGGGGTTTCTGTGAAATGGTCATTGTAAGTGTGACCCGGTAAGGTTCAGGGAAGAGATTGTGTAGAAATATTTTTGTATGCTACAATTGTGAGTGCTAAAAAACACACACACACAAGTAAGCCATAGTGATAGTGACAGGTAACACAGGAGGGCGAGCGACAAGAGAATAACATGGGGGCTGAAACACCACTGGCCCACATTTGTAAAAATCTACCAGGCTATGCAGAATGCATAACAAAGTATCATGACCAGTGGGTCACGGAATTGAAGGGAGAAGGGCTACCCCAGATATGGCCCCAAGGATGGTTGTTTGATAAAAGTATCCTGGACATGGTAGCCACATGCGTATTCATAAAATACAAGGAAAACAATTCCATAATAGAAGAGCGATACTAGATTTATCAAGACTATTTGAAGAGGTGCCTCCACTCAAAAGGAAAGACATAGTGCCAGAGCAGCCCATCACTACCACCACTTCGCTGGCAGCAAACGAGAGTGAAGGTGAGAGTAGGGGGAAAGAGGGGTCAGTAGAGGTAACACGGTTATACCCCCTCCTAAATAAACCAGTGCCCACTGAGGGGTATAGTGATTCCGTGTATGTGTCCATGCCTACCCCGGAAGCTGCCCCAGGACCATCTGCACCGCCACCATATGATTGCCCCAGAACTAGCAGGCAGGTAAGTACTCCCACAGTGGATATTGAAAGATTAACAGAAGACTTAGATTCCCGACTCTCAATGGCCCGGAGTGAGCTAACTAGAATACGAAACATATGTGAACAGGGTGGAACAAGCATGCCAAGAACAGGGCAAACGCCACGGACACAAGCACTTGACAGGTCCTCTGAAGAATGGTGGAAAAGGGGGGAAATACTATTCCGAATACAGGAAGAGCCAACTAGAATAATATAATTGGAACCACATATGCTAGGAGAAAACACAGGGGAGGAAGGAATGGCCACTGGGGGAATGGAAGAGTTGTGGTGTGGCATAGAGGACGATGAGCTGGAAGCCGGAAGACTGGGGGCGGTAGCAGGGGGAAGGTCGGAAAGGTTGGAAGAGACACCTCTGGGGAGGGCCATTGAAGAAGAGTGGACTGGGAGACTAAGAAACAGGATGGGAAGAATGGCCACGTTGGGGAGAAAAGGGTTGAAGGTGAGTATTGGGAAAGGAATCAAGAATAAACTGCAGCTCCAGCTAATAAATAGAGGAGGTGGGAGGCCAAATTACATACCCTGGGCTCAGATGGATGAGGCTAACTTATTAAAATTATTGCCCCCGCTGTTGGGAGCAGCAAGTAAGTGGATATATGCATTAGAGAAGAATACAGCGGGGGTGCCATTAGCAGTGGGGAATGTCAAAAGTTTGTTGGTATCGGCAGTGGGTGACCAAGCAAATAGGGTCTGGGCAAAAGCTGGTTTGCCGGGAATAACATTAGATTGTGACCGCCATAATGGAGCTTCCTTTAATACAGTGCGTGCAAGAATATGGGATGCTTTGAGAGACACATTCCCAGACACGCCTGACTTACAGTCAGTAATGCAGTGTACTATGAATGATGGAGAAGATGCTATGGATTTCATTTTACGGGTACAGGAGATGTAGAGATCGGAGACGGGTACGGCCTGTGATCAATCAACATCCCTATTCTACTTTATAATAAAGAGAGGGCTCTCAAAAGAAGTTCAAAAAGCACTCGACAAAATAGCAGGAATCGAAGCGAAGGGCTGGCCTGAAATTCAAAGTATAATAGTTCACCAGTGCAAAAGAATAAAAGAAAGGGAGAAGGAGATAGCACCGAGAAGGTTAGCAGACAAGGCAAAGTGAATACAGACGAAACTGGTGAAGGTTGCCGCAGCTGTAGCAGCACTCCTCACAGATAGGGATGCGGAGGAGGGGGAGGGGTCAGGAGTGATAGAAGGAAGGATGGCAGCAAATTGGGCTGGCAATGGGCAGTAACAGTGGAATGGACAGTAGCAGTACGGAGGACCGCAGTGGCAAGTGTGGAGCCCCTGGGGAGGAAGAGGTGGGTACATAGGGTGCAGAGGGGGTGGTCCGGGGTATTGAGGAAATAGCGGGTATGGGGGGCAAGGACCTAGAGGAGAACAAGGAAATTGTTGGAACTGTGGGAGATGGGGACACTTCTCATGACCATATAGAAGCAGGCAAAACAATAATTACCAAGATGACCAGCATTACGGCCACCCACACCCAGGGAGCCCATACGGGTTACCAATGGGAGGGGGGGAAAGACAGCAGGAACAAAGGTGCCCAGAACATCACAGGGAACAAACACATAATTCCCAACAGCCCCCACAATGCCGCGAACACATGCCATACACACAGCATAACCCCTTCGCAACGACAGCAAATGATGCACCTGCACCATATGGGGGAGTGGCGGTGGTATCGGGAAATGTTTTCAGTCAAGGGGGGACCACGAGACACCCAGCATAGGACAGCCACAGAGAGCACTTGCGTGTCCAGTACTATCGACGACCCTCGATGCAGCAGAGGAACGATTGATAGGGACGGAGATAGGGAACAAACAATTCATTTTTATGGTGGATTCGGGAGCTGAAAAATCATGTTTACGTGAGGGCAGGTTTCCGCTATCTAATCGTAAATTAGAGACGCTGGGGTTCTCTGTGGCGGCGGTGGTCGAAGTTCCTTACACAGAAGAATTGGATGTAACAGTGGGGGGTAAAACAGTAAGGGCACCCCTATTGTACTATGAACAAACCCTGATTAACTTATTGGGGATGGATCTCCTCAGTAAGCTTAAAATGACTATCTCCTTTACATAGAGTGGAATAGTATGCTCAACACGGGGGATTTGCCCCATGCGAGTGATGCCGGTAGTGCACGCACGAGCAACAGCGCCAGAAGTGCACGGTAAACCAGGGGACCCAGATATGTTCATCCAGGAGTTAAAACATTGGCATGGGTGGTCCCAGAATTGAAGCACCTAGAATGGAGGGTGCCTGCAGAGTTTGTTTTCCGTCCAAAAGCACGCCCGGAGATAGTACCCAGAACCGTGATGTCATTAGATTTACATGCAGTTCAGGTGTCAGCCCAAAGAATAGCAGTAATTGCAATGGACATACATGGCTGCAAATGGCGCACAGTGTTGTGCATCAATGCTGACATTGCACTGCGAGATTTATCAGATGAAGACCTCTTCACAGATTCAAATAGTGATGGGGAAATAATAATGGAAATAGCAATCCTCTGTGATATCATGATACAGACAAGACAAGTGCCAGTGCAGCTAATGGCAGTGGTGGGAGCACCACCTTCATTCTTTGGTGATGACATGCAATCAGTGCCGGGTGACCTGCGGACCACCGGCCCACATGATGTGGGACTATTGCATGGGGTGACACCAGTTAAGATAAAACTCAAACAAGGAGCCATACTGGCCCGAGTAAAACAGTACCCCCTGTCCCGGGAAGCTGAATAAGGGATAAAAGAAACAATCACCACATTATTAGCACAAGGAATAATGGTGCCCTCAAACTCACCCTGCAATACTTGTATCTACCCCATTAAAAAAAGCAAAGGGAGGGGCAGGAGGATGATCTAAGATCTACGCCCACTCAACAACGTCATCCAAAAAGAGTTCCCCTTGGTTCCTAACCCTGCATCCATCCTATGCAGCATCCCGAAAGATGCATCGCACTTCACAGTTGTTGATTTGAAAAATGCATTCTTCTCAGTAACACTCGCGAAAGAGTGCAGATATCTATCAGCATTCACATTGGGAGGGCAAGGGTATGAACACTGCAGGCTACCCCAGGGGTACTTCGAAAAGCCCAAGCATATTCAACAGAATTCTACACGAAGATCTAGGAAATGTGACAACAGACAGCACAATTATTCAGTACGTGGATGATTTGTTGATCTGCGGAAAAAATGAGGAGGAGTGCAGGAAAGATTCTATCACTCTCTTGTCATTGCTGGCCCACAAACGTTACAAGGTAGATAAAGGGAAGTTACAGTATTGTCAGCGAGAAGTTTTGTACCTGGGACAGCTAATTTCAAAAGACGGTAAGAGAATCATACCAGACAGGGAGGCTGCTATCACAGCAGTAGGCAGACCAAAAACAGTGAAGGAAATGCAAACATTTCTCTTCATGTGTAACTACTGCCGAGCATGGATATTAGATTGTGCAGCATATACAAGGCCATTACTGCAGGGACTCAAAGAAGCTCAAGAGAATACACAGAAATACAATGGTCAGCAGAACTAGAAGATGCTTTCACATCACTCAAAGAACTAATTTCAAGTGCACCAGTACTCACGAACCCAGATCATGAGCGTGAGTTCTATCTTTTCTCACATTGCAAGGGGTCCCTCATGACAGCAGTACTGACACAAAAGACATCTCTGGGACACAAGCCCCTGGCCTATTACAGTGGAACACTGGATGCAGTAATGCAAGGACACTTCGTTTGCGAACAATCTCTCGCAGCCACAGCATTCGCAATTGAGAAGAGTGCAACGATAGTGATGGGATGTTCTGTGACATTGTTCGTGGAGCACTCCCTATTCGCAATGCTGGAAAGATCAAAAAGCACACTCACAACACAAAGAGCAACAGCGTATGAAATAATTCTGTCCAGCGCAAACATACACATAGTGAGATGCAAGACCGTGAACCTTGCAAAATTTATTACAGAACCATGCACAGTGGAGGACATGCAAGCACACGATTGTGCAACATACAGGGATGAGGAGGGAGAAACTACCATGGTGAGTGAAAATGCACTAAAAGAAGGAGAGGTATTCCTCATAGAAGGGTCAGCACTGATAAATTCAGATACAGGAGAAAAACACGTAGGAATATCTGTCGTAAGGTTGGAAGAAGGTGAGTACGAAGTGCTAATACAGCTGCGCCTACCCGCCCACTACTCAGCACAAGCTGCAGAACTAATAGAACTCATTGAAGCATTGCATGCAGCAAAGGTGTGTGCAGTTACAATTTATACAAATTCATCTTTCATGGCTACTACTGTGCACGGGGGATTGGCAAGATGGGGACGGAGGGGGTTCCACAGAGCAGACGGATCACCTGTACAGCACGTAAAAGAACTTATAGAGGCATTAACAGACCCTACCATGGTAGCTATAGTGAAATGCCAGGCCCATACAAATAATACAGATGTGATCTCTTTGGGAAACGTGGCAGCCAAGAAAGCCTCTTACTTAATAAAGAACAGAACAGGTGAGTACCTAATACAAAAACATGTAGAAGAGGACCTCCCCGATGGCTATAATGCCATGCCCGTGTCGCAAATATTAGAGCTGCAAACGGGGCAACAAAAGAGGAAAAAAAATTGTGGGAAAAAAGAGGGTGTAGCCAGTCAGCAACATACCTCCTATGGCGTCAAAACAGCACAGGTAAAGTAGTAATGCCAATCGAACTATTAGAAATAGCTTTCTAACAACTGCATTTTCCAGCACACAATGTGAAACAATATATTGCTGCGGAAATACAGGAGAATTGGTTTGTCCAAGGTTTGCAGGAACAACTTTCAAAAATGGCAATGGAATGCACAACGTGCCAAATATATAATTCAGGAATGACACAAAGGACATTACGAGGAACAATACCAAAACCGACACGCCCCTTCAGAGAGCTGCACGTTGATTATGCAGACATGGGAGAGAGGTGCAATGGGTCACGTTACATGATAGTAGTGGTTTGTCCATTTTCACGATGGGTCGCGGCAGGACCATGTTCACATCTGGATGCCAAATGTGCTGCAAAGTTTTTGGTGAGGGAGGTATTCCCGCGCTGGGGAATTTGCGATGTAATTCTCTCCGACAATGTCACACATTTTGTCAATGATCTCTTCAAGGAAGTAATAGCTTTGTTAGGAATCAAACACAAACTATGCTCGATTTATCACCCGCAAAGCAATGGAGTAGTAGAGAAGATCAACGGCCTCCTGAAAGGGAGGTTGTCAAAATTGTGTTTCTCACTGAAGAAAAATCGGGTGCATTGTTTGCCCTTGGCCTTGTTCGAGCTGAGAAATCAGCCTAGCAAGGACTACCATCTGTCAGCACACAAAATTGTAATAGGAAGGCGCATGCACACAGCACACTGCCCACTCCGCAGGCATTCAGATGCCCATAGAAGCGCCACTGTACTAGGTGAAGAGTTCAATGAGTACTTGACAAAACTCACAAAAGCGGCTCGTATGATAGCAAAACAGCTTGCGACCCCGTTCACAAACGAGGAAGGAAATGAAGAAATAAAACTCACAGGAGAGAACCCAGCAGGTCAGCTAATTCCAGGGAGGATGGTGTATGTAAGACGTTTCGTGCGTAGGTGGAATGCCCAAGATTTCATGGCCCATATGATGTAGTGTATTGCACGCCGACGGCAGTGAAGGTGAAGGGCCTGAGATATTGGATACATTTAACAGACGTACGAAAGGCCTATGAGAATGTCAAACAAGGACAGGACAGAGAGATGTCACAATAAATAAAGAAAAAAAGATGTAGCTGAATCCTATCATTAGATAGTGGTATCTGTTAAAAAAGAAATGTGAATAAAAAAAACTGTGTAACATGAAAAATGTATGTCATTTTGAAAATGCAACACTAAGATCTCTCTCTCTCTCTCTCTCTCTCTCTCTCTCTTTCTCTCTTTCCCTCTCTTTCTTGCTCTCTCTCTCATGCTCTAATGAAAATAACATATATAATTATTTGAGGATGCTTAATGCACTTTTATGTTTTAATGTATAGGAGAAACCATGGCAACGAACGGGCAGCCCGCACAGAATAATGTTAGGGCAGACAGAAATGGCAACGAGAATTTTGATCTGCGTAGATATTTGTATGAGTGTGGACAGATTGTGTGCGCAATTATATTCTTTACAATGATGTTTGGACTAGTTTTTTATTGGGCTATTACATTCATCTCTGTCGATATGAATGAGGGGGGAGGGAATGGAACCAACATGGGGAATAGAACGAAAATGGTTAAAGAAGGGGCCTATTTAATTTGGGATGGCTTTCAGTTTATATGGGGTTATGACACTCATCCTGATCATGCACAGCACCCAAATGACACCAACAATAGTCTGACCCCACACCCGACTTTCCTGTACAATGCCGCTGAATATAGTGTCTATGGTTTAAATGATCGAAATCCTTCAGTTTTATCATGGTTATATGACACTACCGCCACACTGCCCACACCAACAGACAATCCTTCCACAGAACATGAATACCCCACAAGCATGCAGGAAGAAAATGCAGAAATGACTGAAGGATTCCTGGCCCTATATGATGAGTGGGAAAAGGGAGGGGGGTCGGTGAACAGGGCAAAACACTGCAAGCAGCAAGGAATGCGAAAGAATACCTTAAAATAAGCACAAGGAGGAAGGAGGTAGAAAGGAGGAAATATGATGAGTATTCCGGCCTGGGGCTAGACACAATAGAAGAACCTAGGCCCCCTCATCAATCAAATAAATGGTATGCAGACATGAGCTCCACCGCAAAGCAAACAACGAATGAGAGTTGTTACGTATGCTCCTTGATTCCCCACACGTCAGGTGCACCTAAGGTACTACTGCCTCAAGAATTGCTTCTTGCAGACGCCCAGTGTCTCCTTCATCTGACCCTATGTAGAATTAAGAACACCTTCCAGGCACACACAGAATCCTTTGAAATGCTGGAAAATGAGAAAACCTGCTACTCGAGACCCAAAGGAGTGAAAGAACCGTTCTTAGTGATCAAAGGAACTTTGCTCGCAGAAAATAAGTGGAAAGAGGAAGTAATAACACGCAAAGCAGAAGCGCTGGGAGGATTGCCAGAAGAGAAACTGCATTGGGTCGAGAAAACCTGCACACCAGTTTGAACGAGGCATATCACAAAGCTAACATGGGTGACAGCCATAGAAAAACCATTCAAACTGCAAAAAGGAATTATATACAAACTATGTTTCCTTGGCGAGGGAAAAAAACACATGGGCACAAATAAGAACTGTAATAGAACTCTCATTATCCCGGATATGAAGAAAGGGACAGCAGCCCTTATGGACACTTACTGGGTCTGTGATAAACAGGCATACTTGCACCGCCGACAATCTTGGAGGGGCACATGTTCTTTGGCGACGCTGCACTCTGCCCTGATGATGATCCCGGAGAGTCACATCGACGGAGGAGGGCTGCAATCCGTCGTCGTCCAGAAAAATCACAACCAACAGAAGAACCACCAATGTATGTCCTGTCCACGGACAACGCGCAAGGTGTGATATCCAGAAAGTGGAGGTCATCCAACTACATATCCAAGGCCTCCACAGAACTGTTGGCACAAATTCCTGACAGGTACCGGCTATTGAACTCCATTGAAACATTCTTTGCCTCCCTCATCCCTAGTAACCAGGCACGAGCCAACGCCAAGTTGCTGCAAATCACGCACTGGGAGCTGATTCAATTGGCTAACGACACAGAAGAAGGGTTCAATGTGATCAAGGTGGAGCTAAGGACCCTAATACTAATGACAATGCAGAACAGGCATGTCCTAGACTTGTTAACGGCGATGGATGGAGGTGTTTGCCGAAAAATCGGGAACACGTGCTGCACATTTGTGCCTTCTGCAGATGCGGACAACGGAACTCTATCTCACGTTATCGAGGCAGTGAACAATTTGAGGGAACGGATGAAGAAAGAAGGTGGCGTGGACCAGAGCTCTTGGTACCACACAGTTTTTTTTGGGGTACCATCCTGGCTAGGATTGACGGTCAAAATGCTGATACCCATCATCGTATTTTTCCTCCTGATTTTCTGTGTGTGCCAGCTAGGTCTTTGGTGCTGCGCAAACCCAGTCCCTAATGGTGAAATGATGATGGTGACAATGGGCAACGATAGAGGAGCAGCACAGATCATGCAGGAGGCACAAGTGCAAACAGGTGAGGATCCTGAACCCAAATATAGGATGGTGCCATTATATTATGACGGGGAAATAGCATAGTGGATAGGTTATACTACACAACGATAAAAGAGCCTCTGGAACGAGAATGGTATAAGTTGGTATGGGTAGACTTGGAAGGGAATGGGCGATGCATATATATGACCTGCACACCGGACGAGTATGCTAGAAGGGGGGAAAGTCTCTGAGGGGTGTGTAGAGCCTAGATGCCAGTAAAGAGGACACCGGCATGGGATGAAGCAGTTGCTAATGAAAAAGAATGTCAGAGGTTGGGTGAGTTACAGTAACGAAAGGGGGAAATGTATGGGAGGACAGGCCTTTAGGATCCCCCTCCCGCACATTGCCCACCTACGTGAGACTCATGAATCGTCAGCAGCCACCCATGCACCTAGGACCAGGAGGCAGGGTGGCTGCGGATCGACACGTGAGGCTGCATGGCCCGTAGTGTAGCATAACATAGACACCATTTTGTAATACACCAACACTCCATTTTGAGCACACTGAACCCAACCCCAGTAGAACAGCCTACGTACAAACGCTGCAGCTCGACCCCTACTTGACTGCGCGCAGAGAGTCCTGCACTTCCCCCCTTCGTCCCCCCATAGCAGATCCGCTGAAGGCCCGTTCTCACGAGCAACTAGACGCGAACAAGTAACAGAACAAACACTGTATCATTTACCTTCCGCAGTACATCATTGCCCTAGAAGTGACCGGATTTGTAGTTGGGGTCTGAGAAAGAACAAAAGTCATCCCTATCATGTATACCCCGACCCTGCGCCTAATCCCCCTGCGCTTGTGATATATGGTACTCATGACCTCCAGCCCCATTCTCCCTGTTGAAGCGTTAACCATATATGCTAAACTCTCGAGTCTCTCAGCCTTATCCATGCTGCTAAAGGATGTGTGTTAGATAGTGTTTAAACGTATAATGCAAGTTACTCATATTAAAGTGAGGTGACCCCCACCCACCCTCAAGAGACATCCATGTTCTAATGCGCAGTGTACGACCACTCGAAAATCTGCTGTGTACCTACTAATGTTTGCTGCTATTGTAACAAAGGGTAACGGAAAAGCAATGCATAAAATACTTGTGTATAACGTGATGAAATATGGTGTATTGCATGTAAGCCAGCTGGGACATTGAGTCAGTCTTTACTATAACCAAAATGTTAGATTAACACATTGCTTTCTTGCTCCCGAGTATATAACCCAACCTGATACTACCTCATGTTTGTCATATGTTCAGCTTTCTCATTAATTGCAAGCATAAGACCGACTAGCGCTATGTAATGTATGTGCCAATGTAAAACCTCCACTGTTATGAACCAAGCAACGTACGCCCATGGAAACAGCAGACATATGTAATTTACCTGATGCCCCATCCCTAACATCTGTCTTTGTACAGCTCAGTGAATAGAGACTTGCACAAAGTTACAAGGCCATCTCCCCCTCCACCCACCAAGGCCCGCCGGGGCTTGCTGGTATTCAAACCGCACAGCTTCACCTCCCCACATTCCTGCTGGACCGGCTTCAATGATTTACCTCCCCCATGTCAGAGGCCGCCATACAACCACTGTGTACTGCCATGGCCCGGCCACGTGAATTATGAGCTATCCCGTCCTAAATCCTGCCGCCTTTGAGGTGCCAGCTATATGCCCCCTCTGACCTAATGGTATTTCGGTTCACCCTGAATTGAACAGACCACGAAGACAGTTATCCGTCCTTTTACAACCATCCCCCAGAGCCATCATTTACTGCATCTAACAGGATAAAATGATGAAGGTAGCCTGACCCGTGCCCCCTGATAAGACACCTGGACCCATGAGACTGGACCTTTGTTAATGACAACTTTATGATGATGTATGGAGGAAGCCTCTTATTGTATACTGCTTTCCTGTGTCCCCACCCAGGTATTAGATTGATGTGTTAGAAGTTTTATATACCAACCTGGCATAGATGAGTGTGATGAATGTGTATGAAAGGCCACAAGGGCAAGTTTCTAGAACCAAAGTGGTGAATCTCCATTGACAGCCGGTGCCCTGGAGCTCCACCTCGACGAGTTCAACTGACCCAAGCTCTTTGTGATGCCACCACGTGGATCCCCACCAATCATGGAGCACCGAGCATATAGATAACATAGTAGCTACACCTCGCCATCCAATCCCCAAGACTATGTGGCCCCTATAGCTTAGCTCATGCATGACGTGCATTTGTAATATAACTGACTGTCTTTGCTATTGTCAGACAGAGCGCACTCAGAGTTTGCAGAGTCCTTTGCATGCCCTATATCGATTTAGATAAAACCTTTTCATCTCAACCGCAATTGGTCGTGGTCTCATTCCCTCCTGGGGTGTGTCCTTTATTGCCTCTCATTAAGGGGGGTTAACTGCCTTATCGGGGATGCTTATTTTCAACGCCAAGGTAGCTGTTATGGCAGTTTATGCTTTGTTTGGGGGAGTGTCAGGAGCGTTCCCGCCACGACTTATAAATACGGTTACTGTGCGCTGTAAATTCTATGAATACGCATGGCACACATTTTTCATTCTGCGCACAGGTTCGCACAGTGTGGTTCTCCACACACAGCAATTGAGGGAGAAATGCACACTTTTCCATGAATCGGCCCTTAGAGAAGAATTAGCATCCATTTCATATTTTTGCAGTGCAGTCAGTGCAAAGTTCATTTTGTGCTGAAAAAACGATTTTGCATTGACTTTACACTGCACAAATACACTTTGCACAGCTCCATGAATCAGGATGTATGTCTGCAAAGTCACTTTGAACCTTGCAATAAATTCCATGAATCGGGCCCGATGTACTTTCCTTTTCACAAGTTGCAGTTATAGCATGTTTTATTCTGCTGTTGTGTCTGTTGTGTTGTCATCACAAGACATTCCATCTCGGGGTCGTTGGTCACGTGACAAAGTCTTTTTGCCTAAAATCATGTGTACAGGGTAGAAATGTTTGACGATAGCACATAAAGTGTCCCTTTATTACATTGTGCCACAATGAATGCTTTGTTGCAATGTGTCGATCTTTCCTTTCTCCCTGGCATGCTATTCAGGATGTTTGTCTGCACGTATGAGATAACGAGTGCCTGGAGTACGGGATGCCGTGTGAAGCGCTGCTTTCCTTGTGCTACTCTAATATGTATTTTGACAACCTCTGAAGCCTGAAAAGTAGATTCACACAGGCTTGACATTTGGCCAACTTTGCACCAGACCTTCAGATGAGCTGGCCTGATGTTAAATCTGAGTTACCATGTTAATGGAATTCACTACAGATTGTAATTTGCTTTCTGACTTTGAGAACATTCAGAAACGTAACTGCTCATTTTACTATAGCCGGTAACACAGCTCAGTGGGTAGAGCACTCGCTGCTGCGATGAGTGTGTGATCTGCAGGTTGCAGGCTCAAATCCCAGCAAGGCCAACTCAGCCTTTCATCCTTCTGAGGTTGATTAATGAGTACGAAAACAGGTTGGATGATATTGTATGTATATTTGTTCTATATAAAGAGCTTAAGCAGTGCGATATGTTAACACATCATTATCATTTGGCCTAGAACATCTGCTTGCAATCAAAGTAATTTGGTAATATGGACCTATACACACTGATATCAACGATATATATGGTGATCCATTCTTGTATGAAATGGAAATCACATTACAGTGATATTGTAACCACATTTGTTGTAGTATACTTAGGAACAATGCTATGTGATGCCACTTCCTGTTTTGTCAAGCAGTGAAAGGGCGTGTTCCATCCCTTCCTGTGATGTCGCTTCGGGGTGGGGTCAAATGACATCACTTCCTGTGGTGTAATCTTAGATCAAGGGTCGTGGCATGTCACTTCCGCTACCCCTGGCATTTGGTTGAAATGACATCCCTGAATGATATTATATGATATGATATAATATGATATGATATGGCATTTATAACGCGCCTATACACAAGTGTTTCAAGGCACGACGCGGCAAGGGAGGGGGAACACAGGGAGGATAGACAACGATCCTACTAGGCCAGGTATCATTCAGAACGCGCAAGTGCATGGGAAGGGGGAAGGTGGAAAGTGCAGGGGGGAATAGGACAGTGCACTACATGGAAAAGAAAATACAATAAGTAAACGTGTCAGCCATCAAGTGGCAAGTGCAAAGGTAAGTGCGGAATCAGGTGTCAAGTGTTGGTAGTGGGACTGTAGGGATACAGAAAGAGTCTCCAAGAGTGGGAGTTGCCAAGCAGGCAGTGCAGGTGATTATGACTGGTGAGGGAGGGACCTGGGCCCGAGATCAGAGGGTGGCCAGGTAGCCAGTGCCGTTCAAGATTCAGCAGGAGGTCAGCAGGGGAGAGGAGGAGAGAAAGCCGAAGTAAAGAGAAAGTTTTTGAGGTGTTTCCGGAACTGGAGATGGTTCTCCTCAAGTTTCAGAGAGGCAGGGAGGCTCTTCCAGAGGAAGGCCCCTGCCGAAGAAAGAGATCTACCACCAACTTGTTGCTTAGAGAAGCGACTGACCCTGAGGGAGTTGGAGGCGGATGAGTGAAGAGTTTGAGAAGGAAGATATTTGGGGAGAGAGAGTTGAAGGTATTGGGGCCCCAGAAGTCCTTGTGGACAATGCAGAGGGTTTTGAACTTAATCCTCACAGCCACTGGGAAACAGTGCAGTGATTTCAGTCCTGGAGAGATGTGATCCCTGGGCTTGAGGCCAAGGACAAGTCTTGCAGTCCTGTTCTGGATAGGTGGCAGAGGGTGGAGAGTAGAGTGTCATGATCACTGCTTCCAAGGAGTCAGGACCAGCCCAACGTCCTTGGAAGCAGGCCCCTAACCCTGATCCTAGGCACCAGCCGGTCCCCACAGGGACCTTTTGGACCTTGTCCTGGTGCCGGTGGCACCAGGCTCATCAGAAGCATCGGTCCCGGCACTGGAAGCGCCGGGCTCATCATTGGTGTGAATGTGCTTGGGTGGACTTACCTGTGGCAGACCATGCTGCTTACTTACCAGACTCTTAGAAGTCCTCGGTGAACTGGGACTACTTTCTTACCTGGGTGGGGCAGCTCCACTCCCTGGATACAGCACTGGAACTCTTCTGGAAGCAGGAACTCTTTTCTTACCTAGGCGGGGCCGTGGAAGGAGACGCCTCATCACTCCTAGGCTATTTAAACCACACCCGATTGATGAAATGTGCTTCGCGTTATTCTGCATCTGCAGCAGAACGCTCACCGAGTCTGTTCCAGCCTTTCTTCTTTGGATCCTGAACCTGCACGAATTATACTTACCATTCCTGTACCCGATCAACATCAGCACCTGCAAAAGACCAGAAACAACAGGTTAGCAGAACGAACTTTAACACGCAGTGTTTACTTACCTGATCCATCGGCAGCGGCCGTGTCTCACGCTGCACCTTCGCCTGCAAAGATAAACAGCATTATCATACTTACTGGCACGCTGTGCATTCCGGCTTCTTCACGCTGCATCTTCACCTGCAAAGATAAACAGCATTATTCTACTTACCGGCACGCTGTGCATTCCGGATTCTTCACGCTGCATCTTCACCTGCAAAGATAAACAGCATTATTCTACTTAAAGGCACGCTGTGCATTCCGGATTCTTCACGCTGCATCTTCATAGACCACAGCAGTGTTACACTTACCGGCACGCGGCGAATTCCGGATTTCTTCATTCTGCATCGTCGCCTGCAAAGACAAAGAAAGAGACAGTAAGAGCGCTTGCCATACTTACGCAATTCCAGGCGCTTCACCGCCACGCATAAAAAGACTATAAAGAATAAAGGTGTCCAGAAACTTACCGGTCGTGCAGACAACGACGGTACCCATCCTCTGAAGTCAAGAGGCCAACGTTTCACCAGTGAAGGAACTGGCAACGGCACCCTGCACTAGACGCAGATGGAGAGCCCAGCATTCACCTATCTAAGGTGAGCACGTTGACCTGGGAGGGGGGCTCAACAGTCAGGCTGAGAGGAGAGAGATAGGGACATTCACAACCCAGACCTTTAACCCCCATATTATTTCACCTGCAGAAACCTCACCCTTCGAGTCCGACACACAGTGCGGAGAGGTTCGACCCCAGAAGCCAACCGAATCCTGCACATGACGTTTCGTGTTACAGACACCTTCCTGCCAAGACCCGCGCCTCCGTGGGAATCAGGTGAGCATTACAGAACGCGAAGCCCACCACAAAACTCCTACCCAGGCGCAATGGAAACCTCAGATACTGATCAACTAGCCCAGTTGCTTGGGGAATTAAGAGCAGAAGTACATGCAGCTCGCCAGGAAACGAGCTCTCTAAGAAGAGAACTGATAATTTCTAAGGAGCGAACAGACGACCTTGCTAGGCAGTTGTTACAAACGCAGGCAGGACAGACACCTTTGCCCGTTCCAGGAGGGAGTTATCCTTCTGCATCAGCTTCAAATCCAGTGCAAATCAATCTGCCCGGTAATGTGCCCTTGGCTCCGCCCAAACGCTTTGCTGGTGATCCAAAGAAATTCGCAGTGTTCATCAACCAGTGCCGCCTGCACTTCTTATGTCGACCAGCTACATTCCCAACAGACCAGGCCAAGGTGGCTTTCGTGCTTTCTTATCTCAGTGGCAGCGCTGCAGATTGGTCGATCCCTTTAGTCACCCAGGATGATCCGGTTTTACACGATTTTCAAGCCTTCCAGTCCAGCATGGAGAAACTGTTCGCAAGACATGCACAAGGGCAGGCCTTGGACAATGAACTTCTCTCATTACGACAGGTTAACCAAGACCTCTTGACTTATATAGCCTCTTTCAATAGACTCATAGTGGAAACACAATGGCCCGAGGACAAGAGAATAACGCTTTTCTACAGAGGCCTGCGTGGAGAGCTCAAGGATGTGCTAGCGCAAGTTGTGAATCCTCCACAAGAATGTTCGGACTATATTGACTTAGTTGTCCAACTGGACCATAGACTACAGAACAGGAAGGCAGATCGTTCCAGATTTGATACCCGAGTGTTTTCTAAACCACAGACCTCGAATAAGGGAGCTGACACTGTGGAACCCATGCAAATAGGGGGCATGGGAGGACCTTTAACCCAGAAAGAGCGGGAAAGAAGAAGGCAGCTGCAATTATGCCTCTATTGCGGTAATTCAAGACACTTTCTTCGGGACTGTCCCGTGAAACCAGCTAAGAAGACTGTAGGAGCCGCGGATACCTGTACCACAAATTCTGAGCAGTGAAACGACCTCGCCCGACAAGAGTAGAGGTCCTCTTGCCGAGCGTTAAGATCTGTCCCGTGACCTCGCATTTCGTGATACCCATGGTCCTCATTAGTCCTGAACGTCCGGATCGTTTGCATGCAATTGAAACTTACATTGACAGCGGAGCAATCGGTAACTATGTGGACCGTGAAATGGTATCAAGGATGAATCTACCCCTTGTCCCTAAGGCAGTAAAAGACATCATCACTACTGTGGATGGCACGGAGATAGCCTCCGGACCAGTAACGCATGCCACCCAAGAAGTGACGTTGTTGAGTAACAATGGACACCGGGAGAGAATAGTGTTCGATGTAATCAAGGCCCCTCAGTTCCAGATCATTCTGGGAATCCCTTGGTTAGAGAAGCACAATCCTCAGATTGATTGGCGAGCAAAGACGGTTCAGTTTCCAGAGTGTTCTACCACTTGTTATCCTCGACCTGATGTTTCATTAGCAGCAATCTCTTCTGAGGAGATTCTCAAATTACCTCCCGAATACCAGGAGTTCCAAGACGTCTTCCAGAAGGATCAAGCTAACACTCAACCTCCTCATAGGTCTTACGACTGTCAAATAGATCTGATACCTGGAACAACTCCTCCTTGCAGCAGGATCTATGCCCTCACCGAGCCAGAGAACCTTCACCTCAGACAGTACCTGGACCAATACCTAGCTAACGGGTTTATCCGTCCTTCAAAATCTCCAGCTTCATCGGCTTTGTTCTTCGTTCCGAAAAAGGAAGTAGACCTTAGGACTTGCATAGATTACCGCGCCCTGAATCAGATCACTGTTAAAAACAGATACCCGTTTCCTTTGATCCCTGAACTCCTGGACCAAGTCAAAGATGCATGTATATACACAAAGCTGGATCTCAGAGGAGCCTACCACTTGGTACCGATCAAAGAGGGCGATGAATGGAAAACGGCCTTCCGCACCAAGTACGGGCTATTCGAATATCAAGTGATGCCCTTTGGACTGTGTAATGCTCCTGCTGCTTTCCAATATTTTATGAACGATGTCCTTAGAGAGCTCATTGACGTGTGTGTAGTTGTCTACATTGACGACATCCTCGTATATTCATCATCTGAAGAAGAACATCAGAGACACGTTAAAAAGGTTCTCGAGAGATTGCGTCAACATAGTCTTTTTGCTGAGCTTGAGAAATGCGTTTTCAACGCAACGGAAGTCGAGTTCCTGGGATTCATATTGTCACCTAACGGAGTCCATATGGATTCAAAGAAAGTTGATGCAATTATCAAGTGGCCATCACCAACCTCTGTAAAAGGAGTTCAAAGCATGTTAGGATTCGCTAACTTTTACCGCAGATTCATTCCTGAATTTTCCCGGATAGTCCAGCCCATCACCGCTCTGTTGAAAAAGAACAAACGTTTTGAGTGGTCTTCTGAAGCGGAACAAGCTTTTCAAGACTTAAAAGCTAAATTCATTTCTGCACCTGTTTTAAAACATCCTCGCCCAGAACTTCCTTACATCATGGAAACGGATGCTTCTAGTCTTGCTATGGGAGCAGTGTTATCACAAAGAGATTCGGTCACAAACCAACTACATCCGGTTACCTTTTGGTCCCGCAAGTTTTCGCCTCCTGAGATCAACTATTCAATTACAGACAAGGAACTTTTGGCCATCAGATCGGCCTTTAAAGCCTGGCGGCATTATCTTCTTGGAGCCAGACACACAGTCACCGTAATGACTGACCACCGCAATTTACAATATCTAAAGACAGCCAAAGCTAAGTCTTCCAGACAGCTTCGCTGGGCTCTGTTCCTAGCAGAATTTGACTTTATAATTACTTATCGACCAGGTAGTAAGAACGGAAAGGCGGATGCCCTCTCCCGGATGGGAGTAGATGAACATTTGATCAATCCAGATCCAATACCCACAATCCCAGAACAAAGGATTTTGGGTTTGGTCAGCACTCAATCTTTTGAAGACATCAAGACCACGGTGAAATCGCTCCTAACTCCGACCGATTTGCAGGACTGGCAATTAAAGGGAAAAGAATTCTCAGTAGATCAAGACCTACCATATTTCTGAGGACGATTGCACTTGCCCTGTGAGAAACTACAAAAACAAGTAATCTCCGGTTATCATGATTCTCTAATGGAGGGGCACCCTGGCATTACCAAAACCATGGAAAAGATTAAAAGACATTTCTGGTGGCCATCGTGGAAAAGGGATATTAGAGACTTTGTAATCTCCTGCGGTGTGTGTGCCCAGAATAAAAGTCAAAAGCAAAAACCAGCCGGCCTGTTACAGCCACTTGACATTCCTCCCTGTCCATGGCATACCCTGTCCATGGATTTTATCACGGACTTACCTCCATGCTTGGGATATACTACCATCTTAGTAGTCGTGGATCTATTCTCGAAAATGGCTCACTTCATACCCTTGAAGGGTCTGCCTTCAGCCTCAGAATTGGCCCGGGAATTCTTGGCAAACATCGTTCGCTTACAAGGTTTTCCTTCGGTTTTAGTCTCCGATAGGGGAAGTCAATTCATCTCCCACTTCTGGCGCAGTTGCTGTCGTCTAGCTCAAGTTGATGTAAGACTTTCGACCAGTCACCATCCCCAAACTGACGGACAAACCGAAAGGACAAACCAGACATTAGAACAATATCTACGCTGCATGCTCCAACAAACAGAAAAACCCTGGAAGGACATTCTTTGGATCGCTGAATTTGCTTACAACAATTCGACTCATTCTGGAACCGGGAAGACTCCTTTTTTCCTATTATATGGACACCATCCTAGAACCTCCAACCTGGATCCTCCCCAAGAAATTGAAGCACCTGCTGTGCATCACTTGCATTCGGAGATCACCTGTGCCTTTAAGGAAGCCACTGCCCATCTGCAAAGAGCTAAAGCTCAATTCAAAAAGGCAGCCGATCGACACCGTAAAGAGGCCCCTCACTACGCTGTAGGAGATCAAGTCTGGTTATCCACTAAGCACCTGCCTTTAAAAGGACCCCGCACTTTCATCCCGAGATACCTTGGGCCCTACCTCATATCTGCCATAATTAATCCGGTGGCTGCCAAATTGGAATTACCTACGCATATGAAAATACATCCAGTATTCCATGTCTCCTTATTAAAACCAGTACAACCAGAAACCCGATTGACTAAACTCCCAGAACCCGTTTTGGTAGACGGAGAACTCGAATTCGAAGTGAAGAACATCCTAGACTCCAAAATTTCCAGGTCTAAATTATACTATCTGGTTGATTGGAAAGGATATGGTCCCCAGGAAAGGTCTTGGGAACCCTCAGAACATGTCCACGCACCTCGTCTGGTCAAGAGATTCCATCTGAATCACCCCGACAAGCCAAAGCCCCCGGGAAAGACACACTTAGGAGGGAACTTGAGGGGGGATACTGTCATGATCACTGCTTCCAAGGAGTCAGGACCAGCCCAACGTCCTTGGAAGCAGGCCCCTAACCCTGATCCTAGGCACCAGCTGGTCCCCACAGGGACCTTTTGGACCTTGTCCTGGCGCCGGTGGCACCAGGCTCATCAGAAGCATCGGTCCCAGCACTGGAAGCGCCGGGCTCATCATTGGTGTGAAGGTGCTTGGGTGGACTTACCTGTGGCAGACCATGCTGCTTACTTACCAGACTCTTAGAAGTCCTCGGTGAACTGGGACTACTTTCTTGCCTGGGTGGGGCAGCTCCACTCCCTGGATACAGCACTGGAACTCTTCTGGAAGCAGGAACTCTTTTCTTACCTAGGCGGGGCCGTCGAAGGAGACGCCTCATCACTCCTAGGCTATTTAAACCACACCCGATTGATGAAATGTGCTTCGCGTTATTCTGCATCTGCAGCAGAACGCTCACCGAGTCTGTTCCAGCCTTTCTTCTTTGGATCCTGAACCTGCACGAATTATACTTACCATTCCTGTACCCGATCAACATCAGCACCTGCAAAAGACCAGAAACAACAGGTTAGCAGAACGAACTTTAACACGCAGTGTTTACTTACCTGATCCATCGGCAGCGGCCGTGTCTCACGCTGCACCTTCGCCTGCAAAGATAAACAGCATTATCATACTTACTGGCACGCTGTGCATTCCGGCTTCTTCACGCTGCATCTTCACCTGCAAAGATAAACAGCATTATTCTACTTACCGGCACGCTGTGCATTGCGGATTCTTCACGCTGCATCTTCACCTGCAAAGATAAACAGCATTATTCTACTTACCGGCACGCTGTGCATTCCGGATTCTTCACGCTGCATCTTCATAGACCACAGCAGTGTTACACTTACCGGCACGCGGCGAATTCCGGATTTCTTCATTCTGCATCGTCGCCTGCAAAGACAAAGAAAGAGACAGTAAGAGCGCTTGCCATACTTACGCAATTCCAGGCGCTTCACCGCCACGCATAAAAAGACTATAAAGAGTAAAGGTGTCCAGAAACTTACCGGTCGTGCAGACAACGACGGTACCCATCCTCTGAAGTTAAGAGGCCAACCTTTCACCAGTGAAGCAACTGGCAACGGCACCCTGCACTAGACGCAGATGGAGAGCCCAGCATTCACTTATCTAAGGTGAGCACGTTGACCTGGGAGGGGGGCTCAACAGTCAGGCTGAGAGGAGAGAGATAAAGGTGAGCATGTTGACCTGGGAGGGGGGCTCAATAGTCATGCTGAGAGGAGAGAGATAGGGACATTCACAACCCAGACCTTTAACCCCCATATTATTTCACCTGCAGAAACCTCACCCTTCGAGTCCGACACACAGTGCGGAGAGGTTCGACCCCAGAAGCCAACCGAATCCTGCACATCACGTTTCGTGTTACAGACACCTTCCTGCCAAGACCCGCGCCTCCGTGGGAATCAGGTGAGCGTTACATAGAGGCAGGCAGATTTAGATAGAGGCTGTTGCAATAGTCCAGCCTAGAGAGAACCAGGGCTCTGGAGACAGTGAGTTTCTGGGGGGAAGAGAGGAAAGGAAGACTACATCTGAGGAGGTGCAGCTGGTAGTGTGACTTCTTAGAGACGTCAAAGATGTGTGGAGCGAAGGAAAGTGTGGAGTCGAAGATGACCTTGAGGTTTTTTGCCTCAGAGGTGTACAGTATATACACTGAGGAATGTTTGCTGCTCAAATAACGAGGAGCGTTCGAAACTGACTTCAGCTCAAAGTTATCAAATCTCAAATGTTAAATAACTCATTTTGGATATTAATTGTGCCGGTGCAAAATGTATGCACTAATGCCAACGTCACCTACTACTTAATCACCAATCCCTGTCTGCCAAAATGTACATGGTTTCCCGGCCTTTTAACAAGCAGAGGTCTGGAGCCTAAACCTGGGTTTTAATTCCATGTACATGATAATAATGTACTCCTCTTTAGTAAATCAGTAATCTACAAATATCAATTGCGAAATTCACAATTTTAATAAGAGGCTGGGTTTATTCCTTTTTTACTATTATTAATGACGTCTGGTTGGTAATGCAAGTCTAAAATGTATGTCGAAGATACAGGCCAACATTGCACAATTAACTAGAAACGGCATGCATACACCAGCGTACTGTTACATTGCCAAAATGCCATTCAAAAACGTATGTCATTGTAGAAACACGCATTTGACCAAAACCTAATTTTTGCTCGCAGCAATATAATTTGCCAACGAATCACAAATAATACATTATCACGTGGTCTCCGGCAGAGCGTGTTATTTGATGCAATGTCCTTTGCTATTCGTCAAGCGATTTATTTCTCGACTTTAAAGGTTATTATGGAGGCAATTTTAATCCACGTAATGCATATTTTAGTGATATTCCATGCAGACGGAAAAAAAATCATTCGAGGGTTGAATCTGGTTTCAAAATGTGCATTTGAGCATAACAAATACGAACGTCACTTCAGGATATGACAAATGGACCTGAATTTAATGATATATGGAAAGCCCTTCTCATTCGGATTTTAATCTCCACTGCTTGAAATTATTCCCGCCTGTGGTACAAATGTTCTCCAGTCCGCGCCGCTCTGTGCTTTGCCCTCCTCTGGGATACATGTGCCTTTGGTTTTGTCAGTCCGCGTTCGGGGCTGCCTGTTCAGAAATAATGATCAAGTGCGCGGGGCAGGTCCAACCCCTACCGAGCCTCAGCAGGTCATTTCTGCCCCATGGCCAAAGCACATATTGTATGCCTTCATACGTGTGTGTACTCCGGGGAATTAAATGTGACACCAGCGAGCTATGACCTTCCAATACCTTCCTGTATCTGGAGGCATTTTAACCAACTATGAGTGAAAGCACAACCCGATATCTTTGTCTACGTGAAACAAAATGGCAGCCTCTTTCGTTCGCTCCATTAAGGCACAGGTTCTCCACGTTTTTAAAATGTGTATTGTACTGAACGAGGTTAGTGGTCATGCATTTATACTCGAAGCTTTCTGGGCCAATTAAAGGCTGGTTCATCAGTGTGCAGACCCTGTCACATCAGAGAAATCAGCCGTGCATAATCAGTGAGTTCAGTGTGCTCCCAGGGGGAGGCAAGGTGGGAAGGGCACCAGGAGCTCGCTGAGCAGCATGAGCTCACTTCACTGTCCCCTGCGAGCTACACAACTATATAATGGCAAGGTTAATATTGTAAAGCAATGCTGCCCCTTCTCAAGAGTAGTCGATCTGATAACGAGGCACAAACCGTGCTCTTTCAGAAGGATCCTGCGGATGGCATTTGCTATACATTTTTTGAGTGATTTGATGTGCGAAGAGGCATAACTTTGAAAGAGCATGGGCTTTAGCCACAGACATGTCTATGTCCGACATTTCTCTGCTTAAATGTAGCAATGTACCTACATAATTCTCGCTAAACAAAAAAACAATCTTTTCTTACTCTTATTTTACCACTGTCACTCAGTCACGTGCAGCTCCAAATTCAAACCGTAAAGCTTTAGACGCCTGTGCACACCTAGTGTCTCCTCATGAGGCTGTGTTAGTAACTCCATGTAATTCACTGCGACACAAAGCTTCCATGCACGTGTGTGGGCTCTGCACAATTTTGGTTAAAAAGAACTGTGTTGCAATGACACAAGAAAACCTAGAACCTCCTGTTTCGTAGGATGTTTTAATCAGGTGACAACCAATTTGGGGGTTTTATCATACCATCCCAAATGGGGTGCGAACATTTTTAAATACATTTTTGTATGAATTTGGGACCCACAATTTAACAATATCAATTACTAAAAGCCTTCCTCCCTTTTCAGGACAAGAAGCACACATTGCAGAGCAAGTCTTTTTTAATAATAGAAATAATGGAATCACTTTAAATATACACAAATTATGCATCCATGAAATTCAAATTGCTACAGTAATTACAATGAAGAAAGCACAATACATTGGTCGGATCGCTTTCAGATTTAATTTTTACGCGAATAGACTTTTCTAAACAAACATATCATCATCTACACATTTCTTTTTTTGCTTTTTCCAGAGCGCCACTTTAATCTGAAATATTAATCAGGGCTCTGGATAATCATTTGATGAAACAAAATTGAGTCAGAATACCCCTCCCTATCTAAGTCTTGCTTCTTCCCCTTTATTTAAATAGACCTCCCCCTTACACAATGGTCATGTCAGAATTTCAAAACGGTGTTCTGGAAAATTCAATTGAAATTCCTGCTTTTTGATATTCCTGCATATAAATTTCTTGTAAAGAGAAAATAATTCTGTTTAACATACCTGTTTGCTTGATTCCTTCAATTTTTCTTCTATTGCATTACAGTGTAAACGTGTATTTGTTTATTTATTTAGTTGTATTTGTAAAGCGCATTAGCAGCCCAAGGGCATCGAGGCGCTGTTGCATGAAATCGTCTTAGTTACATTGAAGTAACTTTGCTCATGGTTACAGTGAGCTTGCAAGAAGTCGTCTTAGTTACAATCATGTTACTTCACTCAAGGTTACCGTGAGCAGGTGGATAGAACAGTCATGGGTAGGTAGTACTTTAGGAAAATATATCGAGTTACTTTCAATGTATGATCATCATATAGTATCTGTTAGTGGTAACATAATTACAATGGCGAGGCGTACAGTCTACCAAGGGTGATGAGACCTGAGAAATTGTTTAAACAAATAGCATAGTTTTTAGTGCTTTCCTGAAGGTCAGGTGCAACTCAATACCGCTCAGATGAAGAGGCAGAGAGTTCCAGTGGGTATCTGCCAGGACTGTACATTTCTCATTTTCAATGCAAACATTTGCTGAAAAAGAAGAAAGCTGTCTTCTTTAAAAAAAACAATCCATCAGGGATCTATTGGATGAAACAGCTCAAGGCAATAATATTTAAGATTTCTGAAGACTGGTAGCTAAAGGTGTTGAAGACACTGGAATGGGGGATATCACCATACATTCTCCTGAAGTTTGGTAATCCCACTTTAAGGGTATTTTATTTAAAGAATCCCCAGAGGACTCCATTAAGCAAAGTAAGGAAAATCATGGCATTGTTAGTATGCTCTTCACAGCACAAAGTGAAAGTGGGAAAGCGAGAGCAGGGGTCCCAATGTAAACAATCTCAGTCTGACTGGCGTTGAGGCAGAGGTTGTTTCCAGCACACCATTACTGAATAGCAGACCGACAGTCGGGAATGAGTGAGGAGAAGAAGGAGGCTGAGGGTAGCCTGAAAGATAGTGTTGTGTCATCCGCGTAACACTGGAAGTTAGAGTTGAAAGTGGCAATCACATGTGCCAAGGCAGCCATATAGACGTTGAAGAACCAAGGGGATAGATTAGATCCCTGGGAAGGCCACAGGTTGAGAGAGCTATAGTCGAGAGAAAGGCTCAGAGTTCCACCTGGGATGGGCAGTCGGAGAGAAAGGAGGTTAACCAGGCCAGAGCCTGACCTGTGATTCCCAGGGTGTCACAGAGACATGTGATCAGGATGTTGTGGGTAACAGTGTCAAAGGAAGGGGAGAGGTCAAGGAGAATGAGGACAGAGGGAGTGTTAGTGTCAAGATTTGAGAGCAGGTCTTCACGGGTGGCCAGAAGAGCAGTTTCTGTGCCTCTGCATGCTTTAAAGCCAGACTGATGGTCATGGAAGCAACCAATAGATTCAGTGTGGAGGGTCAGCTGAGAGATAGCTGCTTCCCTGTTAACAGCTATGGGGGGAAAAGCAGTAGGGCCTGATAGTATTAGAGTGCAGGTTATTATATGGTTTCCCAAATCGTGGTCTCTCATCTTTGTACGTTTTATTTTTTTAATGCAATGCAAGGGCACCTGGGCTCCATTCCTCATGGAAAAGGAACTTGATCGTCTCGCTCGTTGGTGAGACTAAACGTCTGACGAGAGAGCGTGGGATCAATGTTTCCCTCCTAAAGCCTGCAACTTTAAAACGCATTTGACTGATGGTGTGAGAATCACCCAAGACCCTCAACAGGCGTGTGACTGGTTTCAATAATGCCCCGTTTTCATCCATGGACTGGGCCCTTCTCTCTGAAATGCTGGCTACCCACCAGAGCCAGCTGGCATCATAACTTGACTTCATCAGTTTAACCTTTTTTGGTGTGTGTCTTTTTCTATAGTATGTTAATGCTTTTACACACACTCCTCTATATTAAAATGGCGGGTATACAGACGTTTCCAACTTTCTTTTTCCGATTCTCCCTTGTCCCCCTCTTGGGGTTCCAGAGCACTCTGTGAGACCTGCATGGCGTGTTGCAAGGCCTGCACCATTACGGTGTGGTGTGTATTACTATTATTGGGCTTGTAGGTTTGCACGAGTGCTTTGCGGTTTTACCTGATTGGGGCAATGGAGAGGGTGCATCTGCTGTTGTGTGGAGTTACCTGGCAAGTCAGTATTTCGGGCTTCCTGTTTGGGAGTGGCGACGTGAGTTTAAGCGTGACCTCACTCCGTGGGGGACACATGTTTTGGGCAGCCAAATCTGACAATGTGATTCCTGTTTCCGTTATTGCTTAGCTGCATACATGTGAGGTGAGCTACGTTCAGGCGTGGACTTGTAATATGATTTTTTTTTTTTTAAATTGCTTCTTCTGCTTATAGTTATATAGTGCAGCTTCAATGTTTTTTTCTAGAAGAACTAGTAATCAGGGGAAGTTCATTCATTCTCTTTTGTTTTCTTTTTATAACTTAATGGCCTCCGATCTTTAATACACACATCGTTTCAAGTGTGGGTCAGGAGGACTCTACCTTGTCAAGCTGTCTGTGAACGTATGGGATTGGCGCCCCGCTCTGATTGGCGGCATGATTGCCATCTGGCATATTTTATTTCCTGACAATGTTGAGAAAAAGTTGTGATGCCAACCCTCCGTTTGTCACCTTCCGATTTCCGGGTGGAGTTCTGTAAGATATCACGATTGGTGTGCCAGGCTTGTTTCAACTCTGGATGAGATAGATATATCTGCATATATTTCGTGTCTTTCAAATAGATGTCATGTATGAACTAAAACCCATACCATAGATTCAGTATTGTGCAGTATAGTGAAAGGATAAAGGCCTACGTGTTGTTCCTTGTTCATGGCTGCAATGTGCATTAATAGGTCCGTTTTAATGATCTGCCATACTAGTTTGCAGCGCTCACTATTTTAGTCTGATGGGAGCCAACTGTGTCCTTCCATGCTTCCTCCAGCTGCCTAGTTGGCTGGCATTTTCACATGTTAATGTATGGTACTGCCTTCGAGTGGCAGCCTGATTGCAATCTGTCAATCCTGCTTCTAGTGGGTTTGTGGGCAGACTGATTGACTTGCTGTGTCACTTGGTACCATTTGTACATTCCTGTCATTTTAATCTGGCGGCCTAAGAAAAATTAGATTTTATCTGATGTGTATGCAACAGTCAATATTCCATTCGCCTTCGAGTAGAAGATCTTCACACATCTTTTTGTATACTGCCAAACTTACAGTGCCATTTCGGATTTGGAATGCACGTTCAACTGTTTAGTCGAGGTGAATATGCAAGTGGATGGCTGCCTATTTTTTCACGTTCATTACTAACCACGGGCTGCAGACACTAAGGGCCAATTCATGGAATTATCTGCGCTGCAAACGGGACTTGAGCACCAATTGGGCGCAAGTGCCCGGTCGTCGATTCATGGAAGATAGTGTGCGGGCCGTACTCGGGACTTGTGAGGAATCCGCGCCGGTCCAACACGTCACTGCGAGCCGAAGAACTCCGTGCACAAGATTTCAAGGGAAGGGCCAGCCCGTCCAGCACAGCCACCTGAAAAGGGTTTGGAACACGTGGAATGAGGAAGAACAAGCGAAAATGTGGGCATTACGAGGGACGTTCCATCCTCAAACAATTGAACTGCCCTCACACGAGTAAAAGAGCTGTATTCAAAGAATTGAACAGGGAATGCCGGCACCCGAAAAACCACACGCAACTCCCAAAACAACTACGCCACGCAATAGCAGGCCTAAAAGTCAACACGCACACAAACAAATGCATAAAACGCATGCACGATCAACAAGCGCACATATACAGCCATGATTAATCAACATTTGTTGCAGCAGTCTTCCTGGGACAGCGCAGGAGGAGGAGGATGGCCAAGGACTGAATCTTCCACCCAACGACCAGGTCTATGGCAGGTATAGGCCACCCCCATATCATCCTAGACCTGGCCACGGAGTGGGAAGATTGGAAAGACTGGAGGGGGGGTCTGTACTTCTGCTCTCTATATGGTAGAGGAGAGGCACAGAGGACCCCAGCCAAGATTCTCTATTATTGGTAACGTAGTTGAGCAATCAAGGCATAGCTTCTCAGGAGGAGATGCAGGCTGGTTCTTAAGAACAGTGTAGTCCCCAAGCCCCCACAAAGGAATGTGCGCACACTGTATTAGTTAAAACACAGTCTTTATATAATTGATATTTAAGGTTATGTACAATATCAGGATAACTCACTTTGTACTTGGTTATCTATAATGGCAAATATACAGTTCTACGTGGTACTACTATTACTATTAGATCTCATTAAAGTGCATCAACTGTACGGTTAAATGCCACACAAATCAGTTCGTAAAGGAAACCAACAATAGATATAAGAGGAAAGCAGTTGGTTAGAACAATAGGCAGAATACTCGCCTTGTTTACCTAGACAAAGTTCTGTGTGGAGATTCCCCCACCTGGGCAACCTGTAAAATAAACATATATCACAAGACCAGTCGATAAATTGTTCACAAGAATCTTTCCAATAGTTCAGCAACCCCAAAGTACCTGGTGTTGTAGAGCTCTTCATCGGGAAATCGACGGCCCTTCTTGAGTGCACTCCCGTTAAGGCAGCAGCCACGGGTCGTCGAATGTCCGGCGATGAACAGGGTGAACTACGGCGGTGAAGTGGCAGCTTCGTTCCTAGCAGTGCTTGTCGGTGACGGAGCGTAGACGTCCTGCAATGATGAGGCATGCGGGGCACCTCAATGTCGATAGTTCAGGACCACAAAGAGTTTGAAGAACTGTGGCCCAGCAAGGGCGTCGAGTCGTCGGCATCTCTGTGGTCTTTGGGTGGCAGGAAACCCACTGGCGGATGCTCCTCGGCTCATCGACGGCCTCACCTTCTCTGGCGGGATAAGGCGAGCAATGGTGCGGACGAGCGCGTCCTTGAATCGAAAGTTCTTAGGCAACGGGAGCACGGCGACGCCAGTCATTGACAGTGGCGGACAACAGTCCGGGCGCTTCTCGTTAGGATTCTGCAGCAGTCCCCGTCTCCGGTCGGCAGCCTGTCGTAGGTCTGTCTACCAGGGAGTTTTGGCAAAAATCCGCTGGTGCACGATGGTCCCTCGTACCTCAGGAAGAGGGTGCCTTACCAGGTCCTCTCCGGGTCAGTCCCTGGAGACATAGCAGCTTTCAGATTGATGAAGAAGGGCAACAGCAATTCTTCTCTTCCAGCAGGGCTTCAAGGTCAAGCTTTAGTTTTACTCCAGTTTCTCTTCAGCTTCTGAACATGAATTATAGCAGTGAGAGGCCCCAGATATACTAGTTGATCTCCCATTCATTCTGCTGGGTCACACTCAGGCAACCAATCGGTCAGAAGGGCATTCATGCAGGCAGGCATCCAATCAGGTGCATAGTGCATTCAGGCCATTCACTTCTCTCTAGACACTCACAACAATGTATGTGCATTGGGACAAGTACCCAGCCATTCAACACTCCACACTGCATTCATACCAGTTTCGAGCAGGGCTGTCTCAGTCATTGTGTCAAACACCAGATACTAGACATCCGCAACACAGAATGCGTATTCGTCACACACTCCATTCACCCAGGTCCCACCCAGAGTGTGTACCACATCACAGTCACTGGGAAGGCTCCAGCCAGTCTGGCCTGGACTTTACAACAACACTATATATGGAACATCCACCCAACAGCCAGTCAGGGGGAAGGGACAGAGTCAGGGCTTCCCAGGACTTTGGGAAAACAAGGTAACAGGCAATAGAAAGCAAGAGGCCACAGAGGCCATCCTGTTTCCTATCAGGAATCAACTGATTCCAATGACAGGGTGCCGGTATCCCAAAATGAAGGATACTCAGAGCACTTGCCAAATTCAGCATGCACTAGGGGCACAGGGTTGTACCCCCACCCATGGGTGCCATAATGGTATCCCATGGGTCTGTACACCAAACCAAAAGAGAGAGCTGCACCGCCAGGAGTCTCGCATGAACTCCTGCACGGAAAACACGACAGAACACACGAGAAAAGGCAGTAAAGGACAAGGATATGGAGGCCCTGTCGCTCTGATGCATTTGCAGCATCACAAAGATGACCTCACATCACCCACCATGTGCTCCCAAGAACTAAGCCCCTTGCAAAAGGTGCTCGCTATACTGCATTTTTTGGCCACTGGCTCATTTTTTGGCCACTGACCATAGTCGTCGGCATCTACCAGGCCACGCAGTCACACTGCCTACACCAGGTGTTGGCAATAATAACTGCATGTCCTTCTGTCCGCTGGCATATCTATATGCCCAGAACACATACAGAAAGGCAAGCATACAGAAAGGCAAGCAGTGGTTCAGGATTTTTATGGGATGGCGCACTTCCGAAAAAGTCCTACGTCCACCTCGAGCAACACAGCACATCTACCGCAACTAGAAACACTGGCACTCCATCAATGTTCAGGTTGTGTGTGACACCAAGGGCATCATTACTGAAGTGTATGCCAACTTTCCTGGCAGCACGCATGACAGTTACATCTTCAAGATGTCCCCTCTACACTTGGCCCTGGAAGCTGGGAAGCATGGCAACACATGGCTCATTGGTGAGTATGAATGGCCATGCACATGCATGCATGTTGCACACAGACCAATAGCAAAACAACAGAGGTGATGGCTGGAAGGTTTATAATGAATCTTAACCTCTGGCATCGCTCTGGGCAACCCTCCAGACCATCGTTCTTTGCCTGCCAAGCCATTACAAAAGGGGAAAGACCATATGCAAATCAGGCTTGGTCCCACCCCCAAAGGGGTAGTCCAGCCCGAACTGCTAGGTCACATCCCTTCTGCACGAGACCACAAGCATCCCCAGGCATGTTTCAGCCTTGTTGGGCGTCATCAGTGAGGAGTAGCTTGGGTCTCTAGGCCCAGCAGGCACGGGACCCACGTCTGGGCATACCCGTCCCACTCGGGGTGACAATAGCAAAACAAAAGAGGTGATGGCTGGAAGGTTTAGAATGAATCTTAACCTCTGGCATCGCTCTGGGCAACCCTCCAGACCATCGTTCTTTGCCTGCCAAGCCATTACAAAAGGGGAAAGACCATATGCAAATCAGGCTTGGTCCCACCCCCAAAGGGGTAGTCCAGCCCGAACTGCTAGGTCACATCCCTTCTGCACGAGACCACAAGCATCCCCAGACATGTTTCAGCCTTGTTGGGCGTCATCAGTGAGGAGTAGCTTGGGTCTCTAGGCCCAGCAGGCACGGGTCCCACTCGGGGTGACAATAGCAAAACAAAAGAGGTGATGGCTGGAAGGTTTAGAATGAATCTTAACCTCTGGCATCGCTCTGGGCAACCCTCCAGACCATCGTTCTTTGCCTGCCAAGCAATTACAAAAGGGCAAAGACCATATGCAAATCAGGCTTGGTCCCACCCCCAAAGGGGTAGTCCAGCCCGAACTGCTAGGTCACATCCCTTCTGCACGAGACCACAAGCATCCCCAGACATGTTTCAGCCTTGTTGGGCGTCATCAGTGAGGAGTAGCTTGGGTCTCTAGGCCCAGCAGGCACGGGACCCACGTCTGGGCATACCCGTCCCACTCGGGGTGACAATAGCAAAACAAAAGAGGTGATGGCTGGAAGGTTTAGAATGAATCTTAACCTCTGGCATCGCTCTGGGCAACCCTCCAGACCATCGTTCTTTGCCTGCCAAGCAATTACAAAAGGGGAAAGACCATATGCAAATCAGGCTTGGTCCCACCACCAAAGGGGTAGTCCAGCCCGAACTGCTAGGTCACATCCCTTCTGCACGAGACCACAAGCATCCCCAGACATGTTTCAGCCTTGTTGGGCGTCATCAGTGAGGAGTAGCTTGGGTCTCTAGGCCCAGCAGGCACGGGACCCACGTCTGGGCATACCCGTCCCACTCGGGGTGACGATAGCAAAACAAAAGAGGTGATGGCTGGAAGGTTTAGAATGAATCTTAACCTCTGGCATCGCTCTGGGCAACCCTCCAGACCATCGTTCTTTGCCTGCCAAGCCATTACAAAAGGGGAAAGACCATATGCAAATCAGGCTTGGTCCCACCCCCAAAGGGGTAGTCCAGCCCGAACTGCTAGGTCACATCCCTTCTGCACGAGACCACAAGCATCCCCAGACATGTTTCAGCCTTGTTGGGCGTCATCAGTGAGGAGTAGCTTGGGTCTCTAGGCCCAGCAGGCACGGGACCCACGTCTGGGCATACCCGTCCCACTCGGGGTGACAATAGCAAAACAAAAGAGGTGATGGCTGGAAGGTTTAGAATGAATCTTAACCTCTGGCATCGCTCTGGGCAACCCTCCAGACCATCGTTCTTTGCCTGCCAAGCCATTACAAAAGGGGAAAGACCATATGCAAATCAGGCTTGGTCCCACCCCCAAAGGGGTAGTCCAGCCCGAACTGCTAGGTCACATCCCTTCTGCACGAAACCACAAGCATCCCCAGACATGTTTCAGCCTTGTTGGGCGTCATCAGTGAGGAGTAGCTTGGGTCTCTAGGCCCAGCAGGCACGGGACCCACGTCTAGGCATACCCGTCCCACTCGGGGTGACAATAGCAAAACAAAAGAGGTGATGGCTGGAAGGTTTAGAATGAATCTTAACCTCTGACATCGCTCTGGGCAACCCTCCAGACCATCGTTCTTTGCCTGTCAAGCCATTACAAAAGGGGAAAGACCATATGCAAATCAGGCTTGGTCCCACCCCCAAAGGGGTAGTCCAGCCCGAACTGCTAGGTCACATCCCTTCTGCACGAGACCACAAGCATCCCCAGACATGTTTCAGCCTTGTTGGGCGTCATCAGTGAGGAGTAGCTTGGGTCTCTAGGCCCAGCAGGCACGGGACCCACGTCTGGGCATACCCGTCCCACTAGGGGTGACAATAGCAAAACAAAAGAGGTGATGGCTGGAAGGTTTAGAATGAATCTTAACCTCTGGCATCGCTCTGGGCAACCCTCCAGACCATCGTTCTTTGCCTGCCAAGCCATTACAAAAGGGGAAAGACCATATGCAAATCAGGCTTGGTCCCACCCCCAAAGGGGTAGTCCAGCCCGAACTGCTAGGTCACATCCCTTCTGCACGAGACCACAAGCATCCCCAGACATGTTTCAGCCTTGTTGGGCATCATCAGTGAGGAGTAGCTTGGGTCTCTAGGCCCAGCAGGCACGGGACCCACGTCTGGGCATACCCGTCCCACTCGGGGTGACAATAGCAAAACAAAAGAGGTGATGGCTGGAAGGTTTAGAATGAATCTTAACCTCTGGCATCGCTCTGGGCAACCCTCCAGACCATCGTTCTTTGCCTGCCAAGCCATTACAAAAGGGGAAAGACCACATGCAAATCAGGCTTGGTCCCACCCCCAAAGGGGTAGTCCAGCCCGAACTGCTACGTCACATCCCTTCTGCACGAGACCACAGGCATCCCCAGACATGTTTCAGCCTTGTTGGGCGTCATCAGTGAGGAGTAGCTTGGGTCTCTAGGCCCAGCAGGCACGGGACCCACGTCTGGCATACCCGTCCCACTCGGGGTGACAATAGCAAAACAAAAGAGGTGATGGCTGGAAGGTTTAGAATGAATCTTAACCTCTGGCATCGCTCTGGGCAACCCTCCAGACCATCGTTCTTTGCCTGCCAAGCCATTACAAAAGGGGAAAGACCATATGCAAATCAGGCTTGGTCCCACCCCCAAAGGGGTAGTCCAGCCCGAACTGCTAGGTCACATCCCTTCTGCACGAGACCACAAGCATCCCCAGACATGTTTCAGCCTTGTTGGGCGTCATCAGTGAGGAGTAGCTTGGGTCTCTAGGCCCAGCAGGCACGGGACCCACGTCTAGGCATACCCGTCCCACTCGGGGTGACAATAGCAAAACAAAAGAGGTGATGGCTGGAAGGTTTAGAATGAATCTTAACCTCTGACATCGCTCTGGGCAACCCTCCAGACCATCGTTCTTTGCCTGCCAAGCCATTACAAAAGGGGAAAGACCATATGCAAATCAGGCTTGGTCCCACCCCCAAAGGGGTAGTCCAGCCCAAACTGCTAGGTCACATCCCTTCTGCACGAGACCACAAGCATCCCCAGACATGTTTCAGCCTTGTTGGGCGTCATCAGTGAGGAGTAGCTTGGGTCTCTAGGCCCAGCAGGCACGGGACCCACGTCTGGGCATACCCGTCCCACTCGGGGTGACAATAGCAAAACAAAAGAGGTGATGGCTGGAAGGTTTAGAATGAATCTTAACCTCTGGCATCGCTCTGGGCAACCCTCCAGACCATCGTTCTTTGCCTGCCAAGCCATTACAAAAGGGGAAAGACCATATGCAAATCAGGCTTGGGCCCACCCCCAAAGGGGTAGTCCAGCCCGAACTGCTAGGTCACATCCCTTCTGCACGAGACCACAGGCATCCCCAGACATGTTTCAGCCTTGTTGGGCGTCATCAGTGAGGAGTAGCTTGGGTCTCTAGGCCCAGCAGGCACGGGACCCACGTCTGGCATACCCGTCCCACTCGGGGTGACAATAGCAAAACAAAAGAGGTGATGGCTGGAAGGTTTAGAATGAATCTTAACCTCTGGCATCGGTCTGGGCAACCCTCCAGACCATCGTTCTTTGCCTGCCAAGCCATTACAAAAGGGGAAAGACCATATGCAAATCAGGCTTGGTCCCACCCCCAAAGGGGTAGTCCAGCCCGAACTGCTAGGTCACATCCCTTCTGCACGAGACCACAAGCATCCCCAGACATGTTTCAGCCTTGTTGGGCGTCATCAGTGAGGAGTAGCTTGGGTCTCTAGGCCCAGCAGGCACGGGACCCACGTGTGGGCATACCCGTCTCACTCGGGGTGACAATAGCAAAACAAAAGAGGTGATGGCTGGAAGGTTTAGAATGAATCTTAACCTCTGGCATCGCTCTGGGCAACCCTCCAGACCATCGTTCTTTGCCTGCCAAGCCATTACAAAAGGGGAAAGACCATATGCAAATCAGGCTTGGTCCCACCCCCAAAGGGGTAGTCCAGCCCGAACTGCTAGGTCACATCCCTTCTGCACGAGACCACAAGCATCCCCAGACATGTTTCAGCCTTGTTGGGCGTCATCAGTGAGGAGTAGCTTGGGGCTCTAGGCCCAGCAGGCACGGGACCCACGTCTGGGCATACCCGTCCCACTCGGGGTGACAATAGCAAAACAAAAGAGGTGATGGCTGGAAGGTTTAGAATGAATCTTAACCTCTGGCATCGCTCTGGGCAACCCTCCAGACCATCGTTCTTTGCCTGCCAAGCCATTACAAAAGGGGAAAGACCATATGCAAATCAGGCTTGGTCCCACCCCCAAAGGGGTAGTCCAGCCCGAACTGCTAGGTCACATCCCTTCTGCACGAGACCACAAGCATCCCCAGGCATGTTTCAGCCTTGTTGGGCGTCATCAGTGAGGAGTAGCTTGGGTCTCTAGGCCCAGCAGGCACGGGACCCACGTCTGGGCATACCCGTCCCACTCGGGGTGACAATAGCAAAACAAAAGAGGTGAGGGCTGGAAGGTTTAGAATGAATCTTAACCTCTGGCATCGCTCTGGGCAACCCTCCAGACCATCGTTCTTTGCCTGCCAAGCCATTACAAAAGGGGAAAGACCATATGCAAATCAGGCTTGGTCCCACCCCCAAAGGGGTAGTCCAGCCCGAACTGCTAGGTCACATCCCTTCTGCACGAGACCACAAGCATCCCCAGACATGTTTCAGCCTTGTTGGGCGTCATCAGTGAGGAGTAGCTTGGGTCTCTAGGCCCAGCAGGCACGGGACCCACGTCTGGGCATACCCGTCCCACTCGGGGTGACAATAGCAAAACAAAAGAGGTGATGGCTGGAAGGTTTAGAATGAATCTTAACCTCTGGCATCGCTCTGGGCAACCCTCCAGACCATCGTTCTTTGCCTGCCAAGCCATTACAAAAGGGGAAAGACCATATGCAAATCAGGCTTGGTCCCACCCCCAAAGGGGTAGTCCAGCCCGAACTGCTAGGTCACATCCCTTCTGCACGAAACCACAAGCATCCCCAGACATGTTTCAGCCTTGTTGGGCGTCATCAGTGAGGAGTAGCTTGGGTCTCTAGGCCCAGCAGGCACGGGACCCACGTCTAGGCATACCCGTCCCACTCGGGGTGACAATAGCAAAACAAAAGAGGTGATGGCTGGAAGGTTTAGAATGAATCTTAACCTCTGACATCGCTCTGGGCAACCCTCCAGACCATCGTTCTTTGCCTGTCAAGCCATTACAAAAGGGGAAAGACCATATGCAAATCAGGCTTGGTCCCACCCCCAAAGGGGTAGTCCAGCCCGAACTGCTAGGTCACATCCCTTCTGCACGAGACCACAAGCATCCCCAGACATGTTTCAGCCTTGTTGGGCGTCATCAGTGAGGAGTAGCTTGGGTCTCTAGGCCCAGCAGGCACGGGACCCACGTCTGGGCATACCCGTCCCACTAGGGGTGACAATAGCAAAACAAAAGAGGTGATGGCTGGAAGGTTTAGAATGAATCTTAACCTCTGGCATCGCTCTGGGCAACCCTCCAGACCATCGTTCTTTGCCTGCCAAGCCATTACAAAAGGGGAAAGACCATATGCAAATCAGGCTTGGTCCCACCCCCAAAGGGGTAGTCCAGCCCGAACTGCTAGGTCACATCCCTTCTGCACGAGACCACAAGCATCCCCAGACATGTTTCAGCCTTGTTGGGCGTCATCAGTGAGGAGTAGCTTGGGTCTCTAGGCCCAGCAGGCACGGGACCCACGTCTGGGCATACCCGTCCCACTCGGGGTGACAATAGCAAAACAAAAGAGGTGATGGCTGGAAGGTTTAGAATGAATCTTAACCTCTGGCATCGCTCTGGGCAACCCTCCAGACCATCGTTCTTTGCCTGCCAAGCCATTACAAAAGGGGAAAGACCACATGCAAATCAGGCTTGGTCCCACCCCCAAAGGGGTAGTCCAGCCCGAACTGCTACGTCACATCCCTTCTGCACGAGACCACAAGCATCCCCAGACATGTTTCAGCCTTGTTGGGCGTCATCAGTGAGGAGTAGCTTGGGTCTCTAGGCCCAGCAGGCACGGGACCCACGTCTGGCATACCCGTCCCACTCGGGGTGACAATAGCAAAACAAAAGAGGTGATGGCTGGAAGGTTTAGAATGAATCTTAACCTCTGGCATCGCTCTGGGCAACCCTCCAGACCATCGTTCTTTGCCTGCCAAGCCATTACAAAAGGGGAAAGACCATATGCAAATCAGGCTTGGTCCCACCCCCAAAGGGGTAGTCCAGCCCGAACTGCTAGGTCACATCCCTTCTGCACGAGACCACAAGCATCCCCAGACATGTTTCAGCCTTGTTGGGCGTCATCAGTGAGGAGTAGCTTGGGTCTCTAGGCCCAGCAGGCACGGGACCCACGTCTAGGCATACCCGTCCCACTCGGGGTGACAATAGCCAACAAAAGAGGTGATGGCTGGAAGGTTTAGAATGAATCTTAACCTCTGACATCGCTCTGGGCAACCCTCCAGACCATCGTTCTTTGCCTGCCAAGCCATTACAAAAGGTGAAAGACCATATGCAAATCAGGCTTGGTCCCACCCCCAAAGGGGTAGTCCAGCCCGAACTGCTAGGTCACATCCCTTCTGCACGAGACCACAAGCATCCCCAGACATGTTTCAGCCTTGTTGGGCGTCATCAGTGAGGAGTAGCTTGGGTCTCTAGGCCCAGCAGGCACGGGACCCACGTCTGGGCATACCCGTCCCACTCGGGGTGACAATAGCAAAACAAAAGAGGTGATGGCTGGAAGGTTTAGAATGAATCTTAACCTCTGGCATCGCTCTGGGCAACCCTCCAGACCATCGTTCTTTGCCTGCCAAGCCATTACAAAAGGGGAAAGACCATATGCAAATCAGGCTTGGTCCCACCCCCAAAGGGGTAGTCCAGCCCGAACTGCTAGGTCACATCCCTTCTGCACGAGACCACAGGCATCCCCAGACATGTTTCAGCCTTGTTGGGCGTCATCAGTGAGGAGTAGCTTGGGTCTCTAGGCCCAGCAGGCACGGGACCCACGTCTGGCATACCCGTCCCACTCGGGGTGACAATAGCAAAACAAAAGAGGTGATGGCTGGAAGGTTTAGAATGAATCTTAACCTCTGGCATCGCTCTGGGCAACCCTCCAGACCATCGTTCTTTGCCTGCCAAGCCATTACAAAAGGGGAAAGACCATATGCAAATCAGGCTTGGTCCCAACCCCCAAAGGGGTAGTCCAGCCCGAACTGCTAGGTCACATCCCTTCTGCACGAGACCACAAGCATCCCCAGACATGTTTCAGCCTTGTTGGGCGTCATCAGTGAGGAGTAGCTTGGGTCTCTAGGCCCAGCAGGCACGGGACCCACGTCTGGGCATACCCTTCTCACTCGGGGTGACAATAGCAAAACAAAAGAGGTGATGGCTGGAAGGTTTAGAATGAATCTTAACCTCTGGCATCGCTCTGGGCAACCCTCCAGACCATCGTTCTTTGCCTGCCAAGCCATTACAAAAGGGGAAAGACCATATGCAAATCAGGCTTGGTCCCACCCCCAAAGGGGTAGTCCAGCCCGAACTGCTAGGTCACATCCCTTCTGCACGAGACCACAAGCATCCCCAGACATGTTTCAGCCTTGTTGGGCGTCATCAGTGAGGAGTAGCCTGGGGCTCTAGGCCCAGCAGGCACGGGACCCACGTCTGGGCATACCCGTCCCACTCGGGGTGACAATAGCAAAACAAAAGAGGTGATGGCTGGAAGGTTTAGAATGAATCTTAACCTCTGGCATCGCTCTGGGCAACCCTCCAGACCATCGTTCTTTGCCTGCCAAGCCATTACAAAAGGGGAAAGACCATATGCAAATCAGGCTTGGTCCCACCCCCAAAGGGGTAGTCCAGCCCGAACTGCTAGGTCACATCCCTTCTGCACGAGACCACAAGCATCCCCAGACATGTTTCAGCCTTGTTGGGCGTCATCAGTGAGGAGTAGCTTGGGTCTCTAGGCCCAGCAGGCACGGGACCCACGTCTGGGCATACCCGTCCCACTCGGGGTGACAATAGCAAAACAAAAGAGGTGATGGCTGGAAGGTTTAGAATGAATCTTAACCTCTGGCATCGCTCTGGGCAACCCTCCAGACCATCGTTCTTTGCCTGCCAAGCCATTACAAAAGGGGAAAGACCATATGCAAATCAGGCTTGGTCCCACCCCCAAAGGGGTAGTCCAGCCCGAACTGCTAGGTCACATCCCTTCTGCACGAGACCACAAGCATCCCCAGACATGTTTCAGCCTTGTTGGGCATCATCAGTGAGGAGTAGCTTGGGTCTCTAGGCCCAGCAGGCACACAGACCAATAGTCAATGTCAATAAATTACAATGGGCCTCATTACGAGTTTGGAGGTAGCCATGGTGCTATTAGCGCCATGGCTGCCTCCAAAATTGTGGCCGGGTCCGGGTTCCTTGAATGAGGAATTACTGGGTCATTCCAACTTTGGAGGACCCGGTAATTCCTCATTAAAAAAACCCATTCCCATTCGAGCCCCATAGGGCTTGTTAATAACGGGCCTGTTAATAACGGGCCCGTTATTAGCTCCCTGGTCCCCTTGCGGAAAGGGCAACTCAAAAATAAAATGCCAACATCTGAGACTGGAGTGAACTAAAGTATCCAAAAAAAAATAATAATCAAAAATGTCCATCATGGACCAGAGGGGGGGTCCACCCAGGAGGGGGAGGGTCAGGAAGCATGTCAACTTCCACTGGGTGGATGTAAAAAAAAAAGAAAAGAAAAATCCTGCTATGGGCTCACAGACCGCACGGCTATGGTGGACCAGGAGGCATGTCTGTGCTGGCACCACCATCCTGCGTTGAATCAGAAGGTGGTAGTGGAGCTTGAGGCTGACCATGCAGTGCCCTGGCCTGGTCCTCAGTGGGAACGGCCATGCGTGACACTGTTGAATGCAATAGCACACTGAGGGCTTGGAGGTCACCATGCACAACCTTACGGTATGAACAGAGTTCCTCCGAGATAGTCTGCCTCAATGATAGCATCTCCTGTTGGAACAGTCTCCTGGTGGCTACCTCTTCCTCATGGATTGCAGCTCTGTGGGCCAACAACTCCTGCCTCAGGCCTTGCCTGTGTGCCCGACCCTCTGCAGGGCTGCCTGCAGAGACCTCAGAACTGCCTGTTGGCTCTTGATGTTGGTGTACGTGTGCAGCCTGTGGGAGTGGCATATGAACCACATGACTGGCAGCTGTTGCTCCACCTGTGTTGCTGGTGGGATCATGGAACTGGCCACCCTATCCATGCCATCAGCCAAACTCTCATAGGCAGCACCCTGTCGGTGTGCGGAATGCAACATCTGCTGCTCCCACTCTGTCTGCTCAGGCTGCACATGTCCCCACATGTGCAGGGCCCATGCCTGCCTGACCTAAGGGAGCATGGCCCTTGCTGTGATGCCACTGTTTGTGGCTGCAGGACGGCAACCCTCCCTTGAACATCTGCCCCAGGAGCAGAAACCAATACATGGGAGCGTGGACTTGCATCCGTAAACCACAACAGATGGCCCTGACACTGTAACACTCACCTGAATCCCTCGGAGGCGCGGGTCTGGTCTGGGCGTTCTCCGAACCTTCCAGAGTCACTCGCAGGTCTTTGGCACCACCCTGGAAGGGCCCCCTCCTTACTGTGATCTTAATCTGGAGAGTGAGATGTCTGCGGGCAGAGAAGAAACAGGGGTTAACGTCTGCCTGACGGGGTTTCGGCCCTTTCCCCTTCCTGACACTCCTACGACTCCCCTAGGCCACACGTGCTCACCTTAGGTAAGTAAATGCGGCGCTCTCCATCCTGCGTCTGTGCAGGGGCGCTGTAGCCAGTTACTTCATTGGACGATAGTTCAGCCTTTTATTGCGGAGGTAGAGTGCAGAAGGCAAGACCGTCGTTAGCTGCACGAACGGTAAGTGCCTTATTTGAGTCTTTTATTGTCCTTTCAGAATCTTGCCTCTTTGCAGGTCCGGTATGTTGATCCGGTAAGTGGAAAAGTCCGGAGTTTTTTGCAGGCAAGCAAAAGGTTCATCTGAAGTTAAATGCACTTTTAAATGTCTTTTTCCCCTTTTCTTTCAGGTCGCGGTGCAACCGGCGATGAAGACTGATGCCAAAGGATCGTGCCGGAGGACCACTTGAGGCACGTGAGTAGAAATGGAGTCCTGAGCTCTAATAATGTCCTTCTTGTATTTTACAGGTGCGGACAAATGGCGCAGAACGGAGCTCGCGGAGACCGTGGCACAGGTAAGCAGATATCATGGAGTTATCGCTAACCTGTATTCTTTGTTGTTGCAGATGGCTGGAGAACGAAGAATCGCGGCACGAGGCCTTGGAAGGCGCCGACGGGTGGTAAGAGCAGCTCTGGTATTTTCTCGTGCTACTCTAATGTTCTCGTTTTCCTTTTCAGATGTCACGGAAGGCTGGAGCTGGATTTCAGGAAGGTAAGTTGAAGATTGTCCTGTTTTCAGGTGCAGAAGAAGAAGATCAGCTGGAGCCGACACGGTGAGCATCCTGCTGCTATTGCAGAATAACGCGAAGCACGTGAAACCAATCGGGTGTGGTTTAAATAGCCTTCAGTAGTGCTTAGGCGTCTTCTTCCACAGCCTCCAGAGGTAAGAAAAGAGTTCCAGTATGTGGTTCTTGGGAGTGGTGCTGGCCCCACCCAGCAGTTAAAGTAGTCCCAGCAGGATTGGATGAAGAGTTCATCCTGCAGGTAGGAAGGCAGCATGGTCTGCAGCAGGTAAGTCCACCCAAGCACCAATCCCTTTTATATGAGTCCGGCGCTTCCAGTGCCGGGACTGGGTCCCTTTATGAGCCTGGCGCCACTGGCGCCAGGACAAGGTCCAAAAGGCCCCTACGGGGGCCGGCTGGTGCCTAGAATGAGGATCATGACCCTGCTTCCAAGGATGTTGGGCTAGGTCTGACACCTTGGGGGCAGTGGTCATGACAGCACCCCCCCTCAAGGCCCCTCCCAAATTGGTCTTCCCCGGAGGCTTTGGTTTGTTGGGGAAGGTCCGATGAAATTTTCTGATTAGACGAGGAGCATGGACATTTTCTGAAGGTTCCCAAGATCTCTCCTGGGGGCCATACCCTTTCCAATCAATCAGGTAATACAGTTTTGACTTGAAAAATTTAGAATCCAAGATGTTCTGAACCTCGTATTCGGTTTCTCCGTCTACTTGGATTGGCTCTGGAGGTTTAGTCAGACGGGTTCCGGGTTGCATAGGTTTCAGGAGTGAAACATGGAATACAGGGTGTATTTTCATCCGAGTGGGCAATTCTAATTTAACTGCCACAGGATTTATCACAGCCGTGATCGCGTAGGGTCGTAAGTACTTTGGGTTAAAGGTGCGTGGTCCTTTTAGAGATAGATGTTTAGTAGACAGCCAGACTTGGTCTCCTACTTGGTACTGAGGGGCCTCTTTCCGATGTTGATCAGCACCTTTCTTATAAGATTCTTTGGCTCGTTGAAGGTCTGCGATGGCTTCCTTAAATGTTTGAGTTCTGGTCGCATGAAGATGGTCCACAGTGGGTGTTCCTAGATCTTGAGGCGGATCTAAATTAGAGGTCCGAGGATGAACCCCATACAACAGGAAGAAAGGGGTTTTACCTGTTCCGGTATGTATTGAGTTGTTGTACGCATATTCAGCAATCCAAAGAATGTCCCTCCAAGTACCCTCTGATTGTTGTAACATGCAACGAAGATACTGTTCCAGAGTTTGGTTAGTCCTCTCAGTCTGTTCGTCAGTTTGAGGGTGGTGGCTGGTAGAGAGTCGCACGTCAATTTGTGCAAGACGACAACAACTCCTCCAGAAATGGGAAATGAATTGGCTCCCTCGATCAGAGATTAGGACTGAAGGGAACCCGTGCAAGCGAACAATGTTTTCAAGGAATTCTCGGGCTAGAATGGAAGCTGTGGGTAATCCTTTCAGTGGAACAAAATTAGCCATCTTTGAAAAAAGATCGACAATTACTAGAATTGTATTATATCCGGAACAAGGGGGTAAATCCGTGATAAAATCCATTGAGAGGGTGTGCCAAGGGCACGGTGGAATGTCTATCGGATGCAGTAGCCCGGCTGGTTTTTCTCTCTGGCTCTTGTTTTGTGCACAAATGCCGCATGAGGCCACAAAGTCTTTGATATCCTTTCTCCAGGACGGCCACCAGAAATGCCTTTTAATTTTTTCGGAGGTTTTGGCTACACCCGGATGTCCCTCTATTAAGGAATCATGATAGCAGGTAATGACCTGTTTCTGTAAGTCATCACACGGTAAATAAAGTCTGCCTTGGAAGTATAATAGATCTTGTTCTATCGTAAAATCCTTTCCTTTCTGCAGCCAAGTCAAGGAATCTTCGGGAGTTATTACTTGTTTGATCTTCTTTTTTATGTCGTCAAGAGACATTGTGTTGATGACTCCCAAAATCTTTTGTTCGGGGATTATGGGTACTGGTTCTGGATTAGCTGCAAGTTCGTTAACACCTATTCGTGAAAGGGCATCCGCTTTTCCGTTTTTGACGCCCGGCCGAAACGTTATCACAAAATCATATTCCGCAAAAAATAAAGCCCAACGGAGTTGTCTTGAAGATTGGGCCTTGGCTGACTTCAAATATTGGAGATTACGATGATCAGTAATTACAGTGACAGTGTGCCGGGCTCCTAGGAGATAATGCCGCCAGGCCTTAAAGGCGGACTTGATTGCCAGAAGTTCCTTGTCCGTGATTGTGTAATTGATTTCCGGGGCCGATAATTTGCGGGACCAAAATGCCACAGGGTGTAATTGGTGTGTTTCAGGATCTCTTTGTGACAAAACTGCCCCCATTGCAAGGCTAGATGCGTCGGTCTCGACGATATAAGGAAGGTCTGGACGAGGATGTTTCAGGACTGGAGCAGAAATAAATTTGGCTTTCAAATCTTGGAAGGCTTGTTCGGCCTCTGGAGTCCACTCGAATTTTTTGTTCTTTTTTAGGAGAGCCGTGATAGGTTGGACTATTCGAGAGAATTCGGGGATAAACCTTCGGTAAAAATTAGCGAAGCCCAACATGCTCTGTACTCCTTTTACCGAAGTCGGAGACGGCCATTTGGTGATTGTATCCACTTTTCTTGTGTCCATGTGAACACCGTTGGGTGATAAAATGAACCCCAAAAATTCGACTTCCTTTACATGAAAGGTACACTTTTCCAACTTAGCAAATAAACGATGGTGGCGAAGCCTCTGCAAAACTGCGGTGACATGTCGTCGGTGTTCAGCTTCTGAGGAGGAGTATACCAAGATGTCATCAATGTAGACGACTACACAAACATCAATAAGCTCTCGGAGAACGTCATTCATAAAGAACTGGAAGGCGGCCGGTGCATTACATAGTCCAAAAGGCATTACTTGATACTCGAATAATCCGTATTTTGTGCGAAAGGCCGTCTTCCATTCGTCCCCCTCCCTGATTCGTACCAAGTGGTAGGCTCCTCTGAGATCTAGTTTTGTGTAAATGCAGGTGCCCTTTACTTGGTCCAATAGTTCGGGAATCAGAGGCAGCGGGTACCTGTTTTTGACTGTAATCTGGTTCAGGGCGCGATAATCTATACACGTTCTCAGGTCACCTTCCTTTTTCGGGACGAAGAACAAAGCTGAAGAAGCTGGAGATTTTGAGGGACGAATAAATCCGTTAGCCAGGTACTGGTCCAAGTATTGTCTGAGGTGAAGATTTTCTGGCTCAGCAAGAGCATATATTCTACTGCACGGTGGAGTGGATCCGGGTATCAGGTCTATCTGGCAGTCTTATGACCTGTGCGGAGGCAAGGTGTTGGCCTGATCTTTCTGGAAGACATCACTAAACTCTTGATATTCAGGAGGCAATTGGAGGTTCTCGGAAGCGATGGCTGCCAGCCTGATGTCGGGCCGAGAATAACAAGTTTGGGCGCACTCTGGAAACCGGATTACCTTGGCTCGCCAGTCGATCTGAGGATTGTGTTTTTCCAACCAAGGAACTCCTAGAATTACTTGAAACTGCGGGGCCTTGATTACATCAAACACGATTCCTTCCCGATGTCCGTCCTGGCAGAGCAGCGTCACTTCCATGGTGGTGTGAGAGACTGGTCCGGAAACTATTTCTGTACCATCCACTGTAGTGATTACATCTTTTACCAATTTAGGACACAAAGGAAGATTCATCCTAGCTGCCATATCTTGATCCACGTAGTTACCGATTGATCCGCTATCAATGAATGCCTTAATAGCATGCATACGATCTGGTTGGTCGGGGCTTATGAGGACCATGGGCAGTACGAAATGCGAGGTCAAGGAACTGGTTTTTACGCTCGACAAGCGGACCTCTACGCTTGCCGGGCGAGGTCGTTTCCCGATTCTTGTTGTTTTGCATCCTTTTCGGAAGCTCCCAAGGCTTTCTTGACCGGTTTCACTGAACAATCTCGAAGGAAGTGTCCAGACTTCCCACAGTAGAGGCATAACTGTAACTGTCTTCGCCTTTCTCGTTCCTTTTGAGTTAAAGGTCCTTTCACGATGCCTATCTGCATGGGTTCCACGGAATCATTTCCTTTAGCAGGGTTTTGAGTCTTTGAGAACTCCCTGGTTTCAAATCTGGAGCGATCGGCCTTTCTATTCTGTAATTGAACTACTAAATCGATATAATCGGAGCACTCTTGCGGAGGATTTACCACCTGTGCTAAGACATCTTTAAGTTCTCCACGTAGCCCCCTGTGGAAAAGCGTGATCCTCTTGTCTTCAGGCCACCTGGTTTCAACCACCAGTCTGTTAAAAGATGCTATGTACGCCAGGAGATCTTGGTTACCTTGTCTTAGCGATAGGAGTTTATTGTCCAAGGCCTGCCCTTGTGAATGCCGTGCGAACCTCTTTTCCATACTGGCCTGAAAGTCTTGGAAGTTTTGGAGGATCGGATCATCCTGTGTCACTAAAGGAATGGACCAATCAGCCGCATTGCCACTAAGATAAGAAAGTACGAACGCTACTTTAGCTTGGTCAGTTGGGAATGCAGCGGGTCTACACAAAAAGTGCAAGCGGCATTGGTTGATGAATACTGCGTAGCGTCTAGGATCACCTGAAAAACGTTCTGGTGGAGCCAGGGGCACGTTCCCTGGCAGATTAATCTGCACCGGATTGCTTGAGGTTGTATGTGGATAATTCCCTCCCGAGGTAGGCAAAGGTGCTTGCCCAGCTTGAATTTGTAGCAATTGCCTGGCCAGGTCGTCCGCTCGCTCTTTGGAAACGATCAATTCCCTTCGTAAGGCATTTGTTTCTTGACGAGATGCATGTACCTCGGCCCTCAGCTCCCCAAGCAATTGGGCCAATTGGTCTGTATCCGAGGTTTCCATTGCGCCTGGGTGGGATATTTGTGGTAGTCTTCGCGTTCTGTAACGCTCACCTGAATCCCTCGGAGGCGCGGGTCTGGTCTGGGCGTTCTCCGAACCTTCCAGAGTCACTCGCAGGTCTTTGGCACCACCCTGGAAGGGCCCCCTCCTTACTGTGATCTTAATCTGGAGAGTGAGATGTCTGCGGGCAGAGAAGAAACAGGGGTTAACGTCTGCCTGACGGGGTTTCGGCCCTTCCCCTTCCTGACACTCCTACGACTCCCCTAGGCCGCACGTGCTCACCTTAGGTAAGTAAATGCGGCGCTCTCCATCCTGCGTCTGTGCAGGGGCGCTGTAGCCAGTTACTTCACTGGACGATAGTTCAGCCTTTTATTGCAGAGGTAGAGTCCAGAAGGCAAGACCGTCGTTAGCTGCACGAACGGTAAGTGCCTTATTTGAGTCTTTTATTGTCCTTTCAGAATCTTGCCTCTTTGCAGGTCCGGTATGTTGATCCGGTAAGTGGAAAAGTCCGGAGTTTTTTGCAGGCAAGCAAAAGGTTCATCTGAAGTTAAATGCACTTTTAAATGTCTTTTTCCCCTTTTCTTTCAGGTCGCGGTGCAACCGGCGATGAAGACTGATGCCGAAGGATCGTGCCGGAGGACCACTTGAGGCACGTGAGTAGAAATGGAGTCCTGAGCTCTAATAATGTCCTTCTTGTATTTTACAGGTGCGGATAAATGGCGCAGAACGGAGCTCGCGGAGACCGTGGCACAGGTAAGCAGATATCATGGAGTTATCGCTAACCTGTATTCTTTGTTGTTGCAGATGGCTGGAGAACGAAGAATCGCGGCATGAGGCCTTGGAAGGTGCCGACGGGTGGTAAGAGCAGCTCTGGTATTTTCTCGTGCTACTCTAATGTTCTCGTTTTCCTTTTCAGATGTCACGGAAGGCTGGAGCTGGATTTCAGGAAGGTAAGTTGAAGATTGTCCTGTTTTCAGGTGCAGAAGAAGAAGATCAGCTGGAGCCGACACGGTGAGCGTCCTGCTGCTATTGCAGAATAACTCGAAGCACGTGAAACCAATCGGGTGTGGTTTAAATAGCCTTCAGTAGTGCTTAGGCGTCTTCTTCCACAGCCTCCAGAGGTAAGAAAAGAGTTCCAGTATGTGGTTCTTGGGAGTGGTGCTGGCCCCACCCAGCAGTTAAAGTAGTCCCAGCAGGATTGGATGAAGAGTTCATCCTGCAGGTAGGAAGGCAGCATGGTCTGCAGCAGGTAAGTCCACCCAAGCACCAATCCCTTTTATATGAGTCCGGCGCTTCCAGTGCCGGGACTGGGTCCCTTTATGAGCATGAGCCTGGCGCCACTGGCGCCAGGACAAGGTCCAAAAGGCCCCTACGGGGGCCGGCTGGTGCCTGGAATGAGGATCATGACCCTGCTTCCAAGGATGTTGGGCTAGGTCTGACACCTTGGGGGCAGTGGTCATGACAGACACCACTGACTGGCCTTGTGAAGGCAACTGACCCCCTGCAGACTCACGGGCCCCAACTGCTCCAACAATTGGTGCACTCACCTCCGTCAGCATTGAGGACTGCACATCCGGTTCAGCATCAGAGCTACTGGAGTCCAAAGAGTCAGAATTGTATGCAGCAAGGCTCAGGATGGTCTGTAGCACCAGTGGATTCTCACGGCCTGCCACTTCAGGTCCTCCACTCGTGGTCTGAACTGCCACAGACTCTTCTTCCTCCTCTACCATCTTCCACTTCTGCATCTGGTGCCTCCTCACTGGCACATGGAAAGAAAAAATCATAAGGAGTCATGTACAACATGTCTACAGTAAAGATGTATATCACATTGCTGTCATGCAACAAAAGGAAGGGCATGTCACCATAAGAGAAACAGCATCCACACACTATGTACAAGAAGCTATCTGATCATGGCATATGCAGAATGGCAACAGCATTCCCTGCTCAGGACCATACTACCAGTGGACACATTGCCAACAAACAGGATAATTAGCAAGCACACTATGGCACATGACACAGCGAACAGTTGGCTAATACCAATGAAATGGGCATGGTCATGTGGCTCAGTGACGTGAAATTACATGACATGTCAACAGGCAGACACAAATATTCATATCCAAGTCTGTATCCATCACATGCCACACCCGTGTTGACCTGGCACAGGGACTGTAAACAATTGGAACATGCCGTAAGTGTGGAAAAATGGAAACAATCCCAGTTGATGCATGACTGGAAGAGTAACACCTAGCCAAGGTCTTTGGAGTAGAGAGAGTAAGTAAATGGAGTTGGAGATAGGCACAAAGTACAGTGAGCCACAAGAGGGACTAGGGCATGGACCCATGGAGTGTGTGCTGAGTGTGGGAGGGTAACAGGGATCAGGCATCATAACTGTTTGACTCAGGAGTAATTTCCATAGCAGCAGCAGGGATATGCACAGTCTAGACATATGCACACTCACCCAAAGCACGCCGTAAGCCGTGTTGGTTGTCATCTTGGATTGTTATGAATTACAATTACAAACAAGTAAAGACAGTTAGTCTACAAATGTTTGTTGAACATAAAGCACACGGTTCCACGTAAGGCAAGAGCTAGTGTCAAAAGACAAATGTAGTCATTTGGTGTAGACAATATATTGCCGTTCATGAATAACGTACCTGGGTTCAGCAAAGAACAAGCCTGCTCCGTGGCTCTCGCAAAGGTGATGAACAGGACATGATAAACTTCCTCTTTCTAACCACAGAATAGCAGCTCCCTGTGTCAAACGACTAAATTGAAGGGATGCCTTTTTCGCACCAGTCAGATCAAATAAGCTGAGGACAGGAAGCATGGTACCAAAAATACACATGGATGGTTGAATGTGTGCACAGACAAGTGTCCCTCTTTACTGCTTCAGAAACGCCTTTAATATAATGGTGTTTTAAAGTGGTCTAGGGATGAATGACATGATTTGCTCTTCTCCCTAACAGAAGCACATTCACTCTAAGGGAAATATCCAAGAGTCAAAGACAGTACCTGTCTCTTGATTTTTTACATAGGTACATCATGTGTGCAATGCAATTCAAAGCACAAGAGCAGGTTCAAGCTCTAGACTAACTTTCCAGGCCAAGGAAATGACACAAACTTTTTAGGCAGTCCGATTCCTGCTTTAATATAAAAGGCAGAACAGGCTGAACAGACACACACACACACACACACACAGCGCTGCAGAAGAAATTGTGGGGTTTGGGAAGAAACATCCATTACAGGTCCCTGAGCAGAAGGCACAAATAAAGGGGAGCAGTCCTGATCGATAGGACGTCGGGGTCAATTTTGCACGCAGCCCGACAAGGCCTGAAAGCATGAGTTTGAATGTGGAAGTTGAACTGTATGCATTTATTCAGAGACTGAAGGTGTGTTTTATTATGTTACACCACTCCTGATCATACCATAGTTTAGCATAGACCAACATAACATAAACTCCATGTTGCTCAAGCTGGTATCTTAAAATGATGAATTGTACTTGATCTTTATTAAATGTAAATCATGCTTTTAGCTTATGCAATAACGCTCTTCACATGTTTGGTAATATGTTACGTTATAATTGCTGCTTTCATGGCATGTGTAATGAGACGTAGTGCTTTTAGAGAACAGAAGTAATATTAAATATATTGACTTGCTACCTTCAAGTGTCACTTTCACATTTTTGAGTAATGCTTCATAATGAGGACCCTCTGAGTCCAAACGAACTACACAGATATTTTTCCTGGCTGCATTATGTCAAGTATGTCAAGTGGTGCAAACAATCAAGGGAACAGTCCGAACGCTAGACTAAATTCCTGGGGGCATCTCTTGCCATATAACACAACATTTGATTACCTGCCCACTTCACACAGCCCTATTTTGGGTGGAGCGAGGGGGGCAGAAAATCACACCCGATAGGGGCAATTCTGTCAGGATGTTCTATGTAGCATGGAAGCACCTACGTACATGTGTGAACAGAGAAAGAGAACCTATACCCTGCAGTGCATGAAGTTTAACTTGTCTTTCAGACACAAGCACATGTCTATCAGAGCAATGTCACTGACATCAAGGATGCAACCAACAAGAGGGTAGATTCAACTGATGTACAACACATGAGTTGTATCCACTCTTGAGTACACTGGCCAGGAGTCAGTACACCACAACATGGTTGACCCAAGTCAGTCATTCGAATGCAGCCAGATGCGCACCACAATCATACATCTTGGTGATGCTTCACTACACATACTCAGGATGCACAATCTTGGTCATTCACCAGACGTGCCCTCATAATTTGGCAGGCCGCCCATGCCTTGCACCTGCTCCATTAGAATTAATTGGATCATAGCCTCTTCAAGATGGGTCCGCTCTTCCTACTCTGGTGACCCCCATCCAGTTGCCATAGCCGAGACAAGGTTGGAACACAGCTTGGACTTGATGTCACGTGTGAGGTTATTCCAGCGCTTCACTACCTGAGCAGCAGTACGCTTTGCAAACCCTAAGTCTTTGATCTCATCTGTGACATGCTGCCAATGCATCATACGATGAGCAGGTGTATGTGTGTTCCCCGGTTGTAGGCACATGTCATGGTGGTGCATGGTCACGTAGTCAATGAGGATCTGGAGTTCATCATCATGGAAGTTCCTCTTCCTAATTGTGCCAGGCTCCTGTGCCGTGCCATGAGGTTGAGCCTGTTCCTGCTGTGCAGGCTTTGCCTTCTTGCCACGTGGTGTTTGTGTTGAACCTGTGTGGTTGGGACCACTCTGGGCTCCAGATGGTGGACCACTATTGGCCTGTGGCATGGCATTACCCCCTGGGGCTGGGACAGCTGCTTTAGCTGCCCGCCCCTTACCCTTTGGGGCTGGGACAGCTGCTTCAGCTGTACATCCTTACCCTTCGGGTATGGGACTGCTGCTTCAGCTGCATGTCCCTTACCCTTCGGGGCTGGGACAGCTGCTTCAGCTGCACATCCCGGGACTCTTGGGACGGGGACAGCTGCTTCCACAGGAGGTCATCAACATATTGAAGCAGTGTACCAGTAGAGGGCAACTCAAGGGTATCGAGCTGCTCCTTCAAAGCCCTACTATAGATACTAGGACTTTACGTGTAACCTTGCGGTGCACGGGTAAAGGTAAACGAACGTCCCTCTAAGGTGAACGCAAACAAGTATCTAGTAGAAATACTAAAGAAAGCGTTCTTTAGATCCACGACACTAAAATGAGTAGCTGAAGCCGGGATCATGGTTAATATTGTCGTCACATCAGGGACAATTGGAAATTGTGGAGCAACGATCTTATTGATGGCACGTAGATCAATTATGAAAGAAATGGAATTGCATTATCGCCTTTCTTGTACACGGGTGTAATCGGACTATTGCACAAACTACCTGCAATTTCCTCAATCACCCCTCGATGCACAAAATCGGAGACGATGCATTTCAAAGCTTGCTCACCATCGACCGAGATCTTATACTGGGGAATACGTGGCAGCTTTACTCCATGTTTCAAGATAATCTTAACAGGTTCAATTTGCAAGACCCCAACGTCATTATCATCAATAGCCCACAAACACTCTGGAACATCATTAAATTCCGGTGGCAAAGGTCTGGTCAAGAATTGAGAGACAGAAAATTGCTGTGGTGAAATCGTCAAACGCACTCCATCAGAAGAACAATGAATTACTGCATTTAATTCCTTCAACAAATTCAACCCCAACAAATTCTCTCCACAATTCATAGTCAAAAGGAATGGACAATGGTCCGAAAATGGACCCAAGGTAATCGGTACCGGCGAAGAAACCAGACAGACAACTGGTGTGCCAGAAAACCCTACAGAAACATTGGTTTGCCCTGACAGTGGAATGTTTGGAACCCGTGAATGGTCAATGGAACACTTTTGTGCCCCTGTATCCATCAAGAATAGATGTTTCCTATTTCCCACTAACATCTCAACATAGGGACCTTTCTGATTAACGGGAATAGGCGTTGGTTCCAAACCCTTTTTCGGGCAAACCTAGCGAAACAGAATGTTGTCAAAAGAAAGTTCTTCAGAGAGGTAAGCAGCAGAAGAATGGTCAAAATGTTTCTATTATGCATACTCGATGCCTGATTGTCCTGCGAAAAAGTTGCTGTGAATCCTGTGAAAACTGACCTCTACCAGGACCCCCTAAACCTGGGCGACCTCTGGATCGTCTACCCATATTTCCAAATGTGTTATTTGACCACTGCTGGAGAATCGGGCATTGTGCACGCCAATGACCCTCTTGTCTACAATAAGCACACTGGTTAATGTTTACAGGACCCAAGGGTGCATTTCCCTGCAGAACGTACTGACCTCTAAATTGCGAATTACCCCCTCTAGGGCCTCTAATAATTTGTTGCAATAGTACTTTCATCTTTAAGTCTTCTTTTCTCTTTTCAACTCTTTCTTTTTCATTATTGACACGATTCTCATAGTACTGAGCCATGTGCAATACTTCTGACTGAGACTTTGCTTGCCAAGCGCTCTCGGGGGACATAATTTGCGACTGGATGTCAGGCAGCAATCAACGCACAAATTTGTCCACAAATAATCTTTTCCCAGACTCTGTGCCTAAATCTTGTCCACTGAAATATGAAAATACCTGTTCGAACCGATTAAACAACTCGGTAGCACCCTCAGACTTCCCTTGGACACAGACAGTAAGCTTGTCTCAAATAGCCAGCTGGCCTTTCTCCATCGAGTCTAACCATGTTAGTCCATGTATCTCCTAGCCCTGGTACATCATCTACAGTTCTAATCTGTTTCCACAAGTCAACAGGCAGGAGTACGGGAAATAACAAATCGATATCACTTAAGGTGAATACCGATGATTGCAACACAGACTCTATTTCTTTGTATAACCCTGTCGGATTCTTCCTAATGTCGGGAATAGATTGTTTAATGGTGTTCACTTCCTGTCTTGAGAACGGGATGTGAACGAACTGCGACACATAATGTGCAGGAATATCTTGAGCAACTGCGCCTGTTGCAGGATTAGCGGGGATCTCTACTTTTGGGACAGATGTCAGAGGGACCTCTCTCATAGGCAACTGAGAAGTAGACAACGCCGAATGCTTAAGTAGCAACAGAGCCAAATTGAGCGCTAAAGCAGCTGAAGAAGTGTCAAACGAAAAAGCCCTCTCATAAATACTCAAAAACTCTGCGGGACAACAAATCTTCTTTTTTACACACTCTTCCTGTAGGTACTCTACCATTACCTGTATCACTTTCCTCTGCATTTCTGGAGTATACTGTTTATAAGTGTGTTAGGCACAATCCTGTGCAGTTCCCTTAGGGAGCACTACACAAGATTAGGACTACAGGTGAGAGCAATAAATCCCCTTTGGTATCAGTCTGTACCACAAAGATTTAGTTGGTATCTGTGGCTGAGCAGTCAGACTTATCTCAAGAGGGAGATGAGCAGTAGTCAGGGTTTACACAATAGGCCTTCAGTACTATGGCACAAGGAAACACTGACCTAAGCTTTGTAGTTAGAAAGTAGATATATATTTATTTTATACACTTCTAATAAAAAACATGTTTCACAGTCATCAAGCAAGTTAAAATAAGTCAAAGAAAAAGAATATACACACTTCCAAGTTAAATTGTAGACCAAGTGAACCAGAGTGAAAACTGAGCAAAACGGCACAGTGACACATACACACAGGGATCCTCTAACAATTCCTCACAAGGGAGGGAAAGCAAAAGTTATATAGAAATAGGTTTATACACACCCTAGCAACACTTCCCATCAGTTTGTGAACCAGTTTAAGCAAGGCAGTGCATCAGTATAAGCAATAATTAAATGAAAAATGAGAAAAATGGCATTTCAAAAGGTTAGAAAATGGCAAGGAAAGGGTAGTTAAAAGAAATGGGTGCACCACAGAGTTGTAGCTGAGAATCAATCTAAAGACGGCAGATCTAACAAATGTGACCAGAGTCAGTAGGCCTGTGCCAAAGTCAGTTGGTACAGGGCAAGGGCCCAGGAGCAAAATGTTCTTGTAGCTGCAGTCAAGTCTTTGGTTAACAAAGTGGAAAAGGTGGATGCAGAAGTTGAAAAGACAATGTTAAGAGAGAGGAGCGGCCAACCCAACAGGTAGGTAAAGCATTTAAAACAACTTTAGTGCTACCGCGAAGAAAGGGTGGACTGGCGGAACAATGTACCTTAAAATGAAGAAGTGGCTCCTGCGGTGGCGGTTGTTCCTGGTAGTTCCTGCAGTTCGGGTGATCCAGCAGAGGAAGAGAGACTCTCGTCGTGGAGGAAGGTTCGAGTTACTGCACTACCCAGGGATGAAACCAGCTGCGGTGCTGCCTGATGAATAAAAGGGACACTCCTTTAAATCACGGTCCGGGTGGACTGGTGCCTGGCTATCCGGCCTCCGAGTACAGGGTACGGGAGATTCAACCAAGGCATGTACGGGAAAGCGATTGGCAAACTGGTTGGCCCCACCAGTTCAAGGGAAGAAGGCTCTTGCAGGTGAAGATCTTCTCTCGTCGTGTGGAGAAAAGTGGTGAGACGCTGCTGCAGGGCTCACCGGTGGTTCAGTCGTTGCAGATGTCTTTGGCTTCCCTCCTCTTCGGCTTCTTAGTTCCAGTGGCGACGTCCTGCTCTTCCAGTCCTCAGGACCCTGCTTTTATGCAAAAAGATCCCCATTCATACAGCCTAGCTGTCACTCACACAGTGGAGTGGTCATCTTGGCGGGAGACCCTCCAGCCTATCAGGATAGAGTGCGACATGGGTTCCTGAGTCAACCCTGTCCAGGGGTCCTACTCCCCCTCCCACACAATGGACCCACCCCAGACTCAGTGGTGCCGAAAGGAGAGCTTCTCTGCAGAAGCCCGCCAAAAGGACGAACAAAGGATCCCCGACCTGGGTTAGGAGTTTAGAGGAAGACACAAGAAAGAAGTTATATTAAAGTTCTGGCAATAAAAACCTACCGGAGTAAAGTTAGTATTATAATACACTGACGGTATGTTAGAGGCTGTCAGAAAAAGTGGTAGCCTCGAACAATGGGAAAATCCCATAGGGAAATATTCGCGGTCGAAATGTATGGTAGTAACCACTGCCACCAGCCAGAAACGTTTGAGAGAGGGACTGTACGGTACCCTCTCGAAAATGAACATAGGGGAAAAACTATTAACCCCTTCCAGTACCTCCATAGTAAGATGGGTTGTACTGGTTTAGTTCATAGGGTTTGACTAGTAAAGTCAATGTGGACTTTACATGCCCTGGGATACAGTAGTCAGTCCCAGGGTATGGAGTCTATGTTTGGGGTTTTCTACGACACCCCTGTGTCACTGCACTGAGGGTGCTGTGTAACACATGTGGATAAAGATGGTTTCTAATGGGTTGAGAAAATATCCCATAGGCATTAAACACAAAAACAGCCTAGAACACACAGAGCAAAAATGCCTAAGAGTGGGGAAAAAGAGTCTCACTCTTAGCAGGTAAAAAGGAACAAACCCTTCAAATCCAGCAAAGCTGCTGGGGGACTCTATAGGTAGAGCAATTAACCAATAGAATGAGAATTCTCCCTAACACTCGCCCCCCAGAGACTAAGGGACAGGAGGATCTAATCCACTCCTGGATGAGTCTCTTATCTCTAGTCGGTTATAAACATCCTAGAGAGACAATCAGCATTTTGGTGGTGACATCCTGACCTGTGCTCAATGGTAAAATCAAACCCTTGGAGGCAGATTGAACATTTTAGCAGTTTTGGGTTTTCCCCTTTCATTTGCATCAACCAACTCAAGGGTTGGTAGTCTGTTTGAATGATGAAAGTAGATCCATACAAGTATGGTCTAAACTTTTTCAAAGCCCGCACAATGGCAAAACATTCTCTCTCAATAGTTGCCCACCTTGTTTCAGGTTCCTTCAGTTTCCTACTGATAAAGCAAATGGGGTGCTCCCTACCTTTCTCATCCAGTTGACTGACTACTGCACCTATAACTATATATGAAGCATCTGTTTGTACAATGAAGGGTTGGTGGTAGTCAGGAGCTCTGAGAACTGGAGCTTGACAAAGGGCTTTCTTTAGGCTTTCAAAGGCCTGATTGCCCTCCTCATTCCATTTGATCTTTTTAGGGAACTTTGGAGAAGAGATTACATTCAGTGGAGTAGCTATGGATCCATAGTTCTCAATTAAATTCCTGTAATACCCAGTGAGGCCTAGGAAGGCTCTCACCTGGGTTTGAGTATAAGGGGTTGTCCAATTTTGCACAGCTTCAATCTTGCTGAGCGAAGGCCTTATTCCACCACCTCCTACCTCATGCCCATGGTAGACCACTTTACTCTGACCAATTTGGCATTTACTTGCCTTTTATGGTCAGATGGGCCTGTTCAAGAGCCTACAAAACATATCCTAGGTGGTCAACATGTTCTATCCAAGTAGGGCTGAACAGTGCAATGTCATCCATGTATGCCATGCATAATTCTTCCATCCCATTCAGAACCTGATTAACCATACTTTGAAATGTAGCAGGTGCATTCTATAATCCAAAAGGCATAACCTTAAACTGATATAAGCCAACTGGATGGAGAATGCCGTTTTCTCCTTGGCATGGTCAGTCAGGGCTATTTGCCAATAGCCTGACTTGAGATCAAATGTGCTGAGGAACTTGACTGAACCAAGTCTATCCACCAGCTCATCTGTCCTTGGGAAAGGATGGGCATCAGGCTTAGTGACTGCATTTAGAGCTCTATAGTCCACACATAATCTCAACTCCTTGGATCCTGCTTTTGGGACTAACACAACTGGCCTAGATCATGGACTAGTATAGCGCTCTATTACCCCGAGATCAAGCATCTTGTTGATCTCTCCTTTGATGTGGGTTCTTACATTTTCTGACATCCTGTAGCCCCTGTTTTTGACAGGTAAACAGTCACCAGTTTGTATATCATGCTGGCCCCAAGCGGTCAAGCCTGGTGCTAGAGAAAACAGGGAGGCAAATTGATTCATCAAAACTTTGCACTCCTCCTGTTGCTCAGTTGTCAGATTAGAAGAGAGATTAACTCCTTCTATTCTCTCATCTAAAGGTTTACCTCTGAGGAGGTCAGGTAGAGGTTAACTCTCGTCCTCCTCTTGAGCTGAAGCTAGAAGCAGAGCTCCCAGTTCTGGTCTCGAGACATTAGCTTTTAGACGGTTGATGTGAAAGACTCTAGGAGCCTCCTTAGGATTGCTTAAGTCCGCCAGATAGTTCACCTCTCCAAGTTTTCTCACAACCTTGAAGGGTCCCATCCATTTGTCCTGCAAGGCCCTCTGCCTTGTTGGGACCATAACAAGAACTAGCTGGTCTTGAGCGAACTCAACCATGTTGGCCTTCTGGTCATGCCAATGCTTGACCAGAGCCTGACCTGCTCTCAAGTTATCACTTGCCTCAGCCATCATGTGTGACATTCTCCTCCAGAGTCCTATCACATAGTCAGTGACTCTGACTGGCGTGGGGGAAGGAGCACTCTCCAACCCCTCCTTGATCAGGGCCAATGGAGCTGTGACCGTATGGCCATAGAGAAGTTCAAAGGGACTGTAACCCACTGCCTCCTGAGGGACTTCTCTATATGCAAAGAGAAGGCATGGCAGTAGAAGATAGCACTTTTTCTTAAGAGGGTCCTCTAAAGCTCCTATCATGCTCTTCATGGTTCTGTTAAACTTTTCTACCAAACTATTTGTCTGAGGGTGGTATGCTATTGAGAACTTGTAGGTAATCTCACAGTTTTTCCACATGGCCTTCTTGTAGTGGGACATAAAATGTGACCCCCTGTCGGATATTACCTCCTTAGGAAACCCAACCCTGGTAAAAATACCAAGGAGGGCCTTAGCCACAGCCAGAGCTGTAACAGTCCTCATAGGAATTGCTTCAGGGAACCTAGTAGCATGGTCTACTACAACAAATATAAACCTGTTGCCTGAAGAAGTTGGAGGATCAAGGGGACCAACAATGTCGATTCCTACCCTCTCAAATGGTACTCCCACCACAGGGAGGGGCACTAGAGGTGCCACATTCTTGGAGCCACTTTTACCAGAGGTTTGGCAAGTGTGGCAACTCTTGCAATACTTATCTACCTCAGCCCCCATTTTAGGCCAATAAAAGTAGAGAGAGCCTTCCTTGGTTTTCTTGAAGCTCAAGTGACCAGCCAAAGGTATCTCATGGGCTAGTTGCAAGAATTGGAGTCGGTTTGCTTGAGGCACTACAAGTATTTTGTAGTCCCCAGGGAGTGACTATGTTGGTTAACTATAGAAGAGGCCATCTTCCCAGTGTAACCTATACTTCCCAGGCTCTTGCCCTTCAAGCTGAGAAGTTGCCTGGTGGCGTAGACCTTCCAGACTTGGACATTCCCTTTGTCCTTTCCTGAAGTCTGCCCTTTGGGGTCCACCTTCTACCAGTAAAGACTGCCGCTCAGGATGGTCCACAGGGTCAAGATCTCCAATGAGTTCCTGGCCTCCTACTAGATCTGAGTCCTCAGGCTCTAGTTCAACCACACAGGGTTGTACCTCACTCTCAGCCTCAGCTGGAGGGGGAATCACAGGTGTGATTTTTGACAACCTAGGAGATTTCCTGGTTGGCAGCACTGGGGTGCTTCCTGCTGGTTTCTTCTTTGAAGTCTTGGGTTTCCCCTTTGCTTCTGGTTGCTTGGAAATAGCAGTTAGTAACTCCAATGAAGTAGGAGTGATTTCTTTTTCTATCATCTCCTCAGGAGAGCCCCTCAAGGTCCTCTCCCTTGCAGGTCTGGTAATCTCCTGTAATCTTTTACTAGGAGGTCTGGGAGTACTTGACACTACTCCCAGGTCTTTCCGATCATTGCCCAACAGCACCCTTCCTGGTACTCGGATTGTACACTCACAGGTATCCTGACATTTCATTGCACTGGATGAGAGCTGGTAATTAGGGAAGCATCTGCACAGGCCCTCCAGCTAACTTGGTGAGGCGTTTGGGTGCCTTAGCAACATCCTCCACCTTGAAAAAAGATTTGTCCACCACAGTTATGCTGGCCCCAGTGTCTCTAATGGCAGGAGTCTCCTGACCATTGACGAGGACACTGTCTTTATAATACTCTTTAGTATTAGGAGGGATATAATTATACACATCTAAATTCTGTTGTTCCCACAACCCTAGAGATACTAAAGATTCACTAGCTGAGACTCCAATGGGATCTTCAGCTAGCAGTTGAAAGTTTCCACTGGCCATCTGTAGTTCCTCCTCTGGAGCGAAGGCTAAGGAGATAGTGTGGACCCCTGAAGGTTTACCCTTACATCTGGGATCCCCTTTAACATGATCAGTTGAGCGACAAACATAACATTTCCCAAATATCTTCATGAATGGTGGCTTGTTCTGACCTCCTTCTGGTCTGGGACCAGAAGGTACACAAGCCTGATTAGGTTTCCCTGGGGGATTACCCTTAGAATTTTGTATGGGGCCCTCTTTGGAATTGGAATTATTTGAATTTTCCTTGTGGTCTTTCTTTGGCTGCTTTCCCTCATCCGTTTTCTGAGTTACCCCTGAATCCTTGTGAGTAGCCCTGTTGGCAAACAACAAGTCAGCAGCCTTAGCCAGTTTCTTGGGATCTAATTCCTTAGAATCAGCCAAGTGCTGTCTGAGCTCAGGAGAGCAGGCATCATAGATAGACTCCATCATAACCAGATTTCTCATTCCTTCATAAGTGTTAATTCTATAACCCTTAATCCATCCCTCTAAGTTTTTCAAACATTCATTCACCCAAGTGCCCAAGGGGTACTATCATGTTTTTTGAGGGTCCTAAACCTCTTAAGGTACTGAGAATGAGTCTTCCCAAATCTAGCTATCATAGCTAGCTTTACACATTCATAGTCCATCCTATCCACCTCCCCCAACTCCATTACCACATCAGATGCAACAGGAGGGAGCCTAGAGAATAACCAGGGGATCAACTGAGATCAACTGATTCCCTGTGATATCCTGGAGCCCATGATTATATTCAAACATAGCAAGCCAATCTAATACATCCAACTTAGGTTCATACATACCCACAATCTCTTTAGGCATCTGAGGTCTTTTTGGACTGGAAGATCTAGAGGATTCGGGGAGAGAAGCATTTTCCAAAGACAATTTCTTCATCTCAAGCTCATGGTTGAGCTCCATTTCTTGGAGCCTTAGTTCTTGATGTCTCTGTTCAGTTTGGGCACTAATTTGTTTGAATTCAAGTTCAAGTCTCATTTTTTCTAGAGATATAAATTCAGGACTTAATGTGGGACCTGGTAAGGGTCCAGTAGCTACAGGTTGAGGTCCTTGAGCAGGCAGAGTACCAGAGGGGGTGACACTGTTATCCTCCTCTTCCTCATCTGACTCAACAATAACATTTTCAACATTATCCTCATTACTGTTTGCCACATTTGCTGGGGTAGTAGGGCTTACAGCACCACTATCCAGACTTTGTTTCTCTAACAGTCTATCAATCATTTCTGTTTTCTTGCCTTTGACAGGAAGAACTTTCTGTCTGCACAAATCTTTAAGATAATCAGCAGTTTTTGCAAGGAGGGTCTCCTGACTATAGCTTTCCATACTTGACTTTGTTAAAATAACTTTTTGTGATTGTTAACCTTGTGGTTAGTTGCACCAAGGTACTAGTAGCACACTAAAATGGAAATCCAATACTTTGATCCTCACCGCCGCACACCAGTGTTAGGCAGAATCCAGTGCAGTTCCCTTAGGGAGCACTACACCAGATTAGGACTACAGGTGAGAGCAATAAATCCCCTTGGTATCAATATGTACCACAAAGATTTAGTTGGTAGCTGTGGCTGAGCAGTCAGACTTATCGCAAGAGGGAGATGAGCAGTATTCACGGTTTACACAATAGGCAGTACAATACTATGGAGCAAGGAAACACTGACCAAAGCTTTGTATCAAAAAGAGAATATATTAATTCTATACACTTCTAGTTCCAACACATAGATCACAGATGATAAAGTAAATTAAGTTTAGTCAAGAAAAAGCATATACAACTCCCTATTCAATTGTAGACATGTTTGCGGTTAGTGAAAACTGAGCAAAACGGCGCAGTGAAAACCAACTACAAATGGCACTCTACCAATTTAACAAAAGGGAGGGAAAGCACAAGTTAAACCGAAATATCTTCAGACACCCACTAGCAACACTTCACTGAAGTTTTGTGAACAAGTAATGCACAGTAACACTTTAGCGAAAAGATAAGTGAATGAAAACTGAGCAAAATGGCACTCCACAAGTTAAAACAGTAGGAAGGAAGAGGGGTTTAGAAGATTTAGGTGCATCAACACATTTCTCTTTGAAAACTAGTGAGAGCAGATCTAACAAATCAGCCAGAGTCAATAGGCCTGAGCCAGAGTCAGTGGTACAGGACCAAGAGCTTAGGAGCAAAAATGTTCTTGTAGCTGCAGTCAAGTCTTTAGTAGAAAAATATTGAAGAGGTAGATGTGAGGCGAAAGACAATGTTAAGAGAGACGGCAGCCGACCCCACAAGTAGTTAAAGGATTTAAAACACCTTTAGGGCTACCACAGAGAAAGGGTGGCCTGGCGGAACAAAGTACCTTAAACGTGAAGAAGTGGCTCCTGCGGTGGAGGTTGTTCCTATTAGTTCCTGCAGGTCGAGGGGTCCAACAGAGGAAGAGAGGCTCTTGTCGTGGAGGAAGGTTCGAGTCGCTGCACTACCCAGGGATGAAACCAGCCGCGGTGCTGCCAAACAAAGTTTAAAAGGTACGCTCCTTTTAATCGCGGTCCAGGTCGATAGCTGCCTGGCTACACGGTCTCCAAGTGTGGGGCACTGTCGATTCGACCAAGGCAGGTCCGAGGAAGCGACAGAAGATGTCTTTGGCTTTTCTCCCCTTCGGTTCCGTAGTTCCAGTGGCGACGTCTTGCTCTTCCAGTCCTCAGGACCCTGCTTTTATGCAGAAAGAGACCTATTCATACAGCCTAGCTGTCACTCACACAGTGGAGGGGTCTTCTTGTTGGGAAACCCTCCAGCCTATCAGGTTAGAGTGCAACCTGAGTTGCTGTGGCAACTCTGTCCAGGGGTTCTACTCCCTCTCCCAAGCAACAGACCCACCCCAGACTCAGAGGCGCTCAAAGGAGGGCTTCTTGGCAGAATCCCGCCAAAAGAGCGAACAAAGGATCCCCAACCTGGGTTAGGAAAATGGAGTAAGACTTGAGAAAGAAGTTTTATTAAAGTTCTGGCAAATAAAACCTACCGGAGTAAAGTTAATAATAAAATAAACCGGCGGTATGTTAGAGGCTGTCAGTAAAAGTGTTAGCCTCGAACAATGGGAAAATCCCATATGGAAATATTCGCGGTCGAATATAAAAGGTAGTAACCACTGCCACCAGCCAGAAACTTTGTAGAGGGGGACTTTAAGTACCCTCTCGAAAATGAACATAGGGGAAAAGCTATTAACCCCTTCCAGTACTTCCATATTAAGATGGGTTGTACTGGTTTAGTTCATATGGATTGACTAGTAAAGTCAATGGGGACTTTACATGCCCTGGGAGACAGTAGTCAGTCCCAGGGTATGGAGTCTATGTTTGGGGGTCGCTACGACACCCCTGTGTCACTGCATGGAGGGTGCTGTGTAACACATGTGCATAAAGATGGTTCCTATGGGTGAGAGAAAAGATCCCATAGGCATTAAACACAAAAATATCCTAGAACACACATAGCAAAAATGCCTAAGAGTGGGGAAAAAGAGTCTCACTCTTAGCAGGTAAAAAGAAACAAACCCTTCAAATCAAGCAAAGCTGCTGGGGGACTCTATAGGTAAGGGAAATTTGCCATAGTGAGAATTCTCCCTAACAGATTGGCAAACTAGTTGGCCCCACCAGTTCAAGGGAAGAAGGCTCTTGCAGGTGAAGATCTTCTCTCGTTGTGTGGAGAAAAGTGGTGAGACGCTGCAGCAGGGCTTCACCGGTGGTTCAGTCGTTGCCGATGTCTTTGACTTCTCTCCTCTTCGGCTTCTTTGACGTCTTGCTCTTCCAGTCCTCCGGACCCTGCTTTTATGCAAAAAGATCCCCATTCCTACAGCCTAGCTGTCACTCACATAGAGGAGTGGTCATCTTGGCGGGAGACCCTCCAGCCTATCAGGATAGAGTGCGACATGGGTTGCAGAGGCAACCCTGTCCAGGGGTCCTACTCCCCATCCCACACAATGGACCCACCCCAGACTCAGTGGCACCGAAAGGAGGGCTTCTCGGCAGATGCCCACCAAAAGGACGAACAAAGGATCCCCGACATGGGTTAGGAGTTTAGAGGAAGACACGAGAAAGAAGTTATATTAAAGTTCTTGCAATAAAAACCTACCGGAGTAAAGTTAGTATTAAAATACACCGGCAGTATGTTAGAGGCTGTCAGAAAAAGTGGTAGCCAAGAACAATGGGAAAATCCCATAGGGAAATATTTGCGGTCGAATATTAATGGTAGTAACCACTGCCGCCAGCCAGAAACTTTTGAGAGAGGGACTGTTTGGTACCCTCTCGAAAATGAACATAGGAGAAAAACTATTAACCCCTTCCAGTACCTCCATAGTAAGATGGGTTGTACTGGTTTAGTTCATAGGATTTGACTAGTAAAGTCAATGGAGACTTTACATGCCCTGGGAGACAGTAGTCAGTCCCAGGGTATGGAGTCTATGTTTGGGGGTCGCTATGACACCCCTGTGTCACTGCACTGAGGGTGCTGTGTAACACATGTGGTTAAAGATGGTTCCTATGGGGTTGAGACAAGTTCCCATAGGCATTAAACACAAAAATAGCCTAGAACACATATAGCAAAAATGCCTAAAAGTGGGGAAAAGAGTCTCACTCTTAGCAGGTAAAAAGAAAGAAACCCTTCAAATCCAGCAAAGCTGCTGGGGGACTCTATAGGTAAGGGAAATTAGCCATCGAATGAGAATTCTCTCTAACAAAGTGTCATATACTTCTATGGGAGTTATCGACATGTCTGAGATCCATCTAATCGCATCTTACGTACACATTTGTGTTTCCTCAGTTATCGATTTCCAACAAGGAAGGAACTGTTTCTGTACGAACATAACGTCCAAGCTATCACCATCTTCATCTTCATTCCGTAACCTTTCCAGCTCCCTTCTATACACAAGAATCCTCCCAACATGCTCTAGCACCTTCTCTGCAGTATCTCTCGAGAACGCTAATGTATTCAGAACCCTCAATCCTTGTGGGAGATCTATATCATTCCGCCTGTTCCACATTACACATAAATGAATTTCTAATCCTTCAATAAAAACGTTTTTCTCAGAAAGATTGTCTATGTTTGAAAGTGTGGCAAAAACATCAGCTTGTTCACCCTTCTCCATGCAATGCTTAGCCCACGCAGTTAACTCTGAAGACACAGTATTACGAGTAACAACCCTCGATCCTGCTCCCCGATCTACTACAAGCGGTGTAGAACCACTTGGAAGAGGGAGAGTAGGCAAGTTCTGAACATCAGGGAACAGAGGTGCTCTTACTGGTACAGCAGGAAAAGGTGGAGGAATGGGTGGAGGAGCAAAGACAAGAGGAGGAACAACAATTGGAGGAAGAGGAACAGCAGGAGGAACAATAGGAGAAGCAGGAGGAACTATGGGAGGAGGAATAACAGCAGGAAGAGGACCACTCGGAGGTGGTGCAGTGGCACCAGGCCTTCGTTCATTTAATAGTTTATCGATAAGTTCATCAGAAACATGAAAGTCTTTAGAAGGGTACATTTTCTGAATCCCAAGTGAAAAAGCCCTATCCATATTCCTAACTGACTCATACTGTTTATTTTGGTCATACAACAACGCTTTTTCGGTGTTCGTCATATGACAGCGCGCATGCTTTTCTCTACTCTTGAGCTGCTGCGTAGCTTCTTTCTTCCAATTCTGTAATACATCAAATGCTGCAGGTCTAGCCTTTTTCTTCAATAATATAGATTCTAAGTATTCAATACGAGGGATTTCAAAACTACCATTGATTGACCACTGAAGTTCGGAAGCATGTCTAGTTTTTCTGTGCCCAATATCATTAAATACTATACTACCAATGCCGTGCTTACAGTACATAGTACATGCCAGCAATCCCTCTATTGGTGCCGGTCGGCCAAATCCCAAAGATTGTCTGTCTTTGCGGAATAATGCCCTGAAGCAGGCAGACAATTTCCCAGGCATATCAGAATACTGGTGTTACCTGGTCAATAATTGAACTTGCGAGTGCAATGCGCCAAAACAAATGATCAGGATACTTAAGAATCAGGTCACGACTCACCTGATCAAATCCTAAAGAGGTCCGATCTGATTACAAACTTTTCTAACAAAGAATTCCTCATGGTTGGTGATTTCGGAAAAATCTGCCCTCCTCAATATATGGACCCTCGTCAAGATGCCGACTCGGACCACATGCTCACCGTCCAGGGATCGGGTCGTGCAGCGCTGCTGAGGTGTCGCATCTCATCCAAGAAAGGGGCCCCCTTTACACCGTCCGATCCCTGTCCGATAGCCGTGTCAACCTTCAACGAGCTGGCATCAATCTTGAGGATCTCTATTCGGGTGCCATCTGTAAAAGCAAAAAGAGAATATCGAGGCTGAGTACCCCAAAAGGAAATACACCAAACACGGGCTTACACAGATACACAGATCTTTATTCTATAACTGAACAGTTTTCAAAGGAACAAAGTATCAGATAGCTATCTGGCCCTCAGTACATCACAGCGAATACCATCCCCTTCGGTGTGAGAAGTGAGTGGGACTGTACATCTGAACACACACTCTTTTTATACAATTTCCAACATGATGTCCAGCCCATCTACAGGCTAATCATTCCTCGGGTTAGGGGTTCGTGCCGCGTTCACTTCTAATTTATTCACCTATATGCATATGGATTATTCCTAGTTTATACACAAATAAGTCACAATGGTAACGGTGTACCTTTGGATCTAACATTAAGCTTTCATACATGCTTTATACAATGCAGTTCAACAAGTGTTCACATTCAGTATTTAAACAACATTGTGCTTAATATATACTCGCGGGTCAGTTTCGTTGGCACAGGTAATCCTCGAGGTCAGGACGACCAAGTTACACACAGAAGAACACTGTCCACCATTTTAGAACACAGGGTGACTTTGGAGTGAGAATCAAAATGGTGGATGAACCTAAAATGGTGGCTAAATCGATCTAAGATCGGAACTTTGCAACGCAAATTTCGTCGCAGAGCGACTGGGCTTAGGCCAACATATACAATAAAAGAGGCACAATCGAATATCCCGTTTAACACCCCCACCCACCCAGCAGTGACGGGCACCTGCCAGCAGGCCCCGACTCATGTCCCCCTGCACCCCCACCCACCCAGCAGTGATGGGCACCTGCCAGCAGGCCCCGACTCATGTCCCCCACCCACTCACCCACCCACCACTGACAGGCACCTGCCAGCAGGCCCCGACTCATGTCCCCCCACACACTCACCCACCCACCATTGGCGGGCACCTGCCAGCAGGCCCCGACACATGTCCCCCTGCACCCCCACCCACCCAGCAGTGATGGGCACCTGCCAGCAGGCCCCGACTCATGTCCCCCTGCACCCACACCCACCCAGCAGTGACAGGCACCTGCCAGCAGGCCCCGACTCATGTCCCCCACCCACTCACCCACCCACCATTGACAGGCACCTGCCAGCAGGCCCAACCTCATGCCCCCCCAACACATCATCGCGATCCAAACTCATGGCCCTCATGGCTACCCAAATCCCACCCCACGCCACCCCAGTCCAAACACCCAACTAAGTATTCCATCCACCCCACATTGAAATCCCCATGTCATGATAGATCCCAAATGACAAGTATGCACATCTATAAATGGCTGTCACACACACACACAATGGGTGCAAGTGAATGAGAAAACACACATCGTGACATGCATGAAACCAATGAGCGAATACCACACAAATGAAGTATGAAACCAAAATGTATTAAATACAAAAGCAAGGGAATGAAAGAAAATCACACAATAAAAGAAATAATAAACAAAAGGCTGCATGTCCAAAATGAATGAAAAAATATGAATGCTGTTCAAAATAAAGCCAAATGAAAAAGGCTCCAAAGCGTTCGTTCATCAAACCAAATCCAAAGGTAAACAAAAAAGAAAACCATTGCTCCATGGGTAAAAAAAAAAACAATTAAGTCAAATGCGGTCCAGAAATATATACAATGTAAAAATCCAGGGTCCATGAGCCCAACAATCGAAAGGAAACCTACAAAGTACCCTACCTAACAAATAACTATATACAAAAAGGTGGGGCATAGTCCATGCGCCCCAAATGAAAGAAAAATAGAAAGTAAACCTAACACTAATGAATTATAATACAATGGCGGCGGGCAAGTCCTACGGCTCACTTGTTGATTTCCCGGGCCAGGGCATCGTCAAACTCCTTTTAATTGTCCTGGAGGCGGGCCTGTTCCCTGGCCCCAAGGTCTCGCAGGGATAATGCCATGTCCACCTTCAACTCCCTGCGAATTTCCTCGAGGCACTCAGCCCTCCTCAGCGCCCTGCGCATGGAGTTCTCCACCCTGACTATAGTGAGCCGTGCCTCTTCCGCCCGCCGCCGCTCTGCATCTATTTACTGGCCGAACCGGTGCCACATGAAGGACACTCCCAATCCAGGGTCCTCCTGCTCTCCGGCCGATGCCTGCCCCTCTGATGTTAATGGCCATGAGCCATCATCGCTCCCACCTTGAGCCTGTTGCTGCCGTGCATGTGCCCTGCCTGTTGATGCCTGCATGTCTTCCTCCTGCTGGGTTCCAGTTGTTGGGGTGGCCACCCTTGCTGGACCTCTGACTCCAGATGTGGCAGGGATGTGTCCTCCACCAGCCTGGCCTCTGGGTCAGGGTACCCAGGTGATACTTGGGCCGGACGATGGCACGGAGGACGACTGGCGCATGGGGGTTTCAGTTGAGGAGGGGGTCAGTACAAGGTCCAGCAGACGGAGGAACCCAGCACTGGTGACCCGTCGTAGTAGGTCAACGTGGTCAATGAGGCATCCCAAATAAAGTGCAGAGTCCTTACAAAAACCCTGCACGTCATCCTGGCTGCCATGTTGAGGACAGGCTCCCGGATTGCCACGTCCACAGGGAGAGGAAGGCCAGTTGTTGTTCGGGCATCCCCTCCCTGAGAACGGGTCTGAACGAAGGCATCCCTGCTGGTGCGGGATGATGCAGTCACAGGATCGGGGACAGGATTACACACTGGCACCTCAGCGGCCGCCTGTGCTGCCTCATGTCCCTGCCACTGCACTGCACCACTAGCACCAGTGGAATCCCCCCTCCAGACCCCGTGTGTGGCCCTTCCACGGCCTCCTCCTCAACCAAACCCCCAATCAACCTGAATGACTCTGTGCCACCTTCTTCCATAGGTCCCTGTGGGGTCTCAGCTGCCCCTTCTGCTGCCGAGGAGTCCACCTTTGAACTCCGCCTCTTGGACCTACCCTTGGCAGCTATGGCCACGGACGCGGCACTAGACTACTCACTCCCCGACAAGATGACAACCCGGGAGGGGAGCTGGGCCTTGTGTCTCCGGCTGGCATTGCTATCCCTGCCACTGTGCTCCACAGCACTGTCTCCGCCCTCTTCATCAGTTGACGCTTCAGACAGGGAGAGACAGAACACAGGCATCAGGACACTGTACAATGGTCTGATAAACACATGAGAGTTGCACATGAGTGGCAGTGTAAAACTCACACATGGCATCACACTCCCCAACACACATATCATTTGAACTCACACACATGCGCAAATTAACAGGAATGTTGCAGCAGGCAGGACCATCTATACACATACAACAGCATGAGCATCCGAAGGTTAGCCTGACGTCACATGCAACACGGGGAGTGAAGAACACATGCACACACGCCACCAGACATACATGCATCTGTACATCTCCACCACCTGTCGCAGTGATATCATCGCCATCCAGGTCACATCTGCCAATCAGCCTCCTACATGTCAGTGTCACATGCATTCATGGTGTATCACAGTTGCACACTTGTCAAATACACACACATGCACATGCACATTGTGCACATACTTGAAGGTGGAACCAGCATCCATGTGTCACACTACAACCATGCCACAGTACATACACAGAAATTTAAACGTGTGCATTTGAACACATACAACATTGATGTGCCTCACACATGACTGGACTCACATGCGGCAGGCTCATGTCCCTCTACATACACATCCATACATGGGCCTACCAAGACATATGTCCAACCTGCACACTCCTGGCACACCTCATCATGTACAGCGTCCAATCAGTACGCATGTACACTCACTGCTTGACTCCGGATGGGTCTGCCTCTCAAGGACCTGGAGGTGGAGCGTGGGTGTATACTTTCCAGGACCTTCATCTGGTTGTTGGTAAGGTGGACCCGGTACCTCTCAGCATCCGCTGCCTTCAAGAGGCGCCGGGCCTTGCTGAGGGTCCTGGACCTGAAGTCCTCCCAGCGCTTCCGGACGTGTTGCATGTCGCGGGCTGCCACCCACTCCACATTGGTGGCAGCTACAATGTTCATTCAGATCCTTTTCCGTCCTTCATTGTCGGCACGTGAACTTCCAAAGAGGACATCATACTGCCCCAGGACCTGCTCCACCAGGATGCCAATTTCATTGGCACTGAAGCTGGCAGCCCTCTGCCTCTCTGCTGGGGGGACCCCTGCAGATGGCTGATGTACAGGCACCAAACAGCAGGGCACGTGGCCAGCAAGCAGGCAGGCAGCAGCAGATGGCAGGTGGGAGCGTGCTGAAGGCTCTAGGGGGCAGGAAAATGGCCTTCTGGGCAGGAGCATGGTCTTCTGTGTGTTGTTGCATGGCCAGCTTGATACAGAGTGATTTGGCATGTGAAAAAAGAGCACGTCAGCGTGTAATTCGAGGAAAGGCCCTTAGCGTGTAAGCGCATCTGTGACGTAACGCACGCAGGCATTTCCCTCCACACGGGTGCATATTGTTTGTACATGTGCAAAAACTGCACGTCCGGGTGTCACTGTGTGTAATTGGAGGAAAGGCCCTTAGCGCGTACGCCCGTAAGTGACCTCACACGTGTGGGCTGGGTTAGAAGGTACGCGTAGGACGGCATTTTCTTGTACGTGCTTTTTGTGGAGAGCGAGCGGGTGATTCTTGTACTTCTTGTCGGTTCACACGCGATTACTTCACAACGGTTCCAGTTCGTACTCCTGGTATACTCAAACAGCGTTCAATTCTTCTTTTGACGGGGGGTGTTGCCAACGCGCAAACGCGTGTCTTTTTCACGTTCTTTTTCCAGGCAGACAGTGAGTCGCGCACTTATTTTTCAACTGTGGTTGCCCCCGTGTGTCGCGTACCCATTCAGAGGTCATTGTAGCCTGCGTGTATCACACGTACGCTTCATTTTGTGTTTCTGGGTGCCACAGCATAGTGCGGGTTCTTTATTCCACGCACGTGGGATACCAGGGGTCGCGTGCATGTTAAATTTTGTTTTCAGGGTGCCTGAGCATTGCGTGACCCGTCATCTTCCCCCAGAGGTCACAGACAGCCTTGCTAGAACACTAGGGTACGTATTCCATCTAGTACCCTGCCCCTTTCACTCCAATTACCCAGGACAATTGTTTACTGCACCTCCCATTCGCGCAAGAACATCAGTACCATGGTTGGGAGGTGACCAAATGGTAAGGGAGGCAAAGGTGGCCGACCTCCAAGAGGTGGGCGTGGTAGGGGACATGGCCAGGATGTGCAGGTTGGCCCAAGAGGCCAATTTGTGGAGGACCAATCAAGGAACACCTATGCCCCCCCCATCCCCAATGGGTCTGGGAGATGCAGCTGACACCATCACAGCTCAGGCCTTGTTAACCTGCCCCATATTGTCAAACAAACTGGCACAGGATGACTCCCAGGCTGACTTCCGTGTCACCAAGTCAAAGCCACGTGTGGTGATAAAGTTGCTGTCACCAGGCCCCGTAGATCTGGGGCAGCAATGTCATCTGCTGCCCCAAGTAGCCAGGGTGAGGAGGCTGCAGGGGCAGCTGCAGCTCAATCCACCCCAGCTCCGAGTCTCCCAACCGGGACAGTGTTGGTCCAAGTCCATCACACTGAGGTTGGTCCTCCCAACATCACCCAGCAGCCAATGCCTGCAGTGAGACCTTTGGTCATCGTGCCTTTGGCTACTTCCAGTACCCAGTCAACCTGCGCTTCAGCCCCTGCCAACCAGAGTGGCGTAAGCCACTCAGGGTCCGCACCACCTCCCAAGAGGAAGAAGGGTGCTCTTGCAGTACAGGATGGGACCCCAGACACGGCTCCCCCCTCCGGCACGTCAAGGAAGCGTAGTTTCAATGATGTGGAACTAGACACACTTGTGGGCTACGTGTCGGACCATGGCCGCGAAATGCTGGTGACTGCAGGGTGCAAAACTACGACTGCTCAACGTAGGGCCCACTGGCAGTGCATCGCGGACCAGATTAGTGCCCTTTGGATTTGTCAGGCGCACAGCTAATGATGGCTTTAAGTGGTGGAATGACCTCAAACGCAGGGCAAAGAACAAGCTGGTTCCAATCATGCCTCTACTCTGGTGACTGGCAGTGGGTCTCCACCAGAGGAGGAAGTACTCACAGAACATTAATCTATCATTGGAGGCTTCATCACAGATGATCAGATCTAAGGCGTGGGAGACCTACCAGATCTTGAGGCAATGTCCGATGAGTGGCCATGCATGTGTGTGCAAACCATGCGTATGTTGCTTGGGTGATGTGTTCTGATTGAGTGCCAGGTGAGGCTGTGTAGTTATGACTGATATGGGTCATTCATGTGGTGGCTCCAAACCATGGCCCAGCCTTGGGTTTGGGTTTTCAAGTATCCCTTCTGACCGCAGTTGACAATTTGCACTTGATTACTGCACTTGCCCTTCAACTGCCATCTTGCCACAACATTGTTCATACTGTTTCCCTGTTCATTCTGCCTGAATGATGAAATCCTTTGCATGTTTACCACACATTTTTGTGCCCTTCTGCCCCAAATGTAACATAATTCAGATATAGATTACACCCCACAATGGCCCACATATGTTTCCTTACTATGGGAATGATTTCATCAATCAGGCTGATTGAGTAATGTGCACCTACACATGGCCTGCACACAATCACTATGGGGCCCTGTTTGAATGTTCAACATGACAATTGTCTTCTGTCATGTCGAAGAGAACAACCATTGATGTATCCATGTGCCTGCCATCACTGCATTAGTGAACACTGGCTTTGTTGCAGCGTGTCGCACATGCGTGTATTGTCACACTATTTACATGTTCGATTTCATGATGCCCATCTCACATGGATGGGTGACAGTACTGATTTGCTACCATCTGGGTGTCCTTGTCAAATCTGCCATGGCTATGCTACGTGCCATCTGTGTGCTGGCATGTGTCATGTATGTGGATTGTCCATGCCACTCACATGCTAATGTGTGATGCCAGTGCTATCCAGCATGCAGCACATGTTGCTTTTCCATCTTGCAGTCCTCAGTGTCTGCTTTTTGCATCCCCTTCCAAATCATTGCCAGTGCATGCATGCCAGAGTTATTGTCATGTGTGACATGTGCCATTTATGTACTGGATGTCTGCCTCGTCATGCCTATGTGTGTGGGCTATGGTGCTCATGCCTGTTTTCATTACTTTTCTTTTATGTTTTGGCAGTTGATGAGGCAATAGATGTTGTTGAGGAGGAGGAGATGGTGCAGAGACCGGAGTATTTACAGCCACAACCAGGCACCAGTGGAGGACGTGGGGTGGTGATGGGTGAAAACCTATTACTCCTACAGACCATACTGTCCATGGGTGTCTCTGGGTACACCTCCGGAGACCTCTATGAATCAGGTGCTGAATCTGACATTGAGACATATGTCCCGTCGCTGTTGAGTGTTTCTGGCAGGGATGCTGTTCTGTCCAACCCACCTGCACTGGGGGTAGACCCCTCTATGGGGCATTCAGTGTTGGAAAGTCCGCCTGTGGCGGTACGGATGCAGGGTCACACTGCACAATATTTGCTCCTGTTCCTGGGCTAGCAGATCAAAGGAGGAATGCAGTCCTGCAGCCTCAGGCAGTGCCAGCAGAGCAAGGTGCACATCACCTTGTCCAAACAGGTGTGGTGCCCGCCAACGCAGTGGCCGTGCGCCACCAGGCAATACTGTGTGGGAGAACTCCATGTACACTATAGCAGCACAACAGGGAGCATTGTGTGAGATGATGGCTCAGGCCGTGGATACGGTGGCCACTTCCATTCTTCCCCCTGTAAGGTAGGTGGAGCTCCAACAGCAGGCAACAGAGTCCATTTTCCACTCACACAGGGAGGACATGTTGGCGTCCAACAGGGACCGACGGGCTGGACTGGAGACTCTGCGCACAGCCATATCTGCAGAGTCACAGGCCCAGAGGGATGCCCTGAGGCTAGAACACAGGTCCCTCAGAGATGCTCTGGGTGAACTTGAGGTGTCCCGTAGTACAAGGTCAGAACAGCAGCTGGAGCAGCTGACACGCACACTCTCAGCTGAGCTCCAGGCAACCCTTGAGGAGATGCAGGCATCACGCGAGGCCTTGCAGGCAGAAATACATGCTACCCGTGAGGTGCTGCATGGGGATCTCCGTACCATCATCCTGCAGAACCAAACCTTTCAGACCTGCATGCTTGCTGCCATGGAGGAGCATGTAGGGCTTTGCATGGTCTGCCTCCCATATCACTCCCACCTTCTGATGTACCACCACAGGGTGATGACAGCGACGGCAGTTCTCCCACTGTAGGGTAGCCGTGCAGGCCATGAGCCCATGGAGGGTTTTTTTTTCTCAACATCCACGCATGTGGGTGTTGGGGTGCACCCTGTACCTCGTCCCTCCTGGGTGCCTCCCCCCACCCCCTGGTCCACACATGGGCATTTTTGATTTTTGATTTCTTTTTTCTTCACATTTCATTCCGATTTGCTAAATGAAATTACTATTTAATTCATTTGTTATCTTTATTTCTTCTTCTTTTTTATATTTTTGATTTTCATTTTATTTTGATTCTTGATTTGTTATTTTGATTTTCATACGTTTATTTATATTTGGTTATGCTTCTGATTTTTACTTTATTACTTTATTTGTTTCTTTTACTTTACATTTACATTAGCTTTTTCTATATTTGATTTGAATTTACATTTTTGTTCATAACCATTTTCTTTCAGATTGTGAAATAATGTTACAGTGTGTTGCTTTGTGTGGCTCCCGTAGGCATCCACTGTGTATTCCAGCTGGGCACATGCAGGCTTGTCCTATCTTTGGGTTAGAAACTTCCCCTTTCCATGGGCTCGCAAAGGGTGTGACCAAGTGACAGTAATTTACACAGAGGCATTGGACTCCCATAAGTTCTGTGGGCATTCTGTAGTCCAAACTGTGTTTACATCCCTAGTGAGGACTGTTCATTTCTCCACTGCAGAGTGGATTTCTGAATGGTTTTACATACAGGGCTTTTTGCATGTATACATGTAGCTTCTTCATGTCTTAACCAGCCCGTCTCCTTTGCAGATGCAGTTCATGTTGTATGCTGTACACTGCCACATTTGCCTTCCAGCAACACTCTGTAGTTGGAAGGGGTGGATGTGTTGCCTTAGTGAGGTTGTGACCCTTGCACTACTTTAATTTTTTACTGTCATATGTGGTCACTCTTGGATACTCTACTGATGTTTTGTCTTCCTGGTGAGTATTTGTTAATGTGTGCTGTTTTTTTTTCATTGGTGAGAGGCAATTCATGAATGTGTGCCTTTTACTCACATAGCAGTGGGTGTGTTTAAGTAGCTAGGGATGCTCACAATGTAGCACTTCCAGGTGAACAATCTCAGGGTGGTATGGTTGTGACAGTTGACTGTCCCTTTGTCATCATCATAAATTGTCAGCTGGTATGTGCTAGGCCTGTGTGCGCTCCGCAGGGGTGGGATTTTAGATGAAGGAATGTGCCACAAGCTGGGTACGGGCTGCCTCACCATGTGCCCTTTCACCTCCAATGCGCAGCGGCCGTGCATGTGGTTGGGGATGTGGTGGCACCACCATGTCCACCGGAACGCCCCGCCGGGTTGCAACGTTGTGCAGGACACATGCTGCCACTATGATCCTGCACACTACTGGGGGCGCAAATAGCAGCTGCCCACCAGAGCGGTCAAGGGAACGAAAGCATGACTTCAGCACTCTGAATGTGCGCTCCACTATGCCCCGGGTTGCAATATGGGCTGTGTTGTATCTTACCTCGGATGGTGTGGTGGGGTTCCGTATTGGCGTCATCATGTAGGTGCTCACAGGGTAGGCACTGTCCTCTGGGGAGGTGATAATGGTTGTCATTAGTGGGGTTTTCCCATTTCTCAGTGTCTGACATGCATACATGTGCAGGGGCATTTATACTCACCAATTAGCCATGTGTCGCCATGCTGCCCAGCTTCCAGGTCCCAGTTTAGGGGGGACATTCGGAATATGAAACTATCATGGCTGGACCCCGGATAGTTGGCATATACTGAGGTGATGATTCCCTTGGCATCACATACAACCTGCATGTTAATGGAATGCCAGTGCTTGCGGGTTCGATAGATGTGCTCAGTGGCCCTGGGAGGACGTATAGCCACATGGTGCAATCAATGTCACCTACCACTTTGGGGAAGTATACCACCCCGTAAAAGTCCTGGACGACAGCCTGCCTTTCTGCAGGTGTTCTGGGTATGTATATGTGCCTGCGGACTGAGGGGTGAGCAGTCATGACGGCCAACACCTGGTGTAGGCAGCGTGACTCTGTGGCCTATGAGACACCCCCGACTATGGCACTTGTCCGCTGAAATGATCCAGTAGCCAAGAAGTGCAGTACATTGAGCACCTTTTCCAAGGGGCTCAATGCTTGGGAGCACAGGTTGGTGAGGTCATCCTCCCACTCCCTGACCAGTTCTAGGATTATTTGGGGTGGAAACCTGTACCTCCCATACACCTGGTCATCAGGCATCCCAAAAAGGCTGGTCCTGGGTAAAAAAATGTGAGGCCTGGCTATCTTCCTCCTCCTGCGGTGTCCCACGACCACTGCTGTGAGGAACGGTATATTCATTGTAGCCTATGAGCTTGTTTGTTGTTTATCGCGCACTTTTATGCTGCGCGGGTCCGCTTCCGCCTGCTTCCTGATGGCGTACGTGTTTCCGGATTAGCACGTCTTTTTTGGCGCACGGGTTGCCCATGTTCGATTCCATGAATACATGTTGTTAGCGCGCGTGTGGGGCTTGCGAGCATTTACCTCCGGTACTTCCCCCGTAACACCCACATTTTCATGTGTTGTTCCCCATTACGCATGTTACGCCCCGTGTTACGCTCACTTTTGTTGTGTGCGCTACACGATGTGCGCTTTCCCTGTGCGTGTCACGCACGCTGTTTAGTGATGTGTGCGCCCGCGTGCGCCACCCACGGATTTGGCACACATCCCAGGTTTTACACGCGCATGAATCGATGAACGGCTGCATGCGCCGATTTAGCACACGTGTGCTGCAATTTTCACGCTTGCGCTCCTCTTTTCGGCGCACATTTATTCCATGAATTACCCTGTCAGTTGCTACTAGTCACTAATGGAAAAGAAAATGCCCAGAGGCAAGAGGATTGGAGAGTGCTGGGAGGAGACAAAAGAAAAATTAGTGAGTTACACTATTGGAGCAATTCAGGTAAACAAGTATCACAACCCTGCAGCCAATTACAATACTCCAAAACACAAATAGAGACTAGAGGGAAAATATCACGCCCAATTAAATAACCCCTCTGCAGGTTATTAACCTTAAACTAATAATAATGTCACTGGGTCGAGTTGTTTCAGAAGCTTAGATGAGGGTCATGCCTTTCTTAACTCTGTTGTATGACAATATTTGTGAGAAAACAATCAATCCGTTATTGTGCAAAAATATATTTTAATTTGATTTAAATCTAAATAAAATAGGGAAATATAGATAGCAGTATTGCACAAAGAAAAGACTAAAGTGCTTTGTGCTTTGCAGTGCGTCATATAGCTTGATACATACAATACATAATACAATGTAGTACAAAAACTCTAAAAAACAATATACTCAACCATACTCTTCATACTTGATTCACCCAACATGTTTCATTTCTTCTTTTATATAAAAAAAATACTGTAGGAAATTCTTCAGGGGTTTAATATCTATTATTTCCCTTCTTTCTAATCACTGGATCATATTATTTTATTCCAGTTCGATTTCTCGATCTCTTTTCATTGTTCGATCCAGGTCTATTCTGTGGCAGTCACCAAATGTTTTCTTCTGAACTGACATTGATATGTGTATCACTTAACACATCTATTGCATTGTAATTATGCTCTCAAGTGCTCAATACTTGTCATTTCTGTTACATTTTAATTGTAGTTCCCCATTGCTCTCTGCTCACCGCTGTCGATTAATGCAGACAGTTGGGGATTTATATACACAATATGTCTCCTCCCACTCAACCTCCAAAACTCTCTCTCGTGGTTTAGTAAATGGGATGCCTCAGAGTTCAGTTGTTGGTTGTGTTGCTAAGATTATAGTCCTTACTATGGAACAGTGCTGTACTGCAATAAAGGTGAACCACCATTACCTTGGTACATTACATGGAGCACTGGTAAGCATATCGGCTCACACCAGGGTGTCTTTTAATTTAGTAGAATGCTTATGGCTCGAGCTTGTGATCATGTTCACCTGAATGCAGATTTAGTGTTGTCACATCCTCTGCATTTCAGGATGCCTTGCCAGTGCCTAATCGGGGAAGAGATTCATAACAGCAATCGTAAAGCCGTTCTGCACTTAAGACCATATTAATTCTTGGGGTTGTAAGCAAACATCTAAGTCGAATTTAGAAAAAATACTATCCTTACCCTATTGTCAGTCTGCGGGGCATGTGGCTCCTGAGGTTGACGGCATACTCTACAGTGTCGGCTTCTCCCCAGTGGCAAAGGTTCCACAAAACTAGTCTTCCGGTCTCAATGCCTCCAATTCTGTAGGGAGTGGAGCAACAACAAGGGACTAATAAACTGGTACTTGGTATTGGTATCATTACCTGGCATAGTTTTGGATCCAGCTCACGAATAGCACATAGCCTGCAATTCCTGGTATTGCCTGAGCTTGTTGACTATTACAGTTCATTTGCCCGTCGTTCCACAATGTTTTCAAACTCGATGGTATATGTTGGTTCCTTTTATAGTCCTTTGTCTCTGTTCACTACTCATGTGTTGGGTATATAAGCTTAACCTTTTCTTTGTTGAATTAGGTCAGTCCTCTTTCTATGACCACCAACCATCCGATATCATGCTGCACGCAAACACCATGTGAACTGTGCAGCGGATGTCTGTTTCCAATGTGTTTACTTTCCAAACCCCCTTTGCCAGTGAAGCATCATACATGTGCAAACTGATGTGCCTCCTTGTGCATCCAATCTCCTTAATATTGGCAGTTGCTGTACACAATGATGAGACATAGTCACAGATTGGTATAAAGTAGTTAGAATATTATTTACCCACTTTTATTGAATTAGAGGACCTCATTTATCATTTTACAGTATGTTGTGGACTTCAATATTGAAATAGACTAAGCATCTATAATGTTAAAATACTCATTGAAAACTTTATTTTGCAGAATGAAAATGTACTTATGAGTTGAATACATATATTGACTTTTTCCTTTTTAAGAACACATTGGTATTGTGTATATTGAATCATGCATGATTAAGAAATACTTTGCTACATTAGTAATTATATGTTTTTCTGAAATGTTTCTTCTGGATGTGATAAAAAAAAAATTGGAATATGCCCCTGAAGAAGAGATGTATTTCTCGAAACGCGCTGGGACACTTATGAACTTTTGAAAAATAAAAATACTTATGAAGAAATATCTTCACGTTATGTGTTGAGGTTCATCATTGAATACCATAAAATGATTATGTGTTTACTATATAATTGACCAAGTGTTGTTAATCCTCTATATACTCACATAGTGTATAAAATTTACCTTAACAGTCTGGCTCATTCTACAAGCTTGTGAACGTGTGCAGGGGATGAGAGTTCCTGCATTAGGAACTTATCTTGTTTGCGTATACCAGCATGGGGCCAGCTATCTTGCATGAGGTCTAGAACGCAGATATCCTGAAATGCAAAACCTGTATGTGCATTCACAACCCTGTACAGTAAGTAGTGTACCTATCTGGAACATTATGATTCTATTAACTTGGATAAGGGCACACCTTCGAACAAGGCATTCTAAACTCGCACCTAGTCTCCTCCATAATTCTAACCAATCCATCTGCTCATTCAAACCTTTTTCTACACTTTTGGTTAGAAAAATCAATTTTTGTTCTTTAAGACCAGTTGCTTTTTATTATTTTTCTTGTTGTTGCTATGCATGCAGTTGAATGTGCTGAGGGTGACACATGTGCATGGATGTCTGTGAATGTCAAGTTATTTCATTGACATCTTCAGGACAGGGATGTGACATCATCCCACTGCAATTGGGGCACATGTGAACATGCAATATGTGTATGCTGTGCCACACAACATGAGTAATTGAAACACAGATACGTGTGGTGGTACTTGTTGCTTGCAGGTCATGCTCTCACATATGAGTGTTGGTGACTGTGTTTGTGTGAGCAGGTGCCCTGAGGAAGTTCCCATGCTGCTTGCTGCATGTCATCCTAGTGTCGGTTGGTCATTGATATGGTGGTGTTGCTTATTTTGTGTGATGCATTGGTGGCCACACAACAATGTGCTGTGTTGACATTTGGGTGTGTCATGACTGTGATTCATTCTCCACAGTACACTCATGCAGCAGTTGACCTGCAGTTTGCATAGGTAAATACATGTGTGTGTGTGCAATGGGTTTGTGTAAATACTTGGTTGCAGCATGCTGCATGATTGGTGTTGTTGATGTTGTGTATGACACTCATGCATTTACGACGATAACTGATGTCAATGGGCCTCATTACGAGCATGGAGGTAATGAAAAAAGGAAGGTGGAATGGTATTACGAGCCGACAACCCGGCAATATCGCCACCGCCCGTACCGTGCCCCTTCTTACCAGCATGCACGCGTACACACGCCCCTTTGCGACGGAAATACCGGGATGCCGCTAACAGGAGGACATTCACAAGTTACACTGGCATGCAGTTACTGGCATCCCAAAGGTAGTAATTAGGGCCTGCATGATTGCGGAAATACAGGCATCGCAGACCACCCGTAAATATCAACCTGCAGTGTAGGCAACTGCCACAGATGCACACAATCACCACAGGTGGAGTCAATGGAGCCTGTCCCAGTTCAAAAGGAGCACACCCACACACCACACCTCTTCCTACACCAAAATAATCCCACTAGCTGTTGCAATCCTGGGACTGCAGGATATGCCTGTACTGCTACACCAGCAACAACAACTACAACAACAACAACAGGCAGCACAGAGGAAACGCAGGAGGAGAAGGAGGGTGGGACAGGCCCAGCAAGTCCCACCAGTGCATCCAGTGGTACCATGTAGGCATCCACCAATCCCTCGCATCAGACCCAGTCCATTCAATCTAACCCCTGAGCAGATCCACACCCTGTACCGGTTGGACCGGGACACCATCACCACCATAGTGGACATGATACACAACGACATCGTCAGCCTGATAGAAATCCGCAGTGCCATTCCCCCATCTACTGAAGGTGGTGTCTGTGCTCCACTTCCTGGCCACAGGCACCTACCAGCACACAGTGGGCCAGCTGCATGGCATATCACAACCACTCTTTTCTCGCATGCTGACCCAAGAACTTGATGCCCTTCTGAAGCATGCAAGCATCCACATTTCCCTACCACGGACTGGCCAGGAGCTCGCTGACACTAAAGTAAGCTTCCATGCACTGACAGGCATGCCCAATTGCGTCGGTGCCCTCGACTGCACCCATGTAGAATTGGTGGCCCCTCATGCCAATAAGGCGGTGTCCTGCAATTGCAAGCAATTCCACTCCATCAATGTGCAGATGGTATGTGACTCCAGCAAGATCATCACACATTGTTGCACCCGATATGCCAGATCTACACATGATTCCATGGTGCTGCGTAACTCCACGTTACCCTGCTACATGGAGCGACATGCTGGACGACGTGCCTGGCTGCTTGGTAAGTTGCCTGACTGGGCCATGGCAGTGGTGGGGTTGTGAGATGGGGGGATGCATACTCCACCTGGATGAGATTGGGGGGATGCATACTCCACCTGGGTGGGATTGGGGGGGATGCATACTCCACTTGGGTGGTATTGGGGGGGATGCATACTCCACCTGGGTGGGATTGGGGGGATGCATAATCCACCTGGATGGACTTGAGGGGGATGCATACTCCATCTGGGTGGGATTGGGGGGTGCACACTACACCTGGGTGGGATTGGGGGGGATGCATACTCCACCTGGGTGGGATTGGGGGGATGCATACTCTACCTGGGTGGGATTGGGGGGATGTATACTCCACCTGGGTGAGATTGGGCGGTGAGTGGACAATGACTTACAGCTAAACATTGTTGCCCTGAACATCCCAACCTGAACATGACACATCAATGGCATACATAAGACCAATGCTGCACATCAATGACAACATGCCAGACGCTCAACCAAGCCACCATGGGTATGTCAAGCGATCGATGACTAAATATGATTACACCTGTGGCAATGCCGCTAGTGTGACTAGGTACAGAGTACCATACACCGCAAATATGGGTGGCAAGACATCGTTCCGCATCCACAGTACATCCGCATCAGTATACAAGTGAACACCCTGCATCATCTGTACAATGCAATCCACACCAGCAGACCATAGTACAGTACACAATGCATCAAATGAACCTGTGTGCATACATCCAGGGACATGTACATGTCAACACCAAATAGCTGCAGCCATGGCAGTGATTCCGAAAGGTGTCAGGTTAGATATTGACTCACACATACCTCTTTGTGCTCCCAAACAGGTGATGATGGCTATCCCTTGAAGCCATGGCTACTTACCCCTGTATGGAACCCGCATAACAGGCACGAAGAGGAGTACAATCGGGTTCATACCCGTACCCGTGTTGTGATTGAGCAGACCTTTGGCCTGTTGAAGGCACGGTTCTGCTGCCTAAGCAGGTCTGGTGGAATACTCCTTTATGGGCTTGAGAAGGTGGCAAAGATCACCATGGTCTGTGTCATGCTGCACAACATGTGCATCCGGAGAAACGTACCACTGCCACCTGACATTGACATGCATGCACCGGTGAGGATGATGAGGATGATGATGGAGGAGAAGCAGCACCCCTGGCAGTTCGTGATGCACAAGATGGCCATGCTATATGCCAATCACTGATTGACGATTACTTCTGAACCACAGGGACGTTGATGGTTATATGTTAGTACTACACTGAGCACTGGGACCGTGTGGACATGGACACAGGGTGTGTGGGTAGTTGGGCACTGCGCGCTGTCATGATTAGAATAAACACACACAAAATGAACAATGTCCAGTCATGAAATGAATTTGAACACAACAGGTGTATTAGGAAAAATAACAATATAGTGCTTCCTCCCTCCACCACTCACATGCCCCCCAAAACACCCAATACCCCCCAAACACCCCATACCCACCAAACACCCCATGCCCCCAATAAACACCCCTTGCACCCTCCAAACACCACCAACAACACCTCCCGCCGCCACCGTTGTTTCCATGCCGGGCGATCACAACTCCTGCAGGCGGGAGGTGATGTTCCCCCCAGGTCTGACCTGGCGGGTTTAACACCGCCCGCCTGCAGGCAGAAGAGGAAACACCGGCAGCATTACGAGATGCTGCCGGTGTTTCCATGATCCCCAATCCCATCGAGTCCCATAGGACTCGATGGGAATGGGGATTAACACCATTCTGCCTCCATGATTCCTGGAAAACCAGGGTTGTAATGCCCCGGTAATTCCGGGAATCACGGAGGCGGAATGGTAATACGAGTCCGGCGGTAACCAGGCGGTTTTACTGCCGCGGTTACCGCCGGACTCGTAATGAGGCCCATAGTCTTCTGGTTTCCTTCACCAGTGTTTGGCCCTTCCAGAGTAGATAGAGGCAGTCCCCAACCTTGTCCTATCTCGTGGTGTCCGGATAGGCCCACCACTCCGGTCTTCGTTCCTCGTCCTCTTCTCTTTCCTGGAAAATGAGAGAACCTCGTCAGTTTCATTTGGCGCGCTTTTATAGGCTTCCCTAGTTTCAAGTCCCCACCAATCGGCATCGGCCTTGTCTGGCTTACACCTTATTGGCTGCTGAGGGGTTGTCCCGCCTCCCTTAAAGGCGGCCGTGCTAGCGTGCACCATTTCCTGCTTCCGGAGTCCTGGGGAACGTTGGAGGCGATCACGTGATCGTCATTGCGTTGGGTATGGGCGGGCTCTGGGTGCCTTCAGCCGCGACCCGCTCCGGGGCCGCCGCGGGACACGACATGCTGAAGGGCCGGTCGCCCCCACCCCACGCCACCATGGAGTGCCTGCGCCTTAGTCTCCCCCCCTTCGGGGTCGGGTTTCCTGTCAGGTGAGCGCAGCTGTGATGCGCCGTGTTTCCGAGCAGCGGCTCGCATTCCCTTGCTCTCGGCGCCTATGACAGCCGAGAGTGAAGGGGCCCACCCGCTGCCTCGGTTCTCAGGGGCCCCCATCACCGGTGCGCCCAACACCCCCTGCGGGCGCCGAGGCGCATCCCCACACATCCCCACCCCAGTCCCAGGCTGTTCGGGCCAGGAAGCACACCTAGACAGGTAGTCGGCCACCAGCTGAAACGTGGCCGGTTTGTGTAACGTGAGGAAATCAAAAGGCTGGAGGGAGAGGAACCAGCAGAGCACTCTCTGGTTGGTGTCCTTATGTCGCGCAAGCCACTGCAAGGGGGCGTGGTCCGTGTACAAGGTAAACCAACGACCCAATAGGTAGTACCTAAGGGAGTCGATGGCCCATCGGATGGCCAAACATTCTTTCTCTATGGTGGAATAGGCAGCCTCATGAGGCAGCAGCTTCCGGCTGATAAAGCATACAGGACGCAGGTCACCCCCCTGGTTTTGTGAGAGTACAGCCCCCAAGCCCTGGTTCGAGGTGTCTGTTTGTAGGTAGAAATGTTTTTGAAAGTCTGGGCAACAAAGTACAGGATTCGATGAAATCCTATGTTTCAGGAGTTTTATGGCATTCAGGGCGCTCTGGTTGTTGGTTAGGTTTGGAACACCTTTGAGCCTTAAAGCATCGGTCAAGGGGGCGGCCACCGAGGAGAAGTCAGGTATGAACCTCCTGTAATACCCAACGGGCCCAAGGAACACTCGGATCTGTTTCCTGTTGGTGGGAGTCGGAATATCATGTATAGCCTGAGTCTTGGATAGTTGCGGTTTCAGGACACCCCCACCCACTATGTGCCCCTGGTATTTGGTTTTATGGTTTCCGATCGTGCTTTTTTTTTTGGTTTATATGCAAACCAGCCCTATGCAGATCGGCCACCACCAGTTCCAGATGGTTCAGATGGGCTTCCCAGGACTTGCTATATACCACAATGTCATCCAGATAAGCGGCCGCATATCCGTCATGTGGTCGTAAGATGATGTCCATTAACCTCTGGAACGTGGCGGGGGCACCGTGTAGTCCAAAGGGCAGAACCTTGTATTGATAGAGTGCCCTTGGTGTGGAAAAGGTGGTTTTCTCCTTGTCCTGGGAACGCAAGGGGATCTGCCAATATCCCTTGGTTAGATCTAGGGTGCTTAGAAAGAGGGCCGCTCCGAGGCCTTCCAAGAGCTCGTCCATCCGCGGCATAGGATACGCTTCGTATTGGGAAATTGTGTTTAGTTGTCTGTAGTCCATACAGAAGCGGACGGACCCGTCCGGCTTGGGAACCAGCACTATGGGGGATGACCATACGCTGTTGGATGGCTCAATGATATCCATCCGCAGCATTTCGTCTACTTCTGAACTGATGACTCTTCGCCTGGCTTCGGGGATTCGATATGGCCTAAGCCTTATGGTTTGTCCGGGCTCTGTGTTGATCCCGTGTTCCAATATACTGGTCCGACCGGGTAACGTAGAAAAGGCATCGGCATAGGGGGATAACTTGTCCGCAACGTCTGATTTCATGGTCGGGGAGAGGACGTTGCCCCAATTGATGGCTTCGAGGGTGTCAGGAATGGTGTTCACGGTTTCCTCTGATTCTGGTTCCTCGGGTTCTGCGAAGGCACCCAGACTCAGCTCGCTCCACTCCTTCAGAAGGTTGATGTGATATACCTTGTCGGTTGTGGTCCAATCAGGTTGATGCACCCGATAAGTCACTGGGCTGAGCACGTCTGTGATTTTGTACGGCCCTCTCCATCTGGCCAATAGCTTGTTTGCAGACGTAGGTAGGAGTACCAGTACTTGGTCTCCGGGTTTGAAGGTCCTCATTCGGCTCCCCTTATTATAGTTCTTCTCTTGGGTCGTTTGAGCCTGGCTGAGGTTCGCTTCGGCCAAGGTACGCAGAGCCGTTAAATGGTTTTTTAGCTCCTCAGTGTATTCAGTGAGTGATACCTCCTCGCTGGCTTCCCGTTCTTCCTTAACCAGATCCAATATCGTCCGCGGTTCTCTTCCGAATAGCAGTTCGAAGGGGGAGAAACCAGTGGAAGATTGGGGTGTATCCCTTAATACCATCAACACCAGAGGCAACACCCGATCCCAATTCTTTGCGTCCGGCCCTGTCACCCTTTTCAGCATTTTCTTGATGGTCTGGTTATACCGTTCGACCAGTCCATCTGTCTGGGTATGGTATACTGAGGTTCTCATTTGTTTGATCTGGAGACGCTCAAATACTTGCCGTAGGAGGACGGAAATGAAATTCATACCCTGGTCTGTGATTATTTCCGAAGGCAACCCCACTCGTGTGAAAAACGGGATAAGCTGATCACACAGAATTCTGGCGGATGTCCCCTTTAGGGGAAACGCTTCCGGGTATCGGGTGGCATAGTTGACGATCACTAACAGATATCTATACCCCCTGCTAGCAGGTTCCAAAGGACCGACAATATCCATGGCGATTCTCTGGAAGGGAACCGCTATGAGAGGCATTTTCTGTAGTGGCGCCTTTGCTGGTAGGACACCGCTGGTCAATTGGCATGTAGGGCAGTTTTTACAGAACTGTGCCACTTCCCCGTATATGCCCGGCCAGTAAAACCGCTTCAATAGGTTCTGCTGGGTCTTGAGGGAAGCCATATGGAAGCCACAGGGATGGTTGTGAGCCCGTTGTACAACTATGGCACAATGTTTCTTTGGTAGCACCAATTGCTCCTTAGCGACTTCATCCTCGCCCTTATATCTTCGATATAGCAGACCCCGGCATAATCGGAACCCTGGTCCCTTACTTAGATCAGGTTCCAAATCTTGTGTTGCCTTTTCTCGTGCTACCCATAGAGTCGGGTCAGTTAGGGTCTCCCCCCTAATGGTGTCTTCATTCTCCTCCAAACTCCAGTCGATGGGTCTGGTCATGTAACTAGCCTGACACCATTCCATCCGGGTTCGTCTTTTCTGTCCTGGCAATGGGGGCCAGGGAAGCAGAGTCCGACGCTGGGGCACCGGAATCGTGCGGAATCCTTTTCTTTTCCTCCAGGGCATTCATGGCCTGTTTAAAGCCAGGCAGGTTGGTCCCTATAACTACCGGGGCAGGCAGACACGGCAGGACGGCAGCCCTCAAGGGAGTGATTGTGTCATTTAGTTCTACCACCACATTCTTCATTGGATATGGCTTCACATCACCATGGATACATCAAATGGGTACTGTTATATTAGATAAGTAGGGAGTGTTACTCACGGTTGTTGATATGGCGGTCTGCCGGCTGCCGCGGTCGAGTAGAGCGTGTGATGGTCTGCCATCCACCCGGATGTCCACCACATAGGGACCCGGTATGCTCTCCTCCGACCCAGGGCTCAGGTATCCGATGTCCATCGGTTCGGCTGGTCTCCTTCTGGGGCAGAACCTGGCTATATGGCCCCATTCGTTGCACTCGTAGCATTGCGGTTGCTTGTATCCTGGTGCTGCCAATGGATGTTTTTCCTCGCCTCCCGGTTTTTTGTCTTCTGGTTTTCTGGAGATGTTGTCGGCGTGTCTCCATCTCGTGGGTAGAGTCCTGCCACTCCGGAATGCAAGGGGGTCAGATATCGGGATGCTGCATCTTGTGGTGACCCGCCTTCTGGTATGCTGAGGCGATATCTACCGCCTCAGTCAAGGTGGGCCGGTGGTGCTGTCTAACCCACCTCTGCATCTGTCCTGGTAGGGCTTCGATGAATTGCTCCAGGATGATCTTGTCGAGGACGGGTTGATTCGCTGGGGTGGGAGGTAGCAGCCATTTCTCGACCAAGTCCTTTATACGATAGTATAACTGGCGCAGGCTTTCCCCCACCCTGAGTCTGGTCTCTCTCAGCTGTATCCGGTAAGACTCTTCGTCTAGGCCTAAACGATCCAGGACTGTGGTCTTAATTTCTCCGTAAGGAGTGCTGCCATTGGGGGTTTACCGCCTGATAGGCACCCTGCATCACCCCGGCTAGCAGGGGGACGACATACTGTCCCCAACGGTCCGGAGGCCATTGTGCATTCCTGGTGATCCACTCGAAACTGGTGAAAAAGAAGGCAGGATCTTCCCCCTATTTATATTTCTGGAGTAGAGCTGATGGCACCAATGGTTGGTTTCTGGTGTTGGCCACCACATCAGTGAGACGGGCTATGGTCTCGTGTTGTTTGTCTTGGGCCGTGGTTTGTATGGTGCCCTGCAGCTGGATGGCCTGCTGGAAAGCTTGACTATCGGCAGCCGCCTGTTGGGTTTGCAGCTGTATTAATTGTTGCAGCTGCTGTTGCCCCTCCGCTAGCGTTTTGATCAGTGCCTCCATGACGCAGTCACAATCCCACCTTCGTCGCCAGTGTGCTAAGGAGACTTCAGGAGACAGGCGGATGCTGAAACAATATTTATTCTAATGGGTAAAGGGTCCTTAGCAAAACAAAGAATATAGTCTTCTAGTTTCCTTCACCAGTGTTTGGCCCTTCCAGAGTAGATTGAGGCAGTCCCCAACCTTGTCCTATCTCGTGGTGTCCGGATAGGCCCACCACTCCGGTCTTCGTTCCTCGTCCTCTTCTCTTTCCTGGAAAATGAGAGAACCTCGTCAGTTTCATTTGGCGCGCTTTTATAGGCTTCCCTAGTTTCAAGTCCCCACCAATCGGCATCAGCCTTGTCTGGCTTACACCTTATTGGCTGCTGAGGGGTTGTCCCGCCTCCCTTAAAGGCTGCCGTGCTAGCGTGCACCATTTCCTGCTTCCGGAGTCCTGGGGAACGTTGGAGGCGATCACGTGATCGTGACTGTGATTGCGTTGAGTATAGGTGGGCTCTGGGTGCCTTCCAGCCGCGACCCGCTCCGGGGCCGCCGCGGGGCACGCCATGCTGAAGGGCCGGTCACCCCCACCCCATGCCGCCATGGGGTGCCTGCGCCGTCGTCCCCCCCTTCGGGGTCGGGTTTCCTGTCAGGTGAGTGCAGATGTGATGCGCCGCGTTTCCGAGCAGCGGCTCGCGTTCCCTCGCTCTCGGTGCCTATGACAGCCGAGAGTGAAGGGGCCGACCCGCTGCCTCGGTTCTCAGGGGCCCCGATCACCGGTGCGCCCAACACCCCCTACGGGCGCCGAGGCGCATCCCCACAATGTGGATGGATTTGGCACCGTTGGTGCAGGTTGTTGCTGCTGCATATGTTCCAGCATCCTGCTAAGGACCTGTGTCACTGCCCCTAAACTGTCACAAATGACTAGGGCACTTGAATTGATGGCAGTTATGGTTTCAGCATTTGCCTCCCGTATTTCACGGCATGTCTGTTCACCATCGGCCACATACTGGCGCACAAGTTCTATCATTGAATCCTGGAGGGCCTCTACCCCCGACAGTTGTGCCTCCATGTCGGTGGAGGCTGTGGAGGTGGACGGTGCTGTGGCTGGGTGGACCATTGCAGGACTGCCCTCTGACGTGCTGGTGAGATGCGGACTTCCCAGTAGAGCCGCATGTACCTGCATGGGGGAGGCTGGTGTGCCCTGTGTGGAGTGCTGGGGGGAGGACTGGGGGCTTGGAGAATGGGCACATTCTACAAGGATGTCGTCGTCCATGTCCTGGTGTTCCTCGGCCTGGACCTCCACGTCGCTGAGGAGGGCTGTGGCTGCTGACTCACCTACAGAACTGGTGGCAGCGGACTGCGTACCATCAGCCTCTGACTCTGCAATTGTTGCCAAATCTGTATTGGCACTCTCGTCGGCTGCTGTATTGTCCTCCTCAGCTGGCCTGGGCTGTACTGGTGCCCTGGGTTGCATTCTGGGCATTGGTGCTGCCCTGGAGGTGGATGGCCCAGTGCCTTCTGATGTGGCCCTGGATGCCTTAGAGTGTGTGGATGCCCTTGGGGCAGGCTCCTGCCCTTCACTTTCTGTGTCAGTGCCTGTGGGGTAACAAGAGATGCAGGGCGTCAGTGATGGTGTTATATGCAAGATGCATGATTTGGTGCTGTACACTATTTTATTTTTCATGCATTGCATTCTTGTAGGTGTGACACTCAGGGTACTTTCAAGGGGGGATCCATATTGGCATACGCCGTGGCATCTCCATTCTAAACTGATGTGTTCCAGGTGGCATACAGTTGCATTGCGTTTTGCCTGATGTGTCACATGTGAATGATCCCTGTGTGTTGGGTGTCTGTTGGTAATGGGATTGGCACGCAGCATGCATTTCATTGTGCCAGGGTTTGGGCCACCATAAGGACATGGATCTGTATATGTATGTATGATGGGTCATGCTTGGGCTTGGTTCATTTTCACATCTGTTGTACTACGTCATGCTTTGGTTTACTGGGGTTTGCAGGGTCACTCACCTCCCTCTTCCGATGTCGCCGCAACCATCTCCATTTCACCGAAACCCTCAACCGACTCCATATTTATAGTGGTGCTGCAGGTCTCCTCCCATCGCATCAGTTTGATGGGTGAGTGGGGGCCCCTGGCTGTAGCCATGGCCTCACTGCGATTGGATGATAGGATGTTTCGCACCTGGAGACGTAGGTCATCCCATCTCTTCTTACAGTCTTTCACCATGCAGGGGCTGGTGCCTACCGCTGTCACCTTACGCACCACCTCCTCCCATATTTGTTTTTTTCGGAGTTGTACTTCCCTTTTCAGGTTGTTGGCAAACACCTCATCCGCATGGGCCACCAGCATATCGGCAAGCATGTTGAGCTCCTCGTCGGAGAGGCGCTTCTTGCGCAGGCGGGGGATTGTCTTGCGGGTTGCCTTTGACATGATCGATGGTATGGCCCTGCTCTCCACTCTGTAGCACTGCTGTGTTGAGAGGATTGCAATGGATTGTGTTTTTAAAGATGGCCGCCGGCGCATTTCCCATTCTGGCGCAATGACGTTACTTCCGGGTCCGGTATTACGGACCCAGTATTAGCATGATGGTATTACCGGGTCCGTTGTTAAGGGGTTGCTCCTAGGCGCAGGTGGTATTGGCGGGTCCCGTGATGGCGCTATCAGGGGGTTGGGGGCCTTTAGCAGCATGGCAGTGCGGTCATTACTGGCATGGGGGTTTGCGCGTGGTCGCGCTCTCGTAATCACCCGCTATTAGCGGGGTTGAGGGTGCACGGACGCGTTAATACGGCCATGCCGGTAATTAATGCGTTTTTACCTCCATGCTCGTAATGAGGCCCAATGTCTTTTTTCCCATCTTCCATTGTTGCTGCAGCACATGAAGAGGGCACAGGCATCGCTGTGAAGAAGAAAGACTGGGACCGGATCACCAGACCAAAACTCATACCCCAGCCAGCCAACATTGAGACTACTTCATCTGAGGGAGAGTTGGCTGGGTGAGCACGTAACAATGGGAGGAGCTGCTGAGGGTATGTCCCCTGAAGTTGTTGTGGTGGGGGACTCCTCAATGGCTGTTGGCCCGGGTGCAATAACAGAGGGGCCATCCAGGGAGGAAGGCTCTCTGGAGCCATCCTGGGAGATGGAGGGGTTGGCAGAAGAGGAGGTAAGTGAAGGTCAGCCGATAGGGTCTGGTGGAGACATCCAGAAGGTTGTTCTGGCTGCACCCTATGACCAGAAATGCAAGTGCACTGTGGAGGGAGCTGCAGCCCTGACCACCGTTGTGGAGGCCTCCACTCAGACTGAGGCCCCCCCTTATGCCCGAAGAGACCAGCCCTGAGTTGGTGTGCACTCTGCTAGCTGGTCTGGGGTGACAGTCGGCCATGATTCATGATGCTGTGACAGCTACTTGTGAGGAGCTCTCACAGCATCACGATTCCATTTGCCTCTACCTCCGCCAGCTGGCACGAGCTCTAGTCTCAGGTGGTCTCTGTGCGCTGGCACATTCACTTGTCCCCTCCTCCGCTGACTCCTCTGTGCCCCAGTTATCCTCCGGGGAGCCTTGCTTTCAAGGTAACATCAGGGCCCTCTCTACGCCAATCCCACCCACAGTGCCCATTCTGGTGGCAAGCATGCAGTACCAGCTACTACAGAAGTGGTGATAACTGTGCCTGCCAAGCAGACACACAGGAAGAGGCATCCGTGTGACAGCTTGCTCCTCAGGACAGTGCTGCCACTATACTCCCCCAGCGTGTAACATCCAGATTGTGGGGGTACCTGTGCAGAAAATTCTCAGACAGGCCGCAGCAAATGAGGAGTGCACAGGGCCGTACAATATCGAAGAGGCAAGATATCCCCACAGTTTAGTCACCTGGCAAGAGGAATGGAGGAGACTCTGACAAATGGTGTGCATTAAAATGGATTTCCCAAGGCAGCTGATGGCAGAGTGGCAGCGGGCTTGGGTGGCAATGGTTGTTAGGGCCAGGGCAGAGGTGGTGGAGATAAGGACTCTGAGGTGGGCTGCCATCCTGGAGGAGACTTGCAGGAATGCGGAGGAGGAGGAGCAGAGAATGTTGGGCAGCCTGTAAGCCACCCAGGAGAGAACAGTGGCCCCTCTCCAATTGGAGGACGAGGAATACAACTCTGCCCTTGAGGATGTGATGAGAGACTATTGAGCCCGCTGCCTGTGTATATAGTTACTTGTGTGGATTTTCTTTTTTCACTTTTGTTCATTTTTGCCCTTGGACATTTTTCTCTTTGACATAGTCATTTTTCATAGTGTGTGTATACAGATTTAAGTTTCTGGATCACACAGTTGTTGGTGTTTCTTTGTTCATGTGCTGCATTTGGTTCACTTTGGTTTTGGTAGGCATTTGTTCTGTGTCTGCCACATGAGTTGTAGGCCTCACTAAGGATGTTTGGGATATGCTCATCACTTGTGCAGTTGTTATTTGGTAAATGTGTCCCTCCCGATGCATGGTCCCCCACCCATCAGCTACCACCCAGTGGATGCTCTCATGTCATGCTGCACATCTGCCACTCAAATGCTTCATCTTCACATGTGAGTGTTTTAAGTCTGGCTGTGCACATCATTCATCTCCTTTGGCCTCATTACAAGTGTGCTGGTCTGGAAACAGCGGTGCCGGTAAGCTGTTTCCAGAACAGCACACTACGGGTTTGCCTGCTGGAGCTGCCGTGCCCGACAGGGCTGACCCTGCCGGGCACAATGGCCATGGTACGCAAGCCATCACAGAAGCACCGGCAGAATTAACAAAGGTGCTGATGCTTCCGTGGTCCCCATTACCATTGAGTCACATAGGACTCAATGGGAATGGGGATTTACAATTTGCCGGCGCCTAACTTCCCGGACTGCCGGGGTTGTAATCCCCCAGTGTTACCAGGATGTCAGGCGCCGATAATTCATTCCGAGGCTGGAGGCAACCCGCCAGTATCACCGGCAGGGTTACCAATGGACTCAGAATGAGGCTTCTTGGCTGACACATTCGCAGACATCATTCATATCACCTGAAAACATGCCTGTTCAACTTGTGGTAGTTGCACGGGCTTTGACTGCTATGCTTTCCAACCTGACTCATTGATTTTTACATGCTACTATGCACACACATTACATGTGACTCGGTCCTTTCAGTGATGTCTTTGACTTGTGTCCTCCTAGGTCATTCACCTACAGCACTTTGAGACCATTGCAATGGCACATGAGCACAATGATACATCACATTGCATTACATTGCTTTACTATGTTTCATGTACATGGTGCATTCACAGTGTAGCTAGTGCTACGTTCTGCTGTCCTTTTGCTGTGCAACTTGTGATGTACCATGGAATCCTCTGATGAACTATAGACATGGATTATGTACCTATGCCCCCGGTCGTTCGGTCTTGGGGTGGAAATGTGGCCAGTGTGCTTCATATTGGTGGCAGGCAGTGGAGTTGTGGTAAGGTGTTGCTCATAATTGGCCTGGTAGGGGTGTTATGTGGCAGGGCCAGGCTGGGGTAGTGTCGGACGTGAGGGGGCTGGTGTGTCTTGTCAGGGCTGCCTGGGGGGTGGTGTCAGAGGTGAGGGGGGCTGGTGGATCGGGTCAAAACCTGAGGGACTGCCTGGGGTGGTGTTGGAGGTGAGGGGGTCTGGTAGGTGGTGTCCGGCCTACCTGGTGGTGGTTTCAGAGGTGAGGGGGCCTGGTGGGTGGTGTCAGGACCTGAGGGACTGCTTGGGCCTGATGTCGGAAGTGAGGGGGGTGGTGGGTGGTGTCAGGCCCTGAGGAGCTGCCTGGGTGTGGTGTCAGAGGTGAGGGGGGCTGGTGGGTGGTGTCTGGACCTGAGGGGCTGCCTGGGGGTGGTGCAGGAGGCAGTCGGGAAATATGGCAGCAGTTTGGGTATAGTGGGAGCAGCGTTGATGGTACGCAGAATCGCAGGGGTGCAACCGTTACTTATGTGGGACCTTATTCAGATTGAAAGGGGTGAAGCCATTACTCACGGGGGACATCACACAGATTGGCACGGGTGCAGCCGTTACTTATATTGGACCTCACGCAGATTGGCAGGGGTGAAGCCATTACTTACGGGGGACCTTGTGCAGATTTACAGGGGTGCAGTTGGTACTTACGTGGGAACTCATACATATTCACAGGGGTGCAACCATTACTTACTGGGGACATCGCAAAGTGTCGCCCGGGTGCTGGACGTTGTGTCAGAGGTGGGCAGAGTTTTGCAGAATGGTTGGTCTGTTTCTCTAGTTTTGGTTTGAGGTGTGTGTTGTGGGCATTTTTTGTGCAGCTCAACTTTGTTTGTGGATCAGCTTGCTTTTTTTGATTTGGATTCCATGAATACGCAGACCACACTTAGGTCCGCGCACAGTTGTTTCTTTGTGCCAACTTTGTGGTGTCAATGCGCACTTTTCCATGAATTGGGCCCTGTGTCTGGTGAATAAATAACAATTTCTTAATCCACACAAAGGGGCTGATTCATGGAATAAAATTATCCGGATATAGGCTATTTGCACGCACTCTGTGAGCGCAACTCTGTTGGTTAATTCATGAAATTGAATGCATGGCATTTTTTCTGGACTTGCATGGATTTCGCACTGGCACATCTGTGCGAGCCATCGAGGGCCTTGCGTGAGACTCCGAGCAGAGGGTGGGCGTGGCCTGCACCGAGGGCTGGGAAGGGGGAGGAACCTCAGAAATGGGGAATTACTTGCAAAGAAGTGGGCGTTTCCGAGGGACGGCCTGCAGGCAGTCCCTCGCACACCCACTATTCCGCAGCAAGAGACGTATTCATGGAATAAATTGCACAACGTCTTGGCTGGGAAATGCCCATGCACGTCCTTCATAGGATCTGCCACCCGAAGGGTGGTGTAAGTACACTTGCCTGTAGGATTTTCAGTGCACAGGTGGGATTGCATGTCGGATTTCAGTGCGTGTACTCAATCAGGGTTCTGTTGTTACATAGGGGTGCGCGTAAACTGCATAGCAGGGTGCAGGAATATTTTACGTGGCATTGCACGTACATTTCCTGAGTTATTGCAGAGGTACAAATGTTCATATGCATGTTGTCGGGGTGCCGGACCCCGCACAGGTTCCCCCTCGAGTCTCAGGCCTGCTTATGAGGGACCCCACAAACTTTTTGAAGGGTGCGTGTATTCGCGCCAGAGGGAACGCGCAAAGGTAGCTGATCTGCCAGTTTCCTGCTTTGCATATGGGCGTGTCGGGGACGTTCCAGCCGTGACTTGCGAATATGGTTACTTTGTGCAAACAATTCCATAAATACGCGTGGTGCGCAGATTTTTACTTAATCGTGCATGCTCACGCATTGACCTTTTTGAAGAAGCCTAGGTATTTCATGGCTGATTGGGGCAATCAGCACTTAGCTGGGTTTGCAGTTAGGCCTGCTTTTCTGAGGTCTTTCATGATGGTATGAAGATGGAAGAGATGGTCCTCCCAGGTCTAGACGATAAATTATGATATTGTCAAAGTAAGCTCCAAAGAAATCAGAGTAGGGTTGTAAAATGTGATCCAAGTCTTCGGCTGTCCTATACAAAGGATTTTCTTTGTCTTATATAACCTCATAAAGTATTAACTAGCACTCTTCAATGAATTTTCATGCTTCAGTGTGGCAGTATAGCTACATGTTAGCAGAAGAGCAAATAAGTATGAGAAGTATACTATGCAATATTAACTTGCAAAATGCAGCGCATGGCATGCGTTAATATGATATAGTTATGTGGTTGTCTAAACTTGCCATGGGCTCTAGGCCCAGATCATTTACTAACCTAGCAACGCTGCTGCATTATTGTAATTAGAACTGTGTTCCTTTTTTATGATTAACTTTTTGTAAATGCTTGCGCAAGGTTACTCAATAGTTGAAACTATTGGGACACGATTCATGGAAATACCTACGCAGAAAATAGGAACTTTGCGTGCCAAACCGTGCACCAAATATGTTTGTCGATTCATGGAACCGACTTGCAGTGCCTTTTCGTACTTTGTGGGGACTTCAAGAAGGCTTGGCACGTCACTGCGAGAGGCTCAGTGCCTTGCACGGGATACCATGCAGAGCATGGCCGTGACTTGGGCAGAGGGCAGGGTAGGGGGAGAAACTCGGAAAATGAGGAAGAACAAGGGAAAATGTGGGCATTACAAATGTGGGCATTACAAAAGACGGCCCGCAGGCAGTCCATGGTAAACCCACTATTGCGTGGAATGATACGTATTCATGGATCTTAGCATGCAACCTCTCGGTGGAGAAATGACCATGCAAAGCCCTCATGATATCCACCACACGAAGGCAAACATACAGAAACGTGTGCACAGGATTCACTGTGCAGAGGTAAGATTGGGTGTTGGATTTAGGGGTGACTGTATGCAGCCGGGGTTCTGATCTGAATTAGGGGTGCACGTACACAGTGTAGCGGTGTGTAGGAACGGTTTACAGGGGCTTAAATCATGCTCATGTAGTCGGGGTGCCGGTAAAATTTAAGAGGGACCCCGCATCGGTACCCCAAGATCATGCCTGCTTGACAGGGACCCCACGCACTGTTAAAAGGGTGCATGTATTCGCGCCCGGGTGAGCAAGCAAAGGTAGCTGCTCTGGCTGTTTTTGCTTTGCGTGCGGGCGTGTCAGGGGCGTTCTGCCTGTGACTTACGTAAACGGTTACTTTATGTGAACAATTCCATGAATATGTGGAGGTTGCAAAAAAAATCTGCATGCAAACTCAAGCAGTCTCGTCGGTGTGTGGGCTTTGCTGGATCTCTGCACACTTTTCCATGAACCGGGCCCTTCGTTGATTATATTTTGCACCGACATCTGTACACGTCTGTGAAATGTAGCTGTTCTTATAAGGATTCTTCTTTGGTACTGGAACCCTTGTGAGGTATTCTTTTTCACTGTGTTTATTGTGAGAAAAAAGAGCATGGGGGTCATTATGACCCCGGCGCTAAGTGGTTACGGCGCCGCAAAAGGCTGCGGCACCGTTAACCACTTAGCGCCTTATTACGAGGTCCCTTTGCGGGACCCGACCTTAACGGCTGGTGTAGACCAGCCGTTAAAGTAGGGACCCGCAAAGGGACCTTGGTGCTAATTACGGTACTGCAATTTGCGGTACCGTAATTAGCGCCTTCCCCATTCCCATTATGCCCTATGGGGCAAAAATGGGAATGGGGAAGGGCCATGGGGAAATGGGGAAATACCGCCCCGCCAACCTTGGAATGGGGTGGTATTTCCCCATTTCACCATGGCGGACACGTTACGATACGGCACCAAACATGGTGCTAATAGCACCATGGTTTAGCGCTGGTATCGTAATGAGGGCCCATATATTGATTTGTTTTTCTGTTTGTGCAAGAGGGATACAGTTTTGCCAGCGTACAAGATCAGACTTTTTTCCGAAGGCACAATAAGTACAATAAAACGGAATAATTGTTGCCCTAATGTATTGGTTTTTTTTCAAAAATGTATTGCGACTCTGGCAAAACCTGCTTAGTCCACATAGCATTGCACAAGCAGACAGCGTGTGCTTAATGCATTTTTTAACTTTTAGCACCTGTCCGAATATTAGATACTTTGGTCAAAGATTGAGCAGTGTTCCAGGCAAACATTTGCCTTCTCTGATGTGCATGCTACTCTGATTACATTATCTGCACTAGCTATAAATTATCTGATTGCTGTGTTGACGTTGATAGAGATGCCTGGCATATGTTGGTGCTATTTCACCTTCTCTGTCTATGGCGAGGCATCAAGTATTACCAATCAATCAAACAAGTTTATTCGGATGTATAAAAAAATCCATTAAACGACAAAAATACACATTAATACACATATCCGAATTACAATTTCATAAAAAGGTAAAAATCAGTGGACATTTCAAAAGACAACATACAAGTAAAATTAGCTATCAAATGATTTCCAATACAGTGGCTACATTAAAAGTTAGATAATAGGATCATGCAGAAAGCAATACTCAAACATTTGTCCCATTACCGATAATATTATACTTCATAACACTAGCTTTCACCACCTTGCAGTTTCAGTAAACTATTTCTGAAGTACATCGCTCTTTTCAAGAACGTAAAAAGAGCCCAAGCTGTAAAAACTGTTTCGGCACTCAAAAGAAACACAATTGCAGCCCTTTGTGAACAAATCGCTGTCTTCTTGAGGGCAGGAATCAAGGTCATTTTGTGTATGCCAACATACCCTATACAGAAGAACAGCAAATGAGGAAGGTCCTCTCGAAAATGGCCACAAACCGGGCAACCCGCTGAATCGGGAAAAGCCTTCCACTTGTTAGTGTTTCCTTGCAACCGAAGGCAATCAAACCGTGCCCTCGTAATCAGCCACCTATCCTTTTTAAACGGGCTCCATATCAGATATGGTTGTATTCCAGTAAGCCTGCTAATGCTAGTGTGAAATTGGCCAGATTTGTGGCCATACTCTGACAAGATTCTTTTTCTTACTGCAATATCTCCCAGCGTTGCTTTGTATACTGCCCCCTCGCTCTTAGTTATAAGTGAAGCAGATGGAAAGAGGACACCTAAATTAACTTCACCCAAAGTTGAAGAGACATAAGCAAGCCAGGGGATTTTTTTCCAGCCATCTTTACCCAGCACAGTGCGTATAATAAAATGACAAAGAGAAGCATGCTTATTGGCCCACAACCGAACCCAGAGTAAAAGAGGGGCCAGCGCCCACTGGTCCTCCCAAAACTCCACACCCAGTTCTCTGTGGATGGCTATTCCAGAGACACTGGTCGGGAGCCCTAGCAGGTTTTTGAAGAATTTGCTTTCTTTACTCTGGATTTCCGCCACATTCTGGAAGCCCCATATGGCTGCGCCATACATAGTGGATGCCACAGTTTGAGTGCCATAGATCTTTAGAATCACATCCAAAGGCTGGCCCCTACACTTTGACATAAATCTAAAGATTACGCCTATCTGTTGGCTCATCTTAACAGATTGTTTGGCCACATGGTCCTTTCCATTTAAGGCCTCTGAAAAACTCATTCCAAGATAGTCAAAAGCCTTAACTCTGGGTATAATTTCCCCTGCACAGAGCATAGGTTTCATGGGCACCGGACGTTTTCTACCTACGCATGCCATTACTGCTGATTTCTTGGTATTTATTTTTAGGCCCAAATTATCCATAAGTGTTGAATATGCATTGATCAAAACCTGTAGAGCCCTTGGTGTTCTTGCTAGTAGAACTGTATAGTCTGCATAGGCCAATACTGGGAATCCCCTTTCCCCCAAAACCAGAAAATCAGCCAATATATCGATCAGGTCCTGTGAAAGGTCATTAATGTAGAGGCAGAAACATATAGGGGCCAATACGCAGCCCTGCCTCACACCACACCCCACCCGAAAGCAGGCCGTACAGTGCACCCCTGGGCCACTGCGTACACAGGCCTCGTTATCTGTGTGGAGGTCAACCAGTACCATTTATCAATACTGCTTGATCAAAGAGAACATTCAGAACTTTATACTGTATTCTGCATCCTTTTAATTGGCATAATATATCTTGACATATCTTCAGAATGTGCTTGGGTTAATGCCATGTTTAAAGTGTGCGGAGTGCTGGGCCGGAGATAGCAGCGATGCACTTCCTCCAGTTTTAGTACATTAGTCCATTCTATCACAATGCATCATCCTGAGCACGGACATAGTGTGTCCTGTAGTATGGGATGTAATTATGCTTAATGCAGCCCAATTAAACCTTTTATTTGGTGCTTTAAATATTGAAATAGATTACTGATGCAAATAAATTTTAAAGCAACACGTTCAGTTTCTTAAAAAGGGTGCTACATTTATCCCACAGTTCTGTAAAAGTTTGCTATTGTTAGGTGAATATGGCCCTGATTCACAGAGCGTTTTCCAAAGGGGTTTTGCCATTATAAAACGCTTCTGTGAATTAGGCCCTATGATTCTCCTTAGGACAGCTAGCCTTTAACATAAGTGAATAACTTGAAACACGGCACAGTCATTTGATTTGTTCGAATATGATTTACTGTGATATAGATATTGTGTTAAGTCATTGCAAGATGTCATAGAACACGCATTATTTTCCTGTTCCTATATAGTGCTGATTGATTGTTTTTTTCTATTGCAGTACAAGTGACTTCACAGTCAATAACAGAAATGATGGACCACAACAAAAGAGGTGTAATATAAAAGTAAAGAAGAAAAACAAATACAAATGCGAGAAGAGTAATACGCCTATTGAGGTCGTGTTAACAGCATCGCTTGTTGATCATCTCTATCCAACTACTCTTGGCTCTCATGCTTAGAGCTCGATCCAGCCACACGTACACATCCAAGCATTGCCTATGCTGCGGTGGGGAGGGTGTACAAGGGAAATAAAGACAATCTGTATTCATGTACGTTTTTCTAGAGGTGGGAAACTAGATGTTCACAGGCCTACCGTTGTTTTGGATGGGCAGAAGGGACTTAGGATATAGTCATACTGCTATTCGTGTAAGCTAATGTTGTCTGGGATAACCAAGAAAGATATAACCCACTCTTATTCTATTAACAATATATTTATTGTATGGTAGTACATCGATTCATGTTATCTGCACTGCATACATATCTGTGTTCTGCTTATTAAAACTTTGAGTAACATGGGGTATCCTAGAAATTCCCATTGACATGCATTTGACAGCTGTGGCAATACCGCGAATAATGGTAGTCTGAATCATGGTGCATTGTAAAAGACATATGGCCAAATTTACAAAACGTTGTGCATGGCGCAAACTGACTTCACATATTGGACTTTGCACTGGCCCTTCCTAGTTAGCATCCTATGCGAGTGCTTTGCGTGTGATAGAACTCAGCGTGTGATTAGGGACAGTGCAAAGAAGCAAATGGGGTGGAACATGCAAAATCCTCATTAAAGGAGGAACATTCGCAATAACAAGGATGTGGGAAGGGAGGCAATGTGCAAACAACAAACACGCCCCATCAAGCGCTAATTAAACCCTATTTACAGAAACAATCACACTAACGCTTTGACTCCAAAGGAGAAAGATCTCATCGCTACCTGTCACCCATCACAAAACACAAAGTGCAATGAAAGGTCACATATGAAAAGCACAATGCAATCCCAACGAACATTCGATTGCCACAATGCCGGATCCTGCATTGCTAGCACTGATATTACTACATGGGAGGCGGAGGAGAAGGAGAAGGGCTAGAATCTTCCATACAGGAAAATCAATATTTAGGATGTCGGAAGAGGAGATGCATAGATGATTCCGCTTCCATCCCCATATCATCCTAGACCTGGTCAGGGAGAGGGAAAATGACCTGGCATCACTAACCATGTGCTCACAGGCTGTCATAACTCTGGTCAAAATGCTATCAGGCATACACTTCCTGGCCATTGGAACATTCCAGCATTCCACAGCCATTGCTGGGGTATATCATATCCCACACAATTAAGGTGCCTCCACTATGTCTTGTGCTGTATCCTAGCACAAGTTAATAGGCACATTGACATGCCACACACTCTGCAGACAAGGCAGAGTATGTGCCGGAATTTCTAGGCAGTTGCACACTTTCCCTGGGTCCTGGTAGCCATCGACTACACCCATATAGCCCTGCAACCTCCCCCAACCCCCCCAAGAGACTGAGCATGTATATTAAACCATTGGCATTCCATAAAGTTGCAGGTTATCTGTGATACCAAGGGACATATCATGCAGGTGAAAGCCAATTACCATGGATGCACGCATGATAGCTACATCTTGCAGCATTCGCCTATACACTAGGACCTGGCATCTGGAAGCTTTGGCAACATCTGACTCATTGGTATCATCTACTACGTGCACACAAGCAGTCACATGACACACATAAAGACAAGAAATGACACCACATGTAATTAATCAGCATCATCATCATCATAAAAATTGTCATAAGGGCATCAATTGAGTAAGGACCTAGGTTTGGGAAGCAACAGAGTGCTTTACAATCACAAGGGGAACAGCACAGTGAGGGAAGCAGAGGAAAAGGAAGCAATGAGCAAACAGGATTGCAAGAGTGGGAATTGGCAGCAAGGGATCAACAAGCAATCAGGGGAGGAGACAGAGGAGAACAGATCACAGAGTCCCAGGTAGGGCAGGGTGTGTAGACCTACATGTTAGAGATGAGTCATTCCCCTTGAATAGAAAGTTCCTGAGCTATATACTCAACTCTTGAAGCAAATGGACAAGCCTGATGTTGATGGAGAGCAGGTTCCACAGTCGTGGAGCATAGACAGGGAAGGCCTGTCCACCAGTTATTGTCTTACTTTATTTTTTGTAATTATATTTTATTGTTTAAAGCGCATGTGTAGCTAGATAGCAGCGAAGCGCTGTACAGAGTATGGGTATCCGGTATTTGGGCTGGTATATTTTAACAGTACAGCAGTACTATGTGGTCTGTGCATTGGTATGTGCGTCCATTGAAATTAGTCCTTGGTGAGGTGTTTTTGAAACAGATACGTTTTATGAGACTTGCAAAATTGGAGAATTGTGGGGTATTCCAAGCTGACACCAGGATCGAGTTCCAGAGGGTTGGTGCATGACAAGAGAAGGATTGTTTTTGGTTCACCTCTTTGCAGATGTGTTGTGATTTAAGCTGGCTGGTTGATTTGCTGCACAAGGAGTGTGTGCCACCAGATATGTGGATCTTAGCTGCCAGGTACGCTGGTGTGTTACTCCTGGCTGCATTGCAGTGATACATGCAGTCTTGAACAGTATTCTGGCCTGGAGTGGAATCCTCCAATGTATTTTGCATAGGATGGGGGTAATTCCGTCAAATGTCCATGCTCCTGAAATATGATATGCTGCAGCATGGTGGACTGCTTTTAGGGTAGACAAGTGAGCAGCTGGGAGTCCTGTCCGGAGAGCATTTCCCTCATCGGTTTGCAAGACCACAAGGGCCTGCACTACGGGCCGGAACTCCTGCAGCAGGATGAAGGGTTTGAGTTTTCTAAGGGTAGAGATTCTCGGTCTGGCTATTTGGGCCTTCTTGGCTATATGTGTCTGGAAGGACAGATTGCTGTCAATGGTGAAGCCTAAGGATTTTGCTGAGTTTGAGAGTTGTGGATCAAATTCTTCTAGGTGCAGCCGATGAGGACAAATTCAGTCTTAGATGGGTTTAGTTTGAGGTAGGCAGTCGACATTCAGGACTGGATGATGGCCAGGTAATCACAGAGACAAATAATTTCGAGTACACTATTTACTCTCATGTACAATGGAGTATTGTCTGCGTATTGGTGGATGGCTATATTGGGATCTTTGAGGAGAGTGCACAGAGGCTCCATGAAAAGGTTAAAAAGGATTGGTGAGAGGATGGAGCCTTGGAGGACTCGGCAGGAGACCTGGAGTTGGTTAGAACACAATGATTTCATTTGGACAGCCTGGTGTCTGCTTTAGAGATAGGAGGTAAACCAATTCAGGACAGTGCCAGAGAATCCCATCTTGTCAGCAAGGAGGGAGAGAAGGATGTGCTGGTCGACGGTGTTGAATAAAGCCGAGAGGTCAAGGAGGATGAGGAGGCGTGAGTCTCTCTTAGTCATGATAGTTGTTAAGGAGCTGGAGTTGTCCGATTCTGACAAGTAGTTGTGTAGCAATGACTTTTTCCAAGATTTTGCTAATAAACAGGAGGTTCATAATTGGCTTGTAGTTGGCCAGATCATCTGGATCTAGGGTTGTTTTTTTTCAAAATAGGATCATATGAGACCATTCTTGAGGGTGTCCAGGTGACATCCTTCTGGGAGGGAGGCACTGATGATGCTGAGGAGCGCATTGACCGTTGGACCTGTTAATTGTTTAATGATGTAGGTTGAATTATATGGTCAGAGTAAAAAGTACGTTTGAGGGAGGCAATCATTTTTAGGAGATGAGGTGAAAAGAAAGGAGAGAAATCGGTCCTGAGGGGCAGAGTGCAAGCCAGGGTGTAGGGGGATGCTAATTATGTGAGAGATCGATTTGATGGTCTCTTGGATTTCGTCTTGTTTTTTATTAAAAAAAAAGTGTAGAAGTTGTTGCATTTTTCCTGAGTTGCTGGTACCTCAGGTTTGGTGAGGGTTTGCTACAATGCTTTACTACTTCAAAGAGGGCTTTGCTCCTGTTAGAAGCTGCTGCAATGGTGGTGGAGTAGTAAGCAGTTGTGGCCTCGGTAATCAGACCTGTGGTTTGCGCACAGAGATCTGAGGTTGGTAAGGTCTCCTGAGTTATGGTTTTTGCGCCACTGTTTTTCTAGGACTTTGATTGAGCATTTTTTGAAGGATATCTCAAAGGTGTATCATGGGGCTCATGCAGGGCTTTAAGTGGGGTAAGAAATCGAGGGGGGCATCATTTGGGGACGTGGCTTGTGGGAGGGGCGTGGCCTAAAAAGTACGCAAATCGTAGTGTATACACACAAATATATATAAATGTTATATATTTGTGTGCGTACCTTACTATGGTTTGTGTACTATGCAAGCCATCTTTCTAAACATAGAAATATGTAACATATTTCTACGTTTATAAAAGATGGCTTGCAAAGTACACAAACCATAGTAAGGTACGCACACAAATATATAACATTTATATATATGTGTGTGCATACCCTACGGTTTGCCTAGTTTTCAGGACATCTTTTTTAAACATTTCAGGTTTATAAAAGATGGCTTTGAAGTACACAATTCAAGCCATCTTTTATAAAGCTTTTACTACGGACAAAATTGTCCGTCGGCAAAGCTTTATAAAAGATGGCTTGAAATGTGTACTTTCAAAGCCATCTTTTATAAACCTCAAAATATGTCGAGGAATCCCCAGGTTCGCCGAGGGTTAAAGACGCCTCGGCGACCTGGGGAAACAAAGGGACAGTAACTGCCTCTGGTGACTTCTCGCACGTGGGGTCACCAGATGCAGTTACTATGAATGATGGGAGTGGCAGCCAGTCACAGGGTCGCTGTGGCTGGCTGCTACTTCTGTCAGCTTACCTGACTTCATTGCAGGCGCATCTCCCGTCGCGGCTGCGGCCGTGATGGGATAATGCATCCCGCCAATGTTGCGGTAGGACGGGGGCCCCGGCAGGGCCCCGGCTCAGTCCCACTTTTTGGAGACTGCTGGGGCCCGGCCCCGGCAGGCCCCGGCCCACTTTAAGCACTGGACTCATGGTTTGGTCTCAGCCTTGCTGGATTTTAGGGGGGCATGAGTGTCCACTAGTTTCAAAGCAGAGTTACTGATTAATTCCTGGAGGCACGAGACATTCCCTGTGGTGGGGAAGTCTGCAAAATGTGCTTCTAGCTCTTTGACCAGATATTTTATGAATGAGCGGCGTTTAATGAGTGGGAATTTAGCCTTACCTTTGTGAGACATAGTCAAGTGGGTGACTGATAATGAATGGCGACGTGTCAGACCAGTCAAGTGGGATAGGGTTTGCACAGGTTATGTAGGGGGATGATGTAAAGACTAAGTCTAAAATGTTGCCTTTTAGTGCATGTGGGAGAGCACAACTTGCTTAAAGTTCATGGAAGCGGTCAGTGCAAAAAGCTTGCTTGAAGTGTGGTTGTCAGCCTGTGACTCGGAAACATTAAAATCTCCAAGAAAGACATTGGGGGTCATTCCGAACATGGCGGTAGGGGGTTAACTGCACCGGTAAGGATGCTGGTGCCGTTAGCCCCCTACTGCCCTATTACAAGGTCCCTTAGCAGGTCCCACTAGGGCTGGCTGGTCCTGCCAGCCGCCCTTAGCGGGACCCGTTAAGGGACCAGGGAGCTAATAACGGGCCCGTAATTTGCGGGGCCATTATTAGGTCCTTCCCCATTTCCATTGAGCCCTATGGGGGCTCGAATGGGAATGGGGAATGGTTTTCGGAATGGGGATTTACCGGATCCGCAAGGGTCGGAATGTACCGTAAGTCCCCATTCTGACACCACGGACCCTAGCACCATGGCTGCCTCCAAACTCGTAATGACCCCCATTATTTGAATGTGTTAATTTGGCAGAGGAGAGTACGTTGGAGATGTCTGCAATGAAAGAGTGACTCTTGTGAGGTGGTCTGTAGATAAGGTAGAAGGTGATGGATTCATTGTACGATTGAGGGAACCGGCAGGCGAGTGATTCAAATGAGCTTGTTCTAGGGGAGGGGATGATGGAGCATGGCCAATCACTCCTGTGGATGATTGCCGTTCCACCTCCTAATCTCCCTGGCTGGTTGGCATGTTGGATGCAGTAGACTTGGGATAGGAAGACATCTAAAACAAGTCACAAGGATGAGGTAAACCATGTTTCAGTGATGAACAGGGCACCAAGGTTGTTGTACGAGATGAGGTCAGCTATTTCTGCAGCGTGAGTGACTGCTGAGCGAGTATTGTTCAACATCAGAGGGTGTGTGCATGTGGTCCATCAGTGTTGGTTGGGGGCAAGGGCAATATTGATGAGGTTCACTAGGGTAGCTTGCCGGGGCTGCCTGGTGCACTTGGCCACTCAAACCCTAATAAGAGTGGGCATGGGCTGTACAGGGAAGAGACACAAAGTGATGTCTTCTAGTGAGTAGCAGTAGAAGTGATTTGTTTGTAGATGAAATGCAGGATAGAGGGTCAGGCCCTTGGCCCTAACAGGCCCGAGCAGGCACAAACAGGTGAGGTCCTTGTCTTTGCACATCCTTTGTTGAGGACACCGGCAATGAGGACGCCTAAGGAGGGCTGATTAAATAGGTGGTGGGTGAGGCAACTGAGTGGCATGGCCTGGTCATGTGACTAGCAGCCTACTCAACAATGTAATTGTAATTGTAATGGGTTATTCATAACACGCTTAAAACCCAGATGTTTCTAAGCGTGGATCCGGGGATTGAACCCGGAGTTGCTCTGCATCGTCTTGCTTCCATAACAAGCACATTGCCACTGAGCTATCCTTCCAAGACAGGGCTTTAAAAATGGAAGATGTCTTCTTAGAGCTGACCTACATTCCTTAAGTTGAGGCATGGAAGGAGCAACAAATTGGAGGTGGGTGGGGCAACTGAGTGGCAGATCCTGGTAACGTGTCCAGCAGCCTACTTAATACTGTCTGCCTGGAGCTGGCCTACAGTCCTTAAGTAGAGCCTTGGAAGGTGTAAAAACTGCAGGTGGGTGGAGCAATTAAGTGGCAGGTCCTGATCATGTAGCCGCAGCCTACTCAATGTTGTCTGCCTGGAGCTGGCCTACAGTCTTTCCTTCATGGTCAGAGTTCTAATCTGCACATGTTCTTCATTCTGGTGGATCACAGGTCTCTGGAGATGCCCAGTTCTCCATGAGGCAGCTTGGGACTCCAGGGTGACAGCCTTGTACATAATGCAACAGAATGTGAACATGAAATGGGCCTGCAGTAGGAGCCACTGCAGCTGGATAAGGGATGGGGTGATGCGGCCAAATTTGCAGAGGTCATTGATGAGTCTTGCTACAGCATGTAGGACACATCTCAGGGATGCCAGCGTTGTTGCAGGAAGCCCTTCCAAAAGGGCATTGCCAACAACCAGGTGGGAGAGGACCAAGGCTTGGACAGAATATCTGAAGTTGTTTTCTGGGATGAAGGTCTTCCTTTTTACGCAAGAGAGAAAGTAGCTAACAAGAGGTTTTTATCTTCCTTGCTATGCACTGTTTGAATGTGAGTTGTCTGTTGATGTTTCAACCAAGATACTTGGTAAAGGCGGACAGCTGTGGTGTGAAGCCCTTGCGTTTCATAAGCAGAGAGTCAGGTCGGGATGTCAGGGTGTATGGTGTTGTTGGTCAGCAATAGGAATTCTGTCTTTGAAGGGTTGAGCATCAGATAATCACAGGACATCCATGACTGGATCAATGTGAGGCAGGCCTTTCAGTCTGTGGATGTCTACAATGGAAGATAGCCTCAGGTATTTTGTGTGCCACCTGTGTATTGGTGGATGTTGTGTGGAACAAGGAGTGTTCTGAGCAGTTCCATGTAAAAATTGAAGCTCATGGGCTACAGGAAGGATCCCTGTGGCTCCACAAGTCATGGGTAGAATTTGTGATTTTGAAGAATACATTTGTTTGAACTGTTGTTGATTCGGAAGGTAGGAGTTTAAGAAGCTGAGGATGCTCTTGCTAATCCCCATGGGACTATGCAGATTTTTCAGTGAGTGTCTAGTGGTCTACGGAGTCAAATTCTGCTTAGAGGTAAAAGAGAATTAGTAGGCAAGGATGGCCATGATTGAGGATTTTAAGGTGATCATTGATCACCTTGATGGTAGCCCTTTTAATGCTACATCTGGATCTGAAGGCAGGTTGATAGAACTGAAGGAGGTTATTGGCTTTGATGTGTTGGAGGAGTTGCATAATTACAGTTATCTCAAAGATCTTACCTAGCAAGGGAAGATGGGGGATGGGGTGCTGGTTGCTGACATTGTCAGGGTTATTAAGACGGCCTGTGAAGTCTAAAATAACAAAGAGGTTTTGGAGCCAGTTAAATCCGGAATCAATAAAGAAAATAGACAAAGTGCAAGGCAAAGACCAGCTTTATTATCATCAAAATAAAGCAGGGACCTCATACAAGCATAGCATTCTTGGCACTCTCGCTGGTTACATAAAAACAAAAAAAAGCAATGGTTTATATATTCAACATTTGTCATTACCAAAATCATACTCTGTAATCTTAGTTAGCAAAACCTACTAGGTGCAGGTATTGGTTAATAGTGGTGACTGTATACATTCTTTAAGGGTTACATTTCTAATTTTGTAAAGCGTGTCTGATGGCTCCCCGTGCGACCACTTCTGAATTGATGATGGTAAAAAGACATAGAGTCTCATAACAAGACTGTCTATCCTGAAACACTGTTTCCAGCACCTGACTTCCCGGTGCCACCGGGACATTACAAGTCCTGGTGGCGCAGGATGTCAGGCGTCGGATTTGGTAAGTCCCCATTCCCGTGGAGTCCCATAGGACTCCAAGCTAAAGGGTACTCGAAAGCACCTGCATTGTTGCTAACAGACCCGGTACTACTGTGACAACTCTGCCTATCGGGCTGTTTTGCCAGGCAGGGTCAGACCTGCCGGGTGCGATGGTCCCTGCAGGCAGACTTGTAGTGTGGTGGCCCGGAAATAGGGGTGCGGGTGAGCTGACTGCCGCCCTTATTTCCAGGCTGCCACACTCCTAATGAGGCTCATAATCTCTGCAATATGTACGCTTTGTAGAGCGTGTATACACAAGTGAAGTGCTTCAAAGCGCTTCACTGCGAGGAGGGAACAAGGGAAAACATTCTTAGGCCTTGAGGTTTCCGAATGATATAGCAAAATGACTAGCAAACTAGGCTTTGCTTCATGGGTGGCATAACATTGGAGATTTTCATTGGCTGGCTTCTAACTAACCAACCTTGGACAACTGACAGGTTGTGAAGACATGAGCCCGGCAGAAGTAGAGGGATTGAGGTCCACTGACTGCTTTCTTTTCAATTACAGAGATACCATGCCTCATTTCTAAGCTATGAACCAGGGTGACCCCTTTGTATTTGGCCTTGTGTGGCATCTCATGTCTTGGCTACGTGTAAGGAGTAAGAAAGGTGCACTATCTGTATTCGTGCTAATGATAGTGTTCTTCAATTACGGGTCATGTGTCATGGGACCGTGATTGGTATTTTTTCATTCTTCATTTATTGGGAATATTGATGAAAGTTTCATGTTTTTTCTTGCCACTGGGGGCACTCTTAAGTTATTCTTCATGGAGCCTTTTGGCTTATAGTTGTCCTGCTCCTGGCTTACAAAGTCTAGTTGTTCTCTTATAAAACCTTAATTAATCTGCAAGTATCCTTATTGTGTCCTATGAATTTCTATCTTGTGCTTTCACTGCTACGTTCTGACCCTCCCTTAGTTCATGATAACTGTGGCTGTGGTTTTCAGCTATTGGGGGGGTCATTCCGAGGTTGGAGGTAAGGGAAAAACGATGCCGGTAAAGGATTACGGGCATCGCTTACCGCTACGGGCCATTCTGACCAACCAGACCGCTATTTACGGCACCGCAAAGTACGATGCCGTAAATAGCGGTCAAGGCGTGCGCGCGCGACACACCAAGCCGACATTAGCAGCATGCCGTAATCCGGAGCTGATCCCAAGTAATGCGGACATGCAAATAACGGCCTCCTGAAGGCTGAAAAAGACATAACCGGCATGGAGAAAATGATTTTACCCCAAGACTGCTGCATGCATATATGATGCACGTGCTACAAGATGTGAGTGCACACCATAAACCATCTTGAAGATGCTACCCCCTTCATCATTCCATTGAACAGGACACATAGCGGGGCCAGAAATGGGGTCAATGCATCCAGGGACATGTGCGTATGGGCTGAAATCGCCTGCTGCCATGTAAAACTAGTTCAGTTGTCCACCATGAATGCACAAACACTTACCTTCATTCCCCTGTCATGCAGGTGATGGTGGCTATCCCTTGACGCCATGGCTCATGACCCGTGTCTGAAACCCACAGAACAGGCACGAGGAGGACTACAATCGTTCCCATACCCGTACACGTGTGGTGTTTAAGCAGACCTTTGGCCTGTTGAAGGCACGATCTTGTTGCCTCAGCCGGTCGGGTGGGACACTCATCTACAGCCATGAGAATGTGTCCAAGATCCCCATGGCATGTGTAATGCTGCACAATATGTGCATCCGTCGGAACGTGCCCCTGCCCCCTCACATGGAACTGCTACCACCTGATGAGGATCAAGGGGAGGAGGAGGAAGAAGGGGCAGGACAGCATTATGGTGCCGAAGCACAGGAGGCACGTGCCGTGCGGCAAGCATTGATTGAACAATATTTCTGACACACAAGTTAGCAGAGGGTGTGAGGATGTGAGGACATAAGGCACTGGTTGTGGGGATACATGTACACTATGCACTGTGCAATATTGAATGACACATGCGCAATGATGAATGTCCACTCTGTTTTTTTTAGATCAACAACTGGTGTATTCAAATTGAAGGTTCAAACGTGAAAAACAAACCCTCCACCACCCTCTCCTCTCCCCCTCCCACCACAACTCCCAAACACACCCTCACCCCCCTCCCACCACAACTCCCAAACACACCCTCACCCTCCTCCCCCTCCCACCACAACTCCAAAACACACCTTCACACCCCTCCCCCTGAACCACAACAACCCCACACTAGTCCCATAAGGACCACATAGGCCACATGTGGATGTCAGCATTGTCACTGTGCGCTCCCAGAGCCAGGGGGAGGCATGTCCTGGCGGCGCATTGTACGTTGGGACCGACGGAGCGGGCTGGTCTGGGTGGAGGAGCATTGAGAAGGTGTGTCCTCCTGCTGGGGCTGTCGTGCAGGAGGTGCAGCCTCCAAAGTATCTGCTATCTGGCCAAGGACCTTGCAGTGCCGGTTTGTGCTGTCTGTAATGACCTCGCCCAGTGCCCTCAGTTCATTCCGCCACTCCTCCCTGGCCCGCCGATTGTCTTGCACAGAGGCCTGTGAAATGCTGAGCCCGCTCTGCATCAATGGCTGATGTTGTTGGGCCGCAGCGAATCGGGCTCACATGTCTTTCCGACACTGCACTAAGGGAACTGGCCACAGGGCTGGCATGTTCCTGTGTTGCTCCTTGCCCCGTAAGCCGAGGTGTGTCACTCTCACCAGAGTCACTATATGAGACCTGGGGTTGGTTTGGCCATCAGGGGTGTGGACAATCTCATATGTGTCCTCCTCAGTTGCTCCGCATATGGATAAGGGGCTGTCGGCAACATCGAGGGGGGCCGTGGCTGCAATCTCCCCAGCCACACGACTCATCAGAGCGCGGCGTAGGGCATGTGTCTGCTGCCAGTGCAGGGTGGGGTAGGGGTGGGGGTGGGATTTGTGCACCCTCCACGGGGCTTGCTGGAGCCGGTGGTGTGCCTCCAGGTGTTTTCCTGCTCGCAGGTATACGGTGGGCCCTGACTTGGCCCCTTGAGGTAATGGGCCGGTTGCTTGCCTGGTCCTCGCTGTCATGCTCACTGCCTGTGGGGGTGGAAGAGAGGGACGACATGGGTGATGATTTGAGAGCCAGTATTTGGACATGCCTACAATATCACAATCAGATTCTAGTGGGTTATCGGCATTTGGGTGGTGAACGGCACATTAATCTATGCTTGGGTGGTAAATGCATGCATATGTCTGTGCCACTCATGTTGGCCGGGTACTGTGCTGGCTCACATGCACACTGTTTACATCAACTGCCCTGTGTGCCTCACGGAATGGGCCTCTTTCTGTGGTATGTGTCATATAGGTTACGGCCTCACACCTGGCACTAGCCTGGGGCTCACTTGTTTCGGCATGATTTAAAGGGGGGGGGGTGGCCGGCCATGCTGTGACACCTTGCCCAGCCCTTAGCAGTGACTTTCATAACATTTGTGTTTGCAGTATTGACTTTGGACACTCACCTCCATCAACGGATGATGTTGCCCCACACTCCATATCTCCAACCCCTTCGATGACTTCGGGGCCTATCATGGCCACACATGTCTCCTCCCACGGCATTAATTTCATGGGCGAACCTGGCCCTCCTCCTGTCTCCAGGGCCTGGCTTCTATTAGCCGAGAGGATGCTCCGCACCCTCAGCCGTAGGTCGTCCCACCTTTTTCTGCAGTCCTTAGTGGTGCGGCGGTGTTGCCCATGGCGCTCACCTTCTGCGCTACCATAGCCCAGATCTCTTTTTTTTTTTATTACTGCCACCCTCCGCATGTCACTGCTGAAAATGGTGTTGGCATGTTCGTGGAGGGTATCCACCATCACTTGGAGCTCATCAGGGCTGAAGCGCTCCTTCCTGAGGCGGGCAGCTCCCTTTTTTGGTGCTTTGGGCATTCCTCCTTGATGATGGGATGTTTCCACAGTGTTGAAAGTTTGCCAGGGGTCCTGTCTGGTGAGGATGGCAATGGATTGTGTTTTTAAAGATTGCCGCCGTGCTCCTTCCAGTTCCTGTGCGATGACGCTGTTTCCGGTTCCACAATTTAACGGTGACTGTAAATAACGATGACCACTATTTATGGTCACTGCTAATGCCGCGTTACTCTAAGGCGGTAGTGTTTGCTACGGTTCGATTCATGCGTGTAGAGGGTTTTTCAGCCATTTTTGCGGCATGGCGCTAGGTTCATTACCGGCATGGCGCAAAGCTCGTGCCCGCGAACTCGTAATAGGGTGCTTTTGCGGTCTATTGCCAGCTCGGACACGCTATTTGCACCATGCCGGTAATGAACGGAACTTACCTCCAAACTCGGAATGAGGCCCATTGTCTGAGCTCTGCACGGATCTGTATTTTTTGATTCCAGCCTTTTGAGATCTTGTGAAGCCCGAGGCCTTTTGTTTACTTAGGAGCAGGTTGTGGCTTCCATTTTGGAAAAGATGGATGCCCATTACTGTTGCATTTCTATGTTAGTGAGCTATATTCATGTGTTGATTACGTTGCATTCAGCTTATACATTGCTTATGTTGGTATTGTTAATTTCGTATGGATGCTATGTTAATGCACCATAGGTCAGAAGAAGGAACGATGATAGGAAGGCCTGAGCTGGAACCAAGTATGTCCTTCTTGAGTTTCTTCCTGTCAAACTTAGTTAGAGGCAAAGGATAGGAGATAGAGAAACAGTCAGAGAAAATAGGAGAGATAGAGAGCAACATTGTGAGGGGGCACAGAGTGTGGTACACTTGACCAGGCTGAGCAGCTGAGACACATGGGAGGGAGTTGACAGGATGGCGCAAGCGCACAAGGAAATGCACTAGGAGTGGGGAAAACGCAGTGGGAGCTAAAGAGGGGTACACGGGAGCAAGAGACAGACAGAAGCAATACACAGAGCAAGGAAGTCAGTTGGCTTTTAACTAGCAGAACAGAGCTAAATTCGATGTTTTAAGCTAACAGTCACAATCAATGCATATGAAAGCACACCTAAATTCTATTTTTAAGCTAACAGTCACATCAATGTAGATGAAAGCACACCTACATTTGTTTTTTTAAGCTAACAGGCACAATCAATGCAGGATGAAAACACACCTACATTTGATTTTTAAACTAACAGCCAAAATCAATGCAGATGAAAGCACACCTAAATCCTATTTTTAAGCTAACAGTCACAATCAATGCAGATGAAAGCACACCTAAATTCAGTTTTTTTAAACTAACAGTCACAATGCAGAATGAAGTACACCAGAGTTCGATTTTTTAAAACTAACAGTCACAATGCAGGATGAAGTACACCTAAATTTGATTATTTTAAACTAACAGTCATACACAGTACAGGTAGAAAAGCACACCTAAAACGAATATTGTGACACATGTATTACCGTGCTGCAGTAAGTGTGGGCAGTGTGGTGAGAGCTCAGGAAATGAAGCAATCAAATTAAGAGGTAGACCATGAAATTCAAGGCAACATTAAGTCAGCAGAGATAGGGCAATGAATATGCCTGCATAGGCAGGGGTAAGAGTCAAGGAGAGATGAGGCAGGCAACTGAGCAACAATCAGCGCTCACGTGATGGCAGGAGGGATGCCACAGTCCATGTGCACAAGGATGAAGTACCAAGCATAACACACGACTTTGCCAGCACTAACAAGAAGAGTGGCAACATGCCCAGCAAGGCCCTGACAGGCACAAACGGGGCCTTATTTGTGAGCCTTAGGAGGTGGGTTGGTTTTCCCTTGCGGCTCACCCGATTGGCTGTTAGAAGGAGGGAAAGGCCCAATCGTAGTGTTCATTCTCACAGGCCCAGGCACTCCAGTGCCTGCAGATAGTCAGAGGCCATGTTGGAATTATATGGCCAGGGTAGAACCAATGCGGCTGGCAGACAAATGAACCTCAACAGCACTGAATGCTGATATGCGCTAAAGTTAAAAAAAACTATTTGTTGGAAGCAAATTTTATGTATTTTTTCTTCTTTTTGCCGTATTTTTTATCTTCAATCATGCGCTCGGTGAGCGAGTATAGGCAGGGAGCTGCAGGTCCTCAAAGGCCAAGTGGGCTTACCTGAAAGCAGGATGAAGTGGTTGGGGTGCTCCAGGCCTCATGGAGCAGTGCAGGATCCTGCTTGAGGTGTATGTTGCTGCCGTTGGAAGAATGGAGGCAGGGGGCCAGCCAAAGACAGGGCTTTAGCTGCAGGACTTGGGATTTGCCTTCTGGCTCACCCAATTGGCTGTTAGAAGGAGGGAAAAGCTCAATTGTAGCGCAGCATTCTCACAGGTCCAGGCACTCCAGTGCATGCAGAGAGTCAGAAGTCATTTTGGAATTATATGGCCAGGGTGGATCCGATGCGGCTGGCAGACAAAAGTACCCCAGCAGCGCTGAACGCTGCAATGCACTAAAGTCAAATAAATTCTTTTTGGAAAAACATTTTATGTTGTTTTCCTCTTTTTGCAGAATATTTTCTCTTCAATCATGCGGTTGGTGAGTGAGTATATGTAGGAAGCTGCAAGTCCTCTAAAGGCCAATTTGACTTACCTGAAGGCAGGATGAAGGGGAAGGGGGCCTCCAGGCCTTGTGGAGCAGTGTGGAAACCTGCTTGAGGTGGATGTTGCTGCTGAGGGAAGAATGGAGGCAGGGGGCATGGCACAGACAGGTCCTTAGTTGCGGGCCTTGGGAGGCGTGCCTGCTTTGCTTTCTGGCTCTCCGGATTGGCTGTTAGAAGGGGGAAAGGCCCAATCATAGCGCGGCATTCTCACAGGCCCAGGTACTCCAGGGGCTGCAGATAGTCAGAGGCCATGTTGAAGTTGTATGGTCAGGGGAAAACCAATGCAGCTGGCAGACAAAAGAACCCCAGCAGCACTCAACGCTGCAATGCACTAAAGTAAAATAAACACTTTTGGAAACACATTTTAAGTTATTTTCTTCTTTTTTCAGTATTTGTTCTTTTCAATCATGCGCTCAGTGAGCGATTATAGGCAGGGAGGTGCAGGTCCTCAAAAGCCAAGTGGGCTTAACTGAATGCAGGATGAAGGGTGGGCTCCAGGCATTGCGGAGCAGTGCATGATCCTGCTTGAGGTGGATGTTGCTGCCGAGGGAAGAATGGAGGCAGGGGGCCTGGCACTGACATAGGGCCTCATTACGAGGCTTGCACCGACGGAATGAAGGGGGCCGGTACGGGACCGTCCCCCTTCATTCCGTCAGGGCTGATTACGAGGTTCCATTTGCGGGACCCGCATCAGACGTGTGGTAAAACCAGATGTCTTTTCCGGGTCTCGCGAGGGGAAGAGGGAGGTAACAACGGGACACTTGTAATGTGCCCGCTGTTACCTCCCTCCCCATTCCCATTGAGCCCTATGGGGGCTCAAATGGGAATGGGGAATGGTTCCTGCAAGGAGGACTTACCGGGTCCTCCTATGTCGGAATGACCCGGTAAGTCCCCATTGCAGGAACCAGGTAATGGAGCCGGTTTGGAGGCAGCCATGGAGCTAATAGCTCCATGGATACCTCCAAACTCGTAATGAGGCCCTTGGTCTCAGTTGCAGGACTTGGGAGGTGGGCTGGATTCATCTTCCAGCTTGCCCGATTGGCTGTTAGAAGGAGGGAAAGGCCCAATCATAACACAGCATTCCCACAGGCCCAAGCACTCCAGTGCCTGCATATAGTCAGAGGCCATGTTGGAATTATATGGCCAGGGGAGAACCAATACGGCTGGTTGACAAAAGAACCACAGCAGCACTAGACGCTGCAATGCACTAAAGTAAAATCAAAGTTTTTTTTGGAAACACATGTTATGTTTTTTTCTTCTTTTTGCAGTATTTTTTCTCTTCAATCATGCGCTCGTTGAGTGAGTATAGGAAGGGAGCTGCAGGTCCTTAAAAGCCAAGTGGGCTTACCTGAAGGCAAGATGAAGGTGGGAGAGCATGAGAGCATTGAGGCCTTGTGGAGCAGTGCAGGATCCTGCTTGAGGTGGATGTTGCTGCTGAGGAAAGAATCGAGCCAGGCGGCCTGGCACAGGCAGGGCCTTAGATGCAGGCCTTGGGAGGTGGGCCGGCTTCGCCTTCCGGCTCGCCCGTTCGGCTGTTAGAAGGAGGGAAAGGCCCAATCATAGCGCAGCATTCTCACAGGCCCAGGCACTCCTGCAGATAGTCAGAGGCCATGTTGGAATTATATGGCCTGGGTAGAACCAATGCGACTAGCAGACAAAAGAACACCCGCAGCACTGACATACATGTTGGCTGTGCCACATTGCTCACCTTCAATGCCTACACGCAAGTCTCTATGGATGGCTCCACAAGCAGATGCATGTGACAGGTGACTTAAGACTTAAGAGGGAAAGGACACCTGTCAGGCTGGTTGTAATCTCCTTGTGTTCTTCCAGTAAGTGACATTTATTATTATATTATTATTATTATTATTATTATTATTATTATTATTAATAATAATAACTAGATTAGGTTATTTATTGAGCACAGACCTAGCTTCGGGAAGCAACAGAATGCTTTACAATCATAAGGGGAAGGACAAAGTGAGGGAAGCAGAGACAAAAAGAGCGGGAACAAACAGGGGAGGGTGAAGGTGGGTAGCATTTGGCAGCAAGGGATCTACAAGCAAGCAACAAGGGGGAGACAGTGGGGAGCAGATCAATGAGTCTCAGGTAGGGTGGGAAGTGCAGGGAGGGGAGTGCAGAGTGTGTGGACATAAGTGACCTTTCCTGAACTGTAGAACTGATGGGGCAAACCTGATGTCGACGGGGAGGAGGCTCCAGCGCCCTGGAGAGTAGACCCACAAGGCCTGTCTTCTGGTTCTTTCCTTCCTGCACCATCATAATAAAGGTCTGTACATTTCCTTCCTTCTGGAGGATTGCAGGCCCCTAGAGATGCTATGTATCTCAGCGAAGTAGCTTGGGGACTTCAGGATAATAGACTTGTAGATGATGCAACAGGATTTGAATATGATAAAGGCCTGCGTGGGAGCCAGTGTAGTTTGATGAGGGTCGGTGGATGTGGTTGAATTAGTGGAGTCCTTTAATGAGTCTTGCTGCAGCATGCAGGACACATTTCAGGTGTGTCAGGGTATTTTATAATTTCATTTATTTATTGCATTTAGTTACACGCCCAAACCCTTGGGTGTCACGGCGTACATACATCTTATACAAACACATTTTGGGTTACTTAAGGATTTGGTTACATACAATCGTGGTTCTCTTACATATAATTCATACATCTTATTCATACATGTTACTCTTGAGTTACAGGCCGGGTAATTTTGTTCCAAGGTAAAGTTAAGTATTTGGCTTCTGGTAGATGTTAGTATTTATTGAATAGCCACGTTTTTAACTGTTTCTTGAACTTTTGAAAATAAATCTCACTGGAAAGGTGGTTTGGGAGTGAATTCCAAATACATGGTGCAGGTATGGGGAAGCTAGATTTGCCTGCTTTGGAGGTGGTGAAGCGCGGTATGTGTAAGTGTGTATTGTTACTGGACCAGAGGGTTCTGGATATGTTTCTGAGGGCGATACTGTGGTTGAGGTAGATGGAGACTTGGTTGAAGATACATTTGGGAGTGATAGAGAGTGTTTAGTGTATGATTCTAGCTTGTATAGGTAGCCAGTGGACATCTCTCCTATGTTGGGAGATATGTTCTCTTCTGTTTATACCTAGTGCTGCTCTAAGGGCTTTATTTTGCAGGAGTTGAAGTTTGGTCAGATTTTTTTTTTTTTTTTGATGTGCCTAGCAATAATACATTGCAATAGTCTAGTTTGGTGAGAAGAGGGCTCTGGCAAGAGTAAAGCAGTTTTTTTGTGGAGAGGAGAGGTATGCTAAGCGTTATTAGCTTAGCTGTATAGGCCGTGGAAGAGGCCAATGTGCTGATATGGTTGGTCATAGTGAGGTTGGAGTTGAGATGAACTCCTAAAGTTTTAACTTTGTGTGAGATGGGGATGGGAGTGCCATCTATTAGGATGGAGGTGCAGTCAGATGTGAGTTTATTGAGTCTTGTTGGGGAGCCTACTATAAGAATCTCAGTTTTTTCTCCATTGAGGCAAAGACTGTTGGTCGCCATCCAATTTTGCATCAGGGAGTAGATTTTGTTGATGCACGCAGTATCTTGTTCGATGTTGCCTGAGATGGGAATAAGAATGTGAGTGTCATCAGCAAAGTTTGTGTAAATTATTAATTATGCAGGTGGTAGAGGACCAAGGCTTGGACTGCAAATCTGAAGTTGTTTTCTGGGATTAAGGGATTGATTTTCCGCAGGAGAAAAAGTAAATGTATCACCAGGATATGCATTAATGATCATAATGTGCCAGGTGAAATAGCATTTGAACCCTCACAAAAGTTCCTGAATGCTACACACACTTTTGTTTGTGAATGGGAACAGGGGAGAGTTGGTAAAGTGCCAATAACTGACATTGAAATCTGATTTCAAAGATTAGTAACATCACCCTGTCCAGTGCGGTTGCCCATGCTACCCCACAACCTGGAGTGTGCCACAACCCTATGTAATCCCTTCTATTTAACAACCTCCTACCGCTGAAATGTGTCCCACATGCAGTTGCACAAACTATCAACGTACTCTGCAAATGAGACAACATGAATCGTACAATCATATATCTGCACTCTGACCCATTGCAAGTCTCCTACACCTTCAATTCATGCAGCATCATCCAAAAAGCTGTTTGCCTGTAGTCAATACGATTTCTCACACAGGTAGTCAGCACCTCTGTAGGCCCATACTGCAACTGAAGTGAGGACACGTGTAGACTACTCTGCTGCTACAGTAATGAGAGATCCAGCAGATAGGCCTACTTAGCCCATGTAAGAACATAAGTATACTACCTCCTAAGAACAGTGGACTCTGCACTCACAGTACCTGAAAGAGCATTTGACCCTCCTCTGCAAGGTAAACACATGCCATAACATCTGCCTCTATACACTTTCTCCCCACCACCCTACCTAAGACATAGTGAGGTGTTTCCACCTGTTACCTCCACTAGTTGGTATTGCACCACTTCATGGGCATACACTGTACACCCACCCCCTCCTCACTCATAATTGCAGTACCCTCAACATGTCCCTTTTCCTATTATGAAAATGTTCTCCAAATCTTCAACAAAGCAATGTAGCCACTAACAGAATACACACTTGTATAAATGAGGTAAGGGTACATACCCCTCACTGTGAACAGTTGTTCACATTAATGTGAAAACAGCAGCAACATTACACATGAGTGATGAAAAAGACATGTAGGCCTCCGACATCCGCACCTCACCAGCAATGTACAGCATACTTCACAAATCATCCACATGCATACCTGTCATCTGGATCATCGTCTTACGAGAATTGCGAGAGCCAAGTGTGTTGCATGCTCATGCATCATGGAGTGTCTACTTGACATGACATGTGTCAGGGGAAGGCATGCAAGTTTAAATTTAATTCCACACAAACATGAAGCAAATGCATCACTGATCACCAAAAACATATGCACAGGAACATCCCGAGGAGACTCCATGCAGTAGATTGTGGAGGTCTAATCAGTAACACAGAGTGCATGCACAGCTATTTAAGGAGACATTCACACACTTAATGATGTAGGACAACTCACATTTTAAGTGACAGCGACCATCACCTAATTATCACCATATTTAATAATACATGCTTAACCTTACATATACCAGATCATGCCACTATTGGGATGCATATATCACTAGACATGGTAATGAATGAGAAGTTCACAGCCTTACCTGGTGGTACTGCTGTTTGGTTGTGCATCCCTCACCACCTCCACCTACAGTGGGCCTTTGCATTGGTGCTAGGAGGTTCAATGTCCAGCAGAGGGAATGGGGACTTCGGTGGAAATAGGGTGCTCGGGGTGTCATTTCAGGGAGTGTGGGCACTTGATGAGGCAAGAAATCTGAAATGACATCATTGGACATTTGTTTGGACTAGCTAAAGGAGTCTGTCTGACAGACTGCACATATACATATGAATGTTAAATGGAATGTTTACCTGTATGTCGGAGGCAGCAACAATTCACAAGACCATGTCAGTTGACTTCATTGAGCATGTCCACATGTCCAGTCCCCCAGCTCAATAATGTGCCCAGTAGCATGTACAGTTGAGTCTCTGCCCTCTAAAACACTATGGCCCTGTCATGAGGACAAAGTAAAAACACAGGGAAAAAGTATAGCAAAATGTGTACTCCATCCACATGCTTCTAGACACATGAGTGCATGAAGAAGAAGTAGTGTTGGCAATACTATAGAGGTGTGTGGGGACATGGCCAATGGTATCACATGAATGTTTCAGTTTGATCCCCCATCCTGTGGTGGATTCAGGGATGCTGCACTCTCGCCACACATAGCCAAAGCCTGGTTGTCATTGGCGAGGGCCACTCGTGAGAGAGATGTGTGCATGAGGGCCCTAATTGCAACACAGTCCTGATGACGGCTATCGGGAGTGGCCTAAGATACAGCATGCATGCTGACCCTTAACATCTCCAACTGCATGTTGAGAGTTTCCCCCAAAGCAGACATCTCTTGCTATTGGAGGCCCCTTAAGGCCAACATCTCCTCATGCAAAGATTTACTCAAGAAATCCATGTCTTGATGGTAGAATTTCCTTGAGGCCAACATCTCCTCATGTAGAGATTGTCTCAAGGAATCTGTGGCTTGCCCTCAAGATTAACAGCTCTGTGCGCAGGGTTTGTCTCGAGGTGGTCATCTCTTGACTCAGGATGTGCCATAGGGACAAAACTCATCATGCAGGGATTGCCTCAAGGTAGAATCCTCCTTGTAAGTTGCCTTGCTCTGGTGTTGCATGTCCCCTCTCCTCTCCTGCTGTAATAGTTATAGTTCAGCAGTGTGTGTGGCATTGGACGAGATTTCATTTTCCGCTAGGCAATGGATGTCCCTGGCCATCTCTTGCAGAACCTCACCTCGTTGGGCACTTGCACACAGCAACGCATCCTCCCACTCCAGGTGACCAGCAATCACATGTCCACCATGTGTGCATGGCCTGCCAAACCGGGATGCCATAGCTCGGGCCTGTCGCTTTGAGTGCATTGTCATAAACTGGTGATCTAAAACCCTCCCACTGACATCAGCCTCTGATACTGCCTCCATTATGGTAGGAGGCAATTTTGCAGATACAGAATCCACCACTGAAGAAGGCCTCTCCACTATCAGTCACAGGGTCTCCTGGCTCTCTCCCTCAGACTCAGCAGCCTCTAGGAACTCAAGGAGCTCCATGGCATCCACACTACTATCTCCCGTCCCCTTTCCTCCATACTTATGGGACATTCTGTCCTTCGGGACGGACCGGAGCACTTTTTAATAGCATCAAAAAATGTACTTCTTTTTGTCCTTCTTTTATTGTTACGCGAGGCCACGGCACATGACCGTTGCCCCATCTTCCTGAGATCGCATGGTACATCGCCCTTCAGGCCTTTTCTCTGCGCGGCTGGGGTCGAACAGTGAATATTTTGCTTTTTGTTCCCTTGTCCTTCATTCCTGCTCCGGTTCCATCGTCATCTTTCTTCCATCCATGCCAGAGCATCTGGGATTCGTGTCCTGTTCATCCTGCAAATGTCATTTTGCAAGTGACGGATTCCCAATCTCTTTTCCTGGAGTGCTTAAGCCCGAAACACCGATGGGACTCGTGATTCTACTGCAACTCCCTTTCTGTTCGGGCACTCCAGCGCCGGCTTGTCAGGTGGGAGGAGGTGTTTGAATGCGTTCCTGCACTGCATTTACACCAGTTCATTGAAGAAAAAAGGAAACAGATAGTAAGTTTGTTTCTTTTTAGGGCGGCCCGGCCAGGGGACTCCTTCCTAGGGTCTTCTGGGTCCAGTAGGGGCTAAAGCAGCTCTATTACCAGGGATCTCCCAGAGGTGTCTGTAAAGGACCTAACCTGCGTTCCAAAGTTTCCTACGAAGACCACTGCAAATGGGCTGCCAAAACCAGATTTTAATTTGAGGTTTCCTCTGGGGCTGTTGTCACCAGGGGTCAGCCTCAAGGTTTCCACATCTGGAGCTAAGTGTACAGAGTCTCAGCTTGATATCCCTCTCAAGGTGACTAAACGTACCAGGGTTATCCCAGAGGTCCCCCCTCTAAAACCAGCAAGATTGAGGGGCCCCCTTTGAGTGTTCTTGCTTCAGGGAGTGACTCTAAGCCTTCCCACACTCTGGACAATGGTGGAACCAATCCTGCTGAGGGGCAAAGAAGCCAGTCAAGCACCATAAGTCTTCTAGTACCGGCTCAGCCAAGGTTCCCTTTCTTGGGACTAATATATCAGCAGTCCCTAAGTTATCTCAGAAACACTATAGATATGCTAGCACCGGCTTTGCAGAGGTTCTGTTTCACAAGGCTAAAATGGAACATAAGTCCCCTGACTCCCCTGGGGTGACCATGGCCTAACTTACACCTGTGACGCAGTTCACCTCAGGCGTTGACAAAATGGTGGTCCAACCCCCACGGTCCATGGCGAACATTTTGACTACCTCTCTTACACCAACATTCACCACAGCTGGTGCTGAGGGGACTGTTTTGGGGCAGAGCAGCCTTTTGCACAGTTTGTGGATAATAAAAACCTGTTCCGCCCTCCAATGGATTGGCCTGCTCGGACTCTGCTGCCTCATACAGTTTCGCTCTCTCCTACGTCTTCGCCTTCAATCGACATGGATCCAGCTGGTGGGGGACCATCCTGGCAAGCATCATCTTTGAGATCCTGGGGTTTGCCCCTTCCGAGCGGCCTCTGCCCACTCCAGTGCCTAGACCTTTGTCTGACAATGCGTTTTTTGGCAAGTTTCATACGCTTATGCATTCTGATACCATGAAGGCGTACTTAAAGGATTTATTTAAGGACATGTATCCTAAGGTGCCTGAATCGGTCCCTGCTGGGGCAATCCCTATGCAGCTTCCGGTAGTGCCACCTCCTCCACCACTCCCTATGGGGCCTCTTCCTCCACTGCATCCTCTGCCTCCACTTTCCCCTGTGGAAAAGACTCTGGTTGCTCAGTCAACTGCACATTCGGGGGCCAAAGGCGCCACATGCAATAGATCAGACTTCTGCTCCCGCTTCAGAGGATGAACACCAGGCAGACCAGGACAGCAATGACCCGCCCCCCTCTCTATTAGAGCTTTTCATGACCGATGACTCGCCCGCTCTAATAGAGCTTTTCATGACTGGGTGCTGGATATGATGGCATTGCTAGACATCCCAATACACGAGCCCCCGGCTCCACAAGAGGGGGTATTTTCTGGAGCCTTCACTTTGTCGACACAGGAACACACCGGCCTGTTCCTTCAGAAGGACATCCTGGCTAAGGCCCATAAGGTTTGGGAAAAACCTAATTCCGGGCAGCACCAAAACAAGAAAATTGACTTTCGCTATAAGCTGGACGCATCTGAGGACATATAATCGTTGGCATGCCCGCTGCCCTCATCGACGGTGGTTGCAGCAGCTATGCTCCAGTTGAAACTGGCCTCTAGATCCCCCACTGAAGTGTCCCAGATCCTTTCCAAAGAGGACAAGCTTCTTGACACCATTGGGAAAAAGGTTTTTTCCAATTTGGCTCTTCAGCTCCGTCAGGCTAATACTGAGCTTATCCTGGTGGCTGCTAATGTCAAACGGTGGAAGGAGCTCGCCGAGTTTCAGGAATAGATTCCTCCTGATAGGCTTGAAGACTTTAAGGGCGACTTATCTGATGCCAGGTTTCTGGCACAGGATCTACTGGAGGCTGTGGCCCATCATGTAGATACCTCCGCTCAAGGCCTTATGGTCGGAGTAGACATCTCTCGCTAAGCGTGGCTGCATTCTACAAAGTTTTCGAAGGAGGTTCAGGACAAGATGCTTGATCTCCCCTTTGAGGGCAAAAAACTGTTCCACTCCTCCACCGATGAGGAACTCACGAAGACCAAGGCATGTACTCAAACTGCTAAGTCATTGTCGGTCCTTGCAAAAACCCCAGCAAAGGCAGAGTTTGAGGTCAGAGGTTGACGTCTCAAACGATGTCCTTCTCTGGTTTCAGTGGCTTTCAGGACCGCTGTGCGTGCCGAGCAGAGGTTGCAGCTGGCGGGCGCCACCATAAACAGCAACAGAAAGGTGGTCAGATTTTCTCTCGCCCACCAGCCTCCTCTTCTGCAACGGGTGGTCTCTGTGCCGATAAAACATCTAAATGATATTTTATATCGGTCGCACGAGACTCTGGTGGGTGGATGAATTTTGTTGCATCTAGAGGTGTGGAAGACCATCAAAGAATACTGATGTGTTCTGTCCATCGTTCAGATGGGGTAATGCTTGCCCCTCCCCCGAACCCCACCCTCTTACCCTCCTCTCCTGCAGACTGGGTCGCCCTGCCTCAGAGCCATGGTAAAGAAACTTATAGACCTTAGAGCAGTGGAACCTGTTTTCTTGAGGAAGCAAGGGGAGGGCTATTACTCTGTTTACAGTGCCCAAACCAAACCAGGCTGGCCTGCGCACTATCCTTGACCTATCCAAGTTCAATCTCTTTCTACCCCAAGAGAAATTCAAGATGATTACACCCTGCCAGATAAACACCTCCCGCCAGAAGGGCTATTGGCACAGCCTGGTAGACCTTCAGGATGCATACATGCATATTCTGATCTGGAGCCCACATTGAAAATATCTGCAGTTCTCAGTGGGAACAGAACACTTTCAGCATTGTATGCTTCAGTTTGGTCTCAGGTCTGAACTGCATGTCTTCACAAAAATGATGTTGGTCATCCCAGCATTCCTCAGACTGCAGGGGGTTCATGTATATCCATACTTGGATGATTGAATCCTGCGCAGTCCTTGCCCACAGGCCGCTAAGGCCAATCTTCAGTCACTCCTCCAGCTCCTGTTCCATCTAGGGCTATCTGTGAACTGGTGGAAATCGTTGTTGACGATCGTTCAAAACCTGATCTTTCTGGGTTTCTGTTGTGATACGTCAGTACCAGAGTGTTCATGATGGAGGTCCATGATTGTGGACCTTTCAACTAAGTGCCAGCTCTTCCTGCAGTCCTCTCACATGTCGGCTTGGTGGTTCCAGAGACTCCTGGGCCTCATGGCCTCTTGCATTTTAGCTCTACCTTTTGCATGCCTGAAAATGAGGTGCACTCAACTTGCTCTTCAGAGCTGCTGGTCCCAGGCTACAGAACCAGATTCCAAGATGATTCCAGTTCCATCCTGCATGATGACGGACCATCAATGGAGGTCATCTGCCATCAACCTTTCAGTGGGGACCTCTTTCCAGGAGCCTTGCCCACAAGTAATGGTTACTACAGACTCCTCCCTTCTGAGGTGGGGAACAACAGGCGGTCCCTTATCAATTACTTGGAGCTCCTGGAAGTTTCTCTGGTGCTCAATTCTTTTCAACCCTCTATCAACAAGAGTGTGGTTCGAATTCACACAGACAATTTTGTAGCGATGTTCTACATCAACAAACAGGGGGGCACTAAATCTCCGTCCTGGTGGACCTTGCTTTGCACATTTGGAATTGGTCTATCCAACACAATGTCTGGCTCCAAGCTGTGCACATTCTGGGTCGCATCAAAGTGATTGCAGACTCCCTCAGCCTCCTATCTGCAGCGAGTTATGATCTTTCAGCAACAGGGTACTCCAGATGTGGACCTCTTCCAAGATGTGGACATCATCCAACCAGAAACGTCCTCTTTATGCTTCTAGGGACGGGCTCGGGGTGTCTTCCTTGGGGGACACCCTTGAGATCCTGTGGGACAACATGAAGGCTTATGCCTTCCCTCCTTTGCCACTGATTCATCATTCACTTTGGAAATTCAGGAGTACATCAAACTGCACTCTCCTCTTCATAGCTCGTTGGTGGCCCGTAAGGGTCTGGTTTTCAGAACTGCAGCACCTCTTAGTGTCCTCTCTGATCAGGTTGCTGCAGATTCCTGACCTTCTTCACCAGAGCAGTCACCAGTTGTGGCACCCCTCCCCACAAACGTTCAGCTTGGCATCCTGGTGCTTGAGTTCCGATCATTAGCACAGTACAACCTCTCCGAGGACAACATGCGTGTAATTCCAGCGGCACAAAAGCCCTTTACAAGAGCTCAATGCAGGAGCAACTGGCTCAATTTTTGTAATTGGTGTCTAGCCAAAGAGTTTGATCTCAGGCATGCTTCTATTGACACTGTTTTGTCTTTTGTATCTGACCTTGCAGCCTCTGGCATACGTGCCTTATCATGCAGGACATATTTGTTCGCCATTGGGGCTTGCCTGTCTACAGAGGGTTGCTCCTGTTCACTGGCGAATCCTGTCATCAAAAGTCACTTTGCAGGTCTTCTCCATCTTTTTCTGCCGGTACGGGCTCAACCGAACTGGGATTTGAATGTGCTCCTCACCGCTTTATGTCATACACCTTTTGTACACATGGCCACCACCAAACTCAAGTATCTGTCTTGGAAGGTGGCCTTTTTGATTGCAGTAACATCTGCCAGACGAATATGTGAGCAGGCTCTTTCTGTGGAACATACATTCCTAACTTTTCATATGGATAAGGTTGTGCTTCGCACTCACCCTTCCTTCCATCCTGAAGTGGTTTCTGAATTCCATTTGAACCAGTGAATATCTTTACCGAACCCGGTTTCTGATGGCGAGAGGGGCCTGCACACCCTAGACATCAGGTGAGCTCTGAAGTTCTACCTCGATTGAACGAGAGAACTCAGGAGCTCTTCACAACTCTTTGTTACGTTTGGTGACCCAAAAGGGAAACCAGTCTCAAAAGCATCCATCTCCTGCTGGATAGCTTCATGTATTTCGGAGGCCTACAAGATTCAAGTTCTTCAATCACCAAAGGGGATTCATGCACATCTGGTCCATGGCAAAGCAGTGCTGTTGCCTTCCACAAACACATCCCTTGGAAGTTCATTGCCCAGGCGTCTACATGGGCTTTTTGTAAACATTACTGTCTCAATCTGAGCTCTTGGGATGATGCCCTATTTGACCAGGCAGTTCTTAAGAATGTGTTCCAATAAGGGACATTTCCATCCACCCGTAATACCTATGGTCAGTGCTTGGGAATCTCCAACAAGTATGGAGGAAAGTGGACGGAACGTAGGAGTATGACAAAGTTACTCACCATAGTGACTACCTTACTCCTAGTCCATAGTCTCCTTTCCTCCATATGCCCACCCCCCGTCCCCTTTAATAAGTATCCTCTATTGTTGCTAAATGGTCCTAGACCTGGTCATAGGAAAGGACTGAAGGGTGATGCGTGGGGCAGAGCTCAGGAAGGCGGGGCTATAGTCACCTGCAGTGACCACGTGTACAAATAAAAGAAGAAAAAGAAAATACATTTTCTGATGCTACTAAAAAGTGCGCTGGTCCTGTCCCGAAGGACAGAATGTCCCAGAAGTATGGAGGAAAGGGAACTATGGACTAGGAGTAAGGTAGTAACTATGCTGAGTAACATTATCATTTCTGGCCCTTCCACCATGTCCCTCAATATGCCTTCCACATTTGATTCAGCAGCATCAGCAGAACATGAGCTGACAGGCATGCTGCTGATGGCCTGCAACAGGAGGGGATTCTCACCAGACACAGCACTCTGGGCTGCACTAGTGGATGGTTGTGTCTCATCCCCTACCTCCTCCTCCTCATCCACTGCATCATCAACTGCACAAAGTCAGACAACAATGTTCAGAGGCCCACCTATCAATTTGAAGACGCATATTCAAAATCAAATGCATACAGACACAAAAGTGCCTGGCAGTAATGCATCAGACATTGAAACTGAGCATTCTGTAATGTGGAATGCACGGGTGGGTAACAATCAATGCTCTGTGCAATCATGTCGGGGTCCACTGGGTCAGGAATCAAACCATGGACTCGAGGAGTAGGTGCCCATAGATACAGCCAGACATGTATGAGAGTGGAAGATGTAAGAGTAGACTGATGGATGTCCGTGCTGAGCCCATTCTCAACTTCATACATGTATACACGCAACATGTGCAAGTGTTCTCCTGATGACATTACTATCCTCTCCACCCCACAGGCATTTTAGAGATCTGTAACCTCCTGCCTCATCCTCTACCACTGGGTGACTGGAAGGGTACTGACAGCCCAAGGGTACAGGTCAACATATTGTTCATCCGTGTAATCTGTGAGGATTGTTTGCTACTCATCAGTGAAGTGGTTCTTCCTTGGTGGACCCATCTCCTTATATTGTGGTGCTTAGTTTGGTGCTGCCTGTGTTTTGAAGGTTGACCCTTCCTCTGACCTCATCCCCGTTCTTGTCCTTTGTGTAGACCCCTCTCACTCACCGTGTGATGGATGGTTGAGTGAACAGTTCTCCAAAGCAATATGTAAGCTGCAATTATGGCATTATAGCCCCAAATATCGGTGCCCACTGCCTCGGCACACGACAGGAATTCCAGTTAGGACTCCCAAATATCACACCTCTGCCCGAGCCAAGAATTTCACTGGATACCCCGAAATATTGCATCCACGCACGTCCGGAATTTCACTTAATACTCCCAAATATCGCCACCTCTGTGCATGACAGAAAAGTACATACAGTTTGGATGTGCTCATGAGCACATTATTTACAGCATTATGCACAAATGCTTGACTGTGTTCGGTGAGGAAATTGCGTGCATAGAGCAATTCCTCTGATTTTGTTACTGCTGCCTCATGCATCAAGTGTAGACACCTGGGTCTTACTGTTCCTCCTGCCTTGTGAAATTGTTTGCCTCCTCAAGCCATTTTTTGCCTCCAAACCTCTATATCTCCTGCTGCCTGGTAGTATGTCACTGGCTGCTGAACACTTTCACTGTCTCAGAGTGCCTGGTATTACAACACAGCCTGTTCTTCTGTGGATCTCCTGTCAGGCTCTGTGACAACCAAATCTGCCATATAAAAAAAATCCTAACCTCCATATCACCACCACAACTCAACAGTGCATGCACAGTCAGGGCCCAAGTTCACCCCACCAGCCTCAGGTGCACCATGCTAGTTACATCGACCAGCACTCCAAAGGTGGCTAGGCTGAGGGCTGTCAACTTCTCTGCTGAAGATTTTGCCATTCTGGGTGAGCAGGTCCTGGCCCATTGTGATGCCTTCTTCGATCTAACGAAGCAGCTTGGCACTTGTAGGCATCAGAAGATCTGGTTGGACATCATGGCTCAATGTGGAGGCATGGCATTCTGTACAATGGCCAATGTGAAGAAGCGCTGGGACGACCTGAGGATCCAGAGCCAGGTGAAGACGAAGGTGTCTCTTGAGGCAGATGCTTCATTGCTATTTTGATGTGAAATTGGTTGTTGTCATGTGTATGTGGTCATACCTCAATGTGTTGTGTTCACATGTGCATTTTCCATCATTGGACTTGTCATTTTACTTTTGAGAGTTGATTCATTCAGATTTCCAATCATTGGTCTGTGTGTGTGCCACAGTTATGTGTTGACAAATGATTAATGCATGCTACTAATACAACTGAGGGGAATATACATGCATTGGCACTACTGATGATGTACCTTACCTTCACCACAGTTGCGGCAGCTGAAGAAGAGGGTACAACCTGTGCTCTGGAGCTGCAGCCAAGGTCCAAGTACTCCAGACACAGGTGCAGACCCGAGGCACAGAGAATATGCACCTCCTATGAGGGTGATGTGCCTGGTTGAGTTTTCATTCTGATGGCATTGCTGCTGAGGAGGAGTCCCAGGATCCCATCATCATGGTGGATTCCTCAGTAGCAGAGGGACAGTGTAGTGGTGACATTACCACAAAGGGGCCCCAAGACATGCAGATCTCATTAGAGGTGTTGGGGTTGATGAAGGAGGAAAACAAGGCCATTCCAGGCTTACCCACGGTATCAGATGGGGGTACCAAGTGGAAAGTGCAGGCTGGCCACCTGCTCCTGAGACATGCGGCTGAGCAGTCCACCAAGGAGGGTTCAACACATCCTCCTGTCCTAGGGCCATCTGCTGCATCACTACCCACCTTTGTTGAGGCCTCTACCCAGACAGAACCCACACATACGGCGGATGAGGACATCCATGATTCAGTGCTGACACTGCTGGTGGGTGGATTGAAGTGGCAGACGGCTACCATGATGCTGTTCATGTGACTCATGAGCTGCTTGTTCAGCATAACGGTCGATGGGACAGTCCACTGCAAAGGCCCCTTCCTCCCCCTCCTCTTTCTCCTCCTCCTCATATCTGCCCCAGCCAACATCAACTGAGGCCTCCATGCCAGCTGCAACCATGGCCTACTGTGCCCCTGTCCCACCATTGGTGATTATGGATGTGTCTGTCCTGGTGGAGGTGGAAGTCAGTATTGTGGCAGCTGAGGTGGCCACAGAGCTTACCCAGGAACCTGCAGGGGAACACGTGATGGAGGAGTAAAAGCCAATTTATGGCAGTACAGGTGTTGTACTCCCCAAAGCAGACTGCCATTCAGTCAGAGGGAATGCCTGGACCAGAGAAACATTGCCAGGCAGCAGGGAATGTTGTTGGTGAGGGGGCGAATCCTTGATGGCATAGCTGGCAGTAGGAGTCAAGAAGGTGCACGCATAGTGCAAGTGAGGCAGGAGGGGAAAAGGTGCCTGCAGGACTTGGTGTCTTCTCAGGTTGCATGTGTGAGACAGCAGGATGAGGAGATGCAGCGGGCACATGAAGCGACAATTGCCAGGGCGAGGCTGCAGAGAGGTTGGTACGGGCGTGGGCTGCCATCTTTAAGAAGTCTTGCAGGGCAGAAGAGGAGATTGAGTCAAGGATGAGGAAGGCCCTGCAAATCCTCCATGAAACAACAGAGGCATGATTGCAAGAGGCTGGTGTCTAAGGGCAAGCAGCCTTGGCTAAGGCATTTACTGGCATTTATATGGACTAGCCCCCTGACTCTTGTACATAGTTCTGTAGCTGTAGGTTTCCTTTAGTTCATTTTATTGTTTCCATTAGGATTATTCTTAATCCACTTTTGTACATAGTTTTTCATTTGCTGTCTATTTGTGCCATGTACAGTATGTCTTGGCTTGCTGGTGTATGCATGCTTGTGTGCTTCATTGCCTATGTGCACCTTTTGTTTGAACATGATCTCCAACTGAGTATGTCCTATGGCAGTCACGTGGGTTTAGGTCTTAGTGATACTGGCCTATTTGCTGGAGGAGATGTGTGCATCCTTTAGGTGAGTGTGATGTTTGGTGTGATGCCTTATTGGCCAATGTACGTATGTGGACTATAGTAGATGTAGGCAGATGACATGCTTGAAAAAAACAGAATGCAAAATTTTGTAAATTTTCTATTCTCCCACTTATTTTGTTCTACATGGCCAACGCAGTTCCAGTCCTTTTCTACTGCCTGGAAGCAAAACCCTTGCTATGGCACATTAACTGGAACAAATTAGAGGGTCATTTGTGGAAAAAATCTCTGGCTCTTCCAATGTGCACCTACGCTTCGAACTAGGTCTAGCTTCTCTTGGATGTCGAGCAGACTGGAAAATTATATCATTATTCCGTGAAATAACGATTGCAGGTAAAACCTCTCTCTACTCTGATGTGAATGAACATCTTAAAAACTCAAGATCCCAGTTACTCCTTGGTTTAGAGAAGAAAGTCAGAGGCATCCTGCTCAGGCTGGACATGACATTAGAAACTTTAGTATCCAATCCCTTGAAAGTGAAAAAGACTCTAGAAATAAGTGATTGGATCGACTGAGTGAGGAATCTCAATCCCCCTAACCATTTTCTGAAGGTGGACAAAAAGGTTGGTTCTCTTCCTCGCTAGCTTGAAAAGTTTCCAGATAAGGGAATAAGAAATAACCTCTTGAGACTCAGGCTAAACCTAGCCCACGCCGGGGAAATTTTGGCTAGAAATAATCTGGGGGACCAAGCAAAAAAAATCTGTAGACAATGTGACTCTCCAAGCCAAAAATCCTTAAGACACCTTCTATTGGACTGCGAAGGAACCTGGGAAACAAGACTGCTGTTGCTTAGGAGATTTGAGGCTAAGGAAGAGAGTTTAACAACAGAGTTTTTCTGGGACAGGCTGATTGCCGGCCAGGAGACCATGCTGACGGCAACAATTGTAGAAATCATGAAAAAATGCTCTATTCTATCAGAAAAGGAAATTATTTGCCCCCGGAAAGAGCATTGCCATGCTGCGATTGGTCTCCTTTGTAGGCCCTGGGTTCTTCTTGTATTCTTTTTCTTGTATTCATCCATTTTCTCTTACATTCTTCTTCCTTCAGCTTTCCCGCTGTAGTTTTACTTTTTTAGTTTATCAAGCTCAACTGTGAAAAACCTCTTTCTATTTTTGTAAAGGTTTTTTCTTTTTAAAACCAATACAAATAAATAATAATAATAAAAAAACATGCTTGGAGTTGCACACGTTTCATGTGTTTATCATACACATCTGCTGCTTAGCTACTTCCGTGCTTTGCAGTACATCATGATGTTCATCGATGTACATGGTGTGCATCGACCATATATGCTGTGTTTGTCATGGCACTTCCTTTGTAAATGTTTTCATGTGTGTTGAGTCATGTTGGGAGTGGTTTGAGGTAGGCATGGTGGCATTACATTGATTGAATTGCCCATATGGCCATGTGGATATGTTTTTCACAAGTAGGGAAGGTACTATTGCAAGGGTGGGGGTAGCAAGTTATGGTTGCCTAATGGCATTTATGGTGTAGGGGCATTACATGTTTCCTTTGGTGTACAGTATATGTAGTTATGCAAACACATAACATAATACATAATATAGTGGATACATGGTAGGGGTACATAGCTGCATCCACTGCAAAAGATAATATTCAAGCAGGAACATATAATAGACAAAAACATACAAGTTATGGAATGTACAAATAGTAGTCTTACTAATCCTTACTGGTCCTTATCTTTAAGCCAGATGATAAGATGTTGTCTAAATTTGGTGAATGTTGGTCGTCTCGCAAGTGAGCCGCAAAAGAATTCCAAAACTGTGCTGCCTTCACTGAGAAGTTGCTGCCCCCTGCTTTGGATAATTTGAATCTAGTTACAGATAGGCAATTGGCGTTAAATGTTCTCGTGGGCCTACTTGAAGATTTTCTAGTAATTCTCTTAGTGAGGTAGCTTGGTGCCTCGTAGGTTTACGCATTTGTAGGTAAGTGAAGCCGTTTTCAGTTGGAGTTTCTCGCTGGTGGATAACCAATTATTTTGTCTCCTAATTGCAGATATGTGCTCTTTACTTGTGATACTAAGAGCAGCTCTAAGAGCATTGTTCTGTAGTGCCTGTATTCGCTTGACAATGTGTTTGTTGGCGCCAATGTATAGGGCATTACAGTAGTCAAATTTGGACAGAATGAGAGCTCAGGCCAGGATGATGCGGCTATTCGTGGAGAGAAACCTAGGGTTTTTACCTCTGTGGCAACTTTGATAAGGTTACCGTCAATGATGAAGGAGGTTTATTCGGTACCAAGTTGTTTGAGGTTGGGTGTGTTGCCCAGGATAATGAGCTCAGTTTTGTCATTATTCAGGTTGAGACCGTGGGTAGCTATCCATGCCTGAATGATGATGTAACCTCTGTTTACCAAGGCTAAATCCTGAACATAATCCCCAGTAAGTGGTAGGAGAATCTGCATAATTAGTGTAGGTGATACCAAGATGGTCTAGATCATCGAAAAGGGGCTTGGTAAATATGTTGTACAGGGTGGGAGAGACACATGATCCCTGGGGCACCCCACAGGTGATGGGGATAGGATATGCAGCTGATGAGGTGGAGAAGACTCTCATAATCCTGTTACTGTGGTATGATGTTTATAGACCATGGCCTCCTTTGAGAAATGAGCTGCTGTGTCCAAGTGACTGCATAGGACCTTATGCTCCACCAGGTGAAATGCAGCCAAGAGGTCAAGAAGGAGAAGCAAAGCAGATTTTGCGTTGTCTCTAAGTTCATCAATTTGGGCCTTAAGATCAATTAGTTTCATTTCCGTACCATTTTGAGGACGAAAACCTGATTGGAGGGCTCCTAGGAGTTGGTTAAGCTCCAAGTATTTCTGTATTTGGAGATATGCCACCTTGTCTAAGATTTTGGGAAGGAATGGAAACGTAGTGATTGGCCTGTAGTTAGTTGGTATGGTTGGGTCTAGTGTCTGTTTTTTAAGTAGTGGTAGTACCCAGGACTCTTTAAGGTGGCTTAGGATGGTTCCTGTGGCGAAAAAGGCATTAATAAGCTTAGAGATGAATGGGGCTAGGTCTCTTGCAGCATCCTTGATTAGTTGTGCTGGGCAATGGTCGCCCTGACAATTTGACGGTTCGAGGGAGAGTATAACCTTTTTAACCTCGAGAAAAGAGATTTTGGCGAAGCTGAAGCGGAGTGGGGGTTTGTGGGAGGCCAAGGGGTTATAGTTAGGTGCGGTCATAGATGTTAAGGAGGCTTTATTTTGTGCTATTTTGTCCTGAAGGGTGGAGACTTTGTTGACTAGTGCGTGCTGGATATTAGAGCACCAGGTTTTATCTTTAACGCAGTTGTCCTGTACTGGGATGGGTGACTCTAATTATTTTAGAATTACAAATAATATTGTTCCTATTTTCAACATACACAGATAATTGGTCTCATTACAACTCTGGCAGTAGCCGTTGAAAACGGCACAGCTGCCTCCGGAATTGCATTTTTTCCAGCTTCCCTGAATGGGCATGAACCGAGTCATGCTGAGCTCGGCAGACCCGGTAATTGTCCATTTGCGGGTGCCGGTAACATGGGACCTCCACTCCCATTCAGCCCAATAGGGCTGAATGGGGACGTCGGATGCACCGGCACATGCAGAGTTGTATCGGTGAATCCAACGTGCTGTGCTCGTGGGTGCCAGTCGGCCCTTCAGAAAAAAAACCTGGTGGGCTTTTAGGCACCCGCGTGCATAGCCCGCAATGTGGCGGTCCGGGAACTACGGTACCGGCATGCTTACCGGTACCATAGTTGCCGGACCACCATGCTCGTAATGAGGCCCAATATGTGGCCGGAAGTAAGCTGAGTGGACATTTGTATGACAAAATGTGGATGTAAGGTGAGTGATTGATTATTTACTTTTTGATCATGGTTGCAGTTCTGAGACAAACCCATGAATGCTCTCTTCCTAAAATCATGTTGGGAATTCTTGGGACCATGACCTTTAGTTTTTTTTTTATTAGTGTGTATTGGTTAATAATAAACCTTCACACAAATACAAACACAATCAACACAATTATTACAAGCATTAATCTAAGATTCTATAGCAAAATGAAAAAGAAATCATATAGGCATAAACCATAACCACCCATACCATACAGCCACTATTTACGTATGGTTTACCCTGCTTTGAAATTCACGCCTGATATCAAAGGCTAGCACAGCAGCAATGAAGGGAGAGCAAGAAGTAATCTGAGCCCAAAACTGATCTGTCGTGACATAGGCAATATTAGACACACACCCTTTGCATAGTTATTTCAGAGCATCACACAGGAGGTCAAGATGTGTCTTGCAGTTTCAATTTCCTTTCCAGATAAATGGCATACTCTCTGTTCAAAGGTTTTGTCAGCCCATGCCCCCATATTATCCATAGTGTGCAATATATCAAAACAGAGACACATGACAAATGCAGTCATCTGCCAATTATCCATTTTCAATAAATATCTAAAAGGTTTCAGAAAATAAAACCACTGCTTTATAAAGTAACCATACTTTTTTTTTCCTGAGCTATATTTAAGCAGCTCGCTCTTATCCCCATGTATTGACTTCTGCTTCATTTCCTTAATCACCAAACCCCAATAATAAGAAAAAATCACACATAATCCAAAAATAGTATGAACACCCAAGACTTCATTAAAAAGTCAGTATGCTTGAAAGTCACAAGTATTGTGTGCAGTGAAAAGGCTGAATACAGTTACATCACACCCATCCAGACAGGATTTTTAAATAAAAGGAGCTTCTGGAAATCTTTCACTGTGTCAAAATGGAAGTAAGGCCTAGTTCACAACACAAGACCTACCCAGGAACCAAATGTGGTAGCCCCAGTGATTTACGCTAGATTTTCACCTCAAGTTTTAAAGCCAGTTGATTTATTTTCCTAGGAAAACTTTAAAATCGTATAATATAGATGGAACAATACTTGAGCTATAAAGCTCAATCATACCCTTAATAGAATATCCATGTGCCAATATAAAGGACTTGATAGGAAGAACTTCCCTAATACTTTAGGTTAATAGATCAACATAGGTTATCCTTACTCAAATTAGAACCCATCATTACCCGTAAGTATAAATAGTTATTCACCACTGCAATGGGCATTCCATTGAGCTTCTATACATAGCCAGTAGCTCAGTGTTTTCTTCCCCCACCTTCATCATTTTAGTTTTGTCAATATTCAAAACCAGCCCATTTTCCTTAGAATATTTCAACAAGGTATTAAGGCTGTGTTGAAGACCATCCGCCGTTCTGTTAAAAATGACAGTATCGTCCACATAGAACATCCACGAAAGTGCAATGGTCTTAATTAGAAGAGGAAAGTTATGAGTGTTCTCTATCACTGTACACAAATCAGCTAAATAAAGATTCTTTAAGAGGGGGGCATTTACACAGCCTTTTTTGCATTGTGATTTGTAGGAATTTTAGTAGATAGTTGACCTTCTTTGTTAAGCCTTATCCTAACAGAAGTATTAGAATATAATTTCTTTATAAAGTATAACCAGCCAGGGTCAATAACCCCGCATTGCATATGAAAGAGTCAAACACTTTAGAATAATCAAAAAATAAATATACATTTTTGGTTGTTTTCTCTGCAAGGTACTCTTAATCAGACGGACAATGGTGCAGATGTTATCAACAGTACAACACGCTTTACATAATCTAGTCTGTTGAAGTGTTAGGCTATTTCTTTCAATTACCCAGGAATTCAATTTCATTAATATACAAGAGGCCACATTTCTTTATATAGAATCTGAAAAGGACAGTACATGATAATTCAACAGATTTAAACTCTCACCTTTTTCAAACACTGTTACTAAAATAGCCTTTTTACAACTCAAAGGAATTATCCCAGTATGTATAACATTCTGGAGGATCAGTGTATGAATAGCTAGGGGGCTGTGAGTTACAGGGGTTTTAATTAGCTTAGTATGCACATGTTATATAGTAATAGAGAAATATAAGCATATGCAAGGTATAGGTGTACAATACAGCCGGAGCGCGCACCAGATGTGAAATGAACAGGGTCCATGAACAGAGAGCATGTTTAAAAGTATTTGTTATTTCAGGATGATATTTCGTTTGACTGGCTTGCACTCAACCTAAATACTAATATAAATTAACATACTAACCCCTTCCCAGTAACATGCAACATGTCATTAATAACAATGAGTGCAAATTGGTCTATATGAGAATAACCTGAAAATTAATTTGAAAAATGCTCTTTTTAAATTAGGTTAAATGTGAAGTTGGAGCTTGCATGGCAAGCTGCAAATATTGAATGCTGCTCTGCTAAAACGCACCATTGTTAAATCAGGAAGCAAAGGAAATAAATGTATCTTATTGCTGTCCAACAGTATATCCTGTGGAGTTCCGTGGTATGATCTGGTAGAGGGGAAGGATTTCTTTTGAATGGCAGGGGGGAAATGATCAAAGGGACTGTGTGTGGGTCTAGCAGCCCTTCATTCAGAAAGATCCTGAGAGAGACATCCTGGGATCTTTCAAATGCTGAGAGAGGCTGGCAGGCAGACTGGCACTCTATTCGGAGAGACAGTGATTTGCAGCAAGCTGGCAGGCTGACAGACTCCTAAACTGAGAGCTGTTCACTGGGCTTATCTGCGCGACCCCGGGTTCCCTGCCCACATTGGGGCACAAGTATCACCATCAGCTCTAGGTAATATAGGTCAAAGGTGAGGAAATTGCAGTGTGCCTGGCAAGTAGTCAGATAGGGAAGCAGATCGTTTCATGTGCAATGTTCATCAATATTTTATGCAAAGGCATTTTCAAATGTTCATGATGGCATACATATTGTTATTCTTTCTCTCTCCCAAATTGCAGTCCTTGCCAGTTTCCTCGTGGTCAAGGTTGGATAGTAGGATTGTGCACAGCTGGTTCTGTTAATGTGTGCAAACACTCTAATGAAAAGCATTTTGCATTCTTATGTACACATAGTTTGTATCACATAGTGTAATTGTCTGAACAGCTTTGAATTTTAACAGTACATAAAAATGTAGAGATTTTGGAACCAAGCTGGTTGTGTTTTATTATATGACTGCATTTTATTAGCACATAGACATAGAGGTTCAACAGGGGATAGGCTTATTTTACCATTGGTGGTAGTACATTTTACCACATGTGGCCAAATCTGAAGTAGGTTTCTTCCTAATAAGTGAGTCCTAGGAGTGCCTGACATGTGTGTACAATTATTTGCTTATAATGTGATATATATTTTGCACTTTGCCTGATAGAGCTTACTTCGGCATTGTACATAAGAACCTATAAGTCACCAGGGGACTCCCCCCCACCCTCTGTCCACTCCCTCCCCCTTCCTTCCACTCCCCTGACCTCAAATCAGACATTAAAACCCCCATCACCTACATCCTATCCCCTCCCCCATTTTTCCCCTCCTTTTAAGTAAATTGTTCTACATACTGTATCACTGGTTTGTTTCATGTTTGTAAATATGCTTCTTTCATTATTGTACCTTGTTGTTATACTGTAAAGCACTTTGGCTTAAAGTGCTATATAAACTCAATAAACAAACATAAACATAAACTTGCTGAGAGGGGACAATACTGTTACATACTGAGTGTACCAAGTCCAGTATCTGCTACAGTGAGCAACCCCGGTAGAAAAAGGATATTTGTTAGGCTATATTCTGAGGAGAGTCGTACCACTGTAAAATGGAATCTACCAACGAATTATCACAAGAGATACTATACCACAATAAAATACCACTATTTACCACCATAACAAAATACCACAGAATTATGGGTAACTCCTGCAGAAAATATATCTAACATTAGCATCAATAGCATACCCCTGAGACCTTGGCTACTTTTATAGACCACATTTACAATCCAATCAGGTCTGGGTGCCGAGAAGCCTTCACCGTATTCATAACATCAATATTATCATCTGGCATAAAATCGAATCAAGAGGATAAAACATCAGGATTAGGTTGCACCTGCTTGCCAAATTCATCATTACACAATCCTCCATCATGTGCATTATAGTACAATGTATAAACATATTTTATTTGTTGCTCTTCAAGAATTGATTTAATCTCTCAAATACCATATAACATCATATGTTTGCCAATATAATACAGAAATGTATTGCCATCATTGCCACGTAAAGCAAGATAATGTGCCATTTTACGCTTCTCTTTGATGTTTAAGCTGCTTTATCCAATTTGTATTTAGGGCCTGATTCATGAAATGTTTAGTGTAGTGCAAAGTGATTTTGCACTACCAACAAATAAACACCCTGATTCTCGGAGCAGTGCAAAGTGTATCTTTGCAGTGCAAAGTGACCTTGCACTATCTTTGCACTGGTGCAAAGTCACTCTGGTCTGCAAAAATACATGTTACACCACTCTGTGAATCAGGGTGTTTGTTGGTAGTGAAAGGTTACTTCACTGTGCTGAAAATTCCACGAATCAGACCCTTACTCTTAAGGTTGGAAGGTTGGATATAATATGAATTTTCTCATGGGGCTTATCGTTGCTAAACCCTGTCTTCCTAATTTCCCTGGGAAGGTCCTTTATCTTTTGTGAGATAACAGTATCATAAATCGACATGACTAAACCCTTTAAAAAGCCACTGGTTTCTCTGATCCCAAAAGAGCTAGGTAAGCAGCTTCAATTGATTCCCATATGTCCTCAATTAACACACCAGCCCCTAGGCCACCATAACAATCAGCTAGCCTACAATACACATCTCTATAGAGATTCATATTGAATTTAGCAGCCTTAGAATTATTACATAATAGTCTATTCCCATTAATATACACCACTTCCGATCACTTATAATTCTTCTTGGAGTCATACCTAAAGTGATCATGAAGTGTGATACCATACAATCAATGAGATTATAAGGACATAGTCAATTCGAGATTTCACATCAATCTCCAGCAGTATAACAACTACTGGAGAGACACTGCATATCATGGCTTTCAACGAAATCATTCCATTTCCTACCTATCATAGACTTATGTATTTGATAAACTCGAACAGTGTGGTCAGAAATGCAGACATCATTGAGATCTCTCACCAAAATAAGTTGTTTCCCAGGATGATAAAAGGTCCAATCGGAGAGAAAAGTATGAACATGCTGAATAATGTCAGGAGCAAATTTGCTTTGCTTGGGAGCACATACATTAACTATCATGAATTGAAAGGGCCTATAATCTAGGGGGCGAGATATGATATCTGCTAATACTGATGCATGAGAAAATCCCTGGTATTCACAAATAGAGTATTCTTTATTCTGATAATAAGTCGACCCCTCGGTCTACCTCTAATGAGTTTAATAGCATATCTTTGAAGCGTACCCCTCTATAATCACTTTGTCACTCAACCAAGTCTCCTGGAAGACAAAGATGTCTGAATCCAAAATAATCTTAGTTCCCTCAGTCTTCCTTAAAAAGGAGAAGAAGCCAATAATATTCCAGCAGGATATAATCAGAGCAGAGAATGCACAATTGTTAAGACAATCAACAGCAGAATAGGGTCGATTTCTACCTATCTTGGGCTTCAATAGTTCTGTCAGTACTCTCATCACATCAAGAAGTATTTTTTATGACTCCTTTTGTTCATGTAGGACAGAACAATATCTGCTATAACCGCTCATATGAAATGCACTATGAACCAATTAGACATATACCCCTCGTCAGGTATGTCAACCAATTAAATATCCTTGCTAGTAAATGAGGAGAGTGGAGGAATACAGTGAATCAATTGTAAAAATAAAACAGTTTCTATTAAGAAAGGGCCTACTAGTTGTGGCAAAAACTTCAGTAAATCAGTAAATACAACATCATTACAATTACTAGGTTTAACATTTTTTGGGACGTTACATCAATAATGGTATCCAATCTAGGACCCGGCAGGAGGGCTTTATCCATATTTGTTTGATAATCTCGACCTACCATCTCCATCAGTATTCAATGACCTACTTCACTTGTTCAATACTTCTTCATGAGGCATATTGTTCGAGAGGGTCTAGGCACATTAGTATCCAAATGGCTGCTATCGGCAACCACACTGTCATCATTATCAGAGGAATTAAAGATGGAATACCTATTTACAGTCTTAAATTGGTTATTAATAGGTCTGGATATCTTAACCCATTTATCAATCGGACCAGGAAGACTTCAGTGCTTATTCTTACTCTCCTTTGAACATTAGTCAGCTAATGTATTGATGTTGTAAGACCAGGATCTCTGTTATTGGTCACAACCTTCCCACAATCCATTGAATAAAAGTAAATTATCATTGGTGTTAGCCAAACATTCCATGAACCCTTTTCGTTTATTCTTCCTTCTAAACCTCTTGCAAAGCTTTCTCTTTGTAATTCTCTGATTTACAATAACCTTGTCTACAGCAGCACCATTTTGGATAATATGAGAATTTATCATTGCCACATCCTCATCAATAACAGTAACATCTTCCAGTTCAATCGGCATGTTTGCCTAAACCACATTCCCCATTTCTTCCTTATTAGACAAAGTACCCTCCATAAGAGGTAATGGATCATCCTCCTGTGTTGCATTTTCAAGCACAATGTCCACAATGCTAGCCGCTACGTTTCATAATTCCTTTTGTTTATCTGACATGGTCATGCACAGGGTAAATAATACCTTTGTAATCATCAGGACCTCACAGAGATCTGTTCGACTAGATTCATAAGCGCTGTCAGAATAAGTGCATGAGACAAATGTCTCCACTTTCCTTTCTAGGTTCTTCCGCATTATTATCAAATGTCCATATGATATGATATTTTATTTATATCGTGCACAAGTGTTTCAGGGCATGAAGAGGCAAGGGAGGGGTACAAGGGAGGACAAAAACAATGATCGTACTAGGGCCAGTGACATTGAGAATGCGCAAGTCCAGGGGGGAGGGAAGAGGGAAAGTGCAAGGGGCAGTGGGAAGTGCTGAACACGTGATGAAACAACAACAGGTAGTGCGGCCGGCAGGAGGCAAGTGCAAGAATGAAGCGCAGACAGCGGGTGTCAAATAAGTGCGGGTAGGGGACTGTAATGTTACAGATACAGACCCAAGTGCAAAGGATTGCCAGGGGGCAGTGAGGGTATGCAGCTTGGTGGCCAGGGATCTGGGCCCAAATTCAGAGGGTAGCCAGGTGCCCAGTGCAGAAACAGACAGCGATCATCAGGGGGGGAGAAGAGAGAAGGCAGAAGCAAAGAGGAAGGTCTTGAGGTGCTTCCAGAACTCAAGATGGTTCTCCTTGAGTTTCAGAGAGGCAGGGAGGCTGTTCCAGAGGGAGGCCCCAGCCGAAGAAAGAGATCTACCACCAACTCGTTGCTTGGAGAAGTGACTGACCCTGAGGGAGTTGGAGGTGGAGGAGCAAAGAGCTTGAGTAGGAAGGTATTTCAGAAGGAAGAGTTGATGGTATTGCGGACCCAGGCCCCAGAAGGTCTTGTGGACAATGTAGAGAGTAACGTACAGTTGCTTAATGCATCTTCTTGTAGTACGGGAGGACTAGTATGAGCATTCCCAATTGACTCTCTTTGCAAACTAATACACAAGTTTAACAAATAGGTATTATTGACTGGGGAGGGAGATAATCTTTCCTGAGAATATTGCAACAGATAATCCATTGCCTCAGGATCTGTTAGCAATTGCACTCCCAGTATTGCTAACAATATTGGTATTCATAACCACAAACAAGTCAGTGAATGTTCTTACTAGATGGAACACCAGCAGACCAGCAGAGCTAAAGGTCGGTGCTAAGTCTGCACTTCCCCTCCAACAGTAAAAGTGGCATCCATATCACCATGCACCATGTGGCGGTCCGGGAACTACGGTACCGGCATGCTTACCGGTACCATAGTTGCCGGACCACCATGCTCGTAATGAGGCCCAATATGTGGCCGGAAGTAAGCTGAGTGGACATTTGTATGACAAAATGTGGATGTAAGGTGAGTGATTGATTATTTACTTTTTGATCATGGTTGCAGTTCTGAGACAAACCCATGAATGCTCTCTTCCTAAAATCATGTTGGGAATTCTTGGGACCATGACCTTTAGTTTTTTTTTTATTAGTGTGTATTGGTTAATAATAAACCTTCACACAAATACAAACACAATCAACACAATTATTACAAGCATTAATCTAAGATTCTATAGCAAAATGAAAAAGAAATCATATAGGCATAAACCATAACCATCCATAACATACAGCCACTATTTACGTATGGTTTACCCTGCTTGAAATTCACGCCTGATATCAAAGGCTAGCACAGCAGCAAGGAAGGGAGAGCAAGAAGTAATCTGAGCCCAAAACTGATCTGTCGTGACATAGGCAATATTAGACACACACCCTTTGCATAGTTATTTCAGAGCATCACACAGGAGGTCAAGATGTGTCTTGCAGTTTCAATTTCCTTTCCAGATAAATGGCATACTCTCTGTTCAAAGGTTTTGTCAGCCCATGCCCCCATATTATCCATAGTGTGCAATATATCAAAACAGAGACACATGACAAATGCAGTCATCTGCCAATTATCCATTTTCAATAAATATCTAAAAGGTTTCAGAAAATAAAACCACTGCTTTATAAAGTAACCATACTTTTTTTTTTCCTGAGCGATATTTAAGCAGCTCGCTCTTATCCCCATGTATTGACTTATGCTTCATTTCCTTAATCACCAAACCCAAATAATAAGAAAAAATCACACATAATCCAAAAATAGTATGAACACCCAAGACTTCATTAAAAAGTCAGTATGCTTGAAAGTCACAAGTATTGTGTGCAGTGAAAAGGCTGAATACAGTTACATCACACCCATCCAGACATAGGATTTTTAAATAAAAGGAGCTTCTGGAAATCTTTCACTGTGTCAAAATGGAAGTAAGGCCTAGTTCACAACACAAGACCTACCCAGGAACCAAATGTGGTAGCCCCAGTGATTTACGCTAGATTTTCACCTCAAGTTTTAAAGCCAGTTGATTTATTTTCCTAGGAAAACTTTAAAATTGTATAATATAGATGGAACAATACTTGAGCTATAAAGCTTAATCATACCCTTAATAGAATATCCATGTGCCAATATAAAGGACTTGATAGGAAGAACTTCCCTAATACTTTAGGTTAATAGATCAACATAGGTTATCCTTACTCAAATTAGAACCCATCATTACCCGTAAGTATAAATAGTTATTCACCACCGCAATGGGCATTCCATTGAGCTTCTATACATAGCCAGTAGCTCAGTGTTTTCTTCCCCCACCTTCATCATTTTAGTTTTGTCAATATTCAAAACCAGCCCATTTTCCTTAGAATATTTCAACAAGGTATTAAGGCTGTGTTGAAGACCATCCGCCATTCTGTTAAAAATGACAGTATCGTCCACATAGAACATCCACGAAAGTGCAATGGTCTTAATTAGAAGAGGAAAGTTATGAGTGTTCTCTATCACTGTACACAAATCAGCTAAATAAAGATTCTTTAAGAGGGGGGCATTTACACAGCCTTTTTTGCATTGTGATTTGTAGGAATTTTAGTAGATAGTTGACCTTCTTTATTAAGCCTTGTCCTAACAGAAGTATTAGAATATAATTTCTTTATAAAGTATAACCAGCCAGGGTCAATAACCCCGCATTGCATATGAAAGAGTCAAACACTTTAGAATAATCAAAAAATAAATATACATTTTTGGTTGTTTTCTCTGCAAGGTACTCTTAATCAGACGGACAATGGTGCAGATGTTATCAACAGTACTACACGCTTTACATAATCTAGTCTGTTGAAGTGTTAGGCTATTTCTTTCAATTACCCAGGAATTCAATTTCATTAATATAAAAGAGGCCACATTTCTTTATATAGAATCTGAAAAGGACAGTACATGATAATTCAACAGATTTAAACTCTCACCTTTTTCAAACACTGTTACTAAAATAGCCTTTTTACAACTCAAAGGAATTATCCCAGTATGTATAACATTCTTGAGGATCAGTGTATGAATAGCTAGGGGGCTGTGAGTTACAGGGGTTTTAATTAGCTTAGTATGCACATGTTATATAGTAATAGAGAAATATAAGCATATGCAAGGTATAGGTGTACAATACAGCCGGAGCGCGCACCAGATGTGAAATGAACAGGGTCCATGAACAGAGAGCATGTTTAAAAGTATTTGTTATTTCAGGATGATATTTCGTTTGACTGGCTTGCACTCAACCTAAATACTAATATAAATTAACATACTAACCCCTTCCCAGTAACATGCAACATGTCATTAATAACAATGAGTGCAAATTGGTCTATATGAGAATAACCTGAAAATTAATTTGAAAAATGCTCTTTTTAAATTAGGTTAAATGTGAAGTTGGAGCTTGCATGGCAAGCTGCAAATATTGAATGCTGCTCTGCTAAAACGCACCATTGTTAAATCAGGAAGCAAAGGAAATAAATGTATCTTATTGCTGTCCAACAGTATATCCTGTGGAGTTCCGTGGTATGATCTGGTAGAGGGGAAGGATTTCTTTTGAATGGCAGGGGGGAAATGATCAAAGGGACTGTGTGTGGGTCTAGCAGCCCTTCATTCAGAAACATCCTGAGAGAGACATCCTGGGATCTTTCAAATGCTGAGAGAGGCTGGCAGGCAGACTGGCACTCTATTCGGAGAGACAGTGATTTGCAGCAAGCTGGCAGGCTGACAGACTCCTAAACTGAGAGCTGTTCACTGGGCTTATCTGCGTGACCCTGGGTTCCCTGTCCACATTGGTCACAAGTATCGCCATCAGCTCTAGGTAATATAGGTCAAAGGTGAGGAAATTGCAGTGTGCCTGGCAAATAGTCAGATAGGGAAGCAGATCGTTTCATGTGCAATGTTCATCAATATTTTATGCAAAGGCAATTTCAAATATTTATGAAGGCATACGTATTGTTATTCTTTCTCTCTCCCAAATTGCAGTCCTTGCCAGTTTCCTCGTGGTCAAGGTCGGATAGTAGGATTGTGCACAGCTGGTTCTGTTAATGTGTGCAAACACTCTAATGAAAAGCATTTTGCATTCTTATGTACACATAGTTTGTATCACATAGTGTAATTGTCTGAACAGCTTTGAATTTTAACAGTACATAAAAATGTAGAGATTTTGGAACCAAGCTGGTTGTGTTTTATTATATGACTGCATTTTATTAGCACATAGACATAGAGGTTCAACAGGGGATAGGCTTATTTTACCATTGGTGGTAGTACATTTTACCACATGTGGCCAAATCTGAAGTAGGTTTCTTCCTAATAAGTGAGTCTTAGGAGTGCCTGACATGTGTGTACAATTATTTGCTTATAATGTGATATATATTTTGCACTTTGCCTGATAGAGCTTACTTCGGCATTGTACATAAGAACCTATAAGTCACCAGGGGACTCCCCCCCACCCTCTGTCCACTCCCTCCCTCCCCCTTCCTTCCACTCCCCTGACCTCAAATCAGACATTAAAACCCCCATCACCTACATCCTATCCCCTCCCCCATTTTTCCCCTCCTTTTAAGTAAATTGTTCTACATACTGTATCACTGGTTTGTTTCATGTTTGTAAATATGCTTCTTTCATTATTGTACCTTGTTGTTATACTGTAAAGCACTTTGGCTTAAAGTGCTATATAAACTCAATAAACAAACATAAACATAAACTTGTTGAGAGGGGACAATACTGTTACATACTGAGTGTACCAAGTCCAGTATCTGCTGCAGTGAGCAACCCCGGTAGAAAAAGGATATTTGTTAGGCTATATTCTGAGGAGAGTCGTACCACTGTAAAATGGAATCTACCAACGAATTATCACAAGAGATACTATACCACAATAAAATACCACTATTTACCACCATAACAAAATACCACAGAATTATGGGTAACTCCTGCAGAAAATATATCTAACATTAGCATCAATAGCATACCCCTGAGACCTTGGCTACTTTTATAGACCACATTTACAATCCAATCAGGTCTGGGTGCCGAGAAGCCTTCACCGTATTCAAAACATCAATATTATCATCTGGCATAAAATCGAATCAAGAGGATAAAACATCAGGATTAGGTTGCACCTGCTTGCCAAATTCATCATTACACAATCCTCCATCATGTGCATTATAGTACAATGTATAAACATATTTTATTTGTTGCTCTTCAAGAATTGATTTAATCTCTCAAATACCATATAACATCATATGTTTGCCAATATAATACAGAAATGTATTGCCATCATTGCCACGTAAAGCAAGATAATGTGCCATTTTACGCTTCTCTTTGATGTTTAAGCTGCTTTATCCAATTTGTATTTAGGGCCTGATTCATGGAATGTTTAGTGTAGTGCAAAGTGATTTTGCACTACCAACATATAAACACCCTGATTCTTGGAGCAGTGCAAAGTGTATCTTTGCAGTGCAAAGTGACCTTGCACTATCTTTGCACTGGTGCAAAGTCACTCTGGTCTGCAAAAATACATGTTACACCACTCTGTGAATCAGGGTGTTTGTTGGTAGTGAAAGGTTACTTCACTGTGCTGAAAATTCCACGAATCAGACCCTTACTCTTAAGGTTGGAAGGTTGGATATAATATGAATTTTCTCATGGGGCTTATCGTTGCTAAACCCTGTCTTCCTAATTTCCCTGGGAAGGTCCTTTATCTTTTGTGAGATAACAGTATCATAAATCGACATGACTAAACCCTTTAAAAAGCCACTGGTTTCTCTGATCCCAAAAGAGCTAGGTAAGCAGCTTCAATTGATTCCCATATGTCCTCAATTAACACACCAGCCCCTAGGCCACCATAACAATCAGCTAGCCTACAATACACATCTCTATAGAGATTCATATTGAATTTAGCAGCCTTAGAATTATTACATAATAGTCTATTCCCATTAATATACACCACTTCCGATCACTTATAATTCTTCTTGGAGTCATACCTAAAGTGATCATGAAGTGTGATACCATATAATCAATGAGATTATAAGGACATAGTCAATTCGAGATTTCACATCAATCTCCAGCAGTATAACAACTACTGGAGAGACACTGCATATCATGGCTTTCAACGAAATCATTCCATTTACTACCTATCATAGACTTATGTATTTGATAAACTCGAACAGTGTGGTCAGAAATGCAGACATCATTGAGATCTCTCACCAAAATAAGTTGTTTCCCAGGATGATAAAAGGTCCAATCAGAGAGAAAAGTATGAACATGCTGAATAATGTCAGGAGCAAATTTGCTTTCCTTGGGAGCACATACATTAACTATCATGAATTGAAAGGGCCTATAATCTAGGGGGCGAGATATGATATCTGCTAATAGTGATGCATGAGAAAATCCCTGGTATTCACAAATAGAGTATTCTTTATTCTGATAATAAGTCGACCCCTCGGTCTACCTCTAATGAGTTTAATAGCATATCTTTGAAGCGTACCCCTCTATAATCACTTTGTCACTCAACCAAGTCTCCTGGAAGACAAAGATGTCTGAATCCAAAATAATCTTAGTTCCCTCAGTCTTCCTTAAAAAGGAGAAGAAGCCAATAATATTCCAGCAGGATATAATCAGAGCAGAGAATGCACGATTGTTAAGACAATCAACAGCAGAATAGGGTCGATTTCTACCTATCTTGGGCTTCAATCGTTCTGTCAGTACTCTCATCACATCAAGAAGTATTTTTTCTGACTCCTTTTGTTCATGTAGGACAGAACAATATCTGCTATAACCGCTCATATGAAATGCACTATGAACCAATTAGACATATCCCCCTCGTCAGGTATGTCAACCAATTAAATATCCTTGCTGGTAAATGAGGAGAGTGGAGGAATACAGTGAATCAATTGTAAAAATAAAACAGTTTCTATTAAGAAAGGGCCTACTAGTTGTGGCAAAAACTTCAGTAAATCAGTAAATACAACATCTTTACAATTACTAGGTTTAACATTTTTTGGGACGTTACATCAATAATGGTATCCAATCTAGGACCCGGCAGGAGGGCTTTATCCATATTTGTTTGATAATATCGACCTACCATCTCCATCAGTATTCAATGACCTACTTCACTTGTTCAATACTTCTTCATGAGGCATATCTGTTCGAGAGGGTCTAGGCACATTAGTATCGAAATGGCTGCTATCGGCAACCACACTGTCATCATTATCAGAGGAATTAAAGATGGAATACCTATTTACAGTCTTAAATTGGTTATTAATAGGTCTGGATATCTTAACCCATTTATCAATCGGACCAGGAAGACTTCAGTGCTTATTCTTACTCTCTTTTGAACATTAGTCAGCTAATGTATTGATGTTGTAAGACCAGGATCTCTGTTATTGGTCACAACCTTCCCACAATCCATTGAATAAAAGTAAATTATCATTGGTGTTAGCCAAACTTTCCATGAACCCTTTTCGTTTATTCTTCCTTCTAAACCTCTTGCAAAGCTTTCTCTTTGTAATTCTCTGATTTACAATAACCTTGTCTACAGCAGCAACATTTTGGATAATATGAGAATTTATCATTGCCACATCCTCATCAATAACAGTAACATCTTCCAGTTCAATCGGCATGTTTGCCTAAACCACATTTCCCCTTTCTTCCTTATTAGACAAAGTACCCTCCATAAGAGGTAATGGATCATCCTCCTGTGTTGCATTTTCAAGCACAATGTCCACAATGCTAGCCGCTACGTTTCATAATTCCTTTTGTTTATCTGACATGGTCATGCACAGGTAAATAATACCTTTGTAATCATCAGGACCTCACAGAGATCTGTTCGACTAGATTCATAAGCGCTGTCAGAATAAGTGCATTAGACAAATGTCTCCACTTTCCTTTCTAGGTTCTTCTGCATTATTATCAAATGTCCATATGATATGATATTTTATTTATATCGTGCACAAGTGTTTCAGGGCATGACGAGGCAAGGGAGGGGTACAAGGGAGGACGAAAACAATGATCTTACTAGGGCCAGTGACATTGAGAATGCGCAAGTCCAGGGGGGAGGGAAGAGGGAAAGTGCAAGGGGCAGTGGGAAGTGCTGAACACGTGATGAAACAACAACAGGTAGTGCGGCCGGCAGGAGGCAAGTGCAAGAATGAAGCGCAGACAGCGGGTGTCAAATAAGTGCGGGTAGGGGACTGTAATGTTACAGATACAGACCCAAGTGCAAAGGATTGCCAGGAGGCAGTGAGGGTATGCAGCTTGGTGGCCAGGGATCTGGGCCCAAATTCAGAGGGTAGCCAGGTGCCCAGTGCAGAAACAGACAGCGATCATCAGGGGAGAAGAAGAGAGAAGGCAGAAGCAAAGAGGAAGGTCTTGAGGTGCTTCCAGAACTCAAGATGGTTCTCCTTGAGTTTCAGAGAGGCAAGGAGGCTGTACCAGAGGGAGGCCCCAGCCGAAGAAAGAGATCTACCACCAACTCGTTGCTTGGAGAAGTGACTGACCCTGAGGGAGTTGGAGGTGGAGGAGCAAAGAGCTTGAGTAGGAAGGTATTTCAGAAGGAAGAGTTGATGGTATTGCGGACCCAGGCCCCAGAAGGTCTTGTGGACAATGTAGAGAGTAACGTACAGTTGCTTAATGCATCTTCTTGTAGTACGGGAGGACTAGTATGAGCATTCCCAATTGACTCTCTTTGCAAACTAATACACAAGTTTAACAAATAGGTATTATTGACTGGAAGGGAGATAATCTTTCCTGAGAATATTGCAACAGATAATCCATTGCCTCAGGATCTGTTAGCAATTGCACTCCCAGTATTGCTAACAATATTGGTATTCATAACCACAAACAAGTCAGTGAGTGTTCTTACTATTATCCACAGATGGAACACCAGCAGAGCTAAAGGTCGGTGCTAAGTCTGCACTTCCCCTCCATCAGTAAAAGTGGCATCCATATCACCATGCTGAGCTTTCTTTTTAATACCCCCTTCTATAAGGAACCGTAGCCTCACTATTTGTCCTTCCTCTGCTACGCTGGGAGTAACCTTTAAATTTAGAAGGCATGAGACAAGGTTTACCAAGAGAGCAGGAATCCTATGAGGCATTACGTATCCTTGGCACATAAATCATGGCAGACACAGAGCTGGTAGCATCACAAAGAATAACCCTTTCTTTGTCTACCTGCAGCCAAACTGCTGCCAAACAGTGCTTCTCAGGAGCTTCACTAATGTGCTTGAAAGCGCAGTGATTTTGACCACTTCTGCTTCCTAAATGTGCTTTTCGTGTGCTTCACTAGTGCTTGCAAGCACAGTCATTGTGATCAAGAGGCTCTGCCTTCAGTAAGGTTGGAAACTGTACAAAAACCTCACAGGTAAGCTTCTCTCCACTATTGCTTCCCAACTGCGCTTTTTAGGCTCTTCGATGGTGCTGGCAAGCACAGTGATTTTGAACAGGAGGCTCCGCCTTCAGTAATGATAGAAACTGTAGAAACACCTCACGGGTAAGCTCCTCTCCTCTGACCTTTACAATTTTCAGAGTATTTCAAATGGGTAGTAAAACAAACAAATGTATAGGGATCTGTGGAATAGTACAATATTGATTTCGTCTATTCTGTGAAACTATGCACTAAAATTGCTAATTTCAAGAAATTGGTGAACTCTTGTGAAATTGCAAAATTAAGGGAATTACTATATCTGCAGTAAGCAAAGATCACACATGAGGTTTTGCCATTTTATAAGACCTCACAATGTGCACAAAACATAAACAATGAGACTGTTGCTGGGGAGTTTCTTAGCACCTGGCTTGCAGAGAATATCTCGAGCAAGAGTTGAGCTGCATTATTTGTCCTACAAAGCAAGTTCAAACCCCAAGTAAATTCTATGATTTGTTTTATTTCAGTGTTAAAATTAGTTTGATGAAAGAAAAAGCATATACTTGATCATTTGCTGCATATTTGTCAGCAAACTAACACAAGACTCTTTGCTCTGTTCTCCACTTAATTTGTTGATACATTCTGCAGCATTTTGGAAGGATTGTGTTTCAGAAAACTGAGTGGAAATTTCATACTCAGTATTTCCAGTTCGCTTTCTGATAAAAACAACATCACATTATTTTTTTTCAGTATTACACTGAAATCATTATTGGAAAGAAATGTATTATTTTACAAATCCACGCAGTACAAAATAACAATTCACGCTCATTTACACAAGCAGAATTTACATTTTTCACACCCATAGAAATGTACGGTTCATTTCTTATATTTGATTTATTATAGTACAATAAACCCTGAAAACACTGTGCTTCTCATTTGAGGTGAATGGAAGTCTCTGAATGTGCCAAAGATCATTGACTGGATCCTCTGCCTAAAAATATAGGACGGGATTCTTGATATTTAGGCTTTCTAATTCAAAATTATGCGTATAAAAACCTGTCGATTTGAGTATATGTTGATTCTGTCATTATTTTGCCAATTTGGAACATTTGATGCTTATTGAGCCTTTTGCGATAGTCATCATTATTTCACAGAGGTATTGTTCTATCCAAAATCTACTCTTGTCTGGCAGTAGTGGTATATTTAACTAATTTGTAAAGCAGTGCATTATTTCTGTTATGGTTTTTAAGGAAGGCTTATTTTAATGATCATTTATCTTGAGTTGGAGCATACAAAGCTACTATGTCAGAACATGGAATATTTTCTAAATGTGAGAAGTGCTGCTTTAATTGTTAGATGTACCCAATGGAGGTTAGCTTTTACTGGCCCAAGGAAGGACAATGCAACAATGCATGAATCTGTTCCTAATAATTGCCATTTTTTGCATATAAAACAGGAACCAATATACCTGGCATTTATGGACCTGAGCACCTCCTTCGATAAAGTACATTGGCAAATATGGTGGGAGGTGCTCTGGTCATATGACTCTGTGGTTGCTATATTGGATATCTTAGAAGTCCTACACAAGGAAAATGAGGCATGCATTCAATCGGGCAGTGAGGGTCATTGTACTGCTTGGTTCCCAATCGAATCTGGGGTTAGAAAAGGGTGTGTTTTGGCATCCCTGTTATTCTCCCTGTACATAAGTAAACGGTTGGAATTCCTATTGGAATGTAATGCTGATGTACCACAAATAGGCAACATGCTATTTCCTGCACTAATTTAAACAGACGATCCCATCCTCATTGCACGGACCGTGAGAGCACTACAGATCCTGATAAATAGATTTGCATTTTTATGAATAGGATAGACCTCCATATTAATACTACTAAATCTGCAGTAATGGTGTGTCTTGGGAAGAAAAAAACATGTCAATTCCCAAAAATATGGTGCAATGGATTATTCATACCAAGGGTGTCCCATTTTGATTATCTCAGGGCTGCGTTCCAATGAAAAGTTCAACGGGCAGGCCCACGTACAAAAACAGGTCCCTGTGATGAAACATCTGGTTGGCGGCATTCATAGATTTATGAAGCAGCATAAGCAACAACCACTTTGTATTGAGGAAAACGTGTACAATTCTCGTATCATAGGGGCAATTAAATATGGTGCTGCAATTTGGGTCCCTGGCGATTTGGGCATGTTGCAAAAAGAGGAAAATAGGTTTGAGAAACAATTTTGGACCTATCTATAGCAGCGCTAAGCTTTGCTTCTCACAAAGAGATTGGCTGGGTTTTTTAGAGGACCAACTGGTGTTGGAGCCCTGTAGACTATGGTTACGCATATGGTCTAATCAAAAGGTGGGGCTCACACATAACTTGTTGAAGCACCTAATGGGCACAAAGGGTGCCAATAATATTGGTTGGATAGAAAATGTAAAAAATATGTTGGGGAAGGTTTTACTAGTAACATATTTAAAGAACCTGCACAAACACTAGAAAAGGGCAGGACGGAAGAACTAATGAAACCGCCAGAGAACTGATGAGAATATCGTCAAATAATACAAAGGAATACCTCTGGACGAATTGTAAATATCAAAGTGAACCAATTACAAGAGCACGTTTTGGACGCCTGGATCAAGGCAAGCTCTGTGGTCAGAGATCAGGTCGGGAAATTGAAGTCAATGTCATATGTGTGATGCTGGGCTAGAGCACTTAGCTCCTTTCCTAATTTTCTGTCCAGTTTATCGTGATCAGAGGAACACATAGTTGTTACCATTGTTCATAGGAAGAGGCTTTTCTCAGTATAGGCAAGCACTGTACTATCTGTTGAACGTATCTTTGTCTGCTATATCCTGGAATGTGTCGCTATATGTAAGAATCATCTGGTGGCTGCGTGAAAAGGGCTTAAAACTGACTACATGTGTGTTAAAGCAATGAAAATACTGGTACAGTTGATGTTAAACGTTTGTATCTGAGAAAGGGTGAATATAGCAATATAGCAATACTTTTATCAAGTTTTAATTTTTCCTTTTAGATTGGCTTCAGGGAATGTATTTGTGAATTTAGTACTTGTGTTCTTACAACCTGTGAGTTATTCTACGTGGTATTCATATGTTTTTTATCTGACATGACATGAATGTATTAATGAACTAAGACTTTGTATATTAATTGTTTAACTTACCTGGATTGTACTCAGTGTCATGAGACGGTTCAACATGTATCTTTTATAGATTCTTGATAATCCGAAATAAAGAATTTACTACTACTACTGGCCCAAGGGACAAAAAGACAATGGGCAAAGTAACAGCCAGGCAAGCCAGTGTTGGCCAATTTTCTGGTACAATCTGGGACACTCTAAAGCAGTGGCAGCTGGTGATTTTTTTAATTGGGGGGGGGCATAAATGCTTCTCCCAGATATGCCATAGCGACTAAGCATAACTGGGAAGTCCAGACCAATCAAGGGGGGTTCAGTGGTCGCCCCCTGAGAAAGTTATTAAAATAATGAGTTAAAATGGTGCATTTTAGAGCACACTTTTTAGAAAGATTGGGTAAGAAGTCAAACAGTTTGCAATTGTTTTTTTAGGGTAACTCATGAAAAGATCCAATAGATGCAAGTCACTAACAGTGCACAGAAGCACTTCTCCAACACATTTTTATGATGCCTTTGCCCAAAATATGTTCCAGTATAAAACATGTCCACACTGGCTGTGTCCATACATTTCTATGCTGACTGCATCATTATACCCTACTATTCCTCGGGAGGATAGCTCAGGGCATAGTGCTCGCGTTGGAAGCAAGACAACACAGAACAACACAGGTTCGATCCCGGGGTCCGCGCTTAGAAACATCTAGGTATTAAGCGTGTTATAAGTAACCTATCATATAATATCATATCAGTTCATTCCCATATAAGAATATACTCATGTTTGCTTTGTGCATAATGCCAATAATGATACTATAAAAAAGTCCATATTTGTTCTGCCAATATATGGCAGTATCCCCACAGAAGAACATACTGCAGTTGGCTTTACCATTAAAAATGCATCCCACAATATGACAACATGTCTAAACTGGCTGCACTAAAATGTCAGTCTAGCTTCATAATAACACTTATCATGCTTCTTTTGACAAAGAATCCCAATACAATATGTCATACCACAATAAGACATGGCTACACTGGCTGCATTGAAATGGCAGTCTAGCTACATAACAACACTTATCATGCTTGTTTTATCCAAGATGTCCAATACAAAATGTCATGCCGAAGTAAGAAATAGCTAGACTGGTTGCATAAAAATGCTAGTCTTGCTTTACCAAAGATACCCAATACAAAATGTCATACCACAATATGAAATGCCAAACTATCTACATAATAACACTTATCATGCCTGCTTTATCATCCATGCCCAGTAAAAAATGCCATGCCTGTCCCCTCGTGCACCAGTGCCTCACGCTCAAACATAATAACATTAATTATGAATGCAATTATGTGTGAGTGTGAGACGCTTGGGCTCCTGGGTACAAATGTGAATAAGGGGCCTGGGTCCCAGGGTACAGCCATGGCATTTTTTCCTGTGCATAGATGGGCAGTAAAAACTGCCATGCCTGCCTGCTGGGGCCCCAAGTGCCTCACAGACACACAATCAATTGTGTGCATACAAGGTGCTGGAGGGGGTGGAGGCATTGCATTTTTTACTGGTTATTACAGATGCCCATTAATAAATGGCACTTGGTCTCCCTGGGCCCTCCAGTGCCTTACGTGCACATATAATCTATTATGTGTGCATGCGGGTGCTGTAAGGCTTAGGGGTCAGGCACCACATTGCATATGAGGCACTTGGAATCCAAGTGGACTGGGCTGGCATTCTTTACTGGCATAACCATTAAAAAATGCCATATCTCCACCCTGGCCCTGAGTGCCTCACACGCACACAATGAATGTGATTGTGTGTACCTGATAGACTGGGGGGCACAGGGGTCAGGCATGGTATTTTGTACTGGACATCTAACATAGATGCCGCGTAAAAAAAAAAAAAATGCCTGTCCTCTGGGTCCCCAGCTCCTCACACACGCACACAATCAATGTAATTATGTGTGTATACCAGGCTCTGAGTTTCCAGGGGGCAGGAATGGTATTTTTTACTAGACATCTATCATAGATGTCCACTAAAGAAAAACACCCCTGTTCCCTGAGCCCTACAGCGCCTAACACACGCACACAAACAACGTGATTGGGCATTCGGGGGGGCTCAGAGGGCAGGCATGGTGTTTTTTTTATAGACAGCTTTCATAGATGGCCTGTAAACAAATACCTTCCCTGTCTCCTGGGCCCAACAACGCCCCATTGACTCACACAATCAACATGATTATGTGTGTATGAGAGGTGCTGGGGGCCCCTGGCCCCCACATTGCTGCAGGAGGAGAACTGATTTTGGCCAGTGGGGAGGGGGATTGAGAAACAAAGGCATTTTTAAAATGAATTTACTGCAGCCCCTCCCTCACTTTCCCCCACTCGCCAAAATCAGCTCCATGGACCAGTACAAACACACACACACACACATTCACACACCAAGCACTCAACTATTCGCACATGCACCCATCATAATACACTTACTCATAACACAAGCATACACACATCCATCCACATATTTAAATAATAAATACATGAACATAAATGAAGCTTCTTCCCCCGGTCCTGAAGTTTCCTCCTCATCACTTCAGCTCCTGCATAGCATGAACAGGAATCGGGAGGCGTGAGCATGGGTGATGAAACGCTGCACTCCAGTCTGCTCTGCCTGCAGTAGTGGCCCCTCACACATACAAATATGCAGTTTCCCAGCCAGCATTTCCAATGATATGTGCAAGGCTGGGCTGGGGCTGCAAAATGCCCCCAGCCTTGTATGGCTCATTGAGCATGCACGGCAGGGAACTGAACTGTCAAAGGGAAACTCTGTTTCCCTTTGACAGTTCAATCAGCCCATGAGTGCTCCCTCAGCTGGAAAAAACAATTGAGGAAGCGCTCAGTGTTTTCAATGGGCTGGCTCCTTGGCTCCTCCATAACGGGTGAGGAGGCGAGTGGGTGGAGACCCACTCGTCCGTTGTGACTGGATGCACTCTGGAGCTAATAGAACTAACCAATGTCACAACACCAATGTGATTTAAAATGAAGCATGTTCACACACACTTTCAGATAAAAATTGCCCCCAAGATACTAGTACAATTGTGATATGTGAATGGGGCCATATTTTGGTGCCCCACATTTGCAGTGGTCCCAATCAGACCTTGCCAAAAGGGTTTATACATAACCTGAGTATGGCCGGATGTTGCATAAAGGATTATTGACTATGCTTATATGTGTTTCATTCTTCGTGTCTTTTTCCTCAAGATACTACCCTTTACCATTTTTCTCCTTGCAAATATTTGTCCAAGTTAAATTATTCAGTGTATTTCTGTAAAATATTTACAACTATCTGTACTTGTGTGAAATACATCCCCATAAACCATTCTCAATGGAGATTAATCTTTACAAGGAACTTACTCTCACAGGTAACATTTCTAATAAGAAAAACACAAAACACTTTTCCACCTGTTCGAATAATGAAGATAGTTTATTTTGTTATTAAAGGTAAAACTTGAAATCTTTAAAAATAGGATGTATCGCTCTACAATTAGATGTACGGTCCGTTGTATCTCCATGCAGAATTCGATGTGTATGGCGACTATTATAAGACGACATGTACATTATCGGTCGAATGTGTATTTTTGGCTGTTGGTCATGCACACAAAATACTGGCTACAGCTATTAAACTAACATAGAAAGCGTTATTCTTTTCGTATATTTGTTTAAACCACGTTTGTGTCCGTGCAGTATTTAAATACATTGAAGTAATGCCTGAAGGTGCAAATAAACGACCAGACAAGGGGATAGAAAGCCACATCTGCACTTTAACATGTTTTGGCTACACATGTACCATGGAAAAATTAAAGTCGGCGCATAGTCATTTTTGCAGTACAAAAATACTTTCCCCGGACTTTGCACTGCAAAAACACTTTGCATGGTTCCATGAATCAGAGTTTGTGTTGGCAGTGCAAAGTCACTTCTCAGCAATGCAAAGTTACTATGCACCGGGCAAATATTCTATGAATGGCGCCCCTAATACCTACAGGAAACACAGGCTCTTGCAACAGATACCATATAGGATCATGTACCCATCTTTTGGGGTGCATCAACCAGTCAGGTTGCTCTGAATGTGGGTTGAATCCGTCTGAAATATCTTCACCTTACTTATAGCCTCTGTTCCATTACCACTTGCTCTGTCACTATCAACCACTGTCACCAAGAACATAGAAAAGGGATTCATCTATGAGTTACTTTTCCCATTAACCTGACAGCCATCATGTGTCATGCCGAGCTGTTAATGGAAATGATGGCTGCCGTGTCAGCTGACCCAGTCAGTAATGGCATTAGCTCCATCAAAATGGAATACTGTACCATTACATGCTGGATCATCCAATGATGATCACCTTTGTTGCCTCAATACATATGATAAAAAAATCATAGATACAAATAAAGAATTATTTGTCGATGGTTTCTAAAAGCCCACGATTTCGGATATATTCGATTCTGAAATTGGAGATCCTTGGCACCTTGGAAGGTGACATATTCTGAAGAGCAAACATTCTGGGTCAATCTCTCTGAGTTTCAGATTTTTTGAGCCCATCATTAGAGTTCATCCCATAAGAAAATATTGAGCTTGTGTGCGAAACGGATCTTTGCTCGCAAGTACTGAAATACACATTTCTATTTCTTTTGTTTTGCCTGTGACATTGTAGTGATATACATTATAGTGACAACTTATATTGTTTATACAGACTGTTTGAAGATAGACAATTTTTTGTCAATAAGAAATCAGAACATGGACAGAAGAATCTGGAAACACGATGGTGTTGCTAGTAAGCATACTAATGTGTGTTTAATGGATTAAAGTGGTGCCCCAGTGATTTTTAGATCGATCATCAGTATGAGGGTCTTCTGTCGGATAACGATTGCTAAACACATGTTAAGAGATACTTTTCTGCATGTTGTATCACACGCCGTGAGCAGAGGTACAACTGCACTTCTTTCATTGGTTAATGCTCGAATTATTGTTTAGAGTTCAGAACCACTCACTTAAAACAATGGTAACATAGTGTTGATTAGCAGGAGCTTGGTGAGCCATTTCTGAAATGTTGCTGTGGATTGACTGATTGATTTTTGATGCTACATCTATTGGTTGCAAGACACTTCATGAGATGGGCAAGAACCTGTCCATTTTCTGTGCGTTTGTTTTATTCTGATGTTAACACATGTTTCACAGTGCATTGGAAGAACGTTTCTACAGACCAGCACTGCAAGAGGATCCAATTGTGACAACGTGAATGGCAATTCCATAATTGTTGACTTTAAATTCTCTACGTTAAGGATTTGCATTTGGATTAACAGGAATTATGGGAGCAGGTTTTTTCATTCTGACTGGCCATATAGATCACGTGATTTGTATGTAGCCTTTCCTGGTTTGCATTTTTCAATGTTTTTGTGAGCGAAGTGAGACACATAACACTAGAAGGCAACCTTTTCCATTATTCATTTTGCTGAGTGCTGTTTCAATCGTCTGCTTTGCATAAACACTCTTAGTAAGGAGCAGGTCCTACTTGAGGGTTGCTATATTCATATAGCTAATTTGTTTGACCTAAGCACACATGTGGATTGTCTTGGATGGGAATGAGCGTTGTGATTAAACAGAAGCTGCTAAAGTCCAAAGGGCAGATTCTCAAAAACATGCACATTTCATTGCAATGCAAGAATTCTCAAATAAAACAATAACGAATTCATCTTGTGAAAGAAAGCACACTCATTTACACGAAGGAAATTAAAATAAACGTGCTTTCAATTGCACGTTCGATGTAATGTACACATTTATGGTGAATGTCAGATGTGCATGTTTCAAGTGCAAATGCCATCATGTTTGTCACACTGCTTCAAAAAGATGTGCATCGCGTCAGATGTGTCAAAAATGTGTACACCTATGCTTACAAAGGGTAAATAAAGGGGTAGACCTGCACTCAAGTCCCTGATCCTTCAGGTATGGTGTACAGTTATCAAAACAATGGATCAGTAGAACGGGATGACACTAGTTAAATTTAGTACATATCAAATTTTATTCATTAAACTCATCACAAGAAAAATTCATCTTGATATCATAAAATCCCATAAAAAAAACAGTCAATTCATACCATCAATCATAACCACATACAGAATTCATTCCAACATTTGAATATAAAACACCCAAGTGTTTACTACATCAATAAGCATTGGAAATTTTGTTACACCAATTATTTTTCATTGTCACATTAAACAGTGACCCAGTCCATAATATCAGGTGTTGTTGTATATCTGGTATCAAATTTAACCAGATGTATCTCACAAAAAAGCGTTGACACGTGTTTCGGTCAAAGACCTTCTTCAGGACGTAGGGCATGGAGCGAGTACTCCACCCTGTTCTCAACATGTATGGGCCAGTAGTAAATTCCCATGTTCCAACTCTAGGGAAGGTGAACGGGACAGCGGAAATTAATCCTCCACTGGCATCAGTGTATATTTTGAGCCAGCACCCATGGTGCAACTTGGAACTCTTCCAGAAGAATGGGACCACCAATGGATCCCCCTAGGACCCGCGTTAGCAGGATCTACCTAGTGTGTATCAATCACTAGGCTATTTGTGAAGCTTGTATGGAAACGTGCGGCCCCCTTTGTGGGGAAATTTCAGACAAGGCACCTCTTTCACTCGCTCGGCACCGAACACAAACGTAGCAAAAAAATCAATGCAAGGATTGATGTAGTAAACACTTAGGTGTTTTATATTCGAATGTTGGAATGAATTCTGTATGTGGTTATGATTGATGGTATGAATTGACTGTTTTTTATGGGATTTTATGATATCAAGATGAATTTTTCTTGTGATGAGTTTATTGAATAACATTTGATATGTACTAAATTTAACTAGTGTCATCCCGTTCTACTGATCCATTGTTTTGACACCTATGCTTACATACTCACAAAAAGAAGGAAGTACCATTACTGCACCAGGTGAAGATTTTGGAATGCAACACATTATCTTCAACATCATCTAGGAAGCATAGATTACGACCAAGGATAAGCCAGTTGGCCAACTTAAAGGATGCCAAGCCAGAAGTGACAGCTGGGGGAACTAAAAGTCATAATCAATAATATGACTGATCATGAGGACAAGCTCTTCAACCTTCAGGGTAAAGGGGCGAGCATCAAAGTAAAATACACCAGGTTGTTGAAAGTATGGGCAATGTAAATGCTATTGGCGTGATAGAAGGCATCAGAAAAGAAATAAAGAGGTACTCTGGGATAACAAGGATGCACAGTGAGGATAAGCTAGCTGAGTAGCATGTCCATTCTAGTGACAGTGGGAAGTCCAACTGCGGACACCTGCAAAGGAGGCAGTATCATATAGTAGCCTTCAAGAGCATTGGTGGAGAGTACACTGCAGTACCTGAGCTACGTGAGCATTACCAATATCCTACTGTTCAGTATGTGTGCATAGATATGTGCTCTGTGATTGAAATAACCACTAGACTGTCCTATCGCTATCTATCCAGCAAATGTGTTCTCCATAGCAGAGCCCCTTTGTTTCCCTATGCATGGCGTCCACAGCCCCCACATTGTACAGATATGGGATGGTGCAGATACCACCGGTGTAGGTGTGTAAATGATGAGAGGCATGTTTGCTGGGAGTTTGCCCAGAACAACAAAGCTGTTTTGGAGATCTGGGATGAAACCATGGACAGTGATAAACTGTTTGTTTGTTTGTTTGTTTTATTTAGTATAGTGCTCCAGACCCAGGGGTAAATGGGCGCTTAAGGACAGGTTACATGGTTACAGTAAATAAGCAGTTATACAATTGTGGCGTTAATATGCCATATATAATATGTACAGGCAGGTAGTAGGAAGCATTTCAGCGTGCTTATAAACTGAATGAAGATAGCTAGGATGAAGAACTGGATTAACAAGCAGTTAACGATTCCTTATAGTGAAGAACACTGGACACTAGGTTTTATCTCTTACTGTTTTCCTGACTTTTCTGGATGACTTCTGATCTGGGATATCATTTCGCAATGATACCCAAGTAAGCTTGGATGGTTAACACCATGTGCTCTCTGGTTGCTTGCAGTCAATGGCTTTTGTATAACTTTTGTGGGGGCTTTCCAGCTGTACTGTCAGAGTGGTCCTGCCAAGCACCACAGTATGAAAACCAGTTCAGCACCCTATAGCCATCATGTGATCCAACGCTATAGTGTGTGGTATAGAGATTAAGCTATATATGGTCATGGACCACAGCCTGGCATGGAGAGACCTTAGTGATAAAACCATTTATGACTGTCTGTGTGAATGGGAAGCTTGAATGAACCAGAACAGTTCATTTGTTCGGGGGTTTTGTAAGTGATGGGTTGTTTTCGAACTAGGTTGCATTGCATTGTGTGTGGCACAGGCTGGCTCATGTTCTTTGCTGTTTGCCTACAATACTGGCTGTGCTGTCAGATTGGAGTGTGCAGCTGTATCAATAGGAGATGTCTGAGTCTGATGATACCACCATCCCTGCATTTATGTCTCTCTTGACACAGATTATCCTCCTCACCACAATAAATACTCCATTCAGGGCCTGCACTTCGGCTTTTATTTTGCTTTTGTCCCGTCCTGCCCACTTCCTTCAATTTCATCTCATCTTTCCTCATATAATTTCATATTTAGCCAAATGTGTAAGAGAGACGCCCTATTGTGGAACAACAGCTGAAATAGCCCGTGACATAGGAAGGTGCCCAATCAGGTGGGTCTAAAGTCCCTTTTATACCTTGTCAGAGGAGAGATATTAATTTGCATATCTGCCTGCTGCTTGCCCAAGCATGGTTCTGTACCAAATTGCTATGCCATTTTGCTATGAACAAGAGTACCAACAACAACCCCAGACGCGTGTTTCTGTCGTGTTGGTCATTATAAGTGAGTTGAAACTGTGTCTCTCTAGAAACATGGTCTGGGTTACCCTTTATGCCTTATGGTGACATGCCATTGTGGCTGTTGTCCATCCAGAGAGGTAACCTTCCACACTGGTTTCCTCTTCTGCTTATATAGAAAATTAGCTACTGTTTATGTATCTATTTCCCCTGTCACTTTACCATTCTCCTACCTACCAAACTGACGTTTTTGCAAACTTGCCTCTCCCTTACATGCTTCCTTCCCTTAGTGCAGTAGACTCATTAAAGCCAAATTCAGTTTACGCCTTGTTCTTCTCTCACCTGTCACCTCATTATTAATGACATTCTTCAGGCGAATACGCCCCAAGTTCCATAGGAAGTTTTTACACCAAGCTTTTGACTGGCATGTTTTAAAACCCTTTGGTGCCAGGTCTTCCTGCTCCAAACCATAGTCTTCTTGTTGCAGTCTGATATTTACATTTATGTCCAAATTGAATCAGAATATTTCATGCTAATTGTTTCAAATTTGAAGAATAAACTATATCTTGGCCCTCATTAGTACCCTGGCGCTAAGTGTTTAACAGCGCCGTAAAAGGCTGCGGCGCCGTTAAACACTTAGCGCCTTACTACGAGGGCCCTTTGCGGGAGCCGACCTGAACGGCTGGTCTGGACCAGCTGTTAAAGTAGGGACCCGCAAAGGGACCTTGATGGCAATTACGGTACCGCAATTTGAGGTACCGTAATTGCCGCCTTACCCATTCCCATTGAGCCCTATGGGGCAAAAATGGGACTGGGGAAGGGCCATGGGGAAATGGGGAAATACCGCCCCGCCAACCTTGGAATGGGGCGGAATTTCCCCATTTCACCATGGCGGACTCGTTACAACACCGGCACCAACCATGGTGCTAATAGAGCTATGGTTTAGCGCCGGTGTTGTAATGAGGGCCCTTTTCTCCAACTTCTATATGTTTGTGTTCAGAATATGTGCTTGTGAGGAGAAATGTGAAATATACATCGAAAAGTATGAAAGTTTAATTGTGAGATTTTACAGAAGATATTGCAGGAGAAAAGAGGATTCTATGAAGGGAGTGTGAGGAACTGCCACCTGGAAAGAATGAAAAGCCATGGCTTTTTTAAAATGTATGTCGAATAATAAAATGATACAGGTAGTTCCATTTCATAAAGCATAATCTGCTGATCAGATTCCATTGTATTGCCAGCTCGATGCCAAAAGCACTGTATCTATCTATGGCCTGCTGCATCAGCATCCTGAGTAGCAGTGCCTGCTTCATCCGCCCATGGCACTGATTCGGTCCAGGGGTCACAGATCCCCATGCGAAAATGGCAGTGACAGAAAAGTCTCTGCCGCACAGGGCCAACATTTCAGATATTCACCAGTGTACCGAAACAACAATGATCATAAATAACTCAAGAGGGTGGCAGAATAATCTCTAAAATAAAGCTATGCCTGAGTTTAGGCACAGTGCATGATACTTCTTATGTTCATGGCCATCACATTCCAATTGATATCGCACATGAGTCAGCTCCTGTGAGCCAGCTCTGCTTTGGAAATTGATGTGTATTCTGGTTACCTGGGTGGAGCCCGCAAAATGGCAGGACAGGAACCTGGAGGGTTAAGCCTCCTCTTTGATCTCTTTATGAGGACAGGTAACACTCTCTGCCCGAGACAGCCACACAGCAGGCAGCTATCCTGGGATCAGGCATCAAAGGAGCACACCCATTGAAAAGGTACTTTCCTAAAACCACAACCTGAGGTGAAGAAGGAATCATCCAAGACAGAATGAAGATCTGTTCCCCTACCCACTCCCAGTGCACATCAGGATTGACCGCTGCTGTGGACCAGGACCTTCATAGTATACAAACCCTACTGTACTGCTTGTATAGGTAGAGTCTAAACCCTAACAGATTGAAAGCGGCATGCTGCACAGATATCGCACTGCACGGGAGTCAGTGTGTATATTTAAGATATTGGACAGAGCCCTATGCCGTGGTAGACAAAACTGATATGAGCACTTTGAAGTAAAACTCATTAGTGAGACACGGTGTCTCATTATCCTTTTCACAGTCTGGAAACAAGGGTGCCGATAAGCTCAATGGCACCCTTGTTTCCAGACCGGCAAACTATGAACCTGCCTGCCAGAGCCACTGTGCTCAATAGGTCTGACCTTGCCGGGAGCAGTGGCCATGGTAGGCAGACCGGTCATGGAAGTACTGGCACCATTAGGAACGGTGCCGGTGCGTCCGTGTCCCCACTCCCATAGAGTCCTATAAGACCCTATGGGAATGGGGACTTACATTTTACCAGCGTCTTACTTCCTGAGCCACCGACTTGGAATCTTCTGGTGGCACCGGGAAGTCAGGTGCTGGTAAAACCTTACGAGTCCAGCGGCAACCGGCCGGTAGCAATGTCAGGGTTACCGCCGGGCTGGTATTGAGGACCATATTATTGTTCCCTGCAGCATGCTGGATTAGCAAAGCAGATACTGGATGCTACATAGAAACGGCAGCCAAGGACAACGAACAGGAGCTGTCCTAGGATTGTGGCAAGTAATTAGGCCTCAATAAAACACCACAGAATTCTTGTATAGCAATAGGTTTGGCTGAAAAACCGCCTGAGTAAATACAATTCCCTCCTCTTTGCAAAAATCAAAGGGAAAGTACAGGGGGAGCAGCTCCTCATAACAGAAGAATTAAAATACCTCACCTATAAGTAAGTAAGTGCCATATTTAAAAGCTTGCAAGTTGTGCAATTACTTTTTGCATGCACAAGAGACAGCTAGCCTCCAACTAGTTGTATCTTTAATCAGATGGTTACAGATGCAAAGTGGAAAACTGTGACCGCGCCTAAAATGAAAAGAAAGAGTGAAAACATAGTGGGGCCGATTCATGGAACAAACGTGCGCCGAAAATCCATGTGCAAGCAGGCGCAAGGGAGCGCAAGTGTGAGAAACGCAGCGCACGTGCACGCGTGCAATTCAAGGAAGACGCTGCGCGTGTTTCCCGCTGTCCGTGGGCCCAATCCAGTCATGGCGCATGCAGGCATACGCGGCGTGCGCTACGTGCACAGCAAAAGCGCACATAGCGCGGCGCACACAACCAAAGTGGGCGGAACAGTGGGCGTAACACGCGGAATGGGGAACAACGCATGAAAAAGAAGGAGTAACTGGGGAAGTACTGCAGGGAACTATACTGAACGCCCACACGCACGCGAACAACCCGTATTCATGGATCCGAATACGGGAAACCCGCGCACGGCAAAAGACGCACACAGGCATCAACGCATCCGCCACACGAAGGCAGGCGGAAGCGTCCCCGTGCACAGTACAAAAGTGCGCGCAAACAACAAACACGTATATACAGCTACGATGAATGCCCCATTTGTCGCAGCACTGATCGTAGGACACCGCAGGAGGAGGAGAATAGCCAGGGCATGCATTTCCGCACCACGGACAAGCCTTTTTGGGATGCCTGATGACCAGGTCTATGGCAGGTATAGGTTTCAACCCCATATCATCCTAGACCTGGTCAGGGAGTGGGAAGACGACCTTACATCCCCCACCCTTTGCTCCCAAGCATTGAGCCCCTTGGAGAAGCTGCTCAATGTCCTGCATTTTTTGGCCAATGGGTCATTTCAGCGGACTACTGCCATAGTGGGGGGGGTCTCACAGGCCACGCAGTCACGCTGCCTACACCAGGTACTGGCAATCATGACAGCGCGCCCCTCAGTCCGCAGGCACATATACATGCCCAGAACACCCGCAGAAAGGCAGGCCGTTGTCCTGGATTTTTTCAGGGTGGCACACTTCCCCAAAGTGCTCGGCGCCATAGATTGCACCCATGTGGCCCTACATCCGCAAGCACTGGCATTTCATCAATGTACAGGTGGTATGCGATGCAAAGGGAATCATCACCTCTGTCTATGCAAACTACCCTGGCTCCACCCATGACAGTTTCATATACAGAATGTCCGCCCTGAGCCGGGCCCTGGAAGCTGGGCAGCATGGCGACACATGGCTCCTAGGTGAGTACAAATGCCCTTGCACATGCATGCAAGTCACACACAGACAAATACCCAAACCCTAATAATCTCAACTATTATCGCCTCCCCAGGGGACAGTGCCTACCCTCTGAGCAACCACATTATGACGCCAATCCGGAACCCCACCACCCCACCCCAGGTATGATACAACGCCGCCCATATTGCAACCAGGGCCATAGTGGAGCGCACATTCGGAGTGCTCAAGTCACGTTTCCGCTCCCTTGACCGTTCTGGCGGGCAACTACTCTATGCACCACCAGTAGTGTGCAGGATCATTGTGGCAGCATGTGTCCTGCACAATGTTGCAACACGGCAGGGCGTCCCGGTGGACATGGTGGTGCCCCCACATCCCCAACCACAGGCACAGGCGCTGCCCATGGGAGGGGACAGGGCACGTGGCGATGAAGCCCTGACCCAGCTTGTGGACACATTTTTCACCTAAACTCCCACCCCTGCGGAGTGCACACAGGCCTGGCACATACCAGGTGACAATCGATGATGACAAAGAGACAGTCAACTGTCACAACCCTACCACCCTGAGATAGTTGCCATGGAAGGGCCACATCGTCTGCATCCCTAGCTACTTAAACACAAGCTATCCTGTGTGACCAAAAGGCACACATATGACATGATTTGGCCTATACACATTATTTCAAGGTGCGATGAGGCAGGGAGGGTGGAACAAGGGAAGGCAGACAACGGTACTACTAGGCCAGGTGTCATTTAGATTGTGCAAGTGCAGGGGTAGGGGGAAGGGAAAAGGGCAAGGGGAAGGGGAGGGGGGAGTGCAGTACAGGGGAAGTAGACCAAAAAACAAATACATAGGTCAGCTGGTGGCAACTACAAAGGAAAGTGCAGATAAGTGCTGGGAAGGGGGGGGGGGCTGTAGGGATAAAGAGACAGTACCGCAGTGCAGTGGTTGCCAGGGAGGCAGTGCAAGTGGAGAGTGGCTGGGCCAGGGACCGAGGTCGGTGAGAGTGGCCCAGTTGCAGATCCAGTGCAGTTCCAGTGAAGAATTCCGCAAGGGAGAGGCAGAGAGAACGCAGAAGCAAAGAGGAAGGTCTTGAGGTGCTTCCCAAACTGGAGATGGTTCCCCTCAAGTTCAAGTGAGGCAGGAAGGCTGTTCCAGAGGGAGGGCCCTGCCGCGGAGAGAGATCTACCCCCAGCTAGTTGCTCTGAGAAGCGGATGACCCTGATATGCAAGGTGTGCATCACACACACCTGCAAAACAGGCCATGGCCATCACTGTTATGTCGCTCAAACCCTCCCAACCCACAACATGGCAAGCAATACCCATACACCAACACAGTAACGATAAGGTACACATTGCCATGTCCAAAATGTACAGTGGCATCAAACAATGATGCCTGACCTGGAATCAGATGAAATGACAGACCAACAACCTCCCACCCAAAATAAGTCATTTCCAAATGCATTACAAGAGTTGTAGACGTAACATAACAATGAATGCCTGTCTACATGCACATTGTGCATTGCAAAATCAACACTGCAGCTTCTGTGTGCTGTGTCCTACTCCTGCAACACACTGCTCAGCGCACAGCACAGTGAACAGCCATTGTGTGTGATGCACACCCTGAGCATCACATCTAAGCGACAGACCACATCAAAAAGCAAATTAGGCATGTACAGGATCAATAATTGGTCACAGAACATGTGCTACAGGGACACAGTGGCCATCAGAAGGCAAACAGTGTACACATGGATATGCAAGGGTGGGAGTACATGTAGTGCATCAGAGTGCACGTGTGTGGTTCTGCAAGGACATGCACTCCACATATGCATGTGCACTCAAGTGACCATCAGTGTTCTCTACACATCACATGTGAACATTCACCATGTGTACACCCCAGCATGTCAAACCACAACTATCCCCTCACACCTGAAAAGTAAACACAACACATGAACAGGCATTGATAAGCAGAACACAACATGTACATAGGATACCACCATTACAATGTCAGAGTTCCCATCACACTGCAGGGCAAGGCAACTATCAACAACAACCCCCACTCCCTCACAAATGACCATGACCCACTGAACAACTGCACCTGGGTCATGGAGCCTTCAACCCTCAATTCCACCTGGCCACAGGATCACCTTTACCCTTCGTCACCATCTCTCACCTTGTGTGTAAAAAGGTGCCTGCACCCTCAGAATCCACACTCATTTCCAAAATCACAAAATCCAAGCCATAAAAACGAACCAGAACACCCTCCAGTAGATGACTTGACGTAGCAGTACCTCACAAAAGCCAAGTACTACCACAATGATGCAACAACCAAGGTAGCACAGTAAAACAATGTCACAACAGGATGTGAACCATGTGTGGTACATAACATAGGATGATGCACCATGAACGGATGTGTACTGTGACAGGTCCCGTGTACAGGCGCGGGAGTGTCACGAAACAACCACCCCCACCGTGTCACGGGTGCCTGCAAGGTCAAACTCACACAGGCCCCTGAGACCCTGGTGGGGAAGGAGGTTCAGGGATATGCAGTCGGGACAGGTGTTGACACACTGGGTAACTGGAATGAATGGCAGGAGAGGGGAGGAGGAATGACACATGAAAGTAGGGAATGCACGAAAATGTACTACCTGCATGAACACATACACAATCCAAACAAACTTGGACATCATTGTCATGGCCTTCTGTAGTCCAGGCTTAGGAGTGGTACGAACCATCCACCCCCTCTAGGGTTTTGGCGCCTGCAAGTTCGGGGCTTACACAGGCATCCGCAACCCCAGCGGGGAAAGAGGGTTAGGGAACGTTGCTTGGATAGGTACGGGAAGCAGGAACACCGGGTAGAGGGTACAGGGTTCAAAATTGCATGGGATTCCGGATGATTAGGGTGAAAAAACATACCAAATTGAATCACACATACATCCATGCATTAGTGCACCCCCCAGCAAGCCTATGCAGAGCAGTTTGAAAGAAAAACAACAAGACACTTAGCTCTGGTTTTGAGTGCTGGCCTCCTGCCTGCGCACTCTCAGGTCCGGTTACAGGAGCACTGCAATACTGCAAAGAGAGCCACAGTCAACAACCTGTACGTGCCAATTACACAAAAACACAACACCAAATATGCCCCATAGCAACAAACTACTCTACAAACAGACAATCTGGTGTAGATGCTTCGTACCCATATATAACATTACCCCTGTGACGGGTCATACACAGTCAATGCAGTAAGTCAGCCGCCGGTGGGTGCGTGGCAAATGGAACACCAATGTGTCACAATTCACACAACATGCAATGTTCCCTTGGTAAGCAGACAGACCCATATAGCAAGCCATGACTTCAGAGCAAGTTGCGTACCACCATGACCGAAACAAAGTTGGCAGTGCATTTATCATAAAGTACATGGAAATGATATGCACTGCACCCGAGTGTGTCTCTTGCTGTATGTCCCTGTGAGCTGCCCCTTTCCATGTCTCAGAAGGCTACATGGTTGATACAAGTGCCTCAATGGACCTTGGTGTACCGGAGGATATGTGCCACTGCCCCTGCAGGTGTCCCAGACAACCTTACAATCAACAGCCATCAGTCCACCAACACATCTGAGCTGCATTGTGTGCTTCAACACCAATATTCGTCCAAGCTCACCCTCAGTGCTGTGACTAAGCCTGCATGTGCAACTCGCCTGGTGCAAGCTTTGCTGTGTTGTGGCCCCCCTGTGCTGCTCACCTGGCCTGGAGTTCCTTGGAACACGTCAGCAGTTCTAGGATGTAGGTCTGCAATCCCTGTGCCTCTGCTTGTGCACACATGTGCATGTGGGCACCAACAAACGTGTCCAGAATTCCGTCGTCCAATGGGCCATGTCTGCTGGCAAAGGTGCTCTGGAGGCTCATCCCCCTGCAGAAAGGGCATGAAACACGTGATTAATGCTTCAAAGTCATCTGTGTGTGTCTCTTCAGGCATCTCATTACTTGACCATGTCAGAGAGTCACATCATAAATCACACCTTCAGTCCGTCTTTCACATTCAAAGTGTGGAACACTATCTACAGCATGAATTGCAACAAGCACGTGTACAGTAAAGATAAGAAACATACTACACAATGCATAGCAATTAATGTACACATTAATCATGAAACACCCCATCTAGCAAAAGCTGAACAGTGGACAATAACACCAAAATCATCCCCACTAGGGGTGTAAACACAAGTCACACAGCACCAGACATGCAACAGATATGACAGTCCAAAGCCCTTGTGTAAAAGTTTGTGACACCGAGCCATCCTTGCGAGCCCATGGATAAGGGCGGCAGGAGTGGCACATGTGAGTCAAGGACCCCAAGCAGCAAACACATACATAAGACAAGCCTGAAGGGCCCAGCTGGAACAGACAGTGGATGTCTTCAAAATCCACAAAGCACCGCACCGTCACATGAAAGCACAATAGACAAGCAATTTTAAACTAAATCAACTATTAACTAATTACACTAACTATGGAAAACCTACATTACCTAATTAAACTAACTATCAAACAGAAACTTAACTAACTAAACTAAAAGAAAAATCAAAAATGGGCACATACGACCCGGGGGGGAGGCACCCAGGACGGGGGAGGTACAGGGTGCTGCTCAACATCCACATGCGATGATGCTGAGCCAAAAAAAAACCTCCATGGGCTCAACGCCTGCACAGCCCGACCTATGTGGGAGATAGATGGTTGTCCGAGTCTGGCTCATCCTGTAAAGGAGGACGTGGCACAGTAGCCTGGCCACGCCTAGCCGCAGCTTGCCCCTCATCGGCAGCAAGTCTGCCAGACGGGTGAGTCTGGTTCTGTGTGGCGATGTGACGTAGGTCTGCATGCAGAACCTCACGTGATACACGTGCTTTCTCTTGCAAGGTAGCACGTGTAACACGGAGTTCCTCCTGCAAGGCCTGGCTGGACAACCGCTGCACCTCCCGGCAAGCCTGTAGCTCAGCCGAGATGGTACGCTCAAGCTGTGCAAACCTCTCCTCTGCCTGCTGCCTCTGGGACATCATAAGGAAACCCAGAGTGGATCTGAGGGAAACATACTCCTCCCTCAGGGCATCCATGTGCGCCTCTGAGTGAGCAGCAATTGCTTGACGCAGAGACGACATTTCAGCCTGGCGTGCCCTGTCTGAGGCCGCCATGCCCAGCCTGAGTGAGCGGGCCGTGGACCGTGCCGCCTGCTGCTGGAGAAGCACCTGCCTAGCAGGGGGGAGCACAGATCGGGCCACACGCTCCATGCTCTCAGCGATATTCTCCATTGCTGCCCCCTGCCGTTCTGAATTGGCAGTCATGTCTTGCTCCCACTCAGTATACTGCGGTTGCGCGCGGTGACCGCGTTGCCGGGCTTGACCCCTGCGGGACTCAAGGACCGGGGGTCCTCGCTGTGTTGGCACCGCCCGCGGCTGCACGACTACATGCCCCCGTCAGCGTGATGTCCCAGGCACATCAATGACTGGTGTGGAGGGTGACCCTGCATCCCGATCCACCAAGGGCGGAGGAACCAAGACTGTCTGATCCCTCAGTGCAGGTGTCGCAGACAGAGGATTGTCCACATCAGAATCACTCATCCCTGACACATGGACTTGATGCTCATCCAACTCAACATGGACGTCAGAGTCGTCATCAAGGATGGACTCATAGGCAGCCAGAGACAAGATGGACTGTAGCACTTGGGGGTTTTCGTGGCCTACCACCCTACGACCCCCACTAGTGCCGGGTTGATGTAGTGGTAACAACCCTCTCTCTGGCATGACAACACCATCCTCTGCCTCCATTGCATCATCACCTGACAAATAGAGAGAAAAAAGGTCACTACACATGTCAGAAGCACACAACACACACACACACCGACAGCAAATGCATCAGGCAGACATGTGACACACAACATATAACCTGGCATGCATGCTGAGTCAACTTTGAATAGCTTCTGTGATCAGACCTGTTGGAAGGTGGCAGTTTCCATGGAAGTGGGTCTATGTAGTGCAGAAAATGTGTACGCCACTCACTACCTACATGTACAAGGACTCCATGGTGTGTGCCAGGAAATGTGAAGGCTGTGCAATGTCAAATTCAGACATCACGTGCATTGTGCATTCAATGTGTACCATATCTAGAAGCCAACCACCCCTCCACCCCAGTACCAAAGCAGGGATGCCTAGCATGGTATAAAAAGGCTGATCATACACCTGTGTATTGACAGGCAGTGTTGACTGGCATCAACAGCTTAATGTGATTCAAGTGACAACACTGCAAATGATGCTGGGACAGTAAGCAGGACACATGATGAAAACTCTGGATTCCGCCCATGTGTGTAGAAGACACAACAACAGTTGGACAGAGTCATTGGCCATTGAACAGGCTGAGGCCTGTGAGCCACACAGATTGTCAGACCCTAAACATGTGTGCAACGCAGGACTGAGCCACAGTTGACATGGGAAGGCTGATGAGATGGCAGGCAATGTATTTAACCAAGGACTTGTATTACAGTGATCACACAGTCAAGGACACATAGGGGCAAGCGTGCAATGCACATGGAGCATGAATGGGCACTCAAGTCCCTGCGGGACATCTGACCTATGCACAGTACAAGTGAGATACCCTGCATCAAGTACTAAGGCTGTACCATACGGCATATGTTTGGCAGATTCTACGCTGGAAGTTAGCATCTACACAGGACGCATGAACAAGAAAGTACACATTGGCAAGATTGAAGAACACCAGTGCAAAGGTGGATCTGGGGTGCAGAGTGGCGGAGGAGGGGCAAGGGAGCATGCCTACATGGAGTCCCCGCATGCAGGCAGAGGAGACATGCATGACGGAAGCATTGCATTACTTAAACATCAGAACCATGTACACGTCACATGTAGCGGCAATCATGCACAACACATCCCACAAGTGAAACACACACGTCCTCAACAAACACGCATCAACACTCACTGGACTGCGCATCAAAGTCCAGCATCTCTCCCACTCCTTTGACCAATTCAGGTGGTATGAACTCCGCAACGAGAGCCTCATGCGGAGTGAGCTCTTCCTCCTCTGGTGCAGGCCCACCGCCAGTCACCAGAGTCAAGTTGTAATTAGAGGCACGCTTAGCCTTAGTGCTGCGTTTGATGTCATTCCAACACTTTTTGCACTCTTGCGCCGTGCGCACCTCATGGCCGAATGAACTGACATGTTCTGCAACATGCTTCCAGTGGGTGTCACGTTGGGCAGCCGTAGTCTGACTATTGGCACCCACTAGCATGTCACGGCTGTGGCCCCCGCACGTAGTCCACGCGGAAGTCCAGTTCCTGCTTACAGAAAGGCTTCTTCCTCGACGTGCAGGAGGTCGTGGCTGTGTGTGGGGTCCCAGCCTGTGCTGCAGGTGCAACCTTCCTCCTCTTGGACTGTGGCGCAGACCCTGGCTGGCTAATGCCGCCCTGACCAGTATGGCCAGTCGGTTCGGTGGATTGAGCCAAGGGAGTGGCAGGTGGAGGGATGACCAAAGGCCTGACTTGTGTCAGTGGCAGCTGGGTGCCCTCTAATGGACCCTGCGCAGCAACATCAGCTGTGGCAGGGTCATTGACCGAAACGGTCCTGGTTGGCAGACTCATAACCGGGGTGCTGTTGGGTGCATCTGCCCCTGCACTTGCCAACACCCGGCTGTTCGGGGCAGCAGATGACATGACTGCCCCAGGGACACGTGTCTTGGTCTGAGCAGCCCGGCCTGCCCCTATGGTTTCCCCCCTGGCCTGTTGGTGATCTACCAAGGGCTTTTCAAGTGCCAACGCAGCCTGCGCTGGCAGACCCCAAGCCTGGGTGGAGGTGTCCACAGCTGCACCTGCAGCTAACACTACACTTGGGCCCGTGGCAATCGATGGAACGGACTGCCGGGTCACACGGGCACCAGTGCCAGATGCAGGAGCTGCATCCCCGGAACCACAGGGGGTGGTGGCATGACTGCACTGACACATGGCACAACATTGTGCTCAAGTGGCGCACCCCTGCCTCTTCCCCCTCTGTGGCCGCCCTGGACACCCTGGAGTCCCCCTACTCCTTGGTGATCACGGCCACGTCCCTGACCACGCCCACCACGAGGAGGACGCCCAGCTGAGGCGCCCCTCACCTTTGGTGGCCTCCCAAGCATGGCACAGATGTAGTAGTGCTGGCACAGATGGAGTGGTGCCAATGGGAGGTGTACACCACAATTGACCTGGGCAAATGGGGTGAAGGGGGTGGGAAGCAAGATGTTAACAGCCCCCCTGCACCTGCAAGGCTGTATGTGACCCCGGTGATGTGGTGACGGGTCACGCAACGCTCAGGCACCCCAAAACTGCAGTAAAACCGTGCACGCAACCCTGCAGCCTACGTTTGTTGGATTCAACCTCCCGCAGTACGCGGTGGCACCCAGTAACACGAATAATGCGTACGCGCGGGACACGCAGGCTACTATGACATTGAAAATGGGTGCGATACACAGGGGCACCCGCAGTGGGAAAAAGAGCTTGTGCGACTCACCATCTGACTAGCGCGATGCAGAAAAACACGCGTAGCCAATACCCCCGCCAAAAGAAGAGATACGTCCTTGATAGCTGTGAAGTTGTGATTGCGCGCGAAACAATAGGAAGCAGCAACACACGTCGGTCTCCACGAAAGGCACGTACAGCCAACTGCTGGGCCCGCTCACCTTTAACCCGTGCTGAGGGAAACGCACGCGCGCGTCACGTCACTTATGCGCATGGGCCCTTTCCTCGTATTACACGCGGACGTGCAGTTTTTCACGCGCGCTGAAATGCCCATGCACGCCTGGTCCTGGGGCTGGGCTGTGGAGCGATGGAATCCCAGTCGGGAGTCTTCGGTTCCAGCAGGGGTGGTCACAGCAACAGCACCCCTGGCTGATGTGCAGGCAGCAAATGGCAGGGTACGTGGGGAGCAGGCAGTCAGGCAGCAGCAGATGGCAGGTGGGAGCGTGCTCAGGGCTCTGGGGGGCAGTAGTTCGGCCTTCTGGACAGCAGCGTGGTCTTCCGTGTTCTTACGCGTGGCCAGCTTGATACGGAGTGATTTGGCACATGAGAATTCGGCACGTAAGCGTGTAATTCTAGGAAAGGCCCTTAGTGCGTAAGCGTGTCTGCACGCATACGCAATATCATTGGACAGAAGGCCCTTCAAGCGCAAGTGCCCCTGTGACGTGACGCGCACAGGCGTGCATGGGCATTTCAGCGCGCGTGAAAAACTGCACGTCCGCGTGTAATACTAGGAAAGAGCCCATGCGCATAAGTCCGCGACTTCCAACATGTCAAGAAGCGATGGGAGGACTTCAGGTCCAGGACCCTGAACAAGGCCCGGCGCCTCTTGAAGGCAGCGGATGCCAAGGGGCGCCGGGGCCACTTGTCGGAAGATCAGATGAAGGTCCTGGAACGCATATCCACAGCGCTCCACGTCCATGTCCTTGAGAGGCAAACCCGTCTGGAGTCGAGCGGTAAGTGTACATGCATCCTGATTGTGAGCTGTGCGTGTGGTGATGTTTCAGTAGTGTGCAGGTTGCACATCTGTTTGCATGGGGTCGAGTATGGGTGGGGGTGTACAGGGCCGTGGGGCTAACACATGCGAGGGCTGTAATGTGTGAGACATGGATGGTGCTTGTGTGTGTAGGCTTGCATGCCAAATGCAGTTGTGTGGGCACACATGTTTGGATGAATGTGTATGTAAGTAGACATGTCCGTGATGTCACGCATGTATGTTGTATTCAGCTGCATGTATCAGCACTGTGTACATGTGCATTTGTGTGTATTTGACAAGGGTGCAACAGTGATGCAACATGGATGCATGTGACAGCGGGATGTGGAAGCCTGGTTGGCAGATGTGACATGGATGCCCATCTGAACACTGCGACACTTGGCAGCGGTGTACAAATGCATGCAAGTGTGGTGGTGTGTATACATGTGTGGTGCACTTCCTGTGTTGCATGTGATGTCTGGCTCAGCTTTGCCTGCTCATGCTGTTGTATGTGTATGGATGGTGCTGCCAGTTGCGATATGGCTGTGGTATGGCTCATGTGTGCGAGTTGAAATGACATGTGTGTTGGGGATTGTGATGGCATGTCTGAGGTTTGCCAATGCCACTCATGTACAACTGTCATGTGTGTATGTGTCCATTGTACAGTGCCCTGATGCCTGTGTTTTATTTCTCCCTGTCTGCAGCGTCAACTGATGAAGAGGGCGGAGAAGGTGCTGTGGAGCACAGCGGCGGGGATCCCACCACCAGCCGGAGACGCAAGGCCCGGCTCCCCTCCCATGTTGTCATCTCGTCGGGGAGTGAGGAGTCCGGTGCCGCGTCCCAGGCCGCAGCTGCCGGGGGGAGGTCCAAGAGGCAGAGGTTGGAGTTGGACTCCTCAGCAGCAGTAGGGGCAGCTGGGACCCCACAGGGCCTAACGGGGGAAGATGGCACGGAGTCATCCAGGTTGGTGGGGGGTTTGGTGGAGGAGGAGGCCGTGCAAGCAACAGAGACGGGGTCTGGAGGTGGGGATCCCACTGGTGCGAGTGGTGCAGTGCAGGACCAGGGACAGGAGGCAGCACAGGCCGCCGCGGAGGTGCCTGTGTGCAATCCTGTCCCTGCATCATCTTGCACCAGCAGGGATGCCTACGTCCAGACCCGTTTTCAGGCAGGGGATGAGCAAACGACAACTGGCCTTCCTCTGCCTGCGGACGTGGCTATCCGGGTCCGGGTTGAGCCTGTCCTGACTGGTGTAGCGTTGCGTCAACGGGCCATGCGAGGTGACCTGCAGTATTTTCATGAGGAGACTGCACGTCATCTCGTTGACCACGTCAGCCTGCTGGGACAGGTCACCCAGGCCGGATTCCTCCGTTTGATGGGGCTTGCTACGACCCCCTCCTCAACTGAACCCCGTATGCGCCAGTCGTCCTCCGTGCCACCTTCCCACCCATCAGTCACCTGGGTGCCCTGTGGAGCTGCCTCTGATGGTGCGGCCAGGCTGGTGGAAGAGGCATCCCTGCCACAGTCGGGAGTCGGACGTCCAGCAGGGTGGCCACATCAACGACTGCACCCCAGCCGGCGGGGGATGTGCAGGCAGCAGGAGGCAGTGCACGGGCAGAGGCACAGCAGCAGCAGCAACGTGGTGGGAGCCATGAAGGCTTGGGGCCTTGAACATCGGAGGGGCAGGCATCGGCCGAAGCGCAGGAGGACCCAGGACAGAGAGTGTCTAACGTGTGGCAGCAGTTGGGCCACGCCATAGATGCGGAGCGGCAGCGGGCGGAAGAGGCACGGCTCACAATGGTCAGTGCGGAGAACTCCATGCGGAGGGCCCTGAGGCGGGCCGAGTGCCTTGAGGCAATCCGCAGGGGGTTGGAGGTGGACATGTCGATGGCCCTGCGGACCCTCGGGCCATGGAGGAGGACCGCCTCCGGGACATTGAGCAGTAGTTCGATGATGCCCTGGCCCGGGACATCCAAAAGTGAGCCGTCAGACTAGCCCGCTGCCCTTGTACATAGTTATGTAGTTAGTGTTAGGTTTCCTTTGTTTTTTGATTTATTTTGGACCTTTTGGACATTGACCACATTTTTGTATATAGTTTATTTTATTAGTTAGTGTTGTTAGATAGGTTTCATTTCTTTTGTTGGGATAATGGACCCTGGCTTGTTCGTCTGTACATAGTTCACTTTTGGATTTTATTTTTCCCATGGAGCAATGGCTTTCAATTATTATTTCCCATTGGATTTTCTTTTGTGGACAGTGACTTTGGACACCATTACTTTGGATTATGATTTTTGGTTTTGCTTTTTTTCACGGACATGCTTCTTTTCATTTTTGTACATTCCCATTTCTGTTTCTTTATTTTTGAATCTATTTATGTTTCCTTTAATACATATTTTTTTATCGAACTTCAATGTGTAGTATCATCTCATTGGTTTCATGCATATCATGATATGGGTTTTGAGATTCACTCACACCCATTGGGTGTATGTGAGGGGCATGTGTTTGTTTTGAAACTTGCAATTGGTGTTCTGTCACGTAATTGCCATTTCTGAGTGGGTGGATGCAATACTCGGGTGGATGTTTTGCATTTGGAGGCTGACCATAGGGACCAGGGATCTAGATTGTGATGACATGTTTACTGGGGAACATGAGTTGGGGCCTGCTGGCAGGTGCCCCACAGTGCTGGGGGGTGGGGGTGGTGGGGACATGAGTTGGACATGGGTGGGGGCCTGGTGGAGGGTGTCCCTGCACTGCTGGGGGGTGGGGGTGGTGGGAGACATGGGTGGGGGCCTGCTGGCAGGTGCCCTACAGTGCTGGGGGTGGGGGTGGTGGGGAACATGAGTTGGTCATGGGTGGGGGCCTGCTGGCAGGTGCCCCACAGCGCTGGGGGATGGGGATGGTGGGGAACATGAGTTGGACATGGGTGGGGGCCTGCTGGCAGGTGCCCCACAGTGCTGGGGGGTGGGGATGGTGGGGACATGAGTTGGACATGGGTGGGGGCCTGGTGGAGGGTGCCCCTGCACTGCTGGGGGGTGGGGGTGGTGGGAGACATGGGTGGGGGCCTGGTGGAGGCTGCCCCTGCACTGCTGGGGGGTGGGGTGGTGGGAGACATGGGTGGGGGCCTGGTGAAGGGTGCCCCTGCACTGCTGGGGGTGGTGGGGAACATGAGTTGGACATGGGTGGGGGCCTGCTGGAAGATGCCCCACAGTGCTGGGGGTGGGGGTGGTGGGGAACATGAGTTGGACATGGGTGGGGGCCTGCTGGCAGGTGCCCCACAGTGCTGGGGGGTGGGGGTGGTGGGGACATGAGTTGGACATGGGTGGGGGCCTGGTGGAGGGTGCCCCTGCACTGCTGGGGGGTGGGGGTGGTGGGAGACATGGGTGGGGGCCTGGTGGAGGCTGCCCCTGCACTGCTGGGGGGTGGGGTGGTGGGAGACATGGGTGGGGGCCTGGTGAAGGGTGCCCCTGCACTGCTGGGGGTGGTGGGGAACATGAGTTGGACATGGGTGGGGGCCTGCTGGCAGGTGCCGAACAGTGCTGGTGGTGGGGGTGGTGGGGACATGAGTTGGACATGGGTGGGGGCCTGGTGGAGGCTACCCATGCACTGCTGGGGGGTGGGGTGGTGGGAGACATGGGTGGGGGCCTGGTGGAGGGTGCCCCTGGTGGCTGGGGGTGCAGGGGGACATGCGTTGGTGGGCAGTAGTGCAAGTTGACATGTGGGTTAGCTGGGGGGCATGGCCATGGTGGATGGGGTGCCTGCAGGACATGTGCAGGGTAGCCCCTGTGGTGTGAGCCACCTGCAGGGGTCGTGGAGGGTGTAGAGGGAACACCTGGGAGGACCCACACGTGCAATTCACGTGTGGTGCTCCCCGCACACCCCTGTAGTACATGTTCCCTGATGGAATCGCGTGTGATACTTTCCGCGCACCCCTGATATGCTCGTACCCTGCTGATATCGCGTGTGAAACTTCCCACGCACCCCGAAATACACGTAGCCAGGACATTCGCGTGTGGAACTTCCCGCGCCCCCTGATATACATGTACCCTGCTGACTTCGCGTGTGAAACTTCCCACGCACCCCAAGATACACCTAGCCAGGAGATTCGCGTGTGTAACTTCCCGCGCACCCCTGATATACATATACCCTGCTGACTTCGCGTGTGAAACTTCCCACACACCCCAAGATACACGTAGCCACGAGATTTGCGTGTGTAACTTCCCGCGCACCCCGAAATACACGTAGCCAGAAGATTTGCGTGTGGAACTTCCCGCGCACCCCGAAATACACGTAGCCAGGACATTTGCGTGTGGAACTTCCCGCGCACCCATGGAATACACGTACCCTGCTGATATCGCGTGTGAAACTTCCCGCGCACCCCGAAATACACGTAGCCAGGACATTCGCGTGTGGAACTTCCCGCGCACCCCTGGAATACACGTACCCTGCTGATATCGCGTGTGAAACTTCCCGCGCACCCCGAAATACACGTAGCCTGGACATTCGGGTGTGGAACTTCCCACACACCCCTGGAATACACGTACTCTGCTGATATCGCGTGTGAAACTTCCCGCACACCCCGGAATACACGTAGCCAGGACATTCGTGTGTGGAACTTCCCGCACACCCCTGGAATACACGTACCCTGCTCATATCGCGTGTGAAACTTCCCGCGCACCCCGAAATACACGTACCCTGCTGAAATCGCGTGTGGAACTTCCCGTGCACCCCTGAAATATACGTACCCTGCTCAAATCGCGTGTGGAACTTCCCGCACACCCCTGAAATACCCGTACCCTGATGGAATCGCGTGTGAAACTTCCCGCGCACCCCTGAAATGCACGTACCCAGCTGAAATGACGTGAGGTACTTCCCGCGCACCCCAGTGATACACGTAGCCCGCTTGCCGTGCTGGTACAGGGTTAGCGCAGCCCTTTGCGCTGGATTGGGGATTTTGATGGCTTTTCCCTGTGCGAGAGGCGTTCTTGGGGGCGTAACTGGCGCTGCTGCAGGGTCGCTGCGCCACTGTGCGCCACGGATGGTTTTGGTAGCTGGAATCCATGAATACGCCGTGCGCAGAAATGGGTTTTGGCGCACGCGGCTGGCGCAGGGATTCACACGTGCACACTGTGCGCCAGCCGCGTGCGCCACTTGTGCGCTGAATTCTATGAATTTCCCCCAGTAAGTGTAACAACTGACTACAGACCAAAAGATTTGAAAAAAATAGCTAAAACCAGAACAGATGCAGTAGCTAAAGAATGTTGTGCACGTTTTGCCCACAGACAGTCACAAACGGCAAGCAGAAAGAATCTGGATGCCGTGCCCTAATGCAGGACCTACTAAAACGGTCTCCCAAGTCAAGCAGTAAATAATGACAGGCTGCCTAGAACAAAAAGAGCAATACAAAGGGTTACAATAGTTGTACCTGAAGTATGTATATGTCATGAGTCAAATCACCTAATCCAGACCGCTAGAGAAAGGATTCTAAGATGGTAAGGCTCCAAGCAGCATAGCTCAGTAACTTTCTTACCTTTAAGAAAAAAGAAGGAATGTTAGGCATCATGCTATGTATCACAGCTTGCCAGAGTGAGTAGAATGCACCTGAATAAGTTCCTTAGATTGGGTCTGAATAAAGAGTAATGAAACATGTCAGCAAATTTAATAGAGACCAGTTCTTTAACAAGATCTTTAAATTAATTGCAATACTTGCACACGTAGAGGTTCACAGAATCGTCGAACTGAGCACAGTGACACTTTGAGGCACATTGCACTTTACATTGATTTTTTACATGTGTTTTTAAATGTACAGATGTATTTGTTGTTCTTTATATACTTGTTGATACATTCTTGTTTAACTGAAGGGTGATTAAAATGTTATTGAATGAATATTAAACATTTTCAAAATGATCAAAATTGTTCATTTTACATGTGTAACTGTTAGGATTTAGACTCTTCCTATACAAGCAGTCCAGGAGGATTTGTTTACTATAAAAGTGTCTTAAACCAGGGATAACCCCCCTGCTGCTATATCAAATAAACCCTGTGATCTCCCATAGTTGAAGTAAGTGGATAAGGCCCTACCATTCTGCACTGGGATCTGCTGAGCTGGGAGAGAACACCCTGAATGGAAGTATCATAGTCTCAAGTCCCCCTCAGTGGGCCTCACAGCAACCGTAGCTCCCTGTTCTCTTGCACTGAACTGGGTGCTCTGTGTTCACCACACCTGGGACAAGAGGGAAGACACTAGTGCTCATTGATGCGCTCCTCCACCACTTCGAAGTTTCTTGCACTTTGAACCAGCTCGACAGTACATTGGGTCCTAGCCAAAGCTCATCAACTGCTAGGCCCGAAGCAAGTGCTCAATGCAGGAACAAAACTGGATCAATTGAGAGTCACTGGTCGACTCTAAAAGGTGGTTACAACCATGCCTCAACCCAGCTAACTCTTAAACTGCCGCCTCATCAATCGTATCTCTACGCATCCAAGAGCATCACTTGGACGTCCATCGCCCAAACACTTGAACCACTGGAGCATCACTCATTGACCATTGCCTACAGCTAAGGTCTACCCTCAGCCTGGCCAACTGTGGAGCATTCCTTGGACTACCCCAACCTGCATCCTTGAGAGCTGCCCTTCTACTGCACACAGCACCTGCCTTGAATCCTGCTTGATGACCGCCTGCTGATTTAGCTCAGAAATTTCGATGTGCCTGAAGTGAGCTTAATCTGCTTGCATCTACGTTTGACACCGGGTCTGACTTTGCAGCCCAGCAATAACTGAATCTAGGCACTTTTGACTCTGAACTAGCCCCTCGGGCCACTTGGGCCCTAGAGACTGGTTAGGTCATGATTGCACCTGTTTTTCCCCAAGTTATCCCTTTTGTGGCTAGTGCTTTACCTACCACCCCTGGAATTACTTGCAGAGTGCTACTTTCTCCAGTCTGTTGCATCTTCTCTGTTCTTCCTTCGGGATGGGTCTTTGTAAACAATTCTCTATTTGTTTTAGGTGCAGCTGGTGTGTTTGATTAAAGTATATATATATTTTGTAAAACCTTGATATCCTGACTGTGATACTGTGTGGTTTGGGTCACTACACTACTGGTTCACCTTCACACCCCTCTTAAGAGCATAACCTTCCCTCGGTTCATGTTACCGCAAACGGCGATGCAGGTATATCTCTTAACTGTCCCTGTGTTTCCTTCATGATTGCGTTGTGTTTGGTTTGTAGATCTGTGAACGCTGTGTGGGCCATTTTACCCATGCTTGTCCTTGTACTCTAGCGGAGCAAAATCCAATTCATCACAGGGGGGTCACCTTCTCTTTCTGATGGAAGGAGGCACAGCTTTTGTTACACTCCTACTCACTTTAGAATGGAGGCCTCATCCCTTCACTGATCAAAGAGTCAGGTTGCTCCTCAGAAAGCTCCTAGATAGAGCAGGTAGACTCAAATAAATATCTTATCTTTATTGCATTTCCAATTTTTTTTATCCATTCTCTTCTTCTGAATTGTGTTACTTCTGATTGAACATCGTAATATGTTTTTTTCAATGAGAAGTGTACATTCTTATCACCTAATATTTTCAATTGTTGACATCTATTGCACTTTTATTTGAGTTTGATTTATTTATTTTATATGAAGTGTTGTGTGTATGTGGGGCAGACACCCCGGGAATTGGTGCAATCCCAATTACCATACTCCAATGAGCAGATGATAGTGTATTACTTGCAGGAACCCTTAACTATTCCAGACGTTGCATGACTTGTACTCTGAGCATATGGCTTTGCTAAAGCTGAAAGCAAAAATGCTGGCAAATCTGCAATCATGTATTTTTCAACAAAACCTTTGAACACTTAGATGAACCTTAGCATAAAATGAGGTGTATTCCAAGTGTAGACCACTTAATTATCTTGGTATAGGATTTACCCCATCATTGATCTCCATAGCACATATTAATAAACATGTTAGGCGGATGAAACATGATATATATATATATATATATATATATATATATATATATATATATATATATATATATATTACATGGCCACGGTAGTGGACATGTAGTTATGGTTAAGTTGCTGTTTCCATAGGAAGAGAACTTTTTGTGCGGCTTATAACTTCACTCTCCCTGGACGGATCCCCCAAAGTAGTTGGGTCACTGAATTCTTTTGCAAAGTTTGGTGAGGATTCGTCCAGGGGGTGGAAAAGTTATAGGGGGGGTCCCAAAACTTTTTTTTGTCCCATAGACTGAATGGGAAAAAACTTTGCGCACGGCTACAGTCCGAACCGCTGGACGGATTTACACCAAATTTGCGGCAGGAGCGGCGGCCTGCTCCCAAAAGCGTGCTTTTGTAAATTTGGTGTAAATCTGTCCAGTAGCTTTTTTAAAAATGACCAAAATGTAAGGCAAAAAAGGCAAAAAAATATTAGTGATATCTGTGTTCGCTTCGCGGACGGACTTCCCTGTTCGCTCCGCAGACAGCACCCCGATTGGCCCATGGCCTAGCGTCATGTCCGCGGACATGCGACGTGTTCGCTGATTGGACGGCGAGGGGCGTGGAGTGCGTCGGATTTTCTGTGGCGCCCGCCATCTTGTATTCGCAGTCGACCGCGTACAGCACAGTGAAACGTGGATAAAAATTGTTTTTAGTGCCGTGTGTTGGTGTGTAAGAGTGTTTTTGGGAGGGTGGGGGAGTCTGAGATAGGTTCAATGTTTTGTTTTTTTATGTGCTAGACGTTTTTGTTGCGTTCGATTTGTCCGCGGAGAACACGGCTGTTCTGACATTTTGTAAATAAACTAAATGGTGGGGTGTTTAGAGGATGGAGTATGTGTCATTTTTGTTCGCAAGGAAGGTAAAAATGAGCTATGAACACTCGCGGTGTACTTAATTGTTCGCAAATACACAAACTGGGGGTGTCCTCAGGACGCTGTCCGTATTGTAATCTGTCTAGTTGAATGTGTTCTAAGAACACTCGCAGTGTCCCGAAATGGTTGCAATTACACAAAATGGGGGTGTTCTGAGAACGTTGTTTGTATTGTTCGTTGTTAGGGTGAAAGTGTTTTAAGACCACTCCTTTTGTCCGCTAATAGTACAATTTCCTAGGGGCGTCAACTGACTTTTTGTCCACTAAAGAAACGATAAATCCGGCTGGTGTGCGCCGACATTATGTGATAATCCTATGACTGGCACTATTGACCTGGCTGACTTGCTTTTGCAACACTAAATCATATCTCCCGCCCCTAAGCCTGATATTATCAAAGCATTCATATTCCCCGCCTCTCTCCGTGACGTTACAGGGTGCGTAATCAAACGTGCCCAGTCATCTCCAGTCCTACGCGACTTTACACAGAACCCGGAAGACAACACACATTATGTCACAACACAGCGCGCCACAATTCGGAATATGAAACAGCAAGATTGTAAATGTTGTAAAGTACATTTATTTGACATCAAATGTTTAGAGAATATTCAGCAATGTGCATTTGTCTTTGTTGTTGATCCGCAAAAGTTGATGTTGAGGCATGCGATGTTCCTGTGCGGTACAGAGGGTGTTAGATCAGCTTACAACTCAGTGCTCCACAATTCGGAATATGAAACTGTGGTTTAAAAGTAAACAGCAGGATTGTACATTTGGTAAAGTGCATTTATTTCACATGAAATGTTTAGTGAATATTCAGCGATTTGCTATTGTCTCTGCTGTCGATCAGCAAAAGTTTATTTGGAGCCACGCGTTGTTCCTTTGCGGTAGATAGGCTGTTGGTTTATGATAAAAGCAGTAAATGGTCGCTCTGATAATCGGAAGGTTGCTCCAACAACGAGCCATTAGACCACCCTATTGGTTGGTATGTTGTTTGTAGCCGCTAGTACTGCGTAAGGGCATATTGGTCCTTGGCGATTGTCCCATAAAATGGTGAGGGTCATGAAGTTGCATATTTGGACCTGCACCTGGCAGTTGAAGACCCCATCCGCTGGAGTCTGTAAATCGTGACATAGGCAAAATGGAGCCACATACCTGTTTTAAAAAACATAAATTAGTCTCACCAGCCGATCTTCATTAAAAATCATCATTTTATTTATAAGGGCGTGAAACTATTTGCTATCGAAGATAGTGCAACAGAGTATGTTAATAATAAAATAATAATATTTTCCCATTCATATAGCGCTAAGAACCGTGAGGTATCTAAGCGGTGCTTAATATTAACCACGGTTTGTGGTGCTCATTTATCGACCACGGAATGATGAAAGGCTGAGTTTGGCCTTGCCGGGATTCAAACTTGCGTTAGCAAGCTGTGCACGGATGTCAAAGCGAGCGCTGTACTCGCTGTGCCACTTGACAGGCTACAGTGAAGTGGCACAGCGAGTAGAGCGCTTGACCGCCTATAGACCGGTTAAATTATTTCTATTAACGCACCCTGTGTCGTCTGCCTTTTTCAGAGCCCTCTAAACGACAGGGGATGAATTCGGCGGTGATAGTGCGCGATAGAAAACATTATGCCACTTTTAACGAACAAGTTCAACTTGAGCGGTCTTTAATGCTACGCTATTGTAATTATATTTGGTATACAATAATCTAAAGGGTTACTTACAGTACAATTGCAATTTCCATTGTCTACGAGTGGTGCAGTCCCAAAATACGACTCTGCGTGTGCCAACGATATTTCGCATAGTGATATAATATATAAAAGTGGTTTCGTTTCAGAAATTTCATCTTTATCTTCTCTTATGTTTTAGCAACACTCCTTCAAGAGAAGTCTTTCATCACAATCTCTGTCTGTCAAGGTCAAAACACAATACAACCTTATATTCTGCTTCGTGAGCCTCTCCGGGGCCCGAGAAAAAAATGGAAGCAGCTGACCTTCACTGTGAACGAGCATAAATTCTTACTTTGCAACAATCTGTGTAAAGCCATCTGTAGAAGTTGTGGAAGCAGCTGACCTTCACTGTGAACGAGCATACATTCTTACTTTGAAACATTCTGTGTAAAGCCATCTGTAGAAGTTGGTTTTTGCATGCCATGTTTGTATATTGTTTGCGTGATATTAAAGAAAGTTTGTTTAAAGGACGTTATGGTTCTAAGTACAGCCGAAAGACCCCTGAAAATCGCAAGTTATGGTAAGCTTTGAAAAATAACTGGCGCCACCACCGTGCAATGCTAAGACTAACACCCAGGACATCAAAGATGACATCGCAAATGTCATTGATGAAATCACTGATGACATCACGTGTGTATGTACTTTTCATGGAATTTGTGTACTAGGGATTTTTATTATAATGTTGTGAAAAAAGTGTCAAGGATATTGCAATAAATATCATACCGTTATTAGTGCTTTGAACGATGCATTGATATAAATAGCATTGTATTATGGGATTCTATCTAGTAAACTGAGCTACTAATGGAGAAAAATAGCATATTGTGCAGAGTACAAGATGAAAGTATAATATTTGTAATGTTAATATGTTGAATAATGAAATAATAATTGTCCTGAATTGCCCTGGTCCAAAACTGTTCTAGCTTGAATGGGCGTTCACATTTGTTCTTTATCGATTCTTCAAATACCAAGTACTTCATTCTGAAAGCTACTTTTTTAAGGGTAACAATGCCATTGAATGTATGTGGATGTTTCAGGATAAAGATACACAGTCATCTATCTGGTTCATTCTTCATTCATGTGAAATATTTCTGTTTCTCTATCATATGTGGTACAGGCTCGTGGCCTATTGAGCGTTTACATGGTGGATTCATGGAAGGCTTGGATTCTGCTTTCGATGAGCAATACCTGCCTGTGTTAATCGAGCCATTTGCTTGAAATTCCCCAGTGAAGACAGACAGTACAGGGTTTTTTTACACACAGTACAGCAACTGCATCAATACAATATGTGGTTTGTTTTTGCCATCAACATTACCAAAGTAAATTTGAAAAAAGTTAATATGAATAGTTGTTTCAACTTTTTAGTAAGTCGACAACACATCCAACCTTCTGGGAGGTTCATGAAAGAAGTTTTTTGGCCTTTTACCATTGCCTCATCACTGATGTAATGTGTTATACAATCCACAGCCTTTTATTCCCAACACAAAAACAATATTTCAGTCATCTTTATGGGCATAACCTACTTTGGTGTTTTTAGCCACAGTTCTCATCTCGGCTCCAGAGATTAAGGGGCCGATTCATGGAACAAACGTGCGCCAAAAATCTTTGCGCATGGAAGTCCCTGCACGTGTTTACCTCGGGATGTGCGCCAAACCCGTGCATGGCGCACACGTCACTGCAACATCCCGAAAGGCGTGCGCGACGCGCACATTGAAAGCGCACAACCTCGGTGCATACACCAGAAAGTGGGCGGAACATGGGGCGTAACCCGCGGAATGGGGAACAACGCGCAAAAATAAGGGCGTAACTGGGGATGTACTGCAGGGAAGCAGACGGAACGCCCACACACACTGGAACCACACGTATTCATGGAATCGAATAGGGCAAAGCCACGCACAGCCAAAGACACGCACAAGCCGAAACACGTCTGCCACACGAAGGCCGGCGGTAGCGTCCCTGCGCATTACAACATACAGCAATTGGGACATACAGTGGCAACATACAGCAATTGGGCATGTGCGAGCGGGGCACGTGTATTTCGGGGGTGCGCGGGAAGTTACACACGCGATTGAGCGGGGTACGTGTATTTCGGGGGTGCGTGTGAAGTTACACACGCGATTGAGCGGGGTACGTGCATATCAGGGGTTCGCGGAAAGTATCACACGCGATTCCATCAGGGTACGTGTATTACAGGGGTGCGCGGGAAGTTCCACACACGAATGTCCAGGCTACGTGTATTTCGGGGTGCGTGGGAAGTCTCACAAGCGATTCCATCAGGGTACGTGTATTACAGGGGTGCGGGGGAAGTTCCACACGCGATTCCATCAGGGTACGTATATTACAGGGGTGCGCGGGAAGTTCCACATGCGATCTCATCAGGGTACGTGTTTAACAGGGGCGCGCGGGGAGCAACACACATGAATTGCATGTGTGGGTCCTCCCAGGTGTTCCCTCTACACCCTCCACAGCCCATGCAGGTGGCTCACACCACAGGGGCCTACCCTGCACATGTCCTGCAGGCACCCCATCCACCATGGCCATGCCCGCCAGCCAACCCACATGTCAACTTGCACTACTGCCAACCAACGCATGTCCCCCTGCACCCCCCAGCCACCAGGGGCACCCTCCACCAGGCCCCCACCCATGTCTCCCACCACCCCCACCCCCCAGCAGTGCAGGGTCACCCTCCACCAGGCCCCCACCCATGTCTCCCACCACCCCCACCCCCCAGCAGTGCAGGGTCACCCTCCACCAGGCCCCCATCCATGTCTCCCACCACCCCCACCCCCCAGCAGTGCAGGGGCAGCCTCCACCAGGCCCCCACTCATGTCTACCACCACCCCCACCCCCCAGCCACCAGGGGCAGCCTCCACCAGGCCCCCACTCATGTCTCCCACCACCCCCACCCCCAGCAGTGCAGGGGCAGCCCCCACCAGCCCCCCACCCATGTCCCCTATTACCCCCACCCCCCAGCAGTGCAGGGGCAGCCTCCACCAGGCCCCCACTCCTGTCTCCCAGCACCCCCACCACCCAGCCACCAGGGGCAGCCTCCACCAGGCCCCCACCCATCTCTCCCACCACCCCCACCCCCCAGCACTGTGGGGCACCTGCCAGCAGGCCCCCACTCATGTCCAACTCATGTTCCCCTGCACCCCCACCCCCCAGCACTGTGGGGCACCTGCCAGCAGGCCCCCACCCATGTCTCCCACCCCCCACCCCCCAGCACTGTGGGGCACCTGCCAGCAGGACCCCACCCATGTCTCCCACCCCCCCACTCCCCAACACTGTGGGGCACCTGCCAGCAGGCCCCCACCCATGTCTCCCACCACCCCCAACCCCCAGCCACCAGGGGCAGCCTCCACCAGGCCCCCACTCATGTCCCCTATTACCCCCACCCCCCAGCAGTGCAGGGTCACCCTCCACCAGGCCCCCACCCATGTCTCCCACCCCCCACCCACCAGCAGTGCAGGGTCACCCTCCACCAGGCCCCCACCCATGTCTCCCACCACCCCCATCCCCCAGCAGTGCAGGGGCAGCCTCCACCAGGCCCCCACTCATGTCTACCACCACCCCCACCCCCCAGCCACCAGGGGCAGCCTCCACCAGGCCCCCACTCATGTCTCCCACAACCCCACCCCCCAGCATTGCAGGGGCAGCCCCCACCAGGCCCCCACCCATGTCCCCTATTACCCCCACCCCCCAGCAGTGCAGGGGCAGCCTCCACCAGGCCCCCACCCCTGTCTCAAAGCACCCCCACCCCCCAGCCACCAGGGGCAGCCTCCATCAGGCCCACACCCATGTCTCCCACCACCCCACCCCCCAGCACTGTGGGGCACCTGCCAGCAGGCCCCCACTCATGTCTACCACCACCCCCACCCCCCTAGCAGTGCAAGGGCAGCCTCCACCAGGCCCCCACTCATGTCTCCCACCACCCCCACCCGCCAGCATTGCAGGGGCAGCCCCCACCAGGCCCCCACCCATGTCCCCTATTACCCCCACCCCCAGCAGTGCAGGGGCAGCCTCCACCAGGCCCCCACTCCTGTCTCCCAGCACCCCCACCCCCCAGCCACCAGGGGCAGCCTCCATCAGACCCCCACCCATGTCTCCCACCACCCCCACCCCCCAGCACTGTGGGGCACCTGCCAGCAGGCCCCCACTCATGTCCAACTCATGTTCCCCTGCACCCCCACCCCCCAGCACTGTGGGGCACCTGCCAGCAGGCCCCCACCCATGTCTCCCACCCCCACCCCCCAGCACTGTGGGGCACCTGCCAGCAGGCCCCCACCCATGTCTCCCACCCCCCCACCCCCCAGGACTGTGGGGCACCTGCCAGCAGGCCCCAACCCATGTCTCCCACCACCCCCAACCCCAGCCACCAGGGGCAGCCTCCCCCAGGCCCCCACTCATGTCCCCTATTACCCCCACCCCCCAGCAGATAAGGGCAGCCTCCACCAGGCCCCCACACATGTCTCCCACCACCCCCACCCCCCAGCAGTGCAGGGGCAGCCTCCACCAGGCCCCCACCCATGTCCCCTATTAACCCCACCCCCCAGCAGTGCAGGAGCAGCCTCCACCAGGCCCCCACTCCTGTCTCCCAGCACCCCCACCCCCCAGCCACCAGGGGCAGCCTCCACCAGGCCCCCACCCATGTCCCCTATTACCCCCACCCCCCAGCAGTGCAGGGTCACCCTCCACCAGGCCCCCACCCATGTCTCCCACCACCCCCACCCCCCAGCAGTGCAGGGTCACCCTCCACAAGGCCCCCACCCATGTCTCCCAATCCCCCCCACCCCCCAGCAGTGCAGGGTCACCTTCCACCAGGCCCCCACCCATGTCTCCCACCACCCCCACCCCCCAGCAGTGCAGGGTCACCCTCCACCAGGCCGCCACCCATGTCTCCCAACCCCCCAGCACTGTGGGGCACCTGCCAGCAGGCCCCCACCCATGTCCAACTCATGTTCCCCAGCCAACATGTCATCACAATCTAGATCCCTGGTCCCTATGGTCAGCCTCCAAATGCAAAACACCCACCCGAGTATTGCACCCACCCACTGATAATGGGCAATTACATGACATAACACCAATTGCAAGTTCCGAAACAAACACATTTCCCTCACATACACCCAATGGGTGTCAGTGAATCTCAAAACCCATATCATGATATGCATGAAACCAATGAGATACTACACATTGAAGTTCACTAAAAAATATGTATTAAAGGAAACATAAATAGAATCAAAAATAAAGAAACAGAAATGGGAATGTACAAAAATGAAAAGAAGCATGTCCGTGAAAAAAAGGAAAAGCAAAAATCATAATTCAAACTAATGGTGTCCGAAGTCACTGGGCCTCATTACGACCCAGGCGCTAAGTTACCGCCTGGGCCGTGACTTTACCACCATGGCGTAAACTACGTTTACGCCATGGTGGTTGGCGGACTTACCGCCCCATTCCGACCTTGGCGGGGCGGTAAGTCCCCAATCCCCATTTTCCCTTCCCCATTCCCATTTTTGCCCCATAGGGCATAATGGGAGTGGGGAAGGCGTTAATTACGACACCGTAAATTACGGTGGCGTAATTAACTCCATGGTCCCTTAGCGCCATGGATTTTAACACCTGCTAAAAGCAGGTGTTAAATCCGCCATGGCGCTAAGGGACCTCGTACTCAGGCGGTAAGGGTCGGCGCTGTTTACGGCGCCGTAAACCCCTTACCGCCTGAGTTGTAATGAGGCCCACTGTCCAGAAAACAAAATCCAATGGGAAATAAAATTGAAAGCCATTGCTCCATGGTAAAAATGTGAAAGAAAAATACAATCCAACAGTGAACTATATACATACGAACAAGCCAGGGTCCATTATCCCAACAAAAGAAATGAAACCTATCTAACTACACTAACTAATAAAATAAACTATATACAAAAATGTGGCCAATGTCCGAAAGGTCCAAAATAAATCCAAAAAAAAAGGAAACCTAACACTACCTACATAACTATGTACAAGGGCAGCGGGCTAGTCTGACGGCTCACTTGTGGATGCCCCGGGCCAGGGCATCATCAAACTCCTGCTCAATGTCCCGGAGGCGGTCCTCCTCCATGGCCCCGAGGGTCCGCAGGGCCGTCAACGTGTCCACCTCCAAACCCCTGCGGATTGCCTCGAGGCACTCGGCCCGCCTCAGGGCCCTCTGCATGGAGTTCTCCGCCCTGACCATTGTGAGCCGTGCCTCTTCCGCCTGCTGCGCTCCGCATCTATGGCGTGGCTCAACCGCTGCCACACGGAAGACACTCTCTGTCCTGGGTCCTCCTGCTCTCCGGCCGATGCCTGCCCCTCCGATGTTGAAGGCCCCGAGCCTTCACGGCTCCCACCACGTTGCTGCTGCTGCTGTGCCTCTGCCCGTGCACTGCCTCCTGCTGCCTGCACATCCTCCGCCGGCTGGGGTGCAGTCGTTGATGTGGATTTAATCCACTCCTGGATGAATCTCATACCTCTAGTCGATGACATACATCCTAGAGAGACCATCAGCATTTTGGTGGTGACACCCTGACCTGTGCTCAATGGTGAAATCAAACCCTTGCAGGCAGATCGACCATCTCAATAGTTTTGGGTTTTCCCCTTTCATTTGCATTAACCATCTCAAGGGTTGGTGGTCAGTCTGAATGACGAAAGTAGAACCATACAAGTACGGCCTAAACTTCTTCAGAGCCCACACGATAGCAAAGCACTCTCTTTCGTTTGTTGCCCACCTTGTTTCAGGATCCTTCAGCTTGCGGCTGATGAAGCAAACAAGGTTCTCCCTACCTTGCCCATCCAGTTGACTGAGGCATCTGTCTGCACAATGAAGTGTTGGCGGTAATCAGGAGCTCTGAGTACTGGGGCTTGGCAAAGAGCCTTTTTCAGGTTTTCAAAAGCCTGATTGCACTCCTCGTTCCATTTAACCTTTTTAGGAAATTTGGGCGAGGAGATGACATTCAGTGGAGAAGCTATGGCCCCATAGTTCTCTATGAAATTCCTGTAATACCCGGTGAGGCCTAGGAAGGCTCTCACCTTGGTTTGAGTAGTCGGTGTTGTTCAATTTTGCACAGTTTCAATCTTACTGAGCAATGGCCTTATTTCTCCACCGCCTACCTCATGCCCAAGATAGACTACCTTACTCTGTCCAATTTGGCATTTGCTTGCCTTTATGGTCAGATTGGCTCATCCAAGAGCCTGCAAAACATCTCTCAGGTGGGTTACATGTTCTTCCCAGGAATTGCTGAACACTGCGATGTCATCCAAGTATGCCATGCAGAAGTCCTCCATCCCATTCAGAACCTGGTTTACCATCCGTTGAAACGTAGCAGGTGCATTTTTCAATCAGAAAGGCATTACCTTAAACTGGTATAAGCCAACGGGGGTAGAAAATGCAGTTTTCTCCTTGGCATGGTCTGTCAGGGCTATTTGCCAATAGCCTGACGTCAAGTCAAATGTGCTGAGGAACTTGGCGGCGCCAAGTTTATCCACCAACTCATCTGTTCTTGGCAAAGGGTGGGCATCAGTCTTGGTGACTGCATTAAGAGCTCTATAGTCCACGCAGAATCTAAGCTCTTTAGATCCAGCCTTTGGTAATAACACAACTGGGCTAGACCATGGACTAGTAGAGAGCTCTATTACCCCGAGATCGAGCATCTTGCTGACCTCACCTTTGATGTGGGTTTGTACGTTTTCTGACATGCGGTATCCTCTGCTTTTGACTGGCAGACAGTCACCAGTGAGTATGTCATGCTGGCCCCAAGGGGTCAAGCCTGGTGAAAGCGAGAACAGGGAGGCAAACTGATTCAACATAGATTTGCACTCTTCTTGTTGCTCGGGTGTCAGATTGGAATTGGAGATTCACTCCTTCAATTTTTTCATCCAAAGGTAAGCCTCTGAGGAGATCCGGAAGAGCTTCACTCTCTTCTTCTTCCTCGGATGACGCTAGAAGCAACGCTCCTACATCAGGTCGCGAGACATATGCTTTAAGTCGGTTGGTGTGAAAGACTGTCAGAGCCTCTTTGGGATTGCCCAAGTCCACCAGATAGTTAACCTCTCCAAGTTTACCCACTACTCGGAAGGGTCCCATCCACTTATCTTGCAAGGCCCTCTGCCTTGTTGGGATCATAACGAGAACGAGCTGGTCTTGAGCGAACTCAACCATGTTAGCCTTTTGATCGTGCCAATGCTTGACCAATGCTTGTCCAGCTTTCAAGTTATCGCTTGCTTCCGTCATCATGTGCGACGTTCTCCTCCGGAGACCTATCACATAGTCAGTCACTCTGACTGGCTTGGGAGAAGGAGCACTCTCCAACCCCTCCTTAATCAGGGCCAATGGACCTCTGATGGGATGACCATAGAGTAGTTCAAAGGGAGAGTAACATACTCCCTCCTGAGCGACTTCTCTATAAGCAAAGAGAAGGCATGGCAGTAGAAGGTCCCACTTACGCTGAAGGGGTTCCTCTAAAGCACCTATCATGCTCTTCATGGTTCGGTTGAACCGTTCTACCAACCCATTGGTTTGTGGGTGGTAAGCTGTTGAGAACCTGTAAGTAACTCCACAGGTTTTCAACATGGCTTTCATGTAGTGGGACATAAAGTTTGACCCCCTGTCAGAGATTACTTCCTTAGGAAACCCGACCCTAGTAAAAATACCAAGGAGGGCCTTAGCCACAGCCGGAGCAGTAACAGTCCTCATAGGAATTGCCTCAGGATACCTAGTAGCATGGTCTACTACAACAAGTATAAACCTGTTGCCTGAGGAGGTTGGAGGATCAAGGGGACCAACGATGTCAATCCCTACTCTCTCAAATGGGACTCCCACAACTGGGAGAGGCACTAACGGTGCCACATTCTTGGATCCAACCTTACCAGAGATCTGGCAGGTGTGGCAGCTCCTGCAGTGTTTTTCTACTTCGGCCCCCATCTTCGGCCAATAGAAGTAGAGAGATAGCCTTTCCTTAGTCTTCTTGAAACTCAAGTGACCAGCCAAAGGAATCTCGTGGGCTAACTGCAAGAACTGTGGTCTGTTCTCTTGTGGTACTACAAGTCATTTGTAGTCTCCAGGTGCAGACTCGGTCGGTTCACTGTAGAAGAGGCCATCTTCCCAGTGCAACCTGTATTTCCCAGGCTCTTGCCCTTCAGCCTGAGCTTCTGTCTGGTGGCGAAGACCTTCCAGAGTTGGACATTCTCTCTGTCCCTTACTGAAGTCTGCCCTGTTGGGTCCACCTTCTGCCAGTAAAGACTGCAGCTCAGGATGGTCAACAGGATCCAGATCTCCAATGAGTTCCCGGCCTTCCATTAGCTCTTCCTCAGAGTCTAATTCTACCAAACAGGGTTGTACCTCCCTCTCAGCCTCGGCTGGAGGTGGAGTTACGGGTGTAACTTTGGACAACCGAGGGGAAGTCCGTATTGGCTGCACTGGAATGCTGGCTGCTGGTTTCGGGATAGAAGTCTTAGGTTTCCCTTTTGCTTCTGATTTCCTGGAGACAGCGGCCGACAATTCCAGGGGAGCAGGAGTGATATCTTTCTTCATCATCTCCTGGAGAGTTCCGCGCATGGTCCTCTCTATTGCGGGTCTGGTTAGCTCCTGTAACCGTTTACTAGGAGGTCTGGGAGTATGCGATACAACTCCGAGAGTTTTCAAATCGTTACCCAACAGTACGCGTCCTGGTACCTCACTCTGTATGCTGACAGGTATCTTCACAGTCATGTCATTACACTGGATGAGAACTGGTAATTGGGGAAGCATCTGCACAGGCCCTCCAGCTAACTTGGTGAGGCGTTTGGGTGCCTTAGCAACATCCTCGGCCTGAAAAAACGATTTATCCACCACAGTTATGCTGGCCCCAGTGTCCCTAATGGCAGGAGTCTCCTGACCATTCACCTGGACACTGTCCTTATAATACTCTTTAGTATTATCGGGGATAGAATTATAGACATCTAAATTCTGTTGTTCCCACAACCCCAGAGATACTAAAGAAACACTGGCTGAGACTCCAATGGGTTCGTCAGCTAGCAGTAGAAAGTTTCCACTTGCCATTTGGACTTCCTCCTCTGGAGCGAAGGCTAAGGAGACAAGCTGGACCCCTGAAGGTTTACCCTTACATTTGGGATCTCCTTTCACGTGATCAGTCGAGCCACAAACAAAGCATTTACCGAATGCTTTCTGGAATGGTGGCTTGTTCTGACCTCCTTCCGGTTTGGCACCAGAAGACACACTATTCTGCTGTGGTTTTCCCGGTGGCTTACCCTTCTGGTTTTGTTTGGGGGCCTCTTTGGAATGTGAGTTATTCGAATTCTCTTTTGAGTCCTTTATAGGCTGTTCTCCCTCGTCCTTTTTCTGAGTTGCCCCAGAATCCTTATGAGTAGCCTTGTTGGTAACCCACAAGTCAGCAGCCTTAGCTAGCTCCCTGGAATCCAATTCCTTTTGAATCAGCCAAGTGCTGTCTGAGCTCAGGAGAACAGGCATCATAAATAGACTCCAACATAAAAAGATTTCTCATACCCTCATAAGTGTTCACTTTGTAACCCTTAATCCATCCCTGTAAGTCTTTCAACCCTTCACTCACCCAGGTAGCCCAAGGGGTACCATCATGCTTTTTGAGGGTTCTAAACCTCTTAAGATACTGGGAAGGGGTCTTCCCATATCTAGCTATTAAAGCTAGTTTCACACTTTCGTAATCCGTCTTATCCGCCTCCCCCAACTCCATTACCACATCAGTCGCAAGAGGAGTGAGCCTAGAGAACAACCAGGAGAGCAACGCATTCCCTGTGATGTCCTGCAGCCCATGATTGTATTCAAACAGTTTCAACCAATCCAACACATCCAATCTCGGTTCATACATACCCACTAATTCCTTCGGCATCCGGGGTCTTTTGGGACTGGAGCTCCTAGAGGAACCAGAGGAGAGAGAAGCATTTTTCATAGACAACTTTTTCATTTCTAACTCGTGATTAAGTTCTATTTTCCTGAGTCTTAACTCAGCTTGCTTCTGCTCAGCCTGGGCATTCATCCGTCTGAACTCGAGCTCTTGGTTTCATTCAGATTGAGCCAAGAACCGTTTATATTCTAGTTCGAGCTTCATTTTTTCAAGTTCAAAATAAGCAGGGTTACTTGTGGGACCTGGTATGGGCCCCGTAGGCACAGCTGGTAAGGCAGGTAGGGGAGCCGGGGAGACAGTTTCATTAGCCTCACCGTCCTCGTCAGCCTCTTCATCGCCATCATCAGAATCACGATTCAGATCAACACCATTACTGTTTTCTACAGTTGCTGGAGAGATTGGTTCCTCTGAACCAGTACCCAGACTTTGGTTCGCCAGCAATCTCTCGATTAGTTCTAACATCTTGCCTCTTACAGGAAGATTGTAAGGATATTTGGCGTGTTACAGCACAAAGTACAGCACTACTGCACAGGTAGCAATTTTTTTAAGCAGCACCACCACAAGGGTGCGGTGCATTGCTATATGTGTTACCAGATTAACAAGGAAAGACAGGCTATTCAGTCAAAAACAATTTTAACATATAAGATGCAAATCTATTTTTACAGTTAAAAGCACACGTGCACATTCAAAAATGCACACTATTTTTCACCTGAAATGCCTATGGTGCAAGAGACACATTTGAAAATTAATAACTAACATTACTCATAACTAACCTGACTAATGAAACTGAAGTTAACATAATCCACTAATAAAAATGTGTCTCCACTGCAGAAATAGGCCTATTCTGAAAGTGAACTTTTAAACGCACATTCATTTTTTTTCGTTTTCTCTGCTGCTCTGTCCACATAACTACAGGAAGCAAAAGGGCTCGAAAGAACAGGAAATCAGTTGGTTACAAAGTATTACTATAAAAATGAGCCATTGTGTAGAGAGGGAGGAGATGGCATGATTGATTCTGATTGGAGCAGCGTCATAGCAAGTATCATGCTTGAGGCAGTGATTAGGGTTTTGCTGGGGGGAGTTTGAGGAGAGAGGGAATACAGTGGAGATTTGGAGAGCTGGGAGAAGAACCTGTTTTTTCCTGGTTGGAGCATTTCTGCTGAAAAAGCTGAGAGTTCCAGGCAATGACCCCGGTTTGAGAATGAAAGGCGCTCCTTTTCACTGGGGTTAATCTTCAAGGGAGCCACATTCAGAAAGAGAACAGCTGAAGAAAACTCGGGCTGAAGAGATAAGGTAATTACATAAGTGTGGGAGCTGAGTGTGTACGAGAAAATTCAGTCAGAGTAGGAAAGGAGATTCCGGTGCCTTAATCACATGTTAATGTTGCAAATCGAGTTCTTTTCTCCACCACTCTCTTTTCAGTGTATCACAGACAATGCTGTTACTGTGCTATTTTATTTATTTCTGTAAAGAGTGAGATCGTGTTTAAATGCAACTTTTATAATACAGAAAAATATTTGAAAGCAGACGGGTGGTGTATTTTATATTTACCAATACAGTGCTGATGATGAGGGGAGATTTTTAAACAGTGCAATTGTCATTTTAAGACAGATGTGTGCATGATCATATTCAGTATGGACAGTTGAGAGTGATTGTTTGTAGCATAGCTCGTTGGAGGTACATGAGCCAACGGGAAGAGGGACTCTCTGGACATAGTTCCCTACCATATATAAGGTAGTGGAAATTACCACAAAATTACCACATATAGCTCTCTGTCGTAAAAAAGTCAGTGAGATCGCCCATGGTGGCACACTAACACTAACACTGAAAATGTGGTATTCCTGAAATGTAGGTCTGAGGTCTCTCTAGTGATTACACGAAAAATCTAAGCAAAGATAAGGGATTCTGGACATTGGGGCCACAAATAAAACAAGGGAATTATGCTCACCAAAATACCACCAACCACGCATACCAACCACGCTTACCCAATATGCATGTCTGGGTGCTGAAATAATGCATGTCCACTGTATTATTGTTGCAAATGGCCCAATCTGATTACAAGGAGTGATTATTGCTAAGTTATTTTTCGGCGGTAATAAAATACCGTCAGGCCCCAAATCTCCACAAAATACCCAACATATTTATGGTGCATTGCAGGCCGGGAAAGTGATCATAGAGTACCTACTGGGCGTGGCAAGCGTGTCTCACACTGCCATTTGCACATTAAAGGGAACCCATTTTATAATAGCAGTGTGCCACTAAAAACGAATTTCAGAATGTCACAAAGGGAAACCACATTCTCAGATCTAGTGCAATATTTAGAGGCAAAGTTGTTTGCACATGGGAATTGGTCGTCGAATAGCATGTTAGAATGGAGTAACCGCATTCAGGGTGAGGTGCAGAAAGAAAAACTAGACAATATTTTTGCAGAAGGCAGCATAATTCAGGTCTGCCTTACAAGATTATTGAATGCAGCCGATAAAAGTGCAGAGAAAGACTGTTTAATACGGCTATGCGGCAAAATATGGTTTATTTTAAACAAGTCCCTGCGAATGCAAGAGAATGATACTCAGCTAATTAACAGGTTAAAGACTGAATTAGATGGGGCAAGTAAAAATCAGGAAATGTTGAGAGCAGAATTGGATGTATTCCAAAAAGACATGCAATTAAAATGCAGAGACTTTGATACTCAGTTATCCAAAAGCAAGAAACAATTTGAAGATAGTGAGCAAGAATTGGCACACTTAAAAGCCTTAGTTGATCACATTAGACAGGATAACGATGAGGTTGTTTCAGAGATGCAGATTTTACAAAAAGAACATTGTGAAAAAGAAGGTGATCCCCAGAGTGCAGAACAAGAAATGATTAAAATGATTCAAGAAAGAGACAAGAGAAATAAAGAGTTCAATGAATGCCAAATGCAAATGTGCGACATGCAGGAGGTGATTAATAAGATGAATGGTGAAAACAACTATTTGCAAGATGAAGCCAACAGACTCCTTAAAAAGTGTAAGGACTTAGAACAGCAAATGTGCATTCCCAGGTCCCAGGAGAGGCGGCAGGGTACCACATTCAATGGAGTGGAGGTGAAGTCTAGCTCTGCCCAAAGAGCTAGTGCTCCAGTGACTGGGCCGGTGACTGAACTTGGTTGCAGCGCCCTTGGGGGATTTGATACTCCCAATGGGGGCAGCCACCAATCTCATACACCTGAAAACAGGATTGAATCACAAAATAGTGCAATTCCATGCATTGCAACAAGTAGCCCCATAAAAATAATGAAATCCATTAAAGCCCTGATCAAACCATTTAAAAAGGGAGGTGAATGCTGCATTGAGGATCACTTAGAAGCGGTGCATGACATTTTTAAAGCACTCCAGATACCTAAGGAACAGTACAGACAATATTTTCATTTAACTTTAGATGCCCCGACGGCCAGCATCATAAGGGGATTAAATGAACAGCAGAATATGACATGGTCGGAGTTTGAAAAAGAAATTAGGCGTCATTTTTCTCCTTTTCAGTCATTGCAGGAGGCAAAGAAAGTCGCGTAGACAATTACTGCTGGACCTAATACATCCCCTCGCCAATTTTTACAAGACTTAAAAAGAGCATTTTCTCGCTTTGATGTATCTTTTGACTCAAATTCCAATGAGTTTAAAACTGCATACTTCTATGGGCTACAGAAAGACATCATATCCCAATTGGTCCGTGAATTTGACCGTGACAAGTCCCTTGAATGGATTGTACATCAAAGCACAAAACTATATGAGGTACTCTATTGTCAGGGTAGAGAAAGTGATAAAATGAAAGATACTAGACCTAAATCTAAAGAACCCTCAGCCACAGTAATGGAAATCAGGTCAGCCAAAATGTCCCTTGAGTCTGCTCAAAGCCAAGGTAAAAATAATGTGACACCTGAACAAAGGGGTAATCAACAAAGATCACCATTTCCTGTACCAATGTTCCAATCACATGATCCTAGTAATAGAGAGAGCTACATCAGCCCTAGGTATTTAGGGGACAGACCCCAGGTAGGATACCGGCCTGATATGGCAGGTATGAACAATAACCAGAGACAAAATCAAGATCAAAGAAATGATGGTCCCTACCAGTCATTGGGGACACAGAGCAGATTTGATCCCAACACCATGATATATGGTAATCAGGATAGGCCCCGATATGTGGATTGATTTACTGATAATGGAAATCAACCTAGGGGCCAGTACCCACAATCTGAGAGACAGGACATGAGGCAAAACGTGAACTACAATCCACACCAGTACAATGATTCCCCACCAGGGGACTATAATCAAAGGATGGGTGCAACCCGCTCCCCTCCACAAATGAGAAACCATCCCAACCGACATCAATCACCTGAGGGGTATCAGAATAGATCCAATCAGGGGGAAAACAACCAATATCGACCTAGGCCACAGAAAGAGAATCCTAGAGAGATGGAAAGGTTCCAATGCCTTGAGGCCCAAGTGAAAATGTTAGCTGAGCAAATAGGAAAGCTCTGTACAGCGCAAAAACAACCTTCCAAAGAGGGGGCTGATGGCCATAGCAATGACCGGGGGGCTTCCGAAAAGTGACTAAGTACTCATGATAACTGCAGTGCCAAAATGACAGATTGCTCTGATATAATTTTGCATAACGACTCTAAGATGCCTAATGGATTAAAAATGAAAGTGCCAGTAAATGAACTTGTGACAGAAAGTGCAAATACTTCTAAAAAAGAGGTACGGTTTAACCTGGAGCTAAATAAAACAGTAAAGATTTGCACAAATGAAAAAGAAACATTAGGAATTTCAAAAGAACAAAGGGACAGATTTAAGAAAAATGACTCATGCGTGGGGAATACCAGTGGACAGGGAGTAAGTGGGGATGCTATAGCTCCTTCCCTGGGCAAGCAAAACAATGACCAAACACAGACAGAAAAAGGAAATACTCACAAGGAGGGTACAAGTCAATCACCTGAAGAATTCTTTGAGCCACATATTTTTGAAGAGGCTGAAAGGGCTGGTATCACACTAAATGATCACAAATGCACAGAATTAAAAAATGACAAATTGCTGAATGATGTTGTTACACATGTTCAGTTGGAGGATTGTAATGTGGTCTCTGATGTTACCCAGATGGATGGGCGAACAGTGGCCACACTCCAAAAAACCTCTGATCATGGAGAAATGAATAAAATCTCTCGCGCAGAAATAGGTAAAAAGGAGGGAAAAATGTCTTTCCATTTACCAATGTGTTTAGCCAAAAGTGAAAAAGACCTGAGAAAGGTGAGCCCTGAAATCAGTAAGTATTCACATTTCTTATGTGTATTAGAGGAAGTTGAGGACAGATATTATGCACCCATCACTGTAGAAGAAAAATGCCACACCTTTGCTATGATTGACACTGGCGCACAGGCCACAATTATGTCCAAGGAGCTGGTAAAGAGTATCAATGAAGGGAGACCCCCACAGAGTCAGATCACAGTGAAGGAAAATCAAGGCCCAGTGCATAACTTTAATGGGGAGGAGGTGCCCATCATAGGTGTAACTGAGGTTGACATAAAAATAGGAAAGCACAGAATGAAACAAGAGGTATTGATCACATCTATTTGTGAAATTCCATTTTTGATGGGGACAGATTGTCTCCTCTAATAGATGGGGTGAATGGAGTGCTGTGGTCCTTAACCAAAAAACCATTGAGGCCTAAGAAACTAAAATCACAAAACAGCAATATAAATGAATGTCACACCGTTGCCAAAACAAATGATGCTGTGGAGGTATATCTCCAGAATAGCTGCATACCTAGTGTCACTGTTATATTAATGTGTCAAGACAAAATGCAGAGCGACAATGAAAAACTACCTGTACAAATATACTTGGACCCAAGGGAAAATTGGCAGACTGCCATAGATGAGCACACATTACGTTTTTATTTAAAAGAGAAAACATGCAAACAGACTATTACTCCTAAAACAGATTCAGAAAAACACATTACCACTCTGGCAGAAATACACATGGAAGATAAGCAACCATGGGTTCATGTTGGTATAAATGACTATTTTAAAACAATAAAAGCCACTTTAGCGCTTGAACATGAAAGGAGTTTCATTAATGAGAAATTGTTGCAAAAAATAATGGAAAGGGAAGAAATCCCGAGATTTAGGATTAAAAACCAATATGTTTCTGGGGTGGACAGTCCAGACTTTGAAAACCGAATTGCAGGCAGATGCATGCTTAAAATTAGCATTGGGCAGAAAACAATTTACCATAATGTATGGATAGTGAGTGGAGCACAAAATGAATTTTACATGGGAAATGACATCATGCACAGAATGTGTATGGTGTTAGATTTCCTTAATCAAAAAATATGGTCACGCCTAGGTGGTCCGGCACCTGAATTTGAAGACAAAAGAAGGGCTTATCATTGTGCACAACTGGTTCCTTATGCAATCGAATTGCAAATGAGGAAAGATACTATTATTCCTGCATTTACAAAACAGTTTGCATTAAGACTGAAATGCAAAAATGGACAGCAGATGAAAGGCTCTGATGCATTTGTATGCCTGAATGAATCCATAAAACAGCAAGGCCTGGATTATGAATGCATTCCATTGGTAGATATTGGTGAAGGATCTGTAAAAATTATGGTAAATAATAAAGGTTGTCAGGATATTCATTTAGAGGAAAACTCCCCATTAGGAATGGCCATACAAAAATCACATTATACGGCAGATTTAAATAACATGGTGATTGGAAATATTCCTGAAAAGTATGTAGATGCCAAGGGTGAGTTACCAGAACACCTGGACTCTCAGCCCAAAGGAATATTTAAAATTCATTCTGTGTATCCTTATGATTCAAATGAGACAATGTGCTGCCATCAAGAGGATTGCATAATATTTCATTTAAATGAAAATGAAACAGAAAATCAGCCCATTGAAGTGGAAGCTGATATGCCAAAATATTTAAAAGTGGCAGCTTTACAAAAAGACACAGCCACACAGTTAGAGGAAAGCGCCGAGATTCCCTTACCAGAAGATTTTCCAGAATTTTCCAAAATGGTAGAAGAGCAGATCTCCTTAGCGGATGCATGTGAAAGCAATGAAGAGAGGGACAATCTGAGGGAGATATTTATGGAGTTTAAGGATGTATTTGCAAAAGATGCTTATGATTGTGGTTTAACTGATTTACATGTGGCCACACTACCAGAAGGGTGTAGCAGAAATCCAGTGTTTGTACGCCAGTATAGACTACCGCTGGCATGTTTAGAATCATTGGCAGAGATTATTAAAAATTTGGAATCGCAGGGAATTATCAGGCCCATTCATAGCACATCCAATACACCTATTTTAGGTGTGTTAAAGCCAAATGGTCAATGGCGGCTGTGTGCAGACTTGAGAGAGTTAAATAAAAGAGTACCAGTATCTAGATGGCCACTGCCATTCATTGATCAGGGCCTAGCTCAGGTACATGGTTCAAATGTATTTACCACATTAGATCTCACCTCTGGATATTGGTGCGTGCCATTGGCAGAGGAGATACAACATTTATTTTCCTTTACATTTGACAGGACTCAATATGCCTGGCTTAGAGCTCCGTTCGGGTACATCAATAGTGGGAGTGAATTTGGCATATTTTTGAGAAAGGCCATGCCGGATGCAGCGGAAAGAGGAACAATAGTTTATGTGGACGATGTCCTGATAAAAAATGAAAGCCTGAAAAGCCATTTTAATGAAATAAGACATATACTTGGCCAATTGCAGAAAGCAGGCGCCAAAGTATCTTTGCAAAAAGCACAATGGTGCAAGAAAAAAGTGAACTTTCTAGGACATGAAGTGACTGAACATGGGCTAAATCCATAAAAGAAGAAAATAGAGGCCATACAAAGATTTAAAGATCCTAAAAATGTGAAAGGAGTAAAAAGTTTATTAGGGATGACAGGCTATGACAGAAAGTTCATTGAAAATTATGCAGAAATCACTCAACCATTGACTAAACTGCTTAAACTGAATACTCCCTGGAAATGGGAAAAAGGGCAGTCTGATGCAGTGGCTAGATTAAAGGAATGTCTTGTAAAGGCACCATGTTTAGCATACCCCATAAAGGACAGGGATTTCTTTATAGGAATAGGTTTTTCTGAACATTGTATGTCAGCAGTGTTATCACAAAAACACGATTTGAATCACAAAACCATTGCATATGCAAGTAAGGCATTTTCCCAAGTTGAAATGAAATTTAATGAATGTGAAAAGGCCCTATTAACCACTGTGTGGGCGCTACAACATTTCTGCCTCATTGTTCAGGGTGAAAAGGTAATTATTGAAACAAATCATCAACCTTTGCAATTTTTAGAGAGTAAAAGAATTAGATCAGGTAATCTAGCGCAATCCAGAATCACTTCATGGACGCTGGCATTACAAGGTTTTCCCGTAGAAGTGAGATATGGACAAAATAAAAAGAACCCAATTGCTCAAGGGTTAGCTGACTTACATGACTGTGCAGCTGAACAAATACCAAATGAAATGGAAGTAGAAACTAGTTTGCAGGAATTTGAACAATCACCACACAAAGCTTTTGATGAAAAAACATGCAAGGATTTGCCAACTGTATATGTGGATGGTTGTGCTTTTCACATTGAAAATGACAGTAATAAACAGTTAGTGGCAGGAATAGGAAATGTCTGGTTGAAATGTGAAGGTGTCCCCAGTATAGGGATGAGGATTGGAGATAGGAACAGTCAGGTGGCGGAATTGGCAGCCATTTATAAAGCAAATGCTACTGCAGTTGATAAAAAGTTCAGTGAAATTGTCCTGGTGACTGATTCTGACTATGCACGGAATAGCTTTGTGGAGTATTTGCCTGGTTGGAAAGCAAGAGGCATGGTTACATATAACAAAAAGCCACTTAAGCATGGAAAAATGATACAAGCCATAGACAAATTGGTGTCAGAGAGTAAGTTAACAATATACTGGAGAAAAATTCGTGGGCATTTAAAAACACCAGGAGAGGATAAGGAGGGAAATGATAAGGCAGACCACCTGGCTAAGATTGGGGCTGTGATGGGAGAATTGCTACCTATCGATTATTTAATGGGTGAAATACAAATTGATGCAGTCACACGTTCTAAAGCACCAAAGGAGGTAGATCAACCGGTGGTGCAGTGGAGTCATGACACGACAGACCAAGATTTGATTGAGGCACAAAAGAATGATCAAATTTTGGGAATCTATTATAATCATTTGATAGATCCCGAACAAAATCCTTTAACAGAAAATGATTGTATGGGAAAAGAAGAGTTGAGGGTGCTATTAAAGAACAAAACACGAATTAGATTACAGGATGGACTCATGATTAGAGAGTCCATAACAGGACAAATACAGTGGGTAGTACCCCTTTTATTCAGAGGACTAATGCTACACCATGCACATGATGCCATAACTGCAGGCCATAGAGGTTCACAAAAAACATTAGAAATACTAAAAGATTATGCTTACTGGCCACATATGTCCCAAGATGTGGAATTATATACTAGAGGATGTCTAGTATGCGCCCAATTTAAACCTACTTCACCAATGCATAGAGCACCATTGATGAAAAGAGGCCTAACTCTCCCATGGTCAGATTTGCAAATAGACTATGTAGGTCCTTTAAAAAGGTCGAGCAGGGGACACCGTTATATTTTGAGTGTGGTATGTTTGATGTCGAAGTGGATTGAATGCATCCCTGCACCAGATTGCAGTGCGCAAACTGCAGCCACATTGCTGGTGAACCATGTGTTCTCAAGGTTTGGGTTGCCACAAAGAATTGAGTCAGACAGAGGAAGTCATTTCACAAGTACTCTAATGAGTAAGGTATGGCAAATACTAGGTGTGAAAAGGAAACTACATATCGCATATCGGGCGGCGTCTTCAGGTACAGTTGAAAGAAGCAATAGGTATGTTGTGGATATTTTAAAGAAATTTGTGGCAGAAGCAGGTTCCAGCTGGGATTTACGTTTACCGTTGGTTTTGATGGCAATCAGGTCAACTCCTGCCAAAGCAACAGGTTTTAGCCCCCATGAGGTATTGACAGGTAGGAAAATGGTGTTACCACAACACCTACTATATAGAACACAGGAGCAGACACTTGTGAGTGCATCCACAGTTCATGAATATATTGATGAACTGAGGAGGCATTTGCAACATGCATTTGCTTTTGTGCAGAGAAATCTGGAAAGAGCTGCTGACAGTGCAAAATCTTATTATGACAAAAAGACATCAGTAAAGGAATACAGTGTAGGGGATCAGGTGTACAAGTTTCATTTCGGAAAAAGTAAACAGAAAAATTCTAAATTTCTAGCAGCCTGGCAGGGGCCATTTCGAATTATAGATAAGGTCTCCCCTGTAGTTTATAAAATTTTGAAAAATGAAGGTGAAACGGCAATAGAGCAGTTTGTCCATGTAAATCAAATCAAACCATGCCATCCCAGCCATTAGATCAGGCAGCTTGAGCATGTAGAAACAGATAAAGTCCCTTGAACACAAAAAGAGAAAATAAATAGGTACAATCAGGAGGCAGTGACAAAGAAGTTAAAAAGTTGATTGTTATAATGGCACATAAACACTGTAATATATGTAAAAATATATAATATAAAATAAATAAATAAATAAATAAATAAATAAATAAATATATAATGGAAGCTCATGGTTGGTGTGCGGAGAGAAAATGTATTAAATATTGAATGCTGTTTATATGTGCTTGTTTTCTTTTAACTTGTGTTTAATTTCAGAAAAAAAACCGAAATATTTTTACCAAGCATGTTTTATTTTTGGCAAAAGGGTGAAGTTAGTATTGTGCTATGTACTTAATTTGTTTATTTTCTATTTGATTTAGAAAATTAACATTATTTGGTCGGAGGTTCCGGGATCAGAGGCCACGGGAGACGTTGGAGTCCTGGAGTCCCCTGGATGAAGACCAAAAGATGCCTGCCTCCAGGTGGTGGTGAAGACAAGATAACCAGAATGCTAAAAAAAGATGACTCCTATGGATCTAAGATTGCCAAGATGAAAGTGTACTCGAATGAACCAAATAACATCGCTGGTCGGGACATATCAGAGGCAGACAAGAGTCCTGACATATGGAGTTCCACGTATTTATTATTTTAATTATTTATTTTAATTTGTTATATTAATTATTTGTTTTGGTTAGTTGTTTTATTTCATTGTTTTTAATTGACTTGTAAAATCTAAACTTAGAGTAATGCCACTTCCACTGAGAAGGCAAATGTAGAACATTTTGTAAACTAATGAACTCAGATGAATACTGTGTTGATTGCAACTTTTTCATTGATGCACATGAATATTCATTTTGTTGGATTGCTATATTGTGAAAAGAAGAAAAAGAACAAATTGTTTTTAGGAATTGGCTTGGATTGTAGCCAAGTTCTAAAAACAAAAGGAGGGTATGTAAGGATATTTGGCGTGTTACAGCACAAAGTACAGCACTACTGCACAGGTAGCATTTTTTTTATGCAGCACCACCACAAGGGTGTGGTGCATTGCTATATGTGTTACCAGATTAACGAGGAAAGACAGGCTATTCAGTCAAAAACGATTTTAACATATAAGATGAAAATCTATTTTTACAGTTAAAAGCACACGTGCACATTCAAAAATGCACACTATTTTTCACCTGAAATGCCTATAGTGCAAGAGACACAGTTGAACATTAATAACTAACATTACTCATAACTAACCTGACTAATGAAACTGAAGTTAACATAATCCACTAATAAAAATGTGTCTCCACTGCAGAAATAGGCCTACTCTGAAAGTGAACTTTTAAACGCACATTCATTTTTTTTTCGTTTTCTCTGCTGCTCTGTCCACATAACTACAGGAAGCAAAAGGACTCGAAAGAACAGGAAATCAGTTGGTTACAAAGTATTACTATAAAAATGAGCCATTGTGTAGAGAGGGAGGAGATGGCATGATTGATTCTGATTGGAGCAGCGTCATAGCAAGTATCATGCTAGAGGCAGTGATTAGGGTTTTGCTGGGGGGAGTTTGAGGAGAGAGGGAATACAGTGGAGATTTGGAGAGCTGGGAGAAGAACCTGTTTTTTCCTGGTTGGAGCATTTCTGCTGAAAAATCTGAGAGTTCCAGGCAATGACCCCGGTTTGAGAATGAAAGGCGCTCCTTTTCACTGGGGTTAATCTTCAAGGGAGCCACATTCAGAAAGAGAACAGCTGAAGAAAACTCGGGCTGAACAGATAAGTATGGGAGCTGGGTGTGTACGAGAATATTCAGTCAGAGTAGGAAAGGAGATTCCGGTGCCTTAATCACATGTTAATGTTGCAAATCAAGTTCTTTTCTCCGCCACTCTCTTTTCAGTGTATCACAGACAATGCTGTTACTGTGCTATTTTATTTATTTCTGTAAAGAGTGAGATCGTGTTTAAATGCAACTTTTATAATACAGAAAAATATTTGAAAGCAGACGGGTGGTGTATTTTATATTTACCAATACAGTGCTGATGATGAGGGGAGATTTTTAAACAGTGCAATTGTCATTTTAAGACAGATGTGTGCATGATCATATTCAGTATGGACAGTTGAGAGTGATTGTTTGTAGCATAGCTCGTTGGAGGTACATGAGCCAACGGGAAGAGGGACTCTCTGGTCATAGTTCCCTACCGTATATAAGGTAGTGGAAATTGCCACAAAATTACCACATATAGCTCTCTGTCATAAAAAAGTCAGTGAGATCGCCCATGGTGGCACACTAACACTAACACTGAAAATGTGGTATTCCTGAAATGTAGGTCTGAGGTCTCTCTAGTGATTACACTAAAAATCTAAGCAAAGATAAGGGACTCTGGACATTGGGGCCACAAATAAAACAAGGGAATTATGCTCACCAAAATACCACCAACCACGCATACCAACCACGCATACCAAATATGCATGTCTGGGTGCTGAAATAATGCATATCCACTGTATTATTGTTGCACATGGCCCAATCTGAATACAAGGAGTGATTATTGCTAAGTTATTTTTCGGCAGTAATAAAATACCGTCAGGCCCCAAATCTCCACAAAATACCCAACAGATTCTCTTGCCTACAGAGAGCTCACAGACTCTCAGTATTTTCACTTGACAAAGACTCTTGACTGTAAGTTTCCATCGTAGACATGTTTTTTGAAAGTTGCTTTTTGTGCAAAGTTTTGTGGTTAGTTATCCTACAGTGTCGAAAAGCACTCTAAAATGTATACTCGATACAAATCCCACTGCTGCCACCAGTGTTAGGCGGAAACCTGTGCAGTTCCCTCTGGGACCACTGCAAAAGATTTAGGACTACAGGCATTGGCGGTGAACCCACTTGGTAGCAGTCTATACCACACAGATTCACGTGGTAGCTGTGGCTGAGCAGTCAGACTTCTCTCAAGAAAGGAAGAGCAGTATGTGGAGTATACAAAATAGGGCAATTCTTCACAGCAAGACAAGCAAACACGCAACAAGGCTTAGTGTAAAGATATTAAGGTGTTTATTTATAACAAAATGTCTATGAAAAACACTAAGGCAAATCACAGCAAACAAATCAAACACAATTACTCTACGGAGTAGACGGTCAATCCCCCTAGCAATATCGACAACTCTAGGTTCTACTGGTACCACTTATTTTCAGACAGAGGTGTATACCTCAACCCAGATGACACTCGAATATTAGTTAGGACGGGAGAGAAAAAGATAGGCAGGTTACGAAATCAACACAGTTCGATCCTATCGGATAAAATGCAAGGCAGGAAGGCAAGAATCACAATAGATCGTAAAGTTCAGAGGCCAGGCCCACTCGGAGAGAGGCAAGGCACGATGTCCCAAAAAGTCTCTAGTGGAGATGCATTCAAGTCTGTATTGGAAATTGTTATCGGTAGATTGAACCAGTTCAGAACAACGAATGAGAAAAGCTTGGAGGCGACCCAATGGAACGGAGAGGATTAAGACACCTCACTCGAACCGATTGAAAGGGAAGCCAGGCGGACACGGTACCTTGTTGTGGAGGGCAGCTCCGGCGGGGGCAGTTGTTCCTGGTGGTGGATGCACGTTGGTTCTTTGCCAAGAGTAAAGATGATCTCGTCGTCGAAGAAAATGAATTCCGGTGCACCACCAGGGAAGAGACCAGCCGCGGAGTGCTCCGTCACAAGGCACCACCTTTTGGTCGCGGTTCAGGGGTAGTGGCTATCCGGTTGCCGAGGTGCTTCTCCACGGGCAATTCGACCACCGCGTCCTGAGGCGAATAAAAAGCAAAGGGGACTGATTGTTCCCACCAGTCAGGGGAAGAGACTCTCCGGCAGGGAGATCTCCTCTGTCGGGAAGTGGTGAGTTGGTTCCGCAGGGCTCCACCGGAGGTGTCGTCGTGCAGGTCAGCTCAGCGTTACCCTCGTCGGATTCTTAGGTCCTGTGGCGACTTCTGAAGATCCAGTCCCAAAAGCCCTTCTTTTATGCAGAATACCCCCATTCATTCAGCCTAGCTGTCAATCAACCCATGCTAAGTGGTGAGCGGGAAGCTCACCACCTGGGCCAATCACTCCAGAGTGCGACCGGAGTTGGCAAGGCAACTCGGTCCAGGGTGCCTAAACCCCCTCCCACAACCCTGTGGTAACCCAGACAGAATGGCACCACTTTGGAGGGTCTCTGTACAGAGGCCCACCAAAAGTGGAACAAAGGGCTCAACCTTTGGTTTAGGAGTCACAGAGACGAACACAGACGCCATTTTACAAACCGAGTTCTGGCAGAAAATACCACTCGATAAACTTATTTAAGATAAGTAGATCGGTGGTACGTCAGAGATTAATGAGAAAAGGTATCAATCTCCAACAATGGGACGAGTCCCATAGGGTTATGTTCGGGAACGAACATAACAAGTAGTTTCCACTGCCACCAGCCAAAACTCGACGAGGGGGGACGGGACAGTGCCCCCTCGAGTAACAGATCCAGGAGTAATTGTATTACCCCTACTAGTACGTCCACAATAAGATGGTTTGTACTAGTTCTGTTAGTAAATTTAGGTCTAGTAAAGCCAATAGTGACTTTACATGCCCGGGGAGACAATAGTCAGTCTCCGGGTATGGAGTCTATGGTGGGGGACCAGCTAGGGCGCCCCCGTGTTACGGCACGTAGGGTGCGGTGCAACACACATAGAAAAACATATGAGACAATATGGGGTAAAAGACCCCATAGCCCATCGAACACATTGACATTTCAAAAGGAATTACACACATACATGTCCAAGAGTGGGAAAAAAGAGTCTCACTCTTGGCAGGATGGAAAAAAAACAAACTCCAGAAATCCAGCAAAGCTGCTGGGGGACTCACTAGGTTAGGAAATTCAGCCTAAACAGAGAATTCTCCCTAACACCAACACACATGTCATTTCAACTCGCACACATGAGCCATACCACAGCCATATCGCAACTGCCAGCACCATCCATACACATACAACAGCATGAGCAGGCAAAGGTGAGCCAGACATCACATGCAAAACAGGAAGTGCACCACACATGTACACACACCACCACACTTGCATGCATTTGCACACCTCTGGCAAATGTCGCAGTGTTCAGATGGGCATCCATGTCTCACACATTCCAGCCCTTGCATGTGTTAGCCCCACGGCCCTGTACACCCCCACCCATACTCGACCCCATACAAACAGATGTGCAACCTGCACACTACTGAAAAATCACCACACGCACAGCTCACAATCAGAATGCATGTACACTTACCGCTCGACTCCAGACGGGTCTGCCTCTCAAGGACCTGGACGTGGAGCACTGGGGATATGCGTTCCAGGACCCTCATCTGTTCTTCCGACAAGTGGCCCGGCGCCCCTTGGCATCCGCTGCCTTCAAGAGGCACTGGGCCTTGTTCAGGGTCCTGGACCTGAAGTCCTCCCAGCGCTTCTTGACATGTTGGAAGTCGCGGACTGCCACTCCCTCCGCGTTGATGGCAGTCACGATGTCAGTCCAGATCTGAGTCCGTCCTTCCTTGTCGGCACGGGAACTTCCGAAGAGGGCATCATACTGCCCCAGGACTTGCTCCACCAGGACACCAACTTCGGTGGCACTGAAGCTGGTGCCCCTCTACCTCTCTGGCTGGGGGTTGTCAGTGGTCTCAGATGGTGTTTGTCATCACATGCAATGAGGGAAACACCCGCGCGTGTCACGTCACAGACGCGCTGACGCGCTGACGCGCTAAGGGCCTTTGGTCCAATGAAATCGCATATGCGTGCTGCCGTGCATACGCGCTAAGGGCCTTTCCCCGAATTACACGCAGATGTGCAGGATTTTCACGGGCCAATTCACTCCGTATCAAGCTGGCCACGCGTAAGCACACGGAAGACCACGCTCCTGCCCAGAAGGCCGAACTTCTGCCCCCCACAGCCCCGAGCACGCTCCCACCTGCCATCTGCTGCTGCCTGACTGCCTGCTGCCCACGTGCCCTGCCATTTGCTGCCTGCACATCAGCCAGGGGTGCTGTTGCTGTGACAACCCCTGCTGGAACCGAAGACTCCCGACTGGGATTCCATCGCTCCACAGCCCAGCCCCAGGACCCAGTTGCCAACCCTCTCCTGCCTCTGGGGTTGTCATGTCGGGGCAAACACCATCTGAGACCACTGACAACCCCCGGCCAGAGAGGCAGAGGGGCACCAGCTTCAGTGCCACCGAAGTTGGTGTACTGGTGGAGCAAGTTCTGGGGCAGTATGATGCCCTCTTCGGAAGTTCCCGCGCCGACAAGGAAGGACGGACTCGGATCTGGACTGACATCGTGACTGGCATCAACGCGGAGGGGATGGCAGTCCGCGACTTCCAACATGTCAAGAAGCGCTGGGAGGACTTCAGGTCCAGGACCCTGAACAAGGCCCGGCGCCTCCTGAAGGCAGCGGATGCCAAGGGGCGCCGGGGCCACTTGTCGGAAGAACAGATGAGGGTCCTGGAACGCATATCCCCAGTGCTCCACGTCCAGGTCCTTGAGAGGCAGACCCGTCTGGAGTCGAGCGGTAAGTGTACATGCATCCTGATTGTGAGCTGTGCGTGTGGTGATTTTTCAGTAGTGTGCAGGTTGCACATCTGTTTGTATGGGGTCGAGTATGGGTGGGGGTGTACAGGGCCGTGGGGCTAACACATGCGAGGGCTGTAATGTGTGAGACATGGATGGCACTTGTGTGTGCAGGCTTGCATGCCAAATGCAGTTGTGTGGGCACACATGTTTGGATGAATGTGTATGTAAGTAGACATGTCCATGACGTCACGCATGTATGTTGTTTTCAGCTGCATGTATCAGCACTGTGTACATGTGCATCTGTGTGTATTTGACAAGGGTGCAACAGTGATGCAACATGGATGCATGTGACAGCGGTATGTGGAAGTCTGATCGGCAGATGTGACATGGATGCCCATCTGAACACTGCGACACTTGCCGGAGGTGTGCACATGCATGCAAGTGTGGTGGTGTGTGTACATGTGTGGTGCACTTCCTGTGTTGCATGTGATGTCTGGCTCACCTTTGCCTGCTCATACTGTTGTATGTGTATGGATGGTGCTGGCCGTTGCGATATGGCTGTGGTATGGCTCATGTGTGCGAGTTGAAATGACATGTGTGTTGGGGATTGTGATGACATGTCTGAGGTTTGTCAATGCCACTCCTGTACAACTGTCATGTGTGTATGTGTCCATTGTACAGTGCCCTGATGCCTGTGTTTTACTTCTCCGTGTATGCAGCGTCAACTGATGAAGAGGGCGGAGAAGGTGCTGTGGAGCACAGCGGCGGGGATCCCACCGCCAGCCGCAGACGCAAGGCCCGGCTCCCCTCCCATGTTGTCATCTCGTCGGGGAGTGAGGAGTCTGGTGCCGCGTCCCAAGCCGCTGCTGCTGGGGGGAAGTCCAAGAGGCAGAGGTTGGAGTTGGACTCCTCGGCAGCAGAAGGGGCAGCTGGGACCCCACAGGGACCAACGGAGGAAGATGGCACAGAGTCATCCAGGTTGGTGGGGGGTTTGGTGGAGGAAGAGGCCGTGCAAGCAACAAAGAAGGGGTCTGGAGGTGGGGATCCCACTGGTGCTAGTGGTGCAGGACCAGGGACAGGAGGCAGCACAGGCCGCCTCGGAGGTGCCTGTGTGCAATCCTGTCCCTGATCATGTCCCTGCATCATCTTGCACCAGCAGGGATGCCTACGTCCAGACCTGTTTTTCAGGCAGGGGATGAGCTCACAACAACTGGCCTTCCTCTGCCTGCGGACGTGGCTATCCGGGTCCGGGTTGATCCTGTCCTGACTGGTGTGGCATTGCGTCAACGGGCCATGCGAGGTGACCTGCAGTCTTTTCATGAGGAGACTGCACGTCATCTCGAATGGCTCGTTGACCACGTCAGCCTGCTGGGACAGGTCACCCAGGCCGGATTCCTCCGTTTGATGGGGCTTGCTACGACCCCCTCCTCAACTGAACCCCCTATGCGCCAGTCGTCCTCCGTGCCATCTTCCCACCCATCAGTCACCTGGGTGCCCTGTGGAGCTGCCTCTGACGGTGCGGCCAGGCTGGTGGAGGAGGCATCCCTGCCACAGTCGGAAGTCAGACGTCCAGCAGGGGTGGCCACATCAACGACTGCACCCCAGCCGGCGGAGGATGTTCAGGCAGCAGGAGGAAGTGCACGGGCAGAGGCACAGCAGCAGCAGCAACGTGGTGGTAGCCATGAAGGCTCGGGGCCTTCTACATGGGAGGGGCAGGCATCGGCCGGAGGGCAGGAGGACCCAGGACAGGGAGTGTCTTCCGTGTGGCAGCGGTTGGACCACGCCATAGATGCGGAGCGGCAGCGGGCGGAAGAGGCACGGCTCACAATGGTCAGGGCGGAGAACTCCATGCGGAGGGCCCTGAGGCGGCCCGAGTGCCTCGAGGCAATCCGCAGGGGTTTGGAGGTGGACACGTCGAGGGCCCTGCGGACCCTCGGGGCCATGGAGGAGGACCGCCTCCGGGACATTGAGCAGGAGTTCGATGATGCTCTGGCCCGGGACATCCAAAAGTGAGCCGTCAAACTAGCCCGCTGCCCTTGTACATAGTTATGTAGGTAGTGTTAAGTTTCCTTTTTTTTGGATTTATTTTGGACCTTTCGGACATTGGCCACATTTTTGTATATAGTTTATTTTATTAGTTAGTGTAGTTAGTTAGATTTCATTTCTTTTGTTGGGATAATGGACCCTGGCTTGTTCGTATGTGCATAGTTCACTGTTGGATTGTATTTTTCTTTCACATTTTAACCATGGAGCAATGGCTTTCAATTTTATTTCCCATTGGATTTTGTTTTCTGGACAGTGACTTTAGACACCATTAGTTTGGATTATGATTTTTGCTTTTGCTTTTTTTCACGGACATGCGTCTTTTCATTTTTGTACATTCCCATTTCTGTTTCTTTATTTTTGATTCTATTTATGTTTCCTTTAATACATATTTTTTTAGTGAACTTCAATGTGTAGTATCTCATTGGTTTCATGCATATCATGATATGGGTTTTGTGGTTCACTGACACCCATTGGGTGTATGTGAGGGAAATGTGTTTGTTTCCGAACTTGCAATTGGTGTTCTGTCATGTAATTGCCAATTATGAGTGGGTGGATGCAATACTCGGGTGGGTGTTTTGCATTTGGAGGCTGACCATAGGGACCAGGGATCTAGATTGTGATGACTTGTTGGCTGGGGAACATGAGCTGGACATGGGTGGGGGCCTGCTGGCAGGTGCCCCACAGTGCTAGGGGGTTGGGGGGGAGACATGGGTGGGGGCCTGCTGGCAGGTGCCCCACAGTGCTGAGGGGTGGGGGTGCAGGGGAATATGAGTTGGACATGAGTGGGGGCCTGCTGGCAGGTGTCCCACAGTGCTGGGGGGTGGGGGTGCTGGGAGACAGGAGTGGGGGCCTGGTGGAGGCTGCCCCTGCACTGCTGGGGGCTGGGGATAATAGGGGGCATGGGTGGGGACCTGGTGGAGGCTGCCCCTGCACTGCTGGGGGGTGGGGGTGGTGGGAGACATGAGTGGGGGCCTGGTGGAGGCTGCCCCTGGTGGCTGGGGAGTGGGGGTGGTGGGAGACATGGGTGGGGGCCTGCTGGCAGGTGCCCCACAGTGCTGGGTGGTGGGGGGGTGGTAGACATGGGTGGTGGCCTGCTGGCAGGTGCCCCACAGTGCTGGGGGGTGGGGGGGTCGGAGACATGGGTGGGGGCCTGGTGGAGGGTGACCCTGCACTGCTGGGGGGTGGGGGTGGTGGGAGACATGGGTGGGGGCCTGGTGGAGGGTGACCCTGCACTACTGGGGGGTGGTGGGAGACATGGGTGGGGGCCTGGTGGAGGGTGACCCTGCACTGCTGGGGGGTGGGGGTAATAGGGGACATGGGTGGGGGCCTGGTGGAGGCTGCCCCTGCACTGCTGGGGGGTGGGGGTAATAGGGGACATGTGTGGGGGCCTGGTGGAGGCTGCCCCTCGTGGCTGGGGGGTGGGGGTGCTGGGAGACAGGAGTGGGGGCCTGGTGGAGGCTGCCCCTGCACTGCTGGGGGGTGGGGGTAATAGGGGACATGGGTGGGGGCCTGGTCGAGGCTGCCCCTGCACTGCTGGGGGATGGTGGGAGACATGAGTGGGGGCCTGATGGAGGCTGCCCCTGGTGGCTGGGGGCTGGGGGTGGTGGGAGACATGGGTGGGGGCTTGCTGGCAGGTGCCCCACAGTGCTGGGGGGTGGGGGTGGTGGTAGACATGAGTGGGGGCCTGCTGGCAGGTGCCCCACAGTGCTGGGGGGTGGGGGTGCAGGGGAACATGAGTTGGACATGGGTGGGGGCCTGCTGGCAGGTGCCCCACAGTGCTGGGGGGTGGGGGGGTAGGAGACATGGGTGGGGGCCTGCTGGCAGGTGCCCCACAGTGCTGGGGGGTGGGGGGGTGGGAGACATGGGTGGGGGCCTGCTGGCAGGTGCCCCACAGTGCTGGGGGGTGGAGGGGTGGGAGACATGGGTGGGGGCCTGGTGGAGGGTGCCCCTGGTGGCTGGGGGTGCAGGGGGACATGCGTTGGTGGGCAGTAGTGCAAGTTGACATGTGGGTTGGCTGGGGGGCATGGCCATGGTGGATGGGGTGCCTGCAGGACATGTGCAGGGTTGGCCCCTGTGGTGTGAGCCACCTGCAGGGGCCGTGGAGGGTGTAGAGGGAACACCTGGGAGGACCTACACGTGCAATTCACATGTGGTGCTCCCAGCGCACCCCTGTAATACACATACCCTGATGGAATTGCGTGTGGACCTTCCTACACACCCCTGGAATACACGTACCCTGCTGATGTTGTGTGTGATACTTCACCCGCACCCTGAAATACACGTACCCTGATGAGATCGCGTGTGGAACTTCCCGCGCACCCCTGTAATACACGTACCCTGATGGAGTCGCGTGTGGAACTTCCCGCGCACCCCTGAAATACACGTACCCTGCGGAAATCGCTTGTGGAACTTCCCGCGCACCCCTGAAATACGCGTACCCTGCTCGCACGGGGCCAATCGCGTGTGGAACTTCCCGCGCACCCCTGAAATACACGTACCCTGCTGATGTCGCGTGTGACACTTCCCCCGCACCCTGAAATACACGTACCCTGATGGAATCGCGTGTGGTACTTCCCGCGCACCCCTGTAATCCACGTACCCTGATGGAATCTCGTGTGGAACTTCCCGCGCACCCCTGAAATACACGTACCCTGCGGAAATCGCATGTGGAACTTCCCGCGCACCCCTGAAATACGCGTACCCTGTTCGCACGGGGCCAATCGCGTGTGGAACTTCCCACGCACCCCTGAAATACACGTACCCTGCTGATGTCGCATGTGACACTTCCCCCGCACTCTGAAATACACGTACCCTGATGGAATCGCGTGTGGTACTTCCCGCGCACCCCTGTAATACACGTACCCTGATGGAATCGCGTGTGGAACTTCCCGCGCACCCCTGGAATACACGTACCCTGCTGATGTCGCGTGTGACACTTCCCCCGCACCCCGAAATACACGTACCCTGATGAAATCGCGTGTGGTACTTCCCGCGCACCCCTGAAATACACGTACCCTGGTGGAATCGCGTGTGGAACTTCCCGCGCAACCCTGGAATACACGTCCCCTCTGAAATCGCGTGTGGAACTTCCCGCGCACCCCTGAAATACACGTACCCTGCGGAAATCGTGTGTGGAACTTCCCGCGCACCCCTGAAATACGCGTACCCTGCTCGCACGGGGCCATTCGCGTGTGGAACTTCCCGCGCACCCCGAAATACACGTACCCTGCTGAAATCGCGTGTGAAACTTCCCGCGCACCCCTGAAATACACGTACCCTGCGGAATCGCGTGTGGAACTTCCCGCGCACCCCTGAAATACACGTACCCTGCGGAAATCGCGTGTGGAACTTCCCGCGCACCCCTGAAATACGCGTACCCTGTTCGCACGGGGCCAATCGCATGTGGAACTTCCCGCGCACCCCTGATATACACGTACCCTGCTGAAATCGCGTGTGGAACTTCCCGCGCACCCCTGAGATACACGTACCATGCGGAAATCGCGTGTGGGACTTCCCGCACACCCCTGAAATACGCGTACCCTGCTCGCACGGGGCCAATCGCGTGAGGTACTTCCCGCGCAGCCCAGTGATACACGTAGCCTGCTTGCTTTGCTGGTACAGGGTTGGCGCAGCCCTTTGCACTGGATTGGGGATTTTGATGGCTTTTCCCTGCGCAAGAGGCGTTCTTGGGGGCGTAACTGGCGCTGCTGCAGGGCCGCTGCACCACTGTGTGCCACGGCTGGTTTTGGTGGCTGGGATCCATGAATACGCTGTGCGCGGAAATGGATTTTAGCGCACGCGGCTGGCGCAGGGATTCGCACGCGCACACTGTGCGCCAGCCGCGTGCGCCACTTGTGCGCTGAATTCTATGAATTACCCCCTAAGTATCCCTTGAACATTGTTCCGGGCCTTTTGCCCTCGCCTCATGCCCATCCATCGCTTCCAGTATCAATGGCAGCTCGCACCTGTGACAATGCACTCGCAAGGGGGATGGGTGGATGGGGATGCTCGAGGTGCTGGACACCATGTGCACGTCAAAGGAATCTTCAACACTGTGACCATTATCCCCATGGCCTCCCCAGACCTGGTTTCTCCAGGATCCCCTTTGAACACCTCCTTCCCTCGGTCATCATATATACGTATCCCTTGAACATTGATATAACGAAGGACTAGGGGTCGTATGTTGACCGTGCGCTAATTAATACCGATATTGAGGATTGCTAAGCGTAAGTCATGAGAATTGGGTCTGCAGCAACTGCACACTTCCACGGGGCCCCCTAGAAGGAACCAGGACACATATTGGTAAAGTATTGGAATTGAAGGTGAAATCAGTGCGCTGATCCAAAGAAGTTGACGGAGTGCAGTAATCAGTATGAATACAGAATGATTCTTGGACTCAAATAGTAGTAGCAATGAAAGTCTTTATCTGGAAAATCTTCAAAATCTTCAAAAATGAACATCCGACATGTGTTTCGACCCTCACGATCGTTCTGAAGGCTGTACAGTTGGCAGACAAAATTAAAATAATGTCACATGGTAGGTGTAACTAGAAATTAGGAATATTCCAAATTATTCCAAATGAGAACAAAAGCATACACAAAACATTAACACAATTGGTTAACATAAAGTTAAATATTTGGGAATATCAACATACCATGATTCAGTAGTGCAGATGAGAAGGGCAAAATCGTGTTGAATCTGTCAAAATAAATGCGCATAAATTACCTAAACTTGTTTGAAAAAATGAAATCTTAAAGAAGAATTTGAGGAAATCATATTTTATGCCACAATAATATGTAAAATTGACCAATAATTGATATAGGATATGGGATTTAGTGAGGGTTAGTTACCAAGGTTGAAAAGCAAAATAGGAAGAGGTATGGTTAAATCACCCGTGTTAGAAAAAATTATTAACCGCAAAGATGTGGAACAAAACCGGGCAAAGGAAGATAAGGAAGATAAGGTAAAAGTGCCATACCATATGGATGGATAATAACAACATAAGTATGTGACGATGGATGACAGTCTGACTAAAGACTGTAATATCACCTGGAAATTAGTAAAGCAAATGGTCAGATGCCATAAGACTATAAGGGTTGGTCAATAAGTTGGTAAAAGCTGATTATCAGGAAAAAGTTTCCAATTGTAGCATCAATTCTAGGCAGATAAAGTATGGACAGCTGTCAAACAAACACATCATACGAATTCTAGGTCAGCCAAAGGTAAATAACTCAGATGGTCAAAAGACGACAAATGATCTATAAAGGTGCATAGTTGTGAGTCATTTGAATTAACACATTTAAATAAGGTAACAGGAAGCATGTGAAAGACTCTCAAAGTACCTGTGAATTCAAGTATAAAGGGGCCAAATCCCCAGTCCTGGCAAGCGTGTCAAGTGCGTTCGCATCAGCGAACATCTAAAAAGAGAAATTAGCCTGTGGTGGTGATGGCGTTGCGCGCACGCCACGGCCATGACGTCATACGCACGTTGTGCGCATGATGTCACGCGGGTGACACTAGTCGTGCGTGAGTAATATAAGTAGGTAAACAAAGCAACGTCATAGGTGCAGAATGCTGCATAGATTGGAAAGTAATAGCCGCAAGTGAGCAACGTAGGTAGGTAAAGAAGGCAACGTCATAAGTGCAGAACGCTGCATAGATTTAAAAGTACAGAAAGCATGAGCTGATTCAAAGTGATGCAACAAAAACGGATTATAGGTGCAGATTGCTGCATAAATTGAAAAGTAGTGGAATGAAAGTCAAATATATGAGCTGATTCAAAATGATGTGACAAAGACGGATTGGAAAGAGGAGATTGAATGTTAGTAAGTAGCTAACTAAAAGATATAGCAATGGCGCTTATTGGTCAAACTTACCAATATGATGCCATTAGTTCAGCAGTCAAAACATTATTAACGAACCTGCTTAGATTCAATAAGGGACTGGAGAAAAAGAAAATCAATATTTGTTGAGTACAAATATAGTTTTTGTTGCAGAACTGATTGTAATCAATTGAGTCTCATACTAAAATTACTTGACAAAGTGAGCCGATAACCCAGTAAGAATTAATTGTCAAGTGTAATTCGTATGCAATAATGGACTTATAGACATACCAAGACTAGTAACTCAGAATATTAGTGCCAACAGAATAAACCAAATTAAATAATGAGGCACATAACAGGAAGACAAACATTTCATGATCTGAATTGAGGCCAGATGTGGTACAGCGAAAAAGACAAATCAATTTGGACTCCAATTGTCTTAGTTTTAAACTTAGATTTCCATCTGGCCTCAATTCAGATCATCAAATGTTTCTAATTCTTGGAACATTCCATTATCTGAAACATGATTATAATAATGATGGTAAATGTTCTAAGAATTACATTACATTGGTTCCATGTGGCTTATCTGACTGAATAGTAGATTCAGTCACTTACCAATTGGCGTTTTGCCTGTATGTTAGAGTTTGTAGATTCTGTAGGGAGAGAACCAATGATTGGGCCCATAAACATAAGTACACACTAATATTAATCAAGTTAATAATAACTTATACAGCCCCTTATGGGTCAAAAGTCCAAAGGTAAGAAACAAAATTAGGTTAAGGAATCAATAATGTTACCTATATATTCTTTGCTATTGTGGCCATGCAATTTAACTCCTATGTGTCATTAAGATTCACCAATATAATGTAGTTGTCAGCAAGAAGTTGCAGCAGCCAAGAAGTAGTAGCAGCAGAATGATCAAACGTTGCGGTCATTGGAGAATAGTCATTAAGGAAAAGAAGCGAGAGCACTCTGTTAGAAATGTCCAATAGTAATGTTAATTCCATAATCTGTTGAATACTACTGCAATTACTGTTAGGGACCGTATTAAACCAAGTAGCTGTGCTTACCTAGCCCTTCGGCTCTCTTCTGCATTACTAGGGAAGCCGAGGCGCTATTGGGTGCGTGCATATATCCTTTTTGAAGTAGATAGACTGATACTAGTTAGAACGGAGCGTATACTGCTCCGTCCACCATCTTGGGTGAGGGATTCTGCCCGTTGCGGCTATGTACGCTGCTTATCACATTATAGAGCTGTGTGATTCTAAATGGACATGGTATAATTATATTAACAACCCTGTTGATAAATAAACCGCCTATTTAGCCACGTGGTTGTATTAGCATATTTATTAATAAAAAGACTGCCTTATTTAGATGCTAAGCATTAGATGCCATATGGAATAAGATCAAATTGTTGCTATATGGAATGCTGATTACGGGTGCGACGTTACTAAATAATGAATCGGTTAAGTTGTACCCAATGATTGGAGCTAGTTGATCATTTACTACAGTTCAGAGTTCGGCTATGAGAATAAAGCCTTACATATCAAGCAAGATTGCCAAACGAAATTAAACCTTTACAACATGCTATCTATAGATGGACAATCAATTGTTCGGCATGGTGGATGTGACACATTCACCCCAACCCGCCAAGAACTCACTCCCAACCACACGTTTTACTGTGGTCAAATTAAGACAGTAAATCGAGGCACTGGCAACTGAATTTAATGCAGAATGGACCAAGGTGAGCTGAGATGAGCTGAGGTGGGCCAAATTATACAATTAGGTCCCATTAAGGTACCACTTAGCGGCCCATGGGTGCCTGATGCACTATATCTCCCAGATACATCATAAACATGAACCCTTGTCAGGAATGTAGCATCAATTATAAATATTCACAAGCATTGCAGATTGTTAATAAAATGCATACATCAAATATTATAAATCGAATCCAGGTTGACATAGAGCCTACGTAAGCGTATTTCATAAAAAGATTGAGAATTTATGATCCGTGTTGAGGCCCTTGCGACCGTCATATATTGGAAAATAAGTCTTGCCTCCAACTGTCTGAGCTTAAGTTCAATGTTGCCCCCTCTTGGTGATAGGTTAACCTTGGTCATTCCCACATACTTAATGTCCTTCTTATCATCCATTTGGTGGGAATTTTGCCAGTGTGTGGCTAGTGGGTACTTGGCTCCTTGGTGAGCAATGGTTGACAAATGCACTCTAATCCAGCTTTTAAGAGGTCTAATTGTGCTACCAATGTAGTGCAAGCCACACACACATATGATACAGTACACAACACATTTCGAATTGCAGTTGATAAAGGATTTGATATAAAAATGTCCTAGTGTCCCAAAGTCTACAATTGAGGTTTTCAAAGGCTTTGTGCACATATTGCAGCACCCACACTTGTGGAATCCATTCTTCTGACCCATGTGCAGCCAAGTTTGGCTGTTGACTGGGTTTGACATAAATAAGGGGCATAGGATGTTCTTTAATGTAGCTGCTTTGCTGTAAATAATGCTGGGGTTTGTATCTAGCCATTTCTTTAAATCTTGATCAAGCTGGAGTAAGTGCCAGTGTCTCCGAATTATATTGTAGATTTTTGGGCTATCGACATTAAATCGAATGATGAGCCTGAGTTTATTGGATTGTGTAATGGGGTCCGAGCTTTGGGGACAAGTACATTAACTCTCTTCATACCCTTCACCTCATTATCTGCTTTGCCTAATAGTATCTTGTTATATCCTCTTCTCAAAATATTCGGTTGATAAGAAAACTTTCAGACTTGAAATCATCAATATCAGGACAGTTTCTCATAGCCCTAATATGTTCTCCTTTGGGAATATTGTCAATCACTGACTTTTTGTGGCAACTTTGCGCATGAAGAACTGCATTAACAGATGTACTCTTTTGGTATGTATTGGTCTGAAACCCATTGTTTGTAATAGAAATTGTCAGGTCTAAGAAGTCAATGTTCCTGTCACTAAATTTGTATGTAAAAATGTACAAAAGCCAGCAGACAGTCCACTGTATCCGACCAGACCATGACCATGACCAGACCATGATCACATCATCAATAAAACATTTCCATATGTGATGTGGATGTGCGGAAAGTAGTATGCCTTAGCAAATATATATTGTTACTCAAACTGGTGCATAAAGGAGCTAGCAAAGGCTGGTGCAAAGCTTGCGCCAATGGCCATACCAATTAGTTGTCTATAATACACATTGTTAACAGAAATACATTGTTCGGAAGTGTACATAATAGCCAGTTCTTTAAGCATTTCAATATGTGTATAAAACAATGTTGAATCTTGACGAAAACTGTAATCAACACTCTAAATTGTTTTATGGTGGTCAAGGGATGTGTATAAGGCCTTAACATCAAGGGTGACCAATATGAGATTAGGATGAAACTCCAAATTCTCAAATATCTGCAAGATATGCATAGTATCGCTCACATAAATCGGGGTCTGTACAAACAATGATAACAAACATTCATTAATATAGATGGAAATGGGTTTCATGATACCCCCTCTCCCACTAACAATTGGCCTCCCTTCTGGAATGCTCTCGAAATGCTTTGTGGATCTTGGGGAGGAAGTACACAGTGGGCATTGTTGAACCCTGCACTAATAAGAAGTGTTTCTCAACATCAGTCAGGATTCCCCTAGTCTAAACCATAGTTGTCACTATCCCTTTCAATTCTCTAAGTGGGTTAGCTGGCAGAACCTGGTAGCAGCCAACAGTATTCAGATGTTGTAGGCCCATAGTGATATAATATTGTTTATTCATAATAACAATGTTACACGCTTTGTCTGCTTCTTTAATAAAGAGGGCTTGGTTCACTATTAGTTTTTGAATAGCATGTTGTTCTAATTTTTTCAAATTCAGATTATATCGACACTTTCGTGTTTTGCCAATTTGTGAAAGTCATTGGTAACCACCTGATAGAAACTATCAATAATATTGTTGTTCGGAAAGATAGTCATAAACTTGGATTTTTTGGTAAATTCTTTAATGTTGAGATTTTGCTGTTTGATATCCAGTTCTCTTAATAAATCAAGCACACTGTTTGACTGGTCATATTCCGCATCTTGTAGTGACATTATTACATGTGAGTTAAGCATTGTCTGTAAAATATCTCTGATGGTATGGGTATAGTGGGTTTAGCTGCATATTCCTGTACTTGTGTGGCAACAGATTTTTTTAGTTTCAGTTTGCATATAAACTAAAAATACCCAATGTTACTGTATTCTTATTTTAATTTAAATCAAAGACTTCAACCTTCATTGAAACTGTTAAGCATTTTTATCTCTGGAATTATCACATTGCATTCCAGTGCATTGAATTGGAATGTAATTTTTCGTAGTCTATGTTTTAAACGTATGTTTTCTTTTGGTGGCTCAAAACGTTTTTGAATGGAAAAGTAATACATGACGATTTGCGTTATAAGTATGAGTTTGCACGGATTTCATCGCCTTGATAATTGGACAAGGTTACAAAGTTGTTTTTTATTTAAAACTAAATTTACAAACAAAGCTATGTGATTGGCGCTGGACTCACAGTGAATCTTTATTAATTGTAATACTTATGTATATTTTTTTAACAGATTGTACAAACATTTCTAGAATACCTTCATGTGTTCTTTTTATCTTGACCTAGTGTGAGCCATGTCAAAACTCCTGGCACAGTCCTTCATGTATTCCAAAAGGATGTAGATTTAATAAGAAGATGGCTTTTAAATTGCAGACTTCCGTTGTCTGAGGAGAAAGCAGAGCTAAAGAAGTCATGGAAGATGTGAGGGGCAATCGATTCCGAGTCTGCTGACGAAATGTAAGAAGCATCACAGTACACTAAAAAGCATCGCCCCTGAAAACTTTGCAAATTACTGCCAAATGCAGTTCCGACTAAATTTCAGCACATGCTGGCTCAGGTGAGTAGTGGAAGATGAATGTGTTATGTCTGTTGTTATATTAAAAGAATGGTCTGAATACATATGTCTTCTAAATGATCTCCCAATGTAGTGAAATATTGTGTGAAAAAGGTAACATGATGAGCCGTTTTTAGTTTCTGGCAAATATTTCTATCGATGTTATATTGCACAAGTTGCACTTGCGACACAATGCACAGCAGTTTTGAATTTTTTCAGTTTATACTATTTTGTCTATCCTCACTTTCGCTTATTCGCTTAATTTCTTTTAGAGTTCTGGGGTAACGTGTATTTCTTTACGTAGAACTCACTGATGGAAATCCAGACATTCACCAATGAGGAAATCACAGACAAATCGAGTATCCCAATGGTGAGGACAAGCAACACAAACTTAGTACTGTTTTGGGGGGTTCGATGGGGTCAAATGTATCATACTAATGTACCTTTTCAATTTGACCATTTTCTGAATATATGTATAAAATGAAAGAGCAAGATTCATCATCAATCACCATTCTGGAGTCAACAACAACCTCACTCACCTATCAAGTAATTATTGTATACAAATTCTTTAGATGCGACTAAAAAATACATGCATGTGGTCTACTTCAAATTGGAAAAACAACCACCACAAGAGGCAAGAGAGAACTAACCCACAAACAGGCCCTCTAACAGGTTCTCAAACCTTTACCAACAGACAACAAAGAGTTTGTGGGTGACAAAACTCTGTTTGGGGGGAAAATTTGTCTTCCACAACTGGAAAAGTAAATAGGTCGGTCTGGTTTACAAATAAAATAATACATCTTTTATTTTTTACCACAAAATATTAAAAAAGGAAAAGTGAAGCATACACCTTTTTTCAGCTACATACATTTCAATTATTAAGACTACAACAGTGCAACGGAACAGACAGTTAATAACTGCCAAAGTGCAAAAACGTTGTTCTGCCACTAATCTCGATAAAGTGTCATGTGCTCTGCATACAGTCAATTTATCTAAAAACTCATATCAAACATACCATTCGTGCTTAAATCATTCCACTCATTATAATTTGTAAAATCATTCTATCAACCAACATGTTTCTCTCCTATTCACTTTGCAGATTAATATCTGGAAATTCATCAGGGACTGTCTGTCAACATGTTTCTTTCCTATTCACTTTTCAGATTAATATCTGGAAATTCTTCAGGGACTGTCTGTCCGAGAAAAAGCACTGTATAACGTGTCTGCAATGACCACATGTGAATTTACAGTGGTTTGTATAAACTGGAGCAGTTTAGATGGAGTCTTGAACACTGATCCAGTATTTCTGCCTTTTTTAGGCCAAAGAATGACAAAACTTCCCCTAGAACAGAGTAAACATTATTATAATATTACCATACATTTAATGACTAATGCGTCTCTCTTAAACACTCAAATAAATGAAAGGCATCTGTACATTTCAATTAGACTATTAAGCTACAACACAGCACTGGATTCTCTACTATAAACGAGGAAGGGTAAAACCCTGAAACCAGACACGGTATTCCACTTGAAAGGACTTCTCACCATAGGTCTATGTCAATGGGTGGACACTCTGAGTAGAGCTTAAGATATTAAGCGCTCATTACATCTCTCATCTAATTAGGCATAACAGGCTTACCAACATCAACTCGTTAGTCTTCAGTTGTTGCAAGAATGTGCATTAAGAAAGTTTAAATCAACATGGAGTTCACACCATAAATGAAATGTCTGCCATTCTCATTGGGAGTCGGCAATAAACTCTAAACATGTAGAGCTGTCCTAAGGAAACTATTGATGCCTTCAGTATGTTGATGGGATGTCAGAACACATTGTGCTTGATGTGTTAAACAACAAAAAAAACTATCTTACCGGGAACCTAGCGGTTTGTTCGTCTTCTCCTACATTGGTCAAAGTGCTTGTGTAGATGGGCCACAGGACATGCGCAGTATCACAACCGCCACCCTTTCAGTGTAAAACCAGTGTGGTTTTTTAACAGGGTAACTGTCAGTTGCTGAATTCAGAACACAGCACGTAAGGCATCTGGGAGGATGTTATGCTAATTTTGTTCACATTATAATGTCGACTTCAAACCGCCCTTAAGACCTATTCTTGGCTTTTTAAGAAAAGGGGAAGTGTCACAAACTGACTGCAGCAAAATTACTTGCGTATCGCTGATGGCAGCATCTAGCACGCCGTTGCGGATTGGGGTAATTGTCGAGAGCTATCTCGCCATGAATTCGGCAGGAGAGTGGAACAGCTGTAAACTACAAGTGCAGATTGTACTAGGCCCGTGGGGCCTCGGCTGCGTCTAGATAGCGTAAGAACAAAGTAAAATATTTCTGTCAGCCACATGATTAGGAATGTGTCAAAATTAGAACGCATAGGTCGTTGACATTCTTACCGGTCAAAGGCTTCTTTCTGCTGGCTGTCATCTCGCGTCTGGTCTCTTTAGGTGTGAGGGGAGTTCTATTCTTTTCGTGGCATGTTATTTAAATACGTGCACAGACGTGGAGTTGGGATGCTGATAGGGTATCTAACGGCACACCAACCAGGTTTACTCAATGATGCTTCAGTCCTCTTTTGCTTTTTTTCTAGCGCCCGTCCGGCAAACCGCTTCCTCACAATTGTCATTGGTCTATTTCCTGTATACCAAGTCAGGAAGTAGGTAAATAATGTCTGCATCATTATACGAATGGATATTTCTTCGCATTTTCATTGATTTTTTCGGTAATTCATGCCATGTCCGCATTGTCTATTGTGCATGGCAACCATGGGGATTCCACATTGGACAGAGTGTAGTGGCGTACCACATTTTCAGATCATCCAGTCCATTTTTTCATTAAGGCCTCTTTGCATTCTTTTTGTGAAAAATTATTAAATGCTGTTCTTTTTTCAACAGTGCGTTTTTTTCCTGATTGCTATCCATGCTGGGTTTAACTTTGTATACTATGGACCTTTTGAGTTCCACTGGTTGATGTAGTCTTTCTATCCAGTGGTCCACCAATGGTGCGTTGGATGTCTGATTTTTTAAACAACTCCTATTTTCTCCTATACTGAGCTTAATTTTCCTATTGGTTTTACCAATATAACATTTGTTGCATGGGCACCAGATGATGTATACTACCAGAGAGGAGTTGCAATTTGTGTGCTATGTTTGTTTCCCTGGAGATGATAAACCAATGTCGACTTCTTTGCTTTTGGTTGTGTATCGGCAGCATGTGCATTGACCGAAAGGATGGTGACCAATGATCTCAGGAAGGTCTCATTTTTATGGCAGTGTCATTTGTTTTGTGGGTCTTAAGCTTACGTCATTGCATGTTAGATGATTTTTGAGGTTCCTGCTTCTCTTAAATGCAATAATCGATCTAGGAATGGGTTTAGGGCTCTTTTAAAAAATGCTCCAGTTTTTGGAAATTATCTTTTTGATTGCATTGGACATATGACTGAAGGTGTTCACAAAGACTAAGTTGTTGTCCTTCTTTAGGAACTGGTCCTTGTATTTGAGTAGAGAGTCTCTGGGGTTGTTACTGGCCCTCTTCAATGCTTTAGCCATAATCTCTGCTGGGTAACCCTGTTGTTCTACACTTTCCTTCATCCTATGGGCTTCTCTTTTGAAATCCTCTCTTTTGGTGCTATTTCTTTTCAGACGCAGAAATTGACCAAGGGGAAGGTTATCTCTCATGTGTCTTGGGTGAAAAATGGTGTAGTGTAGAAATGAGTTCTTGTCTGATGGTTTGTTGATAGGTTTCACAAATAGAGTTTTATTAACAGGGTTGACTGTGATCGTAATATCCAAATGAATCAACTCATGTGTGCTGGAGTTGGATGTAAATTTCAGTAATCTGTCCAGAGTGTTTATCCAGCAGCAAACGTTTTCACGCTCATCTGCGGCGCCATTCCAGATGACAAAAATGTCATCTACATAGCGCCTCCAGGTGCATATGTTCTTGGCATATGGATTTTGAGGGCTCATGATTGTGGAAAGTTCAAAAGCTTCCATGTAGAGATTGAGCTATACTGGGCGCCAGTGAAGCCCCCATTGCCGTCCCATGGATCTGTTGTAAAATTTGTCATTGAAAGTAAATCTCCAAAAGGGTCATTTCTGCAAAACAGAGCATAAATGAATTAGGTGTCATTCTGACAGCTGGGTCTTGGAGTAGTCACTCTTCGAGCATTTCGATGGATGCTTTCTGTGGGATGCTGGTGTATAAAGCAACCACATCTATCACAAGTAGAATATCCACAGCAGGATCAAAAGGGGTGCCTTCGACTTCTATGATCATTTGTGTCGTGTCTTGTAAGAATGAGGCCATAGCACATACCATAGGTTGCAAGAAAGCATCTGCAAATTGTGATAGGGGTTCAAGCACCAATTGACTCCTGATACAATGCATCTCTTGTGTGGTATCCTATGCTTCCAGGCCTCTCTCTAAAAAAGTTGTTGGTCACTGTTGCCTCCTCTTCCTTGGTTCCCACGGTTTCCATTCCTTTTCCCATGATAGTTATTGAGTCTCCCTGGTTGGCGATGGTTGTGACTTCTGCGATTAAATGGTGGATCACCGTTGTTACTCCCATCGCTGGAACTGAAGGAAATTTTTTCTAAATCTCACTTTTTTCTTTTGTGTATCTGTAAAATTGTAGGCTCCATCATCTAGCTGTTAATTCGCGTGGTAGTTATCCTGCGTGTACCAGAAGGCCTCTTCATGAGTGAAATTTGTGAGGTCCTTGTTCAAGCATCAAACTCTATCTCTTAAGGTTTCTTCCTTAAATGTGTTCATTTCCAACAAAAGTGCATCTTTCCTTTTCTTCTAGACTTCAAGGGGTACAATATTTTGAATCTATTCCTCAAGAGTTTTTAGGTCTATTAGGATCTTTTCAGTCATTTCGTTGGTGGTGTCCCTGATTAGAATAATCCAATCATAACCACACTTGTTGGCCACGTAACTCCACTATAAAAAGAAGTATTTGTTATCAAGGAAGAGTCTTGGTTAGTTTCATACAGCAAGGACCTGAGGGAGTGTGCCTTTACAGATATACTCGAGCATAATCGAACCGTAGAGTTCCTTTCTTATGAGTCTCTTTTTCAGCTAGATGAGTTTGTCCCAGTATGTAATATTGGCGGTTGCTTCTGACGACCCTCCCAAACTCAAAGCTTTCTCCAATAAATCGGTGACATCCTCTTTATCGTAAATTTTGTATCTCTCAAGCGCCATTGTCAAAAGTACTTGAACTACCCTCTCTCTCCGGAAGTTTTATTTACCAGACTCAAAAACCGCATGAAAGTTTAATTTACAACGGCTGTATATCGCAAGTACAACCTGGTCCAAAATGGCTTTATGGACCATCCATGTCTGGGACCATGGGTACCCAAATCCTAAGCGATGTGCAACACGGCCCAAACACTGGGTTAGGCCTCATGGTCTAGCGACCGTACCAGAACAAACAACCACAAGAGGCAAGAGGGAACTGACCCACAAACAGGACCTCTAACAGGTTCTTGAACCTTTACCAACAGACAGCAAAACGTTTGTGGGTGTAAAAAAACTCTGTTTGGGGGAAGATTTGTCTTCCACAAATGGCAACGAAAATATGTCAGTCTGGTTTACATATCAAAAAATACATCTTTTATTTTTTACCACAAAATATTTAAAAAAGGAAAATCGAAGCATACACCTTTTTCAGCTTCATACAGTTCAATTATTAAGAATACAACAATGCAACGGAAAAGACAGTAACTGCCAAAGTGCAAAAACATTCTTCTGCCACTAATCTCAATAAAGTGTCATGTGCTGTGCATACAGTCAATTTATCTAAAAACTCACATCAAACATACCATTCATGCTCAAATCATGCCACTCATGATAATCCATAAAAGCATTCTATCATCCAACATATTTCTTTCCTATTCAATTTGCAGATTCATATCTGGAAATTCATCAGGGACTGTCTGTCAACATGTTTCTTTCATATTCACTTTGCAGATTAATATTTGGAAAATCTTCAGGAACTGTCTGTCAGAGAAAAGGCACTGCATAATGTGTCTACAATGACCACATGTGAATTTACAGTGGTTTTGTATAAACTGGAGCAGTTTAGTTGTAGTCTTGAACACTGGTCCAATAATTCCATGTTTTCTTGCCCAAAAAATGACAAAACTTCCTGTAGAACAGAGCAAACATTGATATAATACTTCAAATTGAAACAGAAAGAAGATGTTTATGTACAATATTAGTTATTCACAAAAAGTGTGTAGGAGTGTCTCTCAATATGGACCATCGTCTTCATCACATGGTTTCTTTTTAATGTTGCCTTTACATACTATTTAAAACAATTTCTATGTTATTGTGGGAAGCTGGAACTTCCACAACAATCACTTCCTGATTAGCAACCAGTCCGGAGTATGAGGTATGTCTAGTTAAAATGTGTGTTATATTAGTAGTTGTGGATCTACTTTTTAAGGTTTTAAATTAGTGTTTTATTTTTCAAACAATGTACAATACTGTTAGCAAAGTGGTGCAAAACATTTCAATCAACAACCTTGTTGTATTTGTCGCCTATAGAAATGCAACAATGAAAGTAAAACCTCACCAAAAGGCTTGAGTTTGTGCCACCTCATGAGTTGCTGTGGCAATTACACTTCAAATGTCCTCATTCTCGTTTACCTGCTCTGGACATTAATGATAGCTCCAATTGCAACTGGGCTGGCCGTGGCACAACCAGCCCTACCATTCTCTGGGGGAATGTTCAAATTCTAATATATTGACTAACCAAATTGTTAACAGTCGGCAATCATTTAAAATGACTTTGTCGAGAATTACTTTGTGAAATCAAGTTTGTACAATAAAATGTGCTTGACAACTTTTTTTTCGATTAATGTTATGTCCAAGAAATGTACCACTCAATCAGTTGAAATTGAAGAGACACATGGACCATTGGTATACATCACAATATCGGAAATGTCATTTATCAACACGTATGATAGGCATGTCATTTTTAATATGTTTACAATGTTTACATAGTTAAATTAGGTTCTAGTTGAATCTATGTACATATGTTTTGTTAAGTGGAAAAGACATTTCCTCAGTTTATGCATTGTATAACATCTTTTTTGCAGCTTGGTATGGTGGTTGGAAAATTGACGTGCACTTCTTCAAAGAAAATGAAGATAACCAGGTTAAAGAACAAACCAATTTGCTTTGGCGAAGTTTATACGGTCATTGCATCGAATGCCAAAGCATCGAATGCCTTACCATCTGAAAAAAGCATCCAAAAAAAAGCATTGAATGCATTTTTTTTTCATTTTATTTTAAGGGAGGTTGCCCCCAAACCGCTTTCTTAACCTTAAAAAACCCAATACAATTAAAATAAACCCTTTATCTAAAAAAAAAACTGCATTCAATGTTTTTTTAATGCTTTTTATTTAGATGGTAAGGCATTCGATGCTTTGGCATTCAATGCTTTGACTAGATACTGTTTATATGTGTGTATTTTAATCAGGTTAGGTATTTAATTGGTAAATGGTATCTTCTGTATATGTGTGGTATAAATTGAGCATGTTTCCCTTTCAATCTGTTAGAGGACCAGGAGAACTAGGAGCATAAAGACTGAGACAACAATGGAAAATAATGATGTCAATTGACAAACAGATGTCACTATGGATCAACTACTTTTTTGAGGCACAGCATGGTCAAGTTATGATTCAGAGTTGTGATGCAGATGTCCAGTGGCCTGAATATGATTTCAATGTCACCAGAAAGACATGGATAGTAACCATGGATCATTACTACATTGCACATCATATCCCATATGTAAGTGAAGAAACAGAAGCTATATCGGAAATTTCTTGCAGACCCGTTGGCACAATCTACACCCTCTAAAAAAGTCCACCAAGGAACGATCCGATTTGACCATTTTTCTCCAATTCATGCAGAAATATTGCAGCCCAAAATAACTGAAGCATCTTCTCAATTGATTATCGAATCTGCTCATGATCTCGCCTTCAGTATTCCTAGTTTTAGCACTTGTCCAACACTGTCGAATTGCCAACCACAGTACTGCAGGACAATTGGCTTATCAAAGGAACAAAAATGCAGTGTATTCGACTGCTGCCTGCTAGAGATCATCCAAAAGGTCAAGCACAACATATGCTTGGAAAAGTGCCTGCTGGAAATTTGCTTTGTTTATCTGCTTTGCTGTTAAGTTTATGTCAATTTGTTGGACCTGAGTTCCTTTCTAAAACACAGTACTAGAAATATTAGAAAGATATCTTGCTCTGCGCTATTAGCCATGCATGGAAACTCAAACAGATATCAATTGACAGTACACTTGCTGGTAAAAGTGTAAGGCTCACTGGATACGGACAAGGTGACAGGATTTTCTGCTAAATACTGCACTTGCAAAATTAATTTAAAAATACATTACAGCTGCTGGTAAAAAAAGGTTTAGAAAACATTTTAAAGTGGTCTCAGTCTATCAGCAACCATATGTGATGGTGTTCAAAAACATGTGACGGATTTGTAGAAATTCCACCTGAAAAATGGCGTTCATTGATGAACCATTGTTACAACGTATACTCTAGCAGAGAAAAAAAAATGTCCACGAATTTGATCTTGGACCTTTGACTAAGGAGCAAGAGCGAAAGAAGAAGTGGTCGGTGTCATGTTCCTCTCCTCACACAGCACTAGAGAAAATTGTGTATGACAAAGCACTTTCAAGAGACCTGAATGAACCACCAAATTCTGCCACACTGGAGATTTGGAGGTGTTCCATAAATTGTGCCTAAAGTATGGGCCAGAAAGGTTGCATTTCGGCATAGACGATATGGAGGCAAGAACAAGACTGTCTGTACTTGCGTATAATTAGTACGGTGGGAGGGAACAAGCAAAAACTGCAGGAACTTTTGGGATGCTTCATTACATCACAGCATTTACCAAACAAAGCAAACAGTGGATGCCAAAGCCAATATTCCAAGAAATAGATTTGGAATTTGTGCAAGATCTGACATTAACTGTGCTGACCATGCATACGCACAGAATCGCTACAGATTTTGTTCCCAGGGCACATACTGTGCCACAGAACATTGCATCAAAGCTTGTCCTCCAAAAGAGGTACTGATGGAAAGGTTGACCTGCAGATTTAAATGATTTGTAGCTGTTATCAACAAATGTTCACAAGCAAGTATGAATATGTTACCCAATATTTGGACACTGTATAGACTGAAGCAATAAGAAAATGGTATAACACTTCCAATGCTAATGTTCAATAGTGTTTTTTTTATTTATTTATTTTTGGCAATATAATCGTGTTAAATATGCATTGATGGTTTAATTTAACTTTTCTTTTCTTTATATTGATTTTCCCCTGTCACTGATATATATATATATACAAATATATATATTACATGACCAGGGTAGTGGCTATGTAGTTATGGTTAACTTGCTGTTTCCATAGGAAGAACACTTTTTGGGCGGCTTATAACTTCACTCTCCCTGGACGGATCCTCACCAAACTTTGCAAAAAAAGTAGTTGGGTCACTCTGAATTTTTATGCAAAGTTTGGTGAGGATTCGTCAAGGGGGGAAAAAGTTATAGGGGGGGTCCCAAAACTTTTTTTTTCCCATAGACTGAATGGGAAAAAACTTTGCGCACGGCTACTGCCCGAACCGTTGGTCGGATTTACACCAAATTTGCAGCAGGAGTGGCGGCCTGGTCCCAAAAGCGTGCTTTTGTAAATTTGGTGAAAATCTGTCCAGTAGTTTTTTTAAAAATGACCAAAATGTAAGGCAAAAAAATTAGTGATATCTGTGTTCGCTTCGCGGACGGACTTCCCTGTTCGCTCCGCGGACAGCACCCCGATTGGCCCATGGCCTTGCGTCATGTCCGCGGACATGCGACGTGTTTGCTGATTGGACAGCGAGGGGCGTGGAGCGCGTCAGATTTTCTGTGACGCCCGCCATCTTGTATTCGCAGTCGACCGCGTACAGCGCAGTGAAACGTGGATAAAAAATTGTATTTAGTGCCGTGTGTTGGTGTGTAAGAGTGTTTGGGGAGGGTGGGGGAGTATGAGATAGGTTCAATGTTTTGTTTTTTTATGTGCTAGACGTTTTTTTTGCGTTCGATTTGTCCGCGGAGACCACGGCTGTTCTGACATTTCGTAAATAAACTAAATGGTGGGGTGTTTAGAGGACGGAGTATGTGTCATTAATGTTCGCAGGGAAGGTAAAAATGAGCTATGAACACTCGCGGTGTACTTAATTATTCGTAAATACACAAACTGGGGGTGTCCTCAGGACGCTGTCCGTATTGTAATCTGTCTAGTTGAATGTGTTCTAAGAACACTCGCAGTGTCCAGATATGGTTGCAATTACACAAAATGGGGGTGTTCTAAGAACGTTTTTTGTATTGTTCGTTGTTAGGGTGAAAGTATTTTAAGACCACTCCTTTTGTCCGCTAATAGTACAATTTCCTAGGGGCGTCAACCAACTCTTTGTCCACTAAAGAAACGATAAATCTGGCTGGTGTGCGCCGACATTATGTGATAATCCTATGACTGGCGCTATTGACCTGGCTGACTTGCTTTTGCGACACTAAATCATATCTCCCGCCCCTAAGCCTGATATTACCAAAGCATTCATATTCCCCGCCTCTCTCTGTGACGTTACAGGGTGCGTAATCAAACGTGCCCAGTCGTCTCCAGTCCTACGCGACTTTACACAGAACCCGGAAGACAACACACATTATGTCACTACACAGCGCGCCACAATTCGGAATATGAAACAGTGATTTAAAAGCAAACAGCAAGATTGTAAATGTTGTAAAGTACATTTATTTGACATCAAATGTTTAGAGAATATTCAGCAATTTGCATTTGTCTTTGTTGTCGATCCGGAAAAAGTTTATTTGGAGCCATGCGTTGTTCCTTTGCGGTAGATAGGCTGTTGGTTTATGATAAAAGCAGTAAATGGTCGCTCTGGTAATCGGAGGGTTGCTCCAACAACGAGCCATTAGACCACCCTATTGGTTGGTATGTTGTTTGTAGCCGCTAGTACTGCGTAAGGGCATATTGGTCCTTGGTGATTGACCCATAAAATGGTGAGGGTCATAAAGTTGCATATTTGGACCTGCACCTGGCAGTTGAAGACCCCATCCTCTGGAGTCTGTAAATCGTGACATAGGCAAAATGGAGCCACATACCTGTTTTAAAAAACATAAATTAGTCTCACCAGCCGATCTTCATTAAAAATCATCATTTTATTTTATTTATTAGGGCGTGAAACTATTTGCTATCGAAGATAGTGTAACAGAGTATGTTAATAATAAAATAATAATATTTTGCCATTCATATAGCGCTAAGAACCGTGAGGTATCTAAGCAGTGTCTATTATTAACCACGGTGTGTGGTGCTCATTTATCGACCACGGAATGATGAAAGGCTGAGTTTGGCCTTGCCGGGATTCAAACTTGCGTTAGCAAGCTGTGCACGGATGTCAAAGCGAGCGCTGTACTTGCTGTGCCACTTGACAGGCTACAGTGAAGTGGCACAGCGAGTAGAGCGCTTGACCGCCTATGGACCGGTTAAATTATTTCTATTAACCCACCCTGTGTCGTCTGCCTTTTTCAGAGCCCTCTAAACGACAGGGGATCAATTCGGCGGTTATAGTGCGCGGTAGGAAACATTATGCCATTTTCAACGAACAAGTTCAACTTGAGCGGTCTTTAATGCTACGCTATTGTAATTATATTTGGTATACAATAATCTAAAGGGTTACTTACAGTACAATTGCAATTTCCATTGTCTACGAGTGGTGCAATCCCAAAATATGACTCCGCGTGTGCCCACGATCTTTCGCATAGTGATATAATATATAAAAGTGGTTTTGTTTCAGAAATTTCATCTTTATCTTCTCTTACATTTTAGCAACACTCCTTCAAGATAAGTCTTTCATCACAATCTCTGTCTGTGCAACATTCTGTGTAAAGCCATCTGTAGAAGTTGGTTTTTGCACGCCATGTTTGTATATTGTTTGCGTGATATTAAAAAAAGTTTGTTTAAAGGACGTTATGGTTCTAAGTACAGCCAAAAGACCCCTGAAAATCGCAAGTTATGGTAAGCTTTGAAAAATAACTGGCGCCACCACCGTGCACTGCTAAGACTAACACCCAGGACATCAAAGATGACATCGCAAATGTCATTGATGAAATCACTGATGACATCACGTGTGTATGTACTTTTCATGGAATTTGTGTACTAGGGATTTTTATTATAATGATGCGAAAAAAGTGTCAAGGATATTGCAATAAATATCATACCGTTATTAGTGCTTTGAACGATGCATTGATATAAATAGCATTGTATTATGGGATTCTATCTAGTATACTGAGCTACTAATGGAGAAACATAGCATTGTGTGCAGAGTACAAGATGAAAGTATAATATTTGTAATGTTAATATGTTGAATAATGAAATAATAATTGTCCTGAAATGTTCGAAAATTCACAAAATGGGGTTGTTCTGAGGACGTTATTCATATTGTGTGATTGCTTAGCTGTATGCAATGAGGGAATGGCACAGAGAGTAAAGTGGACGCCGTCCGCGGACACCGCGGCTGTTCGTGGACAAGGCGTGCTACATCCGGGTTTTTCCAGGAAATCCAACATGGAAAGAAGACTGTACGGATCAGCCAATCAGATGTTGAGGTTGTGGATTTGTGTTGAAAGAGACTGTGTGTGGTGAAGATGGCAGAAATGGAGAAAGTCAGGGTGTTGGTGCTCAGAGATATGTTTGTGCATGGTTTACAGCAGTACGCTGAATGCAGGCATGTTGCAAAGAACTTTGATGTGAAAGGAGTGGAGGTGGTGTGGAGCAGTGTGCCTGATTGCAATGTACAGGGAATTGTACAAGTTTGTGAGGATTTGGCCACGATGAACATTCCGCATGTGGTAGTTTTGCACTATGGTGCTTTCCATTTGGGCAACGTCAGTGCCCCTACTTTGTTGGCTGATTTGGAACGCTTGGTTCAAGCAGTAATGAAGATCCTTCCAAATGCAAAAGTAATTTTTTCTGGATTACTACCTAGGGCAATATGGGACAATAGTTCAATTTTTTGTCCTCAGCAAAATATTGCTAGGTGTGTCATCAACCGAGGCATGTGTGCCTTCATGCTTAGAGCTGGTATGTTCTTCTGTAACAATGAGAATATTGATGTCAGTAATGCTGTTAATTTTAAAGAAGATGGCATTTCTTTATCTTTTACGGGAAATGCCTTTCTATTTTGGAATGTAAGGGTTGCTTTGGAGGTTATGTGAAGATTTTAGGAGTAAAGTAAGAAAAAAAAACAAGAAAAAAAATACAAAATAACAGGTGTCTGTCAAGCATCTGTAAAAAAAAAAAAACGGCTCTTTTCAGAGCCAACTTCAAAGGGGAAATGGGGCACACTATTTAAATTTACATTCACCAGGCTCAGATTTTCGATGTGTCCGCGGACATGGTGGTAGTCCGCGGACATGAAAATCACTACGAGGGGGTTAGTATGTTCTATGTTACTTGTATATGAAGTCAGGGATATTATGGTTAAGTTGTGCTACTAAAAACCTATGAAATTCAGTGAAAAAACTTTGTTAAAGGGACGTTATGGTTAAGTTGCGCTACTAAAAACCTATGAAATTCAGTAAAAAAACTTTGTTAAAGGGACATTATGGCTCAAAGTAAAACCGAAAAACCCCTGAAATTCGGCAGTTATGGTAACATAAGCAACCATAACTCGCGCCACCGTGCACTGCTAACACTAACACCCAGGACATCAGAGATGACATCACAAATGTCATTGATGACATCAGATGGCTAGCTCTCCCTTTTTATCCTTTACTGACATATCGAAGCCACATAGTTTTCTTCAGTAACAGTCAGGAAGTAAAAATTGAAAAGGTACTATATTTGTAGACTTAGGGTACAGTCACATTATATGAAACATATTCATAGCGGAAGATACAGGCTTGAAAGAGAGCAATCCTTTCTGTGCATGAAGATAATCATTATGGTTATCAGCACTTTCTCATAGTTTTATTTTTATGACTCTACTTTCCCTCTATATGCTCATATTTGTATACATTATACTCACTCTCCATAGAGTGAATGGGAAAAAAAATGTGTTCGCGCCTACAGCCCAAACCACTGGACGGATTTCCACCAAACCAGGAGCAGCGGCTTGGTCCCGAAAGCGTGCTTTTGCAAATTTGGTGAAAATCCGTCCAGTAGTTTTTTTTTAAAATGACCAAAAAGTAGGTCAAAAATTAGTGATATCTGTGTTCGGTTCGCGGACACACTTCCCTGTTCGCTCCGCGGACAGTGTCCTGATTGGCCAATCGTCTTGCGTGATGTTCGTGGACATGCAACGTGTTCGCTGATTGGACAGCGTGGAGCGTGAAGCGCGTCAGATTTTTCGGTAGCGCCCACCATCTTGGATTTGCGGACGTCCCCGGACAGCGCGGTGAAACTTTGTTCAAAATGTGTATTTTGTAGAGTGTGTTGGTGTGTAGGAGTGTTTGGGGAGGGTGGGAGTGTATGAGATAGGATGAAAGTTGTGTTTTTTATGTGTTAGACGTTCTTTTTGTGTTCGATTTGTTTGCGGCCATCGCGGGTGTTCTGAAATGTTCTAAATAAACTGACTAGGGGGTGTTCTAAGGAGTCAATATGTGTCCGTTTTGTTCGCAAGCAAAGTGAAACTGTTCTAAGAACACCCACGGTGTCCGGGGAGTGTTCGTAGGGGGTGTCCTGAGGACGCTGTCCGTATTGTTCTCTGTCAAGTTGAATGAGTTCTAAGAACATGCGTGGTGTCCTGAAATGTTCGCAAATAAACAAAATGGGGGTGTTCTGAAGACGTTTTTGAGAACACTCCCGGTGTCCTGAAATGTTTGTAGGGGGTGTCCTGAGGACGCTGTCCGTATTGTTCTCTGTCAAGTTGAATGTGTTCTAAGAACACCCGCGGTGTCCTGAAATGTTTGCAAATAAACAAAATGGGGGTGTTCTGAAGACGCTTCTAAGAACACTTGCGGTGTCCGGGTAGTGTTCGTAGGGGGTGTCCTGAGGACGCTGTCCGTATTGTTCTCTGTCAAGTTGAATGTGTCCTAAGAACACTCGCGGTGTCCTGAAATGTTCGCAAATAAACAAAATGGGGGTGTTCTGAAGACGCTTCTAAAAACACTCGCGGTGTCCGGGGAGTGTTCGTAGGGGGTGTCCTGAGGACGCTGTCCGTATTGTTCTCTGTCAAGTTGAATGTGTCCTAAGAACACTCACAGTGTACTGAAATGTTTGCAAATAAACAAGATGGTGGTGTTCTGAAGATGCTTCTAAGAACACTCGCGGTGTCCGGGGAGTGTTCGTAGGGGGTGTCCTGAGGACGCTGTCCGTATTGTTCTTTGTCAAGTTGAATGTGTCCTAAGAACACTGGCGGTGTCCTGAAATGTTCGCAAATAAACAAAATGGGGGTGTTCTGAAGACGCTTCTAAGAACACTTGCGGTGTCCGGAGAGTGTTCGTAGGGGGTGTCCTGAGGACGCTGTCCGTATTGTTCTTTGTCAAGTTGAATGTGTCCTAAGAACACTCGCGGTGTCCTGAAATGTTTGCAAATAAACAAAATGGGGGTGTTCTGAAGACGTTTTTGAGAACACTCCCGGTGTCCTGAAATGTTTGTAGGGGGTGTCCTGAGGACGCTGTCCGTATTGTTCTCTGTCAAGTTGAATGTGTTCTAAGAACACCCGCGGTGTCCTGAAATGTTTGCAAATAAACAAAATGGGGGTGTTCTGAAGACGCTTCTAAGAACACTCGCGGTGTCTGGGGAGTGTTCGTAGGGGGTGTCCTGAGGACGCTGTCCGTATTGTTCTCTGTCAAGTTGAATGTGTTCTAAGAACACCCGCGGTGTCCTGAAATGTTTGCAAATAAACAAAATGGGGGTGTTCTGAAGACGCTTCTAAGAACACTCGCGGTGTCTGGGGAGTGTTCGTACGGGGTGTCCTGAGGACGCTGTCCGTATTGTTCTCTGTCAAGTTGAATGTGTCCTAAGAACACTCGCGGTGTCCTGAAATGTTCTCAAATAAACAAAATGGGGGTGTTCTGAAGACGCTTCTAAGAACACTTGCTGTGTCCGGGGAGTGTTCGTAGGGGGTGTCCTGAGGACGCTGTCCGTATTGTTCTTTGTCAAGTTGAATGTGTCCTAAGAACACTTGCGGTGTCCTGAAATGTTCGCAAATAAACAAGATGGTGGTGTTCTGAAGACGCTTCTAAGAACACTCCCGGTGTCCTGGAATGTTCGTAGGGGGTGTCCTTAGGATGCTGTCCGTATTGTTCGTTGTTAAGTTGAAAGTGTTCTAAGAACTATCGCGTTGTTCTGAAATGTTCGTAGGGGGTGTCCTGAAAGCGGTGTCCGTATTGTTGGCTGGCAAGTTCAAAGTGTTCTAAGAACACTCACATTGTTCGCGGACATTAAAAGTTTCCCATAGATCATAGTTGAAATTTTTGACTCTATGGATGTGATATGCTGCGGTGGTTGTTGCCAGGGCATAGAGTCTTGGGTGCATGGCCATTTGGCCATGCTCCCAAGACTCTATGTCCTGGCAACAACCACCGCAGCATATCACATTCATATTTGCTTATAACTTTGGGCGAAAAACAAATGTATAAGGAACAAAGGTATTAGATACTATGGATGTGATATGCTGCTATGGTTGTCCTTGTTATTGTATACTTACTGTTTGGTCTAGTAATGGGAGTCCATGTTTTTCTTCTTTATTTCTGTGATAAAAGAAAATAGCATGTTAGTATTAGTATTTTGTAATGACTTATTACATTGTATAAGCAATATACTTTTATTTTTTTTCGACCCTCATATTTAGTAGAGTACAAATCAGAGTGCTGTGCAATTTGCTCAGTTTCTGTATTTGTTGCTAAAATCATTGGGTCTGTGGGAGAAAAAAAAATCCATGTTGGATTAAAAAAAAAACGTTTTCTGTTATACTCAGTTTATTTGTTTGTTTTCAGTGTTCACTTGTTGTTTCTGGTAATGCTTTATACTTTGCTTTGTTGTATTTTTTTTGGAGCAGTAACAGATTCTTCATTTGTTTTGATATTATAAAATTTTGGAGCAGTTAAATACCAATTGGCGTATTCTAACTGTCTATTTTTTTAATATATTTTAGTGGTTTTGATTTATCTATTTGAATATTGTTAAATTTTGGGACAGTTAGATACCAATTGGCGTATTCTAACTGTGTATTTTTTGGCCTAATCTAGTGGTATTCATTTATCTGATTAGTTGTTATAGAATCTTTGAGTTGTTAGATAGCTTTTGGAGTATTCTAACAGTTTATATTATTTTAACACAAATTTATAATTTTGGGACAGTTAGATACCAATTGGCGTATTCTAACTGTGTATTTTTTTGTCTAATTTAATGGTATTCATTTATCTGATTAGTTGTTGTAGAATCTTTGAGCAGTTAGATAGCTTTTGGAGTATTCTAACAGTTTATAGTTTTTAACACAAATTTATTTAAAGGTTTAAATACAGTTTATTTATCAAATTTTGGCTTTAAGAACATCAAATAAGCGTTTGTAAGATTTGCTGGTAATCTCTGCTTTAGAGTAATGGTACTATCATTACATTCAAACCATCCACATTTCTTTTTTATATATGCAGTGTAGTGCCCTGAATTGGTTGTGGCTCCTGTGTGGTAGATTATACCTATTGTTGTGAAGGTTTTCTTACCAAGTGATATTTGACCATGTGTGAATCCAGTCAGCTTGCAGTTGTTTTTGGTACCATCTGCATTGTAACGTAGAAGCATTAGTATTACGTATTTACTATGTGTTTGTATTACTAACGTGGAGCGATTATCTGAATTGCAGGTAGACTATAATGTACCATGTTTGCATTTTGTACAAGTTGCTGAAATGGAATGGATTCACAATTTGGTATTGATATATATATGAAGCGTTCATTGAGGATTTCTTCTTGTGTCACATTGTTGCAGAGAGTGCATGTATGTTTCCACATGTATGAAATCTGAAAGATTTCATTTATAGGTATGTTTTGTTTTCCAGTATTTGTAGTAAGTAAATTAGAAATTCTTGTGGATCTTCCTGTGAGTTTATAGTGAATTTCACCATTCCAGCACAGTAGTTCAATTGTCGTCTTATTCCAAAAACACTATATGTGTTGTCAGGATTGTTTGCTGCATTTCTGTGAAGTACTAACATTTGCAAACACAATGGGTCTGTACTGTGTAAGTAAATGTTGTCAACAATTGGTGGTAATTGAAATAGAATATTCATTGCTACATTTGCATAGCTACTTACACCAACTATATTTGAGAATTTAAATGGTCCAGGTAGTTGTGTATCTAACTGCTTTTTTTGGAGTTTGTCTTCCTTCTTTAAAGAAGTACCTGGTTTACTTTCTCTAATTGATTCTTTTTTGTTTGTGGTACTTGATGAAGTATTAGTTTCTTTTACTCTCTTTGGAGGATTTGCAGTGACGTCCTGTTGCATTTCTGTTTGATTTAGTTTTCTTTTACAATGTTTTAGTTTTTGTGGAACAGAATATGTGTTTAGATGGGGAGTGTATAGTGAGCGAAGTCTATTATATTCTAAAATGCAAGGAATATCAGCGTTTACTTTACTTGCATCAAAGTTGATTAGAAATAGACCGTCAAGTGTTCGTAAGCATGATAGTGCTACCTAGCTCATGCCTTCTTTAAAGACTGTGTTACCAATATCTATCATTGCATTGTCTAGGGTAAGACCTTGTGATTTATGAATCGTGACTGCGTATGCAAGAGTTAGAGAAAATTGTTCTCTGCGTACATACATATCTTTGAAGAGAAGGAATCTAGCTGTTGAGCGTCCTATCCGTTTTACTTCTGAAAGTTTGTCAAAGAGTATATTGATAAACTGAATTTTGTTGTCACGTGGGAATGTTTGAAAGCCAACAACTGTACCCAGTGCTCCATTAACTAGTCCTTGGTCCACGTCAAGGTTACGTTTAAGCATTACTCTGCAATTTAAGGATAATTTTAACATCTTTTCTAAGCCTGCTGTGTTTGAGATTGATTTTTATAAATTATTTAGTCTTGTTGTGGCTTGGTCACACATGGGTAGTGTCATACCATGTACATCTAGTTTGTCTGTGGCGCTAATTTCCATTATTGGTTGCATTTCTTTACTTAACATTATTTCATTGATTTTGAGACCGCTTGCAAGAGTTGGCATTAAGGCCATACAATTCACATTTTTGTGGGCTAATTGTTCCATAACATCTATAGCACATGCATTATAGCCGTAAAGTGCATTAATGTGCCGGGTTTTCAATATTGCTTCTGCTACTTTAGAAAGTATACCAACTCTGATACTTTTTAAAATGTTGGCATAAGTGAGATCTGCAGATTGCCGCATGTTTTCTGTTAATTCTCTGTATTGGAAATGTTGCCAAAGGTTGACATTTCCAATGCTGCCAACAGTTTTACGGCAGAGTTTGTGTCCTAATGTTTTAAAAATAGGCTCACCTTTTACTGGTGTTAATTGAAGCAGACCTCCAAAAACAATAATGTGTTTTCCTACAAAGAGCTCTTCATAGTCTGTTTTGAGTACTTCTTGTAATTTGAGCTGAATCAAAGCTAACATCAGGTTGGAGACCATGCTCACTTCATCTATTAGTAGCATTTTCATTTGTTTCAATACTCTGCGTAATTCCATTGCAGCTTCTGCAGAAAGTTTGTAATAGTCTAATCTGTTCTGGTGTTCTACTGGTAATAGTAGTAATCGGTGTAATATAACACCACCTATGTTGTAGGCAGCTAAACCTGTGGGGGCAGTGACAACAGCTGACAGTTTGTTGTTTGTCAATTGTTGAAGGAACTTACTAATGATTTTGATTAGGAATGTTTTGCCAGAACCAGCTTCACCACTGTCGTACAGTAGTATAGGTTTATAATTATGGCAGGGACATTCTTTATTTTCATGTTTTACACCATGTGCAATTTGTTTTGTTACTTCTTGAAAAATGCTACTTTGCTCATTGTTTAGTTTTGATTGTAGTATAGTTAAGTCTTCCTTATCTTCATACTGACACATGGTGTTTTCTACTTCTATCATAGCTAATTCTGCCTCATTTGTTATTAGTGGTTCTCCCAGTGGTTCTTGGCTTCCTGTTACAGAAGGTTGACTACTGTCAGGAGTATCCTTATCTAGTTGGGCTTGGAGTTCTTCTTCATGTTGCTGTTCATTGTGCAACATTGTTTTGTACTGTGTAAAGTTTACATCAGTTATAGTGCTTTCATTTGCTTTGAAAGCATCCTCATATGAGTCATAGTTATCTAGTAATTATTCTTCTTTTCTCCATGGTTTGAAGAGTTGTAGCAGGGACATGTAATATACTTCTTTATGTTGAGGAGTCTTCAATGACAATTTGATATGATTAATTAAATTTGGTTTAGTGAGTTTAACTAAGCTGCCTTCACAGTCTGTCACTCTATATGTACCTTTTTTTCATCAGGTTTCATATTATTTTTGTATGTGTAGTTTTGGGCTATTTGGTATAGACACATGTTTTCCAAAGTATTACTTCTGTTTGGGTAGTATGTGTCCAATAAATTGTTTTTTAAAATGTCTTGGCTGTTGGGATCATGTTTGTCTATTGTTTCTATATCTTCATATGATTTTAGAACTCTTTTTCTAGATTTAGCTGGACCAAGACTTAGCCATAATATATTTTCAGATTTACCATACAATGAAGTACCAGTTAAACGATCAGCTGCTTCATAACATCCACATTCTCTATGGGTGAGCATTTTTATGCCCAAGCTGTATAATTTCTGAGATACTGTTTTATCTGATGACAGGTCATTCCAGAGGTCTTGGAGCTCTGTCTTTTCTGCTTTAGTTAAGCATGCTGTGACATATCGTGCAACTGCAGTAGAATTGTCTGCAATGTACTGCACATCTATGTTTGCATTCCATAAGTGGGCAATGATTGCATTATAATCATTGATATATTTTTCTTCTTCTTTTCTTTTTATGTAATCTGTATTTTTAGGTGACTTACCTTTAACACTATGGGCCTCATTACAAGTACTCTGGTCCGGAATTAACACTGCTGGTAAAACCATAACGGCACCGTTTCGATGTCCGGGCAATCATGACCCGCGGCCCCGGTAATAGCACCACCTTAAACCGCCACCGCGGAAACAGGGTTCCCCTTAAGTCCGTCTGCACGGAAACCCCTCCGTTACCGGCAACACTAAACACCGTGAGCATCACAACTAGCGCGGACACGGAAATACCGGGAAAAAATGGCGGAAATACCGTGATCACGGTGGCGGAACAGCCGCCAGCGCGAACATGGCATTATACACTGCCTGCTGAACTGAATCAGGGCACAGGTGCACCAAATCAGCCCAGCTGGACCTAGCAGGCCACTGGGAGCCTACAAAAGGGCCACACCCAGCCCAACACAACACAGAACCATGCAGGCAGCAGGTCTAGTAGCACTGGGACTGGGCCTACTCAACCAACAGGCAGTACTGCACATGGTGGCAGTAATGGCGCAGAGGAGGAGGCGTAGGCGGAGGAGGCGCAGGCGGCAACCAGCCAACCCTGCAGCTATGGCAAACCCCATTGCCCAGCCAGCCCGACCCCGCCGCCAGCCACCAATACCACGCATCAGGGCCTCACCCTGGAACCTCACCCCAGGACAGATCCACACCCTATACCGGCTGGACCGTGCAACAATCCTGCACATCACCACCATGATTCAGGACAACATCAGCAGCCTAATTGACACCCCCACCGCCACCCGCCCCTCTTGAAGGTTGTCTCAGTTCTGCATTTCCTTGGCACTGGCACCTATCAACACACGGTTGGTGAGCTGCACGGCATATCACAACCGTGTTTCTCAAAAATCCTGGTACAGGTACTGGATGCCCTGTTGCGCCATGTGTCGGAGCACATAGCCCTACCCCGCACCCTCCCCGAGGTCATTGCCACCAAGTTGGCCTTCCATGCCATAGCAGGCATGCCAAATTGCATAGGCGCAGTTGACTGCACCCACGTCGAGCTGACAGTACCACATGTAATTGAGGCGGTGTTCCGCAATAGGAAACAGTATCACTCTTTGAATGTCCAGATGGTTTGTGATGCCATGCAACTGATTACGCACTGCTGTGCACGTTTCCCAGGCTCATCACATGACTCAATGGTACTGCGGAATTCCACGTTGCCACGGTACATGGAACGCTATGCCGGACAAAGCACGTGGCTATTGGGTGAGTACAGCTGACGATGCTACAACCCTGTCGGAGTGGTGTGTGTGTGTCCAGCCCAATGAGCATTGTGAGTGTGCCGCTGTGACCGCACATGCATCTCCCCCCTTCCATCTACCAAATACACAGCAGATGCCAAACATCATGAAGGAAGACATGACAGGGCACCACAATGTGCCCGTGCACACGCTGCCACAGCCAATCCCGTCACTGTCCCATTAACCCTGTGCCACTGCAGACACCCACCCTCAATTGAAACACTGCCCCAAAAAGCACGGGAGGCGTGTAAATGAGACGACCTGTATTTACTACTTCCGTACAGTGGAGTCACTCTGCCATGTGTGGACAGCACTGCACCATGACATGCACACAATCAAATTTCACCCGCAGGGCACAGTAAACATCAATGTGTAGGCCCATATGCAGTCAGCGACATACCTCGTGATGGCCGAAACATACCTCCAGTCACTGCATGGTACATATGCATGAATGAATGATGATACAAGAATGCACACCAGCAGATGAGGTCATGATGCCACAAACACTGACATGTTCCCCCATCTACATCCCATGTAGGTGATGCGGGATATGCACTCACGCCATGGATGATGACACCTGTACGGAGACCAAGGAACAGGCATGAAGAGGCATACAATAGGGCACATATCGGCACACGTGGAATGATTGAGAGGACATTTGGACTGCTGAAGGCCCGTTTCCGCTGTCTGAGCAGATCTGGCGGATCACTGCTGTTCAGCCCATTGAAGACGGGCAAAATCACGCTCGTATGTGCCATGCTGCACAATATATGCCTGCGCAGGAACATACCAATGCCACCAGACGCAGATGAGGAAGATGGGGATGGGGATGGAGATGGGGATGGGGATGGGGATGGGGATGGGGATGGGGATGGAGATGGGATGGCACCGCCTCCCCCTGGGGGTCCACATGATGGCCAGAGAGCACGGGATGCCCTGATTGGCATTTACTTTTGAGTCACAGCACATTCACAGAAATGCACAAACATGGTGACGACAATGAATTAATAGTTGCACTGCAAAATAAATGATCAATGTCCACACATGTATGTCTTGATTTGAAATGGTGATGTATTGATGTGATAACAACAGGGAAGAAGGTGCATTGGTTAGGGAAGCTGTACACCCGGGGACACCCACCACCCAAACGTGCCCACCCCTACCCAGAGCCCATTGTCCAAACCCCCAAAACTACCTACCCCACCACCCAAACTTGCCCACCCCTCTCACATCCTTGTAGTCCACATGTGTCCTGCACTGCCCCACACACATGCCATCACTTCCACGTGCGCTTCTGTGCCTGTGCAACCTTACCCAAAGGACCCGTTAGCCTACTCGAGCGCCTCCTTGGACTGGCAGTAGTGGAGCTGGATGGGGTGGTAGTGTTTGATAGCCCAGAATCTGGGATTGAGGGCATCCGTGCCAGATTTGCCTGTTGGCCAACCAACATGGCCTCTACAAGCCTGGAGGTGTGGTCGTTGCCCTCCCGCACATGGCGTGCAAGGGTCACTATAGTGCTCGCAAAGCGTCCAATGGACCTCGACAGGCGACGCACTGAGGCGCTGTAGCTCTCCCTCTGCAGCCTGGATTCCTCTAGCTGCCTCTCCACCAGCTGGGTGCGGGTAGCGTGCTGGTCCTCCATCTGCTGAATGCGGGCATTCAGTTCGGCCATGGATGGAGTGGGCGACCTCATGGGACTCCCCAGTGAAGTGGGGCTGAACCCCAGCTCATGGAAGGAGCCAGGTCTTCCAATGTGGGCATCTCCCCCTGTGGCCCCGTTTCCGAGTGCTCTTGCGGGGCACTGTTATCACTGCAGGCCGCCCCCTCTGCAGTGCTGCTGCCTTCGGTGTTGTGTTGGGTGTCCATGATAGGTTCCCGTGGCACCTGTCTAGACTCAGCCAGTGTGGAGACGGTGGGGATGTCGGTGGTGGTGGTGTGCCGCACATCTGTAGTGGCTGGTAATGTGGCCAGAGGTGCAGAACTGCCGGCAGCATCCTCCTGTGTGGTGGCGGTGGCTAGTGTACTTGCCGATGCAGATTGGCTGGCCTGTTGTGCAGTATCACTGTCACTTGAAACGGCTGTGGGGACACAAAGGGCATGCAATTAGTGTTGTTGTGGTGGCAGATGGGTGCATCACATGCGTCATTAAGATTGTACATAGAATAGTGTTAGTCACATGCATCTGATTGCTGGTGTCTGCATTCAGTGATATTGGTTGCCATACGGATCATGATGGGTCCTTTGGCCCACACATGCACTGCCTGGGGGGGGGGTTGTTCATGGGTCCTTTGGCCCACACATCCGTAATGAGCGGTATTCTGAAGCTGATATTTGAATAGGTCTATCATCATACCTTCCTCCTTTGCCAGTAGGAAAGAGTAGAGGAAAAGCATGTGCTTCTATACTTTTTTCCCATATACTGATTGGCAATCCTTTTGTTTGACGCATTTGGTAAGTTTCCAGTACATCTTGTACGGTGTCATTACAGTGCAAAGGATGAATTGTATAATGGTCTAAAGTATTTGATATTGTAGCAGGATCTAGTAGCTCAAATTGACCAGCTTCTTGTGTTTCTTGAATTATTTCAGTTGCATCTTTCAAGTTTTCTTCAATATTAATTTCTTTGTAATATTCATTATTCTCTTTAAGATATTGGAAGGCTTGTCTAACTTTATATACATCTACCAGCTGTTGCCATATTTTTTTGTCTTTTGTAGGCACTCCATTTACTAATATAATTAAAGATTGGTGCATTGGACGTTGCACTCCTAGAGTATGCACATTTTCTTTTAGATTTAATGGTAAATAAACTACTTTTCCACGAATGCCTTTTACCAATTCAGAGGGAGGTAATTTTGCTGTTTTTGGTTGAAGGCGTATTATTGCTTGAAATTGGTGTACTGTTTGAATTATGATGCTCTCATATAAATTAAGTTGTTGTAGAGGTTTTGGTACTGGGTATAATTCCAAATTATTTGTGATAGAACGTGAAGGAGTTTGGTTGTTGTCAAGTTTTGTAGTGCAATAACTGCAAAGTATTAAGGGCTCAGTTATTTCATATTTGTTTTCTGCTACAAGGTAGAGAGCTAATTCAAACCATTTAGAATCTTCATTGTCTTCTATTTTGTATGATAGGTCCACAGTTTTTGTGTTACTTTTATAAAAAATTCTACGGCAACATACACATACATGGTTTGGTAGTTCAGCTGATGTACTTTTAAATGTTAGTATTTCTTTTTTGTATGTGTTTAGCAAAAGGTTGCCATGTGTAGAATTGTTGCTTAATTGGTTTAAAGCTATTTCATTCTGTAAATGGCTTTCACTTCCAAAATATTTTTTTCTGGATATAGTGAATTTCTTCAAGTAGCTCTTTTGCTATACCATGTAGAAGGATGTTATTTAACTTTGCTAGTGCTAAAGCAGGACTTTTAGCATATTACAGTTTATAGACTAGATTTCTTATAGTTGAATGATGTGTTGATATCCTTTTGATATCATGGGAAGTGGTTTTACAAGTAGGTCCTGTAATGCAGGCCAATGAATGTCCTTGTAGTCCTGTGTACTTGCGCACTGGACAGGTATCTATATTTTGCAGTAATTTAATTTTGATTTTGTCTTTGCTTTTTACATATTTATTGAGGAATTGGCGTAAAGATTTGAAACATTGTTTGGGAATGTTACACATTGACGTGCATGACCATATGTACACTAGACGTTCTGATTCAATTGAATGGAGTGGTAATTCTAAGTTTTCAGGGCATATTTTTGTAAGGAGTACTTCTTGTTCCATTATGGTATTATTCACTTTTCATAACCTCGACCACTGCTTTTTATGGCAATTGTATTCGTTTTCTTTTGTTTGTACGCTTCTTCATTAAAATATGGTTCTGTGCTCGTAGTGTGATTCCATTCACCTCCGCAGATACTTAAGAAGTTCTTTCTGTTGACATTTCGCTTATTGAGAAGTCTTTTTTGTAACTTAGTTATTAGTTTTGTTAGTGGTTTCATTTTTTTTAACAGTAAAATAAATACATTTCTTTTGAGAAGAATTGCACTGTCCATCAATGCTTCTAAGATTAATTTCCTACTATAGGTTTTAAGCTTTGAACCTGATTTCTCTGCTGTTTTTATAAGATTTTGAAGGACTTTGTGACGGTATATTTTGGCTAAAATACTTTTCTTGGTATGCTTACTTTGCACTATATTAAAATTTGAAGAAGTAGTTTTATCTGTACTGATAGCTGATTTTCTGTTTATTGTTTTTTGGTTTGTTTTACATTTTGATAGAGGAAGCAAAGTTGTTGTACTTGAAACTTCTTGTGTTTCACTAAATGATTGTATTAGCTGTTTTGTTTCAACTTTTTTTATAAATTCTGCTAGAGATGGATGCTTATGTTGGGCACCTTTATTTTCATGTGCTCTACTTTTGCGTTGCTTTCTACGGAGTTGTCTTTTGGTAGGCATTCTTTAGGGTCTGTTGAAAAAAATAAAGAAGATATGGGTTGGGGTGTTCTGGAATGTATGTGTGCTGTGTGCATGAGTGTTTGAGTAAGATGATAAAGATGTATGTAATGGTGTGTGATTGTGCATTGGGAACTAAAACTAGTAGGGATAGGTATTCTTGAATTTATGTGTTACTAAACCGGGGTTCAGATGAGAAAAAAAAGTAAGCTAGTGGTGTGGAAAGGTACAAATAGTAAATCTAATCTATACAATTAAAACAGTTGTTTGTTCTATAATATGACAATTGTAGTGGTTCAGTTGGCTAATTTGTGTGTCCAAAAATAGAAATTTGTGGGCCATTCTGGCTGTAAATCGCTTTTTAAGACATGGAAATTTTTGGACAAAATGGTACAAAATCTCCATTTTAAGAAACCAAAATAGCTCGTATTAATGTTATAGTATATTTGATTAATAATACAAATATTATGGTAATATTTTACTTACTTTTTTTTAAAATTAACAGGTAACTTCTTAGTTTTTCTTTCTTCTTCGAATTCGGCTGCTTCTTTTCAGGAAACTGGTCTTCACTGCAATTGTAAAAGCTTCAAATTAGTAACTTTCTTTGTATATAGCACTGTTTTTAATTTAGATATTGATTTTTTTTAATTGAAATCCTCAGTGCCTTCTGTAAAACCATTAAACTAATTTATTTACATAAGATACATTGCATCAGTTCAGTACATATGCTATGTTCTTAATGAACAAATTGTATTGAATGACTAACTGTAGCAAAAAAAAATATCTTTACTATGTCTTGTGAAATTTATAATATATTAGTGAATACCACTATTTCTGTAAGTAAACTGTTCTAGGTAATAGCGCCTCAATGTCATGTCTAATTTAAAGTAATTAAGTAAATAAATAAATAAAAACAAAAAATATGAAATTGTATAAGTATTTTTATATAGGTTTAAACATAGATTATAGAACGTTTGCATGCAATTTTGTTTGAATATATGTAGTCTATATATTTAATTTAAAAAATGTTAGTTTAGCATGATTTGAGTGTGTGTGTATAAAGAAAGTAAAAAGTATAAAGGTTTATAAGTGATAGTTGATTTTAGGAAATTGAAAAAAGTACAGTAAATTCATTTTACAGATTTTACAAGGTAAAAGTCTGTTTGAAAATGTGTTCATCTACCATAGCTCTCAACTCACACGCTTTTGGCGGGTGTCACATGCCTTGTAAAGGGCAGACTCACCCGCCAAGCCTCCTGCACGCCCATTCATTCCAATTGGTGTCGCACCCGCCAAAAACAAAATCGGGTGATTTCACCCGCCTGTAAAACAAAAATGGTTGAGAGCTATGTCATCTACTATACAGAAAATATGCATACCTGAAGTTTGTGTTCATGCATATGGATATGCATGGAGCTGCAAGTAGAAATCTTGAAGACTTGTACAGTATTTCTGGTAGATGCTGCTTGCCAATGATAGGACACTTGTACTCAGAGAGATTCAGAGTACATTTGCAGTGCTGATCTATGATGATGCAGTTAGATGTAGAGGTCTTGAATGTGATTGGTGCATGGTCATGTGATTTCTGAGGTACATCCAATGAGGGAATGGCAGAGAGAGTGTAGTGGAAATGGTAGAAGGGCTGTTCATGTTACGATATGTCCGCAGACATGGCGGTAGTTCGCGGACATCGGGAGTTACATCTGGGGATTTTTGGGTTCAGAAGTCATGCAAATAAGAATAAGCACTGAAAGGGATTGGTCAGGAAAGTTTGGTGGGTGTGTTGTGCCAGGAGAGATTTTCTCAGATACTCTTTTTGCTGAGAGAACAAAAGATAGCTATGGCTGTGTGTTTCAGAAAACAGATTGTTTGGATTTTAGGAGATTCGTGGATACATTGGTTGATGGTGCATGCAGAAAGCTGTGGAGTAGCTGTAGATCTTGGATTCCCACATGTGGAAGTACACTGGCATGGAGTACGTGGAATGAAGTGGTTGGACTTGCTACCTCTCTGTGCTACTTTGGAGACAGAGCAACATCCAGACATAATTGTAATTCATTGTGGAGGGAACAGTTTAGGACCTGTGACTGGATTTTTTTTGCAATTTGCTATGAAAGAAGGACTGAGGAAGGTTATGGACATGTTTCCTAATTCTCAAGTGATATTTTCACGGATTGCGCAGAGACAAATGTGGCTTCGTTCTTCTTCATTTGGTCCACAAATGGAAAAAGCAAGGCGCAATGTTAATAAGGCTGTTTGTGGCTTTCTAAGAGATTTTGGAATGTCTTCTTTTCACAATGAAAATATTATGTTTCGTAGTACATACATTTTTCGCAGAGATGGAGTTCATCTTACCTATGCTGGCAATCAGATTTTTCTGAGAAATGTACAAAATGCATTGCGACCTTTTTTGGAATTACAACAACGATTTTGAAGTAGATGTTAAGCATTTACAATTTTTGACTTACAAACACCACCCAAAGGCTCTTTTCAGAGCCACCACTTCTTTCCAGAGAAAATTACAATGTTTGTGATGGAGTAGCAACCCAATTTTTTTAATGTTCGCGAACTGTCCGCGGACTTCTAAAAAATACAAAGAGCACTGCTTCATTTATTTTCACTTCTATCTTTTAATTGGGAAAGGTGGCCTTATTTTTTTTTGATTTTTGTAATTTTGTATTTTTTTTGGTTTTTCAGACACGACACACTAGGAGAGGAGGGTAAAGGAGGGTAAAGTGGGGACACCAACCACAGGGATAAGAAAGGGCGAGCTGAGAGAGGAAGATGTAGAGTGGGTTTTATTTGGGTAGTGAGCAGGTCTTCTCGTGCTCTGAGACGATAGTCTCAAAAGCACTCCGAAGTCGCTCCCCCCTGCAGAGTACTGTGTCACAGTACATACATACAACTGTGACCCTCGAAAGGTAAGGGTCATCAGAATTCTGTATGGCCTGTGAGGCAGCTTGAGAAAGCCGCTGTCCCACAGAGGTGGTCCTTGTGGTGACAGGATCAGAAACAGAGGATGAAGTAGAGGAAATCAACCTGCTACGTTCTTCGCAAGGTACAACCCTGTAAATAGCCCCAGAGTGAAATGACCTCAGGTGTCGCTTCATAGTAGTGGTCCCAAAGCTGTAGTTACCATGCTTCCCGTGACTGAGTATCATTTTGCACTCATTGCAGGTAACATGGTTCGCACAAGCCTTAGGACCATTCCCATGAATGGTAAATAACTGCCACACCCAAGACTCACGCCTAGTGTGGGTAGTAGGGATTTCCTCTACCTCATTCTCATCATCCTCTTCTTCCTCCTCCGCATCCTCAGTCCTGTTTCCCTCTTCAGGCCCTTGGGGAGGTGGTGGTGGTGGAGGGGGTGGTGGTGGTGCTGAAGCAGGTGCAGCACCAAGTGGCAGTTCAGCAGCCAAGGATGGCATCTCGATGATGGTGTAGTCTGCAGGTGGCAGCAAAAATCACTGTGTTCTGAAGAATAGCCAGAAACACAATGGGAATAAGCTCTTGGGCATGGTCTTTTATAGGGGTGCTTGTGCGCAGTCCGCGGACATGCGCACTGTGCGCGGACAGATTGAACACAAAAAAAGGATCGGAAAGTTTCAAAAGGTATATAGAAACTGAAGATTGCTATGTGGGACTTGTGGCATGGTGAGATTTTATTGAAAAATATTATGGATTAACTGAAAATGTACTTTTAAATTGTTCGGGGACACGAACAGTGTCCGCATTTCAGGACACACGATGAGCGTGGGCGCGGTCATATGATCTGTTTCCGAACTAGTCTGCGAAGGAAGCGCCTATCCGCAGGACACCAAGTGCACGGAGATTGGTTAGCACATGCGCATTGATGTCCTACGGACACTGTTTGGGTTCTGAAGTAATTAAAAGTGCGTCACCTGTGAAACGAACATTTCAGGACACCGCGTGTGTTCTTAGAACAGTTTAAACTTGGTAGCGAACAGTAAGGACAGATATAGTGTTCTTCAGGACACGTGTAATTTAGTTTATGTACGAACATTTCAGGACACCAATTGTGTTCTTTGAACAGTTTCAATTGGGTAGCGAACACTACGCACAGGTATAGTGTTCTTCAGGACAGCTCCATTTTCGTTTACGTACGAACATTTCAGGACACCAATAGCGTTCTTAGAACAGTTTGAACTTGCTAGCGAACAGTACCGGACAGGTATAGTGTTCTTTAGGACACTTTAATTTTTGTTTGTTTACGAACAATTCAGGACACCGCGTGTGCTCTTAGTACAGTTTCATGTTGCTAGCGAACACTACGAACAGTTGTACTGTTGTTCAGGACACATCATTTTCGTTTATTTACGAACATTTCAGGATAGCAATTGTGTTCTTAGGGCAGTTTTAAGTTCATAGCGAATATTACGGACAGATATAGTGTTCTTTAGAACACTTTAATTTTTGTTTCTTTACGAACATTTCAGGACACCACATGTGTTCTTAGAACAGTTTCAACTTGCTAGCGAACAGTACAAACAGGTGTGGTGTTCTTCAGGACACCTCCATTTTCGTTTATGTACGAACATTTCAGAACACTCGCACTGTCCGCGGACACTTTTATTGTTTTAAAAAAAAAAACGGAAACTATTCACAATACAATATAAAAATTAAATTGTATTTAACATATATTAATAATTTGTGACAGAGAAGGTGAGGCAGAAACAAAAACAAAAACAGGAGAATTTGGGGTTTCAACATGATTGGTATTAGGTGAAGAAGGGATGGAAATCTCATCAAAACGTTTTGGATTATGGAGAGGGTTTGGGGATAATTGACTGGGATATGGTGAGGAGGGACAAGTACATGTGGGGCAATGGTATGACGTTTTTGTTTTAAAATGATCTTCAACAAACGTTTTCAAATTATTAAAATTGGTCAACAGTAAATCAATTTTTTCTTTATGTTGTCAAGCGTGTTTTCCATAAAAACTTCTTCAGAGGTAGTTTCTATTTTGTTATGCTCTGTATAAAAAAATAGATATATGTTAAATGTATACAAAATAATAATATTTAAATGGTTTATATTATAAAGTGTTTACCATAAGTTTCACTATCTTGTGACATTTCTTCATGTGGGAAATTGTCCTCTAGCCATTCCAGAGTAGTATACATTTCTGTGAGAAAAAAAAAAGATAATATATTTTTTAATCTAATACAGAAAGTTTATAAATATATGAGTAAAATGAAGTACACTTACTATTTCTGGTAAGATAAGTCCTATGTATTCAGTGGGTCTGGTCTTGTTCTCAGTTCTGTTGTGTCTGTGAGGTAATTATGTTGGAAGCCAATTTATCTTCTTGTGGTATATTCCATTTCAGAACATATTGTATTTAAATGAATGGTTAGTGTGTTACATATATGGGTTACATTTCTTATGTATTACTATATATAATGTGTTTGTGTGCTGCTTTTTGAATTTGTTAAATGTTCCTATATTATGATATAACAATTAAACATACCCCACCACCCCCCCCCCCCAACCCCACAGTTTTTAGGTAGTGGTACTGTTCTCCGAACATGTCCGCGAACATTAAATAAGTTCGCGGACATCACGTTCATAAGAAGAGATCTAGTCAGTTCCATATGACATGTATATAAAGTCAAAGTCATTATTGTTAAGTTTTGCTACTAAAAAACTATGAAATTCAGTGAAAAAACTTTGCTAAAGGGACGTTATGGTTAAGTTGTGCTACTAAAAACCTATGTAATTCAGTGAAAAAAACTTTGTTAAAGGGACGTTATGGTTAGGTTGCGCTACTAAAACCTATGAAATTCAGTGAAAAAACTTTGTTAAAGGGACGTTATGGTTCCAAGTGAAACCGAAAAACCCTTGAAATTCGCCAGTTATGGTAAACTCAGCAACCATAACTCGCGCCACCACCGTGCACTGCTAAGACTTACACCCAGGACATCAAAGATGACATCACAAATGTCATTGATGACATCACTGATGACATCACATGTGCATGTACTTCTCATGAAATATGTGTAGAAGGGATTCTTATGTTGCGAAAAAAGTGTCAAGAATCATTGCAAGAAATATACCCTAATAAGTGCATTGAACGATGCATTGATATAAATAAGTAGCTAATAAAACCCATGTATTACATAATTGCATTACTATAGACAAAACACAAAGACACAAGAACACATACCAATATGGGTATATACAGGGAAAGTGAAGTTAGCAAAAAAGCACAAGTAGTAGCAGAAACAATTCATAGCTTAACAGATTAGTTTCATGCAAATGAATGATTGCTCTGTTTCAAAGCTGCTATTTACCCTATGTATATGTATCACTTGATGTGATTGGACCCTAAGGAAAGTAGTGTGAGTACAATGTATACAAATATGACCATATACAGGGAAAGTACAGCCATGAAAAAAACACCAGAACTATCAGAAAGTGCTCATAAGTGTAGTGATTATCTTTATGCACAAAAAGGATTGCTGTCTTTCAAGCTTGTGTTTTCCCATATGTATATGTTTCATATGATGTGACTGTACTCTAAGGGAATCACTGTAAGAACCTACTAGAAGGATACGTCTACAAATGAAATAAAATTCTTAGTTTCTGACTGTTACTGAAGAAAACCATGTGGCCTAGATATGTCAGCAAAAGAAAAAATAGTGAGCCAGACATGTGATGTCATCAATGACATTTGTGATGTCATCTTTGATGTCCTGGGTGTTAGTCTTAGCAGTGCACGGTGGTGGTGCGAGTTATGGTTGCTTAGCTTACCATAACTGGCGAATTTCAAGGGTTTTTCGGTTTTACTTGGAACCATAACGTCACTTTAACAAAGTTTTTTCACTGAATATATATATACATAAGTGGTTAGTGTCAGGTTCCACTTCTCACACAGCACTAGAGGAAATTGTGCAGCATGACAAAAATGCTTTCAAGAGACCTGAATGGATTCACCAAATTCTGCCACACTGGAGATTTGAATAAGATAGAAACCGAAAATGTCAATGTGATGTTTTAAAGTATGTTGTTTTATTTCACAATCATGGAAAATGATGTTTTGATTGAAACTCTTGATACATATGCTGTAGATTCTGAAAGGTCTGTGTAAAATATTCATTTAGACAAATAAAACATTAACTGTCAATGAGATCCCATATTTCAATATTTACAGTACAACCAGACCAAGCTGTTGGGCCTCATTACGAGAATGGAGGTAGCCATGCAGCTATTAGCTCCATGGCTGCCTCCGTTACGGGCTCCAAATACCGGGTTCCTGCAACAGGGACTTACTGGGTTACTCCGACATAGGAGGACCCAGTAATTCTGCCTTGCAGGAACCCATCCCCATTCCCATTTGAGCCCCCATATGGCTCAATGGGAATGGGGAGGGAGGTAATAACGGGCAGATTACATCTGGCCCATTATTGGCTCCCAATTCCCCTCGCGGGACCCGGAAAGCACGCCTGGTTTTACCAGGCGTGCGATCTGGGTCCCGCGATGGGAAGCTCGTAATCGGCGCTCCCGGAATAAAGGGGGCGGACCAGTAACGGCCCCCTTCATTCCGGGAGTGCAAGCCTTATAATGAGGCCCATAATATTGCCATTGTTCAAATGTATTGTGAATACAGAGCAATCACGGTGCGCCCGCTGCTGACACAAATGTCAATGCTGCTTCCAGGCAGACTGTCACATACCTCCTCTTAGGCGCTCCCTCTCCGGACATATGCACTACCCATGTGGCATCTGTCCACTCCCCTTTCTCTTATTCACTCATTAATGGTGGCACCAGATGGGAAGTACTGTTGTCTACTAGAATTGCAGTGTCATGGTTAAGGACTCTCAGCCAAACCTCTTCCTTATCGATAGTTTGGTTTCTGTGTATCATATTCCTCACTGATCCTGCCAATAATCTGTCTGCCTACCCTGTTGCCCCCTCTCTAACACCTATGTGGGTACCACATACCTGTAGCCCTGCTCGGAAGAGCCTCAAAGGTGACAATCGGATTCACCTAGCTACCTCAACGCTTGACCGGCTGTAAAACATTCCTCTGATATCTGTCTCCTTCAATTCTTTGACCTGGATATGCTCGGCTTCACTGAGACGTGGTTCGTCGCCAGCACTGTTACTGCTTTTGACACACTTCTCACTGGGGGCTACAACATCCACTCTAAGCCCTGAACTAACCAGTTCAGAGGCAGAGTGGACTTGGAACACCATTAGTTGTGTAGGTGCATTACACACATCCCAAAAAAATAATTAAAATATAAACATGGATTAATGTAACTATAACTATTAGTTGTGTGGCTGATATTAATCATTCAATGCTACCAGGCAGAAGTCGTAGGGGCACTAATGTTTGTACGTAATTAGCCAACATAGTTTGCTGATCAATTTACTTGCAACTCACAACCCGCTATTGCACTTGTTTCGCATGTACATGGTTGATCACATTTATTTACGAATCATTAGATGCGTAACACAAGAAGAGGTTGTCGTAGTACACTTGATGGTGAAGGCAAGCCCATGTTTGCTCACACCAGACAAAATGCAACCCGCTAGGGAAAAAGGCCAAAGAAACTCTTGCAAGGATAACAAGTTTCATTTAAACACAAAAATAAGTATCAGCAAAGAACTGTGCTGCTACAGAATGTTTTGCCAAAATACTGCAAGCAGAAACAAATAAATCCATAAATTGTCATGTGTGACATCCACATATACAGTAAAAACTAGCATGGCTGGTTGGTGAGACCCTATGCATGTCCAGCATGCTCTATAGAAGATGCCAGGCCATTGGCCAAAGCCCAGTCCATCCGTCTTCCATCACGTGGGGTCTGCTGGGCTCATCACCTGCATGGAACCAAGGTAGAGCTAGCAAATAATTGTGAACAGTGAAACAATGTTGAGCTATCATTACACTGTCCACATGCCAGGCTCATGGACTTGCAAAGAGGGAGTCTTAGATCAAGCTAACTCACACATCCTTCACTCACTCCTTATCGCATCGTCCGCACCCAAGGCTTCCACCTTCAAGGGGTGGGTCAGGATTAACCCTTTCCCAACAATGGTAATTGTAAATATGGGGACTGCCCTTGAACAACTGAGCTAAAGCGACTCAGTGCACTTGACAATTATTGTACAGGCATATGGCACACTGTTCTAAACTTTGATGCATAGTTCACATAATGTAAGCATGGGTAAACGCATGAAAATTCATCCATGGATAGTTTGATGCAGAGATAATAAGTATGAGCAGTAATCTTTTATTTTTCATCTGTACGAAGTGGAGGTGCTTTCCTCCGAAACTAAATGTTTTCTGAAAGTGCCATGGAAAGTGGTGAAAAGGATGGCATCCCAGATGCGCACATTCAGAATGTCTGACAGTCAAACACTTCTCCAGGCAGAGGGTGGGGGCAGGTCTCTCTTCTTGCCCGGTGCCTATTGCCTATCAACCCACTGACACTGTGACCTGTGGCTTGATCATCATGTATCTCACAGGATAACATGTCCATCCTCCAAGTCAATACCGGCCCTGGTCCACATCTGCTACCTCTCTTTTGACACTGGAGTTTTCCCCTCTCCTCTCAAGCACTCTCTTGTGCACTCTCTGCTCAATAAACCCTACTCCAGCCTGTCCATTCTGGCAAACTATCGCCCGATCTCCATCACCCCTTTCCTGAGGAAACTACTGGAGAAGTTGGCTATCACTCAACTTGCCCTCCATTCTGAATCTGTTGGTTTTCTCCATGACCATCAGTCTAGCTTTAGAGCATCCAGAGGCATCTCTTCTGAACACCTGTAAAGACATGCTCTCAAATCTTGACTCCAATGCTCCCTCTGTCCTCATTCTTCTCAACCTCTCTTCTGCATTCAATACGGTAAACCACAACATCCTGATCACCCGTCTCCATGATATCCTGAGCATCACTGACCAGGCCCTGGCATGTCTCACCTCCTTTCTCTCTGACCGGCCCTCCCAGGTGGCACTCGGGTCCTTTCTCTCCTCTACCACTCTCTTTACTTGTGATGTCCCCCAAGGGTTCTAACATGTCCCCCTGGTTTTTCAATATCTATATGGCTCCCCTGGCCCACAGGATCTCTACCTTTACCTCTAACGTTCAGTGTTATGTGGATTTCACACAGCTCTCTTTCAGGCTACTCTCGGCCTCCTTCTCTTCCTCACTTATCCCTCACTGTCTATCCCCAATTCAGGCTTGGTGTGCTGCTAACGGTCTATGCCTGAATGCCAGTAAGACAGAGATTGACTTAATTGTGACCCCTGCTCCCGCTTTCTCACTTTCTCACTGGCCTGCCTCCTTTGGCCCTATGCTCTCCCCTACCAATGAGGCAAAAAATCTTGGGGTCATCTTTGACTCCACTCTCTCCTTCTCTTCTCGCATCTCAGCCTAAGAATGATTACTGTATTCCCTTGTTTCCTTCCCACCTTGAAGTGCATTGAGCACTTCACCTGTGTTTAAGCACTAAATAAATAAACAATAAATAAATAAATAAATACATAAATTCACTGCCCTGTGGCCCCTCCTTGATGGCTCAGCATACCTCTATTGAGAGTCACCTGTGCTACCACTGAGACCGGACCAAGGATTTCCTCCTCAGAACCACTTGGCACCTCTCTTTAGAGCCCTCCATCAGCACTTGTCCACCCCTATGCTCTTGCCATCATTATTATTTCCCAAGTTCCGTCCCAATAAGCATTGTGGCACTTTAAAACATATTTCTGTTGTATAAAGCAACTTACAAATGCTCAATACAATAAAATAAAACAAACATAGATACATACAGCACATTGAAATCCTTGATGGCAGAAGGGGTCATTTTGAGTGTGCCAAAAGGCTAGAGACAACTATGTATGGGTACACAGTGTTCTAAAGCCTCACCTTGTGGTGGGTGTGGCTACTTGGCATGAGAATAAACACACAGGAGACATATGTAGTATGAGCACTGAATCTCAACCTGTTTGGCTTGATGGTACAGAGCGCTGCTTCAGGTGCACATGTGAGCATGATCAGACATGCGGGAACTATAACAGCATGTGTTCAATATATGCCAGAAATGTGAATTGTGAACAAACAAAGGAAAGGCATAACAGGGACTTGGTAGTAAAGGTTGGTAGGTTTATAGCAGACTAGGAGTAAGGGTATGGTTTGGTCCATGAAAGAGTGTGGGACGAGTGAGAAGTGGGTATGGATCTTCTTTTCTTACAGTGCAAAAATAGCCCCGGAGAGAGCAGCAATACATAATTATCTGGTGTATTGTCACTTTCCTCTTGTGGCACATATTGTAAATCACTTTTTTTTAACTCTGCTTGGCTTTGTAAACCAGGTATCCGAAGCATGGTCTTCTTCTGTCTGCATTTTCTGGTGGCATACTTTGTCCAAAACGTTTCATACCCCTCTCTGGCTTAGTTCACTGGATACAGGTTGGCACTGTTACATGTTCTTGAATTAAACACAATAACAGTTCGAAAGACACACTGTGTCAAATACCCACACAAAATTGATAACATTGACTACATTGAAAGTGCAAAAAAGAAACTTTAGTTTCTATTTCTGAGATATGTTGTTCTGAGCCTTTGTTCAGCGTGACATTGAGAGAATGGAACACCCGGAAATTGTGTAAGCATGAGTTTATATAATATTTTGGTGTTTGAAAATGGCATGTGTGCTGTGCAGTTGATGACTAACTATGTGATGGATGAATGCACTTTTTTTATGAAAAGAATGCACATTGTACATTGTGTTATGACGAAGGATATTTATATTGCGTGCTATAATCGCCCGAGTGTTGCACTTGAGTTGTTTTGTGCCATGCTCAATCATATATTCTGAAATTTTAATGTAACTTGTTATCTAACACATATTAATTTTATATTCAATAAATCATACTCCTACTAAAATAAATGCTTTTATTCTTTCATTTTCTTAGCTACATTCTACCATTCTTCCAGTGTTTCAAGCTCCCGTCTCATGGATTCTTCAATCAACATTGGAGGAAAATCATCAACGGCACTTCTTCAATAACGATTATGTGGCACAATCACCAGGAACCAATCTGTCCCTAAGTGGTAGCAGCAATAAGGAGCAACCGAACAGCATTTATGATGTAAAAAGAAGCTGATGTGAAAGTGTGGCGTTTGAAAGTGAAATGATGTATTATCTTTGGACAAATGGAGCATAGAAGGCCTGAAACATACAGATTAATTGATCGCTGAGCGCAATCAGCGTTTCATGGGGAACTTTTATAAAAACATTCAAAGCATGCAATGTTCGCTAGCTATAACTTCAATTGGAAAACCATATCAATGTTTTAATGGACAGAATCTTCTCTTTTTAGCGTTATGTGACAAATTAAAGTACTTGTTACGTTGCAGACTATTGCTGTTTTCTTCTACATAATTGTTTTGTGCTCCAATTTGTGAAAAGAAAGAAAATGTTTGCGCTGTGAAGGTTATGTGTGTGTTAATCTTCCTGGTTCTGCGTTAGGTAATCTTATGGCGTGGGTGATGACAGGGTATGTTTGCCTGCGCTGGCCACGAACGTCATGGAAATAGGTGGAGCATATCGTTTGGACAAGTGATGTCAGCCCGTGGGGCCGGTGATACGATTTAGTGTCGGAATGGCACTTGAACTTAGGGTAATGTATCAACGGATAAGATTAGCAGAAGATGGCAGCACGCAAACCGTTGTTTTTGCCTGTGTAAATATGAGGAAAACTAAGGAAAGATACATAGTACATTTTTTAAAGATCGATTACAGTATGCGTAAAAAAACAGCATGATCGATTGGGACAACAAAATGTGTGAGCAAACATTTCCTTTAACAGAAGCTGGTAGTGGTACGTGTATCAACCCAGGGTGAAGAACAGGATGGCACATTGGGCATTGCTGATTGATCACTGCAGCTCCTGGATGCACAGCTGCCAAGTAGCTCTCAATCTGGTTGTCCAGGTGCACCTAGATGTGACCGAAGTATGTCCTACATAAAGAACTCCAGGACAGGGCCCCATAAAATATTCGAAGAAGAAATGTACCAGCATCAGCTGGCACTATGAAGACATATTACCTCCATGTGCTCCACTTTTTGAGAGGGGCTCTATCGCCTACCTAATTCGGTTGCTGCTACCAGGCTGGCACCGGTGCAAGAGGCAAGGGGTACCTACCAAAAGGTTAGATGATTATGCAATATTCTGCAGTGTACAGTGAGCAGGCAAAAACACATTCAAATCCTGCAAATTGCATTACAACATCCCTAAAGTGCGACGTAGTTGCCATGTTTACTGGATTTATTTGAAGCACTGCTTCAAGTGCGCCCTCACTTGACCACCATGCCCAGCCAATGCAAACACAACCTACAGCGCACACCATGAGCGCCATCCGAGAGTTCACATTTTCTGAAACAGGACTGTACCACCTTCAGGTGCAGCCAGCACCTGATCAAAAATGGCATTGGCAATGTTTGTGTTGCTACTGCATTTCTTACAGTATTTCAGATGGTTCATTCAGATGTTGTATTTTGTAAATGTTACGTCTTAAATGAATCCAGGCATTCATACACATGTGGTCTCCTTTGTAATTTGATTGCAATGCATTGCCATGAGGATAGAGGTGTACAATTGCAATGTCACAGAGGGTGATTTGAAACTGACAATCAGGCATCTAGATGTGCTATGTCTATATCTGTTTGAATGCATCGGTAGGTGGGGAGATTGGGTTTATGCTTGGTTTTTTAAGAGCCTCGGATATCAGAGTCTCAGATTTCAGATATAAGATCGATCCTATTAAAATAAAATGTGATTAGTGACTAGAGAGGGTGAGGGATATCTATAACCCTCTCTAGTCATTAAACTTCTTTTATTTGAATAGGATCGATCTTATATCTGAAATCGGAGCCTACTAACATGCATTTGATTCAGTCATGACTTGTAGGTTAGATATTAGGAGACTTTACTACGTGTTAATGATCAGCTCATTCATGTATGTTGTAAAGGGCCACATCTTTATTAGGACGAAACACTCCTATAACATCTATTACTAAATACAGCATCGATGGATTCAAAAGTGCATAATACACTAGGGGCCTGATTTACGAAAATGTTTCAACATGGGAAAGTCCCATTGAAACCATTTTTGTTAATCAGGACCAGATATTTTAAATTCCTAAGTTTGCTTTCCTCGGACTGGAAGTGTTAGAATGTTGCATTTCTGATTGGAGTTTACAAAGAGCTCTCCACTGAATGTATTCTGTGGTGCATTGTTATGGATTCCCTAATGGGTGGGATTGGGGGTCGGAGTCAATGCAAAAACCAGAAACGAAATAATGTTGAAGCAGTCTTCAGGGATTGGATAGCGATGAGGAACCAATCAGCCTTGATAATCAGGGAAGAAAAAGACAGAGTGGAAAGGGCCAACAAAATTGGGCAGGACGAAGGGCTGAAGAATAACCACTGATAAACTGAAGGCTGGAGAGTATGGTCCTTTGGTTGTTACCGGGAATAAAATGACATGCAAGCAAAATGTCAATGAACCTGCATTGCAATGCAATCTCTATGCGCCCATGCATTCAGATACACAAGCACATAGTATTATTTTCACTGACATATGTAACGCCCTAAATCACTTTTGCAATATTTAATGTTATTATTTCTTACCAGGAGGTCTTTATTAAATCCCAGTTCACGTTGTCAACTAGGAAAGCAGATGATGTCCTTAATTCCATGCTACTTAGGTTGACCATTCCAAACAACAGCGGGCCTATAGCAGTGGTGGCTGGTGAGTTTGAAAGCTGGTGGGGCGTACATTTCCCGGGGCAAATTTAGGAGCTAGCACACACAGCGTGCAAGACAACCACCCCCAAAGGTTGGTGCGGGGGGTTCTCCCCTGGGAAATTTTTGGAAAAATGGCCTACAAAATGTGCAATTTACTGTCCAAAAAAACCACTGAAATATGAAAAAAGCATTTGGTTTTACATATTAATGGTGGTACACTATTCTTACGTGTGCAAGTGTCATGATGTATTTTAAAGCAGCTTAATAGTAATAATTGAAATAGTTTACTAAGTTGATTATGTTGAGTGCTTTATTATCAACCAACAACCATAACATCAACACATACTTCATATTTCTCACTGTTCTGTCAAATAGATCACTGCAACCTTACACAAAACCCTAACATATAAGGCCATTGAAACGAAGAATTCAAGGTAACCCACACAATAACTCCAAATAGCTTGTTGTAACAGAACATTCACTGGTCAATCATTTTGAAAGCTTGTACACAAATTGTGCACGTCTATTTTTCACAGAGGCATATTTATCAATATTCTGTGTATTGAAGTCAGGTATCTCTTGAATTAGTTGTTTTTCCTTGGACAGCATGGCCAAAGCATTTAGACGATCCTCAGTGATTGTGTTTCTCAAGAATGTTTTAACTCTCTTCAGGGTGGAGAAACAGCGATCAGACTCAGCTGTTGTAATGGGTGAAGTAATCAGAATTTTTATTAACTGCATTGTCTCACTAAATGCTTCTTCGAGATTGTTTTCAATGAACAATTTTAATAAAGAAATTGCCCCACTTGAACTACAGAATTCTGGTCTCATAAACAATTGAAAGCTCAGTGTGCAGTCTTTCCTTGTTTAACATGGGGTACGCTTGGACAGTGCATTCAGTGCATCATTGGGAAAAGACTGTCCATGTGTTTGAAATAGATCACTCTGAAACAATTTGGCCCCCTCCAAGTGGTTAATAAATGCAAAGTGTTCTTGGGCTTGTGTAACTATAATATCACATACTTCTTTAGCCAAACGATTCAAACTGTTCATATTTACATTGCGACCTGTCAGGGGTTTTGACCCATGTTCGAGTTATTATGCTGCAACATTTGGTGCTGTGGGCTTAGGAAATCCAAGATGGCGGAAAAGCCCACATTTGCGCCAGGATCCAGGTAAACCGTGCAGTTTTTGCGCACACCAAAATGGTCGCCTGACCTACCACCCAAAAGTGCGAGCGTGATGGGCCAGGAGTGCCATGAGTGGAATGCGTGCCAAAGGCAAAACAGCAGTACCTGTTAGCTCAAAAAGCGCTTTGAAATCACCTTTGTTTCTCTGAAATGCAAGCTAAAAATGCCTATTTTAAACATCGCAAGATATTCAAAAATCTCAATGAACACCAGCAGACATTTGGCAGAAGGTAGACTTGTGTGCATACAAAATCTGGAAAGAGAAAGAGCCTAAAATAATGTTCATGATGAAACTGGCTGAGCTGTGGATGTCAGCAGCCTGAGTTAAATTGGACTGAAAGACGCTAAAATATAAATGTTTAAAATAAATGAGTGACCTACTGTTGAGTGTCACATAGTTTGCAACTGTTAAATGTCATAGTTTTGAACTTAGAATCAGCGTTCTAGCTGCATGTGTGAAAAATGTAAGTTTGATTTGGATGAAGAAAAACTGGGAACAAAAGTGACATTTAGCTGAAGCCTGAATTCTGCCTGACAACTACCCCTGACGGGAGTTGAAACTTGCTCAACAAATGTTCCCAGGCCTGGCCTGCATTCTCCTGCCCTCACCAAAGGGAGATGACACCTCTCTGATTGGATTAGGGGAGGAGCAGCTGGGGACTGGAGGGAAACAGAACAATGAGCCTTCCTTGGCTCAGGCAAATGTTAAATTAGGGGGGTCGTAAATGGCTTCCTCTTGAGAGAAACAGGGAGGGGCAGTGCCTCTGTGAGCAACTTGAGTTGTAGGAAGTGGACAAACCAGAAATTCCACCATGTGCTTTGGGAAACCACACCCCTCTGGGCCAGAGCATAATTTTAAAAAAGATGGATAATTCATAGTACGGACTTGTCAAAATTATATAATTAATATCATTATTCTTGTGATTTTTCTGTGCCCATTTTAAGAGGTGTTAGAACTCTGTACCATGTTCTGAGGCAAAACCCTGCTAATTATTAATACTACAGACACTGTGTTTATGCTAGAGACACAGTAAATTACTGGAATATGTGTAGAGAGATGGTGTACATCAATGGAATTTTTGGTAAAAATCCAATATTGGTAAACCAACTAAAAACGAAAACAAGTTGCCATTTTTTAACCCTGGCTCTTAGAAACATCAGAGTTGGAACAGAGACCTACCCGAAGTAATATATGATATGTACATGTAATGTCAACCACTTGTGTATTTGGGAAATATGTTTAGTTATGAAAATTATTTTCTAAGGTAAAAGCAAAGGGGAGTGTTCTTTCTTTGGAGCCATACACATGACACCTGATGACATAGGATGACTCACTGCTCCCTTCTCAAATCAGGTCAAAGAGAAATCCTTGACCTATCAAATCATGAGTGGGGTGGGCACAGAAAGTTAGCATCCACACCCATTTTCAAAAGACATAAAAAAGACCCACTGGAAGCCGGACAGGATCATTCATTTTCCAACCTTCAACTGAATTCCTGCGCAGCACGCTGACGGAGAACTCCAGACTCCAGAACTCCAGAGATCCAGACTGACTCCAGATAGACTACAGAACTTTGAACCAAGAAGGCCTACTGCAAGCAAAAGTATTCTCAGCAGGCCTCAAAATCAATTGCAAATTATTCAAACAGCTGGGCGGAGCTGTTTGATTCTGGCCTAGAACCCTGTGCCAAACCCAGAAAGCAGTGCTATATCCAGAATCCATTTGATCCAGACCAACAGAACCAGAGATCTGTGCAGTGCTGAGTGCCAGACCAGACCACTGTATCCAGAACCGCAGACCAGACCCAGACTGCTGTGAGCAGAACCGGTGCCTGATTGACTCGCCGAGCAGAGAGAACCGCAGCTAAATCTATTGACCAGATCCATGACAAGGCCATTCCGTTTAAATTTATAGTGTGAGTATCTCGCCAGAACTGTGCAGAACCAATCTCTTAGTTTAAAATAATCTAATTCAAACTATTTTAACCTATTGAGAACTGCATCATAGGAATTGTGTGTTCATTCTGTCATTTCAAAGCTGCAAAACTGTCATATGTCATTCTGAGATTGACTTTTATTTTGAGAATCTACCTTCACAAAATCGTCAGTATCTCTTGAACCGTTAGTGATAAAAGCGAGATTTTTTGTTTTAAAGATGGGATTCTAAACTTTCCAACAAGCCCTAAAGCGACTTGCTAATCCTTATAGTTCCTCTGTAATTGCGCTCGACGCACACGACTAAATTGCCGCGATTTGACATTTTGCTTCATTTCAGCCACGTGTAAAAATATTTGTCTTTTGCTTCCATTACGGAAGTCTGTTTTCAACCTGATAACCATCCCTGAATCATTGATAGGGCTGGCCTGAACTGATTTAAAGTATATCGCGCTCACCCTGAACCTCTAGAGGGAATTAAAAGCATTTTTAGCATATTTTTCACTTCATCGCCACCACATTAAAGTATTTTGGGCCTGTGTTTAAAAAACATCCCTGGTGCTCTCAGCTTGCTAGGGGGGAATTGGAACTTTGTATTGCATTTTTGCTGGTATTCTTGAAGACTGTGTGCTCTCCCTCCATTTCCTTATATTGCATGAAGGGGGGGAGTGAATTGTTAAAAGAAAAAGTGATCACATTATCTCTTGTTGAAATCATATCAAATTATTTCAGTGTTGCATTCTGTCCCACCTTGCATTTCCTTGAACCATATAAAGCATTCTCTGCTACCTTAGTCCTCTGTTCTTATTCATAAGTAACCAAGAACTGTGCTACTGTAGGATTATCTATTGCTTATTACTGCTAGTGTGCTATCAAATATCAATTTATTTATAAAAGTGTGATCTATATATATTGTTTAATTTTCAAATAAACATTTTAATTTGCAAAACAAACCTACTTCTTGGCTCAGTGGGGTCAGGGGCATTCTAAGAGAGGGGTGTTATATAAGGGTTGTCATCCAGAGTAAACGAACTGGAAACAAATATACACCAATAAGGGTTTCCATCAGCATCCCAGACTAGGCATTGACTTAGCTGTATTGTTGAATTGAAGCCGTTAACAGAGTGGGGGCTCGTAGCCGGGGATTCTGGATTAGAGCTACCGCTTGTGCAGCTTAATACAGTGTACTAATTTATAGGATACATAAATCCTGTTGGATCACCATGCTGTGCTACGCTGTGAAAACACCCCTCAAAAAGGAACGCTTTCAAGAAACGGTCTGTTTTGCAAAATAAAATACAAACCTTTGTAAGTCACGAAGGAAATCAACTTCCAGAATGACGACACTGGTAGACATCAAAATAGCCAGAGAGCACTTCTTACATAAGCTATTTGTGAACGGTGAGTGGGCTCATCAGGACCAGGCGGTCTGGTTGCAGGCTATCACACCCCAGATCACTGAAACAGGGTCAGACATATGGAGAGATCAGGGTCCACTACATGTGGCCCTGAGTGAACTATATATGGTTCCTAAAGCTAAAGATGAGCACGACAAGATTGTCAGGATAGCGGCATATTTATATCTATATATGGGAGCCATGCAGGACAAAAGTGCTGAAGGCCAAGATCTGGCGAGTAGGCAACTGCTGGCATTACAGAAGGCCCAATCTGATCTGGACTCTTCTGAGCAGAGGCTGCACAGAAGGCAGGAGTCCGAAAATGAGAGTAGACAGTACATCATTAAAATAAAGGAGGATATGTATATCCTGCAACAGGAAAAGGCTGACCAGGATACCAGAATTCTGGCCTTGCAGAAGGAGTACCAAGACATTTTGGACTCATTACTGCAGAGCCAGAAAAAGCTGGAGCAACAGATCAATTTCAACAGGGCGTGCACAGAGCAGGTAGCCACCCTGCAAATCCAACTAGACAGAGAGAAAGAGGAAAGCAATAAAATTATTTTGAAAGACCTGGATACCCAGGCAGAGTTTGATGAAGAGCGCCAGAAAGCTGGTGCCCTTCAACGGCAGAGGGACGACCTGGCGGCACAGATGCAGGCTCTTACTCAGGAAAGGGATACCTTAGGCCAGGAAGTCTGCCACTTAAAAAGGAAAATGGAAGAAAATCACCTGGCCCTCCAGGGACTGGGTGATCTCCAAAAAGAGCACCACGACTTGTTAGAGCACACCAGGAGGGTGGAAGATGCTCTGGCAAGAAAGGAGCAGGCCAGTAGGGATGGTACCCAGGAGGTAACCACCCTGCAGCAAAGACTGGCCCAGTATTCAAGGACCAATCAGGACGCACAGAGAGAAAATGAGGCTCTCTGTCAGCACAATGATAGGCTCCAGCAACAGGTAGCCATGCAGGAGAGACTGATAGAGTCTAGTAAGGCCTTAACTGAGGAACTGAAAGCGCAGGCTCTTGCATTGCAACAGGGGGCAGGGGCTGACAGAGATGAAGTTCACTGGGAAAGGGAAACACCTGAGCATAACCTCAGGAGCCCTAGTACCAGAGGCCTTCATCTCTCCCAGTCCTTGGACTCTGCCACCCCTATGTGCCCTGGCGCACATGAGCACAGGGCCACAGGGATGGCCGATTACTATCCAGCCAAAAGTATGGGGTTCATAGGCCAGTACCTCCCAGGAATGGATGGACGGGCATCTGGGTATGGGCACCCAAGCAGAGTGCAATTTAGTGGGGAACCCCAGGAAAGTAGACCCACTAAGGGCATCCTAAAAACATCTGCCCAGTTAGGTCAGTGGGGGGGTACCCATCAAATCCTGGCAGCAAGGAGGGATCTGAAGACTCCTCTGAGCGGCCCAGGACACAGGAGACCAGGTCCCCACATTCTGCCAGTCATTCCCAGGGTTGTAGAATCCGGGAAAACCTGGAAGATCAGATGGGCACCTCTGGGAGCAGTGCCTCTGAGTCAGAGGATGAGTGGACCAGGGTTACCGGAAACCAAAAAGGCCAATAAGGCAAAAAAGGGCCTTGCTTAAGGACCCCTTAAAGCAGATCAAGGCAATAAGGAGTGTCATCACCCCTTATCACAAGAACGCCAAGTATTCTGTTTGGGAACACTTGGAGCTTTATGAGCAAATGATGGATACTTTCCATTTGAAAGACAGCAGTAGCTGCATTCAGTATGTAAAATGGACATTCTCCCCAGAATACTCCAGTTTCTTTGCGGGGCTGGAGCACCAAAATCATTCAAGATGGTCCACCTACAGGGCGGCCATCTTGAAACATTTTTCTGTTCACAGAAATCCCCAAGAGGCTTGCAAGGCAGCCTACAATTTGCAATGTGGGGAGGATCAGGCCCCACAAGAATGTGTGCAGGAGTTAAAGCGTGCTTTTGCGCAGACTACAAAAAGGGTACGCACGGACAGTAAAGAATTTGTTAATACGTTTTTCAATGCCTTACCCAAATACATAATGACCCAGCTCGTGAGAGATTTTCACGAGAAAAGATCTTTAGACTGGGTCATTGAGCAAGCCACCCCCATCTATGAGGTGCAGAAACCGGTGGAAAATAAGAATCAGCCCAAAAACCCCAAAACCAACAGCACCCTGCTGCTGCCAAGGTGGCAGAGGTAAAGGTTGCCCCCATTTTAGATTTGGAGATGGGGGGCCTAAAAACCTGCCGGCACCAAATAATTCTAAGCCCAGAAGGCCCTTGGGCTAGTCACAGACAGGGAGTCAAGGAGGTAGTCCCACAAATGGGGTCCCTCGCACCCCTGACTATGTAAGTCCCTGCTATATGGGAAACAGTCCATTCCTGGGTTATGTGTGGACTCCTCCGGCCCAAGGGGGGGGGATCCAACCAAGGGCCCAACCCAGGGAACTACCCTCCGCACTTCCCCCAGAAGGGCAGAAATTCACCAAATCCTGGCCAGAACTTGTTCCCCAGGTATCCACCCAACTTCCAGTCCCAAAATCATCCATCCTTCTTTCCCCACTTTTCTGAGCCCAGACAACCTAATCCGGGACAGGGGAGGCCAAGGGTGGAGGGGTACCCAAATCTTCCCAACCAGGGGTACTACCAGAGAAGGGATAGCTACCCTTCCCGGGATCAGCCCAGGGGAGAAAACAGGACCCCGTATCAGCCTGAGCGGGTTTCCCAGTTAGAGCGCCAAGTTCAGATCATGGCACAGGATTTGGGCCGCATGCTGAGGGCTCAACAGAACCCTCAGATGGACATGCCGGCACAGAATGCCCCAAACACTGGACCTAGTGCTCAAGAACAATGACGGGGGCAGCCCTCCGATAACCCACCGGTTCCCAGGGAGGAGGCACAAGTGAAAGGGAGTTGTAAAGCCTTGGAGGAAGCTTCCTTCCCCACTTGTAAACAGCCCCTGGAAACCCAGGAACCCGGAAACAAAATCTCCTACCCCTGAAAGTCTGCCACCCAAGGAGCAGAGAGGAGGTAGGAGAAACAAAGGGCCCAAACAGACCCATTTTGTGGAGGAGGTACAGGTCTTCCAATTTGAGGGAGAGGGATCCTCAGAGGATCCTGGGAAAGGGATATTCTCCTTCAGACATGGGGGAACTCCTCCCAAGGAAAATTGGGTCCCAAGGGATTCCAACCCAGACTGGGTAGATGTGGGGATTGAGCTGTCGCCGCCTATCATTCTATCCCAGAACCAACAATACCAAAAACCCCTGGTTCAAACCCATCCTGGTGACTGCCTCCAAAAAGGGGGGGGCGGCCCAGAACCGGAACCAAGGGAACCCAAAACCGAAGCAATAGACTGGGTAGATGTGGGGATTAAGCTGTTGTTGCCCATCATTCTATCCCAGAACCAACAATACCGAAAACCCCTGGTTCAAACCCATCCAGGTGACTGCCTCCAAAAAGGGGAGGGCGGCCCAGAACCGGAACCAGGGGAACCAAAAACCGCATCAATATCCAGTTGCAAATTTTTTCTTTCAGATTCCCATGACTCTCCACAGAATTCTGCCCAGATCTCTTCACTAGCAATGTCCAAAACTAAAGAATTAGCCCACCAGTTGTCCAAAAATGTGCATTATCTGTGCCCCCTTGAGGAGAACGAGGGAAGATACTATGCTCCGGTACAAGTACAGGGGCAGGGTACAAATTTGGCGCTGGTGGACACTGGATCTCAAGCTACCCTTCTGTATAGAAGGGCCTTTGATGAACTAAATTCAGGTAGGGGGGAGAGGTACCAAATTCCCCTCACCTCTCCTCCTGGACAGCTTCAGAACTTTGACGGCAAGGAAATTCCCTTCGAGGGGACTGCAGATTTGGACATCAAAATTGGGCGACACAAGGTGAAACTCCCGGTCATAGTAGTGACTCCAGACCCCTTGTTTACTAGGGAATGACCTCCTGAGAAGGTTGTCACCCCTAATAGATTGCGTAAACAAGGTCCTCTGGACTCAGACTAGCCGACCAATAAAATTAAAACAGAGTGTCAACCATATTAGTTTAAACGGCACATGCCACATGGTTGAACAAAAATCTGACCAAGTAGATTTTCACTTCCAGAACAACCAAATTCCAGATGTGACAGTAATAGCAGTAGGACAACAGACTGGTGATGGGGGGTCCTCTCTATTTCTGAAAATCAACTTCCTTCCAGTTTAAGGTGGTATTCCACACTGGAAGGAAACACTCTGAAATTCTTTACTAATCCACAATCAGACATTTCCACTCCGATAGTACAGAAAGATGTGAAATCAGCTCAGAGCCTGGCTGATATTCAGCAAATTGGAGAGCAGTTGTTCATCCCTGTTCAGTTAAATTATGGGAAGCACTCTGTTCTCGGCCGAGTGTGTGTGAACAACGGTAAGAGCTTCATCAGCGAAGCCATGTTCTGCCAACTCCCAAAAGATCCAGCCATTCCCACATTCAACCTGGTAGACAAATGGGAAATGGATCTGGAAACACCCAATTCCAAACATCTCCTGCCAAGCAGGTGTATGCTCAAAATCTCCATTGGCAACAAGAGCATAGTCCATAATTGTTGGGTCATGCGAGACGTCACTGCCGCCTTTTACTTAGGCAGTGATATTCTCAATCGCTTTGCCATTAGTTTGGACCTAATAAACTTCAAAGCTTGGTCCCGATTAGCGGATAATCCCATGTGCTTTGATGATCCAGAAAAAACATTTAGGTCAGCTCAATTGCTACCTTATGCAGTTGAAATTCAGGTTAAAGAGGAAGTCACCATCCCAGAAAGGACCCGACAATTCTCCCTAGAAGTGAAAGTGAAAAGAGGACAAAAATTGAAAAACCCGGATGCTTATATTCATCTAAATGCTCTCCTCCAACAGCAAGGGTTAGGGGTAAACCCAACACCATTGGTCAACATAGAACATGACACCATTCCAATAGAGGTGGATAACAGCGACTTAAAGAGTATTACTCTAGCCGCAGGCACCATTATTGGAATGGCGGTTGATGACCGACATTTCTCCATTGATTTAGGAAATTAACTTTTAGGACCAATCCCCAAGGACTGTTTTGACAGTGATAGTGATGACAATACAACACCAGACAGGATATTTACCCGGCATGGGGGGAACTTCCTGGTGTACACTTCTTGCCCTTATGGTAAGGAAGATGTGACTTGTGACTTCAGAGGGGATGAGGTGAATTTCCAGGTCCATGAGGGCTGCCTTTCCCACCTGAAGTCTCCGGTCCAAATCAGCACTCTGACCAGGGACTTCGCCACCCAGCTGGAGGAGGCCGCTGAGATAGCAAAAACAGAAGTCTTTACAGGCTTCAGGCAGATGGTGGAAGAGAGAGTCAACCTAGCTGATGCCTGCGTGACTCTGGAACAGAAGCAAAAGTTGAAACAAGTTTTGTTGGATTTCCAAGATCTCTTTGCGGTAGACTCATATGACTGTGGTCGCACCGACATCCACACAACAATTCCCACGGACCCTGGCATGACTCCAGTGTTTGTGAAGCAATATTGCTTGCCTCTCGCATCCATGGAGTCCCTTACTGAAATATTTAAGAACCTTGAGTCCCGGGGAATAATCCATCCAGTACATAGCACCTTCAATAATCCGGTGCTGGGAATATTGAAGCCAAACGGCCAGTGGCGACTCTGTGCCGACCTTAGGGAGCTCAATAAATGGGTCCATACTTCCCGATGGCCTCTGCCCTACATTGACCAAGGGCTGGCCCAGATTCAGGGGTCACAGGTATTCACTGCAATAGACCTAATCAATGGCTACTGGACCGTGCCTGTCAGTAGGGAGGAACAATATAAACTGGCTTTTACCTTTGAGGGCCAGCAGTACACATGGACCTGGACTCCCTTCGGATACCTCAACATCGGCAATGAGTTCAACATTTTCCTACATAAGGCCATGCCTGACCTGGGTGCGAGGGGTAACCTGGCTGATGTAGATGATGTAAACAGGTAAGGATCTGCTTACCTTCTCAGTCCGGCAAGAAAGGAGAAATGGCGTGTCCATTCCCGTGCTCGTAGTAAGAGTACCGGTCGGCACACTGAAGAAATGGCGCTTGACTATGACGTCGCCGCGCAGTTGGGCCAACTATGAATTATTGAAAATTAAAGAAACTGGAAATACCTACAGTTTATGTGTGGAGGTTCTTCATTGAATACTAAAATAATGTTTTTTTGTGATTTAAACTAAATAATAAGTATTTCAAAGTATGTACACACATATTTGGTGTATCTAAGTCATATTAATAATTGGGCTCTATTTGAGCTAGTGAAAGTGTGCAGGGGACGGGAGTTCCTCTATTAGGAAGTTGCTTTGTTTTCGTATATTTTACAACCCATATGCCAGGGTTGACTATTATCTCCCCTGCACCTTAAATTGTCCTAAAAGCACTATTGCGCTATTTAACATTTATCCAAATACACCAACATCATCAATAGGAGTGCATGGTGAACACAATTGTGTTTTTTTTAATGTAGATGATGTCCTCATCAAAGGTTCATCTGTGGAGGAACACATAGTAGAGATCCGTTATGTTCTGACACAGTTGAGGGCCGCCGGAGCAAAACTTTCCTTTCAGAAAGCACAGTGGTGTAGAACCCAAGAAAAGAAAGTGGAAGCACTTCAGAAACTGAAGTATCCCACAACTCTCGGGAAATAAGGAGCCTCCTTGGACTGACTAATTACAGCAGAAAGTTCATTGAGGGCTACGCAGAGATCACTAGACCCCTGATTCATCTTTTGAAGGGGGGGTCAAGTGGGAATGGGGTCCAGAACAATCCGAGGCAGTAAGACAACTTAAAAGAAGCCTCTCACAAGCGCCTAGCCTAGCTTACCCTGTCAGAAACAAGGAGTTCTTCCTGGAGACAGGGTTCTCTAATACGTACTTGACGGCAGTATTATACCAACAGCATGACAAGGTCAATAAAGTAATCTCCTATGCGAGCAAAACTTTATCCTCTGTGGAGGAAAAATTCAACGATTGTGAGAAGGCACTCCTGGCAACGGTGTGGGCATTGAAGAATTACCGCATGTTCATCCAGGGGGAACACATCATAGTGGAGACTCCACACCAGCCTCTGCAATATCTCCAAAGTGACAGAATCCGGGCTGGAAATGTGAGTAATTCCCGAATTACTTCCTGGATTCTGTCAATGCAAGGCTTTCCTGTGGAGGTCAGATATGGGCAAAACAAGAAGAGTCCCCTCGCGCAAGGTCTGGCTGACTTGCATGATTGTGCCAGAGAAAACTGTCTCGAGGACGAAAGTCTAAAAATCAAGGACAACATGGAGGCATACCTTAACTCCCCACACAAAGTCTTTAACGAGGACAAGTGTGAGGGAATGCCCACTGTTTATGTGGATGGATGCTCTTACCATGTTAACAACAACGGGGAAAAAGAACTGGTGGCCTGCGTAGGGAATGCATGGGTGAAGGTGTCCACAGAACCCTCCGCTGGGTACAAAATTGGTCCCCGAAGTAGTCAGGTGGCAGAATTGATTAATGTGCATCAAGCCATCCTCACTGCTGTCCAACATCAACTCCACGAACTGGTCATAATCACAGATTCAGATTATGCACAGAACGGGTTCGTGGAGCACCTGGCTAGTTGGAAAACCAGAGGCATGTTATGTGCTAATAAGAAACCCCTGAAACATGGGAAGTTAATTCAAAACATTGATGATCTGGTCATCTCGAACGGGATGACCATCTACTGGAAAAAGATCAAGGGTCATTCCAAAGTAGAGGGACCAGACAAAACTGGAAATTACTTAGCTGATCAGTTGGTCAAAACCGGGGCCATCCAAGGGGATCTAATAGAAATAGAGTCCCTGTTGGGGGAAATCCAGGTCATGCCAACATCCCTCACACACCGGGCGCCTCTCCAGAAGAGGCGGATGACACTGCCATGGTCAGATTTACAAATCGACTTCATAGGCCCCGTGATTCGCTCGGCTAGGGGAAACAAGTACATGTTGACAGTCACATACTTGTTTACCAAGTGGGTGGAATGTCTCCCGGCCCCAAACTGCAAGGCAGAAACAGCAGCTGCCCTGATGATTAACCACATCTTTTCCGGTTTTGGTCTACCTCAAAGGATTGAGTCAGACAGAGGTAGCCATTTCACCAGCGAGGTAATGACAAAGATGTGGGAGATACTGGGGGTTAAAAGGAAGCTACATATTGCTTACTGGCCAGCCTCTTCTGGTGCAGTGGAGAGATACAACAGAACCATAGTTAGCATATTAAAATAGTTTTTGGCAGATTCTGGGCCAAGTTGGGATATCCGATTACCTCTGGTCCTAATGGCCATCAGATCTACCCCTTCATCTGCAACTAAAATGTCACCATTTGAGCTGATGACTGGACGCAAGATGGTGCTTCCCCAGCATTTGCTCTACAGGACCCAAGAGCAGACATTGATAAATGCCTCCACAACTCATGAGTATGTGGAGAATTTAAGGAAACACCTTCAACATGCTTTTGCCTATGCTCAGCGAAATCTAGAAAGATCAGCTGATAGCATGAAGACCCATTACGGTTTGAAGACTACCCGGATAGAATACAATGTGGGAGACTGGGTCTATCTATACAATTTCCAAAGAAACCAGGCCAAACAGCGAAAATATTTGCCTACATGGAAGGGACCGTTTGAAATTGTAGATAAGATCTCCCCAGTTGCATACAAGAGCCGCACCCCCAAAGGTAGTTTGGCGGAAGGGGAAGACAAGTGGGTCCATATAAATCAGCTAAAGTGTTGCCATCCCAAGCATGCTCTGCAACAATTGGAGGAGTCCTCTGCAATACCAGAGGGGGCCGCTCCAGAGTAATTCAGTTCCAACCCTAAAATATTCCACATATAGCCTATAAAATTCTATGATGCTTGAAAGCAAATTGTCTCCTGATTAAAAAAAAAATGTATATGTTCTTGTCTACTGATTTTAAAATAAAATGTAGGTGTTCATGTCTTTTGATTTATAAAATGTATATGCCGCCCCACTATATCAATAGTGGGTGAGAAATTTCTACGAATAGGTATTGCCGCTTTGCTTTGTCATCCTAGGAGAAGGAAAACCTGGATACTGACCACGGAAGATGACCTGGGGACCGGGAGCAAAGATCCGAAGGGCCCGGGGTACCGCCCAATACTCCCATCAGGACCGGCAAGGAGAACTGATCGATCGACCTTGATGAAGGAAAAATGCTGAACTGTGCCATCTGCAGAATCGAAAGAAGATGATGCGGACATCCCAGCGTGTGGATCAAAACATCCTTTGCACCCGACTTCCCCTCGACTCGAAATCAAAGCGCAGTCGGGCGGGGGGGCTTGTCAGGGGTTTTGACCCAAGTTTGAGTTATTATGCTGCAACATTTGGTGCTGTGGGTTTAGGAAATCCAAGATGGTGGAAAAGCCCACATTTGCGCCAGGATCCAGGAAAACCGCACAGTTTTTGCGCACACCAAAATGGTCGCCTGACCTACCACCCACCAGTGCGAGCGTGATGGGCCAGGAGTGCCATGAGTGGAATGCGTGCCAAAGGAAAAACAGCAGTGCCTTTTAGCTCAAAAAGTGCTTTGAAATCACATTTATTTCTCTGAAATGCAAGCTAAAAATGCCTATTTTAAACATCGCAAGATATTCAAAAATCTCAATGAACACCAGCAGACATTTGGCAGAAGGTAGACTTGTGTGCATACAAAATCTGGAAAGAGAAAGAGCCTAAAATAATGTTCATAATGAAACTGGCTGAGCTGTTGATGTCAGCATCCTAAGTTAAGTTGGACTGAAAGACGCAAAAATATAAATGTTTAAAATAAATGAGTGACCTACTGTTGAGTGTCACATAGTTTGCAACTGTTAAATGTCATAGTTTTGAACTTAGAATCAGCGTTCTGTTTGATTTGGATGAAGAAAAACTGGGTACAAAAGTGACATTTAGCTGAAGCCTGGCTTAAAGAGATTGAATTCTGCCTGACAACTACCCCCGACGGGAGTTGAAACTTGCTCAACAAATGTTCCCAGGCCTGGCCTGCATTCTCCTGCCCTCACCAAAGGGATATGACACCTCTCTGATTGGATTAGGGGAGGAGCTGCTGGGGACTGGAGGGAAACAGAACAATGAGCCTTCCTTGCCTCAGGCAAATGTTAAGTTAGGGGGGGGTCATAAATGGCTTCCTCTTGAGAGAAACAGGGAGGGGCAATGCCTCTGTGAGCAACTTGAGTTGTAGGAAGTGGACAAACCAGAAATTCCACCATGTGCTTTGGGAAACCACACCCCTCTGGGCCATAGCATAATTTTAAAAAAGATGGATAATTCATAGTACGGACTTGTCAAAATTATATAATTAATATCATTATTCTTGTGAGTTTTCCGTGCCCATTTTAAGAGGTGTTAGAACTCTGTACCATGTTCTGAGGCAAAACCCTGCTAATTATTAAAACTGCAGACACTGTGTTTATGCTAGAGACACAGTAAATTACTGGAATATGTGTAGAGAGATGGTGTACATCTGTGTAATTTTTGGTAAAAATCCAATATTGCTAAACCAACTAAAAACGAAAATAAGTTGCCATTTTTTAACCCTGGCTCTTAGAAACATCAGAGTTGGAACATAGACTTACCCGAAGTAATATATGATATGCACATGTAATGTCAACCACTTGTGTATTTGGGAAATATGTTTAGTTATGAAAATGATTTTCTAAGGTAAAAGCAAAGGGGAGTGTTCTTTCTTTGGAGCCATAAACATGACACCTGATGACATAGGATGACTCACTGCTCCCTTCTCAAATCAGGTCAAAGAGAAATCCTTGACCTATCAAATCATGAGTGGGGTGGGCACAGAAAGTTAGCATCCACACCCATTTTCAAAAGACATAAAAAGAGCCACTGGAAGCCGGACAGCGACATTCATTTTCCAACCTTCAACTGAATTCCTGCGCAGCACGCTGACGGAGAACTCCAGACTCCAGAACTCCAGAGATCCAGACTGACTCCAGATAGACTGCAGAACTTTGAACCAAGAAGGCCTACTGCAAGCAAAAGTATTCTCAGCAGGCCTCAAAATCAATTGCAAATTATTCAAACAGCCGGGCGGAGCTGTTTGATTCTGGTCTAGAACCCTGTGCCAGACCCAGAAAGCAGTGCTATATCCAGAATCCATTTGATCCAGACCAGCAGAACCAGAGATCCGTGCAGTGCCGAGTGCCAGACCAGACCGCTGTATCCAGAACCGCAGACCAGACCTAGACCGCTGTGAGCAGAACCGGTGCCTGATTGACCCGCCGAGCAGAGAGAACCGCAGCTAAACCTATTGACCAGATCCGTGACAAGGCCATTCCGTTTAAATTTATAGTGTGAGTATCTCGCCAGAACTGTGCAGAACCAATCTCTTAGTTTAATATAATCTAATTCAAACTATTTTAACCTATTGAGAACTGCATCATAGGAATCGTGTGTTCATTCTGTCATTTCAAAGCTGCAAAACTGTCATCTGTCATTCTGAGCTTGACTTTTATTTTGAGAATCTACCTTCACAGATTCGTCCTTATCTCTTGAACAGTTAGTGATAAAAGCGAGATTTAACTTTTGTTTTAAAGCTGAGATTCTAAACTTTCCAACACGCTCCAAACAGACTTGCTACTCCTTATAGTTCCTCCGTAATTGTGCTCGACGAACGCGACTAAATTGCTACGATTTGACATTTTGCTTCATTTCAGCCACGTGTAAAAATATTTGTCTTTTGCTTCCATTACGGACGGAAGTCCGTTTTAGACCGGATAACTATCCCTGAATCATTGATAGGGCTGGCCTGAACTGATTTCAAGTATATCTCACTCACCCTGAACCTCTAGAGGGAATTAAAAGCATTTTTAACATATTTTTCACTTCATTGCCACCACATTAAAGTATTTTGGGCCTGTGTTTAAAAATCATCCCTGGTGCTCTCAGCTTGCTAGGGGGGAATTGGAACTTGCATTGCATTTTTGTTGGTATTCTTCAAGACTGTGTGCTCTCCCTCCATTTCCTTATATTGCATAAAGGGGGGGGAGTGAATTGTCAAAAGAAAAAGTGATCACATTATCTCTTGTTGAAATCATATCAAATTATTTCTGTGTTGCATTCTGTCCCACCTTGCATTTCCTTGAACCATATAAAGCATTCTCTGCTACCTTAGACCTCTGTTATTATTCATAAGTAACCAGGAACGGTGCTACTGTACGATTACCTATTACTGATTACTGCTCATATTCACAAGTGTGCTATCAATTACCAATTTATTTATAAAAGTGTGATCTATATATATTGTTTAATTTTCAAATAAACCTTTTAATTTGCAAAACAAACCTACTTCTTGGCTCAGTGGGGTCAGGGGGATTCTAAGAGAGGGGTGTTATATAAGGGTTTTCATCCGGAGTAAACAAACTGGACATAAAAATACATCAATAAGGGTTTCCATCAGCATCCCAGACTAGGCATTGACTTAGCTGTAGTGTTGAATTGAAGCCGTTAACAGACCTGAAAAAGTTGCCTCTGATGGAAGTTTAGCTTCCAGATTGTCATTGCTTTCACATACTCTGCCAATGCACTTGATAAAAGTTGCAGTAGCTATCTGCATATACACAGAATCAATGTCTTGCTTCTGAAGCTTGTTATATAGAATGTCAACATGGGGCATTATGTCATTGAACAAAAAAAGGAAGAAAAGGAACTCCTTCTCTTTCAGAGTTCGAATGGATCCCCAGGCCTCATGCACAGTAACCCCCTCAAAATCAGTCTGCCTTTCACAAATGATCTCAAAGCATCCACGGAGTGCTTGTCTGTGCTGATATATGGCTTCTACTACCCGAATATGGTAGCTCCAGCGAGTGCAAGATGGTTTTGGAAGTCGTTTATCTGATACCTCATCTAGAACTTCGGTTCTTTTTGGAGAACGAGAAAAAAATGTACAGAAGCCATAGATATCACAAAAGAAAACTTGAGCTTCTGAGATTTTGGAAACAGCCTGTTCAATGATGAGTTTAAGCTGGTGTGCATAGCAATGTACATAATGTGCATTTGGATACACTTCAGCTACTTTCTTTTGGACTCCACCAGACACCCCCCTCATTACACTTGCACCATCATATGTTTGCGCAATTACTTTTTTTTTGTGGCAATCTTCAGGGAATACTTTGTCCAATTTTTCCATTATGGCAGTAGCAATGGTCTGCGCACTAGAGTCTTTCAGATGAGTAAATCCATAAAACCTTTCACCAATTCTGTATCGTTCATCAATGTAGCAATAGACTAGCACAGACTGAGGCCCTCATTACAACCCTGGCGTTGGACCATGGTGCTGATAGCACCATGGTCCAAGCCGATAATTTACCGACTCTGCCATGGAGGAATGGGGAATTACCGCCCCATTCCGAGGTTGGCAGGGCGGTAATTCACCATGCAGCCATTGCCGTTCCCCATTCCCATTTTTGTCCCTTAGGGCTCAATGGAAATGGGGAAGGCGCTAAGTACGGTGCCGCAAATTGCGGCACCGTACTTAGCACCAAGGTCCCTTTGCGGGTTGGATTTTAACGCCTGCAAAAAGCAGGTGTTAAAATCGCCAACCCGCAAAGGGACCTCGTAATCAGGCATTAAGGGGTTAACGGCGCCGCCACCTTTTACCGCGCCGTTAACCCCTTAACGCCAGGGTTGTAATGATGGCCTGAGTCTTAGTGGAAACATCAGTTGTATCGTCTGCCTGAATAGCCTCATAATCTGTGCATTTTAACTGCTCTACAATGATCTCTCTGGTGACTGTGAGCATGCAGTCCAGCAGTTCATTCTGAATTGTTTTTGATGTGCTTGAATACTGTTGCATTTTTTAAGTGTAGTTCCATTGCACTGTCTATGCTGGATACAAAATACACCAGGCCTCTAAATACACCAGGATTCAAAGAATCTTCAGTTTCATCATGGCCATGTAAAGCCAATTCAAACGCACCACAAAAACGCACACAGTCGATTAACTTTGACAAGATGTATCGGTTTTTATCCACATCCTCATTATGCTTCATCACGCTCCGGCGATAGGCATCATCCAACTGTGTTGCAATGTTTACACTTCCCAAAATGCGCAGCTGTAATATATTCTCAATATGAGATTTGCATGATTCACGTCTCTTTCTTTTTTCTGACAAATGCTTTAAGTCGGTGACTCCTGTTTTTGTCTAGGCCGTTTCACCTCCAAACAGCAGGCAGGGGAAGCAGAACAAAAACCGCTTAGCAATGCTACCAGTGAGCCATGTCTTCTTTTCATACCACACCATGGAAATTGTGCGTGTGTAAGCCTTTCCCCTAACTTTTGCGGACTGTTCAATTTTTAAATCTGGCCGATCAGGCCCTAGTCTTTTCATCTCCAGTTTCTCACTGTGTGCGAGTCCGTAAAATTTTTTTGAGAGTAACTGGCCACTGAATTCATTTTCGGCAAGAGTGACACCTGTTAATAAGCAAAATGATGATATATGTATGTATATGTATATCATGGGACCATGTAGTCATTGTTAGGTATGCTCTTTAATAACACATAAGTATAATTTGTCGGTACTAGACTGTCACACACCGCCGTGGCTGGCGTGTATGGAGCCGATGGCGCTGGAGCGGCCATTAGCCGTTCCGTCACGTCTCCCTGCAATGCTCAGTGGCGGTCTAGTCTTTCTGCCGGTCGCCGGGGAGGGCCTTCTTAGTAGCTCCAACCCGGAAGTCTGCACGTTGCAACCTACTCGCGTCAGGCTTTCGGGTTGGAGCGCTCGTAAGTGTTCTCTCTCGGCTTGTGGCCCTGCTCTTTCCCTCGGCACCAGCTTGCTTTTCCCAGCTGTCGGCGCCCTCTCTCCTGTCTTCCTTTTGCGTTCTCCTAGGTCTCGAGGGTTCCCCCAGGATTCCTAGGGTCCTCCCCCCCCCTTTCCCTTCCCTTCCCTCCTGCTCTCCCTTCTCATCTTAGCTACGCTGTCTGTCTTTGGGCTCGCCCCCGGGTACCTGTTCTGGCTCCTCCACTCCAATCCTTAGCTGTATGCCATATTCTTGCCGGCATCTCTTCCCTGCTCATCCGGATCTTCCCTCCTGCATAATCAAGTGTGAAGACCACCAGAGACCATCAGAAAGGGGTTTTTTGTGCCAACGGCTTATTCCCCTCTGGTCTGAACCGGAGGTGGGGCCCCCCGGACCTTCTATTTCGGGGTCAGGGTGGCTTCCCTTTGGGGCAGACCCCTTCCACAAAAAAAAGGAAAGAAGAAAGAAGAGCTGTGGAAGAAGAGGTTCGGAGGAACTTTGAATTCAGAACTCACAGGTGAGGAGGAAGGGGATTGGAGTGACTTGGAAGGGGTGAAGGGGACACCTGAACCTGACATAGACACAGATAACATCTGCAATTATACACAACTCTGCTGTACTTATCATCGACCAGTACAGTTGAGTATAATTGCCGATGTTAGCTATGCATGCGTTAACACACATGCCCATTAGCAAATGTGACACCAGCCACACAGTACGTATTGCAGCTTGTTTGGCAAATGAGTACTTATGGAAGAAATGAGGCAAGTTTGTTCTGTTAATACTGTTCTAAAAAAAAACATTGTTTACAATGTAGGGAGATTTTTCTGACTGTATCACACAACTCCAACCCCTCCCAAGTACTGTGGGAGCAATGGTGAAGATTAGAAAGAAGGTATTCTGATGTTTGAAAAACTGTGGGATTTTTCAGCGGAAAACAAATTACTGTATACCATTCAACTGGAAGATACCAGGGCATCATGAGGTAAGTGGGAACCACCACCCAATCCGATCCTTCGAAAAATAGTTTCCAAATGGACAGGTTTACTTCCACTGAACCATAAGCAGGCAGGCCTTTTTGCATTATATGTATGACTTTCCATTTTCACATGCCACCCTCTCAGCTAGTCATAGATGCCATTCTGCAGGCTGTACTGTTCATCAGATGGTCCCCCAACTCATTGATCCTCACAAACATGGGCTTCTTTTAAAAAAAAAATGTAAACAAGATAGCTGTGTGCCTTGTTTACTACAGATGAACGCAAACAGACTTGGAGTGCCCTGAGCACCAAACCCTACAAAAGAGTCATGCTAGCTCACCTCGTTCTGGAGAATGGTCACTGCAATGAACTCCTTCGCAGGCTATGGGAAATCCAAATCCCGAAAGGTGCACTGTGGATGTTGAAGTCCGATGTTTTCAGTTTCACAATTACCCTGGACTGGTTGGATTTGTTCATGTAAGGTGTTGCTGATGGTCTGTACAGAGAAAGCGAGAGACTGATCTGAGAAAGGGCAGCATAGGCTCAGAGCAGTATTAAAATGGTTTTCACACATGAAGGAGAGAGAGTTAACTGCCAGTAACATTGAAGCTGTGGAGAGAGAGTTAACTGCCAGTAACATTGAAGCTGCACCAGAATAATCATTAGTACAATGTGTAAAGAAAGTACCAGCAACTACCACCATGTGCCAGTCATCAGATGTATAACGCTGCAATATATACATTTTTGTAATGTTTTCGTTCTGGGGCTTTAAAAGTGCGCTTTGCGGAGCTCACATTACAAAATTAATTTGATGCAGCCCTTCAGGCACCCGATTTATAAGCACCCTGCGTGTCCTTCGCTGAAGTCCTGTTAAAAACAGCATTGGCAAAGCCACTGAGATCCTGTTTAAACACAAGCATTGACAAAGCCAACATTTGGCCTTGTGCATACGGTGTAAGCTTCTGCCAGGCACTGCTATTAGTTGCCCAGGAACTTGCACCATGTTTCTGCTTCTACAACAACGGCTAGTTAGGTCTGCTAAAGCTGTGCCTGGCAAGTGCCTTTCCCATTCTTACACAAAAGTCCAAACTGTTGGCATTGCCATTGCATTTTCCTCATAGCAGGGGACGCGCACCAGTTTTGTATGCATGTGCATCGCTCACTGTAGTCAGGAATTCAGTGGTAATGCCTCCCTTTTACTTGTGATGCATATACGTTTCTTGTGTTTGCAACAGAAAGCACAAAAAAGATATCCAGCAAAATACCTGCAGTGACTTTGTTAACAAGACAATCTCTTCAATAGAACTGTAGGCCAAATAAAGACTTCTGTTTGAGAAACTGGTGTGTAATAGTGCTTTTAGAAAGCAATGTATCATTTCATTGTGACACTTATCACAGTACTGCCCTATTATTTTGTTTCACGTCCTGACCTTTCAGCAACAATATGCATGCTTGGTGTTCACAGACCACACTTAGCAGGCAGCGGGAGATGAATTGTCCACACAAAAAAAGTGCGTGCATGTGTTGTAATAAAAGTAACAACAATAGTACAAATGATATTGCTCCTTTCTCGAAGGATCCGAAACGCTGAAATCTGAATAATAATAATACCAACAAACAAAAACACTTAAAAACACATTGTTTAATGCCATCTAACATTAACTAATAGCAAGTTAACAGCAATAACTAACACAAATGCTACATTAGCTAGGTCGTCATTCTTCATATTGATATGCTTATATAAGTATTATGACTGTCCCAACTCAACTGCTATTACAGAGATAAGCACTCCTTCCACAGAACCCACGAGCCAAAAACACAAAATGCTGTTGTGGGACATTTTTTGGGGTCAAAGTGGGCCACTTTTATGGCTAACAGGGGCCGGTTTGATGAGTTACTTCACTATGCGGCTAATAGTTTTGACCAGTGTGGCTCAAAAAATAATATTCTTTAAAATGCTCAATTTGCATCACCTTTTATCACAAAAATCCCCCTGGGGTACTATTTAAACAGTGTCACAAAAGGAATGACTTGCCATTTCCAACACTGGGGCACTTTTTTATTGGTGCCCGAGACAATTTCATGGCCCAGTCCGACCCTGGTCAAAGTTGCTTTTTTTCTTTACTTACTATGCCAGTCATCACCGAAATGGCTCCCAGTTCCACGGGTATGTGGCCTTTGGGATAGCACACTAAGGCACAAAGGTAGAACACATACCCCACAATTGCCCCTAAACATTGCAGTTGCTGTATGCACTAGATGGAAAAGCACTCAAAAGCCCAGGACAGTACACAAGCAGCACAACCACCCTTAAATGTGCAGCTGCCGGCTGTGCCTATGGTATAGCTGCCTGAAGCGTGGCACAAAAAACCCACACTCACCCCTAGCTGTCCAGCTGCGGAGCTGAGTATGCTAGCTGTGACTCCAAAAATGATTAAACATTGCCCCCTCTTTCCCATTCAAAAGCAGCTAGGAAATTGAAATGGTACGAACAATGCAAAGAATCTTAAAACTCCCTGAAAAATGAGCAAAGAGCACCTGCATAGGGACAGGCATGTTGCAAAAAGGTTGCGCTAGTATGTAAGCTGTGTAATGTTTTTCATCCAATGCCTTTTCATCAAAATATATTGTGCTGAAACCTATTCGGCCAACATTTTAAATGGCTGGCCCTTTGATATGAAACTAAATGTAAATCTGTATTGTAATGATATTGTATTAAACATGCATACAGTTGAAATTAAAAGAAACAACATACAGCAATCATGACAGCCTGTATAGTACCCTTACATCACTGCTGGATCTTCAAAGCAGTGGGACACAATATATAGTGCATCAGATCAGTAAATCTGTGCGGAGATAGAGCAACGCTAAATATTCAAAAGAGCAAGCGACCTCGCACGTTTTATGCATTGCAGAGGACCTAATTATATTTCCATAATTATGATTTAGAAACAAAAGAGCTGGGTGTTCCCTGGTGATGCCACAGCACGGCCACCGTTGCTGCCTTCCTGCAGTCTGGTGACCAATTTTAAAAATTATAACGAAACTTTCCGGGCATTTGGATTGGAACACTCGTTATAATTTACAGCCGCGACCCGCTACGCAACCCCTCCCGTATCATGCTAGGCCTGGCCACCAGCCGTGGTTGTACCACTATGCCAGGCCTCTCCCTCGCACTGCCAGGGCTCCGACTTGTGCCGTTTTATATTTTCCGCATTTTTTGTCGAAAAATACCGAAAATATAAAACGGCACATTTTGGATGGAGAACTACGCGGGCAGTGGGCAGCAGCAGCACGCCTGCCTGGAACTTGGCCCACGGACCGGCCGGTAAAGAAAGGCCCAGGCCAGGCGGCCCCCGCCTTGGTGGTAGCGGGCCCGGTCCTGCTACCACCAAGGCCCGGACTGGAGTGAGACAGAAAAGGCCCCAAGTTGACGGCAGTCAGCAACACTGAAAGACGTGTAGGCCTTGGCCTACATCTTTCAGTGTTGCTGACTGGGGCCGTGGACCACGTCCCAGGGCCCAAAACAGAAACAACATCTGGGACCTGGGGGTACTTACCCACCGGCAAGCAAGGTCATGTCGTGGACCAGACCATCTCTGCTGGGCTGGTGGTGATCATCAGGGCAGGTGAGCTTGCGTCGTGACTCCTGTTCTTTGTGTCGTCGTCCTCAAGAATCAAGGCCAGGGGAGAGAGTGCCCACCCTGCACCCTGCACGCCACCAGCACCAGTGATCTGCATAGATACATAATGTCATTGGCTGTTTGCCGGCCAATGCAAGGGTTGTCATTGGCTGGCAAACAGCCAATGACATTACTGTGTCCATGCAGAGGAGGGACTCGGAGGGAATTTCATTTCCTGACCTCACCTTAGTGCGCTGTTTGCGCACATTTTATACAGGCGGGGCCACCCCTGAAGCACCCCGCCAGCCTTCTAATTAAAGGGGCTTACGTAGAGTGCGTGGAGCTATGAGCTCCACGCACTCTACTATTGAAGAAGGAAGAATAAAATGGGACGCGCCCCACTGTGAAAGTAGCCGGGCCTGGCCCTTAGTTATTGTTGCCTTGCCACAGCGCCCCGCGCTGTTGGCAAAGGAAATGCGAGCACAAAGAGATTCAATCAGAGAAGTTCTCTGATTGAATCTCTTTTAGCTTCCTCTTTCTTTTCTCTTTCTCTTCTGGGCGGGTGGCGCCCGGCCGCCCTATGATAGCAGCCGCCACTGGCCTATAGCAATATGCATATGAGCATTCTTCTGGCAGCGCCCCCTCAGATCCTAGAGGATCAAGCATGTTTTACTTGGGGTGCACATTCAGTATTGCTATGGCATCTTCTGAACTTGCTCAGAAGCAGAGAGATGTCTGGTGTTTAAGTACAATTCAGCAGTCGTGGCAGCAGTACAAAAGGATTAGATGTAAACTCGTCCCAAACATGTCCGAAAAGTCGAATTTGTTTCTGAAAATAGAAGTGTTCTTGTTTCCATGTTCATGTAGAATTAAAGGATAATGACAGCACCTCCATCTTAATGTTTTTCACGCCCACACATCCCTAAAGGCCGACGTGTTTTGTGCAGCTAAAATGGGAAATATGAATCACAAGATACTATGAAATAATGCTGATGTATTTAATGTTAGATATAATAACGCTGGAATGTATAGGATGGGGAACTTACTACATTTGGTTGTATGATAACTCTGCGAGTTAGCAAAGGAAAGAAGTACCACCAGCATCTAGGCGAAAACAATGTGTAGATAGTTGTCATATCTTTGCTCCAACGAGAAAAAAGTCTCTCAATATTGTAGTAGATGTGTTAAAAATTTAAATGTAAAATGCAATCCAAACAAGCTGGCACATGATTGTACACGAATTAGGTAGTCAGGGATAGCTCCCCTTACTAATACTTATCAGTACCTTATAAAAGGAACATTTTAGCCATCCAAGTTGTTGCTTTATAATCTCCTTAGCAGCCAGAAAATATTTGTAAGAACGAGTTTGCTGGCATTCAATAATGAATGTATATTGTAGAGCAAAGTCACCAGTGGCATATTGTCTGTGTTATAGAAATGCTGTCATGTCAAAGTGATTTTTCAGAGCCACTACTGACTACAAAACTAACTGTCTGAAAGCGTGTGGCTTCCCCGTGGTTATTAAGCCTCTCTTTACCCAAGGAATGCCGCATGTAAGTGATTCAGAACACAATTGTTTGAACAGTGATGTGTTAACTGCTGCTAAGAAAATGAAAACAAACATCTTTAAAAAGTCCCCCCTTCCATCCATTGATTTCTAAGCAGGAGAGTTTTTTGAGCCTGAGATCGGGCTGGAGAGAGCATGCTTACAGGTTCATATTTACATGGACCCCAGATTCTCTGTCAAGCACGATGAGTGCATACTGCTCAAATCTTAGATCTCGCAGCGCTCATTTCTCAGAAGTGAGAAGAACTCTCTGCATAAAGGAAAGCTTTATGAATCAAGCTTTTTAAAACATATTTTTTATCACTACTGCTTGTGTTTTTCACTTTACTACTCCCTTACATTGTGAGCATGTTATTGTTGCTTATGGCTGTCTCCGTTCTGTTGCCAAACTTTATACAACTAAGGGCCTGATTTACAGAAAGAAGGGCAAAAGTATTGTAAAACAATCTGCGCGCGTGCTTGGAGTGTGCACCACAAATGCATTGTACCAGAAGGTGATTTACAGAACTAAGCGCCAAGAGTGGGCAACAGTGCAAAAAGTACAGGATTGCACCAGACATGTCCACAAAACGCCCTTAGTGCAAACTAACGAGCCAGCGAAACCTACAGTTTTGCACACATTTCGATCTGTCAAACCAGATGCAGCTAAAATAACACAAATCACACAGTGAGTACCCACAAGCAACCACCAAGAGCTGCACCCATAGCAACCAACAACAACCCCATGCATAAAATAAATCTTCGCTCCCCAAATGCAGCGTGCACCTACACCCACCATTCCCACCCCCTGTACACCCACCAAATGAAGGCAACCACATGCAAAGGGCACCTACACCCACTAATCCCACCCCCTGTAGACCCCTGAAACAGAGCCACACACATGCAAAGGGCACATACACCCACTAATCACATCCCCTTACAACCTCGAAACAGAGCCACCCACATGCAAAGGGCAACTGCACCCACTTTTCCCACCCCCTCTGCACCCCCAATACTGACCCACCCACATGCAAAGTGCACCTACACCCACCCCCTTTACCCCCTCCAAATTAAGCCACCCATATGCAAAGGACACCTACACCCACTAATCCCACCCCCTGTACACCCCTGAAACAGAGCCACCCACTTGCAAAGGGCACCTACACCCCCTATTCCCACTCCCTGTAAAACCCTGAAACTGAGCCACTGACATGCAAAGGGCACAGACACCGACTAATCCCACCCCTTCACCCATCTGAAACTGACACACCTACATACAAAGTGCACCTACACCCACCATTCACATCCCCTGAATGCCCACCAAATTAAGCCACCCACATGCAAAGGGCAGCTACACCCATTAATCCCACCCCCGTACACTGCGGAAACAGAGACACCCACATGCAAAGGGCATGTACACACAATAAACACATCCTCTATGACTGTAGTTCATAGATGTCTATTTGGGCAGGCCCGGCCTACCTTCACGAATTGATCATAAAGCATGTGCCTAGGCGATCACTAAGATCAGAGGCACTGGGACAGATTACATGCCCTGTCTACAAATGGTCAAACTGACTGGATCGGGCTTTCCCTATGAAAGCAGCCCAAAAATGGAACAGCCTACCGATGGAGTTAAGACATAAATAGAACTACACAACATACAGAAAAACCCTGAAAACTCATTTATTTAAGCAAAGGCGCTGACCCAGTAATCCTGTACTGTCACTTGGCAGACAATATTGTGATGTTGTAAATGTAAGTACATTGTCTTCTTGTGTGCGCCCCGATGCCCGAGGGATTCTGGCGCAATATAAACAAACAAATAAATAAATACATACAGAAAATCCCCTGTAACGCCATCAAACACCACACCAAACACATAACCCCCCACACACATGCATCACACCAAAGGACGTGCCCACTCAATGTGGACCACTATACCACACAACCCAGCACCCATGCCTCCCCATGAGGAATAATACATTGCAGAATACAAACCAACATACATGTCACTTAGCTGGCATGATCCCACACAGATTCAATCACATACCCATACAGGAAACACACCTGGATAATTGACCATATGTGCAATAAACATAATTTAGAACCACACCGACAACCAGTATGACCAGCCATCAAAACTCCCCACCACCACAGCCCTCACATGCAAACAGCACACATTATGCCCATTAACATTGTGCACATGTAAACCCGAATTCCCATGCACCTTGAGCACATGCGTGTCACAATTCCACACAGAATATAATCTACACAGAACCATTGACATGCCGAGAGGTGACACATAACCCCAGAGAACCATACCACATGTGGCATGACCCCTTCAAAGCAGACAACTGTGACATGCCACAGAATAGATGACTGCACACAAACATGAGCATTGCAGAAAGCAATTCTCCTGTTTAAGAAATGACAAATTAACCATAGGAATCTCATATAACCAAACACATAACTGTGATATCATTGCAAATCGTATGAAAAGATGGTACAACTCGACAAAAAGAATGTCACAGGAATCCCCCACCGAAAACAACATAATTGACGCAAAAACACAGCTGCTGTCCTATTCCTGGTAACTCCCGGTTCAAAGGAGCCTCTGTTATCACCTCCACTTCCCGGAGGCATGCCTCCGTGATGTCCATGAGCGGCTGCAGGGCCACACGAGTTGCCTGCTGTTAAGACGGATTTCTGAACTCTGTCCTGGTGGCGCAGAAGTTCAGAAGGCCAACCTAATTACTTGGAACAGGGTAACCTCTGGACGAGCCAGACCAATCAAGGTAGCGATCGCGGCGGTCAAGACTAGGTCTCAAGAAGGGTGAGGGTGACTGAAAGCCCGCAATGAGCACACAAAGCAAGGACACTTACAAACTACTCCAAACAGGTGTTATATTAAAAATATATACACATTTATTCCAAGGCCTTTAAAACAATGACCGTAGCGAGAAATCACAATACAACTCTAGTAAACCAACACATACCATACCAATACAATATATATACAAACACAACAAGTCTCAAGCGTTAGATGCACGAAATGTGTAGTCCACCTAAAAGGGAAGGAAAACAGGCAGTGCGAAATAATGCTTAGACCCAGTCCGCCTTCAGAGGCACCTAACTAAAAGGAAGTCCGAGCCCTACGAAGAGTGGAGCCTTGTGCTCAAAAGTACCTGCACACGCTGGTGCCAACGGGCAAAAGGGGAGTCTCTTCGAGGGAAATCAGGCAGTTCAGTTTAGTGCACAAATGAAGAAGAACAGTGTTCCGCGACTCAAGCGCAGCCTCCACTGTGGGCAGAAGCAGAGCGCGAGTACGGAAAGGCGTGCTGTTTTGACACAGCGGGGAAAAGCTATGGGCTCCTGCAGGAGGGCTGGGTCTAAGCATTATTTCGCACTGCCTGTTTTCCTTCCCTTTTAGGTGGACTACACATTTCGTGCATCTAACGCTTGAGACTTGTTGTATTTGTATATATATTGTATTGGTATGGTATGTGTTGGTTTACTAGAGTTGTATTGTGATTTCTCGCTACGGTCATTGTTTTAAAGGCCTTGGAATAAATGTGTATATATTTTTAATATAACACCTGTTTGGAGTAGTTTGTAAGTGTCCTTGCTTTGTGTGCTCATTGCGGGCTTTCAGTCACCCTCACCCCTCTTGAGACCTAGTCTTGACCGCCGCGATCGCTACCTTGATTGGTCTGGCTCTTCCAGAGGTTACCCTGTTCCAAGTAATTAGGTTGGCCTTCTGAACTTCTGCGCCACCAGGACAGAGTTCAGAAATCCATCTTAACAAATTGGTGTACAGCGGTGGGATACGACTGAAGGTATCCAGTGTTGCGCACAAACTAAGGCATTTCAAATTATTCCTACCAGGACACGTAGTGAATTGTTGTAGTATAACTTTAAAAAGGCCATAGTCCTATCTAACAGTATGGAAACAAATACCTTGTTAACTTTAAATGCTTCCAAATCAGAAACATTGAAAAAGATGTGTGCGGAGAGAGGTGTTTCCTCTCAAGGCACGAAATTGGATATGATCCAAAGAATCGTGGCGTGGCAAGAAGCGCAGCTTGACGCTATAACTTCTGAGGACAGTGCGGAAGGAGGTGGGGCTGCTGTCACTGGTAGAACCGACGGTTCTGCCGCTGCACTGATCCACCGCGACCACGAGGACAGGGAGGATGAGATGTCTAATGTTTCCTCTGCCAGTGCTGATGGGGAGGCTATGCTTGAATTCAAGAAGCAAGAGCTGTGATTTAGGCAGAAGGAGCTTGAATTCAGCATAGCCAAACTAAAAATCGAACAGGCAGAAAAACAGAAAGACAGGGATCACCAGTTGGAACTGGCCAAGCTTCAGGTTGCAAATGGGTCCAAGGGTCCTGGACATGGGTCTGGGGCCTCCTCTCATCCATGGTTTCCGAAAGATCTGCTCAGTGTGTATGAGGAAAGGAATGACATTATGGACTGGCTGAATGCGTTTGAGTATGCATGCGAAGTTCAACAAGTTGACAATGCTGATAAGATTGCCTGGTTACTCAGCAGACTGCCCCATTCTGGCTGTAGTGCCATTATGGAAATGTCGAAGGCTGAGCGAGCTGATTTCGCAATGTTAAAGCAAACTCTCATTTTAAAGTTTGGGAAGACTCCGGCCCAATATTTGAAATGATTCAGAGAGTATAAGAAAAAGGAAGGTGGTACTTGGGTATCCTATGTCACCGAATCCTTGAAAAACGTAACTGGCTGGGTCGAAGGTTATAAGGTTCCTACCTTGGAAGGCATGATAAATCTTGTCATGCTGGAACACATTTTTGCATCTTCTTCCCCGGAGCTTAAGCAGCATTTGGCCGATTCGAAGGAGATAGATCCTAAGAAGCTGGCCATTGCAGCCGACTTATGGGTGTCACATCGAGTGTCCCATAAGGACAAAACTCATCCTGGTAAGCAGGAGGAAGGGAAAAAGTCCAAAGATAAGGAGGGTGGAGAATCTGATAAATCTTCTTCTCAAAAGGGCCACAAAAAGAAAAATAAGGGTAAGACACAAGAGAACTCACAGGGTAGTGGAGGTCAGCCTCCGAAACAGAACTCTGGTTACAATAAGCCTCCCTATGTAAACAGACCCAATGGATCTTGTTTTGCTTGTGGAGCAACTGACCACGTGAAGGGGGATCCCCGGTGTAAGGTTAGACCTTTGGGGGTCCACTCCGCTAATCTGGCCTTCTCCTCCTACGAGGAAGAAGAGATTACAGGAGCATCCTTCTCCTCCGACTCATTTCCCAGCGGGATAGAGGCTGAGGTAGTTTTAGTTTCCCTGGGTTCCTGGGAGCCTAAAGTCGCAGAGGCTTATGCTAGGATTCCAGATGATACCAAGCACTACTTTAAAGACAGTGTGCTGATCAATGGAGTAGATACTCCAGCTCTTAGGGATAGTGGGTGCAGTCGAACTGTAGTGGATTCTACCTTGGTAGACTCAGAGGAAGTTGCCAGAGCTACTCTGATGCCCACTAAGTTGGCTGATGGCCCACTCCGTATGTTCCCAGTAATACCTGTAAATCTTAATTTAAATGGTACAGCAGTCAGGATTCCAGTGAGCATTCAGAGAAACGTCCCAGGAAAGGTCTTATTAGGTAATGATCTCAGAGCTTTAGGGCTCGTAGGAGACACTGCCGAAAGACCCTACACACGGTCTCAAGCACGGGCAGCATTGGCCAAGACCAATACGCCGCCCCAGCCGAAGGGGAAACCCAAGGCGAAAGGAGTAAACAAGTCAAGACGAGGGAAAGAGAATATTCCCCCGAGCTCGCCTACCACTGCGGTGGAGGAAGTTGGTCAATCGCCCGGGCCTGACGAGGAGGTGGCGATGCCTGAAGTATTTGACCCCAATGACCATACTGAACTAAAAGACTTGTTAGTTGAATGAGGTCCTGATAGGGACGAATTCAGTAAAGGCCAACTTGAGTGCCCATCTCTGGAAGGCCTAAGGAGACAGGCCTGCTCTCAGCTTGAGTGTGAACCTCCTGGGACGCATAGGATTTATTGGGAAGGTGGACTTCTGTATAGTGAGCCCACAGAGTCTACAGAAGGAGACCATAGGAGGTTGGTGGTTCCCCTTGCTGTTAGGCCCTTCCTCCTGCAGTTGGCGCATGAAGTGCCCCTTGCTGGTCACCTTGGTATTAAGAGGACCAAGCAAAGGTTATCCATGCACTTCTACTGGCCCAAGATGGGGGTGCAAGTAGAAAGTCACTGCAGGAGTTGTGCCTCCTGCCAGTTATCTGGTAAGGTTGGCTCGACAATCCAGGCTCCGTTGGTACCGCTCTCAGTTGTGGGGGTACCATTTGAAAGGGTAGGGATCGACATCGTTGGTCCCCTTGACCCACAAACATCCTCAGGCAATAGGTTTATCCTGGTGCTGGTCGACCATGCAACCAGATATCCTGAGGCCATCCCATTGGAAACTGTAACTGCCAAGTCAGTTGCAAAGCTTTACTTGGCATATTTACTAGGGTTGGCTTCCCAAAAGAAGTTGTGTCGGATCGCGGCAGCAACTTTATGTCGAAGTATATGCAGGCTATGTGGAAAGAATGTGGGGTCACCTACAAGTTCTCTTCTGCATACCACCCCCAGACCAATGGTCTGGTGGAACGTTTCAACAGGACGTTAAAAAGCATGATTGGGGTTCTGGAAGAACCCCAGAGAAGAAAATGGGATCTTCTTTTACCATGCTTACTGTTTGCCTACCGAGAGGTACAACAGGAGGGGGTTGGCTTCAGCCCCTTCGAACTTCTGTTCGGTCATCCTGTACGGGGACCCTTAGCCATAGTCAAAGAGGGATGGGAGATGCCCACTCCCCCGGTTACTACCAAAGTAGTTGATTATGTGCTAGGGCTCAGAAAACAGATGGTACTTCTGGTGGGCTTGGCTAGTGATAAATTGAAGGCAGGACAAGCGCTGGTGAAACATTGGTACGACCAGAAAGCTTCCCTCATCAACTTTACACCTGGTCAGCAAGTCCTGATCATGAATCCCATAAGGCCTCGAGCTTTACAGGACAAATGGTCAGGCCCTTACACAGTGGTGGAGCCCCTGGGTGAGGTTTACTATTTAGTGGACCTTGGAAGTCCTGGACAGGCTCCAAAAGTGTTTCACGTGAATAGGCTGAAGGCTTTCGTCCCAAGAGTCGAAATCGCAGCACTGCTACTGGCTTCAGATGTTGCTGGCTATTGGCAAATAGCTTTAGCAGAACATGCCAAGGGGAAGACAGCGTTTTCTACTCCAGAGGGCCTTTACCAATTCCGGGTAATGCCGTTCAGGTTGAAGAATGTACCTGCCACTTTACAGAGGCTTGTGAATCATGTTTTGAATGGGTTGGACGAATTCTGTCTTGCATATCTGGACGATATAGCAGTTTTCAGTGCCACCTGGGAAGACCATGTGAAACACCTCGGGATTGTGCTCCAGGCTCTTCAGAAAGCACACTTGACCATAAAGGCTAGTAAATGCCAGATTGGACAAGGCTCAGTGGTTTACCTTGGACATGAAGTAGGTGGAGGGAGGATACAGCCTCTTCCCAGTAAAGTACAAGCAGTACAAGACTGGCCTACCCCCACTACACAAACCCAAGTGAGAGCCTTCTTAGGACTCACAGGGTATTACCGCAATTTCGTGGCAGACTATGGCACCATAGCTGCCCCTCTGACTGCCCTCACAACTCCGAAGAAACCCAAGAAGGTAACTTGGACCGACGAGTGTGAGAAGGCCTCCAATGGCTTAAAAGACTACTTGTGCCAGGCCCCTGTCCTCAGGGCCCCGGATTATCAAAGACCTTTTATCGTGCAGACAGACGCCTCTGACACTGGGATAGGAGCTGTACTATCACAAGTAGATGAGAAGGGTAAGGAACACCCTATTGGTTTTATTAGCCGCCAGCTTAAGGACAGAGAGCTCAGATGGTCCACGGTAGAGAAAGAATGTTTCTCTGTTGTGTGGGCCCTAAGGAAGCTGAGGCCCTACCTCTATGGGACCCACTTCACTGTGCAAACTGACCATAAGCCCTTAAAGTGGCTAATGAACATGAAGGGGGAGAATCCAAAAGTGCTTAGGTGGTCCATAAGTCTACAAGGCTTCGACTTCACTATTGAGCATAGGCCAGGTGTCCAACATAGCAATGCTGATGGGTTGTCCAGAATGTGTAACCGACCAGAACAAGAGACTCATCCAGGGGTGGATTAGTTCCCCCTGTCCATAGTTTGGGAGGGGCGAGTGTTAGGAAAGATTTCGTAATTGTAGGTAATTTTCCTTCCATGTGGCAACCCCTAAACTTTTTGCTGTTGTTTTTCACCTTGTTCTCGACTTTGCCAGAGAAGTGCAGCCTTCTGCCGCACTCCTCTGGGCTTTCGCTCCTTTCTTACGGGGAAACTGACATGCCCTTAAGACAGTCAGTACCGGGCAACGCTGTTTTCCGTAGTTTCTTTTATCATGTTGCGGCTTTCGTGCAACATGACACAAGAGGGCACTGTAAGCTAAGTTACTGCTCTCTTGGGTCTCTAGCCTTCTACGGGCCCTAGATACTCTTTTAGGATTGTAACTGATCGGTGCAAGTGATTCACGGACGGGAATGGTGGCAGCGATCGTTTCTTGTGTTTTGAGCTCCTTTTGGCGTTCTAAGCGCGTTTCTCGCGCTTAACCCAAAATGGTGGCCTGACTCCCAAAATGGCCAGACCACGAGGCTCCTTTGTCCTGTCCGCTGACCCTCTTGCTCCCTTCACCTTCCCCAGGTTGAGCCGACCCGGGGCCTTCCTTATTTGGGCATGTACTTTCCCGCAAAACACGGATGCTTTCGCGGGCTTCTACATGCCTGGTGTGCGCCTCCAGGATGTGGGCTGGAATGTCTGGTCCCAATACACATCCTGGGTGCCAGAGAGTCTAGGGTGGTGTGAATGCCTGGGACCACCGTGGTCCGTGATAGGTCCACGTATGGTGTGAGTGTTGATGAGCGGATCTCCCATTGGGTCCCCTCCGTTTTGGCGCGAAGGGAACCGTGGATAAGAGGGGGCTGGAAACACCACTACCATGTCGATCTCCTGAGTTCTCACGAACGAAGGAATACAGGAGCCAAGTATCCTGCAACCAAGAGGCTGAACCGAGGAATCGCTGGTGACCCGCTGAAGGACTGCTCCTCTGCACTGCTGTCGCCTTGTGAAACCCTTTTCACCTTTGATCGAACCAGAAGGCCTGTACTGGTACTTCGATCCTTGGAATAGCAGGAACAGCTATTCTCGGCATCTTCACCATCTCCTGCTAGTAAGCCTTCGGAAGCGTCTCTGGGCCATCCAGCAGACTGACCAGCTTACACCGGAGTCTTGCTCTGTAACCGCCGCCAGGTTGTGTAGTATTTCGAGTCCTTGTCACTCTCACACAATTCGTACACTTGGCGTTCCCAGGTCTGAAGTGAGTAGTGTACATTTGGCTCGGATACACACGGCCGCTCCGTTGCCCTGCTGTGGTAACAAACTGTGCGGGTTCCTTCGTTTGGGACGTCTTTTACTCAACTCTGCTGCTGCAGACTCAACACGATGACGAGACGTCCCCTGCTCTTCTGAACCTGCCAGCGACTGAAACTGACGCGGAGAAGCTTGGGTCTGCTTGCATCGGGGACCGGTGAGTAGCATAGCTAGGAACTGGTCGCCCTCCTGCACGTGCTGTTTTGACACAGCGGGGAAAAGCTATGGGCTCCTTCAGGAGGGCGACCAGTTCCTAGCTATGCTACTCACCGGTCCCCGATGCAAGCAGACCCAGGCTTCTCCGCGTCAGTTTCAGTCGCTGGCAGGTTCAGAAGAGCAGGGGACGTCTCGTTGTCGTGTTGAGTCTGCAGCAGCAGAGTTGAGTAAAAGACGTCCCAAACGAAGGAACCCGCACAGTTTGTTACCACAGCAGGGCAACGGAGCGGCCGTGTGTATCCGAGCCAAATGTACACTACTCACTTCAGACCTGGGAACGCCAAGTGTACGAATCGTGTGAGAGTGACAAGGACTCGAAATACTACACAACCTGGCGGCGGTTACAGAGCAAGACTCCGGTGTAAGCTGGTCACACACCAGGCATGTAGAAGCCCACGAAAGCATCCGTGTTTCGCAGGAAAGTACATGCCCAAATAAGGAAGGCCCCGGGTCGGCTCGACCTGGGGAAGGCGAAGGGAGCAAGACGGTCAGCAGACAGGACAAAGGAGCCTCGTGGTCTGGCCATTTTGGGAGCCAGGCCACCATTTTGGGTTAAGCGCGAGAAACGCGCTTAGAACGCCAAAAGGAGCTCAAAACACAAGAAACGATCGCTGCCACCATTCCCGTCCGTGAATCACTTGCACCGATCAGTTACAATCCGAAAAGAGTATCTAGGGCCCGTAGAAGGCTAGAGACCCAAGAGAGCAGTAACTTAGCTTACAGTGCCCTCTTGTGTCATGTTGCACGAAAGCCGCAACATGATAAAAGAAACTACGGAAAACAGCATTTCCCGGTACTGACTGTCTTAAGGGCATGTCAGTTTCCCCTTAAGAAAGGAGCGAAAGCCCAGAGGAGTGCGGCAGAAGGCTGCACTTCTCTGGCAAAGTGGAGAACAAGGTGAAAAACAACAGCAAAAAGTTTAGGGGTTGCCACATGGAAGGAAAATTACCTACAATTACGAAATCTTTCCTAACATCTGCTCGTAAGACCTCCACCCTTGCACATGCAGCAGCGCTGATCCTGCCAGTTTCCTCCCACACAGCATGGTCTCTCTCCTCCTGCTGATGCATGCGATGTAGCTGGAATGTCGTGGCCATTCTAATATGCTCCTTTGCCACCATCCTCCACTTGCAGATCAAGTATGTCTGCTTGGAATGCCTTGCCTCCAACTGCCAACATGCATGCCTCCGCTGGTCCAACTCCTCCCTCCATCTAACTGCCCACCTCTGGCGCTGGGCCTCCCTCCCCTATGATGACCTACTTCTGGAGGGGAGTGCTGGCCCACCACTCTCCACACGTGCCATGTCCACCTGCACAGCCTCATCATGCATGCCTGAAATGGACAACCCCAGTTCCAATGGAATGCCCCCTGTGTGTACTTGCATCCCCACAGATTGCAAAGGTGGAACCTGAACAGCAAATGGGTGAATGTGGACAGATGATCCTGCAGTGGTTGCCTGCATGAAGTCCACACCTGTGAGTGCCCAGGGCACAGTAGCTGATGAGGTGGTGGGTGTGACCTGTGATGCATGAAACATTTTCACCACACCCAACAATGTTCCAACCATCTGGGATAGAATGTTGCACACCTGCCTGTGATGGCTGACCAGTTGGCCACGAATGATGTCCTGGGCATTGATTGCAGCCAGCTGTCGGCTATGGCATGGCATCTCTAATTGCATCCTCAGCAAGCAATGGCAGGGCAGTCTCTGTTGTGGGGCAGAAAACTACAGAAGAAGGCCCCTGGCAGTGTGAGTGTCCAGGCGCACGTCTGCAGCCTGTACACCAGATGCCATAACACCACATGACACCATGGAAATGCCCACAAATGCCTCCTCCAACTCCACCACACCAGACCCTGACAACCCATATGTCACCCGTGTGTCAACCTGCCTGTCTGAGTGGGGCACATATTTATCCTGCCCCTCTGCCCCTGAGGACTCACCCTCTAGTTCCCTGGCAATGACCCTTGCATCCGAAGATGAACCCTCAGCTGACACCTGTCCCTCAGATGAAGTAATTGAGTGAATCTTTGTACGCCATCTGCCAGCCTCCTTGAGGTCCTTAGCCTGCCACCTGCTCATCCTCCGTGCTTGATTCTGCAGCTGCATGCAACTCTGGTAAGAAAGGGAGAGAGGAGAGGCATATCTGCATGTGTGTGCACATCTACAAGACCCAACAATACATTTGCCATATCTCACCATCACACATACAGAATCCACATCCTAATTACAACATGCAACCAATGATACTGCATCAGGAGCCAGACATGTGAGCACGGAACACATGATACAAACAGATAACTAAATCATGTATGTCTCTGAAGTGAGTGAACAGTGCCAGTCCAAGGGAACACCATTCTGCATGGCCTACTGGCCACATGAAAGGGGCACACGTGATGACAGGCCCAAATCACAGAGACACACAGCCATAAAAATTACATCATTGGCACAAACATTCACATCCACCATTGCCCAAGGACACTCTACCCGCACCCATACATGGTACATGGCCATGGCCAAGGCCGACATGGCAGACTCCCCGCTCCCCTCTGTAGACCACCACATCCACCTGGCAAGTCAGCCATCAAGATACTAGTCCATCCTGGCCACAACACCCCCTCACACACATCAGAACATTCAACATCACACCATGCACTGGTGCCAGGAGGGTCAACCAAATGCTCAAATCCACAAAAGGTGAATCCACATCCAACATCTCTGATGGTGACTTGTGTCCTCACCCTCATCCCTGACCATATGTGGCCATCTGTTAACATAGCAGTGGGTACTGATTGTGAAGGTGGGATAACATTCTGTCAGAGACACATGGAACGCCATTGACATCAAAATGCAAACCCTCGAGACCATGGCTAAATGCAATTGCCCCCCAGGCACATCCTCCCAAGGTCCACGCACCCATGGGACACACACAGAGAGTAACCATGTATGCATCACATACACAACACACATGAGCCGTGCCAAAGTCACTGGAACAACAATGCATGCTACACCTGGTCACACTATGCTGCCATGTCCTACGACCATCAAGCCCAACAAAATGCATATGCACCACATGCCATACACATCCAGACACATTAAACTGACAGGGTAGACTCACCAGCAGCCTTGATCTGCTCCTGCAGCACAAGGACCTGGCCATGTAGTTCTGGGTGTACCCTCTGCAGGATCCTGAGGTGGTGTGATGGAATCCTTAAGAGTCTGCCCAAGTGCCCCTCTGATGCCGGTCCAGCATTGATGGCAGCCCTGGGTTTCTTTTGGCACTTGATCCTCATATCATCCCATCTCTTCTTGATGTTGGTCGGTGGTCTGTTTGGCTACTCCCTCGATTTTCACAGCCGTGGCAATACCCTGTCATATCTGCTTATGGCTGACTGCCCCAAGCTGCTGTTCTGGGTGGAATGGGCATCATAGTACTCGAGCACCTAGTCGCACAGTATGGCAAACTCTGCTCCCAGAAAGTTGGCAGCCCTCATCCTTGTGACCCTTGAAGTTGAGTTGGATGTAGTCGACATGCTGGTGGTGATACAGGCGGGCTGGCACAGGACCTAGGATGCACCTGTAACAGAGAAACAAGTTGAACAACCATTGTCAGAAGGCCTCTACAACACTCAGTTTGATCCCCATGTTGCCCACTCACATCAGGGGCCCACAAGTATGGTCACTGCACATTGTCCCTCCTCCTGTAGCCAATGCCAATCCAGGAATAAAGTGCAACAGACAGTGACAATGTTCTTGGTGTCACCTGGGCACGGACAAATACACTCACACATGTCTCTGCCACACAAGCAACCCTACACCGCAATAATACAATTCATGCAACTGCCAATGTGGCTCACATATGCATGACTGACAAGTAGAAGTCAAGTACAATGCATTATGACTGTGTCCATGCCACATGTGCATGCCCATACATAGGTCGACGTCCAGCTGCAATACACTGTGCACCCCATGACGTTACCCCTTCCACATGAGTCCCACCATCCCACTCCCCACCCTGCATGCCGCTACAGATCAACAGGTTCACCCGACGACATTCCCCCACTCATCTGCACTGAGTAGCAGCAGGCAGCAATGTATTGTTGGCATAGCACAGTCCACCTGGAGAAGATGGTGCACCACATACACACTGGTGAGTTTCAATGAGTGTGCAAGCAGACCAAAATGTGTCCAGGACCAGTTGCAGTGAGTTGTCAGTCGGCACATCCAACTCCAGGTGCACTAAGAAGGAAGTCTCGAAAAATGTAAGTTACGCACGTTACACTGTGCAAGCTGCACATGCACGAACTACTACGGTTAGTGTGCGCATGTGCAGGAAGCATCTATGTAGCATAATTTCTAATCTTTGAAAACTTGGTTATTCAACAAGTACTAACTGAACCTAGAGCACGATCTTGCCCTGACTAGACCATCACCTGCAATTGTACATATTTGACTGAATTGTATATACTTGACTGTTATATCACATTTCCCTGCGTGTCTCTATTTTTACTTTTAAGAGTGCATTTACCCACTGTCTGTAACTACGCCGTGATACTCCCGGGTCTCGGTGTATACCAAATGTAATAAAATAAAATAAATAAAATAAATCTCAATGGTCTGCAGATGCAGAGCACAATCGTGAATGGTGTTGCTGGTGGAATCAGCACATACGTGGAGCAAGTGCAGAACTACTAATACATCCTTTCCTTATTGAACAGCTGACATGGGTGGCAGGGGCACTGGCAGGACTGGGAGACCAGCTAAGGGGAAGGGAAGTCAGTCTAGGGGGAGCACAGCTGCCACATGGTGGGGACACACCACTTGCACAGTACCCCTATGGGCCAGGGACCGTAGCCATTTTCAAACAAGGGCCAGAGCAGGAAGAGGAAGTTTGAGGAGAAGGAACTTCAGATCTTCATCAACTATGTGGAAGAACAAGACTCTGAGCTGTACCCCAGGGCTGAAAGAACCCTGACAATGGCCCAGCATATGCAGAAGTGGCAGGAGGTGACTAATCTTGTGAATGCCTGTGGGGTGGAGAGGCGCACTGCAAAAGAGGTGCACAAGCAGACGGACGACCTAACCAGGCAGACGATGGAAAAGCTGGGTGTGAATGTGTCCTCAGCCCAGGCAACTGGCGGTGGTTTGCCGCGTGTTGAGGAGTTCACACCATTTTAGGAGGTTGCCTCTGGCCTCTTTGCAACTGAATAGGTTGTAGGCGCCTACACTTTCGAACAAGCTGCAGGTGAGTGATTGGTGTCATAGTGACACTTCACTGCGCCTTACAGTATTAGGTGGAAATGCCAATATTGACATAGATGTGTCCATGTACTGCATAGCAACAAGAACAGTTACTATCCCATGTTTGTGTGCAGTGTTAGACGTTAATGTTGCTTGCACTCACATGGCTGATCCACTGGAAATTGGTCCTGCATGTCTATGTCATTCAATGCAAGTTCATATGTAGCACATGGGAGGTGTCCAAGGGCAGTGACATGTGGGTGGGGTAATCCACTGCAGGCATCATGCCGGCAATCGGCAGCTTTGTCATGTTGTCTGTGATAGCAGTACTATTTGAGGTTTGGCTGATCTAAGGTAAATGCATGTGCACACTGGGGACCGCCATGTCAGCCACTTGCAATATATGCCAGTGGTGCATTGTCTGCTTTTGTAGCTTGTTTCCAGGCTTACTGTGAGAGTTGCAGGGGTGATGACTCTCACCTTGACATTGTCTGTCCAGATGTGTTTAGCTATTGGATTTTGCTGCCCACTGACTAATCATGGCAACATGGCCACATGTGGGTGATTATTAGTGTTTCTGCTGCTTTCTATAGTTGTGAGTCATGTGTGTTCGCAGATGTAGACATCATTTGTGTTGGCTTGTTTTTTGTAGGTGCAGCTGAGGGGGAGCAGGTGCCAGTGGGTACATCAGGGGATGTGCAATCAGGCACCAGCAGTGGCAGGGTAGCACTGCATGGCGAGAACCCGCTGCTATTGCATAGCATCATCAGCATGCCTAGACAGGGGGAGGAGGAGGATGATGATGTGGCAGCCTTATTGAGGGAGATGGTGGATGAACAGCAACTGAGCAGCCCTGAAACCATTTTCCTCCATGAGGTCATAGGGGATGAGGAACCGGATGGGAGACAAGCGACCGTGCCCCTGCCGCTGGTGAGCCATGCTGCTTCAAGTGCCACAGGGCCTACAGCATTGAAAATCCCTGTTGTGGACTCAGCGGTGGTGTGTGCAGGTGGTGATTTGCATGCGGACACACAGTCCATGCCAGTTCTGACAACAAGGCAGGTAGGGACTGCATCCTCGTGTTTACAGCCTCCTTGCACACTTGGTGGACATATACCTACTGCAAGGTTTGACTTGGACGAGGAAGTGGTCCGCAAAATTGTGCAACTGGGTGAGATGATGCAGGAGATTGGCATGGACATGCATCGCCTTGCTGACAACATTATTTCATCCAATGCCTCTGTGTGCACAGAATTCCAGCTGGTGCGTGCTGAGATGTCTGCATTGAGGGAATGCCTGCATGATAAAAAATCTGCATTGAAGGAATGCTGCATATTTCATGCCCAGGGCAAGGTGGTCTTCTAGTTTTTGTTTTGTGATGAACATTGCCATCTGGTGCCATGTGCAGTTGCTTTGCTCAGGATGGTACTTTTGGAGTTGTGATGATCAAGTCAGCTTCTGGAAATAATGATCAGTGATGTCAACTGCTAACAGGACAAACTGCATTCACCCTTTTCCCCATTCCCTCTGCTTACCGCTGACCCTGCTTTCGCAAATGACGAGGCACAGTGTTTGGTGGAGGTGGTCGGGATGCACAGCACAACAACATGGACCCAATGTAAGGTAGGACAAACAGGGGCTTTCCATGTATGTTTTGTTTTTCATTGTAGTACTGTCCTGATGTTCCAGTGGTAGGGTGGTGCATGATTGTGTCACAGTGGTGATATTTGTTGTTTTGTCACAGTTGGAAGCTGAACATTTGGTGTCATTTCGGTGCTGATTAGAGTTGTGTAGGTGTCAGATACATGCTTGTTGGGCTCTCTGCGCTGGTGGTCCTTCTATGCACGTGTCTCTGCTGCTGGTTCATTCACTGGCATGCTCGTTTGGTGCAGGGTTCTTTTCATGTCAGATCCTGTGTTCCTTGCATGCCATATCCTGCCATGTTTGGTGTTGGGTTGCAAATCCATCATGCTTGTGCATCCTATGCACCTGAGTTTCACCTCCCACCGGATGGTATTATTCACATGAGATGTGCTTTGGGTATTTCTGCATTATCGATATTTGTGAGTTTTGGTTACGTTTTTGTATGGGTGCATGGCAACGCCCACCATGTATTCTGTGTCACTTGACCATGCCATGCTGTTTGTCTGCTGTGGTTCTGCTCCCTGGATGTGCTTCCCACATGCATGCTGGGATATTGCCCATAACCCCACCTCCGGAACCGTGTTACAGGTGACCAGGGCCATACGGCTGCCCCTTGGGTGTGCCATGGAGTCACCTGTAGTCACTTGAACTGGCCAAAATGGCATGTGCACAGTCAGTGTGATGCTGGTCTGCCCCCACAAAGTCAACCACTGCACATGCATTGTAGTTCTGGTGCAGCTCCATGCTGCATTAGGCTAGTGCTGGGTGGTGGGGGGCTGCATGCAGTGGTGTGTTCACCCACTGCACTGGCACCACCAAGCACACAGAGGCCTGTGGATCTGCAGACAGGGGTGCAGGTCACCTTGTGCTTGTTTTTTAGTTGTACATGCTCATTAACGGGATGTCAGTCAGTCATTTTCTATGTACTTGTTGCTAATTCATGCATCGTCAGTGGGTAATGTGAGTGTCTAGGTATGTGATGTTCTGCAATGGTTTTGGTTTTGCTTTGTTGGATGCCACATGTTCATGTTGTTCTTTTGGTTGGTATGTGTTGCTGAGTGGCCCTGTTGTCTGTTGTTTGTGATTGTGTGTGTTGCTTTGATATTGCTATGTGTCATATTAGTGACCATGGCCTTTTTGGCATGTTTTGCAGTGAGGTTGTAGTAGTGGGATGTGTGATGTTTTTACAAGTATGAGGCACACACCACATGTGCACCCTGGAGTGCAATTATCAGGTAGTGGTCTATGGCCCAAAAGGACTTGCCATGTTTCATCATTGAAGGCATTCTGTGATGTGGCTATGGTGTGGTTGTCACATTGTATGGTTTTCAAGTGAAGTTTGTCTGGACTAGCTGGTTCTGTATTTGCTGGCCCCTGACCATTTGGCCTGCTATTGATATGGGTCCTGCCTGTGGCTGCGCCCGCAACGCCTCATGCACCTCTATTGGTATTCCACGACGTGTGACTGTTAGAAAGATTTTCTTTACTGCACCTTTCCTTTCCTCTTTATGGAACCCCCAAACATTTTGCTTTTATTTTTGAATCTAACCAATCTTTTTGCAGTACAGTGATGCCTTAAGCTTCACTGTACTGTCCTTTCCTCACATGTTATGGAGAAACTGATATGTCCTTAAGGCTATCAGTACTGGGAAACAGTGTTTCCCTTAGTCGTGTTACTATGTTGCAACTTGTGGTTACTTTTGTATCACATGTGGTAACTTTTTATCATTGCACAAAGTAGCTTACACTGCAGTACAATGGGGTGCATTTTTGTTTTGCCCTAGACTAACACTCAAAGGACTTTTTTGGTTCTTCTAGATGTGCTTAAAAGATGGGCTGGTGGCAGCAATGACTTTTCCCAACTTTTTGGGGAATTTCATTTTAGCTTTACCGCTTTTACCGTGTTTGGCTACTGACTGTGGCTACCGGTCAAACATGGCCGTGCCACAGGGTTTTTCGCCCATTCTTTTCCATCTTGTTGTTTAACCTTCTTCCTAGCTACAGAGTCCAGGCAGATCCTTATATGGATTTCCAGCGCCTGAGAAAGCAGCAGCTTTTGGCGGGCTACTGGATGGCTTTGTGTGTTCGAAAGGCAGGATATGGGCTGGGTCGTGTGACCCTAATCCACATACGTGTTTCTGTGTGTCTGAGTGGTATGCATGAGTGTTCCCACAGTGGTCCTAATTGGACCACTGTGCGGTGTGTGTGTGGGCTAGATATTCTATTGGGTAGTGGGAATTTCGACTACTACCTGTCTTTTAGGATAAGAAGAGGATCCCTACATGCATTATTCATAGGTCTTGGAAGAAACTGAAGGAGCCAAGTATCCTGTCCAGCTGAGAAGACCCGCAAATAAACCTGAAACCTGACTGAAGGAGGCCTGGCAACTGACTTCTGCTGCAGCTCTGGTGGAGCCCTGTATTGCTTGTGATCTTCAGTATCCTGCAAAGGTGCTACGACCCCTGGAGTGGAAGGACCATGCATTCCCGACATCTACTCAGTGCCCAGCACATAAACTGCCTTTGGAAGTGCCCGGGAATCGTCCTGTGGCTGACCAGCTTAGGTTCTGGGCTACTGGGTTAACTTTGTTGCCATTCTGAGTTCCCGCCTGACACTTGCCACAATCTCAGCTGCCACTGGAATGACACACTCTCCAAAGTTTCGGCATCCTAGCTCCAAGGGGACCCAAGAAAGACTGGAAAGTCTGAAAGCGGCTACTGAGTCCTGTTGCATCGCGTGCACTGCATGCACAATCCGAAACCTGCTTTTCCGACATGAGTCCAGTCCCTAGAAGGGTGCTGCATTGCTTGTTTTTGCATTCTTTGACAGAGAATCCTTGCACCAGCAAAATATCCCAACCGTAGCCATTCTGGAACCTGCAACCCCTGGAAATCGAGGACTGTGGATTTCAGCAGGAAAAGCAAGCCAGGACACCCTTCCTTTGTTCTACAAAGACTTGGGAAGATTCGGAGTAACGGGTGGGTAAGTTACAGAGCTTTTAACCTACCCCTATACTCCCATTGTAGGTCAATGTGCTTATAATAATCCTATTTCTTATGATATGATATGGTAGGTTATTTGGAACACGCTTAATACCCAGAGGTTTCTAAGCGCGTACCCAAGGATCGAACCTGTGTCGCTCCATGTCGTCTTGTTTCCAAGGCGAGCATGTTGCCACTGAGCTATCCTCCCGGGACAGTGTTGGCTACTATTGGCTTTGCCATTACTTGCATTGACAAGACTTCTGACTGTTGGGGGTAATTTTGGGCACTTGTCTACATTGAACCCTAACTCTAAGAATCCATCACTGGACCCCAGAGATCCTACCTACATTTCTTTCTTGCATCCTAAGTTCTGTGGAACTTTATCCTGAACAATAGGGCACAAGGCCCCAGGCAATTTAGGGGTGGACAATGTTAGCTAGGGATCATCTCAGTTGACCTTTTTTATGAATGATACTTACCTATTCATTCCTTTGCAGGAGTATTTTGATTTGTATTGTGTATTTGAACCTGTGAATGTATATATGTATTTAGTTTGATGGTATTGGTTGAAAAGTCTACCTGCTTGTATTCATTTTCTTATAGTGTGCTTTGGCCATAATTAAATAACTGTTTTTTTTTATACATCCTGTCTAAGTGAAATTTGTCACTCCCATTGTGTGACCTCATTGTGGACCCTTTACACTCTCATCCCTCTAAAAAAAACTTAGCCTAGACCGCCTGTCACTGCTACCTAAACTGGTTTGGCTACGGCCTCCCAGAGTTGTCCCTGTCACAATATAGGTTGGCCTTCTATACATCTGTCCACCAGGCCAGATTATAGAAAATCAGTCCTAACTGTGCTATATTATGTAAGATGCAACATGCCAATATGATATTACATGACACAGCTGGTGCATACAACAGTACTCCACCTGAATGGTTGATGCAGTTGAAGCGTGATTTCAGCACTCCAAATGTGCGTTCACTTATGCCTCTGGTCGTAATGTGTGCTGTATTGTTGTCGACCTCCGATGTAGTGGTCTGGTTTCAGATAGGCATCATCAGGAATGGTGAGAGCGGGTATGCGCTGTCCAGTGTGGATGACAAAGATAATAGTTATTGGTTTTAGTATGTCGTGGTATGGTGTGGATTTGATGTGGACCACAATCTGTGTGTGTTTGTGTGTGTACTGGGTGATACTCACCAACGAGCCACTTGTTTCCAAATGTTCCAGATGCCCGTGCCTGGTTGATGGGAGAATGGGATAGTATGTAGCTGTTGTGGGTGCATCCAGGGTAGTTTGTGTTCACATGCATTATGTGTCTCTTGGCATCACGTTAAGCGAATGCCAATTTTTACGGTTCCGGAATATGTGTTTGGTGTCTCGTGGGGGCTATAGTGCAACATATGTGCAATCTATTGCCCCGCGTACCCATGGGAACTGGTCAAAAGCATAGAACTATTGTGCCACTCCCTGCCTTACCTCCACGTTACATGGCATGTCAATGTGGATGTGCACATTTGCAATTAGGCAGTTTAGGACCTGCTTGAGACAGCATAACTGTGTGGGATATGAGATACCACCAACTATGGCTGTGGTCCGTTGGGGTGTGCCAGTGACCGGGGAGTGTATTGCTGTTAGGACTTTCACCAGAGGTGGTATTTGCTGTGAGCACATGGTTCATAACACCAGGTTATTCTATCACTCCATGACCAAATGAAGGATTACAATCGGGGGGAAGCAGTATGTGCCATAAACATTCTCATCAGGCTTGCCGAGTAGTGTTGTGTGTGTATGGTAGATTGTGGCCCTCATTCTCCTTCTCCTCCTCCTGCCATGTAGCAGTAGGTTAGCAAGCAGTGCAGGGACCAGCATGGTGCAGGTCTTTCGATATGTTTGCATGGCGGGTTCTGTTTCCGCCAACTGCACGAAGCAGTCTCACAGTGCGCATGCTCACGGGTGGTGGTGGGTTTTTGTAGCATTTTGGTTGGCGCAGGTCCAGAGGTTAGTCTGTGAATACGAACTTGTTTGCACTTCATGGGTTCTGTTTGTGCATTTACTGGGTGCCTCCCTCCCCACACCCATGTTATCCCTCCCCACGCCCATGTTATCCCTCATTTCCCTGTTTTAGTGAGAGGGTTTGCATATTCAGCCCCCTCTTGTCCTTTGCGCTGGCCAGTCCCGCATGCCTCGCGCAAGGCAAGTAGACGTGGCACACGGTACTGGATTCCAGGACAGTGGCAGATCTGTAAATCATTGGGTTTATTATTGTGCAGCGGATAGTGCCATTTATTGGCGCTATTGACTTTTGCGCAATTCTTTCTGTAAATATGGCCCTACCAATCAATATTGGCTGTTGTTAGCTGAGCAGCTTTTGCACTCCTTTTTTATTTCTATTACTGTGACCCAGTCAGCATGCAGTGTATTTGGGGTCTCTCTGTAGAACCACACCTCTGCTTGTCCCCAGCACTGCGTTGACATATTCAAACATTGCTGATGGTCCTGTGGGACATATTAAGGACAACACTTGTTTTGGTGTGTTTTTGGTGCAGAAGGGACACATGTAATTGTTTCTGATTAACACTTTATAACAGCATACCAAATCCAGGTAACGTCATCATCTGATGCAGTTGGCTTTTCACCCTTGGTATAATTTGTGTATTGTACCAGGCAATTATCATTGAGTACTGTGCTCTTTCAATTAATTACCAATGTTCAAATACACCACTTTCATTAAAATTAACCTAGAAGGCATTCTCTCATGGCTTGACCCCGGCACCCACTCCCCAACCTGTTTTCACACTTTCGGGTGTCATTCTGTATGCACTATTTAAGTAAATTGCAGTCATGGGACCCTACATCTGAGTCCATGTTGATGAACCACACCACCACTCAGTGCCTGGAGAAAGCATGCTTCCATTTGACTCCTACACCCACCTCATTGTATTTTTTTGACAATTTAATCAGCTGCTCAAAAGCAATGAAAACGCTCTATCCACTACCCCAACCACCTGTGACCTGCCCCTTGCACCAGCCCTCTGTTCTCCCAGGAACATCAACTCCTTGCTGAATGTGCCTCTTAGTCTCCCTCACACACAAGTAGTGCAGCCTTTCCTCTTGCCCCCCTACAGAAACCCTTTTTGGCCTGCCCCCCATGCACCTACTTTGTAGCCTTTCCGTGTTCCAGCCCTCCAAATTCCAACCCTGTTCAGCATGCCCAGACCCAGTAAAGCTGGATGATGCTGGTAAGTGCAGCACACTGCACCTATAAATCCATCTTATCACATTCATTGAAAGAATGCCATCTGAGATCCATTTAAATAAACACACGTATCAACCCACCCATCCATTAAGCCTCTATCCACACAATCAGTTTCATCCTTCCATAAAAAAAAACGAACAAAAAAACACTGACACCCAGCAGGGAGTTTTCAGCCACTTCTACTCCCTAACATTGGGCAATACTCTGAAAAAAGAAAACAAATAGGGAGTACAAATAGTCCCAACAGAAATGAGTGTTAGGGAGAATTCTCATAAATGTGCTAATTCCCCTTACCTTTTGAGACCCCCAGCAACTTTGCTGGATTTCTAGGACTTTCATTTTTACCTGGAAAGAGTGTTAGCCTTTTTTCCCACTCTTTCATGTATTGTGATGTGTGTTTTACTTTTGTGTTCTTTGGATATGAAGTTTTAGACAACTCCATAGGCATCATCATTTTCTTGTGTGTCACACAGCACCCTCAGTGCAGTGGCACAGGGATGTCTTTCAGACTTCCCAAGATTTAAATACCTTCTATGGGACTGACTACTGTCTCCCAGTGAATGTAAATTTAAATTGACTTTGCTAATCTTTTTAAATTGCTAGACCCACAACACACTGCCTTACAGCAGAGTGCTGGAGGGAGTACCTAGTATTCCCTATGCCTAGAAAACTCATGTAGCCCTCAAAAGCTACCCTTTCCTCTCAGAATGGCTGGTGGCAGTGGTATTACCATGAGTTTCCCGACCGCGACCCGTTTAAACGCTCCGGTAGCTGAAATCCACCGGAGCCATGTTTTTCAAGATGGCGACTGAGCCCCCTCTGTAAAAACAGGTTCTGATCAAATTTTTTCACCATTTCTTTTTGGAAAGGTCTCCTTCTAGTGTTTGTTTCTGCGCGCCAAACCAGGTGTGGTCCCTTTGTTTGTTTGCCTTGGGCGGGCTACAGTACTGGAGCCCCCTTCTGGCGCATGAGTGTCTGGGGTGGACAGGATGTGAGGGAGGTGCCCGAAACTCCCTGTGCTTACTCTCCTAGGAGACCTGAATGCACTCTGGCATGATTGGCTGGCTGACTATCTGGCAAGGACAGCCACCCTGCTAGGTGAGTGACAGCTAGGCTGGAATTAATGGGAGAAAACTGTTTAAAAGCAGGTCTCTGGGACTTGGAAGACAGAGTCGACCAATGGAACGAAATAACTGAAGATGAGCTGAAGGAAGACTACTGCTGCAACTCCTGGACCATTGGTTTGCCCGGTGAAGCCCTGCTGCTGGTCGGAATTGTCTGAAACTCCCCCGACAGAGAAGCCCCTTCAAAGACGACTTCTTCCTTGAGCTTGTCGGAACAACCAACTTGCAAGCCACCTGGAACCTATCTCTCCTTACTGGTCGAATTTTCTTCAGAGTGCTGTTGAAAACCAGATAGCCAGTGAGAAGGATACCAGTTTGTGGACTGTAAGGTACTCACACCTTAAACCAACGTTTTGCCAAGCTTGTGGATCCTTCCCCCTGCAGTGCAGGAACCTCCCGATCTCCTCCCTCTTGTCCCCACGACTGAGGCCAGGAACAGCGAGATCTGCAGGAACTGCCAGTAACATTTGCCTCAGCTACAGCTTTTCTTCATACAAAGGTACTGTGCAAACGAGGTCGAGAAATCCTCTCTGCTGCTGGGAAAGGTTGTGAAACTTTCCCAACTTTGGAGTCTTGTTTGCTCCTAAACCAACATATAACTCTTTTTCGTGCAAACTACTTCTAAGAACATTGGCAAAAACGTAACCGTTTACTACCAGAACTGTGTAATCCTATCCAAGACACTGAACCATTGACTTTGGCCCAGGCCTATTGAATTGAATTGCCTCTTGTAGTGACTGAAACTATTTGCCCTCCCTGAGAAAGTATTTGTGTTTAATTCTTATAACCTTTGTCTTTTTACCCCTTTTTAAAAGTTGCTGAAGTGCCATTTTGCCCCCACTTCGGGGGAGCCTAACTTGTTCAGAAACATATTGGTTTGGTACTGGAGTGTATTATAGTGTGATATTGAGCTGCTTATAACTAGTGGAATGTTTTCTAACTAAAAGTGTAAATTAATATTAATTTCCAAGAAACCTTGAGTAAGTGTTTGTTTGAACCACTGTGATTTCAAGTCCGTTGCTTAATGCCTTGTACTGCTCACATCCCTCTTGAGATAAGCCTGGCTGCTCAGCCCTGCTACCACAAAACTGTGTAGTACAGACTTATACCAAAGGTGAGATTGTGCTTACACCTGCAGTCTTAATTTTGTGTAGTGTTCCCAAAGGGTACTGCATGTAATTCTGCCTAACAATGAGGAAACTTACACATAGTAAATTGTCTGCTTTCATCACACAGCTCCACGGATGAGTGTGTACCAGTAGTGCACACAGAGTGCCGCAAGAAGAAACTGCTGTTATTACTGCCTGATTCAAAGGGATTACAATAAAGCATTTTTTAATGTGCGTGAATAACTAGGTCCAAAAGGTAATACAAACACATTTCTGTTTTACAGTTAAAACATATTTTTACTCACTTATAACATACTCCCATTGGGAATGGGACTTACTGTTTTACTCCCTAAAAAATCATGTTCTCCCGACTTTAAAAAATAGGGACTAAAATACTCCTATTTCAAAATCTTTCTGCAGAACTACAACACCTAATAAAAAGACAGACTTGCTGGCTTTGCCAATGCTTGCCTTATATATAGTGGCAACTTGCGTCTTTCTTGGGAGTGCTAGAAAGGAATCTGGGACCTTGGACATACAGAAATTGAAAATGATAAAAATGTGAATGTGACCCATGCATATGCGGGTAACTTAGTTTTCGGGTGTATGGAAGATCAGAACTGTTTCTTTTCCCTTGTGAACTGGGTAAAAATTATTTATGAAAAAGGATGTTTTAAAAGCTAATTTAAAAGTGAGTGCTATCATAAATTGTAGTCTACATATTGTCAGGAAATAATTCAGCACTAGACTTCCTGAGAAAAAGTCCCCATGCACCACTACAGATGTATCCATTACAAAGTATTTGAGACATTTGAAGCTTCACATTGTAGATGATAGCAGTAGCTGCATGTATGGGTTGATGCTTTATCATATTTTGGTAAGGCCGAGAATAAAAGAACTGTTGGTGCAGTTCAGGCTGACCTTTAAGTACAGGGTTTTGAGGAATTGTCAAAAATTGAAAAAGCATGTCTTGTGAAGTTTTCTCTTCAGAAACAATTAAAGTTTTTATTTTTCTGTGTTCATCTTCTTGTAAAAATCACTTCGGTGATTATACACTCGTAATACATTTTTTTTAAAAAAAGCATGTCTTGTTGGAGCAGTGGTCTGCCCTAACATGTGAAACATGAAATTGCCTAAGTAATATTTGGAACAGAGATGTCTCATTTGCATAGGTTTTTGCCTACTGGGTTCTGAAATATACCTTGGAAACAGATAGATATGAGAGATGCTCGTTTATCAATTATTCACAGTGGCTCACTGCCTTATTCAACAGCAGGGCAACAGACCTCCACAAATCCCCACAGGTCAACTATGAAGAGACACATTTTGAAAAATACAACAGTGGGGAATGCCCAAAAGGGGGATCCTGCATGATTCATCAGAGTGGCCCCAGTGCCCCAAAAGACCAGACTTGTAAAAACGTGTGATATGTCTAAGAGGTACATTGTGAGAGAGAATTCCTCAGCTGATCGATGGTTACAAAGCCTTATGTTGTATGTGAAACATTACTGTCATACTCGTACCTGAACGCTTTCATTTAAGGCTCCTGCGTGTGAAAGAGAAAAAACAGGGACAACTTTGTTTGTTGCCATTTGACAGAAATCACTATGCCGCATTTTATACCCCGGAAGGCAAGTGTTCCCCAAAAGGAAAGCATACATAAATAAATAGTTAAATACATACATACATACATACATACATACATACATACATATATACATATATAAAATCATTCTGGAATGCGCACGCACAGAATATCAGTTTTATGAAACGTCAATAGTAATTTACATTGATTTGCGGACATCTGTGAATTATTCTCTATGGCTTTGGAGATGAATTGGACACTTAATGAATAACAGCATACACCTATGTAGTAGTAGTGCAGTGCTTTATTTCCGGCACAATCCCATAAAAGACAACAGCAAACATACTGTTAAAGCACAATGCATATAACACTTTAATAACCATGCAGATTCAATGTGTGTAAATTACAATAAAACAACTTTAAATCATATCATCAAAACAGCACAAAATCGGGAAGGAATGTCAGTGCTCTAATTATAAATGCTCAGTTCCAGTGCACGTTCGATAAACATATAAACAATGAGTGCACACTTTACATTTTGAAGTGTTAACATCCTGTTAAAAACTAGTGATAAATGTCATATGCCCCACATTCTTAACATGCGTTTCCATGGCACACAAATAGGAAGTGCAACAGACCTTTACCTCCTTTATCTAGAGTAAGAGCAATACCTTTCCTAAAAAGAGCATTCATTCTTACGTGCAACAGGATCGCCCTCTTTCTAGGGCCACCAAACCAATAAAATAGCTAGGGAGACCCAGTGATGGCTTAATTCTGAGGTATCTCTGAAAGGACGCCTTGTTGCACTTGAGGGCCTCTCTCGATTTTTGTTTGTAAGTCATAAAGGCTTTTACCACTAAACGCAAAACTTCTTTCCCCCAACTTATCCTCCAGTAAAACAATTCCGCCATTCCTAGGGATTTTAAGATGGGTGGACCTTAAAATGGGTCACACATAACTGCTAGACACATATGCAGGCAAACTTACATTGGTTTGTAAGTTGGTGTGGATTGTGGGTGGATTGTGATTTACGGCCCATGCCCTTCCCCATAAAATATTACTCCACAACATTGGGGCAAGTGTTGGCAATAAAAAGGCCGTATGGAACATAAACAATAATCTCATAATCTTATAATGTAGTACTTTTCGGCACTGGGGTCCTGAGATTACCCCCTCTGGTCCGTGCTGCCTTTGTTGTCCCACGTCTTGTTGTGGTCACTGTACAGTGTCCTGAGTTTCTTTCCGTTGTTCTTCAGCCCTTTTCTAGGGCGGGCGGGTTTTGTGGCAAAGAAAAATCAAAGTGAAGATGCTGAGAACACAGCGAACTTCAGTAATATGTTTGGGTCCCTGTGCAGGGTCCACAAACAGATAGTGATTTTTTCGAGCTGCAAGCAGCTCATTATACAGGACCCAGGGAGGCCAAGGGTCTCTCTGCTCCTCTCTGTGGGCTGTCAGCAGCCCACCCGGCCAGCCCCAGCTGACTACCTATGCCCCCCTCTGAGGAGGGGGGCATTTCTTTGTGTATCGCTCTGACTGCCTTTTCTTGTAACCCCTGGGTGCACTGCATCCATATATTCTGTTGGAAGGGTGAGGTATTTTTATTACCTCAACCCTCCTTCTCTTTGCAGCGGCAGAGCTGCTCTCCCAGAGCTGCTCTCTCCTTGTCAAGTGTGTGCGAGGGGAGCTGGCCCTCGGGGGAGGGCCGCTGACCCCACTCCTAATCCTGCCGCCATGTGGTACCAGTTACCAGGCCTCGCATGGGGCGGCCCGGCGGCGTTGCCCATGACTGCTAGACACATTTGCAGGCAAACTTACATTGGTTGTGATGGATGCAGTGGGTGCATTGTGATTTACGGCCCATACCCTTCCCCATAAAATATTACACCACACCATTGGGTCAAGTGTTGGCAATAAAAAGGCCGTAGGTTTTATTATTTACAAATATGGTTATGGAACGTAAACAATAATCTCATAGCATAATAATGTAGTACTTTTGGGCCACGGGTCCTGAGGTTACCCCCTCTGGTCCGTGCCACCACACCTGGGTAGGTTCTTGGCTGCCTCTGTTCCCCCAACAGTTCTATTATTTGCAGCCCTTGGTAGCTTAAGTATTGGTGATTTCTCTATATAATTGCTCCATGCTGTGCCTGGATAGGTGGGGGCCATCCTTGTGAAACAGATCAGGGTCACCTAATGTTATGGCCGGGTGTTTCATAAAACCCAACCCCCTGGCTATACAGAATTTTTCGATCCCTCTGTTCAATTTTCTTCTGGAATTGTCTAAAGATTTATAACATATGCCCCCCTGCCAATTTTTCCTAGGCCATACTGCACAAAAGAACATTTCTATGTCCCTCCAGTTGTGTGAAATGGCTGCTAGTGAGGCGCATGTTTCTTCATATAAAACATTTCTCCCCATGCTCACGAGGTCATTGCCCCCCAAATTAATTATTAAAAATTCGGCGGGGCTCTATATGCGACTAAGTCAGCCAATTTATCATGTATGTCTGTCCATTGGAGGCCTCTGTAGCTCCACCACGATACGGTCGTGTTCGTGAACGATGGGCCATCTTTAATTTCCACTGCCCTGTCCTGAACATAAACGAGTGACTGACTATCCAGGCTGATTTTAAAGGTGCGTCCTGGTCCGCAGGTTTTTCTGGAGAGGAAAAAACGGGTGTGGGCAGGTGCGTGGAGGAAGGAGGGGAACAAGGAAACTATATCAGCTGTGGTCTGATGTATTTCTTGTAACAATCCGATTTCCATCCCCCAATTTTCATTACTTGCTGGGGGCCCAAACCCCCCCTGCCATGCTGAGGTTGCAGCCCCAATCCTCAAAGAGTGGATGCCGAACTCCTTTGGATTCCACCCCAGTTTGCTGATTGCCTTCGTCAGCACCCCTTTAAATTGGTAGTGGCTCAGCGCTGAGGCGTCCCTGTGTATTAGAAATCTCTCCCCTACTTTGGGCCTTTGTGCGTAATAGAGGTTGGTGATGCACACTGGGCAGTTTGGGGCATCTTCAATGCAGCAAATTATAATGACTCTTTTGGCCCCTGTTTTTGATCCTTGTATATCTAGGCTGATGCTGTCACTTCTTACCCTGGTTTCCATGATGCCCAAATCATGGATGGCTTTGGTGCTGGAAGCTATGAGCTCTCCCACCCTAAAGGCCTCAAAGTAGGCGAGTGAGAACGCTGTCTTGAATAATAAAGCTCCATAAGGATGCAAGCATATGCTGTCTAATAGGTTTGTTATTTTCACTAACTTATCAAAATCGAGGGGGCGGCGAGTTTCTACCTGAGGCCCCTCCATCTTGCCCCAACCCTTCATTGCATATGAAATTATCGCACTTTGTGTGGGGTCAGAGTCACCCCGTAATTTAAAAAAATAAGATACTGCTACTAAATGTCTTTTAGCCCACTCTCTTTTAAACCCTTGATCGTGTTCCCACTTCAGAAAGATTTCTATCCCTCTTATTGTTATTAATTCCATATGCTTAACCCCTGTTCTTTTAAAGACTGTTTGCAAACACTGTACTGGGCTGTAGTGCTGCTTGGCAGTACTTTCCCTGCCATCTCTGCTAGGAACCCTGTGGCAGGGTTCATGTTTTCTGCGGGCAGCATGCTGCTGGCACCCGCTGTTGAGGTGCCTGCTTGTTGGTGAGCATCCCGGTGTCATGCATAGACCACTGCGCGATGGTTCACGCATTCTTAGTCCAGCAAATGCAGTAAGAAAACACTCAACTCGAAGCGCAGCTCACCACAGTGAATGGAGGTTGCCATGGAAACTACGTGATACGTTGCTAAGGAAGCGCAACGTTCGTTTGGGATCACGGCATTGAACAGGTGACCTGGACTATTTAAACCACGCCTCCACGTTTGTTCAGTGCTTCTGATCGAGCATTTTTTGGCGTTCTGTTTTTGGCCTTTTTCTTGTTCTGATTACGTAAACCTTCTTGACCCGGCTTTTGACTCGACTACTCTTTTGGATCATCCTTGCCTGCTTTGTAAACTTTTGTCTTCTTGGTAACGAACTCTTGCTTTTGTCCCTCGATTACGTCTGGCTTTTCTCCTCCTGTTCCTGTTCATGCCCGCTTGGATTTGCGACCCGGTTTGTACTTGGCAACTCTCTGGTTTTCCTTCTGTTGTTTGCACTTGGTAAAGACAGTATCTCATCTCCGCGTTTTAGAGATCAATCTAACCGTGGAACAGCTTCTGCTGCACCATGGGACACCGTGGGACAGCCGCCGCTGCACCGTGGGACAGCCGCCGCTGCACCGTGGGACAGCCTCTGCTGCACCGTGGGACAGCCACCACTGCACCGTGGGACAGCCGCTGCAGCACCGTGGGACAGCCTCCGCTGTGCCGAGGAAGAAGGTCTCACCTGGTAAACTTTCTCCATTTTAATAAGGACGTCCCATCGTTTTTGCCTTACAGAGAAAGGTCTGGGTAAGCAAGATTTTGTTCTTGTTGCTTATTGTCACTCTTCATTTGATCCCAGGGTTATAGGCTCATAGTGTTTTTCCTTCTTTCAGAACATCTATTGGATTTCCTTTAATCCGTTGTGTTAGACATTCCAAGTCTCTAAACATTAGTCAGGTTAGTTTGGAGTAACTCTAGAGAAATTAATTTTCTGAATTCATTGTCAGTTGTTCTAATCACATCATTCTTGTTTATTTTCTACAGCCACGAGGTCTCGATGGGAATCCAATCTTCCAGTCAATAGATTACTTTGTATGTTTATTTGTGCATTCAAAGTGATATATTAGCAGGAAGAATTCTTCTTCTACACTACAAGGCCAAGTCTAAGAGGAAGAATTCTGACACCCGGCCTCTGCCCTCAGGCGCAGGCGCTGATGCAACTCTCTCTGGCTGCGCATAATTGCCCAGCAGTCCGCCAGGATCAGTGTCATCTTCTCCTGGGCGTGTGCTGCTAGCTCCCGGAATCTTGTCCACTGAAAGCGAGATAAAGCATCTGCAATGATATTATCTGCTCCAGTGATATGCTTTGCTTTGACAATATTTTGGTGCAGTGTGACTGCTGTGATGGCTCGTAAAACTCTGAGCACCAGGTGGCATTTGGTGGTCCTTCTGTTTATAATTCCTACCACTGCCATGCAGTCACACCATACCATGAGTTCTGTGTTTGCCAGCCACCTACCCCATATGTGTATGGTTAGCCAGATGGGAAATATTTCTAATAGCATGTTAGGCAGAATCCTATGCAGTGCCCTTAGGGACCACTGCACAGAGTTAATACTACAAGTGGTAATACAAGTTCACCTTTGGTACACGTCTGTACTACACAGAAAGAGTGGTAGCAGTGACTGAGCAGCCAGACTTATCTCAAGAGCACATGAGCAGTAGTAGAGATTACACAAAGGACTACAATTACTGTGACTCAAGCAAACACTGACTCAGGTTTCTGGTTAAAAAAATATAAGTACATTTATTTTTAAACCATCTGTTCACAAAACACTTCACTTCTAGTAAAATAAAACCACACTTCAAATACACTACACACAACCAATTCCCCATTTGCAGAACAATTCAAGGTAAGTACCTTAGGATTTGATGGACAAGTGTTATGAAACAAAGACATTACCGGGAGTACATATGCAATCACTTTTTGACAGTAATGACAGTTCGGTCTTACTAAAGATAAGCGTACCTATCCGCGGGAAGAAATGTAACATTAGTCAAACACACTTAGCACTTGAATTGACACAAGAGAGTTGGGGATACAAATTATAGGCAATACTTTTGTCAAGGCAGAGAGAATCAGAGGGCACTGCCCAACACGAAGATAAAAGTCAATAGGCCTGCGCCAGTGTCAAGTGGAACAGGGTTCCTGTTGCCGAAAATCACACAGTTAGAACAGTTTGTGATTCAAGATTGTCAGGAGTACTTAGATATTGTCAGAAGAGGAGGCAAAAGTTATAAGAGGGAAGGAAGAAAAGGAAAAGCCTTTGGTGACGAAGAATGGTTCACCCCAATTCCTCGAAGTCAGACACAGTACCTTATACGTTGCAGAACGCTGGTGCCACAGCAGTTGTTCATGTTAGTTTCCTGCAGACTCACGGTTCCTGGAGCTTCAGTCATGGAGACAAGAAGGAGGATGTCTGGAGTGATCTGCACTACCCAGGGATGAGGCCAGCAGCTGCGACAGTGAATAAAAGGTGCGCTCCTTTAAAACAGGAGAGGCTCTTCAGATGGCTATCCGGACCACTACAGCAGGGTGCAGCGATTTCGACCACAAAGAGGATCCTCTGGCTGTGGAAGATGAGCTGGTTGACTCCACAAGGCTCAAGGGATGAAGACTCTCGCACTGGATCTTCTCTGGCAGTTGAAGGGTAGATAGCTCAGGATTGCAGCAGGGCATTGACGGTGCTGTGTAACACACACAACAAGTGGAGCTCATGGAGTGGTGTGCTCCAGAGCCCAAGATCACACAAACAGTAGAAATACACATGGCAAAACACATGTAAGAGTGGGAAAAAGGCTCACACTCTTACCAGGTGGAACAAAATAAACCCCAGAAATCCAGCAAAGCTGATGAGGGACTCACTAGGTGAGGGAAATTAGCCATAAATGATAATTCTCCTTAACATAGCGCAATGTTTTTTGCTCATCTCGCTGTGTGCCATGCCTCAGGCCATTGTCCGGCCACCCATTCTGTGTCTAGCATATCTCCAAAACCCTTGATTCCTGCTGCATCTGTAAACAGGACCCTTTTTGCCCCGTGTTCATTGGCGCACGCCAAAGTGTGGACCCGTTGAAATTGTGAGGAAATTCCCCGAGACTTTAAGGTCCTCTTTCACTTCTCTGCTTAGCCTGATGTGCAGGTGGGGTTTGGTGCATGCTTTGGTCTTAAGTTCCAGGCTCCTGGAAAATACTTTTTCCTGCGGGATGATCCTGGCCACAAAATTGAGACTGCCAGCCAGTGATTGCAACTCCCTTACTGTGCCCTTGTTTTTCGTGCTTAGTTCTTGGATTTTTGCCAAAATATCTGCTACTTTTGATATTGGGATTCTGCAAACCCCTTCTGCTGAGTCAATCTCTATCCTCAAGAAGATAATGTTTGTGGATGGCTTGGTCGTCTTCCCCGCTGTCAACGGAATTCTCCATTGCGCCGCCATTTTCACCAACTCTGTCAGCGCCCTACCGCATTCGTCTGATTTGGTAGGGCCCATCACCATAAAGTCGTCCAAATAATGCACCATTCTAACTCCTGGTAATTGTCTCTGAAATGCCCATTGGAAAAAAGGGCTAAACTGCTCAAAAAGGGCGCAGGAAACTGCGCACCCCATTGGAAGGCATCTGTCCACATAGAATTTATTCTCGAAAGTGAAACCTAACCATTGCTGTGATTTCGGGTGTACTGGCAGTAGCTAAAGGTGGACTCAATGTCCAGTTTTTCCATGAGGGCTTTCCTACCACAGTCCTGTATGAATCTTAACGCCTCCTGAAAATGCATGTATGTTACCGCAGATTCAGTGTGAGGTATGCCGTCATTTAGAGAGCAACCCCTGGGATATCATAAGTGATGTATTAACCTCATTTTACCAGGTTCTTTTTTTGGAACCAAGCCTAGTGGTGACACTGGCTAATTTGAAAAAGGCATTGTATCCCAAGGGCCTGCAATCCTGCCCAGCTGTAATTCTTTATCAATTTTAACTCTTACCATCTGCGGGTTGTCCCTGACTGAAACCAAATTCTTTGGTATTCTGTGGGACCACACCCCATTAAATGGGATAATAAAACCTTCTTTGAAACCTCGTTTGATTGCTGCGCTTATTTCCTTGTCGGGAGACATTAATGCTGTGCTAAAGTTTTTGGATTGATCGGGGTTCTGCCCGGTACAAGCACTGACAAGGGTGTTTCTTTACTGCTCTTCTTTTTTGGTGTTTTTGGCCGGTAGTCTGGTGCAATTGCTTGCCGGGTGTTGCCCGTTGCAGGTGAAGCAGTTGTGCTTATACCAGCACTCCTTACCCCATGTGCACAGGTTTTTCCCATAATTCCGGCATGGAATATTGGCTTTTGTGGCATGATGAGTCTTGCTTTGTCCGCTGGCATTTGACCTAGCCACCCATGGCTGGTGTTTCCAAAAGGGCTGCTCTGCCTTCCTCTGCTTTTCGTTCTATGAAAATCGGTTACCCCCTTGTGAGTTTCTATTTGAATTCCCAGTTGCTACGGCAACTTCCTCCTCAGATGGAGGCTCGGCATTCAATATGTACAGATCAGTCTGAACTTCATCCCATTCAATGGCTGGTCTTTCTGACATACTCCTTCTAAATCTTATGTCGTATGCCAGCCAACCCTTCCCTTTATGGGTAGGTTTTACCTCTCTGATTGTGACCATATATGCCCTTAGTTTGACCCCATCCCGGGAACTTTTCAAGGTAAATTGTTGCTAAGATCGCAAATGCTTTAGCCAATTGTCCCAGTTCTGCTCCACGTGCGCATTCCTGGCTATGGCCTTGTCCTCAATTTTCTTGGGGTCCCTAAAAGCATCCCTGCCCTTGCGTTGAGCCTCAATGAGCGAGAATATTTCAATGAATTCCTTTACCCAAATAGCTTCCTTAATGGTTATGTCAATATTCCATGCCAGCGATTTCTTATACCTATTTAGGATGTCTGTTTCAAAGGCTCTCAGATTAAACTCTAGCTGGGCACTACTGAATACCATAATATCCATATTGCTGTTGCTGATTGGGTCCATGGGCTCTGCGCTGCTTGTAGTGGGCATTGCCCATGCCATTAGCTGGCCTGCTGTTTCTAGACCGTGCAGGGAGAGACAAAGTCAAAAGAAAAATCAAAGTGAAGACACTGAGAACACAGCAAACTTCAGTAATATGTTTGGGTCCCCGTGCAGGGTCCACAAATAGATAGTGATTTTTTTCGAGCTGCAAGCAGCTCATTATATAGGACCCAAGGAAGCCCTGGGTCTCTGTGCTCCTCTGTGTGTGCTGGCCAGCCACAGCTGACTACCTATGCCCCCTCCCCTGAGGAAGGGGGCATTTCTTTGTTTATCATCCTACCTGCCTATTCTTGTAACCCCCTGGGTGCACTGCACCCATATATTCTGTTGGAAGGGTGAGGTATTTTTATCACATCACCCCTCGTGCGCTTTGAAGCGCTAGAGCTGCTCTCCCTTATCAATTGTGTGCGAGGGGAGCTGGCCCTCGGGGGCGGGGGGCGCTGACTCCTTTCCTAATCTTGCCGCCATGTGGTACCAGTTACCAGGCATCGCCTGGGGCGGCCCAGTCTATACTCCTATCTATCTTTAATGTGCTGTTTATTCTACTGATGGTGCCAATGCACAGGGCCTTGGACTTTTTTTACATTTATTTGTAGATCCCTTGCCAATATTTATTTATGGTAATCTGTTATTGGTAATTGTAGAGCCTTTTGTGTTTTTGCAATCAGGACGGCATCATCTGCGTACATCACTGCCGGTATGCACCTCCCACCCAGCCTGGGAGCATTACTGGATGATTCAACCAATTTAGAGGAAAGAGAATTGGTATATAAGTTAAAAGCAGCAAGGCGAGTACGCTTCCTAGCCTAACACTGTGGGTTGAATTAATTGGGTCTGTAAATTGGCCCCTACTGTCATAACAAATGCTTACAGACACATTTCTATGCATTTCTACCAGGTTTTCCAACATTGAAAAAGGCTTTGGAAGCACGAGAGGTTTGGCAGTGCCTGGCAGAGTCTATCTACTGTTTCTGCTGTGAGGAGGAGCTGAATACTGTTGAATCTGAAACAGCCACTTCATATAGCTCACAGTTGCGCTGAGCGTGGTGATCATAGAATATAGAATGTCCCTGGGACCAGCTGAATTCGGAACAAATAAAGCAGAAAATCAGTTGGTGAGTGGCCAGGCGTAATAACGCCCATTAACAAAAACACATTTGTGCTTACTCCATACAAGCAGTTTCTTGCACCAGCACTGGTATTAGTGAATTAGCATATCAGCACAGTTGACATTGCAGAGTTGCTGAGTCTCGAACATAGGGCACTTGAACTGCTAACTAGCCAGAATCTTCTGTGGGCCCACTAGCTGGAGGAAAAGCAATGTTGGAGACACGAGAAGAGGCGAACATGTTGTTGGGTCGCACACATAGCAAAGTGAAGGCAAAGCAGTCACACACAATGCTCTTGCCGGATTGTGACCTAGCAACTTTTACGGGCTCTCAGGGCACACTAAACTGTCTGATTATAGGGGAGTCAGAATGGGTTGCAACTGAGGGTCTGGAAAGAACTTTGCGATGTACACAGATACAGAGTAAACATGACAGTGCACCTCGAATGGAGCTGCGAGGAACAGTTCCGGTTTGCAGTCGACGGAGGAGTAAGCCACAAACCCACCAGAAAAATTGGGCCAGTGGTTATTGCAAGTCCCCAAGAGATCAAGTGGAGTGATGGCCCACATTGATTCCCCACGGACACAGTTAGAGAGACAAGAAGTGAGGAACCCTTGCAATCAGCAGGTAATAACAGAAGAGGCCAGGGGGCAAGGGAAGTGGTCAAGTGGGGCCACAGTGGCCCACAAAAAAAGTGACCAAGAAGGGGTAACTAGCAACAACAAAGTGGAATGGCAAGTGCGGAAACCCGAGACCAACAAGTAATTGGAGGTATCATATTTATTGAGAGCCGCAGTAGGACCGCAAGATGACCGGGGCAGAAGGATTCACAAATATATTATCCTCTGAGTGAGGCACTAAAAATCATTCAAAGACAAGTGAATCCATTATGGTACAAAGAAGGAATAGACAATGGTCCACTGTGGCCAACAAGGAGGGGGTAGAGGGCGATCAACCTCCAAGTGCCATGTCCAAAAAGGGGCTCCCTCAAAAAAGATCAAAGAACGTGGGAGAGATCACGCCTGAGAGAGAGGCATTTATTTTACAAGAACACGAGGCAGTACAAACATCAGATGGGGACAAATGAAGGACATCTGAGAAATCACTGGGATGTGTGTCCAATAAAGGCCCAGCAAAGACAAGAGAACAAGAAGTGTCTGATCTGGACCTCCTACCCTTCTCATACAACCTGGACCTAACAGTCCCCCCAAGGTTAAGTGAATCAGAGGAAATCTTTGAAATGTGGAATCGAGTAAAGGCAAACCAGGTGGGTTTATAGGTGGGAACAAGGGGCCTGATTGGGGATCAGATGTTTGAGACATTGAGGGATCAAATAAAAACAAAATTATATAAACAACTATGACCCGGATCAGGGGAGATAACTCCACAAATTACACAAACATCAGTTTGTAGGTCTGAGGAGGAGGTGAGAGTCCACAATCAGTGTCAGAGGCCCAAGCGGACCACTCTATATATGGCAGACCCTGGACAAGGGAGAAACCTCTGTCAAGTTGGTCAATTAACAACTGGCTTGTCGAACCTCTTGACAAAGCAGAAAGCCAGGATAGAGAAAGGTCCGGAAAAAGCATTAAAACAGAAAGAGGTGGAAACATCAGGAAAGGTGGAGAGAAATGATGGAAACAACTCTAATACCATGGCAGCTCTGTCCACAGTTTTGGCACCCTTCATTAAAATGTATGACTCACTAAGCGAGACCATACAATATCAGGCAACCCTCCTGGATATGAAACATTAGAACATTGATATACATGGAGGGATTTATAACGGGGATACTCTGGATAAGAATCTAGAACGACAGGTGAAATCAATCCAGTGCATCTTGGAAAATGTGACCGAGGGGCATAAGGAAAGGAAAGCGTCTGCCCAGCCTATGGCAACATCGGCAATAGAGAGGATGATTGTTAGGGCTGGCAAACTGGAGGATGGGTCAGAGAAATGCAACAAGAGAGTGGCCTTTCGAGTCTGGTGGAGACATCAGTGCAAACAGTGTTGGAGATAGATTCATCAGAGGGAGAAGTGGTGGAGATACGTGAAGAGAAGGAGGCCTTAACTGGCCTAAGGGAAATGTCTTTCTCTGACCTAAGGGCAGAGGATCAAGTGGGGGATCAAGAATCAAGGACAGAAGGAAATATACCCTCCCCAGAGAGCAGGCAGTGGCTTGTGCAATGTTTACAAAGAACAAGGGAAATGGATCAAAAAGGAAAAATTCCCCTCAACAAACAAAAAAAAAACAAAGAACATGCCGAAGAGTAAAAATCCCAAATCCAATGCGTCATAAAAAGCCATAAGGCAACTCCTAGGATATTTTTCCTGCCTCACTATTCAAGGATTTCTCTAGGACCCTTGTTCCCAGGGTCACAATATTTATTGACTGTTCTTTTCAGGAGGCTGATATTCCAGAGAATATTAAAGAGGCATGGATCACACCTTTAATAAAAAAGGAGAATCTCGATCCAAATGCTGAAGGCAATTACAGGCCCATCACAAATGTTCCCTTCGTGCTAAAAATAATAGATAGAATAGCTTGCTCTCAATACCAAACCTTCTTAAAGCAGCCTTGAAATCCTGGTAAATGAACAGTCTGGTTTTCGTGTGAATCATGGGACAGAGACTGTACTCGTGGATTTAAAAACAAATATTACAGGAACAATTGAGAAAGGTAATGTAGCATTGTTCCTACTTTTGGATATTTTTTCCACCTTTGATCTGGTTAATCACGCCTTGTTGGCAGATAGACTGCTCAAGGTGGGAAATTGTAAATGTATCACCTTTGTAGTGTGTTGGTTCAAATCTTTTCTGGGACCTAGAACAGAAAATTTGGATGAGGGAAATGCTCAATCACAAAGAACGCTTCTTACCTGTGGTGTCTCTAAGTGATAGTGCTTGTCACCTTTACTCTTTAATGTGTATTTCAAACATCTATGTGACCTTCTTGTATCCTTAGGGGTCCAGTTCGCAAACTATGCAGACGATACCCAGATTGTGATTGAACTATCTCGGTCATACAGTGATGACCTACAAGATTAAACAAAGTCTTTAATTTCATACCGGTGGGGATGGCTGTTAACTCTTTGGCCTTGAAGGATTCTAAAACTGAGCTTCCTATTCTTGGCACCCAACAAAAGTGAAATAAACTGGACTCACAGTACAAAAGTTTCATAGTTGATGATAATGCCATCAAAGTCTCTGACGTTGTTAAAACACTGTGTTCCTCATTATAAGTATGCCGGTCCAGAAATAGCATTTCCGGTCGCTCCGTACCAGCACTTTTTTCCAGACGGGCATAGTTTGAGTTGCAATGCCGGCTTCACCAGCACCACAAGTGACCCACCACATCCGGCAACACTGTTGCTGGAATCTGTGGTGAGATGCGTCATCCGTGCCTGAGATACTGGCATGGTATTATTCAGTGCACATTCTGAGCTCCAAGGACACACGCACATACCAGTATGGACATGCCAGTAGCACTGTGAAAACCGTGCCAGAAACACTGGCATTGCAGCGCAGGCGTTAAGTAGACTCAGGTGTAAAGAAACATGCCACAGGTTTAAAAAATCAACACAGGTGGTCCCAATGAACACTGCTACAGCACAAGCGGACCACTCCCACACCCCTTCTAACACTTCCAGGCTAGCATTAGCAGTTGCAGTATTGCCTCCAGGTCTACTACTAGATGAGGCTGGGAGGCAGAGGATGCAGCATAGGCACTGCAGAATAAGGAGGGCAATCACGGCCCAGCAAAACCCCAATGTCCAGCAGGTTGCAGCCCACAGGCAGCCAACAATTGAATGCATAAGGGCCACACCTTTCAACCTGTGCCAAAGCCAGATCCACACCCTATACCGACTAGACAGGGACACCATCACTTCAATGGTGGGACTGATCCATGACTACCTGGTCATTCTGATACATATGCACACAGCCATCTCCCCCTTGCTCAAGGTAGTGTCCATGCTACACTTCCTAGCAACTGGCACATACCAGCACACTGTGGGTGAACTGCATGGGATATCACAACCCTGTTTTTCATGCTTCCTGTTCCAGGTCATTGATGCACTCCTGCATCAAGTTGGAGACCGCATCAGCCTACCCAGGACTGCTGACTAGGTCAATGGCACAAAAATTGTCTTACATGCCCTTGCAGGCATACCAAACGTGATTGGTTCATTGGACTGCACACATGTGGAGTTGGTGGTCCAGGCCTGCTATGGAGGCAGTTTACTGGAACAGAAAACTGTATCACTCACTGAACTTGAAGATGGTGTGTGAAGCTCGCCACCTCATCACCCATTGATGTGCCAGATTTTCCGGTTCCACCCGCGATTTCATGGTTCTGTGCAACTCCACGCTGCCTGGGTACATGGTATGTCACACTTTTGAATTGGGAGGTGGATGGGGGTCAGAAAACACTATAGCTTACCAGGCTGCTGGGTGAGTCTAACTACAAGGGCATGCCCACTGTTAAATTGGGGGGGGGGGGTAGAAAATTCCATAGTCTACCTGGCTGCTGGGTGAGTCTGCATGGCCACTGTTGAATTGGGGGGAGGCAGAGAACACCATAGCCTACCTGGTTTCTGGGTGAGTCTAACTACAAGGTCATGTCCAATGTTGAAATGGGGTGCGGGAAGAAAAAAACATAGCCTACCTGGCTGCAGGGTGAATCTAAGTACACGGGCATGTCCACTGTTTTCTTATGGGTATGTATGAGACCGATCAGCAGTGGCTGTGCGCAGTGTATGCATTAATGAATTTGTCAGTGAACTATTATGCGCTCAAACAATAGCAAAACACCCTGAAAATGCACAGAGGGCATACAGGGTGGGTAAGAATAAGAGCAAGGATCAATAATTGATACAATAGTACAACAAGTAATGGTAAAACAGGTAAGGGGAGACAAAACTACTTTGGGTTTTGAGTGCTAATGCAGGTAAGTTCAACTGTCGGCTGCAGGTAAGTTCTATGGTGGCCAGTTAATTCACTGCTTGTGGGATGAGTGCATGTTGTGAAGTGGAGAGTGGGTTGCTGACTGATGAGCTTCGGGGTGTGGATAAACTGTGCTTTAACTAATGTTCTTTGTCTTTGCAGATGTTTCCAGAAGAGGAGCAGCTGTGAGGACAAGGGGCCACTGTGGAATCGGAAAGGCATCTGGAGTGGAGCAGCTGACTGGATGCGGCCGCGATGGAAAGTATACCACTCAGCTCTCCATACGAAGTTGAGTAAGTACGGGTGCAACTTTAGTTGCGCGGGAGAGAGGGGCACTAGATGCGCGCAAACATTTACTGCTTCCTAACTTTTCTTTTGCAGGTTTGGAGCGTCGGAACGTTGGCGCAACGAAGAGAAGAGGAGTGCTTGCTTCGATCATGGTGAAAGGTGAGGAAATCTGATGGAAGTCCAGGCTCTAGTGAGCGTGTGCCTAAGGCTACAAAGAGCACACGAAGCACGGGCTAGTGTCTGGGCGTGGCTAGACACTAGAACGGGCTGCACAGTTCCTGGATGTAACACAGGCACCCATGTTGGAGTTACAGGAAGTAACTAGAAATAAAGGCTATGCTAGAGCAAAGTCTGTGGGGGTGAAGTGCACTCTATAACTGCCTAAATTAGTGTTTTGCTTGCCAGGCCTTTGCTTTACCCATATAGCCCCTATTTGTGCTTTCTACCTTCCCCCATCTGCCTGATAGCTTGGGGCCTTCTTTTGGTGTTGATCGGCATATCTTTTCTGTGTTTCCTTAGCGGTTTGTAGGTGTGTTACCGCCACTTTGGCTGCCCGGGTCATGCGTTCATGTAAGGTTTTGACTGCCGGCATCTCTATTACTTCCGGTGGGTCGTATATGGAAGTCTGTGGGTTCTGCCCATATATGGTGTAGAATGGAGTCAGTTGAGTAGATGCATGCGTTGAGTTGTTGCACGTGTATTCTGCCATCCACAGTATCTCCACCCAAGCATGGTTTGTTTGGGGCAGAAGGCAGCGAGGTATTGCTCCCGAGTTTGGTTTGTGTGTTCCGTTTGTCTGTCAGTTTGTGGGTGGTGGTTGGTGGACAAACAGACTTCTACTCCAGCTAGAACACAGCATTTCTTCCAGAACTGCTACACAAACTGACTCCCTCTTTCGGATATCACCACAGATGGGAACCTGTGTAATTTTACTATGCGGTCAAGGAACATCTGGGCTAAAACCTGAGCCAAGGGTATGATGAGGGCCATTTTAGAAAAAAGCTCAACCACCACCAGGTGTACCTGGAGCAAGGAGGCAGGTCTGTGACAAAATCCATTGAAACAGTGTGCCAGGGAGCGGGGAGCAAAGCCAGGGGTTGTAGCAGGCCAGCTGGTCTTTGTCTCAAAGCCTTGTTCTGAGCGCAAATCCTACACGAGTTGATGAAGCTGATGGTATCACTCCGCCAAGTTGGCCACCAGTAGCATCTTCTAACCTTTGAGTCTTAGCCCTACAGGGTAACCTTCCAGGGGTGAACTATGATAGCTGGCGAGAACCTCCTCCCGTAGAGCATGCGTAGGCAGGTACAGACGCTCCTGGAAATATGGGAGTTCAGCTGCTTTCTGGTTTCAAGCTATCAGCTCTTCTGCTGATATGATGCTCTTAATTTCTTCTTTGAGCACATCCAGCGGTGAGAGGGTACCCCCTCAAATGCTTAGGATCTTATCACTAGGGATGATTTCTACTGGGTCTGGATTGCTATAGGCCTCTTCTCCCTTGCCGGTGCGAGATAGTGCATCTACCTTGCCATTTTTTACTCTTGGACGATAGGTGATCGAAAAATGGTATTCAGTCAGGAACAGTGTCCAGCTTTGGCTGAGTGCAAGTATTGTAAATTCCAATGATCTGTTATGATCATGATGGCATGCTTCGCTTTGAATAAACAGTGCCTCCATTCCTTAAGGGGGCATTTTTGATTGCTAGTAGCTCTTAACCCGTAATCGCAAAGTTTAGCTCTGCTGGGGAAACTTTCTTCGACAAGAACGCCACAGGATGTAAGTGGCCAGTTTCAGGATTTTGTTGGGATAGAATTGCTCCTATGGCTACACTGGAAGCATCGGTCTCTACGATGTAAGGGAGATCGGGTTGTGGATGCTGTAATACAGGAGTGGAAGTGAACCTGTCCTTCAGCGCACGGAAAGCTTCTTCTGCTGTGGGCGTCCACCCGAACTTTCAATGCTTGCGGAGGAGAGAGGAAATAGGATGCACCAGGTGTGAAAAGCCGGGTATGAAGCGCCGGTAGAAATATTAAAAGCCTAAAAAGCTCTGTACTCCTTTTAGGGATGTGGGTTAAGGCCAAGTGAGCATAGCTTCTACCTTTCTATTGTCCATTCTGATGCCTTGCGGAGACACCACAAACCCCAAAAACTCTACCTCAGTGACATGGAATGAGCACTTTTTGAGCTTGGCGTACAGATGGTTTTCGTGTACCTTGTGGAATACAGCTTGCACATGCGTAACATGGTCTTTTAGGTTAGACGAGTAGATGAGGATATCATCGATGTACACCACTGCACACATGTCGAGTAACTCCCGTAGTACATCATTCATGAAGTGTGGAAATGCCGCCTGGGCATTACAAAATCCCGAACGGCACCACCTGATACTCATACAAGCCATACCTGGTACAAAACGCGGTCTTCCATTCATTACCTTCCTTTACGCGCACCAGGTGATAGGCTCCACAGAGGTCTAATTTTGTGAAGACTTGTGCTTGTTGTACTTGGTCTAGCAAAACCGGAATTAACGGTGGGTGGTATCTATTTTTTACAGTGACCTGATTTAGTGCCCGGTAATCAATATATGTTCGAAGATCTCCCTCTTTCTTGGGAAAAAAATAGAGGGAAGAGGCTGCAGGTGACTTTGAGGGACGGATTAAGCCATTTGCTAGGTATTGGTATAGATAATTCCTTAGGTGGGTGTTCTCTCCTTCTGTCAAAGCGTAAATTTGGCTGCATGGTACTTGTGCCCCACGTAGTAAGTTAATTTGTCAGTCGTAGGAACGATGAGGAGAAAGTGTATTAGCTTGCTCTTTAGCAAATACGTCTTGGAATTCCTGGTATTCGGTAGGTAGAACTCCTGTTATTCCTATCACAGGCATCGACTAAGGAGACGCAAGTAACGGATGTACTGATGTACGATTCTTATCGTAACAGCGATTGCATTCGCTCAGGAAGATAAGTGTTCTAGCACGGGTTATGTGCCTCCAGCCAGGGCATGCCTAGAATCACCTGAAACTCTGGAGCTGCAATGAGATCGAACAAGATTTCCTCCTTATGACTGTCTTGACAGAGCAGCGTGACCCCAGCCGTGCAGTGAGTAACAGGGCCGGAAAGTAGTTGGGAACTGAATACCGTGGTTACGTTATTGGCTGTTGTTTTTGGGCAAACCGGTGTCCCTATCCGGCCAGCAGTTTTCAAGTCCATGTAGTTACCAATGGCCCCGCTGTCCACAAAAGCTTTGAATGCAGGCTTCTTGGAGGGTGTTGTGGATTTATGATGATAACTGGAATAGCAAAGTGGGAGATATGTGGTGTTGTCTCTGCGCTCGACAAACCAACCTCTATGTCTGTCGGGCACTGGAGTTTTCCATCTCATCCGTACCTTTGTTCCCATCCATTGCCCCTACAGTCTTTCTAGGGGGTTTAGCTGGACAATTGCAAAGAAAATTACCTGATTGGCTACAACACAGGCATAACTGTTCTTACCATCTCCTGTCCCGCTCCGTCTTAGTGAGTGGACCTCGTACTACGCCTAATTGCATGGGTTCAGGATGCGCTTCTGCAGGTGGCCGGGCAGGTGTCTCCTTGGGCCGCACATAGAACGTTCTGCCTTCCGAGCGTGCATGATCAGTCTTTCGGTTCTGCAACCGATGATCGAGCTCGAGTGCTAGGTGGATGTATTCCGCACAGCCATCTGGAGGGTCCACTACTTGTGCCACTGCTTCCTTTAGCTCTCCCACTAGACCTCTGTAGAATAAAGTGGTCCGCTTTTCTTCAGGCCAATTTGCCTCGGCCACCAGCCGATTAAACGTGGCCACATATGGCGGGAGATCCTGACTACCCTGTCGGAGGGATAACAGTTCATCATCTAAGGCCTGTCCTTGTGTGCGATGAGTGAAGAGTGTTTTGCTTGCCAGGCCTTTACCCATATAGCCCCCATTTGTGCTTTCCACCTTCCCCCATGTGTTTGTGCTAGTGAGGAATGGGATCCCAGGCTACTACCCATGACAGTACAAGAGTGCTACACACCAAAGTGACAAAAAGAAGCACAGACACAGTCAACAAAACCCCCACCACCTGATGCACAGACAGAGAATACTTATGCTCCCACCGATATACCACCATTGGCCTCCATACCAATTAGCCAGGTCCCCTGTCTGTTGGAAGTGCACAATCACAAATGCATCGGATTGACATTAGACAGTATTTGCAGTACATATCTATGATTTAGGGCCATGGACAGAACAGTATATTGCTTTGTAAAACAATAATGAAAAATGCACCCGTTCCATTTGTGTGAGTTGCACTAAAAGGGTTAGAGGACATGTAGGCTGTGAATGGGACATGTCAACGCCACTGCACACCACACACCCACCACGCATTGTCACAACGTGCATTTCTAGTACCAAAAATAGGACATATGATAGCTAACCTGCATTTTGCATGTGCATTATTGTATTTTGACGTGAGCACTATACAGCCTGTAGCAACATGATATGGGCAGCAGTATGACATTGTACACTTTCTGTTGCCCCTGTGCAGATGATGCTGGTTCTCCCAATATGCTATGGCTAATGGCCCCCGTGAGGCAACCACACAGCCATCACGAGTAGGCATGCAACTGTGCCCATATCCGTACTCGGTGCACAATTGAGCAGGCATTTGGCCTGTTAAAGGTGAGGTACTGCTGCCTGAGCAGATCACGGGGAGCAATAATGTACAAGATAGTGCTTGCTTGTGCCATGTTGCACAACATGTGTATCAGGCGCAATGTCCCACTGCCCCCTGACATGGACATGCACCCACCAGAGGCGGCGGAGGACAATGACGATGAGCCTCCAATTGCACAGCACTGTGGTGGCATGGATGGACATGTAGCACAAGATGAACTTATAAACCACTACTTCTGATCACCTGACATACATGCAGCACAGGCCGTCTGGCAAAATGGGCAATGAGCACTGCACATTAATACAACCACTCCATTACACTGAAAAATCAATGTCCAGGCATGATTTGTTTGCAACACCAACTGTAATTTGTGCTATGAAAATACATACAAATGTGTAACAGATTAACTGGCAACACTATCCCCCCAACTATCCCACCCACTACCCCTCCCCAACTACCCCTCCCCACTCTCCCTCCCCAACTATCCCTCCCCACTCCACCTCCCCAACTATCCCCCCTGGTCCCCCTCCCCTGCTGTCTCTAGACAACTCCTGTCACGTTTGGCAATGTTCATTTACACAAGTCACAGACAAGGCACATATGTGTCAATGGCTATTTTCTTCCCCTTTTTGTGTGCGGTGTGTGGCTGTGTGTCGAGCGGGACAGCCGCATGGAACGCCGCCTTAGGCTGCACTACACCGAACTAGCAGGTGTTGTGCTTGTCAATGGTGCGGAGGGGAGTTGCACCACTGTGGCCTGCGGTGAGTGGGCTAGATGCACCCCTGGGGTCTGCGGTGGATGGGCTGTTTGCACCACTGGGGCCTGCGGTGGGTGGGCTGGTTGCACCACTGGGGCCTGAGATTGCTCGACAGATGCAGCCGGGTCACAGTTGCAGTTGTGTCTGTTGTGGCTGTGGAGACCTGGGTTGAGGTGGTGGTGGTCCATTGGGTTCCTCTGCATCAACGCCTTGAGCCCTTTGAGGTGCTGGGATGGGCATCCTCATTGCCAGATGATGGGCTTGAGGAAGTCAGAAAGGCAGGTTGAAAGTGATGTGTGTGGATTGATGAGGCAGATATTTATGCTTTGGCTTTTTAATGAAAATGCTGTGTCAGGGACATGGCGGGAGTCATGGCATGGTCCACACATGATTGTGTCATGCATGCTGTGCAGGTGAATGTGTGATGTACTTAAATGGCTTGTGGTGTGCCGAAGATACTGTTGTGGTGTACTGGCAATTGCTGGGTAGGTTGGCAGGGATGTGATACACACGCTGTGTGATGTCGTGTTGGGGAGGGATGTGCCATGGATGCGGTCAGCATGTGCCTGCTGCCTGTAGCACTTACAGGCATAGGTGGCAATTTGTGCTCATGGGTCAGGCTGGCTGGGACGAGGTAATCACATGTTCCTTTGGTGTGTGACGCTGGTCATTTGTGGGTGGGGAAGGTGCTTGGCACTGATGTGACTTTGTGCCAGGGCTAGCACGGCAGACACACAACAATTTTGCTGTGGCAGGTGGATGTATGTCTGAGTGGCAGCACAAGAATGTTCTTTTGGCGATACAGGGTGCTTGTGCTATGTTCTATGTGTATTTTTGGTTTGAGTGAGGTTTCGGGTGATGGTGTATGTTGTTGTGTGCACCCAGGTTGAATGTCTCGGGGTGGGGGTCCAGCAGGGCTGTATTGATGTTGTGCACGACACACTTGACATATTTTGCTGCTGTAGTGGGTGCAGGGTGGACATGGAGACTGATGTGACATTGGGATTAGGTGTACTCACCAGCCTCCTCAGATCATGGTCATGGCTCTGGCCTCGGCAGCACCAACCCTTTCTATGGCCTCGAGGTGCAACACACTGCTGCACATCTCCTCCTAGGGCATCAGGTGGATATTGGATGCACTGCCACCACCTGTGGACATACCCTGTCTGCGCTGGGCTGACAAGAGGTTGCGCACCCATAACCGCAGGTCATCCCACCTCTTGTGGCAGTCACAAACAGTGCTGAGGGGTTGTGACAACTGCTGTGACTTTCTGGGCAACCTCCTCCCGGATGGTATTCTCACGCAACCATGCCTGCCTGCGCTGGTCAGTGGAGAAAGGATCATCAGCATGTTGGCCAGTGGTGTTCACCATCATGTTGAGCTCCGCCTCACTGAAGCGTGGCTTGTGTCTCCGGGTTGCAGAGACTCTTGATGGCATGTTGTTGTTTTAGAATCTTTGCTCAGGATTCTTGTCTGTAACATGTGCTGTGAGGATTACAATGGATTGTGTTTTACTAATGGCCGCCGGATGATTTTCTGTTCTGGCGAATACGGTATTTCCGGTCATGGTAATTGCGGCACTGTTGTTACCAGTGCCGGTTGCTCTGGAAGCCTGTCGTAGGAATTGGAGTAACCAGCACCGAGGACGCTAGTGTTGGCATTTGAGGAGGGATTGTTGGTATTACTGGCATGTCGTTGTCCCCATTTGCAGCATGCCAGAAAGAGCATGCATACCAACACTGAATCATCCAGTGTTTCCAGGGTCACGGGTTGACGGAGACTGTGGCACTGGCATGCCGGTAATTGGGATTATGTAATGAAGCCCTATGAGTCTTCTTTGACTGACACCTATCTTTCAAGAAACATGTCTCCCATCTTAAGTCCTCCTGCTCTACTATGTTCACCTATTATGGCAGATGTGTCCCTATCTTTCAGAGGCAAATAGAGCCATGATTGCACCGGCCAATGTTAATACAAAATTAGACTACTGCAATAGTCTCTTAGTAGGCACCTCTCAAGCAAATATTAGAAAGTTACAGGTAACACAGAATGGAGCAGTGCGTTCAGTCTGGGGGCTTGGCCATCAATCTCAGGTGTCTGATTCCCGCAGAAAATTGCACTGGCTCCCTGTTGAACAATGATTTCAGTTCAAGGGCTTTGTTTTGGTGTTTAAGTGGCTTTTAGGCAGTGGTCGGAGTGTAACAAAAGAATTAGTGGAAATATTTTCCCTGCTAGCCTGCTCAGCTCCTCAAAAACCCCATTGCCCTGCCCCCTCCCACACACAATGCAAACACCCAAACACCTTTGCCTGCTGTTTAAGGGAATGTTCAGTGCAGTGCACTGAAAGTGCAAGTTTCAACTTCTTCCTACACTGTTATTTTAAAACGAAACCGTTCAGGAACGGTTTCTTTTTAAAATAAAAGTATAGGAGCTGTAAAACGTAATTTAAAAAAGTAGAGGAGCACCTCTCCCACCCGCTCACTTCGACCACTGCTTTTAGGTGAAGCTCCTGTGTATCTTTCTTCAAGAGTGAAAAGAATCCCCTTCAGGTCCACTTTAGGCTTGAATAACAGCGTTACACTTCTTCAACCGCAAGTCCTTTTAAAAAAGATTGGCGGCACAGGCTTTAATGTCCTGGCACCTATTTTATGGAACTTGTTTCCCCTGGATATCAAGGGCTGTGTAGTAACGAACCAATTTAAGAATCACTTGAAGACCCTCCTTTATGATAGAGGGATATGCTTAAATCATATAGTTACTGCTCTAACCCATCTGGCTATGGCTGAGCGCTCTTCCCTCTATGTTTTTTTGTTGTCTGTCTTGTGAGCTCCCTGAGACCTTTGGGTGCATTGCGCCATATAAAAAATAGATAGATAGATAGATAGATAGATAGATAGATAGATAGATAGATAGATAGATAGATAGATAGATAGATAGATCTCACAACCCCTTTGCCCATAAATCAATCCAAGGTCACAGCGGGGGTTGCCAAACTAACCAAAGCACAGAAGAGAAGAATGCAGATGGGGAGTGAAGAAGCCCCTAATCAGCACGTAAGAAAAAGGGGGGAATGAGCATTTAAGGACAAATGAGTCACCAATGGACACCTTGAGGGAGCTCATGAACTTGTCAACAAATTCAAGCGATCAAAATGACACAATGAATGCATTTAACCTAATGAAGACCCACAGTATTATTCAGGATTCAATATTAAGTTGGGAGGTTATGGATCCAATGGAGGGGGAGCATAGACAGCTGGTGAGAAAATGTGCAATTATCCAAGAAGAATTATTGACCTTGGAACAGAGAAGCAAGAACGTTCTGAGTACCTGGCCGGGTGTGAGTAGGGAGAACTTGGAGAGGCTAGACCATGAGGAGAGTGAGGCATGAAGTTCCGGTCCAAGGGTCCCCCAAACACCAGGCATCAAAGGGAGATGTATTCATTTGGCAAGGATTTTGGACATGAAATATAAATTGGTGTTAAACAAGGGAAATGTGCTGTGGTTGTTCCAGCATTTTCTGGGGTTACATGCAGTGTCGATCAAAAGACATTGGGGGTCATTACGAGTTTGGAGGTAGCCATGGTGCTATTAGGGTTCTCCGGGTTCTCTGAATGGGGACTTACCGGGTCATTCCAACCTTGGAGGACCTGGTAAGTCCCTATTCAAAATACCCTTCCCCATTCCCATTGGAGTCCCCATAGAGATCAATGGGAATGGGGAGGGAGCTAATAATGGGCCCGTAAATAGCGGGCCCATTATTAGCTCCCTGGTACGTTAGCGGCTGCCGCTAAGGACGGCTGGTTTTACAAGCCGGCCTTAGTGGGACCCGCTAAGGGACCTCAGAATGCAGCAGTAAGGGGTTAACGGCACCGGCATCCTTAGCGGCACAGTTAACCCTTTACTGCCGCACTCGTAATGAGGCCCTTTGAGTCTTTTGAGTCCATGAGTGAATCTCGTGCCAAGAATGTAAAATTGTGCTTGGCCTCCAAGTTTGTTAAAGAGAGACTGATGGAGGACACTGCCCTACTCCTGCCATTAGGGTTTGACTTGACCGAAGTGATATCAGAGTTAGGTGGCCCTCGAGAGAAGGAAGTGTGAAAGATGTGGGCGGAAGAGGGAAGAAGAAATCCAGGTAAAATAAAGGGGTGAAATGATTGGAAGGTTAAGAAGAGGGCTGAAGGGGGTGATCAGCCTTGCCATAGTTTTTCCTTTAATTGGGAAGACAAACCCGCTTTTAAAGTAACCATTAATGGACAAGAAGGCAGGGGTACGACAGTGGAACCCCTCACAGGTGGGGCAGTAAGGGGGGAGTGGGAGGATAGCTGGGATTGATTACCTAGGGTCTTGGCTATCAAGGGTGGAAAATGACAGCTATAGTTGGGGGATGAGCAGAGAGGTTGGATTATGTGTTCTTGCAATGCAAGAGGATTTGCACGCTTTTTTGGTTAGAAGGAATTAGATTTTTTAGCATATGACGTTTTATGTCTTCAAGAAACATGGTTGGTAAAAAAACAACCATGGATGGGTAATTTGTCTTTTTGAACCCAGCAATAAAAGGGGTAAAGTGTAGGCCAGTATCGGGACTGCTAACAGCAGGAAGATCAGGTCTGGGATGGGAAGTGAGGGACATGTTTAATCCCAAATCATTCACCCAAGCACTAGTGATAAGATTACCCGACCTTTTGAGTGGTAAGGCTGTTGATTTACCCCTATGTAATATCTTTTGGCAACCAGAAGCCATTTCAGTTCAAATCTTCATACACAACTTGCAGGAAATCCTGGATGCGAGCACGGAAATGTCCGCAGAGTTTGCCCTTATCCCAAATGGGGATTAAAATATGCCATGTTTAGGAGTAATGATGGGATGTAGGGGAGTAGGGAGTGGGAAGGGGAGGGAAGAGTATGAGAGAGAGAGGGTGTGGGCAGAGGAGGTGGGACAAAAAGACTGGCACATATCGAATGGGTCGGTCCGAGGAGATATGCCGAGCAAACCCACCTGGAAGAGAGTACAGTCGAGCTCCACCATTAACCACATTTACATCCCAGGTAATTTCCTCCCCCTTGTACAATCCCTGGAGGTCCTCAACATGGATGAAAGTGATCATAACTGCCTGATATTGGCGGTACACAAGGAAAAGTGGAGTGGGTTCCAAATGATGTGGAGGTGACTCAAGGTCGCAATAGACTGAGAATGAACCAATGGAAAATCAAATCCATCACAGATACATCTCAGGTGGTGGTGGAAACAAGTAAAGGTGGCCTTAAGAGCACCTTTGTGGACTATCCAGCACTCCTCGTAGAGTTTGAGCAAATAAAGGGGTGAATAGGCAAAAAGTCTTTGTAAAAAAGCACTCATATGACAGGTAAATAGTGCAAGCAAAACATTCACTAAGAAAAGATATTAAGACAATCAAATCTTTACCGTACACCAGAGGTAAGGGAAGGGTGAGACTCCTGAAGGCGAGACGTCAAATATAAAAACTGGTCTTGATTGAGGCGAGCCTTACAACAGCAGAAGGATGCAGAGGCCATGCTAAGGGAAATTTCCACCAAAAATACAAGAAATATCTGGAACTTGATCAATACACTAGGGTCCCTCGACAGGCATTTCAACTGAATGCAGTAGCAGAGGAGTGTGGGCTGATCACTTTAAACAGTTGTTTAATACATTTGGGGTGCCACCAACACGTGATTGCCTTGGGAATGGTTTATTGAGCTCTATAAAATTGTTATTTTTATGCTAATAAAAAAGGTGAGTAATTCGAGGGGAGCAGGCCTGGATGGAATAACAAATGGCATGTTAAAAAAACATTTCACAGTATGGGTGGAATTCATAATGAAACTGTTCAACCAAATGTTGGCAGTTGGTCGGGTCCCCGCCTCTTGGAAACAATCAATCACAATCCCAATTTTTAAAAAAGGGGATTGAGAGAACCCCAAAAACTACAGACCAATTTCTCTGCTGGATGTAATCGGGAACATTTTTGCAGGTGCCCTCTGGCAGAGATTAGATGAATGGTCATAGAAAAGGGGCGATTTGACCCCTTGCAGTCGGGTTTTGTGCAGGGAATTGGGACCATTTGTATCTTTTTGCTGCTCAATGTTTTGAAGTCACAGGCACTGTCTAAAAGCAGAAATATCTTCTTGGCCTTCATAGACCTGGCCCAGGCCTTTGATTCCGTAAATAGAGCAGCCCTATGGCAGAAACTGGCTACGTGGGAATTCCCAAGCGACTTGGTTGCAGCTATCAGGGCGTTGTATGAGGGAACATCTATAAAGGTCTGGTTGAATGTAGCAGGCTTATTGTCTAGATCCATAAATACATCTAGTGGTCTGAAACAGGAGTGCCCGCTATCACCAATCTTCTTCTCTCTCTTTACCTCAGACATGGGAGAAGCATTGAGGGGATTTCCCCCAAGAGTAAACAGTGATCCAATAGCTTTTAAGGGAGGAAACCTTCACTCACTTAAGAATGTACCTAAATAGTAGTAAGAATGATGCACCTAGGGTCGACTTGTAGACAGTGAAAATGATAAACCTGGTGGGACAGTGTTTGGTGTTGCTAAAAAGGTACTGCAAGTTCAGCCTGTCTCCATTGATTACCTTCTATTGGTTAAAGGTCATTCCGATAGTGACTCATGGAGCTGAAGTAGCACTGTATACCCCAAAAATCACATGAGGAACATTGGAAGGCCTTTTTTGGAGGAAAGTACTGAGTCTACTAGGTGGAGTTCCAATACAGGTTATCAGGGATGAATTAGCATTATTATCATTGGAAGCAATGGTAACATGGAAATCACTTTATTGGCTGCAGAAATGTATAATTGTGTAAGCGGTAATCGGATTTCAAATCTTGAGGGAATCTTGCGGGAAGCAATTACAAAGGTTAGTTAACAAGTGCTGGTAAAATGGAACACCTCTTGTCTAACCCTTCTAAGAGAACTGGGAGTGAGTGAAGAGACCCTGGTGAAGAATCCTGTGCTAGTAAAAAAAAGGTTATGGAAAAGGGATTGGGCATCAACCTGCAAACAAAGAGAGGAATTTCAACTTTTCCAAGACCATGGGAAGCGCTAGAGAGGACGTTTTACCAAATTATTTAAAGAGAACGCCATGTAGCCTGAAACATCAGACATGTCTAAGATTCAGACTGCACTTGGATCCCACAAAGGAAGTGCTGCTGACAAGTAGACAATGGAGCATCAACGACCAGGACTGTAGATTGTTTAAAGGAGGGGAGGTAGCCGGAACTTTACAGAATGTGGTTCTGATTTGCCAAGGATTTAATGAAATAAGAGCAAGAAACCTGGGTAAATTCCGTGGGAAGTGGCTACACTGAGGGGGGATGAATTATGGTCCTGGGTTCGGGTGGGGGAAAGAATCTCTGTTTCATTGGGGTGGTTAGTTTCTTGGGAGAAGTGTTTCATATGCTGTGGTAATAGAACTAAGCCAGAGTTACACTTGTTTTAGCAAATGGTTTAGTGGATGGACTCTTATTTCCATCGATTTGAAATCATTCTTAACTAATATAGTAAAATGAATTGTACATTATTAGCAGTTTTATTTTTCATTATTATTTTTGATGTGGTGTTTTTCTATGACATTTTTAGAACAGATCAGAAGAGAATTATTGTTAAATCTGTGGATAAGAACATGTATGCAGGAGAAAGGTTTGCTTATGCAGGCCAAACACTGACGAAATATATAAATAAATACATACAAATACATTGGACCCGCATAGCCATAGACATACTTTTTTTTTTTTTTTTTTTTTTTTTTTTTTTATTAAAATGTTTTGTTTGATTTTACAAACTTTTCATTTCTTCATAAAAAATAAAATACAACAAAAGAAACTAGACAAAGTGACATTATAAAATAGGAATCTCATATAATCCTTGTTTCTGCTTCCTTCGTGCGTTTCAAATGTCATTTGTTAATAGCTATCCAGAATTTAATAATTGTTAAAATTAACTTTTGATCTTGACCTCTTAGCAGATTGTCCCATCTTTCACTGGTTGTTAGTTGTTTATTTGATATACCAAAATAGTCTCTGTGTAGTGATCTTTGGTCTATCAAGGCCGTGCAGACCATAACCAAATGAAATAAAGTTTCTTTGTTGGTTGCAATTTTGCAAAAACGGCAGTATGGTGTTATTCTGTTTGTTTTATCAATCATAGCTTGATACTCTTGTGTTGGTAGGATATTCAGCCTAAATCGGAAGAACAGGTCACGGATATAGCAATCCGGAAAGATGTTTAGATAAGCAGGTAATTCGTGTAAGGCTCTTGATTCTATTTGGCATTTTAGATGTCTTTTGTATTGGTCTTGATCACCGATGGTTTGGATCCAGTCGTTCGTCTGAATTTTGCGTTTGGCATATTGAGGTCTATTAATTAACATTTCCTCAGATATATCGCCAGCTTGCATTTCCATTTTAATTTTAGAGCTCCATTTTGTAAGTGCTGTGATGTGGAAAGCGGTTTTTTTTTCTCTCAATATTTCCAATGACGGGATCTTATCTTTTGTGATTATTTTTCTAAGAAGGTCCATTTGCTTCCATAGAACGATGGATTTAATGGATTGGAGAGCTAGTTCGAATCGTATTCTAGCCATAGGAAAAGATCTTGGAAGGGATAAGGTTTTTCTCCAAAACAGTGCTTCATATCTAGTCCAATTAATGGATTCATAGTTGATGAGGGATTCAGAAGCATACGATAGAACAGGAATTACTTTTTGTTTGTAGAAGGCTATTATTGGTTTAAAAGAATATGTGCCGTACTTCCTATGGAAGAAGCAGCCTTGTCTGGCCAGAGATCTGGCTTTGTCCTCTAAGTAATTTTTCCATTCCTGTTCATTTGCAGAGGAGTTGATCATCGCGCCCAAGTATTTCATCGAGGTTGTCATGGCGATCTCATTCCCATCTAAGAATATTTTTAGGCTGGGTTTATCGGTTTTCTGCGGGGCGAGTCTCATCGTCCTTGTTTTGTTGCAATTAATCACTAGATCGTTCTCCTGCATGAATTCTTGGGTTTTATCTAGAGATTTTTGTAAGCCCGCTATAGTCTTATCCAGAATGATGATGTCATCAGCATAAATTAAAGTCTGAACAGTTTCGTTGTTGATTTTAGGAGGATTTGCTACCGAGTTTTGGATTTGTTTGCTAAAGTCAAATGTATACAAATTATACAAGCAGGCAGCCAAAGGGCATCCTTGTTTCAGGCCATTGGAGGTTTGAATAGGAGAAGTAACTGTACCGTCGTTCGTTAAGCGAACTCTAACAGAAGTATTTGAATAGAGTTGCATGATGGGGTGCAAGATAGAGTCTGGGCAACCCCAGGCTGTCAGTTTGGACCATAGCTTTGACCTGTTCACCGAATCAAAGGCCATTTTTAAATCTATGAAGATTACATATATTTGATGTTTTTTTTGTATCGCCTCATGTTTAATCAGGTTCAGGAGTAATAAGTTCACATTTGTTCCAACTTTCTTGATAAAGCCAGTTTGTCTTTGGTCTCGTTTGTCATTTTCCATTGCCCAATTGGTGAGTTTGTTAACAAGGTATCCTGCGAATAATTTGCCCAAGGGATCTAACAGGGCTATGGGTCTATAATTTGCAGGGGATTTGCGGTCTCCATTTTTGTAGATGGGAATCAAAACGGCAAACGTCCAACTTTGCGGAATTTGTTTCGTTTTTTCTATCAGTTGGAGGAGAAGAAAAAAGAAGGATGCCCATTCATGCGGGTTTGCTTTAAGGGTAGCATTAGATAGACCGTCGGGTCCCGGTGCTCTGGAAGGATTCAACTCCATGATGGTAATTCTTATATCCTCCACATCCCAGTTGAGATTCCAAGGTTCTTTGTTTTGCATTTCATTAATTAGAGACGCATTTGGATAGGTGTTATACAAGGATGTAAAATGCTTTATCCATTCTTGAGCTTCGACTTCTTGGGTCATAGCGGTTACTTTAGAAGCAGGATTCAGCAGAGTCCAAAAGTTCCTTGAGTTTTTGTCTTTTAGAGCCGCTAAAATTGCTTCAGCGTCATTCTGTTTAGTTAGAGCTTTAATTGTTTTAATTGAATTAGAATATTTTTGTTTTTCTTTTTTTATTTTGGTCTCAAAGTCAGGTTCTTTCAATTTTTTTAATTGTCTAATTTGTTTTTGAAGCTTCTTTTTCTTCTGGGCAATTTCAAGATTGAATTGATGCTTATGACAGACAATAGGATGGTTTTTTTTATGTGATGGATGATGGTATTTCTCGAGAATCCAACTATAGTTAAGTTTTGCATGATCATGAAGTGTAGAATCTTTAAAAGTTGACAGTAACTCAGGTATTTGATGATTTTTAATACGAATTCTATTAAGAGCATTATTAATCTCGAGAGGTGGCAAAATTATTCGTGGATATTTTAATGTTGCTGAATCCCAAGTGATTCTTATTTGTTGGTGATCGCTGGAAGGTTGAGGAAGATTTTCAATCGAAGTTATTAGAGTTTTCAAACCTTCTGATGAAAAAATGTAGTCAATAATAGAATTTGTGTTGTTACGGGACCATGTTGGAATCGGGATTCCTTTGTTGTCCACAGCAGGGTCGATTAATGTGATGTTACGGATCGATAATTCTTTTACCCATTTTTTTGCTCTCTCTGATAATGCATTTCTGTCCAGTTTTTGGCCTTGTTTGTCAAATAAGTGGAAATTGAAATCCCCTACAATTAAAAAGACCGTTCTATGATTGAGTAAGACAATATTATCAATTTCGTCCAGTATGGATTCCAGGAATTTATGGTCGTTCATTGCTGACGGATTCCAGTATATGTTAAATATAGTGATATAGTTATTATCCTTACATTGATCTTGGTCTGTAAATAAAGTTGAAATAAGAATGGTCACAAACTGAGCCCAAGGATGGATGTTCTTTCTCATTATAATTTTCCAAAATGGATTGATTTTCACTAGGATCATCATACCTGAGGCTGGACGTCCAAGTTGAGAGGAGATTGCAAGGTTTGATAATGTAATGAACCCTTCGCAGACTACCTCCTCTTTCAGCCAGGTTTCTTGTAAACATATTATCTCAGTTTCAGAAAGCACAGATGATCCTTCATTAAAAAGATGTTTATGGCCTCGAGTGTTCCACGAGCATAGTGAAATCACGCTCAGTTGTGTTGGATTTCTTGTTGATTGTTATAAGTATGTTTTCTTGGTCGTGGACCGATGATCGTTATATAGTACATTTGTGTCGAGGGACCGTTCTAGATCTCTCCCTATCCCGCGTTTCTTTGTAAATTCATTTCGATCAAATAATGAATTTTCCTCATTATATTTTGTGGTTTTGTTGTACACAATTGTTTTATTATGACGATAGGAGTCCATTATCGCAAGTTTGTGAGTGTATTTGTTCAAAGCCAAAAGGCTTGATACAGTAATTTTTTTAACTTCAAATCCCAGGATTTCCAATTGTTTTGTAGTAGACAATACACGATTCATAAGTTTTTCGGAATAAAAATCTATCTGTACAGAATCCATTTTGTTTTTATTAGGAAATAGAATTACTTCTATATCTCGGGATTTAATATCCGCCGTTTGTGGAATAGCATTTAGGAGGCGTAATACATTTGCTCTATTCAATATTACAGCCTCATCATTACTTGCTGCGCAGGAAGCTAGAGAAATTCTGAAAGCAAGAGACCTTGTTTTCCAATTAAGAAAGGTCGGTCTAATCAGTGGAGGGTCCGGTTGAGCTGAACGAGACATGTTGTCACTTGATTTCTGGTTCACTTCTGACTGTGACCCTGAGTCATCCTCGGACACTTCTGAGTATTCTAAAGAAATAATAGAGGAGTGCCTAGAGGTGTAACTCGAGTCCACAGAATCAAAGGAAGATTCTTTACATTCGTCCAGCACAAGAAAGATCTCATCTTGTGGATCTATAGAGCTGAACGTCTTATGTGTCACAACTTCAAGAGTTGTAACGTCATCAGAGTTATTCTCGCCATCGATTACTGATGCAATGATTTTATTAGGGGCGTCTTGATTTATAACGGCCAGTAGTGCATCTAGTGGTTCCGATTGCAATTTGTCCACATCTTTATTGGATGAGGTTGGTCCAGTATCACTTGACGTAGAGGCAGCAACAGCTGACAGGCTGCTAGATTTAAACTTTTTTTGTTTTTCCCTTCCGGTATTGATTGTGTTTTCTTGCACGGACTTTTGTACAATTTGCATTTTTCTTAAAAAGGCCCGTGACCCCGTTTGTATTTTTTTTGTGGGTTTCTTTTTGTTTGTTTTTGGAAGAGGTGATATTCCCACTGAGCCTCGTTTAGTCAAATCAAAGATGTCAAAAGGAATACATGCCGGCGGTTCAGAGTTAGGAGTAGGCATCATATGATTTGGATCTAGTGTACCGCTATTGATTGGTTGTACTTCAAAATCGTGTCGTTGTTCTGTTTTTGGAACGTCAGTTTGTACAGTGCTGTCAATAGTTTGAGATTGTTTTGCTAGACTTGCAGGAGAGGGCAGCACTAGCGATTGTTTCTTTATTTTTTCATCTAGCATTCTTTTTGTGATGGAGGAAACAGTCTCCATTAAATTTTGTTTCTCGGCACGATCTGATCTTGCGACTTCGGCGAGTCGGCTTTGCCATATCCTCGATGTTTCCGCCTCATGATTTAAACGTTCATGGATAGTTCCAATAAAACTTTCTAAATACGTTTGCTTAGTCATAATCATTGCCAGTAGAGTGGCTTGATCTTTGGTAGAATCTACCATTGCTTCTTGTAATTTTAAAAAAGGAATCATAGCTACAGAAAGTACAGCGACTAGCGAGTTTTGTAGCTCCAACATCGTCGTAGGTAGTCTGTTTGGTTGGTCTTGAAAGTCGTCTGTTACTTCAGACATCTTAGGAGGTAAGAACGAGTCATGCTCTATATTATCTTGAATAGTCTTTGGAGAGGTTTTGATATGTGCATAGAGACCCTTAGAGACAATTGGGGTCGATGTGTTTATTTTTGGAGCTATTGTTAAATTCTGATTAGCTCCGATAATGTCTTCTCTTTTTTGTTGGGAATCCATGATTGCATTGATTTCAGTCATATCAAGCGATAACCGTGCAGTACGAGCTGGGAGTGGTTCTGGATTGTCATTGACAGTCGTTTTGTTTAATAAATAAGAAGATTGCCATTGTTGTTTTGCAAGTTTCGCTCGATCCCTAAGGGTTTGTGAATAGCTGGGGTCGTCAAATATAGAATTACTTTCCACTTGCGCAGGTTGGAAGAGCGGAAGTGGCGGCAAGACAGGATCCGGCTCGGTATTCTGGATTAACTGTATTACTGGCATTGCATTTCCAGAAGAGTGATGAATTGCTGTTAAATGCGAGGCCTGGTGATCTGCTTGCTGTGAATCAAACGCCAAATCTACATGCGGAGGGGAAGATAATTTCAGGGTTCGTTGTCCTTTTGTATTTATTTTAGTAGGACCATTATTTGCCAAGGATAGCGTTTCATCCAATTTGCCTTGGAGGCGAGTTCGTGGTTTGATGGGCTCCATTTGAAGGGTTATATCACTCGATGGGGAGGATAACAGTAGGATAGTGTCTTAGCCAGATATATTATTAGGAGCGAGTACTTACCGCACACAGCCGCACAGCCAACAACAGCCGCGCCCTTTACTCCACTGCGGGCTTCACGCCGCAAGGGCCGCTGCGTGCAGCTCTTATAGTTCTTCCTGTAGGTGTGGTCAAAGAAGGGTCACGTGACTCCAGTCACGTGACAGACCAGGAAGAAAAAGTGCTCACTTCAACTACTAACGGCTCCAGCCGTTAGACTAACACAAATCGGAGCAAGTCGCGGTTGCAGGTAAGGAGAGATCACAGCAGCCGCACAGCCAACAACAGCCGCGCCCTTTACTCCACTGCGGGCTTCACGCCGCAAGGGCCGCTGCGTGCAGCTCTTATAGTTCTTCCTGTAGGTGTGGTCAAAGAAGGGTCACGTGACTCCAGTCACGTGACAGACCAGGAAGAAAAAGTGCTCACTTCAACTACTAACGGCTCCAGCCGTTAGACTAACACAAATCGGAGCAAGTCGCGGTTGCAGGTAAGGAGAGATCACAGCAGCCGCACAGCCAACAACAGCCGCGCCCTTTACTCCACTGCGGGCTTCACGCCGCAAGGGCCGCTGCGTGCAGCTCTTATAGTTCTTCCTGTAGGTGTGGTCAAAGAAGGGTCACGTGACTCCAGTCACGTGACAGACCAGGAAGAAAAAGTGCTCACTTCAACTACTAACGGCTCCAGCCGTTAGACTAACACAAATCGGAGCAAGTCGCGGTTGCAGGTAAGGAGAGATCACAGCAGCCGCACAGCCAACAACAGCCGCGCCCTTTACTCCACTGCGGGCTTCACGCCGCAAGGGCCGCTGCGTGCAGCTCTTATAGTTCTTCCTGTAGGTGTGGTCAAAGAAGGGTCACGTGACTCCAGTCACGTGACAGACCAGGAAGAAAAAGTGCTCACTTCAACTACTAACGGCTCCAGCCGTTAGACTAACACAAATCGGAGCAAGTCGCGGTTGCAGGTAAGGAGAGATCACAGCAGCCGCACAGCCAACAACAGCCGCGCCCTTTACTCCACTGCGGGCTTCACTTAGACATACTTCTTCACAATCAAGTTCAGATTTAAAAATTGGTCAGCAGTGCCCCGGGCCCTTATGGAAGCGAAATTGGATATCTGAAAGGATTGATGTATCTTCTATACAGTCTATGATTTTTACATATAACCCTGTATCAAACCACTGAGCCATGGCATTTATTAAAGATAAACAGCGATAACATGCCAGGTCTGCCAGATTACCTTTCTTAAAGATTGGGAGAATAATTGTCTGCTTCGAACTATCGGGATAACCTTATGAATCAATAAAATATTAAAAACCCTAGTGAAGATAGGTAACTAGATGGTGTGGTCGCATTTAAAAAGCTCAATTGGGACCAAGTCAGGGCCTACAGATTTCCCACTAATCATCTTACTTAATGCAGCTTCAAACTCTTCCACACATAGCTTTAGGCAGTCACCAAAACACCCCATGCGTCGCCCCCCCCCAGTAAACATGCCAACTCCAGGTGCTATGGTTGTCACCACACCCCAACACCGTCAGAGACCTCCGGTAACCAGACTGAATTAAGGGCTCAAAGACTTTGAGGGCAGGTAAGCTCCCACTATTCTGATTTCAGGAAGTGTAGTAGAGGCAGCCATTTAGAAACAAATATGTTATGATTTGCATTTTGATCCGCAGTCTGCTTTTCCATCACTAATAGGTGCCATAGCTTGTTCCACTAAAGATGTATATGTGGTGGATTGGGTTTGCATCACACAGCACCTATAGCCGGCTTTGATGCAAAAAGCATGGTGGCGGTGATTTTTCTCTTAACGGAATACAGAGGATACATGTTTTTTACAGTGAATTCTAGCAGTACGACTCCGGGATCCCACGGGAAGCTGCCCTCCACAATTGAGGAAATTAAAGCAATCACTTCTCTCCAGAAGCTCAGTAATTTGGGGCAGTCCCACCAGATGCTTAACATAGAGTACTCATTTATTTATTTATTAATTTATTTATTTATTTATTTATTTACGTCTTTATTATTACATTTGTGACATGGGCATCTAGGCGCTAGTTAGAAAAAGAGAGACAGTACAGCAGAGAAGGAGAATACGGAAGTTAGTGGAAAAGATGGGTTTTGAGTTTTTTTCTGAATGAGAAGTAGGAGGGGCTAGTGTACAAGTGTAGTGATAAATTGTTCCAAAGGGAAGCAGTGTATGGTGGAAAGCTGGACTCTTTGGCTTTCTTTCTGAGAACTCTTGGAACAGTGAGGTGGTGCCTGTGTGTAAGTTGCAGAGGTCTTGCCGGCGTATGTCTATTTAGCCGCTGGGACAATTATGAAAGTGCATTGTTCTAAAGGTATTGGTGAGAGATGGCGAGGACTTTAAATTTGATCCTTACCCTGACAGGGCTCCTGTGGGCAGCTGTTCTGGCACCACAGATATAGGTGTACTTTTCTAAGTCCAGTGCAGCTCGAAAGTTTATTTACTTTTTCTCAGTAGTGCCACAGAGAAGGGGATTACAATAGTCTAGTTTTAAGCCCACAAGAGCTCAGGCATTTAGGAGGCGATTGCCAGAGGAGGGGAAGGGTTGGCTCGCCTCAATGAGCATCTTGGCATAGACAGAGTTTCATTGAATGTGGTTGACATGTCACAACATATTGAGTGTCGCTTCAAGGTAGACCCCCAGTGTTTTGACGGCTAGTGCAACGGAGGATGATGTGACCATCTATGGAGAAGGATTTGTAGGCATTGTCAAGTTTGGAGAGATGGTTCCAATAAGGATGAGCTCTGTTTTTTCATCATTCCAACAAAGCAAATGGGCAGTTATTCAGGCTTGGATTATTTCATAGATGTTGTTGACTGTGAAGCTGTCCCGGGCGTAATCACCAGAGAGTGTAACAAGGATTTTGGTATCAACCTTGTAATTTGTGTAGGAGAAACCATGTGAGTCAAGTTGGTCCAAGAGGGTTTTGGTGTAGACATTGTAGAGGGTGGGGGAGATGCAGGACCCTTGTGGGACACAACAAGAGATACGTTTGGGTGGTGCGGCAGCTTTGCTAGTGAAGACTGTCGAGGTTCTATCAGCCAGGAAGGAGGAGATCCATTTAGCCGCTTCAGTGGAAAAGTGTGCTGAGGCAGTAAGGTGGTGGCATAGAGTGTGATGGTCGACAAGCTCAAAGGCTACAGAGAGGTCAAGGAGCAGGAGGAGAGAGAGTTTGCCTGTGTCGTTGTAGTCGTCAATTTGATTCTTTAACTCAAGAAGGGCTGTTTCTGTCCTGTGTTTAGGGTGGAAACCAGATTGTCGGGAGCTAAGAATTTTGTGGGTTTCCAAGAAGTTTTGGATTTGGAGATAGGCCACCCTCTCAATAATTTTTAACAGGAAGGGCAAAGTGGTTATCCACCAGTAGTTGGTTGCGATAGCTGAGCCCAGCGGTGCTTCTTTGAGAAGGTAGGAGTTTCATAATTCTTTGAGTGAGAATGGAATGTGGGAAATAGTGAAAGATGAATTGTCAATTGCGGTGATGAGTGGCAGTAGGGGCACACTGCATTCTTTTAAAAGAGGGGCTAGGCAGACATCGCTGTTGCAATGGGACTGTTTGATACCTTTTATTATGGTGGCTAAGAGGGAGCTGGAGAAGGGTTCAAAGTGGAATGGCGGAATGTGGGCAGGTGGTTCATGTGAAGGAGGTTTGGGTCTTGTGAGTGCTGGTGTGGAGGGGGCTTTGGTCTTGTGTTTCAATTGTAGTTGCGTTAGTTTACCAGTGAGGGCATTTTGAACATTGTTACACCAAATGGGACCTGTCACTATGGTCTTTAGGGGTTGGGGGTGACAGGAAATTCTAGCTCTCACAGGTTTGCGATTAGCTTTTGGGTGCTGGAAGATGCAGGGTCGACCCTCGTATTGTAGGTGGCTGTTGTAAAGGAGTGGGTAGCTTTTCTCTAGGTTCAGGAGATATCAGTGAAGGTTCCTTTGTTATCAGAGGTGGGATTTTTTTTTTCCAAGCAGCTTCTGCTGCTCAGTTTCTAGCACGCATCAGGCAGATGTGAACAAAGAGTAGTCATGCCTAGACTTTTTTGGCTTTATGGGCTTTGAGTCGGGCCAGTGATTAGACTGCTGTGTCAAGCGGAGACCTGCAGTAGTTAACAAGGGAGTCAGTATCCTGGAACTGGGGTATTGGGTGGTTGAGTAGGGGAATGGTGAGGTGACACAAGCTACGGGCTAATGTGGGAAGTAGGGAAATGCTGTTTTTGCAAGACTTGCTCAGACTGGGGATCTGGAAAGAGATGATATTATGGTCGGACCATGGGCAAGGTAGATTATAATAAATGGAAATGTTGCAGGTGTGCTCTAGATGCCAGGCAAGGGTGCAACCATGCAGGCGGTTCGGGCCCTTGATGCGCTGGGTGAAGCCTAGTGCAGAGGTGGCATTTGCTAGGTCAGAGGCATTGGCATCAGCAAGGTCATTAAAGCCAAGGTTAAGGAGGATGATTTGGGATGTTGATCTGAGGTTGGATGAGATGTGCTGGGTAAGCTCTTCTTCAAAAATGGTGGTGGTCGCATGAGGTTGGTAGATGAGGTGGATATTAATAGTGGAGTTAGGTGAGTAGTTCAGTTTAGCAGAGATGATTTTGCATTGTGAGATGGAGAAAGGGCTATGGCTTGCAACAGGAGAGAGTTTTGGTAGATAACGGTGACACCACCTCCCTTTCTGTTGGATATGTCTTCACAGAGTAGGCTATAGCCAGGGAGCATAACGATGGATAGGGAGGGGCTGGAGGTGAGGTGAGCCATGTTTCAGTGATGGCCAAAATGTCAAGAATATTGGAAGTAATAAGATCTGGGATATCTAGGGCATGATCCAGCAATGATCTGGTGTTGATCAGGGCACAATAAAGAGTGTATGGTGTTGGATATGGTGTCGTTGGTGGGCAGGGTATTGTAGGGCTTAGGGGCATCCTGTTGATGGAGGGGGCTAACAGAGGTAGTACAGTAGCCCAGGTACATGTTGCGTTTGGCGGCTGCCAGTGGGCGCTCTGCTTGTGTAGTTGTCAGCAGCTGCATGCAGGTTGCGTGGTGGTGGGCACATTCAGCACCAACACTTGGTGTAGTGTTGGAAGCGGTGGGGTCTGGTGTAGTACGAGAGACCAACGGTGGTCTAGAGATCTTACTGGTAGGTCCTATGGCTGGCTGTAGTGGAAAGAGGAGCCTGCTGGGGTTGGTGGTACACATCTGCAATCCACTAAAATATGCTGTAGGATGCAATACATCTCTGTGAGTCATGCTACTGGCAGTGGTGGAGGACATCTGATTGGTTGGCTCCTGCACGGTAGGAGGTTGTAATGCTATCACAGGCAGCGCAGGCACAACCAGGGAGGACACCACCCTGTCAGGTGGTGCCGGCGCAGCAGAGAAGGGCACAATTTTACTACGGAATGCAGGCATAGCAAGGGGTCACAAGGCACCATTTTTCCATCCCTGCAATGATGTCAGCACCTGCAAGTGTGTGGGGATAATACAATTGAGCTTTTGGAGGGTCACCTAACCATTACCATACTCCATTACAACCCCACTACTCTTATTACCTATTATAAATATGGCCTATCTATATAAGGTATCCATATTATGCATTTTTCCTAATTGTCTAGCGTAGCCTCACGTCACTTATAAGCCATTTGTGTTTGTCATATCTCACACTCACTCTATTTTGTGTAAAACCTCACCTCACCTATTGACTAATATCATGTGCCTACATGCAGTTAACCAAATTGCACCAGCAAGCCACATTTTGCTTTTAGCATGATTATGCCAAGTGGTAATTACCTGCTGTTAGCCCAATTATGTTATACAGCAGTCATCTGATGTTATCCAAATTGTGTCATGTAGCCACATTCCGAATTTAGCAATTGCAAGGACCACCCACATGTTTCAGATAGATTGTGAAGTTTAGCCACGCGTCACATTTAGATTGTGAAGTATAGCCATGCGGTACATTGAGATAGAATTGTGAAGATTAACCACATGTCACACTTAGATAGATTGGGAAGTTTTGCCACATGTCACACTTAGATATATTTGTGAAGATTAGCCATGCAGTACTTTTAAATACATTTGTTGAAGATTACCCACGTGTCACACTTAGACTGTGAAATTAAGCATGGGCATCACTGTACAGATTTGTGTAGATTAGCCACAATGAAGAATTTAGAGAGTAGCCAATCTACTAACCAACCCACTATTCCTTCCTCCAACACACCACCAGACACTATACACACCCACTGGGCTAACACACACACCTAACACAACTAACACAAGCTTAAAACAACAAACCTGGACACTGGACCTAACCCGTATGGATCCAACAAGCCAGTGCACACAACCTTAAATACCATCCAGTCTACACATAAAACACACAAACATACACCTACATAACAGTCACATAAAAACAACTCAGGAATTGGTTCATACCCGTACGGATACAACAAACTAGTGCACACTACCTGAAATACCATTCAATTTACACATAAAACACAGAGGCACACTTCTACATAACAGTCACATTGAAACAACCCAGGCATTGGACCTTACCCACATGGATACAATAAACCAGTGCATGCAACCAAACCTGTGCAAGCCAACACACAGATGACAGTTTCTCCTGGTTGTGGACCAATCCCATCACTTTTCCCTCAGTAACCAAACCCATCCTCTTTCCTGCAGAGTTGCCACCCTGTGAGCGCCTGTAGAATGCCCTTGGGTGGTAGTGGTGCACAGTAAAAAATAAACATAACAATTACAAAACCCTTAATCAGAAGAGCTACCTAAAAGGTTATATAGGTTTGAAAAATGTTTGCACCATTTTGCAGATGAATTTCCAGCAGCTCTACCAGGACACTGGGATAAATTATCACACAGTCCCACAGCTATCAACATCCAATAGAGCTTGGGATTGCCTGATGTTACTGCCCGTTCCATATCCCCTGGCTCTTTTCAACCATAAGAAATGTACTTTCTCTAATAATGTTCTTATATGCTTTCCTAGCTTCTGCAATTGCTCTCATATTCCTATTAGGGTGTGTCAGTGCTAGAAGAAGAGGTTGTTTGGAGTGTTTACAATTGATATCATACCAATTTGCCCGCTTATCAAGGCTTCTTGTCATGCGGTGGGGCAGGACAAAGGTCTCTCCTGCCACCATCAAAATATTTTTCCCAAACCTCTGGCACCCTGTGAGGAGTAGCGGAAATATTTTACACACAACACAATGCTAGGCAAAGTATCATGTATTAGCTTAGCTACTAATACCTGATCACAATATGCCCACATCAGTTGCTTATGATTATAACATGGACTGGGATTCAAATCACCATATGTGGTCGATTATCTACGGACAGTGGCTCCCATATCAATTGTTAACACCAGGAGGTCATGGTCACGTTATAATCTGGAGACAATCTCGAAGTCTACCTGCTTGGACTAGCTCTTTGTGTCCACAATAAAGTAAACAATAATTGAACGAAATTTAAAGTTTGTGAAAGTGTAATTCCCCAGGGTATCAGATTTAAATCTACCATTGGTGGACCATAGGACTGGGGGTGGATATGTAATATGATATAATCTTCATTATTTCCGAACACCTCCCCAATTGCACCACGCATTTTAGATTAAAATCTCCACCTAAAAAAATTGACATAATTTGGTGGTTAACACGATTACTTCTAATACTTATTGCATAAAGCATTTCATCTAATGGATTTTTCACTTAATTTCCCCCTTTCATTATAAAAGTTCAACAAACGCCATTTTACCTCATTGCCCCAAGCAATATCCTGTGATAATAGGGTATTTGATGCAAAATAAATTGTGATTTTATTGCAACCCAGATTTGTTTAAATGTAAGTAGCTAATCCACCACCATTTCTCCCTTTCTTGCTCAGAACATCTTTAACATGAAAAGTTAAATAATTCACGAGCTCACAGAGGTTAATAGAACACGTCTCTTGTAGCAGCAGAATTTAATATTGAGGCAAATCTGGTCTTTTAATCTACTTTCAAGACGTGCAAGGTTTACTCCCCTTAAAACGCTAGGAAGGGAGCAAATGACTGTGCATCATGCAATTGTAAACACTTTCCTTTGCCCTTGTTGACATTTTTGGGGCGCTAAGGTGGTTGCCAGGTGCATCATATTATTTGGAACCATGTATTCGCAGGCCCAGGAATTTGAGAACCAGTTTGTGGGTTCATTGCAAATGTATCCAGATGAATTACTTGGATAGTAGCCAACCAGGAATTATGGTTATGCAGTGTTAATGTTGCCATGAAAAACGTTGCCAAGTGGTAACATTTCCCTAAAAATTCACCCTTCAGACAATAAAACACTTTCCCCAAATATTTTTGGATTGGGGGTAATAATATATAACTATACCTCTCCTAGGATACTTGGGGAAAGAATTTTAGGGGTAAGGAAAAAAGTCTCCTACCTAGTGACTTCTTCACAGCAACATTATAACATGGAACTGAATCAGGTAGATGAAAAGTGCTATGCCTGGAATCTTCATATACCTCGAGGCGCCGTATTGCCAAGGCATCTCCACAATTCAAGATGCATGACCGTATATATGAATTTAACAGGACAAACCTAATGTTACAGCCCCCGCAGAACATATAATCAGAGAGAATAAGGATGACAGTAAAGATCTTAAAAGTTAAGTCTGAATCTCGCAATAATTATTAATAAGCAGGTTTAATAAATACAAAAGAGGTGATGGCTGGACAGTTTAGAATTCATCTTAAACTCAGGCATTGCTCTGGGCAACTCACAGACCATCGTTCTTTACCTGCCAAGCCATTACAAAAGTGGAAAGACCATATGCAAATCAGGCTTTGTCCAACCCATAAAGGGACAGACCAGCCTAAACTGCTTGGTCACATCCCTTCTGCACAAGACCACAATCATCCCCAAACATGTTTCGGCCTTGTTGAGTATCATCAGTGAGGAGTAGCTTTTGTCTCTAGGCCCAGCAGACACGGAAACCCACGTCTGAACATACCCTGCCCTCTCGGGGTGATGACAGAATAACAAAAGAGTTGATAGCTGGAATGTTTAGAATTAAACTTAACCTCCGACATCACTCTGGGCAACCCTCCAGACCATTGTTCTTCACCTGCCATGCCATTAAAAAAGGGGAAATACCATATTGGAGAGCATTTAAGGTGGTATCCCACCTTGCAATACAGTCATATCTTCAGGCATATTTAAATACACACTTTATTAAACATAAATAACAACTGAAACACTAAAATCTCACACCTGAGGGAAAAATACACAGATCATGCGTGCTAGAAACATATGTAGATATACAGACTTAACAAGAAGTAATTATACTATTGGAGGGAAAATATGTAAAGGACACTAACAGTAAAAAGAACCAAATGTTTCTTTTGTAATATATTGTCTACGGTAGGGAAAGGGCACCTAATCAGCCTCTAGGACCATAGTGGAAGACAAAGGGCGAAGGGTACTTAGAAGGCTTGAAGAAAGCTACCCTACTTTCTTATAAGGTATGCCACCATCAAATAGGTCTTCTTGGTGCTTCTCTGTGTAGCAGACATTAAATATTCTGGCTGGCTACTGGTGCATGGCTTTGATCTCAGGAAAAGTGGCCACTTACCATAGCTGTAAGCCATGGCCAATGGACATTATGTGTTGCTTAAGGGGCTGGGAAGTTCTAAAGTCATAACCCAATAACAAAAACTCTGCCATGACTGCAGACCTTGGCCAGTGCTCCTTACAAGTCTGTTCAGGGATCTTGAACAATGACCTGTTGCTGTGCCCAGCCAAACCAACAAATGGCAATTGTCGTGAAGGAATTGTGGCATTGCTGAGAAGGCTATATCGTGGTCGAACTGTTCAATGGTCATTGCTGCGAGCAATGGCCAGTGCTGCTATGGATGGCCTAAGGGCATCAGGCTGCTCGCTAAAGGCCATGCATTGGTTGAACTAACTACTGGTCATGGCTTCAGGTCAGGATCAATAGAGACTATTGGTGGCTGAAATGACGAGGCATGGAGAAAGGTCATGCCCAGGGAACCATGACTATTAGAAATGACCTTAGGTATTGACCAATAATCATTAAGGCAACAGGCCATACCCAGAGGCAGCTGTGAGTTGGAGATATGGGGCCTCATTACGAGGTGGGCGCAAAGGGATACCGGGCACCATTAAGGACGTTGGTGCCAGTAATCCCTTTGCGCCCCATTCCGAGGTCCCTTAGCTGGTCCCTTCCTTAATGCCTGGTTTTACCGTTAAGGGACTTCAGAGCTAATAACGGTACCGCAATGTGTATATATTGAGGGTCAACAGTATATGCCCAGTGGGCCAATTGACTGGTTATGAGGTGAACTGGGCTGGGCCAAAGGCCAGGATCTATGCAAAGTAGCCAATGCAGAGGGTCATGGTATATTCCCAGCAGCTATGGCATGTTTCTGGTAGTGCCCAAGCTTGAGGGTTAAGGCTACCCAAGGAACGGTGGCTTTGAGGGTGTCCCTGGGAGGAAAACAGAAATGTCCCATTCAGAATGGCCTCTTAGCATGACCACAGGATACGCCTACTGGCCATATTAAGTGTCTAAGAGGTTCCATGACCCAGACAGTATCATGGGGCATGATCTAAGCCCATGCCCAGTCAGCACATTTTGTTGCTAGCCGTTGTCTGAGGTAGGTCCACAGGCAATATTCTGTTCCTCTGGGCATGGTCAAATCATCTCTAGTGACTACATCATGTGGTTTGGGGCATGGGCAAAGGCCATGTCCCATGCAAAGTATCCCAAGACATGTCCACAAGCCCTAGCTAGTTGTTACATTGGGTGGCTCGGGTGCTTCACGCCCTGAATAATTTGGCCACTAGAATGCAAACAAATGTTACCCAGTGAACTCATTGTGTAGCTTGTAACTGTTAAAGACATGTCACAGGAAAGGTGATCAGTGGTTATGGCCATTGGCCACCTCATTGGGCTTTGGGTGTGCAAAGTCCTCATACATGCTACAGTGGTCATGTCCGCAAGCCTTCCAACCATTCATACCCCTTCCACCCATCCATTTGTCCGTTCGTCTGTCTGTCCATTCATTCATGCATCGATTCATCAATATCCCCACCCATCAATCTGCTATTCCATGTATCTGTCCACCTGTCTGCCAAGTCAGTTGTCTGTCCATCCACCCATCCATCAGTCCGTTCTTCACCCATCCATCCATCCATCCATCCATCCATCCATCCATCCATCCATCCATCCATCCATCCATCCATCCATCCATCCATCCATCTATCCATCCATCCATCCATTCATCCATCCAGTAGTTCTGTCTATCTATCTATCTTGTTAATCTATCCATCAATCTATTTATTCTAGTATCTAAGATGAATGACATAAAATGTTGATTCAGAATGTCATACTGCATTCATGTTTTCTCTTTTATTTGTATACTTGCAGCAGTGGATCTTATGAATGAGGTAAACAATAAAAGGCAGAATTTCGTTATGCATTGTATTATTAATTATATGGACGGCGAATGGTGATTCCAGATGCTAGTCTGCAATACAGAGGTTTAAGAGAATTTGGTTTACTCATTTTTGATGTACAGGGTCAGGTCAGATAATCACTCCTGAACTTTTCTTAATAGCAATTCAGAGATTTGCAAAAATCCAGAATTCCACAGATACAAGTGCAATCCATTTGAAAGTGGACTTTGCTGGATTCTGACAATTAGGGCTCTATTTTCAAGGGAACACTTTTTCGTATGCACTATAACAAAAGATTGTTGCATAACACATCATGTTAGTGTTTTTTTTAAACATGAAGCAGACTTATGGCCAATATATTCAGACATGCATCAACCGAAAAAGGCACTGCTCTTACTGTTTACACTTATTCAAAAAAGAAAAATATGAAGTATAATATTCATCAAATTAAACTCCCTTCACTTACAATAAAATAAAATAATGAAACTCGTAACAAATGAAAGAGCACCATGTTATAATGTATTTCACCATTATTCACTCTTACTAAAATGTAACATTCTAAGTCTAAGCCAGCCTTTGTTAAGAGTTGGTGCTCGATCAATATAACCTTTCTGTAATGTACAGGGTTCTGACACCTTCGAATTTTAAGCAAAGCTTTTAGATTGCTCTGCAAATGTCTTAATATGCATGGCAAAAAACGAAAAAGTATGACAAGGTCTCTCAATGACGGGGCAACCATCCAATCACTATTAGACCCCTTGAGCCACTTTTTTTTTTGTCACTGCTGCAAGAGATAAGATACTAAAACGCATTTTAATTAAAAAAGGCTGGTCACAAAGGATGGTGTTATTAAAAATAGATACCTCATAGCCCTCTGTAACTTTTGATTCTAATGTATTAATGCTGTTTTACTCAGGATGATACAGATTCATCATTCACTAATGATGTATGTGCTGCATTTATTGTCCAAAATGTGATTTTATCAGATCTTAAAGCATTGTTTCAAATCGACTGCATAATCTCATTTATAATGAGGCAAATCAGGATTGATTCTAAATCACAACCCTGCAAGACCACTGAGGGGCCGATTCATGGAACAAACGTGCGCCGAAAATCTACGCGCAAGCAGGCGCAAGCGGAAAAAAAGAGGCGCACGCGCACGCGTGCGATTCATGGAAGTCCCTGTGCGTGTCTTCCTCGGGATGTGCGCCAAACCCGTGCATGGCGCACACGTCACTGCAACATCCCGAAAGACGTGCGCGACGCGCACAGTGAAAGCGCACAACCTCTGCGCATACACTAGAAAGTGGGCGGAACACGGGGCGTAACGCGCGGAATGGGGAACAACTTGCGAAAACAAGGGCGTAACTGGGGATGTACTGCAGGGAAGCAGAGGGAACGCCCACACGCACCCGAACCACACGTATTCATGGAACCGAATAGGGCAAAGCCACGCACAGCGAAAGACACGCACAAGCCGATACACGTCCGCCACACGAAGGCAGGCGGTAGCGTCCCTGCGCATTACAAAAGTGGCAACATACAGCAATAGTGCCTGTGCGAGCGGGGCATGTGTATTTTGGGGTTGCGCGGGAAGTTACACACGGGAGGTACGTGTATTTCAGGGGTTCGCGTTCTCACGTGATCGGGCCTGGGGGAGCGGGCTACGTGTATTTCAGGGGTTCGCATGAGGTTTCTCACGCGATCGGGCCTGGGGGAGCAGGCTACGTGTATTTCAGGGGTTCGCGTGAAGTTTCTCACGCGAATAGCCTGGGCGCGTGTATTTCAGGGGTTCGCGTGAAGTTTTACACGCGAATAGCCTGGGCGCGTGTATTTCAGGGGTGCGCGGGAAGTTTTACACGCGAATAGCCTGGGCGCGTGTATTTCAGCGGAAGTTTCTCACGCGATCGGGCCTGGGGGAGCGGGGTAGCACTCACCGTCTGCCTTGCGTGTAGTAGAACGCGTAGCCAACACCCGCTGTGAAGTAATAGCGTGTGAACCCCAACGGATGGAAAACACACGCACCGCACGAAAAGCACGTACAGAACATAAAGGCACGCGGGATCTCCAAGCCCTGCCAGGGCAACGCCCGTGCGCGAAACGTCACAGACGCGCTTACGCTGTAAGGGCCTTTGGTCCAATGAAATCGCGTACGCGTGCTGACGCGCTTACGCGCTGAGGGCCTTTCCTCGAATTACACGCTGACGTGCAGATTTTTCACGTGCCAAATCACTCCGTATCAAGCTGGCCACGCGAAAACACACGGAAGACCACGCTCCTGCCCAGAAGGCCGAATCACTGCCCCCCAGTGCCCCGAGCAGCCTCCCACGTGCCATCTGCTGCTGCCTGCCTGCCTGCCTGCCTGCTGCCACCGTGCCCTGCCATTTGGTGCCTGCACATCAGCCATCTGCAGGGGTCCAGTTGCTGTGTCCACCCCTGCTGGTACAGAAGACTCCCGACTCGAATAACATCGCTCCACAGCCCAGCCCCAGGACCCAGTTGCCCACCCACTCCTGCCCCTGGGGTTGCCATGCCGGGCACATCCACATCTGACCCCAGTGGCAACCCCCGGCCAGAGGGGCAGAGGGGCACCAGCTTCACTGCCACCGAAGTTGGTGTCCTGGTGGAGCAAGTCCTGGGGCAGTATGATGCCCTCTTCGGATCGTCCCGCGCCAACAGGGAAGGACGGGATAGGATCTGGGCCGACTGTGTGGTTGCCATCAACGCGGAGGTGGTGGCAACCCGCACCATCCAGAAGGTCAAGAAGCGCTGGGAGGACTTGAGGTCCAGGACCCTCATGAAGGCCCGGCGCCTCGTGGAGGGGGGCCGGGGCCGCATGAGTTCCATCCAGTTGAGGGTCATGGAACGCGCACACCCAGCGCTCCACGCCCAGGTCCTTGAGAGGGAGACCCGTCTGGAGTTGAGCGGTAAGTGGCCAAGCATTGCTGTGTGAGACAGGGCATGTTGCAGTGTGCTGGTTGTCTGATACTTGCCTGCATGTGTGACATAGGCCATGTACGCATGTATGTGTGCAGGGACATCATGGGAATGCATGTGCGACCTGTAATGTGTGAACCGCACGGTTGTTGCATGTGTTTGAATCCGACATGGGGAGCCCTGTGCGGATTGCACACATGAGAGCATGGCAGTCTCTGTTCCTGGACATGGGTGGGGGCGAGGGATGGGTGCTGATGCCAAATACATATGTGGTATCCATGTCTGTGTGCCTGACCTGCGTGTCTGTGACTTGTGAGTGCCATGGATGCATGACACATGTCTGTGACAATGTACAGATTCACTGATGCAGCCTAGTCATCCTTGTATGCACTGTGACTGGGGTGTACGGGGCCAGATGGATGTGACTGAGGTGAAGTGTGTGCATGTGATAGGCATGACCCATGATGCATGTGAGTCCCATTACATTGTATGATTCGAGAGTCCATTGGACATGCATTGAAATGTCCATGGCACGCACCATGACTGTCACTGTGTGTGTTTTGCCTGGACTGACACATGTGTTGTGGTGTGACATGATGGAAGTGTACTTTGACAGTGGCACTCATCTGCTATTGCTTCCTGTCTAGGGGACCATTGTACAGTACCCTGATGCTTGTGTTCTATGTCTCCCTCTACGCAGCGGCTAGTGAAGGAGAGGGCGGAGACGGCGCTGTGGAGCAAGGCTTTGGATGCCCCCACGGCTGCATCGGAAGGGGTGGGTGAGCCCCCACAGGGGCCTGCTACGGCGGTAGACGGCGAGGAGCCATCCAGGTTGGTGGTTTCCACAGAGGAGGAGGAGGCCGCCACTGAGGCGCACATGGGGCCTGGTGGGGGCATCCCTGCTGGTGCAAGTGGTGCAGTCCAGGGGAAGGGGCAGGAGACAGCACAGGTCACCGTGGAGGGGCCTGTGCATGTCGCTGTCCCTGAACCTGTGGGTGCACCACCTTGCACCAGCAGGGATGCCCCGTCCCAGGCCCGTCCGCAGGTAGAGGGGATGTCCATGTCATCTGACTCCCCTCCACCTGCGGACGAGGGGACCCCTGGCCGTGTGGAGAAGGTCCTGATTGGGGTCGCGATGCGCACGGCTGTGATTCGTGATGCCGTGCGTGCTTTCCAGGAGGAGCACGCACGTCATCACGAAGAGCACCGTGCCGACGTGGCCCAATTGGGATCGGCCCTGTTCGGGGGTTTACTGCATGTGTCGGCCAATCTGGCGGCCCTCTCCTCCTCTGTGGAGACTATACGCCAGTCGTTCTCCTTGCCGTCTTCCGGCCCAGATGCCACCAGGGCCCCCTGTGGACCTGCCCTGACCAATGCAGCCAGCTCGGTGGGGATCCCATCCCTGCCACAGTCGGGAGTCAGAGGTCCAGCAGGGGTGGACAACACAGCAACTGGACCCCAGCAGATGGAGGATGTGACGGCATCATCGGGCAGGGCACGTGCACGACGGCGTCGGTGGTTTCCATCATCCTGGATGCCGTCGTGCTGGCAGAGGCAGTGGCGTCGGAGGCAGCAGCAGGCTCGACGTGGGAGGCATCATGGCTCGGGGCCATCAAGATCAGAGGGGCAGGCATCGGCCGGAGGGCAGGAGAACCCTGGGATGGTAGTGTCTTCCGTGTGGGAGCAGTTGGTCCAGCGGATAGGTGCGGAGCGGCAGCGGGCGGAAGAGGAGCGGCTCACCATGGTCAGGGCGGAGTTCTTCATGCGTCGGGCGTTGAGGCGGGCTGAGTGCCTCGAGGAAGCTCGCAGGGAGTTTGAGCTGGACATGGGGTTATCCCTGCGAGACCTCGGGGCCAGGACAGAGTCCCGCCTCCAGGACATCGACATGGAGTTCGATGATGCCCTGGCCGGCAACATCACAGAGTGAGCCGCTGGACTTGCCCGCTGCCATTGTATGTAGTTATATAGTTAGTGGTAGGTTTCCTTTGAATTGTTTATTTTTTTTATTTGGTTGCGATTGGACAATGCGCCACTTTTTTGTATATAGTTCAGTTTTTAGTTAGTTGACATAGTTAGGTTTCATTTGGTTGGGCTCATGGACCCGGGATTGTCTTGTATATAGTTCTTCTATGGATTTTTGGATTTATTGGATTTTTTTCATGGACATTCAACTTCTTTTTGTTGTTTTGCTTTGTGGTTTTTCTTATTTCATTTCCATTCTTGTTGATTTTCAATACATTTTTATTTTCATCCTTCAATGTGTCGTATCATCTCATTACTTTCATGCATGTCATGTTGGGTGTTTTAACATTCACTTGCAGCCATTGTGTGTGACAGACATGTGTTCATTTGCATTATTTACATTGGGTGTGTAACATGTAATTGCCTTTGATATGTGGGTGGATGTGATAGTTGGTTGGGCCTTTTGGCAGGGGAGGATGGCCATTACGGACATGATTGGGGATTGTTGGGACCCAGGTGCAGGGGGGCATGGATGGGACATGGGTGGGGGCCTGCTGGCAGGTGCCCCACAGTGCTGGGGGGTGTGGGGGGTGGGGGACATGAGTTGGACATGGGTGGGGGCCTGCTGGCAGGTGCCCCACAGTGCTGGGGGGTGGGGGTGGTGGGGGACATGAGTTGGTGATCATTGGTGCAAGGAGACATGTGCCTTTGCTGGGGGGCATGCCCATGTTGGGTGGGCTGCCCGCGGGACATGACCAGGGATGCAGGGTAGTCCCCTGTGGTGTGGGCTGCCTGCAGGGGCCGTGGAGGGTGTACAGGGAACACCTGGGAGGACCCACACTGGCAAATCACATGTAGGACTCCCCGGCACCCCTGAAATACACGTACCCTGCTGGAATCGCGTGTAAAACTTCGTGCGCACCCCTGAAATACACGCGCCCAGGCCAATCGCGTGTGGAACTTCCCGCGCACCCCTGAAATACACGCGCCCAGGCCAATCGCGTGTGGAACTTCCCGCGCACCCCTGAAATACACGCGCCCAGGCCAATCGCGTGTGGAACTTCCTGCGCACCCCTGAAATACACGCGCCCAGGACAATCGCGTGTGGAACTTCCCGCGCACCCCTGAAATACACGCGGCCAGGACAATCGCGTGTGGAACTTCCCGCGCACCCCTGAAATACACGCGCCCAGGACAATCGCGTGTGGAACTTCCTGCGCAACCCTGAAATACACGCGGCCAGGCCAATCGCGTGTGGAACTTCCCGCGCACCCCTGAAATACACGCGCCCAGGACAATCGCGTGTGGAACTTCCCGCGCACCCCTGAAATACACGCGCCCAGGCCAATCGCGTGTGGAACTTCTCACGCACCCCTGAAATACACGTAGCCCGCTCCCCCAGGCCCGATCGCGTGAGAAAGTTCACGCGAACCCCTGAAATACACGTAGCACGCTCCCCCAGGCCCGATCGTGTGAGAAAGTTCACGCGAACCCCTGAAATACACGTAGCCCGCTCCCCCAGGCCCAATCGCGTGAGTAAGTTCACGCGAACCCCTGAAATACACGTAGCCCGCTCCCCCAGGCCCGATCGCGTGAGAAACTTCACGTGAACCCCTGAAATACACGTAGCCCGATTGCCGTGCTGGTACAGGGTTAGCGCAGCCCTTTGCGCTGGATTGGGGATTTTGATGGCTTTTCCCTGCGCGGAAGGCGTTCTTGGGGGCGTAACTGGCGCTGCTGCAAGGTCGCTGCGCCACTGTGCGCCACGGCTGGTTTTGGTGGCTGGAATCCATGAATACGCTGTGCGCGGAAATGGGTTTTGGCGCACGCGGCTGGCGCAGGAATTCGCACGCGCACACTGTGCGCCAGCCGCGTGCGCCACTTGTGCGCTTAATTCTATGAATTACCCCTTAGTCTTTTGCCCACAGCAGACTGCCAAACAACACAAAATGCTGCGAAAACAAATTGGACCAAAAGAAAGACAAAGGGCACAGAGAACAAACCCAACTGAATGCCACAAAAGACCAACAACTCCAGAACACACCCCCATCGAGAAGAACGAAAACAGAACCATCATCAAAAGAATAGAGATATCCCTATAGCTGACACCACACATCGCAAATAACCACTCACCGGAACGAACCGACCCAGCGAACGAAACAAGAAAGACTGACAACCACACACAACCGCGCAGAAGAAAAACAGACAAAGCTTGAGGTAAAAAGAACACAATCGACACCCTATCCCCATATAGCACCAAAACAAGAGGATCTTCCCTTCAACAGTATATATTGCAAGGGAACTTAGACTACCCCACCTGTTATGTATATAAATGAAATGTTGGTGATCTCTAACTTCTGTGCAGACTAAATCCATGATCTGTTATTGTGTGTAGTGAAAAACTACCGGCCAGTGCCATACAGGTGGGGTAGCCTAAATTCTCTTGCTATATATAATGTCCGACACCCTCATGACTTAGGCCCCAAAAATCAAAAAAGAGAGTCCCATATACCCCATACATATTCAAAACCTTCCCTTCAACAGCCACAACATTTAGAAGAGGAACCTGATTAAAACACAACCAGGGATCGACTTGGAAGGAAACCAAAACAGTAGTCAGAAGACAACGCTGATAACAAAGCACAAACCAAATTATACCATAAAAATCCACTGCAACCTAATCAATGCAAGATCCATGTCCAAACATTCAACAGAGATCTTCGACTAACTCTGCGACAATGGTATCGACATTCTATTCATTACAGAAACATGGCTGGATGATAACTAAAAAATAACACTCCAAAGCTGCCTCCCGACCAACTTCAAATGCCTTCACTTAAACAGGAAGAAAAAAAGGAGGAGACCTTGCAATAGCATTCAAAGAACAACTGCAAATAAAAACAGATACACCTCTAAACATCATGAACAGCGGATCCATGGTCAAACACCAGCAAATCCAAAAACAAACATTAAATTCATACTGGTTTACAGACCACCGACATACGATGCAACCTTCATCGACAACTTCATAGAAGCTATCACCAACATAGCCATACAACATGAGCACCTGATAATCCTGGGGGAATTCAACATATGGTTCGAAGAAAAACACACAAATTCACAAAACTCACTAATCAGGCAACTAACAACCATGAAACTACACCCTTGATGCAATCTTTGCCAGGAAAAAACGTATCACCACTGCACCGCCGATACAAATACTTTGGAGCGACCATCTCAGCATTCCATTTGTAATCACGCTACCGACCAAAGCTACCATCCAGCCCCTCAAACTCCCAACCATCACCAAAAGAAACTGGAAAAACATTCAAAGCAAGCAACCTAATAGAACAACTGGAGGTGACCAAACCTTCCACGACAGAAATGGAGAAGGCAAACCTAGATGGGAAAATGGAACTACTCCATTAATAGACTGCTAATACAATAGAAAACATCTCCCCGGAAAAAAATGCTTACCCCCTCAAGATAAAGAGCAATGGCAATTTGATTAATCCCACTACTAAGCACCATGAAAAAGAACAAGAAGAAGCTGGAATTAGAATGGAGGAAAGAATATGAGCAAGATAAAAAAACTCAGTTTCAGAGACAAATCCGATCGTATAAGAAGTAAATTCAAAAGGCAAAGAAAAGGCATTATGACGACTGAATCACCAAAGCCACCAACACACAAAAAGAAATGTTGAACATCATAAATGAAATGAGTAACCCACCAGGTTGCGACAACACTCCAATATCTTCACAGAAACTATACAACAACTTGCCAGACCATTTCAAAACAAAATCAACGACATCGGACACATCATACAAAACAGATGGACCAAACCTAACACACAACCAACAGGATCCGACAAGGAGCCAGAGCACAAACGCCAACATGTCCCAAAAATATCAGCAGAGACATTTGTGAGGCTGGTAAAACATAGCAAGAAAGCAGGATTGCCCATGGATCCATGACCCCCAGACATGTATAAATCAATCCTCACACAAGGAATGCCACTTGAATACTACAGAATTCTCCTGAATCTGTTGCTCGCAACTTGAACCGTACCATGATCCTTCAAATCAGCATATATTAAACCACTACTTAAGAACACAAGTGGAGACATTGAAGACCTCTCCAACTACAGGCTGATTTCAAACATTCTCTACCTGGCAAAACTCCTAGAAACATACATATACAAACTAACCCAAGAACACATAGAAAAACACCAGCTGCTAGACCAAGCACAAGTCCGTTTAAGACCCGCAAGAGGAACTGAATCAGCACTCCTATCCATTTGGGATGACCTAAAAACAAATGCTGACTCCAACACAACCTCTGCCCTGATTCTGCTCAACCTCTCTGCAGCTTTTGACACAGTAAGCCATGCCACCCTGATCAAAAGATTAGAAGATATAGGTATAACGGACATGGCACTAGTCTGGATTAAATCATTCCTAGCAAACAGAACGGAAACTGTATGGATAAAACCATTCAAATCTACTCAAGTTAACGATTGAGTAGTACCACAAGGATCCTCACTATCACCACTGTACTTCAACATTTACCAGAGTCCTCCAATCAGGATTTCTTAAAAATACAACCTTATGTGCTACAACTATGCAGACAACACTCAAATCATCTACAAAAATGAAGACACACAAGCAGACCACTCAATTCTAGGAGAATGTCTAAAAGAAATCTATGGCTGGATCAATGCCAACAACCTAAAAATCAACCCAGGAAAGACAGACATCATGATTATATCCAAAAACCAAGACAACATTACCTACATACCCTGGCCGATAGAATTGGGATCCGCGCCAACACCATCAAAGGTAGTCAAAAATCTGGGAGTACTAATGGACAATGCACTAACCTTATAACCACAAGTAAACCTGATAATTAAGAAATGCTTCTTCCTCCTTCTCTCAATAAAAAGAATCCTAAGTTTCCTGTCCTTCCCCCACAAAACACGTACATCGTCACCCTCATGTCAATAATCGACTACGGAAACAGCCTTTATCTCGGGATGCCAGAAAATCTCCTGAAGAAAATACAACACATCCAAAATGCAGCAAGTAGACTCCTCAAACTATCTAGATGAGATCACATCACTCCAGTACTAAAAATGTTACATTGGATTCCAATCAAACAACGCATCACGTTCAAAACAATGTGCATAACACACAGGGCAATCAATGGACAGGGAACATAATTCCTACAAAAGAAAAAAACAATCTGCAAGCCAACGAGACTCCGCAGATCAAGCAATGAAATCTGCCTGGAACCAAAAACATACAACAGGAAAAATGTAGGGGGCTCCTCTTTCTCCCACCTGGCAGCAAAAACCTGGAACAACCTCCTGAAAGCAATAAGAAATACCAAAGGCCACCTAAAATTAAGAAAACAACAAAAAACCTGGCTCTTCAACACCTCAGAACCAGAGGGAAACAACTGAAATAATCAAACAGGAAATGCAAAAGAGCAGACTGACAGAATCCATGATGGCAGAGACAACACCTAGAACCGACTAAGGGAAACCCCTACAAGAACAAGAGAGACAATGCTTGGTGGAACCGACCACGAGCGACAACTCTTTCAGGACAGAACAATAGCAAAATCCCTAACACAAAAGGCACAACTACCAACCTACCCACTCGGACAGGCCGTTGGGTATGGGTGTAAGTCACAAGTAGATTGTTCCAAGAGGACTAGCTTGCACCAACCACAAACTGGGATGTAGGGGCTGGCCAAAACGAAGATAGAAATGCAAGACTAGCTAATTTAACATAATGACAGAGAGATGGGAGACTGCTGTATCATGCCGAAACTAGATCATTGAAAGGAAGACACCACAGTCCAAATCCTGAAAGAACACACAATAGGAGTGTGCATTTCTCTGAACAACAATGCTACTAACCAACCATTAAAAAACATCTAAAAACGTCACCTCTCTTCACACACCTCTCACACCCTAACTAAACACAACCACACCTCCTAAACCACAGAAACCCACACTCACTTCACCACACCGCAACAACAAACACACCACACTGACCCTCACACAACAGTGCACAACAGACTCGGACCAAATACCACACCAAAAAGCTCAGCGAATGGTATTAACTGAACTTAAGTTGCCAACGGTACATCATAGCTCCCTTGCTCTTCTCCAATCTTTATCCTACTAACATGCCCTCACCTACCCCCCCTTGTCTTTCGAATCCATCAGAACACCAGGGGACCACTCCGGTGGTGATAGTGCGTGGTACAAATATCCTTTAACATTAACATTAATATTAACACTTGTTTCCCAATTCACTTGTGGTCCACTTTCACTAAAATGATATTCTAATGTGGTCAATATTGCTCTGGGAATTCCTTAATGTTCTAAGGTTTCCTACAGCAACCCTCTTTGAGCACTTTTTTCAGATCAACCCACCACTCTATAGTTAAGGTAAGTCGCACTCCCATAGGAACCCTTCAAAATTCTATTGTTAATAACTTTTGATTTGAATAACAGAGTTGACCAAAATTTCGAAAATGATTTAGGATCCCCCCACCCGACTACAAAGTTTTGCAAAGATTTGTTACAAAATAAAAAAGTTATTAAGAAGACAAACATTTTTTTTTCCTTCCAAAAGCGCAGCCTACTTCCCATTCCCATTCATTTTCCCATAGACAAACAAGGTAAATATTTGTCAAAGCGCACAGCACAAACCGCTGGACGGATTTGCATCTGGTCTGAAACATCTTGGGCACGAAGCGTTGGCTCGCAGCCCATGCATGGTTTGGGGTTTTTCTGTGCAGTATTTTTAAAATATTTGACGTTGAAGGGGTGACACCTTCTCAAAAACAGATAGCTTTATCTTGGGGCTTTACCCCAAACCGGGTGTTTTTAGAAATGAAACAGTCACCATCTTGTTTTTCTCTCGATGTGAGAGATAACTGTGGCTATAGTGAGGATATGGGAAAATGAAACACAGAAAAAAAGCTATTTGCAGGTCATAAAACATGCAAATGTGATCAGGCTGGAGGTAGGGGGTGGCTACAGGGCACCATGTGATTTTTGGGATTTGGAGGGGGTCTAGGGACTGAGTTTGCAACACAAAGCTTTCGGTAGCCTTGGCTATAGCCTCGAATAGCTGACATCAAAAAGCCTTGAATAGCTGACATCAAAATGAAAACTGCATCACAGAAACAGCTTGTGTTGTGGAGGCAGAGGGAGAAGGCAGGGGAAGCATGGAGGCAATCTTGGGAGTGGCTGGAGCTGGCACAGATAACTGGGGCACTTGGTGAGGGCCAGCAAAAAATGTTGCAGACGTTTTTCCAATATTAGCAGCTATACAATGCTACAGATTGCAGAGGGTATGGTATGTGTAGTTCACAGGGCTATCACTGCTTAGGTTCCAAGTGAGGAAGGCACAAGCATCCTAAGGCCATGCTGATAAATAAGCTAAACTTACAAGACCACTTAGAGAAACGGCTGGCCCTTTCCTTGCTTTGAAACTAAGCAGGGCCAGTCCAGGTTACTGCATGGATGGGTGACCAAATTGGCATCTGGATTATTAATTTATTTTTTATACCACAATACCGTGCTGCTGTCAGTCATTGAAGTTTTGCATTCAGTGATCAATTTTTGCCTTTTGCTACATTGCATTCTGGTATGTTTAGCCTCCTAGTCACTAATAAAAACAAACAAATTGATATTTTTACAGCAACAGTGGGTTTCCAATCCTGGCAGTAACTGGGGCAAACACTGTTTAGCTTCAAAGCGAGGAAGGTTTTAGCCTCCTAAGGCCATGTTGCCTAATAAATGAGCCCACCTTAGAGGACAACATAGAGAAACACGTACTTTGAAACTAAGCAGTGCTGTCCCGGTTACTGCATGGACGAAGGCAGTCCACAGTCCTGAATGCCACGTGTTTTCTTTTTTTTAAATATCTCATAACACACAGCATCCGCACTATTTATTTTTAAACTGTGCTACTGCCAGTCCTTGAAAGCTTTACACTCAGAGACCATTGTTTTGACTTTTGCTGAATTGCATTCTGGTATTTGTAGTCTCCCAGTCAAGCTGTGGGGAATAATGCCACAATTGTACACATTTTGCCTAAAACAGATTTATAAGGTTTTATACATGTAAGTGACACCCAACGTATGTATACTTTTCAAGTTAGCTTGATAAAGCAGAGTATTGTTGAAAGCCAGGCATGGGGGTGAAGAGGTAAAATGATGAGAGGGCACGTAAGTTGTGAGTATTTTCCCATAATGTAGCATGAGAGTTAGCAATCCTCGGCAGGGGTGCAGTTATTTGACCTTGATTGTGGCTGCTTTTCAGGGCACCAGTCAGGATATAGATGGGTGGACGGTGTAACTTTTTTCAGAGGGCAGACACAATCTCTTGGGTTTTATGGGGGTTTGGCAAGCTTACTCAAGTATTTGGATACCAGGATTTTACTCAGGTTGTCATGTTCCCATTGTAGACGCTTACCCACAAGACCACAAGCACTTGTTATGTATTGGGATTCTATTTTCCATGGAATATTTCACTACTGATTACTGGGTTTAAAAGGGGAGCATCTTTTATATTTTGCATGCATATTTATTGGAAGATTTCCTCTCTCAGGTTATTGTTCTGATGTCCCCTTACTTTTTTTAAAGTCCAATGCTATTTTTTCTTTTGCACTTTCTTCTAAGGAAACAGTCAATTGAACTAAATGTGCATGTTTCCCTTCAAATACATGGTTATTTACTATGCGTATTTTCATGAGTTTCAGCTTTTGATTTTCCAAATGGGGGCTAAAGTTCCTGGGCATATGTTATTCTTGCAGCTGATCATTTTTTACCCTTTTCCCTTCTGCTTAAATGCGTATAGTTGGTGTTCTGCAATGTATCACAACAGTCACCAACAGACCAGCCATAAAACAAGGGGCTTGTAGCACGTTGCTTAACCAAAGGATGTGATCCTCTGTAAATAATTTAATCTCACTGCGCATTGGCTAAAAAAATTGGGAGTTCTCAAAGTCTGCAATCTTTTATACATAAATATATATATATATATATATATTTACAGCGGGTTCCCCATCCATGCAGTAACTGGGACAGACGCTGCTTAGCTTCAAAGTGAGGAAGGGGCCAGCCCACTTAGGAGATGTTGCCTAATAAATGAAGCCACCTTACAAGGCCACTTAGAGCAGCATGTCCTGAGGGGGCCAGAATATTCCTTGTTTTGAAGATAAGCAGGGCCAGTCCCGGTTACTGCATGGATGGGAGACAGTCCACAGTCCTGAATGCCATGTGTTTCCTAGTCTTAAATATCTCATAACACACAGCATCCACATTATATTGTAAACTGTTCTACTGTCAGTCCTTGAACGTTTTACACTCAGAGACCATTTATTTGCCTTTTGCGGAATTGCATTCTGGTATTTGTAGTCTCCCAGGCAAGATGTGGGGAATAATGCCAAACATAGCTCTATACGGATTTAGATATTTGACTCGCACTATGATAAGTGTAATTGTCAAGTTATCTCTAGAAAGCAGACTATTGTTCCAAGCCAGACATGGGGGTGTGAAGGGCAAATGATGAGAGGGAAAGGAAGTCATTAGTATGTGCCTATGATGTGGCAGAGCATTTGTAATCCTGGACACTGGTCCAGTTATTCTCCCTGATTGCAGCTGCTTTTCGGGGCACAAGTAAAGGACACATGTGGTTGAAGAGCGTAATTATTTTTTGGAGAGCTGACGCAACACATGGGAATTTTTGAGGTTGGCAGATTTGCTCAAGTATTTGGCACTAAGGAGTTTACTCAGGTTTGTAAGGATATATTAGGGGATGTTACTGGCAGTATGCAGTATGGAAATGCAGCCATTTCGAAATAGGTGCCAAGCACAGTTTATCAGCAGGCATTATTTTTAAAGCATTTAGCTTATTGGCAGTTTACAGTATACAGCATGGAAATGCTTTAAAAAAAAATAATGCTTGCTGAAAAACTGTGCCTGGCACCTATTTCGAAATGTCTGCATTTCCATACTGCATACTACATACTGCCAGTACCATCCCCAAATATATCCTTACAGGTTATCATGTTCCCAGTGCAGACGGTAGGCCACAAGACCACAAGCACTCGTTTGATATTGGGATTCTGTTTTCCAGGAAATATTTTACGACAGATTGCTGCGTTTAAAAGGTGAGCACCTTTTATACTTTGCCTGCATATTTATTAGAACATTTTCTCTCGCAGGTTATTTTTCTGGTGTTCATTACTTTTTTAAAAAGCCCAATGCTATTTTGTCTTGCACACTTTTTTATAAGGGGGAGGTCAAATGAACTACATTTGTATGTTTCACTTTAAGATATATGTTCACTCACTGTGCATATATTCATGGGTGGCAGCTGTTGATTTTCGCTATGGTTGCAGAAAGTACCTGGGAATATCTTATTCTTGCAGCAGATTATTTACCCATTCCCATGCTGCTTAATTGTGGTTAGTTGGGGTTGTGCGATGTATCTCAACAGTCGCCGAGAGACCTGCCATACACAGGGGGCTTGTAGTACGCTGCTTAACCAAAGTATGTGATCTTCAGTAAATCAGTTTATCTCACAGGGCATTGGCTAAACACATGGTGGGTTCTCAAAGCATGCAATCTTTTATACATAAAAAAAGATATATTTATAGCGACAGTGTGTTCCCCATCCATGCAGTAACCTGGACAGATGCTGCTTAGTTATAAAGTCAAGAAGGGGCCAGCCCACTCAGGCCATGGTGCCTAATAAATAAGCCCACCTTACAAGACCACTTAGAGCAGCGAGGCCTGAGGGGGACAGATCTTTCCGCACTTTGAAGCTAAGCAGGGGCAGTCCAGGTTACTACATGGATTGGAGACAGACCACAGTCCCGAATGCAGTATGTTTTCCTAGTTTTAAATATCTCATAACACAGCATCCACATTATTTGTTTTAAACCGTGCTACTGTCAGTCCTTGAAAGTTTTGCACTCAGACATATTGTTTTACCGTTTGCTGAATTGCATTCTGGTATTTGTAGTCTCCCAGTCAAGATGTGGGGAATAATGCCAACAATTGTACACCTTTTGCCTAATATAGTTCGGTAAGCATGCAGATATTTGAGTGACAATATGGTATGTTTAATTTTCAAGTTATCTTTATAAATCAGAGTATATTTGAACGCCAGACATGTGGGTGCGGAGGTGAAATTATGAGAAGGCAAGTAAGTCATGAGTATTTGCCCACAGTGTGGCAAGAGAGTTTGCAATCCTGGACACTGGTGCAGTTATTTTCCCCTAATTGTGGCTGCTTTTCAGAGCACAAGTAAAGGACACATGTGGGTGGACAGCATAACTTTTCTTCAGAGGGACGGACACAAGCCCTTGGGATTTTTTGAGGTTGGCAAGCTTGCTCAAGTATTTGGCTACCAGGAATGTACCTTGGTTGTCATGTTCCCAATGCAGATCCTTACTCACAAGACCAAATGCACCTGTTTCGTATTGGGATTTAGTTTTTCTGGGAAAATTTCTCGACAGATTGCTCGGTTTAAAAGGAGAGCACCTTTTACACTTTGCCAGCATATTTATTGGAAGATGTCCTATCGTAGGTTATTTTTCTGGTGTTCATTACTTTAGTCCAATGCTATTTTGTCTTGCACACTTTCGTCTAAGGAGTAGGACTATTGAACTACATTTGTATGTTTCACTTTAAGATATATGTTCACTCATTGTGCATATATTCAGGGGTGGCAGCTTTTCATTTTCGTTATGGTGGCAAAAGTACATGGGCACATGTTATTCTTGCAGCTGATCATGTTTTTCCCTTTTACATACTGCTTAACTGCAGTTATTTGGGGTTGTGCGATATATCACAACATTCATCAAAAGATCGGCCATACAAACAAGGGGCTTGTAGCACACTGCTTAACCGAAGTGTGTGATCTTCGGCTAATAATTTAATCGGACAGGACATTAACTAAACACACTGTGAGTTCTCAAAACCTGTAATATTGTATACACAATCTTTAAAAAAATATATTTTTACAGTTACAGTGATATCAGGTGTGAAAAATCACTGTTGCCCCGGTCTCCCATCCATCCAGTATCCATGACCGACTCTGCTTACCTTCAAAGCGAAGAAAAGGGCAGCCCCCTCAGGCCATCCATCATTTTTTTTTTTTGGTTTAAACCGTGCTACTACTGTCAGTCCATGAAAGTATTTCACTCTGAGACAATTTGTATGCCTTTTGCTGAATTGCAATCTGGTATTTGTAGTCTGCCAGTCAAGAGGGGGGAAGGGAAGGTAATGGCACAATTAAATGCTTTTTTTCTAACATAGTTCAATAAGAAAGTATACATTTAAGTGAAACTATAGACTTTGTACTTTTCAAGTTATCTTTATAAAGCAGAGTATTGTTGAAAGCCAGACATGAGGGTGAGGAGGCGAAAGGATGAGAGGACAAGTAAGTCATGAGTATTTGCCCACAATGTGGCAAGAGCATTTGTAAACCTGGACACTGGTCCAGTTCTTCTCCCCTGATTGTGGCTGCTTCTCAGGGCACAAGTAAAGGACACATGTGGGCAAAGAGAATAATTTATTTCAGACGGCAGACACAGCACATGGGATTTTTTGGGAAAGGTTGCTCAAGTATTTGGCTACCAGGATTATACTCAGTTTGTCATGTTACCAGTGCAAACGGTTACCGACAGGACCACAATCACTTGTTTTCGTATTGGGAGTTTGTTTACCAAGGTATATTTCACAACATATTGCTGGGTTTAAAAGGTGAACACCATTTATACTTTGCCAGCATATTTATTGAAACATTTCCTCTTTCCAGTTATTTTTCTGGTGATCATTACTTTTTTTTAACTGGAAGGTCAAATAAACAAACATTTTATATTTCACTTTAAGATATATGTTCACTTACTGTGCATATATAATGGTTGCCAGCTTTTGATTTTTGCTATGGTTGCAGAAAGTACCTGAGCGTATGTGATTCTTGCAGCCGGTCATTTTCTTCCTGTTTCTGTACTGCTTAAATGTGATAAGTTGGGGTTGTGCGATGTATCACAACAGTAATCAAGAAACAGGCCATAGAAGAAGGGGCTTGGAGCATGCTGCTTAACCAAAGTGTGTGGTCCATGGCAAATAATGTAATCACAGTGCACAATGCCGGAAAGCATTGTGATTTCTCAAAGCTTGCAATCGTTTATACATAACAATACCACTGTCAAAACTGAACAAAAACAGTTTGAGATTGAGGAACTTCTTTAAGCGATGGGTTGCAAGTTTTTTAAAATATAGATTGGCTGTGCCCACCGCCCATGGGCAAAGGCTATGACTAGTGGTCTGGTAACATTTTAAAATGGCTAGTGGTTTTGTAGTTGTCAGCCGTGCCCAATAGCCATGGCTGAAAGCCATGGCTAGTAGACTGGTAGCATTTTAAAATGAAAAGTGGGCACAGCCACAGACCGTGCACACTGACCATGGGCGAACACGATGCAGTCTGGAAGTGTTCTAAAAATCTATGGAATAACAAAACGCTTGAAATTCAAGGGAACAACTTTAGTTGCATGGATGAAAAGGTGAGCTATGTATTGTAACAAAACCTTTGAAATTAACGGAAACATCTTTAGTTGCAGGGACATTAAGGTGAGAATGTAACACAACAATACCCCTGAAATTCAGCTAAAGTCACCTAGGCCTCTAAACCCCACCCAGCCAGTCCGGAGCCAGCCCCATATCACCGACCTGACAACCCACCTTTCCATTCACCAATATGTGCACAGCACCCCTGGTCCAATACAAAGCAAGTGTCTACAGAAGATCTAAGCATGCACAGCTGTATTTTTCCAAGCATGAAAACACATCTCTTGTAACACGAGGTACAGGGAGGGATACATTAAAATATCAAACCCCGGGTGGAGACTTTGAGTGTGGGCTCTGCGGTCTAAAGGAAGCCCTGATTGTGTGGGTCATCGTGACTGTATTTTATCCTCCCTTCCCCGTGGCACCATTTCCTGTGCAGCCCAGGTGCCTGACACAATGATATAATAACCAGGCTTAGCATATTTAGTTTAGAGAGAAACAGGGGAGTTGCTAGGTCTGGAAAAGACCCAGGGCTAAGCTGATGTCGGAACGGTTGGGGTTGGGGGCTAGCTAGTCTTTTGGCTGTAGCTCCTGAGATTCTATCCGGGGCTACAACCAAAAGATCAGGGGCTATAGCTCCCTTAGCCCCCCCTAGCAACGCCCCTGGAGAGAAACACTGTTGGTAATGTGTGCCCTGACTTTCACCGCAAGGATGAGCCCAGCTGACTCATGTGGATCCTGACTGACAGGAAAGAAACAATTACAACCTGGCATCCCCTATGGAGCAGGCCCATGTGTAGGATACCACCAATCAGTGGCACCAATTAGTCCTGCATGTAATGACGATTTTCGGGCTTGTAAGCCCTTATTTGTAGCAGGACGAGGTAGAGTTCTCTCGAGCAGCAGAGTCCTTTGATGATATTTGTTTTCTGAACAATTAAACCTTGTTATCCTTGCAACGCTATCTCCTGGCCTATTTCCCTAGCAGGTTGTCTTTATTCTGGAGTGTGCGTAGAAAGGGACTTGCTTTCATTTGGTGACCCTTACAGCATAATTCCATTGTCCCCATACTTGCAGGGGTATCCAGGTGGCCTTTCTGGTAGGGCCGTGCCCACCTTCAGTGACCATCCCCAAAACGCATATGCAGAGTGGCCCTTGCAGGTGCCATCTTTTTAGAATTCCCACCTGCTTGTTGAAGCAGGGTACGGCCGCAGGGAGAGGCCCAGGCCAGTTGTGGTTTCCCCGAGAATGGAGGTTTTCGGAAGAATGTGAACATGTGAGTATAGCCTGCAAGGGATAATATGGTAGGGTTGGCTGCATGGAGCAGTGTGAAAAGGGTGAAAATGCAGTGAATTAATGTGAAAGTGGAGTGTGGTTTGTAGAGTGTGGAGATTTTTTATTGGTAATTTCTTTTGATTTATTATTAAGGAGAATTAAGGATAAGGAAGAAGCAGTATGGGAGCCTCCGCAGCTGATGGGAGAGGGTGATGCCACTTATGCACTGTCTGGACCATTTAGCTTGTTATTTTAGTTTGTTTTGTTGGTGTATTTTAACACGTATGGAGGTGGCACAGGAAGGGCGTGTGCGTGGTGTGTGAGTGCATCATGGGAGCATGTAGGGAATGAATGAAGAAGCTGTAGTGGCGAACGTGGGAGGGGAAAAGTGAATTGATGTTTTTTTGGTATGAACTTTTTGACAGTATTGACTGGTACTAGAGAAACAGTTAAGGGGTACATGTTTTAAGTGATATTGGACGCATCTCTGGATTAACTGTGGCACAGCAGTACTGGCATAACCCTGGCACAAGACACTTTCCAGAGATGACCATGGGGACGGACATGTCCCTAGACCATATGTGTAAAACCCTGCCCCTATACTGTGAGAATATTAAAAAGTATCACAGCCAATGAGTGACTGAGACTAAAGGGGAGAGAATGTCCTGCTCCTGGCGCAAGCAGGGATCCTTTGATAGATGTGCCTTGGACCATATGGCCACCTACTTGACCGCAAAGTATAAGGGGAAACAGTTACAAAGTAGATGGGCAATATTAGTCCTCTGGAGAATGTTCAAAGAAACAGAGGTACCGGCTGAAGGGGGAGCTACATCTGATAAGGGCAAGAAGATGAGTATAGAGGAGGTTGAGGGAAAAGGGGAGAAAAAAAGGGGATATATTAGCTAGATACATGGCCTGCAGAAGGATACACCAACCCAACATATATGTCAGGAGGAACTATGATGGCCACCCCAAGTACCGCCCCACCCCACTGTGCATCGCACCCCGTGCGGTGTCAACCCACACAGGAGTAAGTGCAAGAGACCTAGAGGTAGCATTAGCCTCGACAGAATTGGCAGGGTTGAGGCAAGCCTCTGAATCAACACGGGTGGCAGAGGTTCCAATGTTGCCCGGAGGAGTGCCCCCACAGCTGCACAGGGATCAGTGGAAGTTTGGTGACTTCCTGTTCAGAATAAACAGTGCACCCATAATAACTATTCCTGTAGAGCGGGATGGAGAAACAGACAGGCTGGGGTATGAGAATGTGGGATCTCATCGAAGGGGTGAGTAGTGTTGGAGTGACTTTGATGCCACAGAAGTGGAGACCGAGGGAGGGACCACGCAAGCACCCCTAACTACACCAAGAGTAGAGAGCCTATGGGATGGAAGTCATTTAACAAGATTAGAGCACAAGTGTGGGATGCGCTGTGATGCACATTCCCAGACACCCCAGACTGTTGAGGGTCCTGGAGCTACAAAGGAGCACCAGAAGGGGCTCCCCCATGTCATCCCTGTTATATGCCCTGGTTATGGACCGATGGGCACTGGAGGTACAGGAAGACGAGAACATTAAGGGGTTGTAAATTGGTATGGTTAACTATAAAATGAGACTCTTTACCGGAGATGCCCTGCATTATATTACCAACCCTAGCACATTGGTCCCACATCTCTCACAGACTTTGGAGGAATATGGTGAGGTGTCTGTTTTTTTTAATGAATTTAGACAAATCAGTGGTGTTTATGCTGGGGTAATGGAGCCAAGTTGCTTTGGCCTCCGGATACAGCAAGAAGGGTTCAGCTACCTGGGGATTGATATTACAAGAGATGACAGGGATCTCTTTGAAAACAACTATGTCTTACTCTGTGATAGAATACAGTTAGACCTGCAGCCGTGGGCAAGGTTAAATCGCTCCTGGATGGCGGCCTAAACTGCATTAAAATGATGATCCTCCCTAAGTTTCTGTTCCGTTTTCAGATGTTAACGACAATTGTCCTGACTTCCTACTTAGAGAGAGTGTGAGGGGACCTTTTGCATTTCCTGTGGGTGGGGGCGTGGCCTAGGGTGACCTACAATACTCTGATCTGGCCATAAGGGGAGAGGGGGGTGAGATTCCCTGACATTGTGGCATACTACAAGGCAGCACAGCTATTAATAATGGTGGACCACTTCGACCCTGGAACATGAAAGAAGTGGGTCCATATAGACAGCAATGTTCTGGCACCAGTAACATTGGGTGAATAACTGTGGGTCCAACCGAGGGTGATACCCAAATGAGTGCTGCTGCATCCTATCCTGAAAGTATTCTGGTGAGTATGGATGGAGGGCAATGCCACACGATGGCTCACACCATGGCCCTCTCCATTAAGCTACATTTGGGGCCCACCCCTGAGAGACCGGATTAACGATCTGGGTCAGTTTCAACTCTGGTTTGAGGAAGGTTTGACCTGGACTGTACAGATGTGGGCAGAAGGAGACTACCTCCTCTTGGAACATTTGGAGTAATGCCTTCATGCAGGCAAACTTTCAGTATTCAGTTACCTACAATTTAAAGGGGTGTTGACAGAATAAAGATGGGGAAACAACTTGAGCGTGAACTCATGGCATTTGAGAAGGCATTACTGCATGTGACCGATAGAAAGGGGCGTATTGCTAGGTTGTATAGGGAGATTAGGTGCAATGATGTGGGTGGAGTCCTGCAAGTGAGAGCCAAGTGGCAATGGACCTAGGCAGGGAAATTTCAGATGATTTATGGACCATGATATGTAGAGGAGTCAAGTTTTCCACAGTGTCACTACAGTACAGTCTGTAGGCTATCAAACATACTCATTGCTGGCACCATGCCCCAAATGTGCTAGCAAAAATGTACCGGGGGTAGACTCAAGCTGTTTGAAATGCAAACAGCCACAGAGTACCTATTATCACATCTGGTGGGAATGTCTCTGCATACAGCAGTATTGGAAATCAGTACTGGCGTGGCTTGAGGGATGGACTAGTTAATGAGGAAGTTGACTTCCCTTCTGCTATTGTTTGTGGCAGACGATGAAGAGGTTGTTGGAAAGGGGGAGGGACACATGGCACGCACCCTGTTGGTTGCGGCCAGAAGCTGCCATAGCACAGGGTTGGAAGAGAGACACAGCTCCCACGGAAAAGGAATGGGTCTTAAAATCCCGTGCCATATACGATAAAAGCCCATGCCACTTGATGGATGATACGCGAACAAGTATTGATGGGGCTTGGTTTCCATTTTTTGAGAAGTATGGACACTGAATAACCGTGAGAGACATACCATTGTATATAAGTGGTTGAAACCAGGAGTGAGCCCACATTGGACTTGAACAGGAATATGTGAGGGTGAGGGGGGTTTAGGATGATTAATCTGCATATTTCACTGAAGGCATGCTGGTACTTTTGTTATTTGCTTAAGTGTATTTTGAAAAAATGATAATAAAACTCAATTTGGAAAAATAAACAATTTGAGAAAAATGTTGAGCCCTGTATATCCCTTCGGCCAAACAGGAAGAAGAACATCACCACGGATGTTGGACGTACAGAGAGTGAATGGCAGAAGAGCCAAAAATATGTTTTATTCATCTATTGTTTATTTTCTGTCTTTCTACTTTATCTTTTAATGAGTATAATGAAAATGGAAAAGGGGTTTAGGGGGAGAAAAGGGACCAATACCACTAATGCATCCACAAGTAGTACATAAAATGTGAACAGACACAAAATGTATGTTTCAATGCAAAAATATTGCAGGGAGAACATTCAGATAACTGCAATTTATGGCATGACACAATGAGGAAAATAGGACAAATGCAGTATAATGACTCATGCTATGTGTGTGCCCTCATTCCACATGCAGTTGCCACCTCCAGATTATTATTTCCCAGGAGTTGTCACCCTTAGAGGCATAGTGCTTGGCACACCTGGTTGTCTGAAAGACAGAACGGCAGTTCCAGGGACACACGGTGCAAGTCATATTTCAAAGAATTGACAAAACAGGATGCGAAGGGAAGAATGGACAAGAACATTTAATATGTACACAGATGAAATTAAAAGGAACACAGTTTTGAAATAACAACTGGGTGAAGGGGCAGACTGTTGAAAACAGAAGGGCTGGTGGCATACAATGAAGAAGTAATCGAAATATGCACAAATACTGTAAAAACATCTGGAACTCGCATGTGAAAGTTTGACAAGTTTGCAACATCATGACCAACCTGTTTAGGCACATACACTTGCATGTTATTCCTTTTTTCCTGTTTAAGAGGGAAAGAAACAGTACCAGTGGGCCAGAGTATAAACTGCAATAGAAAAATTCAGGCGCCAGTACTACAAGATAGCACTGCCTTCATAATTGACCTATTCCTGCAGTGTGGAGACAAAGCTTATTTCCATCAGCCGGCATCCTGGAAAGGAGTATGTATATTGTTCACTGTGCATTCTACTGTGATGTTGATTCCCAAAGCCACCTTACTTTTCCTAAACAAGAAAATGAAAAATCCCTGCAGCCCCTCACACCACCACAGCAGATAAAGAAAAGAAGCAGTTATTTCTCCCAGGAAGTAGAGGATGCCTTATGAAAGGTACCCACCCAACAGAGGTTGTTCTCAAGAATAGAAAGATTGTTTGCATCATATCTACTCTCTGTAATACAGGCCGCCACCAATGCCAAATGACTTCAAGTAGTGCACTGGGAGGTGGCCCAGCTCGCCAATGCCACTGTGGATGGCCTCAATGCTGTCTGAGAGGAGCCCCGGTCATTGAGAATAATGACACTACAATACAGGTATGTACTCAATCTCCTCACAGCTATCTAAGGAGTAGTCCATTAGAAGATAGGGGCAACATGTTGCACATATGTGCCTCCAAACAACATATCAAATGTCTCATTAGGCATTGCAATCAAAGCACACCATAACTAGTGAATAGGCATGGAAAAAGAAGGAGGAATTGCCACAGAAAAAGAATGGGTAGCAGAAATGTTTACCTGGATGCCCACTTAGTTAACAGTAATGTGTAAAATACTCTTTCCCATCCTGGTCTTTTTTTAATATACAACATGATATGATATGATAGGATATGATATGGCATTTATAACGCGCCTATACACAAGTGTTTCAAGGCGCACATCTATCACATAATAATAACCTTTGGTGATTATATCGATATGTTGGCCATGATTGGTCTTAACTTTTTGGACAAGACGAGTAACATAGTTTCTATTATCATTCACATGTTCCAATGCTGATATAAATAAAAATATGCTGCTCAGGTAATTATTAAATTCTACATATTTCTAAAAGACTGTTACAATGTATTATTTAGTTATGTTTACTTATTGCCCTTTATGATGCATTTCACCATGCAGCAACAGTGCTTGTGACCAGAATGCAAATGTAAACCGTGTTACATTTCCCTTCTTGCACTCCTCTGAGCTAATAGAGTTAATGTTATCTGCTATATACACATAGCAGACAGCCTTTACATAGATTTCCTTTGTAAACCACCTGTTAAGCATGAACATCTCATGCAGGTGTGTAACCAAGTTGTTTCAAGGCGGATGGCAAATGGGAGGCAGAAACGTAACTCCTACCATGACCCCGCTGTCTGACTTCAAAAGAATGAAAATCCCCCCTGAGCATTAATGGAGGCATTGGATTACACCTGACTTTATCCACTCTATTTACGCTCCAGAGGCTTTGAACATGCGATCCATTGTGTTCCAAAGAAGATAAAAGAAATGGTAATAAATCACTTTCTTGGTTAACATGTCTGTTGTGATGGTCACAACATGACAATGTAATATCTCAATAGATACACAATATTTCATGTGCTGAGGTAATACAATGTATTATGGAAGGCAACACCTCAGTTTCACCTCAAGGGAAATAACTTAATTTCTTCCACTTGTGTACTACTTGCTTATGATGTGAGGCAGTGGCACATTCATCAGGTGTTTCTCAAACAGTGATTAAAAAAATGATGAACATACTTGTAGATTTTCATATCTTAAATGTTCGATTACATTTTTTTCTAAGTTCTCTAATACATTTCCAAAACATGAAGCAAGTGTCAACGAATTATGGAGTTGCAGTAAATATAATTGGGGCTAATGTTGGTGCTAACTTGACCAAGAGAACAAATGTTCTGTAACATAAATACAATGTGTTCTTTCAAGTTACGTATTTATTAATTAGCATTTATAAAGCACAGAGCAGCTCTTATGAAGCCCTAATTACATGTTACTCCAATTGCTTCGTGACAATGATAGTTTCCCTATTTTAGTTCATGACTTATGCATTCTATGCAATTGCAGCATTTCAAATCACGCTGACCCACTTTATTAGGAAAACACATCTGATTGTACTTGTATTTTTCATTTTTCCCCCTCTATTTGTGTAAAGTTTGATTACAAACCAAGTACACATAAATACAAAAATTGAAATTAGGAGAGCAAATAGTAACTCAGTGAGATGGTGTTTACTGCGTGATCAGTTTTATAATACTGCAATGTAGGGTGCAGCAGATAGCTGTAAAATGTGCACTAAGCCACCGTTCCATGCAATGCACCCAAAGCCAAGGTAAATATTAAGCATAAGGAAGATAATATACAATATAGTTGCAATATTCGAATGTATCCCTCTTTTAACAAAGGAGTAAAACCAGACAATACTCTAAACTATAACACACAAGCAAGAAGTTCAACATAATGCTACTAGACGTTTTCAAATACACATCTAGACTCCAGCAAATACAACAATTGCATATAATGATTTGCTGTCCAAGCATAAATGCAGACCGTGACTGGTTTAGTAGAGACAACAAAGGCTGTAATGTTTTTATCATTTGACAAACACTAGCTAAGGTACCCGGCGTTGCCCATGTCCTGATCGAGTGATATAAGTTATTCATAAGAGACTTAATACCCAGAGGTTTCTAAGCACAGACTGGGGATTGATCCTGTGGTGCTCTGTGTTGTCTTGCTTCCAAGATGAGCACGTTGCCCCTGAGCTATCCTCCCGAGGACTAGGAGTGGTGTCTCATGTGCCCTGGAGGATGGTGCTCTTGTCCTCTTGTTGGCAAGTCTTGCTTCAGTTTGATATGGTGTCTGATGTGCCCTGGAGGATGTTGCTCTTGTCCTTGTGCCACCAAGTCTTGCTTCAGTTTACTCAGGCATCTCATTTGCCCTGGAGAAAGTTGCTCTTGTCCTATGGTCATCAAGTTGTGCTGCTGTTTTTTGTTGTGTTTTAGAAGCTCTTGATATTGATTTTCACTTTGCATCAGATGGAGCTTTTCCAAATGATGTTCGTTTTGTGTGCAGAATGTTTCAGTCACTTAATGGCTCCAGCACATTTGAGAAAATGTCAAGAAAGATTGATTAATTGAGCTCTCTTCTCGTGAATTAACTTAAGTCAACTTTAACCTTGCCATTTCACATATTTAGAGTGGTGTGATAAACAAACATTTTAAATTCTTTTTTTTTTAAATCCATTTAAAAATGTTTTAAAAAAACTGTTTCAAACTGTATACAGTAATAATAATACATTTTAAAGGAATAACCAACATATCGAACATTTTGCTTCAGACACTTTTCCAAATGTTGCCTCCTTCTACTGTAGTGAATCAGGGTGAGCATCAGTAAATAAGGGTGTCTACAGAGTACATTGTTTTCATCCAAACATAGACTACAAGCTTTCCACAGACAAATGAGGAATTCATGCAAAATCTGGTAGCAGTGGGTTCAACGGTGTTGATTTGTATAGCCGGACAAACATACACACATGCATACAAACATTCAGCTTTATATATAAAGATTAAGAACATTATGTTTTAAAATAAATTAATGCATGAGACGAGAACAAACATTAGCATGCTGGTACAGCAGGCATTTTGGCGAGTCTCCATCACAAAGGCCTTTGTGATTCATCATTATTTCCTTTAAGTGGTCAGCTGATGCAGAACATGGATCTAGATGAAGGAAGGAACAGAGAGGAGAGGGCATGTTGATATTTGTGTTGATGATCAATCAAGAGGAACATCCATGCTAAGGTCTTGACCCATGCACTCGCCAGACACTGTGGGAGGCAGTAAGAAAGAAAACAAATGGTAATATCCTGTAAGGTCAGAGACTGTGTGGTGCAAATAGGAGGGAGGCATGGGGAAGAGGAAGGTAGATGCTATAGTAAAGTAAGACTGCCATAACACATGACTGATGTGAGTCACCAGTGGAGTGAGCACGAAGTGGCAATGAGACATCCTTGCTGGAACCAGCTCACTGTTGTGGAGATAGCTGTAGACTAGAGACAAACACAGAGAAAGGGAGTGTGAGAGACTTGGAGAATGAGTCTGATGCTGAGATGGTATAAAACTTAGAGAAGTGGTTATCAAGAGAGGAGGAACAAAATGGCTGGGGGACATGAAGTCTGAGGCCACAAAAGAAGAAAAGAGAAACAAGCTGCTTTTCTGGAACCAGTAGAAAATGTTAATCACACACTGGTCCAGGGAGGACCCATGTGGAAAAGTACCCTCAGTGAAAACATATGTTGCAATACGCCCTGTTATGCTAGAAGCAGGAAAGAATGTTCCTGGGGTGCTCAATGGTGAAATATTACAAGTTGGAGCAGAAATAGAATGTTCCCTAAATGATCTGATTTGTTATTTAAAAAAAAAGTGACGATACCGTGTAATCAGGTTACAAATGCTGATTAATTTTGCAGCTTGGAGAGAAAGTTCCCAATTGGCCAAGTTGTGTAGAAAAGTATTATTCCTTCCATTAAATGTTCCAAAAATTGTCAACTTGCATTCAAGAGATTACTGTCTTCCCAAAGTGTGGAAAGGGAAGCTCCCAGTACATGATTCCTTTCTGGAACTGGGAGTGAAAATTCCCATTCCCATATTTCCAAGATGTGTTGAAATGTTGAAACAACTGATGTATTCTTGCACTTGGAATGAAACCTCCCAAATTATCTTCTTTTGTTCAATGCATTCTGGATCTCAGAGTGAAATCTTCTGATTTCAAATTTTTTATTAAATACACTGACGGATTATGGAACGTGTTGTGAAAATTCCCTAATTATTAAGCTTTTTTCCATGTTGTGTTGAAAATACAAATGCATTCTGGAACTTGGAGAAAACGTTCTCTATTGACAAGTTGTGTTCAAGAGACTAATGCACTGTAAATGCTTGAAGATCCCAAATTCTCTGAAGAAGATCTGTTGAAACTGGTTTAACCATTGATAGTCAAAAGATGTCTGCTCTGAAGTGGTGTAAGGATCAGAACTGGTTAAACCACCTAATTAGCCGCCACACTTCTACAAACCACCAGTTATGTGATTCATAAAGGTAAAATAGGCAAAGCAAAGAGATACACCTCCTTCAAGCTTGTGGTAATGTGGGCCAAGGGAAGGCTTTACTCTCACAAGGGTTGTGAATGTGATCCAATAGCAACCCAAACCATAACAGTGCCAAAATAATAAAATGCCCAATCAAGGTTATTTAAAAATATAAATACTTTACTAAACACACAAACTGTAAGTATTAAAAACACCATAAACACCCATTCCTACAAAGAAGACAGAGATATGCATTACATGACTATAGATGCACTTTGGATACTTTGTATAGTGTTGAAATGGGGAGAAATGCAACAATGGTTCAAAAAGGATATGTTGTTGGAGAAAAAGGGGTAGCACATGCGATTTACCATTCTTTTATGTAGGTTTCCTCTTAGTCAAATTCCTCAATCCAAACTTGTATGGTTTCGGGTCACATGCTTTCAGCTGGTTCAGATGTGCATCTGTCTATTTCCCTTTGATATCTAGATTTTATAGGCAGCAGGCGAGATCTTACCTACGGTCTGAAAAGCTCAGTGACATGCTTTGGGGAATTTTTGGTCTTTGTATTGGCTCCTTTGAAAATTATAGAGGAAAAGTCAATACCTACCACATACTCCTTTTTGCAGACTTCTGGGAAGAAGCAAAAATATATTAGAGATGCTTTCTCAGGTTCTCTATATATTCATGAGTGTTAGGGGCATTGATCAACATGCTCTTCTACATGTCTCAAATTCTTTCCTTACAGCCCGTCACTTCAAACTTTCCTCTATTCTTCTTCTTGACTTGTCTGCTGCGTTTGACACTTTTGATCACTCTCTTCTTATTTCCTCCCTTTCCACCATGGGTATCTCAGGGCCTGTTTGTGAATGGTTCTATTCCTTCCTTTCCAAATAGCCTTATTCCGTAATCTGGGCAGACACTCTTCTCCCTCACTCCCTCTTCTATATGGTGTCACTCAAGGATCTCTACCTGGGCCTCTTTTTTTTCTCTCTACACTGCTCCTATTTCAACTTGTATCTACTCTTTCCATCTCCCTTTTCATCTGTAAACTGATGTCACTCAAAACCTTTTCTCATTTCCGTCCTTTGATTCTGTTGTCCACTCTACTGTTTCAAACTGTATTTCCGCAGTTCAATGGATGTCCTCTCATTTTCTTCATCTCAAGCCCTCTAAAACTGAAAACCTGTTCTTTCCTGACTCTTCTATTTCTCGCACCCCTTCCCATTCCTCTCCTGCATCTTCGCTTTGTTTATTGCCATCTGTGTCCAACCTGTGCATTATATTTGATCCATCTCTCTCATTTTCTCTTCATATTTCCTCTCTTGCCCGCTCTTGCCGCTATGCCATTTTTAACATCCGACATGCTTGCCCCTATCTATCTTTTAATGCTACAACACGTCTTGTTTTATCTCTGGTATTTTCCTTCATTGACTATTGCTTGTCTCTATTGCTTGGTCTTCCTGCTTCCCACCATCTTCCTCTTTTTTCTTTTTATAATTCCTCAATGCGTCTCCTCTTCTCTATACCCCCTTGTTATTTCATTGCACCTTCCCTAATTTTGATTTAATTTCTCCCGTTTGAATCTCAACTTCTCTACCACTTTCTCTTGATTGTTTTCAAATATACTCTTGTTCTATGTTCTTTCGTGCCCCCTAAGATCAGGCAACTCATTCTTCTAGCTGTTCCTAAACCTCCCTGTGCTTCTTCTTGTGTCTGACCTTTTACTCTCCTGGATCCCAAATACTAGAACTATGGTCCCCTTTCACTTTGGTCTGCATCATCTCTTTGTATCTTTCAATCAAACCTCAAAACCCATCGATTATCTTTTCTTGTCTCTCAACTCCCTGGCTTCCCCCTCTTCTGATTTTATTTTTTACTTATGTTGATATTTTATCATGATGAATTATACTGCTTTTGATATATATATATATATTTTGCTAAGCGCCTATTGCGAATGGCGCTCTATAAATTCAATAAATTCAATAAAATGAAATTAACAACATCTGTTCCTGTTTTCGTTACCAATGATGTTGAGGCAAGAACAAGTATTTACCAGGCATGAGTTCAAAAGAATAAATCTTAGTTGCAGAAGTAGGGGTAGACCTTAGAGCTGTCAGAACCTTTGGTAAACGTAAGTCCCAACTGGGTCCAGAAACCGCCTGAACAACGTTAAGATGGGTGCAATTGATGTGCAATTTTCAGTTAGTTCTGGGAATTGTCCACATCTTAATAATTTCCTCAGCAGTGAAAAGGCTTCCTCTATCAGACCCTATCTTTTGAGGAGGGCAGGAACGAGAAAAGATATGGGTGATCAACAACATAGCTGCAGTCTCCTCCTTGCAATTGGGGTTAGGGAGACATTCAATCCATTTATGAAAGAGGCACACAATGGTCAACATATATGTGTTGCTGAGTTGCAAACAAATCACTGAACCAATGAAGTTGAACTGAAGTTTTAACATTGTGATGCCATTTCTTTCTTTTGTAGGTGACCGAGAGTGGGAGAACTGAGCACACACAAGACACCTTTTTAAAGAATATGTAGGTCCTGATACATATTTGGCCACTATGTGACCTCATGTAGTATGCGCATTGTCTTCATTGTCTTCTAAAATCCTTGATGAGTAGTTGTCACTGTTTCACAGCCATAATTTCACACTATGTTTCAAAATGAGCTAGATATTCATTTCCTTGTTAAATCTGTTCAGCTAAGGAAATGTTTTCTGGATCTACTAAATATTTGTAGAATTTTCCTATATTTGGCTATGCCTTTTGGATGTTAATAAAATCTTGATCCGGAGCATCTCCAATCCATCGCAGAGTAGAAAGCTTGCTTTCAGCTTGAATGTGTGCTTGAGGTACTGCTGTTATCTGCATTTTTGTAACAAGATATACCATATCAATATATTTGTCTTGGATCCATTCGTTTTGGATAGTTGGTCACCCGATTCATTTCCTGTTTTCTTGGAACTTCAACTCAACTGTTGAGAGACCAGTTACCTTTTTCCAAATTAAGGTATTTCATTTTGATATCACAAAACCATATGTTGTTTGGATTAACTTCCTGTGTTTCAGTTTTTTTTTAGGCCAGCTGTCATTCAGATTGCGCAAGTGCATGGGAAGGGGAGGGAGGAGAACTGCGGGGGGAGTGGAGAGGACAGTGCAGTACATGGGATAAGAATAAATAACAATAGGTAAAGGTATGGCCAGCAGGTGGCAAGTGCAAGGGTAAGTGCAGACAACAGGTGTCAAGTGCTAGTAGTGGGACTGTAGGGATACAGAAACAGTCCCCAAGTGTGGGGGTTGCCAGGAAGGCAGTGCAGAAGTGTGACTGGCGGGGGAGGAGACCTAGCCCCAAGATCAGAGGGTGGCCAGTTAACCAGTGCACTATCAGGTGTCAGCAAGGAAGTCAGCAGGGGAGAGGAGTAGCAAAAGCAGAAGCAAAGAGAAAGGTTTTGAGGTGCTTCCAGAACCGAAGATGATTCTCCTCAAGTTTCAGGGAGGCAGGGAGGCTGTTCCAGAGGGAGACCCCGGCTGAGGAAAGAGATCTACCCCCAACTCGTTGCTTGGAGAAGTGACTGACCCTGAGGGAGATGGAGGCAGATGAGCAAAGAGCTCGAGAAGGAAGGTATTTAGGAAGAGAGAGTTTAAGGTATTGAGGCCCCAGGCCCCAGAAGGCCTTGTGGACGATGCAGAGGGTTTTGAACTTAATCCTCGCAGCCACTGGGAGCCAGTGCAGAGAAATGAGTCCTGGAGAGATAAGATCCCTTGGCTTGAGGCCAAGGACAAGTCTCGCAGTCCTGTGCTGGATAAGTTGCAGAGGGCGGAGAGTAGAAGCAGGCAGATTTAGAAAGAGGCTGTTGCAACAGACCAGCCTAGAAATATCCAGAGCTCTGGAGAAAGTGAGCTTCTGCGGGAAGGAGATGAAAGGAAGGATACCTCTGAGGAAGTGCAGCTGGTAGTTCGACTTCTTAGAGACGTCGGAGATGTGAGGCGAGAAGGTGAGTGTGGAGTCGAAGATGTCCCCTAGGTTTTTAGCCTTGCAGGTGGGAGCAGGAAGGTTTTGGATTTGGTGATTTACAGCACTAAGGACAGCTTTATATATGTCCATTTATTTTGCCACCCTAGTCATGTTTCTCATAACAAACCTTTGTTAAACAGGTGTCGGAAAATCCTGTTTCAATAAAAAATTCCTTATATGTGATAGGATAAGCCAATCATTGAGCTTGACGAATACTTCCTTTCAGTTGTAGAAGTAGTATCAAGTTTATTTTGGATTTGTATAAAACAATCAATAAAATACAGCAGTGCATAGTCATTAATAAAATCCCTAAGTAACAACGCTTCGATTTCATATTTCCACATTTGAAAGACCAAATACAAAAAGACAGATTTTTTTCTGCCGTATATGTGTTGGCTTTAAAATGCCAAAATATGACAACTTCCCTCCACCCACCCTACAAGGTGATCCCTTCCCCACCACCACCCGCTAGTTTTTATGTGAAATAAGATGTTTCACCCCACCAAAACTCCTCTTTACCCACCCACCACCTATTCACAGCACAGTACACATATGTACAGGAACACACACACAGAGACACACACACAGACACTCACCTGACGTGCACGCAATGACTCCTCTGAGTCTTGCCATGCCTGATAGCCTGCCAGCCCCTGCGCGCACTTGTGTGCGGCAGTGGGGTGACAGTTTGATTTAGAAAGACCGCTCTGTGGGTCACAGAGCGGTCTTTCTAGATCCAGTTTTTTTTGTTTTCAGTCTAGTGTACACTCACAGGGTAATTCATAGAATTTCACAGAAAAGTGTCGCAAGCGGCTGGCGCAGAGTGTCCGCGTGCGATTGTCTGCGCCAGGCACGTGCGCTAAAACCGATTTCCGCGCACAGCGTATTCATGGATTTTAGGCTCCCAAACCAGCCGTGGCGCAGAGTATCGCAGCGACCCTGCAGCAGCGCCAGTAACGCCCCCAAGAACGCCCTCGCGCAAGGAAAAGCCATCAAAATCGCTAAATCATCGCAAAGGGCTGCGCTAACCCTGGACCAGTTTACAGGGCTGCCAAACAAGGAACGCAAAGCGGGTAACGTACATATCAGGGGTACGCGGGAAGTTGTACACGCGATTAGCCAGGGTACGTGTATTACAGGGGTACGCGGGAAGTTTAACACGCGATTGGCCAGGGTACGTGTATTAGAGGGGTACGCGTGAAGTTTTACACGCGATTAGCCAGGGCACGTGTATTACAGGGGTACGCGGGAAGTTTAACACGCGATTGGCCAGGGTACGTGTATTAGAGGGGTACGCGTGAAGTTTTACACGCGATTAGCCAGGGCACGTGTATTACAGGGGTACGCGTGAAGTTTAACACGCGATTGGCCAGGGTACGTGTATTAGAGGGGTACGCGTGAAGTTTTACACGCGATTAGCCAGGGCACGTGTATCACAGGGGTACGCGGGAATGATCACACGCGATTTGGCTGGGTAGGTGTATTACAGGGGTACACGGGAAGTTTTACACGCGATTTGGCTGGGTACGTGTATTACAGGGGTGCGCGGGAATTATCACACGCGATTTGGCTGGGTACGTGTATTACAGGGGTGCGTGGGAAGTTACACACGCGATTAGGCTGGGTGGGTCCTCACAGGTGTTCCCTGTACACCCTCCACGGCCCCTGCAGGCAGCCCACAAAACAGGGGACTACCCTGCACACCTGCTCATGTCCCCCTGCACCCCCACCCCCCAGCCACCAGGGGAAGCCTCCACCAGGCCCCCACCCATGTCTACCACCACCCCCGCCCCCCAGCCACCAGGGGCAGCCTCCACCAGGCCCCCACCCATGTCTACCACCCCACCCCCACCCCCCAGCCACCAGGGGAAGCCTCCACCAGGCCCCCACCCATGTCTACCACCTCCCCCGCCCCCCAGCCACCAGGGGCAGCCTCCACCAGGCCCCCACTCATGTCACCCACCACCCCCACACCCCAGCACTGTGGGGCACCTGCCAGCAGGCCCCCACCCATGTCCAACTCATGTCTCCCACCACCCCCACCCCCCAGCCACCAGGGGCACCCTCCACCAGGCCCCCACTCATGTCCCCCTGCACCCCCACCCCGCAGCCACCAGGGGCACCCTCCACCAGGCCCCCACTCATGTCCCCCTGCACCCCCACCCCCCAGCCACCAGGGGCAGCCTCCACCAGGCCCCAACTCATGTCTCCCAGCGTGCTACGTGTATTACAGGGGTGCGCGGGAAGTCCCACTCGCGAATAGCCTGGGCGCGTGTATTTCAGGGGTGCGCGGGAAGTTCCACACGCGAATAGCCTGGGCGCATGCATTTCAGGGGTGCGAGGGAAGTTTTACACGCGACTTCAGCAGGGTACGTGTATTACAGGGGTGCGTGGGAAGTTACACACGCGATTAGGCTGGGTGGGTCCTCACAGGTGTTCCCTGTACACCCTCCACGGCCCCTGCAGGCAGCCCACAAAACAGGGGACTACCCTGCACACCTGCTCATGTCCCCCTGCACCCCCACCCCCCAGCCACCAGGGGCAGCCTCCACCAGGCCCCACCCATGTCTACCACCACCCCCACCCCCCAGCTACCAGGAGCAGCCTCCACCAGGCCCCCACCCATGTCTACCACCACCCCCGCCCCCCAGCCACCAGGGGCAGCCTCCACCAGGCCCCCACCCATGTCTACCACCCCACCCCCACCCCCCAGCAGTGCAGGGGCACCCTCCACCAGGCCCCCACTCATGTCCCCCTGCACCCCCACCCCCCAGCCACCAGGGGCAGCCTCCACCAGGCCCCCACCCATGTCTACCACCCCACCCCCACCCCCCAGCCACCAGGGGAAGCCTCCACCAGGCCCCCACCCATGTCTACCACCTCCCCGCCCCCCAGCCAACAGGGGCAGCCTCCACCAGGCCCCCACTCATGTCACCCACCACCCCCACACCCCAGCACTGTGGGGCACCTGCCAGCAGGCCCCCACCCATGTCCAACTCATGTCTCCCACCACCCCCACCCCCCAGCCACCAGGGGCACCCTCCACCAGGCCCCCACTCATGTCCCCCTGCACCCCCACCCCCCAGCCACCAGGGGCACCCTCCACCAGGCCCCCACTCATGTCCCCCTGCACCCCCACCCCCCAGCCACCAGGGGCAGCCTCCACCAGGCCCCCACCCATGTCTACCACCCCACCCCCACCCCCCAGCCACCAGGGGAAGCCTCCACCAGGCCCCCACCCATGTCTACCACCACCCCCACCCCCCAGCCACCAGGGGCAGCCTCCACCAGGCCCCCACCCATGTCTACCACCACCCCCGCCCCCCAGCCACCAGGGGCACCCTCCACCAGGCCCCCACTCATGTCCCCCTGCACCCCCACCCCCCAGCCACCAGGGGCACCCTCCACCAGGCCCCCACTCATGTCCCCCTGCACCCCCACCCCCCAGCCACCAGGGGCAGCCTCCACCAGGCCCCCACTCATGTCTACCACCCCACCCCCACCCCCCAGCCACCAGGGGAAGCCTCCACCAGGCGCCCACCCATGTCCCCCTGCACCCCCACCCCCCAGCCACCAGGGGAAGCCTCCACCAGGCCCCCACTCATGTCCCCTATCAACCCCAACCCCCAGCCACCAGGGGCAGCCTCCACCAGGCCCCCACTCATGTCCCCTATCACCCCCACCCCCCAGCAGTGCAGGGGCAGCAGGCAGTCAGGCAGCAGCAGGTGGGAGCGTGCTCGGGCTCTGGGGGGCAGTAGTTCGGCCTTCCGGGCAGGAGCGTGGTATTCCGTGTGCGTACGCATGGCCAGCTTGGTACGGAGTGATTTTGCACGTGAAAATCCTGCACGTCAGCGGGAAAACTGAGGAAAGGCCCTCAGCGCGTAAGCGCGTCTGTGACGTGACCCGCACAGGTGTTTCCCACACAGCACGTGATGACAGAGCACACGTGGAAAGACTGCACGTCAGAGTGTAATCGCGTGTGATTGGTGGAAATGGCCCTACACGCAGAAGTGACAAAGCGTGTGATTGGTGGAAATGGCCCTACACGCAGAAGTGACAAAGCGTGTAATTGGTGGAAATGGCCCTACACGCAGAAGTGACAAAGCATGTAATAGGTGGAAATGGCCCTAGCGCGTACACGCCGCGTAAGTGACGCTGGACGTGTGGGCCTGTATAAAAGGTACGTGTAGAACACGTTTTCCTTGTACGTGCTTTTCGTGGAGAGCGAGTGGGTGAATTCTGTACTTCTTGTCGTTTCACACGCGATTTACTTTACGGCGTTTCTAGTTCGTATTCCCTGTTACCTCTGACAGCTTTTGCTCTTTTTTCTCTTTTACTGGTTTACCTGGGCCTGTTCCCTCAAACAGTGTTCCCTTCTACTGTTGTCCTGTCTCCTCAGACAGCGGACAAATCTTCTTTTGGCGGGGGTGTTGCCAACCAAACGTGCTCCTTTTACACGCTCGTTTACCTGGCAGACGGTGAGTCACGCACATATCTAACATCTGTGCTAGCCCCGTGTGTAGCCTACCCCTTCAGAGGTCATTCTAGGCTGCGTGTGACACGCATACGTTCATTCTTGTGTTTCTGGGTGCCACAGCGTAGTGCAGGTTTTTCTTTCTGCACACGTGGTCTAGGAGGGGTTGCGTGCACGTCATCTCCCTTTTTTGGGCCTCCTGTGCGTTGCGTGACCCGTCATCTTTCCCCAGGGGTTACATTCAGCCTTGCTAGAGCACTAGGGTAAAATTACCATCTGGTACCCAACCCCTTTGACCCCCAATTGCCCAGGACAATAGTCTACATCCACTCCCATACGCACATTAACATCAGTGCCATGGCTGGGAGGCGAGGATTCCGTAAGGGTGGCAAAGGTGGAAGAGCCACAAGTGGTGGCCGTGGTGGATCCGGTAGAGGACGTGGTCGTAACTTGCAGGGTGAGCCTGTCCCCCCATGTGTGGAGGACCAGTCAAGGGCACCCATAATCCCCCCCCCCTCCCATTGAGGCTGATGTGGCTGACACCATCCATGCTCAGCCCTTGTTGGACCAGCCCATTGTGGCACCAGACCTGGCTGACTCCATGGCTGACTTCCAGGTCAGCAGGGCTACGACACGTGCGCTGGTGCACGTTGATGCCATCATGCCACGTGGATCTGGGGCAGCAAGGTCATCTGCTGCACCAAGGAGGCAGGGCGGAGAGGCTGCAGGGGCAGCTGCGGCTCCATCCACCCCAGCCCTCACACACCCAGCCAGGACAGTGTCGGTCCTAGTCCATGCTGCTGACATTCCCCCTGACACCATCACACTAGAGCTAATGCCTGCACCAACTCCCATGCTGAGTGTGCAATCCCACACTCCTGATACAGAGTCCACCAGGGCTCCTGCCCCTAGTGTCCAGAGCGGCGCAGGACACTCAGGATCACCACCACCTTCCAAGCGGAAGAGGAAGAGTGCTCGTCCGGCACAGGCTGATGCCCCAGACACGGCTACACAGTCCGGCCCGTCCAGGAAGCCCAGCTTCACGGATGACGAACTGAATGCACTTGTCGAGTATGTGTCCGGACATGACAACGAGATGGTCATTGTTGCAGGATCCAAGACCACACCTGCACAACGCCAGGCACACTGGCAGACCATTGCGGACATCGTAAGTGCCCTTGGAATTGTGAGGCGCACAGCCAATGATTGCTATAAGCGCTGGAATGACCTAAAGCGCAGGGCAAAGAGTAAGCTGGCCTCTAGTCATGCCGCAACTCTAGTGACTGGAGGTGGGTCTCCAGTAGTAGACATGGAACTCACTCCACATGAGTCAGTCGCTGGGACCTACGTCACGGAGGAACAGATCCAAGGCGTGGGAGATCTGGCTGATTACGAGGCATTGTCCGGTGAGTGCACATGCATGTGTGTCATCCATGTGCATGGTGTGTGTGTGAGGGCTTCTGTTCGGGTGCCAGGTGAGAGTGTGTGCGCCTGAGTCGTATGGGTCAGCCATGTGCTTCATGCAATCCTTCCTGCGCAGCTGCATTTGGCCATAGCAGTATCCCTTCTGCCAACAGTAGACATCTAGCCCAACTGCACGCCAGTTGCCCTTGAAGTGTCACCTTGCCACAACATATTTGCTTCTCTTTCACTGTTCATTCAGTCAGTTTGTTTGCATTCCACCACTTTCACTAGGCATCTAGCTGTCCACTAGTCACATGTCTGACATGGGTATGGTAAAGTGGAGTGACTTTGTTACCTGGATATCATTTGTACACACATGTCCCTGTGCAATTGGACCATTTCAGACTGGCAGCTCCAGGTGAAAAATCTGACCTGTTAGAATTAGAAAAGCTATTACATGCGGGAACTGGACTGAATGAATAGGTGCTGCCCTCCTCTCCATCTTCACTCAATAGCAATGGTACATGCCATCTGTGTGATGGCATGTGTGTTTCACCTGCCAATCACAGGCCAATGTGTGATGCCACTGCCAGGCAGCATGCAGAAAATGTGTTCATCTTCCATCTTGGTGTCATCAGTGTGTGCCATTTGCCTGGACTTCATACGCAGTGAGGGTGCATGCATGGGAGGGTTTTAGTCATGTGGGACATGTGTCAATCAAGTACTGGTTTTCTTGCTTCTCAGCCCTCAATGTGTGCCATGGTGCTAATGCCTGTTTCCATTTCTTTGTTTTCATGTCTTTGCAGGGGAAGACGCACCTGATACTGCTGGGGTTGTGGAGATGGTGCAGACCCAGGAGGGGTCCGAGGGCCGACCAACCACCAGTGAGGGACGTGGTGTGGTGGTGGGGGAGAACCCACAAGTGCTGCAGGTCGTGCTCTCAAGGGGTGTCTCTGGCTGCACCTCCCCCGAGCTGTACTCAGGTGTTGATTCGGATGAGACCTACGTGCCGTCGCAGGTGAGTGTTCCAGGGAGGGATTCTGTTCTGTCTCACCCACCTGCACCAGGGTCAGAACCCTCCATGGGGATGTCAGTGTTGGCAGCTACGCCTTCGGTGGTTACGGATGCAGGGTCACACTCCGCGACATCTGATCCTGTTCCTGGGCCAGCAGATCAGAGGGGGAATGCAGTCCTGCAGCCTCAGGCAGTGCCGGCACAGCAAGGCGCAGTTCGCCTTGCCCCAGACAGGTGTGGTGCCCGCCGACGTGGTGGCCGTACGCCACCCGGCAATACCGCATGGGAGCAATCCATTTACGGTATGGCAACCCAACAGGCTGCATCATCCGAGATGATGGCTCAGGCCATGGATAGGGTGGCCTCTTCCATTGTCCCCCCAGAAAGGCTGATGGAGCGACTAGAGCAGGCAACCGACTCCATCTGCCAGTCACACAGGGAGGACATGTTGGGGTCCAACAGGGACAGGCGGGCGGCACTGGCGACTCTGCAGGAGGCCATCTCCATTGAGTCCCAGGGCCACAGGGAAGCCCTGAGGCAGAAGCTCCTTCACCTCAGGACGACTCTTGTTGAGCTTGAGGCTTCAACACACCAAAGGACAGAACAGCAGCTGCAGCGTTTCACCCGTACGCTCTCAGCTGAGATGCAGGCAACGAGGGTGGAGTTCCGGGCATCCCGTGAGTTGTTGCATGGGGACCTCCGCACACTCATCCTCCAGAACCAGACCTACCACACCTGCATGCTTGCAGCCATGGAGGAGCAGACTAGGGCCTTGTGTGGGCTGCCTCCCATAGTGCAACCACCTCCGGATGCAGCTGCACAGGGTGATAATAGCGACAGCAGTGATACTCCCACAATAGGGTAGCCGTGTGGGCCATGAGCCCATGGAGGTGTTTTATCTTCCCAGGATCCACGCAGGTGGGTTCTGGTGTGCATCCTGTCCTCGGACCTCCTGGGTGGCCTCCCCAACCCCCCCGGGCCCATCAATGGCCATTTTTGATTGTTTCTTATTTTTATTTTTATTTTTATTTCTTTTATTCCCAAATTTTTGGGACGATCTGTTGGCTTCCGTGGTTCCTGTGGGCATACGCTGCATTGTGGCTGGGCACATGCAGGCTTGTAATGTATTTGGTTCAGATGCTTGGGTTTGAGTCACACACACCCCTCCTGCTTCCCGTTTCCATGGGCTTGTAAAGGGTGTGCCCAAGTGACAGTGAATTACAAAGTGACGTTGGACTCCCATGAGCTGTGTGGGCAGTCTGTAGTCAATACTGTGTATACATTCCTAGTGCATATTGCTGTTGTGTTGTACACTGCATGTTGCATTGATGTGTAACTCTTCTTCTGTGTCTACCTCCCAATTTGCAGGTCCCTTCCTCATGTCCACACAAGGACCTCTAGTCTGGAGATGGGGTCCATGTTGGCAGCAGTGCACCTACAACTCTACATGGCGACAACACTGCACAGTTGGTAGTGGTGGGAATGCAGGCATTTCCAGGTGGTGAGACTACTAATATGTAACATTTGTGATGTCATGTTAATGGTACTACGTGCTCAAGTATGTTGTTGGTCCGGCATTGCTGTGAGCATTTCAGGTGTTGCAGGTTTCTAATAGTGCCACTGTACATAGTGAGACTGATGTCATGTTGTGGGGATTACTTTGTTTACCTGCAATTAGCATGACATGGCACGGTGTGTCGTGTGGCGGTGCTGGGGTTGGGTTGGCTGACATGGCACTGTCCTCTTGTTGCATTTTGCAAGTGGGTATTCATTTTAGCTGCTTCAATGTGTAACTTCACAAAACTGCATTGGTGGTGTCTGTGTGGGTAGGGATGCACACATTGTGACACTTCCAGGTGAACAATCTCAGGCTGATATGGTTTTCACGGTTCATTCTCCAGACATTCAGGATCAGTGTCAGGTTGAGTCATCATTGATTGTCAGATGGAATGTGCCAGGGCAGTGTGCACTCCACAGGGGTGTGATTTCTATGTGAAGTAATTAGCCACTAGCTGTGTACGGGCTGCCTCCCCCCGTGCCCTTTCCCCTCCCATGCGCAGCGGCTGTGCATGTGGTTGGGGATGTGGGGCCACCACCATGTCCACGGCCAGGCCCCGGCGTGTTGCAACGTTGTGCAGGACACATGCTGCCACTATGATCCTGCACACTACTGGGGGAGCGTATAACAGCTGCCCGCCAGAACGGTCAAGGGAGCGAAAGCGTGACTTTAGCACTCCGAATGTGCGCTCCACTATGCCCCTGGTTGTAATGTGGGCTGTGTTATATCTTACCTGGGGTGGCGTGGTGGGGTTCCGAATTGGCGTCATCATGTAGGGGCTGAGAGTGTAGGCACTGTCCCCTGTGGAGGTGGTGATTGGTATCATTGGTGGGGTTGTGACCTTGCTCAGTATCCAACATGCATGCATGTGCAGTGGCATACATACTCACCAAGCAGCCATGTATCGCCATGCCGCCCAGCTTCTAGGTCCCGGCTTAGGGTGGACATTCGGTAAATGAAGCTGTCGTGGGTGGAGCCGGGATAGTTGGCATATACTGAGGTGATGATTCCCTTGGCATTACATGCTACCTGCACGTTGATGGAATGCCAGTGCTTGCGGTTCCTATAGATGTGCTCAGATGCCCTGGGGGGACGTAGAGCCACATGGGTGCAGTCGATGGCACCTAGCACTTTGGGGAATCGTGCCACAGCGTAAAAATCCAGGGCGGCAGCATGCCTTTCTGCAGGTGTTCTGGGCAGGTATATGTGCCTGCGGACTGATGGCCGTGCAGTGATGATGTTCAAGACCTGGTGTAGGCAGCGTGACTGGGTGGCCTGTGACACCCCACCCACTATGGCACTTGTCCGCTGAAATGATCCAGTGGCTAAGAAGTGCAGTACATTGAGGACCTTCTCCAGGGGGCTGAGTGCTTGGGAGCACAGGGTGGGTGATGTGAGGTCATCCTCCCACTCACTCACCAGGTCCAGTATAATGTGTGGTGGAAACCTGTACCTCCCATACACCTGGTCATCAGGCATCCCGAAAAGGCTGGTTCTGGGTGTGAATATTCTGGCCCTGACTATCCTCCTCCTCCTCCTTTGGTAGCCCACTGCCACTGCTGCTAGGAACGGTATGTTCATCCTGGCGTCTGAGCTTGTTATTGTTAAAGTCCGCAAATGTATGCTTTGCGCGTGTTCTAGGCGAGCGTGTGACCCGCGCACCCCTGGAATCCAGTTCCCAGTCCAATAGCGTGTGGAAATTCACACGCACCACGGGATACAGCGTGTGACCCGCGCACCCCTGGAATCCAGTTCCCAGTCCAATAGCGTGTGGAAATTCACATGCACCACGGGATACAGCGTGTGACCCGCGCACCCCTGGAATCCAGTTCCCAGTCCAATAGCGTGTGGAAATTCACACGCACCACGGGATACAGCGTGTGACCCGCGCACCCCTGGAATCCAGTTCCCAGTCCAATAGCGTGTGGAAATTCACACGCACCACGGGATACAGGTTCGCTGACGTACTTGCGTGTGTAAGTGCCCGCGCACCCATTAAATACACGTACATAGGCCAATCGCATGTACGCGCACTTTTGTCCAATTACACGCGATGACACTCTGACGTGCAGTATCTCCACGTGTGCCCCATCATCACGTGCTGAGTGGGGAACACCCGTGCGGGTCACGTCACAGACGCGCTTACGCGCTGAGGGACTCTGGTCCAATAGAATCGCGTATGCGTGCTGACGCGCTTACGCGCTAAGGGCCTTTCCTCGGATTTCACGCTGACGTGCAGGATTTTCACGTGCCAAATCACTCCGTATCAAGCTGGCCACGCGAAAACACACGGAAGACCACGCTCCTGCCCAGAAGGCCGAGTTACTGCCCCCTCGTGCCCCGAGCAGCCTCCCACGTGCCATCTGCTGCTGCCTGCCTGCCTGCCTGCCTGCCTGCTGCCACCGTGCCCTGTCATTTGGTGCCTGCACATCAGCCATCTGCAGGGGTCCAGTTGCTGTGTCCACCCCTGCTGGAACTGAAGACTCCCGACTGGGATTACATCGCTCCACAGCCCAGCCCCAGGACCCAGTTGCCCACCCACACCTGCCTCTGGGGTTGCCATGTCGGGCACTTCCACATCTGGCACCAGTGGCAACCCCAGGCCAGAGGGGCAGAGGGGCACCAGCTTCACTGTCACCGAAGTTGGTGTCCTGGTGGAGCATGTCCTGGGGCAGTATGATGCCCTCTTTGGATCGTCCCGCGCCAGCAAGGAAGGACGGCAGAGGATCTGGGCCGACTGTGTGGTTGCCATCAACGCGGAGGGGGTGGCAACCCGCGACGTCCTGAAGATCAAGAAGCGCTGGGAGGACTTGAGGTCCAGGACCCTTGTGAAGGCCCGGCGCCTCGTGGAGGGGGCCGGGGCCGCATGAGTTCCATCCAGATGAGGGTCCTGGAACGCGTACGCCCAGCGCTCCACGCCCAGCTCCTTGAGAGGGAGGCCCGTCTGGAGTTGAGCGGTAAGTGTCCATGCATTACTGTGTGAGACAGGGCATGTTGCGGTGTGCTGGTTCTATGATACTTGCCTGTATGTGTGCCATAGGCCATGTATGCATGTATGTGTGCAGGGACATCATGGTAATGCATGTGCGACCAGTGATGTGTGACCCACATGGTTGTTGCATGTGTTGAAATGCCGCATGGGGAGCCCTATGCAGATTTAGAACATGAGAGCATGCCAGTCTCTGTACCTGGACATGGGTGGGGGTGAGGGATGGGTGCTGATGCCAGGTACATATATGGTAGCCATGTCTGTGTGCCTGACCTGCGTGTCTGTGACTTGTGCATGCCATGGATGCATGACACATGTGTGTGACAATGCACAGATTCAGTAAAGCAGCCAAATTACCCTTGTATCCGCTGTGTTTGGTGTGTTTGGAGCCAGATGGATGTGACTGAGGTGAAGTGTGTGCATGTGATAGGCATGAGCCATGATGCATGTGAGTTACATATCATTGAATGTTTCAAGAGTCCATTGGACATGCATGGAAATGTCCATGGCATGCACCATGCCTGTTACTGTGTGTGTTTTGCCTGGACTGACCCATGTGTTGTGGAGGGACATGATGGAAGTGTACTTTGACAGTGGTGCTCATCTGCTATTGCTTCCTGTCTAGGGGACCATTGTACAGTGCCCTGATGCTTGTGTTCTTTGTCTCCCTCTACGCAGCGGCTAGTGAAGAGGAGGGCGGAGACGGCGCTGTGGAGCAAGGCGGCGGGGATGCCCCCACGGCTGCAGCGGAAGGGGTGGGTGAGCCCCCACAGGGGCCTGCTACGGTGGGAGACGGTGAGGAGCCATCCAGGTTGGTGGTTTGCACAGAGGAGGAGGAGGCCGCCACTGGGGCACACATGGGGCCTGGTGAGGGCATCCCTGCTGGTGCAAGTGGTGCAGTCCAGGGCCAGGGGCAGGAGGCAGCACAGGTCACCGTGGAGGGGCCTGTGCATGTCGCTGTCCCTGACCCTGTGAGTGCACCACCATGCACCAGCAGGGATGCCCCGTCCCAGGCCTGTCCGCAGGTAGAGGGGATGTCCATGTCACCTGACTCCCCTCCACCTGCGGACGTGGGAACCCCTGGCCGTGCGGAGAAGGTCCTGATTGGGGTCGCGATGCGCACGGCTGTGATTCGTGATGCCGTGCGTGCTTCCCGGGAGGAGCACGCACGGCATCACGAAGTGCACCGTGCCGACGTGGCCCAATTGGGATCGGCCATGTTCGGGGGTTTCCTGCATGTGTTGGCCAATGTGGCGGCCCTCTCCTCCTCTGTGCAGGCTATCCACCAGTCGTTCTCCTTGCCGTCTTCCAGCCCAGATGCCACCAGGGCCCCCTGTGGACCTGCCCCGACCAATGCAGCCAGCTCGGTGGGGATCCCATCCCTGCCACAGTCGGGAGTCAGAGATCCAGCAGGGGTGGACACCAGAGCAACTGGACCCCAGCAGATGGAGGATGTGACGGCATCATCGGGCAGGGCACGTGCACGACGGCGTCGGTGGTTTCCATCAGCCTGGATGCCGTTGTGCTGGCACAGGCAGTTGCGTCGGAGGCAGCAGCAGGCTCAACGTGGGAGGCATCATGGCTCGGGGCCATCAACATCAGGGGTGCAGGCATCGGCCGGAGGGCAGGAGAACCCTGGAATGGGAGTGGCTTCCGTGTGGGAGCGGTTGTGCCAGCGGATAGGTGCGGAGCGGCAGCGGGCAGAGGAGGAACGGCTCACGATGGTCAGGGCGGAGGACTCCATGCGGAGGGCGCTGAGGCGGGCTGAATGCCTCGAGGGTCTTCGCAGGGAGTTTGAGCTTGACACTGCGTTATCCCTGCGGGACCTCGGGGCCAGGGAACATGCCCGCCTCCAAGCCATTGACCAGGAGTTCGATGATGCCCTGGCCCATGACAACAACCAGTGAGCCGTCCGAATAGCCCGCTGCCTTTGTATATAGTTGTATAGTTAGGGTTAGGTTTCCTTTGTTTTTTTGATTTTTTTTGGTAGCGATTGGACAATGCACCACTTTTTTGTATATAGTTCAGTTTTTAGTTAGTAGTCATAGTTAGGTTTAATTTGGTTGGGCTCATGGACCCAGGATGATCTTCTTCATGGTTCTTCGTTGGCTTATTTTTATTTTTCAGATTATTTTCTTGGACATTCATCTTGTTTTGTTTGATTTGCTTTGTGTTTTTTCTTATTTCATTTCCATTCTACTTGCTGTTCAATACATTATTTTTTTTATTCTTCAATGTGTCGTATCATCTCATTGCTTTCAGGCATGTCATGTTGGGTGTTTTGTCATTCACTTGCAGCCATTGTGTGTGACAGACATGTGTTCAATTGCATTATTTAAATTGGGGGTGTAACATGTAATTGCCTTTGATATGTGGGTGGGTGTGATAGTTGGTTGGGCCTTTTGGCAGGGGAGGATGGTCATTACGGACATGATTGGGGAATGTTGGGACCCAGGTGCAGGGGGGCATGGATTGGACATGGGTGGGGGCCTGCTGGCAGGTGCCCCACAGTGCTGGGGGGTGGGGGTGGTGGGAGACATGAGTGGGGGCCTGGTGGAGGGTGCCCCTGGTGGCTGGGGGGTGGGGGTGGTGGGAGACATGAGTGGGGGCCTGGTGGAGGGTGCCCCTGGTGGCTGGGGGGTGGGGGTGGTGGGAGACATGAGTGGGGGCCTGCTGGCAGGTGCCCCACAGTGCTGGGGGGTGGGGGTGGTGGGAGACATGAGTGGGGGCCTGGTGGAGGGTGCCCCTGGTGGCTGGGGGGTGGGGGTGGTGGGTGACATGAGTGGGGGCCTGGTGGAGGGTGCCCCTGGTGGCTGGGGGGTGGGGGTGGTGGGAGACATGAGTGGGGGCCTGGTGGAGGGTGCCCCTGGTGGCTGGGGGGTGGGGGTGGTGGGAGACATGAGTGGGGGCCTGCTGGCAGGTGCCCCACAGTGCTGGGGGGTGGGGGTGGTGGGAGACATGAGTGGGGGCCTGGTGGAGGGTGCCCCTGGTGGCTGGGGGGTGGGGGTGGTGGGTGACATGAGTGGGGGCCTGGTGGAGGGTGCCCCTGGTGGCTGGGGGGTGGGGGTGGTGGGAGACATGAGTGGGGGCCTGGTGGAGGGTGCCCCTGGTGGCTGGGGGGTGGGGGTGGTGGAAGACATGAGTGGGGGCCTGGTGGAGGGTGCCCCTGGTGGCTGGGGGGTGGGGGTGGTGGGAGACATGAGTGGGGGCCTGCTGGCAGGTGCCCCACAGTGCTGGGGGGTGGGGGTGGTGGGAGACATGAGTGGGGGCCTGGTGGAGGGTGCCCCTGGTGGCTGGGGGGTGGGGGTGGTGGGAGACATGAGTGGGGGCCTGCTGGCAGGTGCCCCACAGTGCTGGGGGGTGGGGGTGGTGGGAGACATGAGTGGGGGCCTGGTGGAGGGTGCCCCTGGTGGCTGGGGGGTGGGGGTGGTGGGAGACATGAGTGGGGGCCTGCTGGCAGGTGCCCCACAGTGCTGGGGGGTGGGGGTGGTGGGAGACATGAGTGGGGGCCTGGTGGAGGCTGCCCCTGGTGGCTGGGGGGTGGGGGTGGTGGGAGACATGAGTTGGACATGGGTGGGGGCCTGCTGGCAGGTGCCCCACAGTGCTGGGGGGTGGGGGTGGTGGGAGACATGAGTGGGGGCCTGGTGGAGGCTGCCCCTGGGGGGTGGGGGTGGTGGGAGACATGAGTGGGGGCCTGGTGGAGGGTGCCCCTGGTGGCTGGGGTGTGGGGGTGGTGGGAGACATGAGTGGGGGCCTGGTGGAGGGTGCCCCTGGGGGGTGGGGGTGGTGGGAGACATGAGTTGGACATGGGTGGGGGCCTGCTGGCAGGTGCCCCACAGTGCTGGAGGGTGGGGGTGGTGGGAGACATGAGTGGGGGCCTGGTGGAGGGTGCCCCTGGTGGCTGGGGTGTGGGGGTGGTGGGAGACATGAGTTGGACATGGGTGGGGGCCTGCTGGCAGGTGCCCCACAGTGCTGGGGGGTGGGGGTGGTGGGAGACATGAGTGGGGGCCTGGTGGAGGGTGCCCCTGGTGGCTGGGGGGTGGGGGTGGTGGGAGACATGAGTGGGGGCCTGGTGGAGGCTGCCCCTGCACTGCTGGGGGGTGGGGGTGCAAGGGGACATGAGTTGGTGTTCATTAGTTCAAGGAGACATGTGCCTTTGCTGGGGGGCATGCCCATGGTGGGTGGGCTGCCTGCGGGACATGACCAGGGATGCAGGGTAGTCCCCTGTGGTGTGGGCTGCCTGCAGGGGCCGTGGAGGGTGTACAGGGTACACCTGGGAGGACCCACACTGTCAAATCACATGTGGAACTTCCCGCGCACCCCTGAAATACACGCGCCCAGGCTATTCGCGTGTGGGACTTCCCGCACACCCCTGAAATACACGCGCCCAGGCTATTCGCGTGTGGAACTTCCCGCGCACCCCTGAAATACACGCGCCCCCAGGCTATTCGCGTGTGGAACTTCACGCGCACCCCTGAAATACACGCGCCCAGGCTATTCGCGTGTGGGACTTCCCGTGCACCCCTGAAATACACGCGCCCAGGCTATTCGCGTGTGGAACTTCCCACGCACCCCTGAAATACACGCGCCCCCAGGCTATTCGCGTGTGGAACTTCCCGCGCACCCCTGAAATACACGCGCCCAGGCTATTCGCGTGTGGAACTTCACGCGCACCCCTGAAATACACGCGCCCTGGCTATTCGCGTGTGGAACTTCCCGCGCACCCCTGAAATACACGCGCCCAGGCTATTCGCGTGTGGAACTTCCCGCGCACCCCTGAAATACACGCGCCCAGGCTATTCGCGTGTGGAACTTCCCGCGCACCCCTGAAATACACGCGCCCAGGCTATTCGCGTGTGGAACTTCCCGCGCACCCCTGAAATACACGCGCCCAGGCTATTCGCGTGTGGAACTTCCCGCGCACCCCTGAAATACACGCGCCCAGGCTATTCGCGTGTGGAACTTCCCGCGCACCCCTGAAATACACGCGCCCAGGCTATTCGCGTGTGGAACTTCACTCGCACCCCTGGAATACACGCGCCCCCAGGCTATTCGCGTGTGGAACTTCACGCGCACCCCTGAAATACACGTAGCCCGCTCCCCCAGACCCGATCGCGTGTGAAACTTCACGCGAACCCCTGAAATACACGTAGCCCGCTCCCCCAGGCCCGATCGCGTGAGGAACTTCACGCGAACCCCTGTAATACACGTAGCCCGCTCCCCCAGACCCGATCGCGTGTGAAACTTCACGCGAACCCCTGAAATACACGTAGCCCGCTCCCCCAGGCCCGATCGCGTGAGGAACTTCACGCGAACCCCTGTAATACACATAGCCCGCTCCCCCAGACCCGATCGCGTGAATAACTTCACGCAAACCCCTGTGATGCACGTAGCCCGCTCCCCCAGGCCCGATCGCGTGAGGAACTTCACGCGAACCCCTGTAATACACGTAGCCCGCTCCCCCAGACCCGATCGCGTGTGAAACTTCACGCGAACCCCTGAAATACACGTAGCCCGCTCCCCCAGGCCCGATCGCGTGAGGAACTTCACGCGAACCCCTGTAATACACGTAGCCCGCTCCCCCAGACCCGATCGCGTGTGAAACTTCACGCGAACCCCTGAAATACACGTAGCCCGCTCCCCCAGGCCCGATCGCGTGAGGAACTTCACGCGAACCCCTGAAATACACGTAGCCCGCTCCCCCAGGCCCGATCGCGTGAATAACTTCACGCGAACCCCTGTGATGCACGTACCCTGCTGAAATCGCGTGTTAGACTTCCCGCGCACCCCGGTATACACGTACACATATTTTTAGTCAGCGGGTGTCCGTGTTTGTGGGTACCCCTTTGCACGTCATTTTTCCTGGAGGGCCACAGTATGGGACATTCATCATGGCAGTATATAGGTGCTATTTGTTGGCGCACCTTTTGGCGCACATTTCTTACAGCCGCAGAGACGCTACCGCCTGCTTTCTTGTGGCGGTCGTGTTTGTGCCTGTGCGCTGGTTTGAGCGTGCGCTTTTTTGCACTATTCTATTCCATGAATACGTGTTGTAGGCGAGCGTGTGGGCGTTCCACGCACTTGTGCCCTGTACTTCCCCCGTGACGCCCACGTTTTGGCAAGTTGTTCCCCATTCCGAGTGTTACGCCCGTGTTCCGCCTACTTTTGTTGCGTGCGCCGCGCTATGTGCGAATTTCGCTGTGGCCTGTGCGATTTTCGCTGTGACCTGGCGCACGCTGTTAGATGGCCTGTGCGCCAACGTGCGCCGCGCACTTTTTTATCGCACATCCGCTGGTTTTCTCGCGCACGGCCTTCCATGAATCGACGTGCGCTGCTTTTCGTGCAATTTTCGCAATTGCACTGCGATTTTCGCTATTCCACTGCGATTTTCGCTATTCCACTGCGATTCGCACGTTTTTGCCCACTTGCGCCGCGCTAATTATTCCATGAATCGGCCTGTCAGTACCATAATAACATACAGAAAAACATGATAAAAACGCATAATAAAAAGTTGATAAAAACATACCACTATAACATTGCAGGTCCACCCATATAACCCAAAGACAAAGGTACTGCAATACATGTGTACAAATGATATATAGCGTTATAACAGTAATTTTCTTATTTTCCATGCATGTTGTAAATAGCAGACAAGTCCAAAAGAGTTAATAGTGGGGGCAGGGTTCAACCACAACATAAGTGCAGGTTCCCAGTAAATGAATCCAAAACCTCTGAGAAAACGTATAAGGTATAATCTACACAGGTCTCTGCGGGGACAGAGGAAGTCATTCTCATATTGTGTACCACCCAGTTACAGGTTACTGCCCTTACCTCTAAGATGTTCATTCTGGCTTGGGGCAAAAGCGAGACATGAAAGAAGTTAGTTACTATGGTCAGGTAAATGGCCATACCGGTGGGAGGCGAGAGAGGATAATTGTGCACAACTAAAGGTTTTACAATAGTTAAATTCTCTCTTGCAGTGTTCCAAAGTCTAATAAGCCTGCGTTTTAGTTATTTTACGGAAATATCAATCGAGCTAGAGGGATAAATTAAGCCCTCCTCCAATCCCACAGACCGTAGGGTATTTAAATGTACAATAGCCACTTGATTTTATGAATTGCTAAGGGACGTAACATGGTTAATCAAAATGTGTGTTATAATATCATCATGGTTTCACCACGGGAATACCCAAAATAAAACTGGTTTGAGCCACTGATTATGCGTAATATGGGCAAGGCCTGTTTCCGACTGAGTATTATAAGTGGCCATAGTCAAGGTGTGAGAGGAAGGAGTTTTCCTTTGCCTGAAGACCGGATAAATTACCTCCATCCCAGAGCTCACGTTCATAGACAACAGTAGCCATACTCTTAACCCTATACATGGTTAGCATGTGTTTGCTGTAGAAATGTCCCATGGTTTTGGCAAATTTAAAAATATAGCCTAAGGTCTATTTTGTTTTATGCCTACACACAATTAGATTCTCTTTCCAATTTAACCAACAGTGAAATGTTATGCCAAAGTACTCAAAGCTTTTGCAGATCTTCATTCTTTGCCTAACTAAAAAATAGTATGGTCAAAAGAGTGTTTTGTTGAGAAGCACATTTTGTAGCACTTGTTTGTCTTTACGTTAAGTCCCCTGTCATTCATAAATTTCATGTAACCCTCAACAATAGTGTGTAAAGACCTGGTATTCCTGGCCAACAAAGCTGCGTCATCGGCATAGCTAAGGACTGGCATCCTCCTACCCTTGCACTGGGGCACATCCGCAAATAGATTTTCTAAATAAGTTGGTAAATTGTTCATATAAAGATTAAAAACGAGGGATGGACAAATGCACCCACCCTTACAATCACAATTACTGTTATTACCTCCTTTTTAGCTGTTTTCCTGGCTCTGGGGGGAGAATCACCCACTCCCACTTCACTCCTGTCTTCACGAGGTGGGTCAAGGTAGGTCAAGTGGGTGGGTGACATGTGCATTATTCTCTAGGAATATATATCTATAGTCTGTCAATCCTAAGAGACTTCATAATTCACTTAGATTTGCTGGGTTCTTACATTTTCTGCAGAATGTTTGCATAGGCACCACTGTGCTTTCTGAAGTGATAATTGTGTACCTGCATGACTCTGGCTTAACAAGTGGCAGACCACCAATAATTGTTCTACAGTTATACCTTTGATATATATGTCATCCACATAAACCTAATTCCCTCGTTCAACAGAATATCAAGCATGGCTTTATGTGGGAATATATTGAACTAGTTTCCTCTATTAGTATCCCTAAAGGCAATTCTGGCCCATGTGTATTGTTGACACCCAAACATAACAGGCATTTTATATTGGCTGTCATGGATTACGGAGGCGGTCCACTACCCATTAGTCAGGTCAAGGGCAGAATACACTTTGGAACCCTTGATCTGTGCAAGGCCCTGATCAATATAAGAAGAGGCCACTGTGACATGTGTACCCTCATATTCAAATCCCTTAAATCTGCATAGAGTTTCAATTGTCCATTAGTTTTCAGAATGCCCAGTACTGCATTATTATCTGCATTATTATTATTACTGTGAATTTGTCAAATGATCCCTCAGGACACCAGGTTATTGGTAATCTCCATGTAATTGCATGGAAGCTAATCTTAACTGGTATTACCTGACAATAACAAAAAACAAACAAATACTGTGCCATTTCAAGATCAACAGATATTGTGGGATAATGAAGGAACACATGTCCAAAATCATAGGAATCAATAGGGATCTTGTTTTGAAAGTCTAAAAACCCATGTCTAAGATTTTGTTTTTGTTCTTCTGTGTTGCAAGTATCAGCCATGGTGATTAGTTCTCTGACCATCGAATGAAGCCCTGGAAATATTTCTGCAAAGGCTATTTCTAAATTATCTCCTAGTTGGGTTCAGTGATCCTTGCTTTTGGCGTTTAGCTGGATGGGTGATTCCTTGGAGACTAGGTAGTTACTAGTAATTTTTAATACTAGCTTATCTTCCAGCATATCGCAGGTAACATCCTCCATTCCATATGGGTACAGAGAGTACACCATGACATCACCTGCTTGTTGAGTATATGGAGTTTCTTAGCTGTTATCATCAAGTTTGTGGTAACAATCTTCAGGTGTTTGGCTAAATCAATGGAAAAGTGACCAGAATCAATGCCAATTCATAGGAGGGATATTGTGCATAAAATAATGTTTCAGGGATCAATATTATCAACTGATATTTGAATGGTGCCCTCTTTGAGAACTACTAATGCAGTTAGCTTTAGAAACTGACAATGCTGCTGAAGAATATTATTTACATTTATTAAATATCTGTCCTATCTTGAATGTGATGGTCAATGTGTATTGCGGTTGAGTACTTCCTAGTATAGTAATTTCTTCTTTAATTTAAACCTTGTCAGCATAAAGCCGTAATTGATTTGACCTAAACGCCTTTTCTAAAGCCTTGAAGTCCATTATGTCTACCCCGATACTCAACCAGGCTTTGTTGTTAATTGTGAATCGATTTAAAAGGTAATTGTCAATATACAAATCAGGAATGATGAATTATGGAAAAAGAAGGGTTGCTCACAGTCACCCACGGATTTGGTGTGGAGACAGGACAGCACAGAGAAATGGGTGATGCACCAGTCGCTCCTTAAAACAGCACAGGATCAGTTGCCCAGCACATGTCTCAAAAGAGCATGCTGCTGCAGAAATTACAAACAATGGTTCATGCCGAATTTACAGGCACTGGTAACTAAGTTTGTAAACAATTGTGTGGCATGCCAGAGGTTCACTGCATGGCACACACTCAAAACTGTAAAAGCACCATTGCCACACCCAAAGGGGCCCTTTCGACAACTGTCTATTGACTATGCTGAAATGCAGGATAGGTGTAGCTCTTACAAATACATTATTGTTGTTACATGCCCTTTCTCACATTGGCTTGGGTCTGGTCAATGTGTTCACGATGATGCAAAGTCAGCAGCCAAATCTTTAGTATGAGAGGTGGGGAGTAGGCAAAGTGTTGAGGTCCGACAATGAACAGCACTTTACCAATGATCTTTTAAGTAGATAACCTCCTTTGTGGGTATGAAGCACAAACTGTGTTCTGCGTACCATCCTGAAGCCAACAGACTGGTTAAGCACTTGTATGTACTGCTTAAAGAGCGCTGTATTGTCAAGTTGTCAGATATACTTGTCAAGAATTGGCCCTAATATCGTCCTCTCACTTTGTTTGCACAATGCAATTCCACTGGTTTTGATCATCATTGACTGCATGTGCCTCTCACTCCTGCATGTACAAATTCTGGGAAATTATTTTAAGCTGTATCTAAAACAAAGAGCTCACAAAATCTCTCAAATATATGTATCTCACCTCATACAACCATGTCAAGGCAGGCCTACCAACCCTGTACCAAGCACAAACAATTCATCAACACAAGAGACTGAAGATTTTGCAGCACAGCTTCCTCTCTATCCCTGTGATGAATTGCTGATCCAGAACTTCAAGAGGACTTAGAAGGAGCCACACTTCACTAGAACCTATAAAGTGACATACTGCACACTGACAGCAGTAAAGCTGGCCTAGACGTGCCATGGATTCATCTTATAGACGTCTGACGGGACAAAGCAGGGACTCCCCTTGCAGGAGAAAAAGGGGCTCCAACTGATGGCCAATATTAGATGTCTAATAAAACATGACCTATTCTTAATGTGGGAAACTCACCCCAGAATATGCCTAGATTTTCAATCAAGAGGGGAAGAAATGTAAAGACCTGTTGATACATACCTACCACACAGTAGAAGAAGAGGCTCAAAAGGTGCTGTGGTCTGCACAGAATCCTAAGGGCCATGGTCCCTCCAGCCAATGCTCTCTATGCGAACAGACCAGAAGAACAACAACCACAGATAATGGTTGGCAGACACCACAGGAGCAAAGCCAGTACATGAATTGTAGCACCTTAAATGTGATTTTTGTCATCACATGTCATGTGGTATTACATACATGGATATGACTAACTGTCTAACAATACAAACCACCAACTGGGTAGACTGATTGCTTTGATTTTTTTACCCTGTCCAATGAGGACTATATTATTTGTTGTCCTTGTTGAAGGAGGTCTATGTAATTTTTGTACCTGAGTCCAAGGTGGACTATATATTTTTGTTGTCCTCATCCAATGTGGCCTGTTTTATATTTTTAGTGATGTCCAGGGTGGACAGTATCATTTTTTGAACCCCAGTCCAAGGTGGACTGTATTTCTTTTCTCCTAATCCCGGAAGGATTGTATCCATTTCTTTTTTTTTTGGTTCTCTTGTTGGGGCCATTGTGCTCTTAAGGACAGTGGGTTCCATGTGATAATGCAGCCTTATATAAATCGCCAGGTAGGCAGATATATGTTTTCCTGCCCCCTAAAATTCTTTCTCCAAATATTCGAGGAGGGGTATAGTTATATATTATTATTACCTTCAATCCTAGAATATTTGGGGAAAGTGTTTGATTGTCTGGAGCGTGCATTTTTAGGAAAATGTCACCACCTGGAAGCTTTGTACAGAGCAACATTCACTGGGTCCAGGCAGTGACTCAACTGCATATGGGTGTGAGCACATGTTTGAGCTGTGGACATGCTCAGTGGAGTCAACTGATGTGGTCTTATGGACTGCTACATGCCTCCACATACAGGTGAACATTCCATTCAGCATTGATGTGGATATATGTAGTCTGTCAGACAAACTCCTTTAGCTGATCCAAACAAATGACCAATGTCATTTCAGGTATCTTGCCTCATCCAGTGCCCACACTCCCTGAGAGGACCCACATGACCCTATTCCCACCCATCTCCCCATTCCCTCGGCTGGACACTGATCCTCCTAGGACCAATGCAGAGGCCCAGTGTTAGGTGAAGGTTGTGAGGGATTCATACTTTTTCCTTGCTGGTGACATATGCATCCCAATAGTGGTTTGTGCATTTCATGTCAAGGATGTCAGTGTGGTCACAGTGTACTTGTAGTGTTATGGGGCACACACAGTTTGGCAATGCGAGATGCAAATACTCAGAGTGCTGTTATGGGCAAGCTGTATTAGCTAAATTTCATCATTACTGTGTGTTTTCCACAGGGGTTATTTCCATGTGACGTGGGTGTTTACTGCCTGGTTGCATGTGCGTGCCCCTGTGTTCATTGGTGTGCTAAGGGAATGGGTGGTGCCTGTGGACGAGGGTGGAAATCCTCCTGAATCTCTACTACTATGCCACAATGTTTGTCAATATTATGCAGAACCAAACATGCCACATTAATTTTGCCTACTACAGTGGGTAAATATAGCAATACGCTAACATGAGTGGTCAATGGAGGGGAAGCGTGACTTGGACACTCCTTATGTACGCTCCACTATGCCACTACACGTTATGTGTGCAGCATTATAATGCACCTCACCTGGGGTGGTTGGATTCCTGATCAATGTCAACAGGACTGTTGTCTATGGACAGGCACTGTCCCGTGCAAAGGAGTACATGGTTAATGATTGTATGTGTTATTATTTCTTTTGTTTCTGTGTGTTATGAGACTGCTTTTGTGTGCATGATAGGTGATGGTCACCCACTAGCCAGGTTTTTCCAATGGTTCCCCAAGCCAGAACCTGGTATATGGGAGAATGGTGGAAGATGTAGCTAGCATGTGTGTACCCTGGGTAGTTGTCATTGATTGCCATGCATGATGTGATTTATTCCTTGGCATCACGTCAGATGCACATTGATGGAATGCCAATGTTTCCTGTTGAGATAAATGTGCTCTGTGTCTCTTCTGCGGGGCTACATTGGTGCAGTTGATGGCTCCCAGGACCTGGGCAATGTGTGTAAATGCAAAGAATTCTTGGAACACTCTCTGCCTTGCCTGCAGTATGCATGGCATTTGAATGCATCGATGCACACATGCTGGGATGCAGTGCAAGTCCTGATGGAGGCACCTTAATTGTGTGGGCCGTGTTATACCCCTCACAATGACTCTGGTATGCTGGGATGATGCTATGGCCAGCAAGTGTAAGGCTTTGACCACGGCTGGCACTGCCTTTGAGCACATGGTGGGTGATATCAGCTAATTCCTAATTCTCTGACTCCCTGACAAGGGCTAGGATTACATGGGGAGGGGAGCAGTATCTTCCATGCACCTCCTCATCTGGCATCCCAGATTATGCTGTTCATGGATTGTGTATCATGGCCCTCCTCCTCCTTCCATGTAGTAATGTAGAAATATCAGTGCTAGCATTGTGGCATTTGTTTGTTCATTGGGGTTGCTTTGAGCTTTCATTGTGCTTTATGCTTTGCAACGGGTAATGGGTGGCGGTAAATTCAGTGGATGATTGTTCTCCTTTGGAGTCGAAACTATTGCATGAAAGCTTCTGTGAAATGGGTTTACTTAGCACTAGATGGGGCATGTGTGTTGGTTTGGGGTTTGCACTGTGCCTCCCTCCTCACGCACATGTTCTTCCTCATGTTCCCCGTTTAATGGGGATTGCGCATTTTCCACCCCCTTTCTATTCTTTGCGCTGGCCGTTCCCGTGCCTCCCATGCAAAGCACTCGCACAGAGCACTAAGTGGGAAGGTCCAGCGCAAAGTCAGATCTGTGAATCAGAAATTGTTTTTTTTATTGCGGCACACAGTGTTCTTTTATGTTGCAATGTCACGTTGCTCTGCGCTAAACATTTTATAAATGATGCCCAAAGTGTACAAATATCAAATGGTTGCACATTTGGATATGCATGTTCCCCGTCTGAAAGTAGTCAATATACCAGTGAGACTATCTGATAATTTGCAAGATGTTTAAATATCTGTTAGTGGTACATATATAAAAGCTGTAGGGGTAGCCATTCTTCTAATAGTGGTACATATATAAAAGCTGTAGGGGCAGCCATTCTTCTAAGCAGGGAGCACAAGAAAACTACCCAGACTATTCTCAAGGAAAGGTGGCTAGATTTCATTCACAGTACCAGGACGTAATCAACCCTTAAGCACTTACTCATATTCTGTCTTCCCATGTTAGACAAGTCTCAGAGCCGTCTGACTATTGCCTTGACCATCCTGGCGATCACACTGAGCACCTGGACTAACAGGTCAAGTGGATCCAAGCGTAATTTGCCATTCATGGGACTACATTCTGGAGCACAAGCATTTGCTTTTATGTTAAAAAAAACTAAGTAATTTCAAAGGGGTACAACCTAGGCATAGTGGCTAAACCTACATGGCAGCTTCCTCTAAAAAGCTGGAACTCATAGACAACTAGGGATTATTAGTACTATAAAACAGGAACAAACTCAATGGGTTCCTTCCTGCGATAGAATCCTCCATCCACCAGCCCTCACTGGTCCTGTGCACCTAATGTCATAAGGCACTATTCTCTCTGCATCGGAATTGGCATTCCTGGCTGATGGCAGATTAGTTCAGAGTACATCATTGCTAGAGTGATTTAAGTATAGAACACGACTAATGTGATGATTGCTCTAAAAACCTCATTTAAGCAGCAGAGGTTGAACTATGACTAATGAGTCAGTATGGTATAAGTCCTGGTTACTCGTTACTACATTAAAGCCACTTGCGGGGAAAAAAACGGGAAAAAAACGGGAAAAAAAGAAACAAAAGAAAAATAAAAATAAAAAAAAAACATTAAAGCCACAGTTGTGTTATCATTACTTCTGAAGTTATTATAAAACAAAACAAAAAATGCGTGCGATTTCTACCCATTAATGCATCTCATTAAGACGACACCGAGGTGTTCATTTTAAGCAAGGCAGTTCATAAAATGCACGTCGAAAAAGCATGCATGTATTTTAGTAAGCGGCATTTTTTAATGATTCCTGGGGCAGAGGAAGGGCACGGCTTAAGACGTGCGGGTCTGCCTCCTCCCATCTACACCACAGAAATCCAAATGCAATTCCCACAGTATCAGATGTTGATGCTGGCAAAAACGCAGTTGCAAAAACATGGCAAATTCCATAGGAATCGATGTCAATACAACACACCAGGCAGGTACATTGAAGGGTGTATTTAGGATTTGTTGAACATTTTAAACACTTAATGGAAAACGTAGTCTGACATATTTGCATGCACTGTTTTTACTTCGTACAGCAAACAATGAAATTAGCACAGAGAGGACTGCATGCCCATGAATGCACGCATGTGTGGCCCCATCTGTGCTTATAACAGGGACTTTGCAAATGTGCCTCTGAGTGTTCGAAGACATTGTAGAGACACCCAACTTTCTTCAGTGCATATGCTGGATATGTGAGCCCACTTGGAACGAGGTGTGTGACCAGGCCTTCACCCACATCATTAAATGTGGTTAATGCATATCTAGGAGTAAAGAACAAACCCAGTATTTAGGAATGCAGGGAGTGGATGGTTATGCACGTGTCCCCCCCCAAACAGCCACTCCAACCCGTAGCAAGTAACTTCTCATAATCAGGAGTTGAGAGATGAGACCTGCAAGGAAGGGTTTGCATTGTCCTCCAGATATTCATTGAGGTGGCCCTGCGTCAATCTTACTTTGTTCACATAGCTCTCGCCGCCATCCCCTCTGGGGCCTGTCAAGAAAAGGATAACCTTACAAAAGCAAGGAGGTATACTGACAAAAGCAAGGAGGTATACTGACAAAAGCAAGGAGGTATACTGCAAAATCAAGGAAGTATACTGCAAAAGCAAGGAGGTATACTGAGGAATTACATTTCTTTTAATCAGTCATTTGCATTGCACCAATATAGGATATTTTTTTCCTTTTTAGCTCTCACGCTGTTACATTATTTAGGCCTCTCTTAGTGAAATCCATTCACAATGCTGGAACTGACATAGAAAACAGCCTTTTCGTGTAATAATGCAAGGTTGAAACCTTATTAAAAAAAAAGGGGGCGTCAGATTTTCTAAAATGTACATTGAGATTAATTGTTTTGCGTTTTGCAAATATTGAGACTGACGTTACTGAGAAAACATTGTTCTGTTTGCTTCTAAATGCAGATGGATATGGCACAATTATCGCTGCTGAAAAATAAATAACAGGAGGATTTAAATAATGTCCTATATTTCATTTATATGCTTATTAAACTGTAACACATTTGGCCAAGAAGCTGCATGGCACCATCGCTTACACGGGCATTTGCATAATGTGAATGGCATCAATTGCAGAAGTATGAATCGCCAGTAATTAAAATTAGAAATGGCAGAGCAGAATGGGGACACCTAAAGGAGCGGTAGGAGCAAAGATAATAGAAATAGAGCCTAATAAAGAGGGAAAGTATCCCTTCACATGGGAATTATTACTTCCTGTAACAATTAAGTGGTACTTATATGAGGTAAGCTATAATGTTCTTCTGGCAATTGAGGGAGTTATGAGGAACATATTACAAAATGTTAACAGTCACTGGTTTCAAAATAAACGTGATTCACTATAACAATACAGAAAAGAAAGGACATGCATTTTAAAGTGAGTTTTTAGCATTTAAGAGAGCAATAAAAACATATTTTTTATGGATACAGATCTAGCTAATATTGACTAGATGTTAAGTAATGTCAGGAATCTAGAAAGTTAAACGGGCAAAATGTTTTTTTACAATTGCAAATACATGTATGCTGTTATATGGGTTTTTTGTAAGGCATGCATAACAATCATTTTACATATGTAGATGTTTCCCATTGCACATGCAAATGCGAAATCAAATTCAATGTCATTAAACAACACAGTCATTTCATCTTATATAAAAACAGGTTAGGTGACAATAAAACTGTACCTTTTCCTAGAACATACTTCAGTAAAATGAAAACATTCATTACAAAGAACAAAAAACAAAGACAAATAGTTACCTCGCTATTTTCAAACAGCACACCCATGAGAAATGATTGCTAGTCTCCTTCAACTAGCGGAATCAAAATGCTGCACATCTGAGGACAAGTATTGCCTAACTCAGAACTAAGATAATCGATTAAGCTCCTGATCTTCCAGGCTCTCCAAATTATGTTTTCTTTGGCCAGCCTCATGCTCATAATAGCACTGGCATTCCAAATGGGCTTAATACTTTTTCAGTTAACTGCTCTGTCACAAGTCCTGCTGCCTGACAATCTCTCTTAGCTGCTGGTTCTCCCTCTGCAACAATAACTGGCTGTGGAGCGAGGAACCCATGCTTTCACTTAGACACTTCTCTGTGATGCAGTCCAGCCTGCTGTAGAGTGGCAACCACTGCATCTCAGAGAGCATCTGTCCATTCCATTTCACCTACCAGTAGTGGCAGCATCCTGTCATGAATGGTCTCGACATACAATGTACTGGTCATTGTCTGCGTGGAGGCATCAGAGAAGGCATGAAGTGCTGAAGCAGATCTGATTGGGACAGGAAGATGTGCTGACTCCTCCATGGTATTCTTCACAAGCTCCTGTCACATGCTAAGGTTTGCGCCATGGGCCTCCCCCTCTGATCCTCCACCTAACACCAAGGGCAGGCCTTAAGTATACAGAGCCCCCGGTGCAGGCTCCACTGTTGAGCTAGATGACATGTGGCACACTTTGGGGTGTATGTGCTGGCTGGGGTTCTTGCACCTGTAATGCAGCTCCACCCCAGATGTGTGACCCTCTGCAGCTTCTTGAGACACTGGAAAAGAAGGGCAATAGAAAAAAAAAACACCATAAGTACGTGCATACACTTGTCCAGGCTTATAAATATCAAGTTGAAACCTACTACCTAGCCATAGTAGATTGCTAGCCAACTTTATTCTAGACAAATACACACCACGCCGGTGCCTACTCACCAACAGTAAATTGGCACTAGACAATTCATTTTATTTATTTATTGCTCATTTGTAAGGTGTTTTATAAAACAGAATTGTGTTTCAGAGCACAACAAGGCTAAATTGGCAGGTAACAGGGGAAATAATAACAGTGGTAAGAAACAAAAATCAACAATAATATAAATATATATATATATATATTCAGTAAAAAAATTGTTAGAGGGACGTTATGGTTAAGTTGCGCTACTAAAAACCTATGAAATTCAGTGAAAAAAAACATTGTTATGGTTCCAAGTAAAAGCGAAAAACCCATGAAATTTGCCAGTTATGGTAAGCTAAGCAACCATAACTCGCGCCACCACTGTGCACTGGTAAGAATAACACCCAGGACATCAACGATGACATCACAAATGCCATTGATGGCATCACTGATGACATCACATGTGCATTTACTTTTCATGAAAAGTCTGTACGAGGGATTTTTATTGTAATGTTGATAAAAAGTGTCAAGGATCATTGAATAGATATCATGAGGTACGTAGTGCCTTAAGCAATGCATTGATACAAATAGAATTCTATTACAAAGTTCTTTCCAGTATACTAAGCTACTCATGTAGAAACATGGGCATTGTGTGCAGCATACATGATGGAGGTGCAATATTAGTAATCTTGCCATGTTGAATAGTAAAATCATAAATGCTTTCTTATTACCGTTTTGCCTACTGTGAAACATTTAATAAGTAGCTAATGAAACCCACTTACTATGTAATTGCATTATTGCAAACAAAGCACAAACAGACAACAACACATACAAATATGAGCATATACAGGGAAAATGAAATAAACAAAAAACAGCAGTATTACCAAACAATCTTCATAATCTCACTGATTATCTTCATGCACAGAAATGATTGTCTGCTTCAAAGCTACTACTTTGCTATGTATAACTATCACATAATGTGACTGGACCCTAAGGAAAGTAGTGTGAGTACAATATATACAAATATGAGCATATCCAGGGAAAGTATAGTAATAAAAAAACAACAGAACTATAAGAAAGTGTTGATAACCTTACTGATCATCTTCATACATAGAAAGCACTGCTGTCTTCCAAGTCTGGGTTTTTCCCTATGTATATGTTTCATATGCTGTGAGTGGACCCAAAGTGAATTACCGTAAGAACATATTTGAAGTATAAGTTTAGAAATATACTACTTTTTGGATTTTTAGTTCCTGACTGACAAATATATGAATTTTTCAAATGTTAGTTCCTGACTGTTACTGGCCTAGATATGTCAATAAAGGAAAACATAGTGAGACAGACATGTGATGTCATCAGTGATGTCATCATGACATTTGTGATGTCATATTTGATGTCCTGGGTCTTAGTCTTAGCAGTGCACAGTGGTGGCGCGAGTTATGGTTGCTTAGCTTGCCATAACTCGCAAATTTCATGGGTTTTTTGGTTTTACTTGGAACCATAACATCCCTTTAATAATGTTTTTTTACTGAATTTCATAGGTTTTTAGTAGCGCAACTTAACCGTGGCATTCCTGTAAGTAACGGGGTAATTCATGGAATCAAGCGCAGAAGTGGCACACGCGGCTGGTGCACAGAGGGAGCGTGCGCCAGCTTGTGCCAGCCGCGTACACCAAAACCCATTTTGGCGCACCGCGTATTCACAGATTCAAACATCCCAGACCAGCCTTGGTGCAGCGTGGTGCAGCAACCCTGCAGCAGTGCCAGTTATGCCCCAACCCCGCCCGAGCGCCAAAAACATCAGCACAAATCCCCTACATGGCGCAAAGGCCAGTGGACCAGCATACAGCCCCCCAACAACGAAATTGTGCTAAAAACGGCACTCAGACTTCATGCAACAACCAAATCATGTGTAAAACTCCCTGCGCACCCCTCGGAATATGCGTACCACGCTCGCGCCAGGCCAATTGTGTGTAAACTCCCCACGCACCCCTCGAAATATGTGTACCCCGCTCGCACCAGCCCAATCGCGTGTAAAACTCCCCACACACCCTTCTGAATACGCATACCCCACTCGCGCCAGGCCAATCGCATGTAAATTTCCCCACAACCCTCGGAATACGCGTACCCCGCTCTCGACTGCCCAATCGCATGTAAAACTCTCCGCGCACCCCTCGGAATACGCGTACCCTGCTCGCGCCAGGCCAATCGCGTGTAAAACTCCCTGCGCACCCCTCGGAATATGCGTACCCCACTCACGCCGGCCCAATCGCATGTAAAACTCCCTGCGCACCCCTCGGAATATGCGTACCCCGCTTGCACCAGACAAATAGCGTGGAAAAAGTCCCCCCTGTGGTGTGGGCTGTCTGCGGGGCATGTCCAAGGAGGATGGTCTGCCTGCAGGACATAGGGAGGGTGGATGGGCTGCCTGCGGGCATGGGGAGGGTGGATGGGCTGCCTGCGGGGCATGTCCAGGGGGGATGGTCAGCCTGCGGGGCATGGGGATGGTGGATGTGCTGCCTGCGGGCATGGGGAGGGTGGATGGGCTGCATGCAGGGCAAGAGGAGGGTGGATGGGCTGCTTGCAGGGCTTGTCCAGGGGGGATGGTCTGCCTGCGGGGCATGGGGAGGATGGATGGGTGCCTGCGGGGCATGGGGAGGGTGGATGGGCTGCCTGCGGGGCATGTGCAGGGGGGAAGGGCTGGCTGCGGGGCATGGACAGGGGTGTAGGGTGGACTCCTGTGGTGTGGGCTGGCTGCAGGGCTGCATGTGGCTCCTGACCACACTTCTGTGTGAATTTTGGGGTACACAAGTGAGAATTACACACGATTTCGCTGGCGCGAGTGGGGTACGTGTATTCCGGGGTGCATGAGTGAGAATAACACGTGATTTTTCTGGCACGAGAGGACATGTATTCCGGAGAACGAGACTGAGAATAACATGCGATTTCGCTGGCGCGAGTGGGGTACGTGTATTCCGGTGTACGCAAGTGAGAATAACACGTGATTTGGCAGTGTGTGCCCTCCTGGGTGTGCGCTCTCCATGCCCCGCAGGCAGCCCACACTACAGGCCACCCCTACACCCCTGGTCATGCCCCGCAGGAGGCTTCCCATCCACCCTGATCATGCCCAGTAGGCAGGCCACACAAAGGGGGACCACCATACACCCCTGACCATGCCCTCTAGGCAGGACACACCACGTGGGATCACCGTACAACCCTGACCATGCCTTGTAGGCAGGCCACACCACGGGGGACCACCATACACCCCTGACCATGCCCTGCAGGCAGCCCATCACCCCTGGACATGCCCCACAGACAGCCCATCCACCCTTCCCATACCCCACAGGCAGACCATCCACTCTCCCCATGCCCCACAGGCAGACCCTCCCCCCTGGACATGCCCCGCAGGCAGCCCACATGGCACATTGTGCATGTGAGCCCCAACACAAATCCCCCCACCAGTGACAGGGACCTGCCAGCAGGCCCCGACTCATGTCCTCCCACCAGTGACAGCAACCTGCCAGCAGGCCCCGACTCAGTTCCCCCCCACCAGTGATGGGCACCTGCCAGCAGGCCCTGACAAATGTCCCTCCACTCCACCCCCATTGAGTGCAACCTGCCAGCAGACCCTGACTCATGTCCCCCCCCAGTGACGGAAACCTGCCAGCAGGCCCCGACTCATGTCCCTCCACGCCACCCCTGTAGACGGCAACCTGCCAGCAGGCCTCGACTCATGTCCCCCTCACCAGTGACAGGCACCTGAAAGCAGGCCCTGACAAATGTCCCTCCACCCCACCCCCATTGATGCAACCTGCCAGCAGCCCCTGACTCATGTCCCCCCCCCAGTGACGGAAACCTGCCAGCAGGCCCAACTCATGTCCCTCCACCCCACCCCCATAGACAGCAACCTGACAGCAGGCCCCCGACTCATGTCCCCCCCCACCAGTGACGGCAACCTGCCAGCAGGCCCCGACACATGCCCCCTCAAACACCACGTCCTAACAATAAAGACCCATGGCCCTAATGGCAACCCAATTCCCACCCTCCGACCCCCCAGTACAAACACGCAACCATCCACTGCACCCACTCATTAGTAAATTACCCGTGCCATGAGAGTATGAAAAGAACCAGCATTCCCATGAATAAATGTCCTACAGAGCCACACAGTGGCAACACATGACTGAGCCAATGCTCATAGAGACATGCACGAAACCAATGAGAGTAGACCACACCAATAATGAAGATTCAGGAAATGTATTAAAAATAAAACAAAATGACAAAATGAAAACCACACATGCAAATGAAGAATTAATGAATCCAATATGAAAAAGAAAGTAAAATCCAAGGAAAAATGAAAATCCAAGAAATGAAAAAATAAAAAGTGGTCCATTGCAAAAGTCCATATAAAAAAATCCAAAATTGAAAAGCAGAAAAAAACATTACTCAATGGGATGACGTAAAAAAGAAAGTATGTACACGATGTGCAGAACTATTTACAATGAAAGTCTGAAGGGTCCATGATCCCAAAACAAAATGAAACCTACAGAAAACCCTATGTAAAACACAACTATATAGAAAAAGTGGAGCAAAGTCTGTGTACTCCAAATCATAAAAAACTAAATGAAACCTAAACCTAAATAACTATATACAAAGGTGGCGTGCTAGTCCGACGGCTCACTTTTTGATATCCTTGGCCAGGGCATCATCGAACTCCATTGTATTGTTGTATTGTTTATTTATTTGTAGAGGACACCGGGCCGTTAGGCAACCAGGCGCTTGTGAAAAATCTTAGGTTACAGTTACATAAAAATCTTACATTTCTTATGTTAGGAAGTCTTAGGTTACATTTACATAAATATCTTACATTTCTTATGTTACAATTTCATAGAAATCTTACATTTACATACAGGGAATCACTTTCAATTGAGGTTCTGTTAGTATTAACAAGGAGGTGCATCTATAGACAACGTTTAACAGTGAAAACCGGTCCAGTGGAGACAGGTCATTCAAGGGGTAAGGCATCAGCAGTTATTGGAGAGTAGCCAGAGTTTAGCATTAGTTTTGAATACGTGAAAGGAGGGAGTGGCTCTTATAGAGTCTGGGATAGAGTACCATAGTTGAGCTGCCAATACTAGGAAGCTTGAGCCTCCAGTTCTTTTAAGATTGAAGTTTGGGATTCTGACACTGTTAGTTTTGGCTTTTCTGATGGGGCGTTCGGATGTATGCTTTTTGATCTTCTCTGTACGGTATGCAGGTTCTTTATTGTAGAGACAGTTGTGTGTAATGTTCAGAGTTTTAAGTTTGATACGGTTGTTGATGGCCAACCAGTTGGCGGCTCTTCTTTGGTCAGATATGTGTTGTCCTTTAGGAATGCCTCGTGCTGTTCTAAGGGCATTGTTTTGAAAGGTTTGTAGTTTATTGGTGTTGTGTTTACTGGTGCCTAGATAAAGTGCGTTGCAGTAGTCTAGTTTCGATAGGATAAGGGCTCAAGCAATGGTGATGCAGCTGTCCGTGGAGAGAAATGGTTTGCATGCATGAATAAGTTTACAGGTGTAACTGGTTGCTCACGCTGCGGCATTTACTTGCTTGTCTAAGTTAAGAGCTGAGTCTAAGTAGAATCCTAGGGTTTTTACTTCCTTGGCTACCTTAATTGTGATACCGTCAATAGTGATGGAATTGTACATGTGGGAGAGTTTGTTTAGTTTACTAGAGGAACCAATGATTAAAAGCTAGTTTTATCATTGTTACGACATAGACCGTGGGTGGCCATCCAGGTTTGAACGATTTGATAGATTTTGTTTATGAGGATAGTGTCTTTGTCAAAGTCTCCTTGGATTGGGATGAGGATCTGGTGTCATCCGTTTAATTAGTATATGAGACACCCAGTTTGTCCAAGATATTGAAGAGTGGCTTTGTAAAATATTATACAAAGTCGAAGAGACATATGACCCCTGAGGAACACCACAGGTGATGGGCACTGGGTCAGCAGCTGAGGTAGGTGAGAATTCTCTTATGGTTCTGTTGATCAAGAAGGAGTTTATCCAGGCGGTCACCTTGGTGAAGTTGGCAGCCAATTTGACGTGGTTACATAGAACTTTGTGATCTACCAAGTCAAATGCAGCTGATAGATCTAGGAGTAGAAGAATGGAAGAGTCTTCTCTATCTTTACACTCAACCAGTTGGTTTTTGAGATCAAGGAGAGCCGTCTCGGTTCTGTATCTTGGTCTGAATCAGATTGTCTTGGGCCCAGTAAGTTATTAATCTCCAAGTATGCTTGAATCTGTAGATAGGCAGCTTTATCTAAGATGTTAAGGAGGAACCGAACTGTTGTTATGGGCCTGTAGTTTGTTGGGACATAAGGGTCTAGGTTGGCTTTTTTTTAGGAGGGGTCGAATCCAGGCATCTTTAAGGTTGGTAGGCACACAACATGATTGAAAAGATGAGTTGATAAAGGAGGTGATGAAAGGGTCTAGTTCCTGTGCAGCTTCCTTGATAATAAGTGCTGGACAGGTGTCGCCCAGGCAACATGAAGGTTTAAGGGAATGTATGATGTTCTTAGCTTCTGCGATGGAGATATCTCTACAATTGAAGTGGTTAAGTGGTTTAGTTTGGGTATCAGCAAGTTCTTGTAGGATGGCTTCTTGAGTAGAAAGTGCGATGTTGTGGAGGGAGGATGTTTTGGCTGATATTTTGTCTTGTAGCATGGTGATTTTATTGCATAGGGTGTATATTGGTGCACCAGACTTTATCTTTAGTACATGAGTCTGCAGGTGCAATGGGTGATTCTAATTCTCTAAGAATGGAAAAGATTTCCCTGGTGTTAGAGTTTGCTTTTTTGATTCTGTCGTTAAAGGTCTCTTTTTTTTGCCTGAATGATTTGTTTCTTGTAGCTATTAGTGAGGGCAGTAAGGAGATTTTTGTTCTGCCGAGAAGGTTTTTTTTTTTTCAGCAGGCTTCTGCTGTCTTTTTTCTTTGCATAGGGCTTTTAGGCTAGGGGTGAACCAGGTGTTAAGATGGGGAGGAGGTTTAGTTTTGGTAAGTTTCAGCGGCGCAATGGCGTCTATAGCTGAGTTGATGGTGTTGTTGTACAAGTCCACCAGGTCATTCGGGTTAGTAATCAAGTTGGAGTGATTAGTGATGGGCTGAATCAGGGAGAGGAGGTTAGTGACTGTAATATTTTTTTTTACAACGGGTGAGGGTTGGAGGTGCCAGTGTTAGGGTTGTTTTAGATTGAGGTAGGTCTGAGATGGTTAACGAGATCAGGTAATGATCGATCCAAATGCACGGTTCGAGAGCATTATGAGGGTAACGCAGTTGATATCTGCTACCCAATCCAATGAGCGGCCTTTAGCATGCGTGGGGCCATTTTTACGGATGATGAGGCCTGCTTCCAACATTGTGTTGGCTAGTATAGAGACATTAGTGTCTTTAGGGTCATCATAACCTAAGTTGAAATCACCAAAAAGGATGATTTGTGTCCCCGGTTTGGCATTAATATTTACAAGGGTGGTTATGTCTTCTTCAAAGGTACCTAGTGGGCACAGGGGTCTATAGATAAGGTGCACTGTGATAGTAGGTGAGGCGGAGAATCCTAATTTTAGTAAGAGTAGTTCTGCCAAAGGCATAGTCATATGTTCTATTTCTTTTATGGGGAGATCGGCTCTAGAGATGAATGCTATACCGCCTCATTTGGAGGTTTCTCTATCTTTTCTAAAGATAGTGAAGTTTAAGGGTATGGCTAGCATTAGGGCAGGGCCAGCAGCTTTGTGTAACCATGTTACCATGTTTCAGTCACTGCTAGGAAGTCAAGCTGGTTGCAGGTAATGATATCGGCAATTTCAGAAGCATGAGCTATCAACGATCTGGCATTGATGAGGCCACCCTTGAGGATGTGTGTTACTTTCATGGAATCACTAGTGTGGTCTTTGTTGATCAAGGTTTCAGATGGTTTAGTACAAAGTTTCTGAATATGGATAGGTTTAGTTTTAGAGGTTTTGGGGTAGGCTTGTGGTAGCTTAGGCAGTCCAGGTCCAAGTCTATGGTTTCTTAGTGTGATAGGGCAGATCTGATTCTGGTGGGTCTGAGTAAAAGGATCTAGTAACTGCTGGGTGAGGGGCTTGGTATGTGTCTTGCTTATCAGTTCCCTAGCTGAAGGGAGTCTATAGTGGAGAGCTGCCATTGTGGATAGGGCCATAAGTGTGTAGAGGATGGCTAAGGAGCACGTGGATGGATTGGACATAGGAGATGTCATATCAGAGTTGGTAGGGGGATGTTGCCTATTTATCGGCAGGTGTAGGGCAAAGGGGTAGGCTAGTTCAGGATGGCAACAGTCGGCATCAGACTAAGCTAGTATAGTATGACAACAGTCAGCATAGGGCCAGGCTAGTGCAGTGTAAAAACAGTTAGCATAGGGCCGGGCTAGTGCAACGTAGCATCAATCAGCATAGGGCCAGACTAGTGCTACATATCAGCAATCAGCATAGGTACAATACAGCAGCAATCAGCATAGGGCCAGGCTAGTACAATATAACAGCAATGAGCATAGGACCAGACTAGTGCAACATAGCAGCAATCAGCATAGGGCCAGGCTAGTGCAGTATAAACACAGTCAGCATAAGGCCAGGCTAGTACAATATAGCAGCAATCAGCAGAGGGCCAGGCTAATACAATATAGCAGCAATCAGCATAGGGCCAGACTAGTGCAACATAGCAGCAATCATCATAGGGCCAGGCTAGTACAACATAGCAGCAATCAACATAGGGCCAGGCTAGTACAACATATCAGCAATCAGCATAGGGCCATGCTAGTTCAGTGTAAAAACAGTCAGCATAGGACCAGGCTAGTACAACATAGCAGCATCAGCATAGGGCCAGGCTAGTACAACATAGCAGCAATCAGCATAGGGCTAGGCTAGTACAACATAGCAGCAATCAGCATAGGGCCAGGCTAGTACGGCATGTGAACAGTGGTCAAGGGTCTATGATTTGTTGGGTAATTACGGCAGTTTTACAGAACAGATAGCAGGCAATGCAAGGCAATGCAGACTGAGAATGATCACATGGAACAATTAGCAAATGCAGGCACTATTTGGAATGGCCGATTTAGTAAAGGTCTTTGGCAAATTTATTACATACAGCGTCTAGTATTATGTCCAGGGCAATAGTATCAGGGAGTAAGGATTGGTGTGTGGTGATGAGTGCAGCAGGAGGCAAGTGCAACTCAGTGTCTCATAGTATAGTCAGCATCAAAGCTCACCAAGTTCATGTTGGTATCACCGGAGGTAAGAGGAAGATGGAGCTGCAAGGCGGGAAGTTACTGTGGCTTTGATAGACGTAGCAGGGGTGGCAGGGGCACAGCGGGAAGTTGTGAGTGAGGTGTAGGGCTCATGGCCCTGGGCTCAAAGGCTCCTAGGCTCCTTACAGGCTCCGGGCAGGAATGGTGCCTTGGATAGTGTGCCTTCGATTGTGGGCCAGCTTGAGCCTACCGGCTCGGGATTGGTTCTCAAATGAGAATGGGCAGCAATCAGGGTTAGCTGCTGGACCTGATGTGGTTCAGGCCCTGGGTAGTGGCAGAAGGATGGTGGGCGGCCATTTTGAAGTGGGTACGGCCTTGTGGTGCTCTATGGAGAATGCTACACTCTGGTGTAACAGAGCACAGCTGATTTAGTAGGAAATCCCATTCAGAAGTCGGATGGAAACGTAGTTTAAAAATGCGCATTGAGCGCTGCAGTGCTGAGGGCTTGCCAGGGTATGGCAGAAGGCCTGCCCTGAATTGGTAAGTACCTCCAGGCAAGCCACTGCTCCTGCTGTGGGTGGGAGCTCCAGCTCCACATGCGGAAAAGGCACTGAATGCACCTCCAGGCACCGGACATGTCCATGTTCCGGAGGCGGGCCTGTTCCCTGGCCTCGACATCTCGCAGGGATGCAGCCATGGTATCCTCCAACTTCAATCGAGTTGCCTCAAGGCACTCAACCTGCCTCAAAGCCCGGTGCATGGAGTTCTCTGCCCTGACCATCGTGAGCCATGCCATCTCCGCCCGCTGCCGCTCTACATCTATTTGCTGGGCCAACTGCTGCTACATGGAAGACACTCCCAATCCTGGGTCCTCCTGCCCACCGGCCGATGCCTGCCCCTGGGATGTTGATGGCCCCGAGCCATGATGGCTTCCATGCTGAGCCTGCTGCTGCCTCCAATTCAACTGCCTCTGGCACCACGCCGGAATCCTGGCTGATGGAATCTTCTGGTGCTGCCGTACACGTGCCCTGCTTGTTGATGCCTGCACGTCCTCCATTTGCTGGGGTCCAGTTGGTGGGGTGGACACCGCTGCTGGACCTCCGACTCCTGACTGTGGCAGGGATGTGTCCTCTACCAGTCTGGCCGCTGGCTCAGGGGCAGCTGAACAGGGGGCCCATGTGATACTTGAGTGGGAAGATGGCACGGAAGATGACTGGCGCATAGGGTGTTCAGTTGAGGATGGGGTCCCATGAAGATCCAGCACACGGAGTAACCCAGTGCAGACAACCTGTCCTAGTAGTGTGACATGGCCAAACAGGTATTCGAAATGACGTGCATTGTCCTCATGAGAACCCTGCACGTCATCCTGAATACCACATTGGTGCAACGCCACACCAGCTAGGACAGACTCAATTCGGTCATGGATTGCCATGTCCGCAGGGAGAGGAAGGCCAGTTGTTGTCTGCGCATCCCCTCCCTGAAAACGGGTCTGGACGAAGTCATCCCTGTTGGTGCCGGATGATGCAGTCACAGGATCGGGGACAGGGTTACACACATGCACCTCTGTGGCGGCCTCCGCTGCCTCCTGTCCCTGCCCCTGGACTGCACCACTAGCACCAATGGAATCCCCCCTTCCAGGCCCCGTGCGTGGGGCTTCCACGGCACCCTCCTAAAAAAAAACACCAACCTGGATGACTCTGTTCCATCTTCCTCCGTAGGTCCCTGTGACGGCTCAGATGCCCCTACTGCTGCCGAGGAGTCCACCTCCTACCTCTGCCTCTTGGACCTTCCCTCAGCAGCTGCAGCCATGGACGCAGCACCAGACTCCTCACTCCCGGAAGATATCAGTACCTGGGAGGGGAGCTGGCCCTTGCATCTCCGGCTGGTGGTGGGATCCCTGCTGCTGTGCTCCACAGCACCGTATCTGCCCTCGTCATCAGTTGAGGCTGCAGACAGGGACAGATAGAACACATGCATCAGGGCACTGTACAATGGTCTGATACACACATGAGAGTTGCACATGAGTGGCAGTGTCAAACTTCACAGATGGCATCACACTCCTATCTCATATCATTTGAACCCACACACATGCACACATTAACAGGAAGCAGCATCCATACACACACAACTGCATGAACAATTGTCGTGTACACCTGCCAATCAGGTACCTACATGTCTGTGTCAGATGCATCCATGGCGTATCACAGTCGCACACACGTCAAACACACACACACACATGTATGCTGTGCACGTACATGAAGGTGGAACCAGCATCCATGTTTCACACCCCAACCATGGCATGGTAAATACAACCTCCGCGTTGGTGGCAACCACGATGTCCGACCAGGTCCTCTTCTGTCCTTCCTTGTCGGCGCACTGTCGTCTGAAGAGGGCATCATAATGCCCTAGGACTTGCTCCACCAGGATGCCAACTTCTCTGGCTGAGAAGCTGACAGCCCTCTGCCTCTCTGGCTGGGGGTTGCCAGTGGTCTCAGATGGTGTTTGCCCCAACATGGCAACCCCCGAGGCAAGTGTGGATGGGCAACTGGGTCCTGGGGCTGGGCTGTGGAGCGATGGACAGCAGCCGGGAGTCTTCTGTTCCAGTAGGGGTGGTCGCAGCAACTGGACCCCTGCAGATGGCTGATGTGCAGGCACCAAATAGCAGGGCATGTGGCCAGCAGGCGGGCAGGCAGCAGCAGATGACTTGTGGGAGGCGGCTCGAGGCTCTTGGGGGCAGGAAAATGGCCTTATGGGCAGGAGCATGGTCTTCCGTGTGTTGTCGCGTGTCCAGCTTGATGCAGAGTGAATCCGCATGTGAAAAAACAGCACGTCAGCATGTAATTTCACGGAAAGGGCTTTAGCGCGTTAGCGCGTAAGTGACATGACGCATGCAGGCGTTTCCCTCGGCACGGATGCATAGTGAATCCTCATGTGCAGAAACAGCACGTCCGCGTGTGAATGTGTGTAATTCGAGGAAAAGGCCTAAGCTCGTAAGTAATGTGACGCACGCAGGCGTTTCCCTCGGTACGGGTTAAAGGTGAGCGCAGCCCAGCAGTTTGCTGTATGTGCTTTTCTTGGAGACCGACAAGTGTGTTGCTACTTCTTGTTGTTTCACGCACCATCACTTCACAGCGGATTGAGGACATACCTCTTCTTTTGGTGGGAGTCTTGCCTACGTGTGTTTTTCTTTCCCACGCTAGTTAGACAGTGAGTTGCGCACGCTATTTTTCCCACTGCTGGTCCCCCTGTGTATTTTGTTTTCCAGGTCATAGTAGCCTGTGTGTCCCACCTGTATGCGTTTTTTGTGTCCCTGGGTGCCACTGCGTACTGCGGGAGGTTAATTCCACACACGTGGGCTACCGGGGGTTGTGTGCATGGTTTTATTGCAGATTTGGGGTGCCTGAGAGTTGCGTGGCCCGTCATTTTCTCAACGGGGTCACATACAGCCTTGCAGGCACACAGGGGTGCTGTTTACATCTAGTACCCCACACCCTTCACCCCAATTGCCCAGGACAATTGTCGTGTACACCTCCCATTGGCACTATTACATCCGTGCCATGGCTGGAGGCCACAAAAAGTGATGGGTGCCTCAGTTGGGCGTACCCCACATGGTGGGAGTGGTCCGGGACATGGCTGGGCTGACCAGGGAGTAGGGGGAGTCCAGGGTGCCTAGGGTGGCTGCAGAGGGGGAAGAGGCAGGGGTGCGCCACTTTGACAGGATGTTCTGCCACGTGTTGATGCAGTCATGCCACCACTCCCTGTGTCTCCAGGAGATGCAGCTTTTGCATCTGACACTGGCGCCCATGTGACCCGGCAGTCAGTTTCATCTACTGCAATGGGCCCAACCGTAGTGATAGATGCAGGTGCAGCTGTGGCAACCATCGCCCAGGCTCATGGTCGGCCCGCGCATGATGCGTTGGCATCTGAGGACTCCCAGGCAGAATTCCAGGTGGTCAGGAAACACAAGCAAAGTGCGCGCAAGGCTGCTCTGACCGAGGCACATGTCCCTCAGGCAGTTGTATCATCTGCTGCCCCGAGCAGCCGGGTGTTGGCAACTGCATGGGCAGATGCAGCCAACACCACCCCGGCTGTGAGTCTGCCAGCCAGGACAGTCTCGATCACAGACCTTGGCACTGCAGCTGTTGCTACGCTGGGTTCAGTCAAGAGCACCCAGCAACCACTGACACTAGTCAGGGCTTCCGTCCTAGTTCCACCTGCCACTCCCTTGGTCCAGTCCACCGGCACCACTGCCCCTACTGATCAGGGCAACATTTGCCAGTCAGGGTCCGGACCACTGCCCGAGAGGAGGAAGGTTGCTCCTGCACAAGAAGCTGGGACCCCAGACACGGGTCCGGCCTCCGGCACGTCGAGGAAGAAGTCTTTCGGCAAGCCGGAACTGGACTTCCTTGTGGGCTACGTGTCAGAGCATGAACATGACATGCTAGTGGGCCAAAATTGTCACACTACGCCTGCCCAGTATTGGGACCACTGGAAGCATGTTGCGGATGGTGTTAGTTCATTCGGACATGAGGTGCACACAGCTCTGGACTGCAAAAAGCATTGGGATGACCTCTGACGCTGTGCTAAGCTAAAGCGTGCCTCCAATTATGCCATGACTTGGGTGACAGGCAGTGGGCCAGCACCTGAGGAGGCAGTACGCACTTTGCACAAGGTGATTGATACAGAGTTCATCCCGGCACAATTGGTTGAAGGAGTGGGAGATATGCAGGATTATGATGCCGCGTCTGGTGAGTGTTGTTGCGTGTTTGTCCAGCCCATGTGTGGTTGTTAGGGAGAATTATCTTCTAAGGCTAATTTATCTTACTTATAGAGTCCCCCAGCAGCTTTGCTGGATTTTTTTTCTCCTGCTAAGAGTGAGACTCTTTTTCCCACTCTTAGACATAGTGCTGATGTGTGTTTTAGGCTATTATTGTGTTTATGGTCTATGGGCCTCATTACGACCCTGGCGGAAATGGAAAAATGATGGCGGAAATGCAATACCGCCATCGAACACCGCTCGTTGCGAGTATGACCCGTCACCGTAAAGTACGATGCCATTAGCGACACCGCAGTGAACGGCAACGCTAACTGCACCAAGTACGCGCACGCGCGCCTTGCAAAACCGGAATCACCGCCATGGCGCAACGGTACGCGAATTCTGACCCTAGCGGACATGTACTGAACGCCATCAAGCACGTCGTAAAGTACCATTCCGCCATGGCGAGAAATACGGCATCGTGAACCAACCGTAAATGGCCCACTGAGTGCCTGTACTCCACTCCCTGGCCACATTGCACAACTCCTGGCAGGCGCAATGCACTCACACTATGCAACCAGTGAAATCTACAATTCACCCATGCATGCCAACGTAGAAATGCATGCAGGGGCTCAAAGCGCCCCGTGAGTGGGCATCCATGTACGGCATGTCACCATAGCCGTACTGATGCAGCACAGGCATGTGAAGGTACAATACATCAAAATGAAAATCAAGAACACATGACACAAAACAACAGTAGTCCCCCATCGCTTGCCACCAGCGCAAGGCAACATCCAAAACAGCATCCTGAGGGGGATTGCACCAGCCCTGTACTCTTGCCAGTAAACAAACCAACCATCAGCAGAAGCATGTACCACACAAGTTGGCAGAGTGACTGAGCAGCCAGGCTCATCCCAAGAGGGGCCGATGGGAGCTGCAGGGCACAGATGGCATGAATACAGAAGCTATTCCAATGGACATGACCCCAGTCCCCCTCCAACAAACGCACGCAAACACAGGCACCTGTGACCAGCCACATTCTGAACATCCCATCATTCCACCAATCGACCTGGCTGACAGGCACCAGTCGGCCAAAAGCCAATCCCCCGCCCCTGAACAGCACATCATGTAAACAGTCACAATGGCAGCCCCTATCCGTGACCATACTGTGCTACGTAGGCAAACGCGGCCAGTACTGTACCACACAACTCAACTCAGAAGGCGGAACACAATGCAGATCATCTCGCAATACATACCGCCACAAATCGAAAATCGCCACATCACCTGCAAAGAATAACGCAACACGACAAATATCGGAATACAATTTAAATGCACATCCAAATGACAAAGGCCCCACAGCAATTTGCAAAATAACACCAAAACATCCATCATCACCGAGGGCTGCATCTGCAATAATTGTCCAGCTTCCACTTGTGTGACGCCCTGTACCATCATGGCACACAGGGCCTACATCAACGTTCCAAAAGGCAACATGGAAGCGGCAAGAACCGCAGGTCCGTCCCATGAGGCAGGCACTAGTCGAGCTGAAAGGCCGAAATGTTGCACCTAGCCACCAGTACAGCGTAAGGGCATGTGGCCCATTGGCGATCGTCCCATAAGATCGAAATGGTGCTCCACTGATTCACCCGAAGCTGCAGGTGTCGAGAGTAAAACCCATCTGGAGGAGTGGCGTAGAGATGGCATCTGCAATAGGGCAGGAGATACCTGTCACCCAAATGAAACACAAATTAACCGATTGCATTACGGGACTCATGATGCATTACAATCTTCATTCAACACACCAAATCCACACCCATATGCATGCTAGCCCACTCCAAAGGAATATACAGACCCCTAAATCAGTATCGAATCATAACGAAATCAATCGAGGTAAATACACCATTGGCAACGTCGGTTACTGTGCATGCGTCCGTCAAGATAGAACCCATGACATGGGATTAGTAACGTGCCTAGACACAAGTGTATGAAGGCGCGTCGAGACAGGGAGGATCCGACAAGGGCAGATAGACGTAAGTCCCACTATGGCAGCCTTGCATCACATAGCGCAGGGGAAGGGGAGTGATTCAAAAAACCCATGTACATGGCAGACCCTAAACGGAATCATCTGTCCATGCATCCATTCATCATTCCCTCATCCCGCAATGAAAACGCATGAATATTCACTCACATAATATGTGAAACTTCCATCGCGTCTGTGCGTAATGCAGTCTGCAAAAACCACTGTGCTCCTGGCCGGATCTGTAGTGTAGTGAAGCAAGATGGATTTGGGAACGTCCTGCCTTATCGTCCACTACGCTATTGCGCATCCCATTCAATTCATATCATTCATTGCTTGCTCGTTATGGGCCATGTCCCAAGGACATTCTACAATAGAACGTTACATTTCCAGCCAGACCTGTGGGCGTATCCTCGCCGCTACTTCAAAACCAAAAATGCTGGCCTTCGAATTCCTCACTTGCAACATTACGTCGAAAAGGCTTCTGTGAACGCTTGCATTCACAATTACATCAATGTAGTGCGGCTGTGTGTCATAATGCTAACTGGCTGCAATCACAAATGGGACGCCACGCCCGTCGGTGAAGTACGTTACTGTGCTGCATGAGGGTCGGCCATCGATCGAGCCCTACATACCACTGACTCTTCACAGGTATGTAAGCGGCTGCAATCATAGCATGTGTAACAATGGGAGCATAGCATGAAAATCAGTCAAAGTACATCACACTGCCATCAGGATTTGATACATGATTCCAATCCCAAGATGCCATGCGGCCAAATGCAGCCTTACGTGCGGGACGTGCTCGGCCAGAAGGGATTGCATCTGCCACAGATTCATTCAATCAGCACAGGTGGAGGCCATACAGGCCGACAGCACATATATAGCAGACCCAAACCCCTCCCACAACCACTCCCACTCCAAAATGCTACCGGCAGGACTAGCGATGTTGGGCCTGGGGGACCAGATAGCACTGCAAGTGCTACAACTACAAGAAGACGACGAACAACAACAGGTACAACAACCGGGCGCACAGGGGAGACGGAGGAGAAGGAGGAGGAGGAGGGCAAGGCAGGGTCAGCAAGGCCCACAAGCACTGCCACTACCACCACGCAGGCGGCCCGCAATCCCACGCCTCCGAGCTGATCCGTTCAACCTCACTGCTGAGCAGATCCACACCCTCTACCGTTTGGACCGGGACACCATAATCGCCATTGTGGACATGACACATGCTGACCTCGTGAGCATGATAGATAGCCCAACCGCCATCCCACCCCTACTGAAGGTGGTGTCTGTACTCCACTTCCTGGCCACAGGCACCTACCAGCACACAGTGGGACAGTTGCATGGCATTTCACAGCCACTGTTCTCACGGACACTCTTCCAAGTGCACGATGCCCTCCTGAAGCACGCCGACGACCACATCACACTACCACGCACGTACCAGGAGATTACCAACGCAAAAGTGGGATTCCATGCACTTGGCGGCATCCCGGGTTGCATTGGTGCCATCGACTGCACCCATGTTGAATTGGTTGTCCCACATGCCATGGAGGTCCAGTACCGCAACCGGAAACAATTTCATTCAATCAATGTGCAAATGGTGTGTGACTCCAACAAGATCTTTACGCATTGTTGTGCCAGATTTCCAGGATCTACCCATGATTCTATGGTCCTGAGGAACACAAGAATACCACGCTACATGGAGCGACACGCAGGGCACAGATCCTGGCTACTCGGTGAGTCTCATTCCATGCATGACATCGTGGCCCATTTGATGCGTCAATGACCTTGCAGGAGGGGGGGGGGGCTACTTAGCACTATCATTCCACTGACACCCTTTATTCGTCTCATACAGGTGATGCCGGGTATCCACTGAAGAGATGGCTCCTTACACCAATCCGGAACCCACAGAACGAGCATGAGGAGGACTACAACCATGCCCACTCACGTACCCGTGTGGTCATTGAACAGGCATTCGGCCTACTGAAGGCTCGTTTCCGCAGCCTCAGCAGGTCTGGCGGGGCACTCATGTACAGCCATGAGAAGGTTTCTAAGATGGTCATGGCATGTGTCATGCTGCACAACATGTGCATACGTAGGAATGTGCCCATGCCCCCTGACGCTGTACTGCATGCACCTGAAGATGATGATGATGATGATGAGGGTGGGGATGTGGAGGCACCTCAAGGAGTCCATGAGGCACAGGATGCACGTGCAATCCGACAGAGCATCATAGATGCATGCTTCTAGCAACCACGCATGGTGCCTATTACACGGAAAGGGGACCTGTGGCACTGTGTGTGTGTAGTACAGGCACATTGTGGACTGTACGCCTATGAAGGCCTCGTACGCAAATATCAATGTCCACACATGTCATTGGATGATAATGAGGTGCTGTATTGTTAATGTGATTTGATTTATACACCCTATGGACCCGCCACCCAGTGAAGCCCAACACACCCCCTCCACCCTACTACCTCCCCCCCCAACACCAGTGTCCAAATATGCATGCTGTCCGTGGGTAGACGCTATTGCAAGCCCCCTCTACGGGTATCAGGGGCACCCCTGCCCGTGGAGCGCAGGTTCCTGCCAGATCTGCGTTGGGGGCTGCCCTGGACGGAACTTGCCACGGATGATGTCTCTGCCTGCTCGCGTCCATGCATGTCTCTGAGGGTTTGTGAGAGCTCCGAGAGCACACGGCGCACAGCAGCAAGTTCAGCACAAACGTCTTTGGACGTCGCATGCAGTTCCCCCCTCAGGCTCTCGGTGCTTTTCTCCATTTGTGCTCTCAGGCTCTCGGTGCTTTTCTCCATTTGTGCTCTCAGGCTCTCGGTGCTTCTCTCCATTTCTCCCCTGAGGCTCTCACTACTTTTCTCTATTTGTGCCCTGAGTGTCTCGGTGGATGTTTCCATGGCTGCCCTGGAACCCCCGCATTCATTTGCATGGTCCTTGAGTAGCGTGGACACTTCCTGCTGTTGCTCGATCAGCAGGTCGAGGGACTGTTGCCTCTGCTGGGCCATGGACATTTGCGGTGGTGTGACAGGGGGGCTGCTCAACACATGTTGCCTTGGCACAGGACTTGTGGGGGTTGGCCAGTCGTCGTCTTCAGGGTGCCCCTGCGTGGTTTCGTCATGGTGTAGGGGATGGAACATGCAGGGGGATTGGGAAAGGTCATGGATGGTACCTACGTCGCCAGCACTGTTTTCCGTGTCGGAGCATGCTGGCATGACAGCTGTGTCACCTATGGTGCTGCTACCACCAGAGGCAGTGCCATCAGATACGTTCTTTGGGGGGACCTGTGGTGCTGGGGTTGTGGACTTGCTGGCTGCTGGGGTGCCTGTTGCAGTCCCCTCCAGTGTGCTGCCACTTGATTCCTGCTGCTGCCGTGTCTTGATCCTTGCACCTGAGGTGGAGGCTCTTGGGACGTTGGTCCTGGCCCTCTTTGCAGGCGTGCTGGTAGGGGTGTCCTGCAGCTCGTCGTTGGTATCGGACCCTGTGGTGGAGTAAAGAGGGGCGAGCGTTAGTTATGGGTCTGTCGGATTTGGAATGGCAACGTATCAAATGCATTGGGGTGGTACATGAGGCTGATTTGGGACTGGGCCTTGGAGGTGGTCTCATTTTCGTGTGGATTGAGGATGCATTCATTTGGCTGCCTGCAGTTAGGGGGTGCATGCTGCACATGTAGGGGTTGTTTATGGCATCTTGATTGATTTGTTTATTCATTCTGACTTTTAGAGGGCGCTGTCAGGGCAAAGTATGTATTGCACTATGGGGTCACATGGTACTGCACATGTTCGTGTTTTGTGGATTTCGCATTGTTTCTCTTGGCCAACCTACCTGATTCTCCGGATGTCGGCACTCCTTTCTCCATCCCTCCGACTCCCTCTATGCTCTCCATTCCTATGGTGGAGGCGCAGATATCCTCCCAGGGGGTCAACTTGATGGGCGACTCTGAACCCCCCCCGGTAGCTGTGGCGATGTTCCTGTTCGCAGAAAGTATGCTGCGTACGCGGATCCGAAGGTCGTCCCACCGCTTGCGACATTGCTGTGGCGTGCGGGGTGTTGTCCCCACCGCACTTACGCGCTGTGCCACCAGGGCCCATATGGCCTTCTTGTTGGCAAGGGCCGTCCTGGTCATTTGACTGGAGAAGACGACGGCGGCATTTTCCTGGAGGGTCTCGGTGAGCACGGTCAGTTCCTCTCGGGAGAAGTGTACCTGCCGCTTGCGATCACACGCTTTCTTGGCTACCTTTCCCATATTTATTTTTTTAACTGGGGTTGCTAACGGGTTGGGATGTGTGTCAGGGTCGGATTTTTAATGGTTGTGTTGGGATTCGGATTTTATAGTTGTGCGGCGTGCTGTTTCCCGTTCCGGCCACATGCTTTTACTTCCGTTTCCGTATATTTACGGTGCCCGTAATTTGCGGTGCCCGCTCGTTACGGTGACCGCTCATTACGGTGACCGCTAAGATGGGTGGCGGTATTGCACCTGGTGCAGCGTACGGCGGCGGTAAGGGCCGTTTTGGGGTCATTTCCGCCATCGCAGCCTTTCGGATTCCGCCATGGCGTAATGCTCGTGCCCGATGGGTCGTAATTAGCCGCACTTTGCTCCTTCGTGCAATGGCGGAAACGCTATTTACGCTGTTGCGGTCCGGTCAGTCACTTTCCGCCAGGGTCGTAATGAGGCCCTATGGGTTTTTTCTCACCCTCATCATTTTACATTTGTGTTACACAGCACCCTCAGTGCAGTAACACAGGGGTGTCACAGTGGCCCCCAAATATAGACTCCATACCCTGGGACTGACTACTGTCTCCCAGGGCATGTAAAGTCCCCATTGACTTTACTAGTCAATAATTATGAACAAAACCAGTACAACCCATCTTACTATGGAAGTACTGGAAAGGGTTAATTTTTTCCCTAGTGTTCATTTTCGAGAGGGTACTGTCCAGTCCCTCCCTCCAAAGTTTCTGGCTGATGGCAGTGGTTATTACCGTAAATATTCGACCTCAAATATTTTCCTATGGGATTTTCCCATAGTTCGAGGCTACCACTTTTACTGGCAGCCGCTACCAAATCGACGGTTTATTTTATTATTAACTTTACTCCGGTAGGTTTTTATTGCCAGATCTTTAATATTATTTCTTTCTTGTGTCTTTCTCTGAAATCCTAACCCAGGTCGGGGATCCTTTATACGTCCTTTTGGCGGGCTTCTGCACAGAAGCCCTCCTCTCGGCGCCACTAAGTCTGGGGTAGACAGGATGTGTGGGAGGGGGAATAGGCACCCTGGACAGGGTTATCTAGGCAACCCAAGTTGCACTCTGCCCTGATAGGCTGGGGGTTATCCCGCCAGGATAGCCACCCCACTGTGTGAGTGACAGCTAGGCTGTATGAATGGGGGTCTTTCTGCATAAAAGCAGGGCTCTGAGGACTGGAGAGCAAGACGTTGCCACTGGAACTAAGAAACCCGATGAGGAGAGAAGCTGAAGACATCTGCAATGACTGAACCACCAGTGAAGCCCTGCTGCAGATCCTCACCACTTTTCTCCAACGACTGGAGAAGATCTTCCCTTGCAAGATTCTTCTTCCCTTGAGCTGGTGGGGCCAACCAGTTCGTCAATCGCCTTCCAGGACCTGCCCTGCACTCAGAGACCGGATAACCAGGCACCCGTCCACCACGACCGTAATTTAAAGGAGTGTACCTTTTATTTCATTTTGGCAGCACCGCAGCTGGCTTCATCACTGGGCAGTGGAGTGACTCGAACCTTCCTCCACGGCGAGAGCCTCTCTTCCTCTGCTGGATCTCCCGAACTGCAGGAACTGCCAAGAACTACTGCCACAGCAGGAGCCTCTTCCACTTTAAAGGTACATTGTTCCGCCAGGCCTCCCGTTTCGTTGAGCACTGCTAAAGGTGTTTTAAATCCTTTACTTACCATCTAGGTTGGCTGCCCCTATCATCTAACATTGGGGGTCATTCTGAGATGGGCGGTAAGGGTTACCGGGCACCGGTAAGGAGACCGATGCCGGTAAACCCTTAATGCCCAAATCCGAGGTCCCTTAGCGGGAACTGCAAAGAACGTGTGGTCTGACCACACGTCCTTTACGGGTCCCGCTAAGGGACCAGGGTGCTAATTACGGGCCTGCTATTTGCGTACCCATAATTAGCGCCTTTCCCATTCCCATTGAGCCCTGTTAGGGCTCAAATGGGAATGGGGAATGGTTGTTTGAATGGGGATTTACCGTGTCCGCACAGGTCAGAATGTCCCGGTAAGTCCCCATTCAACCAGACCGGTCCCGGAACCGGTCTTGGAGGCAGCCATGGTGCTAATAGCGCCATGGCTACCTCCAAACTCAGAATGAGGCCCATTGTCTTTTACCTTCTGCAACCGCATTTTCAAATTGTTAAACAAAGACTTGACTGCAGCTGCTAGAACCGTGGGCACTTTGCCTTGTACCACTGACTCTGGCACAGGCCTACTGACTCTGGCTAAATCTTTTACAACTACCTTCTCTAGATTGTTTTTCATCAAGAAATGTGTTGGTTCACCTAAAACGCTTATAACCACCTTTCCTTCCCTTTTTAAATATTGTGAAGTGCCATTTTGCTCAGTTTTCACCAAGTTTTTCATATGCTAAAAGTACTGCCTTGCCTAACTTGTTTACAATCCACTTGGGAAGTGTTGCTGGTGTGTTTTAGAGTCTGAATCTGTATAACTTGTCCTTTCCCTCCCTTTTGCGAAATTGTTAGAGTGCCATTTCTGCTTGGTTTACACTGTACCGTTTTGCTCAGTTTTCCCTCTTGCTCAAACTTGTCTACAATTTAAACAGGGAGTTGTGTATACTTTTCTTGACTGTTTTAACTTGCTTTAAGGATAGTGATTTGTGTGTTGAACTTAAGAGTGTGTAAAATAAATATATATTTTTTTTATACAAAGCTTTGTTCAGTGTTTCCTTGTTCCATAGTGCTGTAGTCCCATTGTGTAAACCCTGAATACTGCTCATCTCCCTCTTGAGATAAAATGACTGCTCAGCCACAGCTACCAACTAAATCTGTGTGGTACAGACTGATACCAAAGGGTATTTATTGCATATACCTGTAGTCCTAATCTTCTGTAGTGCTCCCTAAGGAAAGGATTCTGCCTAACAGTGGTTTGCTTGTGTGATGTGTTGTGCTTGACTGCCACTACATGCTATGTGTACATGGTTCTCATGTTCGAGTCATGCAATGCTTTACTAATGCGTGCCTGTTGTGATGCATGCTGGATATGTCAAGCAGACAGGGACTGTCCTCATCACCACACATGCACCCTACTCACATTCTAGTCACCCGGCTGCCCCTCCGGTCCATGTTCCAGCTCAGTGACCCTTCTGCATATAGCCTGGGGTGTCTTTCCACTCAGCACTCGGACTATGTCATCACATGACTGATGAGAATGCATGTTCAGCCTGCATGCAGATACTCCACGCAGGCATGCTTCCTTGCTCCTCCACTATCCCCACACCGCAATTTCACCATGGCACTGGTGGGTCACTTGTTTGACTACTGCAATGGCCTTTTCCATGCTCCTGTGTACATGTACACTTCCCCCAGCAAACCTGCTAGACACATACTGTGGGGTACATCCTTTGTCCTTGATGCAGGGTGTCTCACTCAGACTGTGCAGATGGCAGATGCCCCCCAGGGACATGAGTGCCCATTCATGCTCCATGTGCATTGCATGCATGCCCCTATGTGTCCTTGGCAGGACGATCATTGTAGTATGTGTCCAGGATTACATACGTATCGTGACATTTGGTCATCCATTCCATGCTCACTCTGGCTCGGTCCTGCATCACGCACATGTTTAGGGTGTTGTTGTCTGTGTGGGGCACAGGCCTCCCGCTGTTGCAGGCCCCCTGACTCTGTTCAACTGGTGTAGTGCCTTCTGCACGAATGGGTGTACTATTGAGGTATCATCATGTGTCCTGCTTACTGTTCTATTCTCATCTGCTGTGGTGTCAGTTGACTGAGATGATGCAATTGGCGCTAGTGAACACTGGCTGCCAATACACAGTTATCTGGTCAAACTTTCATTGCCATGCAATGCCTCCCTGCATTTTCACTGGGGCGGGGGGGGTGCCTGTAGCCATGCAGCCCATTGCATGCACATTGCACATGATGGTTGAACTTGCCCTTACACTGCCTTCATGTTTATTGATTGACATCATAATGTACTTGTTGATGTAGATAGTTGGTAACATACACATGTTCTGCACTGCACCCACCCAATTCTGAGCCATGTTACACCATTCTACATGCCTACTCACTGCTGCAATGTCAAAGTGACCTGACATGTATGATCAGATTTTCATCCCTTCACTGTTATGAAACGCACTGGCACAGGTGCATCCTGTGACACATGTACACTGTATTGGAACACCCTAGTGGGTTTTTGGCAAAGTTGATTGGTCAATCTGCGGACAATACCAACTGGTATAGGCCGTAGTTTGATTATAGCCTGCCAATCAGGTTGTAATGACTGTGGAGCTGCCTGCACGTGTGTATGTGTTCACTTTCACATACATCAAAGCAAGCAGCGTTGTAGCTGCTTGCTTTGCTGTTTAGGGTGCTGTTCATATTCACCATATAGGTGTATATCAACACGGGTGTATTTGAACACTTTCACATATCCATATGCAAGCAGCTTCAACTTTGTGTAGTGCAACATTGCAGCTACTTACTTAAGTGTGTGTGAAAGTGTTTATTTACACATGTATTCTCTGTTGCTTTTTTGTTGAATGACTAATATTTCAGCATTGCACCCGTTATGTTCAACTGGCACAATCCTGAAGGTGCACTGTCGCGCAGTATGTTTACGCCCAGGCCCACTTAGCAAATCTGGTGGAGCCTGGGCGTGATGATTTGACACACTGAATAATGTTTTTTGGCACATTCAATGTACAATGTGCTGAATCAGGCCCTGAGGGGTGTTCTGGAGGCTTCATGGACTGGCAGCTCGAACCGTACTGTGCGTTATGGTCCCTCATGCCTCGTTTCAGGCTCTCGCTTTGCTCGGGACATTCACTATGTCTACATGGCCCATGATGCCCGGTACGGGCCGAGCTGCAGATGGATGAAGCTATATTGGTGTTGATGATTTAGTGATGCATGTGTACATGCATATTACGTGTGTCATGGTGTGTTTTGATTCACTTGCAGCTGTGGCCATTTGGCTGTTCAGTCATGCGTATGGTACGTGCCATCTCTTTGTTGCCATCTGTCATTTCTGCCTGTGATATGTGCCTGCCAGAGGTGGTGTGTGATGCAGGTGTTATACTACATTCAGTACATGTGTAGGCATTGCAATTTACACGCATTCATTTCTGCTTTCAGGATGCCATTGCATATCAATGCCACTGGATGCATGCTGGAATTTCAGTTGTGTGTGACATGTCTGCTTCATGTGTTGGCTGTCGATGTGATGTCTATGTGTGTGTGGGTTATGTGCTTCTGACATGTGTACCCTTGTTTGTTTTTTTCATGTTACAGATGATGACTCAATGGAGCCAGAGGCTGGTGATGTCATTCTAGACACAGGGTTGCTATTACATCAGCAACCCGGCACAAGTGGGGGTCATGGGGTGGTAGACCACGATAACCCACTTGTGATCCAGACCATCGTGTCCAGGGCTGGCAATCAGTCAAGCTCTGATGATCACTCTGAGCAGAATGTTGAGTTGGATGCGCGGCATGTCCATTCGTCGCCGATGAGTGATCCTGATGTGGATGATCTTCTGTCCGTGATACCTGCACTGAGGGGACAGACAGTGTTGGAACCTCCGCCTGTGGTGGTTCTGGATGCACGGTCACACTCCACACCAGTTGCTGATGTGCCTGGGGCATCATGTCAACAGAGGGATGTAGTCCTGCAGCCGTGGGCAGTGCCAATCCAGCGAGGACCACGGCTCCTTGGGCACCGTGGGTGTCATGTCCGGCAACGCGGTGGCTGTGCGCCACCGGTGTATACCGAGTGGGAGCAATCCATGTATGCCAGTTGAGAGCAACAGGCGGCAGCTATTGATAAGATCGCTCAGAGCATGGAACGTGTGGCCCAATCCATGCTCCCCCTGCTAGGCAGGTGGTGCTCCAGCAGCAGGCAGTGCAGTCCACGGGCCGCTCACTCAGGCTGGGCATGGCGGCCTCAGACAGGGCACGCCGGGCTGAAATGGTGTCTCTGTGTCAAGCACTTGCTGCTCACACGGAGGCACACTAGGAGGCACTGAGGGATGACCATCAATCCCACAGATCTACTCTGGGTGTGCTCAACATGTCCCAGAGGCAGCGGTCAGAGGATGGGTTGGAGCAGCTTGAGAACACCATCTCGGCTGAGCTACATGCATGCCGGGAAGTGCTCCAGATGTCATATGAGGCCATGCAGACAGAACTCTGCGTTATACGTGCTACCTTGCAAGAGGAAGCACGCGTATCACGTGAGGTGCTGCATGCTGACCTACGTGCCATCACCACACAGGTCCGGGTTTACCAAACCCGCAGTTTTGCTGCCGTCAAGGGGCAAGCTGCTCATAGGCGTGGTCAGTGATTTCCATCCAGAGGGTGAGCAGGACGACGACTTATCTCCCACACAGGTCGGGCCGTGCAGGCGTTGAGCCCATGGATTTTTGTTTTTATCTCAACATCATCGCATGTCAGTGTTGAGGTACACCCTGTACTGCCCCCTCCTGGGTGCGCCCCCCCCCCCGGGTCATATGTGTCCATTTTTTTTCTTTTTTTTATAATATTGTTTATCTATTGTGCATTCATGTGAAGGTGTGGTGCTTTGTGGCTTTTGAAAGTATCCACTGTCTGTTCCAGCTGGGCCCACACAAGCTTGTCTCGTGTATGTGTTTGTGGCTTGGGGTCCAGACACATATGCCACTTCTGCTTCCCCTTTCCATGGTCTTGCAAGGATGGTTCGGTGTGAAAGGAATTTACACAAGGGCATTGGACTTTTGTCATATCTGTGGCCAGTCTGCTGCTGTACTACTTGTGTTTACACCCCTAGTGGGGATTATCAATGTTTTCTCCATGGCATGTCTTCAATCAATTTTGATGAGTACATTTTTCAACTGTGCATTAATTGAAGTTGATTGTGATGTTGTTTCATTTCTTGCCTGTACACGTGCTTGATGCACTTCATGCTGTAGACGGTAGCCTGCACCCTTTAGCTGTCAAAGCCACACTGATGGTGGGAGGGGGCCAGGTGGTGACAATGTCAAGTTGGTACATGTTAGGTTCAGCCCCTGGGAACTGTGGCAAAGGTGGAAGCATTAGGAATGTGACCCAAGAACCACAACCCACGGTCCAATCCTCACCTGAGATGTACGCCTAGACTACTTCTCTGCTCCATTCCGTTTGGACGGCACATTGTATCTGTCTTCCCTCTTGGACTTTGCTGCTGCGTGACGGCACAGTTTTCCTACTGGACTACAGCTCTTTTACTCATGTTTCACACTCTGGTGCCTTTAGTCCCTGTTTTTCTTCCTGCTACTGTCCTTGTTGCAGATCTGTCAGCCCGTCTCTTGGGCAGTTGTTTCCATGTACTTGTACGCTGCCTCGGTTTGCCTCGGTACACTTCTGTACCACAGCATCTCTCTCTCTCGCTCCTCCTACCTTTCATCTATTCCATCCATACCTTTATGTTCACTTTGGCCTTTTACCAAAGCTATTCAACCTTTCTGGTTCTTCACTTGCTGTCAGCTTTTTCTGGCACTCATGCATTCACTGTGCCTTTCCAGACTTTAGCTGTCTCCGCGTTTTTCTGTTCACGCTATCAAGGATTGATTCGGTTTCACCTCAACCATCCAGTTGTGCCAGTCTCCTTGGTTATTTTCTACTCAAGTTTCAGCTCTACCCATCAGTTGTGGCATCCTCATTGATTATTGTGTACTCAAATTCCTACCCATCCTGTTGAACCATTGTACAACTGTGCAACCTTGGGAGTTATTCTATCATTCAGCTTGGACATGTACGTGGCCATATTCTACAGCTTCAAGTCATCTACTGGGGACACTTTAAGGTTTTTTTTTTGGTGCCTAGAGGATTTTTCCTTGGTTTGGGGGTTTGGCTCATTGGAGTTCTCTGCGATTTGGTATTTTTACCTTTCACGGTGGCCTCTGAGGGGGCTAGACCCTATTTACACGAAAGGAAGAACAAGGAAACCTAGGGGAAGGGGGATCCTGAAGCCAGGTAGACTAGAAGGTAGAAGCCAACGGACCCCATATACAGTTTTTCTGAAGGTCAAGGTGATGAGAAAATGAGGGAGGTGCTTTTGTTGTCGGACATTACACTTGGGCTACAGTGATTGGTCACTGTCTGACATTGTCAATGTAGGGTCCTATGTACATGATGTGTTCTGCTGGTCAATGGCTTTTCCTGTGTTGGGTTTACTTTTCAGGAGTTAGGGGATTGGTGTGGATTGACACACTGGGGTGTCCACATGGGCAATGTTCTCTTGTGATGTGTACAGGACACTGAGGGTCACTTCATTTCACATGCATGTATTGAGTGTATGTCCCTACTGACACACACACTTACACAATGCACCACCACACATACAACCACCCATCCATGCCCATGCGTGCACACAGATTGCCTTCTCTGCCATGCTGCATCCCTGCAGCCCATGATCACTTACCATTTTGGGATTGTGTACATGCGTCACTGGGTGATTTTTGTTGCTTATTTTTTTTTATATGATGCTCAAGGTATATCCCCAACACAATGGCCACTCACTGTGCTGTGTGCCGAGTGGTGTATTGCAGGGGACACAGACAGCACACAGTTTTGGTATTTGGCAATTTGGATTGGCCAATGTGCATGCCAACAGGCATTCTGTCTTTTGTTGATGGTACCGCTGGTGGCATGCATTGATGTATGTGTGGGAGGTTGTTGGTCAGTCATTTTATCTGATTCCATGTCAGGTGTGATAGACTCAGGCATGTTTCCATTTATTACGTGGCACACTAATTTGTCATGTGTTGTGCATTTGGTTTGCTCTTTTGCTGTTGCATGCCATGTCATGGTGTGGCTGACGAGGGTGATGGGTGTTGGGTGGCTTTGGGTGACATACCAGTGATTTTCATGACCTGTTTTGCAGAGGGGTGGTGTGATATGCACCTTGCATGTGTTCCTTTTGATCATACCGGATAGGTTATGTTTAAGTAGCTAGGGATGCACACAATGTAGTATTTCCGTGGAAACATTTTCAGGGTGGTAAGGTTGTGACAGTTGACTGTCTCTTTGTCATCATCGATTGTCACCTGGTATGTGCCACGCATGTGTGCACTCTGCAGAGTGGGAGTTTAGCTGAAAAATGTGGCCACCAGCTGGGTCCGGTCTGCCTCACCACGTGCCCTTTCCCCTCCCAAGAGCCGCACCTGTGCCTGTTGTTGGGGATGTGGGGGCACCACCATTTCCACCGGTACGCACCACCGTGTTGCAACATTGTGCAGGACACATGCTGCCACAATGAACCTGCACACTACTGGGGGGGCATACAGTAGCTACCCGCCAGAGCGGTCAAGGGAGCGGAAGCGTGACTTGAGCACTCCGAATGTGCGCTCCACTAGGGCTGCGTTGTATCTTACCTGGGGTGGTGTGGAGGGGTTCCATATTGGCGTCTTCATGTGGGTGCTCAGAGGGTAGGCACTGTCCCCTGGGGAGGTGATGATGGTTGTCGTTAGTTGGGTTTGTGTTTTGTCTGTGTGTGACATGCATGCATGTGCACAGAAATGTGTACTCACTAATGAGTCATGTGTAGCCATGCTTCTCAGCTTCCAGGTCCTGGCTCAGGGCAGACATTCTGTATATGAAACTGTCATAGGTAACACCAGGATAGTTTGCATAGACAGAGGTGATGATTCCATGGGCATCGCATACAACCTGTACGTTCATGGAATGCCAGTGCTTGCGGTTGCGGTAGATGTCCTCAGTGTCCCTAGGTGAACGTAGGGCGACATGGGTGCAATCTATGGCACCAAGCAATTTGACAGCGTGTCCTAATTTTGAATATAAAACCATACTTTTAAAAGAAATAGCAAAACTGTACACTTTGTAAAGTACTTTTATTTCACAATAAAGGCTCAGAGAACATCCTGTGATTGCCATATTCAAGCAAATAGGTAATTTTTTTCTTTGTTCTCGATCCACAAATGTTTATCGTGAGTCACACAGTGTTCCTTTTGGGTATAAGAAGCGCACTGGACGCACTGTGAATCGCAAGGCTTTGGCATCAGCTTGGCGCTAGGCCACCGTAAACGATGTCAGGTTGCTCCTTATCGCTGGTAGCGCGTAAGGGCATATCGGTCCGCGGCGATCGTTCCAAAGAAGAGTCACTGTGATCCACCCATTCACGTGTATCTGCAGCTGCCGGTTAAAATAAAATGGCAGTTGGTATCTGGAATCGATGACAATCGCAGAAAGGCAAGATGTAGCTGTTTAAAAAATATAACAGAAATGTGTCTCACTAGCCGATCTTTATTACAGTTTATCATTTTAACCATTAATTTGGCCCCGTTTTACAACTATTGTTAAACACGGACGTGAAACAATCGGAACACTGAGAAAACAATATGGAAAGTACTCTTCAATTTGCTTCAGAAGTTATTGCTATGGAGTATGGTGAGCTCGAAATGGGATACGGAGGCTGATGCTACAATCAGGGAGCAAGCTAAGGACAAGAAGAACACGTAGATGGAATTATAATTAAATATTAGCGTTGAATTACACATTTCTGGAACCTGGGGATCCCACTAGTGGACTACACGCATCTCAATGCTGGACTGCCCATGTGCCCAGGACAAAGCCAAGTACACACGCAAGTTGTAATTGTGTGTCACTGCAATATTACACAAACAACAACCGAGTACAATGTAAGCCACCAATAATGGTCGGCGAATGATAAGTTCACTAGTTCGTCTATGAAATTGTTGAAAGTAAAACTTACATAATATTCAGCATTTCCATTCTATCGGCGTAACGCAGACACTCTGTTCAGGTCAACAAATTTTCATAAAATCAAATTACATGTTCTTTTGTCCAGTTTTGGAATGGTGAACCTTATCATATTTGAAAGTGTTACATCCCTCCCTTCATGCAGTCCTTTCAGAATCCTCCCTTTGTTTCAAGGGCAAAAAATAATTGAACCTTATATTGTTTACGATGCATGGATTTGCTCAGCTCGAAAACAAAAATTCAACGGCACTGACCTTTACTCAGAATGGGAGCCACTAGCCCTTCCGAACATAGTGGCATTACTAATATTTTTGAAAAACACATGAATTGTTTGCTACCATTAACAATGCGGGTGACATTTCTACTGATTTATTTTGTTCCTCTGGAGAACTCTCCCAGCGTCTCCCACAGCCAGGCCACACCACCTTTCAGCTCAGCCCATCTCCTCTTCACATGGCAAATCACGTAAACATTTTTCAAAGGAGCAAGTTTCGAGCACTGACAAAATGTGCTCGTATGAGAATGTCTGAGCAAACCCTGCTGCAACCCCCTCCAGCCAGTTCGTGGTACCCTGACCCCAATGACCGCAGTTATATTTTAGAGGCCTATAATTTGCACACATGTGTTTGTACTATCCCTGCACATTGAAACCAAGCACAGTGCTCCACACCACCTCAACTCCTTTAACATCAAAATTGCTTGCCACAGTCCTACATTTAGCATACTGCTTCAAACCATGCACAAGCATATCTCCAACCACCAACACCCTGACTTTCTTCACCTCTGCCATCTTCACTAAACACAGCCTCTTTCACTACAAACCACAACCTCAACATCTGATTGGCTGATCCCTACCATCCTCTTTCCATGCTGAATTTGCTGAGAACCCCCAGATGTGGCACGCCCCGTCCGCAGACTGCTTTGTTGTCCGCGGATTGCTTAACACTGGGCAGCCCTTCTATCCTTTCCACTTCACTCTCTGCATCATTTCCTCATTGGCTACTGTTAAGCAGTCACACAATCATCCACCGATCACATCCAACAACTCTACATCTAACTCTGTCATCAGAGATCAGCACTTTAGATGTTATATTGATCACTCTCAGTACAATTTGGCTGTCACTGCAAAGGACCTACAGCAAAAACTACTATAAAACTCCCCAAGATGTCTACTTGCAGATTCATGCACATCCACATGCATGAACACAGACTACAGGTATGAATATTTTCTACACAGTACATGTACAGCTCTTCTAGGAATACAAATAAACAGAGTAACTGCCACTTACCCTGTATAAACTGTAAAATGAACTTACTGTCATTTCTCCCATTTGCTATGATGAAGTGTCAATTGCAAACCTGTCTGCTCTCCAAATTTCTGTTTCCTCACACAGCTATCTAAAAAATGTTTATTTCATATTAAAAGATGGGAGAAATAACAGTATAATTATGAAAAAGACTCTCCAGTGTGTTATAAAATTACACGCAGCCAGGATGAGTACATGCATCTTCATTCAAGCACACACACAGACAATATCATTAGAAAAGCTCCCAGCTCAAACAACACCACTGCCTCTATATGACATTGTTCTGCTTTATTTCCCACACCTTCACAAATGCATAGATTGCATGCTTTTCTGTACAATCTCTGCCATGTACCCTGTAAAGATAGCAAAAAATGCATATGATTATTTATTCTATTTCTTAACATCTATTAACATAACATTAAAAAAAACAAGTGTGCTCTATATGTTTACTAATCTACTCATTTGTAGAAAATATTCAACTAACACATTCTAAATAAAATATACATGATGCACATAGGCAAAGGCATGTGCATATGCATACTATGCTCCGTTGTAAGAAAACACTACTACTACTACTACAAAAAAACAATGTCTACATTAACACAAGTGCTATAAACACACATATCATATTTACTAACTTCTTTCTTTTACAATTGCAGTGAAGACCACTCTCCTGAAAAGCAGCAGTGTCTCAAGTACAAACAAGGACTTGGAAAAAACCTACTCTTTCCATACAAAAAAGTAAGTACAATACTAACATAATGTTCTAATGGTTACTCAAACACACTAGCATTTTAGTATTGTAGAACAAAGAAGCGTATTAACCCTTTCCCATTAGATGTAGTATTCGTGCTTCCACTTACCAGTTGAATACTTTATGCTGTCATCTGAAGCCCAGTATAGTAACACACAAATACAATAATAGCCTTCCCAACTTGATGTATCTGCCCATTGCACAATCACACACCTCCACAATCATCCTTACCATCATACTCAGACACGCATGCACAAAGCATGCATACGGTGCACAACAGCCCAACCCACACTTTCTTTTTTCTCCAACAGACCCCAAAGAGTGCCTACCAAAAAGCAACTCTGTAGAACGCAACGCAGAAGTAGAGCAAATCAAAAGAAAAGTGTCCAAAATAAGCATCCATCTCTAGCAGATTTTGTACAAAAAGGTCAAACAAAACAGATAATACAGTCATTAAGTGAAACAAAACAAGCTTCCAGTACAGAAACTTTGCCTCCACTATCAAAATGTAAAACAAACCAGAAAGTGATTAACAAGACTTCAGCTACCACTACTGCTAACGCTGCACCTATAAATCTTGATATAGTGGCAAGTAAACATACCAAAAAAATATTTTACAAAAAATGTTCCGTCACAGAGTCCTTCAGAACCTTATAAAAACAGGAGAGAAATAATTCACACCCCTTAAAACCTACCTTAGAATATTAATCCTAGAAGCTCTCATAGACAGTGCAATCCTTCTCAAAAGAAAGTTATTTATTTTAGTTTTAAACACAATGATACCACTAACTAAACTAACTACTAAAGTACAAAAAAGACTTCTCAATAAACAAAATATGAACAAAAATAGCTTCTTATACATCTGTAGAAGTGAATGGAGTTACACCACGAGCTCAGAACCATACTTTAATGAAGAAGCATATAAACAAATGTAAACAAACCCAATTGCCATACATAGCAGTGGACGAGGGTATGAAAAACTTAATAACACCATTATGGAACAAGAAACTCTGCTCACAAAAATATCCCCAGAAAACTCAGTATCACCTCTCCATTCTACTGAACCAAAATGTCCAGACTACAAATGGCCGTGCACATCAATGTGTAACATTGCCAAAAAATCTTTCAAATCTTTACGCCAGTTCCTCAATCAGTATGTAAAGAGCAAAGACAAATCCAAAATGAAACTACTACAAAATATGGATGCCTGTCCAGTGCGCAAATGCACAGGACTACAAGGGCATTCATTAGCCTGCATTTCAGGACCTATTTGCAAAAGCACCTTCCATCATATGAAAATGATATCAACACATCATTCAACTATAAGAAATCTGGTCTATAAACTCTACTATGCTAAAAGTCCTGGTTTAGCACTAGCCAATTTAAATAACAATCTTCTACATGGTACAGCCAAACAACTACTCAAGGAAATAGAGCATATCCAGAGAAAATATTTTGGAAGTGAAAGCCACTTACAAAATGTATTAGCTTTACAACAAACTAGCAACTACTGTACAAATAGCAACCTTCTTTTAAACACATACAAAAAAGAAATACTAAAGTTTAAAAGTACCTCCGCTGAGGTACCAAACCATGTGGGTGTGTTGCCGCAGGACTTTTTTTTAAAGTAGCACAAAAACTGCAGACAAAACGTACAAAATCGAAGACAATTAAGATTCAAATGGTTCCAATTAGCTCTCTACCTTATAGGAGAAAACAAATACGAAATGACTGACCCCTTAATACCTTGCAATTACTTAACTGCAAAACTTGACAACCAAACACCTTCACGTGCTATCACAAATAACTTGGAATTATTCCCACTACCAAAACCCCTGCAACAACTACATTTGTATGAGAGCATCATAATTCAAACAGTGCACCCATTTCAAGCAATAATACGCCTTCAACCAAAAACAGCAAAATTACCTCCCTCTGAATTAGTGAAAGGCTTTTGTGGCAAAGTAGTTTGTGTACCATTAGATCGCAAAGAAAATGTACACACTCATAAACCACAATCCAAAATGTTTACTTCCAAGGGTATTTTATGATGCAGTATTTGTCACAAACTCTACAATCTTAACTGCATAGCCTAGCCAAAACTTCACATACAAACTTTACAAATGAAACAGTACACAAACATTTGGGTTGTGGATATTTGATGGGTGTTTTATTCTATGGGTCTGTTATGCTGTGGTGGTTATGGCCAGAGCCATGCACCCAAGACTCGAGGCCCAGGCCACAACCACCGCAGCATAACACACCTATGTTACCAAACATTTTGACTGTGGTATGTGGGCTGCTTATAGGGGATATTATCTACAATCAATGTTCTACGAACAACCTAAAACCAACATCCTACTAAAGTAAAATATCTAGTAGTACATTTATTATGTCCGTGGACCGCCGTAAAGACCGTGGACATGGCAAGCACATCAGGGGCACCTGCCACCTAAACAAATACAGTATTTGACCCATCTCTTACTCCCCAACCCTCCCCAAGCACTCCTGCACACCAACACACTGACCAAAATTGCATTTTGCCTTAGTTGGCCTCCGCGCTGTCCATGGATGTCCGTGGATCCAAGATGGTGGGCGCATCGAAACAATGTGACGCACCTCATGCCTCATTGCAGCCAATCGGCGAACACGTTGCGTGTCCACGGACATGACACAAGTCGATTAACCAATCCGTGTCTTGTCCATGGAGCGAACAGGGAAATGTGTCCGCGAAGTGGACACATATATCACTATTTTTTTCCCTTATGTTTTGGTCATTATAAAATAAACTACTGGACGGATTTACACAAAATTAACAAAAGCACGCTATCAGGAATAAGCCACCGCTCCTGCCGCAAATTTGGTGGAAAAATAGGAGAATCCTTTCACTAAAAATGGGCATGCCGCCTAGTCTCTCAATTCCAATACCACCAGAGAGCATAGCACACTCTACCCAAACTTCAGCACATCTCAACTCAACACCGGTTAGAGGTAAGGGCATTAGAGGGAGGTTGCTCAATATGAAATGGGTCAGTCACAAAACATTATCAGAACCTCTAAATGTGTGCCTATTAACACGCTCACCCAAGTCTTACCTCCAGCCCTTGCTATAGTAGGGAAAACTGAGCCGAAGCAGGTTGTAAAAACTCTTGGAACCAACCACTCCATAACTGATACAGCAATTCTTGATAGTATCCCAGCAACTAAACAATCGACAGTATCAGTCTAGTCATCCCCGACCGCCAAGGACGACGCTGTGATAGACCTTGATCTCAATGACTCAGTGTTTTCCAACAAAATGTTATCAGAAAAGTTATTGAACTCTCCTATCTTGTTTACTGAGGTATCTCAGAGCACTATTGAAACTCCTCTTTCTCATGCTCTGAGTTGAGTAGAACCCAGACTAAAACTCACGGCACAAATACCACATTACACACTCACATTCCTGAAACAACATTAGATGTCACTTTGCAAGCCATGAATTTGGCTATTCAGGCACTGGGAAAAATATATCAGTCTGTTGACAGATGATTGCTCATGCTGGGGGAGGTTATGCAAAAAGTACTGTCTTTACAAAAGCTGACCAAACATGAGGTGCAACAGCATCTAACTTCAAGCATTCCTGTTTTACCGCTAAAAGCTTCTCTAATATCTGTAGCTTGCCAGACCGATGTTGAGCTCGACCAGTGGCCTCTCGTACATACTTCCACACAGGCTGGAGAGAACTGAGGGGCTATGGCTGCCTTACCATGCATAAACTCAATCATTTACAACCCACTGATAGATGTCATCCATTTGCCTCATGACTCGAATTTGAGTCTGCATACGAAATCTGCCACAGCCCCTCGTGAGAAAAAGAAGCTTTATTCAATTTTTACTCTAGCAGTCGTTAGTGTACACAAGAAAACAACAGCATTGAGTCCACCTAACGCTCAACGGTCGCACAATAACAGTGGTAAAAATAGAGGAAGGTCCACCTTAAAGCTTTCTAAAAACCAAGCTGCATAAAGCACACAGGGAGAGCATCCTCAAAGCAATTCTTCAAGGAAATCTCACTTCCTAAAAAAAAATTATGTGATTGCCTCCCAGGCAATCAAAAACAAATATTTTATTTTACAAATGCATGCTAAAAAAAATGGGCCCTTTAGGCTTCCAACCAGCTCAAGCACTGAATTATTCTCCCTTAGATGAATTACTGAAAGTAATTACGCAACAAAATACAGCTAGCGCTGCAGCAGTAGGTCGTACCTTGAATCCTGACAATCAGGAATCAGGCACAACTAAAAAAAAAACAAAGGTGAAGAATGTGCTAAGTGAAAACCAACATAGAGCTGAAATCAGAAATGCAGTTGATGCCTACATGTCTGGACATGCTCCACCTCAAATAGAGGTGCGTGGAAAATCATGTGAGCATGTGCAGTTTGGACTGTCTTCTCCCGGTTCTCTAGACAGAAATTCAACTATGAGTCAGGGCCCACCCAAGTTCCAAGTTCTACAGGAATACTCCCGACACTCCAAGGAGCTCTTAATGCTCAGATAAATGTAGATGTAAGAATTGAGGCCCCTTCCTCCAGTGATAGCTCTCCATCCCAAGCTTTAGGTATGCAAACTAATGTCGCTTCATCTATGAATGACCTTTCAGGAGCGGTCATTCGTTTGATTGAAAATGCAATGGGGAATCTCCAGTCTATTAGCTCCCCAAAGAAGCAATTGGTCGAAACTGAAGTTCCTAAGAGCAAAAATGTGTCAAAGGGAGGTCACGCCATTACCAAAAAAAATCCAGGTCTACACCCATCAAACTTAGCATGTAAACCACCCCCTTCCACCCAATATGATTTAAATCGAAGGGCAGTAATGGCAATCTTCTCGGACATCCAATAATTAGAGGATATTGTCTCTGCTGATTTGGCATTAGTAGAATTTGTTGATAAATGAAATTTAAATGTAGTGAGACTATGGATGCAATCCAGAGTGGTACAGAATCTAATCTGGCAGGCTAAAGACCGATTATATAAATTGGGATTTGTGCTGAGCATCGACCATCTAACATCAGAGATGGTACCATCTCAGCTAAATCAAGCTCAGCTTCCTAAATCAAATACCATTGTGATCCAAAGCGTCAGAAACACCCACCCTTTAATCAAGTCTTGCAATTGCCAGCACAACATACAGCAGAATTAACTAGACTTATCTACAGGCCTTCATACAGTCTCCCTCTTAAATTGGAACACGAGAGGCTTCAAACATCTTGTGAACAATGATCAACATCACTTAAATAAATATGACCTAGTGCTTCTTCAAGAGACATGGTTAATCACCCCCCCCCCCAATTTGGGAAAACTAAGTACATCTAAATCCTGTAATAAAGATACTAGTGGGAAGACCAACATCAGGTCTTATCACTGCGGTCAAAATGAACTCTGTTCTAACCTCTAGGTTTTGGGCAGCTCCAAATGAATTTATGCTGATGGTCAAAGTTCAGACTCTAACTGATGATTATGCCATTCTGAATGTGTATTGGAATCCTGTCGCGCTAACTGATGAATGCTTTTTTAAAGATTTGAATAGCTTGTTAGATATGGTTGTTGAAGATCAAAACACCAGGTTTCTCATTCTTGCTGGTAATCTAAATTTGAAGTGCATGGATAATGTGCATGGGCGTCTCAGTCAGAGACTCATACGGTGGAAGTACTTGGTCAATCATAGAGGTTTGCATGTCCTCAATGGCGCTTTTGCCTCGGACATTCCACCCTCGTCGACCTGGCACAAAGGTGCCTCATCATCAATTATTGATTACATTAATGTGAACACAGTGTTGTGGCCGGCCATGCAAACATTCAATGTCATTCCTTCTGACGCTAGTGACCACAACATGTTATCTACAGAATGGGATGTACAATTGGAATGTCTTCCTGTAAGAGTGTACCTGTGCAGGGAAGTCTAGTGGTGAATGCAGGTGGAAACCGTCTCTGATGGTCATTTTAATCAACTTCTGATGGAGTCAAATTCGAGTGACGACAATCCATTACAAAGTGTTGGTATTATATACAGTAACGCGATTCAGGCTTTTCAGCAAACAAAAATATCTATAGCAATCAACATAATCATTTGCACGTATTTGATAATATGATACGAACGAAAAAAAGCCATGTTTCGCACTGAGCTCAGAAAACTTGCAGTGCATCCTCCCTCCGTCAGAGCTGTTTTATCGAAAAAGGTACACAACAATTATAGGAACTGGGTAAAGGGGCATAGAATATTGCTTTATCAGAGAGATGGAGCAAACCTGTTAAGTATCCTTGCTAGTAAAAACATCTCTAAAATGTGGGCAATGATGAATTAAGCCTTAGGTAGTCATCAAATCAGCACACAGACCACTGCTGTCAATATGCATCTTTGGGTTACACATTTTAGTCAACTGTATGCAGTTCCCAAAAACAGTCTGAATTTAGATACCTTAAATGTACCAATTGCCTTTAAACTCACCTTTGATCCATCTGAGATTATTCACCTCATTAAAACTGCCAGTAATTCAAAAGCAGTTGGCCCAGATGATCTATCTAATTACATCATGCAAATGCATCCGGAGCTTTGGGTCTCCATACTATTTAACATATTTTCTGCTGTCAATCACAATCAAAAAGCTATAACTGTCCCAGTTTACAAAAAAGGTGATCGACAATGGCCGGATAGCTACCGACCAATTTCATTACTATATGCCCCAGGTAAAATCTTTTGTAGGATAATTCTTAAAGAACTAAATGCTTGATCAGTTGAAAGGTTATTGTACACCCTTTTCAATCGGGTTTTGTCAGGGGATTGGGCACAATTCCCAACATATTTGCCCTCTCCTTAATTCAATCCCACCAGCTGACAAGAGGTCAGCACCTGTATTTGGGATTTATTGACTTCAGAGCCGCGTTCGACTCTATCGACAGAACCCTTCTTCTGTTCCAGCTAAAAAAACACAATTGCCCCTCCTCTTTGTTATTGTTGATAACGTTTCTTCATACAAACACGTTGATGCGTGTACGTGTCTCCCTAGATGGTAAGTTATCACCAATTAAAACCAGGCATAGGGGTGTAAAGCAAGGCTGTTCCTTAGCCTCCTTTTTATTTAACTTCTATATACTAGGCATAGGCGATTCTCTAACAAACTGTCTTGGTGATCCCCCCAGAATTGGAACACAACAAATCTTGTATTTACTATAGGCAGATGATTTGGTCCTTCTATCACAAACGCCAATGGGGTTACAAAGCATGTTGAAACAACTTGGCATTTATGCCCAAGACAATAATTTAAACATCAACACGAGGAAAACACAGATAGTGATTTGTAATAGCAATCAAAAGTCCAGAATATAGAATCACAAATGGTATTTGCAACAGTGTGAACTCGACAACGTCTACCAGTATAAATATCTAGGTGTATTAATTCAGCACATAAAATCTTTAAAACAGTACACATGCAAAGTCAAAAGTAAACTGCAATCACTAGTTTCACAAACCAAGATACTGATCAATAAATCTGGAACATTTTCTTTGAAACATACTATCATGTTTTATAAAAATGAAAGTGACCCCAATTGTATTGTATGGAGTGGAAGCCCGTGAACCAAAAGATCACACATTTTGGGACAATATAGAGTTCATTTATTGGAAACGAGTGTTGCAGCTACCAAATGGCACTCCCTTAGCACTGATTCGTTACGAACTAGGCCTCTCATCCCTATATTCACATGTGACATGGAAACAATGTGCTTTTTTTCGGAAAGCATTGGTTGGCTTAGATAAATCTTCCATCCTAAAGATCATAGCCTATAACCTACTTACATCTAAAAATAAATTACCTATTAATGGCGTAAGCACATCTTAAATGCATTAGCTGATGCAGCTATCACAATTAATGTACTAATTTACAAACCCTGAACGGGCAAAGGTTAACATTTTTCAGTACGACTGGTCGGAAAATGCATCAAAGTTTTCATCATATAGAGATTTTGACATATTCTTGTTTGGCACCAAAAGATATGGGGTGATAGCCGATTACCTTGTGAAGTGTCCATGCCCTGTCATCCGAAGAAAGTACTTGAGGTTCAGGTTAAACCTGTGGAACACTCGTGATGTACTGTGTAGAAGGAGCATTATTTCAATAGAGCGGAATTATTGCCGCTATTGTTTGAACACAAAACAAACTGAAACCTTACAACATCCGATAGTCGATTGCAAGGCATTGGTCAGTGTACGTAGCAAATGCTTCAGGGATAAACTATCGCTCCAAAACCATCTAAGTCAGGATAAAAAATTGCAAATGTTATTCTCTAATCCAAGAATAACAATACAAATAGCAATTGTTCAGTTCCTGGACATGATTTTACCAAACTCAATTTCTGAAGAGTAAAAGCAATGTTATTTCTCCCTTCATCTGGATGAACCTGTATAGTGACGAAGGACAAATGTTATTTGAATGTGAATGTTTTTGAACTTGGTTGTTATCTGAGGGCCAATTAACATTTTCAAATGTATGATATCATTGATATTTTTTATTATTCTGGATATTCATTTATGTATGAGCATGAAGTTAATTTTATTATTTGTAATTGTAGACATTGTCTTTACCAATAATTTCAAAAGTTGATATGTCAACTAAACAAATAAAGAATACAACATTTTGGGACCCCCCTGTAACTTGGCCCCCCCTGGACCAAACCACAACAAAATTTGCAAAAGAGTGGGCCATATACTTTTTTTGCAAAGTTTGGTGAGGATTCGTCCAGGGGGAGCAAAGTTATAAGCCGCCCAAAAAGTTATCTTCCTATGGGATTAGCAACTTAACCATAACTACACGGCCACTACCGTGGGCCATGTAATATATGTACAGTTGTGGTCTTACTAGGCCTTGTGGCATTCGGCAGTGCAAGTGCATTGAAGAGAAATGCTGGGGAGGAGGATGGAAATGGGAAGTAGAGGAGCGCACAAGTGCTGAAGGAGGGCCGAAGAGGGAGGTGTTAAGGGGAGCCAGGAGGAGCACCTTGGCTATGTGCTAGTACAAGAAGCTCACATGGTGGTATGTGGAGCCACCAGGCATTGGCCAGCAGAGCATTGGAAATGGGAGGGAGGGTGCTGGTTGTTAGGCAGAATCATATGCAGTATCCTTTGGGAACACCACACACAATTAAGACTACAAGTGACAGTAAAAATTCACCTTTGGTACAAGACTGTACTACACAGTAAAGTGGCAGCGATGGTTGAGCAGCCAGACTTATCTCAAGAGTAAAGTGAGCAGTACCAATAGTTACACAAAGGACAGCAATTACTATGGTTCAAACAAACACTGACTGAAGGTTTCTGAGTTAAAGAATATACATTTATTTACACCATCAGTTGTAAAACAATTCACCAAAGTAAAGCAGTAGAAAAACCACACTCTTAATATACTACACACCACCCAATAGATTCTGGACAATTTAAGCTCAAAATGAAGTGTGAGCAAAATGGCACTCCAGCAATTTAAAAGGGAGGGAAAGACAAGGTTAGACAAAAGTTGAGCAGCACCAACAAGTAAATAAGCAGGGCAATCTAGAAAAGGCAACTACGGTGAGGAAATCAAATCAAGAGGCCTGGGCCAAAGTCAATGGACCAAAGTCTTTGCAGAGGATCACACAGTTCAGAGTAGTTTGTGGTTAAGTCTTTGCCAAGAGTTCAGAATGAAGTTGGTCGGATGAAAAGTTACTTTAAAGAATGGAGAAGGTCAAGCCCTCGTTTTGGCAAAATATTTCAAACACTTTCACCGTAGTCGGAATGAACGAACAACTGGGTTTGAACAGTACCTTAAATAAAGAAGAAGGCTGTAGCTGAGGCAGACGTTCCTGGCAGGTCCTGCAGGCTCACAGTTTGTGAAGCGACTGTCGGACTGACACGAAGTAGGAAGACTGGAGGGTCCTGCACTGCCCAGGGAAGAAACCAGCAGCAGAGCAAAGCAACAAATAAAAGGTGCGCTCCTTAAAACCCAAGAAGGGTCTGGTCCTCCTAGCTATCCGGTTCACTGTAGCTGCACACAGCAAATTCGACCAGAGGAGGGAGGCATGGGTTGAAGTTTGGTGAACTGGTTGGTCCCACCAGCTCAAGGGGAGAAGATTCCTTGCAGATCTCCCTTTCGTCGAAGTTTGGAGATTCAGACCCGCAGCAGGGCTTTACCGGGAGGTTCAATTGTGGTAGAGGTCCTCTTCTGTCAGCTTCTCTTCAGTTCTCTTGATCCAGTGGCGACTCTGCCTTCTCAGTGCCAGAGACCTGCTTTTTATGCAGTTTTCCCCCATTCACACATCCTGGATGTCAATCGCACAGCAGGGTGGCTGTCCTGGCGGGACAGTACCCACAGCCAATCATACAGAGCGTGACATGGGTCTCCAAGGAGACTCTGTGCAGGGAGTCTCAAAACCCTCCCTCACATCCTGTCCCCCTCAGACATTCAGGCACCTAAGAAGGGCTTCTGTGCAGAAGGCTGCCAAAGGATGGCAAACAAAGTAACCAAACCTGGTTTGGCGCGCAGAGTAAAACACGAGAAAGACCTTTACAAAAAGAAATGGTCAATAAACCCAGCCGGAAACAAATAAAAGTAAATGGGTCCAACGGATTTAAGTTTGAGGCTACTAACTTAGCCTAAAACAGTACCAAGGCTATTTAAATAGACTGCGGTAGGAAAAATAGGGTAGATACCACTGCCACCAGCCAAATCTTAAAGAAAGGGGAAAGAAATAATGTCCATGAGAAACAGACAAAAAGGGATAACTATTAACCCTTTCCAGAACTCTATATAAGATATTTTGTACTGGGTCTGTGAATTTAAAATGACTAATAAAGTCAATGGCAACTGTACATGTTCTGGGAGACATTAGTCAGTCCCAGAAAATGGAGTTTGGAAGTGGGAAGTCTGACAAACACACCCCTGTGTCACTGCACTAAAGGTGCTGTGTAACACACAGTAAAAAGATGATGCCTATGGATTAGCTGAAGCTCCACAGTCTATGAACACAAAAATGTTAAACACACACAGCAAAACACATGTAAGAGTGGAAAAAAGGTTCACACTCTTACCAGGTGAAAACATAAATCCTAGAAATCCAGCAAAGCTGCTGAGGGACTGAGGAGGTAAGGGAAATTAGCCATTCTGGAGAATTCTCTCTAACACTTGCCCCCCCTCAACCCCAGAATAAGGGACAGGTGGATTTAATCCACTCCTGGATGAATCTCTTCATTCTAGTTGGTTATAAACATCCTAGAGAGACCATCAGCATTTTGGTGTTGACATCCTGACCTGTGCTCACTGCTGAAATCAAACCCTTGCAGGCAGATTGACCATCTTAGTAGTTTTGGGTTCCCCCCTTTCATTTGCATTAACCATCTCAAGGGCTGGGGGTCTATCTGATTCACAAAAGTAGATGCATACAAGTATGGTCTAAACTTCCTTACAATGGCAAAACACTCACGCTCTATGGTTGTCCACCTTGTTTCTGGTTCCTTCAGTTTCCTACTGATGAAGCAAATGGGGTGCTCCCTACCTTTTTCATCCAGTTGACTAAGGACTGCAGCTATACCTGTATTGGATGCATCTGTCTGCACAATGAAGGGTTGGTGATCATGAGGGGTTTCCTAGGACTGGAGCTTGACATAGGGCTTTCTTCAGGTTTTCAAAGGCTTGAGTGCACTCCTCATTCCATCTAACATTTTTAGTGAATTTTGGAGAGGAGACTACATTCAAGGGAGAGGTTATGGTCTCATAGTTCTCTATGAAGTTCCTGTAGTTCCCAGTGAGACCTAGGAAGGCTCTCACCTGAGTTTGAGTAGTAAGGGTGGCCCCATTTTGTGCAGCTTGTACTTTGCTAGGCAATGCCCTTATTTCACCTCCTCCTACATGATGACCAAGGTAGACCACTTTGCTCTGACCATTTTGGCATTTGCTTGCCTTTATGGTCAGATGGGCCTGCTCAAGAGCCTACAAAACATATCCTAAGTGATCACCATGCTCTTTCCAATAGGGCTGAACACTTCAATGCCGTTCAAGTATGCCATGCAGAGTCCTCCATCCCATTCAGAACTTGATTGACCATACTTTGGAATGTAGCAGGTGCATTCTTTAATCCAAAGGACATAACTTTAAACTGGTAGAGGCCTGCTGGGGTTGAAAATGCAGTTTTCTCCTTGCCATGGTCTGTCAGGGCTATTTGCCAATAGCCTGAAGTAAGGTGAAATATACAGAGGTACTTGGCTGCACCAAGTTTATCCACCAGTTCATCTGTCCTTGGTAAAGGATGGGCATCAGTCTCTGTGATTGCATTTAGAACTCTATATTCCACACAGAATCTCAACTCCTTATATCCTTGCCAATGCTCCTTACACAAGTTTGCTGCAAATCCGACAATTTTTATTTTTTCAAAAGGCTCAAAATGTACATACATACAATAGTCATATAACTTAGCCTTCACTTGACAAAATCCATTCAGCCTTTGAACAAACATTCAAGTTTAGTTCTACAATCTTTCTGAAAACCTTTGTCCACATTCATGAAACAGCAACAAAGTTATAAGCCATATATATAAAAAGTTTGAGACCCCCCTCTAATGTTGCCCCCTCTTCACAAAATCCAACCAAACTTTGCAAAACCATTCAGAATCATGTTCCATAATTTCATGCAGTTTTATTGAGTGGCACCAAACCTATAAGCCATCCAAAAACTGCTTTTCTCCAACCCTGTACTGCAGAAATAAGCAAAGATACCCCGGAACATCTCAGATGTACGCAAACACTGCAGGATTGTCCCGGACTGTTGGAGAACAAAAACACAATTTCTTGGGCTTGTTATGGCCGTACCTCATCCCATCCTCATCATCCCTCACCTCCCCAGAGATTGTTTCATTAGTTTGACAAGAGCAATGTGTTTTTTAATATGTTTCACATTGGTGTTCGCGAATCCAACATGGTGGGTGTTTTGGAAAATCCGACTCACCACCCGCTTTTCACCATCCTATAAGCGGATGTGCCCAATGTCCCCGGACCTCACGTCGCCCACTGAGCCAATTGGAAGCCCGTCCGTGGAAGTGAGTCCACAGGCCAAACCCAGATATCACACATTAGTTTAACCTACTTTTTTGGTCATTTGTAAAAAAAAACTACTGGACGGATTTAAACCAAACTTACAAAAGCATGCATCCAGGACAAAGCCGCCGCACTGGTTGCAAAAGTTTTTGGTCCAAGACTTGGTCCTGGGTGTTAGTCTTAGCAGTACACGATGATAGAGCGAGTTATGGTTGCTTAGCTTACCATAACTGGTGAATTTCTGGGGGTTTCGGTATCACTTGTTTACTAGTGCAACTTAACCATAATGTCCCTTTAACAACGTTTTTTCACTTAATTTCATAATTTGTATTAGTGCAACTTAACCATAACATCCCTTTACCAACGTGTTTTTCACTTAATTTCATCGTTTTTATTAGTGCAACTTAACCATAACATCCATTCAACACGTGTTTTCAGTGAATTTCATAGGTTTTTATGAGTGAACATGTTTCATGATGTTACATCACTGTATATACGTTATTAATAATTCCTCTTTTAATTTATATGAAAGAATGAAGATTACCAAGGCGGTTAGCGCATGTTGTCTTGATTCTATTAAATCCACAGAGGCGAGCATTATGCATACCTCTTTATTGCTACTTCCCATAGCATCCATATTTCACAACTCTGAACTTCAAAATTCAAAACTTGCTTCTCTTTTTGGAAAACAACAGAACAAAAATAGAAAGAAAACAGTCCACAAGACTACAGCAAGCTGGGACTACAAATCCCAACAAGTCCTCAAGGTCCACCACGACACCAATCCACAGTCAGCACGGCCCATGCCTCACTTCCTGTCCAAACTCCTTCCACTTTCTTTGATGATTTGACAACGATAAACAGAGAACTCCTTTAACATAAACCGGAAAGGGCAACGACTAGACAAAACCTCCAAACGATTCCATGTGTACTCCTTCACTTGAGGCACCTCCTCCTTCAGCTGTTCTTGGCCTCATCCCCTAGAACCAAACCAGAAAATACATCATTAAGGTGGGCGTAAGCCGTCTCCAGTCATGTGATATCAACAAGAGAGAATAAACAGAGAATTCAAAACATCCATCACTCCATTTAAATGATCAACTTTACTATCATGACCACCCCACATAATCATCCATTCCTTCACTGCGTACAAGGGCGGGAATAATGCTCACCTCCGTGTCTTTTATAGAATCAAGACTACCTGCGCTAACTGCCTTGGTAATCTTCATTCTATGACAAGAACGCAGGTGAGCATTATGCTTGTTCAAAGCTTTCAAACACCATTTTAGCCAAAGAATCTACTGGTTTGAAATAGAAAGTTTTAAACGTAGATTCTGAAGACCAATCTGCTGCTTTTAAAAATCATGCAAAGACACTCCTGCAGTAAAAGCTCTGGAAGCCAAAGCTCCTCTCATGGAAAGCACTCCAAACATGTCTAAGTCAATGCCCCCCCCCAGCACATGACCTCCCGAACTCACTTAGATATGGTGGCTGTGCTACGGCATGAAAAGGCCTCCTACGCGCAATCAGTAACTGCCACTCACCAGCTTTTGTCACACTCACTGTACTCTCACATACTCTTTAATCCAACGTGCCACACACAACTTGGGCTCATCTGGAAAGTACGGATATGAAATAACTGTAGAAGCGCTCTTAGTTCTCTGCGCAATTTGAAATGCTACACCATCCGGAAAGAAGATCTTCCTGTGCACTTCCAAGGCTTTCACATCCGAAACCCTTCTTCATGACACTAAACACAATAACATAGCTAACTTGCCCGACAAGCACTTAGCTGACAAATTATCATTGTACGGCCACTGCTTAAAGTGTTGGAAAACCCAGCTCGATGTCCCACATCACAGAGTATTTGGGAACAGGCGGGCTTCCGCATCTTCCCACTTCTCAATAGTCTAACCACCGCTGGATGTTCGCCAATAGATCGACCCTCGTACCTTTCGTGTCCCGCAGATATTGCAGATCTATACACTCCCAGCATATGGGACGCTTTCCCACTCGCCGACATGTCCGTCAGGAAATTGAGTACATGTACTACAGATGTCGAAATGCGATGAATACATTGCTGTCCACACCATCCTGCCCATTTCCCCCAAGCAGCGTCATAGCTCCTAAGAGTAGAGGGGGCCCAGGAATCCCTGATACAATGTGCAGCCTCTCTCGAAAGGCCTGGCAAATCCCATCATCTCCTGAAATCCTGCAGGCTAACAGATGCAGAGTTCCCACCTGAACTAAAAGATGCCTCTGACCTGACGGGTCGCAAAGCAGGTCCACCTGCCATGGAATCAGTATCGGAAAATCAGAGGAATGTTCCAACAGAGTCAGAAACCAAGCTGGAGACTTCCAGAGCGGCGTCACTATTACCACCTCCACGCGCTCTCGACGTACCTTCACCAGGATCCTCATTATCATTATGAAACAGGGAAATGCATAATACAGAATGCCCCTCCAATTGTGCAGGAACGCATCCGCCCCTAATACCTCGGAGCCTAGCCTCCAGCTGTAAAACTCCGACACCTGCGCATTCAATCTGGAGGCAAACAGGTCTATCTCTACCGGACCCCACAATCCCTGCAACTGCTCGAACACCCTCCGGTGCAACCTCCAGTCGCTGGAATCCATTAGATATCTGGAGTTCCAGTCCGCTATCTTTTTCTGAACCCTTGGGAGATACTCTGCCGCTATCACTAATCTCTTCTGCCGGCAGTAATGCCAGAGGTCCTTGCTATCTTCGCTAACATCCTCAACTTTGTACCCCTCAAATTGTTTATATAGCGAAAAAAGTAAAAATAAAAGTAGGTCAGGCATTCTTAATGCAAATAGTAACTGGGGTAAATCCCAACAACATGCAGTAGTTACAGAGTTGAATCCCATGATGCAGTAATAACAGGGTTGAATCCCATGTTATGCAGTTCCAATTCTTCTGTTGATTTTCTCCTCCTAGTACTTTCCTGTCTCAAACACTCTTCAGGGAGGCTGTAACCTTTTCAGGTGCTGCTAATTAGTTTCTAATTTCAGTCTCAAAGGATTCTGGTACATGTAGTGATAACAAAGTTCAGTCATTTCAGGTGGCCAGAAACCAACACCACTCAGCCCTCATGCGGAAGCATACCTCTTTGTTCAGGGGTTTTTGAATCCTAGTGGCCATATATTGGGCTGCCCTGGGGGAAGGTAGCCACTTTGAGGACCTCGGATGTCTTATACTGTCCGGGTCGAACATGTCATCAACATCTTCCGCGTCTTCCATGTCCTGGGGCAATCCAACATGACATCCATTTCAAAAGTTTTGACGCACCTCCTGTTTTTATTTGACCAATCAGCAGGTTGATGTCTGCGAAATGCATCATGCTCTTTGATTGGTCCAGAGGCATCCGTGGACTCCGAATCAGGAAATGAGTCCACGGACTAGACCCAGATATAACAAATTTTTGGGGATATACTTTTTGGCAATTTAAAACACATATATTGGACAGATTAACACCAAATATGCAAGAGCATGCTTTCAGGACCAAGCTGCCATTCTGGTGCAAGTTTTGTGCAAATCCACGCAGCAGGTTTGGGCTGTAGGTGTGAGCACATCTTTTTCCCATTGAGTATTTCAAATATTTTAGGTAGCAACCCAGTAGTTATGGTTATGTTGCTCAACTCATAGAAAGAGCACTTTTTGGGCTGCTTATAACGTACGCCCACCCCCTGGAGGATTCCTCACCAAACATTGCAAAAAAAAATATATGGCCCCCTCAGAATTATTCTTCAAAGTTTGGTGCATTTTGTCAAGGGAGGCAAAGTCATAGGGAGTGTCCCAAAACTTTTGAAATCCTCATAGACGCAACTAAGACCAAATCGCGTGTTGGTTCCGAAAGCGAGCTTTTGTACATTTGGTGTAAATTCATCCAGTAGTTTTTTTTTAAAATGACCATAAAGTAGCAATAAAAAATGAGTGATATCTGTGTCTGGTCCGTGGACTAATTTCCTCATTCAGAGTCCGCGGACGCTTCTGGACCAGACACGGGGTGGCTTGATGTGCGCAGACACCAAAGACGCATGCTGATTGGATGGTGAAAAACATGAGGTGCATCATTATTTTTGAGACGGCTGCCATGTTGGACACTGTGGTGAGCAAAAAATGTGGACACACATTTGGGGTTGTTTGGTGGCCCGAAAGAGGGTCTGAAAAGTGTTTGGGAGTGGAATAAAGTTGACATGGAGCTGTCTTTATAGCTGGAAAAAGTGTGTGTAGGTGCCGTTGAATCTGTGGTCAATTTTGCTATCCACAGAAATAATTTGGATTTCAGGGGGTTCTGGGTAAGTCTTGTTATTTGAAGGTGTATTGTACATACTTGTTATGTGGCTTAATTATACCATGCCCCCAGAATCTGGCCACTGGCAACACACACTCTAGTAATGTGTGTATAGTAATTATAGGTACTGTAGGGGGAGTATACAGTATTGTAATATGGTGGAATGATATAATTGTAGTATATATGTTATGTATGATTGTAGTAGAATTGTGGATAGTGCTTATGCAATATGTATTTGTTTCTGTGTGAAGATAACAAATAGGATAATCCTTGGTATGGTTAATTAGTTGCATACAGTAATGAAGCTGGAATCTCTGGTTCTTTTTCTATGAAAAAAAAACAGTATAATTTCTTAACCACTATAGTTCAAAACCTTTAATTGCATAAATTATCAATTTTGTGTATTTACCCTCGTAAATAGTACAGTATTAATAGTATTAAACCAAAGATTGGAAGAAGTGGCTGGTATTCTGTAAAATCATCAATAGGTTTGGTGGATGCTCAATTGAGACAATGATTTGATCGTATAATATCGCAGTAGTTCCAGCATACTATATGCCTTAGAGGCGTATCCGAAAAATACCATCGAATGGCTGATGCCCATTGAGGGCAAAATATTATGCTACTCGGCCTACCTTGTGCCATGCTGGTTGAGGCAATAAGACTGGAACTTGGGTTACCATCTTTAATAGCCCAGTTTTCAGTAGAAAGACACAATCAGTTGCTGAAGGCTGCCATGAAACCTGGCATTGTGTTCTCAAAGCACTTGGTTTATAGATCTTGACCTTATGGTTGTCAATCACCTAGGTGCAATTGGAATATCAATCATCCCAGACAGCCTCATTGAGTTCCACCGCTACGGATTGGTAAAATAAAAACTGGGGTACGACCACATTGATTCCTTGACAAAACTCATGGCCAAAGCCAAATACGAAAGCTTTACACATCAGGGGGGTTTCAAAGATAGTCCACGCAAATACTTAATTATCTACTACTCTCTTCCCCCGTAGACGCTTTATCGTGTTTGGACCTTCTTTCCATATTTAGTAACACTGAAGCATGGGCAGGTATCCCAAGAGAGAATCGGAAATGCATAATTTGGAGAAAGGATGTGAAAACGGTGAGAAATGTTCTTACCAGTTGTGGTTCATTGGTTGAACTCTATAAAAAATGTTATGGGGTATTTTGCAATTATACCGGAGATCAGTTCTGGAGTGCCATATAAGGCACTGAATCACTTGTGATTACGGCAGTTTCATTCCACATATGGAATCGGGTGATGGATAGATTAATTTAATCCGCAACCAGACTATCGCACTCAAAAGGTGACCCCCTATGCTGCTAAAAAAGTTGGAACCAAAGTGTAAACCTCAGTTTATGTCTTGTCTAAATGTTTTGAAATTTGTATCCATTCAATGTTATTTGAGATAATTTATGAAACAATGCATTTCTTTTAACTTTTGTGATATTGATTGGCAGGAAATTACATCAATTGTGTAGTTTTTTACTGTGTAGTTTTTTATGTGCAAGGTTACATAACCATAGGCACTGTTGCTGTATTGACATGAAATAATCATTGGGTCATTGGGAAAAAAAATCCATAGTGGTTTTAAAAAAAAAATAAATACTGTCATTGTGTGAGAGTAAGTGTGATAGTTTGCTTCTATGAAGTGTGTTGTAATTAAGGGAATGTTTAAAGTACTTAGATATTTGTTGGCATATTCTAACTACATTGGGCTTTTCAAGACGTTTTGCACTAAGAATAACTGTGCTGGCATATTTGAAGTGTATTACAATGAAGGGTGTTTTTAATGTAGTTAGATACCCGTTGGCGTATTCTAACTGTCTTGGATTTTAAAAGTACTATTATAGAATTTTAGATGTAGTTAGATACTAGTTGGTATATTCTGTTAGATGAAGTGATAACATTGTCGTATTGTAATTATATTGGATTTTACCAGAAGTATTGCAGTAACAAGAACTGTGATGTCATATTTTAAGTGTATTGCAATGAAGGGTATTTTGGAAAAAGTTAGATACCTATTGGCGTATTCTAGCTGTCTTGGGTTTTAAAAGTACTATTGTAGTATTATGGATGTAGTTAAGTACCGTTGGCGTTTAACTGCTTATTTTGCTGTACTTTAGTGACTACATTTGGGGTAAAGGAATATTAAGTAGACATGTGTTAGCTTTGATGGTAACCTATGTTTTGGAGTTGTGGAAGGGTTTTTAAATTCAAACCAACCACTTCTTTTTTGACATATGCAGTATAGTGGCCTGATGTGGTTATCACACCAGTTTGGTAGATTATGACCACTGTTGTGAAGGTTTTCTTGCCAAGAGATACTTGACCGTGTGTGAAGCTTGTAAGCTTACAGTTGTTTTTGGTAACACCTTCATTGTACCTTGGAACCATTTGTATGATTGAATGATTGTCTAAATTAAAGAAAAGGGCATAGTATGCTATGATTTACAAAATGGAATGGATTCAGAATTTGGTATGATACATATACAAATCGTTGATTAGGGATGTGCTATTGTGAAACATGGTTGCAGAGAGTTCATGTGTTTCCTCGTGTATCAAATCTGGAATATTTCACTTATAGGGTGGTTTTGGTTTCTAGAACTTGTAGTAAGTACATTAGAAATTCATGTGGATCTTGGTGTGTGTTTATAGAGAATGTTACCATTCCTGTACAGGAGTCCAATTCTTGCCTTATAACTGAGACACTGTGGGGCCGATTTATGGAACAAATGTGTGCCGAAAATCGTGGTGCAAGCTGGCGCATGTGTGAAAAAGCAAGCGCATGCGCACACGTGTGATTCATGGAAGGCCCTGCGCGTGTTGTCCCCGGGATGTGCGCCAAATCCTTGCGTGGCACACACGGGGGCACACGTCATTGTAACATCCAGAACGCTGTGCACGACGCACACAGCGAAAGTGCACAAAGTCAGCACACACACCAAAAAGGGGTCAGAACACGGGGCGGAACACGTGGAATGGGGAACAACGTGTGAAAAAGAAGGCGTAACTGGGGAAGTACTGCACGGAAATACATGGAACGCCCACATGCACGCGAACTATGCGTATTCATGGAATCGAATAGGGGAAACCCACGCACGGCCAAAGACACGCACAGGCCTAAACACGTCCGCCACACGAAGGCAGGCGGTAGCGTCCCTGCGCATTACAGAATGGTGCACAAACAACAAACACATATATACAGCCATGATGAATGTCTCATTCTGTGGCCCCCTAGCAGAATGACGTGTCACGCAATGCTCAGGCATCCCAAAAAAGCACGAAAAATAGATACGCGACCCCTGTAGCCCACGTGCGTGTAAAAAAACACACCAGTACGCTGTGGCAGCCAGGAATGCACAAAATGCATACGTGATGAACACGCGAGCTAATATGCCCGAAAAAAAGGGGAACACGACCAACCGGAACACCCGCAGTATGACAAAATAGCATGTGTGCGACTCACCATCTACCTTGCGTGTAGAAGAAGAACACGTAGCCAACACCCACGCCAAAAGAAGAAGTATGCACTGTATCCATTGTGAAATAATCGCGTGTGAACCCCAACATCTGGAAAACACACGCATCGCTTCCCATGAAAAGCACGTACAGAGCGAAGGAAACCCACGTGGGACCTTCAACCTGTACCAGGGAAACGCCTGCGTGCAGATTATACCACCTACACGCTTACGCACCAAAGGCCTTTCCTCAAATTACACACTGACGTGCTGTTTTTTCACATGCCAAATCACTTCGTATCAAGCTGGCCACGCGACAACACACGGAAGACCATGCTCCTGCCCAGAAGGCCGAATTACTGCCCCCCAGAACCTCGAGCAGCCTCCCACGAGCCATCTGCTGCTGCCTGCCTGCCTGCTGCCACCGTGCCCTGCCATTTGGTGCCTGCACATCTGCCATCTCTAGGGGTCCAGTTGCTGTGACCAACCCTGCTGGAACAGAGGACTCCTGACTGGTATTCCATTGCTCCACAGCCCAGCCCCAGGACCCAGTTGGCCACCCACACCTGCCTCGGGGGTTGCCATGTCTGACACAACACCATCTGGCACCAGTGGCAACCCCCCAGCTGAGAGGCAGAGGGCTGCCAGCTTTACTTCCAATGAAGTTGGCATCCTGGTGGAGCAAGTCCTGGGGCATTATGATGCCCTCTTCACACCATCGTGCACCGACAAGGAAGGACAGGAGAGGATCTGGACGGACATAGTGGGTGCCATCAACATGGAGGGGGTGGCACCCCGCGAAATCAAACACGTCCAGAAGCGCTGGGAGGATTACAAGTCCAGAACCCTCAAGAAGTCCCGGCGCCTCTTAGAAGCAGCGGATGCAGTGGGGCACCGGGCCAGCTTCCCAACCAGCAGATGAGGATCCTGGAGCGCATTCGCCTACTGCTTCACCACCAGATCCTCAGAATTCAGGCCCGTCTGGAGTCGTGCGGTAAGTGGCCATGCATTGCTGTGTGAAACAGGGCATGTTGCAGTGTGCTGGTAGTTAGCTATTTGTCTGTATGTGTGACATGGGCCATGTGTGGCTGTGTGTGTGCAGGGACATGAAGGTGCTGCATGTGAGACCAGTCATGCGTGAACCACATGGATGGTGTATGTGTTACAATGCAACATGCGGAGCAGCATGCAGAATGCACACATGAATGCATGCCTGTCTCTGTTCTTGGACATGGTTGGGGTGTGAGAGATGGGTGCTGCTGTCATGGACGTGTATGGTGTACATGTCTGTGTGTCTGAGTAGCGTGTGTAACTTGTAAACACCATGGATGTATGACACATGTCCGCGACGATGTTCTGATTCACTGATGCAGCCTAGTCATCCTTGTATCCACTGTGTCTGGGGTGTACGAAGCCAGATGCATGAAACTACGGTGATGTGTGTGCATGTGATCAGTATGACCCATGATGCATGTGAGTTTCAAACCACCATTGTATCTTTCAACAGTTCCTTGGACATGGATGCAAATGTTCATTGCATGAGCCGTGCCTGTTTCTGCATGTGTGTTGTCTGCACTGACCCATGTGTTGTGGAGGGACATGATGGAAGGGACGTTTGACAGTGCCAATCATGTGCTATTGTTTCCTGTCTAGGGGACTATTGTACAGTACCCTGATGATTGTGTTGTATGTCTCCCTCTACACAGCGGCGAGTGAAGAAGAGGGTGGAGACTTCGCTGTGGAGCAAAGTGGCGGGGATGCCTCCAGCAGCCGGCGACGCAAGGCCCAGTCACCCTCCCAGGAATTACCATCATCCGGGAGCAAGGGGACTGGTGCCGCGTCTGCCACTACGGCTGCAGCGGAAGGGGTGGGTGAGCCCCCACAGGGGCTTGCGACGGCGGAAGACGGTGTGGAGCCATCCAGGTTGGTGGTGTGCACAGAGGAGGAGGAGGCCACTACTGAGCCTCACATGGGGCCTGGTGGGGGTGGTACCACTGGTGCAAGTGGTGCAGACCAGGGGCAGGGGTAGGAGGCACAGGTTGCCGTGGAGGGGCATGTGCATGTCACTGTCCCTGACACTGTGACTGCACCACCATGCACCAGCAGGGATGCCCCATCCCAGGCCCTTCCACAGGAAGGGGGGAGGTCCACGTCATCTGGCACTCCTCTACCTGCGGACGAGGGGACCCGTGACCGTATGGAGTCCGTCCTAATTGGTGTCAAGTTGCACACGCATGACATTCGTGATGACGTGCGTGCTTCCTGGGGGGACCACGCACGTCATCCCGAAGCGCTGCGTGCCAACGTGGCCCAGTTGGGAGGGGCCATACTCGGGGGTTTCCTACATGTGTCGGGCACTCTGGCGGCCCTCTCCTCCTCTGTGCAGACTATGCGCCAGTCATTCTCCATGCCGTCATCCAGCCCAGATGCCACCAGGGCCCCCTGTGGAGCTGCCCCGACCAACGCAGCCAGATCGGTGGAGATCCCATCCCTGCCACAGTCAGGAGTCGGAGGTCCAGCAGGGGTGGACACCCCAGCAACTGGACCCCAGCAGATCGAGGATGTTCCGGCATCATCGAGCAGGGCACGTGCACTACGGCGCCGGTGGATTCCATCAGTCTGGATGCCATCGTGCTGGCAGAGGCAGTTGCGTCGGAGGCAGCGGCAGGCTCATCATGGGAGGCATCATGGCTCGGGGCCATCAACATCAGAGGGGCAGGCATCGGCCAGAGGGCAGGAGGACCCTGGAATGGGAGTGTCTTCCATGTGGCAGCGGTTGGGCCAGTGGATAGATGCGGAACGGCGGCAGGCGGAGGAGGCACAGATCACTATGGTCAGGGCGGAGAACTCCATGCGCAGGGCATGGAGGAGGGCTGAGTGCCTCGAGGCAACTCGCAGGGAGTTGGAAGAGGCCATGACTGCTTCCCTGCGAGACCTCGAGGACAGGGAAGAGGCCCGCCTCCGGGACATCGACGTGGAGTTCGATGATGCCCTAGCCCGGAACATCAAAGAGTGAGCCGTAGGACCTGCCCGCCGCCATTGTATATAGTTCATTAGTCTTAGGTTTCCTTTGTTTTTCTTTTATTTTGGAGTTAATGGACATTGCTCCACTTTGTGTATATAGTTTTTTCTTCATAGGACTTTTTTGTAGGTTTCCTTTTGTTTGTGGATCATGGACCATTTGGACTTCCATTGTATATGGTTGCAGACTTGTACATACTTTCTTTTTCTGTATTCCCATGGCTCAATGTTTTTTTTTTTTTTTGGATTATATTTTTATTATGGACATTGGCAATGGACCACTTTTTTATTGTAAATGATTTTTCTTTTTTTACTTCATTGAATTTACAATATTTGTATTCATAATCTGTCATTGTACATTGATTTTCATTTTACAATTCCTCCAAGTCAGTTCATTATGTTTTTAATACATTTTTTCTTACTTCTGAATTGGTGTTGTGTTCCGTCATTGGTTTTGTGCATGTCTCATTGAACATTTCCTCAGTCATGTGTTGCCACTGTGTGGCTCCGCTGTGCATTCCTGCATGGGCATGGTGGTTCATTTAGACTATCATGGCATGGGTAATTTGGGAGTGGGTTATGTGGATGGTTACATGCTTGGATTGGGGGCAAGGGGGATTAGGGTTGGCTTTAGGGACATGGGTCTGTTTTGTTAGGACATGTTGTTTGTTGTAAAACTCCACGCGCACCCCCAGGGGTGTGTGGGTAGTTTTATATGCAAGTTTTACACATGATTTTGCTAGCGCGAGAGGGGTACCTGTATTCTGAGGGGTGTGCTGGGAGGTTTACATGTGATTTCACTAGCGCGAGAGGGGTACGTGTATTCTGAGGGGTTCACAGGGAGTTTTACACGCGATTTTGCTAGCGCGAGAGGGGTAGGTGTATTCTGAGGGGTGTGTGGGGAGTTTTACATGCGATTTCGCTAGTGCGAGAGAGGTATGTGTTTTCTGAGGGGTGCGCGGGGAATTTTACATGCGATTTCGCTAGCGCAAGAGGGATACATGTATTCTGAGGGGTGCGTGGGGAGTTTTACACGTGATTTTGCTAGCGCGAGAGGGCACGTGTATTGTGAGGGGTGCGCGGGGAGTTTTACACACAATTTCACTGGCGCGAGAGGAGTATGTGTATTCCGAGGGGTGCGCGAGGAGTTTTACACACAATTTCGCTAGGCGAGAGGGGTACGTATATTTTGAGGTGTGCGTGGAGAGTTTTACATGTGATTTCGCTAGCACGAGAGGGGCACATGTATTCTGAGGAGTGGGCGGGGAGTTTTACATGTGATTTCGCTAGCGCGAGAGGGGTACATGTATTCCAAGGGGTGCATGGGGAGTTTTACATGTGAGTTTGCTAGCGCGATAGGGGTACGTGTATTCTGAGGTGTGCACAGGGAGTTTTACATGCGTTTTTGAGGTTGGGGGACTGTATGCTGGTCCACTGTACCGATTTGTGTGCTGTTCATGGCGCACACGGCAGGGTTGGGGGCGTAACTGGCGCTGCTGCAGGTTCGCTGCGCCACTCTGCTCAAGGGCTGGTTATGGATGATAAAATCCATGAATATGCTGCGCGCTGAAATGGGCTTTGGCGCACGTGGCTGGCGCAGACTTGTGCGCTGATTTCTATAAATTACCCCCTGTAAGTGCTGTCAGGATTATTTGTGGCATTTCTATGAAGAACAAGCATTTGCAAACACAACTGGACCGAGCACTTTAACTAAATGTTGGGAACAATTGGTGGCAAATGGAAGCGAATATTGATTGCTAGACTTGCATAGCAATTTACTACAGTTGTGTTGCTAAATATTAATGGACCAGAGAGTTGTGCCTCGGTATCCTTTAATAGGCCTGTAGTTGTTTGTTGAAAAGAGAGATTTGTCTATTTGTCGTTTGATGGACGTGCAGTTGATTTTGGACTAGACTGTTTTGTGGTTGTATTTTTTGATGGAGCAGCAGTTTTTATGTGTTTCTTTTGCGGTATTGTTGGGAGATCTGCTATAGGTTCTATTTTTATTTGTTTTATTCTTAAAGGTTGTATTTTCTGAGGTACAGTGTACATATATAGATAGGGTTGTACAAGGCATGTAGCCTGTTATATTCTAGGATGCAAGGAATGTCAGCATTGACTTTGTTTGCATCAAAGTTAACTAGGAATAGACCATTGAGTGTATGGAGACCCAAATGTGCTATGTAACTCATACCTTCTTTAAAGACTGTGTTGTCCTTGTCAATTAATGCATGATCTAGGGTTAGACCTTGCGATTTGTGAATAGAGACAGCATATAGAAGAGATAGAGAGAATTGTTCTCTGCATATGTACATGTCTTTGAAACGAATGAAACATGCTATTGCGTGGCCTAATTTTTTCACTTCTGGAAGTTTATCAAAGTGGATGTTGACAAACTGTATGTTGTTGTCATGTGGATATGTTTGGAACAGACAACTGTACCAACTGCTCCATTGACTAAAACTTGTTGTATGACAAGATTACGTTTTAAAAATACTCTGCAGTTTACACACAGATTTAATACTTTTTCTGAGCTATTTAGTAATGCTATTGTTTATTGACACATCGGGAGTGTCATGCTGTGCACTTCTAGTTTGTCTATGGAGCTGATATGCAGTATGGGTTGCATTTCTTTTTTGAACATTGTTTTGCTAAATTGACTACAGCTTATAAGGGCTGTCATTAAGGACATGCATTTCGTATTTTGTTGAGTTAATTTTTCCGTGCCATCAGTAGCAGATGTATTTTGTCAATATAGCTCATGGATTAGTCTTGTATTTAAGATGGATTTTGCATCTTCAATAAGCAGACGAGTTCTAATGCTTTTTAAAATGTAAGCATAAGTGAGATCTGCCAACTGACAAATGTTTTAGTTAGTTCTCTGTAGCAAACATCTTGCCAGACATTTCCAAAGCTTGCTTATCACTGCCTGGTACATACGCTACCATTGTAATTATGTCATTGTATATCTGCATATCTGTAATTATGTCCTTTCCTGTAACATGCACCACTTTGTCCCTGCCTCATCACTGTACTGCGTATCTCTGTCTGTATGTATTTGTCACTGTAAACATGCTTTGTATGTTCTGTAACGAAGTCCGTTCCTGTAACAAGCGTCATGATGCCTCTGGGCTGTTGCGCGCTATACATAAATAAATAAATAAATAAATAAATAAATGCTGCTCAGTGTGTTATGGCATTCTTTGTGTCCTAATGGTTTTAAAATAGGTTGACCTTTTACTGGTTTTAACTGTATGAAGTTGCTGAAAACAATAACTTGTTTTCCTTCAAAGAGTTTTTTGTAGTGGATTTTTGGGATTTCTTACATTCTTATATGAATTAAAGCCAGCATGAGGTGGGAAACCATGCTTACTTCATCTATCAGGAACAGTTTCATTTGTTTCAGAATTCTGTGTACTTCAGTAGCAGATTCTGCCGATAATCTGTAGCATTCAAATGTGTTATGGTTATTTACTGAGAGGAGCAGTAGTCAGTGTAAAGTTACACCTCCTATGTTGTAGGCAGCTACACTTGTGTGGGCTGTTACAACAGATAAAAGGTTGTTGTTTTGTTAAGTGTTGTAGAAATGTGCTGATTATTTTAATTTAATTTTACCATATCCAGTTTCATATCCAGAGGTTTATATTTTTTACAGCTACAAGTTTTTGTTTCATGTTTATAACCATGTTCAATTTCTTCAGTGACTTCAAATCATCATTTAGCTGTGATTTAAGCACTGACAAGTCTTCAGATTATTTAGATTGATACATGGTATTTCCTATCTCAGGCATGGCTATTTCTGCTTCATTCAGAATTGGTGGCTCTCCAAGTTATTCTTGGCTTCCTGTAAGGGAAGGTTGACTGCCCTCAGGAGCGTCTTTATCTAGTAGAGCTTCAATTGTTTCCTCTTGTTGGCATACATTGTCCAACATTTGTTTGTATTGTTTGACATTGAAATTTGTTATACTGCTTTCATTTGCTTTGAATGCAGCTTCAAATGAGTCATGGTCACCTAATAATGTGTCTTCTTTTCTCCAAGGTTTAAAAAGCCGCAGTAGGTCAATGGAAAAAAGTTTTCTATGTTGTATAGATTTAAATGACAACTTTATACGATTAATTTGGCTTGGTTTTTGGTAGGTTTTACGAGGCATCCTTCACAAGTTGAGACTGAATATTTGCAAGTTGTCCCATCTGGTGGGACATTGTTTTTGATGGAGTATTTTGGACTATGTTGTACAGGCAAATGTTTTCCAAAGCAGTACTTCTGTTTGGGTAATATTTGTCAATTAAATTGTTCTTCAAAATATCCTGGCTGTTGCGATTGTTTATGGTTATTGTAATTATTGTAGAGACCAGCCGTTAAGGTCGGGGACCCGCAAAGGGACCTCGTAATTAGGCGGTAAGGGGTTAACGGCACCGCCACCTTTTACGGTGCCATTAACCTCTTACCGCCTGGGTTGTAATGAGGCCTAAGGAGTTGGTCTTTTTTGTCCTTTGTCCTTGCCTGAAGGACCCTGAAACTTCCAACAGTGTGCTCCTTCCCAGCGATGCAATCCTGGAAACTAGCTCTAGAGCTATTGATGGAAGATTTGAATTTTAATCTGCCAGAGATTTCACTTTGAACACGCTAGGTTTCACTATCCCTGGCTTGCACCGTGAGTTTGATGAAGGTAAATGATCAGGATCACATTTACCTACTACCTTTAGAAAAGGAACTAACAGGAGGATCCCGTGCTGGAGGGCTGACAGAGAGACTGACTTCTTTGGGAATGTCATGAAATCAAATAAGGGTAACTTATTGCTTGGTCTTGGACCCAATACCCTACCACACTTGGTGATGGAGATTTTCATCTCCTTCATTACCAATTGAGGGGAAATCTTTAACTCCAAGAACAGCACATATTAAAGGGCAAGGCTTAGTTTTGTACTTGTATCTCAACCAGATGTAAGGGCAAGAAGATGACCCTTTTGAGTGCTTTAAAGTTCGCTAACCTGAAAATTGCTACTATGAAAGAATGCCGTAAGTAGTATAAACGAGAACTGACAGATACAAAATGGGAAATTGCTCAGGGCCATTGGGACTCCTTGTGTGTCGCTGCAACCACGTATAGTAAGAGGACATTTTGGTGGATCGTTGCTAATAAATAATTCTGTTGGTTTAGATCTTGGAGATCATGAAGCCCCTGAAATTCATGTCTCAGAACAGAGACATTCGAGGACTGTATTAGGTCATAGATGACATTGGCACAAAGGCAATGATGATACTAAGGGCCTCATCACGACTTCAGCGGCGGTAACCCTTAAAAGCGGTGGTAATGCTATCTGCGCTGATTTTAAGGGTCCGTCGGATCACGAGTCAAAATACCGCCGGCGCCATTCCAGCTGGCGCAAGTACAGCCGGCTGTACAAGCGTCAGCTGTAAAAGCGCCAGTAACCATTCGCGCTAAAACATCAGCAATCACGAGTCCGGCGTAGGCGCAATTAGCGTAAGGAAAGCGGTGGACAATCTGCCGAAAATACCTCCAGCAAAAAGCTGGAGGTAACAGAACACAGGCCACAGCAATAAGGGCGCAGGTGAAACCAATGCAAATCAAAGGCCTACAAAGGACCCACCCATGCACAACACACTCTCCCCAACACCATTACACCAGCAGGAGCAGGGAGGAGACAGCAATAAGGGCCCAGGTGAAACCAATGCAAATCAAAGGCCTACAAATATCCCACCCATGCAAAACACACCCTCACCAACACCATGCTGCCATTTGGAGCCGGGAGCCTTGATGTTGACTTCTACCTGCTGAGCCTGGAGCTTCAGAGGCCAGGCAACCAGGCCAGGGCCCTGGGAGTGCAGGGGTTAGTGGGGATGAGGAGAAGGAGGAGGAGAGCAGCACCAGCAAGGCGGCCAGCCATCCCCAGGGTCAGGCCAACACCCTGGACCCTGACTGATGGCCAGTTGGTGACGAAATATCGGCTGGACAGGGCAACCATCACCCAGTTGCTGGACACAATCCACGGCAACATCGGCAAGCGCATAGCCACCAGCACAGCAGTATCTCCCTTAGTGAAGCTCGCGTCTGTGCTTCAATTCCTTGGGACTGCAGCTACCAACATACCGTTGCCATGATGCATAGAATTTCCCAGTCCACATTCAGTGCCATGCTGGGACTTGTGCTTGATGCACTGTTGAATCATGTGAACGAGCACATTGCATTGGCAGCCACACAGGCACAGGTTCACCAGCTGAAGGGTCAATTCTATTTCATTGCCCAAGTCCCGAATGTAATAGCAGCCCTGGACTGCACACATGTGGCACTCGTGCCACCCCAGGCACATGAAGCAGCCTACAGAAACCAGAAACAGTACCATTCCCTCAATGTGCAGATGACATGTCGTCCTGACCTCACCTTCAGCCACTGCTGTGCCCGGTACCCAGGATCCACCCATGACTCCATGGTCCTGCGCAACAGTACCCTGCCGGCGTACATGGAAAGGCACTGAGGCCAAAACACATGGCTGCTAGGTGAGTACAAATGTATACCATAATGCATGTCAATCCACAACTGATGGTGCTTGTCACGAAATCCATGATTCCCAATAGGCAGCACCATTACTGCAGCATTCACATACAAGCAGCTTGCACGACAAACCTTGGACATGTCCAACACAGCAGAACACATCCATTCAGGATGTAAAAGACATGTGGCAGCACAGTGACATATGGAAGCCCCACCACCATAAAGCCACCTATGTGAGTAGCACCATGGCTCCCAACACTGACACAGTACAGAAATCCGACCCTGCCCACCCGCCAGTAATGAAATTCTAACCCATACGCTGGCACATCCACAAATGCACCACACATACGTAGCCTGAGTAATGGCAATGTACATCCCACGAACACTGTCCCTAGAATGGCCAAGCAAATCCATGGAGAACAGTACAGAATAGTGACAACCAGCAAATGCAACTGCAGCCAAATGGAATTGCAATGACACATGAGGCAGCCACTTCTGTCATGCAGAAGTAGATGGAAGGGCCCCCTTACCCAGCGACAAGTGAATGACTACTGTTACATCCAGAAACATAGGCGTACCAAGTTGAGAGTACCTCATTGATTCTATTGTGCCCGTAGAACAGCACACTCCACAATGTTGTAGACCTAATGATAATTATGGCAAAATGACACTGATGACAGAGCTCTGTACACCCACTGGACTTGCCTTGTCCCCATACTGGCTTTCTCTCCCATGTAGGTGATTCTGGATATCCCCAGTACACGTGGCTGATTACCCCTGTGCATCATCCACACATGGCAGCGGAGCGGCCATACAACCTTGCCCATGCCCGTACACGGATCTGCGTGGAGAGGACATTTGGACTGCTGAAGGCACGCTTCAGGTGCCTCGACCGCATGGGAGGGGCAATGATGTGTGCACCAGAAAAAGTTGGCAAAATTGTACTGACATGTGCCTTGCTGCACAACATCTGCTGTTGCAAAAATGTGCCACTGCCCCCTGATGCTCATGTGCAGCCACCTGAGGATGGGAGTGAGGGTGATGACGTGCCAAAAGGTGTTGCACATGCACAAAGGTTTGGGCAGAGGGAGGGGAGGTTGGCCAGACAAGGATTGATTGATGCATTTTTCTAACACGGGTGATGGGTAAATTGAACAGATGTCACCTCAACATTAAATTGGATTTGTCAACAATCACTACTGTCCATGCCTTGTGATTTTTCAAACGTGATTTATTTTCAGTCCAACAATCCCCCCCTCCCCCCAGTGAACACCCAGCACACAATCCTCCCTCCCCCAGTGAACTCCCAGCACACAATCCCCCCTCCCCCAGTGAACACCCACCACACAATCCCCCCTCCCCCCAGTGAACACCCAGCACACAATCCCCCCTCCCCCCAGTGAACACCCATCACACCCTCCCTCCCCCCAATGAACACCCACCACACAATCCTCCCTCCACCCGGTGAACTACCCTCAACTGTGCAGATAGGTGCATGTGTCTTATCAGGGCATCAACAACGATGCCATGCACCACTAAGATGGCCGTGGGTGCTTTCCTTTTCCGGGCCCCTCTGGTGTGCGTGCCCTAAGGTGGCGCATAGACCGGCGCCTAGGAGATGGCTCGAGTGAACCCTCCGTGGGTGTGGTTGATGTTGAAGGGACTGAAGCAGCGGCTTGCATGTGCTGTCGCATGAGGTTGTTTCCCTCCCTTGTTTGCTGAGCAAGTGCTGACACTGCCTCGCTCAACTTCCAAATTCGTTGTCCGAACCCTGTCAGGGCAGCAGTACATTGTTCTATGACCCTGCATGTGCGTGCATTGTCACGCACTATGTATTTGCATCTATGCCGTATAGATGCACTGACAGCATTGATGTGCCGGCTCTACACCTTGGCCATTGATTCCACCCTGGCCTGTTTGTCCTCAATAACGTCGAGTCGATCACTGCTGCCCCTGTGATGAAGGGAACCCCTGGTGTGTCATGTGCTGGTGTGCGACATGTGCGCTGTTGAGGGGGGGCTGCATGGGGACATGGCGCCGGCTTGGATTGGGCTGCCAGGCTCTGAGTGCCAGTCTTCTGGGCTGCCATATGATGGCGTGTCCTTGTCTGGCTGTGGTGTGCGGACACAACGCACAGGCACATGTGGGCTTTGTGCTTGCTGTGTGCCAGGCCTTGGGGTTCCCTGTGGTGTGACCATCCCTTCTGTGTCACTGCTTCTGGGTGAATACTGTCCTCCTGCATGATGAGCACGTGGAGGCGTAACTTCCACATCGGGCTATGAGCCACAGCTATGTCCCTCTGCATCGGGGCTGTGTCTGGTGGCTTGGGGCAACTGCCTCTCCCTGTGGCCATGTGGGTGCTGCTGCCATCTGGTAGGGCTGCATTGGGGTGAAGTGGAGGGTCATCTCCCTTCCGTGCGGCCTCTACGTGGGGTGGTGGTGCTGGTGGAGGCTTGCTGCCGTGGGTGCTGTGTTGGTGTGGCCTCCTCCCCATCATCCTCATCCTGTTGGGTTTGATGTGTGCCTGTGGGGTACATAGGGTGTGGTTTGAGTTCAATGCTACCTACATTTGTGTGATGCAGTTCATGCCAACAAGCGGGATTGAAGACAGTATCAATCACTTGCATTCTGTTCAGTCCCCATGTGGTGCTTGTTGTGAGTGGGTATGGAGGTACACTGCATGGGAATGTCGGAATGACAAGATTGCATGCATGGTTGGGGTGCATTGCGCTCAGGGTTTTGGGGGTGTATTCATGCACACTCAAACTCTACGTAGCTGTCCCATGGCTATGGATGTCTATCCCCTGCCCCTGTCATTCATGCACTGCACGTGCAGGGTTGTCTAGGCAGCACTACAGTTCAATGGATGTAGGCCTCACTTATGGGTGTATGCAGTTCCTCACAAAGATTTCTTCGCATTCATTCACTCAGGGTCTGCATGTGTGGTACTTTCAGCTGCATGCATTCGGGGGTGGGACTCACCTGCAGTTGGATCAATGCCAGTGCCTGCCTCTGCTCCACCAATTCCCTCGATGGTTCCAACATCTATCAGGGCACTTATTTTCTCCTCCCAAGTTGTGAGTTCGGGTGGGGGTGGTGGTGGCCCTCCTCCAGTGCCCCTGCTTGCACTCCTGTGCTGTGACAGGATGCCGCAGACTCGCACGCGCAGGTCGTTCAGACGCTTGCGGCAATCCTCCCCATCCCGGGGCATGCGCCCCACATCAGTGACCCTTTGGCTGATGGTGCGCCAAATTTGTGCTCTGCGCTGCCCACTGGTTTTGCGCTGCTGCAGCTCCTTACGATGGGTCTCGGCCTCCTCCACCAGTACAGCTAGCTCCTGGTCGCTGAATTTGGGCTTTCTCACCATGTACAGGGCAGTCTAGCCCCTAGTGCGTGCCTGTGACATGTTGTGGTGTCAGATGGCGTGGATGGCTTCCAGGGGCTGTGATATCTGACGGATTGTGATTTCCAAGATGGCCGCCGCTTTGTTTCCCGTTCCGGCGGTGACGCGTTTCCCGTGCGCTCATAGCACGCGCTATTAGAACGATATGGCGGTAGCGCACGGACCGTCGTATTTAAGGGTTCGCGCTATTTGTGATAACACCATGGACCGGGGCGCGTGCACGATAACTCATGATTTGGTGGATTATCTGCCGGGGGACTTGGTGTTAGTGCTATTTACGTCTGACGGGAAAACCGCTGTGTTACCGCCAAAGTCGTGATGAGGCCCTATATCACTTACTCCAATAATGGCTATTTAGAACCCTTTTGAGTGAGGGAATTCTAATTGATATTAGGTTATAAAAATTAATATAATGACCCTGGGACTGATGGGGTTCCAAACAACATGTTTTGTTCTTGCGTTTGGATATGGGTCCCTTTCCTTATTAAGGTCTTGAACACATTTTTGTCCACTACTCCAATTACTGATCTGGAAAATCAGCATTATTGTATCCATCTATAAGCAGGTACAAACACACTGCCCTCATCTCACCACCCTATCATATTGCTGGATGGAGAATCAAAGATGTTCTCTGATATTTTGTTGATAAGATTTTAAGAATGGGTTTTGGCAAATAATGTTTTTTCTGATACTCAGTTGGCGTTCAGACCCGGGATGGGCAGCAATAAACAATGTCGTAATCTTCATTTGCTCCTTTCTAAATATGTTTTCTTCATGGGGAACCCTGTCTACATGGCATTCATGTGTAGAGGAGGTGCTAGATTTGCTAGACCCCGCCCCCTCTAATTTAATGCAGATATCTTGTCAGGCTGATGAAAAGTTTCAGTATTGACAACAAACACATTTTAGGGTGACATATATTTTTAGGTTCAGATTGACCCACGCAGTTGAGGATATCTCAGGTATTACACATATATTATTAATATCAAAAATCTAGACTGAAAATTGAACAGAAACCGAGTTATGACCCCAACTCACCATTGGTAGCGTCACAGAACATTCAGACTAGAATAAAAGTCAACTAAAATTCAAAATGGCTGCCAGAAAACAAGATGGTGGGAAGAAAAATCCATAGTCATGAAAAGATTATTAATTAATTCTTTTGGCAGCAGTTCAGTAGCAGTTCATGTATAGTTCACTACATTTGGGGCATATATTTAGAACTTCTTGGCATCAATTCTGACATTGATGGGCTGGGGGAGGCCAGTTAGCATTCTGGGAAAGTAGCAATTAGAGCAAACAGCTGATTGGTTTGCAACGAATGTGATGAACAAGCACAGTATAGCCTGCCATAAGACACTGGTGATCTGGAAAAGACTGTTCCTTTCAAATCATCAAAGCATTTTTAATAAAAGGTCAGAAGGATGTCACACAAATTTAATTAGCCTGTGTGCCAGTCAAGTGAGGCTTGCCAAATTTAATCATGTGGGCTTGATGAGTGGCAGTTAAGCCAACCAATCACAGGAAAATAAGGGCTTGTGTTTAATTGAACGAGCCAATCAAAATGTATTGCATAATAAAATTGAATGTTGCATCAACCGTAAACAAGTATATAAACCCAGTGACTTTGAGAGCTCATTGCTGGTTTCTGCTTAGTATCTTGTGATGCATTAAAGATGACTTTTGAAACCAGCCCAGGGACCTGTCTGCCTCCTTGCCTTGTGTCCAGTCTCTGCTGCCTGATACACAGAAGTCAATGCCCAGGAAGAGCAATGGGCCCTCCTCTTCATATGGATCTACGTTTGGCTTTGGACCACATAGACAGGAGAATGCTATTAAGAATCCTTGATGATCTGGTAGTACCCTGACCACTTTTGAGAGTTGTAGAGTCTTTGCATCTTGATTCTACTGTTCATTTTTGATGCATCACTAGACGAGAACTGAGTAGCAGAGTCAATGTGGAAATGGGGGTACAGCAGGGGTGCACACTTGCAAATCTCCATTTTAATCTTTATATAAATCATCTACCCTCCTTTTTAGAGAGCCTTATTACTGATGTACTTCACTGCAAGGGCATGAAAGTGATTGTCTTAAGTTAAACAGATGATGCAGCACTTTTAGCCAGAAATCCTAAGGGCCTGATTCATGGAATGTTTAGCGCGGTGCAAAGTGACTTTGCACTTTTGCAAAGACACTTTTCACCCCTCTGTGAATTATGGTGGTTGGTGGCAGTGCAAAGTCACTTCAGACCATGCTAAGAATTCCATTAATCAGGCCTTAAATCTCTCCAAACCTTTGTTGAGGGTTACATACAGTTTACTGTAAGGGGACTGAGGGTTAACATTAACAATTGTGATGTTATGTGTTTTTGTGGAATCGTCCTCATGACCTGTTGATTTTTGTGCATGGTCAAAAACGTGAGGCCCAATTCATATAAAAGCGCAAAGACCCCACAAAGTACTCTATGCGTAACACAACTTCTCGTCCACTTGCGTTCCACATATTCATTTATTTCAAAGCACAAAGTAACGTGATGTGCAAAGAAAACTGAGTTGCACCTGGAACGCCCACAACATGCCCCCATGCAAGCAAAAACAATTGCCAAAGAACAACCTTTGAGCCTACCTTTGCGTTCAACTTTGACCTACCATCCAGCACCCCGGCAAAACAGCATGCTGTCCCCCGTAAGTCAAGGCTGCACCACAACGAAACTGCAAGCGGTCCCTGTAAGTCAAGACTGAACCCGGGAGAAACTGCGTATGGTCCCACGTAAGTTAAGGTTGCACCCGGGTGAAATTGCATATGCGGTCCCCTGTATTTCAAGGGTGCACCCCGGCAAAACTGCGCACAGTCCACCATCAGTCAAGGCTGCTCACCTGGGAAACTGTATGTATGTGTGGTGGCCCGTAAGTCAAGGCTGCACCCCATCAGTACTGCAGTCACGGCTGTATCCAGAAAAACTGTGTGTGGTACCCTGAAAGTCAGGGCTACACCCCAGGAAAAATATGTGTGTGGTCTCCCAGCCCCATAAGTTAAGGCTGCACTCTTGCAAAACTACAGAACATTGCCCCACTCTCAAGGCACCCAAACTTCTGTCCTATACCCCTAAAACATTGCAGCCCACTCACGTCATGACACCACCCACCAACCCCCTTACGTCTGCCACCACCTGAGTCAGCCCCCTCAAGTCCTGACACCATCCACCAGCCCCTTCACCTCTGCCACTACCCCAGTCATCCCCCTGAAGTCTTGACACCAACTACCAGCCCCCTCACCTCCACAACTACCACACTCAGCCCCATGATAGCACCCCCCTCCCCACACCCCCTTGACCTCTGCCACTACACCAAGGCAGCCCCTCATGACCCAAAAGCACCTAGCAGCCCCCCTCACATCTGCCACTATACCAGTATGACCCCTGCCAGCATCCTCCCTCCCCACAACCCTTTGACATCTGTCACTACTCCCCAGGCAGCCCCCTTAAGTCCTGAAACCAACCACAAGCCCTCCTCACTCACCTCCACCACTATTCCAGTCAGTCCCCTAAAGAACTGACACCATCCATAAGCCCCCCTCCCCTCCATCACTACGGCAGTCACCCTGACAGGTCCCTGAAGTCCCAACAACACCCTCCAGCCCCCCTCACCTCTGCCACTACCCCAGTCAGACCCCTAAAGTCCTGACACCACCCACCAGCCCCTCACCTCTGCCACTGCAGGTGATGTTTAGATCACCGCAAGGTATAATTGAAACATTTTACACTGTAGTATAGTCTTTGTCTATTAAATCAATTACACCCTCAATACAATCCTCCTCTGAAATTGTGACTGGCTTCCAGTAGAGGCGGATGATCCTAATGCTTTACTGGAAGGGACAAGCTGGCGAGTCCCATCTTAGCTTTACTCGCTGAATGCAGAGGATTTGGGTTTCTATGCTCGCCCAGGTTTACTCCTTTTCAATTTTGAATGCCCAAAAGGAGCCCTGATGATGATTCCCCCACCCCCTCCTTAGCGGATTCAAAGTTATTGTGAATCCGTACAGACATGGTTTGTGGCACAGCCAGGTCTCCTGTAAGCATATCAAGTCATACTCTTCAAATTTGAGGTCTCCTCTCTTTAGCAGGTGTGTGTGACCTCTCGTGTTCCAGGTGGCCATGGCTAAGGGCCTAAGCACCCACATTGGCAACTGCTAGTGTTTGCTCTTGATCACAAGGGCTTCGGCCACCCAGGTCCACGAGGCCTCCGGCAATGTGCACATATCCTGTGATGTGGTTATTTGAACCTTTCTCTCCAACCCATTTTCCCCCAATCATCACTCTTAATGGCTGGTCTTGTCTGGACCAGGAATAGGCAGTCTTATGTTGAAAGTGCAGACCTTCCGTAATGACACTTTTTTATGGGCATTCCTGAGTGTTTTTTTCCACCAGTTTGGCCCTTCAGTGAGGATCTGTTTAATATTCCATTATTTTCTGTTTGTTTGCCCCCTGTTTCCAGTCATTAGTCATGTGTATCTGTAAATTCAAAGACACATGTTAGTTGTCTGGGAGCTGCCTCAAACAGCATTTCCTTGAGCAAGGTGTACTGTATTTGTAATAAGACTTGATCCAGATGCACCTCATCCATAACTTCTACAAAATTTATATTGCTCATAGTTTAGGGTCACATTGCAACAGTCCGCTATTTGGATTTTTTGGGGCCAAAGTCAGAAAATTGTTCCTCAGAACTTCTGGTTCCTCTTCGGACCGAGTCCTAATTTCTTTGTCTTGACTTACGGGGAGATTTTTCAGGTTCACGGCAGAGTCACACTGAGTGTCCTCTTCTTCTACTCTGTATATCGACATGGTCATAAGATAGTCCAATGATCTTCCTTCTGATTCTCCCTCTGCACTTTCCTCTCACAGGGAGAGTTCTGAATTCGGGACACCAGTTTCCTGTGCTTTTTTCTTCTGGTTTTTGTTATTCTCCCTTTTTCTGTGGGTTCTGGAGATGTTGGCGGCACAGACATATTTCGAAGGAATATCCTCAAATCATTAGATCTTGTCTTCTGCTGGACTTTGTGATTTTTTGATTTTGTGAATGTGAATAATTTCTGCATCTAGTAGGCCAGTAGTGATAAGGTGCAGGTATGCAAATGAGTGAGTTAAAGTGTATTCAGAATGTATCCAATAACTCAAATTTCCAATACACATGAAATAAACAAAATGCCATCCTTGAATAATGGAAAACATGTTATGTGTCAAATCCATGAAGGCAGTAAATATATGATTGTTTAACCTTCTAGTGTATTTCCCCACTTTATTTTTCAGTAGAAAACTTTGGTCCATAGTGAAGAAGCATTTTTGATAAATGGTCTGGGTATTGGGAAGAAGATGATTTTTCAAAGCCAATTGCAGTCTTGCACACCAGAAACAGTGCAAAGATCTTATTAGAGACATCTAGGAGTGCAATCGGGTGATAAAAGCATGAGGATCTGTCACAGACCCTTTTTTAAACAATGGGATAATCATACTCTTTTCCATGAAAGCTGTAGGGGTTTGGGGCTGCACACTTGAATAAAAAACCTGGTTAAGGACTGGTAACCACCAGTATTGTGACCATATAAACTCCTTGGGTCATAGGCCATCCATACCAGCGGACTGGAAATGTACTCCACAGAAAGAACAAATGGCCTCATTATTAGTTTTTCGGTCTGGGAACTACGGTACCGGTTAGCATGCTGGTACCATAGTTCCCGGACCGCCAAACTATGAGTTGTGCTTGCAGGTGCCTTTCTGCCCACCAGATTAGACCTGGCGGGCAGAAAGGCACCTGCGAGCACAGCATGTCAGATGCACCGGCACCATTATAAACGGTGCCGGTGCATCCAACCTCCCCATTCCCATTCAGCCCCAGTACTTCCCTACTTCAAGGAAAACACCTCAGAAGTGGGATATTCAGGCTTCTGGGGAAATTGACCCCACATCGCCCTCCTCAGCTTCATCAAAACCCCTTGCAACAAGCGTCCAAAACATTTTGGGCCCCATTGTAACTCCATGATTCGCCCCTTCCTTATCTTAAGAATGTTTCTATAGGCTCTTTTCATGGCATAGAGTTGTCGTGCGTTTGCCAGTTTCCCTTCTGTGGCCAGATGGAGCAACCTTTTTATGTGCCTGCATTCAGTGTCAAACCAGGGGGCGTTATATCTTAGTGCTAGTTTCTTGCTTTCTGTTGCTTTCCTGGTAAGTGGTAAGTGCATTTATGTAAATTTGGGCCGGTAGAAGTTCAAACTGATGCACTAGCTCATGTGGGCCTTGGACTCCAAGAGTTTTTCCAGTATACTCATAATGTCACCATCTTGAAGCATTCTTAAGATTTCCTCTCTGACGATTCTTCTGACTGGTGGGCCGCTGCCAGATCTTCCTTGTTCTGGGAGGGGTGCTCCTTATTTGTATTCTTAAAGACAAGGGGTAAAGTCTGATGCTCATGCCCCTCTGCACAACTTTCAACACGAAGATAGAGACACAACAGTTGTGCCGCTCTTTTTGGCCCATCACCCTAGTCATCAATGTATAGCAGGGGTGAAAAATAGTATTCGAAAATGGTTCAGTCCATACCCAATTGATGGTTTGGGGCATAGAATTGACTTCGATCAATCAGGTCGACTGACTGGAGAACCAGAAATCTATGATGTCATCACTGAAATCATGATGTAGCCACGTATACATGAAGTATATATCCATCCATTCATGAAGCGACATGGACCTACACTATTTCATTGCATGTAGGCATGAAGCACATGCTTACGGCCCACCTAGGCAGAAGACTGACACACACATACATGTTTCTATTTCATATTTTTTTCCAAAGCTGAAACCGCAAGATGCAGCAGAATTCATATACATATTACACATCCCACGGTAGAGGCCATGTAGTTATGGTTAAGTTGCAAATCCCATAGGAAGAGCACTTTTTGGGTGGCTTATAACTTCACTCTCCCTGGACGAATCCTCACCAAAGTTGCAAGGTTTGGTGAGGTTTGGTCCCGGGGGGGCAAAGTTATAGGGGGGTTCGCAAAATGTCTTTTTTTCCCATAGACTGAATGGGGAAAAAACTTTGCTCACGCCTACAGCCCAAATCGCTGGATGGATTTTCACCAAATTTGTGGGAGGAGCAGCAGCTTGGTAGCGAAAGCGTGCTTTTATAAATTTGGTGAAAATCCATCCAGCAGTTTTTTTTAAAACAACCAAAAAGTAGGTCACAAAAAATGTGACACATCTATATCCGATCCGCGGACACACTTCACTGTACGGTCCGCGGACAGGACACCTATTGGTTAATTGGCCTGCGCCCTGTCCACGGACATGAGACGTGTTCGCTGAATGGCTGGAATGGAGGGTGAGGTGCATCCCATTGTTTTGATGCACCCGCAGACAGCGCGACGACGAACGGGGAGAAATACATCTTTGGCGATTGTGTTGGTGTGTAAGAGTGCTTGGGGAGGTTGGGGGAGTAAGAGATGGGTCAAAATCTGTATTTGTTTAGGTGGCAGGCGCCCCTGATGTGTTCATCATGTCTGTGGTCACTGCGGCTTTCTGTGGACATAAAAAATGCAGTAGCCCATATAGCCAGTTAAAATGTTTGATTCTATGGGTGTGATCTATGGGTGTGTTATGCTGCGGTGGTTTTGGCCAAGGCCTAGAGTCTTGGGTGCATGGCTGAAGGCCGTAGGCCATAGGCCATGCACACAAGACTCTAGGACCTGGCCACAACCACCGCATGGGCGGGGTACAGTGAACGTAGTCTATTGTATTCTAAAATGCAAGGAATATCAGCGTTTACTTTACTTGCATCAGAGTTGATTAGATATAGACCGTCAAGTGTACGTAAGCGTGATAGTGCTACATAGCTCATGCCTTCTTTAAAGACTGTGTTCCTAATATCTATCAATGCTTTATCTAGGGTAAGACCTTGTGATTTGTGAATGATGACTGCATATGCTAGAGTTAGAGAAAATTGCTCGCTGCGTACATACATGTCTTTGAAAAGAAGGAATCGAGCTGTTGAGCGTCCTATCTTTTTTACTTCTGATAGTTTGTCAAAGAGAATATTGACAAACTGAATGTTGTCACGTGGGTATGTTTGAAAGCCAATGTCTGTACCAAGTGCTCCATTAACTAGTCCTTGCTCCACATTAAGGTTACGTTTAAGCATTACTCTACAGTTTAAAGATCATTTTAATATTTTCTCCAAACCAGCTGTGTTGGAGATAGAGTTTTCTAAGGTATTTAGTCTTGTTGTGGCTTGTTGACAAATGGGTAGTGTCATACCATGTACGTCAGTTTGTCTGTGGAGAAAATTTCAATTATTGGTTGCATTTCTTTTTTGAACATTGTTTCATTGAATTTTGAACAGCTTGCAAGTGTTGGCATCAAGGACATACAAGTTACATTTTTGTGTGCTAATTTTTCCATGACATCAGTAGCACATGAATTATGGCCATACAGTGAATGGATGTGCTGGGTTTTTAATATTGATTGTGCTTCTTGAGGTAGTACACCAACTCTAATACTTATTAAAATGTTGGCGTATGTGAGGTCTGCAAACTGGCACATGTTTTCTGTTAATTCTCTGTATTGGAAATGTTGCCAAAAGTTGACAGTTCCTATGCTGCCAACAGTTTCACGGCAGAGTTTGTGTCCTAAGGTTTTAAAAATAGGTCCACCTTTCACGGTTGCCAATTGAAGAAGATTTCCGAAAACAATAATGTGTTTTCCTCCAAAGAGCTCTTCGTAGTTTGTTTTGAGTTCTTTTTGTAATCTCAGGTGAATCAAAGCCAACATTAAGTTGGAGACCATGCTCACTTCATCTGTTAGTAGCATTTTCATTTGTTTTAACACTCTGCGTAGTTCCATTGCAGCTTCTGTAGAAAGTTTGTAATATTCTAATTTGTTTTGGTGTTCTACTGGAAGGAGTAGTAATTGGTGTAAAGTGACACTGCCTATGTTGTAGGGAGCTAAACCTGTGGGGGCAGTTACAACAGCTGACCAGTTTGTTGTTTGTCAATTGCTGAAGGAACTTGCTGATGATTTTTAAGAATGTTTTGCCTGAACCAGCTTGACCACTCACGTATAGTAGTATAGGTTTGTGATTTTGGCAGGTACATTCTTTATTTTCATGTTGTACACCATGTGCAATTTCTTTTGTTACTTCTTGAAAAATGCTACGTTGCTCATTGTTCCGTTTTGATTGCAGTACAGTTAAGTCTTTTGTATCTTCTTCATAGTGATACATGGTGTTTTCTACTTCTGTCATAGCTAATTCTGCCTCATTTGCTATTAGTGGCTGTCCCAGTGGTTCTTGGCTTCCTGTTATAGAAGGTTGACTACTGTCAGGAGTGTCTTTATCTAGTTGGGTCGGGAGTTCTTCTTCGTGTTGCTGTCTTCATGTTGCTGTTCATTGTGCAACATTGTTTTGTACTGGGTAAAGTTTACATTGGTTATAGTGCTTTCATTTGCTTATCTAGTAACTCTTCTTCTTTTCTCCATGGTTTAAAAAGTTGTAGCAGAGATATGTAATATAGTTATTTATGTTGAGGAGTGTTTAATGACATTTTGATATGATTAATTAAGCTTTGTTTGGTAAGTTTCACTAAGCTGCCTTCACAATTTGTCACTCTGTATCTACCTTTATTTTCATCTGGTTGTATATTATTTTTGTATGTGAAGTTTTGGGCTATGTGGTATAGACACATGGTTTCCAAAGTGGTACTCCTGTTTGGGTAGTATGTGTCTAGTAAATTGTTTTTCAAAATGTCTTGGCTGTTGGGATCATTTTTGGCTATTGTTTGTATGTCGTCGTATGATTTGAGAACTCTTTTTCTAGATTTAGCAGGACCAAGACTTAGCCATACTAATTTTTCAGATTTTCGATACAAAGCAGTATTGGTTTAATGATCTGCAGCTTCATAGCAGCCACATTCTCTATGAGAGAGCATTATTAAGCTCTACAATTTCGGAAACAGAGTTTTGTCCAATGATAGGTATCCCAGAGCTCTGTTTTTTTTTGCTTTGGTTAAGTAGGCTGTAACATATCGTACAACTGCAATGGAATTGTCTGCAATGTACTGCACATCTATGTTTGCATTCCATAAGAGGGCAATGATTTCATTGTAATCATTGATATATTTTGCTTTGTCTGTTCTTTTTATGTAATATGTGTTCTTAGGTCATTTACCTTTAACACTATGGGCCTCATCACGACCCTGGCGCTAAGTGAAAAACGATGGCGGTAAATGGTTACCGCCATCTTTTTCCGCCAGGTCCGATCATGACATGTGACCGTTAACTACGATGCCATTAGCGGCATCGTAGTCAACGCTGCCGCTAAATGCGACAAGGGTCCGCGCCCAGCCCGCCCACACCGTACTTAGCGCCATGGCGGAAAGTTACGCAAATCCCGACCCAAGCGGACATGCACCTAACGCCATCACCCAGCCCGTTAAGTACCTTACCACCATGGTGCTAACAACGCCATCGCGAACCAACCGTAAAGGGCCATGTTAAGTGAATGCAGCTGCCACAGGTGCACTGAAACAGCACAGGTGAAGGCAATACAGACTCAGGAAGTACAAAAAGAGCCCACCCCACCCCTTCCCACACCCAGACACACTCCACAATGATACCAATTCGAATGGCAATGTTGGGGCTGGAGGACCTGATAGCAATGCATGTGCTACAACAGCAACAACAACAACAACAACTACTACAACAGCAACAACACCAGGCAGCACAGAGGAGACGCAGGAGGAGAAGGAGGGCAAGGCAGGCCCAGCAAGCCCCACCTGCACAGCCAGTGCCACCACGCAGGCAGCCCCCAATCCCACGCATCAGAGCCAATCCATTCAACCTCACTGCTGAGCAGATCCACACCCTGTACCGTTTGGACCGGGACACCATCACCGCCATCGTAGACATGACACACAACGACATCGTCAGCATGATAGAAAGTCCAACCGCCATCCCCCCCCTACTGAAGGTAGTGGCTGTACTCCACTTCCTGGCCACAGGCAGCTACCAGCACACAGTGGGGCACCTGCATGGCATTTCACAACCATTATTCTCGCAAACACTCATCCAAGTGCTCGATGCCCTCCTCAAGCACACAGACAACCACATCTCATTACCACGGACTGCACAGGAGATAGCTAACACCAAAGTGGGTTTCCATGCACTAGCCGGCATACCCGGTTGCATTGGTGCCATCGACTGCACCCATGTGGAATTGGTGGTTCCACGTGCCGTGGAGGTACCGTACCGCAACCGGAAACAGTTCCACTCAATCAACGTGCAAATGGTCTGTGACTCCAACAAGATCATCACACATTGTTGTGCCCGATTCCCCGGATCAACCCATGATTCCATGGTCCTGAGGAACTCCACAATACCACGCTACATGGAGCAACATGCAGGCCCAAGATCCTGGCTACTCGGTGAGTCCAATGTAATGGAAGTGGGCAGGTGAATGACGTACCGATGCATACTCCACCTGGCTGAAAGGGGGGGGGAATGCATACTCCACCTGGCTGAAAGGGGGGGGGATGCATACTCCACCTGGCTGAAAGGGGGGGGAATGCATACTCCACCGGGCTGAAAGGGGGGGGATGCATACTCCACCTGGCTGAAAGGGGGGGGATGCATACTCCACCTGGCTGAAAGGGGGGGGGATGCATACTCCACCTGGCTGAAAGGGGGGGGGATGCATACTCCACCTGGCTGAAAGGGGGGGGGATGCATACTCCACCTGGCTGAAAGGGGGGGGGATGCATACTCCACCTGTCTGTGAGTAACACGGAGATCGGAGACAGAGGATGGGCACTTACAATGCACACAACCCCTCTGCATACATTGGGTGATGGCATGCAAAACAGGCCATGGAAGCCATGAGCATATACAGGTAGCATTGTGTGAATAAATTAGGTCATGTAGATGTGAGCCAAATTAACAGTTGGAAGCAAGCCATGATGGAACATCATGTTCCTGATCAGACAACATGACTGACACATACATTCTCGCCTACATACAGGTGATGCTGGCTATCCCCTGAAGAGTTGGCTCCTTACACCAGTCCGGAACCCGCAGAACCAGCACGAGGAGGACTTCAACCGTGCACATACACGTACTTGTGTGGTCATAGAGCAGACATTCGGCCTATTGAAGGCACGGTTCCGAAGCCTCAGTAGGTCTGGTGGGGCACTCCTGTATGGCCATGAGAAGGTGGCAAAGATCGTCATGGCATGTGTAATGCTACACAATATGTGCGTCAGGGAGAATGTGCCCCTGCCCCCTGACGCAGAACTACAACCACCTGACGATGAGGATGAGGAGGGAGCAGATGGGGCGGCACCCCATGGAGGAGGCGATGCACAGGAGGGGCGTGCAATGCGCCAAACTAGCATCGACCACTGCTTCTAGCACACATGGCTGGTGTGTGTCATATGGTGACTGCACTTGGGGCACTGTGTGGCACCGGGACATGCACACTGTGGACTGTACACCAATAAAGCACACATGCGCAAAGAAAAAATCAACACACTCTGGGTTTTTTTCCAAGGTAAAAGTGTATTCAAGACATGGAACGTTGTGACCCACCACCTCCCACCTCCCCCCTGCACACACACCCCCCCAAACTCCCCCCTTAACTCCCCAACACACCTCCCCGCCACCCCCCTGCACACCCCAACACACCCACTCCCCCCTCCACCCTCCCCCCCCCCTGGAATCCCAACAAAGGTGTGAGTTAGTCTGTGCAGCAGTGTCAGAAGTAGGATTCCTACACTGTCCGGCCACTATTGGCAGCCCCCTCCACTGGCCCCCGGGGCACCCCTGCCTGTGCTGCGGAGGTTCCTCCCCGATCGGCGGATGGGGCTGCTCGGTGTCGAGCTGGCAACTGAGGAGGATCCTGCCTGCTCATTTGGACGCATGGCCCGTATTGTCTGCACAAGGTCAGTGATGGCGTGCCGCACAGCAGCTAGTTCCGCGCAGATGTCCTTTGTGGACGACTCTATAGCTGCCTTCACTGTCTCTGCACATTTCTCCATTGCTGCACATGACCCCCCACATTCAGCAACATGTTCTTCGAGCAGCGAGGAAAGTTGCTGCTGCCGGGTGGCAATCGCCTCCAGAGAATGGTTGGTATTCTGGCCCATGGCTAATGGCAGTGGTATTCCCATTGGGCTGATCTGCCCCTGCAGCGGGGATGGAGTGGCTGGCCAATCGTCATCCTCTGGCTGACCCTGTGTTGCATCCGCATGCGGGCTGCTTAGGGACAGGTAGGGGGAATGAGGGTGGCCTGTGGGGCTTCTGACATCACTCTCCTCAAAGATCCCCGCTTCGCTGTCGGAGGAGGCAGCAATGGCAGCAGTTTCCCCAATTGTGCTGCTTGCAGCAGAGGCTGTGGCTTCTGTGGGCATGATTTGTGTGATGTCTGCTGCTGCTGCTGCTGCTGTACTGCCTGCTGGGGTGGCTGTCTGTGCCCTGTCCTGTTTCCCTTGCATGGATTTTGGCTGCTGTGGGGTTTTCCTCGGGAGGGCAGAGGTGGAGGGTTGTGGTGTTGGCACAGTTGGCCTGGCCCTCTTGGTGGGTGTGGAGGCAGTGGTGTCCTCTTCCTCAAGGTCGGAATTTGAGCCTGTGGTGGGACAGAGGAGGGAGAGTGTTATTGATGGGTCTGCGGACATTGGCCGGGCATTGTGGCGACTGGCATCTTATCAGTTAGTACATGTGGCACATTTCATGCAGGGGAAAAAAGTTGTCTCCCTTTTGTGTGGAAGTAGCATGGAGGTATGTGGGTGGCTGCTGTTAGGGTGTGCATACTGCATGTGTACAGGGTGCAGATCGGATGTATCTGTGGGCAGTCTCCGGCTGATGTGTTGCATTTACACTATGGGCCAACATTGTACTTCACATGAATGGACTTAGGTGAGATTTGCATGCCTTGATTTGAGCCACTTACCTGCATCGCCCGATGTCGGGGCTCCTCTCTCCATTCCTCCTACTCCTTCAATGCTCTGCATTCCGATTGTGGAGGCACAGATTTCCTCCCATGGCTGCAATTTTATAGGGGACTCCGATCCTCCCCCAGTTGCCATTGCCAGGTTCATGTTAGCTGATAGTATGCTCCTGACTCTGAGCCGGAGATCGTCCCACCGCTTGCGGCACTGTTTGACATTGCGGGGTGTTGTTCCCACGGCACTGACCCGCTGAGCTACCAGTGCCCATATGGCCTTCTTCTTGGATATGGCCGGTCTTGTCAGTTGGTTGGAGAATACCACTGCAGCGTTCTCCTGGAGGGTCTCCGCTAGCATGGTAAGCTCCTCTCTGGAGAAGCGGTCTTGCCGCTGGCGGTCACAGGCTTTTTTCACAACTTTAGGCATCTTCCTGCAGGTAGAAGGTTGAAGCCGGTATTTGCGGGGTCTCAGGCTCGGATGTCCAGTGGTTTCGGAGGATGGCAATGGATTGTGTTTTTAAAGATGGCCGCCGTGCTCTTTCCCGTTCCGCCGCGGTGACGCTACTTCCGGTTCCGCTTATCTACGGTCAACGCTAATTGCGGTGACCGCTAACTACGGTCACCGCTATGTACGACGGTGGCGGTGGTGCACCTTGCGCCGCATACGATGCCGGTAGGTGCCGTTTTGGGGGCACTACCGCCATGGCGCAGTTTACATTACCGCCATGGCGTAATGCTCGTGCGCGATGGGTCGTAATGTGGCGCCCTTTACGCCATCGTCCCACGGCGTTAACGTTCATTACGCCATGGCGGTAATGACGGCGGATTACCGCCAGGGTCGTAATGAGGCCCTATGTCTAACTGAAGACATGAAGTTGTTTACTTGACCTGTTGCTGTAACTGGTCTAGGGAAACCAAAATCAGAATTTGGTGTAGCATTTCGCTTTGTTTTTGTATTTGCGACAACAATATTTCCTACATTTGTGTCTTTGAAAATGTATAATTTGTGCATGAAAACCACTATTTGTTGCTTCTGATGGAATTTCACAAGTGACATATTTTTCGATAAACTGTAAAACAGTGGCATCACTGTCTTGACCAAATTTAGGAGCATCTTTAATCCATAAAAGCATGTGGATATGTGGTGCTCCTCTGGCTTGGTATTCTTTTCTCCAAAAGAAGTGTTGCACTTCTCCAAGGGGAGGAACAGTTTTATTACAAATAAAGTGTGGCATAGCAATGAAGCGATGATGGAAATATCTTGAAACATTAACAGGATCTAGAGAGCAACGTTCTCCAGGTGTTAGTATATCTATGTTTGTTTTGTTTTTGTTTGATATGCTTTGGAAATCATGTAAATCTTCCCATGCATATTCTGCACAAGTTAATGTAACAAACCAAGTGGGCGGGCCAAGGTTTCTTATCATACAATGTACATCTCCGGGACATCGGAACCAGTACTCTTTAGTACTACACATGTTTGCTAACAGATTTGTAATACTTGATTGTAAAACCTCTTCTTTTTCTTGCACTTTTTGTAGTAATTGTGTAGATAACATATTTTGAAAGTGGGTACCTGATTTCAATGTGTGTGCAACTCCGTAGCATAGAGTTCACTTTCAAAGACTAGGTGGAATATGCATTCTACATTTCGTCTAAATCTGGGATCTCCAGAATACATTCATAACAAGCGGTATTCTGATGCTGTTATGGGTCTATCATCGTACCTGCCTCCTTTCCCAGTAGGAAAGAGTAGAGGAAAAGCATGTGCTTCTATACATTTTTCCTATATGCTGATTGGTGATCCTTTGGGCTGTCGCATTTGGTACATTTCTATTGCAACATCTATGGTGTCTTTAGAGTTTAATGGATGAATTGTATAATGGTCTAAAATATTAGATACTGTAGCAGGGTCTAGAAGTTCAAATTGATCACCTTCTGGTGTCTCTTGAATTATTTCAGTCGTTTCCCTCAGGTTTTCTTCAATATTAATGTCTTTTTAGTATTCATTGTTGTCTTTTAGATATTGCAAGGCTTGTCTAACTTTATGTAAGTCTACGAGTTGTTGCCAAATTTTTTTGTCATTTGTAGGTACACCATTTACTAAGACAATTAAAGTTTGCTCTATTGGATGTTGTACTCCTAGAATGTGCACAATTTCTTTCAGATCTAATGGTAAATAAACTACTTTGCCACAAATGCCTTTCACTAGTTCTGAGGGAGGTAATTTTGCTGTTTTTGGTTGAAGGCGTATTATTGCTTGAAATGGATGCACTGTTTGAATTATGATGCTCTGATATAAATTGAGTTGTTGCAAGGGTTTTGGTAGTGGGAATAATTCTAAGTTATTTGTGATAGCACAGGAAGGAGTTTGTTGTTGCCAAGTTTTGCAGTGCAGCAGCTACAAAGTATTAAGGAGTCATTTATTTTGTATTTGTTTTGTGCTATAAGGTAGAGAGCTAATTCAAACCATTTGGAATCTTCATCGTCTTCGATTTTGTATGTTATGTCTACCGTTTTTATGCTACATTTATAACACGTTCTGCAGCAACACACACATGTTTTGGTACTTTAGCGGATGTACTTTAAAATTTTAGTATTTCTTTTGTGTATGTGTGTAGTAGAAGGTTGCCATTTGTAGAATTGTTCCTAGTCTGTTGCAAAGCTATGTCATTTTGTAAGTGGCTCTCACTTCCAAAATATTTTCTCTGGATATGCTCTATTTCTTCGAGTAGGTCTGTGGCTGTACCATGTAGAAGATTGTTATTTAAATTGTCTAATGCTTAAGCTGGACTTTTAGCATAGTACAGTTTATGGACTAAATATCTTATAGTTGAATAATGTGTTGATATCATTTTGATATGATGGAAGGTGCATTTGCAATTAGGTCCTGAAATGCAGGCTAATGAATGTCCTTGTAGTCCTGTGTGTTTGCACACTGGACAGTTATCCATATTTTGTAGAAGTTTTATTTTGAATTAGTCTTTGCTTTTTATTGATTGAGGACCTTGCATAAAGATTTGAAAGATATTTTGTCAATGTTACACATTGACGTGCATGGCCATTTGTACACTGGACGTTTTGGTTCAGTCTGATTGGAGAGGTGGTACTGAGTTTTTTCATACCCTTGCCCACTGCTATGTATGGCAATTGTGTTTGTTTGCTTTTGTTTATATGCTTCTTCATTGAAATATGGTTCTGTGCTTGTGGTGTGAGTCCACTCACCTCCACAGATATTTAAGAAGTTATATTTGTTGACATTCCATTCATTGAGAAGTTTTTTGTAATTTAGTAGTAAGTTTTGTTAGTGGTTTCATTCTGTTCAAAACTAAAATAAATAACTTCCTTTTGAGAAGGATTGCACTTTCTATGAGAGCTTCTAAGATTAATTTTCTACGGTAGGTTTTAAGGGTTGTGCATGATTTCTCTCCTGTTTTTATAAGATTCTGAAGGACTCTGTGGCGGAACATTTTTTGTAAAATTCTTCTTTTGGTATGGTTACTTGCCACTACATCAAGATTTATAGGAGCAGTGTTAGCAATAGTGGTAGCTGAATTCTTGTTAATCACTTTTTGTTTTGTTTTACATTTTGAAAGAGGAGGCAAAGTTTTTGCACTGGAAGCTTGTTTTGTTTCGCTTAATGACTCTATTTGATCTTTTTTTTACTTTCTGTACGAATTCTGCTAGGGATGGATGCTTATTTTGGACACTTATTTTCATTTGCTCCACTTCTGCGTTGCTTTCTATGGACTTGCTTTTTGGTAGGCATTCTTTGGGGTCTGTTGGAAAAAAAAAGAAAGCATAGGTTGGGCTGTTCTGCAATTTATGTGTGCTGTATGCATGAGTTTCTGAGTATGATGGTAAGGATGTATGTGGAGGTGTGTGATTGTGCAATGGGCAGCTACAACTGGTTGCAAAGTCTATTCTTTTATGTGTGTGTTAATATACTGGGGTTCAGTTGACAATACAATGTAAGCTAGTGGTGAGGAGAAGCACTAATACTAAATCTAATGGTATAGAACTAAAACAGTTCTTTCTTCTACAATACTAACATTCTAGGGGCTAATTTATGGAATTTGTGTGCTGAAAAATGGGGATTTGTGTGCCAGTCTGCCCACAAATCCCTGTTCATCAAATGGCGATTTTCAGCACAGAAATTTCATGAATCAGCCCCACAGTGTTTTTGATTAACAGTTAGAACATTATCGTAGTATTGTGCTTCATTTTTTTGTTTGGAATAAGCAGGTTTCTTCAGAGTTGTTGTTTTTACTTCAGATGCTGCTACTTTTCAGTAGAGTGGTCTTCACTGCAATTGTACAAAGAAAGAAGTTAGTAATTATGTGTGTTTATAGCACTGTTGTGAATTTAAATGTTGAGTTTTATGTTTTATAGTAATATTGTTGTTTGATAACTGAACATAGTGTGTGCATGCAGTTTCCTTTGATTATGTGCAGCCTTTATATTTTACTTACAATCTGTTAGTTCAACATGCTTTGCAAATGAGTATAATACTAAGCATACGAAACTCACTTGGATACTTAAGGCTGTGTTATTGGATGTTAGGAGATAGAAGAAATAATCATAGACTTATTTAGCTATTTTTATAGGGGAAATGGCAGAAACTGTATAGAAAAGCATTGAATGTATGCATTTGTGAAGGTGTGGGTAATAAAGCAGGAGGATGTGATATAGAGGCAGTCGTGTCATTTCAGCTGGGAGCTTTATAATGATAGTGACTATCTGTATGAGTATATTAAGATGCATGATCTATGATATAATACACTAGTAAGTGTTCTGTACAATTATACTGTTATTTTTGCCATATTTTAATATTAAGTTAGACTTTTTTAGATAGCTGCGTGTGTAAAAAACGAATTTAGATAGCAGACAGGTTTGGAAGTGACAGTTGATTATAGCAGATAGTAAAAATAACAATAAGTTCATTTTATGGGTTATACAGGTTAAGTTGAAGTTACTCTTTTATATATGCATTTATAAGAGTTGTATATGTACTGTGCAGAAAAGATGCATACCTGTAGTTTGTATTCATGCATGTGGATATGCATGCAGCTGCAAGTAGAACTCTTGGAGACTTCTACTGTAATTTGTGTAGTAGGTGCTTTCCAATGACATGAGACTTGTTCTCAGAGGGATCAACAGTGCATTTGAAGTGCTGAACTCTGATGATGGAGTTAGATGTAGAGGTCTTGGATGTGATTGGTGGATGGTTGTGTGACTGCTTAGCTGTATCCAATGAGGGAATGGCACAGAGAGTGAAGTGGAAAGGGTAAAAGGGCTGCCCAAGAGTTACGCTCTCCGCGGACATCGTGCCTCTCCGCGGACAGGGCGTGCACATCCAGGTTTTCCAGCAATTCCAGCATGGAAATTGGACTGTAGGGATTAGCCAATCAGGTGTTTGGGTTGTGGATTGGTATTGAAAGAGGCTGTGTGTAGTGAAGATGGCAGAGGTGGAGAAAGTCAAGGTGTTGGTGGTTGGAGATATGTGTGTGCATTGTTTACAGCAGTATGCTCAATGCAGGCATGTGACAAACAATATTGATGTTAAAGGAGTGGAGGTGTTGTCGAGCACTGTGCCTGAATGCAATGTACAGGGAATTGTAAAGGTGTGTGAAGATATGGTCATGATGAACAGTCCCCAAGTGGTACTTTTCCACTGTGGTGCTTTCCATTTGGGCTATGTCAGTGCCCCTACTTTATTGGCAGTTTGAAACACTTGGTTCAAGCAGTAATGAACATCCTTCCAAATGGCAAAGTTATTTTTTCTGGATTAGTACCTAAGGCAATATGGGACAATAGTTCTGTTTTCTGTCCTCAGAAAAACATTGCTAGGTGTGCAATCAACCGAGGCATGTGTGCTTTCATGCTTAGAGCTGGTATGTTCTTCTGTAATAATGAGAATATTGATTCCAGTAATGCTATTTATTTTAAAGAAGATGGCATTTCTTTATCTTTTACGGGAAATGCCATGCTATTTTTGAATTGTAGGGTTGCTTTGGAGAAGGTTATGTGAATATTTTAGGAGTAAAGAAAAAAAAATACAAAAAAACAGGTGTCTGTCAAGCATCTGCAAAACAAACAAAAAATGGCTCTTTTCAGAGCCAACCTCAAAGGGGAAATGGGGCACACCATTTAAATTTAAATGCACCACGCTCAGATTTTCGAGATGTCCGTGGACATGGCAGTAGTCCGCGGACACTGCATATTACGTACAGAATTTTTGGGGTGGACAGGCATGTAAATGAGAAAGAGTAGAGCAAGGGATTCATCAATAAAGTTTACTGGGTGTGTTGTGTAAGGAAAGAGTTTGTTAGGAAGTCTTTTTACTGAGAGAAGAACAGATAGCTATGGCTGTGTGTTTTAGAAAACAGATTATTTGGATTTTGGGAGACTCATGGATACATTGGTTGGAGGTACATGCAGAACGCTGTGGAGTAGCTGCAGATCTTGGATTCCCTAATGTGGAAGTGCACTGGCATGGAGTGAGTGGAATGAAGTGGTTGGACATGGTACCTCTCTGTGCTACTTTGGAGACACAGCATCATCCAGATATAATTATAATTCATTGTGTAATGAACAGTTTAGGACATGTGTCTGGAATTTATTTGCAATTTGCAATGAAAGAACGACTTGGGAAGGTCATGGACATGTTTCCAAATTCCCAAGTAATTTTTTCTCGTATTGCGCAGAGACAAATGTAGCTGCGTTCTTCTTCATTTGGTCCACAAGCGAGGTGCAATGTCAATAAGGCTGTTTGTGCCTATCTAAGAGATGTTGTCATGTCCTCTTTTCACAATGAAAATATCATGTTTTGTAGCACATACATTTTCCGCAGAGATGGAGTCCATCTTACTTATGCTGGCAATCAGATTTTTCTGAGAAATGTACAAAATGCATTGCAACCTTTTTTGGAATTACAGCCATCCATTTTGCAGTAGGTATTGACCATTACGTTTTTCAAACACAAACAATCACCACCAAAAGGCTCTTTTCAGAGCCACCACTTCCTCCCAGAGAAAAATGCAATGGTTATGACAGGGCAGCTCCCCAAAATGTTATATGTCCGCTGATTTATTTGCCAGTTATGTTTTTTAACTGTGAAAGGCGGCTCTGAAGAGAATTATTTTGGGGGGGTTTGTTGTTTTATATTTGTTTTGTTTTTTTACACGTGACACACTAGGAAAGGAGGGGAAAGGAGGGTAAGGAAGGGACATCAACCAAGGGGATTAGGAAGGGCAGGTGGAGAGAGGAAGATGTAGGGTGGGCCTTATTTAGGTAGGAAGCAGACCTTCTCATGCTCCATGACCTCAGTCTCAAAAGCACTCCGAAGACTCTCCTCCCTGCAGAGTACTGCCTTGCAGTACATACACAATATTGTGATGCTCGAAAGGTAAGGGTCAACGGCATCATGAATGGCCTGTGAGGCAGCTGGAGGGATGTGCTGTCCCACAGGAGTGTCTCTTGTGGTGACAGGAGTAGAAACAGAGGATGTTGTATAGGAACTCAACCTACTCCGTTTATCACAAGGTACAATCTTGCGAACAGCCCCACCGTGGAGCGATCTTAGGTGCCGCTTCATGGATGTCGTACCAAAGCTGTACGAACCAGGCCTCTCACGACTTAGCACAATTTTGCAGTGGTTGCAGGTGACCTTGTTTGCACATGCTTTTGGCACTCCACCATGAATGGTAAACAACCGCCACACCCAAGACTCACGGCGAGTGCTGGTAGTAGGAACTTCCACTACCTTATCCTCTTCATTCTCCTCCTCTACATCCTCATGCCTGTTCCCCTCTGCAGGCCCTTGGGAAGGTGGTGGTGGTGGAGGGGGTGGGGCTGGTGCTGAGGCACAAGTAGCACCAGCTGGAGCAGCATCAACCATAGATGCCATCAGGTCTGCTGATGGGAAGCAGCAAGAGCAGCAAGATCAGCAAAAGCTAAAACAATGCTCTGTCAGGTAGCCAGAAGCACAATGAGGATGAGCTCTGGGGTGTGGCCTTTTATAGGGGTGCTGGTGCGTGCTTCGCGGACAGCCGCGCTGTGACGCACATGAGACGGACAGTTACGGACAGGCACGATGTTCGTAGGACTTATGGGTGTGGTGCGCATGTGCGTAGCTGTTCTACAGAGAGTACGGACAGGTATAGTGTCCTTAAAACACCTCCATTTTGGTTAATTGCGGACATTCAGGACACTGAGTGTGTTCTAAGAACAGTTTCATGCTGCTTGCGGACAGTACGGACAGGTATAGTGTCCTTAGGACACCTCCATTTTGTTTAATTACAAACATTCCGGGCACCAAATGTGTTCTAAGAACAGTTCCATGTTGCTTGCGGACAGTACGGACAGGTTTAGTGTCTTTAGGACACCTCCATTTTGTTTAATTGCGAACATTCCGGACACCGAATATGTTCTATGAACATTTTAATCTTGCTTGTGGACAGTACGGACAGGTATAATGTCCTTAGGACAACCCCATTTTGGTACATTGCGGACATTCCGGACACCCGCGCTGTCGGCAGACACCTTAACTGCCTTTTTTTTAAAAAAAAAGACACAAAGGACTGAATTAAACCACACATAATATATTTTTGTTTTATTATATACAGATATAAAATGTATGAAAGAGACGGGGAAGCAGAAACTGACACAAATACAGTGGAATTAGGGGCTTGGAGAGGATGAATGGGAGGGGATGAAGGGACGGAAGTCTCATAATAACGTTTTTCTTGGTGGTGAGGGTTTGGGGATAGTTGACTGGGATATGGAGAGGGGGAACAGGTACCTGTGGGACACTGATATTTATTTTTTTCTTTTATGTGGTCCTCCACAAAATGTTTTAAAAGAAAGAAATTTTACATGTTTGTCATTTTTTTTAAAACTACTGGACGGATTTACACCAAATTTGCAGCAGGAGTGGTGGCTTGGTCCCGAAAGCGTGCTTTGCTTTATTTGGTGTAAATCCGTCCAGTAGTTTTAAAAAAAATGACAAACATGTAAGTGAAAAAAAATAGTGATATCTGTGTTCGCTTCGCGGACACACTTCCCTGTTCGCTCCGCGGACAGGACGTTGATTGGGCAAGCAGCTTGCATGATGTCCGCGGACATCTGACGTGCCCTCTCATTGGATGCGTGAAAGCTTCAGAGACGCCCACCATCTTTGTTCCTCGTCGCCTGCAAAGTAAGTCTTGTGTCTGTCTCCTGTTCCTCCCACCCCTGCTCATGCCCCGTGTGTCCTTCTTGTCCCCCCCACCCCCACTCATGCTCCATGTCTCCCCTGTTCCTCCAGCCCCCCGCTCATGCCATCGGCACACGGTGGCCAGCGGAGGGCCGAGGAGCAGGATCTGCCGCCTGCACACGAATGCTGTGTGTCCCTCTCCCTCCCCTCCACCCCCCGCTCATGCCCCGTGTGTCTCGCTCCCTCCCCCCAGCCCCTGCCCTGTGTGTCTCTCTCCCCTTCCCCGCCCCGTGTGTCTCTCTCCCCTTCCCCCCACCCCCCGCTCATGCCCCATGTGTCTCTCTCCCCTTCCCCCAACCCCCGCTCATGCCCCGTGTGTCTCTCTCCCTCCCCCCCACCCCCGCTTATGCCCCGTGTGTCTCTCTCCCTCCCCCCACCACTGCTCATGCCCCGTGTGTCTCTCTCCCCTTCCCCTCACCCCCCGTTCATGCCCCGTGTGTCTCTCTCCCTCCCCCCACCCCCGCTCATGCCCCGTGTGTCTCTCCCCCTCCCGCCCACCGCCCGCTCATGCCCCGTGTCTCTCTCCCCTTCCCTCCACACCCCGCTCATGCCCCGTGCATCTCTCTCCCTCCCCCCACCCCCACTCATGCCCCGTGTGTCTCTCTCCCTCCCCCCACCCCCGCTCATGCCCCGTGTGTCTCTCTCCCTCCCTCCCCCCCACCCCCGCTCATGCCCCTTGTGTCTCTCTCTCCCTCCCACCCACCCCCGCTCATGCCCGTGTGTCTCTCCCCCTCCTGCCCACCCCCCGCTCATGCCCCGTGTGTCTCTCTCCCCTTCCCCCACCCCCCGCTCAAGCCCCGTGTGTCTCTCTCCCCCCCACGACCGCTCATGGCCTGTGTGTCTCTCCCCCTCCCGCCCACCCCCGCTCTTGCCCCGTGTGTCTTTCGCCCCCCCGCCCACCCCCGCTCATGCCCCGTGTGTCTTTCCCCCTCCCGCCCACCCCCGCACATGCCCCGTGTGTCTTTCCCCCTCCCGCCCACCTCTGCTCATGCCTCGTGTGTCTTTCCACCTCCCGCCCACCCCCGCTCATGCCCCGTGTGTCTCTCCCCCTCCTGCCCACCCCCTCTCATGCCCCGTGTGTCTCTCCCCTTCCCTCCAACCCCGCTCATGCCCCGTGTGTCTCTCTCCCCCCCAACCCCGCTCATGCCCTGTGTGTCTCTCTCCCTCCCCCCCAACCCCGCTCATGCCCAGTGTGTCTCTCTCCCTCCTCCCTCCCCCGCTCATGCCCTGTGTCTCTCCCCTTCCCCCCACCCCTCGCTCATGCCTCGTGTGTCTCTCTCTCTCTCCCCCACCCCCGGCTCATGCCCCGTGTGTCTCTCCCCCTCCTGCCCACTCCCCGCTCATGCCCCGTGTGTCTCTCTCTCTCCCGCCCACCCCCCGCTCATACCCCGTGTCTTTCTCTCCTTCCCCCCACCCCCCGCTCATGCCCTGTGTGTCTCTCTCCCTCCCCCCACCCCCGCTCATGCCCTGTGTGTCTCTCTCCCCTTCCCCCACCCCCCGCTCATGCCCTGTGTCTATCTTCTGTTCCCCCTGCTCATGCCCCGTGTCTGTCTCCTGTTCTCCCCACCTCTCGCTCATGCCCCGTATCTGTCTCCTGTTCCCCTCATGTGCCGTGTCTGTCTCCTGTTGCCCCCCACGTCCCCCGCCTGTCTCCTGTTCTCCCCACCCCCCGCTCATGCCCCGTGTCTGTGTCCTGTTCCCCCCACCCCCCGCTCATGCCCCGTGTCTATCTCCTGTTGCCCCCCATTCCCCCGCTCATGCCCCGTGTCTGTTTTCCCCACCCCCGCTCATGGCCCGTGTCTGTTGTTCCCCCCACCCCCGCTCATGCCCTGTGTCTGTTTCCTGTTCCCCCCACCCCTCGCTCATGCCCCGTGTGTCTCTCTCCCTCCCCCCACCCCCGCTCATGCCCCGTGTGTCTCACCCCCTCCCACCAACCCCCCGCTCATGCCCCGTGTCTCTCTCCCCTTCCCTCCACCCCCCGCTCATGTCCCATGTGTCTCTCTCCCTCCCCCCACCCCCACTCATGCCCCGTGTGTCTCTCTCCCTCCCCCCACCCCCGCTCATGCCCCGTGTGTCTCTCTCCCTCCCTCCCACCCCCGCTCATGCCCCGTGTGTCACTCTCTCCCTCCCGCCCACCCCCGCTCATGCCCTGTGTGTCTCTCCCCCTCCTGTCCACCCCTGCTCATGCCCGGTGTAGCTCTCTCCCCTTCCCCCCACCCCCCGCTCATGCCCCATGTGTCTCTCTCCCGCCAACCCCCGCTCATGCCCTGTGTGTCTCTCCCCCTCCCACCCACCCCCCGCTCATGCCCCGTGTGTCTCTCCCCCTCCCGCCCACCCCCGCTCTTGCCCCGTGTGTCTTTCCCCCTCCCGCCCACCCCCGCTCATGCCCCATGTGTCTTTCCCCCTCCCGCCCACCCCCGCTCATGCCCTGTGTGTCTTTCCCCCTCCCGCCCACCCCTGCTCATGCCTCGTGTGTCTTTCCACCTCCCGCCCACACCCGCTCATGCCCCGTGTGTCTCTCGCCTTCCCCCACCCCCGCTCATGCCCGGTGTGTCTCTCTCCCTCCCTCCCACCCCCGCTCATGCCCTGTGTGTCTCTCTCCCTCCCCCCACCCCCGCTCATGCCCTGTGTGTCTCTCTCCCTCCCCCCTCCCCCCGCTCATGCTCCGTGACTCTCCCCTTACCCCCACCCCCCGCTCATGCCTCGTGTGTCTCTCTCCCTCTCCCCCACCCCCCGCTCATGCCCCGTGTGTCTCTCCCCCTCCTGCCCACTCCCCGCTCATGCCCCGTGTGTCTCTCTCCCTCCCACCCACCCCCCGCTCATGCCCCGTGTGTCTCTCTCCCTCCCCCCACCCCCCGCTCATGCCCCGTGTGTCTCTCTCCCTCCCCCCACCCCCGCTCATGCCCCGTGTGTCTCTCTCCCCTTCCCCCCACCCCCCGCTCATGCCCCGTGTCTGTCTTCTGTTCCCCCTGCTCATGCCCCGTGTCTGTCTCCTGTTCTCCCCACCTCCCGCTCATGCCCCGTATCTGTCTCCTGTTCCCCTCATGTGCCGTGTCTGTCTCCTGTTGCCCCCCACACCCCCCGCCTGTCTCCTGTTCTCCCCACCCCCGCTCATGCCCCGTGTCTGTGTCCTGTTCCCCCCACCCCCCGCTCATGCCCCGTGTCTATCTCCTGTTGCCCCCCACACCCCCGCTCATGCCCCGTGTCTGTCTCCTGTTCCTCCCACCTGCTTATGCCCCGTGTCTGTCTCCTGTTCCCCCACCCGCTCATGCCCCGTGTCTCTCTCTTGTTGCCCCCCACGCCCCCGCTCCTGCCCCGTATCTGTCTCCTGTTCTCCTAACCCCCCGCTCATGCCCTGTGTCTGTCTACTGTTCCTCCCACCCCCCGCTCATGCCCCGTGTCTGTCTCCTGTTGACCACCACCACCCCGCTCATGCCCCGTGTCTGTTCTCCCCACCCCCCGCTCATGGCCCGTGTCTGTTGTTCCCCCCACCCCCGCTCATGCCCTGTGTCTGTCTCCTGTTCCCCCCACCCCTCGCTCATGCCCCGTGTCTGTCTCCTGTTCCCCCCACCCCCGCTCATGCCCCGTGTCTCTCCTGTTGCCACCCACCCCCCGCTCATGCCCCGTGTCTGTCTCCTGTTGTCCCCCACCCCCTGCTCATGCCCCGTGCCTGTCTCCTGTTGCCCCCCACCCCCTGCTCATGCCCCGTGTCTGTCTCCTGTTGCCCCCCACCCCCCGCTCATGCCCTGTGTCTGTGTCCTGTTCCCCCCACCCCCCACTCATGCCCCGTGTCTGTCTCCTGTTCCCCCCACTCCCCCGCTCATGCCCCGTGTCTGTCTCCTGTACCCCCCACCCCCCGCTCATGCCCCGTGTCTGTCTCCTGTTCCCCCCACCCGCTCATGCCCCGTGTCTCTCTCCTGTTGCCCCCCCGCTCATGCCCCATGTCTTTCTCCTGTTCCCCCCACCCGCTCATGCCCCGTGTCTTTCTCCTGTTGCCCCCCACCCCTTCTCATGCCCCGTGTCTATCTCCTGTACCCCCCCAACCCCCCGCTCATGCCCGTGTCTCTCTCCTGTTGCCCCCACCCATGCCTCGTGTCTGTCTCCTGTACCCCCCACTCCACGCTCATGCCCCGTGTCTCTCTCCTGTTGCCCCCACCCCCCGCTCATGCCCTGTGTCTGTCTCCTGTTGCCCCCCACCCCGCTCTCATGCCCGTGTCTGTCTCCTGTTCTCCCCACCCCCGCTTATGCCCTGTATCTGTCTCATGTTCCCCCATCCCCCGCTCATGCCCCGTGTCTGTCTCCTGTTCTCCCCACCCCCCCGCTCATGCCCTCTGTCTGTCTCCTGTTCACCCCACCCCCCGCTCATGCCCCGTGTCTCTCTCCTGTTGGCCCCACCCCCCGCTCATGCCCCGTGTCTGTCTCCTGTTGCCCCCCACCCCCCGCTCATGCCCCGTGTCTCTCTCATATTCCCCCCACCCCCTGCTCATGCCCCATGTTTCCCTCGTGTTAGCCACCACCCCCCCGCTCATTCCCCATGTCTCCCTCGTGTGCCCCTAGCCCCCGCTCATGCCACCTTGTCTCTCTCCTTTCCCCCCACCCCGCTCATGTCCCGTGTGTGCCCTGTACCCCCCGCTCATGCTCGTGTCTCCCTCATGTTCCTCCCCACCCCCCGCTCATACCCTGTGTCTCTCTCATGTTCCTCTCCACCCGCTGCTCATGCCCCGTGTCTCTCTCGTGTTCCCTCCACCACCGCTCATGCCCTGTGTTTCCCTCCTTTTCCCCCCCACCCCCTGCTCATGCCCCGTTTGTACCCTGTTCTCTCTCACCCCCCGCTCATGCCCATGTGTCTCCCCTGTCCCCCCCCACCCCCCGCTCATGCCCTTTTGTGTTCTTTATACACCCCGCCTTCCCTTTCCATGGTGGCCATCTTGGTAAAAGATTTTCCTTCCTACACCGGGACGCCGACGGCGTCCCGGCGTAGGAAGGAAAATCTTTTTGTTTTTATTACCACCCAGCGTTCCCACTTTGAGGACATAAGATGTTAGTGGTCTTCATCTATTGAAAAGGATGTTATGGTGACGTTGCACTAATAAAAACCCTTAAAATTTAGTAAAAAAAAAATGTTACAGGGACGTTATGGTTAAGTTGCACTAATAAAAACCTATGAAATTCAATGAAACATCTTTGTTAAAGGGACGTTATGGTTAAGTTGCGCTACTAAAAACCTATGAAATTCAGTGAAAAAACTTTGTCAAAGGGACGTTATGGTTCCAAGTAAAACCGAAAAACCCTTGAAATTGGCCAGTTATGGTAGGCTAAGCAATCATAACTCGCGCCACCACCGTGCACTGCTAAGACTAACACCCAGGACATCAAAGATGACATCACAAATGTCATTGATGACATCACATGTGTATAGCGCCAAATAGACTGACAACACAGAGGGCAAATGGCGAAACCATGGCCCAAATACGGATGTTTTTCCAAATATGTGTAGCAACAAATGGTCACATATCTGCAGGCAGCACATTAAGGGAGTAAGTTAAGCAACCGATGAGCCATATTAGAATTATGAAGGATGTTTCAGGACGAGAATGGGCATTCGGGTCGGCGACATTGGATGCTGAGCCATGGGAACTTGAAGGTAAACAGCCCTCTGCGCCTGTTGATCCTCTGCCTCTTCCTCCTCAAGCAGTAGGTGCAGATACAGCAACAGAAAGCAAGGGATTTTACCCCATGAAAGAATTAAGAGAAGCGGGTGGATACACAAATCCCACTTTTGTGCCATTAGCATATACTAGCATGGGCTGCACCTGATAGTGCGACACAAGTGAGTAAGACGGCACAAGACAGTAGTAGCGAATGCAAGGAGCGCAGCAAGATGCACATGAAACTACAGGAGAACGACACAGGAACGACAGGGCTTGCTATTGGCCAGGAGTTAGTAACGCCAACCGAATGGATAGGTGGAAAGATACTGCTCAAATTAGATGGGAAGCAAGCAAGTGAAACAGGGGACATGAATAAGGGAATAGTGCCTAGTAAAGACAAGGAGGTGGAAGCAAAAGAATAAATGGAGGTCATAGAGGAAGTACATAGGAGAGAAAGGAAAGAAAGGAGGAACAGGAGAGGATATAAAAGGAAAGTCAATGAGCAGAAGACCAGGAAGGGAAGAGAAGGAGCGAAGGAAATGGAGGGAGCTAGGAGATATAGCAAGGAAAAGAGTAACAGAGGAGCAGCAAAGACAAGTACAGTTAAAAAAGGAGAAGAGGAGGAGAGAAGTTGAGCAGATTGTTAAACAACGCCGACACAAGCAAGAGGAAGAGCTTAGAAATGATAGAAACAGGGATGAGAGCAGGTACTCTACTAAGGTAGTGGGGATTTAGATGGGTCTGACATGTTTTAATAATAACGATGGGGAGCTATACAGAGAACGGTAGGGGAGATGTATAGGAGCAGGAGGAGTATCACAGCTGCCTCACAAGGGTGCAGAAGTGCTGAACCCTCAGTGAGGTGGGAGCACAAAGTTACAGACTGTACGAAGGGGGACCAGTGGGACAAGGTAGTTTCAAGGACACTTAGTTTCAGTGATGAGAGACAGGGGGGCAGTGATAGCAGCATTCGAACCATGGGAGCAGAGGAAGATTCAAAGGGGAGTAAGGATGATTAAAAGGGAAAACACTTTTGCTGCTCCAGAGAAGCAAGCCTACACCAAGATACAACATAGGGAGACAAGGCAAGGCCCGGGAAGAGAAGGGGAAGACATTGAAGGAGAATTGCTGCATTCCACTGGGGGACAGTGAGAAGTGGACAATATAACTCTGTAAGCACAGAGGCTTAGGTCCCGGCCAGGACGGAGAAGCACAGGGATTGCAAGAACGTTAACTGACACTAAGGACCTGGGAGGACATGATGAGGACAGGAGGCTGACATAATTCCCACTATTGGAGAAGGCGGGTGTGTTACCCCAATATGTAACATGGCAACAAATGGACAAGGATAATTTAAGATGCAAGCTCTGATTGCTTACTGCAGGAGTGGGCAAGTGGATCTCTGAGTTAGAGACAGCTGGGATGATATTAGCAGTATAGGACATGAAAAGCCTACACTTAGCCATTCTTGTGGAGGTAGCTGATGGCGTATGGAGAGGAGTGGGTTATCCAGAGTGACAGCACAAAACCTGACACATGATGGTGTGCCGTTCAATAATTTCCAAGCAACTGTTTTCATATCTCTACGAGTACAGTACCCAGACACGTCAGACATAAGCATGATTATGGCACGCAAAATGTGTGACAATGATAACCCGTTTCAATATGAGAAATGGTGTATTGAGACAAAGGAACTGTGGGAAAATTGTGGGGTTCTTTTATAATATATTATGTGAAGGACGTCCAGACCAAGTGCAGAAGCAGCTCAAGAAATGAGTGGGGATGGAGGCTAAACCATAGGTCACACACAAACCCAAGGTGGGAACCTCAACAGTCACTGGCACCTTGAGGTAGAAACCTATAATACAACAAAAGTGGTACCAGGAGTGCGAGGGCAACTGAAGAAAGAAGGCAGAAGGATATAAAGATCAAATCATTATTTTCATTTCATTTTGATTTGCGTAAAAAAACATTGCATATTTTAATCAATTTTGTAAAAAACATTCTACTACTCATACATTCATAGATTAACTCACTAATTAGATCTCTAAAACATATGGATATTTTAAGGTATTAAGAGAATTACAATTCATTCTCATTATAGTATTAATGGTTCCAAACAACATATCATTGTAGATAACAGTTCATTCCAGACATAGGTCAGACATTCAACTAAATATACTGACCTATTGCAGACTGATGCAATAGAATGCAAGGAAAAAGCAGGAAGAGAGGAAACACAAGGAAGCAAAGCTAGTGCATAAAAAATAACCACATATACATTGGAACGGACAGTGTTAACGAGAGGCAAAGGAGTGGTTACACATCATGTACAGACCAGGCCACAGATGGCGGGGGAGGCTTTGCAGGATGAGGAAACATGAACCACAGGATAACAGGGTAAGGAGGGACGTCTCGGGGAAGAGGGTTAGACAGCCAATGCACCAGAACATGGTAGGATTCCAAGGGGGACCGCAAAGCCAATTGGGGGGTCTCATAGAATGTTGGTTTTGCAGAAGGCCAGGACACATAGCCCAAGTGTGTAGGGATATGGGGCCAATATATCGAAATGCAGGAATACAACATCAACCCATGCATCTGACTGATCAGAAAGGACCACACACAAAACATGCACGCAAAGGCATACACACCACAGCAGATGCATGTCCAGGACATGCAACCACGACAATATCGGCCCATGATGTATGCAGCATGGACATAGGGACACATCGGGCAATCAGAGTCACTACAACAAGCATCAACACAGCAGAACACATAGCAACAACACACACACACAGGCTCCACGATGCAGATGCAGAGTCCAGGCGGCAACCAATTCACAGGGATAGGGATGTCACTATACCCACAATAGGACAGCCAACAGACAGACATTACGTGTTCGATCCTATCCGTCACACCTAATCCAGGTGAGGAACCCCAGATAGGGGAGACCATAGGTGACAAGACATTTTCCTTTCTCATGGATACAGGGGCGACTAGATCCTGTATCAGGGAAGGAAGACACCCAATGTCAGGCATTGCCATGAATGCGGCGGGATTCTCTGTGGCATCGGATTTGGTTCCTTTTGCTGACAAATCATCACTTTCTGTCAGAGAGCACGACATGACCTTGCCATTGTTATTTTCATGGCAGAGACCAGTAAAAATAATGGATAAAGACATGATGAGCAGACTGAACCATTTCTTTCACCAACAAAGGGATAGTGTGGTCAACCCCAGGAATTCATTACATGAATGTGAGGGAACACATGCAAGCTTATTGTGGGCGGACGGTATAGAGGGGGGGTGCCAGTGGACCTCAAAATGTTTTCATAGGGGGCAGAAGTATTAGTTGCATGGTTTCCAGGGATGCAGGGGAGACTGTCACACATACCCCACATGTTCTTGTCCAGACCAGAAATCCCCTTAGACAAGAATGAAGGAAAGGGGACTCCAATAGAAATCAATGCTGCCATAGTGAGAGATGAGATGATAATATTACATGGGACAGACAACACATGGCGATTATGGAGGACAGTGATTGCAATCGGAGAAGGATGCAGACTGACTGACATGACAGATGAGGAACTATTCCAAGATGATTGATCATACAACAAAGTGGTGTTTGACATCAGTGTGACACATTGGGTGGGAATACATTATAGAGAAGTGCCACAATGGATGGCGATGTTGCGGAAGCAGCCATTACCATTTCTCGAAGAAGATTTGGGGCAGGTACCCAGTGTCTTATGGACCACTAGTCCCTATGACGTGGGTTTGTTAAACGGAATTGGAGCAGTCAAAATAAGGCTCAAACCAGGAGCCATCTTTCCAAGGGGAAAACAGTATCCCATAGGGAAGCAGATGAGGGCATTTATGAAACAATCGTTGCATGCTGAATTGGTGAAGCAGGGAATATTAGTACCATCAGAATCGCACTGCAACACAGCTGTGTACCCTGTGAAAAAGGCAATGGGGCTCTTGGCATTTTATCCAGGACTAGCGCCCTCTGAACCAGATAGTAGAATCAGAATTTCCATTATTTTGTCAAAAGGAAGTGCCATACATAGGACAATTGATATCTCAGGTTGGATGAAAGGTGGTTCCGGAAAGGGCAAAGGCGATTCGTAGAACGCCAATGCCTAAGTCAGTAAGGGAGATGCAGCAGTTTCTAGGACTCTGTATTCACCGCAGAGCATGGGTTTTTGACAACAGCACATACACAAGAACTTTGTTGAGCGGCCTCAAGGAGTCACAGAAGGAGAATGGTAAGATGTCATGGACACACAAAATGACTGATGCATTTGAAGAACTGAAGAAAGCAATATGCACAGCTCCAGTGTTAGGGATTCCAGACTATCATGACAAATTCATCCTATTCTCACACTTCAAAGGAGTAGTGATGACTGCGGTACTCACACATAAGACTACATTAGGACACAACCACTTAGCATATTATAGTGGATATTCAGACCCTGTAATGAGAGGACATGAACTTTGTGAGCAAGCTCTGGCTGCTGCTGCGTTTTCCGTCGAGCATGCTCTCTTCGCCATTCTCAAGAACACCAAGAGCACAATGACTATACAAAGGGCATCTGGATACAAGGTGATCATCTCAAAACCAGCTAACAAGATAGTCAGATGCAGGACTGTAAATTCATCAACATTTGTAGCAGAGCCAGTGGAGGAAGGAGACTATGTACACAACTGTAGTACATATGTGGAACAGTACAACGACATTGCCAGTGTGGGAGAGAAGCCTCTTGAGGGCAGAAAAGTAGTATTCAATATTGATGGATCATCAACAATAGACCAGACATTGAGGGAAAGGCATACAGGGACAGCAGTGCTGGCATTAAAAGCTGACGGTACAGAAGAAACAATAGTAAACACAAGATTGTCTTATAGTATTTCAGCACATGCAGCAGAGTTAGTTGTGCACTAGAAGCACACAAGGGTTGGAGATTACAGTGTATTCCGACTCGGCATACCTGATGTCCACAGTACACTCTGAACTGTCACATGGTTGAGGAGGGGCTTCCAATGTGCTAACAGCACACCAGTGCAGCATGTGCTCCGATTGGGTAGACTGATAGAGGTACTTCAATTCCCAGCAGACACATCAATCATGATGTGCCAGGCTCACATGAGGGGAGGAGGACCCAGTCTCCTGGGACAACAAAGCAGCAGAAAAGGAAGCAAAGCACACAGCATGTTTCTTCAGGAATAATAAAGTTTGATACCCCATCAAACGCACACACATTCATGAGTGCAACATGATTTAAAAGGAAGGATACAACACAGTACCAGCTATATAATTAATGGAACTTCAGGGAGGCTTCCGGCAGAAGAAAAATTATTATGGATGAGAAGGGGGTGCTTAATATCTTCCACTGATGACTTATAGTGACAGGAAAGCACAGGCCAACCCGTACTCGCAATAGTATTTTTGCAGATTGCACTCACACAAGACATTACCCTACTCACATGAGGAGTAACTGTCACGCTCACCTGATTCCCACGGAGGCGCAGGTCTGGCTTCGAGTGCTGATGCTTCTTCAGTGGTGATGAAGATGGACTGGAAGGGCCCCTCTACTCTGGTCTTTTCTGGCTTGCAGGAATATTCCCCTGTGCGTGAAAAGGGAGTATTACCTACTGATGGAATAATGCTCAAGCCTCCCACTCCCTTCCAGCTCTCCACGACACCCTTCCACGATGCCCTGTGAAGTCTCATCTTAGGGTCTGGAAGGATGAGTTCTCCATCCTGCTTCTGATGCAGGGGCGCGTTGAAACCCAGTTACTTCACTGGATTGAGGTTTGATGGGAGTTCAAAATAAGCTTGACTATTCAGGTGAGGCGCTGTAAGAGTTCTGTTGCAAGTTCAAAAGTTCAAGCTTAATAATAATGTTCATTGTCTTATTGCAGCAAGCGCTAATGCTTATGTCTTTTTTCCCCTTAGGGGCCGGGGTTCGGAATGCCGGAGATATGGCGCCAACCCGAAGTGAAACATGCAGTTCAAGTAAATTACAGGTAAGTTCTGGATGAGCGTTCAGGTAATGTCTTTGCATTCGCTCATACAATGTCCTTGTCTTTTTTCCCCATAGGGGCCGGGGTCCGGAATGCCAGGAAGCGGCAGGACCCGAAATGAAATGGGAATAACCCAACAGGTAAGTATTAGAAGGAAACTGAGCCTTTCCTATTCCCTTCCTTCTCTCACCTTGTTTTCTTGTCTTTTTCTCTCTAGGCTCTGAGAAGTGGGTGCGGATCCGGATGATCGCTGCTGAAGATGGAGGCGCCCAGGAAAGGTGAGTGAAATGCAGCGCTGCAGCGATCGAAGCAAAATGCTTTTGAAATGATGTCTTCCCTTTCAGGATCGTCAGTGTGATGTCTCCGTGATGCAGCTTTAGCTGGTAAGGTCTTCTTTCTCTCCAATTCTCTCTTATCTCCCTTTGCAGGCGACCCAGGATGCTGACAGGCGTGGCTGAAGTCTAGATGCAGGAGCTGACACGGTGAGCGTCCAGCTGCGAGGAGCAGAACAACGTGAAGCGTGAGTTGCTGATCGGGCGTGGTTTAAATAGCTTTGGTAGAAGTTCCAGGTATGTATCCTTCCACCAATCAGGTATGTATCCTTCCCCAACCACACTCAGGTGGAAAGTAGTCCCACAGGTAAAGTAGTTCCATTCAGGCCTCAAGAGGGCCTGGATGTAGCAGCATAGTCTGCATCAGGTAAGTGCACATTAAAACACTTGAACACATGTCTAGCTTTATGAGCCTGGCGCCTAAGGCGCCAGGACAGGGGTCTAACATGAGCCTGGCACCTAAGGCGCCAGGACTGTGGCTTGGGCCCGCTGGCACTTCCGTGGGGGGAATGATGCCTGCCTCTGGGGTTGCTGGGTCGGACCTGGCTCCTTGGAGGTAGGCATCATGACAGTACCCCCCCTCAAGGCCCCTCCCAAGGTTGTTCCCTCCGGGGGTTTTGGCTTGTTCGGAAATCTCCGGTGGAACCTTTGTATTAATCGAGGTGCGTGAACATGGTTACTAGGCTCCCACGATCTCTCCTGAGGTCCATATCCCTTCCAGTCAACAAGATAGAAGAGTTTTGACTTTAACACCTTGGAATCTAAAATGTCTTTAACTTTGAATTCTAATTCCCCTTCAATTTGAACTGGGTCTGGAGGCTTGGACAGTCGGGTCCCTGGTTGTACTGGCTTCAAAAGTGATGCATGAAAAACTGGATGAATACGCATGTTAGACGGTAAATCCAGTTTAAAGGCCACGGGATTGATTATAGCCTTGATGGGATAAGGTCCTATGAATCTGAGATTGAAGGTTTGCGGGCCCTTGAGGGGTAAATGTTTTGTTGCTAGCCATACCTGGTCTCCTACTTGGTAAGGAGGAGTTTTACTTCGGTGCAAATCAGCGTTTTCTTTATACTTTTTCTTGGCTTGCTGTAAATGAGTTGCAGCTTCTTTGAAGGCTCGGGTTATTGTGGAATGCAGATGATTTAGTGCGGGCATTTCCAGGGTCAGAGGTGGGTCTAGGTCAGAGGTCCGAGGATGGTGACCATACAAAGTATAAAAAGGAGTTTGTCCAGTTCCAGAATGCACTGAATTGTTTTATGCATATTCTGCGATCCAAAGGATGTCTTTCCAATTTGACTCGGATTGGTGTAACATGCACCGAAGATATTGCTCGAGAGTCTGATTGGTTCTCTCGGTTTGTCCGTCGGTCTGGGGGTGGTAGCTGGTGGATAACCGCACATCTATTTGTGCTAGTTGGCAACACTTCTTCCAAAAATGGGAGATAAATTGACTCCCACGATCCGAGACTAATATGGAAGGGAAACCATGTATGCGAACTATATTCCCCAGAAATTCCTTGGCCAAGGTGGAAGCTGAAGGCAAGCCTTTTAAAGGGATAAAGTGGGCCATTTTGGAGAATAGATCCACAATTACAAGGATAGTGTTGTAACCAGCACAAGGAGGCAGGTCAGTTATAAAGTCCATTGACAAGGTGTGCCATGGTGCCGGTGGAATATCCAAGGGTTGAAGTAGGCCGGCTGGCCTTTTCTTTTGACCCTTGTTTTGGGCGCAAATTCCGCAAGACAATACAAAAGACTTTATGTCTTTTCTCCAAGAAGGCCACCAGAAGTGGCGTTTGATTTTGTCCTCCGTTTTAGCGATACCAGGGTGTCCTTCCATTAATGATTCATGATGATGGGCAATAACAAGTTCTTGCAATTCTTTACTTGGCAGAAACAACCGCTCCTGGAAGTCGGGTAAATCATCCTTAACGGTGTAATGAGGACCCTTTTGACTCCATTCCAGTAAGGCTGAAGACTCTAGAAGTTGTTTTACTTGCGTTTGGATGTCCTCAATAGTTTGCAATGAAGTTAGGCCTAAGATTCTTTGTTCAGGTATGATTGGCACAGGTTCTAAACTCGAATTGGGTTCTTCCATGCCAATCCGGGATAAGGCGTCCGCTTTACCATTCTTGCAGCCAGGGCGATAGGTAATTACAAAATCAAATTCCGCAAAGAATAGAGCCCATCGGAGTTGTCGTGAAGATTGAGCTTTGGCCGTCTTTAAATACTGTAAATTTCTGTCGTCCGTAATTATGGTGATGGTGTGTCTTGCCCCGAGAAGGTAGTGACGCCAAGCCTTGAAAGCAGATTTAATAGCCAGTAACTCTTTGTCGGTAATTGCGTAGTTGATTTCAGGAGGAGAAAATTTCCTGGACCAAAAGGCCACAGGGTGTAGTTGGTTAGATTCTGGGTCTCTTTGCGACAGGACAGCTCCCATGGCCGAACTGGATGCGTCGGTTTCCACAATGTAAGGGAGATCTGGGTGCGGGTGCTTCAATACAGGTGCATAGGTGAATTTGATTTTCAGGTCCTGAAAGGCTTGTTCGGCCTCAAGAGTCCATTCAAAGCGTTTGTTTTTCTTTAGGAGAGCTGTGATGGGTTGGACTGTTTGGGAAAATTCCGTGATGAATCTTCGATAGAAATTGGCGAAGCCGAGCATGCTCTGAACTCCCTTCACCGAGCTAGGAGATGGCCATTTGAGGATGGCGTCCACCTTTCGCGAGTCCATTCGGACTCCTTGAGGTGTCAGGATGAATCCGAGAAACTCAACTTCTGTGGTATGAAAAACGCATTTTTCGAGCTTTGCAAATAGTCTGTGCTGGCGCAATTTCTCAAGAACTGCTCTAACATGTTTTCTGTGATCGGATTCTGAAGAAGAGTACACCAGGATGTCGTCAATGTAAACAATGACACAGACATCGATAAGTTCCCGAAGAACATCATTCATAAAGTAGTGAAAGGCGGCAGGTGCATTGCACAAACCGAAGGGCATCACCTGATATTCGAAGAGCCCAAATTTGGTGCGGAATGCAGTCTTCCATTCGTCGCCTTCTTTTATACGCACCAGGTGATAAACTCCTCGGAGATCTAACTTGGTGTACACACAAGCGTCTTTCACCTGGTCGATAAGCTCAGGGATCAGGGGCAGAGGATAACGATTCTTAATCGTTATTTGATTTAGGGCGCGATAGTCTATACATGTTCTAAGGTCGCCCTCTTTTTTCAGCACGAAGAACAGACCTGAGGAGACAGGAGACTTGGACGGGCGAATAAAACCATTGGCTAGGTACTGATCTAAATACCGACGCAGATGCAGGTTCTCAGGTTCCGTAAGAGCATAAATCCTACTACAAGGTAGTTGAGCATTGGGTACCAGATCGATTTGGCAATCATAAGACCGATGGGGAGGTAACGTGTTAGCCTGTTCCTTCTGAAAAACGTCTTGGAATTCTTGGTATTCTGACGGTAGCTGTACAGGGGTGGAAGTTGCTGAGGCTAGACCCATAACTGGATTTCTTGGAATACAAGTTGGTTCACAATCAGGAAAACTTATCTTCTTTGCTCGCCAGTCAATTCTGGGATTATGTGTTTCTAACCAAGGAATTCCAAGGATTACTTGAAATTGTGGGGCCTTGATCACATCAAATACAATTGCTTCCCGATGTCCATGCTGACCCAGCAGTGTCACTTCAACAGTGGAATACGTTACAGGCCCTGAGGCTATTTCGGTTCCATCTACTGTAGTAATGACATCTTGGGTTACTTTCGGACGGAGAGGGAGCTTAATCCTAGAAGCCAATTAACGGTCTATGTAATTTCCAATAGCTCCACTGTCGATGTACGCTTTTATAGCATGCAACTGCTGAGGCTGTTTTGGGTCCACGAGCACCATTGGCATGACAAAATGCGAGGTCAAAGAGTTTGTTTTCAAGCTCGGCAAGCGGACCCCTACGCTTGTCGGGCTAGGTCGTTTCCCGAATCAGGTGTCAATAAATCGTTATCAGTGGCTCCAACCACCTTCTTAGGTGGTTTAACCAGACAATTTCAAAGAAAGTGACCGGAAGTCCCGCAATACAGACAAAGTTGCATTTGCCGCCTTCTCTCTCGTTCCTTCTGCGTTAATGGTCCTTTAACACCGCCGATTTGCATAGGTTCGGATACGTCGGGACTCTTGGAGTTAGCGTGGGTTTTGATCGGTACTCGGGTTTCGTACTTGAACCGATCTGCTTTTCTATTTTGAAGTCTGTGATCAAGTTGAACCACCAGGTCTATGTAGTCTGCGCAGACCTGGGGTAGATTTACAATCTGAGCTAGAACATCCTTAAGCTCTCCGCGCAGGCCTCGATGAAACAATGTGATCCTTTTGTTTTCTGGCCATCCAGTTTCCACAACCAGTCTATTAAAGGTGGCAACGTAGGACAGGAGATCCTGATTACCTTGTCGTAAGGATAGCAGTTCGTTATCAAGGGCCTGTCCTTGAGAGTGTCGAGCAAACAATCTTTCCATGCTAGCCTGGAAGCCCTAAAAATCCTGGAGAATGGGATCATCCTGATTTACCAATGGAATAGACCAATCGGCAGCACTGCCACTGAGGTAAGATAGTATAAAGGCTACCTTAGTCTGGTCGTTAAGGAAGGCCCCGGGTCTGCATAGAAAGTGTAAACGACATTGGTTCATAAAGACGGCATATTTCTTGGGATCCCCCACAAAACGTTCAGGCGGGGCCAAAGGCATGTGTCCAGGTAGATTGATTTGAACCGGGTTATTCAAACCCATTGATGTGGAAGTACCTCCGGAATTAGGTAAAGGAGTGTGCCCTGCCTGGGCCTGCAATAACCTTTTGGCCAGGTCATCTGTTCTTTCCTTTGATAGGATCAGTTCTCATTTGAGAGCGTTAGTCTCCTGGCGGGCTGAGTGCACTTCTGCCCGTAATTCCCCCAAATGCTGGGCCAGCTGATCTGTCTCGGAAGTCTCCATAGCGCCCGGGTGGGAAATTGTGGGTAGGCTTCGCGTTCTGTCACGCTCACCTGATTCCCACGGAGGCGCAGGTCTGGCTTCGAGTGCTGATGCTTCTTCAGTGGTGAAGCGCAGGACTCTGAAGATGGACTGGAAGGGCCCCTCTACTCTGGTCTTTTCTGGCTCGCAGGAATATTCCCCTGTGCGTGAAAAGGGTGTATTACCTACTGATGGAATAATGCTCAAGCCTCCCACTCCCTTCCAGCCCTCCACGATACCCCGTGAAGTCTCACCTTAGGGTCTGGAAGGATGAGTTCTCCATCCTGCTTCTGATGCAGGGGTGCGTTTAAACCCAGTTACTTCACTGGATTGAGGTTTGATGGGAGTTCAAAATAAGCTTGACTATTCAGGTGAGGCGCTGTAAGAGTTCTGTTGCAAGTTCAAAAGTTCAAGCTTAATAATAATGTTCATTGTCTTATTGCAGCAAGCGCTAATGCTTATGTCTTTTTTCCCCTTAGGGCCGGGGTTCGGAATGCCGGAGATATGGCGCCGACCCGAAGTGAAACGTGCAGTTCCAGTAAATGACAGGTAAGTTCTGGATGAGCGTTCAGGTAATGTCTTTGCATTCGCTCATTCAATGTCCTTGTCTTTTTTCCCCATAGGGGCCGGGGTCCGGAATGCCAGGAAGCGGCAGGACCCGAAATGAAATGGGAATAACCCAACAGGTAAGTCTTAGAAGGAAACTGAGCCGTTCCTATTCCCTTCCTTCTCTCACCTTGTTTTCTTGTCTTTTTCTCTCTAGGCTCTGAGAAGTGGGTGCGGATCCGGATGATCGCTGCTGAAGATGGAGGCACCCAGGAAAGGTGAGTGAAATGCAGCGCTGCAGCGATCGAAGCGAAATGCTTTTAAAATGATGTCTTCCCTTTCAGGATCGTCGGTGTGATGTCTCTGTGATGCAGCTTTAGCTGGTAAGGTCTTCTTTCTCGCCAATTCTCTCTTATCTCCCTTTGCAGGTGACCCAGGATGCTGACAGGCATGGCTGAAGTCCAGATGCAGGAGCTGACACGGTGAGCGTCCAGCTACGAGGAGCAGAACAACGCGAAGCGTGAGTTGCTGATCGGGCGTGATTTAAATAGCTTTGGTAGAAGTTCCAGGTATGTATCCTTCCACTGATCAGGTATGTATCCTTCCCCGACCACACCCAGGTGGAAAGTAGTCCCACAGGTAAAGTAGTTCCATTCAGGCCTCAAGAGGGCCTGGATGTAGCAGCATGGTCTGCATCAGGTAAGTGCACATTAAAACACTTGAACACATGTCTAGCTTTATGAGCCTGGCGCCTAAGGCGCCAGGACAGGGGTCTAACATGAGCCTGGCGCCTAAGGCGCCAGGACTGTGTCCAAAGGGCCCCAGCTTGGGCCCGCTGGCATTTCCGTGGGGGGAATGATGCCTGCCTCTGGGGTTGCTGGGTCGGACCTGGCTCCTTGGAGGTAGGCATCATGACAGTAACTTGCTGCACACATAGGGAAAGAATGGTTTTGTCTGAATGTGGTGGAGAATATGCAGAGAACTGTGTGACAGGTAAAACAATGTCTGCTGGACATACTTTATGTGTAGTGAGAAGATCCATACCACACCCAACTGATCCCTTCCAACATCTCCACATTGATTATGTAGATATGACCCAGGTGTTCCAGGGCTACCGCTACATGTGCCTGTTTTCCTGATGGATCGAAGCTGGTCCCTGCTCACACCCGGACGCCCTCAGGACTGCACAATTCCTTGTTAGAGAGGTGTTCCCACAATGGGGGGTGTGTGAGGTCCTGCAGTCTGACAATGGACCCCATTTAGTCAATGAGACTGTTGAGAATATCACAATCCTACTGGGGATACAGCACATTTTCTCCTGTGCTTTTCACCTGAAGGCAAACTGAGTTTGTGAGCACCTGAATGGCCTGCTCAAGGAGAAAATAGCCAAAATAAAAGCCACTTTGAAAAAATGATGGCTCCACTGTCCTCCGTTAGCTCTGTCCGCATTTCGCAATCAGCCCGGGTCCAACCATCATTTTACACCCCATGAGGAGGTAACAGGGCGATGCATGCAACTTACCCGGCTCCCACTAGAGCACTTACAGATGCAAATGCCACCTCCAATGTTTGTGGTGATGAGTAGAGTGAATATTTGGCTTCTTTGATGGCTAGTGCATCTTTTATTTCTCGTTAACTGCAGGGGCAGAGGCTGAACAACAGTGAAGACGGCAGCAGCACTGACTTTTAAAGAAACCCTTACTATACCTGGGGGACATTGTTTTACTCCTCAGCTTTGTACGTCCTTGGTTTAAACTGTGTTTCGATGGACCCACTGTTGTTGAAAAGGCTGCAGACAAAGCAGTCAAATTGCTAGGGAAAAAGATTTGGAACTATATTGGAGATGTTAAACCCAGCAGAGGTGAGGCCTCTTCCCGGATAAGAGAAGATGATTTGACGCAAGAAGAAAAAAAATGCAAAGAAGATTAATCACAACTGCAGATAACTAAATCCATGACAAGACCTAGAAAAAGTTAATACACACAAATAGGTTATGTACGCTGTCCTTTCTTACACACAGCATTCATCGAGAAAGTAAAAGGACTGGTTTTCCATCAGATATTGCAACGACATAACTATCAGAAATACTTTTTTAATGTTGTATTGCAAAGAGACTCAGAGCACACACCTACCCACAATTGACAAGTGGGGACCCATCCATTATCACTTTGCTTGCGGATACGAGACTACCTATAGTGTGAGATTGATAGTTTTATGCAGCACTCACCCAGCACTACAAGTGTAGAGCTTAGATTAACATACATGAATACGATAACAACACATTTTTTTAGACTTTGCAGCATCGACCAGCAATTACCTGGAGCATCGCAAGAGAACAAGATGGAGAGCGTGGTACAAACTTCTGTTTCTTCTTCTTTACAGTCCTTCTTTTAAGACGATTGTTGTTTTCACATGCAAAATCTTTGACCCCTACTAACTTGATCCCAGTCCATGCTGTCATGGAAGTAATGTCCAGGCAGGCAGTGAGCACTGCTAAAAATGTAAGACGGGCTATGCACAGTGCAGAGTTAGACGTCAATCAGGTAAAATCCTATATGACTAATTTGGCCTATGTATCCTATAACATGTGGTATAGCCACATGGCCAATGCTATCTCTGCTCTCTCATCTGCTATGCCATGAGTACTTCCAGAATGTTATTGGCAACTGAAACCCCAGCAGTGAAAGCAAAATGCCTCATGCACCTGTCATTTTGCACCACAAGCCAACAACTTCAAGGGAAGCGAGCAACACGGAGGTGGATGTCCAAGAAAACTCTCCAATACATAGACAACTACATAAAGACACAAGAAATGTTAGATGACTACTGGAATACAGATAAAATCATAGCATATATCACAGAAGGCCCACGCAAGGTTGAAGTACAAACAGTTAAGCAAAGGGAGTTACAGTGTCCCAAGAAAGGACTCACAGAGATAGGAGGAATGCCAGGATGCTGGGAGAGACCACAAATGCTGGCGTATGGATAAGTATACACTTTGGAAGGATGGAAGGAAGGAGTATGTGGGAGTAAAGCACATGCTCTCCTAACAGTTCCAGTGGAAGTAGTACAGCAGGAAAATGACCAGTGCCTCAAGAAATGGGAAGCAAGCGCCAAGTTGCTCACATGGATACAAATTGAAGCAGGACCAATGCCCATCATACCGCCCAAGGGGGTTTACTTTATGTTTCCACAATAATGGAGGAGTAGAGTTTGGAGCGAATGAGGGATGCAAAAAGATCTCAAAGATACCAGGCATGAAGGTAGGGACAGTAGTGTTCATGGATCACTACTGGGCCTGTGGAACCAAGGCATACCTGCATTTGCCACCCAACTGGGGGGGAATATGCTCACTAGTACATCTGAATACCCCAGCATTGGTAATGCCTCAAAAGGACATAAAGATAGAAGGATTCCCTAAAATAGACAACAACTAACGAAAGAAGCGGTCTGTGGAGCAGACAGGAAGAAAAAGAAAAAACAATGTTTCATTAGACATGGAAAAGGCATTAGATGCAATACCACCAGCACACCGACTGTTCAGTAGGACAGAGATGTTTTTGCTTTTATTCTCCAGCAGTAGAGACAAATACAAATGCCAAATGGCTCCGGAATACCCGTTGGGAGCTAATGCAGACAATACAATCTACTCTTAAGGGATTCAATGCCGTAAACGAAGATCTGAGAGCGGTGAGGCTGATGGCCCTCCAGAACTGATATGTTCTGGATCTCCCCACGGCCACAGAAGGAGGTGTTTGCACCAATATCGGGTCATCTTGGTTTACATTCATTGCTGCTAATGACGAAGACAATGGGACACTGCCAGAAGCCATCACTAGGCTTTCTGAAGTGCATACAAAGATGGAGGCAGAAGTTAAAAATAGTGGAAAAGACAAAGGTTGGCTGTCATACATATTGTCATGGATGTCGAGGTGGATGGAAGATGGACTGAAGGTGCTGGCAGGAGCATTACTACTAGTATTGATAGCACTCTGTGTCATAAGGATAATCTTAGCACAGTCCAGAAAAACAACTAAGATGACTTTAGGGATGAAGAAGCTGATTGACATAGAGACAAAAGAAGATAAGGAGACAAAGCCCACAATGCATTGAAACCACAAGTGACATGATTATAACCCACTTAGGCAGAGGACTGACACACACAAACATGTTTCTATATTCATATTTTTCACCAAAGCTGAAACTGCAAGATGCAGCAGAATTCATATACATATATATTTATAACTTGCACATGCTTATGTTGCTACAAACATGGAGAAGCCAGAAGGGACGATATAGGAGTTATTGGCCATCAGATCCAGCAGGAAGGGAGACAGGTTCGAGAAACACAGACAAGCTGACATGATTGCCGCAACTCGAAGCAAGCAGAAACAGGACACACAGCCAAAGACGAAGGGAGAGCAGGGAAATTCCAGCTACCATGATAGTCAGCCACATTCAGAAATTCAGGCTAAAATCCTCATAATTATAGATGAGAAGGCTTAATTTCATGGCCTCAACACATATGCCGTAGACAGAGAAGATGGTTCCCAGAGAACCAGGGGAAAGAGGATAAAAGTATTGTTGTGTCGTTAAATGATTGCACTCTGACAGACTGGGGTGATCAGAGAATAACAACATTAGAGAACACTTCACATTTCCATGTTCATTCCCAACACCCTGAAGAGGTGCAATCAGTCTGAGTACTATATGGGCCCCGAGGGTTGGGGGGACATACTCTGTCCAATCCAAAATTCACCTTCAGCATGGGAATATCATGTGTTATAAGGGCCAATGGTCTTTCTGCGACAATGCAACATTGTAGATGGGTGCTCTTAGAGGTGATCCTAGTAGGAGTCACTGGACATGGCCGACCAATCCCTAAACTAACCTATGTATTTTCTATATGTAGCTTGATCAATTCGATCAATCTGCAGAGCCGATAGGTTTGTGGCATCATCTCTGCACCATCTATGGTGCTCTATGTTTCACCTATCTTCTCTAACGTCTTTTCTATTGACTATCCTATCCTTCTCACTAAGTTTGGTACAAAGACGTTCAAAAGGGAAATCCTGGTCTCCAACCCAAGCCAACCTATCACTGATACCTACACCAGTGTTTCCTCCAGACAGTCCCTTACCAACATCCACTTTGTCATTCCCTCTCCAGGTGTATGGACTCCCCATATGGTCCTTATTCTCTCTCCTTTTTCCTCTTCACCCGTTAATGGTGGCAACCAGTGGGAGGCCCTCTTGGCCCCCTTCTATTCATCAAAGACCATCATTAATATCTACCAAAATGGCACTGTCTTGGTCCAAGGCCCTCAGGCCAACCTCCTCCATTTTGATAGATGCTTCTCGCACCTTATCAACTTCCTTTCTTCTCATGCTGTCCCTTCTTTCCCCTCTCTGGCTCTTCTGCCACCTCTACAGCTGCATCTGCTGCTTGCCTTCTTGTCCTTCCTCCTCTGCCCATACCCGGGCACCTGCAACACTTCTGCAGGGTGTACCTCTGACCTGTACCCCTACATGGAAGTCCTTCAAAGGGGGGAACCTACTCTACATTGCTACTCTTAACTCTCGCTCAGCTGTCAACCACTTCTCTGACATCTGGTGTCTCCTGGAAGAACTCCATCTGGATGTACTCTGTCTGACTGAGACGTGGTTCACAGCCAGCTTTGTCACAAGCTTTGACACTCTCCTTCCTGATGGCTACAAGATCCTCTCCACACCCAGAACCAAACTTCCCAATGGGAGTGTACCCTTGATCTTCCCGGAGTGGATACCTGCTTCTACCATTCTTATGCAGGACTACTCCTACTTTGAATGCCTGCAAGCTCTTTATCTCTTCTGGTCTCTTTCTCACTGTGGCCACTATCTAAAGGCCCCCCTTGCCATGTTGCCTCCTTCATCTATGAGTGGGCAAACCTCTCCTCCTCCTTCCTCACCTCTATCTCTCAACTTCTCCTCCTCAGAGACCTTAACATCCACCTGGATGCTACCTATACTTCTGCAGGACCCTTTCTCAACCTCTGCAACTTTCTCTCTCTCTCTCTCTCTATTCTTCCCTCTGGCCCGACTCACTCTGCAGGGCACACCATGGATGTTCTGATATCCTCAGATCACTTTCTCCTTTCCTCTCACCTCTCTCTCTCTACCCCTCAGACCAAGCCGATTCCAGTACTGCCACCTACCTTCTCAGTCATCCGACCCATGAAGCGTGTGTCAGTTGAGGCTTTTGCTGCTACTTTCTCCACTCCTTCTGCACCTTTGGCTGACTCACAACCTGACACAACCCTATCTAAACTGCATATTTCTATCCCTAACATTCTTGATGTACTTGGCTCTGTCATGAGGATCCGCCTGAAGCCCAAATCCAAGTGCTACTCTTGGTATGACTCCGACCTTGTCACCCTCAAACACAAGTGCAGGGTAGCTGAGAGGAAGTGGAGGGCATCAGGTGAACCCTCTGAAACACTGGACTGCCACCTACTCCAAAAGCAATATAGATTATCTGTACTTGCCAAAAAGAGAGCACACATCCAAACCTGCGTCTCTGCAGCATCTAGCAACTCGGCCAAACTCTTCAAAATGTGCAAGGAGCTGGCCAATCTCCTGCTGCAGTCTTTACTTCTCCTGTTCCCTCCCAGGCCCTCTGTATGGCCTTGGCTTCTCATTTAATAAATAAAACTCAGGACATCCTATCAACCCTCTCTTCCTCTTCCTCCTCCTACAGTCCTGGCCGGCCTGTGGCCAACTCTCTTCCACCCTTCTCTTTCTTTCCCTTGTTCACCCCAGACGATGTTTCTAGACAAGTCTGATCATGAAAGTCTTGTCAAAACAGGTTGTTCCCTGTTCATCCAGAATCATCAAGGACCACATCGACACCCTTGCTCCAGCCGTGGCCAACTTCTGCAATCATTCTTTGGCCACTGGAATCTTCCCCTCCCACCTTAAGCACTCCCTTGTTCACCCACCTCTTAAGAAGCCCTCTATTTATCCTTCCTTCCAGGCTAACTATTGCCTGATCTCCATAACTCCTTTCCTGAACAAATTCTTAGAAAAGCTGGCCATCTCCCAGCTTAATCTGCACACTGAATCTGTTGGTTGTTCCCACGACCACTGGTCTGGCTTCAGATCGGCCAGAAGCATGCAAACTGCTCTCCTGAACATCCGTGAAATCCTGGTCTCTAAACCTTTATTCACACCTTCCTTCTGTACTCATTCTTCTCGTTCTTTCTTCTGCTTTTGATATGGTCAACCATTCCATCCTACTCAATCACCTCCATGATAACCTGTGTATCACTGTTCAGGCCCTGGCCTGGCTGACCTCCTTTATCACTGATCAACCCTCTCAGCTCCAACTGGGTTCTTTCCTCTCTTCTGTTTCCCGCTCTACCTGTGGCGTTTCACAGGGGTCTAATTTTTCTCCCTGGCTGTTCAACCAATACCTAGAACCTATTGCCCACTACCTCGCTGTTCTCTGCTCCAACTTTGATTGTTATGCAGGTGTTTCCCCTTCAGTGTGGAATATCCTTAGCTAAAGTGGCTGGACCAGAATCTACCACAAACATGTCCTTATCCTCACCAGCATTAAGTATCTCTCTAAAAAAAGGACCATTATTCAAATGTTCTCTGGTTATTGGTTCCCTTCTATTATTTGGGTCTGGGATTGGATTGACTTTACCTTGGATGAACATTTTGAATTAGTCTGAGGTTCTTCTTTGGCCTGCAAATTTTGATACAATTATCAGAGAATGCAGATAATTTACATTCCTTCATGATTTTGTCCAGTTTAGTTTCTAGTCTTATGAGAACCTCATGCCATCCCTAGAGTGTAGGTAATTTGTCAATGCTTTTGTAACTCTCTCATAGGTGCCCATCTGCCCACAACCAAGATTTAGGCTCATCGATTCCACTTGACAGGGCAGAGAAGAACCTCATTGTCATCTAAAATACAACCTGATCACTCCTTATGGTCAATCGATCTTTAGGACAACAAAATCTTAAAACTCCCACTTCTTTCTTGAGAAATAATTCTAGAGTTCCGGTCCCATTAACTTTGAAATTGCACTTACTAATGTCCATCCTATTTTTCTTTAACAGCTTTGATTATTTAACTGATAGTCCAAAGGCAGACCCCGATGGGTCACATGGTTGGCGTTTAACCATCGTTGGAAATGAAAACTAGGAGTGGTAGAGGACTAGTAATTAAATTCCAGTAATGATGCAACAGTAACTGGGAGTTAATGCTGAATTTGTAAAGGCAGAAAATGTATGTGAACATATCCACAATACTGTATGCAGGGTGCTAAGGTGCTAAGGTAGAAAATATAAAATGCTAAAGTGCCAGAGTGCATTAGCAAATATAGATTAAAAAAAAATTGACAAGTACAAAAATAGAAAATACAGAACTCTCACAGCATATAAAACAAACACAAAATAGCCCAGGAATATAAAAAATTAATAACCACAAATAAGATATAAAACAAATTAGGTGGAAGTGAAACACCCAACACCCCCACCACCCCAAGTCCAAGCAATCAATAAGTTATCCTTATTTGATTTCATGACTTTCCCCAAGAAGTCAGACTCTCTGTCGGCCCTCCAGCACAGAACCCTCCTGTTAGTTTCTTTTCTAAAGGTAAAAGGTAAATGTGACCCCAATCATTTACCTTCATCAAACTTCAGGCCCAAGCTATGCATAGTAGATTGTGCTCGTTGGCACAGAATGGTGAAATCTTGAATATAGTCCCAATATTTCATGGGAACCAAATTATAATAAAAAATGCTGTGCAACCTAGCGTTGTTCAAGGTAAAATCTCTGGCAGATTAGGATTAAAATCTGCTGTTAATGGCTCTAATTCCAGTTTCCAGCTTTAAATCCCTGAGGAGGAGAGCACAGTTGGAAGTTCCAGGGTCCTTCAGTCAAGGACAAAGGACAGAAAGATCCACACATGTCATGGAGAAGGTCATCCCCAGTACCCTGTGTCAGATCAAAGTTGCCACCGATAGACATTGGCATGTCAGATCCCACTCCAAAGCAAGCTACAGACTTTAGACAGGTGATTCAGGATAATCATATCACAGTCTCCATAAAAGGATGTGCTTCTACATCCTACCCAGAAGGGACGCTTTGCAATTAAGTGGTCACTAACTGTTGTTAGGGATGTTCCGCAGATACTCTACAAAGATGGATACATTATTTATGATTGAGATTGTATTGTCCTCAGTAGTTGTATTCATCACAGGGACATTTGACAGTACCACAACTAAGGGTTCAGCCTGGGGGGAAGATATAGAACAAAAACACCATCAGAATTTGTGGTGGTTTTTCTTTCACATGCTTACTAGAGACCAATCACATGGGCTTCAAGGGTCTTCCACACGTGCTGTACCTGAAGCATAAGTGAGATCTATAATATCCATTACATTAACCAGAACCTCAGTGGAAACAAGTGTTTACACTTCAGTGTGGAAGATCCTTAGCTAAAGTCATTGGGCCAGCATCTACCACAACCATGTCCATATCCTCACCAGCCTTAAGTGTCTTTCTAAAAAAGGACAATTATTCAAATTTTCCCTGGTTATTGGTTCCCTTCTATAATTTGGGTCTGGGTTTTTCCTTGGCCTGTAGATATTTAGCACAATAATCAGAGAATTCAGATAATTGACATTCCTTCTTGATTTTGTCCAGTTTAGTTTCTGTTCTTAGGAGAACCTCCTGGATGTTTAGGATCTGAATTTCCATCATGGCGAGATATTTTCCAAAGGCGTATTCTGGGTATGTATCCTTTAAGTCAAAAGATTTTTTATGATTGTTCAAGTTCAGAAAGCTCACCCACTTTTTTGTTTTTGTTTGTTTTTAATTAGAAAATTGTTTTGGTGAAAAATCAACCTTTTCAATATAATATAGATACAACAGGATTGATATTTTTTCTAAACATTTGTTCACCTATGTACAGTATCATCTATTCTGATTTACAGTTAAAACCAACTTTACATATTTCAATTTGCTTCTTGCTTCGTTAAGATTCACAGAAGATCTTTTATCTTCACCTAGCACAATTCAATTTGATACTTCACAGATTAAAACAAAAGTGCATGTTTCAGATTGCTTCATTAGCATTCAAGAGAGTCTTCTTTTGCCTTTAGGGGTTTACAAAGATTGCAGGTTTAATCCTTCATACACTGTGAGCATATGGAGTCAGTCTGCCTGGTTGTCTAAGGGGTCCTCAATTTCTAATTTAAGATTCCTAATAAATTGTACGGTATCAATGATTAATGCTATTTTAGTAGCGGTAAAAACTTTGTTCCATAACTTTTCCTTAGTAAGGAGCCCTTTGTTATGAAAATGTTTATGGAGGTATTTAGTTCTCATTTCAGTCGTCATTAAACATTCAGTAATCAGATGTTGTAAGGTCTCTTTGTACATAGTATCCCCACAAAGTCTACAAGTTAGGTCTGGATTACAAATCTTGTTATATTTAGCTGTAACTACTTTAATCCGAATCAGGTTCATACGAAATCTTAAGAAATTATCTGCATATGATCGATCAGGCAATTTTATTAGATAACTGGGGACTACATTCATAGGTTTCTGTAGAAAGACACCCACCTTAAAGGCATCATAAGTGTCACATTTTTCTCTTGTTGTAATCCAGTCCCAACGCCATAATTTGATTTTTCAGGGTTTTCTAGTAGAAGGGCATGGTCAATGTCGGCCTTATGCAAGGTTGTTATGCAAATTTCTTTCCACTGCTGTAGCGGTCCACTTTAAAGGAGCTCCACTGCCATCCTTAGAGTGTAGGTTAGTTGGCCTGGTGATTGTAACTCCCTCATTGGCACCCACATGCTAGATTTTGACTCATCTATTCCACTTGACCTTTAACTTTGAAATTGCTAGCCATTTTTGCTCAAAGATAGCCTGCATTGACTAATGTCCATCCTATTTTTCTTTACCAGCTTTGTTTGTTAAGCTGATAGTCCAAAGTCAGCCTTCGGCAGGTCATAAGCATTGTGTTTATCCATCCTTGGAAATAAAAAAATGGGAGTGTTAAACAACCAGTAATTAAATTCCCACAATGCACCTCAGTAACTGAGAGTTAATGCTGAATTTGTAAAGGCAGAAAGTGCATGTGCAAATATCCACAATACTGTATGCAGGGTGCTATGGTGCTAAGATACAAAGTGTAAAATGCTAAAGTACAATAGTGCAAGAGCATATATAGATAAAAACAAAATTGGCAAGTACACAAATATAGGATGCCCACGACATATAAAACAAACACAAAATAGTTCTAGAAAACACAAACAAGAAATAAAACAAAGTAGGTGGAAGGGGATCACCTAACTGCTTTTGGAGGCTTGTCACTAGTCCGTCTACCCCCTTGTGATAATAGTAGGACCAAGAAAGGAAAATACACAGATCGAGTTGGGCGGTAGCAATTAAGTGCGGCGGTAACGCCATTACCGGTGCATTTAAGGGCTGGCTCTATCATCGGTTGGGCGGTAAGTTGGGGTTTTATCTCTAGCAAAAAGCTACAGGTAAAAAAGTCCCCTTACTGTTCCTTACTGTCCCTTTTTGGACGTTTCTGGTGCTATTGCCACAAACACAATTACTGCCGGCAGTGATAGAACCTCCCAAACCCATTGGTATTACCGCCGGGATACCACCAGACTTTTGATGAGGACCAGATGGTCTGGTAGACTTTTCACATGTCCAGCCCCCCTTCCTCTTTAAAAATTAAGAGCAGTTTATCAGTTTAGCTACATTTCCAGTGCTTCAGTATGCAGTCAGTTCCTTAAGAGTACCTCTTGGGAGTTATAGAAACTAGAGTTCCTTAGTGACTCTCTTAGCAGAGTTCAGCAGAGTTCCAATAAACACATTTAGAGCAATAATGTCAGTTTTAGGCAAATGTCATAACATATCATACGAAATACTCCAAGGACTCAAAGCAATCTTTTGGCTTAGCACCAAAACATGCTCGCCAGTTGAAGGGGAAAGGCCAAACTACTGGACAGAGCTGAACACTTGTAGAAAACTCGACAGTGTAATGTTGGCCCTCCTCCAGTGGTGCACAATGGGGTGGGCCTTAGGCCAAGCAATGCAGCGCAGCCCAAAGAATTTGCATCACACAAGTTGCAGCTCCGACCCTGAATGGCTGGGCTTCCGGCATCTGGGGTCTTTTTCATTACACATGTGGCACGGCCCACAATTTGCTTTTTTCCAAATAACAAAACATGTGCTTAAACTCTTCTTCAAACACACTTAACTATATCCTAGTCCCAATAAACACAATAGTTTCTAACATACATAGTCTCACATCTTACCCGGGGCCCGCAGGGCCATCCTCAGTTCATACCCACTGCCACGTTGGCGGTGTACCGTCGCTGCAAACTCTTTTTCATCTGGCTCACCCTCCGGGCTGTGGAGCCTCTCATCGTCATCCAACCAGTGGACACAGACAGGGCTTCTCTATCCTGCATCGTCCTGAGGCAGCCTCAGGGTCAGTGCTGCGTCCTCACTCACCACCTGTGGCTAGTTCTGGTCTTCTGTCCATAAGTCGTTTGGGACTTGCTTGAACCGTGAGGCCTTCCTTGTGATGGTCTCTTGTTCCCAGCTAGCTGTTATCATTGTTCCTTCCCTCTGGGTCACCCTGCAGGGTGTGGGGTCGTAGCGGGTTACCAGTTTGAACTTTGTTGTGTTTCTCAACACCAGCACTACCATGAGTGCATGTTGGGTCTATGTCCTCTACCCTCCTGCTGTGGTGGTGTGGTATTGATGAGTTTAGTAGAGTCCCATAGATCAGATCTGCTGGGTGAGTGTCTGTCGTGCTGTGGGGGGTCACTCAGTAATTTCACAGCAATCAGTGCAGATCCACCTGCCATGGGCTGTTCTGGGCTTTGGATATGCACAGTACCTTGTTTATTGTCCTCATAAAAGGTTCGACATCCCCGCTGGCTTGCGGCCACCTCAGAGTGATGTGGCCGTGGTGAATGTGTAGGTCATCATTCTACTTGATTATTTTCTTCCCCTGGAAAGGCAGCCCGTCATCGCTCTTGATGTGTTTTGGTAGGCCATGTGTGGCAAACATCGTTTCCAGGGCCAGGATCACAGTGCCTGCTTTGGTTGACCAAATGATTTCCACCTCAGGGTAACATGAGTAATCATCAATTGCCACCAGCAGATAGATTACTTGCTGATCGCTTCCCACCGGGACTTGTCTCAACTTTCAGACTGTATGGGTTCTAGCCTCGGGGGGTGCCCCAGTCACTAAGCATGAGTGGCATGATACGTTAGTGTTTTCAACGTTCACGTCAATCTGGGGAAACCACACTCTGTGCCGTATCCTGGCTTTGGTCCTGAATATCCCCTGGTGACCCTCATGCGCTGGCGTGACACAATCCGATCCTGTAGGGTGGTGGGTATGAGGATGCATATAACTCCTAGAATTAGACCCTCGCTGGTGATTGACAGTTCTTGACGAACGGGGAAGATCCCTGTGAGGAAGTCTCTGGCTGCAGTCTTGCGATTGTGGATGTTCCAGACGAAAGATTTCCACTCTCCTGCCAGTACGGCGTTCTTTACAATGTCACACCATGGGTCCGTTTGTGTTGCCTCTATGATGTCTGAGATGCTTAAGGTTTCATTGTGGTTATGATTTGGCAGAAGTGTTCCTTGGTGTCCTTTGATTCCTTAACTTCATGAGGTTGCACTCGTGTGTATGAATAGGAAATTCGCTGGGTTGTCCACCTCTGCTTGGTACTCCAGATCGAAGTCAAACTGTTGGAGGTACAGCAATCAATTTGCCATTTTGGCAGGTGGTTGCGCGGACGATCCTGTGAAGATTGGCAACAAAGGTGTGTGGTCGGTGTACACCTTGAACTGCACCTGTATAGGTACAGGTGAAAATGTCTGCAGCCCCATAGAATGTCTATGGCCTCCTTTTCTATATGCGTATATTGCTGCTCTGTTGGCATCAATGCTCGTGATGCATACACAATTGGCTTGATATCGCCAGTGAACGACACTTGAACTAAGGTAGCACCCAGTTGTTGTATGCCATAAGCGTGTCTGCCGACAGTGAGGACTTGATTTGTTTGAAAGCGTCTTGGCAGCGTGTGTTCCAGTCCCACTTGGTATTGGTTTTGTTCAGTTCCCTCATTGGTTCCGAGATTGTTTCCAGATTCGGGATAAATCTGCCACAGTAGGTCGCCATGCCTAGGAAACTGCACACCTCCCTCTGCGTGGTGGGATTGGAGGCCCCTTTGATGTCTGCCACCTTGAGGGGGCCAGGGATATGCCATTGCTGTTGACATGACCCAGAGAAAACTATTTTATCTGTCAGGAATTCACACTTTTTTCTATGGATGCTGAGTCTGGCCATCTCCAGTCTCTCAAGTACTGTTTCTAGTCTGCGTAGGGGCTCTTCTTTGCTGCTGGCATTTACAAGGATGTCGTTGCTGATGTTCAGTACTCCGGGAATTCCTTAGATGACTTCTTGGATTCCTTGTTCGAATACCTCCTCTGCGGATGATATCCCAAAGCTCAGCCTTGTATACCGTCTGAAACCCAGATGTGTTGAAAATGTTGTGATATATCTTGAGTCCGGGTGCAGCTTCAATTGGTGATATTCGGCATTGAGGTCTAGTTTCGAGAAGAATCGGGACTCTGTGAGGTCAGTTAAAATTTCGTCCACAGTTGGGGTAATATGCCGTTCTCTCCTTATGGCTGCATTGGGCAGGCTCATGTGAATACAGATGTGCACTTTCCCTGGCTGCTTTGGCTTCTTAGTGATGACCATGGGTGACACTCATGGTGTTGGGCCCGTCACTGGCTCAATAATGTCAGCTTTCTCTAGTTCATGTAGTTCTTTAGCAACTAGCTCTCGCATGTGGAACGCTGTCCTTCTGTGCCGCACCGCTCTGGGTTGTATTGTGGGATCAATGTGCCCCTTGATAAATTTTCCCTTTAAGCATCCTGTGCCCTCAAGAAGGTTGTGGTTTTTCGTGAGTATGTCGCTGATATCGGTAGAGACAGAGAAGTCACAGATGAATTTGATTAGTCCCAATTCTTCTGCAGAATCCCACCTATGTAGACACTCTATTCCTGCGGTCACGACGTATACCTTTGCCTGGATCTCCATGTCCCGTTTGCTCAGCATTGTTCGGAATCATCCCGCGACTGGTAGGTGTCGATTGTCATCACGGTCTCCTGGCCATGTATGTGTATGAGGCACTTTGGTCTCCTATTTCTTTTCGACGTCTTGCTGCTCTGTTCCAAGGCTGAGCTGAGGTGGATCTTGCTTTTTTTATTGTGTGTCCTAACGCCACTGCTGCTGCCACCCCTTTGTTTTTATCGCTGGATTTGTCCATGGAGGAGTTGTCTCCTGTGAGCACCAGCTCTGTGCTTCTTTTTCTTGGGGTGCGCTTTTGTCGATTGTAATTAAGCAGGCTGCGGCGTGCCTGAGGATCAACATACACGTCCATAGTGATCTCGATGACTGCATGCGCCGCACATGGTGCCCTGGGCTGGCCAGTTTCTCTTCCCGTGATGTGAACCTAAACACAATCCACATTCAGTTGGACCCTGTAATCTTGGCTGGCATCCTAGGCCTGCACGGGAGTCGCTGTACTCGTCTCTGGCCGCTGAGTGATTTGTGCCACTGTGGTTGTTGGGTCAAGCTGTAGTTTCTGCAGTGTGATGTTCATCTGAGCTGTGCTGGCATGCGATAGTTCCCGCTGGCAGCCATACCCCATGATTTGTCTCAGGGAGATTCCCTTCTCACTTTTTCAGAGTTCATGCCATGGATGATTTGGCGCCTGATCTATTTCTCTGTTTCAATGATTTCGCAAGACAGCGCCAATCACCAGAGTCTGGTGTGGTAGGCTTCAAGGGTTTCCTCCTCGTCCTGCACTATGGTGCAAAAATGTATTGTCTCATAGTCAGGGTCTGTTGTGTCATGAAGTGCGCTGTCAACGATTCCTTGGCGGACTGACATACAGCGAGGGAGTTCAAAAACTGTAGCACATCATCTCCTACACTTAGCAGTAGGCGAGACCTTATTTTCCTCGACGTCGTTACATCTTTACAGTTCATTGCCATTTCAAATGTCTGTATCCAGATAAGCCACCTGGACCCAACCGAGGATGGGTTGGTGTAAGGATTAAATGGCCTCAGCGCTGCTGCTGCACTGCCATGATGTTGTGGTGCTGGGGCAGGTGAAGTGAGTCATGATGCCAATCTCAATGGGTTGCCTGGTCTGGCCAATGATGTACCCGCTGCCAGATTTCTTTTGGTGCCACTTCCCTAATGTGATATGGAATGGCACTGGTTGTGCACTCCCCCTCACCGGGTGTGTAGCTGTTTGCAGTGCTGTGTGCCAGCGATAAGTATTAACGTGCAGATGGTGCCTATGGACTTCACTTGTTGCTCTTGTGGCGTCGACCAGCATAGGAGTCCTCTTGTTTACTAAACGTGCTATTAAAACGATGCTTGATACAGGCTGTTTCCAAAAATATGCATTTTTTTATTTTTTTAGGCAGGAAAATGCCATGTCTGTGTCCGAGGTCTATGTCGCGCCTTCATCGCCAGCATAATGTTAGACCCTCCTGTGGTGCACCATGGGGTAGGCCTTAGGCCTATTGGTGCAGCACAGCCCAAACAATGCACATCACACCAGTTGCGGCTCTGGCCCCGAACTTTCGGGCTTCCGGCATCCAGAGTGTTTTATTACACTTGCGGCAAGACCTGCCCTACATGGTGACGTGCCGCATACATAACAGACAGCAGTATCACTGGGTAGTAGTGCAAAAAAGTAGGATTGGTGCAGGTGCAACTAGGCTTGCAGCAAAAGGCATATTCCTTTAATACACGTTCGCATTGTGCCAAAACACTTGGTAGCTCATGTTATAAAAATGAGTAATTTGGAGGCAGGGAGTCTTTTCACTGCATTGGAAACTGCTCCCGACTCCAAAAACTTGTCATCATTTGCATGGTGGGGTTCTGCCACCTTTTTCCAGGAGATTTTCACTCTGTCGTGCAAAGTAAGTAAACACAGCCTAGCATGTTTGCATGCCAGGCAGCGTTACCTTTTGTTGTGAGTACCGTTTGCCATACTCGTGTGGCAAGCAGCACTCACAATTGCAATTAAAACCTGCACGACATGCAAGCATGGTTGCAAGCATTTACAAGGGATTCTTTTGGGGTGCTCCTGCTTTATGCTGGTGCATAAAGCTGGCAGACCCCATTGGGCTCTCCAGCATTTGTATGTAGAAGAAAACGCAAGTTGTGTTGGGCCCCTCCTCTCCGCCATACAATTGAATTCAAATGTGGTGCAGCATGAAGGAAAGCAATTACATCCTTACACTTTCCCTTCACATTACACCACAACCAACATGAGTTCCATGGACTAAAGATAACATTTCCCTTCCACAAACATGTAGTAAAGGTGTGTGATTTTGGAAAAAAGTCAATTTTTGCACAAATGCTTATTGTACCTTCCCCATGGGTACTAACATGCCAAAGCAAAATTACATTAACATCAAGTGATCACTGCAGTTATGACACTTTGCTCTAATCAGTTGATGTATATATATATTTGTGCAAAATCACAGGCAGTGGTGCGAAATGTCCCAGCATTGGAACAGCATCTGTGATCAAGTAGTAAAACTAACAACATAACACAAAAGAGAACACGCATGCAGAGTCAACTTTTGTGAATGCGAGAAACTGGTAATAACATCTGTCAAAACATTTTAAACTTCAACGCAGCACAACAAGGTACAGGAACAACATGATTGCTGCAGTGCGAAGGAGTCTGCTCAAACACATACAGATCTGTAAAACTATTTCACCAAAGACAATTGAAAGAAAATGAAAGTCACGAATGATCAAGGTGACATGTAGCTTGGGCCATTAAAGCTGACGGTAAGACTACAAGCAGAGCAGAAATGGGAAATGTCGATCATATTTTAAAAAAAGGTGAACTGTGTCCGATAACGAGGCTAAAAATTACCATGTTGCATTTTATTCAGGGACAATGAAATATTCGATAGAATTGTTCTGCATAATTAAAATTATATTCACTCCTCTTGTAATTCTCTGAACTGCCAGGTGACTTTGTACCTTTGCTCTTCCTGTCAGCTTGCACTTCTGTTGCACCATTCTAGCAAAGATCTAATTAGGTCCTTTTCTAACAGCCACGCTGGAGTGTTGGGACACTGAATTTATGATCGTTTTAAGTGGCGCGCACAGCACCTAGGGGATACCATAAATATAGGTATAGTTTGGCATGGTAGGAACAATGACTTCATGACTAGCTAATTTACAAGATTAACATCTTTCAGTCTGCATCTATCAAGTGCAGTTGAGTTGTGTGTTGCACGCCTGATATATAACATGGGCTATCACAAAGGTATATTGCTTTCCAATCAACTCATTTTATCTTTGGTGCTTTAAATATAATCAAAGTATCAGTTTTCTATGCCTGAAGCAGGATAGTTTGACATGATTAGACGTAAAACAGCATACTCGTTTTGCAGTCATTTTGAATACCGCTGTTAATTTATTCAACACAAACTGTGACAAACACGCATTCGTGGTCAGATTATCCAACTGGGGGAAATTGAACAAGAATTTTGCAACATTTTGCTGCATACAAAATAGAGTCAATCCGTTTTCCAGTACTTAAAAAAGTTTCCTAAAGGAAAAAGAAATACAATTAAGCTACTCTCTGTGTATTATATTTGCTGTGCAACAATACATGTGTTTATGACATTTATATTATATTCCCAGACACCTTTTTCATGTTTTCTGTCATTGCTTTTTGTCTCTTGGTGGGTGAACTTCATTGCAAGCGATCAGGAACTTTTAAATTGTGTTTCCCTCTGCCTGCAACCCATCAGTGTACGCGTAGTGTGTCGGAAGTGGCTGCAAGATTACGTCTGGTAGAAGCAGAGCAGCTTGACACAGTCTTCGTGCCTTTCCTCTAACTGCATCGGACAGGCCTGCCACAGTCCTCCAGTGAAGGCGCTGAGGGCAAGGGCTTTTGCTGCAGACACTGTGTCAAGCAGGGAGCTGAGACAAAGAGCCACGGAGAAAGTGACAGCAGTGGCAATGTTTCGTCTGGAGGCTCTCGTCTGGTAAAGAAACTAGGAGAGCCGCACCATAGCTGATACAATGTGATACAAGTTGAGAGGTCCTGCTTTAAAAGCACCTGCATTGATGCATGAAGAGGTGATTGCAATCTCCACCCTGCAGCATTACCTGAAACGGGCCTTAATCGATAAAGCAAATGCAATTAGCTCTCAAAGCAGTTCACAATTAAGTGGGCCCTGCGAAGCAACTCGGGACAGACCCTACCGAGAAAGATAGCTCAGTCCTCGTTCACCCAAGCTGCCCTCTTAATGAGGTGGCAACACTATTGAATGCTATGAACAACAGCATTTTCTCTAGCTCCCAGTCTTGCTTCCCCCTTCTCTGTCTTTGGGAGATGAGGAGGAGATGGTGGTTCGACAGCATGCAGTAGAGTGCAAGGTGCAGGGTTGTGTTGATATGAGTCCACGGAGCAGCTTCAGGAGATGCTCGCATTTCCAGAGGGCCCCTGTCCCCTTAGCATCTCCATCTTCAGCACCCTTCTTCTCTGACAGAGCCATTCTCAAAGTTTTGGAAGCTTCAATTGATTGTGTTGGGTGTCCTGACCCATGTTTAAGCTATCATGCCACAACATTTGGTGCTGTGGGCTTAGAAAATTCAAGATGGCGGAAAACCCACATGTGCGCCGAAATCCAGGAAAGCTGCGCAGTTTGTGCGCACACCGAAATGGTTGCCTCACTTGCCACCCACCAGTGCGAGAATGAAAGGCCGGGTTGCCATGAGGGAAATGGGTTGCCAAAGGAAAAACAGTAGCGCCGGTTAGCTTCAAAGCGCTTTAAAACCACCATTGGACTACCCGCACAGTAGTCTGAAACCATTGGGAATGGCAATGCTGATTGCCAAATGCAACCTAGAATGGTGGGGAATTCATTATTAAATCCCAAAAATGGGTGCAGTACCAGTACTCACCACTATCCAAAAGCCGGCAATTTAAAACAACACCAGATTTTACTTTTTTGTGTAAAAATGAATGAACCCAAAGCAGGCCAAAGAAAGACTTACTGAGAGGTGGATACAATGTAAAGTGATATTCTGAAGTGACTTGAAGGTTTATAACAAGACTGGCTGAGCTGTGGATTGCAGCAGTTTAAGTTGCACTGGATTTAAAGACACTTAAATCGAAAATGTTTAGATTAAATGAGTGACCTATGTTTGGTGTCACATGCCTTTGTAACTGTTGAAATGCCATAGTTTTGCACTTAGAATCAGCATTCTAGCTGCATATGTAAAAATGTTTAGTTTTATTTGAATGCAGGAACTGGGGAACAAAAAGTGACATTTAATCTGAAACTGGCTTAAAGAGATTCCAATTCTGCCTGGCAACTACCCCCATCAGGAGTGAAACTTGAGTCACAGCTGTGTTCCCAGGCCTAGCTGCCCTTTTGCTGCTCACACAAAGGATATGCCATCTATCTGATAATTGAATTACCTGTGCTCTACAGGAGCTCTGAACAAAGCCTGTCTTGACTCATGCAAAGGTTTTATTGGCAGGAGTCGTAAATGGTCGTAAAAAGTGGCTTCCTCCTGAGGAAAGGGGAGGGGCACTGCCTGTGAGAGCAAGCTGGCTTGGCAGAACTGGAAAAACCAGTATTTCTACCTTGTGCTGAGAGGAAACCACACCCCTTTGGAGCCAGAACATAACTTTAAAAAGATGGATCATTCATAGAGCGGACATGTGAAAATTTTATAAATGATACCATAATTCTTGTGATTTTTCTGCCCACAGTTTAAGAGGTTTTTAGAACCGGTGGTATGTTCAGGGGGGTTTTAGCAGAAAAGTGGATATTACTCTAAATGTATGCATGTTAAAAATCTGAAACTTCATCAGTTAATGTCCATACTCCCTGCGCACATGTATGTAAAGTTGGGTCAATGTCAGAAATTGAAAAATCAGTTAAAAAGTCAATTATGTGCCATTTCTGAATGCAAGCTCTTAGAAACAGCAGATTTGGACAGAGACATGGCTAAATTCAGCCACACCATGTATATGTAATTTCAAGCAACTGTGTAACTGTGAAATATGTCTTTTATTATCAAATATAGAATGTGTGCAATCTGACAGAGGAGTGTCCTATCTGCAAGCCATAACATGACATCCCTCTGACTCACAGTTCATTCCCCAATCAAATGATAAATGGAAGTTTGACCAATTAGAAGCTGAGAGAGAGGTAGGGTCAGTGATGCTAGAACACACCCACATTCTAAACACATAAAAGCAGACAGACAGGACAGATAGGGACCTTAAATTCCATTTGCTGCAACGCACTCTGCCGGACCATACAACATCCAGAGATCCAGACTTCAAATTCATCAACCTCCAGAAAGCCAAACTAGAGACTTCAATCTATCCAGAACTAGAGACCCAGACCAGAGAACCAGAGAGAGCTGACCCAGATCACTGTGAAGTGCAGAGACCAGAGGCGAATTTAAAACCTGACCAGATCCATGGCGAGGCCCATTTCACTCAAGAATATAGTGTGAGTACCTAGAAAACTGTGCAGAACCAATCTCCTAGTTAAAATAATATAATTCAATCTATTTAATCTAAGTAGAACTGCCTCCTAACCGTCACCTGTCATTTGTAAAGCTGTCACCTGTCATTTTCTAGTTGCAAGCTGCACTTGTCATTTTGAGCTTGTAAAATTTGCAAAACCAAAAACGACCTCTATTTAATCGCTCATATCTCCGCGACCGTTTGTGCTAGAGACTTGCAGTAACTTTTATCTGAAAGCTTAGAATCTTAGCTTTGAATCGCACATTCCTACCCCTTATAGTTTTACCGCAATCGCGGAACACGCATTCGCGAATTTTACCGCGATTTGCAAATTTCTTCACATGTAAAAACTGCTGCTGCTTGCCTTCCATTTGCCAGAAAATCGTTTGCCTCATAAAAACTATCCCTGAATCATTGCAAGAGTGAGCCTGAGCTAATATTAACTAGATATCACTCACCCTGAACCTCTGAAAGGGAATTAAAAGCATTTTAGCATATTTTTTAATTCATTGCCAGCACATATCAAAGCAATTTGGGCCTGTGTTTTCAAACTTCTGTAGTCTAAGCTTGCTGGGGTGAACTGAATCACATTTGATTGCATTTCTGAGAACTGTGTGTTTTCCTTCCATTTCCTTACCTTGCATCAAGGGGGGGAGGGGATTGCCAGAGAAAAGTGATTACATTGTTTTGTTGAAATCATATTGAGTATTTCTATACTGCATTTCATTCATTCAACCTTGCATCCATTTGAACTCTATAAAGCATTTTGTACCACCTTCTTCTTTTGTTCCTATTCACCTGTGTGCTTCCTTATCTATTTAATGTCAACTCCTTATTGATTATAGAGAAGCGTGTTAGTGCCAGATTCTCCGTTGTTAATCTTTATCATATCAGATTAAGTGTGCTATTCAATTATTGATTTATTATAAAGCGTGATATAATATATATTGTTTAAATTATCAAATAAACCTTTTAACTTGCAAAACAGAACTACTTCTTGGCTCAGTGGGGTCAGGGGGATTCCAAGAGAGGGGTGTTATATAGGGGTAGTCATCCAGAACGCATGAACTGGACATAAAGATATATCAATAAGGGTTTTCATTCAGTATTATAGACTAGGCGTCGACTTAGCTGTAGTGTTGAATTGAATCCTCTTACAAATTGGGGGCTCGAGCCGAGACGTTGGGTTAGATTTACCATTTGTGCAGCTTAATACAGTGTGCTAACTGACGGGATACATACATCCGGTCGGATCACCACGCTGCATTACGCTGTGAAGCATTCCTCAAAAGGGACACTCCAAGAAAAGTTCTGTTCTGCAAAAATAAAATACTAACTTCTGTAAGTCAGGACAGAGACCAATCTCTAGAATGACGACCTTGGTAGATATGAAAATAGCCAGAGAGCACTTCTTACATAAACTATTTGTGAGAGGTGAATGGGCTGAGCAGGGCCAGGATCCTGGTTGCAGGCCATCACGCGACAGGTCACTGAAACAGGGTCAGATATATGGAGAGATCAGGGTCCATTACATGTGGCCCTGAGTGAACTATATATGGCTCCTAAAGCCAAAGAGGAACACAATAAGATTGCCAGGATAGCAGCATACCTGTACCTATATATGGGAGACATGCAGGATAGATGTGCTGAAAGCCAAAATCTGGCAAATAGGCAACAGGTGGTGTTAGAGAAGGTCCAATCTGACCTGGTCTCTTCTGAGCAGAGGCTGCAGAGGAGCCAGGAGTCAGAAAATGACAGCAGACTGTACATCACTAAAATGAAGGAGGATATGGATGTGCTGCAAAAGGAAAAGTCAGAACAGGATACCAGATTTCTGGCCTTGCAGAAGGAACACCAAGAAGGTTTGGACTCCCTACTGCAAAGCCAGAAAAAGCTGGAGCAACCCTGCAAAGCCACCTAGATAGAGAGAAGGCAGAGAGCAATAAACTGATTTTGAAAGACCTGGATACCCAGGCAGAGTTTGATCAGGAGCGCCAGAAAGCTGGTGCCTTCCAAAGGCAGAGGGACGACCTGGCGGCACAAATGCAGGATCTCAGTCAGGAAAGAGACACTTTAGGCCAGGAAGTCTGCCACTTAAAAAAGGAAATTGAAGAAAATCACCTGGCCCTCCAGGGGCTGGGTGACCTCCAAAAAGAAAACCAGAACTTGGTAGAGCACACCAGAAGGGTGGAAGATGCTCTGGCAAGAAAGGAGCAGGCCGGTAGGGATGGGACTCAGGAGGTAAACCTCCTGCAGCAAAGACTGGCCCAGTTCTCCAGGACCAGCCAGGAAGCACAGAGGGAAAATGAGGCCCTCTGTCAACACAATGATAGGCTCCAACAACAGGTAGCGATGCAGGAGAGACTGATAGAGTCGAGTAAGGCCTTTACAGAGGAACTGAAAGCACAAATGCAGGCTCTTGCATTGCAACAGGGAGCAGGGGCGGATAGAGATGAGGTTCGCTGGGAAATGGAAACTCCGGAGCATAACCTCAGAAGCCCTAGTACCAGAGGCCCTCATACCTCTCAGTCCCTGGACTCTGCCACCCCCATGTCCCCTGGCGCACGTGAGCACAGGACCACAGGGATGGCAGATTATTATCCAGCCAGAAGCATGGGGCTCATAGGCCAGTACCACCCAGGAATGGAGGGGTGGGCATCCGGGTATGGGCACCCAAGTACAGTACAGTTCAATGGGGAACCCCGGGAGAATAGGCCCATTAAGGGCATCCTGAAAACCTCTGCCCAGTTAGGTCAGTGGGGGGGTACCCAGCAAATCCTGGCAGCAAGGAGGAATCTGAAGACTCCTCTGAACTGCGCAGGACACAGGAGACCAGGTCCCCACATTCTGCCAGCCATTCCCAGGCTCGCAGAATCCGGGAAAACCTGGAAGAACAGACGGGAACCTCTGGGAGCAGTGCCTCTGAGTCCGAGGATGAATGGACAAGGGTTACCCGAACCAAAAAGGCCAATAAGGCAAAAAGGGCCTTGCTTAAGGACCCCTTAAAGCAGATTAAGGCGATCAGGAGCGTCATCACGCCTTACCATAAGAACGCTAAGTATTCTGTTTGGGAGCACTTAGAGTTGTTTGAACAAATGATGGAGACTTTCCATTTGAAGGACAGCCAAAGCTGTATTCAATATGTAAAGTGGACATTCTCCCCGGAATACTCCAGTTTCTTTGCGGGGCTGGAGGACCAAAATCATTTAAGATGGTCCACCTATAAGGCGGCCATCTTGAAACATTTTTCTGTTCACAGAAATCCTCAAGAGGCTCGCAAGGCAGCCTACAATTTGCAATGTGGGGAGGATCAGGCCCCACAAGAATTTGTGCAGGAGTTAAAGCGGGCTTTTGCACAGACCACAAGAAGGGTGCGCACGGATAGCAGGGAATTTATTAATACGTTTTTCCATGCCTTGCCCAAATATATCATGACCCAGCTCGTGAGGGATTTTCACGAGAAAAGATCTTTAGACTGGGTCATTGAACAGGCTACCCGGATCTATGAGGTGCAGAAACCGATAGATAGCAAAAGTAATGCCCAGAAAAACCCCAAAGCCAACAGCACCCCTGCTGCTGCCAAGGTGGCAGAGGTAAAGGTCACCCCCGTTTTGGATTTGGAGATGGGGGGGCCTAAAAACCTACCTGCACCTAATAATGCTAGGCCCAGGAGGTCCTCGGGTCAGTCACAGACAGGGAGCCAAGGAGGCAGCCCCACAAATGGGGTCCCTCGCTCTCCTGATTATGTAAGTCCCCGTTACAAGGGAAATCGACCCATCCTGGGTTATGTGTGGACTCCTCCAGCCCAAGGGGGGGGATCCAGCCAAGCACCTAACCCAGGGAACTTCCCTCCAAACTTCCCACAGGAGGGCAGAAATTCTCTAAACCCTGGGCAGAACTTTTTCCCCAGATATCCACCCGACTTTCAGCCCCAAAACCATCCATCCTTCTTTCCCCAATTCCCTGAGCCCAGACCACTGAATCCGGGAGAGGGGAGGCCAAGGGTGGAGGGGTACCCAAATCTTCCCAACCAGGGGTACTACCAGAGGAGGGACAGCTACCCTTCCCGGGATCAGCCCAGTGGAGAAAACAGGGCTCCGTTTCAGCCTGAGCGGGTTTCCCAGTTAGAGCGCCAGGTTCAAAACATGGCGCGGGATATGGGTCACATACTGAGGGCTCAGCAGAACCCTCAGATCGGCATGCCGGCGCAGAACGTACCCAACTCTGGACCTGGTGCTCCAGAACAATGACGGGGGCAGCACCCCGATAACTCACCGGTTCCCAGGGAGGAGGCACAAAGGGAAGGGGGGTGTAAAGCCTTGGAGGAAGCTTCCTTCCTCACTTGTAAACAGCCCCTGGAAACCCAGGAACCGGAAACAAAATCTCTTGCCCCTGAAAGTCTGCCTCCTAAGGAGCAGAGGGGGGGTAAGAGAAACAAAAGACCCAAACAGACTCAGTTTGAGGAGGAGGTACAGGTCTTCCAATTTGAGGGAGAGGGATCCTCAGAGGATCCTGGGAAAAGGATCTTCTCCTTCAGAGAGGGGGGAACTCCTCCCAAAGAAAAATGGGTCCCTAGGAATGCAAATCCAGACTGGGGAGATGTGGAGACTGAGCTACCGCCGCCCACCATCTCATCCCAGAACCAACAGCAAGAAAATCCCCGGGTTCAAACCCATACTGGGGACTGCCTCCAAAAAGGGGGGGGCGGCCCAGAACTGGAACCAGGGGAACCCACAATGGCTCTGATCTCCAGTTGCCAAATTTTTCTTTCAGATTCCCAAGACTCTCCACAGAATTATGCCCAAAATTCTTCTCTCGCGATGTCCAAAACCAGAAAATTAGCCCACCAGTTGTCCAAAAATGTACATTATCTGTGCCCCCTTGAGGAGAAGGAGGGAAGATATTATGCCCCGGTACAAGTACAGGGGCAGGGTACAATCTCGGCACTGGTGGACACTGGATCTCAAGCTACCCTTCTGTCCAGAAGGGCCTTTGACGAACTGAATGCAGGAAGGGGAGAGAATTACCAAATTCCTCTCACCTCTCTTCCTGGACAACTGCAGAACTTTGACGGGAAGGAAATTCCCGTTGAGGGGACTGCAGACTTGGACATTAAGATCGGGCGACACAAGTTGAAACACCCGGTCATAGTTGTGACCCCAGAGGGCACCCCTTGTTTACTAGGGAATGACCTCCTGAGAAGGTTGTCACCCCTAATAGATTGCGTAAACAAGGTCCTCTGGACCCAGACTAGCCGACCAATAAAATTAAAACAGAGTGTCAACCATATTAGTTTAAACGGCACCTGCCACATGGTTGAACAAAAATCTGACCAAGTAGAATTTCACTTCCAGAACAACCAAATTCCAGACGTGACAGTAATAGCAGTAGGACAACAGACTGGTGATGGGGGGTCCTCTCTATTTCTGAAAATCAACCTTCCTTCCAGTTTAAGGTGGTATTCCACGCTGGAAGGAAACACTCTGAAATTCTATACTAATCCACAATCAGAAACTCCCACTCCTATAGTCCAGAAAGATGTGAAATCAGCTCAGAGCCTGGCTGATATTCAGCAAATTGGAGAGCAGTTGTTCATCCCTGTTCAGTTAAATGATGGGAAGGACTCTGTTCTCGCTCGAGTGTGTGTGAACAACGGTAAGAGCTTCATTAGCGAAGCCATGTTTCGCCAACTCCCAAAAGATCCAGCCATTCCCACCTTCAAACTGATAGACAAATGGGAAATGGACCTGGAAGCACCTAATTCCAAACATCTCCTGCCAAGCAGGTGTATGCTCAAAATCTCCATTGGCAACAAGAGCATAGTCCATAATTGTTGGGTCGTGCGAGACGTCACTGCCGCCTTTTACTTAGGCAGTGACATTCTCAATCGCTTTGCCATTAGTTTGGACCTAATAAACTTCAAAGCTTGGTCCCGATTAGCGGATAATCCCATGGGCTTTGATGATCCAGAAAAAGCATTTAGGTCAGCTCAATTGCTACCTTATGCAGTTGAAATTCAGGTTAAAGAGGAAGTCACCATCCCAGAAAGGACCCGACAATTCTCCCTGGAAGTGAAAGTTAAAAGGGGACAAGAGTTGAAAAACCCTGATGCTTACATACATCTAAATGCTTCTTTCCAACAGCAAGGGTTGGGGGTAAACCCAACTCCATTAGTCAACATAGAACATGACACCATTCTAATAGAGGTGGATAACAGCGACTTAAAGAGTATTACTCTAGCCGCAGGCACCATTATTGGAATGGCGGTTGATGACCGACATTTCTCCATTGATCTTGTAAATGAACTGTTAGGACCAATCCCCAAGGACTGTGTTGACAGTGACAGTGAGGACAATACAACACCAGACAGGATTTTCACCCGGCATGGGGGGAACTTCCTGGTGTACACTTCCTGCCCCTATGGTAAGGAAGATGTGACGTGTGACTTCAGGAGGGATGAGGTGATTTTCCAGGTACATGAGGGCTGCCTTTCCCACCTGAAGCCTCCGGTCCAAATCAGCACTCTGACCAGGGACTTCTCCACCCAGCTGGAGGAGGCCGCGGAAATAGCCAAACCAGAAGTCTTTCCAGGCTTCAGGCAGATGGTGGAAGAGAGAGTCAACCTAGCTGATGCCTGTGTGACTCTGGAACAAAAGCAAAAGTTGAAACAAGTTTTCTTGGATTTCCAAGATCTCTTTGCGGTAGACTCATATGACTGTGGTCGCACTGACATCCACACAACAACAATCCCCACGGACCCTGGCATGACTCCTGTGTTTGTGAAGCAATATCGCTTGCCTCTCGCATCAATGGAGTCCCTTACTGAAATAATTAAGAACCTTGAGTCCCGGGGAATAATCCGTCCAGTCCACAGCACCTTCAATAATCCGGTGCTGGGAATATTGAAGCCAAACGGCCAGTGGAGACTCTGTGCCGACCTCAGGGAGCTCAACAAACGGGTCCATACTTCCCGATGGCCTCTGCCCTACATTGACCAAGGGCTGGCCCAGATCCAGGGGTCACAGGTATTCACTGCAATAGACCTGACCAATGGATACTGGACTGTGCCTGTCAGTAGGGAGGACCAATACAAGCTGGCTTTTACCTTTGGGGGCCAGCAGTACACCTGGACCCGGACTCCCTTCGGATACCTCAACTCCGGCAATGAATTCAACATTTTCCTACATAAGGCCATGCCCGACCTGGGTGCAAGGGGTAACCTGGCTTATGTAGATGATGTCCTCATCAAAAGTTCATCTGTGGAGGAACACATAGCGGAGATCCGTTATGTTCTGACACAGTTGAGGGCCGCCGGAGCAAAACTTTCCTTTCAGAAAGCACAGTGGTGTAGAACCCGTGTTAATTTCTTGGGGCATGAGATTACTCCTCAGGGCCTCTGTCCCCAGGAAAAGAAAGTGGAAGCACTTCAGAAACTGAAAGACCCCACAACTCTGCGGGAACTAAGGAGCCTCCTTGGACTGACTAATTACAGCAGAAAGTTCATTGAGGGCTACGCAGAGATCACCAGACCCCTGATTCATCTCCTAAAGGGGGGGGTCAAGTGGGAATGGGGTCCAGAACATTCCGAGGCAGTAAGACAACTCAAGAGAAGCCTCTCACAAGTGCCTTGCCTAGCTTACCCTGTCAGAAACAAGGAGTTCTTCCTGGAGACAGGGTTCTCTAATACGTGCTTGACGGCCGTATTATACCAAAAGCATGACAAGGTCAATAAAGTAATCTCATATGCGAGCAAAACTTTATCCTCTGTGGAGGAAAAATTCAACGATTGTGAGAAGGCACTCCTGGCAACGGTGTGGGCATTGAAGAATTACCGCCCGTTTATCCAGGGGGAACACATCATAGTGGAGACTCCACACCAGCCTCTGCAATATCTCCAAAGTGACAGAATCCGGGCCGGAAATGTGAGTAATTCCCGAATTACTTCCTGGATTCTGTCAATGCAAGGCTTTCCTGTGGAGGTCAGATATGGCCAAAACAAGAAGAGTCCCCTCGCGCAAGGTCTGGCTGACTTGCATGATTGTGCCAGAGAAAACTGTCTCGAGGACGAAAGTCTAAAAATAAAGGACAACATGGAGGCATACCTTAATTCCCCCCACAAAGTCTTTGAAGAAGACAAGTGTGAGGGAATGCCCACTGTGTATGTGGATGGATGCTCTTACCATGTTGACAACGACAGGGAGAAAGAACTAGTGGCTGGCGTAGGGAATGCATGGGTGAATGAGTCCCCAGAACCCTCCGCTGGATACAAAATTGGTCCCCGAAGTAGTCAGGTGGCAGAATTGATGGCTGTGCATCAGGCCATCCTCACTGCTGTCCAGCATCAACTCCACGAACTGGTCATAATCACAGATTCGGATTATGTACGGAACGGGTTCGTGGAGCACCTGGTTAATTGGAAAACCAGAGGCATGTTATGTGCTAACAACAAACCCTTGAAACATGGGAAGTTGATCCAAAACATTGATGATCTGGTCACATCGAATGGGATGACCATCTATTGGAAGAAGATTAAGGGTCATTCCAAAGTAGAGGGACCAGACAAAACTGGAAATACTTAGCTGATCAGTTGGCCAAAACCGGGGCCATCCAAGGGGATCTAATTGAGATTGAGTCCCTGTTGGGGGAAATCCAGGTCACAGCTATCACTAGGTCCCAGACAAATGCTCACAACGACCTTTCAATTGTACAATGGAGTAAGGAGACCCCTGATGCTGATTTGATTACCGCTCAGAAGGGGGATCCAATTATTGGTAAATTTTACCAGCACCTTGAGGACCCTGAGAACTTTCCCCTGACGGATACCGATTACATTGGGAAAGAGGACCTAAGAGTGTTGATGAAATGTCCAAAAATGTTCCGGATCCAAGACGGTTTGCTGGTAAGGAAATCCAAAGCTGGCCACGATCAGTGGGTGGTTCCTACCTCATTCCGAAGCCTGATGTTAAGTCACGCCCATGATGCGGCCACCGCCGGTCATAGGGGGTTTCACACAACATTGGAAATCTTAAGAGAGGTTGCATACTGGCCACACATGGGGCAGGACCTCAACCAATATTTGAAGGGTTGTCTTGTGTGTGCACAATTTCAGCCGACATCCCTCACACACCGGGCACCTTTACAAAAGCGGGGGATGACACTGCCATGGTCAGATTTACAAATCGACTTTGTAGGCCCTGTGATTCGCTCGGCTAGGGGGAATAAGTACATGTTGACTGTGACATGCTTGTTTACCAAGTGGGTGGAATGTCTCCCAGCCCCAAATTGCAAGGCAGAAACTGCAGCTGCCTTGATGATTAACCACATCTTTTCCCGTTTTGGTCTACCTCAAAGGATTGAGTCAGACAGAGGTAGCCACTTCACCAGTGAAGTAATGACAAAGATGTGGGAGATACTGGGGGTCAAGAGAAAGCTGCATATTGCTTATAGACCAGCTTCTTCTGGGGCAGTAGAGAGATATAACCGGACAATTGTGAGCATCTTAAAAAAGTTTGTGGCAGATTCTGGGCCAAGTTGGGATATCCGATTACCTCTGGTCCTAATGGCCATCAGATCTACCCCTTCATCTGCAACCAAAATGTCACCATTTGAGTTGATGACTGTGCGCAAGATGGTGCTTCCTCAGCATTTGCTCTACAGGACCCAAGAGCAGACACTGATAAATGCTTCCACTACTCATGAGTATGTGGAGAATTTAAGGAAACACCTCCAACATGCTTTTGCTTACGCTCAGCGGAATCTAGAAAGATCAGCTGATAGCATGAAGACCCATTATGACCTGAAAACTTCCAGGAAGGAATATCAGGTGGGAGACCGGGTCTATCTATACAACTTCCAAAGGAACCAGGCCAAGCAGCGCACATTTTTGCCTACATGGAAGGAACCTTTGAGATCATCGACAAAATCTCCCCTGTGGCCTACAAAATCCACATCCCCAAAGGTCCTTTGGCAGAGGGGGAAGACAAGTGGGTCCACATAAACCAGTTGAAATGTTGCCATCCCAGGCACACTCTGCAACAACTGGAGGAATCCTCTGGAATCCTAGCGGGTACTGTCTCAGACTAATTCAGTTCCAACCATAAAACATACCACATCTAGTCTCTAAAATATTGTGATTTGCATGAAACTGTCTCTTAGTTATACTGTTTTTATTTTTTCAAAATAAGAATGTAATGTTTCGTGATGATGAAATGCATATGCTGCCCCACTATCTCAACAGTGGTGGAAAAAGTCTATGAGTAGGTATTGCCGCTCTTCCTTTGTCGTCCTAGGAGAAAGAAAACCTGAAGACGGGCCAAGGAGGATGATACGGAGACCGGGAACGAAGATCCAATGGGCCCAGTGGACCGCCCAATATTCCCATCAGGACCGGCGAGGAGAACTGATCGATCAGTAACGGATGGAGAAGAAGATGCTGAACTATGCCATCTACAGAAGAGGAAGAAGATTATGCGGACAGACCGGTGCGTGGGTCAAAACCCTTGGGCACGCGACTCCCCATCGACTCAAATTCAAAGTGCAGTCGCGTGGGGGGGCTTGTTGGGTGTCCTGACCCATGTTTAAGCTATCATGCCACAACATTTGGTGCTGTGGGCTTAGAAAATTCAAGATGGCGGAAAACCCACATGTGCGCCGAAATCCAGGAAAGCTGCGCAGTTTGTGCGCACACCGAAATGGTTGCCTCACTTGCCACCCACCAGTGCGAGAATGAAAGGCCGGGTTGCCATGAGGGAAATGGGTTGCCAAAGGAAAAACAGTAGCGCCGGTTAGCTTCAAAGCGCTTTAAAACCACCATTGGACTACCCGCACAGTAGTCTGAAACCATTGGGAATGGCAATGCTGATTGCCAAATGCAACCTAGAATGGTGGGGAATTCATTCTTAAATCCCAAAAATGGGTGCAGTACCAGTACTCACCACTATCCAAAAGCCGGCAATTTAAAACAACACCAGATTTTACTTTTTTGTGTAAAAATGAATGAACCCAAAGCAGGCCAAAGAAAGACTTACTGAGAGGTGGATACAATGTAAAGTGATATTCTGAAGTGACTTGAAGGTTTATAACAAGACTGGCTGAGCTGTGGATTGCAGCAGTTTAAGTTGCACTGGATTTAAAGACACTAAAATCGAAAATGTTTAGATTAAATGAGTGACCTATGTTTGGTGTCACATGCCTTTGTAACTGTTGAAATGCCATAGTTTTGCACTTAGAATCAGCATTCTAGCTGCACATGTAAAAATGTTTAGTTTTATTTGAATGCAGGAACTGGGGAACAAAAAGTGACATTTTATCTGAAACTGGCTTAAAGAGATTCCAATTCTGCCTGGCAACTACCCCCATCAGGAGTGAAACTTGAGTCACAGCTGTGTTCCCAGGCCTAGCTGCCCTTTTGCTGCTCACACAAAGGATATGCCATCTATCTGATAATTGAATTACCTGTGCTCTACAGGAGCTCTGAACAAAGCCTGTCTTGACTCATGCAAAGGTTTTATTGGCAGGAGTCGTAAATGGTCGTAAAAAGTGGCTTCCTCCTGAGGAAAGGGGAGGGGCACTGCCTGTGAGAGCAAGCTGGCTTGGCAGAACTGGAAAAACCAGTATTTCTACCTTGTGCTGAGAGGAAACCACACCCCTTTGGAGCCAGAACATAACTTTAAAAAGATGGATCATTCATAGAGCGGACATGTGAAAATTTTATAAATGATACCATAATTCTTGTGATTTTTCTGCCCACAGTTTAAGAGGTTTTTAGAACCGGTGGTATGTTCAGGGGGTTTTTAGCAGAAAAGTGGATATTACTCTAAATGTATGCATGTTAAAAATCTGAAACTTCATCAGTTAATGTCCATACTCCCTGCGCACCTGTATGTAAAGTTGGGTCAATGTCAGAAATTGAAAAATCAGTTAAAAAGTCAATTATGTGCCATTTCTGAATGCAAGCTCTTAGAAACAGCAGATTTGGACAGAGACATGGCTAAATTCAGCCACACCATGTATATGTAATTTCAAGCAACTGTGTAACTGTGAAATATGTCTTTTATTATCAAATATAGAATGTGTGCAATCTGACAGAGGAGTGTCCTATCTGCAAGCCATAAAATGACATCCCTCTGACTCACAGTTCATTCCCCAATCAAATGATAAATGGAAGTTTGACCAATTAGAAGCTGAGAGAGAGGTAGGGTCAGTGATGCTAGAACACACCCACATTCTAAACACATAAAAGCAGACAGACAGGACAGAGAGGGACCTTCAATTCCATTTGCTGCAACGCACTCTGCCGGACCATACAACATCCAGAGATCCAGACTTCAAATTCATCAACCTCCAGAAAGCCAAACTAGAGACTTCAATCTATCCAGAACTAGAGACCCAGACCAGAGAACCATAGAGAGCTGACCCAGATCACTGTGAAGTGCAGAGACCAGAGGCGAATTTAAAACCTGACCAGATCCATGGCGAGGCCCATTTCACTCAAGAATATAGTGTGAGTACCTAGAAAACTGTGCAGAACCAATCTCCTAGTTAAAATAATATAATTCAATCTATTTAATCTAAGTAGAACTGCCTCCTAACCGTCACCTGTCATTTGTAAAGCTGTCACCTGTCATTTTCTCGTTGCAAGCTGCACTTGTCATTTTGAGCTTGTAAAATTTGCAAAACCAAAAACGACCTCTATTTAATCGCTCATATCTCCGCGACCGTTTGTGCTAGAGACTTGCAGTAACTTTTATCTGAAAGCTTAGAATCTTAGCTTTGAATCGCACCAAGAACCACATTCCTACCCCTTATAGTTTTACCGCAATCGCGGAACACGCATTCGCGAATTTTACCGCGATTTGCAAATTTCTTCACATGTAAAAACTGCTGCTGCTTGCCTTCCATTTGCCAGAAAATCGTTTGCCTCATAAAAACTATCCCTGAATCATTGCAAGAGTGAGCCTGAGCTAATATTAACTAGATATCACTCACCCTGAACCTCTGAAAGGGAATTAAAAGCATTTTAGCATATTTTTTAATTCATTGCCAGCACATATCAAAGCAATTTGGGCCTGTGTTTTCAAACTTCTATAGTCTAAGCTTGCTGGGGTGAACTGAATCACATTTGATTGCATTTCTGAGAACTGTGTGTTTTCCTTCCATTTCCTTACCTTGCATCAAGGGGGGGAGGGGATTGCCAGAGAAAAGTGATTACATTGTTTTGTTGAAATCATATTGAGTATTTCTATACTGCATTTCATTCATTCAACCTTGCATCCATTTGAACTCTATAAAGCATTTTGTACCACCTTCTTCTTTTGTTCCTATTCACCTGTGTGCTACCTTATCTATTTCATGTCAACTCCTTATTGATTATAGAGAAGCGTGTTAGTGCCAGATTCTCCGTTGTTAATCTTTATCATATCAGATTAAGTGTGCTATTCAATTATTGATTTATTATAAAGCGTGATATAATATATATTGTTTAAATTATCAAATAAACCTTTTAACTTGCAAAACAGAACTACTTCTTGGCTCAGTGGGGTCAGGGGGATTCCAAGAGAGGGGTGTTATATAGGGGTAGTCATCCAGAACGCATGAACTGGACATAAAGATATATCAATAAGGGTTTTCATTCAGTATTATAGACTAGGCGTTGACTTAGCTGTAGTGTTGAATTGAATCCTCTTACAATTGTCACTATGAGAACTGTGTGCACAGACAGTCTTGTGTCTCCATGAGGAATACAGGCAGCAGCAGCATAGCTTGTGACAAACCTTTAACCTTACTCCTGCACCCAGCCACGACCATGGACTACCCTGATAGCCCAGCATCAACTCTTTCTGACACAAAGGCTTTTGTGCATTCCCCTTATCCTACCTTTGTTCCTCGCCCAATAAAGTAATCTTTTCCCACAATCCCCACTATTTCCAATATTAAAGATGATCATCTCTCTGAATTGCTGACAGGCACTCATAATAACAGCCTTTTCTGCTGGTCAACCTCTAGTAAGCCACAGTATAGGACTAGGCATGAGGATCAATAGCGTGGATCTCTTAAAGCATCAAGATCTGTGAATGGATAACTCGGATGCCCATTCTCCATCGGTTGAGCATGACGAACTGTTGGACTCTGAATCCCAGTGGCCCAGAAAGAACCCTGGGAAATCCTAGCTTCTTAGTAGACTGTGTTAATCGGTTAACGAACGCCTATAATGAGATAAATCTCTTTATGACCTTTGGCTGAACAAAGAAAAAAGGACGCAATTTACATGGACAATTGTTTGGATATGATTGCTACTGTCACTAACATGATAGAGATTTTCTACAAGTAGTCTGCTTTTAAGCTCCACATTGCCTCAGACTTCATTATAGGTGTCACTGTAGCTGAACGTACTGTAAGGCAAAATACTAGCATGGGGCTGCTTTAGCTCTCTATCCAAGTGCTGGACTCCCCCTTGGCCCTAAATATCATAAGCCACCTGCTCAGGCCCAGGCTGTCCATCTGGGGTCTCCTTCTTTTCCTTCAACCTGCTCTTGTGTGTGCTAGGCCTTGGCGGTTAAGGCGGCGAGTGGAAGAGCTGAGGCACCCCAAGAGTTTCTTCCTGAGATACAGAGTACTGGTGGTACACATCTAACTGTTGATCCTATGAAGGGTTGGAGGGAAAATGATGTAATTCTCTGTTTTAAGGGATTAATGCATTGAAACAAAGGTTCTTATAAGAGAATGCTGATCAGAGCTTTGCCTGAAGTTCTTCGGATAAATTATATCTCTTTTAATTTGTTTCCTTGTGTACAAATTCTCTCAGACTGTATGTACAGCATGGGTAGTGTTAATGTAAATGTGTATCCCTAGAGCTCAGAGCATAGAGCCCAGAGCCGGAGGAAATCTCCTATGGGGTTTAGGTTTTCCAAGATGACTACAGAAGAAATTCACACTATTCTTAGAACTATGCACCCTGCCAGCTGCCCTTGAGAACTCCTCCCTTCCAAGATTATATTGGAACCTAAGGAAATTCTTCCTTCGTTTCTCTGTAGGTTTTTTTAAAAGGTGTTATCATGTAGTCTATAAAAGATGTAGCGGTTACCCCACTGTTAAAGAAGGCGAGTTTAGACACCAATGATGCTGCAAATCTTAGAACCATTACTAATACCCTTTGTTTCGTGAAACTGATGGATACAGTTGCTACTGTACAACTACAGACTCATATTTCAGGTGCAGGCATTCTACATAAAAAGCAATCTGGTTTTCGTAGCTTTCAAGGCACTGAGAGCACATTACTGGATTTACAGATCCATATGTTATCTGAGCTAGAGTTGAGTAAATCGGTGCTGCTGGTATTGTTGGATTTATCTGTGGCTTTCGATTTGCTCGATCACAAGAGTTTGCTAGATCGGATGGCTGCTTAGGGTGTCTTTAAATAGCTAAAGTCCTTTCTTGATGAATGTCACTCAAAAGTTCACTGGGTTTAAAACGCCTATGAAATTGAAATCACTACTGGAGTCCCTCAGGGGGCACGTCTTTCCCCCCTACTTTTTAATATATATATTATCCCTCTGTGCATGGATTTGGAGAATCTGGGTCTCTTCTTCTGCAACTACGCAGACGATTTTCAGCTGGCGCACGAGATCAGTGGGAACCAAGAAAATGATCAGAAAAAGCTGGATCTGACCTATCAGACCATCAAGGGTTGGATGATCACAAACTGGTTATGCCTTAATGCCACAAAGACTAAGCTCATAATCTATGGTTCTCGGCATGGCAGAGACAGGCTGAGTCAGGCCTTCGCGAGCTTTATGATTGACGGTAGCCAGATTACAGACATATATAAACTAAAGACCTAGGTACTTTCTTGGAGGCCAGCCTAGATAGCGGTGCCCATGTTGAGGCAATAGTGAAAATCACTAATTACCATCTTAAAGTTTTACAACAAGTGACCTCTTTGCTTTCAAAGGAAAACCGTGTGAAGCTGGTTAGAGCTGTGATACTTCTACGGGTGGACTATTGTAATGCTCTTCTAGGTGGGCAAAGTAGACGTTCAGAAATTGCAAAAAGTACATAATTTAGCAGTACTCATTATTTACCAGATGAATCATGCTGAACCTATTTCTGCAGCATGGCGAGATCTGCATTGGCTGCCCGTTTCAGCAAGGATCCAGTATAAGTTGTTATATGTGACAAAAGCCCTCATAATAGTGTCGACAGCTTAATCTGTTTATATTCTTGTTCTATTTTCAACCTTCTTGGTTTAATCAGATCTTAGGTTATAATTCAAGGCTGTCTTCAGGACACACAATCCCTTTGTGAGATGGACGTTACACACTTTTAGGATTCTTGAGTGTTATACACTGGACAAGCACATCTAAAAACAAACAAATGAAATAATATTTAAAAACGGACCCATTCATCATATTCATATTTTTTACACTGTTTGCCCAATACTGAAGACAGTCTTGAATTATTACCTAAGAACTGATTAAACCAAGACAGTTGAACATAGAACAACAAGGCTATAAACAGATTAACCAGTCATCCCTCTGTTATGAGGGCTTTTTGTTACATATAGGTTGTATTAGTAGGGACAAAAGTCACTCACAATAGGTTACTAACATCACCTTTGTTTTTCAAAAGAATAGTGATTTAAACAGAAAAAATTAAACTGAAGAAAAATAGGATTCATGGTGTTAACTTTTTATGTTACGTTTTGATTTGTATGACTTTGTGACATAGTTGTCTACATTTTTAGATATTGATGTGTGAATACATTAAGTACTAAACACTTCTACTGACCTACGTATGGGATGAAAGGTCTTTTAGACTCCCCTCCCCCTACACCCCTCTCTGACATGAGGCTTATGACTCGTCGGCAGCCACCCATGCGCCTGGGCCCGGGATATAGGATGGCTGCTGGCCGACGCATGAGACTGCATGGCTCACCTTGTGGCATGATACAGACTACATTTTGTAATACACTTGGACTCCATTTTGAGTACACTAATTCAGGCCTCTGTGGAACAAGCAGCCTGCAGAACTGCAGCTCTCCCCCACTTGATCGCACACAGCGAACTCGCACTTCCCCCAGCCTCCTCCCATGGCGGCTCCACTGAAGGCCTGTTCTCACAAGCAACTATGCGCACACAAGTAACAGAACAAACACTCTATCATTTACCTTCCGCAGTACATCATTGTCCTGACGGTGACCGGGGCTTAAGTTGAGGTCTGGGAAAAAACAAAGCTGTCCCCATCAAACATGCCTTGACCCCCTTCAGATCCCCACACTCATGATATATGTTGTGCCTAATCCCCTACCCTGTTCCCCAACTACAGACTCATATTTCAGGTGCAGGCATTCTACATAAAAAGCAATCTGGTTTTCGTAGCTTTCAAGGCACTGAGAGCACATTACTGGATTTACAGATCCATATGTTATCTGAGCTAGAGTTGAGTAAATCGGTGCTGCTTGTATTGTTGGATTTATCTGTGGCTTTCGATTTGCTCGATCACAAGAGTTTGCTAGATCGGATGGCTGCTTAGGGTGTCTTTAAATAGCTAAAGTCCTTTCTTGATGAATGTCACTCAAAAGTTCACTGGGTTTAAAACGCCTATGAAATTGAAATCACTACTGGAGTCCCTCAGGGGGCACGTCTTTCCCCCCTACTTTTTAATATATATATTATCCCTCTGTGCATGGATTTGGAGAATCTGGGTCTCTTCTTCTGCAACTACGCAGACGATTTTCAGCTGGCGCACGAGATCAGTGGGAACCAAGAAAATGATCAGAAAAAGCTGGATCTGACCTATCAGACCATCAAGGGTTGGATGATCACAAACTGGTTATGCCTTAATGCCACAAAGACTAAGCTCATAATCTATGGTTCTCGGCATGGCAGAGACAGGCTGAGTCAGGCCTTCGCGAGCTTTATGATTGACGGTAGCCAGATTACAGACATATATAAACTAAAGACCTAGGTACTTTCTTGGAGGCCAGCCTAGATAGCGGTGCCCATGTTGAGGCAATAGTGAAAATCACTAATTACCATCTTAAAGTTTTACAACAAGTGACCTCTTTGCTTTCAAAGGAAAACCGTGTGAAGCTGGTTAGAGCTGTGATACTTCTACGGGTGGACTATTGTAATGCTCTTCTAGGTGGGCAAAGTAGACGTTCAGAAATTGCAAAAAGTACATAATGTTGCAGTACTCATTATTTACCAGATGAATCATGCTGAACCTATTTCTGCAGCATGGAGAGATCTGCATCGGCTGCCCGTTTCAGCAAGGATCCAGTATAAGTTGTTATATGTGACAAAAGCCCTCATAATAGTGTCGACAGCTTAATCTGTTTATATTCTTGTTCTATTTTCAACCTTCTTGGTTTAATCAGATCTTAGGTTATAATTCAAGGCTGTCTTCAGGACACACAATCCCTTTGTGAGATGGACGTTACACACTTTTAGGATTCTTGAGTGTTATACACTGGACAAGCACATCTAAAAACAAACAAATGAAATAATATTTAAAAACGGACCCATTCATCATATTCATATTTTTTACACTGTTTGCCCAATACTGAAGACAGTCTTGAATTATTACCTAAGAACTGATTAAACCAAGACAGTTGAACATAGAACAACAAGGCTATAAACAGATTAACCAGTCATCCCTCTGTTATGAGGGCTTTTTGTCACATATAGGTTGTATTAGTAGGGACAAAAGTCACTCACAATAGGTTACTAACATCACCTTTGTTTTTCAAAAGAATAGTGATTTAAACAGAAAAAATTAAACTGATGAAAAATAGGATTCATGGTGTTAACTTTTTATGTTACGTTTTGATTTGTATGACTTTGTGACATAGTTGTCTACATTTTTAGATATTGATGTGTGAATACATTAAGTACTAAACACTTCTACTGACCTACGTATGGGATGAAAGGTCTTTTAGACTCCCCTCCCCCTACACCCCTCTCTGACATGAGGCTTATGACTCGTCGGCAGCCACCCATGCGCCTGGGCCCGGGATATAGGATGGCTGCTGGCCGACGCATGAGACTGCATGGCTCACCTTGTGGCATGATACAGACTACATTTTGTAATACACTTGGACTCCATTTTGAGTACACTAATTCAGGCCTCTGTGGAACAAGCAGCCTGCAGAACTGCAGCTCTCCCCCACTTGATCGCACACAGCGAACTCGCACTTCCCCCAGCCTCCTCCCCATGGCGGCTCCACTGAAGGCCTGTTCTCACAAGCAACTATGCGCACACAAGTAACAGAACAAACACTCTATCATTTACCTTCCGCAGTACATCATTGTCCTGACGGTGACCGGGGCTTAAGTTGAGGTCTGGGAAAAAAAAAAGCTGTCCCCATCAAACATGCCTTGACCCCCTTCAGATCCCCACACTCATGATATATGTTGTGCCTAATCCCCTACCCTGTTCCCCGTTTGAAGTGTTAGACCTGAATGTTGAATCCGTGTGGCACCCAGTCTTACCCATGCTGCTAATCCATTTGCGAGGAGGCTCAAAACTCATAATGTAGATTGTTCATATTAAAATGGATGTTCATATTAAAATCGAACAACCCTTGCCCACCCCAGATACTTACAATTAAAGTTGTCCAACATATGTATATTCAAACCTATTGTCACCGACCAAAGGTCATTGCTACTGTGCAATATTTAAAAGTCAATGTACAAAATCCCTATGCATGATAAGATTTTAAGTGTTGTAACATATACCAGCCATTTAAAGTAACACACCCCATCTGTTGGCAAATGAGATGTTGTTTGAAGTCATTGGTTTCACCCGTAGGAATGTACATCAGTCCAATTATAAGTATAACGCTGTAATTTGTATGTATGCACCAACCTCGTTCTACCTCACGTTCTATGCTAGCTTTCCCCATGTGTCCCTGCAATAAAATGTAGAACTGTGAATGATGTGTTGTTAACAAAAGCGTTTTTATTCATTCTGTAAACACAATACTCATGAACCACGAAGAAGTGTTAAATAAATAGTGCCCATAATCTCACACGATATTTCCATATATGAATGCATATATGTAAACATGCAATTGTACTGACATACCTCAGTTTTCTGTCTCTATAATGATGTGCATGCTACTTGATAAATGCAGACCCACGAGAAACTACAAGGCCATCTCCCCCTCCACCTAGCGAGCAGCATATTCAACTCCCACCCTCCTCCCTACAAGGCTCAGCTGGGGCTTGAAGGTCCCTGGTTTACTGATGTTAGAATAATACAGCTACACCTCCTGCATTCCTGTTGAGCCTGAACTAAGTATTCACCTCCCCCCATGCCTCCTGACACCTGATGCCACCATAAAATCAGCATGTACCGTCATGCCCTGGTTAAGAAGAATTATGAGCAACACGGCCACGCAGCCACCACCTTTTGAGGTGCCAGCTATGTGCCCCTCTAACCCAAAGGTATCTCAGTTCACCCCACCCTCAACTGACCACAGAGGCAGTTATTCACTCTTGTACTAACATACCGTAAAGCTGTCTCTTACTACGTCTAACAGAGTCGAAATATAAAGGTACCCTAACCCGAGTTGTAGGATTTATAGGTTAAATTGACATAGAAATTAGTGATGAATGTGTATGCGTGGCCACAAGGGCACAATGTTAGTGCAGCAGCAATGTATCCACATGGATAGCTCGTGACCTGATACTCCACCCCGATGAGCCCAGCTGACCGAAGCACTCAACGATGCCACCACGTGGATCTCCACCAATCATGGATCGCTGCACCTCTATTGTACATAGTAGCTAGTCTTCACCACCCAATCCCCATGATTATGTGCCCCCTATAGATAACCTAATCCATGACGTATTTTTGTAATAAATATGACTGTCTTTGCTATTGTCGGACAGAGTGCTCTCAGAGTTTGCAGAGTCCTTTGCATGCCCTATATTGATTTAGATAAAGCCTTTTATATCTCACCCGCACTTGGTCTTGGTCTCATTCCCTGCTGGGGTGCGCCCATTGTAGAGTTTAACTGTCATTTTGGGGGACTCTCACTTTCAAGTGGCGACCCCGACGTGATTGTGTTCTTTTTTGTCCCTTTTTGGCACAAGACATCCCCGTCCACAGCGGAGAGCACAGTGCCCTCAAAGGAGCTGCCGCCTGCCGCAACTGGTACGCTTAGATGTGTGCATGGGTCCCACTTCAAAAAACCCTTAGTACCGCTCACCAGAGCCGGGGGCAGCTGTTGAGCGTGGGGCAGCGCTGCCTGGACGGACCGGGTCCAGAGGGTCTCGGATCAAGACCGATATGTGAGTATTAAGTGCGAGCCACATGAAAAGGAGTCGGATGTAGAAAAGAGTGTACGAGGTCAGGCTAAGTTAAAAGGTCCTCTTTTTAAGGGTAAACGAATTGCTGCTTTCATACTTCTCTCTCTCTGTTGCATATGGCCATTAGGATAAGTTAAGGAGATTACAAGGTGAAAAAGGAAGACAGGAACCTAGCTCTGCAAGGGGGTAGAAGGTGACGCCACATAGTGCTATCTTGACCAGTGCTGGGAATAAGTGAAAAAGAAAAAAATATGAGTAAGAGTCTCAGATGAGTAGAAGACTCGGAGTATAAGTGCTTTCTTTGTTTTTCCCTAAAAAAATATGAGGGGATATTCCAACAACTTAAGGGTTAAAGGGTGTGGTGGGCTAGAATAAACAGGACCATTTGTATAAAGGGCAGTGAAGGAAGGAAAGGGAGGTATATGTTATATGTTGTAAGTAAAACATTTGTCAAATTGACGTCATGTATTAAATATGTTATGTCTTTTTGTGTCTACAATGTTGTGACAAAGCCATAAATTGATTGTATCCGGTTTTGGTGAAAAGTGGTCATTGTAAGTGTGACCTTTTGAGATCTAGTATACAGGCCATAACAGGGATATACTAGTATTTAAGAATTGCCATCACTAGGAGTGTGCACACAAGGTACCCCGATCAACAGAGGGTGACACAAGCGGGTGAAAGACGGGGGAACAGCATGGGGCTGAAACACCCCTGGCCCATATTTGCCAAAATTTGACAGGCTACACAGAACGCATAACCAAATGCCATGACCAATGGCTCACAGAATTAAAAGGGGAAGGGCTACCCCAAGTATGGCACCAGGGAGGGTCGTTTGACAAAATTGTGTTGGACATGGTGGCCACATGCCTGTTTGTGAAGTACAAAGGAAAACAATTGCATAATAGAAGGGACATATTAGACTTATGGAGGCTATCTGAAGAAGTGCCCCCAATCGAAAGAAAGGAAATAGCACAAGAACAGACTACCTCTCCCCTGACAACAGAAGGAAGCAAAAAGAAGGGTGAAGGAGAGGAAGGGCCAGTAGAGGTAACACGATTGTATCCCCTTTTGAATAAACCAGTGCCCAAGGAGGGATACAGTGACCCAGTGTATGTGTATACACCTACTCCCATAATTGCACCTCAACCCACTGCGCCCCAACCATATGATTGTCCTAGAACAAGCGAGCAGGTGAGTACTCCAACAATAGATATTGAAAAATGTACAGAAGACTTAGATTCCAGACTATCAATGGCCCGAAATGAGTTGTCTAGACTACGAGATATATGTGAACAAAGTGGATCGGGCACTTCCAGGATCGAGCCAACACAGAGGGTACAGATGCCTGACAGGTCCATAGACGAAGGGTGGAAGAAGGGGGAGATACTATTCCGAATACAGGATGAGCCAACCAGAATAATAGAGCTAGAACAACACACGCCCAAGGGAAACACTGGGGAAGAAGGAATGGCCACTGGAGGGGTGGAGGAGTTGTGGTGCGACATAGAGGAAGATGAACTAGAGGTAAGAAGAATAGGATTTGCGGCAAGAGGGGCACCAGTGAGGTTAGATGAAACACCTCTGGGGAGGGCTATGGAGGAAGAATAGAATGGGAGACTAAGGAGTAGAGTGGGACGAATGGCAGCATTCGGAAAGAAAGTATCAAAGGTGAGTATCGGGAAAGGAACAAAGAGTAGGCTACAGCTGTCCTTGATACACAGAGGAGGAGGGAGGCCAAATTATATACTCTGGGCTCAGATGGATAAGGCCAACTTGTTGAAATTGTTATTCCCGCTGTCGGGAGGAGCAAGTAAATGGATATATGCATTCGAGAAACACACAGCAGGGGTTCCACTAGCTGTTGGTGATGTCAAAAGTTTGTTGGTATCCGCAGTGGGTGATCAAGCTGACAGGGTCTGGGCAAAGGCCGTGTTCCCAGGAATAACATTAGATTGTGACCAGCATGATGGTGCCTCTTTCAATACAGTACGCGCGAGAATCTGGGATGCTTTGAGAGACACCTTCCCAGATACACCAGATTTGCAGTCAGTAATGCAATGTACAATAAATGATGGGGAAGATTCCATGGGTTTCATTTTACGGGTGCAGGAGATATGGAGAGCGGAAACGGGTACGGCCTGGGATCAATCAACATCTTTGTTTTACTTTATAATAAAGAGAGGGCTCCCAAAAGAAGTTCAGAAGGCACTCGACAAAATAGCAGGAATAGAAGCAAAAGGCTGGAAAGAAATACAAAGCATAATATTACACCACTGCAAAAGAAGCAAGGAAAGGGAGAAGGAGATATCACAGAAAAGGTTGGCAGATGAGGCAAAATTAATACAAACAAAATGGTGAAGGTCGCAGCAGCTGTAGCTGCAATCCCCACAGATAGAGAAGCAGAGGATGAGGAGAGGTCAGTAGCAATACAAGGGAGAATGGCAGCCACTTGGGCTGGAAATGGGCAATCACAGTGGAATGGACAGGAGCAGTACGGAGGACTGCAGTGGCAAGTGCGGAGCACCCGGGGAGGAAGAGGTGGGTACAGAGGTCACAGAGGTGGTGGTCCGGGGTACAGAGGGAATGGCAGGAATGGAGGGCCAGGCCTAAGGGGAGGACAAGGGAATTGTTGAAATTGCGGGAGGTGGGGGCATTTCTCACAAGAGTGTAGAAGCAGACCAATGAATACTTATCAGAATGAACAGCAGTATGGCCACCCCCACCCAGGAAGCCCTTATGGGCTGGCAATGGATGGTGGAGGGGGAAGAGGACAGCAACATCAGAGGTGCCCAGAGGAATTTAGGGCGCAAATGCATAATGTTCAGCAACACCCACAATGTCGAGAACACATGACACACACACAGGGCAACCATTTCGCCACAACTGCAAACAGTGCACATGCACCCTTTGGGGCGTAGCCATGGTATCAGGAAATGATTTTGACCATGGGGGTACCACGAGGCATCCAGCATAGGACAGCGCACAGAGAGCACTTGCGTTTCCAGTACTAACAACGACCCTCGATGCAGCAGAGGAACCATTGGTGGGGGTGAAGATAGGGAACAAACAATTAATTTGTATGTAGAGTAAGAAGATGGCTTCTACTGTCTACAGTTGGTCTTGTGGGCGACTCCTTTTATATCCCTTGAGTCATGCGCATATTACATATAATCTGAATGTCACTCTTCTTAAATGGTGTCGCAATTCCTCGGAGTTATCGGTATTAAGCCTATAACGTGAAATTATAACTTGCAAAAAGGAATAACTCTGTGAGTCTGCGCCAATCCGTTATCACACACTTTGTGTTTAATTCAATCCAAAGTTACATTAAACAAAATAAGGATGCCATTCTGGTCATCTATGGTTGAGTTATACAAAAAATAAGAATGCCCTTTGTGTTATAAGAATGCCCTTTGTGTTGACACGTGTTTCAGCTAAAAAAGCCTTTTTCAAAACTGGGCTAATTAAAAACATTTTTTGCGACACAAGCCCCGGGTCATCATGTACCCAAGGATAAACCTATTGAAAGAAGTGTACTGTCAGTACAAGATATAGAGGATACATACACCTTGCGATCTCTGACTGAAGATCATGATTTTGAAATGAGAAATCTACTTTCGGAGTTACAGATACAACCTGACAGTCTTATGACTAAGGAACTGAAAAACAAATCAAAATTGGTTCCACAATTACCAGCTGACAATATAATAGACACTTTCTACCAGGCATTTACAAAAGAATTCTATTGGATCTCTAAGCGTAACAATCAAGACAGGATTAAACCCAAGTATAACAAGGACAATTCAACATTTGGTCAAAAAAGAGCATTGAAAGATCTAATGGTGGATACAACTATTGTCATTAAGGAGGCGGATAAAGGGGGAAATATTGTGATCATGAATAGGGAAGATTACTTGAAGATGGCAGCAGAACATTTGATGACCCTGGGTTGCTATTCCTATTTGAGTTCAACCTCGAAACAGGAGATTCTTGCACAAATTAGAGAATCTGTTACAAAGTGGCATACATGTGGATTAATTTCAGATGGCGAAAAGGCATTCTTACTTATCAATGACCCAGTGATACCTACAATGTATTTTTTACCCAAAATACATAAAGATTCTAATGTTATACCAGAAGGACGTCCGATTCTAAGCGGAATTGGATGGGTGACAGAGAACCTATCTGAATACTTGGATGTTATTCTCAAACCAAGGGCTAACCGACTACCATCGTTCTTACAAGATTCTACCTCAGTGATAAGACAATTACAATCATTTGAATGGCAAGATTCCTTCCTTCTGGCAACACTAGATGTTAAAGCGCTCTATACCTCAATACAACATAAATGGGCCATTGCAACCATTGACCACACTTTTCGTAATGATTCTGCTTCATTTTTTCTTCAAATTCAAATGATAAAGGAAATGTTACAACTGGCACTAGATTCCAGCATATTTACGTTTGACAATAAGACTTACCAACAAAAGAAAGGAGTCGCCATGGGGACTAAATTTGCTCCTGCATTAGCTAACTTATTTATGGGCATGTTGGAAGAATCAGTCGTGTATCAGGACCCAGATTATGGTATCAAAATAAAACTATGGAAAAGATATATAGACAATATCTTGTTGGTTTGGGATAGACCAGAGAACGGATTCTCAGAACTTACTAATAGACTGAATTTAAACCAATTTGATATTGAATTCATTGGAGCATGTGACAAAAGAGAAATACACTTTCTAGATCTCACAATAAGTGTCAGTAACAAGCAATTGATCACACGGACTTTCAGGAAACCCACAGAAGTGAACTCTATACTACATGCTAGTAGTTGTCATAAAAAAACGACTATTATGAACTTACCATTAGGTGACTATGTACGAGCTAGGAGAAACTGCCAAGAACCAACGAGCTTTGAGCAGGAATGTAAATTATTACAGAAACTGTTTATAAGCAGAGGATATCCAAAGACAAGTGTTAAGAAGGCCTATGAGAAAACTAAATTGTTAAAACAGGAGGATACGCTGTTAAAAAAGAATAAAGACTTAAAAACAGAATTATCGGAAGTAAGGTTCATCACACAATTTAACCAAGATCATAAAAGGATTCAGAAAGCTTTGAAGAAGCATTGGTATTTATTGAAATTAGATGAGCATATTGGTAGACTTGTAGGAGAAAAACCGACCATGATATACAAAAGAGCAAACACATTGAAAACTTTAATTAGTCCATCACTATTACCGGATATTCAAGAACCTGAGATCCGCACCTGGCTCACAAAAGAAGACATGGGATTCTGTAAATGTGGATTTTGCACCATGTGCAAATTTGCAAATGAGGCCACACTAGAATTCAAGGATCGACATGGAAAATCTGTAAGAATCAAGCAAGCAATCAACTGCAGAACTAAATATGTGGTATACAGTATTTGCTGTGTGTGTACCAAAATATACATATGCAGGACTAAACGGGAACTTAGAATAAGGTTTCGGGAACACCTCAGCAAAATAGGAAGTCAAGATCCTACCCTCCCATTGGCGGCCCATTGGCAGAAATCACACCAAATGGATGATAAGAAACTGATTAAATTTATGGGGTTACAACATGTGACAATGTCGAAAAGAGGTGGGGACAGATTAAGAGCCTTACGCCAAGCAGAAGCTAGGCTCATTTGCTATTTTGATTCAACTGCGACAGGCTTGAACCAGGATACTGAAATGGCATCATTTCTATGAGTGTGGTTTATGTTTCTAACAAATACATGTAATTTAAAGCAGCGAAGAATTGTACATATGGTTAAGAATGCTGTAATGTAATTAATAATGCTATTCTTACATATATTATGTAATTTGCGAATCACTATTTAAAGTTATGTAACCGATAACATGACTAGAGGGCCACTAAGGTGTATGGTCCGACAACACAATATTACTGATTAGATAATTGTGATATGTATATATTGAGATATATAATGTTTTTTTCCCGTCATTTAGGACTTCTAATTTGATGTTGAATTGCATTTGTTCACGTAAAATATGGAACAATTTTTATTTAATAGTGAATTTTGGTATCTGTTTTTAAATAGTCACATGGGTTTAATCTTTAATACATGTACTTACCAGTAATATGGTAAGAAGTAAGTGCATAATGTTGGGAAAAAGTTAATAGGCAAACATGCCTCTATTTAGAGCAGTTGGAAGATAGCAAGTCCAATATGGCGCATATGTTTTCAAATAAGAGCATAGTGATTTCCAACATGACGACAAGAGTGTCACGTCATGGAAATCGGGTTAAAAGGGAATTCCAAAATGGCGCCGGCATCCGTAGGAACATCAACGCGGGTGATTTGAGAGGCAGCAGGTAAGAGAGATCCCAAGTTACTATGATTGCGGCATATGCAGAAAAGACATGCCTGAATCAATGATCTAAGGAAACTTAAAAATAATTTAATGATTTGTTCGTGTTAACATAGAATTGAGATTTGGTTTTATTTACAATAATGGTGTGGAAACACTACAGGTGTAACAACTAATCTAGTAGTAATGTACCGTTATTTAAGGAATCATGGGTGGGTGGTGAGTTCATTTGGTTATGTGTCATACAGATTAGTGGCCGTAGTCATGATGTTGGAGATATACGTAATTAAAACAATTAAGAATTATATTAGGATAGGGTTTGTCTCCAGTGAATTAAGCAAACACAATTGTATGTCGTTAACAGAATAGGAGCCTGGGATTGAACCCAATTATAACAAGGCAAAACAGCACCACACAATGAACATATTTTTAGGGTGAGTGAATCTAAGTTCATTAATACAATAGAGCTAATTCATAATTATGATTTGAATGGACATGGAGTTACTTTAGCTAATATTTTTGTATTTTCTTTTTTTCTCTCTCTTTTATTGCTTTTATTTATTTTATTTTATTTTATGTGAAACTCAATTTAATGTTTTGAAATCATATAAATCTTGGTGTTTTTGTGTAATTCCGTTGGTTATTGTTGAAATTCAATTAATTTGTTGATGATATATGATGGATTGATTACTTGGCTATACTGTTATTCCGGTGTAAACCTCCTCCGCTCTTTTTTATGTGCTTTTTATATTGTATCTGTACAAATATGATTATTGCTTTTCAACCTATGCAACCACCCGTCACCCATCCCTAATTTCTGTCTTTGAATTGAAACAATTGATAATATATGTTTTCGTTCGGGGGTTTGACAACTGTATTGCACAATCATAGCCCAGTTTTGAAAAAGGCTTTATTTAGCTGAAACACGTGTCAACACAAAGGGCATTCTTATAACACAAAGGGCATTCTTATTTTTTGTATAACTCAACCATAGATGACCAGAATGGCATCCTTATTTTGTTTAATGTAACTTTGGATTGAATTAAATTCATCTTTATGGTTGATTCGGGAGCTGAAAAGTCATGCCTACGAGAAGGTAGGTTTCTGCTATCTAATCATAAATTGGAGACGCAGCGGTTCTCCGGGGCGGTGGTCGAAGTTCCTTACACAGAAGATTTAGATGTAACAGTGGGGGAAAAACAGTACGAGCTCTCCTGCTGTACTATGAACAATCTCCAATCAACTTGCTGGGGAGGGACCTCCTCAGCAAACTCAACATGACTATTTATTTTACCGAAGGGGAATAGTTTGCTCGACCCCGGGGATCTTCCCATTGCGAATCATGTTGGTAGTACATACACGGGCAACAACGCCAGAAATACGCAGCATACCAGTGGACCCAGACATGTTTATTCAAGGGTTGAAAATCCTGGTGCGAGTGGTTCCAGAGTTGAAACACCAGGAATGGAGGGTACCTGCAGAGTTTGTTTTCTGTCCTATAGCACGTCCAGAGATAGTGCCAGGAACAGTGATGTCATTAAATTTGCATGCAGTACAGGTATCGGCGCAAAGGATAGCGATTATTGGAATGGACATACATGGCTGCCAGTGGCGCACAGTATTGTGCATAAATGCTAACATTGCATTGCAAGATTTATCATATGAAGACCTCTTCACAGATTCAGACAGTGATGGGGAAATAATAATGGAAATAGCAATCCCCTGTGATATCATGATACAGACAAGACAGGTACCAGTGCAGATGATGGCAGTGATAGGAGCACCACCTTCATTTTTTGACAATGACATGCAATCAGTGCCAGTCGACCTGTGGACCACCGGCCCACATGATGTGGGACTGTTGCATGAGGTAACACCAGTCTAGATAAAAATTAAACATGGAGCATTACTACCCAGAGTAAAGCAGTACCCCCTGTCCTGAGAAGCAGAGGAAGGGATAAAAGAAAAAATGACTGCACTGTTAGCTCAGGGCATAATAGTGCCATCTAATTCACCATGCAATACCTGCATTTACCCCATCAAGAATGCAAAAGGCGGGGTTTGGAGGATGATCCAAGACCTACACCCACTTAATGACGTCATACAGAAGGAATTCCCATTGGTTCCTAACCCTGCATCAATTCTGTGCAGTATACCAAAAGATGCATCTTGTTTCACAGTGGTGGACTTGATGAACACATTATTCTTCTCAGTACCACTAGATGAAGAGTCCCGATATTTGACAGCATTCACATTGGGAGGAAAAAGATACGAACATTGTAGGTTACCCCAGGGCTACTGTGAAAGCCCAAGTATATTCAATAGGATTTTGCACAAAGATCTTGGAAATGTTGCCACAGAAAGCACAATTATTCCGTATGTGGATGATTTGCTGATTTGTGGAAAAAGTGAGGATGAGTGCAGGAAGGATTCTATTACTCTTTTGACATTGTTGGACCACAAAGGTTAAAAAGTAGACAAAGAAAAATTCCAATACTGTCAACAAGAAGTGTCGTATTTGGGACAACTGATCTCAAAAGATGGTAAGCGAATCATACCAGACAGAGTAGCTGCCATCAAAGCAGTAACTAAGCCAAAAACAGTGAAAGAGAAGCAGAAATTGCTCGACATGTGTAACTACTGCCTGCCTGGATATTAGCATATGCAGGATACACAACGCCATTACTGCAGGGCCTCAAGGAAGTGCAAAGAGAAAACACAGAAATATAATGGACAGCAGAGATAAAGCCTTCACCACACTTAAGGAGCTAATTTCAACAGCACCAGTACTCACGAACCCAGACAACGAACGTGAGTTTAACCTATTTTCACATTGCAATGGGACACTCATGGCGGCTGTCTTGACACAAAAAACATCTCTGGGGCACAAACAATTGGCCTATTACAGTGGAACATTGGATGCGGTGATGCAAGGACACTTCGCCTGCGAACAATATCTCGCAGCCGCAGCGTTCGCAGTTGAAAAAAGTGCAACAATTGTGATGGAATGTTCTGTGATACTGTTTGTGGAACATTCATTGTTCGCCATATTAGAACGATCAAAAAGCACATTAAAAACTCAGAGAGCAAGAGCATATGAAGTTATTTTGTCCAGCGCCAACATACGCATAGTGAGATGCAAAACAGTAAACCCTGCCACATTCCTCACAGAAGTATGCACAGTGGAATATATGAAAACACACAATTGTGCAACATACAGAGGAGAGGATGGGGGCATGCCCACAGTAAGTGAAAATGCACTTGCTGAAGGAGAAATATACTTCATAGACGGGTTCGCATCAATAAACTCAGAAACAGGAGAAAAACATGTGGCAATAGCTGTCGTGAGATTAGAGGAAGATGAGTATGAAGTACTTGTGCAGCAAAGATTACCGGCCCATTACTCAGCACAAGCAGCAGAGCTAGTAGCACTCATTGAAGCCTTACGTGCAGCCAAAGGGTGTGCTGTTACAATCTATACAGACTCAGCCTATATGACTACTACAGTACACTGGGGGTTGGCTAAATGGGGGAGAAGAGGATTTAACAGAGCAGATGGGTCAGCTGTGCAACATGCAGAGTTACTTAAGGAGTTGATAGAGGCACTAAAGGAACCTACAGTTGTAGCCATAGTAAAATGCCAGGCCCACACAAACAATACTGACATCATCTCTTTGGGAAATGTGGCAGCGAACGCTGCCACGAAGGAAGCGTCATACTTGACAAAACAGAGGACAAGTGAGTACTTCATACAGAAAGCATGGAAGAGGATCGCCCAGATGGGTATAACTCAATGCCCATGTCTCAAATTTTAGAACTACAAAATGAGGTGTTAGATGAGTAGAAGGAGCTATGGGAGAAAAGAGGGTGCAGCCAGTCGTCCACGGACCTCCTTTGGCACCAGAACAATACAGGTAAAGTAGTCATGCCCCGCAAGCTACTAGATATAGTATTTCAACAGCTTCACTTCCCAGCCCACAATGAAAAACAGCACATTGCCACAGAAATACAAGAAAATTGGTTCATCCCAGGGTTGCAGGAACAACTCTCAAGACTTGCAATTGAGTGTACAACTTGTCAAATATATAAATCAAGGACGACATTGAGAACATTGCGGCGGTACATTACCAAAACCAACAGGTTGGTTTAGGGAGCTGCATATCGATTATGCAGACATCGGAGAAAGGTGCAGCGGGTCACGCTACATTATGGTCGTGGTCTGTCCATTTTCAAGATGGGTAGAGGCAGGCCCGTGTGCCCACCCGGATGTGAAGTGTGCTGCAAAGTTTTTAGTGTTTCCGCGCTGCGGAATTTGTGACGTAATTCGATCTGATAACGGCACACATTTTGTCAATGATCTGTTCAAGGAGGTTACTGCCCTGCTAGGAATAAAACATAAACTATGCACTATTTATCACCTGCAAAGTAATGGCGTGGTTGAGAAGATCAACGGCCTCCTTAAAGGGAGGTTGTCAAAATTGTGTTTTACACTCAAGAAAAATGGGGTTTACTTCTTGCCTCTGGCCTTATTTGAGTTGAGAAATCAACCCAGCAAGGACCACCACTTGTCCCCCCATGAAATAGTAACAGAAACATGCATGGATAATGCAAATTCTCCACTCCGCAGACATTCAGACGCCCACAGAAGTGCTACAGTGCTAGAGGAAGAATTCAATGAATACTTGACAAAGCTCTCAGAAGCTGCCCATATGATAGCAAGGCAATTAGCACTCCCATTTACACGCGAGAAATCAAGTGAAACAACAACGCCTGCAGTAGATAGCCGAACAGGTCAGCTGATGCCAGGGGAGATGGTGTATGTGAGGAGTTTGGTTCGTAGGTGGAATGCTCCAAGATTTCATGGCCCATACGAGGTGGTGTATTGCACACCAACAGCAGTTAAGTCGAAGGGCTGAGATATTGGATACATTTAACAGATGTGCGAAAGGCTTATGATAGTGTCACACAAGGACAAGAGGGGAAAGTGGATGAGGAGGAAACACAAACGTGATAATAAAAGGGGAAACATTTGCTTCCTTACCAGTACCTATGTGACAAATATGAGGAGTATTAAATGAATTACGACTGTGATGTACATAATATTGATAATAAAATGCAGAAATGTTACTCTCTCTCTCTCTCTCTCTCTCTCTCTCTCTCTCTCTATCCCCCTCCTCATGGTTTTCTTACCACTTCTCTCTAAGATTGACAAATGAACATGTTGAATAAATATATTTGGATGTTTTGAATGCTTAATGCACTTTTATGTTTCACCATGTAGGAGAAACCATGGCAACAGATGGGGCCCCCAACAAAAACGTTGTTATATCAAATAGAAATGGGAAAGTTAACTTTGACTTGCGTAGATATTCGTATGAGTGTGGCCTGTTTGTATGTGCTGTAATATTTTTCACACTGATGTTTGGCCTAGTATTATACTGGGCAGTTACATTTATATCTATTGATATAAATGAGGGGGGACGGAATGGAACAAGCATGATCAAACAAGGGACCTATCTAATATGGGACGGCTTTCAGCTCATATGGGGGCCTCACACCCACCATGATAGCACACAACACTTGAATAATACAGACAATAAGCGAGTAACCCCACGTCCAATTTCCACGCACAACGCCTATGAATTTAGTGTTTATGAGTTAAATGATTGAAATCTTTCTGTTTTATCTTGGTTATATGATGTCACCACCACCGCTGTCACACCAACATTTGAAACATCTACAGAGTATGATTCCCCCACAAGTGTAAAAGAAGGTAATTCGGAAATGACCAAAAGATGTCTTGCCCTGTATGACGAATGGGGAAAGGGGGGGGAGTGGGAGAGACTACTCCAATACAACGTGAATTAGAGCATGAGAGAGTACACCCCAGAAGGAATTGGAGAAGGAGGGAGTTTGGGAGGATAAAATATGACGAGTACCTCAGGCTGAGGCTAGACACGATAGAAGACCCCAAGCACCCGCTACAGTCAAACAAATGGTATGCAGACATGAGTTCCACTGCCAAACAAACCACCAACGAGAGCTGCTATGTATGCTCCCTGATACCCCATGCCTCAGGTACCCCTAAGGTACTCCAGCCCCAAGAACTGCTTCTTGCAAACGCCCAGTGTCTCCTTCACCTCACCTTATGTAGAATAAAGAACACCTTCCAGGCACACACAGTATCTTTTGAAATGCTGTAGAATGAAAAAAACATGCTAATCGAGACCTAAAGGAGTGATATGCTTGTAGCAACCCTTTTTGGTAATTAAAGGACCACTGTTTTCAGAGAACAAATGGAAGGAAGAACAAGTGACATGCAAAGCAGAAGCACTACGAGGGTTGGCAGCAGAAAAACTGCAATGGGTCGAGAAAACATGTGCACCAGTATGGGTCGAGCACATCATAAAACTCACCTGGGTCACAGCCCTGGAAAAACCCTTCAAACTGCAAAAAGAAATTACATATGAACTGTGTTTCCTCAGTGAAGGGAAAAATAACATGGGCACAAACAAGAACTGTAACAAAACACTCATCATTCCAGATATGAAGAAAGGGACAGCCGCCCTGATGGATACTTACTGGGTCTGCGATAAACAGGTATACTTGCACCTTCCACAATCCTGGAAGGGCACGTGTTCTTTGGCAACGCTGCACTCCGCCCTGATGGTGGTTCCGGAGAGTCATATTGAAGGGGGAAAAGGGACTGCAAGCCGTCAAGTCCCAGAACACACACAACCAACAGATGAGACGCTAATATATGCCCCATCCACAGACAATGTGCAAGAAAATGGAGATCATCCAACTACATATCCAAAGCTTCCACAGAACTTTTGGCACAAATTCCAGACAGGTTCCGGCTCTTTAACTCTGCTGAAACATTTTTTGCCTCCCTCGTCCCCAGCATCCAAGTGCGAGCCAACGCACTGGGAGCTGATCCAACTGGCCAACGACACTGAAGAAGGGTTCAACGTGATCAAGGTGGAGCTAAGGACCCTGCGGCTAATGACAATGCAGAACAGGTATGTTCTAGACCTGTTAACGGCGATGGATGGAGGTGTTTGCCGAAAAATTGGGAGCGCATGCTGCACGTTTGTACCTTCTGCGGACGCGGACAATGGAACACTATTCCATATTATCACAGCAGTGCACAACCTGGACGAGCGGATCAAGAAGGAGGTGTGGAATCAAGCTCTTGGTTCGACAACATTTTTTCATGGGTACCCTTTTGCCTCGGAATGACTGTTAAAATGCTGATAGCCATCATCGTGTTTTTGCTCCTGATATTTTGTGTGTGCCAGCTAGGTCTTCAGTGCTGCACAAACGCAGTTCATAATGGTACAATGATGATGGTGACAATGGGCAATGCTTGAGGAGCAGTGCAGGTTACACAGGAGGCACAGGTACCAACGGGTGAGGAACCTGAACCCAAATATAGGATGGTAGCATTGTTCTATGACGGGGATATAGTGGACAGCCTGTATCACACCACAATACAGGAGCCCCTGAAAAGAGCATGGTATAAAGAGGTATGGGTAGATTTGGAGGGGGACAGGGATGTATATACATGACCTGCACCCCTGATGAATATGTCAGAGCAGGACAGAGTCTTCGGGGGTATGTAGGGCCTAGAAGGCACACCAGCGTGGGATGAAGCAGTAGCCGATGAAAAGGAACAAAGAAGTTTGGGTGAGTTACAATATTCATTACTTAAGTAACGAAAGGGGGGAAATGTATGGGAGGAAAGGTCTTTTATATCCCCCTCCCCCTACACCCCTCTCTTACATGAGGTTTATGACTTATCGGCAGAAAACAAATGCGCCTGGGCCCGGAATATAGGATGGCTGCTGGCCGACGCATGAGACTGCATGGCTCACATTGTAGCATGATACAGACAACATTTTGTAATAGACTTAGACTCCATTTTGAGTACACTGATTCAGGCCTCAGTGGAACAAGCAGCCTGCAGAACTGCAGCTCTCCCCCACTTGATCGCGCACAGTGAGCCCGCACTTCCCCCAGCCTCCTCCCCATGGCGGCTCCACTGAAGGCCTGTTCTCATGAGCACCTAGGCGCAAACAAGTAACAGAACAAACACTGTATCATTTACCTTCCGCAGTACATCATTGCCCTGACGATGACCGGAGCTTAAGTTGAGGTCTGGGAAAAAACAAAGCTGTCCCCATCAAACATGCCTTGACCCCCTGCAGGCCCCCACAGTCATGATATATGTTGTGCCCAATCCCCTACCCTGTTCCCCGTTTGAAGTGTTAGACCTGAATGTTGAATCCGTGTGCCACCCAGTCTTACCCATGCTGCTAAGCCATTTGCGAGGAGGCTCAAAACTCATAATGTTGACTGTTCATATTAAAATGGATGTTCATATTAAAATGGAGCGACCCTTGCCCACCCCAGATACTTACATGTAAAGTTGTCCAACATATGTATATTTGAACCTATTGTTACCGACCAAAGGTCATTGCTACTGCGCAATATTTAAAAGGCAATGTACAAAATCCCTATGCATGATATGATTTTAAGGGTTATAACATATACCAGCCATTTAAAGTTACTCACCCCACCTCTTGGCAAATGAGATGTTGTTTGAAGTAATTGTTTTCAACCTTAAGAATGTACATCAGTCCAATTATAAGTATAACGTAATTTGTACGTATACACCAACCTCGTTCTACCTCACATTCTATTCTAGCTTTCTCCATGTGTCCCCGCAACAAAATGAAGAACTGCGAATGATGTGATGTTAACAAAAGCGTTTTTATTAATTCTGTAAACACAGTACTCATGAACCATGAAGAAGTGTAAAATAAATAGTGCCCATAAGCTCACACGATATATATCCATAGATGAATGCATATATGTAAACATACATTTGTACTGACATACCTCAGTTTTCCGTCTCTATAATGATATGCATGCTACTTCATAAATGCAGACCCTCGAGAAACTACACCTCCACCTAGCGATCTGCGTATTCAACTCCCACCCTCCTCCCTCCAAGGCCCAGCTGGGGCTAGAAGGTCCCTGGTTTACTGATGTTAGAATAATACAGCTACACCTCCCCGCATTCCTGTTGAGCCTGCACTAAATATTCACCTCCCCCCATGCCTCCTGACACCTGATGCCAGCTATGTGCCCCTCTAACCCAATGTTACCTCAGTTCACCCCATCCTCGACTGACCACGGAGGCAGTTATTCGCTCTTGTACTAACACACCGTAAAGCTGTCTCTTACTACATGTAACAGAGTCGAATGATAAAGGTACCCTAACCCGTGCCTCCTGATAAGACACCTGAACTCAAGATACTGGGTCCTTTTGTACCAACGATTTTATGATGATGTATTAAGGATGCCCAGAGTTATATACTGTTTCTCTCCGTCTCTTTTATGGTATTAGATTATTTTTTTAATTTTTTTTATTTTTTATTTGATTTGGCTGAAAATGTCAACCTTTCAAATTTTCAAATAATATAACAACATATACAACATGTATACAAAACAATTTACAACATATAAAAAACATTTTATATATAAAATCAATTTTTCTAACTCCAAGTTCTAAAATTATAGAATTCATATGATATCAATATTAAAACATTGTACCTATTATTATTATTGAGTTGTAGGATTTATAGGTTAAATTGACATAGAAATTAGTGATGAATGTGTATGCGTGGCCACAAGGGCAAAATGATAGTGCAGCAGCAATGTATCCACATGGACAGCTCGTGACCTGATACTCCACCCAGATGAGCCCAGCTGACCCAGCTGACCGAAGCACTCAACGATGCCACCACGTGGATCTCCACCAATCATGGATTGCCACACCTACATTGTACACAGTAGCTAGTCTTCACTACCCAATCCCCACGATTATGTGCCCCCTATAGCTTACCTAATCCATGATGTATTTTTGTAATAAACATGACTGTCTTTGCTATTGTCAGACATAGCGCTCTCAGAGTTTGCAGAGTCCTTTGCATGCCCTATATTGATTTAGATAAAGCCTTTTATATCTCACCCGCACTTGGTGTTGGTCAAATTCCCTGCTGGGGTGTGTCCATTATTGCCTCTCATTGTAGAGTTTAACTGTCATTTTGGGGGTCTCTCACTTTCACCTATTACCATTCTTTATATGTGTTCAGAAAGATGGGAGTAGGTTGTGCTCCACAAAGGGGATAGCTTTGGCTGGCCCACCCTTACCTGCAGCCAATTTGCTGAGCTGGAATTGTCTGGGGTGGCTAATAAATTAGAGGACCCAGACTGGTTAGGATGGCTAAACATTTTTGATATACTATGGGCCTCATTACGAGAAGTGCCTAAATAACAGGGTCATTACCGCCATGGAGGAACTAGTTGGTCAGTGCTCGTATGACGCTGCTAATAGCGGCTGATTACGAGTGCGCGAGCATGCGCAAACCCCCATGCCCGTAATGGCCATACCGCCACGACGCTAAAGGCCCTCCAACCCCTCGATAGGGCCATCACGGGACCCACCGATATCACCTCTGCCTAGGAGCCACCCCTTAATACCGACCCAGTAATAACATCATGCTAATACCGGGCTCGTAATACCGGACCCAGAAGTAACGTCATTGCATCGAAACGGGAAATGCACCGGAGGCCATCTTCAAAAACACAATCCATTGCAATCCTCCCAAACCACCAGTGGTTCACAGGAGAGACCAGGGCCTTTCAAATCAACATGTCTAAGGCAACCAGAAAATCCAACCCCCGCCTGCGCAAGAAACGTTTCTCTGATGAGGAACTTAACATGTTGGCGGACACCCTTGCGGGCAGCTGATGACATAAACATCCCATAACCTCAAAAGGGAGTCGCAGCAGAGGAAGAGGGAGGTATGGGAGGAGGTAGCCCGCAAGGTATCTGCAGTCGGCACCACCCCACGGACAGTCAAAGACTGCAAGAAAAGGTGGGATGACCTCCGCCTTAGGGTCTGCAACATCCTGGATAGCAATCAGAGGGAGGCCATGGCCACAGGCAGGGGTGCCCACTCCACGACCAAACTAATACGCTGGAAGGAGACATGTAGTACTTTCATCCAGATGGAGTCTATCGAGGGCTTCGGGGAGATGGAGACGGGTGCCACAACATCTGGAGATGGAGGTGAGTGACCCTGCAGACCCCAGTAGGGCAAACCATGATGCAGCACAAGTTATCTGGAATAGAGCCTAGGCAAGGCAATGCATGTCCCAACACACACACATATCAACATATCCATGTCCAGATGGAGGCCCAAACCCTGCCACACTGAAATACATGCTGAGTGCTAATCCCATTACCAACAGACAGCCAACACACAGGGACCATTCCCATGTCATACATCACATAAACCCCAATACAACGGCATGCCACCTGCCATGCAGCATTCCTGAATTGAGACGTCACGGCAAATGCCAAAATGCACCCCTTCAAACTACCCTGTGTGACACACCTGTAAGATATGAATGCATGATAAATGAAAATCTCCACAGCACCATATAATGCATCTTGCATGTAACACCATCACTGATGCCCTGCATCTTTTCTACCCCCCCAGGCACCGATGGAGAAGATGCCAGTGAAGATCCAGCCACAAGGGCATCCACGTCCCGGGCCAAAACAACTGCCACTGGCAAAACCACCTCCGGGGCAGCCTCGCAGCCCACACCACAAGCCAGGGCCAGTGCACATGCCATGCCGGCACATGTGGGCCCCACAGCTACGGATGAGACCAGAACCACAGAGCTGGCAATACCAGCGGTAGGGGAGGCCAGTGGCACCCATTCTGCTGAAACAAGCTCTGTGGGCAACGCAGCAGCCACAGCCCCACTGAGCGACACCGACATTGGAGTGGAGGAGTATGTGGACGCGAAAGGCCTAATCCATGTGGCATGTCCACACACCCCAAGCCCCCTGTCCACCCCCCAACCCCACTCTCAGGCCACACCCTCCAGCACCATTGCAGATCCTGCACTCCACAGTTCAGACCTAAGCACCACCCCCTGAGTCCAGCCCTGCAAATGCACGCCCGGTCGCAGCACCCTCTACCTCTGCTGTTCCCACTGACTTTGAGGCACGGCTATCAAGGGTGGAGACAAGACAGGACTGCATGCTGGAACTTGTTCGACAATATGTGGTGGAGGGAGAGGACACAAGGCGAGAGATAGCGCAGGCCATTGCAGGGAACACTGCCGCCATAAATGTCTCTGCGGTGATGATGCGTGACAGTCTGGGAGTCAAGCAGATCCTGACCACAATACTGCAAAACATGCAGCAGCAACAACCGGCACCAGCCGTGTCTATCACTACAGCATCCACCCCATCCACTACACCCCCAATCGCCACACCCGCATCCTCTACACCCTCCAGCCCTGTGCGACTGACAAGGCGGAATGCGATGCAGTCCAAAATGCTGCCCCGGACACAAAGAAAGCACGAAAATAGTGTGGGTCAACAATGGGAGTGGGGGAGATGGTGTCAATGGTGAATAGGTGTATAAGGGGGTGCTCATTGGGGGTTATGGGGTGTTCATTTGGGGTATGGGGTGTACATCGGGGGATATGGGGTGTTCATTGGGGGTATGGGGAGTTCATTGGGGGGTATGGGGAGTTCATTGTGGGGTATGGGGAGTTTGGGTGTTTTGGGGGGAAGGGGAAGCACTTTTCTGTAGTTTACATTAATACACCCATTGTGTAAAAAATCATTTAATGCCTGGACAGTGTTCACTTCGTGTGTATTCATTTTATTCATGACAATGCACAGTGACCAACTCCCCAAATACCCTGTGTGCATGTCCACATGGACCCAGTGCTCAGTGTAGCACTGACACATATCCATCAACGTCCCTGTGTTTCAGAAGTATTCGTCAATCAGTGATTGGCGTACAGCACGGCCATCTTGTGCATCACGTACTGACAGGGGTGCAGCTTCTCCTCTGTCTTCATCCTCATCATCCACACCCGGTGCATGCATGTCATTGTCAGGTGGCAGTGGTACATTTCTCCGGCCGGACATGTTGTGCAGCATGATACAGGACATGGTGATCTTTGCCACTTTCTCAGGCCTGTAAAGGAGTGCTCCACCAGACCTGCTTAGGCAGCGGAACCGTGCCTTCAACAGGCCAAAGATCTGCTCAATCACGACACGGGCACGGATATGAACCCGATTGTACTCCTCTTCATGGCTGTTCTGCGGGTTCCGCACAGGGGTAAGTAGCCACGTCTTCAAGGGATATCCTCCATCACCTGCATGGGAATACAAAGAGGTCCATGTGAGTCACTCTGAGCTGCCACCTTCAGGATTCACAGGCATGGCCGCAGCAATTGTCTGTTGACATGCATATGTCCCTGTGCGTATGCACAAAGATTATTTAGATGCATTGTACACCACAATATGGTGTGCTAGTCTGGATGGCCTTGAACAGATGATGCAGGGTGATTACTTGCATGCTGATGCGGATGTACTGTGGATGCAGGAAGATGTCTTGCCGCCCATGATTGCTGTGTATACTACTCTGTGCATAATCACACTAGCCACATTGGCACAGTTGCAATCATGTTTGGTCATGCATTGCTTGACATACCCATGGTGGCCAGGTTGTGCGTTTTACATGTTGTCATTGATATACGGCATTGGTCCAATGTGTGGCAGTGATGTGTCATGTCCGGGTTGGGTGGTTCATGTCAGGAGTGTTTAGCTCTGCGTACATTCTCCACTCACCGCCCATTCCCACCCTGGTGGAGTATGCATCCCCCAACCTCACAATCCTGATGCACTGCCATGGGCCAGTCAGGCAACTCAACAAGCAGCCAGGCACGTCGTCCAGCATGTCACTCCATGTGTAGATCCGGGATATCGGGCACAACAATGTGTGATGATCTTGCTGGAGTCACATACCATCTGCACAATGATGGAGTGGTATTGCTTGCGATTGCGGTACACCGCCTCTATGGCATGGGGGACTACCAAATCTACATAGGTGCAGTCGAGGGCACCAATGCAATTGGGCATGCCTGCCAGTGCATGGAAGCCTACTTTGGTGTTGGCAATCTCCAGGGCAGTCCATGGTAGGGATATGTGGGTGCTAGCGTGCTTCAGGAGGGCATCCAGCACTTGGGTCAGCATCCGTGAAAAGAGTGGTTGTGATATGGCCCACTGTGTGCTGGTAGGTGCCTGTGGCCAGGAAGTGGAGCACAGACACCACCTTTAGTAGCAGGGGGATGGCAGTACGCATTTCAATGAGGCTGACAATGTCATCATGTATCATGTCCACAATGGTGGTTATGGTGTCCCAGTCCAACCGGTAAAGGGTGTGGATCTGCTCAGGGGTTAGATTGAATGGACTGGGTCTGATGCGAGGGATTGGTGGCTGCTTACGAGGTACTACTGGCTGCACTGGTGGTAATTGCTGGGCCTGTCTAACCTCCTTCACCTCCTGCATCTCCTCTTTGCTGCCTGTGGCTGTGGCTGTGGTTGTTGTTGTAGTTGGTGTTGTTTCTGTAGTTGTAGGAGTATAGGCATGTCCTCCGGCCCCATGATTGCAACAGCTAGTGGTATCATTTTGTTGTGGGAAAGGGTGTGGTGTGTGGATGTACTCCTTTTATACTGGGACAGGCTCCATTGACTCCACCTGTGGTGATTGTGTGCACCTGTTGCAGTTACCTTGACTGCAGGTTGCTGTTTATAGGTGGTCCGCGATACCTGTATGGCCGCCATCGTGCAGGCCCTAATTACCGCCTTTGGGATGACAGTAATTCCATGCCCGCGTGAGTTGTGATGTCCTCCTATTACCGGCATCCTGGTATTTACTCTGCGAAGGGGCACGTGTATGCGCACAAGCCGGTATGAAGGGGCACGTTACGGGCGGTGGCGGTATTGGCGGGTTGTCGGGTCGTAATGGCCCGGACCCGTTAACGATGCCGGTAATACCATACCGTCTTCCTATTTTCATTACCTCCATTCTCATAATGAGGCCCTATGTCTTCAGGAGACATAATTATCTGAAGATACTTTTTTAGTGAAACACTTCCCAGATTACTCGGTAACAATTTCCCCGGCTACTGGTGTGAAAATTGGTTGGCCATGCAAGGGCTTTGCCACTTTGAAACACTGATCTGGGAACTGGGATCCTGCACATACTCTCTCACCAACAGACCAAATCCTTTTGACATCTATCAATCAGGGTAACAGGGGGACGCTAGACTCCTTATTGGAAATATCTATCTTTACCCTAAGTAGGATCTAAAAAATATTCTATCCCCAAATGGCTGGCTGGTGAACAATCTACTATGTTAATGTCACTCTAGCACAGTAATTTTGGGTGATTTCAATTCCAGACTGTGACCCTCTGATAGGCTCCTCCTTGAAGGAGCTAGTGGGATCCCCAAGCAAAATAAAAAGCTGGTTTCCGGTGACGCTTGTGGTGCTATACTTTTTAAATTCCTCCATATTGGTTGAACTAAATGGGAGGTCACAGGGCAATACACCCCGAAATTCATTTACTGGCAAGCTGAAAACAATTCTCTGATTGATTACTGTCTGGTTGATTGTCATTATTTTTGGTGAACGAAAAGTTTTACGGGTTGTCCACGTCCAGAGAGTGATCATGATCCACTAATTATTGGCTGGACCGTGGCACCCTCAGGCACTGGACCAAAGCCCTCTTATGTAAGCTGTGACAATTTGGCAACGGCTTACTATTTAAGAAAATTAGCTAACGGAGGGTGGCTGACATTTTTGGACAACGCACAGACAGCAAGGGATGCTTTTTTGGTGCGGTCGTTTGTAGGGGCCCCCAATTCCTCTGTAAGGGCTAGCGAGAAACGTTTATCGCTGGAATGTGCAGGGGTCCGATTTCTCTATTGCTAGGGAATGGTCCAAGATGGAAAGCAAGGGCACGCTCTGACACCCAGTGGTTTGATGTGAAATGTTGTAGTGCTAAATTCACCTTATGGCTTAATGATATATCTAATAACATACCAGCAGGTGCTAGGTACGCGGCTAAGAGAGAGTATAAGAAACTTCTGAGCCTAAAGAAAAAACTGTTTTATGAATCTCAGTGGGAAAAATCTCAAAGCCGTGATACATGACAAGGACACGAAAGGCTTCTGGAACAAGGAGGCATGTGGTTTTCAGGAAGATTCTTATGCTTCGGTCTGTCCTGTACTATACTGCGAGTGGCCTGAGCACTTCAAGACCATTATGTTTGCGAGGGTGAAATATTCCCTTTACTACATAAGGCGGATATTGATTTTATTTACTCAATGGATGAGGTGGCGAAAGCGATTATGGTTATCAAACCAGGAAAGGCCCCGGGCCCAGACAATATCAGATCAGTCTTGTTAACACTTTTCAATGCAATTGCCAACTCATTGATGACTCCTCACTCTTGGTTTCTGAGTCTAGTACTTAAAAAGGTTTGTTAGAGAAAAGAAAAAGACAATTATGTTATTGTGTGTGTATTATATTTGCTGCGCAACAAAAAATGTGTTTATGACATCTCTATTTTATTCAGCAGAAAACATAGAAAAAATATTATTTGGGACAAACCTGGGTTCTCCATTCCCTTTTATTTGGTATGAATAAACTTTCCCACAACAAACCGAAATCACGCTACATTTGGGTGATTAGTGAAGGACAAACCTGCCGTGACATTTTGGTTTGTCTGAAGGTCGTCCATACGGCTTAAAGAGAAATATGTGATTCACACATTCAGTCTCAGGCAGTTTTCAGTGATGCAGGATGCAGTTTCTGGGGCAGGCTTGTGAGATTTAGAGAGAGCTTGGGAAACTGAAGTGAATTTAGAATAGTTGTAGGAAGAAGAGTAATGAGAGGCAGTTAGAGACTAGGACCCAGTCGCTGAGTGAGATTTAGTGGTTGTCTTGCTTGTGCAGCAATGTGTAACACTTTTGATGATTTGATTGGATGAGCAACCCAAATACATTGACCAGAGATTTAAGGAGAAGGGTGAGACATCTGTCAATGTCAAACTCTTGAAGCAAGTGTTCAAAACATGTACCATCAGGTGATACCTGGAAGGAGAAGTAGCAATGAGCCAGAAGCCCCTTACCAGAGCTTGAAGGAGAGTGATGCTAGCCTGATTTTGCTGGGAGATAGAGCCAGAGATTTGGAGAGATATGTCACATATCAGGCATTGTCCATCTCTTGAAGCGAGTGTGTGACAGATGTAACATTGAATGAAACATTGGAGGAGGAATGGGGGAGCTGCAAACCACTTAGGATAGCTTGCATCAGTGGCACTGTCACAAGATTTTGCTGGGGAACAGAAGTAGATATTCTGGGAGATTAGTGACAGAACATTCAGTACTTGGGCCTCATTACGACCCAGGCGGTAAGGGGTTAACGGCGCCGTAAAAGGTTGCGGCGCTGTTAACCCCTTACCGCCTAATTACAAGGTTCCTTTGCGGGTCCCTACCTTAACGGCTGGTCTTGACCAGCCGTTAAGGATTGGACCCGCAAAGGGACCTTGGAGGTAATTATGGTACCGCAATTTGCGGTACCGTCATTACCACCTTCCCCATTCCCATTGAGCCCTGTGGGGGCAAAAATGGGAATGGGGAAGGGCCAATGGTGAATGGGGAATTACCGCCCCGCCAACCATGGAATGGGGCTGTAATTCCACCATCCACCATGGCGCAATCGTTAAAATACTGGCGTCAACCATGGCGCTAATAGCGCCATGGTTAACGCCTGGGTAGTAATGACCCCCCCCCTTGTCTCTTGAAACAAATGTAGGAGACATGGGTCATCAAGTTACAGCTTGGAGAAGATGTGGGGCAAGGCAGCAATCGGTGACGGCGGTGTGTTGCAGGGTGCACTCACCTGATATTAGTGTGAGACAGCAGTGGATATTTGAGAATGTGTTTGACACACCAATCAGTGTCCATCTCTTAAAATAAGTGGGCAGGACATATGCTATTGGTTGTCAACCGTTAGGAGGGGCAGCAGAAGCCATAGAACCCAGAGGTAGGTTTGTGGGAGAGCCACACTCACTTGGTTTGGCTCGGAGAGAGCAGCAGAGATTTGGAAGTTGGTACATGACACACCAGTCAGTGTCTGTCACATAAATTGAGTGAATGAGACACATGCCATGGGGAGACAGGAGACAGTAAAAGAGGGAGGAGATTCAAAACGCTGAGGTCAGCTTGTGAGAGAAGCATTCACTCATGTTTCATATGGGAGGAGCAGCAGAAATTCATGAAGTTGATGACACACCAATCAGTGTCCGTCTTTCAAACCAAGTGAACAAGACAAATGCCATTGAGTAATATCTTGGAGGAGGTGGAGCAGCTGGGAAACCTTGAGGGCTGCTTCTCAAAGAGTCATGCTCACTTGTTTTGTTGAGGCAGCAGCAGGGACTTGAATGGGCCACAGGGAGGGTGAAGCATTGTGTGCATGGTCTCTTCAAGCTTCCAGTACACATTGGGTAGAGAAGAACTGCACATGGCCATTTGAGGATATCCGAAAGTTCATGTTCCACACCTCATGTCACAAGTCACATACACTAGTACTGGAAAATACATTGTATTGGACCACGACAGTGAACACCAACTGAGGCCAAAACAATAGGTTGCACTTTCAATTCGGTCCACTATAAGGGTCCGAAGTGGAAGGTGTGCAGATGTCATCTACTGAAGAACAGGGTGGATTAACAGAGTATTTTAACAATTGAAAGATTAAAATTCCCAGGTCTCTTTCTCTGTTGACCTCATTTATTAGGGAAGACAGTAATGATGATGAGATGGATGATGATCAAGGCAACAATTATATTCATGAAGAGTTCAGATAGAAACACGCATTGTTCGAAAGAAGGGATACTGAGGAGACAGAAAAAATTTCACCCAGAAAGAGATAGTGTACTATTAATAAAAGTATGCCCCCCCATCTGTGTACAATCTCTTTGAAAAATAGCCTTCCAATTAATAAACAGAAAGATCATCCTGTCAGAGCCTCGAATCCGGAACACTACCAAAAACCACGTCCACCAGCAATATCACATCCACAGGAACACAGCGTGTTTTCTAGCCTACCAAGTAAGTCAAATGTGTGGCTTTACTTGAGAGACAAAAAACAGGAGCCACATATGCCCATTAGTACACTATTCTAGAAAACACGCAGAACCATCCTGTTAGTTCCCTTTTCTGAAGGTAGAGACCCTAGGAAGCACATTATGCAATTTCATATGCAGAGGGCACAAGTATAGAAAACAAGAAGATAATAACAACTATGTTCAGCTGGAACATGAAATATTACTAACACAAATGTCTATGGATAACAAAACCTCTGACAATAAATGTTTATTGATCAATCTAAAATTTAAACTGCTTCTTAACATATCATTAGATACATACACGTGTATAGATGTTCACAAAAATACATGAACACATGGATACATCTTAATAAATGCATTACCTACAAAACAGAGCATAATTGATCATAACTGTGATACAATTATCTATGTCACATGTAGGTCATTTGCTAAAATACATTTTGATATGCAAAATAACATTCAATTAACAACATAGCACATATAAAGTGTGTAAGTCAAATCATACGTTTCTCAAATATGGCCAAAACAGTCATCATTCTAACTTGATAATGTGTGTAAATACTCAAAGAATGAGGAACCACTGTGGGCCTCATTACGACCCTGGCGCTAAGTGAAAAACGATGGCGGTAAATGGTTACCGCCATCGTTTTCCGCTAGGTCCGATCATGACCCGTGACCGTTAACTACGATGCCACTAGTGGCATCGTAGTTAACGCTGTCGCTAACTGCGCCAAGGGCGCGCGCACGCGACCTCCCACACCGTACTTAGCGCCATGGCGGAAAGGTACGCGAATGCCGACCCAAGCGGACATGCACCTAACGCCATCACCCAGCCCGTTAAGTACCTTACCGCCATGGTGCTAATTACGCCATCGCGAACCAACCGTAAATGGCCATGTAAAGTGAATGCAGCTGCCACAGGTGCACAGAAACAGCACAGGTGAAGGCAATACAGACTCAGGAAGTACAAAAAGAGCACACCCCACCCCTTCCCACACCCAGTCACACTCCACAATGATACCAATACGACTAGCAATGTTGGGGCTGGACGACCTGATAGCAATGCAAGTGCTACAACAGCAACAACAACAACAGGCAGCACAGAGGAGACGCAGGAGGAGAAGGAGGGCAAGGCAGGCCCAGCAAGCCCCACCAGCACAGCCAGTGCCACCACGCAGGCAGCCCCCAATCCCACGCATAAGAGCCAATCCATTCAACCTCACTGCTGAGCAGATCCACACCCTGTACCGTTTGGACCGGGACACCATCACCACCATCGTAGACATGACACACAACGACATTGTCAGCATGATAGAAACTCCAACCGCCATCCCACCCCGACTGAAGGTAGTGTCTGTACTCCACTTCCTGGCCACAGGCACCTACCAGCACACAGTGGGGCACTTGCATGGCATTTCACAACCATTATTCTCACGAACACTCATCCAAGTGCTCGATGCCCTCCTCAAGCACACAGACGACCACATCTCATTACCACGGACTGCCCAGGAGATTGCAAACACCAAAGTGGGTTTCCATGCACTAGCCGGCACACCAGGTTGCATTGGTGCCATCGACTGCACCCATGTGGAATTGGTGGTTCCACGTGCCATGGAGGTACCGTACCACAACCGGAAACAGTTCCACTCAATCAACGTGCAAATGGTCTGTGACTCCAACAAGATCATCACACATTGTTGTACCCGATTCCCCAGATCAACCCATGATTCTATGGTCCTGAGGAACTCCACAATACCACGCTACATGGAGCGACATGCAGGCCCAAGATCCTGGCTACTCGGTGAGTCCAATCCAATGTCATGTCCATGGAAATGTGAAGTGGGTAGGTGAATGACGTACCAATGCATACTCCACCTGGCTGAAAGGGGTGGGGGAATGATGCATACTCCACCTGGCTGAAAGGGGGGGGGGAATGATGCATACTCCACCTGGCTGAAAGGGGGGGGGCGAATGATGCATACTCCACCTGGCTGAAAGGGGGGGATGATGCATACTCCACCTGGCTGAAAGGGGGGGGAATGATGCATACTCCACCTGGCTGAAAGGGGGGGGGATGACGCATACTCCAATTGGCTGTGAGTAGCAGAGAGAACGGAGACAGATGATACCCTAAAGCAACCCAAACTCAACACAACACCAGTAAAGCCAATACCCAATGTATGCAGCCCTACCATGTGAATGAGGTTGTGTCCCAACCATGACACAACCATCTGCAAGTGCATTCTACCAATTCAGACCACATTGTCAACAATGAAATGCACCTACATGCACGTCACCAAACACCATCAACTGATAGGCCTGTCCCCCATAACTGCCCACGAAGGAGGCACATGATGGAAGGAAACATCAACACACCATTACACAGACAGCAGGGCCCCCGAAATGTCCCTGTCTACATCAGCATTGCTCACTGGGGTCATGATGAGGCCCACAGCAATGTTGCAATGATGTGTGCATTGCCATCGCAGGGCATGTGCCAGGCCAACTAACCAAACGGCATGAACGGACACAGTGGATGGGCACTCACAATGCACTCCACCCCTCTGCATACATTGGGTGATGGCATGCAAAACAGGCCATGGGAGCCATGAGCATATTCTGGTTGCATTGTGTGAATCAATTAGTGCATGCATAAGTGAGCCAACGTAACAGTTGGATGCAAGCCATGGTGGCACATCATGTTCTTGATCAGACGTCATGACTGACACATACATTCTCGCCTACATACAGGTGATGCTGGCTATCCCCTGCAGAGGTGGCTCCTTACACCAGTCTGGAACCCGCAGAACCAGCACGAGGAGGACTTCAACCGTGCACATACACGTACCCGTGTGGTCATTGAGCAGACATTGGGCCTATTGAAGGCACGGTTCCGATGCCTCAGCAGGCCTGGTGGGGCACTTCTGTACCGCCATGAGAAGGTGGCAAAGATCGTAATGGCATGTGTCATGCTACACAATATGTGCGTCAGACGGAATGTGCCCCTGCCCCCTGACGCAGAACTGCAACCACCTGACGATGAGGATGAGGAGGGTGCAGATGGGGCGGCACCTCATGGAGGAGGCGATGCACAGGAGGGGCGTGAAATGCGTCAAAATATCATCGACCACTGCTTCTAGCACACACGGCTGGTGTGTATCACATGGAGACTGCACTTGGGGCACTGTGTGTCTCTGGGACATGCACACTGTGGACTGTACACCAATAAAGCACACATATGCAATGAAAATGTCCACACATTTCATTTCGGAAAAGGAAAACATGTATTTCAATCATAATTTGTCGTGACACACCCCCTCCCACCTCCCCCCTCGCCCCTGCACACCCCAACACACACCCTCCCACCTCCCCCCTCCCCCCTGCACACCCCAACACACCCCCTCCCACCTCCCCCCTCCCCCCTGCACACCCCAACACACCCCCTCACACCTCCCCCCTCCCCCCTGAACACCCCAACACACCCCCGCACACCTCCCCCCTCCCCCCTGCACACCCCAACACACCCCATGTAAGTGTCTGCAGATGCCTGTGACAGTGGCCACAGGCTGTTACGAGCCCCCTCTCCCGGCCCCCGGGGCACCCTGGCTGTGGAGCGCAGGTTCCGTCCGGAACGTCGGACGGGGCTGCTCTGTGCAGAACTGGCAGCGGAGGATGTCCCTGCCTGCTCCCGTGCATGTACGTCCTGTAGCGTGTGGGAGTGCTCAGTGAGCACACGACGCAACCCAGCAAGTTTGCCACAAATGTCCCTTGACATGACCTGCATAGCATCCCTCAGGGTGGCAGTGCTCTGCGCAATTTCGGCCCTTAGGGTCTCCGTGGCCTGTTCAATGGTTTCCCTAGCCCCCACATATTCCGCAGCATGCTCAGTCAGCATCGTGGACAGTTGTTGCTGCCGTTGTATGATGTCCTTGAGGGACTGCTGCCCCTGCTGGGCAATGCCCAGTGCTGGTGGTGTGATGGAGGGGCTGCTCCCCTTCTGTGGACTGAGAACTGGGCATGGGGTAGAAGGCCACTCCTCTTCCTCTGTGTGCCCCTGTGTGTGATCCTCATGGGGGCTGGCATTTGACAAACAGGGGGAATGTAGAAGGTCAGTGGGGCTTCTGACTTCGTGCTCCTCAATGTCAGAGTCTGAACATGCAGCAACTGCAGCTGTTTCACCCATGTTGCTGCTGGCCGCAGACCCGGTGACTTCTGTGGCAGGCAATGTTGGTACAGGTGGTGCTGCTGCTGCTGGCCTGCTGCCTACTGGGGTGCTTGCCGGTGGGCCGTCCGGTTTGCTTGCAGTGGAATCTTCTTGTTGTGGGGTCTGCCTCACTGCAGCTGAGGTTGAGGGTGCGGGGATGGTATTCTTGGCCTTCTTAGCTCTTTTCGTCGCAGGGGTGTCCTGGTCCTCGGGGTGTGATTCTGTGCCTGTGGTGGAGCAAAGGAGGGAGGGCGTTATTGATGGGTCTGCAGACTTTGGAATGACAATTATTGACATGATTCTGGTCAGTAGATGAGGCAGATTTCAGGCAGAGCCATGCAGGTTCTCTCCTTTTTGTGTGGAATGTGGATGGAGGTATGTGGGTGCCAGCAGTGTATACAGGGTGGAGCTTGCATGTGGCTGTGGGCAGTGTCCAGCTAATGTGTTGCATTTACACTCTAGGGCAACATTGTGCTACACATGAATGGACAGCAGTGACTATGGCATGTCTTGTTTGAGGCACCTACCTTCATCGCCTGATGTCGGAACTCCCCTTTCCATCCCTCCGACGCCTTCAATGCCTTCCATGCCAATCGTGCTTGCACATATTTCCTCCCACGGTTGGAGTTTCAGTGGGGATTCCGTACCTCCACCGGTACCCAGGGTAAGGTTGCGGATGTGTATCCTGCGTGCTGGTCAATGCCCTTTCTTCTTCAGGAGAAATTTGCCATTTCACTGTCGTTTTATTGTCTTCATTACAGATGTTAATGTTTGTTCTCAAATTTATTTAACTGCATGCCTGAGAAAAATGTATGTGTACGTTAATTGGCAAAGCTAACAATACAATTGTTATTACTAATATAGTAATATTATTTCAGATAAATCTTACATAGTTACATTAGGATCTGCACTTCCAAAGACTTCCAAGACTTGTCGTCCATTTATTCATTCCATAGTTCACATGAAAAAGTATTCTTCTTGCGGGGATATCTGCAGAAGGCGAGATAGCCCATTGCTTTTCATAATTAGGCTACAGAATCAATGGATGGCAATTGGAATAATAAAAGAGTATCATTTTACCTGGCTTGTGTTTCTATTGTCCTACTTCGTAATGTCCCCTAAGGAAAGAATATGGTGAGTGTATATGAGGCAAATATGTGCTTTTCCACTGATAGTATATTGGACAATTGTTGTAAAGTCTCAGCTCGACCTGTTGATAAATAAATATGAGTAATGTTCTAAAAACATGTTTTAATGAGGCATTGACTTATGACACAGGTTTATCCTACATTATCTTCATCGTGTTTGTTACCTTACAGGGGTTTCTGTGCTGCTTAGTTTATGTGGAATTCAAGACAAAGCCTTATTTAAGTAGGTGTCCATTTTATTTTACATATTACATCATGGCATCAATGGCTCCATACATCTCTGACTTCATGATGTCAATATATTTACTGCGTAATTAAGTTAATATGATTTTTCTTGTGTTACATAGGTCCATGAAAAGAAAGGGAACTAAAAAATAAAATATATCTTATCAAATAAGGATAACTAATGCTTTCAATTAATAAAAAAAGTCTTAGGGGCAGATTCATGGAACCAATGTGCGCTGAAAATCTTGGCGCAAGCTGGCGCAAGCGTGAATAAGCAGGCACATGTGCACGCGTGCGATTCATGGAAGGCCCTGCGCGTGTTTCCCTCGGGATGTGCACCAAATCCATGCGTGGCGCACACGGGCGCACTCGTCATTGAACCATCCCGAACGCCGTGCGCGATACGCACAGGGAAAGCGCACAACGTCGGCGCACACACCAAAAAGGGTGCGGGACATGGGGCGTAACACGCAGAATGGGGAACAACGTGTGAAAAGAAGGCGTAACTGGGGAAGTACTGCAGGGAAATACACGGAACGGCCACACACACGCCTACAACACACATTCATGGAATCGAATACAGGAAACCCATGCACGCTCAAAGACGTGCACAGGTGTCAACACGTCCGCCACACAAAGCCAGGCAGAAGCATCCCCGCGCACAGTATAAAAGTGCACGCAAACAACAAACACGTATATACAGCTACGATGAATGCCCCATTTGTCACAGCACTGATCGTGGGACACCGCAGGAGGAGGAGAATAGTCAGGGCACGCATTTTTTCCCCCCTGACTAGCCTTTTTGGGATGCCTGACGACCAGGTCTATGGCAGCTATAGGTTTCCATCTCGTATCATCCTAGACCTGGTCAGGGAGTGGGAAGATGACCTTAGATCCCCCACCCTGTGCTCCCAAGCATTGAGCCCCTTGGAGAAAGTGCTCAATGTCCTGCATTGTTTGGCCACTGGGTCATTTCAGCAGACAACTGCCATAGTGGGTGGGGTCTCACAGGCCATGCAGTCACGCTGCCTACACCAGGTGTTTGCAATCATGACTGCGCGCCCCTCAGTCCGCAGGCACATATACATGCCCAGAACACACGCAGAAAGGCAAGACGTGCTCCAGGACTTTTACAGGGTGGCACACTTCCCCAAAGTGCTCGGTGCCATAGATTGCACCCATGTGGCCCTACATCCACCTAGGGCCACTGAGCACATCTATCGAAACCGCAAGCACTGGCATTCCATCAATGTGCAGGTTGTATGCGATGCAAAGGGAATCATCACCAATGTCTATGCAAACTACCCTGGCTATACCGATGACAGTTTCATATACAGAATGTCTGCCCTGAGCCGGGACCTAGAAGCTGGGCAGCATGGTGACACATGGCTCCTAGGTGAGTACAAATGGCTGTGCACATGCATGCATGTCACACACAGACAAATACACAAACCCGAATATTCACAACCATTATCACCTCCCCAGGGGACAGTGCCTACCCTCTGAGCAACCACATGATGACGCCAATCCGGAACCCCACCACACCACCCCAGGTAAGATACAATGCTGCCCATATTGCAACCAGGGGCATAGTGGAGCGCACATTCAGAGTCCTCAAGTCACGCTTCAGCTCCCTTGACCGCTCTGGCGGGCAGCTACAATATGCCCCCCCTGTAGTGTGCAGGATCATTGTGGCAGCATGTGTCCTGCACAATGTTGCAAAACAGCAGGGTGTACCGGTGGACATGGTGGTGCCCCCACACCCCCAACCACAGGCACGGCGCTGCCCATGGGAGGGGATAGGGCACGTGGCAAGGCAGCCCGGACCCAGCTTGTGGCCACATTTTACACCTAAACTCCCAGCCCTGCGGAGTGCACACAGGCCTGGCACATACCAGGTGACAATCGATGATGACAAAGAGACAGTCAACTGTCACAACCTTACCACCCTGAGAATGTTGCCATGGAAGTGCTACATTGTGTGCATCCCTAGCTACTTAAACACAACCAATCCTGTGTGACCAAAAGGAACACATGCAAGGTGTGTATCACACACCCCCGCAAAACAGGACATGACAATCCCTGGTATGTGACCCAAACCCTCCCAACCCACATCACACTTGTCTGCCACACCATGACATGGCATGCAATAGCAAAAGCCCAACACATGACCAATAAGATACGAAGTGACATGTGATAAATGGAGAGTGGCCCGAGACAATGACGCCTGACATCAAATCAGATGAAATGACTGACCAACAACCTCCCACACATACCAAGTCATACAAAAATGCCTTGCACCTGTGGTAACTTCAACACAGCACTGAATGCCTGTTCACATGCACATTCGGCAAGGCAATATCGCTACTCCCCAACCCTTGTGCTGTGTGCCTCTCCTGCTACACACTGCTCAGCACACAGCACAGTGAGCAGCCATTGTGTTGGGGATACACCTTCAGCACCACATGAAAAGGACTAAGGTAAAAAATAAACTATTGACGCATGTACAGGATCCCCTAATGGCAATTCATCATGCACTGGAGGGGTAGAGGGTACCCGAGAAGGCAATATGTGTGCACCTGTGTACATGGAAGGGTGGTTGCACGTGTTGTTGAGCATTGTGCAACTGTGTGTGTCAGTAGGGACATGCACTCAATATATGCATTTGAAATAAAGTGACGTTCAGTGTCCTGTACACATCACATGTGAACACTGACCATGTGTGCACCCCCAGCATGAAAAAGCACAACAATCCCCTAACAGCTGAAAAGTAAATACAACACAGGAACAGCCATTGACCAGCACAACACATCATGTAAATAGTACCACACAATGACATTGTCAGAGAGTGACCAAACCCTGTAGGCCAGGCTCATAGTCCAACAACACCCTCATGTACACATCACCATGACATTCTGATCAACTGTGTCTGTGGTATGTAGCCTTCTTCCTTCTAGTCTACCTGGCTACAGGATCCCCCTACCCCTCGGTGTTCATGTCCCACCTTGCGTGTAAATAGTGTGCAGCCCCCTCAGAGGCTTCTTTGACTGTTAAAAATACCAAATTGCAGAGAACTCAAATGACCCAAACCCCAAACACATGGGAAGAGGCTCTAGGCACCAAAAAACCCCGGAAGAGTGTCCAGTAGATAACTTGAAGTGCAAAATTAAGACTAGGCACATGTACAAGCACAATGATACAACTAGCAAGGTAGCACAGTTGAACTATGGGCCAACAGGATGGGTACCTTTTTCTGGAAACCACATCCAATGAGGATGCAACAACTGATGGATAGTGTCACAGCTCCGGTCTCCAGGTGCAGGAGTGGCACGAACCAACAACCCCCTCCGTGGTCTGGGAGCCTGCAAGATAAAACTTATACAGGCTGCTGAGACCCCGGCGGGGAAAGAGGGTCAGGGATCCGTTGGTTGGACAGGCATTGATATTCCGGATAACCGGAAGGAGGGGCAGGAGAGGAGAGTTGGATTGGCAAGGGAAAGTAGGCCAAATACAAAATACACAATTCACAATAACATACTCAATCAGAGAAACCAAGTTCTAGATGCACATTGTACTAAATGATTCAAATGCAAGACAAAGAGAGACTTATGTCTGGGGTGAGGCTGGCCTTCTGCCTGCGCACTCCCATGTCCGGTAACAGGATCAGTCCCATGCTGCAAAGAGAGCGAGAGTCACTAATCCGTGTGTGTTTTCAACACACAGACACAACACCATCAATGTCCAAAGTCACTCCTACACAAACAAACACTCTTGTCTGGTGCTATGTACGTAAACATTAGCTTGCCATCGTGATGGTTCATACACTGTCAATGCAGTAAGGGCGGCGCACGTGGCCAAGTGGTAAATGGAAGAGCAATGCCTCAAGATTCACACATGATAGAATGGTCCCTGGGTGAGTTGCTAGACGCGTATACCGAGGTGTGACTTCAGTACAAGTCGTGTCCTGTCAGCGTGGATTACAATATGCAGTGCAAGTTGCAGTTAGCACAAGCAAATGATATGCAATGCACACAAGTCTGTGCCTTGCTGGGTGTCTCTGTGGGCTGTATAAGTATCTGGCTAGGAACGCTACTGCGCTAACAACTCTGCTTCTATGGAGCAGGGTGGACCGGAGGATATGTGTGACAGCCCCTGTGTGTGCCCCTGACACATTGGAAAGCAACTTGCCATTCGTCCCCCAACGCATCTTAGCTGTACTGTGCGCTTCAACAACAATATCTGTCTAAGCTCCCCATCAGTGGCGCTACTTAGCATGCATGTGTAAGTAGCCTGGTGGAAGGTTGGCTGCGGTGTGGCCCCCTTGTGCTACTCACCTTGCTTGGAGCTCCTGGCAACATGTTTGCTTCTGTTGGACGTCTGAGCACAAGCCCTGTGCCACTGCTTGCGCACACATGCGCATGTCTGCCCCACCGAACGTGGCCAGCTGTCTGTAGTATTATGCCCCATGTCTGCTGGCAAAGGTGGTCTGTAGGCTCATTCTCCTGAAGAAAGGGCACAACACATATAATTCACGCTGGAAAGTTCCCTGTGTGTGTCTCTTCATGCTGGTTGTGACTGGGTCGTGTCAGAGACCTACATCAGAATTCCTCCCACCATCAGTGTGACTTTGACAGGCAAAGGGTGCCGGACACTGTCTACAGCATGAAGTGCATCAAGCACATGTACAGCAAATAAAAGAAACATACATCACAATGTATATCAATTAATGGGCACATCAATCATGAACCCACCCAAATCTAATGCAGACATGCCGTGGATAAAACCCCCACAATCCCCACTACGGGTGTTAACACAAGTAGTACAGCAGCAGACAAGCCACAAATATGACAGTCCAAAGCCCTTGTGTAAATGACTGTAACACCGAACCATCCTTGCGAGCCCATGGATAAGGGAAGCAGGAGTGGCCTATGTGAATCAGGATCCAAGCTGCAAAAACATACACGAGACAAGCTTGAAGGGCCCAGCTGGAACAGACAGTGGATGCTTTCAAAAGCCACAAAGCACCACACCATCACTTGAATGCACAATAGACAAGCAATTTTAAACTATATTAACTAATTAAACTAACTATAAAACACCTACATTACCTAATTAAACTAACTATCAAAAACAATTTTAACTAACTAAACTAAAATGAAAAATCAAAAATGGACACATACGACCCGGGGGGGGGGCACCCAGGAGGGGGAAGGTACAGGGTGCACCCACATGCGATGATGTTGAGACAAACAAAAAAAACCTCCATGGGCTCAATGCCTGCACAGCCCAACCTGTGCTGGAGATATCTCGTCGCCCGAGTCAGCCTCTTCCTGAAAAGGTAGACGTGGCGCAGGAGCCTGACCATGACTAGGAGCAGCTTGCCCCTTGTCGGCAGCAAGTCTGCCGGACGGGTGAGCCTGGTTCTGTGTGGCGATGTCATGTAGGTCAGCATGCAGAACCTCCCGTGATATGCGTGCTTCCTCTTGCAAGGTACCACGTGTAACACAGAGTTCTTCCTGCGTGGCCTGGCTGGACAACTGATGCACCTCCCAGCAAGCACGTAGCTCAGCCAAGATGGTACGCTCAAGCTGCGCAAACCTCTCCTCTGACCACTACCTCTGGGACATCAAGAGCACACCCAGCGTGGATCTGAGGGACTCATACTCAAACCTCGGGGCCTCCATGTGTGCCTGTGCGTGAGCAGCAATTGCTTGACGCAAAGACACCATTTCAACCCAACGTGCCCAGTCTGAGGCCACCATGCGCAGACTGAGCGAGCGGGCCGTGGACTGTGCTGCCCGTTGCTGGAGTTCCACCTGCCTAGCAGGGGGTAGCATGGATTGGGCCACACGCTCCATGCTCTCAGCGATGTTTTCAATTGCTGCCCCCTGGTGTTCTGTATTGGCAACCATGGCTTGCTCCCACTCAGTATACACCAGTTGCACGTGGCCACCACGTTGCTGGGCTTGACACCTGCTTGGCCCAAGGCGCCGATGTCCTTGTTGGGTTGGCACCGCCCGCGGCTGAAGGACTACATTCCCCCGTTGACGTGATGCCCCAGGCACATCAGCAACTGGTGTGGAGGGTGACCCTGTGTCCCGATCCACCACAGGCAGAGGTCCCACCACCGTCTGGCCCCTCAGTGCAGGTGTCGCAGACAGAGGAGCGTCCACATCAGAATCACTCACCCCTGACGAATGGACCCGATGCACATCCAACTCGACATTGTCGTCAGAGTGATCATCCGGGCTTGACTCATTGCCAGCCACAGACAAGATGGTCTGTAACACATGTGGGTTCTCGTGGTCTACCACCCCACCAATCCCCACTTGTGCCTGGATGCTGGTGTGATAGCAAACATATGTCTAGCCTGACAACACCATCCTCTGGCTCCATTGCGTCATCATCTGGAAAGTGGAGAAAAATTTACATTAGTACACATGTCAGAAGCGGTTCATAGTGATAATACCGAATACCAAAATCTCGAAAACCAAAATCTCGAAAACAAAAGGCCGAAAAAAAAAATATCGAATTTTTTTTATGACGTTTTTTTTTTCGAAATGGGGGGGTTCCCCCCCAACCCCCCCTTTTTTTTTATTTTAACCATTTTTTTTACTTACCTGACCCCAAAAACACATATAAATAAATTAATAAATAATTCTATATATTTTTTTTCGAGATTTTGGTTTCGAGATTTTTGACATTCGGTATTATGTATTCGGCCTTTTGACTGACCACCGTCAGAAGCACATAACATACACACACATAGACATCACACAGAGAGCCAAAACATGAAGCAGACATGTCACACACAAATGTGAACCTGGCATGCATGCCAGGTCACTTTGACATAGCATCTGGGAGTAGGCCTGTAGAACGGTGTAACACAGCTCTGAAGTGGGTTGATGCAGTGCAGAACATGTGTACGTTATCCACTATCTACATGAACAAGTACATCATGATGTGTATCATTTAACTTGAAGGCAGTGCAAGGGCAAGTTCAGGCATCATGTGCAATGTGCATGCTATGTGTTGCATGGCTACAAGCAAACCCCCCCCCCCTAAGTGAAAATGCAGGGATGCATTGCATGGCAGCGAAAGGACGACCAGAGACCTGTGTATTGGCAGAAAGTGGCGGCTAGCATCAATTGCATTATCTGAGTCAACTGACAACACAGCAGATGATGATGGGACAGAAAGCAGGACACATGATGCACCCTTAGTAGTACAGCCATGTGTGCAGAAGCCGCTACACCAGTTGAACAGAGTCAGTGGACCTTAAACGGGTGGAGGCCTGTGCCCCACAAAGATTGTGACACCCTAAACATGTGTGTGATGCAGGACTGAGCCAGAGTGGCCATGGAATGGATGATCAAATGCAAAGAAATGTAGGTCATCCTGGACATGTACTACAATGATCATCCAGTCAAGGACACATAGGGGCATGCATGTAATACACATGGAGCATGAATGGGAACTCATGTCCCTGCGGAGCATCTGCCATCTGCACAGTCCAAGTGAGACACTCTGCATGAAGTGCAGAGGATGTACCCCACTGCATGTGTCTGGCAGGTTGGCTGGTAGAAGTTTGCATGTACACAGGAGGCTTGAACAGGCCATTGCAGTACGCCAACATGATGCACACCTGTTCAATGTTGAAATTGGGGTGCAGGGGTGGTGGAGGGGCAAGGGAGCATGTCTACATGGAGTACCCACATGCAGACAGAGGACACATGCACGTCAGTCATGCAATGACATAGTCCCAGTGCTGAGAGGAAACACATCCCAGGCCACATGCAGAAGGGCCATTGAGCTGGAACATGGACTGTAGGGGCAGCTGGGTGACTAGCATGTGAGTAGGGTGCAAGTGTGGTGGTGAGGACAGTCCCTGTCTGCTCTACATGTCCACTATCCTGCACAGCAGGCACGCATCAGTGAAGCATTGCATGACTTGCACATGAGAACCATGTACACATGACATGCAGTGGCAGTCAAGCACAACACATCACACAAGCAAAACACAAGTCCTCGACGAACAGGTGACAACACTCACTGGACGGGTCATCAAAGTCCTGCATCTCTCCCACTCCTTCGACCATTCCTGTTGGTATGAACTCTGCAACGAGTGACTCGTGCGGAGTGAGGTCTTCCTCCTCAGGTGGTGGCCCACCACCAGTCACCAGAGCCATGTTGTAATTAGAGGCACGCTTCGCCTTAGTGCTGCGTTTGAGGTCATCCCAACGCTTTTTGCACTCTTGCGCTGTGCGCACCTCATGGCCAAATGCACTCACATGATCCGCAACTTGCTTCCAGTGGGTATTACAATGGGCAGCCGTAGTTTGACAATTCGGCCCCACTAGCATGTCACGGTTGTGTTCCCGCACGTAGTCCACGAGGAAGTCCAGTTTCTGCTTGCAGAAAGGCTTCTTCCGCGATGTGCCGGAGGCGGTAGCTGTGTCTGGGGTCCCAGCCTGTACTGCAGGTGCAACCTTCCTCCTCTTGGACGCTGGTCCGGACCCTGGCTGGCAAATGCCGCCCTGATCAGTATGGGCAGTGGCGCTGGTGGAATGAGCCGAGGTAGTAGCAGGTGGAACATGGACTGAAGCCCTGACTTGCATCAGCGGCTGCTGCCTGCCCTGGAATGGACCCTGCGCAGCAACATCCGCTGTGCCAGGTCATAGACTGGGACTGTTCTGGTTGGTAGACTCACAACCGGGGTGGTGTCGGCTGCACCTGTCCCTGCACTTGCCAACACCCGGCTGGTCGGGGCAGCATATGACATTACTACCCCAGGGACACCTGCCTCGGTCAGGGCAGCCCTGCGTGCACCTACAGTGTGCCTACTGACCTCATGGAAATCTTCCATGGACTCTTCAAGTGCCAATGCAGCCTGCGCTGGCAGACCCTGAGCCTGGGTGGTGGTGTCCACAGCTGCACCTGCAGCTACCACTACCCTTGGGCCCGTGGCAGTCGATGAAACAGACTGCCGGGTCACATGGGTGCGAGTGCCAGATGCAAGAACTGCATCTCCCGGAACCTCAGGGGGTGGTGGCATGACTGCACCAACACGTGGCACAACATTGTGCCGAGCTGGCACACCCCTGCTTCTTCCCCATCTGCAGCCGCCCTGGACACCCTGGAGTCCCCAAACTCCCTGGTAACCCCGCAAACAAGCATGACCACGCCCACCACAGGGAGTGCGCCCAGCTGAGGCGCCCCTCACCTTTTGTGGCCACCCAGCCATGGCACAAATGGAGTAGTGCCGGCACAGATGTAGTAGTGCCAATGGGAGGTGTACACGCCAATTGTCCTGGGCAATTGGGGTGAAGGGGTGGGATACAAGATGTTAACAGCACCCCTGCACCTGGAAGGCTGTATGTGACCCCAGTGATTAAGTGATGGGTCACGCAACGCTCAGGCACCCCAAAACTGCTATAAAACTGTGCACGCAACCCCTGTAGCCCACGTTTGTGGAATTAACCTCCCGCTGTACACGGTGGCACCCAGGAACACGAAAAACGCGTATGTGTGGGACACGCAGGCTACTATGACCTCGAAAACAGTACGCGATACACAGGGGGGCCCGCAGTGGGAAAAATAGCATGCGCGACTCACCGTCTGACTAGCGTAATAATGAAAAACATGCCTAGCCAATACCCCCGCCAAAAGAAGAGATAAGTCCTTGATCTGCTGTGAAGTAGCGATGGCGCACGAAACAACACGAATTAGCAACACACACGTCGGACTCCATGAAAGGCACGGTCTCCATGAAAGGCACGTACAGTGAACTGCTGGCCCCGCTCACCTTTAACCCGTGCTGAGGGAAACACCTGCGTGCGTCACGTCACTTAGGCGCTTAGGCCCTTTCCTCGGATTACACGCATTAACACGGGGATGTGTAGTTTTTTCACGTGCTGATTCACTATGCACCCATCACGAGGGAAACGCCTGCGCGCATAACATCACAGGTGCGCTTACGCGCTAAGGGCCTTTCCTCGAATTACTCGCTGACGTGCAGTTTTTTTCACGTGCCAAATCACTGCGTATCAAGCTGGCCATGTGACAACACAAGGAAGATCACGCTCCTGCCCAGAAGGCCATTTTCCTGCCCCCCAGAAGCCCGAGTAGCCTCCCACGAGCCATTGGCTGCTGCCTGCCTGCTGCCACCATGCCCTGCCATTTGGTGCCAGCACATCTACCATCTGCAGGGGTCCAGTTGCAGTGACCACCCCTGCTGGAACAGAAGACTGCCAACTGGTGTTCTATCACTCCACAGCCCAGCCCCAGGACCCAGTTGCCCACCAACACCTGCCTCGGGGGTTGCCATGTCCGACACAACACCTTCCGGCACCAGTGACAACCCCAAGCCAGAGAGGCAGAGGGCAGCCAGCTTCACGTCCGATGAAGTTGGCATCCTGGTGGAGCAAGTCCTGGGGCAGTATGATGCCCTCTTCACACTATTGCGCGCCGACAAGGAAGGATGGAGGAGGATCTGGACAGGCATAGTGGTGCCATCAAAGTGGAGGGGGTGGCACCCCGTGACATGAAACACGTCCAGAGCAGCTGGGAAGACTACAAGTCCAGGATCCGGGGCCTGCTTACCAACCAGCAGATGAGGGTCCTGGAGTGCATTCGCCCAGTGTTTCGCCACCAGATCCTCAGGATGAAGGCCCATCTGGAGTTGAGCGGTAAGTGGCCATGCATTGCTGTGTGAAACAGGGCATGTTGCAGTGTGCTGGTAGTCAGCTACTTGCCTGTATGTGTAACATAGGCCATGTATGGATGTGTTTGTGCAGGGACATCATGGTGCTGCATGTGAGACCAGTCATGCGTGATCCACATGGATGGTGCATGTGTTACAATGCAACATGCGGAGCAACATGCGGAATGCACACATGAATGCATGCCTGTCTCTGTTGTTGGACATGGATGGGGTGTGAGAGATGGGTGCTGCTGTCAAGGACATGTATGGTGTACATGTCTATGTGTCTGAGTAGCGTGTGTGTGACTTGTAAATGACATGGATGCATGACACATGTCCGTGACAATGTTCTGATTCACTGATGCAGCCTAGTCATCCTTGTATCCACTGTGTCTGGGGTGTACGGGGCCAGATAGATGAAACTACGGTGATGTGCATGCATGTGATCAGTATGACCCATGATGCATGTGAGTTTCAAACCACCATTGCATATTTCAACAGTTCCTTGGACTTGTATGCAAATGTTCTTCGCATGCGCATGCCTGTTTCTGCATGTGTGTTGCCTGCACTGACCCATGTGTTGTGGAGGGACATGATGGAAGTGACGTTTGACGTTGCCACTCATGTGCTATTGCTTCCTGTCAAGGGGACAGCTTTGTCAATATACTGCTTACTGTATGGGTGAGGAATCAGGTGTATTACGTGTATAACTTCACAGTTAGTAAAACTGTTCAAAGTCAACACATTTGGAGTGTCTATGTCTACGTCTGTCGTTTTGGTAGTATTTGTACCAGGCCCATATTTTCCACAATGAAAGTAGCCCTCTGGTGGCTTCATGCCCAATTGTTCTATCAAAGCTGGGTTATTGCTCACATGCATTTGGATGTAATTTCTCATTCTTAATTGTCACACTTGTTTACATGCAAACATTGGAAGATCTATTTTTTAACATCGGTTTCCAATGTTTAATTATTATGTTCATTGTCTAGTACGACAAGTTAGTACACATGTTCATATTTTTAATGAACCCTCTTTTCGATACATGTTTGACAGCTTTCAGGGGATAACCTCTAGGTATCAGTTTATCCAACAAGAAATTAGATTTTTGTGCTTAACCCGCCTGTTTTTTTAATGACGCAATATGGCCCGAGGTGGTGGGTCCACCCTGTGAATAATGGCCCGCCACCCAGGGCCAGAGCGAAGAGGGTGGCGGGCCTTTACCTAAAGGTGGGCCCAGCCCCTGATGCTTGTGTTCTATGTCTTCCTCTACACAGCGGCGAGTGAAGAAGAGGGCGGAGACGGCGCTGTGGAGCAAAGCCTCCACCGGCCAGCGACGCAAGGTCCAGTCACCCTCCCAGGAATTACCTTCATCCGGGAGCGAGTGGACTGGTGCCGCGTCTGCCACTACGGCTGCAGCGGAAGGGGTGGGTGAGCCCCCACAGGGGCTTGCAACGGCGGAAGACGGTGTGGAGCCATCCAGGTTGGTGGTTTGCACAGAGGAGGAGGAGGCCGCTACTGAGCCGCACATGGGGCCTGGTGGGGGTGGTACTACTGGTGCAAGTGGTGCAGTACAGGGGCAGGGGCAGGAGGCAGCACAGGTCGCCGTGGAGGGGCCTAAACATGTCACTGTCCCTGACACTGTGACTGCACCACCATGCACCAGCAGGGATGCCCCATCCCAGGCCCGTCCGCAGGTAGGGGGAGGTCGACATCATCTGACACTCCTCTACCCTGCAGGACCCATGACCGTATGGTGACCGTCCTGATTGGTGTCGTGTTGCACACGTGTGACATTCATGATGACGTGCGTGCTTCCTTGGGGTAGCACACACATCATCACGAAGAGCTGCGTGCCAATGTGGCCCAGTTGGGAGGGGCCATGGTTGGGGGTTTCGTACATGTGTCGGGCACTCTGGTGGCCCTCTCCTCCTCTGTGGAGACTATGCGCCAGTCGTTCGCCATGCTGTCTTCCGGCCCAGATGCCACTAGGGCCCCCTGTGGACCTGCCCCAACCAATGCAGCCAGCTCGGTGGAGATCCCATCCCTGCCACAGTCGGGAGTCAGAGGTCCAGCAGGGCTGGACACCCCAGCAACTGGACCCCAGCAGGAGGAGGACATGCAGGCATCAAGAGTCAGGGCACATACACGGCGGCGCTGGTGGATTCCATCAGCCTGGATGCCATTGTGCTGGCAGAGGCAGTTGCGTCGGAGGCAGCGGCAGGCTCAACGTGGGAGGCATCATGGCTCGGGGCCATCAACATCAGAGGGGCAGGCATCGGCCGGAGTGCAGGAGGACCCTGGAATGTGAGTGTCTTCTGTGTCGCAGCGGTTGGGCCAGCGGATAGATGCGGAGCGGCGGCGGGCGGAGGAGGCATGGCTCACTATGGTCAGGGTGGAGAACTCCATGCGCAGGGCACTGAGGTGGGCTGAGTGTCTCAAGGGAATTCGCAGGGAGTTGGAGGTGGACATGGCATTATCCTTGCGAGACCTCGGGGCCAGGGAACAGGCCCGCCTCCAGGACGTTGAACAGGAGTTCGATCATGTCCTGGCCCGGGAAATCAACTAGTGAGCCATAGGACTTGCCTGCCACCATTATATATAGTTAATTAGTGTTAGGTTTCATTTATGTTTTTCTTTCATTTGGGGCATTTGGACTATGCCCCACATTTTTGTAGATAGTTCTTTATTAGGTAGGGTTTTTTGTAGGTTTCCTTTCAATAGTTAGGCTTATGGACCCTGGATATGTTCTTTGTTTGTTCTAGCGTGAGAGGGGTACGTGTATTCTGAGGGGTGCGCAGGGAGTTTTACACGTGATTTCGCTAGCACGATCGGGGTACGTGTATTCTGAGGGGTGCGCGGGGAGTTTTACATGCGTTTTCATGGTTGGGGGGCTGTATGCTGGTCCACTTGCCTGTGCGCCATGTACAGGATTTGTGCGCTGTTCATGGCGCATGGGACGGGGTTGGGGGCGTAACTGGCGTTGCTGCAGTGTCACTGCGCCACTCTGCTCCACGGCTGGTTATGGATGTTGAATTCCATGAATACGCTGTGCGCTGAAATGGGTTTTGGCACACGCGGCTGGCGCAGACTGCCGCACGCGCACACTGTGTGCCAGCCGTGTGCGCCACTTGTGCGCCAAATTCTATAAATTACCCCCTTATTGTAACCAACATTTTTATTTTCCATTAAAAGTACTTATTTCTGGCTATATGCTCTACCATTTTGAATCCCGGCAAGGCCAACTCAGCCTTTAATGCTTCTGAGGTCGATTAATGAGTACCAAATTATATATGTACATAAGTTCTATGTACAGCACTTAGGTGTAAGTGCTATACATAATAATAAATAATTATCGTTATCATTACCATTACCATTGAAAATGAATGCTTATGTGTGTGCTTATTAAAGATGAGCGAAATTACTTTTCATGTATTACCAGTGATCATTTTACAGTTCCTGGAAATATGCAAGTCATAATTATTTACATTTTGCTCTAGTGTCCCAAGCCTGGGTGCCATTCTATGTTTTAATGTTTACCAACAATATGACTTTGTGTAAAGGTAAAATACTTTTCGTTATTAGTTTATCAATGTCCTATTGAAGTCTTATTCAGATTTGCCTGCATTCTATTGCACTATCGTCCAACAGAATGCATCATTTTTGGGGCGTGCATTTATAACATGTTTCACTACTGGTGCATTTTCTGAATTCCTATCAGGTAACTCTTATGCTCGATAATCCTTCGTTTACACTTTCTTACAGCTTTGTCAATATACTGCTTACTGTATGGGTGAGGAATCAGGTGTATTACGTGTATAACTTCACAGTTAGTAAAACTGTTCAAAGTCAACACATTTGGAGTGTCTATGTCTACGTCTGTCGTTTTGGTAGTATTTGTACCAGGCCCATATTTTCCACAATGAAAGTAGCCCTCTGGTGGCTTCATGCCCAATTGTTCTATCAAAGCTGGGTTATTGCTCACATGCATTTGGATGTAATTTCTCATTCTTAATTGTCACACTTGTTTACATGCAAACATTGGAAGATCTATTTTTTAACATCGGTTTCCAATGTTTAATTATTATGTTCATTGTCTAGTACGACAAGTTAGTACACATGTTCATATTTTTAATGAACCCTCTTTTCGATACATGTTTGACAGCTTTCAGGGGATAACCTCTAGGTATCAGTTTATCCAACAAGAAATTAGATTTTTGTGCTTAACCCGCCTGTTTTTTTAATGACGCAATATGGCCCGAGGTGGTGGGCCCACCTTGTGAATAATGGCCCGCCACCGAGGGCCAGAGCAAAGAGGGTGGCGGGCCATTACCTAAAGGTGGGCCCAGCCACTGAGGGGCATATGGCCATTAGCATCCCGCTAGCGTTTTTTTAAAAAGCGGGGTCGGTTGGGGGAAGATGGCGGGCGGAGGAGCCGGCCATCAAGTGGCATAGAACGCAGGCTTCCACTGGTAGTGTCAGCCCACTTTCTCAGCCACCTGATTGGCTGGCTGCCCTGCCCAGGGTGCTAATATGTAAAATTCTTGCAAAATCAAATTGTCTTTGATGTGTCAAGCATAATAACTCCTAGACATGTAGAAGGAGTTATGAAAAGGTTTGACTTAAACTATCCCTTTATGATGATATATTGTCAAATCCGAATAGTTCACTTCCTTTTTTGCTCCTAGTCTGAGTACATTTTGAATGGCTGTTTTAGTGTTCATCAAGTCAACGAATTCTTTGGAATTTTCTGAACTCATCCGAATAATAACAATCTCTTCAAAATAGCACAACGATCTTTTAATGTTATCCTTTGATGGGTGATGCTCAGTATACATCACTGTGGCCTGAAACATGTCTGCATACAAGTTAGGCACATTTGCTGTCATGCAGGCATCCATCGCTGTTCCTTCATTTTGCTGATACATTCTGAACATACATGTAATTAAGCGCTATTATTTCAATGCACTGCATTATGAAGGAAATGGGCAATAGCCTTTCATTGCATATTTTTTTTCCCCTGAAACCTATGACCCATTTACTTTATGCATATTTTATAGCTCATACCTTTGGAATTTAGTGTGACATTTTCCAAAAAACAAATTCTGATCGAGGCAAAACACAATCGCTAGAGTGGTGAAAATGTGTCCAACAGTTCAAAAGTTAAACACCATATAAAATGTGTGCTTTTTACTTTTTGCATGCACGGTCTTTAAACATGTGCACAGCTTAAATCACTGGATGAGTTTGTGTCACTTTTCTGATATGATTGATTGGCTGTTTATAAAGCTTTTAATACCCGGAGGTTTCTTAGCGCGGAAAAGGGAATCGAAACTGTGTTGCTCCTTGTCGTCTTGCTTCCAATGAGGTTGCCGCTGAGCTATCCTCCCGAGACGGGTGGCGCAAAGCTCTGCCGTCGTGCCTTTTTTGGGTTGGTGGAAATCCCTGCAGCAGTTATTATTATTATTATTTTTTATGAGGATCAGTCAGTGTGAGTGTCCCTGGCTCCAGCATCTGTTATATATTTCCCATGATGCATTGTTTTGAGTAGATGCTGATGTTTTTCAAAAGCAAAACGCCAGCATCATCCCAGAATTTCAAAAGCATTTGCTTTGAAAAGAAAATAAGTTTTGGGAAGAGGGAGAGGTGGCAGGCAGCTAATACCCAAACTAGATGAAACTTCAGCTGGAATGGCATGCCCAGCAAATTGTACTGATGTCCTGTTAAGGCCTGAGTCTCACTGAATGTGTTATGCCCTTTCACATCAAAAGCCTACTCTTTGAGTTTGCTTATTCATTTTTAATGCAATCCATGTGGTATGTAGATTTGCATGTGTACTTTGTAGTTATGAGCCAATATTTAAATTACAACTTTGTATCAATGACTTTGATCTACACTGGACCTTTGACAAAATCTGGTGTTTTTCGCATTGGAATTCATTTCACTGTCATGGGCAATTTATTATGTACTCCTGTACAGACTCAAACAGGTCGCAACAGGAAAATGTAATATTCCATGTAACCTGGTACAGCAGCCACACAGCCTCTCTCCCTCCATCTTTCTCTCTACCATCCTTATTTCAAAGCACAACATTCCCTCTCTCCCTCTCACGTTATGGAGCTCTCTTAGGATTCTGGACTGTTTAGCTCTTTGCTCATTTAACAATGTTCTCTATACAACACAGATCCCTCATTACCCCAACATCCCTTTTAATGCTCATATCTTTAAATTTAAGCAATGCCTGTTGGACTATGGTGACTACTAAGAACACACAATTATATTACACAACAACATCAACTTAGTTGGAATCACACTAATGTTAGCTCTGTAAGAAGGGCCCAACCATGATATGACTGATGACTATGTTTGTTTAGTCCGAATGTCTCAGGTTGTCGTTATTTAGATTCCCAGGTGAACTTATACCTGTGTCCCCAAGTAAAGGCCAGAGAGACATAATATGGACTCTCTAATTAGTCATTGGAATCATAGTTGGAACAGGAAACGCAGTATCAGGCCCTTGGGAGCTAAAAGGAAAGCAAGAGGCATTAAGATCCACCCTACAGTAAAGATTTCAGGGAGATACCGTGAAATGCCACCTGCCTAGTGCAAGGGAAGGCCAGCATACCATAGGAGATGACCCAGGGGCTAAGGAGATTAAAGGAACCTGTCCCGAAAGGCACCAGGGTGCATATAATGGTATGTATTGAAGCTTCAGTGTTGGTGCTGATTCCACCAAGGGCTGAAGAAGGTCACAGTTTCCAGAAAGTCAATGGGCCTCATTACGACCCAGGCGGTAAGTTACCGCCTGGGTCGTACCTTTACCACCATGGCGTAAACTACGTTTACGCCATGTTGGTTGGCGGACTTACCGCCCCATTCCGAGGTTGGCGGGGCGGTAAGTCCCCAATCCCCATTTACCCTTCCCCATTCCCATTTTGCCCCATAAGAAGTCAGATTTATCACATCAATGGCAAAATCGCCTATGTGACCTGGCGCGTCAAGAAACCCATGACAAGCAACTTCTGATGGAAGCTATCCTGGAGGATCATAAATGGATAAGAAAGCTGAATCAGCAAGCCTCCCGGACAATCAATCTAAAACAACACCCCACAAGAGGACAAGAGGAGGATGACCGGAGAAGAAATCAGCCTGAAGCGGATAAACCAAAGTCAAGAGCTGGTGGCTTCCTAATACTAGGAAAGGGCTTAAAGACATCTGGACCCATTAACTCAGACTGTCTACTGATTGAGGACGAAGATGAGATAAAAGCGAGCTATTCGATTTTTAAGGCAGGAAAAAAAGAACGTCAGCAGAGAAGATCCCCCACAAAAAGAATCTAAAGGGCTAAACCATAAGAAAACCAAAAAACAGGCATCCAAGCAGAAAGTAAACGGCTCGAGAGCGTTTCTAAGAAATATCAATCTGCCTACAGAGGTGGGTGAAGAACCGTGGCCTAAGAAACCGAGGAGGAAATTAAACCTGGCAAGTGCATTAAAAGAGAATGCCATCCAAACCGAGGACCAGGACAAACAGAATGAAAATGTCATGGATACAAGTGGCTGCCAGAGAGACCTTAACTGAAATCGCTGAAGAAAAAAAAGAGGATGAACGATGGGACAACATTAGCTTATCTGAGTGGCAAGCAATACATAAGCAGTTAGATTGTGCTCCAACAGTGAAAAAAAGAAGCACAGAGGAAGGCCGATATAAAAAAAAACTCAAGGAAAACCAGCGGAAAATGAAGCAAGTACACTGGGAAAGGACCGCTCACATCATCCGGAAAAAGATTAACGCGAGAATGATAAAAGGAGCGGAGGGGATAGGCACAGAGAAAACACACCCCAAAGGAGATCTACGTCACGAGACGCCCCGCAAAAAGATCTTAGAGGGAAAAAGAACACTGCCAAGAACCAAGACCCTCGACCAACCTCTACGGAGGGCAGAAGGAACACTCAAAGGAGTCGAGGAGATTACCATCGAGGAAGTATACCCAAAGGGAGATCAAAATCACAAGACTACTTGTCAAGAGAGGATTGGAAAAAACAAACAGATGATAAGAAGTCAAAGTATAGAACAACTTCCACGGATGATAGAAGAAGATCTATTAGTCCTATGAAGTCCCGTGATTTCCTAAGACAGCTAGAAGCCAGACAAATACTAAGAACCCAGAAGAGTGCTAGTAATCCACCGAACCAGAAAGGGTGAGAGAACTCAAGACAAAGTAACCCAGAAAAAAAACAGCTAGTGAGAAGCAGGGACGACAAGGGTCTGGCCGGCTCCCACCATATACTAAAAATGGAACGGATATGGAGGGATAAACGAAGGATGGTCTTGAATAGGAACAACCTGATGGCAATCTTTAATGACCTACCACATTCCTCAAAAATCATCAGTGATGATGTAGTGATTGTAGAATTCACTGATGAACAAAAGCCCGACGTAATTGTATTACATCTAAGGACAAGCAAACTTAAAGAAAGATTGTGGGGCGCAAGAAGCAAATTGGAGGCATGGGGATACAGACTTACTGATCCCGAGAGCAAAAGGGACTGGCGAGATACAAAGGCACCAAGATCAGTAGAAGAGAGGGCAGAATTAACAAGGGAAAAAACAGTAAGGAAACCCACTAAGACCCGGCTGGATGAAAGGCAAAACCAAAAGTCAAAAACCGAGCAAAATCAAGAGGACACAGAAGATCGCAGCTTGGGGCAAGTAAACAAACCAAAAAGTGATCGGCGAATGACAGACACTGAGTTAACAAAGATGAGATACATGATGACAACTCAAGTAAGAAGTCAAAAGGGGATGGAGGCAGGGAGCAAACACAGAAAAAAGAGGAAAAGCGACCACGCATCCCAAGTATGAGATTGGAAAAAAAGAGAAAATAGATCGCCCCTAGCAGAGAGGGGAGCAAACCTCTCCTGGCCTCATGGAATACTCCGGGGTTTGGCCATCTTTATGCGGGAGAGAGTAACTTTCTAGGAAAATATGAATTAATATGCCTACAGGAGACCTGGATTAGAACAACACCCATATGTGAAGGATACCAGGTATATATAAATACGGCCCAGAAAGGACCTCTAGGAAGACCACATGCAGAGTTTATAACCCTGGTAAAACATGACTCCCAATTTCAAGTCCTAAAACATCGGACACCAAATCCTCTTGTACAGATCACAACAATAGTGAAAAACAGAGGACGGCATGAAAAGAGATGCCTTCTAATTAATACATACTGGAATACCCCTGAGTTAGAAACAGGAAAATACTTAGCAGATATCATGTTGGCCATTGATGCCTCAATGGTAGAGGATGAAGCACAATGATTCATTATATGTGGCGATCAGAACATTAAATTGTTGGTTAAAAATGGCCTCTTGAAAAGGAGAGCTACTCTTGCATCGAACGAAAAGCATTGGCTTGATGAAATGGTCCCCAGAGAGATGTCGATGCTGAATGGCCAAACAAAAGGTGACCTCCCAGGGGCCGACACCTGGTCTGTGAATCTAGCAAGTGCCTGTCTGGATTATTGCTTCGTTGCCAGAAATACCCTGCCATGGATCAATTCCTTGAAAGTAATCCATCAGAGAGCTAGTGTCCATGCACTATTAGAAATAGAACTCCTCTGGAAGACGGATGAGTTGACCTATTGTAATGTACCTGAAATGGAAGTAACAGGGGGAAGGAACAGGTTAAAATTAAAAGCACTAGACATTCCCGAACTGGCAGAGCGACTCACCCATAAATTCAAAGAGAATCATGAAACTGCAGAATATGGCTGGCTACTGAAGGAGTTCGAAGTCAAGAATGGGATAAAAAAGAATAAAGACCTGGTAAGGAAACACGCATACAATAAATCTTTGGTGGAAAGACGAACGGAATATCGCACAGCACTTAGACGACTTCAGAAAGGCACCAACCCTAACAAAGAGTAACGTATAAGACATTGTAAATAGTCCTATAAGAACTGGCTAAAATCCTCAAGGGTATGGAGAGCACAGGGAAATGCGGAAACAATGATGGCAGCAATAAGCACTTCCAACACAAGATCTCTATGGGAGATAATTAACAATGGTGAAGATCTTCAGACAGCCTTAACATCAAGCAACATATCAAAGGAGCACTGGGTAAAATTCTATCTGGACCTCTTCCAAGAGAAAGAAGCAATGAACAGTAGGCAAAAATCTGGAATAGAGTGGTCGATCAATATTGATAGAGAAGACATACTATCGAGGATTCAAAAGCTGAGCTCATCAAGAGCCGCCGGCCCCGACGGCATCTCGAATAGTATGTTGAAGGAAAATAAGGAAGAGTGGGCAGATTTTATTCTGGTATTATTCCAGCAGATACTAAGAACAAAAACTATCCCACAGTCCTGGAAAGAGGCCCTAATCGTGCCAATATACAAAAAAGGAGACCGTAACAACCTGAGGAATTATAGACCTATTGCTCTCCTCGACTCCATAGGAAAACTGTTTTGCTCAATCTTGTTGAGAGACCTAAAGAAGTGGGCAATAAGATCGGGAATCCTAGATAAGCGACAAACAGCCTTCATGAGTGGTGTAGGAACATCTCTGAATCTATTAATTCTGAACATGCTAAAACTGCGGGCATTGAAGCAAAAAAGGAATATATACCTGGGTTTCATCGATCTCGAACAGGCCTTTGATGGGATCTGTCGGGAACAATTGTGGACCAAACTGAAAAAATGGAACTGCCCGGAAGATCTGCTTGAGGCCATCCAAGAATTATACACCAACACCTCGGTCCAAATATTGGTCTCTAAAGGTGGCGATCTGACAGAAAAAATCTTGACGTCAAAAGGCATAAAGCAAGGCTGTGCCCTGGCTCCTTTTCTGTTCATTCTGTATTTAGCAGAAATGAAGGTATCCCAGGATCAAATACAAGCATTGCCTCCAGCATTTCAGGATGAGTAACTCTCATGGATCTTGTATGCTGACGATGTTGTGTTTGTTGATCAAAGTCCTATAGGACTCCAAAGACGCATGGTGGCATTTAAGAACTATTTAGGCAAAAACCCTCTTAAGATCAACGTGAAAAAATCTATGGTCCTAATAATGCAGTCGGCTCGAGGTCCTAAATCAATATCAAAAAAAGGATTCACCTGGTCACTGGACAATCAACCGCTGGAAATAGTGGCGTCAACAGTCTACTTAGGAGTCCTAATCAACAAAAATATCAATGAGATGGCACAACAGAATTTTATTAAAGAAAAGTTAATAAAACGATCAAATCAAGCCCGCGCCTTACATCAACGCTACAGAGCCTTTTCTATGATGCCACTGATTCTATTCTACAAGCAAAAGGTTGTGGCGATCTTGACCTATGGGGCTGAATCTCTGCTAAATCTTCATTGGAAGACACAGGGCTTGCTTGAGGCACTCTTCTGGAGAAGGGTACTCAGGCTCCCTAATTGCCTCCCACTGTCTACAATCAGGCATGAATTGAGACTACAATCGATGGAGTCGATAGTGTTGTGGAAGACACTCTCATTATTTCGGAAGTGCATTCTAGATAAACCTCCAATCCAGTTTGAACTATTGGCAAATAAAGAGGCAAGGAATCCAGATCCTAACCTTAGTACTTGGAAACAGAATTGCCTAGAAATCATGGAGTTTCACATTATCAACCCCGATATGCTGAAAGAAAACCCGGACAAAGCAAAGAAAAGTCTACGGGAAAAGGATTGGGAACTAACAGACAATCTAAAGAGGCAGAATACAACCTTTCATAATATCATTTGGGAACGAAAGGCACTGAATGACCCCCCGCCATATTTGCAAAGGTTCCCCTCTTCAAAATATAGCGATCTTTTGATGAGATGTAGGCTAAACATCCTGCCATCCAGGGAGATCCAATACCTATGGAAACAAATAACAGTGGAAGAGGCCAGTTGTCGATTCTGTAATGATGCAGAGAAGTTTGAATCAATAAAACATTGGACGCTAGCCTGTCCCACTCTAAACACCCAAAGGAACTCTTATTTAGACAAATGGGTGGTCAATATAAGCACGTCAACGGACAATGAATATTGGGAACGAATATTGACGGTGCAAAAAATTGGCCCCACCCTGGAAGCCCTAAGATTTATAGAATCACTATTAAATTGACTAAAATAGGGCTCAGATGAACTCCGTGGGAGGGGTGAAGATACAGAAGGAGGGAGGGAAATGGGAAATGAAACTGACTGATTTGATATGTTAAAGGTTGATAATTATTTAACCAATAAAAAAAAAAGGATGTCTTCTATTTAGACCACACGTTCATGGTTCCCTATGTCAAACTTATATTGCACAAATGTGTATTTCCAGAGACAGTCTAGTGGCACCCTCAGAAACAGCTCTGCAGTGGCACAGAGCATGTTTGAAGGTTTCATGTGTGTTCCAGAATGCTACTGGAACACAAGGTTTCTGCAATCAGTGCAGGCTTTGTAATCTTTTTCACCTCTGTTTCCAAAGTTAATAATTGTCAGTCTTAGTCAATCTGGTGGCAAGTACATCTTTACTTATACGCCATTCCTGGTTGTGGTATGGTGAATACTAAGGGCACACACAACTATACACCCACAGTCATTTTGTAACACACTAGCGTCAGAAGGGCTCAGATATATCAGTACTGTTGTGTATTACCTTACGGTCTACCTGTCTCCACTATACCCAAGTGGAACAATGAGAAGGATGCTGCATCTTTGATTCTCCTGCTAGTAGGACAATACCTTTGCCATGGACTCAGGAACACTTTGTATGACATCTACAGGAAACTGGTGTCCCAAGGGCAGAATTGACAAAACAAAGCTTCATAATCACCACAGTGCTGCCAATTGGAGATCCTTTGAATTCTGCAGGAATAGAAAAGGGCAGAGTTACTGTAGCCAGAAAGGAGAGGTGGGTTCAGAAAGAATCTCAACATCTCTGTATTCTTTTTCTCTGTAAAGTCTCCCTTTCATGTCCTGACTCTTCCATTGTCTGCACACAAGTTACTATGTGTATGCTGTCATAGGGGATCATATTAGGCATCCTAATACAGAATATCAAGCTACATGATTTCACCACATGCAATAGCAAAAATGTCATTTATGCACTAAGATGCCCTTGTGTAAAATATTATGTGGGCCAAACAATACACAAAACTAAAAATAGGTGGATTGAGGATAAGTCAAACATTGGAACGGCTAATATCATATCACCAGTATACAGGCATTTTCATGACAATCGTCACACGACAGCTCAAATGAGGTGTGCCAGAGGAGGTGACTTAGCAAAGAAGCTATCGTAGCAGGACCTACATTGGATCTACCACCTGGATGCAATAGCCCCTTTGGGTATGAATTACGAATTGTATCAGGGACCATTCTTATAGAATACTTGCTGATAAGACAACAACATTGCCCCAGAGGATTAAATCGAGTAGGCAACTAGCAACACAGATACCAATTGAAATTGGCAGTTTTACAAAAACATATTAAAGAGGCAAAGTTTATGTTGTTTGTAAGAAATGTGTCATTACAGGATTTGGATATATACTTATGATTAGACCAGGAGGGTTATTTTAAGCATGCAAAGAACTTGGAATCAGTATAATGACACCTTTACTCAACTTAATATGTATTGATATGAAACATCATGGACATAAAAGACTGATTGATTTTACTCTCCTTGGAGATAGACATGATCGGCCTTACTCTACATGTGAAGAAGTTCCACACGCGATCGGGCCTTGGGGAGCGTGTGCGTGTATTTCAGAGGTGCGCGAGAAGTTCCACACGCTCCCCCAGGCCCGATCGTGTGTGGAACTTCTCGCGCACCCCTGAAATACACGCGCACAGGCCAATCGCGTGTGAAACTTCTCGCGCACCTCTGGAATACACGCGCCCAGGCCAATCGCGTGTGAAACTTCTCGCGCACCTCTGGAATACACGCGCCCAGGCCAATCGCGTGTGGAACTTCTCGCGCACCTCAGAAATACACGCGCACAGGCCAATCGCGCGTGGAACTTCTCGCGCACCTCTGAAATACACGCACACGCTCCCCCAGGTGCGATCGCGTGTGGAACTTCTCGCGCACCCCTGAAATACACGCGCACAGGCCAATCGCGTGTGAAACTTCTCGCGCACCTCTGGAATACACCTGCCCAGGCCAATCGCGTATGGAACTTCTCGCGCACCTCTGGAATACATGCGCCCAGGCCAATCGCGTGTGGAACTTCTCGCGCACCCCTGAAATACACGCGCCCAGGCCAAACGCGTGTGGAACTTCTCGCGCACCTCTGAAATACACGTGCCCAGGCCAATCGCGTGTGGAACTTCTCGCGCACCCCTGAAATACACGCACACGCTCCCCCAGGCCCGATCGCGTGTGGAACTTCTCACGCTCCTCTGAAATACACGCGCCCAGGCCAATCGCATGTGGAACTTCTCGCGCACCTATAGAATACATGCGCCCAGGCCAATCGCGTGTGGAACTTCTCGCGCACCCCTGAAATACACGCGCCCAGGCCAAACGCGTGTGGAACTTCTCGCGCACCTCTGAAATACACGCGCCCAGGCCAATCGCGTGTGGAACTTCTCAGGCACCCCTGAAATACACGCACACGCTCCCCCAGGCCCGATCGCGTGTGGAACTTCTCGCACACCTCTGGAATACACGCGCCCAGGCCAATCGCGTGTGGAACTTCTCGCGCACCCCTGAAATACACGCACACGCTCCCCCAGGCCCGATCGCGTGTGGAACTTCTTGCGCACCTCTGGAATACACGCGCCCAGGCCAAACGCGTGTGGAACTTCTCGCGCACCTCTGAAATACACGCGCCCAGGCCAATCGCGTGTGGAACTTCTCAGGCACCCCTGAAATACACGCACACGCTCCCCCAGGCCCGATCACGTGTGGAACTTCTCGCACACCTCTGGAATACACGCGCCCAGGCCGATCGTGTGTGGAACTTCTCGCGCACCCCTGAAATACACGCGTACAGGCCAATCGCGTGTGAAACTTCTCGCGCACCTCTGGAATACACGCGCCCAGGCCAATCGCGTGTGAAACTTCTCGCGCACCTCTGGAATACACGCGCCCAGGCCAATCGCGTGTGGAACTTCTCGCGCACCTCTGAAATACACGCGCACAGGCCAATCGCGTGTGGAACTTCTCGCGCACCTCTGAAATACACGCACACGCTCCCCCAGGTGCGATCGCGTGTGGAACTTCTCGCGCACCCCTGAAATACACGCGCACAGGCCAATCGCATGTGAAACTTCTCGCGCACCTCTGGAATACACCTGCCCAGGCCAATCGCGTATGGAACTTCTCGCGCACCTCTGGAATACACGCGCCCAGGCCAATCGCATGTGGAACTTCTCGCGCACCCCTGAAATACACGCGCCCAGGCCAAACGCGTGTGGAACTTCTCGCGCACCTCTGAAATACACGCGCCCAGGCCAATCGCGTGTGGAATTTCTCGCGCACCCCTGAAATAAACGCACACGCTCCCCCAGGCCCGATCGCGTGTGGAACTTCTCACGCACCTCTGAAATACACGCGCCCAGGCCAATCGCATGTGGAACTTCTTGCGCACCTCTGGAATACATGCGCCCAGGCCAATCGCGTGTGGAACTTCTCGCGCACCCCTGAAATATACGCGCCCAGGCCAAACGCGTGTGGAACTTCTCGCGCACCTCTGAAATACACGCGCCCAGGCCAATCGCGTGTGGAACTTCTCAGGCACCCCTGAAATACACGCACACGCTCCCCCAGGCCCGATCGCGTGTGGAACTTCTCGCGCACCTCTGGAATACACGCGCCCAGGCCAATCGCGTGTGGAACTTCTCGCGCACCCCTGAAATACACGCACACGCTCCCCCAGGCCCGATCGCGTGTGGAACTTCTTGCGCACCTCTGGAATACACGCGCCCAGGCCAATCGCGTGTAGAATTTCTCGCGCACCCCTGAAATACACGTATCCAGCCCGTTCGCGTGTGAAACTTCTCGCACACCTCTGAAATACATGCGCACGCTCCCCCAGGCCAGATCGCGTGTGAGACTTTTCGCGCACGCGTGTTCCCGAAACCCGTAATACACGTTCCCCGCTTTGCATTTGCTGTTTGCCAGTTCGGTAAACTGGTACAGGGTTGGCGCAGCCCTTTGCGATGGTTTTGCGATCTTGATGGCTTTTCCTTGTGCAAGGGTGTTCTTGGGGGAGTAACTGGCGCTGCTGCAGGGTCGCTGCGCCACTCTGCGCCATGTCTGCTTTTGGAGGCGAGAATCCATGAATACGCTGTGCGCGGGAATTGATTTTATCGCACGCGGCTGGCGCAGACATTCGTACGGGCACGCTGTGCGCCAGCCGCGTGCGACACTTTTGTGAGGAATTCCATGAATCGGCCTGCAAATGTATAGGTCAGTAAATATCGACTGGTTCTAGGAGTTGCACGATAAAAGTTGGAGTATGTAAATTCAAATTAGAAAACGAAACACCATTAATTTTGTTTAACTGGTTAAAAAATAGCAGTGGTTAAACATCACAAATATACATAAATAAAGTCCTTATGTAACCCTAAGTCTACTTTGCTGGAGCTGTTGGATGGAATGCAGAGTAAATAAATTGCATACAACATTTTTCATTTATCACATGGTTCACAATACGTAACACGTAACAGGTTTCATAGAAATGAAGACATTTCATTATCCGAATTCAGGCCTCTTTCTACTGAACGAAAACGACATATTAGTTTGGCTTCTTCTTGTCTTAATTTCTTCTCAAGGTCTCCTCCTCTTGGTCCCAGTGTCACTTTTTTTCAAACCTACGTATGTGATGTCTTTTTTGTTGCTAAATTGGTGTTCTTTCTGCCAGTGGGATGCCAATGGTAAATTAACATTCTGGCTTTCAATGCTTGCCAAATGTTCCCGAATCCTAATTCTCATTTCCCTAATGGTACTTCCGATGTACACCTTTTTACATTGACAAATTATTGCATAAATCACGAATTTCGTTTTGCAATTAATGAAGTCCGTAATTCTGTATTTGATGCCAAAAGAATCTTGAAAAAGTTCTGTATTACCCGTTGCATATTGGCACATCGTGCAGGAGTTGCATTTTCGGAATCCTGCTGGTAGCTGGGGTAACCATGTGGATGCTGCTGGACATTTTTCTTCTTCTGGTAGTAGAGACGGACTAAGGATATTTTTTAACGTTTTTGCTCTTTTAAATATTACTGAAGGTCTCTCTTCAATACATTTTTGAATGTGCGGATCCAATTTCAAAATTTCCCAATTCTTTTTCAAAATGTTCCTTATTACCTCATTATTGGAACAATAGGTTGTGATAAATCTGATTTTCTCCGACTGGCTCTGAATTGGCTTTCTGGACGTCAGTGTTTGTTGTCTGTTGAGTTTTGAGGCTTGCGCACGAGCTTTGATAGTATGTTTCATGGCATATCCTCTGGCTAGAAATCGCGATGAGATCAGTTCACATTCTTGATCAAAGGCTGCTTTTGCCGTACAGTTTCTGCGTGCTCTTATAAATTCTCCTTTAGGAATATTTTTGATAACCGGATTGAAATGACAGCTTGTCGCGAACAGGGTAGAGTTCGCCTCCGTTGGTTTTCTATAGGTACTAGTCATTAGTTCATTTTCTTTAACATAGATTGTCAAGTCTAAAACTAAAAAGTTAACCTCTGATGTGCTGGATGTTCCAGTAAATTGGATTCCCAGGGTATTCTGGTTTGCACGCTGTTTAAATGCTTGTAGTTGGTCGTCATTCCCCTTCCAAATGAGAAACACATCGTCTATGTATCGTGTCCATAAAACAACATTGTCACCATAATTCGGGTCTGAGTAAATATGGTGGTCTTCATACATAGCCATTACCAGATTGGTAAGGGCCGGGGCATACTTCACTCCCATGGCTACTCCACAAGTTTGTCTATAGTATTCCTTGTTGAACAAGAAGACATTATTTTCCAAAGTCAAAAGTAACATTTCCTTGAGCATCTGAATTGACTGGTAACTTGATGCTGATTCCTGTGAGAAAGCGTAATCTATGGCATCTAATGCTATGTTATGCTTGATTGATGTGTATAGTGCTGTAACATCCCAGGTGGCTAGGATGTATCCAGGTTGCCAGTCCACTCGTGCTAGTGTATTGATAATTGCTGTAGTGTCCTTCAGAAACGACTTGGTTTTGTTAACTTCTGGCCTTAAGATATTATCAATGTACTCCGCCATATTGCCAGTTGCCCAGCCTATTTCACTAAGAATAGGTCTTCCTTCTGGAATTCGTTCAAAAGATTTGTGCACTTTAGGCAGAAAGTAAATAGTCGGAAGAATGGGATGTTTAGTTACCAAAGATTGTTTTTCCTCATCTGTTAGGAGTCCTTGGCGATGCCAACTCGTAATTGCTTCTGTAAGGTCTCTAACAATGTCCAATTTGGGGTTGGATAGCACAGTGGTGTACTGAGGTGATTGTAAGCCATTGTAATATAATCTTCACGATCCATCACAACAATTTTTCCACCCTTATCAGCTTGCTTGATCGTTAAGTTATGGTCCTGTTGTAAGTTCTTAAGGGCTTTTCTTTCTGATTGCGACAAATTGTCAAATCTAAATTTATTGTCGGTTGTTCGATTCTGTTTGGTTATGTCAAATGCATAATTAAGATCCTTGGTCATTGTTTTATAAAACACGTCTATCAAATTATCCGGTGCCAACTGAGGCGTAAATCTCGATTTGCTTCTCATTTCTGTCAGTGCAATACTGCTTTGTGGTATACATAATTCTTGTAAGGTTTCATGTATTGGTCGTTCTGTGGTATTTTCCAGAGATCTAAGTAGATGGATATAGTTAAGATCTTCTATTGTTAATTCACTCGGACTTCCAGGTACTTCTTTCTCCCGGTATGTGTTAGTTACTTGGGTTGCAAACCATTTCTTAAGTTTAAGTTTCCGAACAAATTTGAACAGATCTATATGAACAGTCGTAGTGTTGTAGTCCATGGTCGGGGCAAAAGAAAGGCCTTTGTTCAAAACGGAAATTTCTTCTGTTGTCAAAGTCCGATTGGATAAATTCAGAACAAGAGTATTTACTTCATCTTTTTCGCTGCTTCTCTCGCTGCAGCCCTTGTGAGTCTTCTGAAATCTTCTAATACGTCGGGATTCCCTGAGTCTGCCGCTCCCGCGCCTCCCCCTGCGCCTATGTCTGGTTGTTGTTGGTTGGTTGTCGGTGGTAGTAAAAAACAAACTTGTTTCTGATATAAAGTACGGTTACATTTTTTATATCTTCTAATCTGATTCAAAAAACCTAGTCCTGTGTTCGGTTGATTGTCTATGTCTACTTTTTTGTCAGTTTCCTTTTCCTGGTCGCCTTCTGATTCCGCATCCGAGCTACCCGGTGATGAGGTTGGTGTGCTCTCCTTGGAGAGTGGTTTGGAGAGCTGTTTGTATTTATCATGAAATGTATACACCTTGTCATCTTGGTAGTCACGATCATCTCTGAAAAACTTTCTCATTTTCCTTAGTTTGATTTCATCCTGGTATTCTTTTAATATTTAAAAAAAAAATTGGTAATTCTTTTCCTTCGTAACTTCTAATTATTTAGCATCAGTGATCTCCTTTTTAATAGTGTCTATTTGTTCAGAAATCCTTTTGTGTTCTCTGGAAGCGTGTTCTACTAGTAACTCTAACATGTTCTTGGAACTCAAGCTGAAATTTTTCTCCCAAAGGTCCGCCAAATCTTTATCCTCATCTCGTGTGAAATCCGGAAAAATCAAAATTCTGAGTCCCCTTGGTATTTGATCTTTGGTAAGATAATTTTTGAGGTAAATGATTTCCCAATATTTATCAATTTCTCGTCATGATGCTCTCTCTAGTTTTATGAATTTATACCGTAAGTCTTCTCTTGGTTTGGGTAGACTGGATGCTAATGCATGTACATTACTCCCCTTTGGGGTAAATAGTTTGATAGCATCTTCTTCTCTGGTTTCCAAATATTCGGCCATCTCTGTGGGTGTTCTCTATTGGGTCGTGGTCAGCGAGGTCCAAAAGTGTCCTTTGTTGAAAACAGCAAAATCAACTTAATGAGGACCTTGTGGACACTTGACAATGCGGACCTCAGCGCCCTAAAAAGAGGGAAGGGTTTTTTATATATAATTGTCGCATGCGTTGCGCAACAACAGAGACAATGGTTCCTCCACTCCATTTTTGCGAAAAAATGAAAAAAATGTGTGGTTGCGCTTATTACTTAATGCGCCAAATTATAATATTGAAAAAGAAACTCCACTCAATTGGAATACAGTGATTCAGGTTTAATAATTGATTAAGATAAGTGCCCTTTGTGATAACACGTGTTTCGACGGACTCGCCGTCTTTCTCAAATCAGGGCTAATAGTGTTGTATACAACAATTGTAGCACAAACGTTATAATTATTATGACACACACAAGAATAGTAACCAATGTCACACAGACATAAAAGGAGGGGGGAAAAAAGGGAGGATTTTTAAGGTAAAAGAAATTATTAGCATCGAAGCGAATCAAACAGTATCCATAATCATAACGAAATTTAAACATTTATAATAATGAAAAAACAAAAACACAAGGTAGTGGGAAAGGGAGAGAAAAAAACAGAAACACATAATAAGTTCATTTATCTCTTGAAGAAACATGTAAGAAGAAAAAATCTTTAGAATCTAAAAAATCAAGGCTTACCTAATGGTATTGTATACAAATGTGGAACGCTGCTTTTCAGCAAAAGAATTGAAAATGAAAGTCTCGGGTTAGATCCCAACCTGTCAAATGAATTTATGGTAATATATATGGTATTAATAAACCCGTTCTTTCTTAAAGTCATAAATTCAGAAAGTGATAATTGCACTGTATTTTAAATGTATAATTATTATCTCTGTATATGCACCTCTTTTTATGGTTTCTCCCGGTGGGTGGCCATTTTACGAGTTAAATTTATACTATATGTTCGTAAAATGACTGAGATACTGGTGCGTAAATGACATTCAGGACTCAAAAGACTACGCGATAGACTAACATCTGTATCTAATTTACTGGTGGTCTCTGAATAGGGCAGAGGACTTCCAGAGGCTATAAATAGTTGTTTACACGGGTTGCCCTAGTCACCACAAAAATCCTTCTACACTTTCTAATATGAGCGCCATCTTTGGGCTACGAAAGACTAATGTATTGGTCTCTATCTTATGTGCCCATACTATGCTCAAATTAGTGCTTTACTTAGAAAATAACAGGCCGATTCATGGAATTAATGTGCGCCGAAAAAACGGCGCACGCGTGCGAAAACGTGCGATTCGCAGTGAAATAGCGAAAATCGCAGTTCAAGTGCGATTATCGCACAGAAAACATTGCACATCTATTCATGGAAGTCCGTGCATGCGCAAAATGTGGGATGTGCGCTGAAAAAGTGTGCGGCGCACGCTGGCGCACGCTGGCGCACGCTGGCGCACGCTGGCGCACAGGTCATCGAACACCGTGCGATAAGGCCACAGCGAATTCGCACATAGCGCGGCCCACATAATAAAAGTAGGCGTAACACGGGGCGTCACACGCAGAATGGGGAACAACTCGTGAAAATGTGGGCGTCACGGGGGAAGTACAGGAGGCAAGTGCGCAGAACGCCCACAGGCTCGCCTACAACACGTATTCATGGAATCGAATAGGGAAAAACAGCGCACGGCCAAAGACGCGCACAGGCCCATACATGTCCGCCACACGAAAGCAGGCGGTAGCGTCCCTGCGCAGGAAAAAAATGTGCGCCAAAGTTCTACATGCGCGAGAAGGACCACACGCGATCGGGCCTGGGGGAGCGTATGCGTGTATCTCAGAGGTGCGCGAGAAGTTTCACACGCGATCGGGCCTGGGGGAGCGTGTGCGTGTATTTCAGGGGTGGGGGTGGTGGGAGACATGAGTTGGACATGGGTGGGGGCCTGCTGGCAGGTGCCCCACAGTGCTGGGGGGTGGGGGTGGTGGGGAACATGAGTTGGACATGGGTGGGGGCCTGCTGGCAGGTGCCCCACAGTGCTGGGGGGTGGGGGTGGTGGGGAACTTCTCGCGCACCTCTGAAATACACGCACACGCTCCCCCAGGCCTGATCGCGTGTGGAACTTCTCGCACAGCCCTGAAATACACGCGCACAGGCCAATCGCGTGTGAAACTTCTCACGCATCTCTGGAATACACGCGCCCAGGCCAATCGCGTGTGGAACTTCTCACGCACCTCTGAAATACACGCACCCAGGCCAATCGCGTGTGGAACTTCTCACACACCTCTGAAATACACGCGCCCAGGCCAATCGCGTGTGGAACTTCACGCGCACCCCTGAAATACACGCACACGCTCCCCCAGGCCCGATCGCGTGTGGGCCTTCTCGCGCGTGTAGGACTTTGGCGCACATTTTTTTCCTGCGCAGGGACGCTACCGCCTGCTTTCGTGTGGCTTTGGCCGTGCGCTGTTTTTCCCTATTCGATTCCATGAATACGTGTTGTAGGCGAGCGTATGGGCGTTCTGCGCACTTGCCTCCTGTACTTCCCCCGTGACGCCCACATTTTCACGAGTTGTTCCCCATTCTGCGTGTGACGCCCCGTGTTACGCCTACTTTTGTTCTGTGCGCCGCGCTAAGTGCGAATTCGCTGTGGCCTTATCGCACGGCATTCGATGACCTGTGCGCCAGCGTGCGCCAGCGTGCGCTGCGCACTTTCTCAGCGCACATCCCACATTTCGCGCGTGCCCGTGCTTCCATGAATGGATGTGCGCTGTTTTCTGTGCGATTTTCTGCGATTTTTTCTGTGCCCCTGCGATTCGCACGTTTTCGCACGCGTGCGCCGGTTTTTCCGCGCACATTATTTCCATGAATCGGCCTGTTAATTCTCTGTAAATCGTAAACACCTCTACGGATTTGTTAGTTGCTGCCTTTTCATAGTGTTTATGTAGGAAGGAATTCTTCTTGTGCCTAATCGATGCTCGCATCTGCAACACACATCCTATCTTCTCTGCTTGAAACGTAACTGAATTAAAACTATTTAAAGGGTAATTTCCCTCTGTATGTTTGCATCACTTGCCACTAATTGGGCCTCATTACGACCCTGGCGGAAAGTGACTGACCGGACCGCAACAGCGTAAATAGCGTTTCCGCCATTGCACGAAGGAGCAAAGTGCGGCTAATTACGACCCATCGGGCACGAGCATTACGCCATGGCGGAATCCGAAAGGCTGCGATGGCGGAAATGACCCCAAAACGGCCCTTACCGCCGCCGTACGCTGCACTAGGTGCAATACCGCCACCCATCTTAGCGGTCACCGTAATGAGCGGTCACCGTAACGAGCGGGCACCGCAAATTACGGGCACCGTAAATATACGGAAACGGAAGTAAAAGCATGTGGCCGGAACGGGAAACAGCACGCCGCACAACTATAAAATCCGAATCCCAACACAACCATTAAAAATCCGACCCTGACACACATCCCAACCCGTTAGCAACCCCAGTTAAAAAAATAAATATGGGAAAGGTAGCCAAGAAAGCGTGTGATCGCAAGCGGCAGGTCCACTTCTCCCGAGAGGAACTGACCGTGCTCACCGAGACCCTCCAGGAAAATGCCGCCGTCGTCTTCTCCAGTCAAATGACCAGGACGGCCCTTGCCAACAAGAAGGCCATATGGGCCCTGGTGGCACAGCGCGTAAGTGCGGTGGGGACAACACCCCGCACACCACAGCAATGTCGCAAGCGGTGGGACGACCTGCGGATCCGCGTACGCAGCATACTTTCTGCGAACAGGAACATCGCCACAGCTACCGGGGGGGGTTCAGAGTCGCCCATCAAGTTGACCCCCTGGGAGGATATCTGCGCCTCCACCATAGGAATGGAGAGCATAGAGGGAGTCGGAGGGATGGAGAAAGGAGTGCCGACATCCGGAGAATCAGGTAGGTTGGCCAAGAGAAACAATGCGAAATCCACAAAACACGAACATGTGCAGTACCCTGTGACCCCATAGTGCAATACATACTTTGCCCTGACAGCGCCCTCTAAAAGTCAGAATGAATAAACAAATCAATCAAGATGCCATAAACAACCCCAACATGTGCAGCATGCACCCCCTAACTGCAGGCAGCCAAATGAATGCATCCTCAATCCACACGAAAATGAGACCACCTCCAAGGCCCAGTCCCAAATCAGCCTCATGTACCACCCCAATGCATTTGATACGTTGCCATTCCAAATCCGACAGACCCATAACTAACGCTCGCCCCTCTTTACTCCACCACAGGGTCCGATACCAACGACGAGCTGCAGGACACCCCTACCAGCACGCCTGCAAAGAGGGCCAGGACCAACGTCCCAAGAGCCTCCACCTCAGGTGCAAGGATCAAGACACGGCATTTGCAGGAATCAAGTGGCAGCACACTGGAGGGGACTGCAACAGGCACCCCAGCAGCCAGCAAGTCCACAACCCCAGCACCACAGGTCCCCCCAAAGAACGTATCTGATGGCACTGCCTCTGGTGCTAGCAGCACCATAGGTGACACAGCTGTCATGCCAGCATGCTCCGACACGGAAAACAGTGCTGGCGACGTAGGTACCATCCATGACCTTTCCCAATCCCCCTGCATGTTCCATCCCCTACACCATGACGAAACCACGCAGGGGCACCCTGAAGACGACGACTGGCCAACCCCCACAAGTCCTGTGCCAAGGCAACATGTGTTGAGCAGCCCCCCTGTCACACCACCGCAAATGTCCATGGCCCAGCAGAGGCAACAGTCCCTCGACCTGCTGATCGAGCAACAGCAGGAAGTGTCCACGCTACTCAAGGACCATGCAAATGAATGCGGGGGTTCCAGGGCAGCCATGGAAACATCCACCGAGACACTCAGGGCACAAATAGAGAAAAGTAGTGAGAGCCTCAGGGGAGAAATGGAGAGAAGCACCGAGAGCCTGAGAGCACAAATGGAGAAAAGCACCGAGAGCCTGAGAGCACAAATGGAGAAAAGCACCGAGAGCCTGAGAGCACAAATGGAGAAAAGCACCGAGAGCCTGAGGGGGGAACTGCATGCGACGTCCAAAGACGTTTGTGCTGAACTTGCTGCTGTGCGCCGTGTGCTCTCGGAGCTCTCACAAACCCTCAGAGACATGCATGGACGCGAGCAGGCCGAGACATCATCCGTGGCAAGTTCCGTCCAGGGCAGCCCCCAACGCAGATCTGGCAGGAACCTGCGCTCCACGGGCAGGGGTGCCCCTGATACCCGTAGAGGGGGCTTGCAATAGCGTCTACCCACGGACAGCATGCATATTTGGACACTGGTGTTGGGGGGGGAGGTAGTCGGGTGGAGGGGGTGTGTTGGGCTTCACTGGGTGGCGGGTCCATAGGGTGTATAAATCAAATCACATTAACAATACAGCACCTCATTATCATCCAATGACATGTGTGGACATTGATATTTGCGTACGAGGCCTTCATAGGCGTACAGTCCACAATGTGCCTGTACTACACACACACAGTGCCACAGGTCCCCTTTCCGTGTAATAGGCACCATGCGTGGTTGCTAGAAGCATGCATCTATGATGCTCTGTCGGATTGCACGTGCATCCTGTGCCTCATGGACTCCTTGAGGTGCCTCCACATCCCCACCCTCATCATCATCATCATCTTCAGGTGCATGCAGTACAGCGTCAGGGGGCATGGGCACATTCCTACGTATGCACATGTTGTGCAGCATGACACATGCCATGACCATCTTAGAAACCTTCTCATGGCTGTACATGAGTGCCCCGCCAGACCTGCTGAGGCTGCGGAAACGAGCCTTCAGTAGGCCGAATGCCTGTTCAATGACCACACGGGTACGTGAGTGGGCATGGTTGTAGTCCTCCTCATGCTCGTTCTGTGGGTTCCGGATTGGTGTAAGGAGCCATCTCTTCAGTGGATACCCGGCATCACCTGTATGAGACGAATAAAGGGTGTCAGTGGAATGATAGTGCTAAGTAGCCCCCCCCCCTCCTGCAAGGTCATTGACGCATCAAATGGGCCACGATGTCATGCATGGAATGAGACTCACTGAGTAGCCAGGATCTGTGCCCTGCGTGTCGCTCCATGTAGCGTGGTATTCTTGTGTTCCTCAGGACCATAGAATCATGGGTAGATCCTGGAAACCTGGCACAACAATGCGTAAAGATCTTGTTGGAGTCACACACCATTTGCACATTGATTGAATGAAATTGTTTCCGGTTGCGGTACTGGACCTCCATGGCATGTGGGACAACCAATTCAACATGGGTGCAGTCGATGGCACCAATGCAACCCGGGATGCCGCCAAGTGCATGGAATCCCACTTTTGCGTTGGTAATCTCCTGGTACGTGCGTGGTAGTGTGATGTGGTCGTCGGCGTGCTTCAGGAGGGCATCGTGCACTTGGAAGAGTTTTCGTGAGAACAGTGGCTGTGAAATGCCATGCAACTGTCCCACTGTGTGCTGGTAGGTGCCTGTGGCCAGGAAGTGGAGTACAGACACCACCTTCAGTAGGGGTGGGATGGCGGTTGGGCTATCTATCATGCTCACGAGGTCAGCATGTGTCATGTCCACAATGGCGATTATGGTGTCCCGGTCCAAACGGTAGAGGGTGTGGATCTGCTCAGCAGTGAGGTTGAACGGATCAGCTCGGAGGCGTGGGATTGCGGGCCGCCTGCCTGGTGGTAGTGGCAGTGCTTGTGGGCCTTGCTGACCCTGCCTTGCCCTCCTCCTCCTCCTTCTCCTCCGTCTCCCCTGTGCGCCCGGTTGTTGTACCTGTTGTTGTTCGTCGTCTTCTTGTAGTTGTAGCACTTGCAGTGCTATCTGGTCCCCCAGGCCCAACATCGCTAGTCCTGCCGGTAGCATTTTGGAGTGGGAGTGGTTGTGGGAGGGGTTTGGGTCTGCTATATATGTGCTGTCGGCCTGTATGGCCTCCACCTGTGCTGATTGAATGGATCTGTGGCAGATGCAATCCCTTCTGGCCGAGCACGTCCCGCACGTAAGGCTGCATTTGGCCGCATGGCATCTTGGGATTGGAATCATGTATCAAATCCCGATGGCAGTGTGATGTACTTTGACTGATTTTCATGCTATGCTCCCATTGTTACACATGCTATAATTGCAGCCGCTTACATACCTGTGAAGAGTCAGTGGTATGTAGGGCTCGATCGATGGCCGACCCTCATGCAGCACAGTAACGTACTTCACCGATGGGCGTGGCGTCCCATTTGTGATTGCAGCCAGTTAGCATTATGACACACAGCCGCACTACATTGATGTAATTGTGAATGCAAGCGTTCACAGAAGCCTTTTCGACGTAATGTTGCAAGTGAGGAATTCGAAGGCCAGCATTTTTGGTTTTGAAGTAGCGGCGAGGATACGCCCACAGGTCTGGGTGGAAATGTAACGTTCTATTGTAGAATGTCCTTGGGACATGGCCCATAACGAGCAAGCAATGAATGATATGAATTGAATGGGATGCGCAATAGCGTAGTGGACGATAAGGCAGGACGTTCCCAAATCCATCTTGCTTCACAACACTACAGATCCGGCCAGGAGCACAGTGGTTTTTGCAGACTGCATTACGCACAGACGCGATGGAAGTTTCACATATTATGTGAGTGAATATTCATGCGTTTTCATTGCGGGATGAGGGAATGATGAATGGATGCATGGACAGATGATTCCATTTAGGGTCTGCCATGTACATGGGTTTTTTGAATCACTCCCCTTCCCCTGCGCTATGTGATGCAAGGCTGCCATAGTGGGATTTACGTCTATCTGCCCTTGTCGGATCCTCCCTGTCTCGACGCGCCTTCATACACTTGTGTCTAGGCACGTTACTAATCCCATGTCATGGGTTCTATCTTGACGGACGCATGCACAGTAACCGACGTTGCCAATGGTGTATTTACCTCGATTGATTTCGTTATGAATCGATACTGATTTAGGGGTGTGTATATTCCTTTGGAGTGGGCTAGCATGCATGTGGGTGTGGATTTGGTGTGTTGAATGAAGATTGTAATGCATCATGAGTCCCGTAATGCAATCGGTTAATTTGTGTTTCATTTGGGTGACAGGTATCTCCTGCCCTATTGCAGATGCCATCTCTACCCCACTCCTCCAGATGGGTTTTACTCTCGACACCTGCAGCTTCGGGTGAATCAGTGGAGCACCATTACGATCTTATGGGACGATCGCCAATGGGCCACATGCCCTTACGCTGTACTGGTGGCTAGGTGCAACATTTCGGCCTTTCAGCTCGACTAGTGCCTGCCTCATGGGACGGACCTGCGGTTCTTGCCGCTTCCATGTTGCCTTTTGGAACGTTGATGTAGGCCCTGTGTGCCATGATGGTACAGGGCGTCACACAAGTGGAAGCTGGTCAATTATTGCAGATGCAGCCCTCGGTGATGATGGATGTTTTGGTGTTATTTTGCAAATTGCTGTGGGGCCTTTGTCATTTGGATGTGCATTTAAATTGTATTCCGATATTTGTCGTGTTGCGTTATTCTTTGCAGGTGATGTGGCGATTTTCGATTTGTGGCGGTATGTATTGCGAGATGATCTGCATTGTGTTCCGCCTTCTGAGTTGAGTTGTGTGGTACAGTACTGGCCGCGTTTGCCTACGTAGCACAGTATGGTCACGGATAGGGGCTGCCATTGTGACTGTTTACATGATGTGCTGTTCAGGGGCGGGGGATTGGCTTTTGGCCGACTGGTGCCTGTCAGCCAGGTCGATTGGTGGAATGATGGGATGTTCAGAATGTGGCTGGTCACAGGTGCCTGTGTTTGCGTGCGTTTGTTGGAGGGGGACTGGGGTCATGTCCATTGGAATAGCTTCTGTATTCATGCCATCTGTGCCCTGCAGCTCCCATCGGCCCCTCTTGGGATGAGCCTGGCTGCTCAGTCACTCTGCCAACTTGTGTGGTACATGCTTCTGCTGATGGTTGGTTTGTTTACTGGCAAGAGTACAGGGCTGGTGCAATCCCCCTCAGGATGCTGTTTTGGATGTTGCCTTGCGCTGGTGGCAAGCGATGGGGGACTACTGTTGTTTTGTGTCATGTGTTCTTGATTTTCATTTTGATGTATTGTACCTTCACATTCCTGTGCTGCATCAGTACGGCTATGGTGACATGCCGTACATGGATGCCCACTCACGGGGCGCTTTGAGCCCCTGCATGCATTTCTACGTTGGCATGCATGGGTGAATTGTAGATTTCACTGGTTGCATAGTGTGAGTACATTGCGCCTGCCAGGAGTTGTGCAATGTGGCCAGGGAGTGGAGTACAGGCACTCAGTGGGCCATTTACGGTTGGTTCACGATGCCGTATTTCTCGCCATGGCGGAATGGTACTTTACGACGTGCTTGATGGCGTTCAGTACATGTCCGCTAGGGTCAGAATTCGCGTACCGTTGCGCCATGGCGGTGATTCCGGTTTTGCAAGGCGCGCGTGCGCGTACTTGGTGCAGTTAGCGTTGCCGTTCACTGCGGTGTCGCTAATGGCATCGTACTTTACGGTGACGGGTCATAATCGCAACGAGCGGTGTTCGATGGCGGTATTGCATTTCCGCCATCATTTTTCCATTTCCGCCAGGGTCGTAATGAGGCCCATTGACTTTGGTCATCTTTTCCATTTTACACAGTTGTTCATAAATAAGCACAAATACATTCAGAAATGAATATTCAGAAAACTAATAAAGACAAAATGTGTGCTTACGTGAAGAAATATAAATTGGCAGGGGGGTTAGCAAATTATTTATCTACATATGTAAATACATTTAGGAAGTTTAACTAAAGACAAACATGGTGGGAATGAAGTTTTGAAAGGTATAACTCTGGCTATGCATCTTGGCAAATTGTGCTTTTTTTTAATGTAGTTCTTTTCTTCCAAGTAGATCATCTATATTTTGATAAGGCTTTCAATATCTTTTTTCACTGATTCTATTATTCAGATGATGCTTTCCTGAATTATTGTGGCAATAAGACCCGAGGCGGCGGGCCAATACCGCCCCAGGTAATGCCCGGGGCAGTAGTTAATGAAGCCCCCGGGCATTACCTGCGGAGATATTGGCCCGCCGCCGAGGGTCTTATTGCCATTAGCACCCCGTCCCGTTGGATCGGGGTGCTAATGTGCTAATGGCATTTTTTTTTCTGTTTCGGCGCATTTCAAAACAGAAAAAAAAGGAAAAAAATGGCCGGCGGGAAAGGGAAAAAAGAGTCCCCGAAAAAAAAAAAAGGAAGCAGAAGGTAAGTGGGATTGGGAGGGTGGAAGGGAGGAAGGGGAAGAAAAAAAAACGTACCTGCGTCCCCGCTGGGGGACGATGGAAGCCTCCAGTCGTGTGGAGGCGCGGAGCGGGGATGGCCGCTCCGAGTCTCCACACTGCTGGAGCCTGCTATCATTGCCCAGCAGGGTCGCAGGAGCAAAAAGGTAAGTGGGGTAGGGAGGAGGGAGGGAGGGAAGGAAAAAGAAAAAGCTTACCCGCGTCCCCGACGGGGGGCGAAGGCAGCTTCTCAGTCGTGGGGAGGCTCAGAGCGGGGATGGCCCCGCTTAAAGCCTCCTCATTGGCTGAGGGGCTGCAACGCCCCCGCAGAGGACAAGGCGGCTGGCATCGAATGCTTGTTGCTTTCTGATTGTCTCTCGCCGGGTACTAATTTCATTTCATACATGTTATCATTTATACCCTGTTCTTGACATCATTTAATGTTGTTGTTCCAGGTCTTTCTGATTTCAGTCATTTACTCGTCAGTTCAATAGAATGTTACAGGCATTAATAGTAAACTGTAAGTTGTGCTAGTTGTTATTATTTTTTAATACAATATACATGGCTGATATTCATCAATCCTAATCTGTAGATCCATGCTTCCTTGATCTACATTTTTACAAAGGAAACACACAGCAACGTTTGTTTTGCTTAATTGTTAAGTTTAGTAACTATGAACACACTTATGTGAAGTTGTTCTGTAGCGTTAATAGAACACATATTTTTAAAGATATTTAGTAGTATGCATGTGTTTGAGGTTTACCTTCAAACCATGTTTTTTAGGGTATCACGTTGTTTTGCCACATGATTTATTTTGAAGTCATTTTTACCGAAAAATATATAGGGGTGAAGAAGTTAAAACGGGTGGGGAGGGGTTTGGGGTCATGGAAATAGCATAGGGAAAGGGGGGTGATTGGGGAGACACCTCAACATAAAAAAAAATGATGAGGTTTATCAAAGTCATTTTTTCAAAACAAATGACTTCAAAAAAGTTGTTTTTACAGGGATATTAATATTTGTTATTATCTCAATAATTTCTCCATTCTCTGGTGCTATACTGAAGCATAAGAGCCTGCACCAGAGGGTTGTGTACTGTGTTATGTGAGTGGCTCCAAAATTATTAGTCTTGAGCCAAATGCAAGGGTCTCTGATGAGAGTGTTCTTACTTTGGTAATTTTTATAAGGTTATCTGAACTTGTGCTAGGGGACAAAAGAAAGTCCCACTTGGGGTTTTCTGAAGTGATTTTCATTCCCCATTTATTGGGACACTTAGGCCATTGATGGGGTCAAGGAACCGGGTAGTGTTGATAGCCTCGGAAAATAGGGTCTGCATTGACATGGTGTGTTTTATTTGACTATTCAGTGGGGATTCAATGTCAGGAAACTGTAACGTGGTTTTTGGACCACTCTCAAAATGTCCAGTTACATTCCTGCCTGTATGCAATGTGCAATGTTTTCAGGAATACCTGTCAGGAGAGTACAGAATGAGGCAATCTGGACTGCAGGCATTTATAAAAAATGGTGACCTTATTTACAGATACATGTAGAATTGCTATTAACATATGTACGTAGTAAGTCAAGATTACAGTTGTGTAAGGAAATATGTTTTTAAGAAAAATGAATTCAACAATAAATTACATATGTGGTTTCCTCCATTGCTCTTATTTCACTAGTGGTATCATGTACATCCATCCAGTGCATCCATATTTACATGTAAGCTATTTTTATGAACTATTTGTTAATGTCTATTGGCTGTTAGCGATTTCACAATAGTAGAGTATGCATGTAATATAACATTTAATCTATACAATGATACATGTATAACTTGTTCTGTATTTTTATGTGTATACTTCAGATTGACATATATGTAGCTATGCATGTATTTAAAGAATATGCTCCAACCACAAGACTGTCAGACTATACCACATTGATAATCTGTAACAAGGGTAAAGCCTGTAGTTGTCGGCAGTCTTGAGAAATGTATGTCTTGGTTTGATTAAGCTATGTATAAAGTAGCTCTGATCTGTAGGAAAAGGGTAATTTTCAGGAGAAAATGGCTTGTATTTGAACTAATTTGCATATTCACATTGCCCTGCTGATGATGCTATGAACTGGCGGTGAACTTCCAGTGATGGTTACAAGATGGTGCTGTGGCATTGTGACTTGGCTCAAATGGATTGTTCTACTTCAGGGGAAATGTTGTTTTCAGGACCTTCAAACCCACCATAATATTTCTGGTGTTTTCTAAACATTACCCAAAGCTCCAACCTGAAGGCTGTCAGATTAGAGTTTACTAATTGCTCCTAACACGGTTGAAATCTGTAGTTGATTGTAGCCTTGAGCAGTGTATGTCTTGGGTTGGTTAAAGTATGCATAAAGTAACATTACCTTGTAAGACAATACTGTTTTTAGAGCAAAATGCTTACTTTAAACAATTTTGCATATGTTCAATGCCTTGCTGATAGTTCTCTGAGCAGCAGGTACATTTCTAATGATGTTTTTTAGATGGCGTTATGTTATGTGTGTAAAGACTGGAGGGAGGGATCTGTACTTCTGCCCTCTACATGGTAGAGCACCCAAGAATGGACGAGCAACCAGGGCTTAAGCTCTGAGGAGGTGAAGCGGGCTGCTTCTTAAATACAGTGTAGTCCCCAAGCACCCACAAAAGAATTTCCACAGACTATTGTATGTACTAACACAGTTCTTTATATAAAAAAATAAGGTTCAGGATATAAACATCAATTAATAACACATTTTGTACTCTGGCAATTCTAATATGGTAAATATATACAATGTCTATGGTGCCACACTTAGCTATTGACTCCATTAAAATGCATCAACTGCTAACAATTATAATGGCATACAAATTATACAGCAATGTGTATCAGCATGGATCATAGGCAAGTTAGGTTAAACAACGGCGGAATGATGTCTCCAGCTACCTAGATGCAGTTCTGAGTGAGGATCCCCCCACCTGGGCAACCTGTAATAAAGAGTATTAACATGCCCAGTCCATATATGTTTAACAAGCGTTGTTTCCTGGTCAAAAAGTTTAGCTACCCCAATGTACCTGAGATAGAAGAGTTTCTTTGACGATTTGTCAATGTATCCCTCAAGAGTGGACTTCCTTTAAAGCAGAAGAAAAGTGAACACCTGTGTCGAGACTGCAGCTTCGACCTTCGCTGTGCTCTTCGACGATCGATTATGGAAGTGCTGTGAAGATGAGGTATGCGATCCCCCTCGATGCAAACAGTTTGGTTCCACAAAGAAGTCTTGGTGATGAACGTAGGCCCAGCTGTCGGATTTGGGTTTTGGGATAGCTTTTGTGATCAGGACTCCACCAACTGCTGGACTTGGGTCTTTACGTCGTCAGCATCTTTGTTGGCTTGAGATGACAGGAAACCCACTGGTGGACTTTCCTCTGTCGTCAATGACCTCGACTTTCTCCGACAGGACAAAGCAGTCAAAAGTGATAGCAATGGAGCCCTTCGTTCAATGTTCTTAGGCAAGGTAAAGCGTTGTGGTCCGGTCGTTGAGCAGCACAGCGTCAAGCTGTCCCTGCTTCTGGCAAACAGGACTCGACTGGCTTCCAGTGGTTACAGAGATCCTCTGAACCCCGGTCGATGGCAATGGACTTCGATGGCCTTGATTGCTTTGATGTCCTGGTGCTTTACTTGAAGATTCTTAGTGACCCCTTCTCCTATCGACAAACTGTCGGGACTGGTTTACAGGGTATCTAGATGAAGATCAGCTTCTGCATGATTTTCCCTCGCAGCTCAGTGAGAGGTCTCCTAGCCAGGTTACTCTCTTGGATCAGTCCTAGACAGACTTGACACCTTTTAGATTGGGTCAAAGGAAAGCAGCAGCGATCCTTCTTCTTCCAGCTGGGCATCAATGATAAGCAGCTTCAAGTTTCAACTTCAGCTTCTGAACCAATTGGGAAGTGAGAGGTCCCCAGATATACACATCTGTCCCTCATTCAGTCTGCAGAGCCAAGCTCAACCAGCCAATCAGACAGAAGGGCATTTGTACAGGCAGGCAGCCAATAGGCTATTCACTTCCACCCAGTTACCCAACACAAGAAATGTGGATTGGGGCAAGCACCCAGCCTTTCAGCACACCACACTGCATTAATGTCAGTTTCAGGCAAGGCTGTCTCTTTCATTGTGTCACACACACAGAAACCAGACACCCATAACATAGAATGCATATTGGTCACACACTCTACTCACACAGGTCCCATCCCAAGGGTGTACCCACAACATACTGTCACTGAGAAGGCTCCAGCCAGTCTGGCCTGGACTTCCCCAAATACCATATATGGTTCTTCCACCCAATAGCAAGTCAGGGGAAGGAACAGAGTCAGGGCTTCCGAGGACATTGGGAAAACAAGGTAACAGGCAATAGAAACTAAGAGGCCACAGGGGCCATCTTGCCTTCTATCAGGAATCCACTGATTCCTATGGCAGGACCTGGGTATACCAAAATGTAGGATACTCAGAGCACCTGTCACGTTTAGCATGGAGCTTCCACCAGGCCATAACCTGCTCTGTGAGCCACACACAGGTGCACAAAAACATACCGTAGGGGTACATCATTGTACACCACCCATGGGTGCCTTAAGGGTATGCCAAGGGTCTCTGATCACCATGACCAAAAAGAGGTAGAGCTGCACTGCCAGGAGTCCCAAATGGACTCCTGTGCAGAAAATAACACAGAACACACATGGTAAATTAGTACAGGTCAAGGAGACCCTGTCCCTCCAATGCATTTCCAGCATCACAATGTGTAATTTAGCTCAACTTTGTTATTCTACTTTCACATTTCAGTTGAAAGGGTTTTGTCAAGCCTTTTTAAACCCACCCTAACTTTCCTGGTGTTTGCTATGTGTGCCCCAATGCTCCAACCACAGCATGGTTAGACTATACCACATCGATGATCCCTTATAGGGGTGAAACATGTAGTTGCCTGCAGTCATGAAAAATATCTGTTTTGGGTTGATTAGTGTATCTATAATGTATCAATTTCTGTAAGACAGAGGCAATTTTCTTTAACAAACAGCTTTCATGGAGCTAATTTTCATACCCACAATGCCATGCTAATTTGGCTCTAAATCGGTGGTGAACTTCAGCTATGGTTAGAAAGTGGGACTTGGCTCAAGTGGATTGTTTAATTTTGACATTTCAGGGGAAATATTTTTTTAAGACTTTTTTAAAAGTGTTTAGTTAGAAAAACCTTTAACACTATTGATAAAACTATTTATCATTTACAACATTCATATAAATCACAACACATAATTATCTTAAATAACAATTACAAATCAATTTCATATGCGATTTCATTACAAATGTGATCATTTCAAAAACAGTATACAAATATATAAAATTCTGTATATTCTCATTTACAGGCTTTCAGCAATTTCTCAATTTACATGCAAATAAAGTGCATAGTATAATTGAATACCAAGCTGGTGCCTGAATAAAGAAAAGGCCATGTTTGGACGGTGTGCAAATTATCCAAGTGATATCGCATAGTGTGATATCCCTTGTCTATAATATGGGTTGTAGCTGTGCATCGAGTTAATAAGTGTCTACTTGTCTCTAGTATGGAATTGCACAATCTACAAAGCAGTTCTGCATACAGATTTTTTGTCCAGGCAACCAATCTTAACATAATAGGGAAAACTCCAGGTGTAATTGCAACATGAACCATCTCTTTTTTTCATCTCGAACCATTTGTAAGCATCTAAACGGTTCTTTTATAGGAAATGTCTGAAATACATATCTCTTGTATGAAGTTCAATTAGATAATCGGTTCAAATTTGAGGATCCTCCTGAAGCCTGCCACAAAGTGCAATTCTTGGTACGACTCTGATTTGTTGGCTGCTCCGAAACGCAAGTGCAGAGTAGCTGAGCGGAAGTGGGGAGCATCAGGTGCACCCTCTGACAAACTGGCTTGTTGCCTGCTCCAAAGGCAATATAGAATCTCCATCTTCTCTAATAAGAGGTTCGACGTTCAAGCCGGCATCTCTGTGACAACAGGGCCGAACTTTTCAAAATCTGCAAGGAGCTGACCATTCCTACTGCAGTATCCTCCTCCTCTACACCCAACCAGGCCCTCTGCACAGCTGTGGTTTCTCATTTCGCCACTAAAACCCAGGACCTCCTGTCTGCACTCAAGACCACTTCTCCACTCTTGCCTCCCACCCCTCTGAAGCCTACCTTGGCCACTCCCCCTCCTCTTCTGCTCCCGTCCTTCACTCCTGTAACACCTGAAGATGTTTTTTAGATAAGTCAGGACGATAAACGTTTCATCTAAACAGGTGACCCTGCTGCTCCAGAATCATCAAGGACAACATTGGTTCTCTCATGCCAGTCTGGCAGATTTCTGTAATCAGTTCTTTTCCACTGGCAGTTTCCCCTCTCTGCTCAAGCACTCCCTTGTGCACCCCCTACTAAAAAAGCATTCTGCCAACCCATCCATTCTGACAAACTATCGCCTAATCTCTATCATTCCTTCCCTGAGCAAACTCCTGGAGAAGCTGGCTATCTCCCAGCTAAGCCTCCACACTGAATCTGTTGTTTGTCTCCATGACCATCAGACTGGATTCAGAGCAGCCAGAGGCATGGAAACTGCATTTCTGAGCACCCGTGAAGATCTGCTCTCTAATCTCGTCTCTAGCTCTCTCTCTCTCCTCATTCTCCTCAGCCTTTCCCCTGCTTTTGACATGGCTAACAACATCATTCTGATTACTCGTCTCCGTGAGATGCTTGGCATCACGGATCAGGCTCTGGCTTGGCTGAATTCCTTTCTCCTGGACCGACCCTCCCAGATCCAGCTTGTCTCTTTTCTCTCCACCACCTCTCTCTCTATGTGTGGTATTCCCCACAGTGCAATCCTTTCCCCCTGGATCTTCAATGTCTATCTGGCCACTTTGTCACTCCTGATCTCTACCTTCACCTCTAACTTTCAGTGTTAATGGGATGACACGCAGCTCTATTTCATGCTAACCTCAGCCTCCTCCTCCTCATCGTCCTCCTCCTCCTCGCTCATCCCTGACTGTCTATCTGCTATTTAGTCATGGTGTGCCTCTAAAGATCTCTTCCTCAATGCCAGCAAGCCTGAGAGCCTTCTCATTGGGACCCCTGCTCCCACTTTTCCCCTCTCACTCTGGCCGCCCTCCTTGGGCCCTCTGCCCTAACCCTGTGGTGAAGCAAAAAACCCTGGAGTGATCTTCGACTACACACCCCCCTTGTCTCCACACATCACGTACCTTGCCAAGAAGGCCCACTTCCAGCTGTGCCTCTGAAGGCACCCAACTAGCAGGTGTCCCAATGATATTAAAAAATAAGATAAACGAGAGATGAGTTGCAAAGATAACAAAGTTTATATAATCATAAAATTTGCCAACAAAGAGCTCAGCTGCCCGAGAGAGCTCTGCTGAAACATTACACGTGCAGCACATTAAAAGGACACACAGCATCACTGATGACGACATACATAGTGTACACATTCTTGCATCGGATCCGAGAGGGGCCTATAGAACAGTTGATACTATAAGGGAGACAAGATGCTCATTGGCCACCGTCTCTTAGCCGTTCCTGGCACACGTGGATCAGCTGGGCTCATCTCTGCCGTATGAAGGTCATGTCGAGGGTGCAACATAACTATGTAACTAAACTAAACAACAGGAACTGATAATGCAGAAATAATAGCACACATAAAATCTTACATTAATAGGGGTACTTAGGTCATATTAGCTAATATATTACATTCCAAACTTTACACTTTAGATTTTCTTTGATGCTGCAATCCGCGCACCCAGGTGCCCACCCCAAAGTTTGATCTACTATCTTTCTTTCTTGGGTCCTAGTGATATATATGGATGTGTGTTGTTCGTGGGAAAATATACTGCTACATGGGATTAGGGTGGTGGTGGAGGGTTCTGCAGTGGTCGGGGCCTTGGAGGGTCAGATAGGTATCATCATGAAAGGAAATGGGGGGTTGGAGCTGGTGAGCTCTGCTCTGGCAGAGTGGTGGTTGAGAGGGCACGAGCAGTTTAGTGGAGATGACTGGACACTTGGGCTTACGACATGTCACTGTCTCACGCCCTGCGCAGAACACATTCTTTCAGAAAGGATACTACTGGATTGTAACAAGACATGGCTGAGCTTCTGTGAGAACAGGGCTCGCATGGCGCTGGCAGGGAAGGCAAGGGTGTGGGCTGGCTGTGTGTGGCACTGTGGATGGGAGAGCTGTATTTCTACAGAGAGATGGATTTTCAGGGCTAAAAAGATGTTGTTTGGCCTAGTTCAAAATGGCTTCTTATTATGCAGCTGGGGGCTCTAGTGTATGTGTTATTTTCTATGGGATGTGGTGCAACAGAATGCCATAGGGTCGCGGCGCCTCCCCCTTGGTTATTACATTTGTTATATACCTGGAGTGATGCAAGGGTGGGGCAAGGATAATCTCCTTCCCAATACCTCCTCAAAGGTATTCTCCCTTTTCTCACCTTCCCCCAGAGGCTCATTCTCTCCAGAGATCTGATTCTATCTATGTTGGACTACTGCAACAGCTTTTTTCTAAATCTACCTACTTCTACTCTTTGGCCCCTTCAACTCATCCAGAACAGGACTGCAAGACTTATCCTTGGCCTCAAGCCCAGGGACTGCATCTCTCCAGCCCTGCAATCCCTCCACTGGTTCCCAGTGACTTCAGGGATCAAGTTTAAGACCCTCTGCATCATCCACAAAGCTTTTTGGGGCAGTGGCCCTTACTACCTTCAACTTGCTCTTCCTAGGTACCTTCGTCCTAGAGCCCTTTGCTTGTCTACCTCTAACTCTCTGCGGCTGAGTTGTTTCATCAAGCAGAGTTTGGGGGTAGAACTCTCTCCTCTGCAGGTGCCTCCCTCTGGAATGGCCTCCCTGCCTTGAGTAGGACCTCCTTAAGTTCCAAAAATTACTCAAGGCCTAACGTTTCTCCTCTTCTTTCTCTCTCCCTGTTCCCTGCTAACCTTCCCTTGCTCCTGCTCCATCTGCTGACTGGTAGCCTGGTTGTCCTCTGAGTCTTACAGGACCACAGGCCCCCCTGACCAGTCGCTCTGCAATTGCTGCCTGGCCCTACTTGCACTTCCTCCTGGCTAACCTTGCTGTACTGAGCTGAGATTGCCTCTTGCAGTCTCAGCCTCCCAGAGTTTAAGTCACGGCCCTGCTGCTCTGGGAGCACTTTCTCTGTACCTGCTCCCCTGCACTTCATGTTTGTGCTCTTGCATGATCTCAATGACACATGGCCTAGTAAGATTTTTGTCATGTCCTCCCTCTGTTCCCTCTCACTTGCCTTGTTGCACCTTGAAACACTTGTGTATAGGTGCATAATAAATAACAAATCAATAAATCAATCAAATTGTTGTTTCTGTCCCAAACATATGCTTTTTCTTTCATTTCTTTGATGGCTAAAGTGACCTTTTTAAAAGTTTCCACATGACATGCCATCACTTTGAAATAAGTAAAACCGGCACGGCTGTCACCAGAATCGTTTTTTTTCCAGGGCTCGGCAATGGGCAATTACCGGGCATTACGGCCCTGGCTGACCCGGTAATTGCCCTTTTCCGTGCACCGGAAAAAAATGCTCCCAATTCCCATTCCAGCCCCATAGGGCTCAATGGGAATGGGGAGGCCGGATGCACTGGCACCATTTGTGAATGGTGCCAGTGCATCCAACATGGTCTGCTAGCGGGTGCCGGTCTGCCCGCCAGGTCAGACCTGGCGGGCGAAAAGGCACCAGCGAGCAACTTGGTTTGCCGGTCCAGTAACAATGGTACCGGCAAGCTTACCGGACCAGCAAGCTCATAATCAGGCCCATTGTGTCAATATACATTTTATCTGACTGACTTTTCTTAAATAATGCAGCACTATGTATTTTCATTAATTTGCCTAGTGCACTTATACCTAATTCACTTTGATTTGCTTTTACGGGAGTCGGATTAGGCAATGACAAGCTTCTTCTTCACAATTTACCTTCTAGTACATCTAACCAGAAAGTCTCCTTCTCAGTAAATATCTTTAGGCAATACAGAATGTTTGCTACAATACTAGCATTGTAAACTTTCAATAGACCTTCAATCGAACACCCGACTTTGTATTTCACATTATTTCTTATGGAATTACATTTCCTGAGTGACTTAGTAGCAATCATTTTTCCCAACTTTTATCCATTATCAATCTCAAAGAAGGGAATGCCTAAATATTTATACTTATCCATTCTCTAAATGATTTCATTCAAATTTTCCAGTTATATGATTTTTATTCTCTGTTTATTTCAATGGAATATCATAACTTTGGTTTTCTTAAAATTAATTTCCAATCCATTCTCAGGGGAATAATTCTGATGAGCCATAAGAGTTGAAGTCCTAAGGGGGTTTGGTCTAATAGTATAGTATTGTCTGCATAAGAAAGTCAGGATACTTGTTGGAGCCCTATACAGGGAGCACAATTGTGGCATTTCATTAAACTTTCATGTGAATCAGCAAAATATAAATTGTAGAGAAGAGGGACCAAAGCTCAGTCTTTTATCCATGGTTAGTAGGAATACTATCACCGAGAAAGCCCTCTTGATTTATGCTTGCTCTAGCAGATGTATTTGTGTACAATTCTTTCACAAAGTGGAGAAGAGCAGGATTAAGGCCCCAATTTTCCAATTATTGGCATAAACGGGTTCTAATTACTGTATCAAAAGCAGCCTTGTAGTCTACAAAGCAGACATACAAAGCTCTCTCTTTTTTTATGTGGCTTCTTTTATCAAATAAGACAATGCCCACAAGCTAGCGTTCCAAAACCCTTTCTAAATCCTGCTTGCTGATTTTTAAATATTTGTTGGATTTCAATCTATTGATTTATGTATTCCATAATGGTGACCGTAAATTATTCCTTCCACCTTTGAGGTACTAAACCAGTAGTCAATAGTTTAGCAAAGAGAGTATGTAAAACAATGGCTGATAAATCAGGGTCTGCTTCTAAAACTATGTTAGGTACACCATCACGGCCCACTCTCTACAACCCTGTAACTAAAACCTGTAGATAATTTTTTCTCCAGATTCCACATGATAAAGGGTGGTCATGTGCCCAATCCAAGTTAGAGCGGCAATGGGATGAAGCTCCTTCTCACTATCTACAGATTATGACCAGGAGTTAAATAGAGACCAGAATCTACAAGAATCAGTCTCCTATAGAGCTCTGAATATATTGTGCCATTGTGTAGTAAAAAAAAAGTTTTTATGTTCGCTAACAGCGTTTTATATCATGTTCTCAATTTTATTAACATTTCCTCTCCATTGCCAGTTCCAATTTCAAGATCTTAATTTGCTTTATCTCTTTGTTATAGAGCTTTCTGCTCTACATTATGGCAACGTATAAATCAGAGTCAGATCCATATTTTCTATTAGTGCAGATCTTTCTTCTGAGTGTCAAGATATATTCATAAGCATCTTTTACAGCAGTGTTAACATACCTTTCATCACAAAGATTCGGCCTAGTTATTTGTGTCAAAATGTAAGTTAACTGTTGATTAAAACATCCAACATTAATACCGCTACAGAAAATCCTATTTCCCACCCTATTTACTTTGAATTCTTCTCTTACTCTATTGGTTCTCATCTTTTGATATTAAAGAGTAGATTTACTAATAACATGAGCACTAAACTAATTTGAAATCAACAGAAAATCGTTAACTTTCACAAATAAATCCCTCGGAATCAAAAGATAGTCTATACAAGTATGAGATCGACCATTAGGCCAAGTATTTGCAATAATACCTGGTCTTATCTGACTCATGTACTGTTGATATCAGCCTTGTGCTTCCATGAAATCACTCCAGAAGTCAGAAGAAGTTATTTTATGAGTTTCATCCGGGCCAATTGCTTATACACCAAATGTATTTGTTATTTTATTTTCTACGTCACTGGAAGAGGGTGCGTGATCATTTAAAATGTCCATTACAATGAATAGCTCTTCTTTGCTATGTGTGAGCCAATCATTGATTAGAACTTCATTGGTCTCTATAATGTCTACCAAACATCAATGTCTAGGGGGATTATAGATGTTGATAAGTAATACCTGAATAATTTCAATTTGTGTTTTTATCGTAACAATCCCCAGTAAAATATAAGGGTTATCAATGTTAGAAAATTCTTCTAACATTAGATTGTGTCTCGCCCCGATTATGAGACCTCCAAGACCTCCAAAAGGTCTGCCTGTCGCATTGCCTCTGGCAGATCTATAAATGATATAATAATAATTTGCATTTATATAGCTCCACAAACCCTCAGGCATCTGAGCGCTGCTTATTATTACCCAAGGTGTGTGGTGGTCATTTATCAACCTCGGAAGGATCAAAGGCTGAGTTTGGCCCTGCCAGGATTCGACCTGTATTGACAGGTTCTGCACTGATGTCAAACCGAGCGCTCTACTCGCTGTGTTATCTGATCTGACCGGTATGTCCAAGTATATGCAATAATACCTGGTCTTATCTGACTCATGTACAGTTGATATAAGCCTTGTGTTTCCATGAAATCACTCCAGAGGTCAGAAGAAGTTTGTTTATGAGTTTCATCCGGGCCATTTGCTGCTACACCAAATGTATTAGTTATTGTATTTTCTACGTCCCTGGAGGCGGGTCTCTGATTTGGCATCCATCAATAGCTATTTCCCGCATGAGCCATGTCTCCTCTAAGGCAAATATACTTTTTTTTAGCAATTGTTTAAGGCCCTCCTCCTTAGTCGTACATGAGTTGAAGCCCCTAGTGTTCCATGAGAGTAGGCAAATATTTAAAAGAGGCGGGAGTCAGTCAACCTCATCTTGTTCATCCAGCATTTGATTACAGTTTTCATTAAGATTGGGTGCACTGAGACCAATTGCTATCACTACTTTTCTAGCAATCTTCTAAAAGTCTGTGTCAGTTAGTTTGAGCTAATTTCTCTATTTATAACCCTTCTGCATTGTCCTGCTAAATTCAGTAGGTTCCTCATATTTACCAACCTTGTTTTCAAGTTCAAGGAACCAAGGCACATAGAGCATGATCAATTCCAATATAATCGGAGATGTGCTATGGATCCAAGCCCAATTTGCTCCTGTTATTGCTTCTGTTATAGCTAGTCATAATTGGTCTAAATTGTGGATGGTGATGCATCATTTTCAACGCATTAGAGTGATTAAGAAAAAGACTACTGCCAGTTGCTTATATAGCACAATTTGTATCTTTCCCACGTGGTTTTTGTTGATTTAAATTTGCTCTAAGAAATCAACCGTTCTGGACTTTGCTGGATCCTCAATCATAATACTTTCATTATGTGCAAAAGTCGGAAGTGACAAACGATCTAAATTGTCACCAATAACCAAAAAGGTAAGAACAGCGCCACCCTGAGTCGAATTTATTTTAGGGAGTTTTTGTTTTTCCTCATGCAAGGCTTTTCTCTCTCGATTCATGACCCAATTATCTAAAGGTCCTAATGACATTTTTACAGTGTTATCTTTCCAAGAGACTCTTGGTTGGTGCATAGTAATCAGATCATATCTATTTTCATTCTCATTACCAATTATATCTTCTGATGTTGTCATCGCCAAAGACTGACTGTGCTGTAACTGCTGCTTTCCTCTTTCTGTTGTTTTTCTTTTTTAGCCTCTTTTTCATGTATTTAGTTCCTTGCACTTTTAAATGAGTCATACTCTTGCTTATAAGGGGCTGCTCCTGCAGGGTTTGGCCTTTAATTGTGGTAGCCTCTCTCAGCACCCGGTAAGTTGGTTCTATCTCATCCAGTACAGGAGTCCTTCATGCTAATTACAGAGGATGGTGATCTTGGGTCTGCTAACAAGCATTCTGTGTTGTCTTTGATTTCTGTATGGGGAGGGTTATGTTAGATTATGTGAACCAGTTTAAGTAAGCCTTTTTTTAGTGTCTGTTATTTTATTGCCAACTTGGTGCAGATCGTAGAAAGTGTTTTTAATATTATTAGCTGCTCAGGATCTCTTCGCACCTCTTCATCTGAAGTGTCCGTGGTTGAACATGTTTCATTGTGCCTAGTAGGAGGTAAGTCATATAAGTCAGCCGCTATGCTACGGCAATTTGGATAAATTAGTAGATGTGCTAGGAGGGGTGCCTGGTCGTATTATTACATCGTCATTTCCTTGGGTATATTGTTGTACTTCATTTGCCTCTTTAGCCCCACTCTGCAGGCTTAAGCATAGTTTAAGCAAATAATTGTTATCTATAGGTAGAAGGCCAGATACATTTGTCGGTGTTACATTTTCATGTGCAAGTGTCTCTATTGCACACCTTTCTCGAGCCTAGCATCATATCACAATTGTTTAGTGCCTTTAAAAACGAGGTGATTTTCCCTTACATCGCTTTTGTAATGATTGTGCTTTCACAAGTGCTGCCAATTAAGTCCACGGTCCCCACCTTGTTTTTAAGTTTAATAAGAATTCTTTTACTTGTTTGCTTGGAAATAGTTGGATTTCATTTGCCTGCTGAACATGGGGGCGCGCCTCACTATGAAGCTGGCATAATCAAACGGTAATCTCAAAAGTCAAGGCCCTTATCGGGGCTTGTTAGGCAGCAGAGAATTTCAAGCAAGGTATCACCTTTATGTCCAGAGAAGCATGTGGCATTCACAAGACTGTCTTGTAGAGAGAGTGCTGTAATCTGCTCTATCACTCGCCAGCAACGAGCCACAACAAACCACAGTTTTCCTCCACTGCTCGTCCACGTGGCCTTAGGCGCCCGCAGCTGTTTCCACCAACAGTACTCCACCTCCAGTGATAGCAACGGTATAAAGACTGGTCCACAAAGCAAACCACACTTTCCACCCATTTCATCTCTTTTCATACACATCATAGCTTTGCCGTTGTTTGCTAATCATGCCCCAAACCTCCAAACACAAGAACCTCAAACACTGATCACCACTAATAAGGGTGCAACCTGTAGTTGTTTGCAGCCTTGAGAAATGTTTGTCTTGATGTGATTAAGCAACCTATAAAGTCACATTGCTCCTTAAAACAAGCTAGTTTCCTGGGGCAAAAGTCTTCCATTGCGCTGATTTGCACACCCACAGTGCTTTGCTGATTTGGCTCCGAGCTAAAGGTGAACTTCCATTGATGGTTACTTGATGGTGTTGTGGCATGTGTCACTCAGCTCAAAGACATTGGGCCTCATTACAACTCAGGCGGTAAGGGGTTTACGGCGCCGTAAACAGCGCCGACCCTTACCGCCTGAGTACGAGGTCCCTTAGCGCCATGGCGGATTTAACACCTGCTTTTAGCAGGTGTTAAAATCCATGGCGCTAAGGGACCATGTTGTTAATTACGCCACCGTAATTTACGGTGGCGTAATTAACGCCTTCCCCACTCCAATTATGCCCTATGGGGCAAAAATGGGAATGGGGAAGGGTAAATGGGGATTGGTGACTTACCGCCCCGCCGACCTCGGAATGGGGCGGTAAGTCCGCCTACCACCATGGCGTAAACATAGTTTACGCCATGGTGGTAAAGTCACGGCCCAGGCGGTAACTTACCGCCTGGGTCGTAATGAGGCCCATTGTCCTACTTTCACATTTCAAGTGAAAGAGTTTTTCATGCCATTTTAAACCCACCATAACTTTGATGGTGTTTGCTAAGCATGCCCCAAAGCACCAATCACAAGTCTCCCAGACTATACTATGCTGATGATCCATAATAAGGATGGCACTTGTAATTGTCTGCAGGTTTGGAAAATGCCTGTTGATGGTATATTAAGCTAAGTTTCATGTAGCACTACCCTATAAGACAAAGCAGTGGTTACTAGATGGTGTTATGGAATGTGTGACTTGGCTCAAATATATTTTTCTACTTTCCCGTTTCAAGTGAAAGGCCTTATATTCAAGCCTTCTTAAACCCACCATAACTTTGCTGGTGTTTGCTAAACATGCCCCATTGCTCCAACCACAACACTGTCAGACTTGACTACATTGATGATCCCTAACAAGGGTGAAACCTATAGTTAGATGTAGTCTTGCGAAAATCCTGTTTTGGGTTGATTAATATATGTTTAAAGTAACAATGTCTGCATTTGAGCTACTTTGCATACCCATGATGCCTTGCTGATGTGGCATCAAACTGGAGGTGAACTTCTAGTGATGGTTATCCGTTGGCATTGTGGTATGTATTACTTGTTAGAAATGGATTGTTCGACATTGGCATTACAGGTGAAAGAAGTTTTTTCAAGCCTTTATGAAGCTCACCATAACTTTTCTGGTGTTTGCTACAAATGTCCCAATAATCCAATCACAAGACTGTCAGTCTATATTACATTGATGAGCTATAATTTGGGCTGTACGTGTAGTTGTCTGCAGTCTTGAACAATATTTTTTGTGGGTTGATTGAGCTATGTATAAAGTAGCACTGCTTCATCAATCAGTCAATAGGTTTATTCTGAACAAAGCATCCATCAAACAGATAAAAACAAAAATACAATACAATCAGAAGTAACCATTTAATCTCAATTATAAAACAGTGTGCAGGCTCCGAATTTGCAACGGATTCAATACAACATAAAATAAATTATGAAACATAATACATGTCCCATAAGATAAACACATACAACACCCTTCGGCCAATGCCCCCTTTCACTAACACAGCTCTTTTAAAAAAGGACCGAAGTGCCCGATCTGTCGATATCGTGTCTGCAACCAGAAGGGAAGGAATGTCCAACCTATGGGAGCAAGTGATTATTAGCCTATAAAACACCAGCGTTCATTACATCATAAAAAACAATTATAGTGCACAATACATATTCAATATCTTAAAACAGTGATCACAATTGTGCCAATATCCCCTTTCTTATGGTACATTGCTCTTTTCAGGATGTGCAATAGGGCCCAGGCAGTTAGTATGGAGTCTGCCGCCAAAGAAAAAGCATTGCCAACCTATGGGAGTGAATGTTGGTTGACCTGAGAACCAGCAATATGGTAGACCTTCTAACAACATTGTATGCTATGCAAAACAACAGGAGGTGCTTCAAGTCCTCTCTATCTGTGCCACACGCTGGACAACTGGATGTATCAGGGTACACAAACCACTTTGCTGTATTTCCCCTCAGCTGTAAACAGTCAAATCTGGCACATGTGATCAGCCAATGACCTCCCCTTTTAAAACTCTGTAGAAGGTATGGCTGGATCTCATTCAACCTGCTTATCACAGCATTAGCTCTATCCGAATTCGTGACAAACTCCACAAAGTCCCTTTTCTCCTTCACAGCCCGACTCAAAATGTGCTTATAAGTGCACATTTGCCCAGAAGTCAGCAAATGTTGTGCTGGTGAGAGTTCCTGAATATTACTTCTGGATAAAAGGCCAGATTCATGGAAGTGTTTTTTAATGGCGCAATCTCATAGGAAAACGTTCCATGAATCAGGCCCAAAGTCTCATGAATGAATGCAATCCAAGGGATTTTTTAAAAAGATTTTCCCTTTCGATGATGGTCCTAGGGATGAAATGGCATACATTGGCATGTTAACTCGCCCAGAGACGCAGCCAGAACATTATCAGTGATACGGTCCATTAGTTCTCCCAGAAATCCATCCCCAGTTCCCTGTGAACGGAGATGCATGGAGCGGATCCCGGGAGTCCCAATAACCTTAACCTGGAACTTTCGAATAGCCCCACAATGGTGCTCCGTACAATGCTGCATCCTTGGTCTGTGCGGTATAAACTTTTAAAACTGAGTTTAGGGGTTGGCCCTGACAGCAGGATAAAAATCGGGAGAGCCCAGCTACATATTGGCTCATCTTCACAGATTGTTTGTTGGCATGAGCGCAACCCATGACTGACTCCAAAAATCTAACGCCCAAATAGTCAACTTCCTTGACTCTATGAATGACATCCCCATTGCATATCATAGGGCACATCTTTGATGACCTCTTCCTTCCCATGCACCCCATTACCGCTGATTTTGTGGTGTTTATTTTTAACCCTAGATTGTTCATGTTGACCACATATGCATCAATCAAAATCTGAAGGGCCCAAGGGGTCCTGGCTATTAACACTGTATCATCTGCATAAACCAGGACCGGAAAGGCCCTACCCCCAAGACTCGGCTAGTCCACCCCAGTGTCCACCAAGGCTTTCAAAAGCCCATTGATGTAAAGGGTAAACAAAATTGGGGCTTAAACGTAGCACTGAAGAACCTCACATCCCACCTCACCCCAGGTAGAGCAATGGTCCCCTGCTCTGTGTGAAGGTCTTGTTAGACAGTTAAAATTTCCTCCAGGGATTCCAAGGACCCGAGCACGTCCCACAACTTTGATCTATCAACTTTTTTGAAGGCCTTACTCAGGTCCATAAATGCAAGATATGCCCCCTCCCCCTTGCAAAAAACAGAGTTGGAAATTGATAAATACAAGAATAAACTCTGTTCCATGGTTCCCACCCTTGGATGAAAACCAAACCTTATATCTAAGAGTGCTAGACACTCCATTAGCCAAGACTCTGTATGCCCCAGCAGCACTCTCCCAAACATTTGGAAAGAGGTATCCAACAAGGATATGGACCTGTAAGACGTTGGACTGATGGCTGATTTCCATGAAGGCAGAAAGAGGCCAGAGTCCAAACAGGCATTAAACACTATCAGCAACAGGGGGGCCCATAAATCAATCTGGTCCTGAAACAGGTCTTCGGGGGTTGCATCGGGACCAGGGCCCGGTATGCTTGACTGTAGATTTGTGGCCATAGAAACATCCTCAAGGCTAAAGTGCAATGAGGTATAACTTCTCCCTGATTCTTCCGATAATGCTCCACCTCTAAAGAAGGTGCCAAAATGCTCCACCCATGCTGCCGCTTCCACATGGGTGCCTCTTAATCTTCACATAGGTTTATGGGTTGGACCCCCTTCACAAATTCCCAAAATTCGTTTTGGTAATTTCGCCTTGATGCCTCCAAAAAAATCCTTCTCAAGTTTCTGCTTCAAGCTCAATTTTCTTCTTCTCCAACACTGAATGATGCTTCACTGTAACCTGATCGATCTCCCCCCTAGTGCCAGCTGGTGATTTCAAAACTCTCAAGAGTGATCATGTTGCAAGAGTACAGGACTCATTAAACCACCCCTTTCCCTATGCACTGTACATTGAAGTCCTTAGTAAAGAGCCCCCACAAACTTGGAAAAGCTCTACACTACCTGCGATGGGTTCGCTACACTATCTCAAATTCCATGAATAGCAGATAGGTTCTCTGGCAAAATATCAAGATGCAAATATGAGTCTTGAATTCTTGCCCATTTGATTTTCCTATTAGACACGTCATTTGGTTTTACCAAATAGGGGAATCTATCATACTGGCCTACCCTTCACACAACACCTCTTAATTTCAGACTAATTGGGTTGTGGTGACTGATAGGCTACTACATCACTTCAAAACCCATTATCCTATCCCACAGCTCCAAAGAGAGACAAAAGTAGTATGTAATGGGAGAGCCGTGATGATTATCGAAAGTGTGATTGCCCAGAATGTCGGGTGCTAAACTGTACCGATCGCTTCCCCCATTCAAAAAACCAGACACACATCTGCAATCTTCACACATGCCCAAGCATCCTTCTTTTATTGGGTTTGGGATGTTCTGAGACAAATCCTCTAATGAGTCAAGCAGATCTGGCGAATGTCCTATACCCATTTGAAGATTGAAATCTCCACCCTATATAAACTTTTCTCGATCATTCCCCCTATTCCTTAGTTGCTCATCGATAAAGGCCTTGAGTTTTTCCAACGTGTTCACCTCTGCCTTGTGAGGACTGTGGTAAAAATATACAATGGCTATCAGGTCCCAGCGAGATGGAGAAATTCTTAACATCTGTACATAATGTATATTTGTCTCTGTTATCTTTACCCTACAAGTCAATGAGACCTTAATCAATGTTGCCATTCCCCACAGAATTTACCTCCAGCATTTTTCTTTGCTGGCCCATAGGACACGTATACATCTAAAAGGGGGATCACCAATGCCCATGTATCCTGTAGAAGAATCATTTTGTAAGACTTCAGAAACCCCACAATGTCTTCCTTCTCCTATTTTCCCCTGGCCCCTGGTATATTCCATGACAGCAGAACCACTACAGGGGTTGAATCCTAATGTGCACCAGAGCCCATCCCATTCTCCGAGCCTGTGGTGAACCTTCCACTTCTCCACTGCTCCATTACACTGGGAGGGAGGGCCGTCCATCAGTATATCTCTTCATTGGACGAGAGGGGATCAAACCGATTGGCGAGCACTACCCCAGGGGTGACAACCCCCTACCCTTCAATATCTCCCTTGCTATACTGGAGCTAAACCTGGGCCCAGATATGTGTTTATAGCTGATGTTTGTACTAGATGGTTCCCACAAGAGAGCACCCAGCCACTCTCCAATCTTCCCTGCATTCTCTCTCAATCCATTCTCTTGATGATCAGCAGATGAATAGAAAAGGTCCAGCGAAACCAACCTACTGTGAAGTCTGTAGCCATTTGGTTTGAGCCCTCGAGACAGATTGGAGTTTATCAATATATTTAACAATTATTGGGTCCGAAAAGGAGACTACAATACAGTCGCCCTCAACCATTTTTGGTTTTGGACCAATCCATCCTACCCCTCTAGCCATCAGAACAAGGCTAGGGTCAATGTTTAGGCCCAGCAAATTTGCATTGATCCAGGGACTTGCCTTGTTCATCAATGAAATTGTGGTCTAAAATCCCCCCTTAGGCAGCCCGGGTACTCCCAGGATAACCCCCACAAGCAGGGCTGCTGCTTGCAGTAGATTTAAGGTACTCTCCATGTCCCCGTGATTCATTCCAGCCCCTTATTCACCCACAGGAGGCCCCTTACTGGTTCTCGCTTCAACCATTGTATCAAAAGCTCGGCCAATGTTGGTATCCAGGGGATTGAGCTTTAAAGGACCTTCCCCTTCAACCTCCTGTTCCTCCCTCCTCCCCACAACTGCTTGACCCTGCGTACAGCAGGCACCAATGCTTCCTTACCATTTGCCCTTGCCCTATCCAAACTGTGTTCCTCCACTTTTTTCTTGAGTTCCCTAATATAATCATCCAGTATAGCTAGAGTATTCATTTTCCTGCACTTAAATGTTTGAAGTGACTCACATATATATATTGACTGCTGGGGCTTAGTCTTTTCATCTAGAAGGGCTTCCAACCAGGTCTTATCCTCCTCCCCATTTGGGGTGACACTTGGGTCCTGGCTCATCACCATTATCGGATAGTTCAACAGATGCATCAACAGCCTCTGCCTGCACCACTATTTCTCCCTCCCCTTCTCTTTCTCCTCCCTACTCCTTGTATATTACTCGTTGCCACCAGGGCCGCCAAAGAGCTTTCGCGTAGCACCATTGTCCGGCCATCTTGTCCTTATCCATGTTCTTCTTACTCTGCTTTTTCCCAGGACCATCAGTACTAATATTCGAATCAACACTACTTCCGCTCTCACTATACTAGAAGCAGCACCCAGATGGACTTTTCTGTTATCAATATGCTGTTTTCAATTTTCCCAGTCATATCGTCCAAATACAAGTCCAGGGACAGTTGTGTTAGATGGGGCTTAGCCTTTACTTGTTCCTGGGCTGGCTTAGATTGCTTAGTTTTTTTTTTGCACTCGTGGCCAATTCCCAAGTCTTCCCTCATCCAGAGCTTTCCTTACACCTAACACCAATATAGAATTTGATTACCTGACACTGCAAAATCCTTAAAATCACGAAATTAAAAAGGACACCCAAAACTATAAAACCATATCATATAAACATATCATAAAAACAATTGCTTAAAGTGGCATGTTCCGTTACAAATAAAACACTGTAGGACTAAAGTGCAAAACCAGCAATTTCAAAATACTAGGTCCATATACAGAGATCCGGGTAATTCCAAATGTTTGGTCCAGCCCAGCGTCCAAATCATAGTCAGCCGTCAGATTCCAAGTTTACAAGAACATGGGTGGGACAGGTAATGCCCAACGGCTTGGGGAGCAGCCTTAGGCCATGTCTCCCCATGCCCTCATGTACTACCGGCTAAAATCAAATGGAGATGACCAAAGCCTGGAAAAATAAAGACGATAGAGTGCCCGGAATGAAAGTGAATTTAGTGCTTATAATTCTGACTTAAAGGCTATGAAGCTTTGAAGCTATGAAGCTTTCAGACTCAGGGATTGAGTGCCTTAATCTGCTGGGGATAGTCAAAAGCCGCTCTTTATGGGAAGGTGCCAAAATCACAATCACAGTCAAAAAATGAGGCTTGCAGTGCACTTACAGATCTGCTTCTTTTCATTTACTGCCCCACATCACTCCATCACCAACCGCCATTAACCACTTCACCCTCCACTTCCTCTACGCGCTTAGCTGGAGGTTTTTATGGAATGTTTACAGGACTAACTGGCTGCTCCTTCTCTGTAAACATGGTAAATAGACTGCCACCAGTAACCACTTCACCCTCCACTTCCTCTGCATGCCGTGCTGCACGCTTAGCTGGGGGTTTTATGGAATGCTTGCAGGGCTAACTGGGCTTCTCCTCCTCCTCTGTAAACAAAGTAAACAGACTGCCACCAGTAACCACTTCACCCTCCACTTCCACTCTGCGCAACGCTCCGTGCATAGCTGGGATTTTTTTGGAATGCTTGCGGGCTATCTGGGCTCCTCCTCCTTAAACACAATAAAGAGACGGCCACCAGTAACCACTTCACCCTCCACTTCCTCTCCGCAGAGCGCTCTGCACTTAGCTGGGGGTTTTATGGAATGCTTGCAGGGCTAACTGGGCTCCTCCTCCTCCTCTGTGACCATGGTAAAAAGACTGCCACCAGGAACCATTTCACCCTCCACTTTCTCTCTGCACCGTGCTCTGTGCTTAGCTGCTGGTTTTATGGAATGCTTGAAAGGCTTATTGGGCTCCTCCTCCTCTGTAAACATGGTAGACTGCCACAAGTAACCACTTCACTATCCACTTCCTTTCCATGCCCCGCTCCGCACCTAGCTGTTGGTTTTATGGAATGCTTGCAGGGCTAACTTGGCTCTTCCTCCTCCTCTGTAAAGGCTCAAATTGATTGTTCTACTTTCACATTTCAGGGGAAAGGGGTTTTCTGAAGCCTATGGCAGACTACATATCATTGATCTTAGAACCTCTATCTACATTTTTAGATATTTATCTGCGTCTATTTGTCATGAAAATTTACTCATATATTCAGAACACCAGGAGTACTATTAATAAAATAGAGGGTGTGCATTTTGACCCTTTAAACCAATTGCTAATCTGACTAGGTATTGAGATTTATATACTCGTATCCTCCAACAGGCCACATAGGAGATTACAGAAGAAACTCTATTGAGCAAGATAGACAACTATCCAGTGCCCAATGCTTTCATTTTATGGCACATAGAACTAGCTTTGGCAATTATTTTTTTCAAATGTCAAGAACAGTTCTATTTACAAACATAGGGAACTGCCATGGGGTCAGCAATGGCACACAATCTTGCGAACCTGTACGTTGAGACTTTTGAGAGAAGTGTCATTCATGCAGAGGAGTTCCTACAATTGATTAATCAACAGAATACTTTTGTGAGATTCACATATGATTTAAGTAATCATGAAGTCAATTTGCTAAATAATACTATATACCTTACGAAAACACAAAGGAATTCTCAGAGTAGGACCTAACTATAAGAAGACAGATAGAAACACACTATTGCAGTGCATGAGCCATCTTCCCAAACACATTAAATGTAACTTACTATTTGGTCAGTTTATGTGCCTGAGAAGGAATAGTAGCACAAAGTATGCATACAGGAGAGAGGCAGCTATTCTGTCAGACAAGATAAAAGACAGGGGTCCTTAGTTAGACGTTCTTGAAAGTGGGACTGGAAAAACATTCGGGAAGCCTTAATGGAACACCAATGGAATGAGAGTAAATCTGAGGAATTGGTATTTGTTAATACCTTTACGGATTTGTCGTATATGATCAAATCTATTGCGAAGCGCAATTGGAACCATTGCCTGGTAAGTGCCTTGAGCAACCAGCAAGAAGATCAGAGATATGATTATTCATAACGATATACAGAAGACTCTGTTTGAATCCCTGACATTACCCTCACTTTGGGGGATTGAACAAATAATTGGCCTTTATAAGTGTGGATCATGTGTAATGTGTGAATACACTTATAACATGAAATGGGTGGATGTTGTCTTCCCACAAGCCTGATGATTAAGAGATGTGACCAACTGCAATACTATCACTGTCATATATTTGATGGACTGCTAATGTGGCTTGAAGTATATGGGCAAAATAAAGCATAGATGTAAGACAAGGATGCTTGGACATCGTAGCTACCGTAAAAACGAATTGGCACAACATTTTATGAGCATGGGACATAGGTTTGATGAGTTAATGGGGTGATATTGATGGGGATTAGAGGCTCAAGCCAAGTGCTGGTCAATCAGAGGTTGTTGAATATGTAAAAAAAATATTTTTTTAAGTTTGGGGTCATGTATTAGGCCGTAATTACTATAATGAATGGTACGATACATAGTAAAGTTGGCAATACAATGGTTCTCTTGTCCAGTTGTGCTTCTGTAATGAATTGTTCCCATGAGGTTTGGGAGAGGGTTGGAGTTCATCCTCCGTTCTTCTGCTTGATTACTGATGCATGATTATGTGTTCATTTCTAGAAAACCAAACAACTTAGTATCATTGCATGCAGATATATGATTTCAGGCTAAAGCTTAACTATTTGTTTTGACACTTATGTAGCCGTAACATTAGGATCTAAGAAACTGTACTTTGCACACTGACAGGATTAGTGGTGTCAACATTTGGGAATGTTGAGATCTAATTTTGAGAAATGTCTGACCATCACGCATAGGGATGAATCCCTGTATGTGATCTGTATTTAATGTTGGCGACCTGTGGGAGTAAGGGGATAAACACCTTTTTTGTATGTACTATATGTACCAGCACGTCTATCTGTGCTGTGTCATTGAACCTGCAAAACAGGTGGGCGACAACCAATTGATGACATCATACATCAATTGTAATATTTTGGAAATGTGTAAATGCAGGTACAGCACAAATTGATATTAACTGTTGAATTGGGCCCACCCAAAAAGTGGAATAAATTATACTCATACCATATATGTTTCCAAGAGTTAGGGTCCTTTTTTTTACATCCTTATAGGATTACCTTGAAATGAGAGTTGCGTTCTAGCTTATGTTTTGCCGGTCATGTGTTGCCGGTCATGTGTATCAACGTACCGCTGAGCTCTTCAATGTCAGAGAGTCTCTGCAGCCTCTAGAAGCAGTACAGCTGTAGGGTGCAATCTAGGAAGGAATCAAGGTTCTTTACTAACAGGATTTTTGCTTTCATGGCTAGAGAGGTTAGTGGCCCTTGGTCTGTTGTATAAGATAATTTTTGTTTGAGTTACTGGAACAGTTGATGTGACTTTGATTAATTTGTCTGTATGTTCTTCAGACGCCATATTTTGGGGCAGTTAAGCCATTGTGGCATATATGGGTATTCCTGTGTTGTCACGTTCTTCATACAGGAAGCACGATAGGTTTACAAAGATGGGCCATTGCTTAAGATACTATTGAATGGGGTAGATGGCACTATGTATGAACTGATGTCAGATGGTATTACACTATTGTTGAGGGGTGCGCCTACTTCATGTTGGGTAGACTCACTTTGAAATGTTTGCAAAGAATAACGTTTCATTTCAGACCGTACATGCTGGGCTTGTGTCTATGTTAGTTAATATTACTCTCACTACTGCCATAGAGAGCTGAATGGGCATAACATGGCATGCCTTACTTGTATCCAGGTTTGTTCAAAATTACTCAGACTAATGCCACGGGAGGCCTTATGGGCTTAATGTTGTGCCACCACCATTTCTAATGGGTTATTATTGATGTTTGGTGTCGCGACAGTTTGGTGGTTCGAAAAGTAATCCACCCGTTCTATTGTTTCTATGTATCAACATACAGTTCAGCTCCAGCAATTGGAAATTTGCACACATGTCTGGCCCGTATTTATTTCGGTTACTGTGTCACTATTTTTGATGGACTGGAAGAAATATATGGTATGCTGGAAGTTATAAACCTGTTTTCATTGTGGTTTTTTGATAATTTAGAGTCATGGAAGAGAGGTTTAGGATGGTGTCTTGGGTCATGGGCCAGTAGTTGTAATTGGTTTCATTTAAATGTTCTACTTGTAGTTTTCTATGGAATCTTGTTATGACACATGGATTAAGAAAATTGATGGTCGTGAATAGGAGAATACTAGATGAGAGGACTGTAGATGACACATTGACAAGGTGTCTTATCTCCGACTACGAGAGCAGGACAGTAACTCTTCACGCCCAACTATGAATATAATTTCTTGTACCCCTGAGGAAGGTCCAACATCCAGAGTATATGGTACTGAAAAATGTAGAACAATACGATTGGTGTATTGATTAAATATGTCAGGGTTGATGTTCTAAAACAGTTATATTTGGATGTGAATACCCGTATCTCAGTAGGACTGAGGGTGTGCATTGAATTTCCACTTGGTCTTTTGCTTCCATGTATTCATTGGATGCTATTCTTATATGAGAATTAGTTTAATAAAGTGATTTTACTGTTTTTTTGACGTGCTTAATAAAATGCATTTTATTTGTTCGTAATGAAGCCAGTGCATTATAGTGTATTTATCATCCCTAGTGTTTTTCCGTTTTTTTAATTGTGCCTTTGTTATTGTAAATATGTAAAAGTTCAGTTTATTTTGAACTATTATACAATAAATAAAAATTCACCATCATTTTGCTAAACATGCCCCAAAGCTCCAACCACAAGGCCGTCAAACTATATTACACTGATCATACCTAATAATAATGAGATCTGTAGTTGTTTGCAATCTTGGGCAATGTCTGTCTTGGGTTGATAAAGCAATTAATAAAGTAGCATTGCCTTGTAAGACTAGACCATGTTCTGACACAAAAGGCTTACATTGAGCTAACTTGAATTCCCAAAATGCATTGCTCATGGGCCTCTGAAGTAAAGTTGAACCTCAAGTGATGGTTACTATATGACATTGTGGCATGTGTGACGTGAATCAAATGGATTGTTCTACATTCACATTTCAGGTGAAAGGCTTTTTTTGCAAGCCTTTTCAAAACTGTTAGGCAGAATCATATGCAGTACCCTTTGGGAACACCACACATAATTAGGACTACAAGTGTAAGTACAAATTCACCTTTGGTACAAGCCTGTACTACACAGTAAAGTGGTAGTGATGGCTGAGCAGCCAGACTTATCTCAAGAGTAAAGTGAGCAGTATCAGTAGTTACACAAAAGACAGCAATTGCTATGGTTCAAACGAACACAGTAAAAGAGTATACATTTATTTACACCATCATTTGTAAAACAGTTCACTAATATAAAGCAGCAGAAAATCACAATCTTTAAACACTACAAACCACCCAATGAATTCTGGATAAGTTAAGCTCAAAATGAAGTGTGAGCAAAATGGCACTCCAGCAATTTAAAAAAGGAGGGAAAGACAAAGTTATTCAAAATCAAGCAGCACCAACAAGTAAGTAGGCAGGGCAATCTAGAAAAGGCTTACTACAACTAGGAATCAAATCAATAGGGCTGGACCAATGTTATTGGTTCAGAGTGTTTGCAGAGGATCACACAGTTCAGAGTAGTTTCCGGTTAAGTCTTTGCCAAGAGTTCGAAACAAAGTTGGTTGGAAGAAAACTTATTTAAAAGAGTAGAGAAGGAGAAGCCTTCGGATTATCGAAAGATTTCAAAAACTTTCACTGCGGTTGGACGGAACGAACGACCGGATTTCAACAGTACCTTAGTAGAAGAAGAATGCTGTAGCGGAGGCAGAAGTTCCTGGCGGTCCTGCAGGCTCAGGGTTCCTGAAGCGACTTTCGGACTGACAAGAAAGAGGAAGACTGCAGGGTCCTGCATTGCTCAGGGAAGAAACCAGCATCACAGAAAAGCAAAAAATAAAAGATGTGCTCCTTAAAACCCAAACAGGGTCCAGTCCCCCTGGCTATCTGGTTCACTGCAGCGGTGCACAGCAAATTCGACCAGGGGAGGGAGGCCTTGCTTGGTGTTTGGCGAACTGGTTGGTCCCACCAGCTCAAGGGAAGAAGATTCCTTGCTGATCTTCTCTGTCGTCTAAGTTTAGGAGATTCAGACCCGCAGCAGGGCTTCACAGGAAGGTTCAGTAGTTGCAGTTGTTCTCTTTCTTCAGCTTCTCTTCGCTTCTCTCAATCCAGTGGCAACTCTGCCTTACAAGTACCAGAGACCTGCTTTTTATGTGGTTTTTCCCCATTCACACAGCCTAGCTCTCAATCGCACAGCAGGGTGGCTGTCCTGGAAGGACAGTCACCTAGCCAATCAAACAAGAGTGTTACTTGGGTCTCCAAGGAGACCCTGTGCAGGGGGCCTAAAACCCCTCCCTCACTTCCTGCCAACCCAGGCACTCAGGCATCTAAGGAGGGCTTCTGTGCAGAAGCCTACCAAAGGACGGCGAACACAGGAACCAAACCTGGTTTGGTACGCAGAGTAAAACACGAGAAAGACCTTTACAAAAAGAAATGGCGAATAAACCTAGCTGGAACCAAATAAAATTAAAAGGGTCTAGCGGATTAAAGTTCTAGGCTACTAACATAGCCTAAAACAGTACCAAGGCCATTTTCATAGTCCGCGGTAGGAAGAAAATGGTAGATACCACTGCCACCAGCCGGAACTTAAAGAAAGGGGAACAAAATAATGTTCCATGAGAAACAGACAAAAAGGCATAACTATTAACCCTTTCCAGTATTCTACGGAAGATAGTTTGTACTGGGTCTGTGAATTTAAAAAGACTAATAAAGTCAATGGCAACTTTACATGTTCTGGGAGACAGTAGTCAGTCCCAGTAAACTGACTTTAAATTGGGAAGCCTGAAAAAGACAACCCTGTGTCACTGCACTAAAGGTGCTGTGTAACACACAGTAAAAATATGATGCCTATGGAGTAGGTGAGAATCCACAGTCTATGAACACAAAAAGGTAAAACACACAGCAGAACACATGTAAGAGTGGGAAAAAGGCTCACACTCTTGCCAGGTGAAAAAAATAAATCCTAGAAATCCAGCAAAGCTGCTGAGGGACCCAGTAGGTAAGAGAAATAAGCTGTTCTGGAGAATTCTCCCTAACAAAAACCCATTGTATCTTTACTCGCGTTAGCTATATGCACACATATATATACACACACACACACACAGTGGTTTTTCTATATTCCTAATCATTTATTGCTGACTGTGATCATCTTCATTATGTTTCTAAGGGGCTGTAAAAAGAACCCTTTCTCATTTTCTTTTCTTAAGTAGTGTGTCTGTTCAACTAGAATAACTGATATCTGAAACAATATGCCTTTTGCTATTCAAGCAAAATATCCTCCTCTGAAGATATGTTTTTGTGCACGATTGATTGCTCAATACTACACATTTCAAATAAAATTGGGTAAACACGAATTGTCCTATGAGACTGAAAGGAGCTTTCAGCACAGTTTAATGTCTGCTGCAAGACATTATGGGCTTCATTACGAGTTTGGTGGTATATGATAAAAGTGTCAGTAACAGAATTACCACCACATTTACCATTTTGCTGAATTAGGAGTTGCTGCTAATTCCACTGGCGGAATTACCGTCAACATCGGGCGGAATTATTTGCCAGCGCTAAACAAACAGCACAGTTACCTCCACCTGAAGGAAAGAGGAAATGCATAAAGGTGATGGAAATCATGCCACAAATGCACTTAGTCCACTGAGGAGGAGTATGTAAGGCCCACATTTGACCCAAACACACTCTCCAACCCCATGCTGCCAGTCATGAATTGGGAGTTGTCATGTCATCTTTGATGTCCTGGGTGTTAGTCTTAGCAGTGTACCGAGCCGGCTTGAGTTATGGTTGCTTAGCATAGCATAACCAGCGAATTTCTGAGGTTTTTTGGTTTTACACGTTTTCAGTGAATTTCATAGGTTTTTTGTTGATTCAACTTAACCATAATGTCCCTCTAACAACGTTTTTTTTCAGTGAATATATATACAGTCACTGATAAAATGTTGTTAAAGGGACATTATGGTTAAGATGCACGAATAACAACCTATGCAATTCAGTGAAAGAACATTGTTTAAATGATGTTATGGTTAAGTTGCACAATTAAAATCCTATCAAATTCAGGGACTAAACTTTGTTAAATGGATGTTATGGGTACAAGTAAAACCAAAAAACCCAAGAAATTTGCCACTTATGGTAAGCTATTCAACCATATCTCTCACCACCGCCATGCACTGCTAAAACTAACACCCATGACATCAAAGATGACATCACAAATGACATCATCAATGACATCACTGTTGACATCGCATAACTGGGTGGTTGTTTTTGTTCAGTGATCGTTTTTAAGCTGAGGACTTCATGTGGTTATACTACATTGAAACCATGATACACATACTGCAAAGGTACTGTGCATGTAGAGCTTGACCTTGTGCTATATACTGAAGTACCTTTCCCAAGGGTTTACCCTCAGGTCATAAAGCACATATATAGAACAAGAAGCAGGTACCATGATGATAATACATTTCTAAAGAATGTGACATGCTTCCACTTATCATTATACAATCTAAACATACAATCCTAATAGTAGTTTAGTTCTAGGATCCATAATACATTCATTGTTTCTCTTTATGCAATATTTGATTGCTGTATTCACAAAAAACCTCACTAAAAAGTTTCTTTTTCATTAAGCACCTTCTATGGAGTAGTTAATTACAAGGCTAGTGATCACATTTGATATGTTGTAAATGAGACTGCAAGCGGTACCCCATATACTGATGTTTCATTTGCATTGTTACGCAGTAGTAATTTCATATATGATGTCATCAGTGATGTCATTGATGATGTAATTTGTGACATCATCGTTGATGCCATGTGTGTTAGGATTAACAGTGCATGGCGGTGGTGTGAGTTATGGTTAAGCATACCATCACTGGCGAATTTCTTGGGTTTTTCGGTTTAATTTGTAACCATAGCGTTCCTTTAACAACATTTTTTCACAGAATTGTATAGGTTTTTAATACTTCAACTTAACCGTAACATCCTTTGACAATGTTTTTTTCTGTGAATTTCATAGGTTTTAATGAGTGAAAATGTTTCATGATGTTACATCACTGTATGTTAGTTAATAATAATGACAGAAAACTTTGCAGAACCATTCAAGGTCGGGTCTGCACTGATATTGCAAAATGTCATGCAGTTTCATTGAGTGGCAAATATTAAACAAACTGAATGGGTGCCCGTTCTGACCGGTAGCAGATGGAGCAGAGCAAAGAGACCTAAGAAACAACAAAGAAAGGACTGCTACCATTGTAGGTACAAGGTTGGTTATTGATTTTAACCTAGTTGTGTCAACATATTATTACAAAGTATTTGTTTCATTTGTTATAATACCTACAATATGTCATAGAAACCCCTGAAATTTAGTATATAAGCCAAACGTGTATATCTTACTCAGTGAAAAACTTGAACAAAACTGGTACAATTGAAACCTTCTGTTTGAGTAGAAAAATCAATTAAGTGAAGAAATAGAGGGCAGTATCAAAGAAAAAAAAGACCCAGTGAAAATCACAGACAAGAAAATCTGGAATAGGAAAAAAAAAGTGACTCAGATGTTAAAAAACAAGGTAAATTATCTTGACAAAGATTTAGAAAAGTGTTTTGAAAAAATCTAGCACATAAATTGATCATCAAAACTTTCTGGGTGCTTTGTAGATGACAATATGAATTCTTAAATTGTGCAGAAAATTCAAATAATGATTATTACTGATGACATATGTAACGGGAGAATAGTGGAAGATCACAAATATTCCATCTTGGATTTAGCTGATGAGGGATAATTGCTCCCACATAGTGTCCATTTTGATCCCTTTCTGATTTCAAAGGGATTTTTATAAACCAAAAAGAAGAAACCAATGGGTCTGCCTGCGTGACATCAAAAGAAACGTGTTCCAGTGTTGGGTTGGGGTTATCTTGGACGAAGTTGGAAGGGACCCCCAGTTCCAGTTTGTTTCGGCAGTGTTCAGTTGTGCAAGACCGCCTTCTTCAGGGCGTGGCTAAAAAGACCTTGTGGATACATGTACAAATCTAATTAGAGCTAAACACATGTAGGCATGTACGGAACTGTGAAAGAATCTAGAAACAAATGGGATTGCAGTGGGAGGAGTGGCTTTCCAGGGGTAGAACATACCCCGGAAAAATGGGGATCCAAGTCTCATAATCTGGATGGCTTAGGCACTCTGTCAATGGTTTGTGGTGGGACACATCTACTATTGGCATGCCTGGCCCCAGGTCTAGTTGGTGGGGGCTATGTATGGATTGAAAAGGGGGCAGACACCTGTCTTGAAATTGCAGAAGATACCAATGGTCAGGCTCTAAAATGGAAGCAACGCCATGAAGAAAGCGGCCTTGCACAACTGAATGTCTGAACTGGGGGTCCCTTCCAACTTCATCCAAGATAACCCCACCTCATTATCATCTTGTTACCAACATTATAATTACAACCCCATGTAGGGACTGTACATTAACATTTATGTTATATGTGATGTCATCACTGATGTCATCAATGACACATGTGATTTCATCTTTGATGTCCTGGGTGTTAGTCTTAGCAGTGCACAGTGGTAGCATGAGTTATGGTTGCTTAGCTTACCATAACTGGTGAATTTCTGGGGGGGTTTCGGTTTTACTTGTAACTATAACATCCATTTAACAAAGATTTTTCACAGAATTTCATAGGTTTATATTAGTGCACCTTAACCATAATACCTCTTTAATAATGCTTTTTTCTGTGAATATATATATATATTACACAGCCTGCATTAGCAGCCGTGTAGATATGGTTAAGTTGCTCAACCCATAGGAAGAGCACTTTTTGGGTGGTTTATAGCTTTGCCCCTCCTAGTCGAATCCTCACAAAACTTTGCCGAAATGGTATTTGGCCCAGTGAGAGTGATTCTATGAAGACTGTTGAGGTTTCGTCAAGGGGGGCAAAGTTATAGGGGCAGTCCCAAAATGTTTTTATTTTTTTTCCATAGACGCAATAGCAAATATTTTTGCTCACACCTACTGCCCAAACTGCCAAATGTGTGCCCAGATCGGCATCTTGGTCCCGAAAGGATGCTTTTGTAAATTTGGTCTAATTCTGTCCTGTAGTTATTTTTAAACAGCCAAAAAGTAGGTAAAAAACAATTGTGATATCTGGGTTCAGTCTGCGGACTCACTTCCCTGTTCGGTCTGCGGGCAGACCTCTGATTGATCCAGTGGGTGGTGTGATGTCCGCAGACATCAGACACACCTGCTGATTGGATGGTGAAAAGCGAGAGGTGCATTATATATTTTTTTAAACGCCCGTCATGTTGGATCCTCGCACAGCGCCCTCTGTCCACAAACATTGCGGTAAAAACATATTAAAAAACACAACATTGCACTTGTCAAACTAATGAAACAATCTCTGGAAAGGTGAGGGGTCATGAGGATGGGATATGGCCATAAAAAGCCAAAAAACGGGCGGTTTTTCATATCTGATGTTCGCAAATGGTTTGGGGGCAGCCCTGTAATGTTTTGCGAACATCTCACATGTTCGGGGTATCCATACATTTATTTGGATCAAAGGGTTTGTAAAAAGCAGGTTTTGGATGGCGTAGAACGTTGGCGGCACTCAATGAAACTCTATGGAGTATTGTGATATTATTCTAGACGTGACCTTGAATGGGTCTCCAAAGTATGGTGCTGTTTTACCAAGAAGGAACAACATTAGAGGGGGGTCCCAAAATATTTGAAAGGCTTAAAATGTTGTGCCATTTCATGAATCTGCACAAACATTTGCAAAAAGATTTAAGACCCAGATTTGGGGGGTGATGTTGTCTAGAGGGGGGCAAAATTAGAGTGGGGATTTAACATTTTTAGATGGGTTATAACTGTGTTGCTGATGACGACTGTGCACAGAAGATTTTAGAAACATTGTAGACCCAACCTTGAATTTTTCGGCAAAGTCTGAATGGATTTTGTCAACTGGGAGCTAAATTATATGGTATGGTAATGTTTATTTATATAGTGGCTATACACAAGACAAGTGTTTCAAAGTGATCACAAAATAAAACATGCCATAGCCATGACCACAAGAGACTGGCAATGGGTTTAAAGTGGGCCCGACCACCAGGGTCTGGCTATGTCGTGAAGTATTTGAAAATCGGGATAGGTTTGATTAGGAAAATAAATTCTGCCCATGGCTAAAATTCTGTCCGTGGCTACAGCCTGAAGTGCTGAACAGGATTACATCTACAGATCGCTGTGACTATCACAGCATAGACTCAGAGACAATGCTAATCAGCAGATAATTACCAAGCATGTTGAACAAGGTACCCACGAGGTCACTAGGCCACCCCTTGAAATCATTACCCACCCTTATTTGTGACCCTAGTGGGACAAGATATTGGGATTGGATTCTGGACTAATTTCCGCAACATCAGAGCAATGACTGGCCCACAATCCATATGCCTTAAGAAAGACTCTAGAGAGTCGAATTACTTGTTGGCTGAGTTCTAACAATAAATATAGCATTAAGACGGGTTTTGAAGACTGCTTCATTACGAAAACAGTTATCTATTGAATAAGCCAGTGCTAACGTGAGCAGGGCTCACTCTCCTATTCAAAACCGAGCACTTGAAGGAAGGGCACCTTCACAAAAGAAGCCCATCACCAGGAGCAGGGTAATTTGTTTAAAGTACTAGATGAAACCCATTGACCTACCCATTCTACTGCCCTGGAATTACTTGATAATGACCTACCCATTCTACTACCCTGGAATGACTTGATAATCGTGTACTCTGATTTGATTAGTGGGGCATGCAGAATGGCTGAACCCTTGGTATGAATGGGACGACATATTTTGCTTTGTCTACAGCCCGAAGTGCTGTACTGAATTACAACAAACCTTCACAAGGAGAATCAGCAAGGACCTCAAAGCATGGTTTTGCAAATCTGTTTTGTGTTTTATTTTTCCAAAGTGTCCAAATGTAAGCACAGAAAAATAGTGATATAAGTTTGGTGCATAGACAATGGGCCTGGCCCTCGGCAAGGGAGAATGTCTACTCTGAGTTACTTATTGGGGCTTGCGGGATGGCTGAAGCTCTAGGATGAAATGGGATAATAAATTCTGATTGAGGCTGCAGTCCAGAGTGCTGGATGGGATTGGAGCATTCAGCAGGACATGAAAAGATGCTTTTGGAAATCTGTCCTGTGTTTTACATTTTTTAAATTGTCAAAATGTAATCACAAAAAATAGTGATATAACTTTTCTGCTGTGGGCAGAGGGCCTGACCTTCGGCAAGGGCAAATGTCTACTCTGATTTACCTATTGAGGTATGCTCTGCTGATAACGACTCACATAAGTATGTATTGCAAAAGATAGGTTTGTTAAAGGAGGTTTATAGTTCTTTCATATATGTTAAAAGAGGAATTATTGTCAAAAGAAGATAGAGATAAGCGATGGAGAAAAATGGACAGAGAAGTGGTGGGTCTAAACTTAGAGACGGTACTATGGCTACCCCAGGAGGATAGACCACAAAACATGTACTGTAGTTCCATTGAAGCCCTGGTGGGACATACTTGGGATGAGGTAGTAAAGCTCTCTAAGATAACCACATATCCCACACCACTCACTTCGATTTTCACGAACCCACAGTTCACACCAGGAGGTTTGAGAAATGGCAGGATGGGGACTGTAGGAAGATACAGGATCTATATGAAGGGGGAGAGATAAAAACAGTAATCCGGTGTAAAAGTGACTTTTGGCTGGGGGAAGGGGAAAGGTTCCAGTACGCCCAGCTGAGACACTGGGACCTAAATCCTAGGATTAGGGAGTCGGCGACGCAAGAGCTAACCCCATTTGAAAAATTCTTGACTACTAGCACTGGGGATAGCATTTTGGTTGGAGATATGTAAAGACTGATCAAAGAAGGGGAAGAAGCCGAGGCGAGAAAGTTCATGCTCAACTAGGAGAAGGAAGCAGAGCAAGAGATTGGAATAGAACAATGGAATAACCGATTGAAGAATATCCCCGGTCTGGCTCACTCGCTACAAATCCAAGAAATATGGATGAAAATTATGTACCAGTGGCATCTCACCCCTAGCAGAATCTTGAAAATATACCGGAAAGCCTCCAGGCAATGCTGCAGGGGGTGCAGGACAGAGGGAACATGTGGACATATTTTTAGTAGAAAAGTTCTGGGACATGATCCAAGAAGCAATTAGGGGCATACTGGGAACAGAGAAAATGCCATACAAGGGGCTGTTCATACTGGGCATGAATGAAGAACTAGAAAAGTTGGCCACACATGCCCAGCGGAAAGTCTATGTAATCTTGGTTATGGCAGGGGCCCTACTAGTAGCGCAGGAATGGAAAGCAAAAGAAACACCCTCAGAACACAAATGGGTGGGCAACATTCTGACCTTGGTTACAATGGAAAAAGTAACATAGAAGATTAGAGGAGAGCACACGAAATTCATTGCGGACTGGGACTTGGTGTTACAAGTCCTAATGAAAGACTCCAGGAGAGTGTGGTGCCCAAGGAAGATGCAGCTCTTGGGGGTTTGCCTGAGGAGCACCTCATACAGGAGGCAGAGATGGCCTCTACGATGAATAATGAGGACCACAAGTAGGAAGAGGGTATGATGAACCCACAAAGACTGGCTGAGCAGATCACAAAGAACCTGGGTAGGAAGGGGAGGGGGGAGTTTTGAGAGGTGGTTATTGGGGGGGGTGAGTTTACAGTTGTGTGAAATACTCCAAAAAATACCAATAAAAAAGTATTTAAAAAAGAGAGAAATTATTAATACATTGTATACAGTGATGTAACATTATGAAACAATTTCACTTATAAAAACCTACCTATTCAACTGACAGAAAATACTCTGTTAAATGGACGTTATGGTTAAGATGTACCCCCCCCTTGGGAATGCTCTGCCCTGCAGTTAGCTAGTGGCCTCCCATCTTGGGAACCTTTGGCACTTCCCTCCTTGACTCCCGTGAGCACTTGTCCATCTGTACTACCCCTTTTATTTATGCACTTTTGTCACTGAACAATGCATATGTACATTTATAGGAGCAGTATGTACAATGTGTTGGTATATGTATCAAAAATGTAGATGCAAATGATTTGTAGAACATTGTTAAGTGGCAGTTGGTCAGTAGAGGTTTAATATGTTGATAGGTTATATGTAGAAAAAGTGATTGGTCGATATATGTGTGAATGGTTTAAATCAGGTAATGAGGGAGTGTTACAAACATAACAGTAAAAAGAGTAGAAGGGCAGTTGTGTGTGACGGTGTGCATGTGCAATCCGGGTTTTCTAATAAGGCATGGGTAGACAGGGGAATGAGGAGACGGTGTATAGTTATAAATGGCAATGAATTATGATGTTTATTGTATACTAGAGGGAAGAATTTCAGGCAGAAATTTGTTTCTGTGCTTTTTTCTTTTTCTCAAGTATGCAATTGTCCACTATTTACAGTACATTAGTAGAAAATGCTAATGAGAATGTTGTAGAATGTTATTGCATCCAAATACATTAGTGTAAAATGTAAAGTAGATGGAGTCTATAAGCTTATTTTTAGTTTTTAACTATGAAAGGTAGTTCCTAAATGTACCTTAATTATGTGTGTTTTTTATTTTTGCATGTGTTTTTTTGTTGTTGTAGGAGAGGCCAGAGAGTTAGGTGGGGAGGAAAATGAGTAAAACGGCCCCAACCACACTTCTGGAGGGGCATGTTGCGCATGTGTGTTAAATCTAAGGTAGAGGGCAGCTTCAAAAGCACTTCAGACTTGCTCCCCACTGCAGAGTGGTTTGTTGCCATATATACAGAGTACTGTTTTTTTAGAATGATATGGAAAAACATCCTCTTTTATCGCTTGCAAGGTAGCTTGTGGGATTTTGTTTCCCACAAAAGTAAGCTGTGTGGTTACAGCATTGACTGAGGACGATGAGGTAGAGGAAGACAACCTACTACTTCCTAGGAAAGGAACAACCTTTCTGAGAGCATTGCAGTGGTTTGATTTGTTGTGGTGCCACATTGAGGTGGTCCCGTAGGAGTACTGCCCAGGTTCTATGCAACTGACTACAATGTTGCACTCAGTGCATTTCACTTTGCTAGCTTTGGCCTTTGGTAGGCACTTCTACCTCATCTTCCTGGTCTTCTTGATTGTCATTTGAAGTATTGCCTTATTTCATTATGTAGGTCCTGCAGCTGGTGGTGGTGGTAGTGGTGGCTCTTGGGGAGGAGGGATGGCACTAGCTGATGCCATTCCTAAGATAATTAGCAGTTTTCCTACTATTCTTCCAAGTATGTGCTGTGTGCTAGATTGTTGATAGATAATGAGTAAGAATAGGTGTAAGAGCTGTGCAAGGGTAAATTTTGAGCTTCAAAATTCCTAGATGAGCTGAAAAATGCAGTTCCGAACTATTCGTGAAGCATGGACCCATTCGCAAAGTGCAGATGCATTCACAAACACGTCATCATGCAGCGAGCGTGCGTGATCATGTGACACTATTTGGAAAGTGTGTGATTACGTCAGACATTTGCGAATTTCTGTGGGTTTTTGGTTTTACTTGTAACCATAACCTCCCTTTAACAACACCTTTTTATTAAATTTCATGGGTTTTTATTAGTACACGTTTTTTCAGTGAATATATATTATATATATATATATATTGAAGAAAAAAACTGAACACAGTCAGCTGACGGTGGAACTCCTCCATAAGTATCACAAAATCACATAGACATCAAGAGGGTCTCTGTATTACGTCCTTTAATTAGTACATGTTGGACAACGTAGCACAAGAAGAAACAATGATGCATTTACGGGCTTCATCAGATTGTGACAGCGTGAATGTTTCTGGGGTTAAAATGTCATTCAAGTCACACTACCAGCTGCACCTCCTCAGAGGTATTCTTCCCTTCCTCTCCTTCCCCCAGAAGCTCACTGTCTCCCGAGCCCTGGTTCTCTCTAGGCTGGACTACTGTAACAGCCTCTATCTTAATCTGCCTGCCTCCACTCTCCGCCCTCTGCAACTTATCCAGAACAGAACTGCGAGACTTGTCCTTGGCCTCAAGCCCAGGGACCGTATCTCTCCAGGACTGAAATCTCTTCACTGGCTCCCAGTGGCTGCGAGGATTAAGTTCAAAACCCTCTGCATTGTCCACAAGGCCTTCTGGGGCCTGGGACCTAAATACCTTCAACTCTCTCTTCCTAAATATCTTCCTTCACGAGCCCTTCACTCATCCGTCTCCAACTCCCTCATGGTCAGCCGCTTCTCGAAGCAACGAGCTGGGGGTAGATCTCTCTCCGCAGCAGGGGCCTCCCTCTGGAACAGCCTTCCTGCCTCCCTGAAACTTGAGGAGAACCATCTCCGGTTCCGGAAGCACCTCAAAACCTTCCTCTTCGCTTCTGCCTTCTCTTTCCCTCTCCCCTGCTAATCCTGCTTAACTCCCCACTGAATTCAGCACTAAACCTGCATCTGGGCCAGTCTCAGCAACCTCGGTCCAGGGCCCAGCCACTCTCCACTTGCACTGCCTCCCTGGCTCCCCCTGCACTGTGGGACTGTCACTGTATCCCTACAGCCCCCTTCCCAGCACTTGCTCTGCACTTAGCTCGCACTTGCCACCAGCTGGCCCTTTTTATTTATTATTTATTATTTATTATTTTTTACGCTACTTACCTTGTACTGCACTTCCCCCCACCTCCTCCCCCTGCACTTCCTCCTTTTCCCCTTACCTCTGCACTTGCGCGATCTGAATGACACCTGGCCTAGTAGGATCGTTTGTCTGTCTTCCCCTTGTTTCCCTCCCTCCCTGCCTCGTCGCGCCTTGAAACACTTGTGTATAGGCGCGTTACAAATACCATATCATATCATAAAGTACTTCTTCCATTTCCAACGACTAGAGTAACAACTGGCTGCTTGATCTTGGCCAGTGACAACCTCCATCTTGTGCGCTTGTGAATGGAATTATATAGGATGTGAATGCCACCGTTGGTTGGTTTCGTGATTGAACATGTGTTGTAGCACTTATGCATACAGTGTCGTATCCAAGTAGAAACAGCGGAGGCACTGTTCTTGTGTGACTGTACATGTTACTGCTTGGAGTTCATTGCCTCAAATGAGGACGGCGCATGTCTGTCAACTTTTATGTCTTGTGAAACGACAGGAACCGGCGGTTCTTAAAATTGCCAGCTTCAGATAATTAAAACTTGATTGTGCAATAATACTGACTGTATGCTAGTCATGGAAAGTGCATGGTGAAATTGTAAAGTGACCTGGTGGGTATTATACGAAATGGTGCGCTAATGATTAAATAAGAGGACACACTGTTAGTCGCGCGATGCATCCAACTTCATAATTGTACTTTTGCCGCATATGTATAGTATAGGTGCATCAACGAATGGGAAACATCATGTAAATGGCTGGCAGGTGGCTTGTTGATGAGATGCAGGGTATCATATTGTGGGAAAGGTTATATCCCATTTCAGCACCCCCTTCGTAGCCATGGATGTTGATTGAGCATTTGTCAAAGACTTTAAAAGGACTGAAAAACATGTATAAGATGAACTAACTTTACCCAGCATATTATACATCAAAAATGAGCTCTTTCACTTTCTATCTCTTTCTCCCTCTTTATATCCCTTATCAGTCACTCCTTTGAGATCTCAGAGCTGTCTGGAGATAATCTTCCCTTTCCCAATTCAGTGTTTTAGTAGCGTTGGCTGAACACATGCCCGTGTCCTAATGCGCAGGCATCTAGAGAGAATTAGATTCACATATATACATTAGATATAGTAAGGTTTACAGAAAGGAAATAGAGGCTAGGTTGTGGGCTGTGAAAGTGGAGGGGCCTTTGACCATCCCTGAACTACAATAATGTGATGGAGGAGACGCCTTGTGCAGACTGACAAAAATGGTGTGCAAAGGTTTTGGCAAGGTATGGCAAAAACCAGAACTGGGGACCTGGGGAGCTAGGGGTGGGGGGATAGAGTATACTTAGAAAGAGGGATACAAAGGAGGCAGGTGTGGGCATTTTATTCCAGTAATGAGCCTAAAAACCAGGAACTTGGATTGAATAACATAACAATAATGTAAAAGAGGTGGGAAATAGGGTGATAGCATATCAAACATTGAGTTGCCCCACAAGAAATGTTGTTGTGACACTATTTAATATATTTCATTTTTTACTGATTTGATGGTTTAGAAGCAGTGCGCTTCAACAAAAGCAACATAATCATGTCATCCCTTATTCATGTATTATCCTTTCTCTTTCCTCAATACAGAAGGGGAGACTACCTTAATACAAACACAACATAATACATTTATGGGTGGCTCCTGATACTCATTCTATTTTGGCATTGTTTTACTGGCACAATTCACTTTCTTTTTCCTGAATGTATCTGCAGTCAATTTATTGAAACTCAATGCTTGTCTGTTATTAAAGTAATTTACTAACCATACCTACCTCTTCCATTTAGTTGCACTCTGTGAAACAAAAAGTGAAGTCTTGACCAAGAGTGAACCGCAGTGAAAGATTGACAGTACCTTTTATGTGTAACCTGATGATAGACTCACTTTAACATAGACCTATAGCCGAGGGATGAGTCATTATCATGTGATAACGACCAGAAATCAAGTTATGGCCGGAGACGAAGCAAGGCCCATAAGTTGGCAAATGGTATTTATTGCAAGTGATAATGACTCCTCCTGGGGTCTTAATATGGGATAATGTACCCCCTACCGTATGTTATAATGATATTGTAAGTCAATGATGAGATCAATGACCAAATAGAGGAACAAGGCAGATGGCTGAGTTCCTTTATAAGGTCACAGACCACCGAGGTGACTTGCAAAATCCTTTTTATGCACAGCAGCAGGTATGTTATTACTTGTAATAGATGACCACACACTGCATACCTGTCCTTTTGCTTAATCTAATATAATATTTCTTCCATTTGCTGATCGATATAATCAATGTAAAATCTGTCTGGATAGAAAAGAAAAGCTAGCATGCAGCTACTAATATGTTGCAGAACAATAGTTAAACATTTAAAAAAAATGCAATCAAAAACGTTTTCATGTTGTGATTTAAAATAAGTAATGGCAGGCAGATTTTTGCTAACATGCACCAGTGTAAAAATTAAACATGATATCATATACAGTTTCTTAAATTAATGGTTGTGATGTGTCACAGAAAACTATTTTGCAAGCAAGGAATTTGAAAATCTTGTCACATCTTTAATCAAGTGTGCAGCGATAGTTGAAATTCTGCTCTGTGCTGGCACAAGCAGAAGTCATTCTGACTTGATAGCTGAAACATAAACACTGATGTACAGAGGGGTTATGATGTCATTTTCTTATTACAGGTCAGTTGTGATGTCACAACTAGCCTGTAATGAGAACATTATTTGCAGTCTTTTATACAACTATTGCAGACTGCCAGGTATATAAGGCTATTAACACATATTAGTACCCGGCGAGGGACAATCAGATTGTTAGACGTGATCTGATTGGCTCTTGCTCGGTCCATATCCCACGCAGAATCCCTCAAATCTTCATCCCCGGCGGGGGAAGAGGGGTGGCAGCCCCTCAGCCAGTGAGGAGGCTTGAAACGGAGCAATCCCCGCTCCGAGCCTCCACACAGATGGAGGCTGCCATCCACCCCCTCTGGGGATTCAGGTGAGTGTTTTCTTTCTTCCTCCCCACTCCCCTGCAAACAGTCACCTCCCCACCCTCACAACCCCACTTACCTTCTTTTTTCTCCTTTTCCAGGAGCAAATGTGCTGGGAACACTTCTGTCCCCAGCGCGTCTGCTCCCGATGGCCGCCATGGACAGGGAAAACAGACTCTGTTTCGGGTACTAATAGTAACAACCCCCCACTGTGGGGGCATTACTGAGTCAGGTAATGCCCCAGGGCCTTTGCTCGGGCCTATAACTCTGGGCCCCGGAACATTACCTGACTCAGTAATGCCCCTGAGGCTCGGGCTTATTGCTTAATTGATGGCAGCAATCCAAGTTGTGGTGTTTTGGTTTTGAAGTAAAAACGTTCTTTAAAAGCAAAGTAAAATAAGTAGACAAACTCATTTATTAAATTAAATTCTGTTTTATCTTGTAGTGTTTAAATAATAAGTGGGCTTAACAAATTAAGCACTTTAATTGCAAACATAGTTAGACCGAAGTGGTTTTAAGATGAGCATGCAGCAGGATTCATCTAAAAGTAAATGATTGATCTATAAGAAAGGAAAAACATATTCCCATTTTTTAGCTTTCTCTCTGGCATGTTGAATAGGATGCTGCCATGAAAAAAAGATCCTGCAGAATGGAAGTTATTCTTGAAAGAAAAATTATCTGGAAATTGCATTTTGTTTTATATGTCTGGTTTTGAAGCGAGAATGTTTAGAAAGCAGTCAATACCAAAAGTTATTCACTGTGGCCTGAACATCCTGATTTGCTGAGAGGAGGTGGGTAACTAACTTCATGTGTCTATATAGTAAAATTGGCATTTACATGTTTAATTCAATAGTTCTTTATTTTGTTTTTCCAGCTTCCCAATTTTACGCTCATAAAAGCCACTGATCTAGGCGGTGTGCATCATAGACACTTTGTTTAAACATTAAACGAAATGGTTTTCTTTCTTCTTCATGTCTGGTTTTAGATGACAATGTGCAAACATTTAAAAACAATATTAGATAATGAAAATGTAATAATCTGAATTAAAGACATTGGGCCTCATTACACGGATGGCGGAGAAATACCGGCACCGCCTTGGCGGAAAGGGGAATTACCGCCCCATTCCAAGGTTGGCGGGGCGGTAATTCCCCCTTCCACCATTGCCCTTCCCCATTCCCATTTTTGCCCCATAGGGCATAATGGGAATGGGGAAGGCGCTAATTACGGTACCTCAAATTGCGGTACCATAATTAGCTCCCTGGGTCCCTTTGCGGGTTGGTTTTTAACGCCTGCAAAAAGCAGGACCTCGTAGTAAGGCGGTAAGGATTTACCGGTACCGGTAAAATACCGGTACCGGTAAACCCTTACCGCCATCCGTGTCATGAGGCCCATTGACCCTCAATTTGTAAAAAAAATAATGAAATTGCAGGGAGTAGACATGCTACATTTGCACTTGTCCCCTTTTCGGCATTTGCACAATGTAGTTTGTACTTATGTCGTGTTTATCAGATCACACTCAGGTGGTGTCTTTCCACCGTTTTACTCCCCCCGATGGTGTTTGACTGTGGAGTCACTCAGGGTTCAGTACTTTCCTGTTCGCTTTTTAATTTATATATGGTGGCACTTGAAAAGCTCATTGCTACCTTCGGTGTGCATTTTTTTTATGTATGAAGACGACACTGAGATGTTTTTTTTTTGTCTAAATGCCCCTGGGAAAAACCCTTCTGCGCTTGTGAGAGACTTCCTTTTAGCTGTGTGCCAGTGGATGTCCACAAACTGGCTTACATTGAATGGGGAAAACACTGAGGTACTAGTGATTGGCCCGGTCCTCAGTAGCTGGACCTCTGAGTTTTGGCTTGTCTGCTTGTGACCCTGCCCAAAGCCTTGCACTGTGGTGAAGAGCCTCGGGATTAAGATCATGTCCTCAGGTCCAGCGAGGCGCAGATCTCTGCGGTTTGCCAGAGCAGGTTTGCAAAACTGAGGGTTTTGAGGAAGGTGCTTCCATTTCTTCCGACTGAGACTAGGAGTAAAATTGTCACCGCCACCATCATGGATTGCAGTTGACTATTGCAAGGGCATTTATCTTGGCCAGCCAGAAGCACTACTCCAATGCTTTCAGATCTTGCAGAACACAGCAGCCTGGCTTGCACTTGGTACCCCGAGACTTTCTCATTCCTACGATCTTCTCCAGCGCCTTCACTGGTTCCCGTAAGAACTCGGGTGAAATTCAAGGTTTTATATACGGTTCATTGCGCCATTCACTCCGAAAGGGGCTGAGTTTCTACAGACAAACCTCTCACCTTACCAGCCTAAGAGAACTTTGCATTCATCCAATCAATGACGTCCCTCCGTTTTGCGCTGCCGTGCGGGAGGCAGATTTTTTCTGTATTGGCCCCTTCCCTGTGGAAAGCTCTCCCTCTTCATATCAGGATCATTCATGCTCTGTCCATCTTCCGCAAGCAACTAAAGACTTTTTTGTTTTGAATTGTGTTGTCCCTCTCTCCTCTCTGGTGACTTTGTTCCCGTTAGCGCCTTGATACCTCCAGGTCTTTGCCGCGCTCTATAAATCCTATTCCATTACAGTGTGAAACAAATCGTGTAAAAACATGTGAATTCACTCTGCTCCTTTTTTGTCGCTTCTTGTGCAAAAAGTGCAAATGCCACTCACAAGGTAGGCTTGCGGGGTTCACGAGAATGGCATGTTGGCATAAAACCAAGTGATTTTTGAAAGAGCAACTGGAAAAAAAGCATAATCGCCACTTCCTTTCCATCCACCCACTCTACTTCTAAAAACCTGCAAAGTATCCCAGAGCATAACACTGTGTTGCCACATGCTTAACAACTTTGCTCCTGGGTTCAGCATTTTGTATGCAACTGGAGGGGAAGAATTCTGTTATTTTGTTGAGTGACAGTCTAAAGCGCAGCCATGTTTCTGTACTCTGCTCTATGAGAGACAGGCCTCACTCCAGCAGGGGGGCCAGAGGGGCCAGGCCCCCCCAGAGTCAGCCTCTGCCCCCCTAGAAAGAAGGCTATGTCAGTGGTGTTATACACCACTTGTAACTGAGGGAGTGGGGGAGAAGGGGGATGGGGGTTGTCAAACTATACATTCAGCAGCAACCTCAGAGACATCATTCTGTGAGGATGAATTACAGGAGGCCTGGCCAGGATTTGTTTTCTTGCCCTAGACAATGTTTTACGCCCCTCTGCCATAAAAGTACACATGACCAGGGAAATGGAGGACCATTCGCACCTCTAAGTGAGGTAGCACACTTATTCAAGCAGGCTGCCTACAAGTATTTTCTCAAACCTAAAATAACAATTTTGGTTTCTGTAATTTAAAGGGTGTTTATTTTTGGTGGGAATATAGTGGTTTTTCACATCATGCTTAATAAAATGGTTAACTATATCAAACAATAAATGACAGGTAAAGTTGGTTGAACAGAGATTTCTGCAGAAGGGGCGTCAACTGGCTGGGGGCCCTTACAAATGACATTCAAAGTATATATTCTGCTGCATTAACTACTTGAGTATAAGTGAAAAGATAAGGTTGGTAGTAACAGAAATGTAATTCTGAAGGGGAGAGTGTAGTAAAATGAAAAAGTGATCACTGCAAGGCTTTGAATTAAACATTACCACTACCGTTGCTCTGCGCAACATTCCATGCCATAATTCTGTAGTATGTCTATGCGATTAGAGAAGAGATCAAGACATTAGCAAATGACTTTTGGTGCTGCCACCAAAAGGTGCAGTTCAATCTCATTTGCTTGGCTGTGTTCCATCTGCACTGGAACACAAGAAACCATCTGATTTTTTAGGCCCTGTGGTCTAGCAGTTTGGGAAGGGCTTCTGGCATTAGTGACTGGGCCAAGGCTGATATGCAAACAATGGTATGGAAGGCTGGCCAGAGCAATGACAGTGGTTCTAATGGATTCAGAGACGTTTTACCTACTAGGTACAACCAGAATGCATGCTGTGGAGCACAGATAGGATGGCAATAAAATGTGAGGAGAAACACACATCCTATGGGTGAGTCTGGTCATTTACCCACCTAACGACTAGCCATGACTATATCAATGCCTCACCACCAAAACCTAACCTTTCTAGAACTCTTTGAGCAAGCTCTATCACAAAGGAATACCAAATGTGTTGCTGTATAGGGCCTGCAGGTGTTATATCTAAGCATTTTTTTGAGTGTTTAATTGCTTAATTGACCCTGTAAATGAGCTCCTGGTGTAGTACAATTCTCTTAATGTGTGTCTTCAGCCAGTTGATTTTATAAGCAATATATTTGTCAATGCCTCTGTGACTTGCACTGAAGTCCTGTCTTAAACAAGCAATAACAAAGCAAGCAGTTTTGGCTTGTGTATAGGTATTAGCAGACATTTGCCAGGCAATGCCATCATATGCCCAGTTACTTGCACCATTTTCCAGCTGTTCTAATCTTATGGCCAGGTGGTACCCTTATGGCATTGACTGGCACCTATCCATGCCTAATCAAAATCCCAAGCTGTCGTCTTTGCCAATGATTGTTGGCTTCCGTTTGTCTCCATAAGTCTAAAAAGACCCTACCTGAAAATGATAAGGCTAGGTTGGCAAGTATTGACCAGTTTCAGATCTTCTCCTGCATACTTACCGGAGGGGCTACAACCTAAATAGAATGTACCTTTGTTTGGAAGCCTAGTCTACTCTGACAGAACGTTTCATGATTCAAACTGATAAGTACTGACTTGATAACCGCATTCTGTTTGAGTAAATTTACAGGGTTTGCATGCAAACAGAATATGTCATGTGTGTTGTGGGATTTGTTTGGAAAGTATGATGTTAATCCTGGGTGCTGGGTGTTTAGGCAGTGCCAGAAATGAAACATGAACACCCGTACAATAACAAAAAAGTAGACCGTTTTGTATAATGTTGCAGGCAAAGTATAAAAGGTGCACTCAGAGTGGCAGTATTTAAATATTTTCTATAGAGTGCAATCAGAGATGGATTTAACATTTGAACAAGGGACAAATGCCAATGCCCCCCACCCCTGCTCTTCTCTCTTCCCTCAAATGCAAACAGCAGGGCTAACCAGACACTGCCAGTGAGATCTTATCTTTTTAAAGTGTCTCAGCAGGAAGTGATTAGGGATGACAAAAGGTAAAAAGGCTGTGCCCATTGCTGTTGCATTTTAAAAGAAATTATATAGGGCTTTAAGAAGCGATTTAAGTGTGATTGTTGGGTGATTAGTAAGTAGGGGTATGCAGAAAAATCTGCGTGAGACAATAACCTTGTCATGCATTTCATTTTACTTTGTGTCTGTATGAGATTTTTTGTAGGTTCTCATTAATCGCTATGCTGGAGCTTGTAGGCTTCCATTCAGGATGGGGAAAATAAAGCTAGAGTCATAGGGGATCATTTTCCAGGTCAAGTGGAGTGGAAGAAGCGGTGCTAAATGCATGTAGCTCCATGTTTTATGAGCTGCAGGGTTTTGTATGATTTGACAGGTGAAGTTGGAGAACAGATCAGACTTAACAAGGTCCCCCGGCTAAAACCGATTGGTATTCCACCAGCATGTATTTTTACGTTGCCGGAAAACCAATAGATTCCTATGGGACCTGCCTGACTTTTCCACCTGAAAAAAGCGAGCAGATTCCAAAGGAATCCATTGTGGATGGCTCCCACAAACGTTAATTGTGGAAGTGATTTACACTTTTCCAGGCACATAGTGGTAAAAGACAGAGCAAAGGCGATTTTCGCCTGTGTTTTACTCTTTACTTTTCCAGTACTTGGTGAAAACTATTAAGATTAATTAATGGCCCCTTTTGCAAAAAAGTTCCATCAGGAGAATTCAGATCTGTGCAATTTAGGATTCAACCCAAAATGCCCCCATTAAACTTTTCATCAGCATGTTTCTACAATGATGAATATGTTGTCAGGTTGGTTTGTCATGTGACTTGTGCATTTTTAAAGTAATCTGCATACAATTTAGTATTATTTGAGGTATTCAAAGCCAAACTTCAACACATATTTGCATCAACTTGATCTTGGAAGAGTAGCTACATTTTAGGCTAGGCTCAAATTATGGCTTTACCACTTGACCAAAGTATGTGATCCTGGGCATATTTTTTAATTTCACTATGCCTTACCTGTTAAAATTAGGTGCCCCTAGAAGTGATTCAGTTTGCATTATAAGCTATTACAAAAAGCCTCACTCATTGTTTAATAGATGAGCAGCACAGGGATTAGGACACACACACATCTAACTTTGAAAATATCCGGGCCACTTTTATTGAACAAAATTGTGTCATTCAATAGCAAATCAGAGTAAACACATCAAACAAAGAGTCATCATGGACAATTGCATATTATAACCAGCATGTACCAGACAATGATGTACATGGGCATGCCCCACTAGGACCGATACCAGGAGACCGCAAACACCTCAACGAGCACTTTCTGCCTCCTGATGCAGCCCTTACAACCCTAGCACTCCCTTGCACTCTCAACTCAATTAAAATGTGCTGCAAAAATGCAACAAAAAATAACATTGTGTGCTTAAAATGTAATTTTGGACATGAACCATTAATGGGAGACATTCAGAATGGGATTACTGTAGGGGTTCAGTTGGAAAGGAGGGGGGTTGTGGAATGGGTGGGTGAAAGGAGAATTGTATGCATGTGTATGTTATTGGAGGATATGTTGCTGTGCTCGAAATATTGTTAAGATAAACAAGACTACCTGTATTGATTAGACATTGTATTTTCTGTTCTTTAAATTTAAAGAAGTTTGAAAAAATTGAATTTTGTAGGAAACACAATCTATTCCTTGCTTCAGTATTCTGGGTGGGGGTGTCTATCTTTCACAACAAGATGGACAGACCACAAGCATCTCCTCTGGGGCCCGCTGAGAGTATCCACAGTGCTCAGGAAGGTATTGTAGGGCAGACACCATCTGAGATGGTACAAAGACTGGGGGCCTCACTGCTTAGCCCTCTCGGAGGAGGGGGAAGAGACATCACCCTCAATTCTCCCAAGCCAGTCCAGGAAAGGCATGCTGGGTGCTGGTGTGAATAGGTGGGAGGGGAGGTAAATGGGACCAGTGGTTAGGGCAGCTGAAGTAGGTGACTGGACGGTGAAAGGTGAAGGAGGATCAGATATAACAGAAAGGGGAGAGCAGATAGGAAGGGAAGACGGGTAGCTTGATGTTGCAACACTATTTTCCTTGTTTATCTTTTTCTATATACAGTTTTTTATAGAGGGGTGCAAATGTATTTTTGCAGATCTGTGAAGACATTTTTTGCTGGATCATGTATCTGGGAAATCTGGATCAACGCCAGCACTTTGTTTAGGGTACTCCTATGCCCACACCCAATGGAATGTGGGCCCCCCTCATCACAACCCCGGCCCACCCAGATAAAAATTCCTGGAGCCGGGCCTGATGAGAGAGCAGGCTCGTCTGGCCGATGAGGAATACTCGCCATGGCTCTAAAGTATTTTATTCCACCTGCGTATTCCGGTGTGATATTTTGAAGGAATGAATGCTTCCTCCGCCCAGACACTAAGAATGATATATACCCGAGCATTCCTTGCAATTCATTCTCCAGAGCCAGGGCTGTCTGTGAAATGTTTAACTTCGTGAATTAATTCAATTTTCTTTATGGCGGCTGCCACACTATAGTCCGTCAGGGAGGCGATAAAGCAATACACGCACTTCCTTTGCTCTATGTAATACCGGTTGTAAATTTTCAGGACCCTATTTCATATGATGTTCCTGACCTTTATGGCGGGCACAGTAGATTTTTAAAGTTGTCTAACATGAATACACCCCATCAAACCGAGGTGAAGTATAAAACGCATTTCCTTTCACCAAGACATCCTATGTGGAATACCTCCGAGAGAGTGCATTTGAATAGATAGCATTGTCTGCAATGTGTTACAGCAGTGCTCAGCCGCCAGTAACGTTTTGTTTCCTGCTTCTCTCAACATTCAGTGTTTGCAAGAGCATAATCCGAATAATGGACCGTGGCTTCACAAAATAAAAATCATAACTAGCCAGCTGGAAAAAATATGTCATCCGGGGGACGATTTGTTGTTGAACATCTACGGTTTCAGTATTCACCGAAGATGAAAAATGAATAAGCGGCATTTGCGGAGTTATGTGAAGTAGACAGTGTAGGAGCTGGTCATTTGAAAAGCTCAGTGTCATTGATTCTGCTATTAAAAATATGTTGGCATATTCAAAAAACAATTGCCAAATACAGGTCTAGCAAGAAACAACCTGGGCGAGGTTCCTTCAGCGTATATTGTTGATGTCATTTTTGATCTTGTACCTCATTATTACAAGAGTATTCCTAAAGTAGCAGAATAAGAAAAATAAAACGAGGAGAGATTACCATTTCAGAGGCAAATAGATAAATGGTGTTGTTGAATAACTGGTTTTGGATCTTGCGATATTTGCCAGAATAAAGGCACATCAGAGAAAAAGACATGCTGGGCCAAATTCATAGAAACGGTGCTAAATCCCTGCAAACAAGTTAGCGCCATAAACAACATTGTGCCTACTTGCGTGGCAAAAACGTTTGGTGCTGTCTGCGGATTCATGGATTTTAAAGTACAAAGTAACCTGCAGCGCAAACAAAAATGAGTTGTGCACGGAAAGCCCACAACACGCCCCCAAGCAATCAAAAACTAGCACCAACAAACAATCTTTGAGCCTACCTGTGCACCGCCATCCAGCTCTCAAAGGAAACTGCAAAATGTCACCGGTAACTCAAGGTAGCACGCCAGTGAAATTGCAGTCCGACCCCCGTAACTCAATGCAGCACCCAAACTATGTACACTCACCCCTAAGTACAAGTGAAATCCCGGCAAAACTGTGGGGTGTCACCCCTAAGTCATAGCAGCCACCTCAAGCCCTGGCACCTTCCAGTATCCCCACTCACCTTGCACCACTACCCCAGGCTGCCCCCTCAAGTGCACACATCACCTACCACAGCCTCTCACTTCCACCCATGACACCAGGCTGCCCCCTCATGTGCTCACACCACTCAGCTCCGCCATCAACCACACGCTGCCCCCTTAAGTGCTCACACCACCCCCACTCATCTCTGCCCATGACCCAGGCTGCCCCCTCAAGTTCTCATACCACCCACCACCCCACTCATACCTGCCTTTAACCCCAGACTGCCCCCTCTAGTGCACTCGCCACCTCACTCATCGCTGCCACCAACCCTAGGCACCCCCATCAAGTGCTCCCACCTCCCACCACCCCACTCACCTCTTCCTGCAACCACAGGCTGCTCCCTCAAGTGCTCAAACTACTCACCACCCCCACTCATCTCTGCCCATGACCCCAGGATACCGCTTCAAGTCCTGATACCTCCCACTACCCCCACTCACCTTGACCCACTACCCAAAGCTGCCCCTGCTAGTCCAGCCTCCTCCCAACACCACCACTCACCTATGCCTATGACACCAGGCTGTCACCTGAAGTGCTCACACCACCCACCAGGACCACTCACCTCTGCCACCAAATCCATGCTGCCTTTTCAGGAGCTCACAGCACCCACCACCCCCACTCACCTCCGCCCATGACCCCAGGCATCCCTCACAACTACTCACATCGCCCACCACCCACACTCACCTCTATCACCAACCCCAGGATGCTCACTCAAGTGCTCACACCACCCACCACCCCAATCACCTCCTCCATCAAGCCCAGGCAGACTCCTCAAGTGCTCACACCACCTACCACCCACACTCACATCTGCCACTGACCCCAGGTAGTCCTCTCAAGTGCTCACACCTGTGACCACCCCCACTCACCTCTGCCATCAACCCCGGGTGGCCCCCTCAAGTGACCAAACCCCCAACGCCCGCACTCACATTTGCCCATGACCCCAGGCTGCCCCCGCAAGTACTGACGCCTCCCACTAACCCCAATCACATTGACCCACTACCCCAAGCTGCCCTTGCATGTCAGCCCTCCTCCCACCACCCCCACTCACCTCTGCCCACGACCTTAGGCTGCCCCCTCAAGTGCTAGCACCACCCACCACACCCACTCAACTCTGCCACCAACCGCACACTGCCCCCTCAAGTGCTCACACCACCCAACTCCTCCACTCATCTCGGGTCAGTACCCCAGGCTGCCCCAGCTAGGTTTCACACCTCCCAGTCTAATATTGAATAATTACTTACCTCAGCTCCTCAGGCCTACCTCCAACATAAAGTACACCTTCCACATATCCTACTCCAACATGAAAAACTGGGAGCACTATTGTTGCATCCATGTGTGTAGCTCTTTACAGGACTCCCTGGTACATCACACGTAGATGCACATCAACAGGACAGCATAATGTAGCACCATCTACACTTTGCACACTCCATGTATTTGTGACATAGTAATGCAATGGAATGACATTTTTCATATTATTTTTCCCATGTGCCTTTGCAATGGACTCAACGCGCTGTAGGTGAATGCCCTTCGAGAACCCTAGCCCAAGATATCAGAGAATGTTGTGAGTCATTTGGAATGTGTGTGTGCATTGTAGCCCACAGAAAGGAAGGATTGAAGGTAGGTATGTAGATAGGCAGAGGTTTTAAAGTTCCTGAAAGTGACACAAGTAGAACAGGTTTGTGGTTGGGGGATGTTGAGGCTGACAGAGAGTGTGCAACTCAAGGAAATAGGTAATGTGTACAGCCAGACAGATTAATAAATAATGTGAATATCCAGCATTTGAGTGGCAGCTGTGCAGCATGATATGAGAGCAGGTCGTGTTTAATTGTAAATGTGTGCGGCAGGGCAGCCAGGCTTTGGGAGGGATACATCCACCAAATATTGAGTGCACAATTGATGAGCATAACCCACACAGTGAGGCCCCGACCCATGTGACAGTCATAGAAGAAATGCATTTGGATAACAAGGAAAACGTGAGTTTGAACATGGACAAAAAGGCTGCAAGAAGTCTGGTATCAAGATTCATAAACGTGTATGAAAAATATGTACACTACCATTGTAAAATATGGTGAAGGGTACAAATGTCCAGGGAGTAAAATAAAAGTCCAAAATGAAACCTAACACATTACAACTATATAGCTGGCAGCAGGCTCAAATGTCTTGTAATGCTCCCACCAGGGCCGAGTCACTCTCCTAGTCCTCTGCCTGTAGGCGGGATACTGCCTTGCATGGAGGGCTTGGAGGCCCTCAACCATATGCCTCTCCTCCACCTCTGCATCCCTGCAAGCATTCTCCAGACTTGCTGCCCGCCTCTCTACTACCTCAGCCCTGGTCCTGGCAATGGTTGCCTTGCTCGCTCACTGCTTCTCATTTTGTGCTTGGATGCACACCATCTCCATAAGCCGCCTCCTTTCGTCCTGCCCGATGGTCAGCATTTCTCACCTAATTTGCCTCCTCGTGGTGGAACTGATCTGCATCAACTGCCTTCTCACACTCCTCATCTGTAGCGTTTTAAGGACTGGGAATTGGGGTGCTGGACTGGGGTGCTCTGGCAGGGGTCATGATGTCAGGACTAACAAGCTTTGGCAGTGTCAGGCAGCAGGAGCTTGTTAGGTATGGGGAAACTACAGTTCCCATTATGCTGGGCGGTGGCCACGTGACAGAACATGTAGGAGGGAGACTGCCGTGACAGCCTCTTAAGCCGTACATCACCCCGTGCTCTTTGCTGGTAATTTAGGAATTATGCAGGCATGGGACAAGGGATGGAGCAGGTGTGGATGTTGAATCGGAGTGTGCAAGTTGCAGTGAGAGGAGCAGGAGAGTGGGTGAGGCGGCAGTGTGCTTCGTGCCTGTTCTGCTCCGCGATTATGTGGTGACTGCGTTGGTGTGCCCGCTGCCAGCAGTGGAAACAGGAGTTGAGCAGGCTGGGGGGTCCTCCGTTGTTCAATCGTCTTTCTTCTAACGCCTATGGGCAACACAGACGGTTCCCCAGGCCAGAGACAAGTACTGCATAGAAAATGTTTACTTACTTGTTGGAAAGCTTAATGTGTTTTGAAATACAAAGGAAAATTGTGATACCACGGCAAAAGGCAAACATGTTTGGGATACGTTACGAGATAAGTGCTAAATCCTTGAGAGACACATTCCCTACATTCTGGGGAGGAGTGGGTCCAGGAACAAACAAAAGGAACAAACACTTGCTGCTTGCCGCCAAATCATTGACACCCTTTTATGTTGTTTCTGTGCCACATGCATATGTATTGCTTGCTTCTGAGTCTCTATGGGACCAAGTGCTTACATGTGCTTGTTATATTGTCTTGCAACCACCTGCTTCTAATCATGCAACATATCTATGTGTATTTTAAGACTGGAGGACAGAAGAGTGAAAGTTTAATAACAGGGGCTTTTGATCAAGGAAGGGCATTCTGGTATCAGTTGGACAGGAATGATCAGGAGATATTAAGAGATGTCTGTCTAGGTCATCCACTTCTGGGTGTGCTTAGTATGCTTCATACATGTTGTTTTGGTTGCATATGTCATGTGTTTCCCTTATCCTCCTTCCCATCCATTTACATTTCCTAACCCTCTTCCCAGTGTTCCTAATTCTCCCTACCTATCCACAACTTCTCCCTAATCCTCTTCCCCCCACTGGCTGCAATGCGGTGACCTGTTACTCATAACCAGGAACCAGTGCAAACCTAGGATGGAGGGTCGACTTCTATTCAGCTTCTGTGGTCAGGGTGAAAATCTGGTACTTACTCTGTGAGCTTGACAAGCTGCTTGGCAAAGTGCAAGCTGCATGTGTATTGCCTCCAACTGGATGACACTTGTCGGGGGCACATCCCCAGTGCTGCCCCAAAGTGCCAGCTGTTCCTCCACTACCTGTTCCCCTATGCCAGCTGCAGCAACTGTGGAAAAGTGGACAAAGACCATTGACATCAGTCAACAGTCAACAGTGACAATGCATGTGTGACATACACAACATTAACAGTACCATTAAGTTTGCACGAATCAACCAGCAACTGCCACACACACACCACATGCCCATGCAATCAGCATGAATATTGGCACACAAGTGTGTGTGTCGGGACAGCAATTACTTACAGTCATGACACACGGACATGTCAAACCAGCACATTGACGTTGGGCCACAAACACATTGCAAATAATCATGACATAACACAGTACCAATGCAAAAGTGACTCAAGTTTAACCTGCAGCCACTGCCATGGGAAATGCACCTGGGCATATGCATTACCAACCCCATTGCATCTCTTGCATAATCTCCTTGTCCACTCTCATAGACATGCAGTGTGGGAAAGGCTACAGACAGGACGGCCACGAGGATTCAGGCATGGGACAGGGAAACTTGACAGCCATGGCCTACATAGTGGCACACAAGTGTGTGGCCATAATGTGACTCACAAGAGCAGTACCCTCCCGAGAGGCCTGGGGAACCCAAGTGCCTTCTGGAGCCACACCAGCAGTTTCCTGTGATACCTACTGGGCATATGTCCAGGCTGGACCTTCAACTGCTGGACTTGCTCAGCCACTACCACAGCATCCAGACCAGTAGTTACACATCTGCTCTGGTCCCTGGTACCAGCACCAAGGAGTCACTCAAGCTTCCATGCCACATGTCCATCACACAGTGAGATACCAACCACATATCACAATGCATGCTCAAAGTGGTGTCCATCAAGCACAGATGCAGACAACTGTGGGACATAGCTGGGCCTGCTTCGACTTAGCCCATCTGGAAGGCCTGGCCCAGCCACATGAGCTGTTGGGCCTGGCCGAAGGTACTGGCCAAAGTAACCAATGGACGTATGGTCATGAGGCAGTGCTAGCCACAAGATAAGTCTCCAGGCTGTGGCCTCAGCCACCAACCTTGGGTATGTGTCTGCTGGTGGCATAACACTGTCTGTGGGTTGGGGCACATCAAAATAACTTGTGGCCCCTTAGTGGTGCAGTTAAAATGGCCACATGACATCACACACCCTGTGTGTGCTGTATGATGATGAAATGGCACTGTGCAGTGTGGAGTTCCCACACAGCTCCATGTGACCGAGGGATTCCTGGACATGTAACGATGATACACTCAAGAAACATGCCCTCATGTAGCAGCTTGCCAACTCTGACAAGCGCAAGTAGCCAGGTGAAAGGAGCCTAGGTGGGCAGTCTGGGATTGTGCCTGTATGTGTCAGTGGATGGGCCAATGCTGCAATGTTGTGGGCCCTGTTGGATACGCATGTGCCAACGGCAAAGCTCGATGGGTGGGAGGAAGAGCCTGGGCACAGGCAATACACTTGCAAGAAGGGTGCAGCTGCTGCCCATGCACACACCACTGTTGTTGGGAAGGGTAGGCTGACACCAGTGCAACTGTTGTCACCCTGTACTGATGTCGTAAACCGAGCTTGGTAGAGAATTGAATGGGCATTGCTCATGTGCGCCCCCACCCACTGTGTGTTGGGCAGGCCCTCTGTTAAACCCATAATCTTTGTGCTGTCAAATGGGCACTGGGGAACTGCTGGCCTTCTCTGCCTCTGCACTTTTTGGAAGGGAGAGACACCCATATAAGGGGTGTTGGGATGGAAATGAGCCTATCCTACCCCCCTAGGGGCTTCCAGGTAAGGTGAACACCATATGAAGTAATGTAACATACAAGGGGGGAGTAATCCGTGCTACCAGGCAATATGTAGAGGCACTGTAGCGCCTATTGGTAGATGCGCGGCACTAGAAAACCCATAGTCAATGACTCCATTTTGTATTAGGCCCAGAAGGGAAAAGCAGCAGGCTCACGCTGTTCATGTTACTGGTTCACAAGTCCTAATTTCTGTACAATATATTAACTCTGCAGAGCCATGTTCCCACGGAAGTCCACTTCCCCCTTGTTCCTCTAGTGTTGCAAATATTTTGTATCTTTCAAAGGAATTTGTCCTGCAAGAGTGTTAGACAACACCAGGCTCCACGCTGCATCCATCAATCTCTACTAAACTGCCATTAGGCCTCTAACCCCCACCCAGCCAGGCTGGAGCAAGCCCCACACCACTGACTCGACCCCCTCACCTTTGCATTCCCTGATAAGCAAGTGACACCAAGGTTCCAACACAAATGAAGTGTCCACAGAGGATCTAAGCATGCGCAACTGTATTTCTTTCTAGAATGAAAACATATCCCTTGTAACACGAGGTACAGGGAGGGATACATTAAAGATTAAAACCCAGGGTCGAGCCCTTTAGTGCGGGAACTGCGGAATCAATGAAGCCCTGAATGTGTGGGTCAGTGTGACTGTATTTCATCCTCCCTTCCCCCTGGCACCATTTCCTGTGACGCCCAGGTGCCTGCCACAATGAATTAATCACCAGGGTTAGTATTTTTAGTTTAGACAGAAACATTTTATTAATGTGTGCCCTGAACTTCACCACGAGGATGAGCCCAGCTGACCCATGTAGATCCAGATGACAAGAAAGAACTAATCAATTACTGCCTGGCATCCACTATGGCACAGGCTCATGTGTAGGGTACCTCCAATCAGTGGCACCCAATTGTATTGTATATTGTGATGTGTGTGGGGATGTTAAGCCCCTGTTTGTAACTGTAAGAGTCAGAGCGCTCTAGTGCAGCAGAGTCCTTTGCTGACATTTGTATTCTGTATAATTAAACCTTGTTATCCTTGCAACGCTATCTCCTGGCCTATTTCTCTAGTGGGTTATCTTTATTCTGGAGTGTGAGTAAAAAGGGGACTTGCCTTCAGGGGGCACTCCAGAGGTGGTATGCCCTCGAGTCAACACTGTCCCTATGAAGGTGGCATGTGCAAGGCTTTCTCAATAGCCATGGCTGTACAAGCAGTCCAACCCGAGATGAACTAAGTATGCAAGAGTAAACTGCGGAATGCAGGGAGCCAGACAGATGGCCTGCCCTGCTGTTGCAGTGCATGCCATTGGGGGTCATTGAATGGCCAGGCACCCTGTTGGTCTGCAAAAAGTACTTGCCCACTCAGAAGAGAGTCTGCAAAGCTCTATGTGCACATTGCATGGTGCATGGCACTTTTCCAGCCTGGGGATGTACATAGCCGGTGTGTGGCAATGAGTCCCAGGTGGAGGCTAGACATGGCCCTTACACAATGTCAGCTGTGGCCCAGAGGAAGGTGACTATGACTACCTTTAATCTGTGTCCCCTAGGTGATGACAGAGGCGGAGGACAGGCTAAAAGTGTGATGCCTCCTCATGTACACAACAGGAGGACATTCCACATTGTTGCCCATCCGGAACTCCACAGCCAGCCATCCTTCTTCACCAAACATGCATTCCCAAGGTACTACATCAGATTAGCGGGAAGTCCAAAGGATCACAATGGGGATTTGTGGTCCATTGTCCTGGCCTCTGTTTGGAAGGGGGTGGTCCATTTTCACCCCCTCACCATTCCTGAGCTAATATGCCATGTAGTAGTGCCCTGCAGCACGATGTAACATAAACATATGCACGCATATCGCAACCCATAGACTTGCCCTAAGACTCCATCTTGTACAGCGAAAGACGCCATCTTTTGCTAGGCCCAGGAGTATCTCCCATCCCCAGCGCCTGCACAGACAGCCCAGAGCGCCGCCACCCCCTCCTGTCCTGCCAGCTCTGCTCAAGCTCTGTTCCCACGGAAGCCTGCTGATTCATTTGTTGCAAAAAGCATAACATCATATCCTCACAGTGCCCATTCTGCAGAGCATAAGATCAGAGCAGGCCTCTGCACCAGAACCAATCCATCTACATTAAAATGCCTGTGCCCCCTCGACCCGAACCAAGCCAGACCACAGCTAACTAACACTGACCCTCCAACTCCTTCTCATGCAGATACCTATCTGACCTGGCCTCACCCTGACCATACCAGAACCCCCATTGAAATTCTAACCCTGCACACCAGTATATTTTCTTGAATCAACACAAGCGCGCAGGTATCTCTAACCTTGAGGTGACCACCTGGGTGTGGGGCATGCAGCATCAAAAGCATTGTGTAGGGTAGGGTATGGAATGCCTATAAACTAGCTGATGTTACCTAAGCACCCCTATTCATGTAATATTGTATGTGTGCCATTACTCTTTCATTATCAGTTCCTGTTGTTTAGGTTAGCTAGACAGAAATGTGTCTTGTTGTACTCTGCCCTTCACCACGAAGATGAGCCCAGCTGACCCACTTGCTACCGGAGCGCCACCTGAGCAGCATCCAATCCAATGCATCAGCCCTTATTGAAGCATAATGCGTCTTTCAATTTCATCAATTGTATTGTAGAATTGTGTACTTATAGCCTTATGCCATTGATGTTTGGCAGAGTGCTCTCGGGCAGCAGAGTTTGTTTCTCGCTATTATTCTTATATAAAGTTTGTTATACTTGCAATTTATCTCACAGCTTCATTCCCCAGAAGGGGAGCGTCCTCATTATTTGGTCTATTGAATATTACGTGCATTCTTGGGTGTGTTCCTTCACCTCCTGGCAAAGACCACACTCCCATGCCAAGCAGCACTAGGAGGAACAACACAAGGGTAGAGGGGTGAGCAATGGGTCCCTTGGTAGGGTGGACAAACACTGAATGCTTGGGAGGATAGGTGGCCTGTGGGTGTCCTTGGGCATGAATGGTGCACTGCTGGGAACACCATAACTGTCAGCCACCCCGGTGTATGCAGGACCACACAAGCATTACATGATTTGATCATGCACAGCATGGCCTTGCAAGCGGGTGGATAGGTCATTGACATCTGCTTCGGCACCTTTTCACCCAATTACTTATAACAACATGCATTCCCTGGCCATTTCACCTGTAGGCATGCAACACATACAGGAACACATTGTGGAGGTACATGCACCTATGCTGTTGCACCCAGCCCAAACAAATGGTATGATCACACGTCACCTCTGGCTCCCAATGCTGGGGGCTGCAAGATTACACTCCCGTACCTGTGAGGTTAATGCACTAACATGACATTCCCAGATATCCATCCACATATGTCAGTTTCAACCTGTGGGTGTGGATGATGCAATATTCACTTGCAAATGGCAAACCTATAGAGGTGTTGTGCATGCATATCACTCACATGCCCCCAACATCGTAATGTGCCACCTGTACCTGTCAGAGCACTTATTGTCACCAATTCACATGGCATGTGCCCAAGTGCAACAACTCACCATAAAATGACAGTGCACATGCCAACGTTTGCCCACTTCACAGATGTCTGCCATCAAATATGCCTGGCATTAGCATGAGGCTGCAAGCCAGTGCAGATCAGTGCAACACACATGCTGTGTACAGAAAGGAGAACCTGCAATCATGCATGCTCATTCACGACACATATACACTGTACAGCAGTGTACCGATGGGTACTCACCAGCAGCTTGCAGACAGGCTTGCCATTTAAGGATCTGGGTGTGGAGCTCTTGGTAGATCCTCTTGAGGACACAGAGCTGAAAGGCAGACATCCATTGGAAGTCTGCACAGTGCACCTCCATGGTGGCACCGGCCTCGAGGGCGGCCCTCGCCTTATCCTGGCTCCAGAATCTGAGGCCCTTCCAGTGCTTCTTCACGTTCTTGGTGGAATGGACTGCCACCCCATGCACGTTGATGGCTGATGTGATGTTATCCCAGATCCTCAGACGTCCATCTAACCCGAGCTGCATTTCTGGGTGTTAGGAAAGATTCTCTTTACTGCACCTTTCCTTCCATCTTTATGGAACCCCTAAACTTGTTGCTTTTATTTTTGAATCCTGACCTGTACTTTTTGCAGTACAGTTAAGTGCGAATTCTCAATATGTGCTAATTTAACTTACCTTTTGAGACCCCCAGCAACTTTGCTGGATTTCTAGGATTTGATTTTTCAACCTGGGAAAAGTTTGAGCCTTTTTTTCCCAATCTTCATGTATTTTGTTTGTTTTACTTTTGTGTTCTTTGGTTATGGAGTTTTATAATAACTCCAGTGGCATCATCTTTTTCTGTGTGTCACACAGCAACTTCGTTGCAGTGGCAGGGGGATGTCTTTTAGACTTCCCAAGGTTTAAATACATTCTCTGGGACTGACTACCGTCTGCCAGAGCATGTAAAGTTAAATTGACTTTACTAGTCTCTTTATATTTACTGACCCAGCACACACTATCTTCCCATAGAGTGCTGGAGGGGTTGCATAGTTTCCCCTGAGTCAAAACAATCATTTAACTGTAAAATGTTACCCTTTCCTACTTTAAATGGCATGTGGCAGTGGTTTAGATGAAACAATCATGATTTTTCCCGACCACTAACAACGTTAGCTAAAAATTGGGTCAGCCATGTTTTTCAATATGGCGCCCAAGACCTATCTGTAAAAACAGACTCTGGTCATCTTTTTTTGCCATTTCTTTTAGGAATGGTCCTTCTTGTGTTTGTCTCTGGGCGCCAAACCAGGTTTGGTCCCTTTGGTTGTTGGCCTTTGGCGGGCTTCACTGCTGAAGTGACTGGGGTGGACAGGATGTGAGGGAAGTGCACGAAAATCCCTGTGCTTAGTCTCCTAGGAGACCTGAATGCACTCTGGTGTGATTGGCCGGCTGGCTGTCTGGCAAGGACAGCCACCCTGCTGTGTGAGTGACAGCCAGGCTGGAATGAATGGGGGAAAACTGTTTAAAAGAAGGTCTCTGGGACTTGGAAAGCAGAGTTGACAACTGGAACAAAAGAATCGAAGACAAGCTGAAGGAAGAGGACTGCTGCAACTCCTGGACGACTGGTCAAGCTCTGAGCCCTGATGCAGAACCCAATTGCCTGAAACTCCATCGACAGAGAAAACCTTCAAGGTTAGCTTCTTTCCTTGAGTTTGGTGGGAACAACCAACTTGCAAGCTACCTGGATACCTGGACACGTCCCCATCTGGACAACTTTTCATCAGAGTGCTGTTGAAACCAGATAGCCAGAGGGAAGAAAACTAGCTTGTGGACTTTAAGGCACTCACACTTTTGGCCTCCTCCCTGGGCAGTGCAGGAACCTCTCGATGTCCTCCTTCTTGTCCCTACGACTGAAGCTCAGGAACAGCGACATATGCTCGAACTGCCAGGAACAACTGCCTCAGCTGCAGCTTTCTTCATTGACAAGGTACTGTGCAACCGCTGTCTGGAAATCTTTTCGGCCATTGAGAAAGTGCGTGAAACTTTCCTCAACTACGAAGGCTTGTCCTCCCCTTAACATTCGGCAAACTTTTCGCCTACCCAAATTCTTCTAAACCCTGTGGCAAAGACTTAACTGTTATTTACCAGTACTGTGCTATCCCATACAAAATACTCTGAACCATTGACTTTGGCCCAGGCTTATTGAGAAGAATTGCTGGTTGTATTTAACTGAAACCCTTTGCCCTGTCTATGAATGTATTTGGGCTGTCTATTCTTATAACCTTGTCTTTTTACTCCTTTAATAAGTAGCTGAAGTGCCATTTTGCTCCCACTTCATTGGAGCTAAACTTGTTCATTTACTTACCGGTTGTATTTTTGTGGTTTATTAGTGTGTGATATTGAGCTGCTTATGCTGGTGTTAAGTTCTAGTGTAAACTGACTGAGTAAATGAATGTATATTCTTTTACCACAAAACCTTGAGTGTGTGTATATTTGAATCACTGAATTGGTTGGTCCTTTGTGTAACTTGATCTACTGCTCACTTAAACTCTTGAGATAAGTCTGGATGCTCAGCCATCCCTACCACTTTACTGTGTAGTACAGGCTTGTACCAAAGGTGAAATTGTGATTACGCTTGTAGTCCTAATTGCCTGCAGTGTTCCCAAAGGGTACTGCAGGTGATTCTGACTAACACTGGTATACAGCGGTGAGGATACAGTATATTTGTTACATTTAGAGTGCTACTTTTACCTTTTTTCAAATAATCCTCCAAAGGCTAAGCAACACTAGTAAAGCAATTGTTTTATCATGACTGATATGAAAAGCTACAGACAGGAGACACTAGTGACTTTAACTGTTGATCAATTGAGAGATATGTGTAAAGCTAGGAATCTCACAGTAAAAGGCAAGAAGGCTGAATTGATAGAAAAGTTATTAGAATACCAAAGTCTAAGGAGTGGTTCTGAAACACCCACACCTGCAGCAAATGTGAAAAATGTTGATGAGGATGAAAATATGTCAGAGCCCAGCTCTAATATTGTGGATGAGTTAGATGAGGCAGAAGAGTCTCAGAATGTAGGCACTGCCTTACCTCTACCTGCTCATAGGCCTCAACCTTTGACCACAGGGACCCCATCAGGTCCAAACCTATGTCATTAATTCGTCTCACTTGTAAAGATGAGACTGGAGTTAGAATTTAAAAGAATCCAAGCTCAAACTGAAAGCAAACATCAAGAGCTTATACTCAGAGAAATGGAATTAAATCATGTACTTGAAATGAAAAAGTTTTCACTTGAAACTGGTTTTCTCACAGAGTCCTCTAGGTCTTCCAGTCCTAAGAGGCCTTGCATGCCCAAAGATGCAGTAAGTATGTATGAGGTTAAGCTTGATATTTTGGATTGGTTGGCTGCTTTTGAATATAACCATGGAGTTCTAGACATTACAGGGAATCAGTTGATTCCTTGGCTTTTTTCTAGGCTGCCCCATGTTGCAAATGATGTAGTAATGGAGTCGGGGGATATAAACAGAAAGGAGTATGAAACTGTGAAGCTCGCTTTGATAGCTAGATTTGAGAAGACCACTTCTCAGTATCTTAAGAGGTTTAGAACCCTCAAAAAGCATGATGGTACCCCTTGGGCTACCTTGGTGACTGACTGTTTGAAAAATGTAGATGGATGGGTTGAGGGTTACAGAGTGAACACTTATGAAGGTATGAGAAATCTGTTTATGTTGGAATCTATTTATGATGCCTCCTCTCTTGTGCTGAGACAGCACTTGGCTGACTCTAAGGAAATTGATCCAAATAAGTTAGCAAGGGCTGCTGACTTGTTGGTTGCCAACAGGGCTACTCAAAAGGATCCTGGGGTAACTCAGAAGAAGGAGGAGGGGAAGCAGCACAAGAAATATACCAAAGAGAATTCATTCTAATACCTCCAATCCAAAAGAGGGCCCCAAACATAACAAGGGTAAGCCACAACGGAAACCAAATCACAATAGTGTATTTTCTGGTGACAAACCAGAAGGAGGTCAGAACAAACCCCCATTCATAAAGACATTTGGTAAATGTTATGGTTGTGGGTCAACTGACCATGTCAAAGTGGATCCCAAATGTAAGGGTAAACCTTCAGGAGACCACACTGTCTCCTTAGCCTTCTCCCCAGTGAATGAAGTACCAATGGCAAGTGGGAACTTTCACTTACTGGCTGAGGAACCCATGAAAGCCTCAGCCAGTGTTTCTTTAGTATCCCTGGGTCTGTGGGAACAACAGAATTTAGATGTGTATAACTCTATTCCAGACAATATTAAAGAGTAATACAAATACAGACCCTCATTCCAACCCAGGTGGTAAGTTCCCTACTTTACCACCATGGTGTAAACTCCATTTACACCATGGTGGATGGCGGATTTATCGCCCCATTCCAAGGTGAGTGGGGCGGTAAATCCCCAATCCCCATTTACCCTTCCCCATTCCCATTTTTGCCCCATAGGGCATAATGGGAGTGGGGAAGGCGCTAATTACGGCACCGTAAATTACGGTGCCGTAATTAGCGCCAAGGACGCTTAGCGCCTTGGTACTTAACGCCTGCTAAAAGCAGGCATTGAGGTGGAAATCAGGCGTAAAGGGTTAAAGGCGCCGAAGGCGCCGTAAACCCTTAACACCTGGGTTGGAATGAGGGCCACAGTGTTCTTGTGAATGGTCAGGAGACCCCTGCCATCAGAGTCACTGGGGCTGGCATAACTGTACCTGATGAATCATATTTCAGGGAAGAGGATGTTGCTAAGGCACCCAAATTCCTAACTAAGCTTGCTGGAGGCCCTGTCCAAATGCTTCCACAGTTACCAGCTATCATCCAGTGCAATGACATGACTGTCAAGATGCCTGTAAGTGTGCAGAGTGAAGACCTGGGAGAGTCCTGTTGGGGAATGACTTAAAGGCTCTTGGAGTTGTATCAAGGATCCTTAGGCCTCCCAGCAAAAGGAAACAGGAGCAAACTAGGAAGGATAGAGAGAGTACATTAAGGGACTCTCCAGAGGAGATTATAGAGGAAACTATAACTCCCAGTCCATAGGACTTACTGACTGCCATTTCTAAGAAGAAGGAGGAAAAGGGGCAACCTAAAACCTCCAGGAAGAAACCAGCTAGCAGTCCTGTGCTACCAACCAGGACATCCCCGAGAGGACTGCCCAAAGTCACACCTGTGACTCCTCCACCAGCTGAGGCTGAGTGTGTGGAACAACCTTGTGTGGTTGAATCAGCTGCTGAGGAATCAGAGCTGGAAGAGGACCTTGCTCCTGTTGGAGATCTGGATCCTGCAGACCATCCTGAGCTGCAGTCTGTACTGGCAGAGGGGGGACCCTGTAGGGCAGACTTCAGCAGAGGTCAGAGAGAGTGTCCTACTCTTGAAGATCTTCACCAACAGGCAGCTTCCCAGCTGGATGGGCAAGAGCCAGGGAAGCATAATTTGTACTGGGAAGATGGCCTCTTCTACAGTGAACCGACTGAGTCTATCCCAGAGGACTAAAGAAGACTGGTGCCTCTTGAAAGCAGACTCCAGTTCATACAGTTAGCCCATGAGATACTTTGGCTGCTCACTTAAGTTTTTAGAAGACCAAGGAAAGGCTCTCTTTATATTTCTACTGGAAATAAGTTGGGGTCAGATGTAGATAAGTTCTGTAGGAGCTGTCACACTTGCCAAACCTCTGGCAAGAGTGGAGCCAAGAATGTGGCACCCTTGGTGCCTCTCTCAGTGGTGGGAGTTCCTTTTGAGACGGTAGGAATAAACATTGCTAGTCCCTAGACCATACTACTTGGTATCCTGAAGCCATACCTATGAGAACTGTTACAGCTCAGATTGCTGTGAGGGGCCTACTTGGTATTTGGTATTTGTACCAGGGTAGGTTTTCCTAAGGAAGTTATATCTGACAGGGGGTCCAATTTTATGTCCCACTACATTCAGGCCTTGTGGGAAAACTGTGGAGTAATTTACAAGTTCTCAACTGCCTACCATCCTCAGACAAATGGATTGGTAGAGAGGTTCAACCACACAATGAAGAGCATGATAGGTGCTTTAGAGGAACCCCTTAGAAGAAAGTGGGATCTTCTTCTGCCACGCCTTCTCTTTGCATATAAAGAAGTCCCTCAGGAGGGAATTGGATTTAGTCCCTTTGAACTTCTTTATGGCCATCCAGTTAGAGGCACCTTGGACCTAATTAAGGAGGGGTTGGAGAGTGCTCCTTCCCCCAAGCCAGTGAGAGTCATTGACTATGTGATAGGTCTCCGGAGGAGAATGTCAAACATGATGGCAGAAACATCAGACAACTTGAATGCAGGTCAGGCTCTGGTAAAACATTGGTAAGACCGGAAGGCCAACATGGTTGAGTTTACTCAAGAACAGCTAGTTCTAGTTATGGAACCTACAAGTCAGGGGGCCTTACAGGACAAATTGTTATGACCCTTCAAAGTTGTGGGTTAACTTGGAGAGGTCAATTAATTGGTGGACTTAGGCAATCCTAAGCAGGCTCCCAGAGTCTTTCACACCAACCGTTTAAAAGCTTATGGGCCTCAGTACGAGTTTGGAGGTAGCCATGGTGCTAATAGCGCCATGGCTGCCTCCAATCCTGTGTCCGGGTCAGGGTAGTCGGAATGTGGACTTACCGGTTCATTCCAACCTTGGAGGACCCGGTAAATCCCCATTTTGAAAACCATTCCCTATTCCCATTCGAGCCCCCATAGTGCTCAATGGGAAGGGGGAAGGAGCTAATAATGAGCCCGCAAACAGCGGGCCCATTATTAGCTCCCTGGTCCCTTATCGGCTCCCGCTAAGGGACCTCAGAATGCGGAGGTAGGGGGTTAACGGCACCGGCATCCTTACTGGTGCTGTTAACCCCCTACCGCCATACTCATAATGAGGCCCATCTCAAGACCGGAAGTGGGAGCTTTGCTTCTAGCTTCAAATAAAGAGGAGGAGGAGAGTGAACCTCTACCTGACCTCCTCAGAGGCCAGCCTTTAGATAAGAAAATAGAAGGAGTTAATCTCTCTTCTAATTTGACACCTGAACAACAGGAGGAGTGCAAGTGTCTGTTAAATCAGTTTGCCTTCCTGTTTTCACTATCACTAGTCCAGTTGTTCTAGTACCAAAGGCAGGATCCAAGGAGTTGAGATTCTGTGTGGACTATAGAGCTCTTAATGCAGGCACCAAGACTTATGCCCACCCTTTACTAAGGACAGATGAACTGTTGGATAAACTCAGTTCAGCCAAATACCTCAGTACATTTGACCTCACTTCAGGCTATTGGAAAATAGCACTGGCAGACCATGTCAAGGAGAAAACTGCATTCTCAACCCCAGCAGGAATCTACCAGTTTAAGGTAATGCCTTTTGGACTAAAGAATGCACCTGCTACATTCCAAAGGATGGTTAATCACGTTCTGAATGGGATGGAGGACTTCTGCATGGCATACTTGGGTGACATTGCAATGTTCAGCCCTACATGGAAAGAACATATTGATCACCTGGGATATGTTTTGCAGGCTCTTTAGCAGGCCCATCTGACCATAAAGGCTAGTAAATGTCAAATTGGTCAGATTAAAGTGGTCTACCTTGGACATGAGGTAGAAGGAGGTGACATCTGGCCATTGCCTAGCAAAGTACAAGCTGTACAAAACTGGGCCACCCCTACTACTCAACCCCAAGTGAGAGCCTTCCTAGGCCTGCTGGGTACTATAGGAACTACATTTATAACTATGGGACCATAGCTTCTCCCTTGAATGTGATAACCTCTCCCAAGCTCCCTAAAAAGGTCAGGTAGAATGAGAAGTGCACTCAAGCCTTTGAAGGTGTAAATAACACCCTTTGTCAAGCTCCAGTCCTAAGAGCTCCTGACTATAACCAAACCTTCATTGTGCAGACAGATGCTTCAAATACAGGTATAGATGCAGTTCTTCATCAACTTTGCTTCATCAGCAGGAAGCTGAAGGAGCCAGAATCAAGGTGGGCAACCATTGAGCATGAGTGCTTTGCTATTGTGTGGTCATTGAAGAAGTTTAGACCATACCTGTACTGATCTACTTTTGTGATTCAAACTGACCACCAACCCTTGAGATGGTTGATGCAAATGAAAGGGGAAAACCCAAAACTACTGAGATGGTCAATCAGCCTGCAAGGGTTGGATTTTACCATTGAACAGAGGTCTGGGTGTCACCACCAAAATGCTGATGGTCTCTCCAGGATGTTTCACCGACTGGAGTAAGGAGATTCATACAAGAGTGAATTAAATCCTCCTGTCCCTTAGTCTGGGGGGGATGAGTGTTAGGGAGGATTCTCAAAATGTGCTAATTTCCCTTACATTTTGAGACCCCCAGCAACTTTGCTGGATTTCAAGGATTTGATTTTTCTACCTGGGAAGAGTTTCAGCCTTTTTTTCCTCACTCTTCCATGTATTTTGTGTGTGTCTTACTTTTGTGTTCTTTGGTTATGGAGTTTTATAACAACTCCAATGGCATCATTTGTTATGTGTGTCACACAGCACCTTCAGTGCATTGGCTCAGGAATGTCTTTTAGACTTCCCAAGGTTTAAATACCTTCTCTGGGACTGACTATCGTCTCCCAGAGCATGTAAAGTTAAATTGACTTTGCTAGTCTCTTCAATTTTATTGACCCAGCACACACTATCTTCCCATAGAGTGCTGGAGGGGTTGCCGAGCTTCCCCTGACTCAAAACATTAATGTAACACTAAAATGTTACCCTTTCCTACTTTAAAGGTCTGGTGGCAGTGGTTTAGATCAAACTACCATGATGTTACCCGACCGCTAACAACGGTAGCTAAAATTCGGGAGAGCCATGTTTTTCAATATCTGTAAAAAAACAGGTCCTTCTTGTGTTTGTCTCTGAGAGCCAAATAAGGTTTGGTCCCTTTGTTTGTTGGCCTTTGGTGGGCTTCAGTGCTGAAGCCCTCCTCTGGCACCTGAGTGTCTGGGGTGGACAGTATGTTAGGGAGGTGCCCGAAACTCCCTGTGCTTAGTCTCCTTGGAGACCTGAATGCACTCTGGCGTGATTGGCCAGCTGGCAATCCGGCAAGTACAGCCACCCTGCTGTGTGAGTGACAGCCAGGATGGAAGGAATGGAGGAAACCCATTAAAAGCAGGTCTCTGGGACTTGTAAAGTAGAGTCGACCACTGGAACAAAAGAACCAAAGACGAGCTGAAGAAAGAGGACTGCTGCAACTCCTGGATGACCGGTGAAGACCTGCTGCAGGTCCAAATTGCCTGAAACTCCATCAACAGAGAAGCCCTTCAAGGTTAACTTCTTCCCTTGAGTTTGGTGCGAACAACCAACTCGCAAGCCACCTGGACATCATCCCCATCTGGTCGAATTTTCATCAGAGTGCTGTTGAAAACTGGATAGCCAGAGGGAAGGAAACCAGCTCATGGACTTTAACACACTCACACCTTAAACCGACGTCTAGCTACAGCTTTTGGCCTCATCCCTGGGCACTGCAGGAACCTCTCAACGTCCTCCTTCTTTTCCCCACCACTGGAGCTCAGGAACAGCAAGGTCTGCTCGAACTGCCAGGGACAACTGCCTTAGGTACAGCTTTCTTCATTGACAAGGTACTGTGGAAACGCGGTCCGGAAATCTTTTTGGCCATTGAGAAAGTGCGTGAAACTTGCCTCAACTACAAAGGCTTGTCCTTCCCTTAACATTCGGCAAACTTCTCGCCTAGCCAAATTCTTCTATTCTCTGTGGCAAAGACTTAACCGTTATTTACCAGAACTGTGCTATCCTATACAAAAGACACTTAACCATTGACTTTGGCGCAGGCCTATTGAGAATAATTGCTGGTTGTACTTAACTGAAACCCTTTGCCCTTTCTATGAATGTATTTGGGCTGTCTATTCTTTTAACCTTGTCTTTTTACTCCTTTAATAAGTATCTGAAGTGCCATTTTGCTCCAACTTCATTGGAGCTAAACTTGTTCATTTACTTACTGGTTGTATTTTTGTGGTTTATTAGTGTGTGATATTGAGCTGCTTATGCTGGTGTTAAGTTTTCTAACTGACTGAGTAAATAAATGTATATTCTTTTACCAAGAAACCTTGATTAAGTGTTTATTTGAATCACTGTATTGGTTACTCCTTTGTGTAACTTGATATACTGCTCACTTAAACTCTTCAGATAAGTCCGGCTGCTCAGCCATCGCTACCACTTGACTGTGTAGTACAGGCTTGTACCAAAGGTAAAATTATGCTTACACTTGTAGTCCTAATTGCCTGTAGTGTTCCCAATGGGTACTGCAGGTGATTCTGCCTAACACCTTTGCTCATATGTGATGGGGAAACTGATATGTCCTTCAGGCTATCAGTACTGGGAAACAGAGTTTCCCTTATTCGTGGTACCATGTTGCTACTTGTGGTTATTTTTGTATCACTTGTGATAACTTTTTATCATTGCACATAGCAGCTTACACTGCAGTGCAATGGGGTGCATTTTTGTTTTGCCCTAGACTAACAGAGGATTTTTGGTTTCTCTAGATATGCTTAAAAGAATGGCTGCTGGCAGCAGTGACTTTTCCCCACTTTTTGGGGAATTTCGTTTTAGCTTTATCAAATTTGGCTACTAACTGTGGCTACTGGTCAAACATTGCTGTGCCACAAGATTTTTCGCCTGTTCTTTTTCCATCTTGTTGTTTAGCCTTCTTCCTGGCCTCAGAGGCCAGGAAAATCGTTATAAGGACTACCAGTGCCTGGGAAAGCAGGCGCTTTTGGCGGGCTCTTGAGGGCTATGTGTGTTTGCAGGCAGGATGTGGGCTGTGTCAGTCTGACTCCAATCCACATACTGATTTCTGTGTGACTGAGTTGTATGCATGAATGTTCCTGCCATTGGTCCTGATTGGACGACTCCTGAAGTTTGTGTGTGTGTGTGTTAGTCGTTCTATTGGCTAGTGGGAGTTTCAGCTCCTACCTGGCTGTTAGGGTAAGAAGAGTACCCCTGCGCCCATTCTTCAGAGATCCTGGAGAAACCTGAAGGAGCCAAGTATCCTGCCTAACTGAGAGACCTGTGAAGAAACCTGAAACCTGATGGAAGCAGGCCAGGCAGCCAACTTCTGCTGCAGCCCTGGTGGAGCTCTGGCTTGCTTGTGATCTTCAGTAGCCCTGTGAAGGTGCTACGACCCTTAGAGTGGAAGGACCATCCATTCCCGACGTCTGCTTGGTGCCCAGCCAAAAACAGCCTTCGGAAGTGCTCTGGAACCATCCTGTGGTTGACCAGCTTCATTTTTTGGCTACCGTGCTAGCGATGTAACTTCACTGAGTTTCGGCCTGAAACTTGGTAGACACTCAGCTACCACTGCAAGGCTCCCTCCTGTGGAGTCCTAGCACAAAGTGGACCCAAGACTAACTAGAAAGTCTGACCGTGGTTACTGAGTCCTGTTGCCACACTGTGCACAGCTGCATCATCCAAAAACTGCTTACCTGACCCGAGTCCAGTCTTGAAAGGGGTGATGCATCAAGAGTTTTTGCATTCTTCAACCGAGAGTCCTTGCACCAGTAAAAGACACCAACCGGAGTGGAGTTGGAACCTGCAACCCCTGGAAATCGAGGGACGCAGATTTTGGCGGGAAAAGCAATGTAGGACACCCTTCCTTTGTTCTACCAAGTCTGGGGAAGATTCAGAGTAAGGGGGTAGGTTACGGAGCTTTCAGCCCACCCTTATACTCACATTATAAGTCAATGGGCTTATAATAAACCTATTTCCAATACTTTGGCTTGGCCATTACTTGCCTATGCAAGACTTCTGACTGTTGGGGCTAATTTTGGGCATTAGTCTGCATTGAACCCTAACTCTAAGAACCCTTCACTGGACCCCAAAGACCCTACCTGCATTTTTTTTCTGCATCCTAAATTGTGTGGATCTGTATCCTGAACAACAGAGCACAGGGCCCCAGGCAACTTGGGGCTGGACAATTTTAGCTAGGGATCATCTCTGTGGACATTTTTGTGCATAATACTTGTCTAACCATTCCTTTGCAGGAGTATCTGATTTGTATTGTGCATTTGAACCAAGTGAATGTATATATGTGTTTAGTTTAATAGTGTTGTGTGATAAGTCTACCCGATTGTAGTCATTTTTCTATAGTGTGTTTTGGCCATAATTAAATAACTGTATTTTTATACATCCTGTCTATGTGTAATTTGTGATACCTATTGTGTGACCTCATTGGCAACCTTTTACAAGCTCACCCCCTCGGAAGAACTTAGCCTAGACCGACTGTCAATGCTACCTAAACTGGTTTGGCCACAGCTTCCCAGAGTTGTTCCTGTCAGAATATAGGTTGGCCTTCTATACATCAGTCCACCAGGCCAGAGTATACAAAATCCGTCCCTACATTGGGTTGTAGAGGGAATTATTATTTCCCAGGACCTGATCCACCATGATGCCAACTTCGATGGAGGTGATATTGGCAGCCATCTACCTCGCTGCCATGGGGGTGTTGCTCGATTCTGAGGAAGAGGATGGCACAGACACGGCAACCTCTGGGGCAGGTGCGATCGAGCTGGGTCCTGAAAATATTCTGTGGAGCTGTGGTTGTGGTAGAGATAGGTGGAAGCCCCAAGTTGTCAGATGAGGTGGTCACACGACTGGTCCAGGAAACTGGTTCTCCAAGGCAGTGCTGGTGAGCTGCAAGTACTTTCACGCTATCAGGCAGAAGCAGATGTGGAATATTGTAGGCTTTAAAGGGCAGTAGGAGGAACATCTAATGAGAGGGAGGCAGGAGGAACTTCAGAGTGTGCCTCCCATTTGAGGCAACAGATAACACAATAAAGGGCCTCATTGCATAAGATCTGTGCTAAGGGATGCACACAGGACACTTACGTCAAGTCTATGCAGCACATGGTAGAAGGAGATTTAAGATGTGTGACACACATTACCAGTTGTGTGCCAGAAGGGGATACAGAAGATTATTGTATCGCTGACAAATATTTGGGGTGCTTATCAAGCCGTTGCCTTCACGTTACGTGTAAGCACGTTACGTGTCAGCCTTTTTTACAGTTGTGGGTGCCTATACGGCATTGCAAACACATTTGTTTGGTTGTGGGTGTCAATACGGCAATGCATACGCATTGTTTCAGTTTCTGGTGCCTATTCTGTATCTCATAAGTCAGTTTTGGTTTGAGCGGCCCTCTACTCATCAGATAACGCATAGTTTTTTGGTTCAGTGCCTTGGAGCCTTGCAGGATCACTCTATTTAGTCCATCACATAGCCTCTATACTTTTTTGGGTGTGCTTCTCCGTTTGCTGGCACCATGAGTGGGAAAGCCCTGAAAGGGAAAAGAGAGGGGTGTGGTGAGGACACACATGACCCGGCCCCAGGAGGAGGACCTGGTGAGGATACACATGACCCAGCCCCAGGATACGGTGAGCCCCAGACCACAAGTGACCCGGCACCAGGCTGAGGGCATGGTTGGATGCCTACAGGTAGCCCAGCACCACCCAGGGCCACTTTGGCCAACAGGGTCACCCTGCAGAGCAGGAACAGGCACCACCCATGATCAGCCACAAGTGAAGGAGAAAGGGCTACTGAGGAAGAAGTGCTACACCAATGATGACCATAGAATTCCTCAGAGCATATGTGCAGGAACACCATGAGGACCTCTACCAATCAACCGGCAGCACCCGTACTCCCGCTCAGTAAATGAGGATGTAGCAGGAGTTAAACGGACACTTCATTAAGGCTTGTAGTGTGGAGAGGCGCACTGCTAAACAGGTACAGAAGTGGATGGATGACCCCATTTGAAGCTCTAAGGAGAAGCTCAGTGACTCCTGCCCAGGACATTAGAAGAGGAATACTTTCAAAGAGGTTGCAAGTTGACTGATCAGCAGTGAGCAGGTGCATGGTATCGGAGGCTTTGACACCTATGTGGGCTCATGTATGTGTAGGAGTACACTTCCATCCAGCGGCATTTCATGAATGCACTGTGTACACTTCCATCACATAAACTACATTCAGGGAGGTGGTTGTGTGGTTTCTGTTTGTGTCACAGTACACATCACTGTCTACTGGGCTTCACTGCTGTGAAACTACTCTTATGTTTTGGAACGTCATGCAACACACTTCTCATCTGACACCTTCACAGTGTCATGCATGAGTATAGGCTATTGTGGATGCTAATGTAGAGGAGGAGCGAAATACTCCTAGCAGAAGTTCCGCCCCCATGTTGCCCATATGTTGTGAACCGGAAATTGCAACATGCACAGTACCGGTGAGGATGCCTATAACGCAAAGAATTTTTGAGACAAGGTATCCACTGAGAAAACCATATATGCATTCACAAAGAAGTAATGGCCTTCTGGAAAAAGTCCAAAAAGAGGTATGAAAATGAATGAGAAAGAAGACTGATGACGTCTCACGAAACAGAACTGATGCCCCCAGAAAACACACAAATCAAGTAAGAATATAGACATTCTATAGGATCAGAGGATGAGGTGTCAAAGCAAAGCAACATTTTGGGAATGAAATGAAGATGCTTGTGTGAAGAAACACTGAAGAAAATGCAAAATAATTGTCCAATTGTACATATGTTGCAACACAAGTAGATGAAGTAATCCTGAGGCTGGCTATGAAGTGACTAGATTGCAGCGATGTGCCAATGTATATACATAGGAATGTATAGAATCTGTATGTTCCACAATGCACTTTAGCAAACTTTAACCCTGTGAATGGAAAGGGCTTGAAGGGTGGCGCTGTTGAAAATAGCTGATGGTGAAGGAGAATGCAAGAAAGTCTGGTTGGCCCAGCACCAAGAGTCAAGGCCACCGTGAGCCTGGTTGACTGTCAAGAAGCTACATGAACGTGAGAAAGAAACAAACTTCTGTTTGAGATGAAATGGAAAAACACTGAAGGTGCCAGGAGTTCATCATTTAATAATATTATATGCAACATAATGCTCAAAAACATGGTCTCCAGTCACATGGTCAGATAGGAAAAAACTCGGAGTCGAGCTAAACCGAAACCAGAAGATAAGACCATGCCAAACTGCCTTTTATTCTCAGGCACTGTGAGCCTCCACATGGCCAAGTTCAAAGCCTAATTGAATGACAGACAGCAGGAGTGATGATAGATTTTGGGCTAATTGGGTGGGGAGGCATGACCAGGCCGACACTCCTAGCACCTGGGGTAGCAGCTTGCATGCTGCTAGCAAGTGGAATATTCTAGAAGGGTACAAGCGTGCCAACCAATTATAGAGGGCCATGTATAAAAGAGCCCTGTATTTAGTGTAACCAATGGAGTGTCAAGTGTTAGTATGACACGGAAGATGACTTGTACTTGGGATGGGCTTAGTTGTCCACCTGATCATAGAGACCCAATCACAACCCTGTCAGTATGGAATGTATACCTATATGTTCACTTTAAGCCTATCACATCCCCTAGTAGGTTTTTCTTATTTGCCACGTAGGATGACGTCAGTAGTGAAAAATGTTTAGTGTAAAAACGTTGTTTTTTCATGAAATGTTTTGAGTGTGAGAAATCAAGCACATGTCCGTTGATGTCTGTTGTAACTCCCTGTTTTAGATAATTGTGAATAAAACAGTACTAAGTTTTGCCAACTTCCTTGAGTCGGTCTGATTATTGATCTATGAGTAAGTTCTGTATCCCCATCCATCTCTTAAAGGGCCCCAGGTACTGGGGTTCACAAATCATGACTCATGACTCATGGAGAATCACAGCAAGGTGTCTATGATGTCACAGTCATCCACACCATGGCCCTGGCTGCGGGTGGATAGGGATGAGCAACAATGTTTGTGCATAGACACATGAGGCTGTCTTCCAGATGGGACGAGATGTGGAGGGCAAATAGTTGTTCAGTGTAGTGTATTCCACATTTGGAGTGTCATTGGAGGAGTGGCGCTGCAAGCGGGCCTGGTTCATGTCCAAGTCGCAGTCTCCTATCACATAGTTGCAATGCATGTGATTGGGACCAACCATGTATCTTGCAGGGGGAAATGTTGCAGTGTTGTTTGGGGAGATCTTGCCAACTCATATGGTTGGAGGCCCTCCTACCCCCCTTCCACTCCTCCAAGACCATCATTAATGTCTACTTAAATGGTACCATCTTGGTCCTATCCTCCTTTTTGATAGACGCTTGCCACGTCTCATCAACTTCCTTTCTTCTCCTGCTTTTCCTCTCCACCCCTCTTTGACATCTCTGCCGCTTCTTTCATCTGCCACCTCTCTGGCAAACTCCACTGCTTCTTTGGTCGCTCTGCATACTCCTTCCTCCACCACCTCTCTAGCACCCTCTGATACTTCTTTGGCAGCCCTGCCTTCTCCTCAGTCTACCACCTCTCAGGCACTCTCTTCCGCCTCTCTGCCTACCCTGTCTTCTCTTCCTTCCTCCTTTGCCCATTCACGGGCACCTCTAAAACTTCCGCAGGGTATATCTCATGCTTGTACCCCTATTCAGAAGTCTAGCAAAGGTGGCAATCTGTTCCACGCCACTACTCTTAACTCTTGTTGTGCTGTAAAACACTCCTCGGAAATCTGCCTTCTCCTGGAAGAGCTCAATTTGGATGTACTCAGTCTCACTGAGACTTTGTTCATGGCCAGCTTTGTCACAGATTTTGACACTCTCCTCCCTGATGGCTACAAGATCCTCTCCGAATGGAGAACGGACCATCCTGGTGGGAGATTAGCCCTGAACCTTGGAGGGTGTATCCCTTCTTCTATCATTCCTATGCAGCCCTACTACTCCTTTGAATGCCTGGTCTGCAGGCACTCTATCTCTCCTGGCCTCTCGCTCACTGTGACCAGCATCTGCAGGCCACCTGTACAGTTCACCCTCTTCCTCTCGAAATAGACTGACATCTCCTTCTCCCTCCTTGCCGCTACCTCTCAACTTCTCCTCCTTAGAGACCTGAATATCCACTTGGATGCTATTAGCCCCTCTGGGTTCTTTTGCATCATATGCAACTCTCTCTCTCTATTCTACTCTCTGGCCCAACTCACTCTCATCAGACCTCCACCTCTCCAAACCTCTCACCATCCCTCTCTCTTGGACTGGCCACTTTCTCATCTCTTCTCACCTTTTGCTCTCTGTCCCTCAGGTTAAGCCGACCACAGAACTGCCACCCAACTTCTTGGTCATCCTGCCCATGAAACGTGTCTCAGTGGAAGCTTTAGCTGCTACTTTCTCTCCTCCACCCACACCTTTGACTGACACTCACTCTGACACAGCCCTCTCCAACCTTCATCTTTCTTTCACTAACACTCTGGATGTCCTTTGCCCCATCACGAGCATAGATTTGAAGCCTGTTGAGCCTGCATCCAAGTGTAACTCTTGGTACAATGCCGATCTTGTCATACTTAAGCGCAAATGTAGGGTGGCTGTGAGGAAATGGAGGGCATCAAGTGCACCCTCTGATAAACTGGCCTGCTGCCTGCTCCAAAAGCAATCCAGATTCTCTGTCCTCTCTAAGAAGAGAGCCTACATCCAAGCCTCTCTGCGGCATCTAACAACTCAACTGACATTTTCGAAATCTGCAAGGGGCTGGCCAATCCTGCTGCAGGCTCTACCTCTACTGTTCCCTCCCAGGCCCTCTGCATGGATTTGGCATCTCATTTCACCACTAAAACTCTGGACATCCTGTCTCTGCCTCTACCTCCTCTTCTTCTCCCTCTACCATTCCAGGTCCCTATCCAGCCGTTTCTCCTCTGCCTTTCTCTTCTTTCCCGCTATTCACTCCCGATGAGTTACTAGACAAGTCTGATCTATGAAAGTCTCATCAAAGCAGGTGCTCACCTGTTTCTCCAAAATCATTAAGGGTCACATCGATACCCTTGCTCCAGCCTTGGCCAATTTCTGCAATCACTCTTTTGCCACTGGAACCTTCCCCGCCCCCCTCAATCACTCCCTTGTCCACCCCTTTCTTAAGAAGCCCTCTGCTGAACATTCCTCTCTGGCAAACTATCGCTTGATCTCCATCAATCTTTTCCTGGACAAACTTCTATGTGCCACACTCTGGCTGTGCTGCCGCCTCATTCCTCCACCACCTCTCTGGCACCCTTCACTGCTTCTTTGGTCACTCTGCCACCACCTTCCTCCGCCACCTCTCCAGCACCCTCTGCTGCTTCTCTGGCCACTCTGCTTTCTCCTCCATCCACATCCTCTCCGGCACTCTCTTCCTCCTCTCTGACTACCCTGTCTTCTTCTCCTTCCTCCTTTTACCATTCTCGGGCAACTCTAACACTTCCACAGGGTGTATCTCATGCTTGTACCGCTCCACGGAAGTCTTTTGCCTCCACCAGGAAATTGATGCCTTGAGGCAAACACTGTCCTAGCACTCTGATGCACCATGAGTGAGCTCCTATGCTGACTCTGTGGCCACTCCGGAGGAAGTTCATCATGGTCTCTCTGCCATTGAGTTACACATGCATGCAATTGTGTCATGAGTGACCATAGCCAATGAAGAACAGACTTTGGCACTGCATGGACAGGGTATACCACCACCCATACCCCTCCCGAAGATCCACCACAGGATGGCAGTCCCAGACCACCCACGCCACCTCTACCACATGTGCCCTGATGTCCATGAGCCCATCAAGCGCATATGATTTTTTAAACATTTTTGTTGACTCTTTTCAGTTCACTCATGTGGACACACCCCTCCACCTAACCCTTGCCCCCTCTGCCCAGGGTGAACATATTTTTTTCACCGCGCCCAAAATGGAAACTTTTTTAAATCTTTTATTCACCTTGTGATGTGCCATTGCCCTCTCAAGACCTTATTGAGGGGAGGACTGGCCATGCAGTCATGTAAAGTGGAGTAATGTGGCATGGTTATCTTGACTGCCACAGCCTCACACCTACAGGTGCAGATTACACTCTACTTTGATGTACACATGTGCAGTATGCATAATTTCAAACTATAGCTGGTCCAATCCAATGTCCTATGTGGTTACAAGGATACTGCCTGATCCAGTACCTGCACTCTCTGAGAGGACCACTGAGCACCCTTTTTCGACCGTAGTTCACATGCCCTCTGCCTGACACTGACCCTCCATTCCCCAATACAAAGGCACAGTGTTAGGTGGAGGTGGTGGGGGAATCACAGCAGAGCAGCTCTGCCAGCATGTACAGTTGTACAGTGTCAATCATGTTTATGGTTGGTTACATTTGAACCCCAATATTAGAATGCAGTTTCACATGTAGGGTTGCATGAATGAGGTGATGGTGTGATGGTGACTGTTACTGAAGATGTGAGTTGGGCCACATGTCTGTGTGCATGCACCCTTGATATCCATGCATATGCTTTTGTTTTCTGGTTGCACTACCACAAAGGACAACAGACTCAGGAGGCTGCGCTGCATTTATCCTCCTTTAGCCATTGGCAGCCTTAGAAACTATCAATGACAGGATCGTCATTGACAGACTCCACTCTCTAGGCATCATGGACTTTGCATTTAGATTGTTCACCTCTTACCTCGCAGACCATTCACAAATCTTCCTACCAGCCATCTCCTCTCCCCCACCCTTCTCTAATGGGATCCTGAAGGAGGACTCCCTATTCACTCTAGACTTCAACATGTGCCTGAGTGCATGCACTACTATGACCTGTCCTGCTACAACTATACAGATTACACCCACATCCTTTCCAAGTTCCCCAAGACCTTGGCTGCTCCTCATCGTGAACTCCCCTCGAGCCACACAGATTTCAAAACACTGACTGGCAGCTAACCACCTCCTCCTAAATCCTGATGGAAGTGAAATCCTGATTTGAAGTAGTACGGCACTGTGCCACCAACGACCCCGTGGCTGTGCTCCCTAGACCACACTCACACAGAATCCAGTTCAGAGAAGAACCTGGGATGCACCACAGATTATGACAGAACACTCTATCACCACATCATTAGATGATCCTTTCCTTGCCTTTTCTACCCTCACTGAGTCACAGCAATGTTGGCAATCATCCTCTCCCACCTAGACTATTCTTATTCCATTTATGTGGCCACTCCTGCCTATCAGCTCAGAAATCTACAACAGATCTAGAACAATCCAGCCTGCCTCATCTTTGCACTCACCCCCAGGGAACACATGACTCCTGCACTCAGGGTGGTCCACTCGCTTCCCATTGACCGACGCAGCACATTCAGAGGCATTCGCATCACCACCAGTGCCCTCAACAAGATGTTCCTTGACATCCTCCAACACTGGCTCACAGGCTACATTCACTACAGAAACCTCACATCAGGCTCTGCACTAATCCTTGTGACCCCTTCCCTCAATTCCACTGGAATCTGAGGTACTTATTTCTCTGTCAAGCCTCCAACACACTGAAACTCCCACTCAGCATCCGCTAAGTGGTGGACCACCTTTCCTTCCGTAAGGTACTCAAAACCTGTCTGTTTCCTTTTCCAAGTCAGACAAAGGCCACAGCCCTTGCAATGTCCCAACCCATATTGCCCTTCTGGGGGCACCCTGCTGGCCCCTGGCAGTGTTGTACTGCATCTCATGGCTGTGTCAGTTTTCAGGAGTCCAGCTTGTTTTGGCCAGCAAGGTGTCTGGCCAAAAAGTGTACATCAGCTCACTTGCACACAGATGGCAGAGCAGCCTATCCGTATGTCTCTGTGCACTCCGTGGGACCTATTTAGCACACTAGGACCATCGAGATCTGTACTGCTTGGCACATGTGGACCCCTAACAGCCTTTAGTTGTGTTCCACTTACAAGTCACATGTTGTGTATTGTTGGTTTTCACTATGTTCTCCCATCTTCAATGAATTGCATGACTTTGCTCTTCTAAAATGTTGTTCAAATCTTGCACTGTGAGTGAATGCACTGTATGTGACTGCATACTGTGGGCACAATCATGTGAAACAGTATCCCCTCCCCACGGCTTCTGTTCATCTGTTGTCTCTGCAAGTGTTTGCACCACACCCTATGATTCATGCCCCCTTACTGGTAACGGCTCATCCTGGGTGTGGGCTCTGATAGAGAGGGGGAAGCGACAGCAGAGGAGTGATGACCTGTCTATGAACTATTGTGTCCAACAAAGGGGGTAGGTTGATGGGCGGAGTCTGGAGTGGGGGTGCCACAGCCTTATATGTGTGGGGATTGAGGACATGGGTCTCTTTTTGGGTTGCATGCTGTGGTGTGTTGACCATATGGGTTGAGGGATGAGAAGCTGAAGAGTCCCCTTTAGAAGGTGAAGTAATTAGCCACACACATTAAAAGACTGTGCCACACTTGATTAGTGAAGAATGATCCTTTTTAGTTTTTAGGGTCATGTTCAAGAGAAAACAATCAATGAAAACAAACAGTGCCCTATCAGATTACATGTGTTACAACACATCAGTGTCTTTTTCAAATCAGGGCAAATTAAATCTAAATTTCACAAATGAGTTCAAATCTGAAGAACAAGGTATTCATGGGTAAATCCCTCCTTCAAAGTGTATGTTCTGTCTCCACACGTCGGTGACCTTTCCTTCCCAGTCTGTCCATCACCCTCTCCCCTATTGTCCTCCTTCTCCCCAACCTGTATTATTTTTCCATCTGTGTGCCTCCTGGTCTCTATGCCCCTGCTTCCTTGTTTTCCTCTTCTTCTGTCTCAGTCTTTCTCTCTTCCCCCTTCTCTCAACCTGCATCCAACCTGACAGCCCCTTCTCTCCCCTCATCTCCCCATAAGCATTACTCCTCCTTGCTACCCACTCCTACTCTCTCTCTCTGCTACCCAGCTACACACTCTTCCTTCTGTCTCCTGTCCTCCATTCCCTCTTGCCCTCTTTCATCCTTCCCATCAGTGTCCACACTTGTACTTTCACTCCCTTAGTAACACTTTCCCTCCCCTTCATCCGAGAGTACCTCATAGGCCCCTGGGCAAACTAATAGTGAGTGTGGCTGATTTGTATTCCTACCACTGATGCCCCACCTTGTGTCTGCATCCATGGGCAGACTATCCCCTGTCTCTTGCTCTGGTGGCAATGTGTTTACTTCACTGCCAGTGATTACTCTGTTCCTGAGTTCTGATTTTGATGTATTCATGGGTGCTCAAACTGTTTGATGTCATGTTGCAGTTGTTGTCAGAGGGGAACCCAGAACATCTGTTCATGCAACACACCATCATTGTGTTGTTTGATCCCTGGTCCTGAAATGTAGGTCTGCCTGGGGGCACCAACATTGCCTTCCACATTCTGGCGTGCCTCTCAAATTCATGGCTGCAGTTTTAGGAAATGGATTCCACCGACCTTGGGACTCTGTTAATGATATGCCCTCTTGGGTGGGCCCCCTTACCTGGGTGTCTACCCCCTACAGGCAGAGCAGAGACTGAGCATCCTGGTAGCTCACTGGTGGCCAGTTCACATTGGATAGTGTTGGCTGCTGTTTGTCCCAGTACAGGCCCTCTCGGCCATGCTATTCACCCTTCGCCACTGAGCACATACATGCAGCAGTTCAGAACAACTGTTCTGTGGGGTGACAAAACCCCTGTGGGGGCATCCCCACTCCACGCCTCCACACGGCTGGAGGCTTTATCGTCCCGAGCCGGGGAGGCAGGTACATTTAAAAAAAAGGTTTTTCTTCCCCTCCCACCCCCCAACCCCACTTACCTTCGGCTCCTTTTCTTTTTGGGAGCGGACATGCTGGGAACACTTCTGTTACCAGCGCGTCCGCTCCCGATGGCCACCATGGAAAGGGAAAACGGACTCTGTTTTCCCTTTCCCGGCTGCCATTTCTTGGTCATTTCTTGGTTAATTAATATACAACCGTTTCTCCCATGATTCCCTACTGAATAGACGGATCTTTTATAATACAGCATTTGATTCTAAACATTTGACTACCACACCTAACAGTGTTTTGCGTACCCGTTTGGCCAGGCCCCTTCTCCGTCTGCCCTTCAGAGATTTGCCTATAAAGATCTCAAATGCTGGAAACATCTTCTGAAGAATGGAGTCTTCCTCCAGCCATGATTCCTGCAGACATATGATATCAAAGGAGCCCAGACACTAGGTCCATCCCATGTCAAGTGCTTTATTCCTTCCAGCTAATCAACTTCAGGCTAACTGCTCTAAGGCCCTCCTCCTTGCTCATCTGCAATCTTCCATATTGTATTTCTTCTTGTATCCTTGCTGTCACACAGCAGGATTGTTGACCACCCTGAGTCCCCTCCGGAGCGGCTGTATTAGGTCCTTATTGGGAATGTATCGTCTACATGATGGTATACCACCTCTGTTGCCTGACAAGAGATTGGTACTTCTCTTAATTTTTCTTTAAGCAGCCTTTCAGTCTCTGTCCAGGTATCACAGTCTGCGCTTTCTTTTGGCCCGCCAGTTCTGTTTGTAGTAATGGTTGACCTAAGATCAATGTTTGCCAGTTATCATGTAAATTACATTTTTCCAAATAACTATCCTAATGTACAGTTATCCGATCCATTGCTTAATGAACAGGTTCACATAACTAAAGCAGACGTTGCATCCTCTGCAGAACATGCAGTCAGATAGTATCCTCAGAGTTGAGAAGATTTTGCAAGAGATATCATTAACACCTAGAATAGAGAACAGCTTTTCAACAAATATCTCATATTTGAGTTCTTGTTGCCGTGTGTTTTTCCTTTGAACGTACATATCGAGTTAATCTTCCTTTAACCTACCAGCTGGTTGCCTACTCCATCTCTACTTGCGCCAAGTTTGGTATTTCTGCTGATTGCATTAAATGACAGGTACTCAGATCAGATCCACTTAAAAGCTTACCAGCAACCTTTCCATACTCTTCTAGGGTGTTTTCACTAGTCTCGTACTGCATCTAGCGGATCCCCCTCCTCCTTGTGTCGATTACTCTCCCAGATTGCTTTAGGATTTGCCTTAAATTCCCCTGACAGGCTGACTTTACGGGTTTATGCATCTTGTTGTCATGATTGTCTCTACTTTCTTGTGCCATATTTTTAGATTATTTATTATCTCTTGATGCTGCTTTAGTTCATTTGGTGATCCTTCTTAGACAGGGTTGTTTTCTCCTTCCCTTTGTTATGTTCTTTGTGGAGGGATACTAGCAGGGCCTCTGTTAACTTTCTGATAATAATGAATTATAAATAAATTATAAATGATAGCAAAGCCGTTGTGCAGAGCTATCCCATTGTTGTTCCTAAACTCATGTAGGTCCTGATATCTTATTTTAGTACCCTGAACTTGTTGTCTACTCTTGCTGCCCAAGCCAGGAAAGGATCCCAAAGGACCGCCTTACAGATATCTGTCAGAGTTTAAATCAGCTAGGGATACATCCATTGCATTGGATGATTGAGAGACAAAATAATTATGACTCATATGACAATACTGCTGGGTAGCTGGTCTTTCGACATAGGCCTCGTCTGCACTGCTGTCACTGCATTATTAGTTTGACTAGTCTCCACTATGGAGACCTCTGATGGCATTTCTGTAGGGGCTGATTAGACCACTTCAGCCAGATGGTCCTTGATTATGTGCTTAACTCATGGAATTGGGGTGGACAGAGGCTGTATGCTGGGCTCAGTTTTATTACTGTTTTTATCACAATAATTCTGGGCCCCAGTTTTAAGGAACTTCCTCTCTTTACCTTAATCCACTGTCTGCCTGTACCCTTGCTAGACCTGCCAACTTTGTCAGACATTTCTCAGTACATAGCCGATCATTGGATCTCTCTAATACTTCCAGAATAGAGCGGTCCAAGGGATGAGGATACACTGTCCAAATCCTGGCAGGTGTCTTCTCTGTTCTTCCCCTTAGATTCAGTACAACCATAATAGAGCTTTCTAGTAGCTTATCAGGGGTGCCGTCCAAAACTAATACTTTTGACTGACTGTTTTATAAGACACTTGAGACACTACAGACCTTTAATGTTTTTTCTACAGTGTCTACTAAATTTGTTGAGTTTTCAATTTGAGAGAAACATTTATTCTGGTCTGAGCCTGCACTCTTTTGTCTGTCACCCCAGATGAGGACTTCAAAGACATAGCTGGGGCAATGCTTGACTGGTTGAGTAAAAACTAAATTTGAGACTGTGGCTAGACAGGGGTCTGGGTACAAATCTGGGCTATTAGTTGTCATTTCCCTTACAGCACCCCTAGTTTCTTCCATCCTGTTTAGTTTGTCTACCACTGCCAGTGTCCTTTGGCTTCATAGGGCCCACTTAATTTTTGATTGAGTTCATTCTTGTGTCCCTGCATATTTTGCAGTTGGTCAGGTGCTTTCTTCTTTGGTTTTGTTGCCATATATTTCCTTCACTTGGAGGTTGGCGGAATCCCAGGCTGGGAGCTGGAGCTGTGGAGTATTTGTGGGGTATTTGTACTCTATTGATAGTCTCTATTGATGTTGTCACTGCGTCTCCCCTATCTATCTATTAACACAGGCTGACACGCCATAATGCACTTCCTGCTGATGTATCACCGGAACAGCTTCATCCATCTTTTCTCTGCTGCTTTACCTCACCTTACCACGTCAAACTTGCACACTAGGTTGAGGTTGGAAAGCTACTGATGCTCAGGTGTAGCTATAGTACTTAGTGCAGGTATGGTATAGTACATAGTGCTTGTATGGTACCGATATGGGTGTCTTTGGTGTCTTAAGTGTTAACTGCTAATGTTGTTTTGGTTAGTAAGTAGAAGTAAGTAAAGGGAAACCTTTTCTCAAGCTTACCCACTGTGTCTCCCATGGGGTGCCGAATGCACTCGCCGCACTGACAGGATCGGTGCTAAGAACGGCAAGCACTGTAATATGGGTGCTGATTTAGGGTGACCTCCGGCAGCAGGAGACCATTTTACCCCAGCTGCTCTGCTTACCATCCTTCCGGAATCTTCCGCCTCCACTCAGCCGAGCGGCCCAGGCTGTGGATCTGGCTCTTGGAGTGAGCGAGCAAGCGAAACACACCAGCCTGCAGCAAGCTTCCTCTTTCTGCTTAGAGGAAGGGACCTAAAGTAGCATCAAGCTGCACTGCGTTTACTTGCTCACAGCCATTTCCGACACTCAAAAATCATTCCCAGCAAACCGAGTTTCTGCTCACATAGTATGGCCTCAGAACATATGTGGGTAGACACAGAATTTGACTATCTTGCTAAGCCGGGATGAAGTAACTAACCAGAATTATCTCAGTAACAGCACATGGGGAGGGAAGAGCCCAGCACTGAATAGACGTCCAGCCATGTGTGAAGGGAATGTGGTATACAGAAGACCGACTCCACAGGGCAAAGTTATGGAGGGCAGAGCCCTGGATGGCCAGGGGTGCTACCCCACCCTGTGGTCCCACTGGGTAGACTATAATTATCATAGTTATCTTGTTCCATATGGGACACCTCAAGGCTGTCCAGTTGGGTTACTTTCATGCACTGTATGTCTATGGAAGCTGAGAAGTTGATTCAGGGTGAAATGCTGTGGATTGTTGCCAGGTGTGTGCTTTGTGCAGGTTGGTCCATGGCACTCAGGGGAGCACAGGGTATGGTGACATTGTTGTCAGGGATGTGCTCACTGTGTTGGGTGTATTTGTGTGCATTGGCCATAGTTAATCAGGTCCAGTTGCATGGGTGCAGAGGGAGACATGGAGATGGGTTGGCTGGTGAGTAATTTCTTGCAGTTGTTGCATGGCACTCGGGGGGGCACACTGTGGTGGCGTTGTGGGCGGGGATGCTGTCACTGTGTTGAGTGTTTTTCAGTGCATTGGCCTGAGGTGAGCAGGTCCAGCTGCAGGGGTGCAGAGAGAGACATGTGTGGGATGTTCTTACCCATGCATCCGAGCCCTACCTCAAAAACTGTGCAGTACTGACATGGAAAACATCATGATGGCCAGAGCTTCCCAGAAAATGTACAGGGAAATGCATGAAGAATAGGCTGCCACTCTTTTTGCCGATGTTATGGGCACAGAAGGGCACTGCCTAAAACCACCATTGGACTACCCACACAGTAGTCTGAAACCATTGGGAATGGCAATGCTGATTGCCAAAAGCAACCTAGAATTGTGGGGAATTCATTTTCTTAAATCCCAAAAATGGGTGCATTACCAGTACTCACCACTATCAGAAAGCTGGCGTTTTAAAACAACACCAGACTTTTTTTTTTTTGTGTAAAACTGAATAAATGAACCCAAAGCAGGCCAAAGAAAGACTTACTGAGAGGTGGATACAATCTAAAGTTATATTCTGAAGTGACTTGAAGGTTTATAACAAGACTGGCTGAGTTGTGGATTTCAGCAGTTTAAGTAAATTTGGACTGAAAGACACTACAAATCTAAATGTTTAAAAGAAATGAGTGACCTACTTTTGAGTGTCACATAGGTTGCAATTGTTTAAATGTCATAGTTTTAAACTTAGAATCAGCATTTTAGCTGCATATGTAAGAAATGGTTAATTTTATTTGAATGCAGAAAACTGGGTAACTAAAAGTGACATTAGCTGGGGCCTGGCTTAAGGAACTGAATTCTGCCCACCAGCTACCCCCGACAGTAGATGAGACTTGCACAACAGCTGTGTTCCCAGGCCTATCTGCCTTTTGCTGCTCCCACCAAAAGGGATATGACACTTCCCTGATTGAATTACCTGGGCTCTGCAGGAAATTGAACAAAGCCCTGTCCTGACTCAGGCAAATGTTTTATTATGGGGGCCATAAAAAGTGGCTTCCTCCTGGAAGGAAAGGGGAGGAGCACTGCCTGTGAGAGCAAGCTGGCTTGGCAGAACTGGAAAAACCAGAAATTCAACCTTGTGCTGGGGGGAAACCACACCCCTGTAGCCAGAATATGGTTTTAGAAAAAGATGAATAACTCATAGTACGGACTTGTGAAAATTATTTAAATGATACCATAATTCTTGTGAATTTTCTGCCCACATTTTAAGAGGTTTTTAGAACCGGTGGTATGATCTGGGGGCAAGCTAGCAGTTAAGAGGGTATTACTTAAAATGTATGCATGTTAAAAATCTGACACTTCATCAAGTAATGTCCATACTCCTTGCGCACATGTGTATAAATTTGGGGTAATGTCCGATATTACGAAACCAGTTAAAAAGTGCAAATGTTGCCATTTCTGAATGCAAGCTCCCAGGAAGAGCAGATTTTGAAAAACGCACTCGCGAATTTGCCGCGATTTGCAAATTTCTCCACGTGTGAAAACAGCAGTTCTTGCTTTCCTTGCTAAAATTTCGTTTGCCTCTTAAGAACCATCCCTGAATCATTGCTAGAGTGAGCCTGGACTAATATTAACTTGATACCACTCACCCTGAACCTCAAGAGGGAATTAAAAGCATTTTAGCATATTTTTCACTTCATTGCCAGCACATATAAAAGCATTTTGGGCCTGTGTTTCAAACTTCTGTAGTCTAAGCTTGCTGGGGTGAACTGAATTACATTTGATTGCATTTCTGAGAACTGTGTGCTTTTCTTCCATTGCCAGAGAAAAGTGATTACATTGTTTTGTTGAAATCATATTGAGTATTTTCTGTATTGCATTTTCATTCAACATTACATCCATCTGAACTTATATAAAGCATTCTCTACCACCTTATTCTTCTGTTCCTATTCACAAGTGTGCTAGTGCCAGACTATCCATTATTGATTACTGCTCAGATTCAGTGTGATATTCAATTATTAAATTATTACAAAGTGTGATATATATATCTATTGTTTAAATTATCAAATAAACCTTTTAACTTGCAAAACAGAACTACTTCTTGGCTCAGTGGGGTCAGGGGGATTCCAAGAGAGGGGTGTTATATAGGGGTAGTCATCCAGAACGCATGAACTGGACACAAAGATATATCAATAAGGGTTTCCATTCAGTATCCCAGACTAGGCATTGACTTAGCTGTAGTGTTGAATTGAATCCTCTTACAAATTGGGGGCTCGAGCGGGACGTTTGGGTTAGATCTATCACTTGTGCAGATTAATACAGTGTGCCAGCTGACCAGATACACATATCCGGTCGGATCACCACGCTGTGTTACGCTGTAAAGCACTCCTCAAAGGAACGCTCTAAGGAAAAGGTCTGTTTTGCAAAAATAAAATACAAACTTCTGTAAGTCAGGAAGGAACTCAAATTCCAGAATGACGACCTTAGTAGACATGAAAATAGCCAGAGAGCACTTCTTACATAAGTTATTTGTGAGAGGTGAGTGGACTCACCAGGACCGCATGGTCTGGTTGCAGGCCATCACGCAACAGGTCACGGAAACAGGGTCAGATATATGGAGAGAGATCAGGGTCCCTTACATGTGGCCCTGAGTGAACTATACATGGCTCCTAAAGCTAAGGATGAGCAAGACAAGATGGTTAGGATAGCGGCATACCTGTACCTATATATGGGAGACATGCAGGATAAATGTACTGAAAGCCAAGATCTGGCGAATAAGCGACAGATGGCGTTAGAGAAGGTCCAATCTGACCTGGTCTCTTCTGAGCAGAGGCTGCAGGGGAGCCAGGAGTCAGAAAATGAGAGTAGACAGCACATCATTAAAATAAAGAAGGATATGGACATCCTGCAACAGGAAAAGGCTGGCCAGGATACCAGATTTGCAGAAGGAGTACCAAGAAGGTTTGGACTCCCTACTGCAAAGCCAGAAAAAGCTGGAGCAACAGTTAGACTTCAATATGGTATGTGCTGAGCAGGTAGTCACCCTGCAAAGCCACCTAGATACGGAGAAGGCAGAGAGCAATAAACTGATTCTGAAAGACCTGGATACCCAGGCAGAGTTTGATGAAGAACGCCAGAAAGCTGGTGCCTTTCAAAGGCAGAGGGACGACCTGGCGGCACAAATGCAGGCTCTTAGTCAGGAAAGAGACGCCTTAGGCCAGGAAGTCTGCCATTTAAAAAGAAAAACAGAAGAAAATCACTTGGCCCTCCAGGGGCTGGGTGACCTCCAAAAAGAACGCCAGAACTTGTTAGAACACACCAGGAGGGTGGAGGATGCTCTGGCAAGAAAGGAGCAGGCCAATAGGGACACAGCTCAGGAGGTAACCCTCCTGCAGCAAAGACTGGCCCAGTGCTCCAGGACCAATCAGGAGGCACAGAGAGAGAATGAGGCTCTCTGCCAGCACAATGATAGACTCCAACAACAGGTAGCGATGCAGGAGAGACTGATAGAGTCTAGTAGTGCCTTAAATGAGGAACTGAAGGCGCAGGCTCTTGCATTGCAACAGGGAGCAGGGGCGGATCGAGATGAGGTTCGCTGGGAAAGAGAAACTCCTGAGCATAACCCCAGGAGCCCTAGTACCAGAGGCCTTTATCTCTCTCAGTCCCTGGACTCTGCCACCCCCATGTCCGCTGGCGCACATGAGCACAGGGCCACAGGGATGGCAGATTACTATCCAGCCAGAAGCATGGGGCTCATAGGCCAGTACCTCCCAGGAATGGATGGGCGGCCATCCGGGTATGGGCACCCAAGTACAGTGCAATTTAGTGGGGAACCCCAGGAGAGTAGGCCCATTAAGGGCATCCTGAAAACCTCTGCCTAGTTAGGTCAGTGGGGGGGGTACCCATCAAATCCTGGCAGCAAAGAGGAATCTGAAGACTCCTCTGAACGGTACAGGACACAGGAGACCAGGTCCCCACATTCTGCCAGCCATTCCCAGGCTCGCAGAATCCGGGAAAACCTGGAAGATCAGACGGGAAACTCTGGGAGCAGTGCCTCTGAGTCAGAAGATGAATGGACCAGGGTTACCCGGACCAAAAGGGCCAATAAGACAAAAAGGGCCTTGCTTAAGGACCCCTTAAAGCAGATTAAGGCAATCAGGAGCGTCATCACGCCTTATCATAAGAACGCCAAGTATTCTGTTTTGGAGCACTTAGAGTTGTTTGAGCAAATGATGGAGACTTTCCATTTGAAGGACAGCCAAAGCTCTATCCAATATGTAAAGTGGACATTCTCCCCAGAGTACTCCAGTTTCTTTGCAGGGCTGGAGGACCAAAATCATTCCAGGTGGTCCACCTATAGGGCGGCCATATTAAAACATTTTTCTGTTCACAGAAATCCCCAAGAGGCTCACAAGGCAGCCTACAATTTGCAGTGTGGGGAGGATCAGGCCCCACAAGAGTTTGTGCAAGAACTGAAACGTGCCTTTGCACAGACCACAAGAAGGGTGCGCACGGATAGCAGAGAATTTATTAATGCGTTTTTCCATGCCTTGCCCAATTACATAATGACCCAGCTCGTGAGGGATTTTCACGAGAAAAGATCTTTAGACTGGGTCATTGAACAGGCGACCCAGATCTATGAGGTGCAGAAGCCAATAGAAAATAAAAATAATGCGCCCAAAAACCCCAAAGTCAACAACACCCCTGCTGCTGCCAAGGTGGCAGAGGTAAAGGTCACCCACGTTTTAGAGTTGGAGAGGGGGGGGCCTAAAAACCTACGTGCACCTAATAATGCTACGCCCAGAAGGTCCTCGGGCCAGGCACAGACAGGGAGCCAGGGAGGCAGCCCCACAAATGGGGTCCCTCGCTCTCCTGATTATGTAAGCCCCCGTTACAAGGGAAACAGACCCATCCTGGGTTATGTGTGGACTCCTCCAGCCCAAGGGGGGGGGGGATCCAGCCAAGCACCTAACCCAGAGAACTTCCCTCCCAACTTCTCACAGGAGGGCAGAAACTTACCAAATCCTGGGCAGAAATTTTTCCCCAGGTATCCACCCAATTTCCAGCCCCAAAATCCTCAACCCTTCTTTCCCCAATTCCCTGAGCCCAGACAACCAAATCCGGGAGAGGGGAGGCCAAGGGTGGAGGGGTATCCAAATCTTCCTAACCAGGGGTACTACCAAAGAAGGGATAGCTACCCTTCCCGGGATCAGCCCAGGGGAGAAAACAGGGCCCCGTATCAGCCTGAGCGGGTTTCCCAGTTAGAGCGCCAGGTTCAAAACATGGCGCGGGATCTGGGTCACATACTGAGGGCTCAGCAGAACCCTTAGATGGGCATGCTGGCGCAGAACGCACACAACTCTGGACCTGGTGCTCCAGAACAATGACGGGGGCAGCACCCCGATAACACACCGGTTCCCAGGGAGGAGGCACAAGGGGAAGGGGGGTGTAAAGCCTTGGAGGAAGCTTCCTTCCCAACTTGTAAACAGCCCCTGGAAAACCAGGAACCGGAAACAAAATCTCTTGCCCCTGAAAGTCTGCCTCCTAAGGAGCAGGGGGGTAGGAGAAACAAAAGACCCAAACAGACTCAGTTTGAGGAGGAGGTACAGATCTTCCAATTTGAGGGAGAGGGATCCTCAGAGGATCCTGGGAAAAGGATCTTCTCCTTCAGAGAGGGGGGAACTCCTCCCAAAGAAAAATGGGTCCCTAGGGATGCCAATCCAGACTGGGGAGATGTGGAGACTGAGCTACCGCCGCCCACCATCTCATCCCAGAACCAACAGCAAGAAAATCCCCTGGATCAAACCCATCCTGATGACTGCCTCCCAAAAGGGGGGGCGGCCCGGAACCGGAGCCAGGGGAACCCACAATGGCTCTGATCTCCAGTTGCCAATTTTTTCTTTCAGATTCCCAAGGCTCTCCACAGAATTCTGCCCAAATCTCTTCGCTAGCGATGTCCAAAACCAGAAAGTTAGCCCACCAGTTGTCCAAAAATGTGCATTATCTGTGCCCCCTTGAGGAGAAGGAGGGAAGATACTATGCCCCGGTACAAGTACAGGGGCAGGGTACGATTTCAGCGCTGGTGGACACGGGATCTCAAGCTACCCTTTTGTCCAGAAGGGCCTTTGATGAACTGAATGCAGGAAGGGGAGGGAATTACCAAATTCCTCTCACCTCTCTTCCTGGACAACTGCAGAACTTTGACGGGAAGGAAATTCCCGTTGAGGGGACTGCAGACTTGGACATTAAAATTGGGCGACACAAGTTGAAACACCCGGTCATAGTTGTGACTCCAGAGGGCACCCCTTGTTTACTGGGGAATGACCTCCTGAGGAGGTTGTCACCCTTAATAGATTGTGTAAACAAGGTCCTCTGGACCCAGACTAGCCGACCAATAAAATTAAAACAGAGTGTCAACCATGTTAGTTTAAACGGCACATGCCACATGGTTGAACAAAAATCTGACCAAGTAGAATTCCACTTCCAGAATAACCAGATTCCAGACGTGACAGTAATAGCAGTAGGACAACAGACTGGTGATGGAGGGTCCTCTCTATTTCTGAAAATCAACCTTCCTTCCAGGCTAAAGTGGTACTCCACACTGGAAGGAAACACTCTGAGATTCTATACTAATCCACAATCAGAAACTCCCACTCCTATAGTCCAGAAAGATGTGAAATCAGCTCAGAGCCTGGCTGATATTCAGCAAATTGGAGAGCAGTGGTTCATCCCTGTCCAATTAAATGATGGGAAGGACTCTGTTCTCGCTCGAGTGTGTGTGAACAACGGTAAGAGCTTCATCAGCGAAGCCATGTTCCGCCAACTCCCAAAAGATCCAGCCATTCCCACATTCAAACTGATAGACAAATGGGAAATGGACCTGGAAGCACCCAATTCCAAACATCTCCTGCCAAGCAGGTGTATGCTCAAAATCTCCATTGGCAACAAGAGCATAGTCCACAATTGTTGGGTCGTGCGAGACGTCACTGCCGCTTTTTACTTAGGCAGTGACATTCTCAATCGCTTTGCCATTAGTTTGGACCTAATAAACTTCAAAGCTTGGTCCCGATTAGCGGATAATCCCATGGGCTTTGATGATCCAGAAAAAGCATTTAGGTCAGCTCAATTGCTACCTTATGCAGTTGAAATTCAGATCAAAGAGGAAGTCACCATTCCAGAAAGGACCCGACAATTCTCCCTGGAAGTGAAAGCTAAAAGAGGACAATATTTGCAAAACTCTGATGCTTACATACATCTAAATGCTTCTCTCCAACAGCAAGGGTTGGGGGTAAACCCAACTCCATTAGTCAACATAGAACATGACACCATTCTAATAGAGGTGGATAACAGCGACTTAAAGAGTATTACTCTAGCCGCAGGCACCACTATTGGAATGGCGGTTGATGACCGTCATTTTTCCATCGACTTAGGTAATGAACTGTTAGGGCAAAACCCCAAGGACTGCTTTGACAGTGACAGTGATGACAATACAACACCAGACAGGATTTTTACCCGGCATGGGGGGAACTTCCTGGTGTACACTTCTTGCCCTTATGGTAAGTAAGATGTGACTTGTGACTTCAAGAGGGATGAGGTGATTTTCCAGGTCCATGAGGGCTGCCTTTCCCACCTGAAGCCTCCAGTCCAAATCAGCACTCTGACCAGGGTCTTCTCCACCCAGCTGGAGGAGGCCGCTGAAATAGCCAAACCAGAAGACTTTCCAGGCTTCAGGCAGATGGTGGAAGAGAGAGTCAACCTAGCTGATGCCTGTGTGACTCTGGAACAAAAGCAAAAGTTGAAACAAGTTTTCTTGGATTTCCAAGATCTCTTTGCGGTAGACTCATATGACTGTGGCCGCACTGACATCCACACAACAACAATCCCCATGGACCCTGGCATGACTTCAGTGTTTGTGAAGCAATATCGCTTGCCTCTCGCATCAATGGAGTCCCTTACTGAAATAATTAAGAACCTTGAGTCCCGGGGAATAATCCGTCCAATCCACAGCACCTTCAATAATCCGGTGCTGGGAATATTGAAGCCAAACGGCCAGTGGAGACTCTGCGCCGACCTCAGGGAGCTCAACAAACGGGTCCATACTTCCCGATGGCCTCTTCCCTACATTGACCAAGGGCTGGCCCAGATCCAGGGGTCACAGGTATTCACTGCAATAGACCTGACCAATGGATACTGGACTGTGCCTGTCAGTAGGGAGGACCAATACAAGCTGGCTTTTACCTTTGGGGGCCAGCAGTACACATGGACCCGGACTCCCTTCGGATACCTTAACTCCGGTAATGAGTTCAATATTTTCCTACATAAGGCCATGCCCGACCTGGGTGCGAGGGGTAACCTGGCTTATGTAGACGATGTCCTCATCAAAAGCTCAACTGTTGAGGAAGACATAGCGGAGATCCGTTATGTTCTGACACAGTTGAGGGCCGCCGGAGCAAAACTTTCCTGTCAGAAAGCACAGTGGTGTAGAACCCGTGTTAATTTCTTGGGGCATGAGATTACTCCTCAGGGTCTCTGTCGCCAGGAAAAGAAAGTGGAAGCACTTCAGAAACTGAAAGACCCCACAACTCTGCGGGAACTAAGGAGCCTCCTTGGAATGACTAATTACAGCAGAAAGTTCATTGAAGGCTACGCAGAGATCACCAGACCCCTGATTCATCTCCTGAAGGGGGGGGTCAAGTGGGAATGGGGTCCAGAACAAGCCGAGGCGGTAAAACAACTCAAAAGAAGCCTCTCACAAGCGCCTTGCCTGGCTTACCCTGTCAGAAACAAGGAGTTTTTCCTGGAGACGGGGTTCTCTAATACGTGCTTAACGGCAGTATTATACCAAAAGCATAACAAGGTCAATAAAGTAATCTCCTATGCGAGCAAAACTTTATCCTCTGTGGAGGAAAAATTCAACGATTGTGAGAAGGCACTCCTGGCAACGGTGTGGGCATTGAAGAATTACCGCCCGTTTATCCAGGGGGAACACATCATAGTGGAGACTCCACACCAGCCTCTGCAATATCTCCAAAGTGATAGAATCCGGGCCGGAAATGTGAGTAATTCCCGAATTACTTCCTGGATTCTGTCAATGCAAGGCTTTCCTGTGGAAGTCAGATATGGCCAAAACAAGAAGAGTCCCCTCGCGCAAGGTCTGGCTGACTTGCATGATTGTGCCAGAGAAAACTGTCTTGAGGACAAAAGTCTAAAAATAAAGGACAACATGGAGGCATACCTTAATTCCCCCCACAAAGTCTTTGAAGAGGACAAGTGTGAGGGAATGCCCACTGTCTATGTGGATGGATGCTCGTACCATGTTGACAACGACGGGGAGAAAGAACTGGTGGCTGGCGTAGGGAATGCATGGGTGAATGAGTCCCCAGAACCCTCCGCTGGATACAAAATTGGTGCCCGAAGTAGTCAGGTGGCAGAATTGATGGCTGTGCATCAGGCCATCCTCACTGCTGTCCAGCATCAACTCCACGAACTGGTCATAATCACAGATTCGGATTATGTACGGAACGGGTTCGTGGAGCACCTGGTTAATTGGAAAACCAGAGGCATGTTATGTGCTAACAACAAACCCTTGAAACATGGGAAGTTGATCCAAAACATTGATGATCTGGTCACCTCGAATGAGATGACCATCTATTGGAAAAAGATCAAGGGTCATTCCAAAGTAGAGGGATCAGACAAAACTGGAAACGACTTAGCTGATCAGCTGGCCAAAACCGGGGCCATCCAAGGGGATCTAATTGAGATTGAGTCCCTGTTGGGGGAAATCCAGGTCACTGCTATCACTAGGTCCCAGACAAATGCTCACAACGACCTTTCAATTGCACAATGGAGTAAGGAGACCCCTGATGCTGATTTGATTACAACTCTGAAGGGGGATCCAATTATTGGTAAGTTTTACCAACACCTTGAGGACCCTGAGAACTTTCCCCTGACGGATACTGATTACATTGGGAAAGAGGACCTAAGAGTGTTGATGAAATGTCCAAAAATGTTCCGAATCCAAGACGGTTTGCTGGTAAGGAAATCCAAAGCTGGCCACGATCAGTGGGTGGTTCCTACCTCATTCCGAAGCCTGATGTTAAGTCACGCCCATGATGCGGCCACCGCCGGTCATAGGGGGTTTCACACAACATTGGAAATCTTAAGAGAGGTTGCATACTGGCCACACATGGGGCAGGACCTCGACCAATACTTGAAGGGGTGTCTTGTGTGTGCACAATTTCAGCCATCATCCCTCACGCACCGTGCGCCTCTCCAAAAGAGGGGGATGACACTGCCATGGTCAGATTTACAAATTGACTTTGTAGGCCCCGTGATTCGCTCTGCTAGGGGGAATAAGTACATGTTGACTGTGACATGCTTGTTTACCAAGTGGGTGGAATGTCTCCGAGCCCCACATTGCAAGGCAGAAACTGCAGCTGCCCTGATGATTAACCACATCTTTTCCCGTTTTGGTCTACCTCAAAGGATTGAGTCAGACAGAGGTAGCCACTTCACCAGTGAAGTGATGACAAAGATGTGGGAGATACTGGGGGTCAAAAGGAAGTTGCATATTGCTTACCGGCCAGCTTCTTCTGGGGCAGTAGAGAGATATAACCGAACCATTGTGAGCATATTAAAAAAGTTTGTGGCAGATTCAGGGCCAAGTTGGGATATCCGATTACCTCTGGTCCTAATGGCCATCAGATCTACCCCTTCATCTGCAACCAAAATGTCACCATTTGAGTTGATGACTGCACGCAAGATGGTGCTTCCTCAGCATTTGCTCTACAGGACCCAAGAGCAGACACTGATAAAAGCCTCCACAACTCATGAGTATGTGGAGAATTTAAGGAAACACCTTCAACATGCTTTTGCTTATGCTCAGCGGAATCTAGAAAGATCAGCTGATAGCATGAAGACCCACTATGACCTGAAGACTTCCAGGAAGGAATATCAGGTGGGGGACCGGGTCTATCTATACAATTTCCAAAGGAACCAGGCCAAACAGTGACATTTTTGCCTACATGGAAGGGACCCTTTGAGATTATAGACAAAATCTCCCCTGTGGCCCACAAGATCCGCATCCCCAAAGGCGGTTTGGCAGAGGGGGAAGACAAGTGGGTGCACATTAACCAGTCGAAGTGTTGCCATCCCAGGCACACTCTGCAACAACTGGAGGAATCCTCTGGAATCCTAGAGGGTACTGTCTCAGATTAATTCAGTTCTAACTTAAAATATCCTGCATATCGCCTATCAAATTCTGAGTTTCTCAATGTGGGTGTTTTCGTTTTTGAATGCAAAAAGAAATGTGCATGTTCATATGTTTTGACTATAAATTTATATGCCACCCCACTATATCAATGGTGGGGGAAAAATGTCTATGAATAGGTATTGCCACTCTTCCTTTGTCGTCCTAGATGAAAGAAAACCTGGAGACGGGCCAAGGAGGACGATCCGGAGACCGGGAGCAGAGACGCAAGGGGCCCAGTGTACCGCCCAATACTCCCATCAGGACCGGCGAGGAGAACCGATCGATCCGACCGGATGGAGGAAAAGATGCTGATCTGTGCCATCTATTGGAAGAAGATGAGGAAACATCCCAGGTCTTGCGAGTCCCATCAGTGAAACAGAATGGCCATCGCAAGAGGGGGGCTTGTGGGATGTTCTTACCCATGCATCCGAGCCCTACCTCAAAAACTGTGCAGTACTGACATGGAAAACATCATGATGGCCAGAGCTTCCCAGAAAATGTACAGGGAAATGCATGAAGAATAGGCTGCCACTCTTTTTGCCGATGTTATGGGCACAGAAGGGCACTGCCTAAAACCACCATTGGACTACCCACACAGTAGTCTGAAACCATTGGGAATGGCAATGCTGATTGCCAAAAGCAACCTAGAATTGTGGGGAATTCATTTTCTTAAATCCCAAAAATGGGTGCATTACCTGTACTCACCACTATCAGATAGCCGGCGTTTTAAAACAACACCAGAATTTTTTTTTTTGTGTACAACTGAATAAATGAACCCAAAGCAGGCCAAAGAAAGACTTACTGAGAGGTGAATACAATCTAAAGTTATATTCTGAAGTGACTTGAAGGTTTATAACAAGACTGGCTGAGTTGTGGATTTCAGCAGTTTAAGTAAATTTGGACTGAAAGACACTAAAAATCTAAATGTTTAAAAGAAATGAGTGACCTACTTTTGAGTGTCACATAGGTTGCAATAGTTTAAATGTCATAGTTTTAAACTTAGAATCAGCATTTTAGCTGCATATGTAAGAAATTGTTAATTTTATTTGAATGCAGAAAACTGGGTAACTAAAAGTGACATTAGCTGGGGCCTGGCTTAAGGAACTGAATTCTGCCCACCAGCTACCCCCGACAGGAGATGAGACTTGCACAACAGCTGTGTTCCCAGGCCTATCTGCCTTTTGCTGCTCCCACCAAAAGGGATATGACACTTCCCTGATTGAATTACCTGGGCTCTGCAGGAAATTGAACAAAGCCCAGTCCTGACTCAGGCAAATGTTTTATTATGGGGGCCGTAAAAAGTGGCTTCCTCCTGGAAGGAAAGGGGAGGAGCACTGCATGTGAGAGCAAGCTGGCTTGGCAGAACTGGAAAAACCTGAAATTCAACCTTGTGCTGGGGGGAAACCACACCCCTGTAGCCAGAATATGGTTTTAGAAAAAGATGAATAACTCATAGTACGGACTTGTGAAAATTATTTAAATGATACCATAATTCTTGTGATTTTTCTGCCCACATTTTAAGAGGTTTTTAGAACCGGTGGTATGATCTGGGGGCAATCTAGCAGTTAAGAGGGTATTACTTAAAATGTATGCATGTTAAAAATCTGACACTTCATCAAGTAATGTCCATACTCCTTGCGCACATGTGTATAAATTTGGGGTAATGTCCGATATTACGAAACCAGTTAAAAAGTGCAAATGTTGCCATTTCTGAATGCAAGCTCCCAGGAAGAGCAGATTTGGACAGGGTATACCTCCTGTGATATGTGATGGGTGCATGTAATTTTAAACAAATGTGTACCTGTGCAAATATGTCTTTTGGGTCAAAATATAGATTGTGTGTAATTTGACAGGGGTGGGTTCTCTGTACCATAAACAGACCTCATCATGATGACACTTCATTTCATTCCCCCAATCAAGGGGAAGAGGATGAAGTGGCCAATGACAAGTGGAGAGGGGTAGAGCCTAGTGATGCTGCACACACACCCATTTTCAAAACACATAAAAGCAGACAGTCAGGACAGAGAGGGATATTCAATTCATTTGCTGCGGAGCATGCTGCCGGACCATACCACATCCAGAGATCCAGACTTCAAATCCATCAATCTCCAGAGAAAGCTGTGCAGAAAGATCCAGAAGCAGTGCTGTACCCAGAGAGAGCAGAGCTGACCCAGACCACTGTTAGCAGAACCAGAGAGCTGACCTAGATCACTGTGAAGTGCCGTGACCAGACCAGAGTCCAGTCTAAAACCTGACCAGATCCGTGGCGAGGCCCATTCTATTTCAAAAATATATTGTGAGTACCTAGCAGACTGTGCAGAACCAATCTCTTAGTTAAAATAATATAATTCAATCTATTTTAATCTAAGTAGAACTGCCTCCTAACTGTCACCTGTCATTTGTAAAGCTGTCACCTGTCATTTCTAGTTGCTAGCTGTCACTTGTCACTTTGAACTTTAAAATTTCAAATCTGAAAAACGACCTTTACCATATCGCTCATATCTCCGTGACCGTTTGTCTTAGAGACTTGCAGTAACTTTCCTCTGAAAGCTGGGAATGTGGCTTTTCAACGAACCCAGAACCGCATTCCTATTCCATACACTTTCGCCGCAATCGCGAAAAACGCACTCGCGAATTTGCCGCGATTTGCAAATTTCTCCACGTGTGAAAACAGCAGTTCTTGCTTTCCTTGCTAAAATTTCGTTTGCCTCTTAAGAACCATCCCTGAATCATTGCTAGAGGAGTGAGCCTGGACTAATATTAACTTGATACCACTCACCCTCAACCTCAAGAGGGAATTAAAAGCATTTTAGCATATTTTTCACTTCATTGCCAGCATATATAAAAGCATTTTGGGCCTGTGTTTCAAACTTCTGCTGTCTAAGCTTGCTGGGGTGAACTGAATTAAATTTGATTGCATTTCTGAGACTGTGTGCTTTCCTTCCATTTCCTTGCATTGCATAAAGGGGGGAGGGGATTGCCAGAGAAAAGTGATTACATTGTTTTGTTGAAATCATATTGAGTATTTTCTGTATTGCATTTTCATTCAACATTACATCCATCTGAACTTATATAAAGCATTCTCTACCACCTTATTCTTCTGTTCCTATTCACAAGTGGGCTAGTGCCAGACTATCCATTATTGATTACTGCTCAGATTCAGTGTGATATTCAATTATTAAATTATTATAAAGTGTGATATATATATCTATTGTTTAAATTATCAAATAAACCTTTTAACTTGCAAAACAGAACTACTTCTTGGCTCAGTGGGGTCAGAGGGATTCCAAGAGAGGGGTGTTATATAGGGGTAGTCATCCAGAACGCATGAACTGGACATAAAATATATCAATAAGGGTTTCCATTCAGTATCCCAGACTAGGCATTGACTTAGCTGTAGTGTTGAATTGAATCCTCTTACACATGGAAATAGGAGGCTGGCTAGTCATTGCTTGCAGTTGTTGCATGGCACTCAGGACGCACAGGGTACAGTGTCATTGGGTGCAGGGTATGTGTACCTGCTCTGACCTTGTGTTTTACTTTCTTCTGAAGGATTATGCTAAGGGAGATGGTTGCTGCTATGCAAGGTCAGAGGTCTATGGAATGCCTGCACTTCACACCTTGGCTGTGTAGGCTGGTTTGAACACCTTCAGAGAAGTGCATTGCTACATGAGTGGGGACAGCTATTTTCCTATGCCGATGACACTCAAATTCTTTTTCATCTTAATTCTTCATCCACTGATCCCCCCTCTAAACTCAAGAATTGCCTCTCTGCTGTTGCTGACTGGATGTCAGAAAATTGGATTAAGCTCAACAGGGACAAGACCAAGGTCCTTCTGTTTGGCTCTACTTCTCCTGAGTCCCCCTGGACCTCTGAGTAATGGCCTTTGTCCCTCGGGCCCTGTCTATGTTAGGCAGAGTCCTGTGCAGTTCCCTTAGGGACCACTGCAAAAGATTTAAGACTACAGGTGTTGGCAGTAAACCCACTTGGTAGCAGTCTGTACCACCCAGATTTACCTGGTAGCTGTGGCTGAGCAGTCAGACTTCCCTCAAGAAGAGTTAGGCAGTATGCAAAGTATACACAATAGGCACTCAGATACAATAATACAAGCAAACACTAACCAGACCTTTGGTATCAAAATATATAATTATTTATTTAAAAACACACAGTTGAAACACTCCAGCACTCTTATTGTAAAATATTCTAAACACAGTTACTATTGTAATATATACACCCTTTTTCCTTATCAGATAAATCACAGTAAAACACCACTTATTTTCATACAGAGGTGAGCGCTTAACTAGATTGCACTCTAATAAGTTTGTGAGAAAGGGAGGGAAAAAGACAGATTATGAAAAGGTACACCACTCTAAGATTCAGGAACACTGTTAGCAAGGCAGAGAGCAAAAAGTCACTGGTGAGCCAAAGTCCAAAGGCTGGGCCCACTCTTAGAGAGAGCAGAGCACAAATGCGCCCTCAAGATCACACAGTTACACTAGGCTTAGAAAGTCTTGCAGAGGGTTCAAAAAGAGTTTAGAGAGGCTTTAAGGTTTAGCCAGGGTGTCCCAGACTAACCCAGGTTCGAAAGCCGGGGGATAAATCTACCCCGTACAGTCGGTAGCAAGGGAAGCCAGGCGGGACATGGTACCTTAAGTGGGAAGGATCCTCCAGCGGTGGCAGTTGTTCCTGGTAGTGAGTGCAAGTTGCGTCATCATCCATGGGAAGAGAAGATCTCAATTTGGAGGAAAGATGAAGGTCGTTGCACTACCAGGGAAGAAACCAGCCGCAGAGTTTTCCGGTTAAAGGTGGTACCTTTGTTTCACCGTCGTGGTAAAATGTGGTATCCCGGTTGCCGGGGTGCTTGGCACGGGCAAGGTGGCCACGAGGTACGTCGGGAAAGAGAAAAGACGGTGAAACTTGTTTTCCCCACCAGTCAAAGGAAGAAGACTCTCCGGTGGGAGATCTCCTCTGTCGTTGGGAAAAGTGGTGAGGCAGTCCAGCAGGGCTCCACCGGTGGTGGTGTCGTGGCAGGTCGGCTCAGCTTCTCCCTCGTCGGATTCTTAGGTCCTGTGGCGACTTCTGAAGTTCCAGTCCCCAAAGCCCTGCTTTTATGCAGCAAACCCCCAATTCACTCAGCCTAGCTGTCACTCATGCTAAGTGGTGAGCCGACCGGCTCACCTCTTGGGCCAATCAGGATGGAGTGCGACTTGAGTTGCCTAGGCAACTCAGTCCAGGGTGCCTACATTTCCCTCCACCCCTCCTAAGTACCCCAGACAGAGTGGTACCACTTTGGAGGGCTTCTGTGGAGAAGCCCGCCAAAAAGTGGAACAAAGGGCTCGACTTGGGTTGGAGTCACAGAAGAGAACACAAACGCCATTTTTGAATCAAGTTTTGGCAAAAAACACCAACCGGAGAATTAATTAAATAAACCAGCGGTATGTTTGAGGCTACCATAAATAATTAAATAAAGATAGTAGCCTAAAACAATGGGAAATCCCATGGGAAAATATTTGCGGTTGAATATAAAAAGTAGTATCCACTGCCACCAGCCAAAACTCGATCAGGGGGGACGGAGACGTGCCCCCTCGACTAACAGACCCCGGGGCAATTGAATTGCCCCAGCCAGTACGTCCACAATATGTTGGTTTGTACAGGTTCTGTTCAGAATTTAAGACTAGTAAAGTCAATGGTGACTTTACATGCCCTGGAAGACAGTAGTCAGTCCCAGGGTATGGAGTCTATACTGGGGGGGTCACTATGACACCCCTGTGTTACTGCACGGAGGGTGCTGTGTAACACATATCACAAAAACACATAAAGCCCTATGGAGTAAAAGACCCCATAGCCCATTAAACACATCTAGATTCACACTCAAACACACTCAAATCATGCCCAAGAGTGAGGGTGAAAGAGTCTCACTCTTGGCAGGAGAAAAAAATAAACCCCAAAAAATCCAGCAAAGCTGCTGGGGGACTCACTAGGTTAGGAAATTCAGCCTAAACAGAGAATTCTCCCTAACAGTCTAGAACCTGCTCCTTTGGTGAAGAGCCTAGGCATAAAAATTCTTTCTTCTGGTTCAAGGTCACCCCATGTGTCCACCATCTGTCAAACGGGCTTTGCCAAACTTAAAGTCTAAAGAAAGGTACACCCATTTCTTCCTAAAATTGCTTGTGCGAAAGTGGTCACGGTCTCGATCATGGGGTCCATTGACTACTGCAATGGCATCTACTTAGGCCTGCCAAAATTCCTTTTACATTATCTTCAGATCGTCCAAAACATGGCAGCCTGCTTGGCTTTAAAAGCCGACAGATTAGCAAATTCCTAGAAACCTCTACTTCTCAGCTTCACTGGCTCCCGGTGAAAGAAAAAACATATTGAATTTAAGGCGCTTTGCCTTGTTCACTGTGCTGTTCATGGTAATGGAGTGGAATTTCTGCAATCCAAGTTTGCTTGGTATAAACCCAGCAGAGATCTACGCTCAGCAAATCTGTCACTTTTGTGCATCCCTCGTTATCTACGCTCTCGGGCCGGATGAAGATCATTCTCGATCCTGGTTCCCACTCTTTGCAATGGTCTCCCAGCAGAATTTCAGAACATTGCTCAATTTCGGTCTTTCTGTAAACACCTAAAACTCTTTTTGTTTTAAAGTTTCTCCTGTTGATAAGCTCATCCCTCGAGCTGTGAGGTCTTTACTGGTCTTTCTTAGCGCTCTATGAAATACCCGTACAATACAATACAATACAGCTGGAGTAGACTCTCAAAAAAAAGAGCTTAGGTGAGATGGGCATATTTTGTGAACTGAACTTCCACTTTTCACAGTCTGTGTGACTATTTATATGTAGCTATGTTTTGTGAGTTGTATTGTTGGCAGGGTATGGAGTAGCCACTCCCCCTGTGTATTGGGGTGGCCAGAGCAGTCCTCACAACTGTTCCTGCTAACATTCTACTTGTGTTTTCTCCTGTGTGTTGTTGGTGTCTGAGTAAACAATTGTTGGTGGTGAGCATGTGGAAGTGATTACAGGTTTCATTGAATGTATTGTGTGCTTTTGTGGGAGCGACAAGCATACGTTGTTCCCACTTGCTATGACTGTGCATGTAGTTTGTTCAATTGATTTAATGACTACACACAGTTTTCCGCTTCCAGTTGTACATTCTCAAGATGTTGTTATGGATAAGGGGGATTTGCCCTGATCCATCATTGAAGGGCACCAGGAATGTGGCTTCATCGTGTGTGCACCACAGTGGTCTCTATTCAGGCGTAGAAGGTTTGCACGCCCTGATTGCATGCATCTTGTCCCTGTGGCCTTTGGCCTGCCAAGGTGATGGGTAGTGCCTGTGGCTGAGGGCAATGTCCCACCTGCAGCTCTACTGGTACGCCATGCCGTGTGGCAACATTGTGCAGCGCACAAGATGCCTCAATGCTCTTCCATACTACTGGTGGGGTATATGGCAATGTGCTGCCAGAGTGGTCCATCGAGCAGTAGCGTGACTTGAGCACTCCCAATATGTGCTCTACTATGCCCCTAGTAGCTTTACTCCCTTCTGCACGTCCCATCTGTGATACAGCTAAATCTGTGCCACTGCCCTATTTTGGAAATATTTATTCTATAGCATTAGAGGGCATATTAAATATGTTCTCAAAAAGATTGGCCTCTCTGCTGGGAGAGCTGAATCTTCTATCCAAAGGCAACATTTGTAAATGTATGTGTTATTGAATGCATACCATAAACTGGGCCTAATGCATCAACTTGTTTCACATACACTACAGCTTCCAAATCGATTCGATTCTGGCCACTGTTCAGGTAGAATTGACAAGGAGCACCAGCCAAGAGTTACATGTCTGTATGTGCCAAACCGTTGCACAAGTCTGCCTCCCCAAAATGAATACATTGTTATCATTAATCACCCAGGGCCTCATTAAAGCGTGAGTAGAGTGATGTGGAGGATAACCTTTGGTGGTCATCCGGGTAAACAGAAGTACTGACATAACAGTAGCAACGGGTGTCTATTAACTCAAACACCAATAGCAGTATTTCAGTGAATCCACATTTATTTATTTATTTATTTGCTTTTCATTATGCATTTATTTATTAACCTTTTCCATTTTCCACTTGGATATTTGAGTGGATTATGTACAATAGCAGAGCACATAGAAAATGAACTTTCATTTTTTTTTTAAACTGCTTTTCTATGTCCTCATGGATTTATGTTTTCCTGTATTGGAGTTAAGCACTTGCAACTTATCTTCTGTACAGGAAAAATACGTTAAAGTACTTCCGTGAACTTTTCAAAATGTTTAACTACATCTCTTGGGCTGTGGTAAAACTGGAAGGTTGTCCATAGTGGATTTCCCCTTTGTAATATGCCAGTTTGTATTGATAACTATATTTACTTGGAATGACGCTGCTTGTAGTTACATATAAGAGTGGTAGTATGGCGGGAACTCAAATAGGCTGTATTTGTAAAATACTGTTTTAGCATTATCGTAATACCTGAAATGAGGCGTTCAAAACTTAACTACAGCAAAAAAAAAAATATAACACAGCAACTTAGATTGTGACTGATGACACAAGATCGATTAAAAAATCAAATACAAATCTCGATGGCCCAATTATTATCCACTAAAGTAACTTCTCTGGAAATCTACGCGGCCAACTGCATTTCCCAAGGAAGTTCAAAGGATCTGTCAACTCTCATGTAGGGGAAAGTGTGCACTTTAAGCTTATTATGGAGACTTTGACATGATAGAAATTGAAACGTCTAGTCCACTTAGCCTGGTGAACTATTGCCCTCCATCACACCCATCATGTCGTCTTCTTCTTCTGAAACTGTCAATCATCTCAACATCCTCACCCCGGAAATTAAGTCAATGAGATAGCAAGCAAAGGATATAGCACCAATTATAAATCAGGGCTAAAAATATAAACCGTAACTACAGCGAATCTCAGAGCATTAACAGATAGCTTTGTGAAATACATAAGCACACAATATCAGAATTTGCTTCTAGCATTATAGCATGTTAATCTGGAAATAATAAAAAGAAAATATGTGCTGGTTGTGTATGATAGGAAAGTGTTTTGGCATATAGGAATTGCTTGAATAATGACTGTTAACGAGAATTGCTGCAGCAGAAACTGATTGTCAACGTATAGCTATCCAGTTGTTGAATTCTAATTATGACACCTTTCATCTATGAGATTGCATGCCCATACTTATCACGTGAGAATTAAAACTATAAGTTCCACAATCCAAAGTTATTGTGCAGGACAGCATTGATGCAACTATCACCAATCACGCATCTAGCCTTACTTGGAAAAGTGATTGGGAAGACGGTTGCCATCCAATTGCACAAATCGATCACTCAGTACACTCTTCTGCAGGTTTAAACAAAACAGCTTCCTATCACAATCTAGCACAGAGGTCGCCACCATCCATGTTATCAATTATGCTATAAACATCCTGCACCAAGTAGACCCCTCATTATATATCCGACTTGACCTCTCTGGCACCTTTGATATTGATAACCATACAGCCCCTCCTCACAATCCTCGGTTTTTGCATGGGCCTTGATGGGAGAGTCCTGCCACAGTTCACCAGCCACCTCAGTAACAGAGGCAAACTCATCTAGCTGGTCCCTAACAACTCCCAGCACCAGCCAGTAGCAACAGAGTGTCACAAGGCTCCTTCCAGTCATCTTTACGGAATCCCTTTGCAAACGTTTCATCAAAACTGACATCAACATACAGAAATATGCATGTGACTTGCAGATTTACATAAAGATCAAGCACATAATGGCTCCTATCCACTCAGGCACTGTCTGTACCTCATCCACGCCTGACAGTCAAGTGCATACCTCAAGCTCAACCCAACAAAGTGTATTCTCCTAGCAAACCTCAACCAGCAGGTCAAAGTACAGAAATGGCTGCCGGACATGAAGTTTGGTGGATCCTTGACTCAACTCTCACCAAGTGCAAAAGACCCAAGCATCATGCTACCAATGTGGAATCATCCTCAAGGACAGGCCTATCATCCCTCCCCTCGTTTTGTAAAATGTGTCCAAGCCCTGGTGATCTCCCACCTGGGCTGCGACAAGCCCTACTAGCAGGAGTCCCATATTCATCCTCGTCTCATCATAAGAATATGATAATTCCAATAAATCGCCCCCATCATCAAGGAGCTGCACTGGGCTTCCCTTCTAATAAGATTAATGTTCAAAACAATTAGCATCACCTACAAAACAGCCACAACCAAAATAGCACCTTACCTACCCGAGATACACACAACTTCAGGCAGATAGCACACCACAAAAAGCAATAACATCACCACGATGGAAACATCCAAAGGCAATAGGGAAATGAAGCATGGCACTAGCCTGTTACTGCTATGCACCTTATCTCTTTCCCCTCACTCCTCAAGTACTCCCTTGTGCACCCCATCCTTAATAGGCCTTCATCCGATCCTAAGTGCTCTGCACACTACAGCCCGATATCTATCACTCCTTTGCTGGGAACACTCCTGGACAATATGGCCATCTCCCAGCTTATTCTCTACACCAAATGTGTTGGTTGCCTCCACAAGCATCAGTCTGGCTTCAGTGTAGCCAGAGGCACAACAACTGCTCTCCCGAACACATGTGAAGATCTGCTCTCTAATCTTGACTCCAGCCTTCCTTCTGTCCTCATCCTCCTTAATCGTTCCTCTGCTTTTGACACAGTCAATCATGCCATCCAGATCAATCAACTCCACGATAACCTGGGCGTCATGGATCAGGCCCTGGAGTGGTTGACCACCTTCCTTATTGACCTACCCTCTGAAGCCCAACTTAGGTCCTTTCTCTCCACCACCTATCTCTCCACATGTGGTGTTCTCCAGGGTTCTACCCTCCCACCCTGGCTCTTCAATGTCTACTTGGCCACTTTGGCCCACCTGATCTTGACCTTCTCCTCTAATTTTCAGAGTTATGCAGTTCTCTTTCAGGCTCTCTTCATCCTCCTCTTCTCTCTCGTTCATTCCTGACTGTCTATCCGCAATTCAGGATTGGTGTGCCTCCAATGATCTCTGCCTTAATGCCATCAAGACTGGGATCCTTCTCATTGGGACCCCTGTTCCTGCATTCCTCTCTCACTCTGGCTGCCATCCTTGGGCCATCTTCCTTCACCTTCCTGTGTGGCAAAAAACCTTGGTTTCATCTTCAACTCCACTGCCTACTTCCCTCCTCAAATCACAGAGGGGCTGTAACTGTAACCTTTACAATCCCCTGCCTCCCTGCACTTACCCAGAGCCATGCTGCCCAGTCTGCACTTACTCTGAAAATATGGTGCCCTGATTGCACTTCCCACTCCTCCATTTCCCTGGCACTTCCCACTCTTCCTTCCCCCTGCACCTTTTGCTGTCACACTTGCACAATCTGAAGGACACAATGCCTAGTAAGATCATTTGTCTTGTTCTCCCTCTGTCTTCCCTACCTTGTCTTGTCTTGTCACGCCTTGAAACACTTGTGTATAGGCACATTATGAATGACATATGATATATCTCTGGAACAAGTAACCAAAGCAGATAAGGTGATCTCTCTAGCCTACCCTTCACAAAGAGCCTGAAGACTATTCTTCTTCAAAAGCATCCATTGAATCGCGTATGACTCATCCTGTGCCTGTTCAAGTGATTCATCCCAGATCCTTTGCTACCCAAGCTCCTTACGTGTACTCCTCTTGGTGTGTCCCAAATGTTTAGCACTGGGTTGCTACCCGGTTGCATGTGTGCTTTATTAATGCCATACCTACTACTAAACATGCATTGATTACCATCTCATCAGTTATATTTAGAAAGACTTGATGGCCATAGTTGTGCCATACCAGACCACTTCACATTATATTACATATTGGTGATAGATTAAGCCTCCCCGCTTGTGTCCCTACAGTGATTTCATTTTCTACAAAGATTTCTAAAACATTGTGCAAGACTTGTCACCTACCTGCAAGAACTGCTTCAGCTCACCCAGACATTTGCTCAACTAACATTGGCTGTACTGGCTCCCTGAAAGATTCTTCTTACCTCTGACTTTGTTCTTTGCCTTCATCCAGGAAATGGTTAATTTACTTTGCGTTGGAGGGATTTAAAAGTAATTACCTGCTTAAGAATATTTGTTAACCATTGTTTTCTCCCTCTGAAACCTGCCCTTTTGATCGGGAGATTTAAATGTGCCAGTGATAAATCAATGTACCCATTGGCCTTGTTATTTTAGTCACCTGAGGGTGTAGGAAGTGTCTGTGCGCCATCCCCAATGGGTATGAACTGATTTAGAGAAACAGTGAGGGTGTTTATTGAAGTATATATTGTGTTATATGATTGCTCCCTTCTAAAGAAGGCTTATTTAACTGACTGTTAAATATATTAATAATTATTTAATCAAGAAAACTTGAGTGTAAGAGTTTATTTGAATACTTGTCACTGTGAATCTCTGTGTAACAACCTTACTGCTCACATTGACCTCTCTGGAGATAAGCCAGGCTGCTCAGCCACACTACCAACCTGTGTAGTACCGACTTATACCAAAGGTTGGATTACCTATTGCCAGAGGGCGCTAGAGAGCTGTTCAAGATGGCGGCTCGCTTGTGAGCTCCGTGAAGCTCCAAATTAATCCTGTTTAATCACCGCTTCTCTGGTGTATAATAGGACCGGCTCACCAACAGAAAACATCACTGAGTGAGAACACCCGCAGCAAGGCCTGAACCGTCACAGACAGAACCTCCTTTGCCTGTGTATCTGAGCTCATGCAGAACCGAGGAGGAGCTGGGCCCTAGCCATGTTACCGTGGCCCAAGTGTCCTCTTGATCATAGTGGATGAGAGCTAGCCATGCCGCCGCGCGCGACGAGTCAGCAGTGCTGCGGCATAATCACCACTACACTCCCAGATCACCTAACAGCTAACTGCAGACAGCGAAAGAAAATCGCCCAACATTCCTGGCTAGAGGGCGGAGCGCCCAGGCCTGGTGGAGGGCCACGCACCCACGGGGCATCAGGTCAGTGTCGGGCAGTGGGCACCGCTGGAGGCAGGACCTGCAGGGCAGGCAACAGCATGGCTGTCACACGGAGGTCCGGAGGCCGCAAGAGCAAAGAACAAACTAGCCGATGAGTGCTGCAGAGCGGGGGCGCTGCACAGCAGGGAATCCCCCACCCCTCCATTGCGGGTGAGACCCGGCAGTCTCTGCGCTTCAGCTCACCCACCGTGTAATAATAACTTCCCAAAGCTAACGACCCGCGACGAGCATTGAGAAGGAGGGGGCCCCCCCGCAGATGAGCGCAGCCTATGACAGGCAAAAAATGGGGGAAAAAAAGAGTAAAGAAGGTGATAGCAGCTGCCAGCCATATCCGCCGGGAGTCCTAAACGTTGGTGGCCCCCCACGCTCCGTGCCTCAGATGCCGTCCAGTGATCAGGGGGCTAGCGGTCTCCCCAGATGGTGGCAATCGGCCGCCTTGCCCCCCCCGCAATGAGTGGCCCTCAAAGAAGCTGGTGTACCCGACCGGAGCGACGCGCTCCCCCGCCCACAGCACCCCACATATATTGGCGATCCTGCAGCAAATCTGAGAGGGAGACAATCCCAGCGAACAATAGAGCACACAGAGAATGAGAGAAAAATCCTCCAGCCCATTATGCACAAGACACTGTGCCCCATACGACCAACAGCAACGACCATCACAGTGGAAACTTGACTCCAACCTCACATACCTGGTTGACCCCGAAAAAAGCCTACGTGCGGAGAGGTTCAAGGGAGGAGCGACATCCGCTCCACTCCATGGTGAAGACCCCCTGACTATTTGCAGACATGTGTCCTACACATGCCTGGGTGGAGCTAGCAGAGCAAAGACCCAAGCTGGGTCCCGCAGACACTACCCTATCAACCAGCTATATTACGGGCACAGCCAGCCAGGAACGAGTCCACAACAAAGCACTAGAGAAGTCTGATTACCCAACACCCCCCAGAGCTCCCAAAAAGCAGAAGCAGAGACCACATCGGAGACAACTCGCCAGCACACAATCCGTGCACCGCTGGTCACCAAGCATCGCAGACACTCGAACATCCACAGAAGAAATTCCCACTTGAGTACTTACGGATTCCCAACACAACCACCCGGTGCATCTAGCCTGCTGAACGCTTGACTGGCAGTCAGAGTCAAGCCTACTGTAATCGACCTATCATCCTCTCTCATCCCAGGTAATCAGAGAAAAGGAGCCCATCCAAACCCTATCCAGCCTCACTGCACCACACGCCATCGCTGCTGCAGAGCTGTCTGGAGCCCAGTCCCCAGCCCCTCAGGTCTCACCATGGGAAAGTCTGACAAATCTCAACGTAAACTCAACTTTGAGCCTTGAGCCTCAGCCAAAACACCAAGGCACAACAGCAGGCTGGAATCTCGCACACAGGATGCAATCCAAGAGGATGACCTCCCCCAAGCGCTGGACATCAGAGAGATCCTACTTGACCTAAAGGCTGGGATCGGGGCCTTGATTGCAAAATCGGTGCACTGTCCTCCAAGGTGGATTTGTTACAACACCGCCTCGACAAACATGCAGACAGGCTTGATGCAGTGGAACAAAGAGTCTCCGATCTGGATGACAATTTGACGTCGCTGTTGGCCAGGGCGTCGACTTTGGAAGGTCAAATGAAAACGGCAAATGCGAAGAATGAGGACCTGAGGGACGCTCCCGGAGGAATAACAAACAGCTAGTCAGTGTCAGAGAACAACAACTACAGATGAAAATGGAAGACCACATTGAAAAAATATGCACAGAACTTTTTGGAGTGGAGGCACTGTCACAATTGTTTGAGAGCTCACAGGATCCCGACTACCAAACCAATTCCAGGGGCACCCCCGTGGCCAATCATTGCCAAATTACTCAACTACAAAGACCGGGACACAATCCTGAGACTCGCTAGAGAAAAGGGAGAACTCAAGTTTGATGGGGACACCATTCAATTCTACCCGGTCTTCTGCCCGGCCATGCAGGTGCAAAGGAGACCCTTCGCGGGCATCAAACACAGTTTACAAGACAACCAGATATCCTACTTAATGCTCTTTCCTGGAAAACTATGCGTCCAGCACGATGGGAAGGCCCAATTTTTCAACTCGCCTGAGGAGGCTAACTCCTTGCTCAACAGGGTCGGCTGCAGACCCCCCAACAACAACCCTAGGCCACCACAAAGGAAGCGAGCAAGGAGAAATCCACCATCAAGCTACATTGCAGAACTTGGCCAAACACAGCCGGGGCTGACATTACTGCCAGAGAATCACAACCCTGCAATGTTAATGTAGCCTTTTACCTTGGAAGGCCACTAGCGCCCCAGGCGCAGCACTGTTACTGTTTTCACATATTGGGAGGGATGTTGACCCGGGCCAGTTGGGGGTTGCCCACGTAGGGGAGGGTACAGAGAGACTGTTATGGGATCGCGCCTACGAAGACCCTGCCCCCGCCACCCTACCCTCTAATCTTCTCAAACTTCAACTCCTCACCACTTCGAGAAAGACGGAACCAACCGCTCGCCACACACTGCCTCAGCATCTTTGCTAATCTTTGCAGTTGTCACCGTTAAATAATTGCAGCTTCGCGGGGAAAGAAGTAATCTTTGTGAACTCATATGCACCCAATGTCGATGGGGCGAACAACTTCAATTGGGTGCTGTCACATCTCGAGGGGTCAGGTTTCACAACGATCATTTGGGGAACAGTCTTGAAAACACCAATGGACCCCCTAAAAGACAAGTCACAAAACATGACCACACGCCCGTCCAAGGCAAGCCTCCAGGTCCGAGAAATCTGCCAAGCATTCGACTTGGTAGACGTATGGAGACAACACCAACTGGGAAGCCAGATAATATACCTTTCACTCAGCTGTCCAGAACACCAGCTCATGCATTGACTATCTCCTGGTATCCTCTCAGACTCCGTTCTAGTGGAGGACGTGCCAAATCATCCCCAGAACTTTCTCCGATCACTCTACAGTGACACTAGAATGCGACGTCCCTGACGTCAGGCCAAGGACACCCCATTGAAGGTTTAAACCAGGCTCGCTGTCAGACCAGGTGTTTGCAACAGTACGACGTAATGAAATTACAACATTTCTAGATGCCAATCAAGACTCTGTCACTTCGCCAGGCACGCTCTGGGAACCGCTAACATGCTACATTAGAGGTGTGTGCATAGCAAAGGAGAATGGGATCTTGAAACTGATCAGGTGGGAACTGACCACTAGCGAGAACCAACTAAAACGACTCGAACTGGCGTGCTCCAGCTCGAATGATTCACATACCCAAGCAGAACTCAAAGAGGAACTACTGAAGTTCAGAGCTGCAGCAGAGCGAGAGCATAAATTCCTGGGACGCGGAAATCAAATCCATCAATATGGCAAGGGTCAGAAACCCGGAGCCCTCCTGGCCACTTGATAGCCGCAGACAGGAAACCCACTAGTATAGAAACAGTGCGCAACACAGATGGCACACTGGTGCACACAGAGGAAGAAATCATCAACACATTTCGCTCTTTCTACCAAGAACTGTATAGCTCCAAACACACCACTGACCCTGAGACCCTGCATTGCTACCTAATCGACATTGAACTCTACTGGGTAGAGAGGGAACTACACAAGCCCCTAAACATGCCTATCTCGACAGAAGAAATCATACAAGTCATCAAAAATCTACCCAACACCAAAGCCCAAGCCCTGATGGCCTAACCAGTGAATTTTATAAAGCTTTCATGGCCACTGTGGCCCCAATCCTCCTACGTGTTTATGAAGAAGCACTAGAATGCGGGGTCCTACCGCCGACCCTTTGTGAAGCCAACGTAATCCTTCTACATAAAGCAGGCAAACCCCCCGAAGAATGTGCTACATATAGACCAATTTCACTGATTAATCTTGATAACAAGATACTGGCAAAAATCCTCACAGCTAGGCTACTCCCTCTTATGCCAGGACTGGTACTAGGCGACCAGTCAGGCTTTGTTCCCGGGCGAAACTCCACATTTGGTATCAGAATACTGTTTGGAGTCATGGAAGCACTTGATCCCACACTCCAAGCGATCACGGTCTTACTCGCTGCAGAGAAGGCCTTTGACTCCGTCAAATGGCCTTATCTCTTCGCAGTACTCAGACAGCCGGGCCTAGAGAACTACTTTATCAAGTTGGTCTCCATCTTGTATAATAGTCTGCAATCCTCCATCATTCTAGGTAGTAAGAAATCTGCATGCTAGACTTGCTACGGGGGACCGGACAGGGCTGCCCACTATCAGCTCTAATATTTGCTTTAATAATGGAACCCTTAGCATCAGGGCTATGCTCCCAGCAGCTCCAGTGGGGCCTCACTCTTGGGCCCCATAAACTGGTGATCTCTCTCTACGCCGATGACGTGGTTCTCTTTATCCCAAACGAAAACTTGAATCCCATAATGCACAAGGTTATTAAGTTTGGCACCACATCAGGTTTAAAAACCAATTACTCTAAATCAGTGATATTTCCCCTGACACCGGGCACCAGAAAATGTATAGATGATTATTGGTTTATATGGGAAAACTCTCACATTCGCTATCTGGGAATCTTCATGTCCCTAAACCTCCACAACGTATACAAAGATAACTATGAGAAAACGCTGGGGTCACTTCAGGAGCGAATACACAGATGGAGGGCAATCCCGCTAACACTGTGGTGCAGATCCTCGCTAGTCAAGATGGTGGTCCTTCCTAAACTCCTTTACCTGTTTGCCAATATATCCTTCTTCCTGCCACAATCTTTCATGAAAAGGGCCAGGAGTCTAATACTTGAACTACTGTGGGCAGGTAAACCAGCAAGGGTGGCCTATGCAATGCTCAATTGCCAACGTCCCAAGGAGGCTTGGCACTCCCTGACCTGTAGCGGTACTACTGGGCAGCCCAAGCACAGTTTCTCAGCTACTGGTACACCAATCATTTCATCAGACCACACGTTCAAATAGAGCAGGCACTCGCAACCCACAATCTACTGAGAGCTGTCATTATCGGTCACTTCCAGTGCCCCTTGCCACAATAAATGTAGTCTTAACCACATACGTGATTTGGAAAAAGATGGCGCAGAAATATGCCATTGAAACTAGTTTCTCCCCCTTGTTGCCAGTCAAGTTTATACCAGGAGTTCCCCTAACCACAGAGAAAGTCTTTCACCAATGGGCAGACAAACTACACATTCAAACCATGGGAGACTTGTTTAAAGAGGGCATATTTATAACACGCCAGCTGGCTAGAGAGAAGGGAAGCAGTACACCCCTGGGCGCATTTGTGTACTTTAGACTTCGCTATACCCTCCAAACGCTCTTCCAGACCTTCCCGCAACAACCACCTACACCAGATTTTACACAATATGATTCAAGCGCAGGGCAACGGCAGATTAGTTTCGAGAATATACAGTTCCTTTTTGGCAGACGCCGTACCAACGAACACCCGCACGAAGGCGAGGTGGGAAAAGTCTCTACGAGCTGTAATACCCGACGAAGATTGGACATACATCCTCCGACAATGCCAAAAAGTGTCACTCAACACACACCTCAAGCAAATCCACTTCAATTATCTCCATCAAACGTTCTATAACCCAGAAAAACAATGCATACATTGACCGGAATCAGCAGCATTGTGTGAGAGATGTGGTGTTCCGGCTGCAAACTTTCTTCATCTAGCCTGGGACTGCCCCGATGTGTCCCGGATCTGGTCTCAGGTGCTGCAAACTACAGTTGCAATAATCGGTGAGGACCTGTCACCCATCACCACTGTAGCCCTTCTTGGGTTGACAAGGCACTTGTCATCAGCAACAAGGAAACTCACAGCTATTCTGTTGGTGCTTGCATGCAGAAGAGTCGCCATGTCATGGGGCACGGACTGGCTCACACCCTGGCAAACTGTCTGAAAGACATACTGTATTGCCAAGACGTGGAAACGGAGATCACCAGAACACTATCAGTGCACGGACGCCCCCTTGACATCTGGGGACCATATGTTGCATACCTACTCTCTACCTCCGACAATTCCACTTCGCCAACGCAAAACCAACAGGCAGTCTAAAGAGGCTTGTCACTCGACTCATTCGCAGAAGAGTTCAAACCAAAATTGACTTTCCGAGGAGATAGTATCCTTTGCATGTAATTAATGTAGGGAGGGGTGGAAGTGTGGGTTCCAGGGCGCAACTCTTGAAACACCCATTAGGTGTTGTGTAATTTGTAGTTGTTGAAAATTCCCAAAATAAAGTTTAAAAATAAAAATAAAATAAAAAAAGAATCACCTATTGCCAGGAGGACAGGGCTGGTGCTCTCTCACTCTGGCCGCCCTCCTTCCGCCCTCTTCCTTTGCCTTCCTGAGAGGCCAGACCTTGGTGTATCTTTGACTCCACTCTCTACTTCTCTCCTCACATCATCAACCTTGCCAAGAAGAACCACTACCAGCTGCACCTCCTCAGAGGTATTTTCCTTCCCTCACCTTGCCCCAGAAGCTCACTATTTTCCAGGGCCCTGGTTTTCTCTAGGCTGGACTACTGCAACAGCCTATTTCTCAATCTGCCTTCCTCTATTCTCCGCCCTCTGCAACTAATCCAGAACAGGACTGAAAGACGTGTCTTTGGCATCAAGCCCATGGACTGTATCTCTCCAGCCCTAAATTCTCTCCAGTGGCTCCCAGTGGCTGCAAGAATCATGTTCAAGACTCCCTGCGCCATCCACCAGGCTTTCTGGGGCAGGAGCCTGCACTTCATCCAACTTTCTATTCCAAAATACTTTCCTTCTCGAGACCTTTGCTCAGCTGACTCAAATGCTCTGAGGGTCGGACGCTTCTCCAGGCAGAGAGTGTGGGGTAGATCTCGCTCCTCTGCAGGTTCCTCCATCTGGAATGGCCTCTCAGCTCTCTCAAACTTGAGCTGGAGCACCTATCTCCCCTGCTGACCTCCCTGTCTCCTTTGCAGACTGGTTGCCTGGCTACCCTAAGAGTCCACTTGGTGACAGGTTGCTCCATGATCAGTCTCCCATGTACTGCCCCCAGGCCAGCGGTCCCTTAGGGGCTGTAACTGTTACCCACAGTCCCATGTCTCCTTGCTCTTACACCCTCGTTCCAGCCTTGGGCGATGTCTGCAATCACTCTTATACCAGTGGATTCTACCCTTCTCTCCTCATGCACTCCCTCGTGCACCCCTCCTTAAAAAGTCTTCTGCTGATCCCACCTGTCTGGCAAACTATTGCACGATCTCTATCACTCCTTTCCTGGCAAACTCTTGGAAAACCTGGCCATCTCCCAGCTTGCACTCACACTGAATCTGTTGGTTATCTTCATGACCATCAGACTGGCTTGAGAGCAGCCAGGTGCAAGGAAACTGCTCTCCTGAGCACACATGAAGATCTGCTCTCTAATCGTGACTATAGTCTTCCTTCTGTCCTCATTCTCCTTGACCTTTTCTCTGCCTTTGGCATAGTCAATGACACCATCCTGATCAAACGACTCTGTGAGAACCTGGGCATCACAGATCAGGCCCTGGGGTGGTTGACCTCCTTCCTCCTGGACCGACCCTCCCAGATTCATCTTGGGTCCTTTCTTTCCACCACCTCTTTCTCCACACATGGTGTTCCCCAGGGGTTTATCCTCTCAACCTAGCTATTCAATGTATTCTTTTCACCTTTGACACACCTGATCTCTACCTTCTGCTCTAACTTTCAGTGTTATATGGATGAGACTCAGCTCTCTTTCAGGCTCCCCTCAGCCTCCTCTTCTCTCTCGCTCATTCCTGCCTGTCTATCCACAATTCAGGATTGGTGCGCATCCAATGATCTCTGCCTTAATTCCAGTAAGTACCCTTGCTCCCACTTTCCCTCTCTCACTCTGCAAGATTTTGTGACCAAGCAGCAAATTCTACTGAACGTCTTGGGGCACATCTGTCCAGCAATTGTTGCTTTTGGTGAGCGAACATTTTGACGTATGAGAAAATATAAATGAAAGTCACCTTTTTGGATACACACAGACCTTTGTGTAACACTCCCAAAGATTTAACAGTCAGCAGTTCACATGCATTTATACATTTTGGTTTGATTCATCAATTGGTGCATCTGAATAAGTGATGCATCTATATCAAATTCTTTAATGTGCTATAGGTTGAAAATAAATTCAAACTTTACACATATATTAATAAACATAAGCATAAGATCATACACGTAAAATCATACTCATAAAATCATCAATCATAAGTCAAAAACTCCATCTAACTTATAATACATAAATTAAAAATCACAAAAACAAAAAGAAGGAGATCCAAGCTGGAGAAAAACAATAATTAGATGCATTCCTAATATTGTTTGTAGATACTTTTACAAACTTGCATGTTATCCTCCGAGACCCTTTAAACAGTATGTTGCAGTCCCACCATGACCCGTAACATTCTCAAATACAAGCCACTTCTGTTTGCTTTAACAATCCAATTCCACCAAGAGCCTAAGTTCAGCTCTCAATCATAATATGACTAGATGGATCTTACTACTGTTAGTCCTGGGAGGTCACAGCAAAACCTGTGACTACGCTCGTCCTGTACACTTAAGAGAGCCCAGCTGGATCCTTAGCCTCTTCCATGTGAAATGTTAATTGGGCATGCTTAAAGCCCCAATCCTGATTCTATCTGTTGCCAGATATTATAAAGTGCTATGAATAAGTGCATGTTGCAAGTGTTAGTACAATACTGCCAGAATGAAAATTCTTGTATAGTGAGCGGATCATGCACAAATTCACCCAGGAAATGGACAATTGTCTTCTTTAATGCCGGGCATTGAGTTAGTAGATGCCTGGCTGTCTCTGAGCACAAGGGGGATTTACAAATCCGGCATGTTCGTTCTACTGCAGGAATGTTTTCCCGTGCTCCTGTGATGGATAAGGTCGGTAATTGTTCTATTCGGAACAGAATGATGAAGCGGCGGAGTCTTCTAGTGGGACAGAGAAAAAAGTAGGCCTGCGGTTTCATGAACCTATACACTCTGTAATTCACAAAGTGAAATGATTTAAGGGTGTCTAAATGGGCAAAATTCTCCAGCCAGTCCCACAGGTCCACCTTTTTCCCAAGTGCATTTAACATTTCCTTAGTAACACTTGTCCCTCTGTGAGTCCAGCCAATTTCTTTGATGCATCTATATGGAATCCCACAAAATCATAATACAGCATTGCTTTTGCACACTCAGTAATATGTATTTATTTGAGGAATTAATTATATGGGGGGCACTATAGCCAGAGACCCAATACCAGAACACAGATTATCATGTGGCTAGACTAGCCTACATTAAATGTAGGCCAGTCTAGCCATGTGATAATGCTTCACATATCACAGCTGCGTTCCTCTTGATGCACAATACTGTTCATCAAGGATAAAGCAAAAAACAATGCTATGCCCCCGAACAGCCCCCACCCCTAAGTGTAGGGGTCCAGCTGAGCAGGGATGCTAAATTCAGGGTTGGGCAAGAAACACGCATGCAGGCAGTCAAACACTTCCATTGGAGCCTTCACACTTTATTCATACCACTTCTTGTATGTATGCATGCATTCATAAAAACAAACATACTGACATACATGCGTGTATACATACATAAATACCTACATACACATTACATAACAAAAACAATTACTTGCATGCAACCTCCACACAAGCCTGAACAGCCACGTGGAGGGCTGAATGGCCCTATTATCCTCTCTGGGACGTAGACCTGCTGCCCGACAAGAGAGGACTCATCTACTGTTATTCAGCGTGTCTACACTGCTAGCGCTAATTGGAGCTGGTGGGGCCAGAATTCCACCACCCCACCAGCTCCCATTATTCTATGCTATGTTTGTTGAAGAGACCAAAGTGTTCCAAATACAAATGAAAAAAGAAAAATGTGCATCTGGGGATGCACCCCTACCAAGATGCAGGCAGCACACTCCCTCTGTGCAAATAAAGCACACATAGACTTAGCTGCTTGCCAGACAGGCAAGGTGGTGGCCAACCTCTACGGTAATATGGCGTGTGCCCACCAGCCCTTTGTGGCAGACCACCACTGCACTGTAGGTTAATAGGACCAGGTCACTCTCAGCTGTGCAATGGGACAGTACATAGATCATGACCAAAAACATTGGTGATTTGTCCATTGTTCTCTGGTGCCCTAATAAACGGTTGGTTTTCCTGTGGGAAATTGTTACTGCCTGGCATTCATTTATTATGAAACTTTGTTTTACCAAAGTAATTTGGATAGAACTAACATTGTACAGGTTTTATTTATTCCAGAAATTGCTCAGAATAAACAAAACATTCTCAAAGTAGTGGCAAAAATCCTTTGGCTGATTGCTGCTCCTTTTCAACTTTTTCAACAATTCAAAAAATCAGATGTCTCTGTAAAGTGCAATGTTGGAGAACAAAATACACTGAATCAAGTGTGGTATTCAACACTGTCCTCCATTTTTCTAGACAAATCCTATCGTGCACATGTAGGTTACAGAGTGTCTTATATACTGATTTCTTCTTTCGTGTTTCTGCACTTGAAAAATCATTAAAGTACTTGCTGAATAACTGTACATATGTTCGTTATTTTACATGGTAATACATACTGCGTGGGCATTTCCTTTCCTCGCAAGCAATGACATTGTATCATCAGTTCAGTTTGAGCTTCAATGAGATAATTAAACGATTGGCTTTTCAGAAATTCAGCTTCATTAAAAGGCAGATTGGGTGTTGCCTTTTTTAGTATATCCCGCTCCCAGTCTGTTAGTCTATAAGTCCACTCCTTTGAGCCAATAAAAAAGCCCAGGTGCTATCCAAACCAACATTCCAAGAAACAGTCCACAATTTCCTCCCTACAAAACCAGAATGGAGTGTTTAAGCCACCAACATGCCTGATCTCCTTTTTGAGTATTTTGTGTGCAAATCCTTTTGCATGATTTATTGTTAGGTTCTCAGACAATAAAGTCTCTTTGTAGATCCTCCCACCTAAGTCCTAGTTTAGAAAAGAGGCAAAGACAACTAACCCACTATCTACCAGCAACATCTGTGGCAGCAGCTAATGCACTGATCAGCAGCATCACTAGTGATGGAAGTGAGTCCAGGATGGGGCATTCTAACATATAACCACAGTATCTGTGGTGAACAGCACATTGCAAAAACCAGACCACCTGACCTTTAAGCATTACTTTCCGTTTTGATATGTCACAAAGTTCCACTGGCCAGGTAGAAACTAATGACACTTTGTTACTGGCCCCTATGGGAGAGTCTCCTGCACCTATGTAAGGATATTTGGCGTGTTACAGCACAGAGTACAGCACTACTGCACAGGTAGCAATTTTTTTTTTTGCAGCACCACCACAAGGGTGCGGTGCATTGCTATATGTGTTACCAGATTAACAAGGAAAGACAGGCTATTCAGTCAAAAAACGATTTTAACACATAAGATGCAAATCTATTTTTACAGTTAAAAGCACACGTGCACATTCAAAAATGCACACTATTTTTCACCTGAAATGCCTATGGTGCGAGAGACACATTTGAAAATAATAACTAACATTACTTATAACTAACCTGACTAATGAAACATAATCCACTAATAAAAATGTGTCTCCACTGCAGAATTAGGCCTATTCTGAAAGTGAACTTTTAAACGCACATCCATTTTTTTTTCTCTGCTGCCCTGTCCACATAATTACAGGAAGCAAAAGAGCTCGAAAGAACAGGAAATCAGTTGGTTACAAAGTATTACTATAAAAATGAGCCATTGTGTAGAGAAGGAGGAGATGGCATGATTGATTCTGGTTGGAGTAGCGTCATAGCAAGTATCATGCTAGAGGGAGTGATCAGAGTTTTGCTGGGGGGAGTTTGAAGAGAGAAAAGGACAGTCAAGATTTGGCAGAGCTGGGAGAAGGACCTATTTTTTCCTGGTTGGAGCATTCCTATCTGCAAAAGCTGAGAATTCCAGGCAATGACCCCGGTTTGAGAACAGCAGGCGTTCCTTTTCACTGGGGTTAATCTTCAAGGGAGCCACATTCAGAAAGAGAACAACTGAAGAAAACTCTGAACAGATAAGGTAATTACATAAGTGTGGGAGCTGGGTGTGTACGAGAATGTTCAGTCAGAGTAGGAAAAGAGACTCCGGTGCCTTAATCACACGTTAATGTTGCAATGTTCTGTTCTCCACCATTTTTTTTTTCAGTGTATTACAGACAATGCTGTTAATGTGCTGTTTTATTTATTTCTGTAAAGAGTGAGATCGTGTTTAAATGCAACTTTTATAATACAGAAAAATATTTGAAAGCAGACGGGTGGTGTGTCTTCTATTTACCAATACAGTGCTGATGATGAGGGGAGATTTTTAAACAATGCAATTGTCATTTTAAGACAGATGTGTGCATGATCATATTCAGTATGGACAGTTGAGAGTGATTGTTTGTAGCATAGCTCGTTGGAGGTACATGAGCCAACGGGAAGAGGGACTCTCTGAACATAGTTCCCTACCGTATATAAGGTAGTGGAAATTACCACAAAATTACCACATATAGCTCTCTGTCGTAAATAAGTCAGTGAGATCGCCCATGGTGGCACACTAACACTAACACTGAAAATGTGGTATTCCTAAAATGTAGGTCTGAGGTCTCTCTAGTGATTACACGATAAATCTAAGCAAAGATAAGGGATTCTGGACATTGGGGCCACAAATAAAACAAGGGAATTATGCTCACCAAAATACCACCAACCACGCATACCAACCACGCATACCAAATATGCATGTCTGGGTGCTGAAATAATGCATGTCCACTGTATTATTGTTGCACATGGCCAAATCTGGATACAAGGAGTGATTATTGCTAAGTTATTTTTCGGCGGTAATAAAATACCGTCAGGCCCCAAATCTCCACAAAATACCCTACATATTTATGGTGCATTGCAGGCCGGGAAAGTGATCATAGAGTACCTACTGGGCGTGGCAAGTGTGTCTCACACTGCCATTTGCACATTAAAGGGAACCCATTTTATAATAGCAGTGTGCCACTAAAAACGAATTTCAGAATGTCACAAAGGGAAACCACATTCTCAGATCTAGTGCAATATTTAGAGGCAAAGTTGTTTGCACATGGGAATTGGTCGTCAAATAGCACGTTGGAATGGAGTAACCGCATTCAGGGTGAGGTGCAGAAAGAAAAACTAGACAATATTTTTGCAGAAGGCAGCATAATTCAGGTCTGCCTTACAAGATTATTGAATGCAGACGATAAAAGTGCAGAGAAAGACTGTTTAATACGGCTATGCGGCAAAATATGGTTTATTTTAAACAAGTCCCTGCAAATGCAAGAGAATGATACTCAGCTAATTAACAGGTTAAAGACTGAATTAGATGGGGCAAGTAAAAATCAGGAAATGTTGAGAGCAGAATTGGATGTATGCCAAAAAGACATGCAATTAAAATGCAGAGACTTTGATACTCAGTTATCCAAAAGCAAGAAACAATTTGAAGATAGTGAGCAAGAATTGGCACACTTAAAAGCCTTAGTGGATCACATTAGGCAGGATAAAGATGAGGTTGTTTCAGAAATGCAGATTTTACAAAAAGTACATTGTGAAAAAGAAGGTGATCTCCAGAGTGCAGAACAAGAAATGATTAAAATGATTCAAGAAAGAGACAAGAGAAATAAAGAGTTCAATGAATGCCAAATGCAAATGTGCGACATGCAGGAGGTGATCAATAAAATGAATGGTGAAAACAACTATTTGCAAGATGAAGCCAACAGACTCCTTAAAAAGTGTAAGGACTTAGAACAGCAAATGTGCATTCCCAGGTCCCAGGAGAGGCGGCAGGGTACCACATTCAATGGAGTGGAGGTGAATTCTAGCTCTGCCCAAAAAGCTAGTGCTCCAGTGACTGGGCCGGTGACTGAACTTGGTTGCAGCGCCCTTGGGGGATTTGATACTCCCATTGGGGGCAGCCACCAATCTCATACACCTGAAAACAGGATTGAATCACAAAATAATGCAATTCCATGCATTGCAACAAGTAGCCCCATAAAAATAATGAAATCCATTAAAGCCCTGATCAAACCATTTGAAAAGGGAGGTGAATGCTGCATTGAGGATCACTTAGAAGCGGTGCATGACATTTTTAAAGCACTCCAGATACCTAAGGAACAGAATAGACAATATTTTCATTTAACTTTAGATGCCCCGACAGCCAGCATCATAAGAGGATTAAATGAACAGCAGAATATGGCATGGCTGGAGTTTGAAAAAGAAATTAGGCGTCATTTTTCTCCTTTTCAGTCATTGCAGGAGGCAAAGAAAGTCGCGTACACAATTACTGCTGGACCTAATATATCCCCTCGCCAATTTTTACAAGACTTAAAAAGAGCATTTTCTCGCTTTGATGTATCTTTTGACTCAAATTCCAATGAGTTTAAAACTGCATACTTCTATGGGCTACAGAAAGACATCATATCCCAATTGGTCCGTGAATTTGACCGTGACAAGTCCCTTGAATGGATTGTAGATCAAAGCACAAAACTATATGAGGTACTCTATTGTCAGGGTAGAGAAAGTGATAAAATGAAAGATACTAGACCTAAATCTAAAGAACCCTCAGCCACAGTAATGGAAATCAGGTCAGCCAAAATGTCCCTTGAGTCTGCTCAAAGCCAAGGTAAAAATAATGTGACACCTGAACAAAGGGGTAATCAACAAAAATCGCCATTTCCTGTACCAATGTTCCAATCACATGATCCTAGTAATAGAGAGAGCTACATCAGCCCTAGGTATTTAGGGGACAGACCCCGGGTAGGATACCGGCCTGATATGGCAGGTATGAACAATAACCAGAGACAAAATCAAGATCAAAGAAATGATGGTCCCTACCACTCATTGGGGACACAGAGCAGATTTGATCCCAGCACCATGATATATGGTAATCAGGATAGGCCCCGATATGTGGATCGATTTACTGATAATGGAAATCAACATAGGGGCCAGTACCCACAATCTGAGAGACAGGACATGAGGCAAAACGTGAACTACAGTCCACGCCAGTACAATGATTCCCCACCAGGGGACTATAATCAAAGGATGGGTGCAACCCGCTCCCCTCCACAAATGAATCAAGAGTTCAGAAACCATCCCAACCGACATCATTCACCTGAGAGGTATCAGAATAGATCCAATCAGGGGGAAAACAACCAATATCCACCTAGGCCACAGAAAGAGGATCCTAGAGAGATGGAAAGGTTCCAGTGCCTTGAGGCCCAAGTGAAAATGTTAGCTGAGCAAATAGGAAAGCTCTATACAGTGCAAAAACAACCTTCCAAAGAGGGGGCTGATGGCCATAGCAATGACCGGGGGGCTTCCGAAAAGTGACTAAGTACTCATGATAACTGCAGTGCCAAAATGACAGATTGCTCTGATATAATTTTACATAACGACTCTGAGATGCCTAATGGATTAAAAATGAAAGTACCAGTAAATGAAATTGTGACAGAAAGTGCAAATACTTCTAAAAAAGAGGTACGGTTTAATTTAGAGCTAAATAAAACAGTAAAGATTTGCACAAATGAAAAAGAAACATTAGGAATTCCAAAAGAACAAAGTAACAGATTTAAGAGAAATGACTCATGCATGGGGAATACCAGTGAACAGGGAGTAAGTGGGGATGCTATAGCTCCTTCCCTGGGCAAGCAAAACAATGACCAAACACAGACAGAAAAAGGAAATACTCACAAGGAGGGTACAAGTCAATCACCTGAAGAATTCTTTGAGCCACATATTTTTGAAGAGGCTGAAAGGGCTGGTTTCACACTAAATGATCACAAATGCACAGAACTAAAACATGACAAATTGCTGAATGATGTTGTTACACATGTTCAGTTGGAGGATTGTAATGTGGTCTCTGATGTTACCCAGATGGATGGGCGAACAGTGGCCACACTCCAAAAAACCTCTGATCATGGAGAAATGAATAAAATCTCTCGCACAGAAATGGGTAAAAAGGAGGGAAAAATGTCCTTTCATTTACCAATGTGCTTAGCCAAAAGTGAAAAAGACCTGAGAAAGGTGAGCCCTGAAATCAGTAAGAATTCACATTTCTTATGTGTATTAGAGGAAGTTGAGGACAGATATTATGCACCCATCACTGTAGAAGAAAAATGCCACACCTTTGCTATGATTGACACTGGCGCACAGGCCACAATTATGTCCAAGGAGCTGGTAAAGAGTATCAATGAAGGGAGACCTCCACAGAGTCAGATCACAGTGAAGGAAAATCAAGGCCCAGTGCATAACTTTAATGGGGAGGAGGTGCCCATCATAGGTGTAACTGAGGTTGACATAAAAATAGGAAAGCACAGAATGAAACAAGAGGTATTGATCACATCTATTTGTGAAATTCCATTTCTGATGGGTACAGATTGCCTGAAAAGATTGTCTCCTCTCATAGATGGGGTGAATGGAGTGCTGTGGTCCTTAACCAAAAAACCATTGAGGCCTAAGAAACTAAAATCACAAAACAGCAATATAAATGAATGTCACACCGTTGCCAAAACAAATGATACTGTGGAGGTATATCTCCAGAATAGCTGCATACCTAGTGTCACTGTCATATTAATGTGTCAAGACAAAATACAGAGCGACAATGAAAAACTACCTGTACAAATATACTTGGACCCAAGGAAAGATTGGCAGACTGCCATAGATGAGCACACATTATGTTTTTATCTAAAAGAGAAAACGTGCAAACAGAATATTGCTCCTAAAACAGATTCAGAAAAACACATTACCACTCTGGCAGAAATACACATGGAAGATGAGCAACCATGGGTTCATGTTGGTATAAATGATTATTTTAAAACAATAAAAGCCACTTTAGCGCTTGAACATGAAAGGAGTTTCATTAATGAGAAATTGTTGCAAAAAATAATGGAAAGGGAAGAAATCCCGAGATTTAGGATTAAAAACCAATATGTTTCTGGCTTGGACAGTCCAGACTTTGAAAACCGAATTGCAGGCAGATGCATGCTTAAAACTAGCATTGGGCAGAAAACAATTTACCATAATGTATGGATAGTGAGTGGAGCACAAAATGAATTTTACATGGGAAATGACATCATGCACAGAATGTGTATGGTGTTAGATTTCCTTAATCAAAAAATATGGTCACGCCTAGGTGGTCCGGCACCTGAATTTGAAGACAAAAGAAGGGCTTATCATTGTGCACAACTGGTTCCTTATGCAATCGAATTACAAATGAGGAAAAATACTATTGTTCCTGCATTTACAAAACAGTTTGCAATAACACTGAAATGCAAAAATGGGCAGCAGATGAAAGGCTCTGATGCATTTGTATGCCTGAATGAATCCATAAAACAGCAAGGCCTGGATTATGAATACATTCCATTGGTAGACATTGGTGAGGGATCTGTAAAAATCATGGTAAATAATAAAGGTTGTCAGGATATTCATTTAGAGGAAAACTCCCCATTAGGAATGGCCATACAAAAATCACATTATACGGCAGATTTAAATAACATGGTGATTGGGAATATTCCTGAAAAATACGTAGATTCCAAGGGCGAGTTGCCAGAACACCTGGACTCTCAGCCCAAAGGAATATTTAAAATCCATTCTGTGTATCCTTATGATTCAAATGAGACAGTGTGCTGCCATCAGGAGGATTGCATAATATTTAATTTAAATGAAAATGAAACAGAAAATCAGCCCATTGAAGTGGAAGCTGATATGCCAAAATATTTAAAAGTGGCAGCTTTACAAAAAGACACAGCCACACAGTTAGAAGAAAGCGCCAAGATTCCCTTACCAGAAGATTTTCCCGAATTTTCCAAAATGGTAGAAGAGCAGATCTCCTTAGCGGATGCATGTGAAAGCAATGAAGAGAGGGACAATCTGAGGGAGATATTTATGGAGTTTAAGGATGTATTTGTAAAAGATGCTTATGATTGTGGTTTAACTGATTTACATGTGGCCACACTACCAGAAGGGTGTAGCAGAAACCCAGTGTTTGTACGCCAGTATAGACTACCGCTGGCATGTTTAGAATCATTGGCAGAGATTATTAAAAATTTGGAATCACGGGGAATCATCAGGCCCATTCATAGCACATCCAATACACCTATTTTAGATGTATTGAAGCCAAATGGTCAATGGCGGCTGTGTGCAGACTTGAGAGAGTTAAATAAAAGAGTACCAATATCTAGATGGCCACTGCCATTCATTGATCAGGGCCTAGCTCAGGTACATGGTTCAAATGTATTTACCACATTAGATCTCACCTCTGGATATTGGTGCGTGCCATTGGCAGAGGAGATACAACATTTATTTTCTTTTACATTTGACAGGACTCAATATGCCTGGCTTAGAGCTCCGTTCGGGTACATCAATAGTGGGAGTGAATTTGGCATATTTCTGAGAAAGGCCATGCCGGATGCAGCGGAAAGAGGAACAATAGTTTATGTGGACGATGTCCTGATAAAAAATGAAAGCCTGAAAAGCCATTTTGATGAAATAAGACATGTACTTGGCCAATTGCAGAAAGCAGGCGCCAAAGTATCTTTGCAGAAAGCACAATGGTGCAAGAAAAAAGTGAACTTTCTAGGGCATGAAGTGACAACATGGGCTAAATCCACAAAAGAAGAAAATAGAGGCCATACAAAGATTAAAAGATCCTAAAAATGTGAAAGGAGTAAAAAGTTTATTAGGGATGACAGGCTATAACAGAAAGTTCATTGAAAATTATGCAGAAATCACTCAACCATTGACTAAACTGCTTAAACTGAATACTCCCTGGAAATGGGAAAAAGGGCAGTCTGATGCAGTGGCTAAATTAAAGGAATGTCTTGTAAAGGCACCATGTTTAGCATACCCCATAAAGGACAGGGATTTCTTTATAGAAATAGTTTTTTCTGAACATTGTATGTCAGCAGTGTTATCACAAAAACACGATTTGAATCACAAAACCATTGCATATGCAAGTAAGGCATTTTCCCAAGTTGAAATGAAATTTATCGAATGCGAAAAGGCCCTATTAACCACTGTGTGGGCGCTACAACATTTCCGCCCCATTGTTCAGGGAGAAAAGGTAATTATTGAAACAAATCATCAACCTTTGCAATTTTTAGAGAGTAAAAGAATTAGATCAGGTAATCTAGCGCAATCCAGAATCACTTCATGGACGCTGGCATTACAAGGTTTTCCCGTAGAAGTGAGATATGGACAAAATAAAAAAAACCCAATTGCTCAAGGGTTAGCTGACTTACATGACTGTGCAGCTGAACAAATACCAAATGAAATGGAAGTAGAAACTAGTTTGCAGGAATTTGAACAATCACCACACAAAGCTTTTGATGAAAAAACATGCAAGGATTTGCCAACTGTATATGTAGATGGTTGTGCTTTTCACATTGAAAATGACAGTAATAAACAGTTAGTGGCAGGAATAGGAAATGTCTGGTTGAAATGTGAAGGTGTCCCCAGTATAGGGATGAGGATTGGAGATAGGAGCAGTCAGGTGGCGGAATTGGCAGCCATTTATAAAGCAATTGCTACTGCAGTTGATAAAAAGTTCAGTGAAATTGTCCTGGTGACTGATTCTGACTATGCACGGAATAGCTTTGTGGAGTATTTGCCTGGTTGGAAAGCAAGAGGCATGGTTACATATAACAAAAAGCCACTTAAGCATGGAAAAATGATACAAGCCATAGACAAATTGGTGTCAGAGAATGAGTTAACAATATACTGGAGAAAAATTTGTGGGCATTTAAAAACACCAGGAGAGGATAAGGAGGGAAATGATAAGGCAGACCACCTGGCTAAGATTGGGGCTGTGATGGGAGAATTGCTACCTATTGATTATTTAATGGGTGAAATACAAATTGATGCAGTCACACGTTCTAAAGCACCAAAGGAGGGAGATCAACCGGTGGTGCAGTGGAGTCATGACACGCCAGACCAAGTTTTGATTGAGGCACAAAAGAATGATCAAATTTTGGGAATCTATTATAATCATTTGATAGATCCCGAACAAAATCCTTTAACAGAAAATGACTGTATGGGAAAAGAAGAGTTGAGGGTGCTATTAAAGAACAAAACACGAATTAGATTACAGGATGGACTCATGATTAGAGAGTCCATAACAGGACAAATACAGTGGGTAGTACCCCTTTCATTCAGAGGACTAATGCTACACCATGCACATGATGCCATAACCGCAGGCCATAGAGGTTCACAAAAAACATTAGAAATACTAAAAGATTATGCTTACTGGCCACATATGTCCCAAGATGTGGAATTATATACTAGAGGATGTCTAGTATGCGCCCAATTTAAACCTGCTTCACCAATGCATAGAGCACCATTGATGAAAAGAGGCCTAACTCTCCAATGGTCAGATTTGCAAATAGACTATGTAGGTCCTTTAAAAAGGTCGAGCAGGGGACACCGTTATATTTTGAGTGTGGTATGTTTGATGTCGAAGTGGATTGAATGCATTCCTGCATTGTAGTGCGCAAACAGCAGCCACATTGCTGGTGAACCATGTGTTCTCAAGGTTTGGGTTGCCACAAAGAATTGAGTCAGACAGAGGAAGTCATTTCACAAGTACTCTAATGAGTAAGGTATGGCAAATACTAGGTGTGAAAAGGAAACTACATATCGCATATCGGGCGGCGTCTTCAGGTACAGTTCAAAGAAGCAATAGGTCTGTTGTGGATATTTTAAAGAAATTTGTGGCAGAAGCAGGTTCCAGCTGGGATTTGCGTTTACCATTGGTTTTGATGGCAATCAGATCGACTCCTGCCAAAGCAACAGGTGTTAGCCCCCATGAGGTCTTAACAGGTAGGAAAATGGTGTTACCACAACACCTACTATACAGAACACATGAGCAAACCCTTGTGAGTGCATCCACAGTTCATGAATATATTGATGAACTGAGGAGGCATTTGCAACATGTATTTGCTTTTGTGCAGAGAAATCTGGAAAGAGCTGCTGACAGTGCAAAATCGTATTATGATAAAAAGACATCAGTAAAGGAATACAGTGTAGGGGATCAGGTATACAAGTTTCATTTTGGAAAAGTAAACAGAAAAATTCTAAATTTCTAGCAGCCTGGCAGGGGCCATTTCGAATTATAGATAAGGTCTCTCCTGTAGTGCATAAAATTTCGAAAAATGAAGGTGAAACAGCAATAGAGCAGTTTGTCCATGTAAATCAAATCAAACCATGCCATCCCAGACATGAGATCAGGCAGCTTGAGCATGTAGAAACAGATAAAGTCCCTTGAACACGAAAAGAGAAAATAAATGGGTGTAATCAGGAGGCAGTGACAAAGAAGTTAAAAAGTTGATTGTTATGATGGCACATAAACACTGTAGTATATGTAAAAATATATAATATAAAATAAATAAATAAATAAATAAATGCACATACAACGGAAGCTCATGGTTGGTGTGCAGAGAGAAAATGTATTAAATATTGAATGCTGTTTATGTGTGCTTGTTTTTTTTTTTAACTTGTGTTTAATTTAAAAAAAAAAATAAATAAATAATAGAAAAAAAAAAAATGAAATATTTTTACCAAGCATGTTTTATTTTTGGCAAAAGGGTAAAGTTAATATTGTGCTATGTACTTAATTTGTTTATTTTCTATTTTGATTTAGAAAATTAACATTATTTGGTCGGAGGTTCCAGGATCAGAGCCCACGGGAGACGATGGAGTCCTGGAGCCCATGTGGACGGATTCCGAGAAAGCCCCAAAGAGGGGTGAAGACCAAGGCTGCAAAGCGATCAGCATTGAAGATGATACCGATGATATGGTTAATGATGATGATATTTGGAGGGATCTTCAAGAATTCAGAAGGACAGGTTGTCATTGAACCTGGACCAGCATCTGGTATTGCGGTGGAAGAGGCACCAGGATTCATCATGAGTGATAGAAGGATGATTTTCCAAAATATATACATACCATTAAATCCTGAGATTTTGATTGAAAAACACTTGAACAATACCGGAATTAAGATTGAACAGACTAAAGAGTGGCTGGAAATAAGAAAAGAGGACACTAAGCAATCAATAAGAGATATATTAATGCAATTGGAAAAAACATTCGTGAATTCAGCAGACATTAAGAAGAAGAGAGGAAAGAGAGGTGCGGTGATGCTCGCGATATCAATGGTAATGTCTATAGTTGGAGCAATAATAGGTACCACAATATCAACAGCCAATTCTATTTCGGTAGGAACACTGAGTACTAAAGCACAACAACTAAGTATTGACCTAGAAATAATACAAAAAACATTAGATGGAATTAGAGGGGGACTGGATGAACAAGTAAGATTCATAAATGAAACTGCAATCATTCTAAATGAACAAGCGGATGTAATGCAACGGGCGACTAAAATAATACTTAAGCATGACAGAACTTTAAATGAAATATTGAACATAATGAGTCCTGTTGATAGACTATTAACGAATTATATGAGAGAAGTTCAAACTGCAGTTTCACAATTGATTCAAGGACATATTCCATTGTATTTTGTTTCGCAGGATATCATTCGTCAAATGATAGAAAGATTGACCAGGAGGGAAATTGACATAATACAGGTAAAAATTGCATTCAAAATGGGGAATGCAATGCCGTTATATGTGGACTTGGAAAGACTAGAGATCGGATTTTTGCTATGCATCCCATATGTAGCCCCTGAACGTATTTATCAAACGAAGTGGGTACACAATGTGGGATTTTGGCAAGAGGACAAATTCATTAAGATTAAGACTCCAGGAGTGGTGGCATTTCAGTCATGGGAACCTGAAGTTTATTTAATACCAAACCTGGAAACATGTGTAACATTTAAAGAACAAAATTATATGTGTCCAGGTAAACCGTTTGTTCCTGATGCCACAGATGCTATTTGTGGTTTGAAATCTGACCCAAGTATATCAGAGGGATGTGAAGTGATTATTAGTAATATGGGGAGTGAAGAAATGGCACAGGCTAAGATGGTCAGAGGTAAATGGTTGGTCAGCACCTGCTTAAAGAACATGACGGTAGTACATTTAAACCATGGAACATATGTGGTTAAACAGGTGAAATATAATGTTTTTTATTTACAGGTTCCAAAGGATGCAATTGTGTCAATAGGGGGATTAACATTGTTTCATGTAACAAATGATGTTTGGGAAAGCCAAGTGGAAAATATCGATTTTTTTCAAAGGGATACTTTTCCAATAGATCCGGATGTGGAATATTTATTGAATCACAAAGAAAGACATGTTATAAAAATGAATTTGAGAAAAAACAATATTACAATTAGTAATCTGGGCATAATAGAAGTGGAAAGATTTAATTGGGGAACCTGGGGGGAACGCTCAATAGTGGGTTTGGCTATCCTGGTGCTGATCATGGGTGGATGGTTGATTGTGCTATCAGTAAAAATGAAAATGTTACTGATTTTACTCGCTACGTCAGGAAGAGAAAGATATCCCAATACACGTGCATTTTAAAAGAAAAAGAAAGAACAAGTTGTTTTTAGGAATTGGCTTGGATCGTAGCCAGATTCTAAAAACAAAAGGAGGGTATGTAAGGATATTTGGCGTGTTACAGCACAGAGTACAGCACTACTGCACAGGTAGCAATTTTTTTTTTTGCAGCACCACCACAAGGGTGCGGTGCATTGCTATATGTGTTACCAGATTAACAAGGAAAGACAGGCTATTCAGTCAAAAAACGATTTTAACACATAAGATGCAAATCTATTTTCACAGTTAAAAGCACACGTGCACATTCAAAAATGCACACTATTTTTCACCTGAAATGCCTATGGTGCGAGAGACACATTTGAAAATAATAACTAACATTACTTATAACTAACCTGACTAATGAAACATAATCCACTAATAAAAATGTGTCTCCACTGCAGAATTAGGCCTATTCTGAAAGTGAACTTTTAAACGCACATCCATTTTTTTTTCTCTGCTGCCCTGTCCACATAATTACAGGAAGCAAAAGAGCTCGAAAGAACAGGAAATCAGTTGGTTACAAAGTATTACTATAAAAATGAGCCATTGTGTAGAGAAGGAGGAGATGGCATGATTGATTCTGATTGGAGTAGCGTCATAGCAAGTATCATGCTAGAGGGAGTGATCAGAGTTTTGCTGGGGGGAGTTTGAAGAGAGAAAAGGACAGTCAAGATTTGGCAGAGCTGGGAGAAGGACCTATTTTTTCCTGGTTGGAGCATTCCTATCTGCAAAAGCTGAGAATTCCAGGCAATGACCCCGGTTTGAGAACGGCAGGCGTTCCTTTTCACTGGGGTTAATCTTCAAGGGAGCCACATTCAGAAAGAGAACAACTGAAAAAAACTCTGAACAGATAAGGTAATTACATAAGTGTGGGAGCTGGGTGTGTACGAGAATGTTCAGTCAGAGTAGGAAAAGAGACTCCGGTGCCTTAATCACACGTTAATGTTGCAATGTTCTGTTCTCCGCCATTTTTTTTTTTCAGTGTATTACAGACAATGCTGTTAATGTGCTGTTTTATTTATTTCTGTAAAGAGTGAGATCGTGTTTAAATGCAACTTTTATAATACAGAAAAATATTTGAAAGCAGACGGGTGGTGTGTCTTCTATTTATCAATACAGTGCTGATGATGAGGGGAGATTTTTAAACAATGCAATTGTCATTTTAAGACAGATGTGTGCATGATCATATTCAGTATGGACAGTTGAGAGTGATTGTTTGTAGCATAGCTCGTTGGAGGTACATGAGCCAACGGGAAGAGGGACTCTCTGAACATAGTTCCCTACCGTATATAAGGTAGTGGAAATTACCACAAAATTACCACATATAGCTCTCTGTCGTAAATAAGTCAGTGAGATCGCCCATGGTGGCACACTAACACTAACACTGAAAATGTGCTATTCCTAAAATGTAGGTCTGAGGTCTCTCTAGTGATTACACGAAAAATCTAAGCAAAGATAAGGGATTCTGGACATTGGGGCCACAAATAAAACAAGGGAATTATGCTCACCAAAATACCACCAACCACGCATACCAACCACGCATACCAAATATGCATGTCTGGGTGCTGAAATAATGCATGTCCACTGTATTATTGTTGCACATGGCCAAATCTGAATACAAGGAGTGATTATTGCTAAGTTATTTTTCGGCGGTAATAAAATACCGTCAGGCCCCAAATCTCCACAAAATACCCTACAAACCACAGTATCTGTGGTGAATAGCACATTGCAAAAACCAGACCACCTGACTTTTAAGCATTACTTTCCGTTTTGATATGTCACAAAGTTCCACTGGCCAGGTAGAAACTAATGACACTTTGTTACTGGCCCCTATGGGAGAGTCTCCTGCACCTGCTAATTGAGACATTTAACAACTTTCAATAATACGTTGCAGTAATTAAACACTGTGGCATATTAACACCACATTTTCCTGGCTCAAGGGAAATACTGGAGCTTCTGGCAGATGCATGAAGTGGGTATTTTTTTATTTATTTGCATTTTTAAAGCGCCCACACAACCTGCAGACATCGAGGCACTGTTACAGAAATGTTAGTTGCGTAATTGTTTTTCTTTTCGTCTTAGTTGTGTATTTATAACGCGCTTAGACCCGCGGATTGAGCCTGTGTTGCTTCGTCGTGTCTTGCTTCCAAGGCGAACAAGTTGCCGCTGAGCTATCCTCCTGGGGTGGTTCGTTCAGACTCATTCCTTTCACCCTGTTTTCCATATACCACAATCTCACTAGAGTCAGCGGCAGTACTTCTGGCCACTATATTTTGGCAATTTATTTTTCAGAATTCCATTTTGTCTTCCTACCAATCCTAGTGATTGTGGATAATAAGAACAATGAATCTTTTGCTGTTTATTAAGTAGTTTACCTAACTCTTGTACCAGTTCCTCCATGAAAGTGTATGCTTGTATCAATGTTGATACTTACTGGAACCCCAATCCTAGGGATGCAGTAATGCATCAAAGTCTTTAACAAAGCCTGAATACCTGCTTTAAGTGTCAAATGTGGCGCTATCATTTCAGGAACACAACAAAAGCAATCACCAAAAATGGAAGACCTGCCACCTTTTGCATCTAGATAAAATCACACTGTAACTGTGCAAATGGGTCCCAAGAAGCCTTGTGTGTCCTCCACTCCAAGTTCACTTATATTCCTAGGTTTAGTTGTTGGCAAATCAAACACTGACTAATTCCTGTGCAATATTATATAGTCTGGAGTATACTGATCATTTTATCAGTGCTGTTATTAGCCCTTTCGCAATGTGTGCCAATGCTTTGCAGCATTTTTGCATAATGCTGAAATACACTGGGAGCTACAAAATGCCATTCATTCAATTTAGAAATCCTGTTGCTGTCAAGGGAACAACCTTCTCTGCTGTACGCATTTTTATCTTTATTCGGGGCTTGCTCCTGTATATCTGCCAACTGTTCAAGTGTGACATATATTGCAAGTGAAGACTGCACTTGTCTTTGCCCCATTACTTTCTCATAAACGCGTTCCGAAGGCAACAATGGGAAATCGGTCTCTCCCGATTTGCTTTGCAGGGAAGGACAGTGGCGGAATGAATGACAATATCACTTGCAGAGATGAAGAGCGCAGTCTTGAGACAAAAATGGCTGCCAGTTTGACATTTAAGTAAGCATATCTTTGCATTTGGCAGTCCATATCTTGACACGCTTGGAGAAGGTGCAAGATGTGTTTTATTCCATGGCGGCCCCAAATAGTGAATATTTGATGCACATAAGTGGGAAGAATTGAACACTAAATTGAAGTGTCCTGGGCCCTGAAGAAAGTGGGATACAATGAATTGTATAACCCACTAAAAACCAGTCAACCATATATTAAGGGGGATGCTCAATCATTAATTGGACACCCACAGTCAAGTAAAGTTTTTAAACTATTGATAAGCAGGTAAGAAGGAGCATTAAAGCATATTTACTCCCACTCCGGCTCATACTACAGACCCTAATAGGCCAGATTTTGTAAAGTTTTGTTTGCTGCACAGACACAATTAATTGCATAAGAACCTACTGCATTTTGGAAGGGTCAGCTTCTTTTTCTATCGTCACCCTATATAGGCAGTGCACCAACTACTCCAAGGGGCATCACTTTCTTAGAGGGTCAGTCAGTGATGGTTGCAGGGAAATAACAAACAAATGATGCACTTTGTCTTTTGAAAAATTATTCCAGTAAGCGTGATGGACCTATACTCTTGTGTGTTTACACCATAACGTTCTCTGCCAAGGAATCGAGAGAAATGCCAGTCTTTCTCACTGTTTGCTCTGCAAGAGGATTCCCACGACTGACGCCATATGGTATGATATGTAAACCATTTTATGATTGCTATTTCTTTGGGCATTATTGATTCTAACAGAGCATTTAAAAAATTGACAATGCTGCTGTTATGAAACCTCTCCTTCCACAGACTTCCATAATCATGTATCCCAAATACAAAAGGGAAATCTGTGAAATCATTCGCTCACTTACCCTTTGCTATGGTACATGTAAACGTCGATGCAACTAGTTCAGCTACCTTCACTGAAAAGACATCTGACAACTGTCCACATTATATCACCACTAGTGTGCTACGCATTGCTTAAACCAATTTTAACTCCCCTTTTTCATTCCTCATACAAGAATCATTCAAATACTGTTTTGATTTTGCAATGCGGTTACCAGCAAGTCTTTTCACAGCCCTGTTAGTACAGCTCTCGTTAGTACGCAGGTATGTGGTTTTACCATCCGCAAGGCATGACATTAATGAGTCTAGATTTAGCACTCGCCAGTGTCTGAGGGTGACACTTGTCGAATACAACAGTAATAATGTGTAAGTCTTGACATAGACAGAAGCTGAGTTTTAGTTTTGATAAATGGTGTAGGAGCTGCGCCTAGTACTACTACAACAAGGGGCATATTTAGCACTATATTTTCAGCCCACTGGATCACAGTATAGCTCTGGCCACAGTTCACAGGTAGACTGATAGGCCTGCAGTTATGAGATCGAGTGCTGTACTTCAATATGCTATCAGGAGATGTTAGTCCTCGTGTTTCTGTATTAAAACTGCTTGAGCATAGACTTTTTGTCATGGCAATAAAATATACATGTTTTACTTTCTTTTAATCGGGAAAACGGAGAGCAGGTGAACTTGCCAATGCTAGGTTTATGGCAGGCAATCCTTGTCTGCTTCCTCTGTCCATAATACAAGTTCAGGTGTGTTTAATTGTGTCATCTTTTATAAAAACTTTATTATTTCTGCATAAGCTGATATCCACTGCTGGCATAATGCAGCTGTGTTTAAAAAGGGCCTCATTTGACAAATTTAGAATCATACGAATTCATTAATATGTAATGTTTCTCCTTCTCCTGCCAACTGAAATATAAGGTACTAGGACATGTATGTTCTACTTGTATACTTGCCAGATCAGTTAAAAGTACTAACATGTCTTATTTGCATGTTTCATATGAAGATGGTATGACCAACAGGTTGTCTACTTACTGTAGCAATGTCTAAGCCCCAGAAAAGTAGTATAATGTAGATCTTTCAGGACTTGTGAAAAGAGGGTCTGACTTCATGTCTACCCCTAAGTTAAATAGGTCAACGTAGGTTGATGCCTTCATTGAGTTAAAGCATAATGATACCGACTATCTGTATGTATTGGGACTGAAAAGCTTGCTACACATAAATTGACAACAGCAAAACATGCAGCTGTGGGCGGTATACATGATAATATGGTTGCAGATGGGATGCCATGGAAAAGCAGACACACAATGTATATCACCTGTTGAATAATATGTGGCAAGATAGTGGGGCAGTTTTGAGGAGTGCGACCACATTGAATAGATATCCAACAGGAATTACACTTGAAAAAATAAAGACCTAAATCACTCATTATTTCCACTTCGAAGTGATTATGTGGGAGAAGCAGAAAGCATCATTATTTTATTTTTAAAACGTAATTACCGGCAAGTCCTTACAATGTCAAGCTTCCATTTGTTCAAATACCTTCTTGACCATTACCAAAGACATAATGCTTGGCCCACAGGCCAGTGAAAGTAGAATTGCAATCCCCAGTTACCTTACATTCAGGTTCACTGACATTTCTAAAATCTCCTAGACTGTGATACGACTGAGCAATAGCAGAGTGACAAAGAATAACTTGCAAAATATTGGAAAATCAACAGTTAGAGCTCATACCCAATTTCTCCAATTCCTTGTCCCTGTTTTTATCTGTCTCATATCCATACGTATCAACATAAAGTATTTTTAACCACATTCAGATTATCATAATTGTTTATTTATATAGACCCAGAGGTTTCTTAGCACGGAACTGTGGATCAAATCTGTGCTGCCCCGTGTCGTTTTGCTTTCAAGGCGAGCACATTGCCCCTGAGCTATCTTCCCGAGAGAGGGTTGCTCCCTTTAGCAACCCTGAAAGGAAGGCAGGACATTTACCACGTCTGTAAGTGTTTATGATTGTGCAATATTTCTGTGTCCTTTATATCATTCTAAACATCAAAAAACTATTGCACCATTGTTATAGTCATTAGTGGAAACCTGTCTTACTGTATTCATTATTGTTGCTGAATGCTTTAACCTGGTTTACAGCGAATACTGTTTAAAGGAAAGCTTTGAGAATTCCGGAAAAGATAGGGCAGTGTGTACATGACCTTCAATATTTTACGTTGTATTGGATGTTAAATTGTGTTTTTTTCACTTTTTGAATTTTTTAAAAATATATTTGTAAGTTTGATGGAGCATGTTTTCATTTTTAATACAATCAAATTTAACTGACATGAATACCCTGAATTTGATTCCATTGACGTTTCACTAATTCTAAAACATAATCCAATCCACCTATACTGTAATGTGGTCTACTAATGTGCAGTATATATACTTGCCTATTTATCTTGAATGATTATTCATGTGACTCTCCTTAAACTTTCACCATTTTACTGAATATTCTGTGAGAAGGATATCTCTTGAATTTACATTAGGGATGAAAACGGCAAACATTAAACGTATCTTATCACCTATAACTCTACTTTCTAGCAATATAATATCATATCATATTCAAATAACATTGCATGATGCATGGGAAAGGCGGCCAGATGCTTGTTTTCTGAGAGAAAACATGCCACCTGTTTTCACTGTCAACAAAGTGACAATTAAAATAGCTTCTTTATGGGGGCTTCCCAGTGACTGTATGTTGTGGGTACACCCTTGTGGTGGGACCTGGGTGAATGGAGTGTGTGACCAATATGCACTTTATGTTATGGGTGTCTGGTTTCTGGTATGTAATACAATGACTGAGACAGCCCTGCCCGAATTTGGTATGAATGCAGTGTGGAGTGCTGAATGGCTGGGTCCCAATACACATTCCTTGTTGTGAGTGTCTGAGAGGGAGGAGAATGGCCTGAATGTACTGTGAGCCTGATTGGCTGTCTGACTGCCCGAATGGCCTTTTGAGTGATTGGTTGCCTGAGTGTGACCCAGCAGAATTAAGGCGAGACAGAAAAGTATATCTGGGGGCCTCTCACTGCTAGAAATCATTCAGAAACTGAAGTTGATACTTGATGCTTAACCTTGAAGCCCACTGGAAGAAGAAGAATTGCTGCTGCTGTCCTTCGCTAATCTGAAAGCTGTGTGACTGTCAAGGAACTGAACAAAGAGAGGACCTGGCTAGAAGACGTCTCCAGACTGCTTGTGAAGCCAGGGAGTTAGACTTTGAAGATAAGTGTAGGCCTGAGCTGATAGCTGCCCTGGCGGACTACCAGACTGATTGTGATGCTCTTGAAGAAGGAGGGGGGGTGCAAACATTGAGGACCCTGCCCCTGGGGTTGTTATTGAATCTGTTTCTGAGAGTGCCACCTCCCCTGCTGCCTCTATTCTGAAACCCAGCATTGGAACTTAATTTATTGAGGAGGAAAACGGCCTTTGAATATAAAAAGTTGGAAACTGAAGCTGAACTAAAGAGGGAGGATTCGGCACATCAAGTGATACTCAAAGATAGGGATATTGAACTTAAATCCAAGGATATTGAATGTCAGAGAATCCAGCAAGAGAAATCTAGAGTGGAGAAGTCAGTTAAATCAGTTGAGTGTGTCAGGTCTCCTGCCTCCAAATTTATGAAAGATATGGTTGGTATGTATGTGGAGGGTTCTGCCAACCTCCGATGGATTCAAGCGTTTGAAATGGCTTGTGGAATCCATTATGTTGATAAAAGAGATTGGGCTAAGTGTTAAGTAGAATGCCTCAGACTGGTTATGAATGTATTCTGCAACTGAGTGTGAAAGAAAGGGGTCAGTATAAGTGCTTGAAATCTGCTTTGATTGCCAAGTTTGGCAAGGCACCTACCCACTACCTTAAAAGGTTCAGGGAATACAAGAAAAGAGAGAATGTGTCTAGGCTTGACTGGGTGACTGCTGCACATATGAACATGATGGGGTGGATTGATGAATATAAGGTGAAAACATTTGTTGGATTTTCCCACCTTTTGATTTGTGAGTATTTTTCTGAAGCCTGTTCACCAGAGTTGGATCAGTATGTTGCAGACCAGAACATTTTGGTCACCTTTAAGCTGGATAGGCTGGCTGACAAGTGGGCCTCCCACTGGGTGTCCCCTAAGGAACCCTTTGGAAAGGACAAGGACAAAGTGAAAGGGACCTTTCAGAAAGCCTTAATTTCCCAAAAGCATTCACGGTTGAGTAAATCTAAACCTTCCTCTCCTAAGACCCATACATCTGGTGGGGATAAGTCGTATGTGGGTGGGAGTAAGAGTAGCGGTTCTCCAGCTGCAAAGCAGGATCCCAGTGGATCCAGTACCGTACCTCGCATTCCTGGCATTTGTTTGGACTGTGAGGCTCTGCACCACAAGAAGGGTGACCCCAAGTGTAGTGTAAAGGTAAGGCACTTGGAGTCCAGGCTGTCAGCCTGACCTACCCTTGCTTCATGCCTGAGGTGGAGGCCACTATCCTCCCCTCCTCTATAGTAATCACCTTTGGTGCTCCTGCAGAGATTTCACTAGTGTCCCTTGGGGTCTGGGACCAGGACACAGAAGTAATGGCTACAATCCCACAAAACACCAGCAGATTTTTGAGAAGTGTCCTCCTGAATGGGCAGATTTCTACTGGTTTAAGAGACACTGGGGCCAGTATGTCAGTGGTGGACAGGGCCCTGCTCCTGCCAGAGGAATATGTAGGTGCTTCTCTGAGAACTACCAGGATAGCTGGTGGGCCTTCCAAATTATCTCCTATTGCCCTCGTCACCATCACGATTGCAGACAGGACAGCAAAGTTTCCCGCCCTGGTTCAGGACAATGTACCTGCCCACTTTTTTTTGGGGAATGATCTAGTGGAGTTGGCATTGATCTCTGATGGACTACCCCTGACTGCTGCTGCAGTCACTAGGTCACAGGTCACACCGGGTCTGACTGCTAGTCAGGTACCCAAGCCAAAGGGGAGACCCAAAGCAAGACAGAAGAGTAAGAAGGCCACCTCTGTGAAGGGGGCTCCTTCTCTTCCTGCTGTTTCAGCAGCATCCACTGGGATTCAGGCTCCAGATGGGCTGTGTACAGTGGTAACCCAAGACTCAACTCCTAAGGGAGAAGAGACAGAAGACCCTCCTATGGGAGAGGTCCTCAGCCCAGAGGATCACCCTGACCTTCAATGCCTGCTTGCTGAAGGTGGGCCCTCTCGGATAGACTTCGGTAAGGGTCAGTGAGAGTGCCACTCTCGCGAGGGTCTAAGAAAACAGGCCCAGGCCCAGGCACAAGGTGAAGTGCCTAGGTCTTTCAAACTCTATTGGGAGGCTGATCTCCTTTGTAGTGAGCCCACTAAGCCTGAACCTGGTGGCCTCAAGAGGTTGGTTGTACCCCAGGTTTACAGGCCCTTTCTGTTGCAGTTATGATATGATATGATATGGCATTTATAACGTGCCTATTCACAAGTGTTTCGAGGCACGACGAGGCAAGGGAGGGGGGACAAGGGAAGAAAGACAGCGATCTTACTAGGCCCAGTGTCATTCAGATCATGCAAGTGCATGGGAAGGGGGAAAGGGAAAAGTGCGAGGGGGAAGGGAGGGGGGAAAGTGTAGTACATGGCAAAGTAGAATAAATAAGATAGTAAAAAGGCCAGAGGTGGCAAGTGCAAGGTAAGTGCATACGTAAGTGCTGGTAGGGGGACTATAGGGATACAGAGAAGCAGTCCTCGAGGTGCAAGGGTTGCTTGGGAGGCAGTGCAAGTGTGAAACTAGTGGGGCCTGGTCCTGAGATCAGAAGGGTGGGCAGGTAACCAGTGCAGTAACAGCCACGACTTCAGCAGGGGAGGGGGGGGAGAGAAAGCAGAAGCAAAGAGGAAGGTTTTGAGGTGCTTCCGGAATCAAAGATGGTTCTCCTCAAGTTTAAGGGAGGCAGGAATGCTGTTCCAGAGGGAGGCCCCTGCCGAAGAGAGAGAGATCTACCACCAACTTGTTGCTTGGAGAAGCAACTGACCCTGAGGGAGTTGGAGGTGGATGAGCGAAGAGCTCGAGAAGGAAGATATTTAGGAAGAGAGAGCTGAAGGTATTGTGGCCCCAGAAGGCCTTGTGGAAAATGCAGAGGGTTTTGAACTTAATCCTCGCAGCCACTGGGAGCCAGTGCAGAGATTTCAGCCCTGGAGAGATGCGATCCCTGGGCTTGAGGCCAAGGACAAGTCTTGCAGTCCTGTTCTGGGTAAGTTGCAGAAGGCGGAGAGTAGAGGCAGGCAGTTTTAGATAGAGGCTGTTACAGTTGTCCAGCCTGGAGAGAACCAGGGCTCTGGAGACAGTGAGCTTCTGGGGGAAGGAGAGGAAAGGAAGAATACCGCTGAGGAGGTGCAGCTGGTAGTGTGACTTCTTAGAAACGTCAGAGATGTGAGGAGAGAAGGAGAGTGTGGAGTCGAAGGTGACCCCAAGGTTTTTAGCCTTGCAGGTGGGAGCAGGAAGAGGGCCAAGAGAGGCCGGCCAGAGAGTTGCAGGGAAGAAGGGAGTGGGTGTACCGATGAGTAGAATATCATTCTTACTGGCATTAAGGCAGAGGTCATTGGTGGCACACCACTCCTAGATAGCAGACAGACATTAAGAGATGAGAGAGGGAGAGAAGGAGTCCGGGGGTAGCCTGAAAATGAGCTGGGTATCATCCGCATAGCACTGAAAATTGGGACAGAGAGCGGCGATGCGGTGGGCAAGGAGTGCCAGGTATTGGTTGAACAGCCAAGGAGAGAAGTTAGATCCCTGGGGGACACCACAGGTAGAGAAAAAGATATCGGAAAGGAAGGACCAAAGTTGGACCTGGGTGGGTCGATCGGAGAGGAAAGAAGTCAGCCATGCCAGAGCCTAACCAGTGATACCCAGGTTATCACAGAGACAGTTGAGCAGGATGGCATGGTTGACAGTGTCAAAGGCAGAAGAGAGATCAAGCAAGATGAGGAAGCACGGGGTGTTAGAGTCAAGGTGGGAGAGCAGGTATTCATGGATGTTCAGGAGACCAGTTTCCGTGCTTCTGGCCACTCTGAAGCCAGACTGATGGTCATGAAAACAACCAACAGATTCGGTGTGGAGACTAAGCTGGTAGATGGCCAGTTTCTCCAGGAGCTTGCCCAGGAAGGGAGTGATGGAGATTGGACGATAGTTAGTTGGGCAGGAGGGGTCGGCAGAGGGTTTCTTAAGAAAAGGGTGCACAAGAGAATGCTTCAGAGGGGATGGGAAGACTCCGGTGGCAAAGGAATGATTGCAGAAATCAGCCAGGGTAGGAGCCAGAGAGTCAATGTGGTCCTTGATAGTTTTGGAAGAACAAGGGTGAACCTGTTTCGACGAGACTTTCATAAATCGGACTTGGCTAGAAACCTCATCTGCTGAGAACAAGGGAAAGGCCGAGAAGGAGGGAGGGGTGGTGGCTGCAGAAGGGGCAGAGGAAGAGCAGGGAATAGAGGGAGGGCGGCGATAGGAGGAGAGTGAGGACAGGATGTCCTGAGTTTTAGAGATGAAATGGGATGCCAGTGCCGAGCAGAGGGCCTGGGAAGGGAAAGGAGAAGTAGAGACTGCGGCAGGATTGGCCAGTTCCTTGCAGATTTTAAAGAGTTCAGCTGAGTTGTTAGATGCTGCAGAGGTGCAGGCTTGAATATGAGATTTCTTCTTGGTGAGGACAGAGAGCCGGTATTGCCTTTGTAGCAGGCGGCAGGCCAGTTTGTCAGAGGATATACATGAAGCGCGCCCTTGCGTTTCAGGGTGCCGAGGTCTGAATCATACCAGGAGTTACACTTGGCTTTGGGCTTCAGGCGGATTCTCATGACTGGGGCAAGGATATCAAGAGTATCAGATATAGAGGAGTGGAGCGTGGAGAGGGCTGTGTCAGGGTGAGAGTCAGCCAAAGGGGAAGGAGGGGGTGAGAAGGTGGCAGCGAAAGCCTCAACTGACACGCGGTTCATGGGTCAGATGACCGAGAAGGTGGGTGGCAGTGATGGAGGTAGCTTGGCCTGAGGGGTAGGGAGGGTGAGGTGGGAGGATAGGAGAAAGTGATCACTCCAGGAGAGAGGAGTGGACAGAGGGACAGAGAGGGGAAGGTCTGAGGAGATCAGAACATCGAGAGTGTGCTCTGCAGAATGAGTCAGGCCAGAGGGGAGAATGGTGAGTGAGAGAGAGTCACAGAGGTCATGAAAGGCCTGAGGGGTAGGGAGGGTGAGGTGGGAGGACAGGAGAAAGTGATCACTCCAGGAGAGAGGAGTGGAGAGAGGGACAGAGAGTTGGCGCATGAGGTACCCTTAGCTGGTCATCCTGCGACCAAGAAGATTAAGCAAAGGCTCTCTGCACATTTCTATGGGCACTGGGTGGGAGTAGAAGTGAAGTCCCACTGCCTGACCTGTCCCATTTGTCAATTGTCTGGCAAGACTGGAGGCAGTGTCATTTCCCCACTTCAGCTTTGCCAGTGGTTGGCACTCCATTTGAGAGGGTTGGCAGTGACATTGGGGGTCCCCTTGACCCTCCCACATCAGGTGGACACCTTTTCATCCTGGTCCTGGGTGATCATGCCACCAGCTACCCTGAGGCTATACCCCTTTGGACGATTACTGCCAAGGCGGTTGTCAAGGCTCTCCTGAGCATTTTTTAACAGAGTTGGATTCCCTGAAGGGGTGATCTCTGACAGAGGATCCAACTTCATGTCTAGGTACATACAAGCGATGCGGAGAGCGTGCGTAGTAACCTATAAGTTCTCCATCTCCTACCATCAACTGACCAATGGTCTGTTTGAGAGATTTGCTAAAACTGTCAGGGCATGCTGCATGCTTTGGAAGAGCCCCTAAGCAAGAAATTGGTTCTCCTCCTACCATGCTTGTTGTTTGCTTATAGAGAAGTGCCTCAAAAGGGTGATGGTTTCAACCCCTTTGGACTGCTCTTTGGACATCCAGTGAGGGGGCCCCTTGCCTTAGTAAGAGAATCCACCCCTACAGGTCCTGCCAAGCAAGTGGGGGACTATGTGTTAGGCCTTAGACGGAGGATGGCACAGATGATGGGTCAGACGACAGCGAATCTTAAGGCGAGCCAAGAGTTAACAAGAATTAAACAAGTACTGGCATGATCTTAAGGCCTCAGAAGTGGATTGGACTCGGGACAGATAAGTGGACTGGACCCTTCAGGATAATCTCCAAGATGAGCTAAATCAACTATGTCATTGACATGGGAGTCCCTGTTGTAGTTCCTCAGGTATTCCACGTTAACAGGCTCAAGCCTTTCCACAGGCAATTGGAAGTCTGGTGTCTTCGGCTAGCTTCGGAGCAAGAGGAGGATGAGAGCGAGCCCCTTCCTTTTTCACTGCATAGAAACCCTCAGGATGGTTCAGTGGAGGGAGGTCATCTCTCTCCAGATCTTACACCAGAGCAGCAGAGGGCCTGCATGTCTTTGCTCTGGTTTTATGCCCCTCTGTTCTCACTGACACCAGGCCTCTCCCCGTGGTGCATACATGAAATTGACACGGGTGACAGTGTGCCTGTAAAAAGCAGGTGCTATTGGATGTCAGATACTGTAAAGAACCACATCCAGGCTAAGGTCACACAGATATTGAATCTGTGTGTATTTGAACCCTCAAATAGTTCCTTGTCCAGGCCAGTGGTCTTTGTCCCCAAGGCAAGTTCCTGAGGCAGGTACAAAGGATTGGCGGTTCTGTGTGGATTCCAGAGGGGTCAATGCTGTCATCAAAACTGACGCTCACCCATTGCCCAGGGCAGATGAGCATGTGGACACCATTGGCGCTGCCATATTTGTAAGCTGCTTTGACCTTACCTCAGGGTTTTGGCTAATAGCTCTGACAGACCATGCCAAGGAAAAGACTACGTTCTCAACACCCGAGGGGCTCTACCAGTTTAGAGTCATACCTTTTGGGTTGAAGAATGCATCTGCTACCTTCCAAAGATTAGTGAACCATGCACTCAGTGGGCTGGAGGCCTTTTGTTTGGCCTACTTAGATGACATTGCTGTCTACAGTTCCACCTGAGAAGTGCATTTGACTCACTTGGATAGCATGTTGCAGGCCTTGCGAAGGGCTACCCTCACTATCAAGGTCACCAAATGCCAGATAGCTCAGGGGAAAGTCACTTACCTTGGTCATGAGGTAGGAGCGGGTTGAATCCAACCTCTCCCCAGTAAAGTACAGGATGTACATGACTGGGAGACTCCCACTTTGGAGCCTTATGGGTTTCAGTCACTCTGTCCCTTCCCCTGACTGGCTGTTGGGTGGAAGAACCATATGGTATGGTAATACCAATATGGTATTGCGGGAAGTCCAGGCTAGACTGGCTGGAGCCTTCCAAGTCACTTATGTTGTGGGTACACCCTTGGGGTTGGACTTGGGTGAATGGAGTGTGTGACCAATATGCACTTCATGTTATGGGTGTCTGGTAGCTGGGTGTGTGACACAAAGAATGAGACAACACTGCCCGAAACTGGCATTATTGTAGTGTGTTATGCTGGAAGGCTGGGTGCTTACCCCAATCCACATTCCTTGTTATGGGTGTCTGGATGGAAGAGAATGGCCTGAATGCACTGTGAGCTTGATTGGCTGCCTGCCTGCATGAATGCCCATCTGAAAGATTGACTTCCTGAGCTTGGCTCAACAGTGTGAATGAGAGACCAAACAGTATATCTGGGGACCTCTCACCAGAATGGTTCAGAAGCTGAAGTCGAAACGTGATGCTTCACCTTGAAGCCCAGCTAGAAGAAGAATGTTTTGCTGCTGCTTGCCGTCATCGAAATCCGAAAGCTGTCATGTCTGTCAAGGACTGATCCAAGAGAGGACCTGGCTAGGAGACCTCTTCCCGAGATACAAGGGAACATTGTGCAAAAGCTAATATTCACCAAGGCACCCTGGAAGTCAGTCGGGATGGAAACCTGTCGAGTCGTGTTGCCCAGAAGCGGGGACAGCTTGATGCCGTCTACTCGACGAGCCGCAAAGTTCCACCATTGCCTAAGACATTGAAACAAAGGACTCCCTTGCCATCACCCTCGACCGCTTTGTCTCACCGGAGAAAGTCAAAGTTGTCAACAAGCCGTGGAGATCCTCTGGTGGGTTTCCCGCCACCGGAAGTCTACAAAGACCAGCGGAGATCCAAAAGCCAGCCATGGTCGAGTCCTGAGCATTGACGCCAGCACCAAAACCCGATGCCCACCGCCCGATGTCGGGCCTATGTCGTCATTGATCTGCTTTACAGAAACAAACTCTTGTCATCGAAGTGTACCACACGCCTCATCTTCACAGGATGTCCACGACCGGTCATTGACGAGCACCGCAAAGGTGGAAGCTGCTCTCTCCATGACAGTGTTCACATTTTCTTCAAGGAATCTCAAAACCCTTTGGCTCCTACTTTAAAGGGAGTTCACCCACAAGGGATCTGTCGAAGAAACTCTGCTAAACCAGGTACATTGAGGTATTAGAACATTTCTAGCAGGAAACAAGACTATCTTAAACATATATGGACTGGGCTTGTTGATACCCTTTATTTACAGGTTGCCTAGGTGGGTGGATCCTCATACAGAACTGTGTCTTAGAAGCAAGAGAAATATTCTGTCATTGTTTAACCTAACTTGTCTCCCTTCCTATGTCTGATGTTGATTCACGTTGCTATTGGACTTGTATGTCATTGACACTGTCAGCAGTTTGTGCATTTTAAAGGAGTCAAGCGGGAACTCTGGTACCACATAGACATTGTACATATTTATCATATTAGAATTGCCAAAGCACAAAGTGTGTTATTGATTGTGTATATATTCTGGACCTTATTTATATAAAGAACTGTGTTATCACCTAATATAGCGTGTGGACATTCCTTTGTGGGTGCTTGGGGGACTACACTGTACTTAAGAAACAGCCTGCATCACCTCCTGAGACTTGATTGCTCATCCTACGCTACCCTGTAGAGCATCTTGGCTGGGGTGCTCTGTGCTTCTACTCTGCCATATAGAGGGCAGGAGTACAGATACCCACCTCGAGAACCAGGCGCAGACCCCAGCCACGCCCAATTGATACCTCCCCTCCCGAGAGCGGCGTGCCTGGGGAAGCACCAGTACCATCAGGCAAGGCTGCTGAGAGTAAGTCCCAGGTGGTTAATGTTTCGCGGGACAGAAGCAGTGGGACAGAGTGCTGCCACACAGGGGCCAACAATGACAGAGGCCTCTCTGGAGTCATCTGTGTTGATGAAGGTGGAGGAAGAGGAGGAGGCCATTGCAGCCCAGCCCTCCAGGTCAAGCGCGGCATCGGGGTTGGCCCAGAGACATGAGGATTGGTAGTTCACTGTGGAGGGGTCAGCACAACCTCCTTTCCCTGGGCCATCTGCTATGGCAGCGACCACCTTCTGTGGTGCTTCCACCCAAACCGATGCCCCACTTCCGGCCAATGTGGCCATCCGGGATGTAGTGCAGCTGCTACTCGCGGGTAGTGTGGGGCATATGTCATCATTTCGGGATGCACACATGCATCTCGGGAGGAGCTAGAACAGCATCACAGGCAGCTAAGATGCTCCCTGGCACAGTTGGACACTGAACTGCTCTTAAGTTGTCTTTCTGGGCTGGTCAATGCAATGACCCCCTCCTGCACTTCCTCATCTGTGACCCAGTCGTACTCCAGTCAGGCCTCCATGTAATCTACCACCATGACCCCTGTGCACCAGTCCCACCATCGGCCAGTCTGGTTGTGCCTTTGTCCCTGCCGAGGTGTAAGTCCCTACAATGGCACATGATGCGTTAGCCTACCTAGGGCCAGGGCAGAGGTGGAGAAAAGGGTGGCAAGGATGCAGGCTGGCTCCTTGGGGAGTCTTGTAGGATCGCAGGTAAGGCAGAGTTGCAAATATTGGACAGCCTACAGGCCCCCCAGGTAACAATAGAGGCCAGGCTACAGGCTGAGCATGTGGATGGTGAATCAGCACTAGTCAAGGCACTAGCTGACATCCCAATCGACCAGCCTGCTGTTATTGTAAATAGTTTTGTAGTATTAGGTTTCATTTTGACATTTTTGTCGTTTATTCCATGGACATGTTTACCCTTCCCCTCATTTTTGTGTACTTTATTATTTTTAATACATGTTTTCATCCTGTTCATACCACACTTCTTGCGGCCTCTTTTTCCATGTGCACATTTACTTTGTCCATGTTCTTTTCAAGTGCATATGTCCCATGGCAGTCATGTGGGTTGGGGCCTCACTATGTGTGTCATGTTGTTACTGTGATGTTTACTGGGGGAAGGTGTGTTCATGTTCCTGTGTGCGATAGATGTTGCATCCATGCTCAATGAACATGGATGGTCTCTTGTAGATGTGGGGAGGTGAAGGGCTTTGGGATTCAACTTTTTGGCAGCATTGTCATGCGCATCTGTTGCTTGCCTACTTGCGTGCTTTGCAATACAAGCATTTTCTTCAATAGTGTACATGGTGTGGATGCTGTGGTTGAGATTGTACTCCACTGGTGAATGTTTTCATGTGTTTTTGGTGATGTTGTGTATTGCTAGTGTTTGACCCGGTAGCATTCTTGACATTTGCACATGTGTTTCACATGTAGAAGTGGGGCCATCAGACGGCTGGAGGTGCCAATCACTGTTTATCTGATAACATTTCTTGTGAAAGGGTAGTGTGTGTTTGGTATTAGTGTGTTAGTGTTCTTGGAGTGACATTGTGTGTGTGTGTGAAATAGTTTGCATACAGAGATGGTTGTGCTGATTTGTGAGATGTTTCATTAAGGCGTTTTTTGGTCTCTCTTTGGGGATGGATACTCACTCTTCCATGTGTATTGCCACATGTTCCACGTGGTTTTGTATTTTTGTTGTATCTGGTGACAGCTCATTCACCTCTGCCCATTTACTACTGGAGGTTGAATTTATTGCACGTTGAGTTCCTTTCTGGTCATGTATATTTAGGAGTTCCTTTTGCACTTGATTGTCAAGGTGGATGTGCCCATACTTCATTCACTGGTATAGGAATTTAGCATTGTGGGTGATGAGGTGGGGTTTGGCCTCACTGTGGATGAGTGGGGTACACTCAACACTTGTACAATATGTGGTAGATTACTGTACGCCTCCCAAGTCTGCATTCACCCTGTACCTGCTCTCATATCATGCATCAACTCTGCCACTGGAATGTAGCTGAGCGCCATGATTGATTATTCAGTCTAGATGGACACATTATCAATCTCCTTGACTTATATGCTTTCTGACCGGCTTCACATCGCCCAACCACAAGCCTGTTCTATTTGGGTTGCTAGCAGCAACTTAGCCACCTCTACCTAACTGCTTATCTTTGTACAAGCTCAAATGCACACACACATTCGAAATCACTCAGACCAATCAGTTATTCAGTCCTCCAAGGGCTTTCACCTGCAGCATTCTGAGGCAATTTCAGAGGCACAAAGTCATTATATAAATATCATATTGCATTCCATTGCATTACTATGTCACACGTACATGGAGTGGTCAAAGTGGAGCTGATGCAACAGTACGCTGTGCTGTTGATGTGCAGCTGAGTGTGGTCCACCAGGGAGTCATGGAAGAATCTAAGGTCCTGAATACAATGGCAGTGCTCACAGTTGTTCATGTAGGAGGAGGATATGTAGTAGTTGTACTTCATGGTGGAGGCAGGACAAAGGAGTTGAGGTAGGTTGCCGCTCCACATTGGACTGGTACGTAAGGGAACTAGCAGGAGCTGCCTGGGGTCAGGGCGGAGGTCAGTAGGGGTAGTGGGAGGAGGGCGGATTACCAGATGCTGCGTGGGGCTGGGCAGAGATCAGTGGGGGTACTGGGAGGAGAAAGGACTTCTGGGAGCTGCCTGGGGCTATGGGGTTGGAACTTTGGGAGTAAGACAGATTGGCAGCGATTGTCTGGTGTAAGGGCAGGGGCTTCCTGGCATTGGCGGCAGAAGTCAGTGCGATTAGTGGGAGGAGGGCAAAATAGCAGGGTCTGCCTGGGGTCAGGGCGGAAGTCGGTGGGGTTCATGGGAGGAAGGCAGACTAGCAGGGGCTGGGGGTTAGGTTAGTGTGGGTAGTGGGAGGAGGGTGGACTAGCAGGATCTGCCTGGGGTTGGGCTGAAAGTCAGTGGGGGTATTGGGAGGAGGCAGGACTAGCAGGGGCTGCCTGGGGTTCGTGGCAGATGTCAGTGGGTATAGTGGGAGGAGGGTAAAACAGCGGATATGCCTGGGGTCAGGGCAGAAGTCAGTGGGGGTAGTGGGAGGAAGGCAGACTAGCAGGGGTTGGGGGTTAGATTAGTGGGGGTAGCGGGAGGCGGATGGACTAGCAGGGGCTGGCTGGGGTTGGGCAGAGGTCAGTGGATGTAGTGGGCGTAGGCCGTACTAGAGAGGACTGCATGGGGTTGGGAGATTGGGGCACTGGGGGTAGTGGGAAGAGGGTATAATTTAGGGGTCTGCCTGGGGTCGGGCAGAGGTCATTGGGGCAGTGGGAGGAGGCATGATTTGAGGGGCCAGCCTGTGGTTGAGGGTTGGGGCAGTGGGGATATTGGGAGGATGGTTGACAAGCATGGGCTCCCTGGGGTCAAGTAAGAAGTCAGTGGCGGTATTGGCAAGATGCAGGACCAGCTGGGGCTTCCTGGTCCTGTGTGTTGGGGCAGTGAGGGTATTGGGAGGAGGGCAGAATAGCAGGGGCTGCCTGGGGTATGGGCGTAAGTCAGTGGGGGTAGTGGGAGGAGTGAGGACTTTAGGGGGCTGCTTGGGGTCAGGGCAGTAGTCAGTAGGGGTAGTGGGAGGAGGGTGGACTAGCGGGGGCTGCTTTGGTTCGGGCAGCATTCCGTGGGATTAGAGGGAGGAGGCAAGCCTTGAGGAGGCTCCCTGGGGGTTGGGGCATTGGGGTAGTGGGAGGAGGTTGCACTAGTCTGGGGTCTGGGCAGAAGTCAGCTGGGGAAGTGGGAGGAGGGTGGACTTGAGGGGGCTGCTTGGGGACAGGACAGAAGTCAATGGGGGAGGTGGGAGAAGGGTGGATTTGAGGGGGCTTCTGGGGACAGGGCAAAGGTCAATGGGGGTCAGGGGAGGTGGGAAAACTAGCTGGTGCTGCCTGGGATTCAGTTGTGGAGGCAGTGGGGTAATGGGAGGATGTCGGACTTGGGAGGACTGCCTGGGGTCAGAGAATGAGATCAGTGGGGATAGTGGTAGGAGAGCGGACTAGCAGGGGCTGTCTGGTGTTGGGGACAAAGTCAGTGGGGGTAGTTGGAGGAGGGCAAACTAGCAGGGGTTGTCTGGTGTTGGGGCTGAGCAGAAGTCAGTGGGGGTGGTGGGAAGAGGGTGGATTAGCGGATGCTGCATGTGTCGGGCAGATATCAATGGGGGTAGTGGGAGGAGACAGGACTTGTGGGAGCTGCCTGGGGTTATGGGGTTGGGACTTTGTGAGTAAGGCAGATTTGCAGTGGTATTCTCGTGTATGAGTGGAGGTCAGTGGGGGTAGTGGGAGGAGACTGGGACTTGCAGGGGCTGCTTGTGGTTGAGGCAGAAGTCATTGGGGGTAGTGGGAGGAGAGTGGACGAGAGGCGTCTGCCTGGGGTCGAGGCCAAAGTCAGTGGGGCTAATGGAAGGAGGCAGGACTAACAGGGGCTGCCTGGGGTTGGTGGCGGAAGTCATTGGGGTAGTGGGATGAGGGAAAAATAGCGGGGTATGCCTGGGGTCAGGGCGGAAGTTGGTGGGGTCAGTGGGAGGAAGGCAGACTAGCAGGGGCTGGAGGGTTTAGTTAGGGTAGTGGGGGGCGGATGGACTAGCAGGGGCTGCCTGGGATCAGGCAGAGGTCAGTGGATGTAGTTGAAAGAGGCAGTACTTGAGGGGGCTGCCTGGGGTTGAGTGTTTGGGGCAGTGGGGGTAGTGTTAAGAGGGTAAACGTTAGGGGCCTGCCTGGGGTCTGTTGGAGGTCAGTGGGGGCAGTGGGAGGAGGTCGGATTTGAGGGGCCTGCCTGTGGTTGAGGGTGGGGGCAGTGGGGATATTGGGAGGACGGTTGAAAAGCTGGGCTGCCTGGAGTCAGGAAGGAAGTCAGTGGCTGTAGTAGCAAGAGGCAGGACTAGCAGGGGCTTCCTGGTCCTGTGGGTTGGGGCAGTGAGGGTTGTGGGAGGAGGGTAGAATAGCAGAGGCAGCCTGGGGTATGGGTGGTGGTTAGTGTCGGTAGTGGGAGGAGGGTGGACTTTAGGGGGCTGCTTGGGTCAGGGCAGAAGTCAGTGGGGGGTAGTGGGAGGAGGGTGGACGAGTGGGGGATGCATGGTGCTGGGGGTTGGTGCAGTCTGGGTAGTGGGAGTAAGGTGGACTAGCAGGGACTACCTTGGGCTGGGCAGCAGTCCGTTGGATTAGAGGGAGGATGCAAGACTTGATGAGGCACCCTGGGGCATTGGGGTTGGGGCATTGGGGGTAGTGGGTGGAGGTAGTACCAGTCTAGGGTCTGGGCAGAGGTCAGTGGGAGAAGTGGGAGGAGGGTGTACTTCAGGGGGCTGCTTGGGGACAGGACAGAAGTCAATGGGGGAGGTGAGAGTAGGGTGGACTTGAATGGGGTCCAGGTGACAGGGCAGAGGTCAATGGGGGTAGTGGGAGGAGTGAAAACTAGCTGGTGCTGCCAGGGATTTGGTTGTGGGGGCAGAGGGGGTAATGGGAGGATGTCGAACTTGCAGGGACTGCCTGGGGTTGGAGTGAAGATCAGTGGGGATAGTGGGAGGAAAGCAGACTAGCAGGGGCCATGTGGGGTTGAGAAGGAAGTCAGTGGGGGTAGTTGTGTCAATCTGGAAAAATGAATACCCTTCATTTGAATAATAGACGTAACTTGATGGCCGTGGGCCAACCGTCTTATGCACAGAATTATAGAAATATAAACTGCTATGCTTGACCAAGGAGCGGCCATTTTAAATGTAGCAAGAATCGCCATTTTGCTTGTTAACCATTGCTCATTGCTTTCTGTCTAAAAACTGCTTTGCAGCTTACAATTCTTGCGGATTCTGCTTACTGTGCTCAACTGTTAACATTGTTGTCTAAATATGAAAGGGCAAGGTCGCAGGACTGAAGAGTTTGCTGAAACACCTCATGAGTAGCCCAGAGAGGAATGCCCACGCTCCCTCTCTGTAGCCTTGGTAGGAAGCTGCAGGGCATTTAATCACTTCACAGCTGCCAGTCAGTCTCGTACGATGGTAGAATATTTTAGAATAATACAGTTAAAGGCTTAAATTATGCTTTTTATACGGCCCCCCTTCGCAAAACCCTTTAGAACGTGTCGGCTCCCAGGACACGAATAATACCTCATAGATAGGAAAGCTTGGAATGTGGCTCTTCCCCCGTGTGCAGCTTGCTTCAAAGAACAGAACCACCGTGTTCTAAAAGATGCCTCCGCACTTTCTAATTGCACATTGTTACTAGAATAGATATCGAAAGCATTATAATCGTCATACTCATTGGATATGTCCATCGTCATCCCGAGTTCAAAGGAACTTAATAAAGAGGGGTGTTGAACATGACTTTGCTGATTGTATGATATGCATTTTGTATATATGTAACTGATGTACGTAATTCGCTCTCTTGCGTCCCTCGAGGTCTAGGAAACTCACGACGCGGGGCGTGAGATCAGAATTGGCCAATTGATACTATCTTTTGCTTGCAATAAACCCTAGCATTGGGAATTTGAACCTCGTGTCTGGCGCATCTTTTCGTGTATGGTTATTGTCTTGTTTCCATAGCACGAGGGAACCCTAGGGGCCCCTTTCAGTTGGAGGAGGGCAGACTAGCAGGGGTTGCCTGGGGTCAGGGTGGAAGTCTGTGGGGGTAGTGGGAGGACGGCAGACAAGTAGGGCTGCCTGGACATGTGGGTTTGGGTGGTGGGGGCAGTGGGAAGAGGACTTACTAGCCGGGACAGCCTCGGGTCTGGACACAGGTCAGTGGGAGTAGTGGGGGAAGGGTGGACTTGAGGGGGCTGCCTGAGGTCAGGTCAGTAGTCAGTGGGGAAGTGGAAGGTGGGTGGACTTGAGGGGGCTGCCTGAGGTTAGGGCAGCATTCAGTGGGGATAGTAGGAGGAGGGTGGACTAGCCAGTGCTACCTGTGCTTGGGGGGTTGGGGCAGTGGGGGTAGTAGGATAAGGGCAGACTTGCAGGGGCTGTCTGGGGTTGGGGTGGAAGTCAGTGGGGTAGTGGCAGGAGAGCAGTCAAGCAAGGTCTGTCTGGGGTTGGGGCAGAAGTCAGTGGGTATATTGGGAGGAGGCAGGACAAGCAGGGACTTGAGGAGGGTATTTGTACTTGCATTTGTTTAATTTTTGTATCGCGCACCAAACCCGGAGGTAGCTGGGCGCTTGAAAGCTTGAGGTTACATACATGCAATGGAAGGCAGATACAAACAGGCATAGGACAAATATAAATAAGATGGACCCTGGTTACATAAGGATCAGAGGAGACAGTGGCATACAATGGGTCAGAGAGTACAGTACAGGAGTAACAATTTGTTAACATTATCTTGGTGGTGATTGGAGAGCCAGTTTTTTTATGTTGGCTTTGAAAGAGAGGAAGGAAGGTTCTTGTTTAAGTGCAATGGGAATGGAGTTCCAGCGTTTGGCAGCTTGGACCGGGAAGCTGGCTCCTCCAGCGGTTTTGAGATTGAACCTTGGTGTTACCAGATTATGGTATAGAGCAGATCGGGTAGTGCAAGTAGTTTTGTGCAGGCAGATTTTGTCTGCCAGATATCTCGGGCTGAATTCGTAAGGCATTTGAAAGTGATGGCCAGGGTGTGTAGTGTGATTCTATCACGGTTGGGCAACCAGTTGGCATTCTTTCTATGGGTGGAAATGTGGCAGGCTCTAGGAAGACTGAGTGCGGCTCTTAGTGAATTGTTTTGGAGTACCTGGAGTCTGTTTAGATTCTGTTCAGTCGTACCAAAGAATAGTGTGTTACAGTAATCCAATTTAGATAGGGCGAGTGCTCTGGCTAGCGTTAGACAACTGCTTGTGGAGAAGAATGGTTTGCAACTGTAGATCAGTTTGTTAGTGTAGGCCATGGAGGATGCAACACTGCTGACCTTTCTTTTGAGAGAGAGGGTTTAGTCAAGATAAACCCCTAATGTTTTATCTCTTTGGAGACGTTAATCCTGTTACAATGACAAAAGAGGAGTATCTGGTGTCGAGTTTGTTCAGGCGTGCCTGAGTGCCAACGATCATTAGCTTGGACTTGTAATCATCGAGGCAAAGGCTGTTGGTAGCAATCCAAGCTTGGATTTTGCTGTAAATGTTATTTAGCAGTTCTGAATAGTGGTCATAGCAGCCAGTGAGGGGGGTGAGGGCTTGCGTGTCGTCAGCGTAGTTTGCATAGATGACACCGACTTATCTAAGCGGTCAAAAAGTAGCCTAGTAAAAATATTGTATAATGTGGGCGACACACCGGATGCTTGTGGGACACCACACAGTATTGGAGTTGGATCAGCAGATGCAGAAGGGGAGAAGACTCTTGTAGTCCGGTTAGAGAGGAAGGATTTAATCCAGTCGGATGTATTGATGGAGAATGCCACCGCTGTTTGATGGTGCTTAGTGAGAATTTGATGATCGACAAGGTTGAAAGCAGCGGAAAGATCTAGTAGCAAGAGGACTGCTAGCTTGCCGTTATCCTTTGCCTCGTCCATTTGGATCTTTAGATCCAACAGTACTGTCTCAGTTCCGTGTTTAGGTCTGAAACCAGATTGTCTGAGTCCGAGGAGTTCATTGTCCTCTAGGTGCTTCTGGATTTGCAGGTAGGCCACCCTATCCAGGATTTTTAGTAAGAACGGGACGGTAGTGATGGGCCTGTAATTGGTGGAGACATTGGGGTCGAGGTTGTTTTTTTTTTTAGTAGTGGCATGACCCAAGCTTCCCTTTGAGGTTGTTGGGTACCTGATTGGATGAGAATGAGGAATTTATTAAAGAGGTGATGAATGGGGCTAGGTTTTTGGCTCCCTCTTTAATGATGGTGGCTGGGCAGATATCTACTTGGCAGTGGGAAGGTTTTAGACTTTTTATGATGTCTTTGACTTCTTTAGCAGTCACTTGCGAGAAAGAGAATGGGGTGCAGGTATGGGGTTTTGGAGGTGGGTCAAGGGGCGTTAGCCGGCAGGTGGAGAGGCTTGCTTTTTTGCTTTGATCTTGTTTTGGAGTTGGGTTATTTTATCTGCAAGGGCTTTCTGGATTTTAATGCACCATTCTGTGTTTTTGATGCTGTCTTGTGAGGGTGGTGCAGGGGTTTCAAGCTCTTTTAAGATACTGAAGAGTCTTTAGTACAGGATTTGGCATTCTGAATTTTAGAATTGTAAGTTTCTTTTTTTGCGGAGAGGATGGCTGCTTTGTAGGTAGTGGCAGCAGTGGTGAAGGCTGTTTTGTTGATGGGAGTCAGAGATTTACTGCATGTTGATTCCGCAGACCTTTTGGTGGTTCTGAGGTGTTTTAATTCTGGGGCGAACCATTTATTGAGGTGTGTTAAGGGTTTGGCTTTCTTGAGTTTTAACGGGGCAGTACAGTGTAATGCTGACTTAAGAGTATTGTTGAAGAGGTCTACCAGGTTAGCGGGGTCAAGCTTGCGAAATTTTGACTCGTTGAGGATATCACCAATGAGAGGTTGGAGGATATCAATGGTCATGTTGCAGCAATTTCTGCAGAGTGAGGGGGAAGCTAGTGCTACTTTAGGTGGGGAGAGTCCCGGGATAGAGAATAGTATGAGATGATGGTCTGACCAGACTGCTGGTTCATTTTGGGTAATAGCAACTGAACAATTAAGGTCAGATACCCAATCCAGAGTTCTACCTTTGGCATGTGTGGGAGATGAGATTTTATGTGGAAAACCCAGGTAAGAAATGGCATTATCCACTGCTGTAGCGAGATGGTCTTTGGGGTCGTGGAGGCCAAGGTTCAGATCTACGAGGAGGATTGTTTGAGAGCCCAATTTGGTGTGCGTGGAGAGGGGATTGAGGGTATCGTCCTCACAAGAGGGGGAGGGGCCGGGAGGTCGATAAATGAGGTGCAAGAGTATAGTTTGGGTGGGCGAAAGATTAAGTTTCACTTACAAGAGCTCGACGGAGGGGAGGCTGGATGGGGAGGTGGCTCTGAGGGAGGGGTGGGTTTTGGCGATGAATGCAACTCCACTGCCTTTACCTGACAATATGTCCGCTCTGATAATGGTGTAACCATCTGGTAGTGCTATAGAGAGTGCCGGGACTGCTGCCTAGTGTAACCAGGTTTCTGTAAAAGCCAAGAAGTCTAAGCTATTAGCAATTATGAGATCTGCTATCTCTGAGGCATGGGCGACTATGGATCTAGCATTGATGAGGGTGCCTTTGATACAAGGGGCTGGTGTGGAGATAGTGTTAGGGGTGGGTGAGAGGGTGAGGGAGATATGGCGTGTTCTTGCTTTAATGGTATCAGTTGGGTAGTTTTTAGTGAGGGCAGTGCCTTTGTGTTTTGGGAGGAGAGAGCCTAGTCTCTGGTTCCTGATGTGGACTGGGAGAGGGATGAGTGGTGTAGGTGGTGTGGCGAAATGGATTAACCATTTGAGGGGTGTAAGAGTGTTGGTGTGGTGTGTAGTTGCTGTGGTAAGGCGTAGTGTAATGGAGGGTTTGGGGTTGAGGGTATGTGGTGTGGATTGGGTGTAGGAGGGAGTGACTCTCTGAACTAGAGGGAGGATGGAGGTTAAGGCTAGGGTGGCGCTATGGAAGGACGACATGATGGTGTGCAGTAGGCTAAATCAAACAGCTGATAATGGGACCCAGGTTGTTACACGGCGCACACTAGTCAAAATTAAGCGACAGGTGAGCTCAATGGGACACAGTTTGTTGCATGGTGCGCAATGGGCAAAATGAAACAGCTGATAAGCTCAATGGGACACAGATTGTTACATGGTGCGCAATAGTCAAAATCAAGCAACAAGTGAGCTCAATGGGACACAGTTTGTTAAACGGTGCGCAATGGGCAAAATCAAGCAACAGGTGAGCTCAATGGGACACAGATTGTTACACTGTGCGCAATGGGGAAAATCAAGAAACAGGTGAGTTCAATGGGACACAGATTGTTACACGGTGCGCAATAGTCAAAATCAAGCAAAAGGTGAGCTCAGTGGGACACAGATTGTTACACAGTGCCAAATAGTCAAAATCAAACAGCTGATAAGATCAATGGGATACAGTTTGTTACATGGGCTGGGTCAGAGCAGTGTAGGGCATTGTCAGTGATGGTGGGGTCGGAGGTAATACCGACTGCAATGTGGATTATAGGTTCAGGGTACGCAATAGGAGATTGCTCATTGGAGAATGGTGTAATGCTGCTAGCAGTGGCCGCTCCGATAGACCATGAGGCAGCAGAATACATCAGCGTGCTGATCCTGGTGGCAGAGAAAGAGGAGGTGCTATAAGATTCTGGTATAGGCCTTGCTTTTGTGAGCCAAGGATTGGTTTGGGCTGTATGAGGTGGCTGGGATGACTTGAGAGACAAACGCATCTAGCGAGATGGGTAGCATAGTACCTTGATATCACAGGCATGGGCTCTAGACGGCAAACAGGCGGCAAACAGGAAGTCGGCTTTGTTACTAGGCTTTCTTCCGCCAGGCTGGCTTCTGCCTATCGGCGGCGGTTCATTCAAATTAAGCAATGCTGTTGCTTAGGAACCGAGGTGAGCCTTGGTTTCACCCCGCATCGAGCCGGCCATGCCGAGGTCGGGCAATGCACTCTTTGTGCTGGGGACGTGAAAATGGGTTGCAAAGTATGCGATTATGCCAGCATCCAGGTACCACACACGGACGTGGTGGGTGCTTGCAGGATGTACCGGTGATCAGGCTGGGCTGGAAGCTGATGCGATGAGGACTGCTCCTGCAGTCATGGAAGAGCAGGGCTACAGCCTCTCCGCGAGCAGTGATGAAAGTAATGAAGGGTGGACTTGATGGGGCTGCCTGAGGTCAGGGCAGCAGTCAGTGGGGGTAGTGGGAGGAGGGTGGACTTGCAGGGGATGCCTGGGGTTGGGCTGGAGGTCAGTGGGGTAGTGGGAGAAAGGCGTACTAGCCAGTGCTACCTGGGCCTGGGGGGTTGGGGCAGTGGGGGTAGTAGGAGAGCAGACTTGCGGGGACTGCATCGGTTGAGGTGGAAGCCAGTGGGGTTAGTGGGAGAAGGGCAGATTAGCAGGGGTTTCCTGGGGTCAGGGCATAAGCCAGTGGGTCTAGTGGGCGGAGGCATAACTAGAAGAGACTGCCTGGGATTGAGGTGTATGTCAGTGGGGTTAGTGGGAGGAGGGTGGCCTAGCACAGCTGCCAAGGGTGGGGGCCGAAGTCCATGGGAGTCGTGGGAGGAGTGCAGACTAACAAGGGCTGTCTGGGGTTGGGCTGACGTTAGTAAGGGTAGTGGGAAAAAGGTGGGCTAGAAGGGGCATCCTGGGGTTCGGGCGGAGGTCAGTGCGGGTAGTGGGAAGAGGGTAATGTTATGTTATCTTATGTTATAGGAATTTGTAGAGCATGGCGTTCATCCTAGGGCAACTTGGCCCCGACCAGAAAGGAGAGCCGAAAGGGAGCAGACTAAGTAGCAGAAAGATTAGAAAAGATAGGTTTTTAACACACAATGAAAATAAAAAAAAATGATCCTCACATAGGGTAGGGCATTCCAAGGTTTTGATGCAGCCACAGAGAAGGTGCGTCCACTAACACGGGAGAGCTTTGTCTATGGAATTTGAATGGTCAGAGAGGTTTGAGAGCGGAGTGCTCTAGATGGAGTATAGAGGAAAAATGTTGCCTGAAAGGGTGGAGCTGAGGGGATGCCTGAAGTCAGGGCACTAGTCAGTGGGAATAGTGGGACGAGAGTGGACTAGCTGGTGCTGCATGGGTGTGGGGGCTGGGGCAGTGGGAGGAGGGAAGATTTCTGGGGACTGCCTGGGGTCGAGGGGAAGTCAATGGGGGTAGTGGGAAAAGGGAGTGCTAGCCAGGGATGCCTGGTCCTGCTGGCTGCGGCAGTGGAGGTAGCGGGAGGAGGGTGGCTCATGGACTGCCTGATGTCTGGCAGAGTTCAATCAGGGTAGTGGGAGAAGGGTGGACTTGAGGGGGTGGCCTTGTGTCAGGGCAGGGGTCAATGGGGTAGTGGGAAGAGGGCAGACTTGAGGGGGCTGCCTGAGGTTGGGCAGAGGTCAGTGGGGGTAGTGGGGGAGGCAGGACTTGTGGTGGCTGCCTGGGTATGGGGGGGGCTGAGGCAGTGGGTGTAGTGGAAGGATAGCAGACTTGACGGGCTGCCTGGATTTGATTAGAGGACAGTTGGGGTAGTGGGAGGAGGCAGGAATTGAGTTGGATGCCTTGATTTCTGGGATAGGGGAAGTGGGGGTAGTGGGAGGAAGCAGACTATCAGTGGCTGCATGCGGTCAGGGAAGAAGTTGGTGGGGGTTGTGGGAGGAGATAGGACTAACAGGGTCTGCCTGGTGTCAAGGCAGAAGTCAGTGGGGGTAGTGGGAGGTGGTCGAACTTGTGGCTGCTGCCTTGGGTCAGGCGGAAGTCAATGGGGTAGTGGGAGGACGGCAGACTAATGTGGGCTGCCTGGGTTTGGGGCAGAGGTCAGTCGTGGTAGTGCGAGTATGACAGACTAACAGGGGCTGCCTGGGGTCAGGACAGAAGTCAATGGTAGTAGTGGGAGAAGGAATGTCTATCAGGGCTGCCTTTGGTCATTGTAGAAGTCAGTGGGGGTAGTGGGAGGAGGCAGAACTAGCAGGAACTGCCTGATCCTGTTGATTGGGGCAGTGGAGGTAGTCGGAGGATGATGGACTCGTCGGGGCAGTCTGTGGTCCGGGAAGAGGTGAATGGAGGTAATGGGAGGAGGGTGGACTTGAAGGGGCTGCCTGGGGTCAGGGCATAGGTCAATGGGGGTACTGAGATGAGGGCAGACTAGCTGGTGATGTCTGGGCCTAGGGTGTTGGGACAGTGGGTTTATTGGGAGGAGATTGCACTTGTGGGAACTGTCTGGGGTCTGGCTGGAGGTCAGTGGTGGTAGTGGGAGGAAAGTGGACTAACGGGGGCCCCCTGGGGTTAGGGTGGAAGTCAGTGGGGCTAGTGGGAGAAGGGCACACTAGCAGGGGCTGTAGAAAAAAGGACCTAGGCTAATTAGCCATCGGTGCGGGCCGCACACCTGTAATTCCCACCAATGGTTAAATATTTGCGTAAATTACTTGATCAAAAAATATATAACCATAAATAAAAACAGTTCACATGATGTATAAATGATATCTTTTAATCCACAAAAATGTGAATCAATGAATGTTTGTCATTGGTTAAACAACACCAATTTGTAGCCTGCTTTTTAATAGGCATATGAACAACCCTATGGCTAATGCATTTCGGAAATCATGGTTTCCTTCTTCAGAGCCAGGTAAAACTACGCAAGAATGTATAAATTATTCTTCAATAATCAAGAAAATCAACATCGTGCAATTAGTGTTGCAATAAACAAGTTGGGAAGGCATTTAGCAAGACAGGATACCCACAATAAACAGAGACAATTCACAAATAACACATAAAGAAGAGAGAAAAAGACATATGTCATAATTAGTTGCTTGGGATACAGTCCTTGATGGTTATTGCAAGATCCACGTTTCAATTGATCAATGTACTCTCATCATTAAATGGCATAACATAATGTTCGTATTACGTCAACATAAAATGCAATGAACATCTTATTCTACATGTTCTCAAAAATGGTTGCTCACTTTTCCATACAAGCAACTGAACCAAAATGTAATAATAGTTACTCTGTGTGTTATAAGCTTTCACCAATCGTTGTTGCAATCTATTCTTGCTTTACACCTACGAGCACTAACCTTCAAAGTGCATCTATTTTCCAGGCGCTGCCTGCGCTGGTCAACGTTGTAATGTGCGTTCGAGTAATGCTATAACTACTGAAATAAAACGAAGACAAACATTAGCGTGCTCATCATGATAAAGCGCGATGCTGCACTTATGGGGTTACCACTTCATCATTACTCGTGCTTACCTATAAAGCTTTCCTTTACAATCCGTTCGTACAGTCCTTGCGTGTGTGTTCTCCTGAGCTGCTGACTATCTCGAATGTGGCTGAGAAGTAAATCGTTGTCAAGGCAACGTGTATATCTAAAATGGCCGAATGCAACAAGGTGTACCGGCCATTTTGGTGTGGGCTAATAAAATCTGCCTGATGTAAATAACTGAAAAATGCTGACTCAAACTGCTGATATTACTTAACTGATGCCCGTTTGTTGTCCCAAAGCACAACGTAATTATGGAGTGTATATGCGAGTACACTCGATGTCAAAGATGAAGAGATACCTGTGTGGATCGTGTGTTGTTGTTAAGTGCACAATAAAGTTGTGATGTTAAAAAAATGAGTGGGCAATGTCCATCTGCATTCTGGTAGGTATGTAGTGGATGTTCACGGATACTCTTCCTGTCAACTAAATGCAGAGTGCAGACCAAGAAAGTCATGAGTGGTAGAGCAACTCTATTTATGTCACCTATAGAAATGCAAATTCGTCATGCTCTGTTTGATACTTACTACTCTGTTTGATACTTACTTATGGAGCACTAATTCAGCTTGTGATTAACTTGGTGAGAAAAAAATGCTCTACAACTATGAACATATAGTGAAATACGTATAGAAACTTGGTTAATTACAATCACTATTCAGATTACAGTGAAATGTACATAGTCACGTATAGCATTATCAGAGAAAGCAATTAAGGTCAAATTCATCATTAATTCCTCGTGGTGATAGTGCTTTGAGCCGATCGATCCAATATGCTTCTCTCTGCTGTCTTTTCCTTTTGGTATCTCTGCAAGTATTGTCAATGAATTCCAGTACTTGAAATCTAAGTTGTGAGATATTGTGCTTTTTTTCATTGAAATGTTTTGCTACTGTGGAATTGGTATTTTTGTTGCGGATACATGATTTATGTTCATTAATGCATATACATATTTTCCGCCCTGTTTCGCCAACATAGTATGTACCGCAAGGGCACCGTATACAGTAAATGTAGTTCTCTGTGTTGCAAGTTGCATGGCATTTTAATTTGATTTTTTCACCTGTGTAAGGGTGCACCACTGTTTCTCCTTTAATTATACTGTTGCAATTCCCGCAATTTAGGCATGGGTAAGTGCCAGTTCTCTTAGTCAAGGTGTTTATTCTGGGTTTGTCTTCTCGTGTGTTAACAAGTAAATCTCTCAAGTTGTGTGATCTTTGGTACGCAAATGTTGGGGGAACAGCAAAAAGATCTTTGGTTCTTTCATCCTTCATTAATATTTGCCAATTTTATTTATGCATCTCTTGATTTGCATGTTTGTGTAGAAAATCTGGACACATATATCAATGGTGGTGATGTTGGTTTATCTTTTGGCGTAAGGGTGCTAGCCCTTGTTTTTGTCATTACTTTCTCTGTTGCTGTTAGTACATCTTCGTCATGGTATCCTCGATCCTCACGTTTCTTGCTCAATCTGATTAATTCTTGTTCAAATTCTCCTTGATCACTGATTATCCTTTTCAGACGGAGCATTTGTGCATAAGGCAAATTGCGCAGTGTGTTTTGCGGATGGAAACTCATCCGATGTAGTAAATTGTTTCTGTCTGTTGGTTTAGTAAATAATGATGTAGTTATCTGTTGATTATGTACGTTGACTTGAATGTCCAAGTAATGAATCCCAGAGTTCCCTATCTCAGAAGTAAATTGTATTTGATGGTCTATACTATTGATATATTGAAGAAATTCATCCAAAGATTATCTAGTATCTTGCCATATACAGAAAATGTCATCTATGTATCGAATCCACAATTTGATTTTGTCTTTCCACTGCGAATTTTGTAAGATATGTGACATTTCAAACTGATACATGAATGAATTTGCGTAAGCCGGTGCCATCATTGCCCCCATAGCTGTGCCACATGTTTGTATATAGTACTCATTCTTGTATTTGAAGTACGAGTTGGTTGAGATGAACATTAACAAGGACATTATGCATTCTTTGACTGCTCCTATATTGTCTTCATGCAAAAGGAGCCATTCGACCGCTTCTTGCCCCAAATCATGTGGGATGCTGGTATAAAGGCTTGTCACGTCGATTGTGAAAAATGTGTCGTTCTCTGTCAGTTTAATGTTCTCGAGTATGTTGAGAAAATGTGTACTGTCTTTCACATAAGTTTCAGTTTTTTGTATGATAGGGTTAAAAAAGTAATCAATGTAGGTTCCAAGTGGTTGTAATATACCTCCTGTGGCAGCAACAATTGGTCTTCCCGGTGAGTTTATTAGCCCTTTATGGATTTTTGGCAAAAGATAAAAATGTGGAGTGATTTGTTTCTGTGTCAGTAGAAATGCTTTAGTCTTGTTAGTAATCATACCCTCTTCTTTTTCCGCTTTGGTTAATAGAATCTCTAAATTGTCTCGAATGCCATTTATAGGATCTTGTTCAATCTTTGCGTAAACTGTATGATCATCTAATTGTCTCCTACATTCCTGTTCATAGTCGTGAGTATCTTGAATCACTAGATCACCACCTTTATCTGCTGGTCTAATGGTAATGTTATCATCAGAATAAAGATTGCATATTATGGCCATTTCACTTCTACTTAAGTTTTTGTTTTTCGGAGTTCCATACTTAATTTTCTTTAAGTCAGAGATTACCATACGTTCGAAGATGTTGATGGCAGGTACACTAATAGGTGGTGTAAAGGTACTTTTTGGTTTGAACTCAACTAGTTCTGTTGTTTCTTTGTTGGAAGACTAATGGCCCATTTCTGCGAAGAATACTTTTAATTTCAATGTTCTTGTTAATTTGTGGAGTTCCACTTTTGTATTGAACAGATTGGTGCCAAATGTCGGTATGAATTTCAAACCCTTCTGTAGTACTTGCTCCTCTCGTTGGCTCAATATTCGATTTGAGATGTTTACCACTAGGTTGTTCGGGCTTGGAATCGCGTCTGTACTCCTGGGCCTTTTCCTCTTCCCCCTCCTCGTTTGCTTGCGCTTGGGTGCCTCTCTAAAAAAGAAGAAGCCAGATGTGGTACTCTGCTGCTTGTACTTGGTCTTTCAGTTCCTGCTACTCCACTCTCTGATTCTGTTGCTGTTTGTGGTTGCTGTGTGTTGTGTCCATCTCTGCTGGAGTCAGTATCCGAACTGCTGTTATCTGAGTTAGGATTGGGATTCCTCGGTCTTTGCGGTTGGTTTTGATATTTATTCGCCCATGTGTAGACTTCGTCTCTTAGATAATCCAGTGCATCATGTCTGAACTTTCTTATTTTTCTCACTTCCAAGTCTGTTTTGTACCCCTCAAGTTTATTATTGATGTCTGTTAGTATATCCTTGAATGTTTCTGCACTTGTCAATTCCGTTATCTCTGTAGGGGGACTGCCTGGGGTCGAGGGGACGTCAATGGGTGTAGTGGGAAAAGGGAGGGCTAGTCAGGGATGCCTGGTCCTGCTGGCTGCGGCAGTGGGGGTAGCGGGAGGAGGTTGGCTCATGGACTGCCTGATGTCTGGCAGAGTTCAATCAGGGTAGTGGGAGGAGGGTGGACTTGAGGGGGCGGCCTGGTGTCAGGGCAGGGGTCAATGGGGTAGTGGGAAGAGGGCAGACTTGAGGGGGCTGCTTGAGGTTGGGCTGAGGTCAGTGGGGGTAGTGGGAGGAGGTAGGACTTGTGGTGGCTGCCTGGGCATGGGGGGCTGAGGCAGTGGGTTTAGTGGAAGGATAGCAGACTTGACGGGCTGCCTGGGTTTGATTAAAGAACAGTTGGGGTAGTGGAAGGAGGCAGGAATTGAGTTAGATGCCTTGATTTCTGGGATAGGGGAAGTGGGGGTAATGTGAGGAGGCAGACTATCAGTGGCTGCATGCGGTCAGGGAAGAAGTTTGTGGGGGTTGTAGGAGGAGATAGTACTAACAGGGTCTGCCTGGTGTCAGGGCAGACGTCAGTGGGGGTAGTGGGAGGTGGTTGAACTTGCGGCTGCTGCCTTGGGTCAGGTGAAAGTCAATGGGGCAGTCGAAGGATGGCATACTAGTGTGGGCTACCTGGGTTTGGGGCAGAGGTCAGTTGTGGTAGTGTGACTAGGACAGACTAACCAGGGCTGCCTGGGGTCAGGACAGAAGTCAATGGTAGTAGTGGGAGAAGGAAGGTCTATCAGGGCTGCCTTTGGTCGTTGTAGAAGTCAGTGGGGCTAGTGGGAGAAGGGCACACAGCAGTGGAAGGAGGGCTGATTAGCAGGGTCAGCCTGGGGACCTCGTGGACGTCAGTGGGGGTAGTGGGAGGAAAGTGGACTAACGGGGGCTCTCTGGGATTAGGGTGGAAGTCAGTGGGGCTAGTGGGAGAAGAGCAGACTAGCAGGGGCTACCTGGGGTTGGGGCAGAAGTCAGTGGATATAGTGGGAGGAAGCATGACTAGCAGGGGCTGCCTGGGGTGTGGGTGGATGCCAGTGGGGGTAATCAGTGGGGGTAGTGGTAGTGAGAGGATGGCAGACTAGTGGGGGCTTTCGACCAAAATTGGTTGTTCTCAAGGCTATAGAGGTCCGTATTAACCATGTACAGCCACAAAGAAATGCATTGACATTGCTATTCGGTAAAGCGTCCATGCAATTATTGCAATAGAAAACAAGCAAAACATGGTGTTTCATGTAAAAGGAAAATATTTTGCAAAAACATACCACACAGGTTGAAGAGGGTTATGCAGAATGCAAGCATTAATGGAAGAATGAAAATGAAGGAAAACGCATATTCAATTCACATTAGTATCCAAACCAAAACACAGTTTCAATAAGTCGTTGTCATACCAAATAGATACTGTGATAAAATGAAGCCAAGATATGTTTGTGCTCTGTTTTCATTAGCATGCATCCATTACATCTGACCACCTATTTAAAGCCCTTGGTGTGGTGTCAAAAATAAACTCCCTTGTGTAGAGTAGCTACAAGTGTATGGCCTAAGCCCATAATCATAGTACACCCAATTGTGCTCCTAAAATGGTGTCTCCACTTGCATACAATATGCTTACCCTTGAGCATGCATTTGTTCTTTTAAATCTATGGATTCAAATAAAATGTGCTATGTATTATAAGTATGCTAAATAGAGCCAATTTGTTGTGCAAATGTATTTTATAATGAATAGAAAAATGCCCACCTTGTACAATGTTCAGTTTGGCATCCAAAATTAATGTTATCTTCTAATTGGTTCAAAATACTGTCTGGGTTAGCTCCCTGTGCCCTAAAAAAGTCGAAAAAACAAACTTGAGTAGTATCAAAGAGGCTATGGTTCCGAATATTGGGAAGTTCTGGCTTTCTGGTCCCCCTTACCTATTCATTGGGGATTGATCCCTCCATCAACATCCTCTTCCTTACTTCTGCTCATGCTAGCCGTGTTCCTTTGTTATGGTAAAGATGTGGCAATTCCAAGATGGCGAACGTCGTTTTGCGTGATGACTTCACGTGTAAAATTGCGCATGTCGTCACTATGTCACCAAGCAGGACGTCATGTGAAAGCTTGTCTTGGATGCTCTTCACGTCATTCCATATTATTTATTAAGGTAATACTCTGCCCAGGTGCCAATGTGTATGAGACCCAAGTGCAAGATAAAATTGCAAAACTCTTGCAATTTCCAAATTAAATGCCACGTTATCTGGTGCTTGTGGACCCAATAAATGTCAGTGTTATTTATATAGGATACCCGGTTTGTATTGGCAATAAATGTCCTCACGTACTGTACCAGCATAGTCAGAAAAAAAAATATTTTTATATATATATATCGTATTTTTTGATTGATTGGCATGCCTCACAGAAGCTATTTGCTTGTGACAATGAGCCCTAATATGCTAAGAGTTCATAAAGTTGAGTGAATTAGGTCCTTGAACTATACCCTTGTGTCTCGAAGGGTGGTCAGCCATGCCGGACACAGGCTATCCAATAGACTGTTCATAAATTAACTCAAACAAATGCATTTACAAACAACATACATCTCATGCTCTGAATTTAAACCATGCTCCATAGATCTCAAAGACAAATTAATTTGGCTTCCATTTTGCATAATGCCAATTGTATGCCCCCCCCTCTTTCCTTTTTTAACTTTCATCAGACTGCACATTGTCCATTTGGTGCTCTTTTTGGCAATGTATAGCCAAACGTGCCTTAGGTTCCGTATTCCTCAAGCTCAACAGATGTTCCCTAATGCGAATCCGCAGCTGCCTGATAGTGCTGCCAACAAGATTTTTACCGCAAACACATTTGATTATGTACACAACATAGCATGTCTTACAATTAATGTGATCATCAATGCTAATTTCCTTACCAAACTGGTCTTTGAAGATTTTGCATTTATCCCATGCATATTTGCATTGATTGCAATGCCCACATTTGTGAAAACCACCACCACTTGTAAGCCATCTTGGTACCTCCATTGTCGGTGTTACATTAAAAAAAGACGGACACAGTTTTTTCCTGATGGTTGGTGCTTTCGTAAAAGTAAATTTAGGCATATCTGTGAGAAAAGGTATCCAATCCTTATCAAGTTTAAGGATATCCCAAAGTTTGGCTGCCATTTGATACAAAGCACTACTATCCCTAGTGAATTGTGTTATGATGACAATGGGTTGTGTTTGAGACCTGTCTTTTTTCCCGTTGTTAACCAATTCTTTTGCATATACTTGTTCGCTGCTAGATTAACACTCCTATGGCTGTATCCCCTTTCAAGGAACCTTTTTGTGAGTAATTTGCATTCTTTCTCAAAATCACAATCTCTGCTGCAGTTCCTACGTGCTCTGTACAATTCTCCGCCGGGAATGTTATTGATGGTTCCTCGTTGGTGACAACTATCTGCATATAATACGGAATTGACCTCGGTGGGTTTCCGATAAGTAGTAGTATGTATTAAGTTGTCTAAAATAAAAATGTGCAAGTCTAGGAAATCAATCTGTGATGGACTAGCATGTCCCGTGAGCTGAATCCCAAATGCATTGCTGTTAGCATGTTTCACAAAATCTTCAATTGAATCTGATATACCGTCCCAGACTATAATGATATCGTCTACGAATCTCTTCCATCCGATGATATTATTTGCAAAGACATTGGGCCTCACTAAACGGATGGCGGTAGGAGCTTACCGGCACCAGTAAGGGCACCAGTGCCGGTAATCCCCTACCACCATATTACGAGGTCCCTCAGCAGGTCCCGTCCTTAACATGTGGGCAGACCACACGTTAAGGAAGGGACCCGCTGAGGGACTCCAGAGCAAATAACGGTACCTCTAATAGCGGTAACGTTATTGTGCTCCTTCCCCCTTCCCATTGAGCCCTATGGGGGCTCAAATGGGAATGGGGAAGTGACATGGCGAATGGGGAATTACCGCCCCCTCCAACCTTGGAATGTGGCGGTAATTCCGCCATTCACCATGGCGGACTTGGTACGGTACCGGCGGCAACCATGGCGCTAATAGCGCCCTGGTTACCGCCTACCATGTAATGAGGCCCATTGTCTTTATATATGTGTTCCTCTTCAGACTGAGACATAAAGAGATTAGCCAGAGAAGGCACAAATGTTGCGCCCATTGCTACCCCTCTCTCCTGTAGAAAAAACTGGTCATTAAATAGACACACATTGTTCCTCAACGTAAATAGTAAAAATTCTTTCAGCATGTCGACATGCTTCCAATGTGAAGCTGAACAGTTCCTAAAGGTAAATTCTAACACACTTATTGCTAAATCATGTCCAATACTAGTATATAGCGCTGTCACATCCAAAGTCGCAAGTAGATATTGTGAATGCCATTCAACAGAGTCTAGAAACTGCAACACATGTGTGCTATCTCTAATATAGGATTTTATTTCTGCCACAAATGGTTTTAGAGCCTCATCCAAGTATTGGGAAAGGCCCTCTGTGTCCCATCCTATGCCACTCATATTTGGCCTCACTTCTGGCAGCAGTTGGTGTGTTTTGTGTATTTTCGGTAGAAAATATATAGTCGGCATTGTAGGATTGGTAACAATAAGATAACTTCTTTTCTTCATCTGTTAGGAGTCCCAAGTAATGCAATTTAGAAATTAGATTGTCCAACTCAATAACTATATTTTTAGTAGGATTTGTTTTCAAGATTTTGTAAAAATGTGCTATGTTTAAATGATTCATGCCCATTTGAATATAGTCATTGGTATTAAGTCCAACCACATTTCCCCCTTTGTCGGCTTCCTTAATGGTAATCAAATGATTCACAGTCAGAGAGTTCAGAGCTTTGTATTCTTCTTTGGTAAGATTATGTGCTACTTTGATACATTTCTTGGAGATGCTCTTAGAATACATGGATCTGTCCATTATGGTATGGATATCTTTGATCATAGATTTGTGAAAAATATTAATAACATTTTCAGTAGAGATTTGCAGGGTGAATTTGGATGATTTTTTTAATTCCTGAATTTCCAAGTTCATAGGATGCACTCCTAAATCCGAACAAATTGAATCCAAGTCTGAATTCCCTTCTGTGTTAAGTGAGGTCAAAATCTCAATATTCTTAAGATCAGACAAAGATTTGCATTAGGGGACATCTGTTGAGCTTGAGGAATATGGAACCTAAGACACCTTTGGCCATACATAGGCAAAAAGAGCACCAAATGGACGATGTGCAGGACTTAAGATTCTTCGGTCTGATGAAAGTTAAAAAAGGAAAGAGGGGGGGACATACAATTGGCATTACACAAAATGGAAGCCAAATTAATTTGTCTTTAGAGATCTACGGAGCGTGGTTTAAATTCAGACCTTGAGATGTATGTTTTTTTGTAAATGCATGGAAGACCATTTGTTTGAGTTAATTTATGAACAGTCTGTTGGATAGCCTGTGTCCGGCACTGCTGACCACCCTTCGAGACACTAGGGTATAATTCAAGGAACTAATTCACTCAACTTTATGAACACTTAGCATATTAGGGCTCATTGCCACTAGCAACTAGCTTCTGTGAGCCATGCCAATCAATCAAAAAATATTATGTATATATATAAATATTTTTTTTTCTGACTATGCTGGTACAGTACGTGAGGACATTTATTGCCAATACAAACCGGGTAGCCTATATAAATAACACTGAAATTTAATGGGCCCACAAGCACCAGATAACGTGCCAATTCATTTGGAAATTTAAAGAGTTTTGCAATTTTATCTTGGACTTGGGTCTTATACACATTGGCACCTGGGCAGAGTATTAACTTAATACATAATATGGCACGACGTGAAGAGTATCCAAGACAAGCTTTCACGTGACATTCTGCTTTTTGACATAGTGATGTCACGCGCAATTTTATGCGTGACGTCATCACCAAAACCACGTCACCATCTTGGAATTGCCGCATCTTTACTACAACAAAGGAACACGGCTCGCACGAGCAGAAGAAAGGAAGAGGATGTTGATGGAGGGATCGATCCTCAATCAATAAGTAAGGGGACCAGAAAGCCAGAACTTGACAAAATATTCAGAACCATAGCCTCTTTGATACTATTCAAGTTTGTTTTTTGACTTTTTTAGGGCACAGGGAGCTAACCCAGGGCGTATTTTGGACCAATTAGAAGATAACATTAATTTTGGATGCTAGACTGAACATTGTACAAGGTGGGCATTTTTCTATTCATTATAAAATACATTTGCATAACACATTGGCTCTATTTAGCATACTTATAATACATTGCACATTTTATTTGAATCCATAGATTTAAAAGAACAAATGCATGCTCAAGGGTAAGCGTATTGTATGCAAATGGAGACACTTTTTTAGGAGCACAATTGGGTGGACTATGATTATGGGCTTAGGCCATACACTTATAGCTACTCTACACAAGGGTGCTTATTTTTGACACCACACCAAGGGCTTTAAATAGGTGGTCAGATGTAATGGACGCATGCTATTGAAAACAGAGCACAAACATAGCTTGGCTTCATTTTATCACAGTATCTATTTGATATAACAACGACTTATTGACACTTCGTTTTGGTTTGGATACTATTGTGAATTGAATATGTGTTTTCCTTCATTTTTATTCTTCCATGGATGCTTGCATTCTGCATAACCCTCATCAACCTGTGCTGTATGTTTTTGCACAATAGTTTCCTTTTACATGAAACACAATGTTTTGCTTGTTTTCTATTGTAATAATTGCATGGATGCTTTACCGAATGGCAATGTCAATGCATTTGTTTGTGGCTGTACATGGTTAATACGGACATCTATAGCCCTGAGAACGACCAATTTTGGTTGAAACATGTGTCGGGTATAACCTGCACCATTGCACAACCAGAACAAAAAGAAAATATCAGTCTGGATTTAATGTGTGGACTATATTATTTGTGCTGACTGCATGATAAATTGTACAGTGTCGATGATCACAGATCGCAAATACTAGTTCCAAGCGCGGAGACAGTCTTGCAACAGTCTCTAATTCATTTTCATTGTCGTGCGAACCTGTTGTGGAGGGTTCTCAGATTGTGAGACTCCCGCTGCTGGATGTTTAATTTTTCCAATTTAGTTGCTTCAAACTGAATAGGCTTGGTGAATAGCGCACGGGTCCTAGTATCAATCCCCTAAAAATCAGTCTTACAGGGTAATGAGATTAGGCAGTATTAGCTGTGTCTGTCTGGGGTCCGGGCAGAAGTTGGTGGGGATAGTGGGAGGAGGTCTAGAGGGGGAAGCCTGTGGTTGTGGCAGAAGTCAATGGGGTAGTGGAAGGAGGGTGGTCTAGCAGGGGATGCCTGGGCCTGGGCGTTGAGACAGTGGGGGTAGTGAGAAGAGGGCGGAAAAAAGCGAGGGGTCTGCATGGGGCCAGGGGAGAGGTCAGTATGGTAGTTGGAGCAGGCCAGTCTAGCAGGGCATGCCTTATGTGAGACAGAAGTGGTTGTGGGAGGAGGGCGGAGTAGCTGTGGGCTGCCTGGGGTCGGGGCAGAAGTCCGTTTTTTTAGTGGGAGGAGGGTAGACTAGCAGGGGCTGCCTGGGTCTGCGGAGGAAGTCAGTGGGGGTAGTGCGAGGAGGCAGGACTATCAGGGGCTGTCTGGGTTTGGGGTTGTTAAGATGGATTTCGAAACTCTGACCTGGTGCTCAGAAGTTAGGAGGCCACCCTAGTTTAGTGGAACAGGGGCCCAGTCACAGTAGCTTGACAGGTGGTCAAGACTAAGTCTCAGGAGGGGTGAGAGTGATCGGAAGCCCACAATGAGCACACACAGTAAAACTCCACCAAATACGCTTAGACAAGCGAATATAAAAAATACATATACATTTATTATAGGCCTTAATAATTAAACACGAATAAACCACAGTAATATAAAACAGTTACCACACATGCCTTTCACTATTTAACATAGATACAGTTACGTTTCACCTAATGCAGTAAAAGGGGAAAACACAGCAACAACCTGCAACAGAAGGGTAGATTAACACAAATATAGCATTTGGCAATTCTTCAGAATCGATCCCTAACTTAAGCAGTACAGCTCTACGATGTGGGGAGCCTGGTGCTCAAAGGAACAGTAGTGTGTTGAAAACATGCGGTTGTACGTAATGAAAGAAAGCAGGTCTTCTGCAGGGAGCTGTAGCAGTTCAGGAAGGGGCTTGAGTTGATGAAAAACAGTGTTCTACTATTCGAGGAGGGTATTCCCTTGTAGGCAGAGCAACTTTTGAGTTTTGGGAATAGCTAGGGAGTGCATGCTAGTCCAGCTAAGGTGAGTATCTTTTTAAGGATTCTCGTGCATAAAGTACAGTGGCTGTGCCAGTGGCCACCAGTAAGTGATGAAAGTACTCACCTACCTTCCACACAGTCTGAGCCAAACTTTACCAGTGTAGACCAGGTCGCTGTAGGTTCAACCCCTGAAGTTGCACATCGCTCCTGCTCTCTGAGATCGTCTCTGATGGGACAGGAGCCTTTTCTCAGCTCTCAACAAAGAAAAGAGAACAGTTCCAGTACAGCACGTCTCAGGGCACAAGGGGGCAGGCATGCAGGGCCCCAACAGTGACCGTCACCACTGTAGGGTGACACAGGGACCTAAAATGCTCACTGCATGGTGCACTCTCTTAAATCACGACTAGGACTACATAATTCAGCCGCAGAGGACCCAGGACCACAAACTGGCGATACCTTAAAGGAATGGTTTGGTAAAAAAAAAATGTATTGCACCTACGGGTCGGCCATGTGTTTTTAAGACTAAGTTCCTCGATTTTAGAAAAATGTCCTATGGACCTTTCCCCGAGTTTTCGTCCATTTAAAGCACGCGAAAACAGGCATCAGGAGCTGCCATTTTGTGATAATCCTATCATTTCCTCCATCGCCCTGGCTGACCTGCTTTTGCGGCGCTAAATCATATTCCCCGCCCCTGAGCCTGTCATCAGCAGACGCGTGCCGCCCATTTCACAACACTAAAGCACGTCTCGTGTCAACATTCGCTGCGCTTCAGCTAATGACGTGTCGCCATGGAAATGGCAGGACGCCTCTTTCCTCAATAAGTATAAACAGACCGTTTCACAACACACATCAGCAGATTTTCGATTCCATTCCTCTCTCTGTGTTACTTTGAGTATTCTGTGACTCGTTTCTGTGCTCTGAACACACAATGGCTACAATAATGCCCTACATGTACGAGCCCGAGTATACCGAGGAGAAACTACTGGAAAGGGGTACACGCGAAAACGATGGGTCTTCAGACGGCAGTTGGGAAGACGATTCAACAGCTGAAGAGCCTGGACCTAGTCGCATGGACGGTGTTTCCACCTGGTGCACATGCAATCGGTGCGAGCTAATGCCAACCGAGGATGAGAACTGCTGCTGCTGTGAAAACTCGGGATGCGTGGCCTACATTTCGGAAGGCGAGCCACGACCGCAATGCATCACCGAGCTGCCAGACTTCAGGGCAGCCTGCCTCACACGGTCTGTGTTGAGGATAATAATGGTGCTTATGCACGTACTTCGCACAACTGTTCGTCCTCGTAATCCGAGTAACGAGTAAGTATACTCTGCTTGTCATGCCACTCCTATTTCATGGTCTTCTACTATATCCAAAATTACATATACATATCATTGTGATGCATGAAAGTCGTTCAATAGTGTGCAGTGTCTAGATAGCAGTTGTCCGAGCAGAATGACATTAGTTACAAGAATTGTCATTGACAACAAACGTTTATTAAACTCATCTTGGTCATTTAAAAACAGTTTGCTTCATTCCTTTTCACAGGTGGTACAGGCCGGTTGCCTATCGTTCCTTTACATGGTGGCTTCACAAGAGGCTTGGACACCGAGTTCGAAGAGTGATACCCGCCTGTGCCATTCGTGCCATAAGAGAAACGTTCCCGAGTGACAGCGGTCAGTACAGGGGATTTTCTCTCGCTGTGCTGCAACCTGAACTGTACAATGTTTAAAGTCTTGTATTTTTGTGTCATCAAAATAAGATACAAACTAAAACACCACATATATTTTAACAACGGTAGTTTCGATTTTTTAAATGAATCAAGTGTGTCTCCATTCAAGGATGGACGTCAGACATCTGTGCTCGGAATGGGTGAAGTTCAGGTCGCTGTGAAGCGGGGTGGTCACTATCTAAGCTAACATAATATATTATCAATAATGCATGCACTAAATAACACTTGTTCAAAGTCTTTCAGTCAGTTATGTCTCTATAAAAGTCACACATATATCTATACTATCAATTAACATTGGATTATATAGGCCTTAGGTCAAGGGTCTTGACCACTATAATACACTGTTTGAAGTGTGGGTCTGTGCTCACAAGAATCTCCGGTATGTGGCATTTGTTATTGATAGGCAACGATATACTGCATTAGGGGTCTAATGTTAGTTGGGGATCTGCTAGGTGGGCATCATGGCGTGGTCAGTGGTCTGGCACATGAAGACAATACCTTGCAGGGACACAGGGTCAGAATGGCAGTAAGTTTCCACTGGCGAGGATGCGTGGGCAAGGACACGTTTGTGGAGATGAACGAGCTATGTGCTTGGTTCAGGCCGGTTCACATGCAGGACCGTGATCTCAGAGGAAGAATGATGCGTTACATTTATTAGCTGTTGCAAATACCTCTGGAGTTTTCCAGTCAGAGTGGGAACGAGGGTGTGGGCCATGTGCTCTGCGCGCTGCACTATCGCAGTGAGGCCTGGTCACCAAGATGGAGTGGAAAGGGGGTACAAAAATGGATGCCCCATGTCCTGCTCAGTGTTCCCATATACGCGAATGTCATCCAAAGTTAACATCACATAAGGGCAAGGGGCGAACCCACTACTGGAGGCACTTGGTACGAGTTTCTACTGAGAAGTAAAGGATGAGAGGGGCCTGATGGCCCCTTGCTCCCACACACTTGCCTGCACGCCCCAGGCCCATCCATCCCACCCCCTCTATCAAAGGTGGTTCGCACCTGGGGATGAGCGCTAGCAAGGGTGGGCTGTCACGGGCGCAAACGGCCAAGGTGCCAAACAGCATGTACACTTCAAAAGGTATCCCACGCCCAGGGGCCATCGCTCACATGGCCTCCTCAGACCCCGTGTCTCCAGGCAGGCCTCCCCGAGGCAGGCTGCACCCCTGCAATCCACATAAGTGTGTCTCCATTCAGCAGTCTTCCTGTGCCTTATCTGCATGCCCCAGGCCCATCCATCCCACCCCCTCTCTCAAAGGCGGTTCGCACCCGGGGATGAGCGCTGGCATGGGGGGCTGTCACAGGTGCAAACGGCCAAAGTGCCAAACAGCATGTACACTTCAAAAGGTATCCCATGCGCAGGGGCCATCGCTCACATGGCCTCCTCAGACCCCGTGTCTCCAGGCAAGCCTCCCCCGAGGCAGGCCGCACCCCTGCAATCCACATAAGTGTGTCTCCATTCAGCAGTCTTCCTGTGCCTTATCTGCACGCCCCAGGCCCATCCATCCCACCCCCTCTATCAAACGCGGTTCGCACCCGGGGATGAGGGCTGGCATGGGGGGCTGTCACGGGCGCAAACGGCCAAGGTGCCAAACAGCATGTACACTTGAAAAGGTATCCCGTGCCCAGGGGCCATCGCTCACATGGCCTCCTCAGACCCCGTGTCTCCAGGCAGGCCTCCCCCGAGGCAGGCCGCACCCCTGCAATAAACATAATACCACGACATACACACGTCATTCATTCACAAACACACCCCTGTTTCTAATACTTTATAAACCACTTGATTTGCCTCATGAGAACATCTTTGTGCATTGCAAGTCAACTACTGAACCTTCTACCTGAGAAGCACTGAGATCTATGCTAATCTGCTCGTCGCCGTGCTATCTGTAACCACTTCGAGCAAACTCGTCAGTGTGCTACTTGTGGCCATCTACCTGTTCTCCTGCAACATATTGCTCGGCCTGCTGAATCCAACTGTTTGTTGGTCAAGGTAAGGCCATGTATCCTAGTCATATTTCGGTCATTTTTACATTTCAATCTATTTTCTATTACAGTATCCAATAGAGCTGCGGTCTCATTGCTATTGACTTGAGTTTCAATTTTATGCTATCAATAGATCTATTTATTTTCATCTGTGTCAATTGTCATAGAATGGCATTCTTCGGGGTCCAGTCTATAATGTAAGCATGTTTCCTTTTCGTGCAAGACAGAACATCCAAGGGACGAGTCACATGTTCAGAGTTTAGTCACATAATTTAAAACATTTCTGTAACTTATGCAAATACTAAGCCGCACATGATGAACTGGTATAGTTCCGACGACCAAAACAAACCTTGCATTGAGCATGGTATGGTTCATTTACTTTTTTATGACATTTTTATTCATCAAGGTTTTATAATAATCTTGATATTTAATTTTCAGAATTTTCAACAATGCCTGCCTGTTCGATTATCGTTTGCCCTTCGAAGACCCATGCTAAATCTGAAGGCACTGCAATGCATGTATTCCCGAAAACTGTTGATCGAATAAGAGAATGGGTCAGACATTGCAGATATCCACTGGATGAGCTGGAAAGTAGAGTCCAACAAGTCTTTGAGGACAAGAGGGGTGATTGATACCGCATCTGCAGCCGGCACTTTCCCTCGAACATGTACACCACATCTTGGGTAACAAAGAAGAATAAACGGCGATCGACACGAAAATTGCTCGCAAACGCTATTCCCACTCTATTCGTCCACAATCCGCCACTGGTGAGTCAATTGCCCGTTTTTAGCTTTAGGCCTTGCAGTAGTGTGTAGGTAGCCGAATGGATTCATTGATATTTTAGGTGTTGTTTCCAATTTGTAATACTTTCGACATTGATGTGAGTGTATAGCTTTTTGAATAATGACATTTATCAATATATTATTTTTAGATTTCATAACCCACAAACGAAATCTATATATGGGCACAGGCAACTGTGCTATATTGCGCATTACTCAAATATTCTGTCTCCTTACATGGCAATTTTAAATATTAGCATTTCATTATCAAACACTCATTTACCTTTACAACTTCTTGACTATCCCTTGAATCTGAAGCAAGAACATTCTACTTCCGTCACGTGCTCGCAGTTATCAACCACTTCTAGCGCGTATCAGGTAATCATACTTGGCTATTCCGCTACAGACTTGTTTTATGCATGTCAAGTAATAGTTTTTATGTATCGTGTGATTATTTTACCAATTTTTTGGTTAGTGCTTTCCAATTGATATACACATTAGTTGTCGTCCCCTGGTGTTTGTTTTCAGTTATAATTAGTGTTATCCATACTAATGCAAGTACTGTCTTTCAGGGAGATGCTGAAGCGTCCACCACATTGACAACAGCCCTAGATGTTCTTCAGCAGCACGAGGTATGGATACTGACAGCTCCATCGACCGTGATCATCAGGACTGGAACACTTGTCGTTTGATTGTTCTACACCATGTTTCATTCGTGGTTAGCCGTTGATATGTACCTGTGCGGTCGACCCCAAGCGTGTGTTGTGTTTTCAATATTGTAATCCTTACTAATGCAAATACTATGTTTCAGGCAGTTGTTGAATCGTCAACCCACGCACTTGATGCGGAGCCTGACATTCAAGTAATTCCGGTGGAAGCGGGACCATGCGGATATGAATCAGCGCAACAGCTTTCAGAAGTGCGCACCACATTGACAACAGCCCAAGATATTCTTGAGCAGCACGAGGTATGGATACTGACAGCTCCATGGAGCGTGATCATACAACGTGATACCATTTGCTATACTTTCTTCCCTATTAACGCAAGTGCTGTGTTTCAGGGAGACGATGGAGCTTCCACTACAATCACAAGATCCCATTTAGATGATGCAGATGTAAAGAAATCGGAGAAATAAGTCGATTAAATCTGATCATATTTAAATATTCCTTGATTCTTTTAGACAATGCAACATTTGTGGTTATCTCTTTAGATGTACCTGTGCCGTCGACCCCAAGTGTGTGTTATGTTTACAATATTGAAAACCATACTAATGCAAGTACTGTGTTTCAGGGAGTTACTGATGCCTCCTCTTCAACACAATCATTCGTGGCAGTCCATGCAGAGTCACAGGTATGGATACTGACAGATCCATCGAACGAGGTCATCAGAGCTTGAATACTTGTCGTTTGATTCTTCCACACAATGTTTAAATCGTGTTTGGCTATTGAGATGTACATGTGTGTTCGTCCTCACGTGTATTTTATGCTAACAATATTTTGATACACAGTAATGAAAATACTATGTTTCAGGGAGTCGATGGAGCCTCATTCCGTGCTGTCTATGCGGATACAGAAAATATAGTAATTGCAGCGCAAGAGGAAGGGGAGACATGCGGGTATGTATCGGAGCAACAGCGTGCAGATGTTGAAGGTCGAGTCAAAAAAGTTGCAAAGAAAAGAAACAAAAATAAGTTTAGTTACAAACAGTTCATAAATGTAGAATTTTTTTGTGCTGGGGACTATTTTATGTTTTTTTCAAGTAAGTTGTACTATACTTTATCTTGTGTTTAAACTGAACATCCCTTTTCCAATCTGTCCTCTAGTTACCCGTGGGTCTACGAACTATACATACACAGACAGTGAAGCGAATGAGAGATGTTGCTTGCCAGACCATTTACACTATGTAGGCTAAGGAGGAACTATTAATTCAGACGCGGCATGTTGAGACTCGGGATGCTCATGTCCAATGTACAGAAAATGAAATGAATGTGTCCGGAGAATCCGGCAAAGTTGCATTGGACCATTGCTACAGTACAACCGCACCACTGCAACAACATGATACTGGATGTATTGAAGATAGTTCTGAAGTAGTCGCAGATCAATTCACACAATCTACACCTGCCAAAAAATTGCCTCCAAAAAAGCTGTCGACATTGTTGTGTTCTCCCATCAATGTTGAAGTAGCAGATGTTGAAATGACAGAGAATGAACCAGCAGCAGCATTCACCGACGCATCAGAACTTGATAGCAGCGATATTTCTTTCAAATGTGGTGATATGTCCACAATGTCACAGGCCGAAACAACTTTGACGCAGGATGACAGTCTAATGAAAGAGGTCAAATACATAGTATTCGACAGTTGTTTGATGGATATTATAAGTATGCTGAAATGTGGGCATTCCGTCAGAGGGAAAGTATGTGGGAAGCCATTGATTCATGTGACTCGTCAAAAACAAGGCAGTAACGTCACAATACATGCCGCCTGTAGATTACATCATACGTTCTCATGGTCTGCACAACCGATGCTGGGGAAACTGCCAGCAGGCAATCTACTGTGTGCAGCTGCATCACTTTTTAGTGGCTCCAGTTTTAGAAAGTTAAAGTCTTTCTTTCAGTTTGTGGGACTCCATTTCATTTCAAAAACGCAGTACTACAAATACCAACATGATTATATGTTTCCGGCCATTAGTGATGCTTGGAAAATTGAACAATTGTCTCTAGCAAGTACATTCAAAGGCAAACGATTCAGCCTAGCCGGCGATGGACAGTGCGACAGCCCTGGATTTTCTGCCAAGTACTGCACCTACCACTTTCAGGACATGGATAGTAAGAAAATTGTGAGTTTGGTGGTCGTGCAGGTAACACAATGTACATCCTCAGTGGCCATGGAGAAACTAGGATTTATAAAATCAGTGGAATATCTGCAATCGAGGGGAATGCACATCGACCTCATAGCCACGGACAGATACGTTTCAATTGCCAAGACAATGAGAGAGCAGTTCCCACATATTAAACATCAATTTGATGTATGGCATCTTGCTAAATCAATCAATAAGAAAATCTCGGCTGCAGGGAAAAAAAAAGGTTTGGAAAGTATTTCAGAGTGGTCCCAGTCTATCAACAACCATCTTTGGTGGAGCTCCAAAACTTGTGAAGGGTCAGTGGAAATACTATTTGAAAAATGGCGGTCAGTGATGCACCACTGTACCAACGTGCACCGCTGGTCAGAAAAGCTACATTTCCACCAATGTGAACATGGCCCTTGTCCCCAGTTGAGGCACGGAAGAAGAAGTGGTTGAATCGATCTTCACCGACACACAAAGCCATTGAGAAGATTGTTTTCAATAAAACTCTATCAAGAGATTTGAGGGGACTGACAGAATTCTGTCACACAGGAGGTTTGGAGGTGTCCACAATATGTGCCTAAAGTACAGGCCAAAGCGCTTGCATTTCAGCATACGGGGCATGAGACATAGGACTCTACTAGCGGTCTTGGCCCATAACAAGAATCTCAGCCGTGAACAATCTAGGACTAAGGGTAATGTAAGGATGCCTGGCTACACTAAGGCCTTTTCAAAAAGAAGTAAGCAATGGGTGATCAAACCAGTCTATGAGGAAATGAAGTTCGACTTTGTAAAAAGCATTATTGTTGCTGTATTAGAGAAGCACAGATATGGAATTTTGAACGTTTCTGTGCAGAGCACTGATCCATTGCCACCCAACATTGCCACTGTGCCATGTCCACCCAAAGGAGAGCTGGTTGTGAAGTACAAATCGCGGTTTAAATAATTGTAATACAATTGTCTTTTTGTAAATAAATGTTATTGTACAGTGTGCATACAAAGTACGCTAACCCTAACCCCTACCTTCACCATTCTGGGTGCCGAACAACCTGGGTGTCATCTTTGAATTCTCTCTCTATTCACCTCATATTGCTGACCTTGTCTATATGTGTATGTATATATTTTTGTTGATGTAACTAATTTCCGTAATCTCTTCTAAATGCTGGGCACTGTTAACCGAGGGGAGGCTTGTGTATTGCAAATAATAAAACAAACAAACAATAAATCTCACTTTCAACGCAACTCCTCGGGTACTTTATACTTTCCCTGACCTTCCCCAAAAAATTTAAAGTTTCAATAGTTATGGTTCTTTGGGGCTTCAAAGCTCACAGACAATGAGGACAAAATTGGGGGTCTTAGAATGCGCCAAGCGAGCCGTTGCAGATGGGAGAGAAGCCAGTTCTCCTTTGCACATTGAGGCGCACTACATAGATGGATTCGAAACTTCAAGTTCTCACAGATGGCTTTACTACGGGATGTTGCAAAGAAAGAATGTATGCTCATTTCTGGTGAAGGTCAGCGGCTTTGATTTTTAGCTCGCGCCCTGAAGAGGCCCACACTCGCACTGGCAGTATAAGTTTCTATTGTTTTTTGACCTTGAGAGACAGGGACCATGCCGAAAAAACTTCATTTGAAGGGTGGTGGGGGTGCAATAACGTAAGAGACGATAAGGCAGAACATTCTGAAACTAGACCGAGTTTCATGTTAGTTCAGTATACAAAAAATCGTTGTCAAGAACACAGTGGGATTTACGGACTGCATTACGCAGAGACACAATGTAAATTGCAAATATAATGTAAGTAACTCTTTAGACGCTTTTATACCGGAATGAAGAATTAATGAATGGATGCATGAATAAATGAATGAATGAAGAGCTTTGAAAACGTTTGTGGGGTCGTCCTTGTAGCGGGCACATGGGCATGCAGGTCCACATTCAACACGCATGTAGACAAAAAGTCGTTTCTCATTGTGTACTAACCTCGATTTATTTCGTTAGTTTTCGCATTGATTTTAGAGCCGAACATACTCCATTGCACTATCCTTGAAAGCAAATAGTTTCAGCTCGGCCGTAACAAATAAAATGAATAATATTAATAAAGATCGGCTGGCGAGACTAATTACAAATTTTATGTTTTCAAAACAGGTATATCCTTCCCTTTTGCCACTGCCACCAGTTTCAGACACCGGCAGATGTTTTTTTTTAACCGCCAGCTGCAGCTTAATGTAAACAACTGCACAATCCTGATGATTTTATGGGACGATCGCCAAGGGCCCATATGCCCTTGTGTGGTACTAGCGGCTAGAAGCAACATATCAACCTTTACGCTGGCCTAGTGCCTACTTGATGGAACAGCCTTGCCGTTCAACGTGCGACAAAAGTGCTTCTTTGAACGGAAACGAACACCCTGTGTACCATAAAGGAACAGTGCATGACTCACAATAAACTTTTACGGATTTGTGGATAGAAATAAAAGAAAATAAATGACTTTCGGAGTTCATATGGCAATTGCTGAATATTTTATAAACATTTAATGTCAAATAAATGTACTTTACCAAATTTACCGTGTTGCTGTTTGATTTTAAAGTACAGTTTCATATTCTGAATTGTGGCGCGCTGTGTTGTGAGCTGATCTGTGTTGCTTTCCGGGTTCTGTGTGAAGTTGCGTAGAAGACGACTGGGTGCGTTTGCGTACGCAGCACAGAAACGTCACGGAGAGAGTCGGGGAATGTGAATGTTTTGATAATGTCAGGCTCAGTGGCGGGGGATATGATTTAGTGCAGCAAAAGCAGGTCAGCCAGGGCGATGGAGGAAATGATAGGATTATCACAAAATGGCAGCTCCCTGATGCCTGTTTTGACGTGCGTTTAATGGACGAAAACTCGGGTAAGGTCCATAGGAAATTTTTCTAAAATCGAGCGACTTAGGCTTAAAAACAAATGACCGAACTATTCCTTTAAATCTCATTTCTAAACTTGGGACAGAGGTGCTCCTATACAATAGCCAAGGTTTGAGCTGGTCATTTTGCTGGATGGCCCAGGAACACTTCCGATGAGGCTCTTTGTGGGTGTATTCAGAAGGTGCAGAGAGTAGTAGTTCCCACTAATTCAAAGGGTCGGCGCCCCCTTGAAGTCCTTGAGTGATCTATGCACAAACAGTGGTCTGACGGAACAATAGCAGGTTCAGGGTGCCAGACCTTTCAGCATGTCTCCAGAGGCTACACAGGTCTGCTTTAGCATTTCTTCTTCTATAATTCAGACTGAACTTTCGTTGATCAACCTGGAATGGATGCAGAGCCCCTTCTCTTATCCAAGATTCGATTTGTGCTCAAATCTGGGATAACTAATCGAAGATCTGCTCTCTTGAATGCCCACCAGACGTGGACCAATCACTGTCCATGGTGGTCCCAGTCATTCAGGCACACGTAGACATACGGGCACCAGTAGTGTGGATTGGGACCAGACAGTCCCAATCCTCTTCATGGGCACTGGCACACGTGACATGTAGGAGCCCGTGAAAGTTGCGGTTTTCATGGGAGGCAGCATGCCCAAAAAAGGAATTCCCGGGTCTGCTCGACCTGGGGAAAGACAAAGGGACAAAATAGCCAAAGGACAGAACAAAAGCCTTTGTGGCCCAGCCATTTTCGGCACTGGCCACAGTTTTGAGCCAAACATGGTAAACATGATGTGGTTGATTAAAAAGAAGTAAAAATACTATAAAAGTAAACTACTGCCACCAGTTCATCCTAGGCACACTTGTACAATCACCCAAAAATCCTTAAAGGGTGTATAGGGCCATAAAACGAAAGGGCCCCTATGCGATGTTCTGTGAGGTGCTTGGCACATAGATAACAAGTTACCAAGAAATGGCAACATAGTTAAAGACTAAAAGACTAAGGTGAACAAGGTTTCCCAGTACTGACAGTCTGAGTCTGAGTTTCCCCGTAACAGATGAGCAAACGCCCAGAGGAGCGCAGCTGACGGCTGTGCTCCTCTGGAAAAAGTCGGGTAGGTCAGCCAAACAAAACCAAAAGGTTTGGGGGGTCCATAAATGGAGGGAAAAGTGCACCTAATGGAAATCTTTGTTAACATCGCTGAGACAGTGAGGCTAGTGGGAAGAGGAAGGACTATCCTTCGCTACCTGAGGTCAGCACTGAGGTCAGTGGGGATAGCGGGAGGAGGGCAGACTAGCAGGGGCTCCCTGGTGTCAGAGCCAAGGTCAGTGGGGTTAGTGGGAGGAGGACAGACTAGCAGGGACTGCCTGGGGTTAGGACGGAGGAGGTCAGTGGTAGTAGTGGGAGGACAAAGGAATTGAGGGGGCTGCCTGTGGTTGAGGGGTTGGGGAAGTCGTGGTAGTGGGAAGAGGGCAGACTTGAGGAGGCTGACTGGGGTGGTGGTGGTAATGGTCAGTGAAGAAGTGTGAGGAGGCAGTAATTGAGGGGGCTCCCTGGGGCTGGGGATTTGGGTCAGTAGGTGTAGTGGGAGGAGGGTTGGCCACCAATGGACAGCCTGGGGTTGGGGATGAGGTTAGTTTGAGTAGGTAGAGTGGGCAGGATTTGAGGGGGCTGCCTGGGGTTGAGACAGAGGTGAGTGGGGCTAGTGGGAGAAGGGCAGACCAGCCGGTGCTGCCTGTGACTGGGGTGTTGGAGCAGTGGGGGTATTGGGAGGAGCTCTGACTTGCAGGGACTGCTTGGGATTATGGTTGAGGTCAGTGGGGATAGTGGGAGAAGGGCAAACTAGTGGGGGCTGCCTGGGGTCAGGGCACAAGTCAGTGGATGTAGTGGGAAGAGGCAGGACTATCTGGGGCTTCCTGGTCCTCTGGGTTGGGGTAGTGGGGGCAGTGGTAGGAGGGCAGATTACTGGTGGCAGACTGGGGTCTGTGTAGAGGTCAGTGGGGGTAGTGGGAGGAGGGTGGAATTGAGGGAGCTGCCTGGGGTCAGGCCAGAATTCAGTGAGGGTGGTAGGAGGAAGGCACACTAGCCATTGTTGCCTGGGCCTGGGGGGATGTGGAAGTGTTGGTAGTGGGAAGAGGGCAGATGTACAGGGGCTGCCTGGGATCAGGGTGGAGGTCAGTTGGGATACTGGGAGGAGGACAGACTAACTGGGGCTTCTGTACTTGGAGTGGAAGTCAGTGGGTGTAGAGTGACTAGGGAAGACTAGTGGGGGCTGCCTGTGGTCAGGGCAGAATTCAGTGGGGTAGTGAGATGAGGCTGGACTAGCAGGGCCTTGGTCCTGTGCATTGAGGCAGTGGGGGTAGTGGGAGGAGGCAAGATTTGTGGGGGCAGCCTAAGGTCCAGTGGATGTCAGTGCAGGTAGTGGGAGGTGGGTGGACTTAAAGGGGCTGCCTGGGGTCAGGGCAGAAATCAGTGGGTGAAGTGGGAGGAGGGTGGACTAGCAGGGACTCTGTAGTGCTTGGGGGTTGGTGCTGTTTGGGTAGTAGCAGAAGGGTGCAATAGTGGGGACTGCCTTGGTTCCGGGTGGCAGTCAGCGGGGCTAGAGGGAGGAAACAGGATTTGAGGGGCTGCCTGGGGCTGGGCATTGGCGCATTGGGGTAGTGGGAGGATGGCACACTAGAGGGGGTTGTCAGGGGTTGGGGTGGAAGTCAGTGGGGGTAGTTGGAGGAGGCAGGGCTAGCAAAGGCTGCCTGGGGTCATGTCAGAAGTCAGTGGGGGTAATGTGAGACGGCGGTATTAGCTGCGGCTGCCTGGGGTTGGGGCAGAAGTCAGTGGGGATAGTTGGAGGAAGTAAGACTAGAGGGCACTACCTGTGGTTGTGGCAGAAGTCAATTGTAGTGGAAGGAGGGAAGACTAGCAAGTGCTGCCTGGGCCTGGGGGTTGTGACAGTGGGAGTAGTGGCAAAAGTACAGACTAGCCGGGGGTCTGCCTGGGGCCAGGGCAGAGGTCAGGGGAGTCATGGAGGAGGGCAGACTAGCAGGTGCTGCCTTAGTTGAGGCAGAGGTCAGTGGGAGGAGGCAGGACTCGCTGGGGCTGCATGGGGTTGGGGGAAGTCAGTGAGGGTAGTGAGAATAGGGAGGATGATCTTGGGCTGTCTGGGGTCAGCACTAAGGTCAGTGGGGGTAGCGAGAAGAGGACAGACTTGCTGGGTCTCCCTGGCATCAGGGCCAGCATGAGTTGGGGTAGTGTAAGGAGGACAGACTAGCAGGGACTGCCTGGGTTCACAGAAGAGGTCAGTGGTTCTAGTGGGAGGAGGCAGGACTTGAGGAGGCTGCCTGAGATTGTGGCAGCAGTCAATGGGGAAGTGGGAGGTGGAAGGACTTGATGGGGCTCCCTGGGGTTGGGGTAGAGGAGTATTGGGAGGAGGACAGACTTGCAGGGACTGCCTGGGGTCAGGTTGAGTTCAGTGGTGGTAGTGGGAGGAGTCAGGAATTGAGGGGGCTGCCTGGGGTTTGGCGGTTTGGGGCAGTCAGGGTAGTGGGAAGAGGGCTGACTTGAGGAGGCTGCTTGGGGTTGTGGCAGTGGTCAGTGGGGAAGTGGGAGATGGCAGGAATTGAGGGGGCTCCCTGGGGACATGCAGTGGTGAAGTGCGGTGCTAAGTGTGGTGCTGTCTCGCTGCTCTGAACCCCGGCATCTTTACACCCGCTATTCCCACTGCTTTTCTAGTTTCCACAAGGATTGTAGAATCAAAGTCATGGACCGTCGAGCGCTGTGATTGGACTATTTGGAAACGATGTCTGATCCCGCCTCCCTTCCCAGCATCCTACTTCAGCAGCGTGCCCGCGCAGTGGCGCACGCGCAGTGGTGAAGTGCGGTGCTAAGTGTGGTGCTTTCTCGCTGCTCTGAACCTCGGCATCTTTAAACCCGCTATACCTGCTGCTTTTCTAGTTTGCACAAGGATTGTAGAATCGAAGTCACGGAACGTCGAGCGCTGTGATTGGACTGTTTGGAAATGGAACGAGCGAACTTACCCAATCAGCCAGAGTTCTGCTGGCTTCGCCTGTGGCTTTCGCCTGTTTGTTGTTGGGAAAGGCTTTTCAATAGCCCTTTTCTTTTCATTTGTTTTCAGAGGTCTGATCCCGCCTCCCTTCCCAGCATCCTACTTTAGCAGCGTGCCCGCACAGTGGCGCGCGCGCAGTGGTGAAGTGCGGTGCTAAGTGTGGTGCTGTCTCGCTTTCTAGCGTACTAGCGCACAGCCACAGCCTTTATTGGTAAATCCTTTTTTATTTATTATTTTTCTTGCTATTTTTTTATTATTATCTACTTCCTCTGCCGCCTTCGTTTTAGATAGGCTTATATTTTTTTCATTTTTTCTTTGCACCACTGTAAAACACAATTCTGTGTATTCCTCAAGGTTTGTCATCTCAATATTGCTGAACATAATGGTGTCTTCTAAATACACCTTGAAGACCGGAATGCCGTTTACAGTCCCGAGCCAACCCACTGTTGCAACCCGTCCACCCTTAAAGCAGTCAGTTTTACCCTTCGTCACTCCCACCGCCCCGAAAGCACAAGACCAAGTCCCATTGTCATCCTCCGATCATTCGTTGATGAGCAACGTTGTGTCCACGGGCAGCACACCTTTTTCAACTATTGTGCTCCCGTCGACATCGACAGATACCGGAGCTGAGACTCCATTAACCACCAGTGTCGAGGAGCCCTTGCAGGCCTCGGCACTGCTGAGTGTCCAGCCGGCACCAAACAAGTTCCCTCTTTCTGCCCCCCCACCCCTCAACCAGTTCAGAACCTCTCTGTCCTCCTGTTGAAAACGTCTTGCCCAAAGGTAGCACCAGTGAGGTAACAGATACCACCCTGGAATCTGCATGTTTAACAGGAGACATACAAGTGACATCTTATCTCGAACCAATTACGCAGGTACTCTGTGCCCCCACGCCGAAAGTCACTATCGATGCAAATGCAAAAGACACTAATAAAATTCCAGTGTCAGCAACTGAACCTTCCCAGTGTACTGTAATCGCCCAAATTAATTTACGTCAAGCGTACGAACAATTGCGAATAACGGGCGAAGTCGGCGAGGACACCGTGGAATCTATGAATTTATCTCATAATTCATCTTGCCCTAACTCAGACGTTTTGTACATATGTTCAATCTAATCCAACTACAAGAAGATCACCCACATAATGACACAATAATACCTGCAAATTGTGTTTCCTCTCCTCACCTAAGCCACCTCAATCCTGTACCTTCCTCAGTGCTAGAGAAATCACACTACCAAACCATCAATGAGTCATTATCCTTCATTATCCTTCATTGCGCCAACTCCACGGTGCACACGTTTTCAAGAAGATGATCAGATATCAGAATTCTTCATACATAAACCCCAAGATAAATGCTTCTCCTTTCCTGAGGCCCCGGCACTTAACAATACACTGAGTGCAATGAACACTGCACTACTCACCATTGCAAAATTGTATGAGTTGCTAGATCATAAGGTTTCTGAGCAAACCAAACTCATCGAACAATTTCTTGTTAAAACTCCTATTGGTGTGCCCGTGGCTTCTATCAATACCAATATTAAGCACGTGGTAATTCCTATGCCCGGTGAGTCGAATATTGTCAAAACTCCTTTTGGCGTGGCCATGGCATCTATCAGTACCAATGTAAAGCAACTGGAAATTTCCACACCTTGTGAGCCGATTAATGTGTTGCCTAATAACATGGCATCGCATCTTCCACCTACCGAAACCCCATCCCTAGTGCACGACTCATCTGATAATCGAGGCTCAATTCAACCCCACCAAGCCAACGACACAGTCCAACCATCGATTGACTCTGACTTGGTATTGATTCCCAAAGTTACCACAGAATGCTCACCAAATATTTTCGAGCTATTCACGCAATCTTCGTCCACAGCATCAAATAAACTGACAGGCTCTCAACGATCAAGGAAAGACTGGAAACGAATGAAAAAGGCGAGTCAAAAAAGAAACCATTGCCCTAAGTCCAAAGACAATGTTCGCAAATACGTCAAAATTCCAACCCGACTAGAGAAGCCCATAGTCGTTCTTCCTTCAGTTGATCATGCTGAAAAGATTCTTGCCATAGTCCAACACAAACCCCTTGATGACCTAGTGGCTCTCGCAAAACAGGCCGCCTTAGCGAATACCGCCCCCCTATCCATGTTTCCAACCAAAGGTATAACCGCTTTGACTGCTGTGTCAAAGACATGAGCTCCAGCAAACACCACAACATCTAAACCTTCAATATCTCATTCAGACTCGCGGCAGCATGTCGAGTCAAATATTGCCCAATTGAGAGAGGAAATAAGAGCCTCAATCCAGGCTTACACCCTACATTCGCCACCAAGCATCCCAGCAGTATCAGCACCTCAATAGATAGAATATGATATGATATGATATGATATGATATGATATGATATGATAAGGCATTTGTAACGCGCCTATACACAAGTGTTTCAAGGCGCGACGAGGCAGGGGGGGGAACAAGGGGAGACAGACAACGATCTTACTAGGCCAGGTGTCATTCAGATCGCGCAAGTGCAAGGGTAGAGGGGAAGGGAAAAGTGCATGGGGGAAAGGGAGAGGGGAAAGTGCAGTACAGGGTTATAAGCATACAGCATACAGGATAAATAACAAGGGCCAGCTGGTGGCAAGTGCGAGGTAAGTGCAGACAAGTGCTGGGAAGGGGGGCTGTATGGATACAGACACAGTCCCGTAGTGCAGGGGTTGCCGTGGAGGCAGTGCAGGGGAGAGTGGCTGGGCCGAGAACGGTGAATGGCCCAGTTGCAGATTCAGTGCAGTTTCAGTAGTATTAGCAGGGGAGAGGGGGAGAGAAAGCGGAGGCAAAGAGGAAGGTTTTGAGGTGCTTCCGGAACCGGAGGTGGTTCTCCTCAAGTTTCAGGGAGGTAGGAAGGCTGTTCCAGAGGGAGGCCCCTGCAGTGGAAAGAGATCTGCCCCCAACTCGTTGTTTGGAGAAGTGGCTGACCCTGAGGGAGTTGGAGGTGGATGAGCGAAGAGCTCGAGAAGGAAGATATTTAGGAATAGCTAACTGCAATGCTCTCGATCACACACCCCATGACAGACTCGACTGGAGAGCCACTCTCTGATCTGACTTCACAAACAAGCCAGAACAATAATGCCCAGACTGTTTTGCCAGATCCGCCTCAGACTCAAGCAAGTTCTGAGTTGATTCCAAATAATGCTGGTAATACACAGAGTGAATTAAGTTCACAATTCACGTCTTCACTGCAAGAGTTCTGAGAATACATTAAATCTTCTATCGATTCCTACCTGAGTGAATTTAAATCTAGCGATTGGGCGTGCAGAGCAACACCAGCACCTGCCCTGCCCAACTCGCACCCCACATTACAAGAATCTAACATTATAAATGACCAGTAGGCTTATCGGCAAAACATGAACATGACTTCTGATTTGCAGGCTCGTAAATCCAGTGCAAATGTACAACAATTGCATGCCCCAGGTAAACCGCCACTCTACTAATTTAACTTAAAGTGTCGCGCAGCACCTTTTCCAAGATATGTTCTTAATAGAACAAGTTTTCTGAACATCTGCTCTGATGTGCCACTTTAGAGATCTCACCAGCATTGACATTGAGTTATTTGAATTTGCAAACCTTAATGACCTAGCGGAGGTTAGAATATTTGTCCGCTCAGGTCTAGTATTCAACCTTCTTTGGCAGGCAAGTGTGATCTTATTTGATATGGGCTTTATTTCATCTCAGGAAACTAATCCGAGTATCCCCAAAACTGAGAAATTCCAAACGCCCATATACCAGTCCCAACAAAGGGATGCATCTAAAATTGTATAGTCTGCCCAAACATCTACACTCCCAGGCTCGCAAGAGTATGGTAAGAAGTCATAACAAGAACATGAGCAAGACATCATAGCCCTTCTCTGTTGGAACACCAGAGGTCATACTCATTTTGTAAATTCCATGGATAATGACTTGTGTCAATATGACTTGATTGTTCTGCAGGAAACATGGCTTATGGATAACCCTTGCTGGGCCTTGCATGCAATTGTCTCAATACATGCTGTTAAAAAGTCATTGGGGCGACCTTCTGGCAGTCTTCTTATAGCCGCCAAGCTTGACAGTGGCTTCAGAGTTGTTCAGTATCCTTCTCCGTCTCCCTACTTTCAGGCTGTGAAACTTACTCGAGACACTCTAAATCTAGCCATTGTCAACATTTACTGGAGTAGACAAAACTTATCAATTGACTCATTTTTCACAAACCTTTCCTATCATCTTGATAATATAGCCATGGATCCCAGTATAATGTTTTCCATTATTCTTGGCGATTTGAACTTGCATATTCTCCCAGCTAACAATGACCATCATACATCAGAAGAATTAAGGTGGTGCAAAATCATGCGAGAAAGGGGGCGTGTCATGGTCAATGACACCCTGTTAGGTAATCTGCCTAATTGTTCGACCTGGGCGTGTGGTTCGCGCCGGGCCACCTTGGATTATATCTATATTAGCAAAAGATATTTATCCCTAGTAGAGACCCTGCGCATCACGCCTTCCTACGCAAGTGATCACCACAAACTAACCGTGCTCCTTAGACTTCCATCTGCTCAACACACTCTTCACAGATCTCCCCAACTGTGTTCCCTTCTGGTGAATAATAGTGGCACCCGCCTCCGATGGGATCCTGTGAAACTAGCGCATTACAACCGTTTGTTGAGCGATTCCTTTAATTCCTCGCTGGATAACACCCCCAAATGTTATGTTAGCATGATGCAGACTTTTAAGCAAATCAGAATGCCAGACTCCACTATCAGATTTAAGCATCAACATATATACAACCCCGATCTTCAACAAAAAAAAACAAGCTTAGGCAAGACATCCGTAATCTTAGATTTGAACCTTTAATTAATAGATTCATGCTAAAAAGACAGTTGAAAGCCACCTACAGATGCTGGTTGAAAAGTCAGAGATTCCTCCAATATCAAAAGAACGGAGAAGAAATGTTGAAACAGATACTTACTAAATCAACAAGTGGTATATGGAATTGTTTAAATATTGCTACCTTCAAATGTCAAGCAGCTGTATTGAGGTCAGCTGTACCGAACAGCAAATGGTGTGAGCATTTTAAGGCCCTTTATCAATCCCCGTTCCCAGACTTCCACTGGAATTCTCTAGAAATGGTATCATCACATGCATTTCCACTCAATTATGCAGACATTCTTCTCTGCATTAAAAATCTGAGCCGTTCAAGAGCCGTTGGTCCCGATGGCCTACATAATGGTATGCTAAAAGACCACCCTCATGAATGGACATCCATACTCATTGAAATTTTCTCCCAGGTCTTCACTGTAGGTAGTATACCGGACTCATGGAAATGTTCTATTTTTCTTCCGATCTTCAAAAAGGGCAAAAGAGCAGATCCCTCAGCCTATCCCCCCATTGCCCTTCTCGATTGCACAAGCAAAATATTTGCACGCTTTATTATTAGTATTAAAACACTTCAATACATGGTTGGACAAGTGCAAGTTGCGTGATCCATTCCAAACAGAATTTCTTCCTGGCTTGGGCACTGCGGTAAATGTCATCACCCTAAATTCTATCATTCAGCATGCCCGCCAGCGAAAACTAGTACTATATATGGCCTTTATTGACTTCCGCATGGCCTTTGATGCCATCCCCGCGAGATCTTATTTAAAAAACTTATGGACAAAGGCTGTCCTTGGTCTGTCCTGGAGTGGATCATCCAACTGCACTCAGACACCTCATACAAATCAGGTTAGATAATGAAGGTTTACTCTCTGAACCGATACATACTGCCCGTGGCCTAAAACAAGGCTGCCTATTAGCATCAGCGATATTTAATTTCTTTATCACAGACATAAGGCAAGACTTTGAATCTGCTGTTCCAGATTCACCTAAAATCAATAATACCCAGATTAAACATCTACTGTACGCAGATGATAAGGTGCTTCTCTCAAAGACTGCAAATGGTCTCCGTGCATTAGTACAAATCCTAGACAGATATACATCATTAAACTGTATAACTGTTAACATAATGAAAACCAAAGTGATTCAATTTGGAACATCAAAACAACGTTGCACCAAACATCAATGGCCTCTTCAATTGATAACCCTAAGCACAGTGTCGTCCTACATCTATTTAGGCACTTTTGTTACAAACAGTTACAGTTTAAATGCCGATGAACCGAGAGTTAAGCAAAAAATATTGACATCAGTCTCACAGGCTCGTTTAATTAAAGCAAATATTGTACATTTTCTTTACTCCCAATAATAACCTACTACAAACAGAAGTTTGTCCCAGTAATAAAGTATGGTACTGAAGCTGTCCCGAAAAAATCGTACAGTTACTGGTCAGTAATCAAGGGTTGTTTCTGAAAACGAGTACTGGGCCTTCCCTTATCAAAACCTATTTGTACTGTAAGACATGAGTTGGGCCTGCTGTCCATGTACGCTATGCACAAGTGGAAAATGTGTTCCTTCTACAGAAAATGCTTAGTGGCGGATGGCAGGGTCGGACTCATTAATATCATTGCGAAGTACCTTTTATCCTCAAAGGATGTGTTTCCTTTGACCTGGAGAACAAAAGCGCAGGAGAACATTAGCGAATCGGGTATATCTACAGCCCTCTTAATCGAGAATCCAAATAAAGCCAAGATTCGCTTATGGGAGTTTGACTGGATATAAACTAGAAGTGCGTGTAATCAATACCGCTCATTCACCGACAATCCCTTCAATATGAAACGTTATGGCACTATCGAAAAATATTTGATGATTTTCCCTGATTCTCGATTGCGAAATGATTTCCTGTGCTTTCGTTTGAATATCTGACCAACGCATGAAATATTGTATAAGCGTAAAATAATAATGATTGCTGAGCTTCCATGTAGATTCTGCAAATCAACCATTGAATCCATGAAAGACCTTTGTACAGAATGCCCTTCATTACTTATGCGGAGAATCTTGCATTTTAAAACTTTATTAACAACCACTGAAAAATTATGGGAACTGCTGTTTCATTCTAACTCACAACTGATTAGATATGCAATTTTGAATTATCTCTACAGTTTGAAACTCCTATTCATAAACCCAAACCACAGCAAACTGTGAGCATGTTATCACATTTACAATTAAGGGCTTCTGCCCTCTGCTTATTGTTTATTGTTGTTGTAAATTTCTCTCTTTATTTATGATATTGAATAATGTTTTCTTTTATATTATCTTATGGATGTTTGAATTATTCTTTACTCAAGTTGTTTTTATTTTTTTTTACTGCTTTTGTAACCCAATGTGTGTGTACATTGCATTTCATTTTATTTCATTTCGAAATAATGTTCTTCTTTTAAATAATGTGTAATGTATTTGTTGAAAAATCAAGTTTTCTTGATTAAAACAACTTCTTAATAAAAAAAAAGAGGGGGCTCCCTGGGGTTGGGGAGTTGGGGTTGTAGAAGTAGTGGGAGGAGGGTGGCCATCAATGGACGGCCTGGGGCTGGGGCCCAGGTCAGTAGGAGTAGGTGGAGGAGGCAGGTTTTGGGGGGTGACCTGTGATCGGGCCAATGTCAGTGGCGATAGTGGGAGGAGGGCAGACTTGTGGGGGCTGCCTGGGGTTGGACAGTGGTCAGTGTGGCAAGTGAGAGGAGGCAGGACTTGGGGGGCTGCCTGGGGTTCAGGGTATTGGGACAGTAGGGGTAGTGGGAGGAGGCTGGCCTTGAGGGGACTGCAGCGGGTTGAGGCTAAGTTCGGTGTGGGAAGTGGGAGGATGCAGGACTTGAGGGGGCTGCCTGGGGCAGTGGAGATAATACGAGGAGGGTGGACCTGAATGGGCTGCCTGGGGTTGAGACGAAGGTCAGTGAAGATAGTGGGAGGAGGTAGGACTTGAGCCGACTCCCTGGGTTTGGGGCGGAGGACAGCAGGGATAGTGGAAAGCTGCAGGCTAGCATGGGCTGCCTGGGGTCTGAGTGGAGGCCAGCGGAGGTGGTGAGAGGAGGGCAGACTAGCAGAGGCTGCCTGAGGGGTTAGGGCAGTGGGGGTAGTGGGAAGAGTGTGGACTAGCAGGGGGTCTGCCGGGGGCCAGGGAATAGGTCAGTGGTGGTAGTGGCATGAGGAAAGAGTAGCAGGGGCTGCCTTAGGTCAGAAAGATGTCAGTAGGGGTAGTGTGAGGTTGGCGGACGAGACAGGGCTGCCTGGGGTCGGGCGGAAGTCTATGGGTTTAGTGGGAGGATGGCAGACTAGCGGGGCTGCCTGGGTTTCTGCAGCATAAATTAGTGAGGGTAGTGGGAGGAGGCAGGACTAGCGGGGGGGCTGCCTGGGGTTGGGGGTGTCAGTGAGGGTAGTGGGAATAGGGAGTACTATCTTGGGCTGCCTGTGGTCAGTGCTGAGGTCAGTGGGGAAGCGGGAAGATGGCGGACTAGCGGGCACTGTCTCAGGTCAGGCCTAAGGAAAGTAGGGGTAGTGGGAGGAGGGCAGACTAGCGGGTACTGCCTGGGTACCAGGGCAGAGGTCAGTGGTGGTAATGGGAGGAGAAGTTATGGCAGTAGGGGTAGTGGGAGGAGGGCAGAATAGCCTGGGCTGTCTGGGGTCAGGCGGAAGTCAGTAAGAGTAGGGCTAGTGGGACTGCCTGAGGTTGGGGAGAAGTCAGTGAGGATAGTGGAAAGAGGAAGGACTATCTTGTGCTGCCTGGGTCAGTACTGAGGTCAGTGGGGGTAGCAGCAGGAGGTCAGACTAGCGGGGGCTTTCTGGCATCAGGGCCAAAGTCAGTTGGGGTAGTGGGGGGAGGACAGACTAGCGGGGACTGTCTGGGGTCAGGACAGGGGTCAGTGGTGTTAATGAGAGCAGGCAAGAAATGAGGGGGCTCCCTGGGGTTGGGGAGTTGGGGCAGTAGGAGAAGTGGGAGGAGGGTGGTCATGAATTGACTCACAGGTGTTGGGTTAGTGGGAGTAGGTGGAGGAGGCAGGATTTAAAGGGGCTGCCTTGGGTTGGGGCAGACATCAGTTGGGTGAATGGGAGGAGGCAGGATTTGAGGGGTCTGCCTGGGGTTAAGACAAAGGTGAGTGGGGCAAGTGTGAGAAGGGCGGACTAGCAGGGGCTGCCTGGAATCGGGCTGATGTCAGTGAGGGAAGCAGGATGAGCGGGGACTAGCAGGGGCAGCCTGGAATCAGGACTGATGTCAGTGGGGGTACTGTGAGGGGGCAGACTTGCAGGGGCTGAATGGGGTCAGGCAGTGGTCACTGGGGCTAGTGGGAGGAGGCCGGACTTGGGGGGCTGCCTGGGGTTGGGGGGTTGGAGCAGTAGAGGTAGTGAGAGGAGGGTGGCCTTGAGGGGCCTGCCTTGGGTTGAGGCTAAGTTCAGTGCAGGTAGTGGGAGAATACAGGACTTGAGGGGGCTGCCTGGGGTAGTGGAGATAGTAGGAGGAGGGTGGACTTGAGGTGGCTGCCTGGGGTTGGGGCGAAGGTCATTGGGGATAGTGGGAGGAGGCAGGGCTTGAAACAGCTGCCTGGGGTTGGCGCAGAGGTCAGCAGGGATAGTGGGAGGCACACAGACTAGCAGGGGCTGCCTGGGGTCAGGGTGGAGGTCAGTGGGGTAGTGATAGGAGGGCAGACTAGGGGGTTGGGGCAGTGGGTGTAGTGGGAATAGGGTGGACTAGCAGGGTGTCTGCCGGGGCCAGGACAGAGGTCAGTGGGGGTAGTGGGATGAGGGCAGGGTAGCAAGGGCTGCCTTAGGTCAGATAGAGGTCAGTGGGGGTAGTGGGAGGAGAGTGACTAGACAGGGCTGCCTGGGGTCAGGACAGGGGTCAGTGGTGGCAGTGGGGGCAGGCAGGAATTGAGGGGGCTCCCTGGGGTTGGAGAGTTGGGGCAGTAGGAGAAGTGGGAGTAGGGTGGTCATGAATGGACTGACTGGTGTTGGTTCAGTGGTCAGTGGGACTAGGTGGAGGAGGCAGGATTTGAGGGGGCTACCTGGGGTTGGGGCAGACAGCAGTTGGGGTAGTGGGAGGAGGCAGGACTTGAGGGGGCTGCCTGGGGTTAAGACAAAGGTGAGTGTGGCTAGTGTGAGAAGGGCGGACGAGCAGGGGATGCCTGGGATCGGGCTGTCAGTGACGGTAGCAGGAGAAGTGGGGACTAGCAGGGGCTGCCTGGAATAAGGGCCGATGTCAGTGGGGTTAATGGGAGGAGGGCAGACTTGCGGGGGCTGCCTGGGGTCGGGCAGTGGTCAGTGGGACTAGTGGGAGGATGCAGGACTTGGGGGGTGCCTTTGTTTGGGGGTTGGGGCATTAGTGGTAGCGAGAGATATGATATGATATGATAAGGCATTTGTAACGCGCCTATACACAAGTGTTTCAAGGCACGACGAGGCAGGGGGGGGAACAAGGGGAGACAGACAACGATCTTACTAGTCCAGGTGTCATTCAGATCGCGCAAGTGCAAGGGTAGAGGGGAAGGGAAAAGTGCATGGGGGAAAGGGAGAGGGGAAAGTGCAGTACAGGGATATTAGCATACAGCATACAGGGTAAATAACAAGGGCCAGCTGGTGGCAAGTGCGAGGTAAGTGCAGATAAGTGCTGGGAAGGGGGTCTGTATGGATACAGACACAGTCCCATAGTGCAGGGGTTGCCATGGAGGCAGTGCAGGGGAGAGTGGCTGGGCCGAGAACGGTGAATGGCCCAGTTGCAGATTCAGTGCAGTTTCAGTAGTATTAGCAGGGGAGAGGGGGAGAGAAAGCGGAGGTAAAGAGGAAAGTTTTGAGGTGCTTCCGGAAGCGGAGGTGGTTCTCCTCAAGTTTCAGGGAGGCAGGAAGGCTGTTCCAGAGAGAGGCCCCTGCAGTGGAAAGTGATCTGCCCCCAACTCTTTGTTTGGAGAAGCGGCTGACCATGAGGGAGTTGGAGGCGGATGAGCGAAGAGCTCGAGAAGGAAGATATTTAGGAAGAGAGAGTTGAAGGTATTTTGGCCCAAGGCCCCAGACGGCCTTGTGGACAATGCAGAGGGTTTTGAACTTGATCCTCGCAGTCACTGGGAGCCAGTGTAGTGATTTCAGTCCTGGAGAGATACGGTCCCTGGGCTTGAGGCCAAGGACAAGTCTTGCAGTCCTGTTCTGGATGAGTTGCAAAGGGGGGAGAGTAGAGGCGGGCAGATTTAGATAGAGGCTGTTACAGTAGTCCAGCTTAGAGAGAACCAGGGCTCTAGAGACAGTGAGCTTCTGGGGGAAGGAGAGGAGAGGAAGGATACCTCTGAGGAGGTGTAGCTGGTAGTGTGACTTCTTAGATACGTCGGATATGTGAGGAGAGAAGGAGAGTGTGGAGTCGAAGATGACCCCAAGGTTTTTTGCCTTGCAGGTAGAAGCAGGAAGAGGGCCCAGAGAGGCCGGCCAGAGAGCAGCAGGGAAGGAGGGAGTGGGAGTGCCGATGAGTAGAATCTCAGTCTTACTGGCATTAAGGCAGAGGTCGTTGGCGGCACACCATTCCTGGATAGCAGAAAGACAGTCAGAGATGAGGGAAGGAGAAGAGGAGGCCGAGGGTAACCTGAAAATGAGCTGGGTATCATCCGCATAGCACTGAAAGTAGCAGAGAGCGGCGATGTGGTGGGCGAGAAGTGCCAGATACTGGTTGAACAGCCAGGGAGAGAGGTTAGATCCCTGGGGGACACCACAGGTAGAGAAGAAGATGTCAGAGAGGAAAGACCCCAGTTGGACCTGGGAGGGTCGATTTGAGAGGAAAGAGGTCAGCCACACCAGAGCCTGACCAGTGATACTGAGGTTATCACGGAGACGGTTGAGCAGGATGGTATGGTTGACAGTATCAAAGGCAGAAGAGAGATCAAGCAAAATGAGAACACATGGAATGTTAGAGTCAAGGTTTGGGAGCAGGTCCTCACGGATGTTCAGGAGAGCAGTTTCCGTGCTTCTGGCAGCTCTGAAGCCAGACTGATGGTCATGAAGACTACCAACACATTCAGCATGGAGATTAAGCTGGGAGATGGCCAGTTTCTCCAGGAGCTTGCCCAGGAAGGGAGTGATAGAGATTGGGTGATAGTTAGCTGGGCAGGAAGGGTCGGAAGAGGGTTTCTTAAGAAGGGGGTACACAAGGGAGTGCTTGAGAGGGGATGGGAAGACTCCAGAGGCGAAGGAATGAGTGCAGAAGTCAGCAAGGGCTGGAGCCAAGGAGTCAATGTGGTCCTTGATAGTTTTGGGGGAACAGGGGTGGACATGTTTTGACTAGACTTTCATAGATCGGACTTGTCTTGAAACCTCGTCAGCAGAAAAAAGGGGAAAGGAAGAGAAGGAGAGAGGAGGGGTGGCTGCAGAAGAGCCAGAGGAAGGGCAGGGAATAGAGGGGGGGAGGTTATAGGAGGAGAGTGAGGACAGGATGTCCTGAGTTTTTGAAATGAAGTGAGAGGCCAGTGCCGTGCAGAGGGCCTGGGAGGGGACAGGAGAGGTAGAGACTGCAGCAGGGTTGGCCAGCTCCTTGCAGATTTTAAAGAGTTCGGCCGAATTGTTAGATGGCGCAGACATGCGGGCTTGGATAAGGGCTCTCTTCTTGGTGAGAACGGAGAGCCGGTATTGCCTTTGGAGCAGGTGACAGGCCAGTTTGTCAGAGGATGAACATGAAGCACGCCATTTCCTCTCTGCCACCCTGCACTTGCGTTTAAGGGTGACGAGATCCGAGTCATACCAGGAGTTACATTTGGCTTTGGACTTCAGGCGGATTCTCATGACAGGGGCAAGGATATCAAGAGTATCAGATATAGCAGAGTGGAGAGTGGAGAGGGCTGTGTCAGGGTGGGAGTCAGCCGAAGGGGGAGGAAGGGGCAAGAAGGTGGCAGCGAAAGCCTCAACTGACACGCGCTTCATGGGTCGGATGACCGAGAACGAAGGTGGCAGTGATGGGGGTGGCTTTGCCTGTGGGGTAGGGAGGGTGAGGTGGGAGGAGAGGAGAAAGTGATCACTCCAGGAGATAGGAGTGGAGAGAAGGACAGAGAGGGGAAGGTCAGAGGAGATCAGGGCATCAAGAGTGTGCCCTGCAGAATGAGTCGGCCCAGACAGGAGAATAGAGAGTGAGAGAGAGTCGCAGAGGTTGCGAAAGAGTCCAGAGGGGGGACAGGAGGCATCCAGGCGGATGTTGAAGTCTTCAAGAAAGAGGAGTTGAGTGGTTGAGGACAGGAGTCAGGAGGAGAGGTCCGCTCACTAGGAGAGGAAGGAGGAAATTTGACCAGGTGGCCGATAGATAGTAGCCACGGTAAGGGAATGGCTAGGAGAGAGAGAGAGTCGGCAGACAAGACATTCAAAAGAGCAGTAGGTCTGCGTGGGAGTAACAGTGGCAGGAATCCACTCAGGGAAGATAAGGGCCACACCTCCCCCCGCACGGTTGGGCCTGGGAACAGAGAGGATCTTGTAACCGTCGGGTAGGAGTGTGTCAAAGCTGGTGACAGAGCTGGCCGTGAACCATGTCTCAGTGAGACCGAGTACGTCAAGGTCAAGTTCCTCAAGAAGGCGGCAGATATCAGAGGAATGTTTGACGGCAGAGCGAGAGTTAAGAGTGACAATGTGGAGAAGTTTGCCATCTTTGAAGGACTTCCGGGGAGGGGTACAGATCAGAGGTATGCCCTGCAGAGGTGAAGAAGGAGCACGAGAGGGGGTGGGGAGGGAGGGAAGAGGCAAGTTAGTCGAGGACAGAGGAGGGGGCACAGCAGGAGAGGAAAGGAAGTTTATGAGGCGTGGGAAGCGTCTATCGAAGAGGTGAAGGTTGGCCTGAGGGCCTTGGACCAAGACGGTCCCATTAGCATAGATATTAATGATGGCCTTAGAGGAGTGGAAGGAAGCCAAGAGGACATCCCAACGGGTGCCACCATTAATGGGAGAAGAGGAGAAAGGAGGGAGCACAGAGACCATATGAAGGGTCCATAGGTCAGGAGAAGGCACGAAAAAGAGGATGTCAGTGAGAGTTTCCTTGGAGGAGGCACTAGTGTAGGTGTCAGCGATAGGGAGGCCTGGGTTGGAGACCAGGATGTCCCTTTTAAACATTTTCCTACCAGATTTAGTGAGGAGAGCAGGATAGTCAATGGAGAAGCAGTTAGAAAAGATCGGTGAGATAGAGAGCACCATAGAATAGGAGGGAGTGGGTGGGGGAAGACAGGACAAGCGTAAGCAGACAGGAAGAGAGCGGCAGGCGTTATTTTACCACAAATTCAGAACATAGTAAGCATATCAGGTACACAGTGGAGAGGCCACCTGAGTTTGTAAATCCTGCGGGGGGAGAAAAAACCCTAGTTTACCACAAATTCGGAACACGGTGAACACAGTAAAGGGTATCAGGTACACAGTGGAGAGGCCACCTAAGTTTGTAAATCCTGCGGGGGGAGAAAAAACCCTAGTTTACCACAAATTCGGAACACGGTGAACACAGTAAAGGGTATCAGGTACACAGTGGAGAGGCCACCTAACTTTGAAAATCCTGCAGAGGGAGAAAAACCCTAGTTTACCACAAATTCAGAACACAAAGAAGTGTAGCCACACTGCGAGGAAGTGAACAGGTAGGGGTGGGGTGGGCCAAGGGAGCAGGTGGAGCTCACAAGATGAAGCGGTGGAATGGCCCTGGCGTCCCCTGCGGACACCTGCAGACACACCGGGAGACGCAAAGGAGGGAGCCGCCCTTTGCCTAAGGGGGCCCTTAGCCGCTGGGGCTGCCGGGTAGGGGCTGCCCTGGTAGCACCAATAAGAGGAGGAGGAGACACGGGCCGGCAGCCAATCAGGGTGGCCTTGAGGGGCCTGCCTGGGGTTGAAGCTAAGTTCAGTGCAGGTAGTGGGGGGATGCAGGACTTGGGGGGGGCTGCCTTGGGCAGTGGAGATAGTAGGAGAAGGGTGGACTTGGGGTGGCTGCCTGGGGATGGGGCGAAGGTAATTGGGCATAGTAGGAGGAGGCAGGACTTGGGAGGGTGCCTGGGGTTGGGGGGGTTGGGGCAGTAGGGGTAGTGAGAGGAGGGTGGCCTTGAGTGGCCTGCCTGGGGTGGAGGCTAAGTTCATTGCAGGTAGTGGGAGGATGCAGGACATGAGGGGGCTGACTGTGGCAGTGGAGATAGTAGGAGAAGGGTGGAATTGAGGTGGCTGCCTGGGGTTGGGGCGAAGGACATTGGGGATAGTGGGAAGCATACAGATTAGCAGGGGCAGCCTGGGTCAGGCTGGTGGTCAGTGGGGGTAGTGATGGGAGGGCAGATTAGCAGGGGCTACCTAGGGGGTTGGGGCAGTGGGGGTAGTGGGAAGAGGGTGGACTGGCACGGTGTCTGCCGGGGGCCATGCCAAAGGTCTGTGGTGGTAGTGGGATGAGGGCAGAGTAGCAGGGGCTGCCTTAGGTAAGACAGAGGTCAGTAGGGGTAGTGGGAGAAGGGCAGACTGGACCGAGCTGCCTGGGGTCGGGCAGAAGTCTGTGGATTTATTGGGAGGAGGGCAGACTAGCGGGGCCACCTGGGGTTGGGAGGGGATTCAATGAGGGTAACGGGAATAGGGAGTACTATCTTGGGCTGCCTTGGGTCAGTGCTGAGGTCAGTGGGGTAGCGGGAAGAGAGCAGACTAGCAGGGGTTGCATGGGTCAGGGCAGACATCCGTAGGGAAGAGGGAGGAGGCAAGACTTATGGGGACTACCTGGGGTTGGGCAGTTGGGGCAGTAGGGATTTCTGCAGCAGAGGTCAGTGGGGGTAATCGGAGGAGGTAGGACTAGTTGGGGCTGTCTGGGGTTGAGGGGAGTCAGTGAAGGTAGTGGGAATAGGGAGCACCATCTTGGGCTGCCTATGGTCAGTGGGGTAGCTGATAGAGGGTGGACTAGCTGGTGCTACCTGGGGTCAGGTCCAAGATCAGTGGTGGTAGAGAGAAGAGGGTAGACTAGCTGGTACTGCCTGGGGTCAGGGCAGAGGTCAGTGGTGGTAGTGGGAGGAGGCAGGACTTGAGGGTGCTGCCGGGGGTTGGGGAGTTGGGTCAGTCGGAGTAGTGAGTAGTGGGAAGAGGGTGGACTTGAGGAGGATGCCTGGGGTTGTGGCAGTGGTCAGTGGGGAAGTGGGAGGTGGCAGGACTTGAGGAGGCTACCTGGGGTTGGGGAGTTGGGGCAGTAGGGCTAGTGGGAGTAGACAGATGTGAGTGGGCCTAGTGGGAGGAGGGTGGACTAGCAGGGGCTGCCTGGGGTCTGGGTGGAGGTCAGTGGGGCTAGTGCGAGGTGGCTGGGCTTGGGGGGCTGCCTGGGGTTAGGGAGTTGGGGCAGTAGTGGTTGTGAGAGGAGGGTGGGCTTCAGCTGGCTTCTGGGGTTGAGGCTAAGTTCAGTCGGGGCAGTGGGAAGATGCAGGACTTGAAGGGGCTGCCTTTGATTTGGGGGATGGGGCAGTGGAGGCATTAGGAGGTGGGCTGACTTGAGCGGGCTGCTTGGGGTTGGGTCAAAGATCAGTGGGTATAGTCGGATGAGGCAGGATTTGGGGCAGCTATCTGGTGCTGGGGAAGAGGTCAGTGGGGGTAATGGGAGCTAGGGGGACTAGCAGGGGCTGCCTGGGGTCAGGTCTGAGGTCAGTGTGGGTAGCGGGAGGAGGGCAGACTAGCAGGGGCTTCCTAGGGTCTGGCATGAAGTCAATGGAGCTAGTGGGAGAAGGCAGGACCTGGTGGGCTGCCTAGGGTTGCGTGGTTGGGGCAGTAGGGGTAGTGAGAGGAGGGTAGGCTTGAGGGGGCTTCCTGGGTTTGGGGCTAAGTTCCGTAGGGTAGTACGAGGATGCAGGACTTGAGAGGGTTTCCTTGGGTTTGGGGGCTGAGCCAGTGGAGGTATTAGGAGGAGGGCAGACTTGAGGGTGCTGCAGATAGTGGGAGGAGGCAGGACTTGAGGCAGCTGCCTGGATTTGGGACAAAGGTCAGTGGGGAAGTGGGAGGTAGCCAGACTAGCAGCGGCTGCCAAGGGGCATGGCCGAGGTCAGTGGGGCTAGTGGGAGGAGGGCAGACTAGCAGGGGCTGCCTGTGGTCAGGGCATAGGTCAGTGGGTGTAGTGGGAGGAGGCATGACTTGAGGGAGCTGCCTGGTGTTGGGAGGTTTGGGCATTCAGGTTAGTGGGAGGAGTACAGACTTAAGGGGATCCACCTGGGGTTTGGATAGAGATCAGTGGGGAAGTGGGAGAAGGCAGAATATGGGGGGCTGTACATGATTTCAACCTGGCACTTCACCTAAGTCAATGCCTAGCCTGTGATGCACAGCTGAAACCCTTAATTAATTACTTGTGTCTATAAGTTCTTTTATTTCTGAATGATGTACCACTTATATCACGCCCCTCTCTTTGAAGCCCCCCCCCCCCGGTCACACTGAACCAGGAAGCAGGCTGGTTTCCAAAGTAAAAATATGTATTTATGGATGGCACAATATATATATCACAGTATTTTTAATGGTTATACAATGATCACCAATGGGTGATGTCACACTAAACAATCTCTTTAATCACAAGGAGTAATGATGGGAAAAATAATGCAGCATAGAAATAATACTTTTGTGTGTGTTCAATCAAATGGCAATGGGGTTAATATTTCCCCCTGCACACCCTTCAATCCCACCAATATACAATATAAAGAATATAGAAGGAGAGAGTACAGGTTTCAGGAATGCAAAATTTAAGCAAATAGTATCAATCCCAATTTCCCCCAGCAAACACAGAGAGAGAAACAGGAATGATTGAAAACTTGTCAAAATGGTTTTAAAGTTGGCTTGATGGAATGGTAAAAACACTGAAAATGGTTTTAATTCACTGAAATGGTTGAAATACTAATGGGAGCCGCTTTGTATGGTATCAGACAGACAATATCAATGATTTAAGAGTGATAAGCAACTAGAAAACTTAATTTTGAGGTCGGGTGCAATGTACAGCTATTTCACACGCTATAGATTTGAGCCAAATGAAAAATTTGCGTCAAGCTTTTCCGCATGCTGTAATCGCGATTGCAGACAAACTATAAGGAGGTGAGATGCTATTTTTGGGTTCTTCAGAAAGCTTTGGATGTGAGCTTCAAGTAGACACTTACATTTTGTTTCTAGCATAAGGTATGAAGAAGTTATGAACGTTTTTGTGGAGGTCATTTTTTTTAGAAAGAGGCAAAATTGCAAAACAAGAATGTGCTTTTGAAATTACAAACAATGTTTGTTTACACTAGGGGTAGACTATGAAAATGCAAACTACACGACAGCACAGCCACTATACCAGGACATCACTGGATGGTTTTTGCCTGCTGAGACGCTCGCCTTCTTCAGAAGATATATCAGGGCAAAGCTAATTTTACACTACTAGTACAGAAGATAATAGGGAATGAGATGGAAAGTTCAGGCAAGACAAAAAGGATTTCTAACAATACAGTTCTGGATATAATATGGGATGGATTTGGATAGGGATGACTTATGGACAGTACACATGCTAGTGACAGTCCTATACTAATGATACTCACTATATATATTTGAATGGAACCGTTGGGGATCTGGTCAGGGATACTTTCTGGGACAGACTGCTGGGCACACCGGACTGGTCTGGTCAGTGATCAGCAAGGCCCTCTGGACACCGCACGCACAACTGGACTGGATCTGCAATGGCTCTCTGGTCTGCACTGCACAGCACGGCATGGCACAGGGTTTAATCTGCCCTTCTGGTTATGAAAATGATTCTTTGGCAGGCAAGCAGTTACAGCACAGCCAGGCTGTCCTTTGGTTTTCCCTTTAAGTGGAGGGATGGGTTCTGGAAGTTATACCCAGCTGAAAGTGGTTCAGCTATGCTCTGAGCCTTTCTGCTTGCAAAGTTTTTGGAATCTGGAGTCTGGAATATGGATTTCGCTTGCAAAGTGCTACGCCAGCAATCAATTGTTGGGTGAGTGTGTCTCTCTGTGAGCCCTCAGCTGTCCCTATTTATGTATTTACTAAAGGGTGGGTATGCAGAATTATCCCAAGCACACCCCCTAGGTATTCCATTGGCTAGGGTCTTTCCTCTCCCTTGATTGGAGAAGAAAACAGAGTTTCGTCATGAGGATGTGGTTTATGAGGCAGGAAACCCCTTCCCTTTGTTTTTGCACATGAAATCTACTTTTCATATAATACATATTTACAATTTTGCAAACTTAATAGCAATAGCATATCTATATCACATATTTTGTGGAGCAAGTATTCATCCAAGAACCTCTGTAGGATTCATCCAAGAACCTCTGTAGGATCTTGGATCTGGATTTGACAAATGTTCACACTTTTTACCCGGGTTCAATATCTATTTTGTCCAAACTTGGTACACATGTGCGTATTGCATATGGGCATAGCTGTGTGATGTTTCACATTTCTGACATCAATGCATTTGCTATAAAACCACAATCTCTACAGTCATGTCCCAGAACACCTCTTAAAATGTGCCCCCAAAATTTAGATTCAGAAGTCCGGGGTTTCTATATTTTTAACAATTGTTCACAATAAATTATCAGTCTTATTATAAATCTGATTTTTGTCCATTTGTGAATCAACAAAACTGTCTCTCTCTGCCTCCAAGGGTTTCATGTAGCTCAAGAGCAATCCCCGCCTTCTTCCTTCTGGCAGAGAGTACTGTTGACACTTTAATCTGCATATCTTTTCAGCCCAGGAAGGTACTTTGTCTCCCCCAGGAGCAGCAGCCCAAATCTCCTCCCCTCTTCATCAACACCTGAATGTGATTTTGTGGCGTTTTGGTGGGAAGCAGAAGGGAGGTGTCTTTCTCAGTGGGGGAAGTTTCTTTGTAGTTTTAGCCAAATCATGCTTACTTTAAAAGTAAATTTGTTACATTTTTCTTTGTTGAAAATAAACTTACAATTTTCAAACAAACGCTGAAAAATGATTCTAGGCTCTAAACCATGAAGTTTAATTAGTGACAACCTACTTTTCTCTTGATAACAAGTCACTTAGATTTGAGACATTAGATCTTAATAGTACCACTTTTAAAGTTTTAAACAGTCTTTTGAAACAGTCACAGGTGGCCGCTGGTACTGCGCCCAGATTTTGACAGCTTTCCTAGGCAGGCAAACTGGCTGTGGATGTTTTTGTGACCAATTCAACTTTCCTGGATATTGCAAATGCACAATAATTCCTTGTATTACAGCATGGGACACCCAACAAGAAGATTGCATGTTTGTGGGTGTTTGGGACCAGCATTCTGTATTTTTAGCAACCAAGAAAAGATTTAAAAGCAGATTTCGGATTTCTTTCAGCAAGCACTGCTTTTCATCTGTGTTCCATTTTTACATGTTGGACAGCCCAATGGCATGTTTCAGAGTACGGTCCGCATTCCACCACTGACAACATGCATGGTAGATTTGGCAGCCATCTTTTTGTGTTTGTTGGAGTGCAATTTCCTTAGGTTTTGGCGCGCATGGGATTTTCGCTGCCATTTTGCTTATTCTGGTGCCACCAGCACACAGTGAGGCCAAAACATCCCACAAAGCCCCCCTCACGATTTGACTTTTGACCGCCCATCAAGGGGAAGTCGCAAGATTGAGATGTTCAGTTTTGTTCTTGGTCCAAGTGGAAAAAACTTTTGCTGCTTCTCCCATCAGTGGTGGATCGACAGGTTCTCCTTGCCAGTTTCAGATGGAAGTGTCTGGAGCGATATGCCAGGCCCCTAGGATCTTTCCTCCTGGTCCTCGAGTGGCCCTCCTTGGTTTTAGTATCCATGGTTTCAGTCCTAGAATGACAAAACAGAGCATATTTGTAGACATTTCCCCACCACTATTCATGTGGTGGGGCAGACACATGCATTTTGACATATCAGGACGATCTTCTCTATTTGCAATTGATTACTCATTTTCAACAGGTGGAATAGTTTTATGGTTGGAATTCTTGGGAGCTGGAATGTCCCCCTCTGGGTTTCCAGATGAATTATCTAGTGGCTGCAGAGTGTGCCTAGGATAGCAACACTTCAGTTTGTTGATATGGACCGACTTATCCTCCCCCTATGCCAAACTGCCTTTGGGGATACAGATTTTATAGGCGACTGGTGAGTTTTTGTCCACAATTTCAAAAGGACCCCTCCAGCTAGGCAAAAATGTGCACTGTTTGGCCTGGTTCCTTTGGACCCATTCTCCTACTTGGTATTCTTTTCTGGTAGTCTTTAGGTCATAGTGGGTCTTCATACTGTCTGCAGATCTTTCTAGATTTCGCTGAGCCTAGGCAAAAGCAGGTTGAAGGTGTTTTCTCAGATTTTCAACATACTCATGAGTTGTGGAGGCATTGATCAATGTCTGCTCTTGGGTCCTGTAGAGCAGATGCTGGGGAACCACCATCCTTCGTCCAGTCATCAGCTCAAACTGTGACATTTTTGTTGCAGATGAAGGGGTAGATCTGATGGCCATCAGGACAATAGGTAGTCGGATGTCCCAATTTAGCCCAGAATCTGCCACAAACTTTGTTATTATGCTCACAATTGCCTTGTTGTATCTCTCTACTGCACCACTAGAGGCTAGCTGGTAGGCAATGTGTAGTTTCCTTTTGACCCCAAGTATCACCCACATCTTTGTCATCACTTCGCTAGTGAAGTGGCTACCTCGGTCTGACTCGATCCTTTGGGCTAGTCCAAAACGCGAGAAGATGTGATTGGTCATCAGGGCAGCTGCTGTCTCTGCCTTGCAATTTGGGACTGGGAGACATTCCACCCATTTAGTGAACAAGCATGTCACGGTCAACATGTACTTGTTCCCCCAAGAGGAGCGAAATAAGGGCCCAATAAAGTTGACTTGTAAATATGACCAAGGTAGTGTCATCCCCCTCTTTTGGAGAGGTGCACGGTGTGTGAGGGATGTTGGCTGAAATTGTGCACACACAAGACACCCCTTCAAATATTGGTCGAGGTCCTGCCCCATGTGTGGCCAGTATGCAACCTTTCAAGTGCTGTATGAAGCCCCCTATGACCGTCTGTGGCCGCATCATGAGTGTGACTTAGAATCAGGCTTCGGAATGAGGTAGGGACCACCCACTGATCATGGCCGGTAGGGATCTCCTCACCAACAAACCGTCTTGGATTTGGATAATTTTTTGACATTTCACAACACTCTGAGGTCCTCTTTCCCTATGTAATCAGTATCCGTCAGGGGAAAGTTCTCAGGGTCCTCAATGTGTTGATAAAACTTACCAATTATTGGATCCACTTTTTGAGCCGTAACCAAATCAGCATCTGGGGTCTCCTTACTCCATTGTGCAGTTCAAAGTTCATTGTGAGCATTTGTCTGGAACCTAGTGATAGCAGTGACCTGGATTTCCCCCAACATGGACCAGATCTCAAGTAGACCCACTTGGATGGCTCCGGTTTTGGCCAGCTGATCAGCTAGGTCATTTCCAGTTTTGTCTGGTCCCTCTACTTTAGAATGACCCTTGATCTTTTTCCAGTAGATGGTCACCCCATTCGAGGTGACCAGATCATCAATATTTTGGATTAATTCTCCGTGTTTCAATGGTTTGTTATTAGCACATAGCATGCCTCTGGTTTTCCAGTTAACCAGATGCTCCACGAACCCATTTCGTACATAATCCGAATCTGTAATTATGACCAGTTCATGGAGTCGGTGTTGGACAGCAGTGAGGATGGCTTGATGCACAGCCATCAACTCTGCCACTTGACTACTTCAGGGACTGATTTTGTACCCATTCACCCATGCATTCCCTACCCCGGCCACAAGTTCTTTTTCCCCGTTGTTGTCAACATGGTAGGAGCATCCATCCACATAGACAGTGGGCATTCCCTCACACGTGTCTTCTTCAAAGACTTTGTGTGGGGAATTAAGGTATGCCTCCATGTTGTCCTTGATTTTAAGACTTTCGTCCTCGAGACAGTTTTCTCTGGCACAATCATGCAAGTCAGCCAGACCTTGTGCGAGGGGACTCTTCTTGTTTTGGCCATATCTGACCTCCACAGGAAAGCCTTGCATTGACCGAATCCAGGAAGTGATTCGGGAATTACTCACATTTCCGGCCCGGATTCTTTCACTTTGGAGATATTGCAGAGGCTGGTGTGGAGTCTCCACTATGATGTGTTCCCCTTGGATAAAAGGGCGGTAATTCTTCAATGCCCACACCGTTGCCAGGAGTGCCTTCTCACATTCGTTGAATTTTTCCTCCACAGAGGATAAAGTTTTACTGGCATAGGAGATTACTTTATTGACCTTGTCATGCGTTTGATATAATACTGCAGTCAAGCATGTATTTGAGAACCCTGTCTCCAAGAAGAACTCCTTGTTTTTGACAGGGTACGCTAGGCAAGGCGCTTGTGAGAGGCTTCTTTTGAATTGTCTTACTGCCTCGGCTTGTTCCGGACCCCACTTCCACTTGACCCCCCCCTTCAAATGATGGATCAGGGGTCTTGTGATCTCAGCGTAGTCCTCAATTAACTTTCTGCTGTAGTTAATCAGTCCAAGGAGGCTCCTTAGTTCCCGCAGAGTTGTGGGGTCTTTTAATTTTGGAGTGCTTCCACTTTCTTTTCCTGGGGACAGAGACCCTGAGGAGTAATCTCATGCCCCAAGAAATTGACACAGGTTCTGCACCACTGTGTCTTTTGAAAGGAGAGTTTTGCTCTGGCAGCCCTCAACTGTGTATAGGCCAGGTTACCCCTCTCACCCAGGTCGGGCATGGCCTTGTGTAGAAAAATGTTAAATTCATTGCAGGAGTTGATGTATCCGAAGGGAGTCCTGTCCATGTGTACTGCTGCCCCCCGAAGGTGAAAGCCAGCTTGTATTGGACCTCCCTACTGACAGGTACAGTCCAGTACCCATTGGTCAGGTCAATGGCAGTGAATACCTTTGACCCCTGGATCTGGGCCAGCCCTTGGTCAATAGTAGGGAAGAGGCCATCGGGAAGTATGGACCTGTTTGTTGAGCTCCCTCTGGCCGGCACAGAGTGTCCACTGGTCATTTGGCTTCAAAATCCCCGGCACCGGATTATTGAAGGTGCTGTGGACTGAACGAATTATCCCACGGGACTCGAGGTTCTTAATTATTTCGGTAAGGGACTCCATTGATGCGAGAGGCAAGCAATATTGCTTCCCAAACACTGGAGTCATGCCAGGGTCTGTGGGAATTGTTGTTGTGTGGATGTCAGTGCAACCACAGTCATATGAGTCCACCGCAAAGAGATCTTGAAAAAATAAGAAAACTTGTTTCAATTGTTGTTTTTGCTCCAGAGTCTCACAGGCATCAGCTAGATTGGCTCTGTCTTCAACCATCTGCCGAAAGACTTCCGGTTTGGCTATCTCAGCGACCTCCTCCAGCTGGGTGGAGAAGTCCCTGGTCAAAGTGCTGATTTGGACTGGTGGCTTCAGGTGGAGAAGGCAGGCCTCACAGACTTGGAAGTTCACCTCATCCCTCCTGAAGTCACAGGTCACATCTTCCTTGCCATAAGGGCAGGAAGTGTACACCAGGAAATTCCCCCCATGCCAGATGATGATCTTGTCTGGTGTTGCGTCATCGTCACTATCACTGTCCAAACAGTCCTTGGGGATTGGTCCTAACAGTTCATTACCTAAATCTATGGAAAAATGTCAGTCATCAACAGCCATTCCAAGAATGGTGACTGCGGCTAGAGTGATACTCTTTAAGTCGCTGTTATTCACCTCTATTGGAATGGTGTCATGTTTTATATTGACTAGTGGTGTTGGGTTTACCCCCAACCCTTGCTGTTGGAAGTGAGCATTAAGAAGAATATAGGCATCATGGTTAGTCAGGTTCTGTCCTCTTTTAACTTTCACTTCCAGGGAGAATTGTCAGGTCCTTTCTAGGATGGAGACTTCCTCTCCAATCTGAATTTCAATTGCATAAGGCAGCAGTTGAGCTGACCTAAATGCTTTCTCTGGGTCATCAAAGCCCATGGGATGACCCACTAATTGGGACCAAGCTTTGAAGTTTATTAGGTCCAAACTAATGGCAAAGCGATTGAGAATGTCACTGCCTAAGTAAAATGTGGCAGGGACATCTCGCACGACCGAACAATTATGGACTATGCTCTTGTTGCCTATGGAAATTTTGAGCATACACCTGCTAGGCAGGAGATGTTTGGAATTGGGTGTTTCCAGGTCCATTTCCCACATGTCTAACAGTTTAAATGTAGGAATGGCTGGATCTTTTGGGAGTTCGCGGAACAAGGCCTCGCTGATTAAGCTCTTACCGTTGCTCACACACACTCGGGCGAGATCAGAGTCCTTCCCTTCATTTACCTGAATAGGGATGAACAACTGCTCTCCAATTTTCTGAATATCAGCCAGGCTTTGAGCTGATTTCTCATCTTTCTGGACTATAGGAGTGGGATTTTCTGATTGTGAATTTGTAAAGAATTTCAGAGTTTTTCCTTCCAGTGTGGAATGCCACCTTAGACTGGAAGGAAGGTTGATTTTCAGAAATAGAGAGGACCTCCCATCACCAGTTTGTTGTCCTACTGCTATTACTGTCACGTTTGGGATTTGGTTGTTCTGGAAGTGAAATTCTAATTGATCAGATTTCTGTTCAACCATGTGGCATGTGCCGTTTAAACTAACGTGGTTGACATTCTGTTTCAATTTTATTGGTCGGCTAGTCTGGTCCAGAGGACCTTGTTTACACAATCTATTAGCGGTGACAACTTTCGCAGGATGTCATTACCTAGTAAAAAAGGGGTGCCCTCTGGAGTCACAACTATGACCGGGTGCTTCACCTTGTGTCGCCCAATTTTAATATCCAAATCCGCAGTCCCCTCGACGGGAAATTCCTTCCCGTCGAAGTTCTGAAGTTGTCCAGGAATAGGGTTGGGAGAAATTTGGTATTTCTCCCCCCTTCCCGAATTCAGTTGGTCAAAGGCCCTTTTTGACAGTAGGGTAGCTTGGGATCCAGTGTCCACCAGTGCCAAAATTGTACACTGCCCCTGTATTTGGACCGGGCATAAAATCTTCCCTTCTTTTCCTCAAGGGGGCAAAGATAATGTACATTTTTGGACAACTGGTGGGTTAGTTTCTTGGTTTTGGACACTGGTAGAGAGGTCATTTGGGCAGGATTCTGTTTGGAGTCTTGAGAATTTGAAAGAAAATGGTGACAGCTATATATGGGGGAAGTTACGGGTTCCCCTGGTCCTGGTTCTGGGCTGCCCCCCCTTTTTGGAGGCAGTCACCAGGATGGGTTTGAACCAGGGCATTTTCATGCTGATGATTCTGGGGTTGGATGATGGGTGGTGCTAACTCAGTCCCCACATCTACCCAGTCTGGATTTGAATCTCTGAAGGAGAAGATCCTTTTCCCAGGATCCTCTGAGGATCCCTCTCCTTCAAACTGGAAGATTCATACCTGCTTCTCAAAATGGGTCTTTTTGAACTCTTTATTTCTCCTACCCCCCCCCCTGCTCCTTGGGTTGCAGACTTTCAGGGACAGGAGATTTTGGTTCCCTTTCCTGGGTTTCCAGGGGCTTTTTACAAGTGGGGAAGGAAGCTTCCTCCAAGGCTTTACACACCCCTTCCCCTTGTGCCTCCTCCCTGGGAACCGGTGGGTTGTTGGGGTTCTTCCCCCGTCATTGCTCTGGAGCACCAGGTCCTGGGTTGGAGGCATTCTGCGCCGCCATGCTCATCTGAGGGTTCTGTTGAGCCCTCAGCATGTGACCCAGATCCTGTGCCATGTTTTGGACATGGCGCTCTAGTTGGGACACCCGCTCTTGCTGGTACGGGGTCCTCATGTCTCCCCTGCGCTGATCCCGGGAAGGGTAGCTATCCCTTCACCCATAATACCGTGGGTTAGGAAAATTTGGGTACCCCTCCACCCTTGGCCTCCCCTCTCCCAGATTGGGTTGTCTGGGCTCAGGAAAGTGGGGAAAGAAGGATGGATTGTTTTGGGGGTTAAAGTTTGGCGGGTACCTTGGGAAGAAATTCTGTCCAGTATTTGGGGGATTACTGCCCTCCTGGGGGAAGTGAGGAGGGAAGTTCCCTGGGTTAGCTGCGGTCTGGTTGGATTCCCCCCCCTTGGGCTGGAGGAGTCCACACATAACGCAGGATGGGTCTATTGCCCTTGTAGCAAGGGCTGATGTAGTCAGGGGAGTTAGGGGTACCATTGGTGGGGTTGCCTCCCTGGCTCCCTGGTTGTGATTGGCCAGAGGGCCTTCTGGGTTTGGGATTGTTTTGACTCTGTGCGGGCAGGTTTTTAGGCCCCCCCATCTCTAAGTCTAAAATGGGGGTGACCTTCACCTCCACCACTTTAGCAGCAGTAGGGGTGTTAGTTGTTTTAGGGCTTTTGGGAGTATTTTTGTTTTCCAATGGCGTTTAGACCTCATAAATGTGTGTGGCTTGTTCAATGACCCAGTCTAGTGATCTTTTCTCGTGAAAGTCTCTCACTAGCTGGGTCATGATGTACTTGGGGAGAGCATGGAAGAAAGTATTTACAAACACTTTGCTGTAAGTGCATACCCTCCTAGTGGTCTGCACAAAGGCACGCTTCAATTCTTGAACAAATTCTTCTGGGGCTTGATCTTCCCCACATTGTAAGTTATAGCCTGCCTTGTGAGCCTCCTGAGGATTTCTGTGCACAGAAAAATGTTTCAAGATGGCCGCTCTATAGGTGGACCATCTGGAATGATTCTGGTCCTCCAGCCCCGCAAAGAAGCTGGAGTACTCGGGAGAGAATGTCCATTTCACATATTGAATACAGCTTTGGCTGTCCTTCAAATGTAAAGTCTCCATCATTTGTTCAAAGAGCTCAAGGTGCTCCCAAACTGAATATTTTGCGTTCTTATGATAGGGCGCGACAACACTCCTAATGGCCTTTATTTGTTTTAGGGGATCCTTGAGCAATGCTCTTTTGACCTTGTTGGCTTTTTTGGTTCGGGTAACCCTGGTCCACTCATCCTACCAGAGGTGCCTGTCTGGTCTTCTAGGGGCTCCCGGATTCTGTGAGCTTGGGAATGGCTGGCAGAATGTGGGGGCCTAGATTCTTGAGTCCTGAGGTGCTCAGAGGAGTCTTCTGATTCCTCCTTGCTCCGAGGATTTGCTAAGTACCCCCCCACTGTCCTAGCTGGGCAGAGGTTTTCAGGATGCCCTTAGTGGGCCTACTCTCATGGAGTTCCCGACTAAATTTTACAGCACTTGGGAACCCAAACCCAGATGCCCGCCCATCCAATCTTGGAAGGTGCTGATCTATGAGCCCCATATTCCTCATTGGATTGAAGTCTGCCATCCCCGTGGCACTTGGCTCATGTGCGCCAGTGGACATGGTGGTGGCAGAGTCCATGGGGTTGAAGAGATGGAAGCCTCGGGTACTAGGATTCCTAAGGTTATGCTCAGGTGTTTCCCTTTCCCAACAGACCTCATCTCTCTCAGCCCCTGCTCCCTGTTGCCATGCAAGAACCTGACCTTTCTGTTTCTCTATCAAGGCCCTGCTAGTCTCTATCAATTGTTCTTGCATAGCTACATGTCTGTGGAGCCTGTCAATTTTTCTCACAGAGAGCCTCATTGACCCTCTGTGCTTCTTGTATCATTTTAGAGTACTGGGCCAGTTTTTGCTGCAGGAGGGTTACCTCCTGAGTCCTGTCCTTACTGGCCTGGTCACTTTTTGCCAGAGCATCCTCCATCCACCTGAAGTGCTCTAACAGTTTTGTGTAATCTTTTTGGAGCTCACCCAGTCCCTGAAGGGCCAGGTGATGTTCTTCCATCTTATCTTTTAAATAACTGACCTCCTGGCCTAAGGTGTCCCTTTCCTGAATAAGAGTAGCCCTCTGTGAAGCCAGGTCGTCACTTTGCTTTTGGAGTGTACCAGCTTACTGGCGCTCTTAATCAAATTCTGCCTGGGTGTCCAGGTCTTTCAGGATTAATTTAGTATTCTCTTCTTTTTCTTGGTCTAGGCAGTTTTGCAGGGTGACTACCTGCTCTGCGCATGCTCTATTAAAATGTATTTGCTGTACCAGCTTTTTCTGGCTCTGTAGTAGAGAGTCCAAACTTTCTTGGCACTCCTTCTGCAGGACCAGTGCTTTGGTATCCTGCTCTACCTTCTCCTGCTGCAGGATATCCATATCTTCTTTTATTTTTATCAGGTACTGCCTGTTTTCATTTTCTGATTCATGGCTCTTTTGTAGCTTTTGCTCTGCATAGTCCAGATCAGCTTGGGCTTTTTGCAATGATTGTAGTTGCTTGTTTGCCAGATCTAGGTTCTCGGCATATCTCTCCTGTATTGCTCCAATGTGGAGGTACATATATGCCGCTATTTTGGCAATCTTACTTTGCTCTTCTTTTACCTTAGGGGCAATATACAGTTCACTCAGTGCCATATGTAATGGACCCTGATCTTGCCATTTATTTAATCCTGTTGCAGTGGGCTGTTCCTTAATTCCCTGCAACCAAACATTCTGATCCTGTTCTGTCCATTCACCCCTGATAAATAATTTGTGCAGCAGGTGTTCTTTTGCCATATTGATTTCTACCAAGGTTGCCATTCCAAAAATATTAATTTCCTTTCAAACTTACAGGAGTTTATTTTATTTTTGCAAAACAGACCATATTCCTTAGAGCGTTCCTATTTAAGGGTGCTTTTCACAATGTAACACAGTGTGGTAGCCCAACAGGGTTTATGTACCCCGTTAGTTAGCACACTGTATTAAGCTGTCACAAGTGGTATGTCTAATTCAGAAATCCCAGCCACGAGCCCCCAATCTTGTAAGTGATTTCAACCCGGCACTTCACCTAAGTCAATGCCTAGCGTGTGATGCACAGCTGAAACCCTTAATTAATTATTTGTGTCTATAAATTCTTTTATTTCTGAACGATGTACCACTTATTTCACGGCCCTCTCTTTGATTAAACCCCTGGTCACACTGAACCAGGAAGCAGGCTGGTGTGCAAAGTTAAAATATTTATTTATGGCTGGCACAATATATATATTGTACTATTTTTAATGGTTATACTATGATCACCAATGGGTGATGTTACACTAAACAATCTCTTTAATCACAAGGAGTAATGATGGGAAAAATAATGCAGCATGGAAATAATACTTTTGTGTGTGTTCAATCAAATGGCAATGTGGTTAATATTTTCCCCCTGCACATCCTTCAATCCCCCCAATATACAATATAAAGAATATAGAAGGAGAGAGTACAGGTTTCAGGAATGCAGAATTTAAGCAAATAGTATCAATCCCTATTTCCCCCATCAAACACAGAGAGAGAAACAGGAATGATTGCAAACTTGTCAAAATGGTTTTAAAGTTGGCTTGAATGGAATGGTAAAAACACTGAAAATGGATTTCAATCACTGAAATGGTGGACATACTAATGGGAGCCGCTTTGTATGCTATCAGACAAACACTAACAATGATTTCAGAGTAATAAGCAAGTAGAAAACATAATTTTGAGGTTGGGTGCAATGTACAGCTATTTCAACGTTATAGATTTGAACCAAACGAAACATTTGCAGCAAACTTTTCTCTGCGTGGTAAAGCGCGATTGCGGAAAAACTATAAGGCATTGAGATGCGGTTTTGGGTTCTTTAGAAAGCTTAGGATGTTTTCTAGCATAAAGTATGAAGAAATTATGAATGTTTTTTCTGTCCTATACTAAGGATACTCACTATATATTTTTGAATGGAACTGTCAGGGATCTGGTCAGGGATACTTTCTGGGACAGACTGCTGGGCACACCGAACTGGTCTGGTCAGTGATGAGCAAGGCCCTCTGGACACCGCACACACGACTGGACTGGATCTGCAATGGCTCTCTGGCCTGCACTGCACAGCACGGCACGGGGTTCAATCTTCCCTTCGGGTTTTGAAAATGACTCTATGGCAGGCAAGCAGTTACAGCACAGCCAGGCTGTTCTTTGGTTTTCCCTTTAAGTGGAGGGATGGGTTCTGGAAGTTAGGCCCAGCTGAAAGTGGCTCAGCTATGCTCTGAGCCTTTCATTACAGGAGCGCCAGCCTTATAATGAGGCCCAGTGGGTCTCATCATGGGTTCGACGGTAGCCCGCTGGTGCTACCGGCTGGCTGCCGCCGACCTCGTAACACTGTTCTGCTGCCTGATATCACGGTGCCACTGGGAAATGCCACGCGGCATTGGGCCAGGATGTCAGGTGATGGAAAGTGTAAGTCCCCATTCCCGTGGAGCCCCATAGGACTCCTCAGGAATGGGAACACAGAAGCACTGGCACCATTGCTAACGGTGCCAGTGCATCCATGAAAACCATGCCTGCAGGGGCCGGTGCCTTATTACCGGACAGCCAGGCTTGTAATGAGGCCCAATGTTTCCCCTGAACACTTTCCCAAAATAAAATACAGAAGGAACACAAGGTAGTCCCCCTGCCCTGGTAACATGTGTTAACACAGGTAAAATAAAAAAAGGAAGGCTCAAGGAGCTTCCAGCAACACAGCACAGAAAGTGCTGGGTGCTGCTGGGTGCTGCAATAATAAAATGTAGGTGCCAGAAGACATGGAGGAAAGCATAACTCAATTACAAAGTATCCAGAAGAGGTAAAAGGGTTCACAGGTTACAATAAAAGAATGAGTGAGTGTGGAAAAGGTTGCCACTCTCTCAGGAGAATTAGATATGGCCCAAGAGACCAGCAAAAAGTGTGGGGGTTCTCACAGGTGGAGAGGATTTCACTCAAAAAGGAAAATCTACTCTAACACTCACCAAACCCCTCGCCCCATCCAGACGAATGGACTGGAGACCTGATTCTACTCCTGGATGGATCTCTTGTTCCAGTTGTTCATACTTCCTGGAGAGTCCATCAGCATTCTTTTGTTTTACTTCCTGGCCTATGAACTATGGTGAAGTCAAATCCTTGCAGGCTAATTGAGCACCTGAGCAGTTTAGGATATTTTCCCTTCATCTGCATCAGCCTTCTCAGAGGTTGGTGGTCAGTTTGAATTTTGAAAGTAGTTCTATACAAGTATGGCCTAAACTTCTTCAAAGACCATGTAAAGGCAAAACACTCATCTTCAATTGTTTCCCACCTCTTTTCCATATCCTTTAATTTCTTGCTGATGTAGCAGATGGGGTGCTCCCTGCCTTTGTCATCTATCTGACTCAAGACTGCCCCTATACCTGTATTGTATGCACCGGTCTCCATAAGGAAGGTTTGGTCATAATCCGTAGCTCTCAGCACTGGAGCTTGACACAGGGCATCTTTCAGCCACTGAAAAGCTTTCTGGCACTCCACATTCCATTTCACCTTCTTAGAGTACTTTGGAGAGGAAATGGTATTCAAAGGTGCTCTATAGTTCTATAGTCAGCTATGAAATTCCTATAGTACTCAGTGAGGCCTCACCTGAGTTTGAATAGTGGTGGTCTCCCAGTTTTGTACTGCATTTACTTTACTAGGTAGAGGTGTTACCCCACCACCTACTACCTCATGTCCAAGGTAATGACCTCTAACCAACTTGGCACTTGCTTGCTTTGATGGTCAGATTAGCTTGTTGAAGAGCCTGAAACACGTGTCCATGGTGGGCAACATGTTCTTCTCATGTAGCGTTGAAAACTGCAATGTCATCCAACTATGCCATGCCTCGATCGGTTTGGACCAATGACACCTGTTTTCTCATATGACCACCAGCAGTTTGATTCTAACCCAACATCCAACCTGTGGAACCTTCACTGCCCTAAACTTCCTGTTATCTTGTGGAAATTGCCTCTTTCTGACATTCCCTTCCACTTCATCAAACTCAACTCTCATGCCAGTCACCTCCACCATCCATCCCGGAAAAGATTTGGTGTTGGCCTTGCTCCCTCTGGTAATCTCGATAGGAGATACACCACTTGTGTTGTGCTGTGTGTACCTATGAACCACGACCGTTCTCCTCACCACTTCCTTCCAATCTCTCCCATTAGACCATGCCCACCTAATAGCCTTCTTAATCACTTTATTGTACCTTTCCACTATGCCTTTTGTCTGGGGATGATATATGGCCCTAGTTTTGTGTGTAATGGATTTCCCCTTAAAATACTCCTCCATTTCTATAGATTCAAACTGTGACGCATTGTCAGTCAAAACCTCCTCAGGATAGCCTTCACAACCACATAGCTCTTTCAAAAAACCAATCATTCTCTTGGTGGTCACATTTAGCGTCATCCTTAGCTCCGCCCATCTCATCAACAAATCAATGACAACAATACAAACAGTCTGACACCCCTCACTCCACACAGGCCCCAGTAGATCAATAGCTATTTTTTCCAGGGCCTCTCGGTATGTCTGTCAGAACCATCAGATACTTTTCACTCACACATCCTTAATCACAGTTGATACAATAGATACAATTTCTGATGCTTCTTTCTATTAGCATGTCACATTCTTGCTACCAATAGGTAGCCCTTATTCTGCATTTGTTTTTCTCAATTCCTTGATGTCCTTCATGTCCAAGACGTATCACCTTCTCCCTGATCCCCTCTGGGGGTAACAACTTATCTCCTCTCATCAAATCACCATCTTGAATATACAGTTCATCTTTTATTTTCCAGAATCCTTCTATTCCTGCTTCACACATTTTCTTAATAGACAAACTGTCCTCCTCCAGGCCTCTGATTATCAGCACCATTTTCACATCTTTGGCTATCTCTTCACAAGACTCCTGTTTTGATATCGGGGGTTCACAAATTTCACAAATCATCTCTTGCTCCTCTTCATCCTCCTCAGATTCCTCTTCATAACTCAACATTCCAGACAGTTAGTCCGCTGCATAGTTTCTCACACCTGGAATATACGTTATCGAAAAATCTCATTCCTGTAACCTGAAAACCAATCTTCTTATCCTGCCTGATACTTTGTCAAGGCCCTTGGTTGAGAACACTTCAACTAGCGGTTTATGATCTGTATGTAACTCAAATTGGATTCCCCACACAAAGCTCCTAAATGTATCTGTGGCCCATTTAATTGCAAGAGCCTCTTTTTCTATGCTTGCAAATGCTTTTTCTGCTCCTTTCAGAAAATGATATGCAAATGCTATCACATGCTCTTTTCCTTCGTGGATCTGCATCAAAACAGCACCTAAAGCTAAATTACTTGCATCAGTTGTGATTATTGTTCATCCCCGTTGCAGATAGTTTCTCAATGCCAGTGCTGTCTTCAGAGCACTTTTAATGTATTGAAATTCATCCTTACATCCTTCAAAAGTGAATCTTTTATTCACGTGAATCATATTTCGTTGAGCAACTGTGTGGTCTGCAGGTATTCAACCATACCTAAAAATGTCTTGACCTGTTCCTTTCAGGTTGGAGTGGCCATATTTTCTATAGAGTTTGCCAAATCCTTCTTAGGCATGATTCCATCCTTTGATATTACATGTCCCAGGTACTTATTCTCTCTCCTATTGATCTTCGATTGCTCTCTGCTGAGCGTCATATCAACATCGTGCAATTCCTTAAAGACCTCCTCCAATCTCCTTTCATGTTCTCCCTCTCTGTCAGCATATATCAAGATGTCATCTGGAAATAAAATTATGCCTTCATCACCATCAAATATTCGGCACATTATTTTTGGGAAAACTGAGGCTGCAGATATTAGACCAAACGGCATTCTGTGGTATTGAAACAGCCCTTCTGGTGTGATGAAGACAGTTAGATGCCTCAATGCCTTGTGCAGCTTTACTTGATGGTATGCTGCAGTAAAATCGAGCGTTGAAAATATATTTGCAGAACCTAACATTTAAATCAATTCCTGGATATTTGGTAAACGATGTCTTTCAGGGATTACACATTTATTTAGCTCCCTTTAGTCGATGCACACCCATACTTTTCCTGAACTCTTTCTCACCACTAACAGTGGCGAGACCAATTGGGAGGCATCAATTCTTTCTATTATTCCTTGTTCCTCCAGTTTACTGAGTTCAGACTTCACCTTATTGCTCATGGATATCGGGACACTTTGCAACTTCTGTGCTACTGGTTTGCACCCTTGTTTCAGAAAAATGCGATGTGCAAAACCTTTCACACACCAATCCCATTCCTGAATATTTCTGTTCTCACTTTTCCTTTGTCAATTTTAGGTAACCCAATCAAGAAGACTGATTTTGCCACATTCGGATCCAGGCGTACTTTGAGTAATCGTAGATGTGCTAACTAAGTGACAGAGATGATCCTTTCTTCGAGACGTATACAAGTCCCTCAGCCAATCTGTCTTTAAATCCTAATGCAGCTTTGAACCATCCAATTATGTCAATTTGTGAGCCACCATAAGCCCTTGGCTTAATGTCAACTTCATGCAAGTACTCTGGTCCCATTTTTTTCCACACTACATTTCGGATGAGTGTGTACTTTGCATCTGAATCAACCATCCTCGTAATTGGTTTGCCATTTACTATTATGTTGGTCTTGGGACTGTCAAACTCTTCATCTTCACCACCGACTACTGATAAACATTCTTCTCCTTCATCGCTATCTTAATTTCCAATCCATTTCAAGTAGGTCCCTCTATTTATGAAGCATCTAGCTAGATGTCCTCTCCCATTGCAATGTCTGCAAATTATCCTTAGAGAAGAGCACTCTTGGCTGTTGCCCCAATGGGATGGACTGTCACATCTGTAGCATGTTCTCATAGTAGCACATCCTCTTCCTCTTTGGCTACTTCAACCTTGTTGAAATTCAGTGCCATGGCCTCAACCTATCATTGTTTCTTTGGCATCTCTGTTCTCCCAGTTGTATTTGGTAAACTTGGGTTCTCTCACATCCCTGTTACTTCCCCTCCTCCTGTTTCGAGTTACTCACACTGGCAACCAGCTCTTCATTTGTTGTCTATAGGGAATTAATTGATGACATGTTCTTGATTGTAACTTCTCTTACTCTGTTCTCTAAGACTTGTGTGCACTTCTCAGTGTGTTCAACCTCTTTGGCCATTCATAGAACTGTCTCCAAAGGTGGATCATCTTTGGTCCACCGCTTCTCACGAACTTTGTTACTATTACATTCTAACATAAGTTGGTCTCTCAATCTCTATTCCAATTGTTTATTGAATTTGCTTGCCTGGCCAGCTTTCTAAAGGCCATGATGTATTGTTCAACACTTTCACCTTCCTCCTGTATTCTTTTATCAAACTTGTAATGTTCCAAGATGGCACTTAGTTTTTGTTCATAGTGCTTGTTCTTCTTTAATATCGATTTCTCGTATTCATTCATATCCCCACACTCATCGGCTATCCATCCAGGCAGGTCCCCAAATTTCTCCTGGCCAGCTGGGCCTAAACAATGTAATAAAAGGGATTTTTTTCTTTCAACACTGTAATTTCTGCCACAAACCACCTTGGCATATGTTCAAACGTTTTTAGCCATCCTTTCCATGTTAATGTGGGTTCACCCACTTCAGGTAGGAACATTGCAGGTGGTGGGATGGTATGCATGGGCATGTCTCCGGCACCACTAAGATTGGCCGTTATGGCCTGAGTGATAACTTGCGAGTGGTAACTGTTGTTGCTGTTTTCTTTTTAAAATATATATATATATTCCTTTTTGAAATGCACATTTTAATATCCTCTCGTAATTTTAACTTTGCCTGGTGTTCTTAGTTTATTCTGTGCATTCCTGTTTTGTTCACTGCAGCAATGGAAGAACATGTTTTTTTTATAAATAATACTGGGATGAGGAAGAGCATGATGCCCCTATGAATATGTCCTTGTTGTGCCTGGCCAGTCAAAATGGCTGCATGTAGTGTGAGGATGCCTCACATTGCAGGGTCCCTTCCTCTAACTCAGGATCCAATGATGTAGAGTAGCAACGAGTTTTTTTTTTAAACACTGTGATGCCCCGTGTGCAGTGCAGGATGCCCCTGGGTTACTCATGGCTGGGGAAGGGCTGCGCGGCTTGGACTCTATCACCTGTGAGGTCTGGAAACCGCTGTCACTCCCTCTGCCCTCCTCTGTGTTGTCGGGTCAACAAAACGCTGAGGAATCATCGTTGCCACCTGAAGTATAGCTGTCACTGCAGTAAACGTATGTGGACATGGAGGGGGGTAATTAATAGAATTCAGCGCACAAGTGGCGCACGCGGCTGGCGCACAGTGTGTGCGTGCGAATCCCTGCGCCAGCCGCGTGCGCCAAAATCCATTTCCACGCACAGCGTATTCATGGATTCCAGCCACCAAAACCAGCCGTGGCGCACAGTGGCGCAGCGACCCTGCAGCAGCGCCAGTTACGCCCCCAAGAACGCCTCTCGCGCAGGGAAAAGCCATCAACATACCCAATCCAGCGCAAAGGGCTGCGCTAACCCTGTACCAGCACAGCAAGCGGGCTACGTGTATCACTGGGGTGCGCGGGAAGTACCTCACGCGATTGGCCCTGTGCGAGCAGGCTATGCGTATTTCAGGGGTGCGCGGGAAGTTCCACACGCGATTCCATCAGGGTACGTGTATTTCACGGGTGCGCGGGAATTTCCACACGCGATTGGGCCCGTGCGAGCAGGGTACGCGTATCTCAGGGGTGCGCGGGAAGTTCCACATGCGATTCCATCAGGGTACGTGTATTTTGGGGTGCGCGTGAAGTTCCACACGCGATATCAGCAGGGTACGTGTATTTTAGGGTGCAGGGGAAGTTACACACGCGATTTCGGCAGGGTACGTGTATTTCAGGGGTGCACGTGAAGTTCCACACGCGATATCAGCAGGGTACGTGTATTTCAGGGTGCAGGGGAAGTTACACACGCAATTCCAGCAGGGTACGTGTATTTCAGGGGTGCGCGGGAATTTCCACACGCGATTGGGCCCGTGCGAGCAGGCTACGCGTATCTCAGGGGTGCGCGGGAAGTTCCACACGCGATTCCATCAGGGTACGTGTATTTCGGGGTGCGTGTGAAGTTCCACACGCGATATCAGCAGGGTATGTGTATTTCAGGGTGCAGGGGAAGTTACACACGCGATTTCCACAGGGTACGTGTATTTCAGGGGTGCATGTGAAGTTCCACACGCGATATCAGCAGGGTACGTGTATTTCAGGGTGCAGGGGAAGTTACACACGCGATTCCAGCAGGGTACATGTATTTCAGGGGTGCGCGGGAATTTCCACACGCGATTGGGCCCGTGCGAGCAGGGCACGCGTATCTCAGGGGTGAGCGGGAAGTTCCACACGCGATTCCATCAGGGTACGTGTATTTCGGGGTGCGCGTGAAGTTCCACACGCGATATCAGCAGGGTACCTGTATTTCAGGGTGCAGGGGAAGTTACACACGCGATTTCCGCAGGGTACGTGTATTTCAGGGGTGCACGTGAAGTTCCACACGCGATATCAGCAGGGTACGTGTATTTCAGGGTGCAGGGGAAGTTACACACGCGATTCCAGCAGGGTACGTGTATTTCAGGGGAGCGCGGGGAGCACCACACGTGAATTGCACGTGTGGGCCCTCCCAGGTGTTCCCTCTACACCCTCCACGGCCCCTGCAGGTGGCTCACCCCACAGGGGCCTACCCTGCACATGTCCTGCAGGCACCCCATCCACCATGGCCATGCCCCCCAGCCAACCCACATGTCAACTTGCACTACTGCCCACCAATGCATGTCCCCCTGCACCCCCAGCCACCAGGGGCACCCTCCACAGGCCCCCACCCATGTCTCCCACCACCCCACAGCCACGCAGGGGCAGCCTCCACCAGGCCCCCACTCATGTCCAACTCATGTCTCCCATCACCCCCACCCCCAGCCACCATGGGCAGCCTCCACCAGGCCCACACTCATGTCTCCCTGCACCCCCACCCCCCAGCCACCAGGGGCAGCCTCCACCAGGTCCCCACTCATGTCTCCCATCACCCCCACCCCCCAGCAGTGCAGGGGCAGCCTCCACCAGGCCCCCACCCATGTCTACCACCACCCCCACACCCCAGCAGTGCAGGGGCAGCCTCCACCAGGTCCCCACCCATGTCTCCCACCACCCCCACCCCCCAGCCACCAGGGGCAGCCTCCACCAGGCCCCCACTCATGTCTCCCTGCACCCCCACCCCCGAGGAGTGCAGGGGCAGCCTCCACCAGGCCCCCACCCATGTCTCTCCCCACCCCCACCCCCCAGCCACCAGGGGCAGCCTCCACCAGGCCCCCACTCATGTCTCCCTGCACCCCCACCCCCCAGCAGTGCAGGGGCAGCCTCCACCAGGTCTCCACCCATGTCTACCACCACCCCCACCCCCCAGCCACCAGGGGCAGCCTCCACCAGGCCCCCACTCATGTCTCCCTGCACCCCCACCCCCCAACAGTGCAGGGGCAGCCTCCACAAGGCCCCCACTCATGTCCAACTCATGTCTCCCATCACCCCCACCCCCAGCAGTGCAGGGGCAGCCTCGACCAGGTCCCCACCCATGTCTACCACCACCCCCAAACCCCAGCAGTGCAGGGGCAGCCTCCACCAGGTCCCCACCCATGTCTCCCACCACCCCCACCCCCCAGCAGTGCAGGGGCAGCCTCCACCAGGTCCCCACTCATGTCTCCCTGCACCCCCACCCCCGAGGAGTGCAGGGGCAGCCTCCACCAGGCCCCCACCCATGTCTCCCACCACCCCCACCCCCCAGCAGTGCAGGTGCAGCCTCCACCAGGTCCCCACCCATGTCTCCCACCACCCCCACCCCCCAGCCACCAGGGGCAGCCTCCACCAGGCCCCCACTCATGTCTCCCTGCACCCCCACCCCCCAGCAGTGCAGGGGCAACCTCCACCAGGTCCCCACCCATGTCTCCCACCACCCCCACAACCCAACAACCAGGGGCAGCCTCCACCAGGCCCCCACTCATGTCTCCCTGCACCCCCACCCCCCAGCAGTGCAGGGGCAGCCTCCACAAGGCCCCCACTCATGTCCAACTCATGTCTCCCATCACCCCCACCCCCAGCAGTGCAGGGGCAGCCTCCACCAGGTCTCCACCCATGTCTACCACCACCCCCACACCCCAGCAGTGCAGGGGCAGCCTCCACCAGGTCCCCACCCATGTCTCCCACCACCCCCACCCCCAGCAGTGCAGGGGCAGCCTCCACCAGGTCCCCACTCATGTCTCCCTGCACCCCCACCCCCGAGGAGTGCAGGGGCAGCCTCCACCAGGCCCCCAACCATGTCTCCCACCACCCCCACCCCCCAGCAGTGCAGGGGCAGCCTCCACCAGGTCCCCACCCATGTCTCCCACCACCCCCACCCCCCAGCCACCAGGGGCAGCCTCCACCAGGCCCCCACTCATGTCTCCCTGCACCCCCACCCCCAAGGAGTGCAGGGGCAGCCTCCACCAGGCCCCCACCCATGTCTCCCACCACCCCCACCCCCCAGCCACCAGGGGCAGCCTCCACCGGGCCCCCACTCATGTCTCCCTGCACCCCCACCACCCAGCAGTGCAGGGGCAGCCTCCACCAGGCCCCCACTCATGTCCAACTCATGTCTCCCATCACCCCCCCCCAGCCACCAGGGGCAGCCTCCACCAGGCCCCCACTCATGTCTCCCTGCACCCCCACCCCCCAGCCACCAGGGGCAGCCTCCACCAGGTCCCCACTCATGTCTCCCATCACCCCCACCCCCCAGCAGTGCAGGGGCAGCCTCCACCAGGCCCCCACCCATGTCTACCACCACCCCACACCCCAGCAGTGCAGGGGCAGCCTCCACCAGGTCCCCACCCATGTCTCCCACCACCCCCACTCCCCAGCAGTGCAGGGGCACCCACCACCAGGCCTTCACCCATGTCTCCCACCACCCCCACCCCCCAGTAGTGCAGGGGCAGCCTCCACCAGGCCCCCACTCATGTCCAACTCATGTCTCCCATCACCCCCACCCCCAGCCACCAGGGGCAGCCTCCACCTGGCCCCCACTCATGTCTCCCTGCACCCCCACCCCCCAGCCACGAAGGGCAGCCTCCACCAGGTCCCCACTCATGTCTCCCATCACCCCCACCCCCCAGCCACCAGGGGCAGCCTCCACCAGGCCCCCACCCATGTCTACCACCACCCCCACCCCCCAGCAGTGCAGGGGCAGCCTCCACCAGGCCCCCACCCATGTCTCCCACCACCCCCACCCCCCAGCAGTGCAGGGGCAGCCTCCACCAGGCCCCCACCCATGTCCAACTGATGTCTCCCATCACCCCCACCCCCAGCCACCAGGGGCAGCCTCCACCAGGCCCCCACTCATGTCTCCCTGCACCCCCACCCCCAGCCACCAGGGGCAGCCTCCACCAGGCCCCCACCCATGTCTACCACCACCCCCACACCCCAGCAGTGCAGGGGCAGCCTCCACCAGGTCCCCACCCATGTCTCCCACCACCCCCACCCCCCAGCAGTGCAGGGGCAGCCTCCACCAGGCCCCCACTCATGTCCAACTCATGTCTCCCATCACCCCCACCCCCAGCCACCAGGGGCAGCCTCCACCAGGCCCCCACTCATGTCTCCCTGCACACCCACCCCCCAGCCACCAGGGGCAGCCTCCACCAGGCCCCCACTCATGTCTCCCTGCACCCCCACCCCCCAGCAGTGCAGGGGCAGCCTCCACCAGGCCCCCACCCATGTCTACCACCACCCCCACATACCAGCAGTGCAGGGGCAGCCTCCACCAGGTCCCCACCCATGTCTCCCACCACCCCCACCCCCCAGCAGTGCAGGGGCAGCCTCCACCAGGCCCCCACTCATGTCCAACTCATGTCTCCCATCACCCCCACCCCCAGCCACCAGGGGCAGCCTCCACCAGGCCCCCACTCATGTCTCCCTGCACCCCCACCCCCCAGCCACCAGGGGCAGCCTCCACCCGGCCCCCACTCATGTCTCCCTGCACCCCCACCCCCCAGCAGTGCAGGGACAGCCTCCACCAGGCCCCCACCCATGTCTACCACCACCCCCACACCCCAGCAGTGCAGGGGCAGCCTCCACCAGGTCCCCACCCATGTCTCCCACCACCCCCACCCCCCAGCAGTGCAGGGGCACCCACCACCAGGCCCCCACCCATGTCTCTCACCACCCCCACCACCCAGCAGTGCAGGGGCACCCACCACCAGGCCCCCACTCATGTCTCCCTGCACCCCCAACGCGAGGAGTGCAGGGGCAGCCTCCACCAGGCCCCCACCCATGTCTCCCACCACCCCCACCCCCCAGCAGTGCAGGGGCAGCCTCCACCAGGCCCCCACTCATGTCCAACTCATGTCTCCCATCACCCCCACCCCCAGCCACCAGGGGCAGCCTCCACCAGGCCCCCACCCATGTCTACCACCACCCCCACCCCCCAGCAGGGCAGGGGCAGCCTCCACCAGGCCCCCACCCATGTGCAACTCATGTCTCCCATCACCCCCACCCCCAGCAGTGCAGGGGCACCCACCACCAGGCCCCCACCCATGTCTCCCACCACCCCCACCACCCAGCAGTGCAGGGGCACCCACCACCAGGCCCCCACCCATGTCTCCCACCACCCCACCACCCAGCAGTGCAGGGGCACCCACCACCAGGTCCCCACCCATGTCTCCCACCACCCCCACCCCCCAGCCACCAGGGGTAGCCTCCACCAGGCCCCCACTCATGTCTCCCTGCACCCCCACCCCCCAGCAGTGCAGGGGCAGCCTCCACCAGGCCCCCACTCATGTCCAACTCATGTCTCCCATCACCCCCACCCCCAGCCACCAGGGGCAGCCTCCACCAGGCCCCCACTCATGTCTTCCTGCACCCCCACGCCCCAGCCACCAGGGGCAGCCTCCACCAGGTCCCCACCCATGTCTACCACCACCCCCACCCCCCAGCCACCAGGGGCAGCCTCCACCAGGCCCCCACCCATGTCTCCCACCACCCCCACCCCCCAGCAGTGCAGGGGCAGCCTCCACCAGGCCCCCACTCATGTCTCCCTGCACCCCCACCCCCAGCAGTGCAGGGGCAGCCTCCACCAGGCCCCCACCCATGTGCAACTCATGTTCCCCAGCCAACATGTCATCACATTCTAGATCCCTGGTCCCTATGGTCAGCCTCCAAAACACCCACCCGAGTATTGCATCCACCCACTCATGAATTTGCAATTACATCACAGAACACCAATTGCAAGTTCCGAAACAAACACATGTCCCTCACATACACCCAATGGGTGTCAGTGAATCTCAAAACACATATCATGAAATGCATGAAACCAATGAGATACCACACATTGAAGTTCACCAAAAATAATATGTATTAAAGGAAACATCAATAGAATAAAAAATGAAGAAACAGAAACGTGAATGTACAAAAATGAAAAGAAGCATGTCCGTCAAAAAAAGCAAAACCAAAAATAAAAATCCAAAGTAATGTCCAAAGTCAATGTCCACGAAACAAAATCCAATGTGAAATAAAAAAGAAAGCCATTGCTCCATGGTCAAAAATAGAAAAAAAAATACAATCCAACTGTCAAGTATGTACATGGGAACAATCCAGGGTCCATCATCCCAACAAAATAAAGGAAACCTATCTAACTACACTAACTAATAAAATAAACTATATACAAAAATGTGGCCAATGTCCGAAAGGTCCAAATAAAATAAAAACAAAAATGAAACCTAACACTACCTAGAAACTATGTACAAGGGCAGCGGGCTAGTTTCACGGCTCACTTGTGGATGTTCTGGGCCAGGGCATCATCGAACTCCTCCTCAATGTCCCGGAGGCGGTCCTCCTCCATGGCCCCGAGGGTCCGCAGGGCCGCCGATGTCTCCACCTCCAAACCTCTGCGGATTGCCTCGAGGCACTCGGCCCGCCTCAGGGCCCTCCGCATGGAGTTCTCCGCCCTGACCATTGTGAGCCGTGCCTCTTCTGCCCGCTGCCGCTCCGCATCTATGGCGTGGCCCAACCGCTACCACACGGAAGACACTCTCTGTCCTGGGTCCTCCTGCCCTCCGGCCGATGCCTGCCCCTCCGATGTCGAAGGCCCCGAGCCTTCATGGCTCCCACCACGTTGCTGCTGCTGCTGTGCCTCTGCCCGTGCACTGCCTCCTGCTGCCTGCACATCCTCCGCCGGCTGGGGTGCAGTTGTTGATGTGGCCACCCCTGCTGGACGTCCGACTCCCGACTGTGGCAGGGATGCCTCCTCCACCAGCCTGGCCGCACCGTCAGAGGCAGCTCCACAGGGCACCCAGGTGACTGATGGGTGGGAAGATGGCACAGAGGACGACTGGCGCGTAGGGGGTCCAGTTGAGGAGGGGGTCGGAGCAAGCCCCATCAGACGGAGGAATCCGGCCTGGGTGACCTGTCCCAGCAGGCTGACGTGGTCAACGAGCCATTCGAGATGACTCGCAGTCTCTTCATGAAAAGACTGCAGGTCACCTCGCATGGCCCGTTGACGCAACGCCACACCAGCCAGGACAGGCTCAACCCGGACCTGGATAGCCACGTCCGCAGGCAGAGGAAGGCCAGTTGACGTGAGCTCATCCCCTGCCTGAAAACAGGTCTGGACGTAGGCATCCCTGCTGGTGCAAGATGATGCAGGGACAGGATCGGGGACAGGATTGCACACAGGCACCTCCGCGGCGGCCTGTGCTGCCTCCTGTCCCTGGTCCTGCACTGCACCACTAGCACCAGTGGGATCCCCACCTCCAGACCCCGTCTCTGGTGCTTGCACGGCCTCCTCCTCCACCAAACCCCCCACCAACCTGGATGACTCCGTGCCATCTTCCCCTGTTGGGCCCTGTGGTGTCCCAGCTGCCCCTTCTGCTGCCGAGGAGTCCAACTCCAACCTCCGCCTCTTGGACCTCCCCCCGGCAGCTGCTGCCTGGGACGCGGCACCGGACTCCTCACTCCCCGATGAGATGACAACCTGGGAGGGGAGCCGGGCCTTGCGTCTCCGGCTGGCGGTCGGATCCCCGCCGCTGTGCTCCACAGCACCTTCTCCGCCCTCTTCATCAGTTGACGCTGCAGACAGGGAGAAACAAAACACAGGCATCAGGGCACTGTACAATGGACACATACACACATGACAGTTGTACATGAGTGGCATTGGCAAACCTCAGACATGTCATCCCAATCCCCAACACACATGTCATTACAACTTGCACACATGAGCCATACCACAGCCATATCGTAACTGCCACCACCATCCATACTCATACAACAGCATGAGCAGCTAAAGGTGAGCCAGACATCACATGCAACACAGGAAGTGCACCACACATGTACACACACCACCACACTTGCATGCATGTGTACACCTCTGCCAAGTGTCCCACTGTTCAGACGGGCATCCATGTCACATCTGTCAATCAGGCTTCCAAATACCGCTGTCACATGCATCCATGTTGCATCACTGTTGCACCCTTGTCAAATACACACACATGCACATGTACACAGTGCTGATACATGCAGCCGAAAACAACATACATGCGTGACATCACGGACATGTCTACTTACATACACATTCATCCAAACATGTGTGCCCACAATACTGCATTTGGCATGCAAGCCTACACACACAAGCACCATCCATGTCTCACACATTACAGCCCTCGCATGTGTCAGCCCCACGGCCCTGTACACCCCCACCCATACTCGACTCCATACAAACAGATGTGCAACCTGCACACTACTGAATAATCACCACACGCACTGCTCACAATCAGGATGCATGTAGACTGACCGCTCGACTCCAGACGGGTCTGCTTCTCAAGGACCTGGACATGGAGCGCTGGGGATATGCGTTCCAGGACCCTCATCTGTTCTTCCGACAAGTGGCCCCGGCGCCCCTTGGCATCCGCTGCCTTCAAGAGGCGCCGGGCCTTGTTCAGGGTCCTGGACCTGAAGTCCTCCCAGCGCTTCTTGACATGTTGTAAGTCGCGGACTGCCACCCCCTCCGCGTTGATGGCAGTCACGATGTCAGTCCAGATCCGAGTCCGTCCTTCCTTGTCGGCGCGGGAACTTCCGAAGAGGGCATCATACTGCCCCAGGACTTGCTCCACCAGGACACCAACTTCGGTGGCACTGAAGCTGGTGCCCCTCTGCCTCTCTGGCCGGGGGTTGTCAGTGGTCACAGATGGTGTTTGCCCCGACATGACAACCCCAGAGGCAGGAGTGGGTGGGCAACTGGGTCCTGGGGCTGGGCTGTGGAGCGATGGAATCCCAGTCGGGAGTCTTCGGTTCCAGCAGGGGTGGTCACAGCAACAGCACCCCTGGCTGATGTGCAGGCAGCAAATGGCAGGGCACATGGGCAGCAGGCAGTCAGGCAGCAGCAGATGGCAGGTGGGAGCGTGCTAGGGGCTCTGGGGGGCAGTAGTTCGGCCTTCTGGGCAGGAGCGTGGTCTTCCGTGTGCTTACGCGTGGCCAGCTTAATACGGAGTGATTTGGCACGTGAAAAATCTGCACGTCAGCGTGTAATTCGAGGAAAGGCCCTTAGCGCGTAAGCGCGCCTGCACGCATATGCATTTTCATTGGACAGAAGGCCCCACAAGCGCAAGCGCCCCTGTGACGTGACGCTTACAGAAGTGCATGCGCATTTCAGCGCGCGTGAAAAACTGCACGTCCACGTGTAATACGAGGAAAGGGCCCATGCGCTTATGCACGGCAGCACGCATATGCGATTTCATTGGACCAAAGGCCCTTAGCGCGTGAGCGCGTCTGTGACGTGACGCGCGCAGGTGTTTCCCTCATTGCACGTGATGACAGAACACACGTGGATTTCCACCAATCGCGTGTGAAAGTTCCCGGCACCCCGGAACACACGTACCCAGGCTAATCGCGTGTGGAACTTCCCGCGCACCCCGAAACACACGTACCCAGGCCAGTTGCGTGGACGCTCACTCCCCTCCGATCCCACGCGATGACACTCCGACCGTATCCGAATACGGGAAACCCGTGCACGGCAAAAGACGTGCACAGGCGTCAACGCGTCTGCCACACGAAGGCAGGCGGAAGCGTCCCCGCGCACAGCATAAAAGTGCGCGCAAACAACAAACGCGTATATACAGCTACGATGAATGCCCCATTTGTCGCTGCACTGATCGTGGGACACCGCAGGAGGAGGAGAATAGCCAGGGCACGCATTTTCGCACCACGGACAAGCCTTTTTGGGATGCCTGATGACCAGGTCTATGGCAGGTATAGGTTTCCACCCCATATCATCCTAGACCTGGTCAGGGAGTGGGAAGATGACCTCACATCCCCCACCCTTTGCTCCCAAGCATTGAGCCCCTTGGAGAAGCTGCTCAATGTCCTGCATTTTTTGGCCACTGGGTCATTTCAGCGGACTACTGCCATAGTGGGGGGGTCTCACAGGCCACGCAGTCACGCTGCGTACACCAGGTACTGGCAATCATGACAGCGCGCCCCTCAGTCCGCAGGCACATATACATGCCCAGAACACCCGCAGAAAGGCAGGCCGTTGTCCTGGATTTTTTCAGGGTGGCACACTTCCCCAAAGTGCTCAGTGCCATAGATTGCACCCATGTGGTCCTACGTCCACCTAGGGCCATTGAGCACATCTACCGAAACCGCAAGCACTGGCATTCCATCAATGTACAGGTGGTATGTGATGCAAAGGGAATCATCACCTCTGTCTATGCAAACTACCCTGGCTCCACCCATGACAGTTTCATATACAGAATGTCCGCCCTGAGCCGGGCCCTGGAAGCTGGGCAGCATGGCGACACATGGCTCCTAGGTCAGTACAAATGCCCTTGCACATGCATGCAAGTCACACAGAGACAAATATCCAAACCCTAATAATCTCAACTATTATCACCTCCCAGGGGACAGTGCCTACCCTCTGAGCAACCACATGATGATGCCAATCCGGAACCCCACCACACCACCCCAGGTAAGATACAACGCCGCCCATATTGCAACCAGGGGCATAGTGGAGCGCACATTCGGAGTGCTCAAGTCACGTTTCCGCTCCCTTGACCGCTCTGGTGGCCAACTACTCTATGCACCACCAGTAGTGTGCAGGATCATTGTGGCAGCATGTGTCCTGCACAATGTTGCAACACGGCAGGGCGTCCCGGTGGACATGGTGGTGCCCCCACATCCCCAACCACAGGCACAGGCGCTGCCCATGGGAGGGGACAGGGCACGTGGCATGGAAGCCCGGACCCAGCTTGTGGCCACATTTTTCACCTAAACTCCCACCCCTGCGGAGTGCACACAGGCCTGGCACATACCAGGTGACAATCGATGATGACAAAGAGACAGTTAACTGTCACAACCCTACCACCCTGAGAAAGTTGCCATGGAAGTGCCACATCGTCTGCATCCCTAGCTACTTAAACACAAGCTATCCTGTGTGACCAAAAGGCACACATATGACATTTGACATGATATGGGCCATACACAAGTATTCCAAGGCGCAATGAGGCAGGGAGGGGGGAACAAGGGAACACAGGGAACGGTACTACTAGGCCAGGTGTCATTGGGATCGTGCAAGTGCAGGGGTAGGGGGAATGGGAAAAGTGCAAGGGGAAGGGTGGGGGGGAGTCCAGTACAGGGGAAGTAGCCCAAAAAAATAATACATAGGTCGCCTGGTGGCAACTACAAAGGTAAGTGCAGACAAGTGCTGGGAAGGGAGGGCTGTAGGGATAGAGAGACAGTACTGCAGTGCAGGGGTTGCCAGGGAGGCAGTGCAAGTGGAGAGTGGCTGGGCCAGGGACCGAGGTCGGTGAGAGTGGGCCAGTTGCAGCTCCTGTGCAGTTCCAGTGGAGAATTCTGCAAGGGAGAGGCAGACAGTAAGCAGAAGCAAAGAGGAAGGTCTTGAGGTGCTTCCAGAACTGCAGATGATTCCCCTCAAGTTCAAGTCAGACCGGAAGTCTGTTCCAGGGGGAAGGCCCTGCTGTGGAGAGAAATCTACCCCCAGCTAGTTGCTCTGAGAAGCGGATGACACGGACATGCAAGGTGTGCATCACACACACCTGCAAAACAGGCCATGGCCATCACTGTCATGTCACTCAAACCATCCCAAACATCAACATGACATGGCACGCAATACCCATACACCAACGCAGTAACGATAAGGTACACATTTCCATGTCCTAAATGCACAGTGGCATCGGACACTGCTTCCTGACCCGGAATCAGATGAAATGACAGACCAACAACCTCCCACCCAAAATAAGTCATTTCCAAATGCATTACAACAGTCGTAGACGTAACATCACAATGAATGCCTGTCTACATGCACATTATGCATTGCAAAATCAACACTGCAGCTCATGTGTGCAGTGTCCTACTCCTGCATCACACTGCTCAGCGCACAGCACAGTGAACAGCCATTGTGTGTGATGCACACCCTGAGCATCACATCTAAGTGACAGACCACGTCAAACAGCAAATTAGGCATGTACTGGATCCATGATCGGTCACAGAACATGTGCTGCCGGGACACAGTGGGCACCAGAAGGCAAACAGTGTACACGTGGATATGCAAGGGTGGGAGTACATGTAGTGCATCAGAGTGCAAGTGTGTGGTTCTGCAAGGACATGCACTCCACATATGCATGTGCACTGAAGTGACCATCAGTGTTCCCTACACATTACATGTGAACATCCACCATGTGTACACCCCAGCATGTCAAACCACAACTATCCCCTCGCACCTGAAAGGAAAACACAACACATGAACAGGCATTGATCAGCAGAACACAACATGTACATAGGATACCACCATTACTATGTCAGAGTTCCCATCACACTGCAGGGCAAGGCAACTATCAACTACAACCCCCCCCCACCCTCCCTCACAAATGACCATGACCCACTGAACAACTGCACCTGGGTCATGGAGCCACCAAACCTCAATTCCACCTGGCCACATGATCACCTTTACCCTTCGTCACCATCTCCCACCTTGTGTGTAAAAAGATGCCTGAACCCTCAGAATCCACACTCATTTCCAAAATCACAAAATCCAAGGCATAAAAACGAACCCAAACACCCTCCAGTAGATGACTTGACGTAGCAGTACCTCACAAAGGCCAAGTACTACCACAATGATGCAACAACCAAGGTAGCACAGCAAAACAATGTCACGACAGGATGTGAGACATGTGTGGTACATGACATAGGACGATGCACCATGAATGGATGTCTATTGTCACAGGTCCCCTGTACAGGCGCGGGAGTGTCACGAAACAACCACCCCCACCATGTCCCGGGTGCCTGCAAGGTCAGACTCACACAGGCCCCTGAGACCCTGGTGGGGAAGGAGGTTCAGGGATATGCAGTCGGGACAGGTGTTGACACACTGGATGACTGGAATAAGCAGCAGGAGAGGGGAGGAGGAATGACACATGAAACTAGGGAATGCACGAAAATGTACAACCTGCATGAACACATACACAATCCAAACAGACTTGGACATCTTTGTCATGGCCTTCTGTAGTCCAGGCTCAGGAGTGGTACGAACCAACCACCCCCTCTAGGGTTTTGGCGCCTGCAAGTTCGGGGCTTACACAGGCATCCGCAACCCCAGTGGGGAAAGAGGGTCAGGGAACGTTGCTTGGATAGGCACGGGAAGCAGGAACACCGGGTAGAGGGTACAGGTTTCAAAATTGCATAGGATCACGGGTGATTAGGGAGAAAAAAACATTCCAAATTGAACCACACATACATCCATGCATCAGTACACTCCCCAGCAAGCCTATGCAGAGCAGTTCGTAAGAAAAACAACAAGACACTTAGCTCTGGTTTTGAGTGCTGACCTCCTGCCTGCGCACTCTCAGGTCCGGTTACAGGAGCACTGCAATGCTGCAAAGAGAGACACAGTCAACAACCTGTATGTGCCAATTACACGAAAACACAACACCAAACATGCCCCATAGCAACAGACTACTCTACAAACAGACAATCTGTGGTTGATGCTTCGTACCCATATATAACATCACCCCTGTGACGGGTCATACACAGTCAATGCAGTAAGGCAGCCGCTGCTGGGTGCGTGGCAAATGGAACACCAATGTGTCACAATTCACACAACATGCAATGTTCCCTGGGTAAGCAGACAGACCCATATAGCAAGCCATGACTACAGAGCAAGTTGCATACCACCATGACCGAAACAAAGTTGGCAGTGCATTTATCATGAAGTACGTGGAAAAGACATGCACTGCACCCGAGTATGTCCCTTGCTGTATGTCCCTGTGAGCTGCCCCTTTCCATGTCTCGGAAGGCTACATGGTTGATACAAGTGCCTCAATGGACCTTGGTGTACCGGAGGGTATGTGCCACTGCCCCTGCATGTGTCCCAGACAACCCTACTATCAGCAGCCATCAGTCCACAAACACATCTGAGCTGCATTGTGTGCTTCAACACCAATATTTGTCTAAGCTCACCCTCAGTGCTGTGACTAAGCCTGCATGTGCAACTCGCCTGGTGCAAGCTTTGCTGTGTCGTGGCCCCCCTGTGATGCTCACCTTGCCTGGAGTTCCTTGGAACATGTCAGCAGTTCTAGGATGTGGGTCTGCAATCACTGTGCCTCTGCTTCTACACACATGTGCATGTGGGCACCAACAAACGGGTCCAGAATTCCGTCGTCCAATGGGCCATGTCTGCTGGCAAAGGTGCTCTGGAGGCTCATCCCCCTGCAGAAACGGCATGAAACTCATGATTAATGCTTCAAAGTCATCTGTGTGTGTCTCATCAGGCATCTCATTACTTGACCATGTCAGAGAGTCACATCACAAATCACACCATCAGTCCGTCTTTCACCTCCAAAGTGTGGAACACTATCTACAGCATGAATTGCAACAGGCACATGTACAGGAAAGATATGAAACATACTACACAATGCATAGCTATCAATGTCCACATTAGTCATGACACACCCTCTCTAGCAAAAGCTGAACAGTGGACAATGACACCTAAATCATCCCCACTAGGGGTGTCAACACAAGTCACACAGCACCAGACATGCCACAGATATGACAGTCCAAGGCCCTTGTGTAAAATGCTGTAACACCGAACCATCCTTGCGAGCCCATGGATAAGGGAGGCAGGAGTGGCATATGTGAGTCAAGGAACCCAAGCAGCAAACACATACACAAGACAACCATGAAGGGCCCAGCTGGAACAGACAGTGGATGCCTTCAAAAGCCACAAAGCACCGGACCGTCACATGAAAGCACAATAGACTAGCAATTTTAAACTAAATCAACTATTAACTAATTACACTAACTATGGAAAACATACATTACCTATTTAAACTAACTATCAAACAGAAACTTAACTAACTAAACTAAAAGAAAAATCAAAAATGGCCACATATGACCCGGGGGGGAGGGGAGGCACCCAAGAGGGGGGAGGTACAGGGTGCTGCTCAACATCCACATGCGATGATGCTGAGCCAAAAAAAAATCCTCCATGGGCTCAACGCCTGCACAGCACGACCTATGTGGGAGATAGATGGTCGTCCGAGTCTGGCTCATCCTGGAAAGGAGGACGTGGCACAGTAGCCTGGCCACGCCTAGCCGCAGCTTGCCCCTCGTCGGCAGCAAGTCTGCCGGACGGGTGAGCCTGGTTCTGTGTGGCGATGTGACGTAGGTCTGCATGCAGAACCTCCCGTGATACACGTGCTTCCTCTTGCAAGGTAGCACGTGTAACACGGAGTTCCTCCTGCAAGGCCTGGCTGGACAACCGCTGCATCTCCCGGCAAGCCTGTAGCTCAGCCGAGATGGTACGCTCAAGCTGTGCAAACCTCTCCTCTGCCTGCTGCCTCTGGGACATCATAAGGACACCCAGAGTGGATCTGAGGGAAGCATACTCCTCCCTCAGGGCATCCATGTGCGCCTCTGCATGAGCAGCAATTGCTTGACGCAGAGACGACATTTCAGCCTGGCGTGCCCTGTCTGAGGCCGCCATGCCCAGCCTGAGCGAGCGGGCCGTGGACCGTGCCGCCTGCTGCTGGAGAAGCACCTGCCTAGCAGGGGGGAGCACAGATCGGGCCACACGCTCCATGCTCTCAGCGATGTTCTCCATTGCTGCCCCCTGCCGTTCGGAATTGGCAGTCATGTCTTGCTCCCACTCAGTATACAGCGGTTGCGCGCGGCAACCGCGTTGCCGGGCTTGACCCCTGCGGGACCCAAGGACCGGGGGTCCTCGCTGTGTTGGCACCGCCTGCGGCTGCACGACTACATGCCCCCGTCGACGTGATGTCCGAGGCACATCAGTGACTGGTGTGGAGGGTGACCCTGCGTCCCGATCCACCACGGGCGGAGGAACCAAGACTGTCTGATCCCTCAGTGCAGATGTCGCAGACAGAGGAGTGTCCACATCAGAATCACTCACCCCTGACACATGGACTTGATGCTCATCCAACTCAACATGGACGTCAGAGTCGTCATCAAGGCTGGACTCATAGGCAGCCAGAGACAAGATGGACTGCAGCACTTGGGGGTTTTCGTGGCCTACCACCCCACGACCCCCACTAGTGCCGGGTTGATGTGGCGTTACCAACCCTGTGTCTTGCATGACAACAACATCCTCTGCCTCCATTGCGTCATCACCTGAAAAATAGAGAGAAAAAGGTCAATACACATGTCAGAAGCACACGACACACACACACACCGACAGCAAAGGCATCCGGCAGACATGTGACACACAACATATGACCTGGCATGCATGCTGGGTCTACTTTGAATAGCTTCTGTGATCAGACCTGTTTAAAGGTGGCAGTTTCCATGGAAGTGGGTCTATGCAGTGCAGAAAATGTGTACGCCACTCACTACCTACATGTACAAGCACTACATGGTGTGTGCCAGGAAATGTGAAGGCAGTGCAATGTCAAATTCAGACATCACGTGCATTGTGCATTCAATGTGTACCATGTCTAGAAGCCAAGCACCCCTCCACCCCAGTACCAAAGCAGGGATGCCTAGCATGGAATCAAAAGGCTGACCATACACCTGTGTATTGACAGGCAGTGTTGACTGGCATCAACAGCTTGATGTGATTCAAATTACAACACTGCAAATGATGCTGGGACAGTGGGCAGGACACATGATGGAAACTCCGGAGGCCGCCCACGTGTGAAGAAGACACAACAAGAGTTGGACAGAGTCATTGGCCATTGAACAGGCTGAGGCCTGTGAGCCACACAGATTGTCAGAGCCTAAACATGTGTGCAACGCAGGACTGAGCCACAGTTGACATGGGAAGGCTGATGAGATGGCAGGCAATGTATGTAACCAAGGACTTATATCACAGTGATCATCCAGTCAAGGACACATAGGGGCATGCATGCAATGCACATGGAGCATGAATGGGCACTCATGTCCCTGCGGGACATCTGACCCATGCACAGTACAAGTGAGATACCCTGCATCGCATACTAAGGCTGTACCACACGGCATATGTCTGGCAGATTCTACGCTGGAAGTTTGCATCTACACAGGACACATGAACAAGAAAGTACACATTGGCAAGATTGAAGCAGACCAGTGCAAAGGTGGAACTGGGGTGCAGAGTGGCGGAGGAGGGGCAAGGGAGCATGCCTACATGGAGTCCCGCATGCAGGCAGAGGAGACATGCATGACGGTAGCATTGCATTACTTACACATCAGAACCATGTACACGTCACATGTAGCAGCAATCATGCACAACACATCCCACAAGTGAAACACACACGTCCTCAACAAACACGCATCAACACTCACTGGACTGGGCATCAAAGTCCAGCTTCTCTCCCACTCCTTCGACCAATTCTGGTGGTATGAACTCCGCAACGAGAGCCTCATGCGGAGTGAGTTCTTCCTCCTCTGGTGCAGGCCCACCGCCAGTCACCAGAGTCAAGTTGTAATTTGAGGCACGCTTGGCCTTAGTGCTGCGCTTGATGTCATTCCAACGCTTTTTGCACTCCTGAGCCGTGCGCACCTCATGGCCGAATGAACTGACATGTTCCCCAACATGCTTCCAGTGGGTGTTACGTTGGGCAGCCGTGGTCTGACTATTGGCACCCACTAGCATGTCACGGCGGTGGCCCCGCACGTAGTCCACGAGGAAGTTCAGTTCCTGCTTACAGAAAGGCTTCTTCCTCGACGTGCAGGAGGTCGTGGCTGTGTGTGGGGTCCCAGCCTGTGCTGCAGGTGCAACCTTCCTCCTCTTGGACTGTGGCGCAGACCCTGGCTGGCTAATGCCGCCCTGACCAGTATGGCCAGTGGGTTTGGTGGATTGAGCCAAGGGAGTGGCAGGTGGAGGGATGACCAAAGACCTGACTTGTGTCAGTGGCAGCTGGGTGCCCACTAATGGACCCTGCGCAGCAACATCAGCTGTGGCAGGGTCGTTGGCCGCAACAGTCCTGGTTGGCAGACTCACAACTGGGGTGCTGTTGGGTGCATCTGCCCCTGCACTTGCCAACACCCGGCTGTTCGGGGCAGCAGATGACATGACTGCCCCAGGGACACGTGTCTTGGTCTGAGCAGCCCGGCCTGCCCCTATGGTTTCCCCCCTGGCCTGTTGGAGATCTACCAAGGGCTCTTCAAGTGCCAACGCAGCCTGCGCTGGCAGACCCTGAGCCTGGGTGGCGGTGTCCACAGCTGAACCTGCAGCTACCACTACCCTTGGGCCCGTGGCAGTCGATGGAACGGACTGCCGGGTCATATGGGTGCCAGTGCCAGATGCAGGAGCTGCATCCCCCGGAACCACAGGGGGTGGTGGCATGGCTGCACCGACACATGGCACAACATTGTGCTCAAGTGGCGCACCCCTGCCTCTTCCCCCTCTGTGGCTGCCCTGGACACCCTGGAGTCCCCCTACTCCCTGGTCACCACGGCCACGTCCCCGACCACGCCCGCCACGAGGAGTACGCCCAGCTGAGGCGCCCCTCACCTTTGGTGGCCTCCCAACCATGGCACAGATGTAGTAGTGCTGGCACAGATGGAGTGGTGCCAATGGGAGGTGTACACCACAATTGACCTGGGCAATTGGGGTGAAGGGGGTGGGAAGCAAGATGTTAACAGCCCCCCTGCACCTGCAAGGCTGTATGTGACCCTGGTGATGTGGTGACGGGTCACGCAACGCTCAGGCACCCCAAAACTGCAGTAAAACCGTGCACGCAACCCTGCAGCCTATGTGCGTGGATTCCCGCAGTACGCGGTGGCACCCAGTAACACGAATAACGCGTACGCGTGGGACACGCAGGCTACTATGACATCGAAAATGGGTGCGATACACAGGGGCACCCGCAGTGGGAAAAAGAGCGTGTGCGACTCACCGTCTGACTAGCGCGATGCAGAAAAACACGCGTAGCCAATACCCCCGCCAAAAGAAGAGATACGTCCTTGATAGCTGTGAAGTTGTGATGGAGCGCGAAACAACAGGAAGCAGCAACACACGTCGGTCTCCACGAAAGGCACGTACAGCGAACTGCTGGGCCCGCTCACCTTTAACCCGTGCTGAGGGAAACGCACGTGCGCGTCACGTCACTTACGCGCATGGGCCCTTTCCTCGTATTACACGCGGACGTGCAGTTTTCACGCGTGCTTACGCGCATGGCCCTTTCCTCGTATTACACGCGGACGTGCAGTTTCCACGCGCGCTTACGCGCATGGGCCCTTTCCTCGTATTACACGCGGACGTGCAGTTTTTCACGCGCGCTGAAAAGCGCATGCACGTCTGTACGCGTCACGTCACAGGGGCGCTTGCGCTTGTGGGGCCTTCTGTCCAATGAAAATGTGTATGCGTGCAGACGCGTTTACGCGCTAAGGGCCTTTCCTCGAATTACACGCTGACGTGCAGATTTTTCATGTGCCAAATCACTCCGTATCAAGCTGGCCACGCGTAAGCACACGGAAGACCACGCTCCTGCCCAGAAGGCCGAACTACTGCCCCCAGAGCCCCGAGCACGCTCCCACCTGCCATCTGCTGCTGCCTGACTGCCTGCTGCCCACGTGCCCTGCCATTTGCTGCCTGCACATCAGCCAGGGGTGCTGTTGCTGTGACCACCCCTGCTGGAACCGAAGACTCCCGAATGGGATTCCATCGCTCCACAGCCCAGCCCCAAGACCCAGTTGCCCACCCACTCCTGCCTCTGGGGTTGTCATGTCGGGGCAAACACCATCTGTGACCACTGACAACCCCCGGCCAGAGAGGCAGAGGGGCACCAGCTTCAGTGCCACCGGAGTTGGTGTCCTGGTGGAGCAAGTCTTGGGGCAGTATGATGCCCTCTTCGGAAGTTCCCGCGTGACAAGGAAGGACGGACTTGGATCTGGACTGACATCGTGACTGCCATCAACGCGGAGGGGTGGCAGTCCGCGACTTACAACATGTCAAGAAGCGCTGGGAGGACTTCAGGTCCAGGACCCTGAACAAGGCCCGGCGCCTCTTGAAGGCAGCGGATGCCAAGGGGCGCCAGGGCCACTTGTCGGAAGAACAGATGAGGGTCCTGGAACGCATATCCCCAGCGCTCCACGTCCAGGTCCTTGAGAAGCAGACCCGTCTGGAGTCGAGCGGTCAGTGTACATGCATCCTGATTGTGAGCAGTGCGTGTGGTGATTATTCAGTAGTGTGCAGGTTGCACATCTGTTTGTATGGGGTCGAGTATGGGTGGGGGTGTACAGGGCCGTGGGGCTGACACATGCGAGGGCTGTAATGTGTGAGACATGGATGGTGCTTGTGTGTGTAGGCTTGCATGCCAAATGCAGTTGTGTGGGCACACATGTTTGGATGAATGTGTATGTAAGTAGACATGTCCGTGATGTCACGCATGTATGTTGTTTTCGGCTGCATGTATCAGCACTGTGTACATGTGCATGTGTGTGTATTTGACAAGGGTGCAACAGTGATGCAACATGGATGCATATGACAGCGGTATGTGGAAGCCTGATTGGCAGATGTGACATGGATGCCCGTCTGAACAGTGCGACACTTGGCAGAGTTGTACACATGCATGCATGTGTGGTGGTGTGTGTACATGTGTGGTGCACTTCCTGTGTTGCATGTGATGTCTGGCTCACCTTTGGCTGCTCATGCTGTTGTATGTGTATGGATGGTGGTGGCAGTTGCGATATGGCTGTGGTATGGCTCATGTGTGCGAGTTGTAATGACATGTGTGTTGGGGATTGTGATGACATGTCTGAGGTTTGCCAATGCCACTCATGTACAACTGTCATGTGTGTATGTGTCCATTGTACAGTGCCCTGATGCCTGTGTTTTGTTTCTCCCTGTCTGCAGCGTCAACTGATGAAGAGGGCGGAGAAGGTGCTGTGGAGCACAGCAGCGGGGATCCGACCGCCAGCTGGAAACGCAAGGCCCGGCTCCCCTCCCAGGTTGTCATCTCGTCGGGGAGTGAGGAGTCCGGTGCCGCGTCCCAGGCCGCAGCTGCCGGGGGGAGGTCCAAGAGGTGGAGGTTGGAGTTGGACTCCTCGGCAGCAGAAGGGGCAGCTGGGACCCCACAGGGCCCAACAGGGGAAGATGGCACGGAGTCATCCAGGTTGGTGGGGGGTTTGGTGGAGGAGGAGGCCGTGCAAGCACCAGAGACGGGGTCTGGAGGTGGGGATCCCACTGGTGCTAGTGGTGCAGTGCAGGACCAGGGACAGGAGGCAGCACAGGCCGCCGCGGAGGTGCCTGTGTGCAATCCTGTCCCCGATCCTGTCCCTGCATCATCTTGCACCAGCAGGGATGCCTACGTCCAGACCCATTTTCAGGCAGGGGATGAGCTCACGTCAACTGGCCTTCCTCTGCCTGCGGACATGGCTATCCAGGTCCGGGTTGAGCCTGTCCTGGCTGGTGTGACGTTGCGTCAACGGGCCATGCGAGGTGACCTGCAGTCTTTTCATGAAGAGACTGCGAGTCATCTCGAATGGCTCGTTGACCACGTCAGCCTGCTGGGACAGGTCACCCAGGCCGGATTCCTCCGTCTGATGGGGCTTGCTCTGACCCCCTCCTCAACTGGACCCCCTACGCGCCAGTCGTCCTCTGTGCCATCTTCCCACCCATCAGTCACCTGGGTGCCCTATGGAGCTGCCTCTGACGGTGCGGCCAGGCTGGTGGAGGAGGCATCCCTACCACAGTCGGGAGTCGGACGTCCAGCAGGGGTGGCCACATCAACAACTGCACCCCAGCCGGCGGAGGATGTGCAGGCAGCAGGAGGCAGTGCACGGGCAGAGGCACAGCAGCAGCAGCAACGTGGTGGGAGCCATGAAGGCTCGGGGCCTTCGACATCGGAGGGGCAGGCATTGGCCGGAGGTCAGGAGGACCCAGGACAGAGAGTGTCTTCCGTGTGGCAGCGGTTGGGCCACGCCATAGATGCGGAGCGGCAGCGGGCGGAAGAGGCACGGCTCACAATGGTCAGGGCGGAGAACTCCATGCGGAGGGCCCTGAGGCGGGCCGAGTGCCTCGAGGCAATCCGCAGGGGTTTGGAGGTGGAGATGTCGGCGGCCCTGCAGACCCTCGGGGCCATGGAGGAGGACCGCCTCCGGGACATTGAGGAGGAGTTCGATGATGCCCTGGCCCGGAACATCCACAAGTGAGCCGTGAAACTAGCCCGCTGCCCTTGTACATAGTTTCTAGGTAGTGTTAGGTTTCATTTTTGTTTTTATTTTATTTGGACCTTTCGGACATTGGCCACATTTTTGTATATAGTTTATTTTATTAGTTAGTGTAGTTAGATAGGTTTCCTTTATTTTGTTGGGATGATGGACCCTGGATTGTTCCCATGTACATACTTGACAGTTGGATTGTATTTTTTTTTCTATTTTTGACCATGGAGCAATGGCTTTCTTTTTTATTTCACATTGGATTTTGTTTCGTGGACATTGACTTTGGACATTACTTTGGATTTTTATTTTTGGTTTTGCTTTTTTGACGGACATGCTTCTTTTCATTTTTGTACATTCACGTTTCTGTTTCTTCATTTTTTATTCTATTGATGTTTCCTTTAATACATATTATTTTTGGTGAACTTCAATGTGTGGTATCTCATTGGTTTCATGCATTTCATGATATGTGTTTTGAGATTCACTGACACCCATTGGGTGTATGTGACGGAAATGTGTTTGTTTCGGAACTTGCAATTGGTGTTCTGTGATGTAATTGCAAATTATGAGTGGGTGGATGCAATACTCGGGTGGGTGTTTTGCATTTGGATGCTGACCATAAGGACCAGGGATCTAGATTGTGATGACATATTGGCTGGGGAACATGAGTTGCACATGGGTGGGGGCCTGGTGGAGGCTGCCCCTGCACTGCTGGGGGTGGGGGTGCAGGGAGACATGAGTGGGGGCCTGGTGGAGGCTGCCCCTGCACTGCTGGGGCGTGGGGGTGCAGGGAGACATGAGTGGGGACCTGGTGGAGGCTGCCCCTGGTGGCTGGGGGGTGGGGGTGCAGGGAGACAAGAGTGGGGGCCTGGTGGAGGCTGCCCCTGGTGGCTGGGGGTGGGGGTGATGGGAGACATGAGTTGGACATGAGTGGGGGCCTGGTGGAGGCTGCCCCTGCACTGCTGGGGGGTGGGGGTGATGGGAGACATGAGTGGGGATCTGGTGGAGGCTGCCCCTGGTGGCTGGGGGGTGGGGGTGCAGGGAGACATGAGTGGGGGCCTGGTGGAGGCTGCCCCTGGTGGCTGGGGGGTGGGGGTGCAGGGAGACATGAGTGGGGGCCTGGTGGAGGCTGCCCCTGGTGGCTGGGGGGTGGGGGTGCAGGGAGACATGAGTGGGGGCCTGGTGGTGGGTGCCCCTGCACTGCTGGGGGGTGGGGGTGGTGGGAGACATGGGTGGGGACCTGGTGGAGGCTGCCCCTGCACTGCTGGGGTGTGGGGGTGGTGGTAGACATGGGTGGGGGCCTGGTGGAGGCTGTACCTGCATTGCTGGGGGGTGGGGGTGCAGGGAGACATGTGTGGGGGCCTGGTGGAGGCTGCCCCTGGTGGCTGGGGGGTGGGGGTGCAGGGAGACATGAGTGGGGGCCTGGTGGAGGCTGCCCCTGGTGGCTGGGGGTGGGGGTGATGGGAGACATGAGTTGGACATGAGTGGGGGCCTGGTGGAGGCTGCCCCTGCACTGCTGGGGGGTGGGGGTGCAGGGAGACATGAGTGGGGGCCTGGTGGAGGCTGCCCCTGCACTGCTGGGGGGTGGGGGTGCAGGGAGACATGAGTGGGGACCTGGTGGAGGCTGCCCCTGCACTCCTTGGGGGTGGGGGTGCAGGGAGACATGAGTGGGGGCCTGGTGGTGGGTACCCCTGCACTTCTGGGTGGTGGGGGTGGTGGGAGACATTGGTGGGGGCCTGGTGGTGAGTGCCCCTGCACTGCTGGGTGGTGGGGGTGGTGGGAGACATGGGTGGGTGCCTGGTGGAGGCTGCCCCTGGTGGCTGGGGCTGGGGGTGCAGGGAGACATGAGTGGATGCCTGGTGGAGGCTGCCCCTGGTGGCTGGGGGGTGGGAGTGCAGGGAGACATGAGTGGGGGCCTGGTGGTGGGTGCCCCTGCACTGCTGGGGGGTGGGGGTGGTGGGAGACATGGGTGGGGACCTGGTGGAGGCTGCCCCTGCACTGCTGGGGTGTAGGGGTGGTGGTAGACATGGGCGGGGGCCTGGTGGAGCTGCCCCTGCACTGCTGGGGGTTGGGGGTGCAGGGAGACATGAGTGGGGGCCTGGTGGAGGCTGCCCCTGGTGGCTGGGGGGTGGGGGTGCAGGGAGACATGAGTGGGGGCCTGGTGGAGGCTGCCCCTGGTGGCTAGGGGTGGGGGTGATGGGAGACATGAGTTGGACATGAGTGGGGGCCTGGTGGAGGCTGCCCCTGCACTGCTGGGGGGTGGGGGTGCAGGGTGACATGAGTGGGGGCCTGGTGGAGGCTGCCCCTGCACTGCTGGGGCGTGGGGGTGCAAGGAGACATGAGTGGGGACCTGGTGGAGGCTGCCCCTGCACTCCTCGGGGGTGGGGGTGCAGGGAGACATGAGTGGGGGCCTGGTGGTGGGTGCCCCTGCACTGTTGGGTGGTGGGGGTGGAGGAAGACATGGGTGGGGGCCTGGTGGTGGGTGCCCCTGCACTGCTGGGCGGTGGGGGTGGTGGGAGACATGGGTGGGGGCCTGGTGTTGGGTGCCCCTGCACTGCTGGGTGGTGGGGGTGGTGGGAGACATGGGTGGGGGCCTGGTGGTGGGTGCCCCTGCACTGCTGGGGGTGGGGGTGATGGGAGACATGAGTTGCACATGGGTGGGGGCCTGGTGGAGGCTGCCCCTGCACTGCTGGGGGGTGGGGGTGGTGGTAGACATGGGTGGGGCCTGGTGGAGGCTGCCCCTGGTGGCTGGGGGTGGGGGTGATTGGAGACATGAGTTGGACATGAGTGGGGGCCTGGTGGAGGCTGCCCCTGCACTGCTGGGGGGTGGGGGTGGTGGGAGACATTGGTGGGGGCCTGGTGGAGGCTGCCCCTGCACTGCTGGGGGGTGGGGGTGGTGGTAGACATGGGTGGGGGCCTGGTGGAGGCTGCCCCTGGTGGCTGGGGGGTGGGGGTGATGGGAGACATGAGTGGGGACCTGGTGGAGGCTGCCCCTGGTGGCTGCGGGGTGGGGGCGCAGGGAGACATGAGTGGGGGCCTGGTGGAGGCTGCCCCTGGTGGCTGGGGGTGGGGGTGATGGGAGACATGAGTTGGACATGAGTGGGGGCCTGGTGGAGGCTGCCCCTGCACTGCTGGGGGGTGGGGGTGGTGGTAGACATGGGTGGGGGCCTGGTGGAGGCTGCCCCTGGTGGCTGGGGGGTGGGGGTGATGGGAGACATGAGTGGGGACCTGGTGGAGGCTGCCCCTGGTGGCTGGGGGGTGGGGGTGCAGGGAGACATGATTGGGGACCTGGTGGAGGCTGCCCCTGGTGGCTGGGGGTGGGGGTGATGGGAGACATGAGTTGGACATGAGTGGGGGCCTGGTGGAGGCTGCCCCTGCACTGCTGGGGGGTGGGGGTGCAGGGAGACATGAGTGGGGGCCTGGTGGAGGCTGCCCCTGGTGGTTGGGGGGTGGGGGTGGTGGGAGACATGGGTGCGGGACCTGGTGGAGGCTGCCCCTGCACTGCTGGGTGGTGGGGGTGGTGGGAGACATGGGTGGGGACCTGGTGGAGGCTGCCCCTGCACTGCCGGGGTGTGGGGGTGGTGGTAGACATGGGTGGGGGCCTGGTGGAGGCTGCCCCTGCACTGCTGGGGGGTGGGGGTGATGGGAGACATGAGTGGGGACCTGGTGGAGGCTGCCCCTGGTGGCTGGGGGGTGGGGGTGCAGGGAGACATGAGTGGGGGCCTGGTGGAGGCTGCCTCTGGTGGCTGGGGGGTGGGGGTGCAGGGAGACATGAGTGGAGGCCTGGTGGAGGCTGCCCCTGGTGGCTGGGGGGTGGGGGTGCAGGGAGACATGAGTGGGGGCCTGGTGGAGGCTGCCCCTGCACTGCTGGGGATGGGGGTGATGGGAGACATGAGTGGGGGCCTGGTGGAGGCTGCCCCTGCACTGCTGGGGGGTGGTGGGAGACATGGGTGGGGGGCCTGTGGGGGGTGCCCCTGGTGGCTGGGGGTGCAGGGGGACATGCGTTGGTGGGCAGTAGTGCAAGTTGACATGTGGGTTGGCTGGTGGGCATGGCCATGGTGGATGGGGTGCCTGCATGACATCTGCTGGGTAGGCCCCTGTGGTGTGAGCCACCTGCAGGGGCCGTGGAGGGTGTAGAGGGAACACCTGGGAGGACCCACACGTGCAATTCACGTGTGCAGCTCCCCACGCACCCCTGTAATACACGTACCCTGATGATATCGCGTGTGGAACTTCCCGCGCACCCCTGTAATACACGTACCCTGATGGAATTGCGTGTGGAACTTCCCGCGCACCCCTGGAATACATGTACCCTGCTGATGTTGCGTGGGATACTTACCCCGCACCCTGAAATACACGTACCCTGATGAGATCGCGTGTGTGACTTCCCGCGCACCCCAGAAATACATGTACCCCGCTCAATCACGTGTGTAACTTCCCGCGCACCCCCGAAATACACGTACCCCACTCAATCGCGTGTGTAACTTCCCGCGCACCCGCGAAATACACGTACCCCGCTCAATCGCGTGTGTGACTACCCCCGCACCCCCGATATGCACGTACCCCGCTCAATCGCGTGTGTAACTTCCCGCGCACCCCCGAAATATACGTGCCCCGCTCAATCGCGTGTGTCACTTCCCGTGCGCCCCCGAAATACACGTACCCCGCTCGATCGCGTGTGTTGCTTCCCGCGCACCCCCGCAATACACGTGCCCCGCTCGCACAGGCCCAATTGCTGTATTTTGCCACTTTTGTGATGCGCTGGGACTCTACCGCCTGCCTTCATGTGGCGGATGTGTTTCAGCTTGTGCGTGTCTTTGGCTGTGCATGGCTTTGCCCTATTCGATTCCATGAATACGTGTGGTTCGAGTGCGTGTGGGCGTTCCGTCTGCTTCCCTGCAGTACATCCCCAGTTACGCCCTTATTTTCGCACATTGTTCCCCATTCCGCGCGTTACGCCCCGTGTCCCGCCCACTTTCTGGTGTATGCGCCGAGGTTGTGCGCTTTCACTGTGCGCGTCGCGCACGCCTTTCGGGATGTTGCAGTGACTTGTGCGCCATGCACGGGTTTGGTGCACATCCCGAGGTGAACACGCGCAGGGACTTCCATGAATCGCACGCGTGCGCGTGCGCCTGTTTTTTTCCGCTTGCGCCTGCTTGTGCCTGCTTGCGCGAAGATTTTCGGCGCACGTTTGTTCCATGAATCGGCCCCGGAGGAGTTTAAACAGGGAAGGAATTTATTATGTTAAGTAAGTAAGAAGTTATAATAATGGGGACATGAATGTTGCTGCCTTTCTCCTTCTCGTCCCTCAACCATCACTCCTTGCTCCCCGCGTTCTCAAACGTAAATTCCCCCTGCTACGTTCCGTGACTCTACACTCCGGGATTCTACACAGTATTACACATTCCTTGGTCATCTTGGTACTCAATTAACCAGAAAGAAGCAACCCATGAGCCAACTGAAGAAGTAGACGTGTTACTGCTTGGGGTACCACCAGTCTCCTGTGGTCCCCGGGAGTAGACTCTACAGGTTCACTATATAGGAGGCCATCCTCCCACTAGAGCCTGGGCTTCCCAGGGTCTTGCCCTTCAAGCTGGGAAGCAGATTGCTGTCACAAGCCTTCAAGAGAGGGACACTCTCTTTGTCCCTTGCTGAAGTCTGTCCTAGATGGTCCACCTTCTGCTAGCAAAGACTGCAGATCAGGATGGTCGATAGGATCCAGATCATGCAAGCAAGGTTGAGTTCATCCACCTCTGTGTCACCAGTAGGTCGGTCCTCTGGGTATTCTGTCACCCCTAGATTTTCCTTCCTTGTTTGAGCCCTCGTCTTTCATCTTGGAGGCTTTGCTGTGCTTGAGACAATCCCTAAGACCTTTAACTCATTGCCCAGGTGCACAATACCAGGTACATCTGCCTGAACACTGACAACCTACCTGTTTGCATAAGCCTATTTGAAATCTTGTGTCTGTTCTTTCACATGTTAGCGCCTTGATGCCTAAGGTGATTTTCGTGCCATATAAGTATAATGATGATGATGATGATGAGGTATTCTGACAGTCATGTCATTACATTTTATGGTGACAGACATTATGGGACGCATCTGAATAGGGCCTCCTGCAAGCTTGGTGGGATCCAGGGAAGTCGTAACTAATTCGTATGAGTTGAGCAAGCACTCATCCACCACAGTTATGCTGGCCCCAGTGACTCTAATGCCAGAATTATATTGTCCATTGATGAGCACACTGTCCTTAAAATATTCATTTGTATTAACAGGGATGGAATTATATATGTCCTTACTCTTTTGTTCCCAGGAACCTAGAGACGCTAAAGTAACTTTTGCCTGAACTCCAATGGTATTTGAGCTAGATGGTGAAAGTTGGCACCCGCCATAGGACCTTCTCCCCCTTGGGTGAAGGCTAAGGAGACAGATCGGATCCCCAATTGTTTGCCCTTCAATTTGGGTTCTCCTTTCACATGGTCACCAGACCCACAAACCACACATTTGCCATAATTGTGCCAGTGTATAAAAAAGGCGAAAGAGAAGACCCGGAAAGCTACAGGCCCATAGCGCTGTTAGACATTGTGGGAAAAATCTATGCAACCCAGCTGTTGATCCATTTCAGAACATGGGCAAAGACTGCACCCTGCTTCAACATTTTTCAGACAGGATTTCAGAAGAAGGGAGGCACGAATAAATATACTGATCCTACAGATCCTGAAAGCGAAAGTAAAAGAAGGAGCCCCAAGAATCTACCTGGCATTCGTAGATCTATCAAAAGCTTTTGATAAAATCGACCGAGAAAAACTATGGCTAAAACTGAGCAAGTGGAAATGCCCAACGTCCATCATGGCCCCAATAAAAGCGCTTCATGAAAATACAAAAATTAGAGTAAAATTGAGTAAACAAGGCATCTTGTCGGAAGAGATTGCAATCCAGCGAGGTGTAAAACAGGGCTGCCCACTAGCTCCAGCCCTGTTCATTGCTTTTTTGGGCGACTATCAGATCGAAGAGGAAAAAATACGAGCTTTCCCACCAAAAATTGGAAATGAAATCATACCACGACTATGGTACGCAGACCATGCCATCATTATCGACCAAACACCAATTGGGCTGCAACGAAAATTGAACAATCTGGCAAACTATATGTCAACAAATTATTTGGAAATCAACACAACAAAAACTAAAGTGATGGTCTTTGAAAAAAACGCAAACAAAAATACGAAGCAGCTGAATTGGCATTTGGAGAACGCCAAATTGGAAGTAGTCGACAAGTGTAAATACCTAGGGGTAACCTTAGATGGATCATCAGGCGACAAAGCAATACAAGATCAGTTATGGGACAAAGTTAAAAGACTTACAGCACAAACTAGACTGGTTGACAAAAAATTTGGGAAATTCTCCATTGTCCCAGCGATAAAATTTTACAAGGCAAAGGTTGTACCTTCTATCATCTATGGTATGGAAGCCACATTCAACTTACCGAACTCAATATGGCAAAAATTGGAAGGGCACGTGTGGAAGGCAGTATTAGGCCTACCCAAATCAACCTCCATCAGTGAAACAAAGCAAGCTGAGACTATATAGAAAAATCATAATGGCCGATTCCTTACCAATATTTGCGGTGATATCAGAAGAATTGAAAATGGGCACCTGTAAAGCGCTCAACAATTGGGCAACAACAATACAAGAAACACTAAATGAAATATCATGCACAGAAGAAGATCTCAAAACAAATCCAGATCGAGTAAAGACAAAAATTGAACTCATGGATTGGATCCGTACTGTAGACACAGCGAGAGTAAATAAGCTACTCACCCACCTTCCACCGACTTTTAATAGGGTGAAAGAGCCACTGAATTACTGCAAAAAGTTTCCGAACAAAAAGATGAGGAGCACATTTTTGAAGGCAAGATTAAACCTGCTGATGACCCACCAAATTCTAGCCATTAGATCATCGAAAATGGATAACAGCTACCGCCTATGCAAAAATAAAGAAGAAGTGGAAACATTGCAACATCTAGTCCTAAAATGCCCAAAAACCAGCACAAACAGAGACAAATATTTACAATCATGTCTGCAAGGGGCAACGACGCTAGATGAAGAGGCGGTCTGGAATAGGCTAATCTCAGGAGAAACAACGAGATGGACCATAGCGGCAGTAAAATTGATAGATCTAGCTTTCGAAATGATTTCCAACACACAGGCCCATATGAAAACAGCAGATGTGGCCGGGTCAGTGAAATCGCCTATTGTAAGTTAAATACGAGGAAGAATTAAATAACAGAGTAAACCTGAGAGAGAAGGCGGAAAATGACTATGACCTGAGAATTGTCATCGCAAAAACGATCATGAAAAGCGCCTTGGCGCAACTGAAGAAGAAGAAAGGTTCTTGTAAAAATCGTAAATTTTTTTCGATTAAAAGCAAGTAAATAAATAAATAAATAAACAAAGATTTTCTGGAATGGGGGTTTCTGGTAACCTCCCACTGATTTGGCTCTAGAGGTCTTTCTAGCCCTATAGAATTGCCCATGGAGTTTCTGGAATTTGTTCCTTTTGTGGGCTTCTTTGGATGGATTACTCTGGATGTTTCTTTCCCCTCCTTTTTGTGCTTCTTCCTCCCGTCCTTCTTGTGAGAAGGCACAGAATCATTGTGGGTGGCCCAGTTGGCTACCCACAAGTCAGCAGCTAGTGCTAACATCTTGGGGTACAATTATTTTGAGTCAGCCAGGTGATGTCTCAATTCTACGGTACAGGCATCAATCATGATTTCCAGCTTGAAAAAACCTCTCATGCCATCAAATGTTCTTACTTTGTGGCCTTCAATCCACCCATCCAAGTTCTTCAGGGATTCAATAAAACCAAGGTTGCTCATAACACACTATCTTTCTTTTTACGCTCCCTAAACCTTTTCAGATATTGGGAAGAGGTCTTCCCATACCTGGCTATGAGTGCCTATTTGACCAAGCTGTAGTCCCTCCTATCTATTGCATCCATCTCCAGAATCACATCACAGACATTATGGGGGAGCCTAGAAAGAACCCAAGGAGCTTGATCTTCCTCACTCACATCTTACATCACACATGTTAACTCAAATGCTTGTAGTCAATCAATTACATCACATTTTACATCATATTGACTCACCCTTTCTTTGGGGAGCCAAGGCATGGAAGCATCACCACCAGAGGACCCTGAAAGTAAACAAGTTTCCAAAAAAAATCTTCCTCATTACCAATTATTGATTTAGTTCTTTTACTCTCAATTCAAGCTTTCTGTGCTCCAATTGTAACTTTATTTCCACAATCCTGGCTTTTTGTTTTTCAAACTCAAGAAGGATTTCAGGGGACATGCCATGTGGGGATGAGGGTATGGGGGATGGGGCTGGTGGTGGACTCCAGGGTGGTGCTAGATTGTCCTCCACTTAAATGTCTACCTCCTCACCCAAGTTTGAGCTGAAATCATTATCAACCTCAACATCTTCAGAGAAATCAATATTTAGTCTGGGTAATACAGGCCTACACTGGAACTTTTTGGAGTCCATTAACATGTGGATCAAATCACTGTTGTTGCCTTTTGGGCTAAGGCCTCTTTATTTTACATACTTCTTTAAGTTGTTCAACGTTAAGGATTGCAAGAGCCTGCTGCTTGAAATTCACAATGTTACTGTTCTGTTCAAGATACTTTTACTCAAAACGTTTCTGGTGACAAGCCTTAGAGAATGGTTTTCCCGAACACTAATGTCTCCAAGTTGGAAGGTGTGCACAACTAGACTGCTGTAACACTACTTGTTAGGCAGTTTTACACAAATTGCTGTCTGTGACAGAACTTGGAAAAATCCACATTATTTTACAGAGTTAGACCTCTTATTTTAGGCCTGTACCACCCAAAGCTTTGGTAGCAATGGCTGAGCAGCCAGGCTTAGTCTAAGGAGGGAGACGTTCTGTAGTGAGGCACACAGAACCAGGGGTGTTGCTAGGTGTGGAAAAGACCCAGGGCTAAGCTGATGTCGGAACTATTGGGACTGGGGGCTAGGTAGCCTTTTGGCTGTAGCTCCTGAGATTCTATCCGGGGCTACAACCAAAAGACCAGGGGCTATAGCCCCCTTAGCCCACCCCTAGCAACGCCTCTGCACAGAACTTAGAGCATAAACTTAGATCATGGAAACAATGACACACTAGGAGTTATATAAAAATAGTCATTTATTTTATATACACTAAGGCTTCAGAAGTAAATAAAATAAGTACTATTCACACAGTAATATCACAGTAGAATAAAAGGTAGCACACTTTAAATCAAAAGAAAAATAACACAAAGTGAGAGAATCCACTGATACCTAATAAGTAGTAGTATTAATAAACTTTATTTCAGCAGCATCGCCATAAAAGCAAAAGTAACAAGGAATCTGGTAAAAACATTTAAAACACAGGACATTTACAATTATGAAATACATTTCATCATCAAGCGCCATGCGTTTTTTCAAAAGGGCTAAATGGAGATCAGCAGGATTTTGACTACACTAGAAAAATTGATTCTTTCGTTCTCCTTAGGTTGTGCTTTCTATAAGTAGGGACAAGCCACTTGTGGCGGATGATCCTGTAACGGGGGCACATAAACAAAAAGTGCTCAAGATCCTCATCTCCCTGCCCGCAAATTTTACACAGGGGTAGTTCACCTTTCCGCAGCTGCTTACAACCGCTTCTCATGGGAGAATCCCCAGCCTTGCTTTTAAAAACAGGGTGCGTGCTTCCTTGTCATTGGAGCAAGATAGATATTTTTCTCTGCCAAACGAGTGCTTACGCTTGATGTATTCCACTTTTGCAACAGCCGTTCTGATCTCTGAATATCTTACCTTATAATACCAGTCCCTGTATCTCTGCTTAATGCTGTCTGACGCTGCCACAGGTTCCTGGGGTTTAAGTGTAGGGAGGAAGACCAGGTTTCCTAGTAAGAGCAGAGATGTAACTAACCCATGGAAGGGATCTAACGCCATCTTGTATGCATACATCAAAGAGGGCTTCCTTGTAAGTATGAAGGGCAGGTGAGGTGCACAGTTTATGGCAATACATTAGGGCCCAGAGTTAAGCGTCGAAAGCAACACCATCCACCCCTAGTTCTAATGTTAGAGGAATAGCTAGGGCACTCCTTGAGAGAGCAAGTAGATTTTTCAGCATTACTATTTCCCTCTTCTCCATCCTACCAAGATCAGAGTGGCCCCAAATTTCCGTGCCATGCATAGTGGATGAGGTTGCACAGATCCTTAGTACTTCCAGGTCTTCGGCTGCTGTGTTGCCCCTATAATAATTCAGATAACCTCGTACCACTGCCCCTTGCCTTGAGTAGTTAAGTAGGGATTTATCTATCTCTCTTTCTCAGGATGCTTTTTCATCAAGACGGACCCCCAGGTAGTCATAGAATATGACTCTCTCAATCTCAACCGGCCCCAGACGAATTGGAGAAAAGGGGTTCCCACATCTTTTGGTTTTGTTCAGATGAATTACAAGGGCCAACCTAGCTGAAATCAAGGCAAACTCATTTAGAGCCTTCTAAATGCCTCCTCTGGTCTTGTTAATCAGGACTGTATCGTCTGCATATAGCCAGATGCAGTTTTCCTCCCTCGTAGCATAGAGTCATCCATGTAACAATGGGAAATCTCTTCCGCGATTTGATTATTGTATAGGCTGAAGAGCGCTGGGGAGACGATGCACCCCAGTTTGACGCCCCTTGAAACCAGGAAGGGCTTGGATAGGTCTTCACCAGATGGATGCGTACATAGGCGTAAGTTCCTACATGCAGGCTGCGTATGGCTGCCAACAGATTGACAGGGACCCCCATTTGAAATAGATGGATCCACAACTTGGATCTAGGGATAGAGTCAATGGCTGCACAAAGATCAATGAACACCAGATAGAGATTTTGGTTCCTAAGTCTCACATATTTATCCCTGAGTAGAGATAGATTAAATACATGGTTCACTGGGCCAAAGCCCAGTCTCGAAGCCTCCAGTTTTCTTAATAAAATGTTTCTGTACATTGGATTTCTTTTGGCAGCACTCCCGATCAAACCCCCCATTTGTGGATGAAGTGCTTGGCACCATCGTAACACCTGATTTGGTCACCAACGGATGTAGCACACATACCAGCTGCTGCCAGAAGACACTAGGGGATAATTTGTTCCCAGATAGCAGGGACACAAGGAGTGGGACTAACAATGTGTATACCTTGCTGATGCAGTTCCTTTCGACAAAAAACTGACCACAGGATCCTCTGCCTGGCTTCAACCTTCAGGGCGGGATCCCTGGTAGATTAAAAGATAAAACAAGGGGATCATGGTCACATTCGATGCGTTTGATAATTTGAAAATCGTCTGCCAACCGCCAACTTTCAGCGTGCAGCTGAATGTATTTGATATAGGTTTTGTAGTTCCCTGAGGCATACTTTGGTTTTGGTGGTATATCACAAGGGAACCTACCATTACAAGCCCAATATCCCAGTACCAACAGCTCCTGTTAGCCTGCCAGCATAGGTAATCTTGGGGACACATGGTTAACTAAACGGCCGTGGTATCCCAAAGAACTTGTCAAATTCCTTATATAGATACCCATATTCGTCAACAGTTTCTAGCTGCACATTAAAATCACCTGTTAACACAATATACATGTGTTGGGTGGTGCACAAGAACTTCATGTTTTCTAAGTCTTCAAGGTGAATTAGCAACGCAGCTGTGGCATCCTCCAAAGGTCTTGCATGGATGTTTACAATAGCAAGTGAGTTTTGATCATCAACCTCTCAGTTAACAGTAAAAATATCAGGGGATTCGGAATGAATTAGGGTTTTAGATCTGCTCAGTGAGTTTTTAAAACATGTTAACAGCCACCCACTAGGCATACCTCTAGCTGATTTCTTTGCCAAGAAACTAAACGCCTTGTAACCCTGAATCTCTTCTGACTTTAGAAGCCAAGTCTTGCCAGTCTACATCATCTTTTTTACTCTTGATGCCAGCCACATTCCAGCATAAGAGATTACAGGGGCTTGAGAGTCTACAGAGTTGACTCACCCGGTCAGTCAGTTTGTTCTGCCTTGGTTCCTCCCTTGTCATCAAAGCAGGGACCTCCATCGTGGAGGTTATGCTCTATTTTACACCAGGGTATTAACCCTGCTCAGAACCCCGGTGGGGGGGACATATGTCATGCACCAATAAACTGTATCGAATGCACACTTCGACAGGCCACCAGAACAAATACTTGTTGATTTTTTTAGTTTGCTATCCAATTCTGACTTGGTTAGATTTAAGATTGAAGGGTGCTCAGTTTTGTGCATGAGTTGTCCATCCTCAGCATTGCTTATGTCTGCTCCCACAAGTGAGCAAAGTGGCCTGTGCCAAGTATCATGTATGTAGCAAACCGAGTGTTTTGAATCTTGGTGTACTTTGATGCATTTGAGGGAGAGGACTGCAATACAGATTAACACACAAGTACGAAAATATAAATTATAGAGGCTAAAATATACATTGCACCCCCGCAAAACATACAATCAGATAGAATCCTTGCTACTGTAAAAACCTTAAAATAAATAGCAGTCACGGCCAAAATGTCACTCATAGTCTTAATTAAAGTTCTCTTATATTAATTCTTATTCCTGTGAAACAGGCATTGGAAGCAGCAGATGATATTTTGATTTCTCCATGGGGCTAAGATGTTTATCGGCCCTTGCTCCAACTATGAACCTTCTCTTCTTCGTCAGCCTGCGATGGCTAGCCAGGAGTTGAGCCAAGGGGCGGCATTCATTCCCCTGGGTTCTTCCTGGTCCTGCCCGACTAAACATCATAGCCCTACCTGTCCGGATTTCACGGACCAGGTCAGATTTGTTCAGAGTAGGCCACGTTCAGGACTGGGGGGACAGGGGGGTTCCAGGATCGTCACGGGAACTGGCTCTGAAATGAGGTTTAAAATTGAGCCAGAATTATCATTTGGTGCAGATTTTGCAGCACCTGCTGGAGAATTCGGCTTGAGGGGGATGGGCTGGTTAGCCTCACAGGTGGTTGTTGTACAACTGCTAATTTGATATTCATCATCCACTTTTACTTTTGTGCTTGGAGCTGCAGCGGCGGTTGCCAGAGAAGAAGTGACCCGACCTTCAGCTATGCAAATTATATTATTCAATAATTTGTCAAGACGCTGTTCATTTCTCTGTTCATTTTGTCTGCACAAAGCATGCAAATCTACTAGTTTTTCTTTGATCAATGTAGAGCGGACATTATTCGACTACACCAGACATCCCATTGTACCCTTCCCTCCTGAGGGGTAATGTTAGGACTTCTTATAGGCAAATCTACAATGGAAATCTCAAATGAGTATGGAGATACGGGGTGAAGGCCATTGAGATTGTGGTACTGGGCTTCCGCAGTGGGGGAGCTAGGCTGATTCCTCCATATCGACTCTTCATCCTCTTGCCTGGTCTCATTGTGGGATTGGGTGTCTCGTTGCTCTCGGGGAGAGAGCAATTCCTCCCCATGGGAATAGTTTGATCTCCCGTTAAGACTCACTGAGCCTCCCTTGGCCTGTTTGTCGGTGAGACCACTATCTGCCTTGGTGAGCCACCAAATACTCTGTTAGGGCTTCAGGCTAATGGGCGACTTGAACTTTAAGACAAAGGAGACAGAAGAGATATGGGAGCTGATAGAAAGCTGGATGGATCCACAATGACATTATTTATTTCAGAGATAGTTTTAAAGGAAGTGCTGGTGAGAGATTCCAAGGTAGGACATTCATGGTGGTCATTAGTGATAGGTCTCTCGCCTTGCTTTCCAGGGTGGCCAAAATCAGGGGCATTGTAGACTGTGTTACTCATGGGAAAATCCTCCACCAACCTCTCTCTTGGTGCTCCAGTATCACCTACTCGCTTATCTTCCCGATGTGCAAGGCACCTTTCAGTATATAGGCGATCTATGGAGCGTTTCTAAGGCATCAATTGTTGCTTGAGTGACCACTCCTTGATGGTGTATGAAATTATGCCTGGGCCAAAGAAGCAGGTGACAATGATGCACCTGGCTGTGGAAATAAACCCAAGAAACCACAAAGTCAGATGGTCCCTCTTAGGCAGAATTATATGCAGTACCCTTTGGGAACACCACACACAATTAAGACTACAAGTGACAGTACAAATTCACCTTTGCTACAAGCCTGTACTACACAGTAAAGTGGTAGCGATGGCTGAGCAGCCAGACTTATCTCAAGAGCAATTGAGCAGTATCAATAGTTACACAAAGGACAGCAATGACTATTATTCAAACAAACACTGACTCAAGGTTTCTGAGTAAAAGAATATACATTTATTTACACATCAGTTATATAACATCTCACTAAAGTAAAGCAGTTGTAAAATCACACTCTTAACACACCACACCACTCCCAATAGATTCTGGACAAGTTAAACTCAAAATGAAGTATGAGAAAAATAGAACTCCAGTAATTTTAAAAAAAGGGAGGGAAAGACAAAGTTAGGTAAAAATTGAGCAGCACTAACAGGTAAGTAAGCAGGGCAATCTAGAAAGAGGAACTACAGTGATGGAATCAAACCAAAAAGGCTTAGGGCCAAAGTCAATAGGACAAAAGTCTTTTGTTCAAGATCACACAGTTCAGGGTAGTTTGCGGTTAAGTCTTTGCCAAGAGTTCTGGATGAAGTTGGTTGGCAGAAAAGTTAGTTTAAAGAGTAGAGAAGGACAAGCCCTCGGATTGGCCAAAGGTTTCACACACCTTCACCGCGGCTGGACGAAACAAACAACTGGATTTGCAAAATACCTTTAAATGAGGAAGAAGCTGTAGCTGAGGCGGACGTTCCTGGCAGTTCCTGCAGGCTCACGGTTCCTGAAGCGACTGTCGGACTGACATGAAGTAGGAAGACTGGAGGGTCCTGCATTGCCCAGGGAAGAAACCAGCAGCAGAGCAAAGCAACAAATAAAAGGTGCGCTTCTTAAAACCTAAGCAGGGTCCGACCTTCCTGGCTACCCAGTTCACTGTAGCTCTGTACAGCAAATTCGACCAGAGTAGGGAGTCCTGGCTTGCAGTTTGGGCGAACTGCTTGGACCCACCAGCTCAGGGGAAGAAGATTCCTGGTAGATCTTCTCTGCCGTTGGAGTCTGAAGATTCGGACCTGCAGCAAGGTTTCACCAGGTGGTTCAGTCGTTGTAGGGGTCCTCTACTGTCAGTTCCTCATCGGTTCTTTCGTTCCAGTGGCGACTCTGTCTTTCCAATCCGAGAGACCTTCTTTTATGCAGTTTTCCCCTATTCACACAGCCAGGCTGTCAATCACACAGCAGGGTGGCTGTCCCACCGGAACCGTCACCTAGCCAATCAAACAGGAGTGTGACTTGGGTTACCAAGGGAACCCATGGCAGGGGTCCTAAAACCCCTCCCTCACATCCTGCCTACTCAGACTTTCACATGCCTAAGGAGGGCTTCTGTGGAGAAGCCTGCGAAACGACAGTGAACAAAGGAACCAAACCTGGTTTGGCGCACAGAGTAAAACACGAGAAAGACATTTTAAAAAAGAAATGGTGAATAAACCCAGCCGGAACCGTATAAAAATGTATATGGTCCATCGGGTTTATGTTTGAGGCTACCAAGATGCCTAAAACAATACCAAGGTTATTTAAGATAACCGCAGTAGGAAAAATAGGTTAGTTACCACTGCTACCAGCCAAGTCTTGATGAAAAGGGAGCGAAACATTGCTCCAAGAGAAACAGACAAAAAGAGATAAGTATTAACCCTTTCCAGTACTCTATGTAAGATAGAGCGTACTGGGTCTGTGGATTTTAAAAGACTAATAAAGTTAATGGCAACTTTACATGTTCTGGGAGACAGTAGTCAGTCCCAGAAAATGAAGTCTGAGTTGGGAAGTCTAAAAGACAACCCTGTGTCACTGCACTGAAGGTGCTGTGTAACACACAATAAAAAGATGATGCCTATGGAGTAGGTGAGGCTCCACAGTCTATGAACACAAGAACATGTTAAACGCACACAGCAAAACACATGTAAGGCTGGGAAAAAAAGGCTCAAACTCTTACCAGGTGAAAAAATAAATCCTAGAAATCCAGCAAAGCTGCTGAGGGACTCAGTAGGTAAGGGAAATTAGCCATTCTTGAGAATTCTCCCTTACAATCCCCAAAACTCTCAAGGGCCATTGAATATGAGATTGCTGGCCTGATTGCTGAGAGGTTGTCCCTTCTGCGCTTTTCCTCTATCATAGCGGGGCTTCTGGGCAGCCTTACCACAGAAGAAAACCTAAAGAAAAGGGTGATCAAAGTGGGTGGTACACATGGTTTTGATTTTGAGGTCCAGTTTCGTAAAAAGAATATCCAGAGGGAGGTAAAAAGGGTAAAGAAGGAACTCCCTATAGAATCTGGTAAAGAGGTCCGTAGGATAAAACAAGAGTACAAAAACTGATTCAAGGGTAGGCAATTCATGCTATATATTAGCGGTGCTGAGATAATGTTGGCTTGCATGTTGGGGAACAATTCGGGTAGATTTTGGCAACTAATTAAACCCGAGGGCAGAGATCGATTTTTGCAAAACCAATCGATCCACGAGGAAGTATGGATGAAACACTTTAGTGACCTCTATATGAAATTGGGGCTGAATGGCTCACCAGGGTGGTCACAGGCCAGGTGGAAGGGGGCTATTAGGTGGGATTTGGACGATATTGCATTACTGATAAAAAAGAGCAAGAAGTCTAATGCACCGTGGCCTGATGGCCTTTCAAATTGAAAATTCAAAGAAATCTGCTTGTTTGGTCTAAAGTATTGTCAGCTTTATTTGCATCCATATTGATTAACAAAGAGTGCCCTGAAACTTGGTCTGCTGCCACAATTGTTCTCATCTTTAAAGGAGGTGATAGGCCTTCCCTTTGTTTTATAGACCTATCTCATTGTTAGATGCCTCACAATGTTGCTTAAGGAACTCCAGATTTGGGCTTGTGATACTAAGTGTTTGGACCCCTTTCAGACGGGTTTCCGTCAGGACATGGGTACTGCCTAAAAGAGTTTTGTGCTGGACTTGTTGGCAGCCCAGGCAAAAGCTCAAGTAGACCTGTGTTCTTGGCATTTTTGGACATGAGCAAGGCCTTTGACCACGTAAATAGGGCCTTGCTATGGAAAAATCTGCAGAACAAGGGTTGTCCACTGGCCTGGTGGGGATTTTGGACGCAATGCACGTGAGCACAAGTGTTAGAGTGTGACTTGATGCTCACGGTGCATATACTCCATAGATTGAAACAAATAGAGGTTTAGATCATTTAACTTCAATAAGAACCAATCCCCCGATGCTGAATGAGTTCAAAATTCAACATTTCTTGGATGCTGATGACATTGTGATATGTGAATTGACAGATATTGGTCTCCAAAGAGTTCTAACTGCAGTGGAAACATTTCTGGTCAGTTTGGATTTGTTGATAAACACAACGAAATCCAAAGTATTGGTGCTGAAGGGAGGCAACAAAAAATGCAGAGTTGTACCTTGGAAGTTAAATACTGGTAGACTTGAGGTGGTGAATAAGTTCAAATATTTAGGGTCCTCCGTTTATAGTAAAACGGAGGGCCTGATCTGTAAATCAACCTTTAGGAGGGGTTTTTTTGAAGATGCAACAGTTTGATTTTAGATTTGGTAGATTTTCAACCCTTCTGGTACTTAAATTGTGTAAGCAACCAATAATCCCTAAACTAATATATGGTGCTCAGACAAGGAACGTTCAAATTGACTGGCACAAACTGGAGAGACCGATTTGGTGTGGGCTTTTATGACTGCCACAATCATGAACAGGGCTTAAAAAATGTTGACCTTAGTGCCCTCTGTTACAGCTGCCAAGGCTGTGTGAGTCTGAAGTCCACCAAAAGTAGTGCACAATGGAACAAAGTGTATCCTGCAGGAAGGGCCACGGAAAAGGCACCTGGCCACTTGTGCCCATAGAACCATAGGCACAACTCCATCCAACCACATCTAACTACATTCACCACTCATAGTCCAACATGAAAGCGTGCAACTCGTCAGTGCACAAATACATGCCACTGTGACATACCAGGTATGCCCCGTCATTCAGTAGCCTGACAGGACTCAAAACGTTGAACCGGATAGTGAAATGCACTAAATTGCCATGACCAGACATTCATACACATATGTCAGTCTCAACTGCTGAGAGTCGATGATGCTATCATAATACAAAATTGAGCAACCCATAGTGGAGCATGCATGAATGTACCTCACACATCCTCAACATCTCAATCTGGTTACTGTTTCTGTCAGCATATCGCAGAGCATGAACATGAGTATACTTTGTCACCAAAAGCTGACTGAGCTTATTCCTACACCTGTCCACTTTACAGATGTGTGTCATTACATGCTCCTAGCGGCAGCATGAGGCTGCATGCCAGTTGGGGATTGTGCAACACACATGCCGTGAAAAGAATTAACTTGCTCAAGCCATGCATACCCATGCAGGACATACCAAAACTGTAGACATGTTCACCCTGTGAGTACACAGATGAGGTGGTCACAGAGCCTGACCGGACTGCCACAGAACAAAACAGGCTATGGGGGATACCAGGCACTTCAAGGCAGTGCTAGTGGTCAGCAGCCAGTGACACAATACCAGGCAGCCAGGGATGTAATGGTTTGCAGGCAAAACATGGCTGGAGGAGGCTAGATATGGTACAAGGCAGGAGTGACAGCAAGGAACATGTGTCTCCACTTCAAGCACAAGCCAGCAGTGTCAAAATCAGAAGGGCCCTATGTGTGTAAATTCTGCAGCATACACGGCACAAATACGCAGCGCACATATGGTGCACATGGTGCACATGGTGAAAATTAGGGGGTACCAAGCAAATTTGGTGGTGGGAGATTTGCATGCGCCTTGCAGTGAACGTGTCTTGCACCATGAGTGAGAGGGCTCCTTGGAGAGGACGGGGACAAGGACAGAAGAAGGGTCCACCAGGGAAAGGTGCTGGTGCGCCTACAGGTCCACCAGTACAACCAATGCCCTCGAGGGATAAGAATGCCCAGCTTGCAAAGCAGGCACAGACAGCACCCCACGAAGAGGCACAGGTTACAGAAAAGGGGCCACCAAGGAAGAAGTACTTTACAGATGAGTAGATAAGAATCCTCACTGATTACATCGACAAACACCATGTCAACCTGTACCCTTGAGCTGGCATTACCCTTCCTGTGACCCAGCAGTGGAGAATGTGCTAGGAGGTCACATATCTCATCAATGCCTTTAGTGTGGAAAGGTGCACAAAGGAAGAGGTCCACAAGGGAATGGTTGGCCTCATTAGGTGGAACACAGAGAAGGTCTGCAGAAATGTGGCATCTGTCCAGGCTATTGGAGGTGAATCACCACAAGTGGATGAGCTGACTCCATTTCAAGATGTTGTCAGTGATCTCATCAGCAGTGAGCAGGTGGTTGACGTGGGAGGCACGGACACCTATTAGCCACATCAGATTAGTGTGATGTGTGCATGATATATCTGCTTTCCTCAACACATGTATGATATGCTATTGCATCGTACAGTTGATCATGGTCCTTCTCACACATCCATGAGTATTACAGAAATGCATACATGTACACTTCCATGTAGTGCATCCTGGAAGGTGGATGCTTGAACCATATTTTCGGTTGACATTAATCTTACAGCGCACGTTACTGTATACAGCATACTTTAGAATCATTACTGTATTTTGCAATGGCCTGCAAAACACGTCATTGGACACACTCACCATGTCATGCTTGTGTATAGCGCATTGTGAACACTTATTACGAATAAGATGGAATAACATAACATAGCATGTGTATTTGAAGAGCACACAATCACCTCCAGAGTAGCATCTTGGTGCTATTGACAGATAACAGGTTTGTATTGTTACTCAATATAATGGTACTCATTATTTTGACTTCGGATGGATGAAGGGCTGTGTGTAGCTGCCGGGGTTCAAACCTATGAGAATGAGGTCAAATACAGGCCTCTGTAGTATATGCATTATTCCACTTAGCCACAGACCCGGAATAAAAATGAGCAGTGGCCGATGTCAGTCATCTATTCACTGGCCCCGATGGCCAGAGGACATGGATGAGCAATAATTTCAGTGAGAAGTCGTATGAGGGTGTGTTCCAGTCAGAAGTTTCAATGGTTCGCAAATAGATGTTTGATGAGTGGTGTTCACTACACATTTGGAATGTCAATTATTAAGTGGTTATGCAAGTGCACACTGGTCATATCCATGTTGCACTCTCCTCACACATGGTCAAGATGCATGTGAGTACAGGTAACCACAAAGTTGGAGAAGAGGGTAGTGGAGATTTTCCCAACACAAATTCCTGCATGCAGGTTTTGTCAGCTGGCGAAAACGTGATACTTCCATATGTTGCATGTAGGCATAGATGTAGTGGTGGAGTTTCTCAGAAATTTAGCATGGAACTCCATCTGTCTACTTTTAGACCTTCCACTCTCATAAATGTATGTTTATATGGATGGTTGCCTAATCTTCCAATATGTGGCTTAATGCATGAACCAATGTGCACCGGCATGATTGCACGGAGCATTGTATGTTAGTCACCTGTGCCTTCCACATTCTGAATCAATGTCTTATGTATTTGTGGCTGGCCCTATTGTGTCTGTATGCATTTGAATTCACATATGCATGTTCCTGACTATTGTTGCCTGACTTTGTGAAGGTGAGGATGCAGCAGATGAGGAGGCCGATGAGGCAAAACCATCCACTAGTGCTGCCGGGGATGCTGTGCCTCATGAGAATTCCCTCGTGTTGCAGGCCATCATTAACAGTCCTGCCGACTCGTCTTCCGATGATGCTGCCAAATCTGATGTGGAAGGCATACTGAGGGACATGGTGGAGGGTCCACCACGGAGCAGTCCAGATGCCATGGAGCTCCATCAGTTCCTTGAGGCTGCTGAGTCTGAGGAAGAGAGCCAGGAGACCATAGGACTGGTAGTGGAGAAGCCTGCTTCAATGGTGGATTCTGGTCCACAAGATTGACTGTTACCATCATGAAGTCAGCAGCGGAGGCTGTATCCATGGGAGGGTTGTAGACCACCAGCCTATGACAGTGCACTCACTGCGACGGGCCTGTGCTCCGACATCCCGACTTGGTAGGTCATGCACACGTGGTGGATGTGCCTGCTGGACACTTGGAGTAGGAGGAGGAGTGGCCTCATGCAAGTGCCCAAAGGGTCAAGGTCCTGCAAGAAATGATCAGGGACATTATAGCCTGGCAGAAAATGTCACCTCCTCCAATGTTGCACTCACTGGCGATCTACGCCTATTGCAACAGGAGAGGAGAGAGAACACAAAATAGCAGAGCCAGGCGACTCATTAGGAGGGTTCTTCCTATAGGCAATCCCTGTGTGATGAGATTTTGGCCTCTAGGGATGTCCTGTGGCAAGATATGGCCACCTCGAGGCACATACTGCATACAGAGCTGCAGTCCTCAAGGGCAAGCCACAGTCAAGATACAGATTTGTTGAGACAAACTCTGCATTAGGAGATGTTGGCCTCAAGAGAATTCCCAGAGTCAGTCTCTGCATGAGGAGTTTTTGGAGACGTCTGTTTTACAGGAAAATCTCAACATGCAGTTGGATATGCTGAGGGTCAGCATGCATGCTGACTCTTGGGCCACTTACCATAGCCATCATCAGGAACCTGTTGTAATTAAGGCTCTCATGCATGCATCCCTTTCACAAATGTCCCTAGCCAATGAGGACCAGGCTTTGTCATAATGTGATTAGAGTGCCCATCCCAGGATCCACCTCAGGATGGGGGTTCCAAGTGAACCACGCAGGGTATGCCATTGGCCATGTCCGCACACACCCCTTTACTCTTGCCACCACAACCCCTTCTTTATGCACCCTGGTGTCCATGAGCATTTGGGGGGGAGCATGGCTTATATTCCTTTTATTTATTTTCCCCCGTCCAAGGTAAACTGTATTTTGTTGTCCTCCTGTCAGGGCCATTGTGCTCTAGAAGGCAATGACTCAACTGCCCATGTTATTGGGCACATTTCTGACCTGGAGGACTGGACATGGAGCCATGCTCACTTGAGTCAACTGAAGTGGTGTCATGGACTGCTGCAGCCTCCCACATACAGGTGATCATTCCATTCATCATTGATGTGTATAAGTGCAGTTTGCCAGACAGTCTCCTTTTGCTGGTCCATACAAATGTCCAATGTCAGTTCAGGTATCTTGCGTCATCCAGGGCCCACATTCCCTGAGAGGACACCCTGAATGTCCTATTCACCCCCCCCAAGTTCACATTCCCTCTACTGGACACTGACCCTCCTAGCCCCAAAGCAAAGGCGCATTGTTAAGTGGAAGTGGTGAGGGATTCACAGCACAACAGCAGTGCCACCAGGTAAGTGTGTGCACTGTCATGCATGTTTATGGCTGGTGACATATGCATAACAATATTGGCATGCTGTGGCAAATGTAAGGTTGAGCATGTCTAATTACATATGGTGATGATTGGGTGATGGCCGCTGTCACTGAAGATGTGACTTGTCCTACATAATTGTGTGTGTGCATGTCTCCTTTATCAGCTATGCATGTGCTTTGTGTTACTGATTACACCTCCAAGACTTGTTGCTGTGAGTCAGGCTCCTAGGGATGTTCCTGTGCACATGTTTCTGGTGAGGGCTGATGCAGTAGCTTCTTTTGGTTTGGCATTACATTTACGCTCCTGTCATGTCAGTCTTGCTTGCCATCTCCTTACATTTTCCATGTCAAGTAGCCACTCCATGATCAGTGGTGGACTGGCCTATACGCAACTCTGGAAATGTCCTGGCAGGCCTCTGCACCCTGGGCCTCTTTGAGTGGTATTTCCACATGTTCTCATAGGGAAAGGTTTGGCCTTGTTGAATAAGGGTGATATGGGACCACTTTGAGTATTATTTACATGACCTCTGTTGGTTCCCAGTCCACCCCAGTCCATGATGCATGGGCATGCAAGACATCTGACCTCACAATCCACATAACGAGGAGGATCCAGATGACAAGTATGGATGTGGATGATGTGTGAAGTATGCTGTGCATTCGTGGAGAGGAGCAGGAGTGGGAGGACTGAATGTGTTTCTCTGTCATGTGCAATGTTGCTTCTGTGTTCCTATTGATGTAATCAGGAAATGTTGATGGTGGAGGGTGTGAAAACGTACACATATATTTCCTAATGTTTGTGTGTTCTGTGAGTGGCTACATTGATTTCAGGGAGATTTGTAGGGCATCTTCATGATTGGACAAGGGACATGTTGAGGGTATCAGAGACAGGCATGAGGAAGGTGTGGGTGGGCAGCTGTTGATTTTCCCTATTGCAGGAGCACATACTCACAGTGGTGAGTGGAGGTGAGCAGGACCAGCAGCAATGGTGCAGAGGAATCCATCATCATGATGGCGGTCAGGTGAGCCATTTATGTGGCACTTGATGCATGCAACTTAGAGGAACACATGGTATGGCTACATTGTGCCTGGAGCTAGCTTTGCAATGTTTGCAATTTTAGGCCTGTGTCATGGAAACTTTAATTTCCACTTGAAATGACTGTGGCCATGGTGTGCGCACTTTATGTTATGGATGGTGATGGGGTGGCTTTGTACTTGTCACTTTCACATTTAAAATCTTTTATTCCGTTTTTGAACCATAAAAGACATCAGCCCTCATTACGACCCTGGCGGAAAGTGACTGACCGGACCGCCACAGCGTAAATAGCGTTTCCGCCATTGCACGAAGGAGCAAAGTGCGGCCCATTCCGACCCATCGGGCACGAGCACCACGGCATGGCGGAAGTGCAAAGTCCGCGATGGCGGAAATGACCCCAAAACGGCCCCCACCGCCGCCGTACGGCGCCCTAGGTGCAATACCGCCACCCATCACAGCGGACACCGCAGTGTGCGCCTACCGGAAAGTACGGTGACCGGAAATATACGGAAACGGAAGTAAAAACATGGGCCCGGAACGGGAAACATCCCGCCGTACACCTATAAAACCACTAAAACCACACAACCACTAAAAACACTACCCTGAGACACACCCCAACCCGTCATCCACCCTAGCGAAACCAAGAAAAATGGGAAAAGTAGCGAAGAAAGCGTGCGACCGCAAGCGGCAGGTCCACTTCTCCCGTGAGGAACTCACCGTGCTAACAGAGACCCTCCAGGAGAATGCTGCCGTCGTCTTCAGCACGCAAATGACCAGGACGGCACTTGCAAACAAGAAGGCCATATGGGCTCTGGTGGCACAGCGGGTAAGTGCGGTGGGGACCGCACCCCGCACCCCACAGCAATGCCGAAAGCGATGGGACGACCTGCGGATACGCGTCCGCAGCATACTCTCTGCCAACCGCAACATTGCCACAGCCACCGGGGGAGGTCCTGAATCACCCATCAAGTTGACCCCCTGGGAAGAAATCTGTGCCTCCACCATCGCAATGGAGAGCATAGAGGGAGTCGGAGGGATGGAGAAAGGAGTGCAGACATCCGAAGATTCAGGTAGGTGGGCCAGATAAAACAATGCCAAATCCACAAAGTCCATCCATGTGAAGTACCATGTGTCCACATAGTGCAACAGAAACACATGTCCAGGAGAACGTCCACACACATCGGCCTGATAGCGCACGTTAAAACCCACAATAAATACATAAATAATTAAAACCCCCTAAAACACGCACTACACGTGCAGCAGGCACACCCTAACTGCAGGCTGCCAAACAACTGCACCCTCACTCCACACACAAATGAAAGCACCTCCAAGGCCCCGACCCAAATCACCCTCAGGTACCACCCCAATGCATGTGATACAATGCCATTCCAATTCCCACAGACCCATCAATACCCTCGCCCTCCTTTACTCCACCACAGGGTCCGATCCAAACGACGAGCATCAGGACACCCCTACCAGCACACCTGCAAAGAGGGCCAAGACCAACGGCCAAAGACCCTCCACCTCAGCTGCACGCATCAAGACACGGCAGCAGCACAAATCAGGTGGCAGCACAGAGGAGGGAACATCAACAGGCACCCCAGCAGCCAGCATGCCCACACCACCACCACCACAGGTCCCCCCAACGGATGCCACAGAAGGCACTGCCTCTGGTGGCAGCAGCACCATAGGTGACACCCCATTGATGGCAGCATGCTCCGACACAGAAGACGGGGATGTCGAAGTCAGATCCATCCATGACCTGTCTCAATCCCCCTGTCTGTTCCATCCCGTACACCATGAGGATACCACGCAGGGGCACCCACAAGACGACGACTGGCCATCCCCCACAAGCCCTGTGGCAAGGCAACATGAGGTCACCAGCCCCTCTGTGACACCCCCGCAAATGGCCATGGCCCAGCAGAGGCAACAGTCCCTCGACCAGTTAATCGTGCAACAGCAGCAACTGGCCACGCTCCTCAAGGACCATGCCGATGAATGTGGGGGCACTAAGGCAGACATAGAAACATCAACTGAGACACTTAGGGCAGAAATGGAGAGAGGTACAGAGACACTAAGGGCACAAATGGAGAGTAGCACCGAGAGCCTGGGAGTCCAAATGGAGAGAAGCACCGAGAGCCTGAGGGGGGAACTGCATGCGACGTCCAAGGACGTATGTGCCGAACTTGCCGCAGTGCGCCGTGTGCTCACTGAGCTCTCGCAAACCCTTAGGGACATGCATGGACGTGAGCAGGCAGAGACATCATCCGTTGCAAGTTCCGTCCAGGGCAGCCCCCAACGTAGATCTGGGAGGAACCTGCGCTCCACAGGCAGGGGTGCCCCTGATACCCGCAGAGGGGGCTTGCAATAGCGACTGCCCACTGACAATGAGCATCTTTGGACACTGGTGTTCGGGGGGGAGGTAGGAGGGTGGAGGGGGTGTGTTGGGCTCACTTGGGTGGCGGGTCGATAGGGTGTACAACATGATATCACATATGCCATAAACAGTGCACGATCAACCAATGAGATGTGTGGACATTGATCTTTGTGTACTAGGCCATCATAGGCGTACAGTCCATATTGTGCATGTCCCAGACACACACAGTGCCACGAGTCCCGTGTCCATGTATCAGCCACCAGGCGTGAGTGCTAGAAGCATACATCAATGAGATGCTGACGAATGTCACGGCCCTCCGGTGCCTCGCAGACTCCTTGAGGTGCTGCCACATCCCCACCCTCATCATGACCATCATCAGGTGCTTGCAGTTCTGCGTCAGGGGGCATGGGCACATTTCTACGTACGCACATGTTGTGGAGCATGACACATGCCATCACCATCTTTGCAACCTTCTCATGGCGGTACAGGAGTGCCCCGCCAGACCTGCTGAGGCAGCGGAAACGACCCTTCAGTAGGCCGAATGCCTGTTCAATGACTACACGGGTACGTGAGTGGGCATGGTTGTAGTCCTCCTCATGCTGGTCCCGTGGGTTCCGGACTGGTGTGAGGAGCCATCTCTTCAGTGGATATCCAGCATCACCTGTATGTGGACGATAAACGTATGATGTGGAATGCCATTGCTACGTACGCACACCCTCCCCCCCTTCCTGCCAGGTCATTGCCGAATCACATACCCCACATTATCATGCATGTAATGAGACTCACCGAGTAGCCAGGATCTGTTCCCTGCGTGTCGCTCCATGTAGCGTGGTATTGTAGAGTTCCTCAAGACCATAGAATCATGGGTTGATCCAGGGAATCTGGCACAACAATGTGTAATGATCCTGTTGGAGTCACACACCATTTGTACATTCAGAGAATGAAATTGTTTTCGGTTGCGGTACTGGGCCTCCATGGCATGTGGGACGACCAATTCCACATGGGTGCAGTCGATGGCACCAATGCAACCCGGTATGCCGGCAAGTGCATGGAATCCCACTTTTGTGTTGGTAATTTCCTGCTCCGAGCGTGGTAGGGAGATGTAGTCGTCTGCGTGCTGCAGGAGGGCATCGAGCACTTGCAATAGTGTCCGTGAGAACAGTGGCTGAGAAATGCCATGCAACTGTCCGACTGTGTGCTGGTAGGTGCCTGTGGCCAGGAAGTGTAGTACAGACACCACCTTCAGTAGGGGTGGGATGGCGGTTGGGCTATCTATCATGCTGACAAGGTCAGCCTGTGTCATGTCCACAATGGCGGCTATGGTGTCCCGGTCCAGACGGTAGAGGGTGTGGATCTGCTCATCAGTGAGGTTGGACGGATGTGCTCGGAGGCGTGGGATTGCGGGCTGCCTGTGTGGTGGTAGTGGCTGTGCTGGCGGCCCTTGCTGGCCCTGCCTTGCCCTCCTCCTCCTCCTGCGTCTCCTCCGTGCGGCCGGTTGTAGTTGGTGTTCGTCTTCTTCTTGGAGTTGGAGTACTTGCAGTGCTATCATGTCCCCCAGGGCCAACATCGCGAGTCCTGCCGGTAGCATTTCGGTGTGGTTGTGGGAGGAGACTGGGTGTGCAATTTATGTGTTTTCAGGCTGTATGGCCTCCACCTGTGGTGATTCATTCCACCTGTGCAAACTGCTCTCCCCTTTGGCCGAGCACGTCCCGCACACAACGCTGCAATTCGGGGAATGGCATCTTGCTATTGCAATCATGTATTTGTACCCGATGGCCGTGTAACATTGGTTGATATGTTCATTCTGCTGTGGTCCCATTGTTTCACATTCTATCTGTGCAGTCGCGAACAGACTTGTGAAGGGTCAGTGGAACGTAGTACTCGTGTAACGGTGGACCCTCATGCATCACTGTACCGAGTTGCAACGACGGGCGGGCGTCCCATTTGTGGGTGAAGGCAGTTGCCATTTTCACACACAGCCACACTCGATGGATTAATTAGTGATTTCAAACGGCCACAGATGCCTCTTCGACGTGATGTTGCAAATGAGGAATTCGAAGGGCGGCGCTTTCGGTTTTCAGCTAGCGGCGAGGAAATGCCCACAGGTCTGACTGCAAATATAACGTACTATTGTTCAATGTCCTTGGGACAGGGGCCATGGCGAGGATGCAATGATTGATATGAATGGTTTGGGATGCGCAATGGCGACGTGGGCGATGAGGCCGGACGTTCCCAAATACATGTTACTTCACTACACTGGAATTACGGGCTGGGGCACTGTGGATTTTGCAGGCTGCATAACGCACAGACTCAATGGATATTTCTAATGTTATGTGAGTAAATATTCAGGCGTTTTAATCCCGGGATGAGGGAATGATGAATGGATGCATGGGCAGGTGATTTGATACAGAGTTTGCCATGTACAGGGCTTCTTGGAATCTATCCGCCTCCCCTACGCTATGTGATGCAGGGGTGCCATAGTGGGACCATCGTCTATCTGGCCTTGTTGAGCCCTCCCTGTCTCGACGCGCCCTCAGACACTTGTGTCCATGCACGTTACCAATTCCATCTGATGGATTCTGTTTTGACAGACGCATGCACAGGTACACTCGTTTGTGATGGTGTTTACACCTCGATATAGATAGTTATGAGTCGCAAGTGGTTTTTGGGTGGTGATGAACCTTTGGAGTGGGCTAGCATGCATATGGCTGTGGATTTAGTGTGATCATTGAAGTGAGTTGTTCGAATGTAGTTCTGATGGCCATTCTGTTCTTTTTCTTTTCTTTTGGTTGACAGGTATCTCCTCCCCTTTTGCCACTGCCATCTGTATGCCACTCCTGCAGATGGCTTTTACTCCCGACACCTGCTGCTTCGTGTTAATCAGTGGAGCAGCATTACGATCTTATGGGACGATCGCCAATGGGCCACATGCCCTTACGCAGTACTGGTGGCTCGGAGCAACATTTCGGCCTTTCAGCTGGACTAGTGCCTCCCCATTGGGACGGCCCTGCGGTTCTGTGCGCTTCCATGTTGCCTTTTCGTACGTGAATGTGGCTCTGTGTACCATGATGGAACAGGGCGTCACACAAGTAGTGGCTGGTCATTTCTTGCGGATGCAGCCCACAATGGTGAAATGTGTTTTGGAGTTCATGGCCTGATGGCTGTATGGGCTTGGTGATTTTGTTGTGCATTACATTTCTATTCTGATTTGGCCCGTGTAGCGTTCTTCTTTGCAAGTGATGTGGCATATTCCTATTTGGGGAGCGATGTATTGTGAGGAGATCTGCATTGGGTTCCAGCTTCGGAGTTTAGTTGCGTGGTACTGTACTGGGCGCGTTTGCCTACGAAGCCCGTGAGGTCAGGGATGGGGGCTGCCAATATGACTGTTTGAATGTTGTCATGCTCAGGGGCGGGGGATTGGGTTTTGTGTAACAGATGCCGGTCAGCCAGGTGGACTGGTGGAATGATGTGATTTTCGGAATATTGCTGGTCACAGGTGCCTGTGTTTGCGTGCGTTTCTTGGTGGGGGACTGTGGTCATGTCCATTGGGATGGCTTCTGTATTCGTGCCATCTGTGCCCTGCAGCTCCCATTGGCCCCTCTTGTGTTTCATTTGTTCGTTGGCATGCATGGGTGACTTGTACATTTCAATGGTTGCATTGTGACTTCATTGCACCTACGGGGAGTTGTACTTTGTGGGCAGGGAGCGGTGTACAGGCACTCAGTGGGGCCGTTTACGGTTGATTCGCGATGCCGTACTTCTCACCATGGCGGAATGGTACATTCCGCCATGCTTGATGGCGTTAGGTACATGTCCGCTAGGGTCGGAATTGGCGTACCCTTGCGCCATGGTGGTGTTTACGGTTTGGCATGGCACGCTCGCGCGTGCTTGGTGCAGTTAGCGTTGGCGTTCACTACGGTGTCGCTAATGGCTTCGTACTTTGCGGTGACGGGTCATAGTCGCACCGAGCGCTATTCGATGGCGGTATTGCATTTCCGCCATCGTTTTCCGAATTCCGCCAGGGTCGTAATGAGGGCCATCCTCACATTTCATTTTTGAATACATATCCTTTTGGTACAAGTTCATACATCAAATGGCATAACATTTAATACATTGAAATTATAAAAACAATCCATTTTATAGATATAAAATTGATAAAATCTACTAGCATTGTGTTTTAGGGTGGAGAGATTTCAGTAACTTGTGATAAAGCTTTGAGTCCCGCAGCCTCCCAAACAAGTGCTTATTGGTCATCTCTAATAATGGCAAAAGTTCATGATCTGTTCCTATGATATCTATGACATCAATCCTTGATTTGTTAGGCCCCTGTGTGTCCCTTGTGTTATCTAGCTGGTCACCAGGGAGAGGTGACATTCAATTCATCCAAATATTAAAAAGTCAATAAAATCTGATGGCCACATTTTTATTTTTGGGAGGAGAGGATATGATGGTAAATCGTAAGGTTTTAAGGCTTGTAGCCTCCCACACAACAGGTTGCAGCTCTCTATAAACCAGACCATCAGCTAATTTAAGCCCAATACTACCCATGTCATCATTTTTCCTTTTCTGTTTCGTTGGACTCCAACTTTTTCATTTGTGGTTTCCTTTTTTTCACTTACTCCTTAGTGATCAAAGTGACCGTGAGTTGTGAGCGTGTTAACTGCTGACAGCTTCCCGGATATTGTACATCGGTGCCATTGGTCCTCAAGATGATATCTCTCTGCTGTTTCTCATCAGCCAAGCCCTATCTATGAATTTAGATACTTTGTAGACCCTTCTTGGGTCATTGGTCCATTTGCATAGAGCTAGGGCTTTGTTGACTGTGCAGACCTCATCTCTTATTATCAGAGACTTTAAATATAGTTTCCTTAGTTTGTGGGTGGCAGGGCAAACAAGTTAAATGTGCAACTGTTTCCTCATTTGCATTACACAGGGGGCATTCACCTGTATTTCCTGGCCTTCAGAGAACCCAGTCTGAAGTTAATAGAAAGTGCTCAGGCGTACGGTGGTGTAATCCAGTACATGTATTTTTTGTAGCCGAAATCTGCCTTGACTAATATATACTCTGGCACCGACTTTAGGTTACTGCATGACGTGACCATATGCCATTTGTATAGTTCTTCACTTATTTTAGCCTTTATACATACGCACTTTAATTTGTTTATCGACTGAGGTTGGGCCCATGCTTCCTGCTCCTTTAGTTTGAATAGGCTTTTTCTGACATATGCCAGCCATGGCAATTTCATGGCTCCCTCCTGATTCATCAAGTGGGTCATATCCACTCTAAATGAGTGAGTGAAGTTCTGGTGTTCCCTAGAGCCACAGAGAATTGGTTTTGCAGCTGCAATTGCATCAATTGGGCATATATCTAGTTCAAAGTGCAACACCACGTTGGGCATTGATGGGGGAGGCAGAGTAAACTCTTCAGAAACTTGTTTTCTACTATTCTTAACGATTTTATTTCTGCAAATCCTAATTCTGCCCAATAGAGTGCAGCAGAGGTGGCCTGCTTCTTATAGAGGTCAAGGGCCGGTTAAACTGCACCCCTGCCATGTTTGTTGAAGAAGCCACGGGTGCTGCCACTGTATTTTTCCAGCATCCAGCATAACAGTGGCTCTCGCGATTTGGTTTGTCCAATTGCCACTATCACTGAACCGTATGCCCAGATAATCGTAGTGACTTAATTTTACTAGTGGCTGCTCCCCTGCATCGACTCCCATATTCTTTGTTTTACCAAATCTGGGTCTGAGAACCACTGTTTTTGTTTTCTCAGTATTTAGGTACAATTATAACTCATCACATTTATTTAGAAATGCTAGCATTGACTGTTTTAATCCCTGAGGGGAGGTCGACAGGATTACTGCGTCGTCTGCAAAGAACAAACCAGGATATCATGCATTTCCGAGCTTCGATGGATCCCTGCCTTCGGCCAATAGGTATTTTACTACTTCCTCTATATAAATACAGAACAAGAAGGGTGCTAGAGGGCAACCTTACCTTACTCCTTTGACCACATCAAATTTGTCTGTGACCTTGCCTCTGAGTCCTACTATGACTACTGCCTTATTCTCCTTGTATAGTGATTTAATAGCCCTTAACAGTCCCTCTGGTATTCCTCTTTTCTGCAGGACTTCCCATAACAATTTTTACGGGACGCAGTCAAAAGCCATCCTGAGATTCCACAAAAGGTGGCATAGAGTCTCATCTTTCTATCTTTCTCAGGATGGTATATTTCTAAATGATGTTGTACAATCTGCAACTGTGATCAACTGTGCCCTTCCCCCACTGAAATCCGGCTTGTAGTGTGTCCATTATATGGTTTTCTGTGGCCCATAACTGTAATTGCCCTAATAGCACCTTGGCAAAAATGTTGGCCGTGCTGTCTAGCAAGGAGATTGAGCGGTAATTGGCAGGGTTCTCCTTCCCCCTTTATGAATATAGGCACTATTTCTGCCATCCACCATGAGTCGGTTGCAAAACATGCCTTTAAGAGCTTCCAGAGGATCGGTGCCCATATGACTGGTTCTACCCTGTATCAATCTATCAGTATTTTGTCTGGGTCCACCACTTTCCCAGCCCTCTGTGACTTAATGGCTGCCGCTACATCCTCGATACTGAATAAGAGTTTCTTGTCACCCTTTCTGTTCACTATGATGTCCTCTATTGGTTCATCCTCCCTCTCCCCTCTGTATAACTTTGAAAAATAGTCCAGCGAATCATCTTTGGTTATGCTGCATTGGAACTCCATGATAAATCTCACCTCTGCACCAGACAAAAGTTTCCAGAATGTTGCATAGTCCCTTGAGTCAAGTGCTTTTAATGTTATGGGACACACACTGTTTGCCATTCTAAGAGACACATTCTCCTGGTGTTTTTATGGGCAAGCTGGATTAGCCCAATTGCATCATTGAATGTCATTGAAGGTCATCAGGGCTGTGACTTTACTGTGTGTCTTCCACAGGGGTTTAGTTTAGTTTAGTTTAGTTTAGTTTAGTTTAGTATAGTTTAGTTTAGTTTATTTATTTGTATAGCGCGCCAAACCCTGGAGTATCAGGGCGCAAACAGATAAGGATATGCTCAACTTAGTTACAGGTACATAGAAATCAGATGAAGGTACAGAGATGCGCCGAGCTTGGTTACAGATATACTCGGCTAATTGCACGTACAGGAAGAGGCAGGAAGAGTAGACAGACATCAGCAATATTACAGCAAGCAGATATGACAAGGGGAGATCAAGGACAGGGGAACAAGGAGTTTGCTCCTGTTTGCGTAATATATAATTATATACAGTAATGTACAATGTGACAGGTGGAGTAGTTAGCTGTCATTGGCTCTCAGCCACCTGGTGAGTTTTTGTCTAAATTTTGCGAAAGGCTGAGGTTCTCTAACGTCATGGGGGAGGGAATTCCATAACTGCGCAGCCTTGACCGGGAAGCTATTTCCTCCTATAGTGGCAAGTTTGAAACGCGGGACTTGGAGGCAGTTTGCGTTGGCTATTCTGGTAGGTCTGGAAGAAGTCCTTTTACGTAATCTATCCATGAGGTAAGGCGGAGCTTTGTTGTTGATACATTTGTGGGTGAGGGAGGCGATTTTGAGATGAATTTTGTCTGCGGTGGCGAGCCATTTGTGTTCTCTTCTTGTGGAGGAAATATGCTTGTTTCTATTAATCTTGAGTGCTGCTCTCAGAGCATTGTTCTGGAGCACTTGAATTTTGTGGATGGTCTGTTTATTAGCTCCAATGTAAAGTCCATTACAATAATCTAATTTGGATAGTATCAAGGCTCTGGCTAGTGTAATGCAACTATCTGTGGAGAGGAATTGTTTGCTCGCTCTGATAAGTTTGCATGTATATGCTGTGGCAGAAGCTAGGGAGTTAACTTGTTTAGTAAAGTTCATGGTGGCGTCTAGGTAAAATCCTAAGGTTTTTACTTCATGAGCTACTTTTATGTTGTTCCCATCAATAATGAAGTTGTCGTAATCAGGGCTGAGTTTGGATATATAGGTAGTGGTGCCCAGGATGATAAGCTCAGTTTTATCATCGTTCAGGCATAGGCCGTGTGTGGCCATCCATGCCTGGACGATGCTATAGATCCTGTTCACTAGGGCCAGGTCCTTGGCGTAGTCTCCTGAGAGCGGGAGGAGGATCTGGGTATCGTCTGCGTAGTTAGTATAAGCGATGCCCAGATGATCCATTTCATCAAAGAGAGGCTTCGTGAAGACATTATAGAGGGTGGGTGACACACAAGATCCTTGTGGAACACCGCATGTTATAGGGATTGGGTCTGCTGAGGCTGATGGAGCGAAGACTCTCATGGTCCGATTACTCAGGAATGACTGGATCCAAATTATGGCCTCTTTTGAAAAGTGGGCTGCCGAGTCGAGGTGACTACAGAGGACTGTGTGGTCCACTAAGTCGAATGCCGCTGATAGGTCCAGGAGGAGAAGTAGGGCCGCTTGGCCATTGTCTCTACAATCGTCTATTTGGGCCTTAAGGTCTATTAACGCTGTTTCGGTCCCATGTTGCGGGCGGAATCCTGATTGACGGGTTCCAAGTAGGTGGTTAGACTCTAGGAAGCTTTGCATTTGCAAGTAAGCCACTTTATCTAAAATTTTTAGAAGAAAGGGCACAGTCGTGATGGGCCTGAAGTTAGTCGGGATGGCAGGGTCAAGGGTTTGCTTCTTTAGTAGTGGCAGTACCCAGGACTCTTTTAGGTTGATCGGTACTGAACCTGAGGTAAAGGAAGAGTTGATTAGTTTGGTTATAAATGGCGACAGTTCTCTCGCAGCATCCTTGATGAGTTGTGCTGGGCATTGGTCGCCTTTGCAGTTGGATGGTTTGAGTCCCAGGATGACCTTTTCTACCTCTATGGTCGATACCTTAGAGAAGCAGAATCGGGCTCCTAACTTGGGCATTGGCGGTGGCGCTGAGCTCTGAGGGATGTGTGGTGTAAGTGATGCCTTCTTGATGGCAATTTTGGTTTGTAGGCTTGCTACTTTGTTTGTTAAAGCAAGTTGTATGCTAGAGCACCATTTTTTATCCTTGGTGCAGTTTTCTTGGGGTACAACAGGTGTTTCCAGTTCTTTCAGAATGCTGAACAGTTCTTTGACACTAGATTTTGAGTTGGATATTCTAGTATTGTAGGTTTCTTGTTTGGCTAATAGTATTTCTTTCTTGTATTGGGAGGAGGCTTTGGAGAGGTTGAGTTTATTTTTGACAGATGGGGAAAGTCTCCAAATAGTTTCAAGTTTTCTTTTGGCCAGCCTAAGATTTTTTAGGTGGGGCGTGAACCAAGAATTGAGGTGTTTTTTAGGTTTGCTACTTCTTAGTTTGAGCGGGGCTATGTGATCCAGGGCTGAGGACATGACTGCATTATAATGTTCTACTAACAGATTAGGGTCCATGCAGTCAGGTAGTGAGTTTAATTTAGGTATTATAATGGGCATCAGATTTTCCACTGTGATTAGTTTTTTATTTCTCGTTGGCAGAGGTGGGGCAAGTGAGGACGGGGCAGTGACCCGGTGGGTTGTCACTGAGAATAATAGCAGGTGGTGGTCAGTCCAGAACTGCGGAACAGAATCCGTAATATTTACTTCGCAATTATGTTCTGCTATCCAATCAAGGATGCGACCTTTGTTGTGGGTGGGTAGTTCAACTTTTTGGGAGAATCCCAGCTCTTTCAAGGTCAGAGCAATCACTGAAGATTGGGTGTCCTTATTGTCATTATAGCCTAGATTAAAGTCTCCTAGCACTATTGTTTGGGATGTATTTTTTAGGTTATTGGACAGGGATGTCGAGATGTCCTCAGAGAAGGTTCCGATAGGACCTGGTGGTCTGTAGATGAGGATAATGTTTAGGGTTTGGGAGTTGGCGATGGCTATTTTAGCCGTGAGGCATTCACAGGATTGCATATTGGTAGTAGTGATGATCCTCATGTCCAGGCTAGTTTTAGCTATGATTGCTAGACCTCCACCTCGGGAGGTAAATCTGTCCGCACGTAGGATTGTATAGTTGTCTGGGACTGCTAGCGATAAGGCTGGGCCAGCCGCATCATGTAGCCAGGATTCTGAGATGGCCAAAAAGTCTAAGTTGTCTGTGGCAATGATGTCCGAGATCTCTGTGGCGTGTGCGACTAGCGACCTGGCGTTTATAAGTGCACTTTTGAGATATGGTTTATGGTCAGCTAAGTTAGGGCTGGTGGTGTTATGACTACCTTTAGTTATCTGTTTGGAGTTATTTAGTTTGGGTCTGTTGGGCTTAGCCTGTTTCCTAGTAGGTTCCGCAATACCCTTCAAGGGTAACTGTATTTTGTTTCGGGATTTTGATAGTTCAGCCTTCTTGGCTGGTAGCTCATGCAGTTTGGACAATCTTGCAAAGTAGGTTTGTACTACCTGATTGGTTGTGTCCTGTCCCTGTGCTCTTTGGCCTGCAAAGGCAATGTTTGGTGCCTGTGAATGAGGCTGGAGGCCCTCCTGCAACTCTACTGCTATGCCACAATGTGTGGCAATATTATAAAGGACACATCATGCCACTATGGTTTTGCATGCTAGAGGGGGTGCATATAGTAATACGCCACCTGCGTGGTCAATGGAGTGGAATCATGACTTAACTACTCTGAATGTGCACTCCGCTATGGCCCTAGTGGCTATGTGTACTGCGTTGTAGCATGCATCACCTTGGGTGGCTGGATTTGTGATTGTTGCCAAGAGGAAGAGAGTGTCCCCTGCAAAGATCACAATGTATATTAATTGCATGTACTGTCATTTATTATGTTCCTGTGCATCATGTGAATGCTTGTGTGTAAGTGATAGTTGATCCTCATCCACCGATTAGGTGTTCTCAAAGGTTTCCAATGCAAGGACCTGGTATATGGGGGAATGCAGGAAGATGTAGCTATCATGCATGCATCCTATTTAATTGGCATTAACATGCATGCTGTGTCCCTTGGCATCACAGATTACGTGCACACTGATGGAATGCCAATGTTTCCTGTTGCTACATGGGTGCAGTCAATGGCTCTGAGGACCCGGGGAAAGATTGCATACGTGTTACGATGCAGCGCAAGCCCTGGTGAAAGCACTGTGATTGTGTGGGCTGTGATATACCCCCAACAATGGCTGCGCTACAATGGCTGCGCTTTTCTGGAATGGTCCAGTGGCCAGGAATTGTTAGCACTTTGACCAGAGATATTACAGCCTGTGAACAGGTGGTGGGCGATGCCAGGTAAATCTCCTACTCCCTGACAAGGTCTAGAATGAGATGGGGAGGGAAGTAGTATCTTACATGCACCCACTGATCTGGCATCCCAAATATTGTTGTTCGTGGATGAAAGATTTTGGCCCTCCTCCTGCTCCTCCTCCCCCTCCTCCTTCCATGTAATAATATCAGTGCTAGCAATGCAGAATCCAGCATTGTGGCTATTGTATGTTCAATGGGGATTGCTTGTGCTTTTTATGCACAGGCTTTAATTGCGCTTTGTCGCCAGTGGAACTAAACCACTCTGAATCACATCAAAGCCAGTCACAACAACATTAATGGGTTAAGGAAACCTGTGTTTCAACCCCAGAATGGCATTTATTTTCACGCATTAGCCACCACCATCCATGCCATACCACAATGCTCTTGCAAGGGGGTAAATGTGTGCAGCAACACAGGCTCCAAAAGTGGCACCATTATGAAAGGCATGCAGAACCCCCCTCCTTCACCCTTTTTCACTCACCCCAAATGACCCAAAGAATTCCAGACCCAGCTCTTCCCCATCAGCCACTTCCAAAAGTGCCACAGTCCAAGTCTCTTCACTGTCATCACTCTAGAATCGGGACAACTACCTGCAGCAACCTAGGTTTCACCAGTGGCATAATCCCTGAGGGAGATCTAGAGCATCCTCTATGTGCAGCTCCTCACACAATTATTTGGCCTTAGTCCATGTGTAGGGTTTGTTCCTAGTTTCCAACTTGTTCTTGGACTGGATCGGCAGATAGTCTCTTCCAAGTGTTCTGCTTTTGAAATCTAAAAGAAGAACACTTCAGGAAGGGCGCCTTAGTACCCAGGTGTGCTTTCCCTACTCGGGAATATATAAGGGTTTTTTGAAGCCAGATGATAGGTGTTAGATTGAAGCGTGCAGAGCTCAAGGCCATAGTCAGTGGGCCATGGTTATTTATTTCTACAGGTTTGGTAAGATATATCATAAGAAAGCCCTTCAAATTCAGTGAATGAACTTTAGTTAAGAGACAGTTAAGGGGTACAATTTATCGCCAGAAAACCAATGAAACTCAGTGGGTGTTGGAGGGGACAACAACCTTAACTGAGAGATCCCCCTGTTGTTCAGGTCAAGATCCCTTTGATGATATCAAAGATGGGATCGCAATCTATATATTTATTTTTGAAAGTGTGATGGTATGTTCGCGGTTGGCTCTAGCCCCATAACAGTTGGTGGGCTGAAATTTTGGCCCACGGTCGGCATACCAGTCTGGGATGTACTGCCGATAGTGAAATTTTACCAACCTCAGCCATTCACCCTTCACAGGGATGGAGCGGATTACGGCCCTATGCGATCAGTATAGGCAATTTCGGGAGATTGACAATTTTGCAATTTTTCAAAAATAGGAAGTTAGGACACAATATAACATACAAAAGGTTATAGCAGCAGACCCCCACGTGCATGTCAGCTACAGACAACGCCGTGGGGTACTGCAAGTAACATTACAAATGGGATAATGGATGACATCAGCAGGGGGCTCTGAGGTAAGGTGTTTGTCACTTCCATCACCCACAGAATTTCGCACAGGTTTTGTTGGGATAACTTGTTTTACCTTAACAGGATCTAAATTAAAACATTTTGCTGATTATGTATATTGGGCACCATCAGCGAGGTGCTGCTATCATTCAGTGTTACTCAAGAGGTCCACATCTGGATTACCGTTGCTCACTCAGAGGGAAAACTCCAATAATTTCAACGATTGCCAAAAGTAGTGATCTTCTCTGCTTATTACCATGGCTGTCATCATTGGTTATTTTCTCTCTAGTCAGATGAATATGCAATAATGCAAGTACTGCCGAAAACACCTACTTTCCAACAAACAATTTGAGCAGTAGTAACTGTTTTTTTTTTACTATAGCTATCATATCCACTACAAGGCCCGTAAAAGCCTGCCAGCTTGTGTCTAGGCAGGCCCCAGGAAAAAAAAAGGTTCCCAAGATGAGGTCAGGCCCATTACTTAGGGGCTGGAGGAAGGGGTGTGGGCTGTTTTAGGAGACGGGGTGAGGGGGAGTGTGAGGGTGGGAAGAAGGAACACAAATGGGCTGGAGGCCATTGAGAAGAACAAGATGGTGGCACTTGGGAAGGGCCTCACGTGGCTGTTGGAACATGGACTGAAAACTGGCAATTCGTGCCCACGATTCCAGCCACATGATTGGCTGATCACTGTTCACCAGGTGTGAATGCTTTTTTCGCAAGTGACATGCCTTGCCCTGCCTTTTTGGAAAATGGAACAACGTAGTAATTCAACCACATGAAGAGGTCTATAGCCTGAGGAATATATCTTGTAAAGTCTATACTTCTTGCGCTGTGAATATTGTTTCAATAGATCCATTTGGACAAGATTATAATCTCTTGTGATTGTCTATAATTATACATCGACATGCGTCTATTGAAGCACCACAACTTTCTCTCATACATTTCTCCCCTCAACCCCCATTTCCTACTCCCAAATATTGTCCATATTTTTCCATGTCTCTATATGCCACTTTTCTTAAATTGAAATGGAAATGCAATTGTTTGTTTGTTTGTTTATTATTTATAATGCGCCGAAATACCCTAGGGTAACAGGGCGCAGCAGATACAGGAATTTGCGAAACTTAGTTACAGACAATAAAATATATACAGGGCATGAACACAATAAAAATTAAAGTGAGCAGGAATATATACATATATACAGTTAACAGTTGTGTATCCAGTGTGCCCAAGTGACAGGTGGGAGATGTGGAAACCTGGCACAGTATGTTTAGACAATGGCTGTCTTCAGCCAAGACATCATCTTGGAACAGAAGTTGTGGTAGGGTAAGTCCATTCAGCTTCTGTAATCTAATCAGCCATGTTTGATTGTACTATTCCCTGTTAGGTTTTTTGTAATTTTGCATGCAGCCTCATATTAATTCCTCGCCATTCAGGAAAGTATTGGTGTGACTATTAAGTACAGCAGCAATTAATTAAGGCAATGTATACGTTTTCCCAGTTAGCTCCTAAGCAACATTTGTCCATAGTCTTATATTTTCTTTTCTTGTTATTGTTAAAATATTCAGTCCTCTAAAGGAAAACATTAAAAACCGTAATGTTCTATGAGTCACTCCCACAAAGGGATCATTTTACATGTTGTTTTCGATCAAAAATTAAAGGGTGTAACAACCAACCCCAGGCTTTTCTGGTCATTTATGTATTCTGAACACCTTTACACAGTGGCCCCGCAGGAGTCTCCATTCTGATTAATGTAATTAGAAAACGTGTAATTACTTTAATGTTATTGATATCCAGGAAAGAGCGAAAGGGACAATTGTTAAAGTTATTTTCAATGGACACTTCTAATTAAATTGATTCTTTAGAGGTATGCTTTGTTTTAAAGGTTGGTATAATTTCTATTTATGTTAGAATTGAATACAATGGAAGTCTAACAATCTCAAGTGGTGAATATTAGCATGAGTACAATGTTAGTGAACCACAGATCGTGCTTGGTTGCGAAGGAGTCGAATGGGAACTCATGGGTCCCACAACTTGCATTTTGCTCTTGAATACATGTGAACAATGTATGTGCACCCAATGGAACATTTTCCAATATGTTTATGCAGGCCAATGGGACAGCATGCATGTTATACAATGGCTGAATTCAAACTTGTTTCAGGTATGCGTAATGCAATTAATGTTAAACCAAGCGTAGGGATATTTTCTGTGGCTATTCGCAGATATGTTGTCATTTGGTAAAAGTGATGACGTTTCCACTGACAAAGGGGTAACCAAACAATAAATATACGCTCTAAATAAAGGACAAATTAGGCAACACACAGGCAATTATTATCTTCATATTCACATGCAACCATACTGTATTGTCAAAATATTGCAGTGATTCTCAAAGTTTAAGCCATATTTTCATATCATTTCTAGTATTCAGATATGTAGACTGTGCTGAAAGCAACTCACACTTTCTCCATTATATGTAGTTGGTAGTCTAGACTCATATTATCCGGATGGGCATCGTCACAAATCCAGGTATGGAAAATGATTGCCCGGTCCAGCTAGACTGCAAGTGGGGTTCCCCCCAGATCCATTGTTTATCTCCACCCCTACTCCTTAGTTTTAACATGTTGTATGGAAACCGCAGCGCATCACTCCATAATGTACCCAGCAGCATTTGCACTTCTTCAATGTCTGGATTTTGTTCATGTGCAATGTGTGAGAAACGTGGTTGCAATGAAACGACAACACATGTACAGGGTTGATGAAAATGGCAGGATCAGCCTCAGACTCGCCCCCAAGCTCGTACAATTCAGAAAATAACTCAAGACCCGTCTCTTCAAGAAGTCTCTCCTCCTCAACACCTAGGCCATCACGCCATCACATCCCCCTCCCGCATCACTTGTCTCGCTATACGCCATCCGCCCCATTTTGTCCCGCCACTCTGTATAGCTGTACGCCTTCTATGTGCCCCTCTGTATCGTACCCCCTGTACATCTGTTCTGTTGTAAAGCACTCCATTTTGTGTCTGTATTGTTGAATGCCTCTGTAAATGCTCTGTTGCATCTTGAAGCTAGGTCTGCACTCAAAAAATAGCATAATAAGTAATAATAATAATAATAATAATAATAATAATAATAATAATAATAATAATAATAATAATAATAGTAATAATAATGAGAATGAATATAGTCAAGAATTTTTGAAATATAATGCACGTTTTTGAGAAAAACACTGCACAGATTTGAAAAAGGCACGAGGTGCCGAAACATGTGTCATCTAAATGGGCTTTTCCACATGGGTGGATTTGGGCAGTTCTACAAAATAAATACTACAACATAATTAAGTGTGGCACAGCCTTTTTTGAGAGCCAATCTAACCTTTTAAAGCAAAGGTTTTGGTTTATTTTTCCCCTCCGGTATTCTGTCAGAAGTGCGACATACAACTAACTAAGAAATAATAACAAAGTCGCTGAGCATAACATGTTGATATCAATGAAACCCACAAAGTTTTGAACATAACTTCTACACTGCCCTGCCAGGAATCTTTATACAATCTTCAGCGGTTCTAGGTCATTTGGTCGAAAATAAATGGTCGACAGGACAATTGGTCGACACCAAAAGGTCGACAGGTCAACTGGTCGAATTTTTTTATTTTGTTTTTTCACATTTTTGTTTTTTTGTTTGGGGGGTCCCCCTCCCAACCCCCTTTTTTTTTGCTAAAAACCCCTTGTTTTCCCTAAACGAAAACCTAAAAAATATATATATAAATAAAAGAAAATTCGACCAATTGACCTGTCGACAAAACTGCGTCGACCAATTGTCCTGTCAACCATTTGTCTGTCGACCATTTGACCGGACACCATCTTCAGCTGCCTGGTGTACTTTCCAGCTAGGACTTCTCGCTAAGGTTTCCATATCCCTTGGTATACTCTCCTGCCAATAATCTTTGTACAACTTCAACAGCCTGGTATACTCGTCTGCCAGGGCTTCTTACGTGGTTTACAGTTCTTAGGGGCACCACGATAGCATATACCATATGCTGCTTGGTATATCTATTTGTGATTATATTTTCTCAAATTAACTTGCTAAAAACCTTACCCTCATGTTGGCATCTGTTGCTCCTGTATTGGATTGGGTTTTCCATTTTATACTTTGTATTGTCTGCATGCAAACATTCTTCTTATGGCACCTTGCCTTTACACTGTGACTTAACTGCATTCAAACAAACTCTGTCTTTGTATATTTTCTGCATCAAACTTTCTTCTCACTGGGTTTTGAATTTGTAAGGTGCCTTGACCGGTTTCAAACAAACTTCGCCTTTGTATATTTCTTGCACTAGCAAACTTGTACCATTCATTAACTCTGTTGCGGTTTCAGCCCCAGTTGCTTTGGGCAGACTTGCTGGTCTTTTCCAGCATCTCTGACGTTGCTCGCATGTCTCATCAAATATATGGGTCTGACTGAGACGTACAAAAGATTTGTTCAGAGGAGGGAAATTATGCCACCTTCCTGTCCAGTCCCATGAATCACTATGAAACTCTGGCACTTTTTCCTCAAGTGAAAGATATTTGTAAGCTAGAATAGCCAAATGTATTTAAGTACTATAGTTACAGGGTACACAAATGCTGTATTTTCTCAGACGTCTAGCCATGTGAGGATTTAAAGTGAACTATGCATTGAGTGGCATCTTTGATCGGTTTATGATTTTTCGATCGGTTTATGATATGATAAGAGAGCAACATGGCTTTGCCCTGCAGGAAACCTGGGCGCTTGAACCAACTTTAATAGAAGGCTACCAGACATATTGGATCCCGGCAACTGAGGGGGGTTAGGGGCAGACCAAGTGGGGCCCTGTTAGTTTGGGTTCATGCTTCCCTGGGATGGAGGGTAGAGGTTGTTGAAAAAGGTTCTCCCAAGCTGCAGTCCCTACAGCTATGGACAACCAATGATGTAGTGATCCACCTCTATAATCTATACAACAGACCCCAGCAGGGGCTGATGACCCTGTTATCCCTTCAAAATGCTATAGAAGATAGGCTACAGCCAGTAGGATCTTCTTACTTCACTATAGTTGTGGGAGACATACATTTGGAACTAGAGCCCCATAATGAACTAATTGGGCTCTAGGATGTCCAGAATGAAGCCTGGGACATCCCGGTCACTAACGTCGCTCTCCCTAGCTGTCTGTACCATTATGCTAGGGTATCTTGGCCAAACTACAGCTGAGAGCTTGTAATGGCCGCTTTGAGAATGATCAGCTGGACGGGAAGAACTTTTGTGGACCCAAAGCTAGTTAATTAATTGAGTATATTCTGATCACGGGACAGGACTGGACTAAATTGCAGGGACTTGAGGTCTGTAAAAGGCCAGAAAGTGACCATCAGCGACTCTCCAGGGATCCAAGTCTAAGTTGCCTGGGGGCCAGAGGTCAATGGAACACACCCTCTAAGACAGCTAGGACATGCACAAAAGGGTTTCAGATGGTCAAATCTATTGAAACAAGGCTGTAAACCATCTATGTACGTTTCTACACTAAGTAACATCTTTGTAATGTGTGACCCGGATAGCAGCAACAGTACTGTCCTGCAGAAATTTGAAGAACTCAAAGGGAAGCTAACACCATATGTCACCCTCCCTGTCCGTGAAGTGAAAAAGCATTCTCTGGTAGCATTCTCTGGTTAGTGGATGGTGCTATGATGCGGTATGCCAGAATGCTAAGCTAGTAGCTTCTGTGACCTGTCCCTCTGGGATTGATGCATTTTGGAAGTTAGCAACAAAAAATGAGCTGAAAGGAGATAATATAACACACTGTAATATTAGTAAGGCCATTTGGCGGGCTCATTTTTGTAATCTCTATAAAGATGACACAAATTCTAAAAGTCTAATCAACTGAGTGCTCTTCTTCCAACATCAGTGACTTTCTCTTTTACAATTAACAAAGTAGCAGGGACACGTACTACCTCTAAAAGTGGCAAAGCGTCCCGTCCAAATCAAATTCCTGGAGTTGTTTTTAAAGAGTGGAATATGGGCCCCAGTAATGTGTAGATACCCTAATGCTATGTTGCTTAAATAAGAAATCCGTGAATTGTGGTGTAGGGCAATAATAATTCATATTTATAAAAAAGGGGGCAAAGATAGCCCAGCTAATTATCGCCCCATTTCCATCCTCGATGGAATAGGTAAACTCTTTGGCAAGTTTTCATTGAAACACCTCCAACAATGGGCAGACCGTGAAGAGGTAGCCACATACTTACAGGCTGGTTTTTGACCTAAGAGAAGTACCCTGGACCAATGCCTCATTTTTTTCACTGATCATTGCCAAATACACCACATTAAAGAAAATGCATTTATATGCTGTGTTTCTGACTTGAAACCAGCCGTTGACACTGTATCAAGTGCTACTTTATGGCAGATCTTGTTAAATCAGCATGCTCCCCCAGAGCTAGTGGCTAGCATCCATTTGTTATACTCATCCAGCACAGCTTCCATTAGATATGGACTGGGGGGAGAGCAAACAAAGGAATTTAGGGTGGAAGTGGGGGTGGGGCAAGGATGTGGCCTGGCTCCACTTTTGTTTAATATATATGTACAGGTAATCATCAAAACTTTGTTGAGTGGGGGGCCAGGATCCCCCCAAGCGGGAGGCAGACAAATATCCAGCACTTTTCTATGCTGAGGATGCAGTTTTGTTGACCAGTTCTCCTCAGGGTTTAAGACATGCGTTGAAGCTATTTGCCTCTAAATGCTCTGACCTAAAACCTGTCTTAAATCTGTCTTAAATCTTGCTAAATGTAAAGCTTTGGTGTTTAGACTTCCACATGCAAAACCTAGGACCAAGTCTCCAAATTTGATTATTTGGGAGTGTGAAACGAGGACTCCAGTAGCTGTGGCCCCCAGTTAGCTAAATGTGCAACAACACTATCTAAATATAATGGGGGCATACATTCATTTTATGTAAACCACGGTGGAGGTGCAATATACCTGGTGCTTCAGTTATATCATAAACAACCTATCCCTGGAACGACTTATGGTGCTGAGTTGTGGGAGCACCTACACATTTACAAGTTATCAATCTGTGAGAATACATTTATAAAAAAGTTGTTGCTGCTCCCCGTGTCGGCTCCCTTGCCCCTAACTCATCTGGAATTAGACAACTCGTGGATCAAGGCCGAAATCTCATTTAAACCATTGTGGATTTGGATCAGGATTTGGAAGGAGGAGGGCCTTGACAAACACTGATACATGTTATGGGTTTGGATGAGGGGAACAGTTTAAATTGGTTTGTCCACATAAAGAAATATCTGTCTCAAATGAATGCACTTGAATTGTGGAATAACCCCCAGTTAATACAGCTACAGGATATTAACTCCTTGAGGACCAGAGCCTCTACACTAGCACAAGACCAATTGGTGGTAGATGCAGGAAAGCTACATTTGGGTACATCCTATTTAGAAACTGTTGTGGACCCAGGGTTTCAGAGATACCTAGATGATATAGATGATATAGATGATATAGATGATATACTTCAGCCTTTTGAGTAGTCACTTTATCTATGCTTTAGATTAGGTTAAATACGGGTCGGTTTTTTAGCATCCTGTTCTGCTACCGGGTCCCGCTCTGCATGTCTGGTGCTAGACTTGTGGCACTCCTGTTCTTATTTTTCCTCTTTGTTTTAAGGGGCCTGAACAAGAAAGCCAGCCACTCCAGAAGTAAAGAGCCACATAGTGCTGGCCACAGCCCAGGAGCTTGCATTACAAAAAAGTGATGTCCCTGGGTATCGTTGAGGAAAATGTCACTAATTTCCTATTGTTCTGCCCAAAAACCAAAGGGCTGAGAATTATGTATATCAAACCAATTTTAAATAATGTGGGCATAGGACAGTTAGGCACTGCCATGAGATTATTAAGACAATGCCTAGAACCACATGTGGTGTTTGAAAATGCTCGATTTATTCATAGGGCTTGGCTCCAGCCATTCAAATCATTCATAAGGGCATTAACGATTGTTGTGAATGTAGAACCAATAATCAGGGCTGCGAGTATTGACTCTCCCTGATAATCACTTACTTTTCTTTTTTTTATATCTACGGATTTGTTAATATTGTATTAGATTGTAATATTAGATTTTAACAATAACCATATGAATTGGCATTTTGAGCTTTTGATGAAATCTACTTAATTAATCTTTATAATCGGTTGCTTTATTGTAAATTGTTTAAAAAACTTGAAGGTCTACACCGAATAAACGTTTGTTTGACTGACTGTGCTAAAAAATACCCATTTCTTTACCTAGAAGTATTGTGTACCAAGCACAGAAAGAGAGCTAAATTAGTATTGTTCACAAGTTAAATGTCTAATTTGAGTAAATAGTAGAGGTGCACAAAGATTGTATTATGCGTCCAAAGTGGTAGCAAAGTTCCTGACTTCAGAGTTACATGAAGTTTCAACGTTTGTCATTTTTCCACTTACTCTCTTAGTAAAAGTTTTATAGCAAAAGCAAACAATACATAACTATATTTGCAGAGGGTTATTTACAAAAGTGGAATCAAAAGTCTATGTACCCAAACACACAACACACGCAACTTTGATATAATCATTACTACTACTCTAGCTTGGTAAGCTTTTTGCCATTTGTAATTGGATCCCTGTTATTAGCACACAACAACGAGGTGGAACTGGCTTGTATAATATGCTAGATGACACATATGTTGGAAACGGATGGGAAGGCAAATTGTGAATTAGTGCCATCTGGCAAGGGTAAGAAAATCTTTGCTTTTTTGATTTTCATTAAAAATGGGTGTGGGTAATCCATCTCAGAAATGGTGGTGTGTTAACCCGAACCATCGTTCATTAAACTCCATGTCAAAAGCATAATTATACCTTTGTACTGATCCATCAGTTCCCTGATCGGCAGTGCCGGCTCTACAGTGGCACAGAACAGGTTCAAAGGTCAGAGGCATCCTTTTTGTTGCAGCTGCTGTGACAGCCAAGCCACTAGAGTGCAGTGGTTGCCTTTAAAATTAGCAACTCTGTTTGTAAACCACATAATCATGATGCACTATCATCCTGGCAGCAGTTTAAACTTTAAATATAAATAATACCTGAGCTGGGGTATTGTGACTGGTATTTCACATTATTATTAAAATCACATCTGATCTGTATCATACATACATCAGCACTGTGAGCCAAGCCCAGCCATGGACAGGGTGCATGTGTTCTCCCTGACTGGCTTTCGCTGCTACAACCAGCAGTACAATAGCCAATGTGAGCTGCCTATATATGATCCTATGTGAGGGTGGGTAAACCTCTCTTCAGCCCAGGAAATGCTAAGCAGGAAACACCTGGGAAGCAGGTTTCAGATGGCACACCCTAAACTAATGGAGTAGCCTTACACCATGGTGTAGCATACCAAAGGGCGTTTGATGCTATGGGCCTGAGAAAAGGGAATGTTTAGTGTATCCAGAGGGAGCTCAGCACAGTTGGGGAAGGATTCTATCAGCTTGCTTTTCTATAAACCTTTCCTTCCTTCCTGTACACTTTCTTTAGGACAAAGCACTATGGGTATGATACAGGAAGACAAAGATCACCTGACTCAAGGAATAGGCATGGACCCCTTAAATCGTGCTTGCTTTCATCCAATCCTGGGGGGACGTGTGCCTATAAACGAATGGGTCTCCCAACCCTTTTTGATTCTTTCCAGGAGTGTTTGAAGAATAATTTGGAACTAATAGTTGTCCATTCCAAACTCCTTAACCATTGAGGTGAAGCAGTGCTCCAAAGCAGAGGCAGGTTCTGTTCCCTGCCCCTCCCAGGGCGCATTGGGGATGAACAGCCACTTGCAGCACTTATACCGATACTTTGTCCGGTTTCAGCAAAATAAATTCAAAGCCACAGGGAGACAGTCCATGAGCTGCCAAAGCCAGCCCTAGATACACTGTTGCTAGTTCACAGTGTGCTCTTACTGAAGGTACATAGTTGCAAGTTTACCAATAACCAGCAGTCTTTATGCCTATAAAAGCCTCAGTAAGCTTACCAAGAGCTTTTCCAACAGCCAGTACACACACTAGTGAAACGGGAGACCAACCTCCTTCCCAAATTGAACAAAGCAGATCTTTAATATTTGAATTTGTTTGAGTAATATTGACTATCACCTAAAAAAGTATCAGCGTGCTTAATCACCTTAAAGGCCCTCTCAGATGAGAGTCTGACAGAATCAGAAAGGTAATGTTTCACCATCCACCTAAAAGGATGCAGCTCCTTAAAGAAGAGTTTATCTTCAAGTAACTCATTCCAGTATGAGGCGGTTAATAATGCACATTACCATCCAAAAGCTCTTGAGTGTTTGAATAGATTGACAGAGACACTTTATCTATTGGTAGCTCTTTGTGATCTAGCAGATGTGTGTCATTTTATTTTATCTTTAGGTTAGCCAGGGGCTGAGCCATAAAGGGTTCTATATGTCATTATGAGAATTTGAAAATGATTCTAGAGTTTACCAGCAACCCTTGCAAACCTTTAAGAGCTGGAGTGATATCGGCGTCCTTTTGAGTATTGGTAACTATACAAGCAGATACATTTTGAGTATCGGAAGTTGGTGAATAATATTTGGCGGGCACCGCCGTACAGGGAATTACAATAATCCAGTTTGGAACAAATAATTGCTTGTGCAATTGCACTGCAGTATGCTTCAGATAAACAACGTTTTGATTTGCCTTGATCATAAATTAGTAACTGGTAGAGCTGAGCACTATGTTTAGGGATTCATAGAGAGCATGGAATCATGAGGGATATCTAAGGTTTTCACCTTGTGATGTGGCATCCCTGTCAAGAACCTTGCAGGCACCAAATAACAGTCCAAGGGTGTTTATTCGTTGTCTTACAGATAGAATTGTTTCAGGAATTCTTAGGATATTTGGGTCTAATGGTGTTTGGGGGACTTAGTGATAGGGTGTTCGTCTATCACTTGACATCCCCATCCTTTTCCCTCCTGCCTAACTGAGGCATCCCTAATTCCTGGTTAGTATTAACACATAATAACCTCTGTCTGTTGGTCTGACTATTTCTAGAGATGTGTTCCATAATGGCTGCCTAATACCCTAGAACATTTAAGCTGTCTCTCACCTAGCTACATTAGTGTGCTACAGGAGTTGGGGATGTGCCTCCTAACACTCAGCATACAGCCAATTTCATCCATTTTGATTTATCGTGAGAACGCACAATTGAAAAGTTATTATACACATTTAAAAGACACATCTGGATGAGCCAATTTCCCGGCCACGATTATTTCTAATGATAACAACAACTTTTGAAACAATATCAATAACTGCTAGTTTCACGATTGGAGCATAAATCTATCAGATCACTTTAACCAGATATATGATATAATCTGGCCTGTGTTACATTTACTATTTTATTTTCTCACCACAAATGTATTATTTTTTCTCTCGCACCTATTCCCTTTTTTCATATTTTGTCATGTCTCTTAATTTCTCGTCATCCTTCCTCCATTTCCTCTGGCTTCATATGAATCAACCACTCGCAAAAATGGTAATGTTGACTTGTTATATACTCAATATATACAATTAAATGAATCTGGTTCATGTTTTATTTGGATATTTTTTTTCTACTGCCTTGTTATGATTTGCTTTGTGTGATTTGAATACGGAATCTAATTTATGTAGCCACATCTTGAGAATGACCAAGGGTCAAAACACGTCTCAGCCAAGGCTAATTTGATAAAGGATTAGAATATTAAACCTTTGTTTTAAATTATTTCTGCAACCAGCTCTACTCAATAGTCAATTTATTTTGGACAAGCACACAAACAAGGAATTGATTTATCATTGCACAATTGAAGAGGTTCAGGGATCAGTCTTGACTTCCATAGTTGTGCAGCTATCGTAAAAGTCTCAGCTATCACTAAAAAGCTACTCAAGCGCAACCAGGTTACTTTCCCCATCCTGTGACACTATTTTGTTTTATTCTGGATGGATGCAGCTGGGCCCCAACATTAGCAATCTAGTTGCTGCCATAAATATGGCAGAATACCTTTTGAACAAAGAAGAAGACAAAGTGGTATTATTTTCATCTAAAGGAAGTACAATTAATGCCTCCAGACCAGTTAATCCCATAACGGAAATATTGCAACAGAAATTCATCAAACTAGAAAGACTCTCCAAAAAAATAAATATTGGCAGAACGCCTCAATGATTAACTATAAAAATAATGACAAAATCACAAGAGGACTGAGAGCACTAATTTTTCTGGATTTCAGCAACAAAGATAACCAAGATCTTGCAGAAAAGTGGGAGGAAAACTTAACAGCTCGAGAGACATGATAGACTTACTAATTGAACATGCAGATAGGGAACACTCCAGGACGATTTTGCTAATAAATCAGGTCAATGAATAAATAGCATCAATGACAAACTTGGAAAGCATAAAGCAGAAAAACTATCAAAGAATGTACGCTATACTAAAGGAATATCAAGATGAAATTAAATTACGTAAATTTAAGAAATACTTTCAAAATGGAGAGATTTTAGGGACAATCGTCTTTTTACTTTTCAGAGTAAATTTGATGAAAAAATGAAGATCTCTTCTAGAAAGTCCACACCAGTCAGCTCAGAAATAGATTCAGAAAATGAAACAGTAGTAGGAACTAGTACCTCATCAACTAACACCAGCAACAAGGATGTCAACTGTACCAGTCACAGGATTTTTTTTAGAAGAGATCAAACACTACAGAAAGGCAACCAACCAAGCAATTTCAAACACAAAAGATTTCACAACCCTCTCGTACTAAATACATCAACAGTAACAATATCATCCAAGGAAGAAGAGGAAGAAGATGTTACCACAAATACAGATCCAAAAGCCAATCAAACACTAACAAGATCAGTCTCATGCAAACAACCACCAATAAAACCAAACAGAATTTGATAATTAACTTATCTCACAAGACCTTGACATCAACAAAAGAATCACTCCTTAACAAAGGTTTCTCATTTGCTCCAACAACAAAAGGCAACCTTATTGATTTCCAAATAGCTGTATGCAAGTTTATCAGGAAGCTCAAATTGAAAAAGTACTTTCACCAGAAGGTGACCGTCTTCAAAACATCTGAAGAACCATTACCATCAAGTGACTTGATGATCTCCGACATTAAGAATACACATATCCTACTATCGTTCGATCAACATGAAGATATAACGAGAGAAAAAACATACCAAGAATTAGGTATACACCCCATCAATATCGAAATGCAAGGTCCTTCGAACATTCCGACTACAGAGTCAGGATATAGTTTATAACAAACATTACAAAAGCTGACAGCATAATTACAGGAAATTCTCAGGAGATTCACCATTGGTTTGATAAGCAGTGTTGCATGGCCAAGGGACATTTTCTAGTGGAAATTGCATCCGCCAAGAAACTCAATCCATCAAAAGTCAGGGGGCCAGAAATTACTGCAAATGACATATCTCTATTTTTAAAAAATGAACACCAAACACAGAAATATAAAGAATTAATGTTAGCAGGTTTATAAAAAAAACAATGTGATGTTTGATCATGGTAAATAAAGGGGTGTTTAGCCAGGTCCATGCCTTAGTCAATACTATAACTGTAATCTGTTGGCTAGCACATGTTAGTGATCTACATGGACCCCAGCAGTATGGTTTAGCTTTAAGTCCACCTGTCAGTCCAGTCTTTCCTGCTTGCCTTAGTTTTTCTCAAGCTGAGTTTAAAATGGCTATAGAAATGCAATGATGAACCTATTCAACTTGTATATTGTACTTATGGGCTTACAAAATTCCCTTCTTTGCCAATCCAAGAAGTAACCTGTGATGAACATTGGTTAAAATGTTAAAATGCATGCCCCTTTACCTATTGTGGCAGTGATCCAGGGCCAATAATGTAATATTTTTACCGTAATAGATAACACTGGCCTTTACAGTACCCACAGGTGTTAGCCACAGGTGTGTTTTGCCACCCTGCTATTCTGCCCTTACATAAATATGTTAATTTTAGATGTATCAGAGTTAAGTGCCCTATCTTTAAATTTCAAATCAGTGGCCATCTTGGTCTGTGCAGACATTGCCGCTCTCATTTTGAAAACCTACTGTGGGCTTTAGACCACGATTTATAAATTCCAGGAAATCTTTTTCCAGAAGATTTGGTAATTTATGTTCCCACGACAAACTGCATGTTGTGCCACACAAGAACATCACTGCACCTAGATAATACGCGTTGAAAAAAATGGGTTGACTTCATTGAAATTAGATTCCGTGAAATCTGTACTTGATGTAAACAGATTGTGAAAAGCAAGTCAGTTTCATACAGACACTGTGAAGTCACTTTTAATTTGTCTAGGAGGTTTGGTGGAAGAATCATGAATCCCACCATGAAGGTTTACAAATCCCAGTCTACTCTTGCTGCTTTGTATGATGCTAAGATAAAGAGATCCAATGTTTGACAAAAATGACATTTTCTTGTCAAAAACAGGTTCTCTCATGCCAAAAGACTCCATGAATCGTTAAACCCATCTGGAGTTGGGCTGAGTATTGACCTCTTAGCCAAAGCTAAACCAATTTTTTATTGGGTTAATACTGTGTAAACTGACATTTTATCGACAGAGTTTGAAATATATCATTTATGCATCTGTATACCCTTGTTTCAGACACATGTGTCACCTATGTGCACGTTTGACCTTAGACACCAGTATGCAATCCTGAAAAGATGAACACAAGCATATATAATGTGTTTAAGAAGGCTTTGGGGGTGATGGATGATAGATAACATCTTTGAAAATTGCAGTAGCATCCCATTTGTGCCCTAGGTTAATTGAATCACGTCATATTGGTTAAGACTGTTGGCAGCTAATATTTAGTTGTGGCCTCAACATGAAACCACACAGAATTATTGTGGTAGCTATAGGGGTATTAATGTTTTTTTCTTTCAAGTCCTATTTTTGTCCATTTTCTTTCAGGGGCTCTCTTTGTTCAGAAAAACCAGTTGTTCAATATATGTAGGCACTTTGTGGGCCAGACTTCCCAACCTGGGACCGGAGGAATATGCTTCTCTGGTCTTTCTTGGCCACATCCATTGCTTAGCTGCAGGGGACATTTTTGCTGGTGTGCTATTCACATTTGCATGTTGAGCTGAAAGGGTCTGCCATGTGCAGGTACTTCTCTGCTTGTGGAGCCATCCCTGTCACATATTCAAATTCTAATTGGTGGAACACACTTCTATGAATAATGAGTGTTCTTCTTTTGGCCTATCAGGGTCATCGTTGGCAGAGGGTGCCTTGGTGACTGAATCCTTCGCTTCACCCTGTAAAAAAGAAGCCTTTTCTTACCGCGTCATTCTGCTCTCTTGGAATGGTGTTTTCAAGGAAGAACACTGTAAGTACTCAGCTCAGAGTCTGTGGTCTGTGGTTGTTGGGTTCTGACTGTCTTTTTTTCTGGCATCCATGTTTCTTTATCGCCCTTCTGATGATCCCCTTAATCTGCATGGGCCAGAACTTCTATCCGTCATTTACTGCTGGGTCTAATGGCTTAGGTTTGGTTGCTGCCGCCTGAAAGGGTGTTGGGACCCCAACAAACCAATAGTCAGTCAAGATAAGTTTATTTGAATACAATTCAAACTGTAGCTCATTGTTTTTTTTTAGTTTAAATATTTTTTATTAACATCAGTAGGCATAAAAGACTTTTACAATAAATGTATGGACAAGTAACAAGTATATAATTAATACAGAAGAACAATACATCCAAAGTATGTTTTAAAATTATAAGAGTCTTATATGACATCACATATGCAATATATTCTAATGCATAAAAATGCAGTTTAAAATAAATTCCTAGATATATAAATCACATAATATAGATTTGACACAAACAAAGACACACAGGACAGGCATACACATGAGGATAGGGGGGATGATGCTATCCAGGAACTATAAAGGCAATAGGTTCTAATGTTTTCATATCAAATAACAAAAACATTTTGTAAGTATTCCACAAATGACTGCCATTTTGACTCATGCTAGAATAGTAAAAGTGGAGACGTAGCATTGCATGTTTCCATTCTGTGGATATTATATACTGAGTTCCCACATATTTCACAATGTAAACACTTCAATTCTTTCCAATTGGATATCATTGTTTGGATAGCTATTACAATTAGGAGGTCAAACAGGTAACAATTATTTTTATGCATCATAGGTTGTACAATGGTGCTCCCAAGGAAGAGGAAGGAACAACACAAATCTTGTTGTATATGAAAAATACCTTTGAGAGTCTTCCAAACCATTTCCCAATTATATTTAACATAAACACAATCAAAAACATATGTTTGAAAGAACCTTGAGCGCATAAGCAACGCCAACAATTGTCATTTTGAGAGATTCCACTTTGAAAAGAGTAAGTGGGCTGGTGAAGGCTCTATGGTGAAAAAAGTACAGAGTTTGGAGTAAACTCGCTGATACAATAATTTTTGAAATATTTTTCCATACAGAAGGCCATACTGTTAGAAAGTCATTCAGGGATCACTCTAGTTTCAAAGTCATTAGGCAATTAAATGGATGAGCAACTGTTGGAGTAGATAAGCATATTTTATAGAGCCATGAGGACATAAACATTGGGTTGGACAGGTGTTTGGCTCTTTCAGCATGGTAATCCTCAACGTTACATGCTAATAAGGCAACATTTTCCATAATAGCATTAATCAAACCTAAGTATTGTTGTATGAGTGACATCGGAACATGGTATTTAGCCATTATCTTATCAAAGGTAAAAGGAGTTCCTTGAATAAACAACTGAACTACATATTTAATACCATGAGAGAGCCAAGGCTTCCATCATAACAATTCTCTTATTAATCTTAATCAGGGGGTTCAATCATATATATTGCGAGATAAACTGAGATTTTTTAGTAATCAATGGAAATAAATAGGACCTTAGACACATAATAGAGACATTAATTCTTGCACTGTTAAAGTGTCTCTTATTGCCTATAATGTAGGGGCAGTCTACAAGACAATGTAGAGAAACTTTCGCTCTCTCTATAATAAGCCATTTAGGCAAACAAGGATTGGCAGGGAAAAGCCACACTTGTGTCTCAAAACAAAGGCCATATGGTACTTCCTGAAGTCTAGGAACCCTACACCTCCCTCAATTCTAAGCTTGTTAAGCTTGCTGAGTGAGATTTGATGTCTCTTTTTCCCCCAAAAGGAATTTGAGGATGCAGGAGTCTAGTGATTTAAAAAATGAAGCAGCTAAGGGAATAGGAAGCAGATATAGAAAATAATGTATAATCAGAGAGATCATCATTTTAATTGATGATTCAGGTCTACCCCACCAAGAAAAAAACAGGGGGGACCATGAGATAGTAAGGTCCCTAACTATGCTTAGGATATTTTCCGTATTTTGTTTGTTTATACTTTCAATAGAAGATGTTATATCGATGCCGAGATATTTAAAGCGTTCATTTCACCACTTGATTCCGGAGCTTTGAATATGCTGTTTGTTGCACTGCATGTTAAGTGGTAGTATCTCTGATTTATCTGTTTTAAGTTTATATCCTGAAGCAAGTGAGAATTGTGTAACAGTATGGAGTAACTGGCGTAGACACGTATCTGTTATATGTAAAAGCAGTAATACGTCATCAGCATAGAGAGCAGTTTTAATTTGAATACCTCCAAAGTGAATTCCAGTTATATTATCATCTTGTATAATTGCCTCAAGTGCGTGTTCTAGTGCCAAAATGAAAAGTAGGGGAGAAAGGGGACATGCTTGCCGGGTTCCTCTATGAAGAGAGTACAAATGGATGTTTTTGGATTAGAGTACAATGCTTTGATCATAGTTATAAAAGAGTCAGGAATTCTATGCCACTTCAGGGCTTAAAACATGTAATTCCACTCAACCCTATCAAAAGCCTTTTTGGCGTCAAGTGCAGTAGCAGCATATGGATTAGTAGATTTCTGAATGATATTAAGAATGTGATTAAAAAGTCTAATATTAGCTGAAGACAGTCATCCTCTAACATAGCCTACCTGATAATTATTAATAAGATTTGGAAGAAAGTGAATTAGTCTATTAGCAACAATTTTGGAAAAATATTGGAATCAGTATTAATCAAGGATATGGGTCTATAATTTTGGACTAACATAGCATCTTTTGTGGGTTTACCGAAGACAATAAGGATTGCTTCCGTAAAGGATCCTTTTGCTTTCCCATTTGAAATAAAGGAAGAATACAGATCATTAAGCTTAGGTACTAGCAGATCTTTAAAGTGGACAAAAAAAATTGATTGAAAGACCATCTGTGCTGGGAGCTTTCCCTTTATTGAGATCTCTAATGACTTTATATATTTCACTTGCCGACATGGGGGCATTTAGTGTCTGCAAATTGGTACTAACATATGAACTATGATGTATATGTTTTAAACAATCAGATGCATGAGTATTATTGGGCATAGTATCCAAAGAGTATAATTTCTGATAGAAATTTGAAAATACTTTTAACATTTCTTTATCATTAAAGATTCTATTGCCATTGTGGTCTTTAATGACAGTTATCTCAGCCTTATTTCTTTTCAATTTAAGGTAAGACACTAGTGACTTACTAGATTTATTTGAGAACTGAGAGATTTTAGATTTGTACTTTAAGAGATGAGAACATGAGTATTGTGTAGCCAAATTATTATATTGTATTTTTAGTTTATAATTTTTTTGAAGGGTAGAGATTGAGTTGGAGCATAAGTACTCATATTCTAAAGATTTAATTGATTTCATAATATCATCAGTTTCTTGTTTAAGATTTTTCCTTTTATTAGCAGTATATGACATAATATGTCCCCTTTTTACTGCTTTATAACATTGCAGTTATTATCTATGGATGTATCTATTTTGAGGTTTTCGGAGACCAAATGATAATGTTGCTGTGAATACATTTTGTGAAGGGATCATCTTTCAGGAGTGTTCAATTAAATCTCCATCTGGTACGTTGATTATCATTGCATAGATTAGAAAGTTGAATGTGAACAGAAGCATGATCAGACAGGGTAATGGGTTCTATTTTGAAATCCAACAGGTGATTGGTCAAGGATTTTGATATAAAAATATAATCAATTCTTGAAAAGGAATTATGAGGTGCAGAGTAAAATGTATCACCCAAGTCAGAGGGATGAGCTATGCGCAACGTATCAGGCGTAATTCGGAAAAAAAGTTGGCAAACTGCAGATGGAACTTAGTTGTTTTAAAACGTACATTAGATTTTTTTGTCAAGAATGGGATCTATGATCTCATTACAGTCATCACACACAATGAGATTATTAGGACTAGAATTGAAGATATATATCAGCCCGATTCATGGAATTAATGTGCGCTGAAAATTCCCGCCAAGCGTGCGAAACCGTGCGAATCGCAGTGCAAGTGCGAAAATCGCAGTGCAAGTGCGAAAATCGCAGCAAAACCCGTGCACATCGATTCATGGAAGTCTGTGCGCGACTAAAATCTGGGATGTGCACTGAAAATCTGTGTGGCGCACGCCGGCGCAGAGGTCATCTAACGGCATGCGCTACGGCCACAGCGAAAGCGCACATAGCGCGGCACACATAAAAAAAGTAGGCGTAACACGGGGTGTGACATGTGGAATGGGTAACAACGCGTGAAAATGTGGGGGTCACGGGGGAAGTACAGGAGGCAAGTGCGCGGAACGCCCACACGCTCGCCTACAACACATATTCATGGAATCGAATAGGGCAAACCAGCGCACGGGCGAAGACGCGCACATGCCTAAACACGTCTGCCTCATGAAGGCAGGCGGTAGCGTCTCTGCGCATGAAAAAAATGTGCGCCAAAATGTGCGCTAACAAAAAGCACGTATATACATCTCTGATATTTGTCCCATACTGTGGCCCTCTAGGACAAATGACGTGCAAAGGGGTAGGCGACAAACACGGACACCTGCTGTGTCAAAAATAGTGTGTGCGTGTATTTCGGGGGTGCGCGGGAAGTTTCACACCCGATTGGCCTTGGGCGAGCGGGGTGCGTGTAAATCTGGGGTTCGCAGGAAGATTCACACGCGATAGGCCCAGTGCGAGTGGGGTGCGTGTATTCCTGGAGTTCGCGTGAAGTTGCGCACGCGATTGGCCTGGGTACGTGTAAATCTGGGGTTCGCGGGAAGTCTCACACGCGATAGGCCTTGTGCGAGTGGGGTGCATGTATTCCTAGGGTTCGCATGAAGTTTCACACGCGATTGGCCTGGGTACGTGTAAATCTGGGGTTCGCGGGAAGTTTCACACACGATTGGCCTTGGGCGAGCGGGGTACGTGTATTTCTGGGGTGCGCGGGAAGTTTCACACGCGATTTCAGCAGTTTCAGTGTGGGTCCTCCCAGGTGTTCCCTCTACACCCTCCACGGCCCCTGCAGGCAGCCCACACCACAGGGGACTACCCTGCACCCCTGGTTATGTCCCGCAGACAGCCCATCCACCATGGGCATGCCCCCCTGCCAGCAGGCCCCCACTCATGTCCCCCAGCACCCCACCCCCCAGCACTGAGGGGCACCTGCCAGCTGGCCCCCACTCATGGCCCACTCATGTCCCCTTGCACACCCACCCCCCAGCAGTGCAGGGCACCTGCCAGCAGGCCCCCACTCATGTCCCACACATGTCCCCTTGCACCCCCACCCCCCAGCAGTGCAGAGCACCATCCAGTAGGCCCCCACTCATGTCCCCTTGCACACCCACCCCCCAGCAGTGCAGGGCACCTGCCAGCAGGCCCCCACTCATGTCCCCCAGCACACCCACCCCCCAGCACTGAGGGGCACCCGCCAGCAGGCCCCCACTCATGTCCCCCAGCACCCCCACCCCCCAGCACTGAGGGGCACCTGCCAGCAGGCCCCCACTCATGTCCCACTCATGTCCCGTTGCACCCCCACCCCCAGCAGTCAGGGGCACCTGCCAGCAGGCCCCCACTCATGTCCCACGCATGTCCCCTTGCACCCCCACCCCCCAGCAGTGCAGGGCACCTGCCAGCAGGCCCCCACTCATGTCCCCCAGCACCCCCACCCCTCAGCACTGAGGGGCACCTGCCAGCAGGCCCCCACTCATGTCCCCAGCACCCCGACCCCCAGCACTGAGGGGCACCTGCCAGCAGGCCCCCACTCATGTCCCCCAGCACCCCCACCCCCCAGCACTGAGGGGCACCTGCCAGCAGGCCCCCACTCATGGCCCACTCATGTCCCCTTGCACCCCCACCCCCCAGCAGTTCAGGGCACCTGCCAGCAGGCCCCAACTCATGTCCCACACATGTCCCCTTGCACCCCCACCCCCCAACAGTGCAGGGCACCTGCCAGCAGGTCCCCATTCATGTCCCCTTGCACCCCCATCCCCCAAGCCCCCACTCATGTCCCCCAGCACCCCCACCCCCAGCACTGAGGGGTACCTGCCAGCAGGCCCCCACTCATGTCCCACTCATGTCCCCTTGCACCCCTAGCCCCCAGCAGTCAGGGGCACCTGCCAGCAGGCCCCCATTCATGTCCCACTCATGTCCCCTTGCACCCCCACCCCCCAGCAGTGCAGGGCACCTGCCAGCAGGCCCCCACTCATGTCCCCCAGCACCCCCACCCCCCAGCACTGAGGGGCACCTGCCAGCAGGCCCCCACTCATGTCTCCCAGCACCCCTACCCCCCAACACTGAGGGGCACCTGCCAGCAGGCCCCCACTCATGTCACCCAGCACCCCCACCCCCCAGCACTGAGGGGCACCTGCCAGCAGGCCCCCACTCATGTCCCACTCATGTCCCCTTGCACCCCCACCCCCCAGCCGTTCAGGGCACCTGCCAGCAGGCCCCCACTCATGTCCCACACATGTCCCCTTGCACCCCCACCCCCCAGCAGTAGAGGGTACCAGCCAGCAGGCCCCCACTCATGTCCCCTTGCATCCCCATCCCCCAGCAGTGCAGGGCACCTGCCAGCAGGCCCCCACTCATGTCCCCTTGCACACGAACCCACAGAAGTGCAGGGCACCTGCCAGCAGGCCCGCACTCATGTCCCACTCATGTCCCCTAGCACCCCCACCCCCCAGCAGTGCAGGGCACCTGCCAGCAGGCCCCCACTCATGTCCCCCAGCACCCCCACCCCCCAGCTCTGAGGGGCACCTGCCAGCAGGCCCCCACTCATGTCCCCCAGCACCCCCACCCCCCAGCACTGAGGGGCACCTGCCAGCAGGCCCCCACTCATGTCCTCAGCACCCCAACCCCCCAGCACTGAGGGGCACCTGCCAGCAGGCCCCCACTCATGTCCCCCAGCACCCACATCCTCCAGCACTGAGGGGCACCTGCCAGCAGGCCCCCACTCATGTCCAACTCATGTCCCCTTGCACCCCCACCCCCCAGCAGTGCAGGGCACCTGCCAGCAGGCCCCCACCCATGTCCTACATATGTCCCCTTGCACCCCCACCCCCCACCAGTGCAGGGTACCTGCCAGCAGGCCCCCACTCATGTCCCCTTGCACCCCCACCTCCCAGCACTACAGGGCACCTGCTAGCCGGCCCCCACTCGTGTCCCCTTGCACACCCACCCCCCAGCAGTGCAGGGTACCTGCCAGCAGGCCCCCACTCATGTCCCACTCATGTCCCCTAGCACCCCCACCCCCCAGCAGTGCAGGGCACCTGCCAGCAGGCCCCCACTCATGTCCCCCAGCACCCCCACCCCCCAGCACTGAGGGGCACCTGCCAGCAGGCCCCCACTCATGTCCCCCAGACCCCCCACCCCCTAGCACTGAGGGGTACCTGCCAACAGGCCCCCACTCATGTCCCACAGCACCCCCACCCCCCAGCACTACAGGGCACCTGCTAGCCGGCCCCCACTCATGTCCCCTTGCACCCCCGCCCCCCAGAAGTGCAGGGCACCTGCCAGCAGGCCCCCACTCATGTCCCACACATGTCCCCTTGCACCCCCACCCCCAGCAGTGCAGGGAACCTGCCAGCAGTCCACCACTCATGTCCCCCAGCACCCCCAGCCCCAGCACTGAGGGGCACCTGCCATCAGGCACCCACTCATGCCCCACACATGTCCCCTTGCACCCCAACCCCCCAGCAGTGCAGGGGACCTGCCAGCAGGCCCCCACTCATGTCCCCTTGCACCCCCACCCCCCAGAAGTGCAGGACACCTGCCAGCAGGCCCCCACTCATGTCTGCCAGCACCCCCACCCCCAGCACTGAGGGGCACCTGCCAGCAGGCCCCCACTCATGTCCCCAGCACCCCCACCCCCCCGCACTGAGGGGCACCTGCCAGCAGGCCCCCACTCATGTCCCCCAGCACCCCCACCCACCAGCACTGAGGGGCACCTGCCAGCAGGCCCCCACTCATGTCCCCCAGCACCCCCACCCCCCAGCACTGAGGGGCACCTGCCAGCAGGCCCCTACTCATGTATCCCAGCACCCCCACCCCCAGCACTGAGGGGCACCTGCCAGCAGGCCCCCACTCATGTCCCACTCATGTCCGCTTGCACCCCCACCCCCCAGCACTGAGGGGCACCTGCCAGCAGGCCCCCACTCATGTCCCACTCATGTCCCCTTGCACCCCCACCCCCCAGCAGTGCAGGGCACCTGCCAGCAGGCCCCCATTCATGTCCCACACATGTCCCCTTGCACCCCCACCCCCCAGCAGTGCAGGGCACCAGCCAGCAGGCCCTCACACATGTCCCCTAGCACCCCAACCCCCCGGCAGTGCATGGCACCTGCCAGCAGGCCCCCACTCATGTCCCCTTGCACACCCACCCCCCAGCAGTGTAAGGCACCTGCCAGCAGGCCCCCACTCATGTCCCACTCATGTCCCCTAGCACCCCTACCCCCCAGCAGTGCAGGGCACCAGCCAGCAGGCCCCCACTCATGTCCCCCAGCACCCCCACCCCCCAGCACTGAGGGGCACCTGCCAGCAGGCCCCCACTCATGTCCCCCAGAACCCCCACCCCCCAGCACTGAGGGGTACCTACCAACAGGCCCCCACTCATGTCCCACAGCACCCCCACCCCCCAGCACTGAGGGGCACCTGCCAGCAGGCCCCCTCTCATGTCCCACTCATGTCCCCTTGCACCCCCGCCCCCCAGAAGTGCAGGGCACCTTCCAGCAGGCCCACACTCATGTCCGACACATGTCCCCTTGCACCCCCACCCCCAGCAGTGCAGGGCACCTGCCAGCAGGCCACCACTCATGTCCCCCAGCACCCCCACCCCCAGCACTGAGGGGCACCTGCCATCAGGCACCCACTCATGCCCCACACATGTCCCCTTGCACCCCCACCCCCCAGAAGTGCAGGACACCTGCCAGCAGGCCCCCACTCATGTCCGCCAGCACCCCCACCCCCAGCACTGAGGGACACCTGCCAGCAGGCCCCCACTCATGTTCCCCAGCACCCCCACCCCCCAGCACTGAGTGGCACCTGCCAGCAGACCCCCACTCATGTCCCCCAGCACCCCCACCCACCAGCACTGAGGGGCACCTGCCAGCAGGCCCCCACTCATGTCCCCCAGCATCCCCACCCCCCAGCACTGAGGGGCACCTGCCAGCAGGCCCCCACTCATGTATCCCAGCACCCCCACCCCCAGCACTGAGGGGCACCTGCCAGCAGGCCCCCACTCATGTCCCACTCATGTCCGCTTGCACCCCCACCCCCCAGCACTGAGGGTCACCTGCGAGCAGGCCCCCACTCATGTCCCACTCATGTCCCCTTGCACCCCCGCCCCCCAGAAGTGCAGGGCACCTGCCAGCAGGCCCACACTCATGTCCCACACATGTCCCCTTGCACCCCCACCCCCAGCAGTGCAGGGCACCTGCCAGCAGGCCCCCACTCATGTTCCCCAGCACCCCCACCCCCCAGCACTGAGTGGCACCTGCCAGCAGGCCCCCCACTCATGTCCCCCAGCACCCCCACCCACCAGCACTGAGGGGCACCTGCCAGCAGGCCCCCACTCATGTCCCCCAGCACCCCCACCCCCCAGCACTGAGGGGCAACTGCCAGCAGGCCCGCACTCATGTATCCCAGCACCCCCACCCCCAGCACTGAGGGGCACCTGCCAGCAGGCCCCCACTCATGTCCGCTTGCACCCCCACCCCCCAGCACTGAGGGGCAGCTGCCAGCAGGCCCCCACTCATGTATCAAAGCACCCCCACCCCCAAGCAGTGCAGAGCACCTGCCAGCAGGCCCCCATTCATGTCCCACACATGTCCCCTTGCACCCCCACCCCCCAGCAGTGCAGGGCACCAGCCAGCAGGCTCCCACTCATGTCCTCTTGCACCCCAACCCCCCAGCAGTGCAGGGCACCTGCCAGCAGGCCCCCACTCATGTCCCCTTGCACACCACAGAGCAGTGCAGGGCACCTGCCAGCAGGCCCCCACTCATGTCCCCCAGTACACCCACCCCCCAGCACTGAGCGGCACCTGCCAGCAGGCCCCCACTCATGTCCCCCAGCACCCCCACCCCCCAGCAGTGCAGAGCACCTGCCAGCAGGCCCCCATTCATGTCCCACACATGTCCCCTTGCGCCCCCACCCCCCAGCAGTGCAGGGCACCAGCCAGCAGGCTCCCACTCATGTCCTCTTGCACCCCAACCCCCCAGCAGTGCAGGGCACCTGCCAGCAGGCCCCCACTCATGTCCCCTTGCACACCACAGAGCAGTGCAGGGCACCTGCCAGCAGGCCCCCACTCATGTCCCCCAGTACACCCACCCCCCAGCACTGAGCGGCACCTACCAGCAGGCCCCTACTCATGTCCCACTCATGTCCCCTTGCACCCCCAGCCCCAGCAGTCCGGGGCACCTGCCAGCAGGCCCCCACTCATGTCCTACTCATATCCCCTTGCACCCCCACCCCCCAGCAGTGAAGGTCACCTGACAGCAGGCCCCCACTCATGTCCCCCAGCACCCCCACCCCCAGCACTGAGGGGCACCTGCCAGCAGGCCCCCACTCATGTTCCCCAGCACCCCCACCCCCCAGCACTGAGGGGCACCTGCCAGCAGGCCCCCACTCATGTCCCCCAGCAACCACGCCCCCCAGCACTGAGGGGCACCTGCCAGCAGGCCCCCACTCATGTCCCCCAGCACCCCCACCCCCCAGCACTGAGGGGCACCTGCCACCAGGCCCCCACTCATGTCCCACTCATGTCCCCTTGCACCTCCACCCCCCAGCACTGAGGGGCACCTGCCAGCAGGCCCCCACTCATGTCCCACACATGTCCCCTTGCACCCCCACCCCCAGCAGTGCAGGGCACCTGCCAGCAGGCCACCACTTATGTCCCCCAGCACCCCCACCCCCAGCACTGAGGGGCACCTGCCATCAGGCACCCACTCATGCCCCACACATGTTCCCTTGCACCCCAACCCCCCAGCAGTGCAGGGCACCTGCCAGCAGGCCCCCAGTCATGTCCCCCAGCACCCCCACCCCCAGCACTGAGGGGCACCTGCCAGCAGGCCCCCACTCATGTTCCCCAGCACCCCCACCCCCCAGCACTGAGGGGCACCTGCCAGCAGGCCCCCACTCATGTCCCCTAGCACCCCCACCCCCCAGCAGTGCAGGGCACCTGCCAGCAGGCCCCCACTCATGTCCCCCAGTACACCCACCCCCCAGCACTGAGGGGCACCTGCCAGCAGGCCCCCACTCATGTCCCCCAGCACCCCCACCCCCCAGCACTGAGGGGCACCAACCAGCAGGCCCCTACTAATGTCCCACTCATGTCTCCTTGCACCCCCATCCCCAGCAGTCAGGGGCACCTGCCAGCAGGCCCCCACTCATGTCCTACTCATGTCCCCTTGCACCCCCACTCCCCAGCAGTGCAGGGCACCTGCCAGCAGGCCCCCACTCATGTCCCCCAGCACCCCCACCCCCAGCACTGAGGGGCACCTGCCAGCAGGCCCCCACTCATGTCCCCCAACACCCCCACCCCCCAGCACTGAGGGGCACCTGCCAGCAGGCCCCTACTCATGTCCCACGCATGTCCCCTTGCACCCCCAGTCCCAGCAGTCAGGGGCACCTGCCAGCAGGCCCCCACTCATGTCCTACTCATATCCCCTTGCACCCCCACCCCCCAGCAGTGCAGGACACCTGACAGCAGGCCCCCACTTATGTCCCCCAGCACCCCCACCCCCAGCACTGAGGGGCACTTGCCAGCAGGCCCCCACTCATGTTCCCCAGCACCCCCACCCCCCAGCACTGAGGGGCACCTGCCAGCAGGCCCCCACTCATGTCCCACACATGTCCCCTTGCACCCCGACCCCCAGCAGTGCAGGGCACCTGCCAGCAGGCCACCACTTATGTCCCCCAGCACCCCCACCCCCAGCACTGAGGGGCACTTGCCATCAGGTACCCACTCATGCCCCACACATGTCCCCTTGCACCCCAACCCCCCAGCAGTGCAGGACACCTGCCAGCAGGCCCCCAGTCATGTCCCCCAGCACCCCCACCCCCAGCACTGAGGGGCACCTGCCATCAGGCCCCCACTCATGTTCCCCAGCCCCCCCACCCCCCAGCACTGAGGGGCACCTGCAAGCAGGCCCCCACTCATGTCCCCTAGCACCCCCACCCCCCAGCAGTGCAGGGCACCTGCCAGCAGGCCCCCACTCATGTCCCCCAGTACACCCACCCCCCCAGCACTGAGGGGCACCTGCCAGCAGGCCCCCACTCATGTCCCCCAGCACCCCCACCCCCCACCACTGAGGGGCACCAACCAGCAGGCCCCTACTAATGTCCCACTCATGTCTCCTTGCACCCCCATCCCCAGCAGTCAGGGGCACCTGCCAGCAGGCCCCCACTCATGTCCTACTCATGTCCCCTTGCACCCCCACTCCCCAGCAGTGCAGGGCACCTGCCAGCAGGCCCCCACTCATGTCCCCCAGCACCCCCACCCCCAGCACTGAGGGGCACCTGCCAGCAGGCCCCCACTCATGTCCCCCAGCACCCCCACCCCCCAGCACTGAGGGGCACCTGCCAGCAGGCCCCTACTCATGTCCCACTCATGTCCCCTTTCACCCCCAGTCCCAGCAGTCAGGGGCACCTGCCAGCAGGCCCCCACTCATGTCCTACTCATATCCCCTTGCACCCCCACCCCCAGCAGTGCAGGACACCTGACAGCAGGCCCCCACTCATGTCCCCCAGCACCCCCACCCCCAGCACTGAGGGGCACTTGCCAGCAGGCCCCCACTCATGTTCCCCAGCACCCCCACCCCCCAGCACTGAGGGGCACCTGCCAGCAGGCCCCCACTCATGTCCCCCAGCACCCCCACCCACCAGCACTGAGGGGCACCTGCCAGCAGGCCCCCACTCATGTCCCCCAGCACCCCCACCCCCCAGCACTGAGGGGCACCTGCCAGCAGGCCCCCACTCATGTCCCCCAGCACCCCCACCCCCCAGCACTGAGGGGCACCTGCCAGCAGGCCCCCACTCATGTCCCACTCATGTCCCCTTGCACCTCCACCCCCCAGCACTGAGGGGCACCTGCCAGCAGGCCCCCACTCATGTCCCACACATGTCCCCTTGCACCCCCACCCCCAGCAGTGCAGGGCACCTGCCAGCAGGCCCCCACTCATGTCCCCCAGTACACCCACCCCCCAGCACTGAGAGGCACCTGCCAGCAGGCTCCCACTCATGTCCCCCAGCACCCCCACCCCCCAGCACTGAGGGGAACCTACCAGGGGGCCCCTACTCATGTCCCACTCATGTCCCCTTGCACCCCCAGCCCCAGCAGTCCGGGGCACCTGCCAGCAGGCCCTCATGTCCTACTCATATCCCCTTGCACCCCCCAGCAGGCCCCCACTCATGTCCCCCAGCACCCCCACCCCCCAGCACTGAGGGGCACCTGCCAGCAGGCCCCCACTCATGTCCCACTCATGTCCCCCTGCACCTCCACACCCCAGCACTGAGGGGCACCTGCCAGCAGGCCCAAACTCATGTCCCACACATGTCCCCTTGCACCCCCACCCCCAGCACTGAGGGGCACCTACCAGCAGGCCCCTACTAATGCCCCACTCATGTCTCCTTGCACCCCCATCCCCAGCAGTCAGGGGCACCTGCCAGCAGGCCCCCACTCATGTCCTACTCATGTCCCCTTGCATCCCCACTCCCCAGCAGTGCAGGGCACCTGCCAGCAGGCCCCCACTCATGTCCCCCAGCACCCCCACCCCCAGCACTGAGGGGCACCTGCCAGCAGGCCCCCACTCATGTCCCCCAGCACCCCCACCCCCCAGCACCCCCACCCCCCAGCACTGAGGGGCACCTGCCAGCAGGCCCCTACTCATGTCCCACTCATGTCCCCTTGCACCCCCAGTCCCAGCAGTCAGGGGCACCTGCCAGCAGGCCCCCACTCATGTCCTACTCATATCCCCTTGCACCCCCACCCCCCAGCAGTGCAGGACACCTGCCAGCAGGCCCCCACTCATGTCCCCCAGCACCCCCACCCCCAGCACTGAGGGGCACTTGCCAGCATGCCCCCACTCATGTTCCCCAGCACCCCCACCCACCAGCACTGAGGGGCACCTGCCAGCAGGCCCCCACTCATGTCCCCCAGCACCCCCACCCACCAGCACTGAGGGGCACCTGCCAGCAGGCCCCCACTCATGTCCCCCAGCACCCCCACCCCCCAGCACTGAGGGGAACCTGCCAGCAGGCCCCCACTCATGTCCCCCAGCACCCCCACCCCCCAGCACTGAGGGGCACCTGCCAGCAGGCCCCCACTCATGTCCCACTCATGTCCCCTTGCACCTCCACCCAGCAGCACTGAGGGCACCTGCCAACAGGCGCCCACTCATGTCCCACACATGTCCCCTTGCACCCCCACCCCCAGCAGTGCAGGGCACCTGCCAGCAGGCCACCACTCATGTCCCCCAGCACCCCCACGCCCAGCACTGAGGGGCACCTGCCATCAGGCACCCACTCATGCCCCACACATGTCCCCTTGCACCCCAACCCCCCAGCAGTGCAGGGCACCTGCCAGCAGGCCCCCACTCATGTCCCCTCGTACCCCCACCCCCCAGAAGTGCAGGACACCTGCCAGCAGGCCCCCACTCATGTCCCCCAGCACCACCAGCCCCAGCACTGAGGGGCACCTGCCAGCAGGCCCCCACTCATGTTCCCCAGCACACCCACCCCCCAGCACTGAGGGGCACCTGCCAGCAGGCCCCCACTCATGTCCCCCAGCACCTCCACCCACCAGCACCGAGGGGCACCTGCCAGCAGGCCCCCACTCATGTCCCCCAGCACCCCCACCCCCCAGCACTGAGGGGCACCTGCCAGCAGGCCCCCACTTGTGTCCCCCATCACCCCCACCCCCCAGCACTGAGGGGCACCTGCCAGCAGGCCCCCACTCATGTCCCACTCATGTCCCCTTGCACCCCCACCCCCCAGCACTGAGGGGCACCTGCCAGCAGGCCCCCACTCATGTCCCACTCATGTCCCCTTGCACCCCCACCCCCCAGCAGTGCAGGGCACCTGCCAGCAGGCCCCCACTCATGTCCCACACATGTCCCCTTGCGCCCCCACCCCCCAGCAGTGCCGGGCACCAGCCAGCAGGCCCCCACTCATGTCCCCTTGCACCCCAATCCCCCAGCAGTGCAGGGCACCTGCCAGCAGGCCCCCACTCATGTCCTCTTGCACACCCACCCCCCAGCAGTGCAGGGCACCTGCCAGCAGGCCCCCACTCATGTCCCACCCATGTCCCCTAGCACCCCCACCCCCCAGCAGTGCAGGGCACCCTCCAGCAGGCCCCCACTCATGTCCCCCAGTACACCCACCCCCCAGCACTGAGGGGCACCTGCCAGCAGGCCCCCACTCATGTCCCCCAGCACCCCCACTCCCCAGCACTGAGGGGCACCTACCAGCAGGCCCCTACTAATGTCCCACTCATGTCTCCTTGCACCCCCACCCCCAGCAGTCAGGGGCACCTGCCAGCAGGCCCCCACTCATGTCCTACTCATGTCCCCTTGCACCCCCACCCCCCAGCAGTGCAGGGCACCTGCCAGCAGGCCCCCACTCATGTCCCCCAGCATCCCCACCCCCCAGCACTGAGGGGCACCTGCCAGCAGGCCCCCACTCATGTCCCACTCATGTCCCCTTGCACCCCCACTCCCCAGCACTGAGGGGCACCTGCCAGAAGGCCCCCACTCATGTCCCCTTGCACCCCCACCCCCCAGCAGTGCAGGGCACCTGCAAGCAGGCCCCCACTCATGTCCCACACATGTCCCCTTGCACCCCCACCCCCCAGAAGTGCAGGGCACCAGCCAGAAGGCCCCCACTCATGTCCCCTTGCACCCCAACCCCCCAGCAGTGCAGGGCACCTGCCAGCAGGCCCCCACTCATGTCTCCTTGCACACCCACCCCCAGCAGTGCAGGGCACCTGCCAGCAGGCCCCCACTCATGTCCCACTCATGTCCCCTAGCACCCCCACCCCCCAGCAGTGCAGGGCTCCTGCCAGCAGGCCCCCACTCATGTCCCCCAGCACCCCACCCCCCAGCACTGAGGGGCACCTGCCAGCAGGCCCCCACTCATGTCCCCCAGCACCCCCAACCCCCAGCACTGAGGGGCACCTGCCAGCAGGCCCCTACTCATGTCCCACTCATGTCTCCTTGCACCCCCACCCCCAGCAGACAGGGGTACCTGCCGGCAGGCCCCCACTCATGTCCTACTCATGTCCCCTTGCACCCCCAACCCTCAGCAGTGCAGGGCACCTGCCAGCAGGCCCTCACTCATGTCCCCCAGCACCCCCACCCCCAGCACTGAGGGGCACCTGCCAGCAGGCCCCCACTCATGTCCCCCAGCACCCCCACCCCCCAGCACTGAGGGGCACCTGCCAGCAGGCCCCCACTCATGTCCCACTCATGTCCCCTTGCACCCCCACCCCCCAGCAGTGCAGGGCACCTGCTAGCAGGCTCCCACTCATGTCCCACACATGTCCCCTTGCACCCCCACCTCCCAGCAGTGCAGGGCACCTGCCAGCAGGCCCACACTCATGTCCCCTTGCACCCCATCCCTCAGGCCCCCACTCATGTCCCCCAGCACCCCCACCCCCAGCACTGAAGGGCACCTGCCAGCAGGCCCCCACTCATGTCCCACTCATGTCCCCTTGTACCCCCACCCCCCAGCAGTCAGGGGCATCTGCCAGCAGGCCCCCACTCATGTCCCCAAGCACCCACACCCCCAGCACTGAGGGGCACCTGCCAGCAGGCCCCCACTCATGTCCCCCAGCACCCCCACCCCCCAGCACTGAGGGGCACCTGCCAGGAGGCACCCCCTCATGTCCCCCAGCACCCCCAACCACCAGAACTGAGGGGCACCTGCCAGCAGGCCCCCACTCATGTCCCACTCATGTCCCCTTGCACCCCCACCTCCCAGCAGTGCAGGGCACCTGCCAGCAGGCCCCCACTCATGTCACACACGTCCCCTTGCACCCCCACCCCTCAGCAGTTCAGGGTACCTGCCAGCAGGACCCCACTCATGTCCCCTTGCACCCCCATCCCCCAGCAGTGCACGGCACCTACCAGCAGGCCCCCACTCATGTCCCCTTGCACCCCCACCCCCCAGCAGTGCAGGGCACCTGCCAGCAGGCCCCCACTCATGTCCCACTCATGTCCCCTAGCACCCCCACCCCCCAGCAGTGCAGGGCACCTGCCAGCAGGCCCCCACTCATGTCCCCCAGCACCCCCACCCCCCAGCACTGAGGGGCACCTGCCAGCAGGCCCCCACTCATGTAACCCAGCACCCCCACCCCCCAGCACTGAGGGACACCTGCCAGCAGGCCCCACTCATGCCTCACTCATGTCCCCTTGCACCCCACCACCCAGCAGTCAGGGGCACCTTCCAGCAGGCCCCCACTCATGTCCCATAGCACCCCCAACCCCAGCACTGAGGGGCACCTGCCAGCAGCCCCCCACTCATGTCCCTCACAACCCCCACCCCCCAGCACTGAGGGGCAAATGCCAGCAGGCCCCCACTCATGTCCCCCAGCTACCCCATCCCCCAGCACTGAGGGGCACCTGCCAGCAGGCCCCCACTCATGTCCCACTCATGTCCCCTTGCACCCCCACCCCCCAGCAGTCCAGGGCACCTGCCAGCAGGCCCCCACTCATGTCCCCTTGCACCCCCACCCCCCAGCACTACAGGGCACCTGCCAGCAGGCCCCCACTCATGTCCCCTTGCACACCCACCCCCCAGCAGTGCAGGGCACCTGCCAGCAGGCCCCCACTCATGTCCCACTCATGTCCCCTAGCACCCCCACCCCCCAGCAGTGCAGGGCACCTGCCAGCAGGCCCCCACTCATGTCCCCCAGCACCCCCACCCCCCAGCACTGAGGGGCACCTGCCAGCAGGCCCCCACTCATGTCCCCCAGCACCCCCACCCCCCAGCACTGAGGGGCACCTGCCAGCAGGCCCCCACTCATGTCCCCCAGCACCCCCACCCCCCAGCACTGAGGGGCACCTGCCAGCAGGCCCCCACGCATGTCCCACTCATGTCCCCTTACACCCCCACCCCCCAGCAGTGCAGGGCACCTACCAGCAGGCCCCCACTCATGTCCCACACATGTCCCCTTGCACCCCTACCCCCCAGCAGTGCAGGGCACCTGCCAGCAGGCCACCACTCATGTCCCCCAGCACCCCCACCCCCAGCACTGAGGTACACCTGCCAGCAGGCCCCCACTCATGTCCCACACATGATCCCTTGCACCCCCACACCCCAGCAGTGCAGGGCACCTGCTAGCAGGCCCCCACTCATGTCCCACACATGTCCCCTTGCACCCCCACCTCCCAGCAGTGCAGTGTACCTGCCAGCAGGCCCACACTCATGTCCCCTTGCACCCCCATCCCCCAGGCCCCCACTCATGTCCCCCAGCACCCCCACCCCCAGCACTGAGGGGCACCTGCCAGCAGGCCCCCACTCATGTCCCACTCATGTCCCCTTGTACCCCCACCCCCCAGCAGTCAGGGGCACCTGCCAGCAGGCCCCCACTCATGTCCCCAAGCACCCACACCCCCAGCACTGAGGGGCACCTGCCAGCAGGCCCCCACTCATGTCCCCCAGCACCCCCACCCCCCAGCACTGAGGGGCACCTGCCAGGAGGCACCCCCTCATGTCCCCCAGCACCCCCAACCCCCAGAACTGAGGGGCACCTGCCAGCAGGCCCCCACTCATGTCCCACTCATGTCCCCTTGCACCCCCACCTCCCAGCAGTGCAGGGCACCTGCCAGCAGGCCCCCACTCATGTCACACACGTCCTCTTGCACCCCCACCCCCCAGCAGTTCAGGGTACCTGCCAACAGGACCCCACTCATGTCCCCTTGCACCCCCATCCCCCAGCAGTGCACGACACCTGCCAGCAGGCCCCCACTCATGTCCCCTTGCACCCCCACCCCCCAGCAGTGCAGGGCACCTGCCAGCAGGCCCCCACTCATGTCCCACTCATGTCCCTAGCACCCCCACCCCCCAGCAGTGCAGGGCACCTGCCAGCAGGCCCCCACTCATGTCCCCCAGCACCCCCACCCCCCAGCACTGAGGGGCACCTGCCAGCAGGCCCCCACTCATGTAACCCAGCACCCCCACCCCCCAGCACTGAGGGCCACCTGCCAGCAGGCCCCACTCATGCCTCACTCATGTCCCCTTGCACCCCCACCCCCCAGCAGTCAGGGGCACCTACCAGCAGGCCCCCACTCATGTCCCCCAGCACCCCCAACCCCAGCACTGAGGGGCACCTGCCAGCAGGCCCCCACTCATGTCCCTCACAACCCCCACCCCCCAGCACTGAGGGGCAAATGCCAGCAGGCCCCCACTCATGTCCCCCAGCTACCCCATCCCCCAGCACTGAGGGGCACCTGCCAGCAGGCCCCCACTCATGTCCCACTCATGTCCCCTTGCACCCCCACCCCCCAGCAGTCCAGGGCACCTGCCAGCAGGCCCCCACTCATGTCCCCTTGCACCCCCACCCCCCAGCACTACAGGGCACCTGCCAGCAGGCCCCTACTCATGTCCCCTTGCACACCCACCCCCCAGCAGTGCAGGGCACCTGCCAGCAGGCCCCCACTCATGTCCCACTCATGTCCCCTAGCACCCCCACCCCCCAGCAGTGCAGGGCACCTGCCAGCAGGCCCCCACTCATGTCCCCCAGCACCCTCACCCCCCAGCACTGAGGGGCACCTGCCAGCAGGCCCCCACTCATGTCCCCCAGCACCCCCACCCCCCAGCACTGAGGGGCACCTGCCAGCAGGCCCCCACTCATGTCCCCCAGCACCCCCACCCCCCAGCACTGAGGGGCACCTGCCAGCAGGCCCCCACTCATGTCCCACTCATGTCCCCTTACACCCCCACCCCCCAGCAGTGCAGGGCACCTACCAGCAGGCCCCCACTCTTGTCCCACACATGTCCCCTTGCACCCCTACCCCCCAGCAGTGCAGGGCACCTGCCAGCAGGCCACCACTCATGTCCCCCAGCACCCTCACCCCCAGCACTGAGGGGCACCTGCCAGCAGGCCCCCACTCATGTCCCACACATGTCCCCTTGCACCCCACCCCCCCGAAGTGCAGGGCACTTGCCAGCAGGCCCCCACTCATGTCGCCTTGCACCACCACCCCCCAGAAGTGCAGGACACCTGCCAGCAGGCCCCCACTCATGTCCCCCAGCACCCCCACCCCCACCACTGAGGGGCACCTGCCAGCAGGCCCCCAATCATGTTCACCAGCACCCCCACCCCCCAGCACTGAAGGGCACCTGCCAGCAGGCCCCCACTCATGTCCCCCAGCACCCCTGCCCCCCAGCACTGAGGGGCACCTGCCAGCAGGCCCCCACTCATGTCTCCCAGCACCCCTACCCCCCAGCACTGAGGGGCACCTGCCAGCAGGCCCCCACTCATGTCCCTCAGCACCCCCACCCCCCAGCACTGAGGGGCACCTGCCAGCAGTCCCCCACTCATGTCCCACTCAGGTCCCCTTGCACCCCCACCTCCCAGCAGTGCAGGGTACCTGCCAGCAGGCCCCCACTCATGTCCCTCAGCACCCCCACCCCCCAGCACTGAGGGGCACCTGCCAGCAGTCCCCCACTCATGTCCCACACATGTCCCCTTGCACCCCCACCTCCCAGCAGTGCAGGGTACCTGCCAGCAGGCCCACACTCATGTCCCCTTGCACCCCCATCCCCCAGGCCCCCACTCATGTCCCCCAGCACCCCCACCCCCAGCACTGAGGGGCACCTGCCAGCAGGCCCCCACTCATGTCCCCAAGCACCCACACCCCCAGCACTGAGGGGCACCTGCCAGCAGGCCCCCACTCATGTCCCCCAGCACCCCCACCCCCCAGCACTGAGGGGCACCTGCCAGGAGGCACCCCCTCATGTCCCCCAGCACCCCCAACCCCCAGAACTGAGGGGCACCTGCCAGCAGGCCCCCACTCATGTCCCACTCATGTCCCCTTGCACCCCCACCTCCCAGCAGTGCAGGGCACCTGCCAGCAGGCCCCCACTCATGTCACACACGTCCCCTTGCACCCCCACCCCCCAGCAGTTCAGGGTACCTGCCAACAGGACCCCACTCATGTCCCCTTGCACCCCCATCCCCCAGCAGTGCACGACACCTGCCAGCAGGCCCCCACTCATGTCCCCTTGCACCCCCACCCCCCAGCAGTGCAGGGCACCTGCCAGCAGGCCCCCACTCATGTCCCACTCATGTCCCTAGCACCCCCACCCCCCAGCAGTGCAGGGCACCTGCCAGCAGGCCCCCACTCATGTCCCCCAGCACCCCCACCCCCCAGCACTGAGGGGCACCTGCCAGCAGGCCCCCACTCATGTAACCCAGCACCCCCACCCCCCAGCACTGAGGGCCACCTGCCAGCAGGCCCCACTCATGCCTCACTCATGTCCCCTTGCACCCCCACCCCCCAGCAGTCAGGGGCACCTACCAGCAGGCCCCCACTCATGTCCCCCAGCACCCCCAACCCCAGCACTGAGGGGCACCTGCCAGCAGGCCCCCACTCATGTCCCTCACAACCCCCACCCCCCAGCACTGAGGGGCAAATGCCAGCAGGCCCCCACTCATGTCCCCCAGCTACCCCATCCCCCAGCACTGAGGGGCACCTGCCAGCAGGCCCCCACTCATGTCCCACTCATGTCCCCTTGCACCCCCACCCCCCAGCAGTCCAGGGCACCTGCCAGCAGGCCCCCACTCATGTCCCCTTGCACCCCCACCCCCCAGCACTACAGGGCACCTGCCAGCAGGCCCCTACTCATGTCCCCTTGCACACCCACCCCCCAGCAGTGCAGGGCACCTGCCAGCAGGCCCCCACTCATGTCCCACTCATGTCCCCTAGCACCCCCACCTCCCAGCAGTGCAGGGCACCTGCCAGCAGGCCCCCACTCATGTCCCCCAGCACCCTCACCCCCCAGCACTGAGGGGCACCTGCCAGCAGGCCCCCACTCATGTCCCCCAGCACCCCCACCCCCCAGCACTGAGGGGCACCTGCCAGCAGGCCCCCACTCATGTCCCCCAGCACCCCCACCCCCCAGCACTGAGGGGCACCTGCCAGCAGGCCCCCACTCATGTCCCACTCATGTCCCCTTACACCCCCACCCCCCAGCAGTGCAGGGCACCTACCAGCAGGCCCCCACTCTTGTCCCACACATGTCCCCTTGCACCCCTACCCCCCAGCAGTGCAGGGCACCTGCCAGCAGGCCACCACTCATGTCCCCCAGCACCCTCACCCCCAGCACTGAGGGGCACCTGCCAGCAGGCCCCCACTCATGTCCCACACATGTCCCCTTGCACCCCACCCCCCCGAAGTGCAGGGCACTTGCCAGCAGGCCCCCACTCATGTCGCCTTGCACCACCACCCCCCAGAAGTGCAGGACACCTGCCAGCAGGCCCCCACTCATGTCCCCCAGCACCCCCACCCCCACCACTGAGGGGCACCTGCCAGCAGGCCCCCAATCATGTTCACCAGCACCCCCACCCCCCAGCACTGAAGGGCACCTGCCAGCAGGCCCCCACTCATGTCCCCCAGCACCCCTGCCCCCCAGCACTGAGGGGCACCTGCCAGCAGGCCCCCACTCATGTCTCCCAGCACCCCTACCCCCCAGCACTGAGGGGCACCTGCCAGCAGGCCCCCACTCATGTCCCTCAGCACCCCCACCCCCCAGCACTGAGGGGCTCCTGCCAGCAGTCCCCCACTCATGTCCCACTCAGGTCCCCTTGCACCCCCACACCCCAGCAGTGCAGGGCACCTGCCAGCAGGCCCCCACTCATGTCCCACACATGTCCCCTTGCACCCCTACCCCCCAGCAGTGCAGGGCACCTGCCAGCAGGCCCCCACTCATGTCCCCTTGCACCCCTACCCCCCAGCAGTGCAGGGCACCTGCCAGAAGGCCCCCACTCATGTCCCCTTGCACACCCACCCCCCAGCAGTGCAGGGCACCTGCCAGCAGGCCCCCACTCATGTCCCGCTCATGTCCCCTTGCACCCCCACCCCCCCAGCAGTGAAATGGCGATCTCATGACACAAACCAAAAGTCAACTATGTACATCAACACATGTCCGCTACACGAAGGCAGGCGGTATCGTGTCTGCGCATTAAAAAAAGTGCGCTAACAAAAAGCACGAATATACAGCTCTGATGAATGTTCCATACTGTGGCCCTCTAGGACAAATGACGTGCAAAGGGGTACGCGACAAACACGGACACCCTCTGTGTCAAAAATAGCGTGTATTTCGGGGGTGCGCGGGAAGTTTCACAGGTGATTGGGCCTGGGCGAGCCGGGTACGTGTATTTCATGGGCTCGCGGGAAGTTTTACACGCGATTGGGCCTGGGCGAGCGAGGTACGTGTATTTCAGGGGCTGGCGGGAAGTTTTACACGGGATTGGGCCTGGGCGAGCGGGGTACGTGTATTACTGGGTTGGGCGTGGGAGTACAGGAGGCAAATGCACGGAACGCCCACACGCATGCGCCAAAAAAGACGCGCTAATCTGGAAACACGTACGCCAGCAGGAAGCAGGCGTACGTGGACCCGCGCAGCATTAAAGTGCACGCAAACAACAAGCAAGCTCAGACGCCAGGATGAACATACCGTTCCTAGCAGCATTGGTCGTGGGATACCGCAGGAGGAGGAGGAGAATAGTCAGGCCCAGAATTTTCACACCCAGAACCAGCCTTTTTGGGATGCCTGATGACCAGGTGTATGGGAGGTACAGATTTCCACCTCACATAATACTCGACCTGGTCAGTGAATGGGAGGATGACCTCACATCACCCACCCTCTGCTCCCAAGCACTCAGCCCCCTGGAGAAGGTCCTCAATGTACTGCACTTTTTGGCCACCGGATTATTTCAGCGGACAAGTGCCATAGTGGGGGGGGGGGGTCACAGGCCACGCAGTCACGCTGCCTACACCAGGTCTTGGCCATCATGACTGCACGCCCATCAGTCCGCAGGCACATATACCTGCCCAGAACACCTGCAGAAAGGCAGGCTGCCATCCAGGATTTCTATGGGGTGGCACAATTCCCCAAAGTCCTACGTACCATTGATTGCACCCATGTGGCTCTACGTCCCCCCAGGGCATCAGAGCACATCTATAGAAACCGCAAGCACTGGCATTCCATCAACGTGCAGGTAGTATGTGATGCCAAGGGAATCATCACCTCAGTATATACCAACTATCCAGGGTCCATCCACAACAGTTTCATTTACAGAATGTCAACCCTAAACCGGGACCTAGAAGCTGGGCAGCATGGCGATACATGGCTGCTTAGTGGGTATAAATGCCACCGCACATGCATGCATGCCAGATACTGAGTAATGTCACAACCCTACTAATGATACCCATCACCACCTCCCCAGGGGACAGTGCCTACCCTCTGAGCACCCACATGATGACGCCCATTCGGAACCCCACCACGCCACCCGAGGTAGGATAGAACACAGCCCATATTGCAACCCGGGGCATATTGGAGCGCACATTCGGAGTGCTCAAGTCACACTTTCGCTCCCTTGACCGTTCTGGCGAGCAGCTGTTATACGCTCCACTTGTAGTATGCAGGATCATAGTGACAGCATGTGTCCTGCACAACGTTGCAACATGCCGGGGCCTGCCGGTGGACATGGTGGTGCCCCCACATCCCCAACCACATGCATGCCTGCTGCGCATGGGAGGGAAAAGGGCACGGGGCTGAGGCAGCCCGAACGCAGCTGGTGGCTAATATCTTCACTTAGAATCACACCCCTGTGGAGTGCACACAGCCCTGCCACATACCAGCTGACAATCGATGATGACACAAGGGACAGTCAACTGTCACAACCATACCAGCCTGAGATTGGTCACCTGGAAGTGTCACAATGTGTGTATCCCTACCTACAGAAACACCACCAATGCTGTGTCATCAAAAGACACATATGCTGCTAAATGCATTACCCCCTTGCAAAATACAACATGAGAACAGTGCCATATCACCCAACCCCTCCCCAGCACCACCACCCAACACACCATGCCATGTCATGCTATGTGAGAGCAAACAAATCAATCCCAAAAACCTGACACAAGTGTCACAAATTACAGTGTCCCTAATGGAAACTGGCAACACACAATATGCTCCCAGTAATGTTGAACTAACAACACACATGACCAAATACTTACCAACAATACAATGCAGCTACACAAGCTCAAACATAACTAAAACATGACAGTACTAAGTTAAAGTAGTCGTCTTACAACCTGAATATGCCACCACATCGCCGCCTTCCAACTGTAGTCTTGCAGGCTTCAAAACTTGTCTGTGTACTGCATACAACATGAACTCCATCTCCAAAGTAGACGGCCTTGTGAAGACATGAGGAATGAACCTGCAAATTTAGAGGGAGACATGGAAGCGGAAGCATACATAATTACAACATGCAGTGTACAATACAACAACAATATACACAAGGAATGTCTACACAGTATTGACTACAGACTGCCCACACAGCTCATGGGAGTCCAACGTCACGGTGTAAGTCACTGTCACTTGGGCACACCCTTTGCAAGCCCATGGAAACGGGAAGCAAGAGGGGTGTGTGTCTCACGAACCCAAGCATCTAACCCAAACTCAGGACAAGCCTGCATGTGCCCAGCCGGAATACAGTGGATGCCCACGGGAGCCACACAAGGCAACACACTGTAACAAAAAATCAAAAATCAAAAATCGAAAATGGCCATGTGGGGGCCAGGGTGGGTTGGTGGAGACCACCCAGGAGGTCAGAGGCCAGGGTGCACACCAACAGCCACCTGTGTGGATGTTGGGAAAAAAAACACCTCCATGGGCTCATGGCCTGCACGGCTACGCTATCGTGAGAGAATCAGAATCGCTGTGGTCGCTCTCATCACCCTGTGATGCTGCCGCCACAGGAGGTGGTGGTGCTATGGGAGGCAGCCCACGCAAAGCCCTAGTCTGGTCCTCCATGGCAGCAAGCATGCGGGTGAGGAAGGTCTCGTTCTGGAGGATTATAGTGCAGAGATCCCCATGCACCACCTGACGTGATGCCCAGACCTCCTCCCGAGTTGCCTGCATCTCAGCTGAGAGCGTACGTGTGAGCCGCTCCAGCTGTTGTTCTGTCCTCAAGTTAGTGGAAGCCTCAAGGTCAACAAGAGTCTCCCTGAGGTGATGGAGTTCTACCCTCAGGGCTTCCCTGTGGCCCTGGGACTCTATAGAAATGGCTTCCCGCAGAGTCTCCAGTGCCGCCTGTCTGTCCCTGTTGGACGCCAACATGTTCTCCCTGAGTGATTGGCCAGTGGAGTCTGTTGCCTGCTGTAGTTGCTCCATCTGCCTTTCAGAGGGGACAATGGAAGTGGCCACCCTCTCCATTGCTTGAGCCATCATCTCAGATGATGCTGCCTGTTGTTTTGCCATACCGTATATGGATTGCTCCCATGCGGCACCACACCTGTCTGGGGCAAGGCGAACTGCGCCTTGCTGTGCCGGCACTGTCTGATGCTGCAGGACTGCATTCCCCCTCTGATATGCTGGCCCAGGAACAGGATCAGATGTTGCGGAGTGTGACCCTGCATCCGTAACCACCAAAGGCGAACCTATCAACACTGACATCCCCGTAGAGGGTTCTACCCCTGCTGCAGGTGGGTTGGACAGAACAGAATCCCTGCCAGAAACACTTATCTACGACGCCACATAGGTCTCATCATCCGAATCAACACCTGAATAAAGGTCTGGGGAGATGCACCCAGAGACACCCCTGGGGAGAATGGTCTGCAGCAAGAGTGGGTTCTCACCCACCACCACACCACGTCCCCCACTGGTGCCCGGTTGTGCCTGAGATCCCTCCTGGGTCTGCACCATCTCCTCAACCTCAACAGCATCAAGTGCGTCATCCCCAGTAAAAACATGAAAGACAAAAAATAGATACAGGCATTAGCACCATGGCACACAATTAGGCCTGACAAGCTACAGAACCAGTACTTGATTGACACATGTCCCACATGACTATAACCCTCCCATGCATGCACTGTCACTGAGATTGAAGGGGAGGCAAATGGCAGACACTGATGACACCAAGATGGAAGAGCAAGACATTAGCTGCATGCTGGCTAGCAGTGCCAGCACACATTGGCGTGTGAGTGGCATGACAATCCACATACATGACACATGCCATCACACAGATGGCATTTACCATAGGCATGTCACATATTGTTTGACAATAGGGCTGAGAAATGCGTAGTAAAAGTGGGGGAATTGAAACAATCAGCCTGAATGAACACTGAAAAATACGGAACAATGTTGTTGCAAGATCCCACTTCAAGGGCAACTGGCGTGATGTTGCGCAAAATGTCTACTGTGGGCAGAAGGGATACTGTAATACCCAAATCCAGGGGTGCAGAATGTTTTGGATGAAGCACATGGGTGACCCAAACCACTCAGACACACACACCCTCACCTGGCACTCAATCCGAACCCCTCACACACACAACATACACATGGATCACACACACATGCATGTGCACTCACCGGACAATGCCTCGTAATCTGGCAGTTCTCCCACACCTTGGATCTGTTCCTCTGTGACGTAGGTCCCAGCAACATACTCATGTAGAGTGAGTTCAATGTCCTCTGGTGGAGACCCACCTCCAGTCACCAGAGTAGCTGCATGGTTTGAGGCGAGCTTTTTCTATGCCCTGCGTTTAAGGTAATTCCAGCGCTTGTAGCAATCACCAGCTGTGCACCTCACAAATCCAAGGCCACTTATGATGTCCGCGACCGTCTGCCAGTGTGCCTGACGTTGAGCAGGTGTGGTCTTGCACCCTGCACTTATCAACATTTCGCGGTCATGTGCGGACACATACTGCACAAGTGCATCACGTTCAGCATCATTGAAGCTAGGCTTCCTTGGTGTGCCGGACTGCGTAGCCGTGTCTGGGGTATCAGCCTGTAGTGGACGAGCACTCTTCCTCTTTCTTTTGGAAGGTGGTGGGGATCGTGAGTGGCTTACACCGCTCCGGTCACTAGGGGCAGGAGCACCGGTGGACTGGGTAGTAGGAGTGTGCAAATGCACACTGACCATAGGACTTGGTGCAGGCATTGGTTGGAGTGTGATGTTGGCAGGGGGAATGTCAGTATGATGGACCGGGACCGACACTGTCCTGGATGGGAGAGTCAGAGCTGGGGTGGATGGGCCTGCAGCTGCCCCTGCAGCCTCCCCACCCTGCCTACTCGGGGCAGCAGATGACATAGCTGCCCCAGATCCACGTGGCCTGGTGACACCAACTTGCACGGCCACACGTGGCCTAGACTTGCTGACCTGGAAGTCAGCCTGGGAGTCTTCCTGTGCCAGGCCAGGTGCCACAATGGGCCGGACCAACAAGGGCTGAGCTGTGATGGTGTCAGCCACGTTTCCCTCAACCATGGGGGGGGGCATGGGCGTCCCTGATTGGTCCTCCACACATGGGGGGATAGGTGCACTCTGAAAATCCCGGCCACGTCCCCTACCGCGCCCACCACGCCCACCTGTTGAAGCTCGGCCACCTTTGCCTCCCTTACCGCTTGCTCGCCTCCCAGCCATGGCACTGATGTTGTGTGCGTATGGGAGTTGCAGTAACTATTGTACTGGGCAATTGGGGGTCAAAGGGGTAGGGTACTAGATGGAATTCGTACCCTAGTGCACTAGCAAGGCTGTATGTGACCCCTGGAGGAAGATGATGGGCTACGCAACGCACAGGCACCCCAAAAACAGAGAATAACATGCATGCAACCCCTCGTAGACCACGTGCATCTAAAAATGAACCCGCACTACGCTGTGGCACCCAGAAACACAAAAATAAGCGTACGCGTGTTACACGCATCCTACAATGACCTCTGAAAGGGTACGCGACACACGGGGCAAGCACAGTTGGTAAATACATGCGCGACTCACCATCTGCCTGGAAAAAGAGCGTGAAAAAGACGCACGTGTGCGCGTTGGCAACACCCTCACCAAAAGAAGAATTGTACGCTGAGGAGACAGGACAAAAGAAGAAGTGAATGCTGTTTGAGGAAACAGGCCCAACAGAAAATCAGAAAAAAGCTGTCAGAGGTAACAGGGAGTACGAACTAGAAACGCTGTGAAGTAAATCGCGTGTGAAATGACAAGAAGTACAGAATTCACCCACTCGCTCTCCACGAAAAGCATGTGCAAGGAAATGACGTCCTACACGTACCTTTTAAACCGGCTCACACGTCCAACGTCACTTCCGCGTATACGCGCTAAGGCCCTATCCTCAAATTACACGAGCTGACACTCGGACGTGCAGTTCTTGGACGTGTAACATGCACCCGTGTTCAGGGAAACGCCCGCGCATGCACGTCACAGACGCGCTTACGCGCTAAGGGCCTTTGGTCCGGAAATAAATCACGTACGTGCGCTGACGCGCTTACGCGCTAAAGGCCTTTCCTCGAATTACACGCTGACGTGCAAGATTTTCACGTGCCAAATCACTCTGTATCAAGATGGCCACGCGTTCACACACGGAAGAACCCGCTCCTGCCCAGAAGGCCGAATTACTGCCCCCCATAGCCCTGAGCACACTCCCACCTGCCATCTGCTGTTGCCTGATTGCCTGCTGCCCACGTGCCCTGCCATTTGCTGCCTGCACGTCAGCCAGGGGTGCTGTTGCTGTGACCACCCCTGCTGGAACCGAAGGCTCCCGACTGGGATTCCATCGCTCCACAGCCCAGCCCCAGGACCCAGTTGCCCACCCACTCCTGGCTCTGGGGTTGCCATGTCCAGCACTACACCATCTGGCAGCACTGGCAACCCCCAGCCAGAGAGGCAGAGGGCCACCAGCTTCACTGCCACCAAAGTTGGTGTCCTGGTGGAGCAAGTCCTGGGGCAGTATGATGCCCTCTTCGGAAGGTCGCACGCCGACAAGGAAGGACGGACCAGGATCTGGACGGACATTGTGACTGCCATCAACGCGGAGGGGGTGGCAGTCCGCAAATTCCATCATGTCAAGAAGCACTGGGAGGACTTCAGGTCCAGGACCCTCAACAAGGCCCGGCGCCTCTTGAAGGTAGCGGATGCTAAGGGGCGCCGGGGCCACCTGTCGGAATATCAAATGAGGGTCCTGGAACACGTATGCCCAACGCTCCACTTCCAGGTCCTTGAGAGGCACACATGTCTGGAGTCGAGCGGTAAGTGTACATGCATACTGATTGGAAGCTGTGCGTGTGGTGGTGTGCCAGTAGTGTGCAGGTTGCACATGTGGTTTTGTAGGGCCATGTATGGATGTGTATGTACAGGGCCGTGAGGCTGACACATGCGAGTCCTTTCATGTGTGAGACACATGGATGGTGTATTTGTGGGTAAGCATGCAGGCCAAATGGAGATGTGTGAGCACACATGTTTGAATGACTGTGTATGTCAGTTGTTAAGGTTGTGGTGTCACACATGGATGTTGGTTCCAGCTGCATGTATCTGCACTGTGTACATGTGCATGTATGTGTATCTGACAAGTGTGCAACTGTCATGCAACATGGATGCATGTGAGACTGATATGTAGAAGACTGATTGCCAGATGTGACATGGATGCCGATCTCATCAAGGCGACACTTGGTGGAGGTGTACACATGCATGTAAGTATGGTGGTATGTGTGCATGTCTAGTGCACTCCCTGTGTCTCATGTGATGTCTGGCTCACCTTTGCCTGCTCATGCTGTTGTATGTGTATGGATGGTGCTGGCTGTTGCGATATGGCTGTGGAATAGCTCACGTATGTGATTTGAAATGACATGTGTGTTGGGGATTGTGATGCCATGTCTGAAGTTAGACAATGACACTTGTGTGCAACTGTCATGTGTGTATGAGTCCATTGTACAGTGCCCTGATGCCTGTGTCCTATCTCTCCCTGTCTGCAGCGTTGACTGATGAAGAGGACGGAGAGGGTGCTGTGGAGCACAGCGGCAGGGATCGCACCGCCAGCCGGAGACGCAAGGCCCGGCTCCCCTCCCTGGTTGTCATCTCGTCGGGGAGTGAGGAGTCCGGTGCCGCGTCCCAGGTTGCAGCTGCCAAATGGAGGTCCAAGAGGCGGAGGTCAGAGTTGGACTCCTCGGCAGCAGAAGGGGCAGCTGAGACCCCACAGGGCCCGATGGAGGAAGATGGCACAGAGTCATCCGGGTTGGTGGGGGGTTTGGTGGAGGAGGAGGGCGTGCAAGGGACAGAGACGGGGTCTAGAGGTGGGGATTCCACTGGTGCTAGTGGTGCAGTGCAGGGGCAGGGACAGGAGGCAGCACAGGCCACCGTGGAGGTGTGCAATCCTGTCCCCGATCCTGTGACTGCATCATCCTGCACCAGCAGGGATACCTACGTCCAGACCCGTTTTCAGGCAGGGGATGAGCTTACGACAACTGGCCTTCCTCTGCCTGCAGACGTGGCTATCCGGGACCGGGATGAGCCTGTCCTGGGTGGTGTGGCGTTGCGTCAACGGGCCATGCGAGGCGAAATGCAGTCTTTTCATGGGGAGACTGCATGTTGTCTCGAATGGCTCGTTGACCACGTCGACCTACTGGGACAGGTCACCAGGGCCGGATTCCTCCGTTTGCTGGGCCTTGTTCCGACCCCCTCCTCAACTGAACCCCCTATGCGCCAGTCGTACTCCGTGCCATCCTCCCACCCATGTGTCACCTGGGTGCCCTGTGGAGCTGCCGCTGACCCTGCAGCCAGGCAGGTGGAGGACACATCCCTGCCACAGTCGGGAGTCGGACGTCCAGCAGGGGTGGCCACCTCAACAACTGCACCCCAGCCAGAGGAGGATGTGCAGGCAGCAAGAGCCAGGGTACGGGCAGAGGCACAGCAGCAGCAGCAACAAGGTGGGAGCCATGATGGCTCGGGGCCTTCGTCATCGGAGGGGCAGGCATCGGCCAGAGGGCAGGAGGACCCAGGACAGGAAGTGTCTTCCATGTGGCAGCGGTTAGGCCATGCCATAGATGCAGAGCGGCAGCGGGCAGAAGAGGCACGGCTCACAATGGTGTGGGCGGAGAACTCCATGCGGAGGGCCCTGAGGCAGGCCGAGTGCCTTGAGGCAATTCGCAGGGAGTTGGAGGAGAACATGTCGTCGTCCCTGCAAACCCTCTGGTCCATGGAAGAGGACCGCCTCTGGGACATTGAGCAGGAGTTCGATGATGCCCTGGCCCGGGACATTCAAAAGTTAGCCGTCAGACTAGCCCGCTGCCCTTGTAAATAGTTAGATAGTGTTAGGTTTCCTTTGGTTTTTTCTTTATTTTGGTTGCGCTTGGACAATGCACCACGTTTCTGTATATAGTTTTTCATTAGGTAGTATTTTTGATAGGTTTCATTTCTTCAGTTGGGATCAAGGACCCTGGATTGTTCATCTGTATATAGTTCACTATTGGATTCATCTCTTTTTTTTGGATTTTCCCATGGAGCAATGGTTTTCCCTTGGATTTGCTTTGTTGGACTGTGACTTTGGACACCTTTCCTTTGGATTATGATTTCTTGTTTTTCATTATTTATCGGACGTGCAGCTTTTCTTTTTTTATTCCCATTGTTGTTTGTTTGATTTTAATTTCATTCATGTTGCGTTTAATACATTTTTTTCTTCATACTTCGATGGGTGGTATTAGCTCATTGGTTTCATGCATGTCATGATATGGGTTTTCACATTCACTTGCAACCATTGTGTGTGTGTGTGACGGACATGTGTTAATTTACATACTTGCCATTGGGGTTGTATCATGTAATTGCCTTTTCTATGTGGGTGGATGCAATACTTGGTTGGGTCTTTGGGCTGGGGAGGCTGGCCATAAGGGCCATGATTGAGGATCGTCATGACCTGGGGGCAGGGGGACATGAGTGGGACATGAGTGGGGGCCTGCTGGCAGGTGCCCCACACTGCTTGGGGGTGGGGGTGCTGGGGTGTGGGGGTGCTGGGGGCCTGCTGGCAGGTGCCCCTGACTGCTAGGGGGTGGGGGTGCTGGGGGACATGTGTGGGGGCCTGCTGGCAGGTACCCCTGACTGCTGGGGGGTTGGGGTGCTGGGGCACATGTGTGGGACATGTGTGGGGGCCTGCTGGCAGGTGCCCTGCACTGCTGAGGGGTGAGGGTGCAGGGGGACATGTGTGGGACATGAGTGGGGGCCTGCTGGCAGGTGCCCTGCACTGCTGGGGGTTGGGTGTGCGTGCAAGGGGACATGTGTGGGGGCCTGCTGGCAGGTGCCCCGCACTGCTGGGGGGTGGGAGTGCAAGGGGACATGAGTGGGGGCCTGCTGGCAGGTGCCCCTGACTGCTGGGGAGTGGGAGTGCTGGGGGACATGTGTGGGACATGAGTGGGGGCCTGCTGGCAGGTGCCCCACACTGCTGGGGGGTGAGGGTGCAAGGGGCCCTGAGTGGGACATGAGTGGGGGCCTGCTGGCAGGTGCCCCTGACTGCTGGGGGTGGGGTGCAAGGGGAGATGAGTGGGACATGTGTGGGGGCCTGCTGGCAGGTGCCCCTGACTGCTGGAGGGTGGGGGTGCTGGGGGACACGTGTGGGGGCCTGCTGGCAGGTGCCCCTGACTGCTGGGGGGTGGGGGTCCTGGGGGACATGTGTGGGGGCCTGCTGGCAGGTGCCCTGCACTGCTGGGGGGTGGGTGTGCAAGGGAACACGAGTGGGGGCCTGCTGGCAGGTGCCCTGCACTGCTGGGGGGTGGGTGTGCAAGGGGACATGAGTGGGGGCCTGCTGGCAGCTGCCCCAGACTGCTGGGGGGTGGAGGTGCTGGGGGACATGTGTGGGACATGAAAGGGGCCCTGCTGGCAGGTGCCCCTGACTTCTGGGGGGTGGGGGTGCTGGGGGACATGTGTGGGACATGAGGGGGGGCCTGCTGGCAGGTGCCCTGCACTGCTGGGGGTTGGGGGTGCAAGGGGACATGAGTGGGGGCCTGCTGGCAGCTGCCCCAGACTGTTGGGGGGTGGAGGTGCTGGGGGACATGTGTAGGACATGAGTGGGGGCCTGCTGGCAGGTGCCCCTGACTGCTGGGGGGTGGGGGTGCTGGGGGACATGAGTGGGACATGAATGGGGGCCTGCTGGCAGGTGCCCAGCACTGCTGGGTGGTGGGGGTGCAGGTGGACATGGGTGGGACATGATTGGGGGCCTGCTGGTGGGTGCCCTGCACTGCTGGGGGGTGGGGGTGCTGGGAGACATGAGTTGGTGATCATATTGCAACGTGACATGTGGCTTGGCTGGGGGGCATGCCCATGGTGGATGGGCTGCCTGCGGGACATGACCAGGGGTGCAGGGTAGTCCCCTGTGGTGTGGGCTGCCTGCAGGGCCGTGGAGGGGGTGGAGGGGACACCTGGGAGGACCCACATTGCCAATTCACGTGTAGGACTCCCCGTGCACCCCTGAAATACACGTACCCAGGCCAATCGCGTGTGAAACTTCCTGCGTACCCCTGAAATACACATACCCAGGCCAATCGCGTGTGAAACTTCCCGCGCACCCTGATATACACAAACCCAGGCCAATCGCGTGTGAAACTTCCCGCGTGCCCCTGAAATACACATATCCAGGCCAATCGCGTGTGGAACTTCCCGCGCACCCGAATACACGTACCCAGGCCAATCGCGTGTGAAACTTCCTGCGCACCCCTGAGATACACGTACCCAGGCGAATCACATGTGAAACTTCCAGCGCACCCCTGAAATACACCTACCGAGGCCAATCACATGTGAAACTTCCCATGCACCCCTGAAATACACGTACCCAGACCAATCGCGTGTGACACTTCCCGCACACCCCTGAAATACACGTACCCAGGCCAATCGCGTGTGAAACTTCCCGCGTACCCCTGAAATACACGTACCCAGGCCAATCGCATGTGAAACTTCCTGCGCACCCCTGAAATACACGTACCCAGGCCAATCGCATGTGAAACTTCCCGCGCACCCCTGAAATACACATACCCAGGCCAATCGCGTGTGAAACTTCCCGCTCACCCCCATAATACACGTACCCCACTAGCACAGGCCCTTTCGCGTGTGAAACTTTCCGCAAACCCCGTAATACACATACCCTGCTGAAATCGCGTGTGAAACTTCCTGCGAACCCCAGTAATACACGTACCCCACTCGCACAGGCCCTTTCGCGTGTGAAACTTCACGCCCACCCAAGTAATACATGTTCGCCGCTTGGTGTTTGCTGTTTGGCAGCCCTGTAAACTGGTCCAGGGTTAGCGCAGCCCGTTGCGCTGAATTGGGAACTTTGATGGCTTTTCCTTGCGCGAGGGCGTTCTTGGGGGCGTAACTGGCGCTGCTGCAGGGTTGCTGCGCCACTCTGCGCCACGGCTGGTTTTGGAGGCTAAAATCCATGAATACGCTGTGCGCGGAAATCGATTTTAGCGCACGCGGCTGGCGCAGACATGCGCACGCGCACACTGTACGCCAGCCGTGTGCACCACATTTGTGCGAAATTCTATGAATTACCATAGATTCTTAGTTGAGTCCAGAAAACAGGATCTGCACTGATAGGACCATATACGTTTAATATGGTATATTCAATAGAGTCAATGAGAAGTTTAACCAAAACCCATCTTCCAACATCATCTGACTCATTGGAGATAACCTTACATTGAAGATGTTTGTTAATATGGGTGATAACCCAATTTTTCCATCCATTTGCCACGCTCGAGAAGACTTGACCCACCCATAAACGTTTCAGTTTAGCCGCATCTACTTGTGAGAGGTGGGATTCTTGCAAACAAGCAATAGCAGTTTTAACCCTATTAAGGTGTGAGCATATTGTCTGTCATTTGATAGGGTTGTGTAATCCTTTAACGTTGGCTGTAGATATATTTAGAGACATAAACAGCAATTAGGGTGAAATATGCATACCTATGGGCAATGCTGACAAGTGTTACATTAATAAACATATAGGGAGAACACATAAGGGAGAGGGAAGGACTAACATGTATGAAATGAAGTTTTATAACTTCCAAGAGTACCGTTAGATAATGAGAAAAGTAGTGGCTAGCAGCAAACAGCCATTCCAAACCATGTCAGAGTTGTAACGATGAATAGAAGGAGTGGAGAGCCAGATTCAGAGGTGCTCATCCAGTGCCCCACTCCGGCAAAGAGATCATGTGATAACAGAGGGTTTAATAATAGATTCCAATTCATGTATGTACTCTAGATGTGTCGATTTCGTCTCGTCTATGATTTTGGATTAAGTTGCACAATTTAATTGATTTTGGAAGGTGAACATATTTCCATTAAGAGTTACTTTCAGTGAGACTGGGTGGATGATTACATATTTGCCATTTTGGTACCTTAGGGCTAGTCTGAACATCAATAATGAATTTCTTCTTCCTCCATTGGCATTGGAGACATCTTGTGATATAAAGATCTTGTTGGCTTTCCACATGAGTTGCTTGTTTTGTTTAGCTTCTTTCAAGATGAGTCCAACACGGTTGTAATCAAACAATGTGAAAATCAAAGTTCTTGGAGCATTCTGAGACAAACTATTGGGTTCAACACGATGGGCTCTTTGGATATTGAGTCGCAACGGAGTAGGGAAGTTCAGAGTATAAGAAGCATATAATGTAGGAATTGAATAGGATCATCTTTCTCTATTATCTCTGGAAGGCCTACAATCCGTAGGTTGTTTCCCCTATTCCTATTCTCTAAATTTTCTGTTTGCTTCCGCAGAGATATAACAGAATTTCCCAGTGACAGCAGTCTTCCTGTGACATCCTTTGCATTGCTAACCCTTCTTTCTACTTCATTAATTCTTGTTTCAAAGGTGGACCATTTGTCATCTAGCATTTGCAATTTCACAGTTGTGGCCTCATGAATATCATCCTTAGGTGTGGGAGAGTCACGTTTCTGTCTCTTAGGAGCACTACTCGTCAACTTTGAGGGCAATTCTTTAGTTTGCCCTTTTTTTGAAGCCATGTTAGTGTCTAGTATGTGACAACTAATTGATAATGATGTACTGCTAATATCTTCTAATAGTGGAGACAGCTGCCTACTAAAGGTGCTACGTACAAAGTAACTTTGATAGATGTGCACAAATAAATCTCACTCACAGCTAAGCAGCTTGTCAACAATCTATTCTGAGCAGCTTTGCACTAAAAATGCCTTTTTTTCTAAAATATCTGCGCTTAAGTTACATAAGCATACTTTATTTGTGACAAAGTATTGATTTGCAAGAAAGAAGCTAAACAGCCATATATGACATAATTGTTTTCCTCATATATTTATCAACAGGCTTCTTAACACAATTTTTCCAGCATAAGGCTGCGTTTATACATAAACTTGTCTGGCAACTATGTGCCCCAAAGCTATATTTTCTTTTCAAATTCACAGAATATATGTTGCACAACGTTAATTAAATCTTGAGAAGCCTTATTTAGATTTAATTCCAGACAACTATATGCCCCATGTACCTTTATCCATATGGTTGCAGTAATAATTTCACATTTTGCTCTGGAAGTGTTAGAAGAGCACATCCCATCTATAAATATATTTGTAGTGAGCGCAAAGTACCTTGTATTTCTTGCATTGCATTGATAAAAGGAATTCAGCCCTTGTTGTGTAAGGATCGTGCTTCCTTACTTTAGCAGGCCGCCCACATCGCACCTGCCGTGTCAGCTGACAGGACGCGTCAGCTTGTTATTAACGTTACCTCACTGTTAAGAGGCTGTGCCCTTTGTCCTCTCGTCAAGCCCTACGCGCAGCACTGTCAGCCTTGAATGAGCAACAGGAACCACACAGCATACAGAAAAAGTGCTCCACTGAGAACAGCTAAGTCCTAAAACATGTTTACCTTATTTATAGTTTAAAGAAATATGTATATTTTAAGTCGCCGGAGTGGGAGCGCAGTCTAGGCTTCCATTCGCATCAGCGCTTGCCTATGCCCCCAAACTATACATCATTGTAACAATACCTATTAAAGTACAAGTAAAATTGGTTCCAAGTAAACGTTCATCATCATATGAATTTAAAAGCATAATCTAAAATTTGTCCAACAATAAAAATAATCAATGTTTCTGCCTTTTCCATGTAAACATTATATACAAATCTATAGTCCAACAGAATTAAGTTCCTCAACACTGGTACAATAATTCTCTGTCTCACCCTTTTACATTAAATACAGAACAATAAAACATGCACACTATTTCTGTGTGAATCTTCATCTCATTCACATCTAAGATTGTATTCTGTAAAAAGCTTTTATGTTATGTTATGTTATGTTACTTTACATTTATATAGCACCTTATGTATCATTGGTATGATCTCAAGGCACTGGTAGGTTGAACGCCCCCGGAATTGTAGTTCAAGTCAGTGGAGAGAGATAGAGAGAGAGAGAGAGAGAGAGAGAGAGAGAGAGAGAGAGAGAGTCATAAGGTGCGTGGGTGCACCGGATATGTGTGCAGCTGGTGAGGCACTTGCATGATAGCTGCTTCTTAGCGGTAGGTGTGGTAGAGAGGTCAGGAATATGTGTTCATTCTGGTGGGTTGATATCCAGACTGATTTCTGGCTGTGTTAGGCCTGAGGAGACACATAGGCTAGTGGGTGTGCTGAGCCAGCTGTATTTAATTAGGATGATGAGGAGTATGTGGCAGGTGTTAGTATGAGAACAGCTATACCGAATATGTCATAATATTGCTGTGTTCTAGTTTAGTGGTGGTGTGTAGGAGAGAGTAAGTGTGGTGATGTGATATGGTGGTTTTCAGTAAGGTGCTTGAGATCGAGTGCACATCTGAACCATTTATTCTATCTGTTTTATTCACTCTGTCCGTTCAATCAGCTTCGTCTGTTCATACATTTCATCTGGTTGATCATTTGGTTTACTAGTCTTTCATTGCATTCCATCATCTACATAAACTGCTCACTCCAATCTATTGATCTGATTCATCCTTCGCATCTGTTTAGTGTGTTCCGTCTGTTCTATCCTTTTTATTCATTCGATCTGTTCCATGTGTTTTACACACTGCATCAGTTACATCCACTGCGTCTATTCTATTTGCTCCATTTGTTCCATCCAGTCCATCCGTTCAGTACACACCGTCCATTCCGCCCACTCTCCGTTCCGCCATCTCCATCCGTTCCGCCCACTCCATCCGTTCCACCCACTCCTTCCATTCCATCTACTCCATCCGTTCCATCTACTCCATCCGTTACATGCACTCCATCTGTTCCAGCCACTCCATCTGTTCCATGCTCTCCGTCCATTCCATGTACTCCCTCCGTTTTATGCACTCCATCCATTCTATCTGTAACATCTACTCCATCCGTTCCATCCACTCCATCCGTTCCATCCACTCCGTTTGTTCCTATCATTCCATGTGCTCTATCCATTCTATCACCAATATTATGTGGTGGAATTCTTGTAATAAGCTTTCTTCATATGTTATTTGTTATACTATTTAGGTAAGTATTTTCAATCAGCTCAAATACAACTTTCAAATATTATAATCTTACTGTACTATTCTGTTGCATAGATCTTGTAACAGACTGCTCAGACTTTATCAATAATTGTTCCTTCAAGATACTTTCACTTTTACCTACTTTAGAAATGTCATGCTTATTTCAGAACATTCTCTCTAAACCCACAAATGTTAGGTATCTCCATACACAGGCCAACAATCTTATTTATTTTATGTTAGCCAACATTTAAGACATCTTCTATAAGAAGCTGAGTTGGTTTAGCTTGTGGATTAGACCATTCTGATAATGATAGGAATGCCAGAGCTGCTTCCAAAATAACGTTGAAGCTCTAAATACAAGAGTTAATTTGCTGTAGTTTTCCACACTCGTAGTATACATTTCAAGAAGTCAAGTTTTGTTTTACTCTTTGATTGACCATACACCTACAACACACCAATAAATATGCTTCACTGGGCCGTGCTGGTTGCCCATCACCATTTTCCTGCAGCAGAGTTGATTTCTGCTGGTGTGCCATTCCCATTCACATTTGCCTGCTTAGCTACTGGGGCCTCTTGTGTGCCATTTCCTCTGTCCTCTTAGGTCCACCTCCATTGCAGATTCCACTTCTCTATGGTGGCTTCCACTCCTGTGAAAGATGGATATTCTTCTTTTTGTCCTTAAATCCATCGTTGATAAGGCTATATGTCCTTCAGTGACAGGATACTTTGTTTCACCCTGTAAAAAGAACCCTTTACTTGAGTGATTGTTCTGCTTTCCTGGAATTATGTTTTCATGAACCAATACTGTAAGTACTCCCCTCAGCACCCTAGGTTAGGGGGCTATTCAAGATACTCACCTCTGTGTTCCGCATGGTTGCTGCATTTTGAAGGTCTCCTTCTCTGCTCGTGGGACCCCTGGATCTCAAACCCTCCAGTGGATTGTTTCTTCTGAGTCTCTACTGGTGCCCCCGTGGTTGACTGCTTTCTTGTGGGTACCTGTGGGAAGGCATGTGACGGTCCGGCTATAGTGCACAGCACGGACAGAAACTGCCATCCTAGACCTCAAGTCCAACCTGGCTGGCATGGTGGTTAAAGGTCATCCAGCCTTGCTGATGTTCTTGGACCTCTCTGCAGCCTTCAATCTAGTTGATCATGCATTGCTAGTGACCAGGCTCAGAGAGGACGTCCACAGTTCCACTTTAGCATCTAAATGGATAGCTTCTTTTTTGGGTCCTCGGACTGTATGCATTTGTGCGGGGGAGGATCACTCCTCTCCTGTCATTCAAACATGTGGTGTCCCCTAGGGTTCTTGTTTATCCCTGCTCTTGTTTAATATTTATATCCAGCCTTTGCGTGATCTGTTGAACACCCTGGGTGTCCGATATACCAACTACACTGATGACACTGAGGTTGTTCTTCAGCTTAGCAGGCACTACAAACAGGACCTCTGCGCCCTTAATACCATCTACAAGGCTATTCAGGACTGATGGCCTGTAACTACCTGGCTATCAATTGCAAAAATACCGAACTTATGATTGTTGCCACCAAAGTGGGTCTGAGCAAGCTAACATCTGAATATTCGAGCTTCAAATTGTGGTCACACTATTCTCGTTTCCAAGAAGGTCAAAACCTTGGGAGTAGTTTTGGAATAAGAACTATCCATGAAGCCTCACTTGTCATATACCCGCTCAACTTGCGGTCTCATTACTAAACGCATACACTACATTCGCCCTTTCATCAACAGTGAAAATTGTGCCTTACTGTCTACTGCTTTAATCAATTCCAGACTCGATTAATATAACAGTCTGTTGGCTGGTACCACTGCTCTTAACAATCGAGCTCTGCAAGTTACTCAGAATAATACAGTACGAGCAACCCTTGGGCTCTCTCGTCGAATACATGTTTGTTTGTCAAGGAAAGTTCTTGATTGGCCTCCTATCAAATAAAGGATTTCTCATAACATCCTTACACTGGCCCACAAATGCCTGTGTCATTCTAGTACAGCATATCTATCTGATCGTGTCAAGCTTAACAACCATACCAGAAACCTTCTGTCATCCTTGGCACCTACATTTATCCAACCTAGATTGAAATTGGCCTGTTTTGGTCGAACAAGCTTTGACGTTCAGGCAACCCTTCTCTGGAATTCACTTTCTGCCCCCACGCGCCTAATTAAAACCCTTACTTCTTTTGAAAAAGCCATTAAAACACACCTCTTCAATCTCAGTGCGGAATAATTCCCGTCCATCTTTGCTTCCTCTGACATCTGAATTACTTCTTCTATGTCTTCTCGTTTTGTCTTGTTTTGTTTTTTGTGCACTCTGAGGCCCACAGGCATGCAGCGCTTTACAAGAATTAAAATAAATGAAATAAAATAGAAAAATGTTGCAGTACAGGTAAGTAGCTTCCAATGCCACTTGTTGGAGTTCAAAGTTGAAGAAAGCGCCCCATAGCAAACAACAGGAAAAAGTCTGAAAGATTATCTGTAGTTATGCTGAATAGCCAGGTAAATCCGAGTTCCTTATTTTATTTATTTTATTTTGTTAATTTTAATTCTTATAAAGCACCAGATGCCCGTGGGCCTCGGGCGCACAAAAAAACAAAACAAGACAAAACGAGAAGACATGGAAGAAGATTTATTAACAATTGACACCCAATGTGGCACCACCCATGTATGTGATGATTTTGATAGATGCCATAATGAACCAGAACCATGTGTATTAAAATCAAAGGAGAGAGTGGATGAACTGTAAAGAGAAAGAGTTTGTAAGTGATGTCTCTATACCCTTGAGAAATCTTCACCTATTAGTAAATGCGACTGATTCAGTAGATAGGCCATTGTTGTACTCACAAGTTGTAACACGAATCATTACTGACAACCAAAGTAAGCAATTGGGTAATGAATCCCAATCATTGGGTGTTGTGGGCACTGAAAATGAAGAATGCATCATAAGCACACGCTCAATGAACATCTGTAAACCCAATTTGAATTGCATCCAGGTAATCAGAGTTTAAATCTCTCCCAATCTCTTGTTTTTTTTGCTAACCAATCTAACTTTTCTGGAGATAATTTGGCCTCCACACCGGGGTCATGTGTGAGACCCGCACCTAGACCATTGTTTGGGCTGCATTCCCCCCTTTGCTATCTCAAGAACTTACATTGAGTGCATTGAACAATGGATTATTTTCCCTAACAAAAATTTATGAGACCATACTATCTAAAATCTCAGATCAAGACAGTAATTGTCATCTTCTATGCTCTAAAATTGATTGGCTAGTCTACAGCCTAGATCCTGGAGAAAACAACCTGACAAAAATCAGAGCGACTTAATGGAAAGTAAACAGGTTGAGGAACTGCCTGTGAGACAATGTATAGATGTGGGTCTCCAAACTGATGAAGGTTAAATAGAAAGGGACGGCATGAGTAGATGTAGCTTACTAAATGCTGATACGATGATTCCAATGATTCAAGAGAATGCTATTGTATCTGAAGTTTTACCTTTGTCTGAGGATTTAGAGAAAAGTAGCTTAAGTGCAGGTATTGTACCCAACGAGATAGAAGAAAAATCTCTGTAAGAAGTATTTAAATCTCATAAAGGGCACATAAAATGGAAAGCACTAGAAACGTGTGTATGCCGAAAATAAAATCTAAAAAACATGTAAAAAAAAATAGTCACCCAAAAAATGCTAAAAGGTTCATACAACATTTGTCTACACCTGATAACCAAGATAACACAAAAATGAGGCGCACACCAAAGAAATCGCAAAATCTAGCTGAAAAACTAAGCAAACACAAAGTCGACAATGTTGAAATTGAAACAATTAATATTGAAAATGTATCAATTGATTCAGAGATCTTAATGAATTTCTCGACTTATTCACTATCACCTGATGTCATTCAAGAAAAGATTGAAGTGATTCCAAAGAGACAGATTGTTAAAGGGTTGAATGGCTATACTTTGGAGAATCTTAAAGTGAATCACTTATTTGTTGAGAATGAAAAACATTTTCTTACCCTAGAAGTTAAGTGAAAACTGATAAAAGCTATACATTCCCCAACTAAAAAGCAGAAGGATGTCAACTTGCCTCCTCAAGATGGCCCTGACAGAAAAAGAAAGAAGTCTAATATAAGGTCAACAGACCTTCTTCTTTTAACAATGAGAGAACATAGAAGAAATTATCAATTTCCTAACCGCACCACACTTATGATGGTATTTAAAGCTTTGCCAAAACTTCATTTAATTAGATCTAGTGATATTGAATCAATTCGGTTTAAAAGAAACCAAAGATTGGCCACTCTTTGTTCATTTATTCCTTCAATGATTATAATAGAGCTCCTTCGGAATGAAAGGCAAAATCCTGAGGAGGATGTTTTTTTATCTAGAACTGCTATCTTCAACACAGGGTAAGGAAAATAAAACTCCTTTGAAAAAAGCGTTTAGTACCAAAAGAGATTTAGGGGGCAATTTATAGAATTCGGCGCACAATTGGCGCACGTGGCTGGCCCACAGTGTGTGCGTGCGGCAGTCTGCACCAGCCGCGTGCCCCAAAACCCATTTCAGCGCACAGCGTATTCATGGATTTACACATCCATAACCAGCCGTGGCTCAAAGTGGCACAGCAACCCTGCAGCAGTGCCAGTTACGCCCCCAACCCCGCCCCGTACGCCATGAACAGCGCACAAATCCAGTACATGGCGCAAAGGCCAGTGGACCAGCACACATCCCCCAACTACAAAAATGCATGTAAAACTCCCCGCGCACGCCCCAGAATACAGATACCCCGCTCGCGCCGGCAAAAATGCGTGTAAAACTCCCCGCGCACCTCTCAGAATACATGTACCCCGCTCGTGCCAGCGAAAACGCATGTAAAACTCCCTGTGTACAACCCAGAATACATGTACCCCACTCGCGCCAGGTAAATTGTGTAGAAAAAGCACCCCCCTGCGGCGTGGACTGCTTGTGGGGCATGCCCAGGGTGGATGGGGTGCCTGCGTGTATTTGGGGGTGCACGGGAAGTTTCATGCGATAGGCCTTGTGGGAGCGGGGTACGTGCATTTGGGGGGTACGCGGGGAGTTTCATACGAGATAGGCCTTGTGGGAGCGGGGTACGTGTATTTGGGGGTACACAGGGAGTGTCACACATGATAGGACCTGTGCGAGCAGGATACTTGTATTTGGGGGTGCACAGGAAGTTTCACACATGATAGGCCTTGTGGCAGTGGGGTACGTGTATTTGGGGGGTAAGCTGGGAGTTTCACACGCGATAGGCCCTATGCGAGTGGGATACGTGTATTTGGGGGGTATGCAGGGAGTTTCACACATGATAGGCCCTGTGCGAGCGGGGTATGTGTATTTGGGGGTGCGCTGGAAGTTTCACATGCGATAGGCCTTGTGCGAGTGGGCTACGTGTATTTGTGGGGTGCGGGGGAAGTTTCACACGCGATAGTCCTTGTGGTAGCAGGGTACGTGTATTTGGGGGGTACGCAGGGAGTTTCACGCACAAATTGGCATTATGGGCCCTCCCGGGTGTGCGGTTTCCCCCCTCCCCATGCCCTGCAGGCAGCCCACACCACAGGGGACTACACTACAACCCTCACCATGCCCTGCAAGCAGCCCACATGGCACTATGCACTTGTGAGCACACTTGTGAGTCCCGACTCATGTCCCCCTGCACCCCCACCCACCCAGCAGTGACGGGCACCTGCCAGCAGTCCCCGACTCATGTCCCCCTGCACCCCCACCAAGCAGTGACAGGCACCTGCCAGCAGGCCCCGACTCATGTACCCACACCCACTCACAACCCAGCAGTGACGGGCACCTGCCAGCAGGCCCCGACTCATGTCACCCACCCAGCAGTGACGGGCACCTGCCAGCAGGCCCCGACTCATGTCCCCCCACCCACTCACCCACTCATCAGTGACAGGCACCTGCCAGCATGCCCTGACTCATGTCCCCCCTCACCCACTCACCCACCCAGCAGTGACGGGCACCTGCCAGCAGGCCCCGACTCATGTCCCCCCACCCACTCACCCACACAGCAGTGACGGGCACCTGCCAGCAGGCCCCGACTCATGTCCCCCCAACAACTCACCCACCCAGCAGTGATGGGCACCTGCCAGCAGGCCCCGATTCATGTCCCCCCACCCACTCACCCACCCAGCAGTGACGGGCACCTGCCAGCAGGCCCCGACTCATGTCCCCCCACCCACTCACCCACCCAGCAGTGACGGGCACCTGCCAGCAGGCCCTGACTCATGTCCCCACCCCAACACGTCATCAGGATCCACACTCATGGCCCTTATGGCCACCCAAATCCCACCCCACGCCACCCCAGTCCAAACACTCAACCAAGTATTCCATCCACCCCACATTGAAATCCCCATGTCATGATAGTTCACAACTGGCAAGTATGCACATCAATACATGTCCGTCACACACAGACAATGGGTGCAAGTGAATGAGAAAACCCACATCATGACATGCATGAAACCAATGAGAGAATACCACGCAAATGAAGTATGAAACCAACATGTATTAAATACAAAAGCAAGGGAATGAAAGAAAATCACACAATAATAGAAATAATGAACAAAAGACTGCATGTCCAAAATGAATGAAAAATATATGAATGCAGAATCCAAATAAATCCAAAAGAAAAAGGCTCCAAAGCATTTGTCCATCAAACCAAATCCAAAGGTAAACAAAAAAGAAAACCATTGCTCCATGGGTACAAAAAAAATCAATCAAGTCAAAGCCAGTCCAGAACTATGTACAATGTCAAAATCCAGGGTCCATAAGCCCAACAATCCAAAGGAAACCTACAAAATACCCTACCTAACTAATAACTATATACAAAAAGGTGGGGCATAGTCCATGCGCCCAAATGAAAGAAAAATAGAAAGGAAACCTAACACTAATTAACTATATACAATGGCGGTGGGCAAGTCCTACGGCTCACTTGTTGATTTCCCGGAACAGGGCATCAACGAACTCCAGTTCTAAGTCCTGGAGGCAGGCCTGTTCCCTGGCCCGAGGTCTCGCAGGGATAATGCCATGTCCAGCTCCAACTCCCTGTGAATTCCCTCGAGGCACTCAGCCTACCTCAGCACCCTGCGCATGGAGTTCTCCGCCCTGATCGTAGTGAGCCATGCCTCTTCTGCCCGCTGCCGCTCCGCATCTATTTGCTGGTGTTACGCTCACCTGGTATCCACAGGGACGCCACTCAGCTGGGTCACTTGCTGGTATGCTTCTCAGCTTTGCCCTGATATGGTCTGCGGGGAAGGTTCTGCCTGAAAATACAGGAAGACTATGTTCAAGACTGAACGACTGGGGGTAGGTCTTATTGCTGTTCTTTAGTTTTGTTGCTATCCTGCATGCCTTTCTTTGTTTAAAATGACTCTTTTTTCTCCCTTAGGTATGCAGAGCTTCAGCATGGCGAACTGGCTTGGTTGCGCCCCGATGGTAAATGATGGCGCATTAAGAGCGCTATGATGCGGTAAGTAAGCGCTATGCGCAGTGCTGCGAAGTCTTGCCTTTGCTAAACTGTGTTTTCCTTCTTTGTAGGTCGCAGTGTTCTTCAGCACGAGTGGAATGTCCAGAGTGGTGCCAGCCGAGAGGCGACCAGCCAGGTAAGCCTTTTGAGCAGTTCGTAATTTGTAAATGTCTCTACAGCTTTCTTTAATGTTGCCTCTATCTTCCTCTTTCAGGTCGTTCTGTCCGGGAGGCGGGCAGATTCGAGGAAGCTGTTCTCAGTAGCTGCGAGTGTTTAAAGATGAAGACTGCAGGTGAGATGCTGCTGCTAATAATGTTCCTTTTGTCTCCTTGCAGGTTCTGCTTCTCCGAGGTTCGAGGGAATAGCTGGACACGGTGAGCGTCACGTTGCAAGCTACAAAGTAACACAAAGCATGTTCTGCAGTCAGGGTGTTGTTTGTATAGTCCAGGTAAAGTAGTACCAGGGAAAGTAGTTCAGGCCTGCCACACCCAAAACATTAGACCACATAGCTAGCTTGGTATTTAGGCACCAAGCTATGTGGATACCTCCATGTTGGCTGACAATACAATAAAGTAGTTCCCAAGCACATTGTTGTTCATGGTGTATGAGCCTGGCACCGTAGGTGCCAGGACTGGCCCCATGAGGGCTTTTGAAGAGGATGCCAGGCTCTAGAGGCCCGAGCCCTGACTCCACCAGGCCAATGGGTTTGCCAGAGGAGGTTTTGGGCGAAGTTCGTGACAGCACTCCCCCTTAAGGCCCCTCCCATGGTGTTCCTTCTGTCTGGCCCAGGTTTGTTTGGGAAGTTCAGATGGAATTTCCTGATTAGACGTGGTGCGTGGATATTCCCACTGGGCTCCCAGGATCTATCTTGTGGTCCAAATCCTTTCCAATCGACGAGATGATATAGCTTGGTCCTAGAGTATTTAGAGTCCAAGATATCTTTGACTTTGAATTCTGGTTCTCCGTCAACAAGTATGGGCTTAGGCGGTGACCCAATCCGTGTGCCGGGTTGCATTGGTTTCAGGAGGGACATGTGGAATACCGGATGGATGTGTAGATTAGGTGGTAAATCCAGTTTCACGGCTGCTGGGTTGATAATTGCCTTAATGGTATACGGTCCTAAGAATCTGGGATGAAAGGTCCGGGTTCCCTTGAAGGGTACGAATTTAGCAACTAACCAAACTTTGTCTCCCACTTGATAATGAGGGGCCTTTTTCCGGTGTTGGTCGGCGAATCTCTTTTGTTTTTCTTTGGCATGAATAAGGTGTTCCGTTGCCCTTTTGAAAGCCTGAGTAATGGTTGTGTGTAGAGTCTTTACCGCTGGCATTTCCAAGCTGGCTGGAAGGTCTAGTTCAGAGGTACGTGGATGTCTGCCATGAAGGGTATAGAAGGGCATTTGTCCCGTGCTTGAATGCAAAGAATGGTTATATGCATATTCGGCTATCCATAGCAGGTCTTTCCAATTCCTTTGTTCGTGGTGCAGCATGCACCATAAATATTGCTCGAGTGTCTGATTGGTTCTCTCGGTTTGGCCGTCCATTTGGGGATGGTGACTGGTAGATAGCCGAAGGTCGATCTGCGCCATTGCACAGCATTTTTCCAGAAGTTTGAAACAAACTGGCTGCCTCGATCAGAGACCAGAACCGAAGGGAAGCCATGTAGCTTAACCACACCCTCCAGGAACCCTTTTGCTAAAGTGGCTGTGTCTGGGAGGCCTTTCAGAGGAATACAATGGGCCATCTTCGAGAATAAGTCCACAACTACAAGGATGGTGTTGAACCCTTGGCTTGTAGGTAGATCAGTGATGAAGTCAAGGAAAAGAGTGTGCCATGGAACTGGAGGAATGTCCAATGGTTGTAGGAGACCAGATGGTTTTTGTTTCTGTGATTTATTTTGTGTGCAGACACCACAGGACTGAATATACTGAATGATGTCCTTACGCCAGGTAGGCCGCCAAAAGTTCTCTTTCACCTTAGCTAGGGTTTTGACGATCCCAGGATGCCCTTCGATCAGTGAATCGTGATAGTTTGAAATAATATGCTGTTGTAATTCCTTATTGGGTACATATGGGCGATCCCTAAAAAAGGGTAGGTGTCCTTGATGGTATATTGTTCTCCTTGAGTTTGCCATGCGAGGTAGGCATCAGGATTCATTGTCGGTTGGATTTCTTTTTGTAGTTCTGCTTGTGTTAAGGCTGTCGTGATACCCAAGAGTTTGTCTTCAGGTATAATAGGTACTGGGTTTGGAGTTGTATATACTATTTCATCTATGCCCATGCGAGATAAGGCATCCGCCTTTCCGTTTCTGACTCCTGGTCGAAATGTGACTACATAATCATATTCGGCGAAGGAAAGGGCCCACCGTAATTGGCACGAGGACTGGGTATTGGCTGTTTAGAGATATTGCAGGTTTCGGTGGTCTGTGATGACTGTAAAGGTGTGTCTGGCCACCAGAAGGTAGTGCCTCCAGGCTTTAAAGGCGGATTTGATAAAAAAGAGTTCCTTGTCCGTGATGGCATGATTAATCTCTGGAGGTGAGACCTTTTTCGACCAGAAGGCCACAGGATGTAGCTGGCCGGTTTACGGGTCTCTCTGTGAAAGGACTGCCCCCATTGCGAGACTGGACGCATCAGTTTCAACGACATAAGGGAGGTCTGGACGAGGATGTCACAGGATTGGAGCGGAGGTAAACCTTGGTTTAAATTCCTGAAAGGCTTCTTCTGCTTCTTCGGTCCAAGCAAACTTTTTTTTTTTTTGTTCGTTATAGTACTGTGATTGGGTGCACAACCTAAGAGAAGTCTGGGATGAACCGGCGGTAGAAGTTCGCAAAGCCCAGCATGCTTTGTACCCTTTTCAGAGACGTCAGTGAAGGCCATTTCAGAATGGCATCTACCTTGTGCATGTTCATTCTGATGCCTCCTGGAGTAAGGATAAAACCAAGAAATTCTACTTCGGTGATGTGAAAAAAGCATTTTTCAAGCTTTGCAAACAAGCGATGTTGACGGAGCTTGGTGAGGACTGAACAAACGTGCCTGACATGATCTTGTTCCGAGGCTGAGTATACTATGATGTCGTCTATGTACACTAAGGCGCACACATCAATTAACTCCCTTAAGACGTCATTCATGAAATACTGGAATGCCTCCGGAGCGTTGCATAACCTGAAGGACATGACTTGATATTCAAACAAGCCGTACTGAGCACGGAAGGCGGTTTTCCATTAATCTCCTTTTCTGACTCGGAGCAGGTGGTACATTCCTCGAAGGTCCAATTTGGTATGAATCTGGGCATCTTTAACTTGGTCTAGCATCTCAGGGATAAGTGGCAAGGGGAAGCGGTTCTTCACTGTGATCTGGTTCAATGCGCGGTAGTCAATACAGGTTCTCAAGCCTCCTTCCTTTTTCGGTACGAAGAACAAAGGACTGGCTGCGGGGGACTTTGAAGGATGAATAAATCCGTTTGCAAGGTACTGGTCTAAATAGGATTTCAAATGAAGGTGTTCTGGTTCTGTGAGAGCGTAGATCCTGCCGCAAGGGATTTGTGCACCAGGAACAAGGTCGATCTGACAGTCATAGGGCCTGTGCGGCGGCAATGTATTGGCTTGGTCCTTTTGGAAAACATCCTGGAAATCATGGTATTCACTTGGCAATGTATTAATTGCTCCCAGGGTGGATACTGTTGCTCTGGGAGTCATGGGGATACAGATGTTGGGTTTCTCCTCTTGGTAATAGCAGGCAGGGGAGCAGTCACAGGGGAAGGGTCATTTTTGTGCCCGCCAGTCTATCAAAGGGTTGTGAGCAACCAACCATGGCATCCCTAGTATTAGCCTGAACTGAGGTGCCTTGATGAGATAGACTCCCGATGTCCGTCCTGACACAGCAAGGTTACCCTGGCTGTGTACTGGGTTACTGGTCCAGAAGCGATTTCTGTCCCATCCACGGTGGTTACCTTGTCCATAGTTGGCTTAAAACACAAAGGAAGTCCCATCTCTGCTGCCACTTCTTGATCAATATAATTTTCAACTGCTCCGCTATCGATGTATGCTTCAACGGCATGCATTCTTGACGACTGTTGGTGGTTAATTAAGATCACTGGTATTGCAAAGTGCGAGCTCGGCAACTCTTTCTTCTCACTCGACAAACTGACCTCTACGTTTGTCGAGCTTGGTAGTTTCCTGATTCCTTAGCTTCATCATTCTCTGTGGCCCTGACTGTTCTTCTTGGGGGTTTTACTGGACAGTCCTTCAGGAAATGTCCTGGTTTCGCACAATACAAACCAAGCTGTTGTTGTCTTCTTTTGTCCCGCTCTTGTTTTGTTAATGGAGGCCGATCCCTACAATCTGCATGGGTTCTACAGCATTTTTAGGTACACAGGGTGTGTTTTTCCTTGGTCGAACATACACGGTCGGAGGGTCCGTCTTAGACCGGTCTGCCTTTCGGTCCTGCAACCGGTGGTCTAGCTGCACGACCAGATTTATGAATTCTGCACAGTCTCTTGGTGGATCAACCACCTGGGCTAAAACATCCTTTAATTCGCCTCATAAGCCTTGATGGAATAACGTGGTTCCTTTGTTTTCTGGCCACCTAGCTTCAGCAACCAGTCTGTTTACGGTAGCAATGTACGTTAACAAGTCCTGATTCCCCTGTCGGAAGGACAAGAGTTCATTGTCTACTGCTTGTTCCTGGGTATGGCGAGCAAAACGTTTTTCCATTTCCCTCTGGAACCCCCCAAAGTCATGTAATAGATTATCGTCATGGGTTACCAACGGCACCAACCAATCTGCTGCACTACCACTCAGGTATGATAAGACAAAAACTACCCGAGTTTGGTCGTTTGGAAATGCTCCAGGTCTACAAAGAAAATGAAGGCGGCACTGATTGATGAATGCTGCATACTTCCGTGGGTCGCCTGAGAACCTTTCTGGTGGTGCCAGGGGAACTGTTCCAGGTACCGTGATCTGTACCGGAGTGGGTGGTATGGCAGGGTTTTGCATCGTTGGATTGCTTCCAGGTAGAGGCGTCTGTCCTGCCTGTGATTGCAAGTATTGCCTGCTAATCTCTTCAGTGTGTTCTTTGGACACTATTAGGTCTCTCCGGAGGGCATTAGTCTCTTGTCAGGCAGAATGAACCTCAGCACGAAGCTCTCCTAGTAGTTGGGCCAATTGGTCCATTTCTGATGTCTCCATGGCGCCCAGGTGGATTTGTTATGGTAGGCTTCGTGTTCTGTTACGCTCACCTGGTATCCACATGGACGCCACCCAGCTGGGTTACTTGCTGGTATGCTTCTCAGCTTTACCCTGATGTGGTATGCGGGGAAGGTTCTGCCTGAACATACAGGAGAACTGTGTTCAAGACTGACCGACTGGGCTAATTATCCACCCTCCACCCCGTATGCTTTCAGTCCCTCTGGCGCCCTCTCCTCACCTTGTGGTAGAATTAGGCGTGCTCTCCGTCCTGCCTTCTTTGCAGGGGCGCGTTGTCTTTCATGGGCGAGTGCAGTCCAGTTACTTCACTGACACCGGCCGTTTGATATTGTTCAGGTAGGTCATATTGCTGTTCTTTAGTTTTGTTGCTATCCTGCATGCCTTTCTTTGTTTAAAATGTCTCTTTTTTCTCCCTTAGGTATGCAGAGCTTCAGCGCGGCGAACTGGCTTGGTTGAGCCCCGCTGGTAAATGATGGCGCATTAAGAGCGCTATGATGCGGTAAGTAAGCGCTGTGCACAGCGCTGCAAAGTCTTGCCTTTGCTAACCTGTGTTTTCCTTCCTTGTAGGTCACAGTGTTCTTCAGCGCGGGTGGAATGTCTGGAGTGGTGCCAGCCGAGAGGCGACCAGCCAGGTAAGCCTTTTGAGCAGTTCGTAATTTGTAAATGTCTCTACAGCTTTCTTTAATGTTGCCTCTATCTTCCTCTTTCAGGTCGTTCTGTCCGGGAGGCGTGCAGATTCGAGGAAGCTGTTCTCAGTAGCTGCGAGTGTTTAAAGATGAAGACTGCAGGTAAGATGCTGCTGCTAATGATGTCCCTTTTGTCTCCTTGCAGGTTCTGCTTCTCCGAGGTTCGAGGGAATAGCTGGACACGGTGAGCATCACGTTGCAAGCTTAGGAACCAAGCTATGTGGATGCCTCCATGTTGGCTGACAATACAATAAAGTAGTTCCCAAGCACATTGTTGTTCATGGTGTATGTGCCTGGCACCATAGGCACCAGGACTGGCCCCATGAGGGCTTTTGAAGAGGATGCCAGGCTCTAGAGGCCCGAGTCCTGACTCCACCTGGCCAATGGGTTTGCCAGATGGGGTTTTGGGTGAGGGTCGTGACAGCTGACCCAACCGCTGCCACACGGAATACACTCCCAATCCAGGGTCCTCCTGCCCTCCGGCCGATGCCTGCCCCTCTGATGTTGATGGCCCCGAGCCATCATCACTCCCACCTTGAGCCTGCTGCTGCCTGTTGATGCCAAGTTCCCTGCCTGTTGATGCCTGCATGTCCTCCTCCTGCTGGGGTCCAGTTGTTGGGTTAGCCACCCCTGCTGGACCTCCGACTCCCGGCTGTGTCCGGGATATCTCCTCCACCAGCCTCTCCGCTGGGTCAGAGGCAGCTCCACAGGGTACCAAGGTAATACTTGGGCCGGAAGATGGCACAGAGGATGACTGGTGTATAGTGGGTTCAGTTGAGGAGGGGGTCGGCAGAAGGTCCAGCACATTGAGGAACCCAGCAGCGATGATCCCTCCTAGCCAGTCAACGCGGTCAACGAGGCATCTGAAATAGCATGCAGCGTCCTCATGAGAACCCTGCACGTTATCCCGGATGCCAAGTTGACGCAACGCTACCCCAGCCTGGACAGGCTCAACACGCTCCCGGATTGCCACGTCTGCATGGAGAGGAAGGCCAGTTGTTGTTAGCAGATCCCCTCCCTGAAAACAGGTCTGGACGAAAGCCTCCCTGCTGGTGCGGGATGATGCAGTCACAGGATCGGGGACAGGATTACACACAGGCACCACCTCTGCGGCCGCCTATGCTGCCTCCTGTCCCTGCCCCTGGACTGCACCACTGGCACCAGTGGAATCCCCCCTCCAGACCCCGTGTGTATCCCTTCCACGGCTTCCTCCTCAAGCAAACCCTCCACCAACCCGGATGACTCAGTGCCATCTTCCGCCACAGGCCCCTGTAGGGTCTCAGCTGCCCCTTCTGCTGCCGAGGAGTCCACCTCCGACCTCTGCCTCTTGGACCAACCCTCGGCAGCTGCGGCGGCGGAAGCGGCACTAGACCCCTCACTCCCCGAAAAGAGATGACAGCATGGGATGGGGGCTGGGCCTTGCGTCTCTGGCTGGGGGTGGCGTCCCTGCCGCTGTGCTCCACAGCACCGTCTCCGCCCTCTTCATCAGTTGACACTGCAGACAGGGAGAGACAGAACACAGGCATCAGGGCACTGTACAATGGTCTGATACACACATGACAGTTGCGCATGAGTGGCAGTCTCAAATTTCACACATGGCATCACACTCCCCAACACAAATATCATTTTAACCCACACACATGCACAAATCAACAGGAATGTTGCAGCCGGCAGCACCATCCATACACATACAACAGCATGAGCATCCAAAGGGTTGCCTGATGTCATATGCAACACAGTGAGTGCCAAACACATGCACACACGTCACCAGACATACATGCATCTGTACATCTCCACCACCTGTCGCAGTGAAATCAACGGCATCCATGTTGCATCTGCCAATCAACCTCCTACATGTCGGTGTTACTTGCATCCATGGTGTATCACAGTGACGCAAATATCAAATACACACACACACGAACATGTACACCATGCATATACATGAAGGTGGAACCAGCATCCATGTGTCACACCACAACCATGCCACAGTACATACACATACATTTACACACGTATGCACCGAGACATGCATTTGGGCACCATGCATTTGAACACATACACCATTGATGTGCCTCACACATGACTGGACTCACATGCGGCAGGCTCATGTCCCTGTACATACGCATGAATACATGGGCCTTCCAAGACATCTTGTATCCCACCCCCTTCACCCCAATTGACCAGGACAATTGTTGTGTACATTTCCCATTGGCACTACTACATCTGTGCCGGCACTACTCCACCTGTGCCATGGGTGGGAGGCCACGAAACTTGAAGGTCACCTCAACTGGGCGTACTCCACGTGGCGGGCGTGGTCAGGGACGTGGCCGGGGTGACCAGGGAGACCAGGGTGGCTGCAGAGGGGGAAGAGGCAGGGGTGCACCAGCTTGGCACAATGTTGTGCCACATGTTGAGCAGTCATGCCACCACCCCCTGCGGCTCCGGGAGATGCAGTTCTTGCATATGACACTGGAGCCCATGTAACCCGGCAGTCCGTTTCATTGACTGCCAAAGGCCCAAGGGTAGTGGTAGCTGCAGGTGCAGCTGTGGACACCACCACCCAGGCTCAGGGTCTGCCAGCGCAGGCTGCGTTGGCACTTGAAGAGTCCATGGAAGATTTCCAGGAGGTCAGGAGGCACACCGTAGGTGCACGCAGGGCTGCCCTGACCGAGGCACGTGTCCCTGGGGCAGTAATGTCATCTGCTGCCCCGAACAGCCGGGTGTTGTCAAGTGCATGGGCAGATGCAGCCGACACCACCCCGGGTGTGAGTCTACCAACCAGGACCCTCCCGTTCAATGACCCTGGCACAGCGGATGTTGCTCCGCAGGGTCCATTCCAGGGCACCCAGCAGCCACTGACGCAAGTCAGGGCTTCACTCCATGTTCCACCTGCCACTCCCTCGGCTCATTCCACCAGCGCCACTGCCCATACTGATCAGGGCGGCATTTGCCAGCCAGGGTCCGGACCAGCGTCCTAGAGGAGGAAGGTTGCACCTGCAGTACAGTCTGGGACCCCAGACACAGCTACGGCCTCCGGCACATCGAGGAAGAAGCCTTTCTGCATGCAGGAACTGGACTTCATTGTGGACTACGTGCGGGAACACAACCGTGACATGCTGGTGGGGCCGAATTGTCAAACTACGGCTGCCCATCGTAATACCCACTGGAAGCAAGTTGCGGATCATATGAGTGCATTCGGCCATGAGGTGCGCACAGCTCAAGAGTGCAAAAAGCATTGGGATGACCTCAAACGCAGCACTAAGGCGAAGCGTGCCTCTAATTACAACATGACTCTGGTGACTGGCAGTGGGCCACCACCTGAGGAGGAAGACCTCAATCCGCACGAGTCAGTTGTTGCGGAGTTCATACTGACAGGAATGGTCGAAGGAGTGGGAGAGATGCTGGACTTTGATGCCCCGTCCAGTGAGTGTCGTCGCGTGTGTGTCGATGACATGTGTGTTTTGCTTGTGTGATGTGTTGTGCTTGACTGCCACTACATGTCATGTGTACATGGTTCTCATGTGCAAGTCATGCAATGCTTCACTTATGCGTGCCTGCTGTGCAGGATAGTGGACATGTAGCGCAGACGGGGACTGTCCTCATCACCACACTTGCACCCTACTCCCATGCTAGTCACCGGCTGCCCCTCCGGTCCATGTTCCAGCTCACTGGCCCTTCTGCATTTAGCCTGGGGTGTCTTTCCTCTCAACACTGGGACTATGTCATTGCAAGACTGACGTGCATGTGTCCTCTGCCTGCATGCGGGTACTCCACGTAGGCATGCTCCCTTGCCCCTCCACCCCCTCTGCACCCCAATTTCACCATTGCACTTGTGTGCATCATTTTGGCATACTGCAACGGCTTGTTCAAGACTCCTGTGTACATGCAAACTTCCACCAGCCAACCTGCCAGACACATGCAGTGGGGTACATCCTCTGTCCTTCATGCAGGGTGTCTCACTTGTACTGGGCAGATGGCAGATGCTCCGCAGGGACATGAGTGCCCATTCATGCTCCATGTGCATTCCATGCATGCCCCTATGTGTCCTTGACTGGATGATCATTGTAGTACGTGTCCAGGAAGACCTACATTTCATGGCATTTGATCATCCATTCCATGCTCACTCTGGCTCAGTCCTGCATCACACACATGTTTAGGGTGTCACAGTCTGTGTGGGGCACATGCCTCCTCCTGTTTCAGGCCCACTGACTCTGTTCAACTGGTGTAGTGGCTTCTGCACACATGGGTGTACTACTAAGGGTTCATCATGTGTCCTGCTTACTGTCCCATCATCATCTGCTGTGTTGTCAGTTGACTCAGATGATGCAATTGATGCTAGTCAACACTGTCTGCCAATAGACAGGTCACTGGTCACCCTTTCGCTGCCATGCAATGCATCCCTGCATTTTCACTTAGGGGGGGGTTTGCTTGTAGCCATGCAACCCATTGCATGCACATTGCACGTGATGCCTGAACTTGCCCTTGCACTGCCTTCACGTTTATTGATACACATCATGATGTACTTGTTCATGTAGATAGTGGGTAACGTACACATGTTCTGCACTGCATCAACCCACTTCTGAGCCGTGTTACACCGGTCTACATGCCTACTCACTGATGCTATGTCAAAGTGACCTGGCATGCATGCCAGGTTCTCATGTGTGTGTGACATGTCTGCTTCATGTGTTGGCTGTCTGTGTGATGTCTATGTGTGTGTGTGTTATGTGCTTCTGACATGTGTACTAATGTCATTTATTCTCCACTTTTCAGATGATGACGCAATGGAGCCAGAGGATGGTGTTGTCATGCCAGAGACAGGTTTGCTATCACACCAGCAAGCCAGCACAAGTGGGGGTCGTGGGGTGGTAGACCGCGAGAACCCACATTTGTTACAGACCATCTTGTCTATGGCTGGCAATGAGTCTAGCCCGGATGATCACTCTGACGACAATGTCGAGTTGGATGTGCATCGGGTCCATTCGTCAGGGGTGAGTGATTCTGATGTGGATACTCCTCTGTCCATGACACCTGCACTGAAGGGCCAGACGGTGGTGGGACCTCCACCTGTGGTGGATCGGGACGCAGGGTCCCCCTCCACTCAAGTTGCTGATGTGCCTGGGGAATCAGGTCGATGGAGGAATGTAGTCCTGCAACCGCGGGCGGTGCCAACCCAACAAGGACGGCGGGTCCTTGGGCCCAGCAGGTGTCAAGCCCAGCACGTGGTGGCCGCGACACTAGGGTATACTGAGTGGGAGCAAGCCATGGTTGCCAATTCAGAACACCAGGGGACAGCAATTGATAACATCACCGAGAGCATGGAGTGTGTGGCCCAATCCATGCTACCCCCTGCTAGGCAGGTGGAACTCCAGCAGCGGGCGGCACAGTCCACGGACCGATCGCTCAGGCTGGGCATGGCGGCGTCAGACCGGGCACGCCGGGCTGAAATGGTGTTTGTGCATCAAGCAATTGCTGCTCACGCACAGGCAAACATGGATGCCATGAGGGTTGAGTATGATTCCCTCAGATCTACTCTGGGTGTGCTCTTGATGTCCCAGAGAAAGCGGTCAGAGGAGAGGTTTGCACATCTAGAGAGTACCTTCTCGGCTGAGCTACGTGCTTGTCGGGAGGTATACCAGTTGCCCAGCCAGGCCATCCAGGAAGAACTCTGTGTTACACGTGCTACCTTGCAAGAGGAAGCACGCGTATCATGCAAGGTTCTACATGCTGACCTACATGTCAGCGCCACACAGAACCAGGCTCACCCGTCCCGCAGACTTGCTGCTGACGAGGGGCAAGCTGCACCTAGGCGTAGTCAGGGGACTGTGCCACATCAACCTTTTCAGCCAGAGGGTGATTCAGACGACAAGATATCTCCCACACAGGTCGAGCTGTGCAGGCGTCGTACCCATGGAGGATTTATTTTTTGTCTCAACATCATCGCATGTGAGTGTTGAGGTGCACCCTGTACCTCCCCCCTCCTGGGTGCCTTCCCCTTCGGGTCGTATGTGGCCATTTTTGATTTTTCATCTTAGTTTAGTTAGTTAATATGGTTTTTGATAGTTAGGTTAATTAGGTAATGTAGCTTTTTTATAGTTAGTTTAATTAGTTAATATAGTTTAAAATTGCTTGTCTATTCTGCATTCATGTGATGGTGTGGTGCTTTGTGGCTTTTGAAAGCATCCACTGTCTGTTCCAGCTGGGCCATTCAAGCTTGTCTCGTGTATGTGTTTGCAGCTTGGGGTCCTGACTCACATAGGCCACTCCTGCTTCCCTTATCCATGGGCTCGCAAGGATGGTTCGGTGTAACAAACATTTACACAAGGGCTTTGGACTGTCATATCTGTGACCTGTCTGCTGCTGTACTACTTATGTTAACACCCCTAGTGGGGATTTTGGGGGTTTTATCCAGGGCATATCTGTGATCAATTTGGGTGGGTTCATGATTGATGTCTCCATTAATTGATCTACATTGTGATGTATGTTATTTTCTTTCCTGTATATGTGCTTGATGCACTTCATGCTGTAGGCAGTAGCCTGCACCCTTTGCCTGTCAAAGTCACGCTGATGGTGGGAGTTCTGATGTAGGTCTCTAACATGGCCCAGTGACAACCAGAATGAAGACACACACACAGGGAACTTTCAAGCGTAATTTATATGTTTTATGCCCTTTCTGCAAGTCAATGAGCCTCCAGACCACCTTTGCCAGCAGACACAGGGCGAAGTACTGCAGAAACCTGGCTACGTCCGGGGGTGCAGACATGCGCATGTGTGCGCAAGCAGTAGCACAGGGCTTGTGCTCAGACGTCCAAGAGTAGCAGACACGTTTCCAGGAGCTCCAAGCAAGGTGAGCAGCACAAGGGGGCCACACCGCAGCCAACCTTCCACCAGGCCACTTGCACATGCATGCTAAGTAGTGCCACTGATGGGGAGCTTGGCCAGATTTTGTTATAGAAGCGCACAGTACTGCTAAGATGCGTTGAGGGACAAATGCCAAGTAGCTTTACAAGTTGTCAGGGGCACACGCAGGGGCCGTCACAGATATCCTCCAGTCCCCCCTGCTCCATAGAAGCTGAGTTATTAGCGCAGTAGCGTTCCGAGCCAGAAACTTATATAGCGCACAGGGACACCCAGCGAGGCACAGACTTGTGTGCAGTGCATATCATTTGCATGTGCAAATTGCCACTTGCACTACCTATTGTTATCCACGGCTGCCAGAACACGACTTGTACTGAAGTCGCACCTTGCTATACGCGTCTAGCAGGTCACCCAGGGACCATTCTATTATGTGTGATTCTTCCATTTACTGCGCGCCCATGTGTGCCTGCCTTACTGCATTGACAGTATATGAACCATCACAGGGTGAAGCTAAGGTATACGTACATAGCAGCAGACAAGGGTGTTGGTTTGTAGTACTTTGGGGCAGAAATGTTGTTGTGTGTGTGTTGTAACCACACACAGATTAGTAACTCATGCTCTCTTTGCAGCATTGAACTGATCCTGCTCCCAGGCCTGAGAGTGCGCAGGCAGGAGGCCAGCACCCACCCCAGAGATAAATCTATCTTTGTCTTGCATTTCACTCATTTCGTACTATGTGCATGTAGAACATGGTTTCTCTGATTGAGTATGTGTTATTGTCAATAGTTGTATTTTGTATTTTGCCTACTTTCCCTTGCAAATCCAACTCCCCTCTCCAGGCCCTCTTTCTGGTTATCCTGAATACCAATGCCTGTCCAACCAACGGATCCCTGAACCTCTTTCCCCGCTGCGGTCTCGGAGGCCTGTGTAAGTTTTACCTTGCAGGCGCCCAGACCACGGAGGGGGTGGTTGGTTCGTGCTACTCCTGCGCCTGGAGACCGGAGCTGTGACACTACCCGTCAGTTGTTGCATCTCAATGTATGTTGTTTCCGGAAAAAGGTACCCTTCCTGTTGAACCATTGTTGAACTGTGCTACCTTGGTAGTTTGATAATTCTGCTTGTACATGTGCCAGGACTTTTTTTTCCACTTCGAGTAATCTACTGGAGACTCTTCCAGGGTTTTTTTGTGCCGAGAGGCTTTTTACCTGGTTTGGGGGTTTGGCTCCTTGGAGTTCTCTGCGATTTGGTATTTTTAGCATTTAAGGAGGCCTCTGAGGGGGCTGGACCTTGTTTACATGCAAGGTGGAACATGAAGACCAAAGGGTAGGGGGATCCTGTAGCCAGGTTGACTTAAAGGGAGAAGGCTACATACCCCAGACACAGTTGTTCAGAAAGTCAGGGTGATGTGTAAATGAGGGAGGGCCTTTTGTTGTTGGACAGAAAGCCTGGGCTACAGTGTCTGGGCACTCTCTGACATTGTTATTGTGGGGTACTATGTACATGATGTGTTCTGCTGCTCAATGGCTGTTCCTGTGTTGTATTTACTTTGCAGGTGTCAGGGGATTTTTGTGGTTTGACATGATGGGGTGTACACATGGGCAATGTTCACATGTGATGTGTATAGGACACTGAGGGTCACTTGATTTGACATGCATATATTGAGTGTATGTCCCTACTGACACACACACAGTTGCACAATGCTCCACCACATGTACAACCACCCTTCCATGCCCACAGGTGCACACATATTGCCTTCTCGGGCACGCTGTGTCCCTGCAGCGCATGATCAATTACCATTTCGGGATCCTGGACATGCGTCAATGGGAACATTTGCTAATTTGTCCTTTTGATGTGATGCTCAAGGTGTATCCCCAACACAATGGCTGGAGACACACACGGCATGCAGGTTTGGGAGTGCGATTTTGCCTTGCCCAATGTGCATGTGAACAGGCATTCAGTGCTGTGTTGAAGCTACCACTGGTGTACAGCATTTGTGTATGACTTGGTATGTGTGGGAGGTTGTTGTCAGTCATTTCATCTGATTCCATGTCAGGCATAATTGTCTCGGGCCACTTTCCATTCATCACATGTCACTTCGTATATTATTGGTCATGTGTTGGCCTTTTGCTGTTGCATGCCATGTCATGGTGTGGCAGACAAGGGTGATGTGGTTTGGGAGGGTTTGGGTGACATACCAGGGATTGTCATGGCCTGTTTTGAGAGGGGGGTGGGGTGATACACACCTTGCATGTGTTCCTTTTGGTCACACAGGATTGGTTATGTTTAAGTAGCTAGGGATGCACACAATGTAGCACTCCCATGGCAACATCCTCAGGGTAGTAAGGTTGTGACAGTTGACTGTCTCTTTGTCATCATCGATTGTCACCTGGTATTTGCCAGGCCTGTGTGCACTCCGCAGGGGTGGGAGTTTAGGTGAAAAATGTGGCCACAAACAGGGTCCGGGCTGCCTCGCCACTTGCCCTTTGCCCTCCCATGGGCAGTGCCTGTGACTGTAGTTGGGGATGTGGGTGCACCACCATGTCCACCGGTAGGCCCTGCCATGTTGCAAGATTGTGCAGGACACATGCTGCCACAATGATCCTGCACACTACTGGGGGTGCAGATAGTAGCTGCCCCGCAAGAGCGGTCAAGGGAGCGGAAGCGTGACTTGAGCACTCCGAATGTGCGCTCCACTATGGCCCTGGTTGCAATATGGGCAGCGTTGTATCTTAGCTGGGGTGGTGTGGTGGGGTTCTGGATTGGCATCATCATGTGGTTCCTCAGAGGGTAGTCACTGTCCCCTGGGGAGGTCGTAATGGTTGTGATTAGTTGGGTTTGTGTATTTGTCTGTGTGTGACATGCATGCATGTGCACAGGCATTTGTACTCACCTAGGAGCCATGTGTCGCCATGCTTCCCAGCTTCGAGGGCCCGGCTTAGCTTGGCCATTCTGTATATGAAACTGTCATGGGTTGATCCAGGGTAGTTTGCATAGACATAGGTGATGATTCCCTTTGCTTCGCAAACAACCTGCACGTTGATGGAAAGCCAGTGCTTGCGGTTTCGATAGATGTGCTCAGTGGCCCTAGGTGGACGTAGGGCCACATGGGTGCAATCTATGGCACCAAGCACTTTGGGGAAGTTTGCCACCCTGTAGAAGTCCTGGACCACGGCCTGCCTTTCTGCGGGTGTTCTGGGCATGTATATGTGATTGCGGACTGAGGGGCGCACAGTCATGATTGCCAACACCTGGTTTAGGCAGCGTGACTGCGTGGTCTGCGTGGTCTGTGAGACCCCTGCACTATGGCAGTCGTCCGCTGAAATGACCCAGTGGCCAAAAAATGCATGCCATTGAGCTCCTTCTCCAAGGGGCTCAATGCTTGGGAGCACAGGGTGGGGGATGTAAGGTCATCTTCCCACTCCCTGACCAGGTCTAGGATGATATGAGGTGGAAACCTATACCTGCCATAGACCTGGTCATCAGGCATCCCAAAAAGGCGGGTCTGGGGCAAAAAAATGCAGGGCCTGGCTATTCTCCTCCTCCTTCGGTGTCCCACGATCAGTGCTGCGTCAAATGGGGCATTCATCGTAGCTGTATATACGTGTTTGTTGTTGAGTGCACTTTTATACTGTGCTTGGGGATGCTTCTGCCTGCCTTTTTGTGGCAGACGTGTTGACGCATGTGCACGTCTTTTAGCGTGCACGAGTTTCCCGTATTTGATTCCATGAATACGTGTTGTTCACCTGCGTGTGGGCGTTCCGTGTATTTCCCTGCAGTACTTCCCCAGTTACGCCTTCTTTTTCACGCATTGTTCCCCATTCCACGTGTTACGCCCCGTGTCCCGCCCCTTTTTGGTGTGGGCACCGATGTTGTGCGCTATCGCTGTGCGTGTCGCGCACGGCGTTCGGGATATTGGAATGACGTGTGCTCCCGTGTGTGCCATGCAAGCATTTGGCGCACATCCCACAGTAAACACGTGCAGGCACTTCCATGAACCGCACGTGTGCACATGCGCCTGCTTTTTCACGCTTGCGCCAAGATTTTCAGCGCACTTTTGTTCCAGGAATCGGCCCCAACATCTCGATAAAATGTAAAGGGACCTCTGGAAAGCTAGAGAGAGTTGTCCGTTTCGACTCTGATAAGTACCTAGATAAATGTTTGGATTGGACTTGGTTAGCAAAAGCTCTACATGATGATAACTACCTACACTCTAAGGATTAATGCCAAAGTTTCCAAGTCCTACTACCATAAAGTTACTGAGCTGGAACACCAGAGCCCATAGGCATCTCCGAAATTCAGAGAATGGAAGCTGTTTTGCAAAAGCAGAAATAATAGCTCTGCAAGAAACATGGCTGCTAATAGAACCAGTATTGCCAGGATATCAATTGGCTTGTATTCCAGCAGTCCATGGTGGTAAAGGAAGGCCTTCAGATAGTTTACTAACTGCAATCAAGCTAGATATAAATAGAAACTTGGTAGCTTGGGCCACCCTCACCCATGCCTACATTTGACCGAATTGTATTTAAAGATCAAAATAATGTTACAACGTTACAGATAGCAGTTCTTAACTTATATTGGAACCCGGCTATGCTACCAGATTGACTATTTCTAGAGAATCTTATAAACATGCTTCATTTGCACACACATGATGGAAATAATGGCTGGTCTGTAATAGTCAGAGATCTAAATCTGAGGTGTATAGGGATCACAAAATCAAAACTGAAACGTAGAGCAAGTGATTGGTTGGAATTGATGAAAGCAAGATGGTGTAGTATGATTAATGACTCCACAGAAAATTATGCTCCTCCAAAATCTACTTGCTCAAGACAGTTATTGAGTGCAACATTAGATTATGCTTCCATCTCAGAACCTGGGTTACCGCGAGTAAAAGACTTTATTATTATACCAACAGTTGCCAGCGACCATGATATGCTGAGCATTTTATGTGATATTTCAATTAACATAAAAGATAAGGTATACCCAGTGCCTATTGAATTGTTTGGGCGCGGTAAAATTAGATGTCCGGAATACAACTTGAAAAAATGTAAATCAATACTGACAATTGATAGTCAGAGAGATACTATAAAGTCAAATGAAACATATATTGACGCTCTTCAGTTCTTGAGACAAACCTAAAGACAAGGTGGGCAAATACAAATCAGCCACAAGTGTTTGATCCAAAGATTTGGAATTTGAAGAAAGAAAAGAATCGTGTAATAAGACAAATTAAGTGCTTGAAACCTAAAAATTGGAGATTAATACTGGCTAACATACGGGCCAGATATAAGAATCAGTTGCGTTATCACAGAGAACGCAATATCCAACTATCAAATGAATCCATGTTACGTGCTCTGTCTGATAGATCTAGTGCGGACATTTGGAAATTGCTGAAAACTACGCAGGATGATGCTACCGCTTCACCTCTTCTGAATAGCATTAGCAACATTGTTTAGAATTCTTATTTTTCAAAATTACTCACAACAAATGAGGAAACTATGATTTTAATATCTAAAAAAGAAGCCAAATAAAACTCCTTTATATTTTCACATGAAGACATTATGGTTTTAATTAAGCGCTTGCGCTCATCTCGGGCTCCAGGCTTAGATGGCCTAACACATTTTGTGCTAAAAACTAAACTGAAGGAATGGGCTCAGTTTCCATATTTGATCTTTCGGAAAGGTTCTACTTACGGGGAAGTATTCCTCCATCTGTCAGAGTTCTGTTATTGTTCCACTATTCAAGAAGGGCAATAGGAACGATCCAACTAATTATCAACCTAAAAAACCCTTCTTGACATACCCGTAAATTTATGTTGCACGTTTTGTTCTTGGTGAATTGTCGACCTGGTTGAGATTGAGTGGAAGGATTGACCCTTGCAAATCAGGTTTTATAGCTTGTTTGGGAACAACAGTACATTTGGGCTAAATGCTTGACAAAAAAGAATAATATATGTCGATTCTGTAATGAACCTTCAGCTAGTGAACATTTACAACACTTATTGACAAGTTGCTCTGCCCTGTCTCTACAGAGAAGTGAGAGTTGTTATATATTTTTGGGAGTTTTTAGACTATTAACGCATACAGACATGTGGCAGAGAATCTTTAATGCCAAACGCATATCCTTGAATTGAGCCAAAATAGCATTTTTTAAACCAATTAAAATTGGGCGGCTGAAGAGCTGAATGGTGATTTATATTTTAGTGTAATATGGTATTTTAAATATTTGTGGATGTAGTGATGTTTCTAGCCTTATTTTGTATGTAGGATATGTAAAATGATGATAGTTGTGATCTTAAATTGTATTGTATTGTTGTTTTATTTATGTATTAATGTGATTCTAAGTTTGTATTCACAAGATTAAAATGATTTAACTAAATCAACGGAAGTATATTAATAATAATAATAGTTGTATCTTACTGTATACCTGTAACTAGGTTATATGTGGAACTCTTGGATCGTAAGCAGTAATTATTTCACTGTGTAGTACTGTGTAGATGTCTTTTCTTAATTTACCAATGAAAAGCCTGTATGTACTGTGCCTACTACTAGGTATTGTGCCTACATTTTCGTGTAAGTAGTGAGTCAGACCTTAACTAGACATTTACTGTTTTGACATATACACTGCTGTCTGCTATGTTTTATATCAACCTTAGTTTTTGTTTTATACCATATATTTGTTTATGTGTGAGATTATGCATGAATTGTTTATTTCTTTCAGGATACTGCAGAGTGGTGTATTATCTTGTGGTGTATATTGGAATCAATTATTCTTCCCTGCCAGCCTTCCTCCAACCTGATGTTATGACTTACTGTTCTGCTACTCTTAGCATTGGAGAGTCTGGTGTTTCCTTTTCCTTAAATTGTCAGAGTGTGTGACGCCGAGTCCCATGTGACCTGTCTGTTTCATCCAAGGGTGCAGCCGGGAAGTGGTTTTCCCGTAACTGCTTTGGTTTTAATTGTTTGGGCTAATGACCCATAGCTGTATGAAATTTGTATGTATAAAATTTACTGTGGTAGTTCATTGTGAATAGGTTTTTTCATTGTTTCGACATAGGGCACGAATAGTCCCCATGGATTTCCTGCCGGTAGCCGGCGCATTAGTGCTTTTGAGGGTTAGAAACATCATGCAGGGTTAGCATAGTGTATTCCCTGTAGGGAAAGAGTTAGGTCGCATTAATTGGACAATATAATAAATAGCTCTGGTGAAGCTATTTGTTCCTTACTCTGTTTTGTGTGTTATAGTTTCCTTTTCCTTGACACACTGTTCTACCCTTAGGTTGGGTGTTTAAACATACCTTACCAGTGGGCTGTGCTAACATCTCTTTAACATGCTGTTTTGAACAGCACAAGTTCAAACGTCTATTTATAGTTATGTTTGTTAGAGTGATTTACTTTTCATCTAGCTTAGGAATCTGATTTACAATGTGATTGTGATGTTTAAGAATTAATGTTTGGCATTATATAAGCTGAGTGGTAATTGTTCAATGATATTCATTTTTGTGATATCTATATTATTTATATGTTTTTGATTTCATAGTTTCTTCCAAACTTGTATCAATAGATCATAAAATCCATGCATCATAAATCCAACTTTATCCCAAAATTCCACCTGCACCCTCCATCTCCCACCCAATAAATTGGTCCCTCCACTACACCTCACTCCTCCGTTACAAGTTAAAAATGTCTTTCAAAAACTATCAAAGCGAAAATTGCAGAGAGATTCTCTCCAACCATCAGGAGATTCCAAAATGTCTCTGCCCCATAACTTTGCCTCTTCCTTAACCATTCTCCCAGATGTCTAGTTCTAACTGCCATCAACCGCCTACAGTGCACTGTAACATGTTGTAGCGTGTCTACCTTGGCAGCAGGCTGGCAAAATCTACAAGCTGAATCATTCGATTTATGGTATATCCTCAAAATGTCATTGGTTGGGTGCAAGTTAAAGCAAAATCTAAGGAACTGTGTCCAAAACCAAGCTGCAGGAAAAAGCTGCAAATATCTTGGCATGCAACCATAAGCCTTAGCTTCTCTCCCAAGGGTCAACTGCAATCAATGGGTATTCCTCTCTTCTATTGTGCAAATCCAGTCCTGCTCACAGATTTTATTTTAATCTTATCCATGTTGGTCACCAGCATTTCTAGATTTGCATCTAGCAATTCCAGTGTAGCCCTACAGCACCCCTCCCACTGTCCAAGAACATCGGGACCAGTTTACTCAATGCTACACTAAGAATTTGAAACCGTTCTCGCGTATAACAAAACCAGTCCCAGCTCATATCTTATTACAGAAGTCGCTTCCAAATTTGGTAGCTTCAAAATCTTCTTCAAAAAAGCACCCTCCAACAAAGCCCACACTTTGTGCAGGGTAAAGAGAAAACCCTCCACCCCAAAGATAGTGCGAGTGTGACTTTGGCTTCATAGAAAGTGAGTACTGGTTTTATTGAGAATTTTGCAAATCTTCCATTGATTAAAATTCCTGCAAAGTCTGGGTATTTACTTTTTTTTTCAAGGCCAATAATCTCGGTCCATCATCCCTCCTGGTAAACCAAGGACTCTACTTGTATTAGAGGGATCCGTACTGATTACCATTTAAATGTAAGACTCCCTTTTCTGGCCTTTGCTCCGCAGACCATTTTTTTTGTTTTTGCTGGGTTGATCTCGAAACCATTTTGAGTCATATAATCTTGCAGCGCCTCTTGGCTCTGCAAGCCCTATTGGGGGGTGATCCAAAAGGACAAGATCGTTCACAAATAACAGCCTTCCCATCTTGTGGTCTCCTAGCTTAGGAGGGAAGGCATGAGCTACGTCTAGCGTTATGGGTAAATCAGACATACATAGATTAAAGAGTGTGGGGTCCAACAGGCATCCTTGTTTCAACCCTCTCTCTGTATAAATTGCTCTTATCAGGAGTCCCTGTGCATTAAACCTGATTTTCAAATAGGTGTCTGTATAAAGTGACCTTATCGCTGCTAGCAAGTGTGCCAGGCAATTTCATGATTCCATTTTGGTCTAAAGCAATTCTCTATCCACACTTTGAGATCTATAAAGACCATGTAGATGTGCACCCCTTTTTCCATTGCTCTGCCCTTGAGTACATTTAGCAAAACATTTTTTAAATCAGTTCCTACCTCCCTTATAAACCCTGTCTGTCTGGGGTCATATCTTTTAGTATTTGCAATCCATTTCTGCAGATGGCTCAACAAGGTCCCTCGAAAGGTCTTCGCCAGTTCATCATGGAGAGCGATAGGGTGGAGGTTTGCTGGATCTGCCCTATCACCTCCCTTGTGAATTGGTACAATGACTGCAGAATGCCATGATTCCGGGACCCCTCCACCTCCATAACCTATTTGAAAAGAACTGAGAGGAAGGCCGTCCATTAGTTGGGGGCCACTTTGAGCATCATATTCGTAAATGCCATCAGGCCCACGGGCTATAGATTTACTTGCCTTCTTAATGAGCCTCAAAGGTCTGCCTTGTCAAACCATATAAACAATCCCCCTCCCATATCGGGCAGGGGACTGTAGTGAGCCCCTCCTATTTTAGCAAACAATTTCTCACAATGGGAGATCGACTGATTTTCTGTCACCATGTTCGTCAGGGCGGAGCCTTCTTCCTTGTTATGGTTATTCAATAATTGCCATATGGCTCTTACATCACTTCTCTTTAGCATCATTAGCATGGCTTCTGCATCTTGTTGCAAACATGTTGCCCTATAGGATGCCAGCCAATTTCAAAATGTTCTCTTTCTCTTTTTGATCAACAAGTAAGAAACTCTGTCCTTTATTCACCCCAATGGTTTTATTGTGCTATGCAGTATTTTCTTTTCATTGGACATTTTTTCATCAAACATATTGGTGTGGTTATTTCTAGGGCCCTTTGTTTTTTTCCTCTTAACTATAAATTAAATAAACAGGGGCACATACTCAACCACAGATTCCCCAGCTTTTATATTATCAAAGTTTTCATGGAGAGCTCCAATGTCACATGGCCTAAGTCTTACCCAATTGCATCCCTTAGTTACTTTAATGGTATATTGCCATTTGTCTTTCAGCTTCCAATTGCACCTTTTCCATGATAGTTTTATGAGAGCGTGATCGCTATTCTTTTTTTGCATAACTCTCAGCAATGTTATTCTTTTGCTTAAAGACGATGATAAAAATACATAGGGCCTCATTACACGGTAGGCGGTAAGGGTTTACCGGTACCAGTATTTTACCGGTACCGGTAAACCCTTACCGCCTTACTACGAGGTCCCTTTGCAGGTTGGGGAATTTAATGCCTGCTTTTTGCAGGCGTTAAAAACCAACCCGCAAAGGTACCAGGGAGCTAATTACTGTACCACAATTTGCGGTGCCGTAATTAGCACCTTCCCCATTCCCATTATGCCCTATGGGGCAAAAATGGGAATGGGGAAGGGCAATGGGGGAAGGGGTAATTACCGCCCCACCAACCTTGGAATAGGGCGGTAATTCCCCTTTCCACCAAGGCGGTGCCAGTATTTTACCGGCATGGACCAAGGTGCTAATAGCTCCTTGGTCCACCGCCATCCGTGTAATGAGGCTCATAGTCTAGAATAGAGGAGTGTAGCCCATTTGACCAAGTTGTTTATGGACCCTCCTCTCTCCTCTTTCTCTATTTATATTCATGGCCTTTATAAAACGCTTGCCCATATTTTCTCTGTTGAAAGTTATTTTAAGTGGACCATCCCACTTTGATTTGTGATCCTCTTCCTTCAGATCTTCCATATTACAGTCCACGATCAATGTTTCTCGGGGGTTGAGGTGGGTTTATACTTTTGCCCTTTCTTTTCTTCCTCTTTCTATATTCTAAGACAAATCTTTCTTGCCAGTGTTTTTATGGACGTTGTCAAGCCATGGCCTTTGTTTAACAATCTTCTCACTTAGTTCAACCTCAATAAATGTAATAAATAGGCTAACCATAGCAAACAGGATTTCACTCCCTTTGTTGAAAAGTGCAAAATCGCTCTGTCACTTTTCCTCTGGTTAATAGATTCTACGATTCTTATGTCATCTGGATGGAGACATATCTATATTATTATGCCCATGCAAATTGTATGAAGCACTGTTCATTGTATGGCACTTGCTGTCGAAATAATGTTTTTGATGAATGAACGAATATACAAAGTGAGTAAAGTCAAGCAGCTAATAGGATACAAATACTGTGTATTTGAGCGATGGTTTTGTTAAAAAACAGCAGGAGTCAACATATTTGTGATGTGAATTGAACAGCATTATTTTACAAGGTGTGTTTTAAATATTGTAACGTGGTTGTTTCATATGCGGTTATTTTTATTATGGTCTTGCAAACAAAATAAAGCATTTTAATGATAATGAAAACAGTGGTGGATAATAGGCACAGCAGGAATTCACAAAATTGGCAAAACCCAGTAGAATTTGACCAGATACATGTGTGTCCCAAACGGAGATCACGGAATTTCTTATATCTGCCATATTCAAATTCTGAAGCAGTGACCTGCATGGTGTCCATTTTACAACAATGGCAGTCTATAGTTTAGCAAAACATATTGGGTGATAGGTCTGCTGTATTGCATTAAAAAAACTTGTTTTTTATTTTTTATTTGATCAGTGTATATAGTTATTAAACTTTTACACAAAATTAAAACCAAAACAATTTAAGCACAGTTTAGACACAATTTATACACATAATACAATTCATAATTCACACTCATAATCAATAAAAAACAAAATCACATTTGAATTCATATATAAACAGATACTGCTAAAGAATATACATTATCCATCAGATAAAATAAGAAAAAAACAATAAACATTAAAATTCATATTTTCATATGTATAACATGGCTCAGAAATAAACAGAACACCTAATCATAATCATACTTATGCATAACACATGAACATAGTAGTGCACAAATATTTGCCATCTTAATCAGAGAACCTGATACCTAGATCATAATAGAAGGGTAGAAAGAATACTTTATCATGAACATTACAGCCTTAAAATAACACTATACCCAGGTCACAGTAAGATAATAGGAAAAGAAGAAAAGCCTTATTAATAATTAATTGAAGGTTACTTATCAAGATCGAGATCAGTCAGTAATTTGACTTCATCCTCACATTTTCATAAATATTCATCAGCCTTCTTCCATATCTGTGTTATGGCAATAATACGATTTTTACTAAAACCTGTTAGGCATCTGAGCCAGAAAGTTCCACTTCTTATGTAATCAGACTCATACTCAAATTTGGTGAAATATCTTTCTTATATCGTACTCATCTTCTGGCAACAAGTAAATACATGTCTCGCAGATTCAAGTACTTTGTCTTCCAAACATAGCCTACATATTCTCTTATCAACCGGGATTCCCGTTCATGCACCTCTAATAGCTAATACATTGAGTGGATTGAATCTAATATCCATGAATATTCTACGTGTAATTTGGGATGGTAGAATTTCAGGTATTTTAGAGGTTTTTTTTTTTAATTTGCAGGGCATCTTTGAATATGTACATAATGATTTCATGCTGGCCACTTTCCCGTTACTAAGCACCCAGTCCCACTTCTCAAAAGATTTTTTTAAGTGATTGCTTAACTGCACCTTCACAATGTTCCCATTTGTGCGAGCAACCTATTTTATCAAATAGTTGGTACGTTCTTTCACAAAAGATATTCAGTTCTTTATTTTTACCTCCTTCTAAGCCCTCTTGAATTAAAGCTAAGAGCGTATCAGTGCGTGCATATTTGATCCTGGTATAGAGCATTGCTTGATTTAATTCAACCCGAGAGGACAGGGAAATTAACCCCAGCTCGAGTCGTATTGCTTGAACTGGGGTATAAGTTGTAAGCCCCAATATTCACAGTGAAATCATACCTTCGGTTTTATCTGCCCAATCATACCAATCGAAGTAAGAAGCTTCCAATGAATATAGGAATATTACTGCCAGGTTCTGCTTGTATACAGTCATAATGCCCATGAAGTGACCACATACAAGGGAGGATTTATTTATATACTTTATTAAGAGATTACATAAGAAGTTAAGGGGATATGAACGGAGTGGCAGAGCTACAGGTCCCTCTTCTTCAACCGCAAGCTCTCTCCATTCGCATTCCACCCTTCATGTTCCTATTCTGAAACCCTGATCACGGATGACATCAGTATCAACACGATACTACACATCCCTTTTCTTCCACAAGACCTTCCTCACTCAGAAAAGTCCATCAAGTGAACAGGTCTCTGATAGCTTCTTCCAAATCGAGATGTTGAGGCCGGGAACAGACTCGGTATATGTGATGAATTTGATAAGGATAAACTCTGAATCGAAATGTTCTTTCCTACATCCACATCATAACCATCACTCTTATGATTACCATCACTTGGCATGAACATCACACGACCATTGTTCCACACTCTACCATTACATGTTCTCACAGCATGCTTGAATACCTCAAATACTTTAATGAGCTTTGACCACTTGCTGCCATCCACACTAAGTGCCTCTTGCAGCCTGATCCTCACACAGCAACCTACATAGGGAATCTTACTAACTCTGAACCTCCTTTACCAAATCTGTATGTCTCCAATACAGTGCTCAATTTCTTTTCGTAGTGTCTACCTATTTTCATGATGCACTTTTCATACTCATTCATATCCCCACATACTGCTGCTGACAAGTCTGCTAGATCCTCACATTTCTCCTGGCCAGCTGGACCTAAACAGTGTAGCAGTAGTGATTTATTTCTCTCCACACTGTAATTTGCGCGCACACCACACTGGCATAGTGTTCAAAAGACTTCCACCACCTCTTCCAAGGTAGAATTGGCTCACCGATCTCTGGTAGGAACATAGCTGGTGGTGGAACACTATGCATTGACATGCTTCTTGTGGTATCTCCTGCTTCACTTAACTCAATGGTTATTATTTTTTTTATTTGTTACTATGATTCTCTTGCTTGTCCTTGTTCTTTTTACTGCCTGCAGTAGCATTTGTCTTCTTTCTCCACATTTATTATCTACACATTTCAGTGTGATTATTTGTATAGTTCACTAGTATATTTTCTGAATAAGGAGAGGGTATTTTGTTTTAAACAAGAAAACTGGGATGAGGAAGCAGAGGATTGCCTCTCTATATTTTCTTGCTGTGTGCCTGACTTCTGTGTGCCTGATTGCCACTAGTATCGTCCATTCTTTTTTTTTTTTAAACAGGCCTATTGTAACCCGTTACACTGCTCCGTATCATACCAAGCTGTCAAGGTGTGTTGCCTTGGAAACGTCCATTAATCAAGATGGCTGCACGCAAAGGACATTGTATTAGGGTCCTTTTCTCTAAGTAGCCGTGTAATGCACTCGCGCTACAGCTTCATAAGATTCAGCTGGTATACATAAGCTCAAAGCTTCCTTTCTTATATATTGAAGTAAGTACACAGTGGGCCTCATTACATGGATGGCAGTAAGGATTTACCGGTACCGGTAAAATACCGGTACCGGTAAATCCTTACCGCCTTACTACGAGGTCCCTTTGCGGGTTGGGGGATTTAATGCATGCTTTTTGCAGGCGTTAAAAACCAACCCGCAAAGGGACCCAGGGAGCTAATTACAGTACCGCAATTTGCGGTACCGTAATTAGCGCCTTCCCCATTCCCATTGAGACCTATGGGCCAAAAATGGGAATGGGGAAGGGCAATGGCGGAAGGGGGAATTACCGCCCCGCCAACCTTGGAATAGGGCGGTAATTCCCCTTTCCGCCAAGGTGGTGCCGGTATTTTACCGGCATGAACCATGGCGCTAATAGCGCCATGGTTCTCCGCCATCCGTGTAATGAGGCCCAGTATCTGTTATTGCCGTCTTCTTTGTACTGTAATTTATTGGTAACTTGTTTTTCTGGCTTGGACTGATTTTTGGTGCTCGTTTCTTTTCTTCTTGGGTTTGCATCTGTATATGAGCAGACCGAGAATCCTCATCGCCACGTGAAGTGACCACATACAAGGGAGGATTTATTTATATACTTTATTAAGATATTACATAAGAAGTTAAGGGGATATGAACGGCAGAGCTACAGGTCCTTCTCCTTCTTCAACCGCAAGCTCTCTCCATCCGCATTCTACCCTTCATGTTCCTATTCTGGAACCCTGATCACGGATGACATCAGTATCAATACGATACTACAGCCCACAAGACTATGACCTGCCGTTTTCTTTTGAAAAAGTCATAACTGCCGTTAATGTAGATTGAATTTTAGTTATTTTGCTTTGCTTCACCATGAGGTTTTTTTTTGTTGTTATTAGTCCATACCTCATGTCCAAGATATTTATAGGTTTTGGGCCTCATTACAAGGAAGACAGTAAGGGTTAACGGTCACCAGTAATGGTACCGGTGACCGTTAACCCTTACCGCCTTACTTGCAGGCGTTAAAAACCAACCCGCAAAGGGACCAGGGTGCTAATTACGGTACCGCAATTTGCAGTACCGTAATTAGCACCTTCCCCATTCCCATTATGCCCTATGCGGCAAAAATGGGAATGGGGAAGGGCAATGTGGGAAGGGGGAATTACCGCCCCGCCAACCTTGGAATAGGGCGGTAATTCCCCTTTCCTCCAAGGCGGTGCCGGTATTTTACCGGCATGGACCAAGGTGCTATTAGCACCTTCGTCCACCGCCTACCGTGTAATGAGGCCCTTTGACTTCTACTAATAATACCCAGAGAGCAGGGGATTCCAGATTTTTTACAACAGTTACGCCCCACCGCCATGAACTGAGTTTTATACAGGTTTATCTTTTGGCCATTATCCGCAGCATATTCGCAGACATTACACATTCCTACATATGTATTTTTGAAGACAATGATATTGTCTGCATAACTTATCCAGCCAATTTTACGGGTACCATAACCTCCCCCGCTTGACAGTATCAAAAGCGGAAGAAGAAATCTACAAATAGCATATGCAAGGGGGGGTTGATTCATATCTTTAGTCTGTTCTATCAGAGTATTCATGATGAAGATATTACCTATGGTCAAGCAGTCTTTACGAAATCCTGTTTGTGCAACATCTAATGTACCCCCTGTGTTAATCCAACTGTTAATTTTCTTAAGAATAAGGGTGCAAAATATCTTGCTAGAGATGTCCGTAAGTGCCAACAAGCAGTAATTACCAGGAAGTTTACGAGATCCATTCTTATGCACTGGAATGATGTTAGACATTTTCCAGGATTGAGGCATAATGCCAGTATAAATCACTTTTTGGAATATGAAAGCAAACAATTGAGCCCAATTTCCGAGTTAGATTTTTATTATACTATTACACAGCCCATCAGGGACTGGGGCTCTGGAGACTTTCATATTCTTAATTATCAGTGTAATATCCTCTATGCTTACAGACATGTTATTGTTAGGAGTTATTATCAGCTTATTAGCTTCACCCTTAAATTTCTCTGTAAGGAAATCAACCCAGACAGAGTTGTTTATAGGGATAATAAGCTCTTGCTTACCAACATTGGTAATTGATTTATAGCTAGCCCAAAATGTATTTTTGTTGTCATCAATCAATAGCTTAACCATATGTTGCCAGTTGATGTTTTCTTCAGAGGTGAAGTACCTTCTTATCTCATTGCTATATCTATTCTTAATACTTCTTTTTTGTTTGTGTAATGAGTGCGGACTAAGCTCATCTTGATTACATAATCAAAGTTCCTTACGCATCTTGATTTTCATATTCCATATGACCTTATCAAAGATTCTCTTATTGCCATGTCCCTCCTTATAGGGTCTCAATTTACCACCAATGAGCATCAGGCCATACATACAATTAGATATCCAATTCACTATATCCTCCGCAGAGCATGTAAGATATTGCCCTGGTTGAAGATTATCCCTCAAGATCCTAGCTTTTCAAGGTTAGCATCAGACCATCCCAATCTATTTCCTCTATGGGATACATTGACTTCCCCAATATTATTTAGTTGATCATTTTTTGTACCTAGCTCAATCATACATCTAAGCATAGTATGGTCACCAAAGGAATTCATAGTTATTTCAAAGTCAATCATCCGAACACATAGATTATAACTCACACAAATGCAGTACAAAATAGATACCTGAGAGCCATTCGTCCAAGTGAAATTGATTTTGGACTTATCATATCTAGTTCCATTTACTACCTGTAACTCCATCTCTTCTAAGAAGATTTTACATCTTTGTGCTTTTAACATATCCATATTATTAAACATGCTGACATTGGAGTTCAAGTCTCCACCTAATATGACCTTCATGGTCTCATAGGAGATATGCTTATCAATTAGGCACTGATATATATATAGTTCATCCCCAGGAAGATCATATATATTAATCAACAACAATCTGTCATCCTTTCCCAAGTAAATCTCAACCATTAATACATTAGGATTAGTAGCGAACATGTTGTATTCATACGAATTAAGGGTATTGGAGACAAAGATACTTAAGCCCCCAAATGGTCTACCCTGTTCTCCTTTTCTGACATGACTGTGATATATGGTATAACCATCATCATTAATTGCTTGCCTAGACCAAGTCTCTTGGAGAAAGATGATTTGAGCCATATTAAAAAGATGGTATGAACCTGTCTCTGACAGCAGGTGGTGATGCCCCCTAGTGTTCCATGATATTATGTTCAACGCTTCTCATTTCCCATTGTCAATTGGTGGTAAAAAGGAGCAAAACCACTCCCAGTGTGATTGTATTACTGCATCCCCACCCTGATGCATTTTCTTTGTCTCTCTCCATGTGCTCTCCACATGTTTCTAATTGTCATTTTTTTCATCATATTCATCTTCATACACTGCCACATCCAACACATATCCACTTTCTTCTAGGTCATCTTTGCAATCTCTGATCAGACATACTACCGCTTCAGAGAAACAGTGTACCCGTGTTAGCATACCTGGGCATTGCTCAACAAACTTGAAATCCCCACTTTTAAGGATCCTTAGAGAGAGCTGGGAGTACAATATTTCCATTAACCTACTCCGGTTAATAGGTTTCTTATTTTTCTAAGCTATAGCCGATATCGTGAACTGTCTTACTGGGAGACAATTTGACACATTCCTAACATATTCAAGACTTTTAAAAATGCTCCCAACTTTATTTGTTGTTATTCGAGGTAGCTCCGATATCGGGCTTACAAATTTCACTTTGGGCTTTTTTTTAACACCAGAGTTTTTGTGGGTTCTATATTACTATCAGTACTACTATCTAATGTAGTGCCTGTAGTATCCATAGAGTTCGTACAAGACTCCTCAGATACTAGTTCAATCTCATCCTGTATAGGCATGATTTTAATCTTCGTTTTCTCTTTAATTTTCACAGCATTTTTATCAGACCCAATAAGCCATGTAGTAAGGTTGCCCGTTTTGTGGGCTAACCTTTTGGCTTTTCTTGCTTCTCTTTTCCTGCCCCTCTTGATAAAGATTTTGGTATTACGGGTACACTTTCAGCCTCATCCACTTCCACCTCTTTCAAGGTATACTTTTTAGATTCAATCAACCTTTTATTTTTCCTTCTTCTCGCTCTTTTTTTTCGAGAGCCGGCCACTCATCTCACTTTCACACTCACTACCAGCCATATTTTCTACTAAAGTGGATTCCAAGTTTTCATTGCATCCTACAGTTGTTTTCATTGTTATATCACCCTTTTGCATGATATGTACCACAGGATCTATAATAATATTCATCTTAGTCATTTCGTTAATCCTTTCGGCATTATTTCTGACTCACCTACAATGGTGTAACATAATCTAAACAACATTTTTAAGGCAAAGCTAGTTGCCGTATTGTGCACCTATAAATCCTTAAGCTTATTACCAACATTACCATTATCACATTTATGGCTAGTATCAGGCCCGTTATTGTCTTGTGTTTCTGCATTTGCCTCCAATGTTCCATCTACTAGACCAGTTAATCTTGGTGAGCAAGATAGTCTGTCGGTGGCCAGCACATATGGTGTATCTGATACAATGGAAGCAGTACATAAGTCAGTAGCTTCATTATTTCCAAGTATTACATCCTTCTCCGGTGTTTTCTGCTTTTCTAAGTATGCAATTTGGCCTTCTAAGCTATAACACAGGTTTAATAATGAATTGTTATTGTCAAATTCTGCAGATGTATATGCCACTTCGCTAGGGGTGGCAGCAATTGTTTCTGGTTCTGCATGTATCATAGCTATTGTTGTTTGTTCACCAAAGTAGTCAGTAATCTTTTTTTCTTTAGATGGTGTTGTTTGCATACTTATTTCCGCAGTATCGGATTCACTCACACCACTTTTGGCTCTCGCACCCCCCCTTAAATGTACTCCTGAGTTTCATACTCCGGGCAATGATGTGATTAAAAAAAATGTTTCACTGGCCGATTCTTCTTAGAAGTACCAAGGGCTTAGTTATAGATTTCAGTAGGCTCAAAGATAAAATATCTGCAGTCACCAACTGATAGGTAGCACTTTAGGCAATATAGAAAACCTGGGCTGGCTCAAAGATAATATCCACAGCCACCAGCACAGGCAAATCACCACTGTTCAATTAGGGTGTGCAGCACAATACAGAACATGATCTCTCTATATGCACAACTACTTAGACTCCATTGACAACGCAGGTCCCACTCCACCTCTGCTTCACCTACCACTGCACTATTCAGTGCCGACCGTATTAGAATCACTTTGGGCATTACAGACAGGGCATAGGCAGAGCACAGACAGGGCACGCAGGTCCACAGATACGAGCACGGGCCCAACAGGATCAGCTCACACAACGGGACACCAGGATTGCAGAACCTCCTGGAGCCGAAATCTTCTGTGCCTCCTGAGAGTTCCTCGAGACCTCGTATCCAAGGAAAGGACCTTAGTCGCTACGCGTACACGCACGCTCAGACCCATCAAGCCGCACTGTGGACTGTGAGACCTCGCTCGCTCGCTCTCACTATCACACAGCCACTTCTGAAAGAGCTCAGGTTTATGTAACACTGCTCTGTATCCCCTCGGTATCAATTGGCAGCCACACTCTAAATTGTGTGTTCCACAGTATATGGTTACATATTTAGTCCATATTTGATTCTTTGGCTGTAGAACATAATGCCAATATTTCTTGTTTGAGACTGTTTCCTTATGACCTTTTTAAAAGTGAGGGTTGACAATGGGGGAATTATGTTGGAAGCTGTGGATGTTTGTGTATGTTCCATAGTATATCTCTTACTTATTTTTGACCCTCTGACCTTACTGTGCATGCTTTCAATGTTTTTTATGCACCGTGAATATTTTTGGGGGTTGGGTAGCATACACTTCATTTTGTTTTGACCTTTTTGTGCAAGAGTTTCATGTTGGGTGTGTGCTTTGTGATGCTTGTGTGTTTTGAAGCTATGAACTTAAATTTGTTTTGTATTCAAATCTTACTGCACATTTATTCTATCAGCCGAATTTATTTGGTGGTAGTTCTCCTGGAAATACCACCATTCTCAACTACCTTTTAACAGTAATCAGTGAGGGGAGGGGGTCTGCATGATTTAGAGTCATGCAGTGAAATCATTGATTCCCCTTTTTGTAGTGCCATATGACCCCATGGGGATTGCATATTACTACATGAGGTAATTACGCATGAGCTAATTTCTTCATGTTGTAATGGTTTTTTGTGGAGTAATTGTCCACAATATTACCAAGAATAGACACGGGGACATTTTAGGCTACTGGGTTAATTCCCCAAGAACACTTATAAACATTAAGACTAAGGAACCCAACAACCATAGTATTGTATCTTCAGACCTAGAACCTCATAGACAGTCCTTACAATGCAACACAATTCATTAAAATTATATCAATTGTGACTCAAAACCACATTCTACAAAATCTTATCAAAATAGTAATACATTGTATTCATATTCATCAAAAATGGTTAACAACACATACAAAATGTAAACGACACGTCCATTATAATAATGCCAAAAATGTGAACAGTGTTGTGCAATATGAGCATAAAAACCTAATAATGCATTAGTACAACAATCAATTCAATGTCACAGGCTAACAAGAACACATCTTTATTCCTTTACCTATAAATCGTTGGTCTATAGTAGAATGCCCTTTTAGTTCTAAGCCATTCAACAAACGGGTATATCGGTGGTGGGGTACTAAACTAATTTAATAAAATGATATAAAACACTATTTATTATTACAGTGAATACGTATACTTAACATGTTTCATTTTTAAACTTTTAACAACATTTATTCAAGAACTTCTTCAGGGGAACCAAAGTAATGTGTAAAGTCTGCACACCCACACTCTTCCTGTGTGGATCTGTATGTAGACACCTGAAGGACAATTACACATTTTTGAATATCAGCTGTTCTGTTCAACGCTTTAGAGAAAATACAAACAGCTCTGATTAATGCTGTAATCGTAAAAAAGACATCTACCACTATAAGAAAATAAATTATGTATAGGGGACTCACCGTGACAGAAATCCAATTGTGAAAACACACTGTTTGGTTAAAGTATCTAGTCAACAGACGGCAATCTGTGGAAATGTAACATGAAAGGCTCGTCAGGCAGAGTTCAACAACTGGTAGGCCTATTCTTTTCAGTTGAGAGCAATCAATCACTAAATTAATTAATGTGCCCTGCTTCTAATTAGGTTGCCGATTCATTGATCGGTACAACTTATTACAAAAGCATTGGTCTACACTAGACCTATTGAATAGATGCTATCGAACAGCTGGTAATATCTAAAAGTACTCCATAAAAAACGAGGTGTTTTTACGAGTTTCCCTTTAAACCTCGGAATTTGTTGGTGCTGCAATAGTGGTGAAAATCTCCTTACGACCACTTTTTTCCACACCACCATACTCTAAATGAAGTCCATGTTGGGCGAGGTCCATGTGGATGTTTGAGTATTTTGGGTGGTATAAAATTCAATACATGTTTTCGTCCATAACTACTGTGCATGTTACATTTGTTTGGCCTTAAAAAGTGAAATATCAAGTTTGATGATCAGATTTTCAAATTCTTTGCGGTGGACACTACTTCTCCCTAAAACCTAGGTGTGTGCCACAATTCACCAAAATCAATGTCGACAATGTTCTAAATATTATGCTGTTAATTGTGCATTTTTAGTCCTCTACAGAAACACACAGACAAAAAACAGGTTTGACTCAGCAATCATTTTATGTGTGGAAAAGCTGATGACGCTTTACCCAATGTGGAATGAATGTTCAGATTTGGCCATATCAACTTCATGACATATTTTGTGAAATTTCACGGATGAGAACAAAATAATTTTCCTGTTCAGCGTTTGATTAACCCATACCATGTTATTAATGAACGTGACCGTTAAGTTAACTATATCCGTTCAGTTGGTGTGTCTCTTCAACATCCATTTACCAAGCTTAAAAATGTAGGCAGCGACATCAGGTTATAGTGTGCAACTTAAAAAGAGTTGTACCAGTGCAGACGCTGCTCACACCCTGTGTTTTATTGTATCAGCAGATTGATCATGAGCATCATAACTGTATACACATATATCATAAATACAGCCCTGACCTGAACTTCCAGAAACCCACTCCAATAACTTCTGGAGCTTTGGTGAAGGTGATCTTGCCAGCTAGTGCAATACAAATGTGCTTGGGGCTGCATCACCACAGTTTTGATCCATCCCATTGGCTTACAAAAGATAATGTCCTGGCAGACCTACATCCAGGTAAAGTCCACCCGTGCACGGGTGGGGTTTATCAATTTTTATTGGAGTAAATGCACGTGGATATTGAATTTTACAGTGGCTTGAACTAAAGCATGTCACTCTTCAACTCTTCAAAAGATACAAGATTTTATGGGTAAATCTTGCAAAGCTGCAAGTATGGGTTGTATTGGAATGTATCAAGCAAAATGCATCACAAAATGTTCTTATTGTTATCCCTCCCACTTTGGTTACTTTGTTATCAAATGCATATGGCCTTCTTTCACCTCTGGAACCGGAGCTTTGTGCATCATGCCTTCTGCTACTTCTTTTTCACGATCTTTTCATGGAGTTCCTAAGAGAAAAATTTAAAATACACTGGCCAACAAGGCCACTTAGATCGAGTAGCGACATCCATTTGAAACCAAAACTTGACAACAAAAGAATATTTTGAGGATCCTCCTTATCTCATCTGACTCCAAAAACCTGGAACGATGTACTAAAGAACATAAGTAACACAAGAGATCACTTCCTATTCAGAAAACTTCTCATATCTTGGCTCGTTATCCCGTAACTAGGAAGAATGCCAAGGGGGCACTTACACAGCTAAACACAAAGCTGAGAAAGGATAGCAATCCCCTGTCTCCCTAAGCTACCACCCATCCATTCAAGTAAGGGAAGACCACTCTCACCATATCCTAGAAATTGATATAAAGCCAGCATCATATCAAAGAACGATCAGGGACAGCTCAAAATCAGATCAGCATGGAAGGGGAAGGATGATACTTCAAAATATCCTGACTTACAAAGTAAACACAGGAAACTGAAAGATAGAAAACTAGAATCATACCATACCAAAGAACGAGCAGGAAAAGATCAGGATGCAAGAGGAAAGATGATATATCAAAGATACTGTGCACTGCAAAGAAAACACAGGCAGCAATGGATCACCGACAAGGAATAGACAGGAAGGGAACCAGGGACTGTGTATAACCCACTAACCCAATAGCTCAAACCTCTGCATACTTATCTCACCCAAAAACAAATAATATCATGTCCAGGAAAGTATACACAGGCAACCGAAAGATAGAAAGCAGAATCCTGCCACAGAGCGAGCATGGAGAGTCCGGGATGGATGGGGGGAGGGGTGATGTGTCAATGATATCCTCGCCTGTGGGATGAACACAGGCAGTAATTGGATCGCTATCAGGGAATGGATAGTAAGGAAACCAGGATTCGTAAATAACGCACTACCCCAAAAGCTCAAACTTCTGCATACTTATCTCACCCAAAAAATCCACACAATCACCCTCTCGCACAGCAAACTGCATGCACTTCACCACATCACAACAACAAACAATCAGCACATAAGCCACACCAACAGCACATGGCGATTCACATTGATTCGATATTCACACCCAAGCTCGGTGCACATTGAAAAAAGAACAGAAGATGCCAACAGGACATCACCCTCTCACTTTCCTACTCCCTCTACACCCGACTAACCAACCACCCACCTTCTTGTTTGCAGATCTGCTTGAGCGTCTGAGGACCAATTTCGTTGGTGATGGTGCGCGGTACAAATAACATCAACATTAACATCTTGTGCCAAGCACAAATACCCTTCCTTCTACTGACACTCATCTCTCTACCTGATTTTACAAAGTAACATAATGGCCAGCCAGGGTATAATTGTAATCCCTGTTGCAAAGCAATCAGGGTCCACCGAAGGATATGACGTTGGAAGGTAAAGATAATCCCATAGATGAAGTCTTATTGTCATAGTCTTCCAAATATACAATATAAAACGAAGCCATATGCATTTATAAGATCAAACCATACGTGCAAACATCAAGAATAAAAAATAGTCATAGGCGCCCCTCTACAAGAACAAACAAGGCCAATTTACCTGTTCTTTGTACAGGTATCTGCTCGAGAGTCCGCAGCCACATTTTAGCTCAACATACCTTTCATAAATGGAAATATACATTTGCATATCAGTTTTTGCCTGCCCACAGTCCAGCACCAAAATGCTATGGGAATTCTCTTCTGAACAAGAACACCAGAAAACTTGTGGACTACAATACACTGGGTGCCTGGACAATCCGTAATCATCAGGTGAGTGCAACTGCTGAGCACAGAGAGTTGTGCAGACTGTCATTTTTTAATGGTCCCATTTACAAAAGTAAGACTCGGAATCAGGGAATCATGACACAAGAAATGCCGAGAAAAATAAGACTAATATGAATCAGTGCAGCTTTAATGAGAAGCACCCACTTGCGCCTGACGTTCAAGGCGAACGAGCTAACTTCCTGTCAAGCAAACTATTCAAGTTGTGTAAGTGCCTACATATCTTACTATCATTATTCCTAAATTGAAGAGTACAGTTGTTTTCCTCTCACTTGCCATGGACTCGTTTATACGAACATGGCCTCATATTGATCAGTTGCTCCCCACCTGTCACGTTCTTGACAACCCAAGACAGATGTCAGCGTGAGGCCTCAGAGCAGTGCCAACAAGAATGACAAAGTTTAACATATTTCGGTGCAGACAATATGTTCCAGTATCCTTCGGCAACCTCTCATCACGGGAATATTGCAGAAGAACCTTTGTTTGAAATCTAATGAAATAAAAATACAAGACTGAGTAGAGCAGAAACTAGTTAGAAACTGCCCGAAAATGTGGGAGCTGGCAATACTTGCGTTTTAATGAAAACGAATGCATTTTAATCTGTAGTTTAGTTTTCATATATACACACTTATATGTCAGCATGTACATTCAGATGCATAGATATATGCCCCATATTGTAAACACGTGTGTATTAGCGTACCATCAGCTCTCAGGTGAAACATGCGCGTCATGTTTTATATACACTTCATATGTGAGCAACTAGGATTATATAATTGTTAGATTTCTTATACACTTCTTGGTTTGAGAGCCGTTATCTTAAAGTAAATATATTAACTTAACAATGGAACAATGGTAAGTTTTAATCAAATCAGTAAATGGTGATAACACCAGTAAATCAATCTTTTGTAGTAGGATCGGCGAGCATGATGCATTAAAATCCACCACCTTCTTTGTACTTCTGATGGAATTTAAATATTCACCACAATGTCCCTTTGCAGTGTTATGCCTTCCGTTATATTTAACTAGTTTTTTTTTTCTTTTCACAGGTGTTGTGAAGGAAACTATCCTTGCCTCCTTCCCCTTTGCGTCACTCCAGGTGAATAGCGTACATAGCAGCAAAGGGGGGAGGCGCAGCCCCATAGGGAACAACACATAGAATATAACGCTAGCATTGTAGTAAGACACCATTTTGAACTAGGCCGAAAATCTCTCTCTCTCTGTAGAAATGCAGCTCTCCCATCCCCTGCTCCTCGCAGAGCCAGCCCACACCATTGGCTCCCCCTGCCAGCTCTGCACAATCCCTGTTCTCACGGAAGCCCAGCCATGCCTTGTTACAATCTCTCAGTATCATTTCTGAAAGAATGTGCTCTGCAGAAAGCGTGAGACCGTGACAGGTTATAAACCCAAGTTCCCATTCATCTCCACTAAACTGCCTGTGCCCTCTCAACCCCCACCCAGACAGGCCAGAGCCCACCAGATCTGACCCCCAGTTCCTTTCATGCTGATACCCTCATGACCCTCCCATGCCCTGACCACTCTAGAACCCCCACCAAAGCCCTAATCCTGTATAACAGAATATTCCCCCAAAAGCAACACACGTCCATCTATATCACTAGGGCCTAAGAAGCACAAATGGTAGATCAAACTTTTGGGGTGGGCACCTGGGTGCCGGGATTGCAGTATCAAAGAGAATCCAAAGTGTAGAGGTTGGAATGCCAATGTATTATCTCATCTGACCTAAATACTTCTATTCATGTGAGATTTTATTTGTGTAATTATTTCTGCCTTATCAGTTCCTGTTGTTTAGTTTAGTTGCTCACTCGCCCGACCTTCACACCGCGGAGATGAGCAGAGCTGACCCACGTGTGCCAAGAGCGACTGCAAGATGGCAGCCAATTAGCATCTTGTATCCCATATAGTATCAACTGTTCTACATGCCACTCTTCAATCCGATACAAGAATGTGTACCCTATGCATGTCGTCATCAGTTATGCTGTGTGTCTTTTTAATGTGCTGCTTGTGTAATGTTTCGACAGAACGCTCTCAGGCAGCAGAGCTCACAGATGGCAATTTTTATGATTATATAAACTTTGTTATCTTTGCAACTCATCACCTGGTCACATTCCCCTGATGGGGAGTCTACCTTATTTTTTACATATCACTGGGAAACGTGTTTTGTGTGTGCCCTAATTTGGTGACCTCGATAGACGTGATATCCTTGAGTCCCCGGTACTTGCGGTGAGATCAACGGCTTATCCGTCAAGGCCGTCCTCACCTACGGCTGACCAGTCCCCAAAAAACGAGTGCACAAAAGGGGAAGGTTCTTGTGGGTCCCGGCTTTGCGAATACCCTGCTGCTCGCCTGAGCTGGGTGCGGCCCGAAAGAGAGGCCCAGAAGTTGTGGGTAGACCATGAATGGAGGCTCCTGGAAGAACACGGGTATGTGAGTTTAAATTGCAAAGAACAGAGCAGGGGTTATTGTGGGTAACATAGAGCAATGTGATGAGGGGAACAGGCAGTGTATGAATGGATTAATGAATTGGGTGACTTGTTGAAGTAAATTGCTTTCAATTTTGTATGGCCATTAGTATTTTTTAGCAGAAACAAGTGAAGGAAAGATAAAAGAAGAAGTACGAGAGCCTGACCTAGAGAGAGGTTGGAGGGTGCGCCAGAGAGCACTGTCTTGGCCAGTGGTAGAAATAAATAAGGAGACAAAAAGAAGGAGCACCATTGAATGAGCAGGCTCTGGAACCAGTAGAAGTTGTTGTTTTAGTTTATGATCTTAGTTTATTATTTTCAGTGTTTTTTCATATATATGTATGGAGGAAGGCCCAGGAGTGATGTGAATGACGAGGGAGTGAGTGGGAACGGAAGGGTGGCTCTGAAATAAGGGTGGGGTGAGGGTGCTCTGTTATGCGTGGTTCAGTTGCGTAACACAAAATGTGGGGGCACCCCCGTGAGCCATGCTGAGGGCCCCCCCCACAACTTGGCAACAAATCACGTTTCGCGCCACACTCTGGGCCAGCCTAGATTATCTGAATGACACAAGGCCTAGTAAGATCGCTTGTCTTGTCCTCCCTCTATCTAACCTTCCTTGTCTTGTCGCACCTAGAAGCACTTGTGTACAGGCGCGTTATAAATTACTTATATCATTTAATATTATTTTATCACAGATTCCCAGAAAAATATACAATGCCGCAGTAAGAAACGGCTAGACAGGCAGCACCTAAATGCCATTCTAGCCAGATAATTACACTTAGCTGGACTGCTTTATGAGAAATGCCTAGTTAAGTTGAAGAATGGCTAGACTGGCTGCACCAAAATGCCTCTCTAGCCACTAATACCACATATCATGCCTACTTAGCCTGGACATGGACAACCATTATGATTTATCTCACAATCATGCCCCCACAAAACACTTCTCCCTCCCACCCCCTACCCCAACCTCCAAAATCAGCTCCTTGGCACATAATTACCATGACGTCCCTCTTCCTTGTCCCAGAGATTACGTATGAGTCTCCTCGCCTCATAGGTAAGTACTGGGATGAGGAAGAGTCGGACTAGGAGTAATTACAGTTACAGGTAGCTAAGTCAGGCATTACCTCCATGTACCTCTACCTCATCCCAGTACTTGTGTATGAGTGCCTCATACACAAGTACAGCCTCATACATAAGTACTGGGACGAGGGCAAATAGGGATAGGAGTAATGAAGATTACAAATAAATAATCAAGGTATTAAACACAAGTAGTGACACAACACCATTGAGTTGAGTGGGCTTCAGCACTCCTCCCTCCCTGATATTTTGGGTTATGTTGACTCGACCTGGCTTACCTTCAGACCAGTTGCCGGGCAGAACAGGACACAGATGTTAGACGGCACCTGGTTTTCGTTGTTAACAAGGGCCCAGCAATTACTTACATAAAGCATTTCACTGTTAGACGCTGCATTCAAATGTCAAATATTTTAGGCAACTGAAATCGTGATGTGGGTTTAGTACTTGCATGCCAGGGGAGTGACTGCAAGGGTAGAGAGGGAACAGGAGACCGCTCATTCTCACAGCAGTGGGTGAGTTTGATTGATATTTTATTTGTATCGTGCTCGTACACAAGTGTTTCAGAGCACGACGAGGCAAGGAAAGGGAACAGGGGAAAACAAAAACAGCGATCCTACTAGGCCCAGGGACATTGACAACGCGCAAGTGCATGGGAGATGGAGAGGGGTAAGTGCAAGGGAGGGGGGAGAGTTGGAAAGTGCTGAGCAAAAATAAGAATAAGTAAATAAAACATGAATAAATAAATACATAACAAAAAGCAACACACGGTGGTAGTGCAGCCAGCAAATGCGACGAATAAGGCAACAGACAGGGTGTGTCTGAATAAGTGCAGAAAAAGAAAGGGGGGACTGTAGGGTTACAGATACAGACCCAGTGCAATCAATTGCCCGGAGACAGTGTGGGTGGGTGGCAGGGAGAGCTGGTACCTGGGCCCTAAAGGAGACCAATTGAACTATGCTGAGACAGAACATATGAACCGCGGAGAGGAGGAGAGAAGGCAGAAGCAAAGAGAAAGGTCTTGAGGTGCTTCCGGAATCGGAGATGGTTCTCCTCAAGTTTTAGAGTGGCCGGGAAGCTGTTCCACAGGGAGGCCTCAGAGGACACAGATCTTCCCCCAGCTCATTTCTTAGAAAAATGACTGACCCTGAGGGAGTCAGAGGTGGAGGAGCGAAAGGCTAGGGAGGGAAGGTATTTACGGAGGGAAAGATGAAGGTATTTAGGTCCCATGCCCCAGAATGCCTTATGGACAATGCAAAGGGTTTTGAATTTAATCCTTGCATCCCATCCACTGGGAGCTAGTGAAGAGATTTCAGGGCTGGAGAGATACGATCCCATGGTATGAGGCCAAGGACAAGTATTGCAGTACTGTTCTGGATAAGTTGCACAGGGCGTAGAGTAGAAGCAGGTAGATTTAGAAAGAGGTTGTTGCAATAGTCCAACCTTGAGACAATCAGAGCTCAAGAGACAGTGAGCTTCTGGGGGAAGGAGAAAGTTTGACTTGTTTGAGACATCAGAGATGTGAGCAGAGAAGGAAAGCGTGGAGTCAAAGATTACCCCGAGGTTCGTGGCCTCACAGGTGGGGGTAGATTGGAGGGCCAAGGGAAGCCGGCCAGAGAGTGACAGGAAAGGAGGGTGAAGGTGTGCCGATGAGGAGTACCTCAGTCTTGCTGGCATTCAGGCCGAGATCGTTGGCGGCATACCAATCCTGATTGGCAGATAGGCAGTCAGAGATGAGAGAAGGAGAAGAGTTGGCTGAGGGAAGCCTGAAAATAATTTGACTGTCGTCAGCATAGCAGTGGAAGTTTGAGCACAAAATGGCAATGCGGTGAGTGAGAGTTGCCAGGTATTGGTTAAAGAGCCAGGGAGAGAGGTTGGATCCCTGGGGGACACCGCAGGTAGAGAGGGAGATAGAGGAAAGGAAGGACCCAATTTGGAACTGGCAGGGTCAATGAAAGAGGAAAGAGGTCAGCCAGGCCAGAACCTGATTGGTGATGCCCAGGTGATCATGGGGATGGTTGAGCAGTTTGGTTGACTGTGACTTTAAGGAGAGAGTTAACTGCTTGTAACTTTGAAGCTGCACTAGAATAGTCTCATTAAAATGTGTAAAGAAGTTAGATGCCCCCACACAAATAAGTTTGCTCCTCCCACACTGCCCGTGAAGTTAGCGCCTCTCCCAAAATTTGAAGGGTTAGCCCTCCTAAATGAAGGTTTTGTTTCACGCCTGAACACAAGCACACACACCATTTACCATATACAAACATGCACACCCAGCCATCCATACATTTAAGTGTGCAATCTTTTACCATACAGACAGACCCAGGCAGCCATCTACCATACAGGCACACACACCCAGGAACCCACCCATACATTTAAGTGTGCACCCTTTCACCATACACTCACAGGACAGCCACATATACATTTAAGTGTGCACCCTTTCACCATACAGGCACACCCAGGAAGCCACCCATACATTTAAGTGTGCACCCTTTCACTGTACACACACGCACACCCAGCCACCCATACATTTGTGTGCACCCTTTCACCATACACTCACACAGGCAGCCACCTATACATTTATGTGTGCACCCTTTCACCACACACTCACACACGTCACTCTGAATTAATAAAGAAATGATTTCCATTAAGGACCGAACCATAACGGAAATAATTTCTTTATGAAGGCAGAGTGACTTCAAAAATAAATGATTTCTTTTAGAAGTCAAAGGGCTCCCATCACCCCATGACATGGGGGTCTTTCATGTCATGGGGTGGAGGAGTCCTCGGACTTCGAAAATAAAGTTTCTTTTTGTAGTCACTCTTCCTTCATAAAGAAATTATTTCTGTTACGGAAATTATTTCTTTATGAATGCAGAGTGAATTAAAAAAATAGTAAAACATTTTGTTTTCTTTTTTTTTTCTTCTCAAGGTTGGGCTCCCTTCCAGGACATGTGCTGATCGGGCCCTCCGCACAACGGTGGCTGCAGGGGCCCCATGTTATGCCAGTGGCATGGTTCGTTTTATGTACTTGGTCCTGGGGATTTGAAAAATGTTTTATGTTGATATTTCCATATGTATATGTATTTATGTATTGTAATTGTGTAGTACATTAACACATACAAGATTTGAGTGATAGAAGAGGAATACAAACAAAAGAAACTCTGACTGCACATAAGATGGAAAAAGGGTCAGAAACTCCAACTGTGGAGAGAGGAGAAGGGAAAGACAAAGAAACAGGGGAAACAGAAGAATGTATCCCCTACTCACAAAACCAGCAGAAGGGTATTCAAATCCTATACATGTTCCTGGGGGGAATACACCATTCACACCGATTACAGCCCCATCCCCTCCTTATGTCGCATCGACTATCACTCCCACCCCTGCAGGAGTAGGTGCACAGGATATAGAGGTGGCACTAGTGTCCACCCGTACAGAACTGGCACGATTGTGAGCAGTATGTGATCCAATACGATAATCCGAGGGGGACCCCTGAACGCCAAGGGGCACCCCACCAATACAGGAAGACAAATGGAAATCGGGAGAAATACTCTTCAAAATTGAAAGAGCACCCATACACGCCGTATGAGTAGAACGGGAGGGAGAACCTGATAGTGTGGAATATGATACTTTGGCCTCAGTAAGGGATGAAGAGTCATGGAGCGATGTTGACAAATCAGAAGAAGTGGTGGTAGGTGGGGTACAGCCAGTCCAGGGTTATGCCTACCGCGGAAGATGACTGGGAAGGGAGGTTAAGGAACAGATTGGGAAGAATGGCACTAGCTAAAAGGAAAGGACCTGGAACGAAGGGTGGAAAGGTAAAATCAAAACTGCAAATGCCCCTCATCCATAACGGAGCAGGGCGACCCCGTTATGTCCCGTGGGCTCAAATAGATAAACACAATCTCCTCAAGTCCCTCCCCTGCTCACTGCAGGCATATGGAAATTGATCAATACGTTCGAGAGAAATACTGCAGGGGTACCCCTTGCTATAGGAGACATTAAAAGCCTTTTGGTGTCCGCAGTAGGTGATCAGGCAGACTCAGTTCGGGTGAAAGCAGGTTTTCCAGTAGTGACATGGGGTAACGATACACATGATTGGGCATCATTTAACAGGGTACGAGCTCAAGTGTGTGATGTACTGCAGAGAACCTTCCCCGACACCCCCAACCTACACTCTGTAATAGAATGCACAATGGGGGAGGGTGAAGATGCTGCGCAGTACATTTTTCACATGCAGGAGATGAGGCACGCGGAAACGGGCACCGCGTGGGACCAATCCACCGCCTATTTTACTTTATTATAAAAAGGGGACTACCCAAAGAAGTACAGACGGCCCTAGATAAGATACCAGGAATAGAAGTGAAGGGGTGGCCAGAAAAGTATCATGGTGCACCATTGTAGGAGGATCTAAGAAAAAGAAAAGGAGATTGTTTAAAGGAGCTTAGCTAAAGAAGCAAAACTTGTGCAGACAAAGTTGGTGAAGGTCGCGGCATTAACAGCCACACCACCCAAAGATCAGTTGGGCGAAGAGGGGTGTGTCTCCGTAGCCACACAGGCAAGAATCGCTGCAGTTTGGATGGATAACGGACAAGGGCAATGGTAAGGAGACCAGCCATATATGGGACCACAATGGCAAGGAAGGCCTGCAAGAGGACGAGGTGGGTTCAGAGGACCCTGGGGAGGAATATATGGGGCAAGGAGGATATGGAGGGCCAGGCATCAGAGGAGGAAACAAAGGGCAGTGCTGGACATGCAGGAGGTTGGGTCACTTTTCATAAGAGTACTGCAGCAGGCAGGGTGAAAACTATCAATACAACCAACCTTACAACACACCACATAAATATGCCCCCCACCCCAATGCCACCATCCACATCAGGAAGCCCATACAGACTGCCCCAGTGGTCATTAAAGGGGCCCCAAAAGCACACACAGTGATCACAAACACCGCCACCTGGTTATAATGCATTACATCACCCCACCCACACAATGCCATTGCAGCACAATCGCCCCACTCAGCAGGTCCAATGAAACTAAAATCACTTTGCCACCACTGCAAACAGTGCACCTGCACCTTATCAGGGAACATGTGTACTTAATGAAAACATCTTTTCCTGCCCAGGGTCAGGCACCCATCCCGACTAGGAAAGCCCACAGAGAGCACTTGCGTGTCCAGTCCTATCAACTACCTTGCATCCAGAAGATTAACCACTGGTAGGGGCAGAGACAGGGAACAAACAGTTCATCTTCATGAAGTACTCGGGTGGAAAGATCATGTATAAACAAAGGTGATTTTCAGTTGTCTGGCAAAAATATTGAAATTAAAGGATTCTCTAGGTCTGTTTCTTTAACAGAAGATTTGGATGTCAAAATAGGAGGTAAAACAGTGCAGGCATCCCTACTTTATTACAAAAGTTCCCCTGTCAATTTGCTAGGTCGTGACTTACTGAGTAAGCTGAATATGACAATATCATTCACTGAAAGAGTGATTGATTGTTCTATCCCTGGCATGTGCTCCCTCAGAGCCATGCTATTGATAAACACATTGCAAACGAGTTGAGAGTGAGAGGGATTGCAGTGGACCCTGACATGTTTATCTATGGGATCAGCGTATTGGCTAGAGCAGTACCTGAGCTCAAGAGAAAATAATGGAGATCTTCTTCTGATTTTGTATTCCGCCCTGCAGCTGCCCACAAAATGGCTGCTGGCACAATTTTATACCTAGATCTTGAAGGGGTGCAAGTGTCTGCTAAAAGGATTTTAGCAATAGGAATGGAAAACATTTTGGAAATAAGTATCCATTGTGAAGTGATGGTACAGTACAGGAAAGTACCCAGCCCCCTCATGGCTGTACTCAGTGCACCACCTTATTTTTATGACTCAGATATGCAACAAGTGCCCCCTCATTTGTGGACCACCAACCCCCACGATGTAGGGCTACTAAGAAAAGTGACAGCTGTAAAAATTACATTAAAACCAGAAGCAATATTGCTTAGAGTAAAGCAGTATGCCTTGTCCAGAGAGGCAGGAATTAAAGAAATGCTGTGTGCCCTCTTAGAACAAGGGATAATCGTCACCTCCACCTCCCCATGCAATACGGCCATATATCCAATCAAGAAAGCGAAGGGGGGTTTGGCATATGATACAAGATTTCCGCCCCCTCAATGACATCATGCAGCATCCCAAAACAGGCTACCCACTTTACTGTTGTGGATTTGAAAAAAGTGTTCTTCTCTGTGCCCCTTAATCCCAGCACCATGTTAAACTGTATTCACATAAATACCACGTTGTTATAAATATTGGCTTAAGCCCATTCGCGTTGCATGGAAAATCACGTCTGAAATGTTTCGATATTTCATCAACTTCGCCGCTATTTTAAGAATCGTCCGCCATTTTGATTTCAACTCTTGTTTTGTGTCCTAAAATGGTGGACTGTGTTTTCAACTTGCAGCCGAGCGAACTTTGAGTTTTGTTAATGTTTAGGCTGACTGAGAGCAGACTATTTGTCATATGCAAAGAAACCTTGTGACTCATATGAACTGCAATCCAAGTGTTGTCTGTGCTCACAAGTCTCATCCTCATTTAAAAAACGAGACAACGTAGAACAAACTCAGATCGTGTGCTTTTGCTGAACTGCATTGTAGCGATTCTTGAAACAAGGCTTACTGTGGATCAGAGAACCAATGCCACAATTGTAACTTCATAGACATGCAAACTTGTTAAATCCGTTGTACAATATTTTAATATTTGTCATGTGAACTGGGCACAAACCTGAGCATGTAACTTATTGGTTTGGAGAGGGGCTGGACAATGTTTGAAAAAGTGTATTAGAGCATCCGTGTTAAGATGTCCAGCACTCTCACCCCTCACTGTGTCTGCTGGTACACACTGCGGGGTGTTGGGAGCCAGATAGCAATCTGTTTGCTTTGAAATCTGTACAGAATAAAAGATACTGGTATCCAGTGATTGGCATATTTCATTTTGTGGTAATAAGCCTCGATATTTCTTTGGTCTTTCAGATGGCGCCCAAATACGGACCTTCAAGATTGATGTCTCCTCACTGAAAAGACGATGCGCGTATCAGACCGGGATCGGAGAGTGAGAAAAAGGGGGCCCCTTTGTATGAGACACGACACCTCGACAGTACTGCACAATCCGATCACTGAACGGTGAGCACGTGGTTTGAGAGGACATCTTGACGAGGGTCCCCATATCGAGGCTGGCTCTTTGCCAAAATCGCCAACTACGAGGATCATTTGTAATCTGATTGGACCTCCTTTGCATTTTGTAATCAGGTGAGTCGTGCCTCGATTCCTAAGAATCCTAATATTTGGTTGTAGATTTGCACTCGCGAGTTCAAACGAAGCCAGGTAACACCAGTGATCTGACATGCCTGGGAAATTGTCTGCCTGTTTCAGGGGTTTATTCCACAGAGACAGACAATCTTTGGAATATGTACGACAGGCGCCACCTGAGGGTTCGCCGGTGTGTACTATGTACTGTAAGTATGGCCTTGGTTGTACAGTATTCAATGATATTTGGCACAGACAAACTAGACATGCTTCCGAATGTCAGTGGCCAGTTCATGGTGGTTTTGAAATTACTCGTATAGAGTATTCAGAGTACATATTGTTAAAGAAAAAGGCTAGGCCTGCAGCATTTGATGTAATTAAGAATTGGAGAAAGGAAGCTATGCAGCAAATTACTAGTAAAGAGAAACACACACATCAACAGATGTCTAAGCATTATTGTATGATCAACAGAAACAGTCGGACTCTATTAGAAACATGGATAGGGCTTTTCAACTTGGGGTACAGAAAATATATCTGTCTCAGGACTTTCATGCCTCGGACAAGCTAATCGATAAGGTTTTACATGAGCGTCGGACTGTTGCCACCACACCACCTCCTTATGTGACTCTCCCTGTTGTTTTACCTCTTCCCGCTGTTGCACCTCCTCTTGTTGTTGTTCCTGTTCCTCCCATTGTTCCTCCTCCTCCAGTTGTTGCTCCTCTTCCTGTTGTTGTTCCCCCTACTGCATTTCCGCCCTTAACGCCAGTTGTTGTTCCCTTAACTCCATCTTTACCGCCAGCGGTAGTATCATCACTACCGCTTGTACAAGATTTGCCTGAACTTTCTTTTCCAAGTGGTTCTGCTCCACTTGTAGCGATTGAAGGGGCGACTGCCGATCCAAAAGTAGTGACTCGTAGTACAGTATCAAAAGCTAGAAAAAGAGAATTGTATGCAAGGGCTAAGAAATGTATACAAGAAGGGGAAAAATCAGCTGTCTTAACTGCAATTCTTGACCAAGAATGTATTGCCGAACAAAATATTTTGATAGAGTGGATGGGAATGCACTTGGCTGAAATGTGGAGTGATTTGACGGACATGAATGTCCCACAAGGGTTGAGGAATCTGAATGTCTTAGCTTACTCAAGGGATACTGTGGAGAAAGTACATGAGCATGTTGAGAGGGTATTTGAGTTTAAGAGGGAGTTAGATCAGTTACAGAATGATGATATGGATGGCGATAGATTGGACGCTTCATATGTGCAGAAACAATTTCTTCTTTCTTGTAAACCAATGAGTGAAGAGACGCATATTTGCACAAGAGACGCGCTTAGATGGATTTTGGATGAATCAATTACTCCCATTGAAGTACATGACACGTATAGTCAGTATACTCCAGCAATGCAAAGGAAAGTGTTACAGGTAATGGTAGAGTACCTACAGGATGAGTGTATGAAGAAAAAGTTTTGTTGTCCCGCAGATTTGATGGTCATTTATAAGAGAGCATTTTCGCCTGATACTGCTTTGACTACTTTGTCGCTAGATTTAGCTTTATTGCTTAATGAACGTTCAGAATTGCCTACTTCTCAGATGCCAATGAGGAAAGTTCCTCTGACGTTTGTTCCTAAAGTAGAAATTCAAGCTAATGTTGCAACAGGCGCAGCTGCCACTACTATTGAAGCTCAATATGTTTCACAGTTTGTTCATGTCCCATTTTATAGACAGGAAGTGAATACCATTAGTCAAAAGATTCCAGATATTAGGAAAAAGGATTTTATAAAGAAATAGAATTTGTCTTGCATTCTTGAGTTTCATGTTGGGTGATATAGGCCCTCATTACGACCCCGGCGGTAAGTAATGGACATTACCGGCATGGCGCAACTAACGTGTCCATGCTGGCCTGAAACCGTTAAAAGCGGTACATTACGACCTCTCGGGCACGAGCATTGCACCATGCCGGTAATGTAATCTGCGCCATGCCTTAAAGTCCCAAAAAACGGCACCTACCGGCATTGTATGCTGTGCAAGCTGCACCACCGCCACCCTACCCACCGATATTAGCGATCACCGCAAATAGCGGTGACCGCTATTAGCTGTGACCGTAAAGAAGCGGATCCGGAAGTTACACCATCGCACCGGAACGGGAAAGAGCATGGCGACCATCTTTAAAAACACAATCCATTGCAATCCTCCACAACCAGTGCACATCTGACCCCGAGACCCGCCACAAACCTTCACCCACATCCACCCATCATCAGAATGCCGAAAGTTGTCAAAAAATCTTGCGATCGGCTGCGGCAGGAGCACTTCAGTAGGGAAGAGCTCACCATGTTGGCGGAAACCCTACAGGAAAACGCGGACATCGTATTCTCCACTGAAATTACCAGACCGGCAATAGCACGGAAGAAGGCCATATGGGACCTAGTCGCACAGCGGGTCAGTGCATTAGGAACAACACCCTGCACCACAAAACAGTGCCGGAAAAGGTGGGACGACCTCCGGCTCCGTGTAAGGAGCATACTGTCTGCCAAAAGAAACCTGGGCATGGCAACTGGTGGAGGAGCAGACTCACTGATTAAAATGGAGCCGTGGGAGGAGATATGTGCCACAACCATTGGCATCGAGAGCATCGAGGGGGTCGGTGAAATGGAGAGAGGAGCCCCGACATCAGGTGACGCAGGTAGGTGCCTCAAATTAAGCCATGCTAAACTTCCTGAAGTCCAGTTTCATGGGAAGCACAATGTTGCCTAATAGGGTTAACGCAACACATCAGCAGAAGACTGCCAACAGGCATCATTGACATGCACACTCTCACTGTAGGCACCCACATTCCTGCATGCTTCTCCCACCCAAAAGGGAGACAACCTGTATGTCACTGCCTCCAAAGTGCACCATCTAGTCATCAAAATCATGGCAGTCATCACAATGCCTGCTCAATGTCCACAGACCCATCAATAACACTTTCCCTCCTTTGCTCCACCACAGGCTCCCATTCGGACCTTGGCGAGGACGAGACTGGCACCACACCTGCCAAGAAGGCCAGGCCCGAGGCAACACCACACCAACCCTCCACCTCTGCTGGACCAAAAAAAACCCCACAGCAACCAAAATCGACTGCCACAACACAGGCCAGGGCAACGATAAGCACCAAGGCAAGCAGCATGGTACCACCAGCAATAGACATCCAACAACTGGTGGCCACTGAAGGGACTGTGTCTGCAGGAAGCAGTACTATTGGGGAGACTGCTGCCATTGCAGCTTGCTCGGATAGTGATGTGGGGAATGATGATGGTGTCATAGAATGCCCCCCACTGCCCACCCTCATTCCCCCTACCTGTCCCCATGTAGCCTGCATGCTGATAACACACAGGGGCTATCCCCTGATGACTCCTGGCCAGCCACTCCATACCCAGTGGAAGGTGTGGAGGAGGGAAGTAGCCCAATGAATGCGCCAATGGCATCATCCAATGCCCAAAAATATCAAGAGTCGCTGGACCAAATCTTAACAAGGCAGCACCAACTGTCCTCACTCCTCACTCAACATGTGGCCGAATGTGGAGGTGCAAGTTCTGACATGCAAAAATGTGCAGAGACTGTGAAGGCAGCCATACAATCCTCCACCAAGGACATCTGTGCCGAACTTGCCGCGGTGCGGCACGTGCTCTCAGAGCTCGTACAGACAATGAGGGACATGCGTCCTAGTGAGCAGCCGAGTACCTCCTCCGCTGCCAGTTCTGCCCCAAGCAGCCCCATCCGCAGGTCGGCCAGGAACCTGCGGAGTACAGGCAGGGGTGCCCTGGGGGCCGTCAGAGGGGGCTGCCAATAGAGGCCACCCAGTGGAACAATTCCACATTAGGCAGTTCAATACAGGCATCCACGCACTTTTGCAGGGAGTTGAGGGGGGGAGTGGGTGTGTTGGGGAGTTGAGGGGGGAGGGGGGAGTGGGTGTGTTAATTGAATTCACATTTACAATACAATTTTTGCTTCATCACAAATCACATGTGTGGACATTGCTCATTGCGTATGTGTGCTTTATTGGTGAACAGTCCACAGTGTGCATATCCCAGACACACACAGTGCTCCAATTGCCATCTCCATGTGACACCCCCATCCGTGTGTGCTAGAAACATTGGTTGATCAGAGTCCGACACATGTCACGTCCCTCCTGTGCATCGCTGCCTCCCTTAGGTGCTGCCCCATCCTCACCCTCCTCATACTCATCGTCAGGTGGTTGCAGTTCAGCGTCAGGGGGCAGGGGCACATTCCGTCTGATGCACATATTGTGAAGCATGACACATGCCATGACGATCTTTGCCACCTTCTCATGGCGGTACAGGAGTGCCCCACCAGACCTGCTGAGGCAGCGAAACCGTGCCTTCAATAGGCCAAATGCCTGCTCAATCAGCACACAGGTTCGTCCATGTGCACGATTGAAGTCCTCCTCATGCTGGTTCTGTGGGTTCCGGACTGGTGTAAGGAGCCACCTCTTCAGGGGATAGCCTGCATCACCTGTATGTGGGCAACAATGTATGTGTCAGTCATGACAACAAATCTCAAATCATGACATGCCACCATGGCATGCATTCAACTGTTACTTTGTACCACTTTTACATGCACAAATGGATTCACACTATGTGACCGGTATATGTGTATTCCTCTCATGGACTGTTTTGCATGTCATCAACCAATGTATGCAGGGGGGTCCAGTGCCTTGTGAGTGCCCAACCACTGTGTTCATTCATGGCATTTGTTTTGGTGACCTGGCAGGTGTCCTGTGATATCAACGCTCTCATCATGGCAACATTGCTGTCAGCCTCATGATGACCCCACTGAGCACTACTAATGTTGATAGGCACATTTTCTGGGCCTCGGTGTCTGTGTAGTGGTATATTGATGTTTTTGTCCGTCATGTGCCTCCTTTGTGCGCAGTTATGGGGGACTGGCCTTTCAGTTGATGGTGTTTGGTTCCGTGTATTGGCTGAAGTCATTGCATGTAGGTGCATTTCATTGAGGTCAATGTGGTCCGAATCGGTACAATGCACTTGCAGATGGTTGTGTCATGGTTGGGACACACCTTCATTCACATGGTAGGGCTGCTTACATCGGGCATTATGTGTACAGGTGTCAGTTGACGTTTGGGCTGCTTTAGGGTATGAGCTGGCTCCATTGCCTCTGGTACTCGCAGCCAGGTAAAGTATGCATCATTCCCCCCACCCATTTCAGCCAGGTAACGTATGGATCATTCCCCCCCACCTTTCAGCAGGTAAAGTATGCATTGGTACGTCAATCACCTACCCACTTCACATTTCCATGGCCATGACATGAAACTCACCGAGTAGCCAGGATCTTGGCCCTGCATGTCGCTCCATGTAGCGTGGTTTTGTGAGTTACGCAGGCCCATTGAATCATGGGTTGATCCGGGGAATCGGGCACAACAATGTGTGATGATCCTGTTGGAGTCACATACCATTTGCACGTTGATTGAGTGAAATCGTTTACGGTTGCGGTACGCTACCTCCATGGCATGTGGGACCACCAATTCCACATGGTTGCAGTCGATGGCACCAATGCACCCAGGTATCCCGGCTAGTGCATGGAAACCCACTTTGGTGTTTGCAATCTCCTGGGCAGACCGTGATAAGGAAATGTGGTCGTCTGTGTGCTTGAGGAGGGCATCGAGCACTTGGATCAGCGTACGTGAGAATAATGGTTGTGAAATGCCATGCAAGTGCCCCACTGTGTGTTGGTAGGTGCCAGTGGTCAGGAAGTCGAGCACAGATACTACCTTCAGTAGGGAGGGATGGCGGTGGGTGTTTCTATCATGCTGACGATGTTGTTGTGTATCATGTCAACAATGGTGGTGATGGTGTCCCGGTCCAAACGGTACAAGGTATGGATCTGCTCAGCGGTGAGGTTGAATGGACTGGCTTGGATGCGTGGGATTGGGGGCTGCCTGCGTGGTGGCACTGGCTGTGCTGGTGGGGCTTGCTGGCCCTGCCTTGCCCTCCTTCCCCTCCTGTGTCTCCTCTGTGCTGTCTGTTGTTGTTGTTGTTGTAGTTGTAGCACTTGCATTGCAATCAGGTCCTCCAGCCCCAACATTGCTAGTCATATTGGAATCATTGTGGAGTGTGACTGGGTGTGGGAAGGGGTGGGGTGTGCTCTTTTTGTACTTGGTGAGTTTGTATTGCCTCCACCTGTGCTGATTCTGTGCACCTGTGGCAGCTGGGAACACTGCATATGGCCATTTATGGTTGGTTCGCGATGGCGGAATTAGCACCATGGCGGTAAGGTACTTTACGGCCTTCGCGATGTCGTTAAGAGCATGTCTGCTTGGTTCGTGATTTGCCCACCTTTGCGCGAGGCCGGTACTTACGGCGTGGAAGGTCGCGTGTGCGCGAGCTTGGTGCTGTTAGCAGCACCGTTAACTACGATGCCGCTAATTGCACTTTCACGGGTCATGATCGGACCTAGCGGTAAGCGATGCCGGTAATCATTTACCGGCATCGTTTTTCACTTACCGCTGGGGTCGTAATGAGGGCCTTAGACTTGTTGTTCCCTGTGATCCTACCGGCTGATTTATGGAAACAGATTAGAACTATAGTAGTTGATTTGGCAGGACTGGGTGACACATAGGTTAACTTGGTACGGAAAGATGGAGAAAGAAAGTCTGGTGAGAAACCACCAAAGGTGATATAGACACTGCCGGATAGAATAGGCACGAAATTGAAGACTTTGGTTAAAGAGAAAAGAATAGTTTGGGACAAGCTTACAGCTTGAGTCCAGGGGAAATCTGAGGGTGCTACTGAATATTTTAATCGGTTCGAACAAGTGTTTTCAGATTTTAGCGGTCAGGATTTGACTACTGAGTCAGGAAAAAGGTTGTTTGTAGATACATTTGTGCGTCGATTGTTGCCTGATATCCAATCACAAATTATGACTTCTGAAAGCGCCTGGCAAGCAAAATTGTAGTCTGAAGTATTGCACATGGCTCAGTATTATAAAATAGGGTCAATAATGAAAAAGAGAGGATGGAAAAGAAGAAGGGTGACTTGAAGACAAAAGTATTGTTGCACAAATAGTAAGAGGAACCAGAGGTGGGAATACACAGTTTAGAGGACAGTTTGCACCACAGAGTAATGTGCAGATGAGTCCTGTACACATGAACCAATGTGCTTATTCCAGACAAGAAGGTCATTGGCGAGCACAATGCCCGATCCTTAAGCATAGATCGAATAACACATATGGTACCATGGGTAGACGATCCAGAGGCCGTCCTGGGATGGGGTTCCTGGTAGAAGTCAGTTCGCCCAGAATCAACAGCCATTTTCACAAGATAATCAGCAGCATAGTGCAAATAATGGGAACATTTTTGATAATCCTTCGGCTGTTTACTTTTCTGAGGATCTTGCACTTGATGATGTACTATTCCGCTAGGACAGCCCGAAGCAGAGTCTGGAACCAGTACCTATTCCCGTCGATCAGAATGGGCCCTACATAGAAATGAAGGTGGGGAATATGTAAGTGATTTCAATACGGCACACACCCAAGTCAAAGCCCAGCATGTAGTGCACAACTGAAACCCTTATTTATTTGTGTCTATAAGTTCAATATTCTGAACGATATACCACTCATATCACACCCTTCTCCTGGAACCCCCACACCCCCCGGTCACTTATCTATGTATTTAAAATGTATTCACAGTATGTTTTAATAGGTACAAAACAATCACCAATGGGGTGACAGAATACTGAAGAATATCTTTAATACACTAGGAATAAGTAAGGAGCAAGACAAATGCACCACAGAAAATAATACTTTTGTGTTGGTTCAGATCAGATAGCACTATGGTTAGAGGTTCCCCCTGCAACACCCCTCAACCCCCAATAGGCAATGCAAAGAGATGGGAGGAGAGAGCAGGTATTCAGGAATAGCACAAATCAAACAGAATTTCAGTGCCACTTCTCCCCTTAAACACAAGAAAAAAAAAACTGAATTGCCTTTTCAGCTGTCAGAATGGCTTTTACATTTTCTTTAGAATCGACTGGGCACAAACACCAAATATGGTCAAAAATACTTAAATTGTTGTAAATTCTTACATGATCCGCTTTGAATAAGTGCAAACAATCACAAGCAATGAAAAACAGTAGAAAACAGTAGAAAACATTTGAAATCTTTCCTTGCGCGAGATTCGTGATACCGGGAGAATCTCACTGTTTTGAAATGTGGTTTTGGGTTCTATGGATAGCTATGGATGTTAGGTACACGTTGGAGTTTCTATCACAAAAACTGAGGCAGTTATCACAGCTTTAATAAAGGTCGTTTTTGTAAAATAGGCGCAAGAATAGAAAACAGAAATGCACTTTTGAAAATGACAAATGGGTTTGCTTACACTAGAGGATGACTATGAAAAAGCAAATACCACACAGGGATCTTACAGTCACTTGATGAGGGTGACCCGCCTGCTAAGGGAACTTGACTTCTTCAGATGATAAAAGGGTCAACGCAAAGATGGTTCTAACAATACTGGTTCTGAAGGAAAGATAGGATGGGTTTGAGATAGGGATAAGACAATGCAAAGATACTCCTAACAATACTGGTTCTGAATGAAAGATAGGATGGGTTTGAGATAGGAATAAGGCAAAGTAGATATAATATGGGTCACAGTTCTTCCAATTAATACTCACAGGATAAGTTTTTAAATGGGACCGTCAGTTCTGGTCATGTATTGGGTCTGGTCTAGGAAAGACAGCACAGGTACTGGATCAGCGAGGCCGGTCGCCGGAATTGCACAGGATCTGCCCTCCTAGCTTTTGGGTATTTGAATCAGCTGGATGGCGAGTTACTCAGGCAAGCCTAGTGGAGGATTTCAGGATACTGGTTCAAAAGGCCTTCTCACACCACAAAGCACTTTACTGGGTGGAGAGAATACATTTTAGGATTTGGGCCTTGCTGGAAATCAATAGTTATCTATTGCTGGCAAGAGATTTGGCATCTGGATCTGGAAGAATATTAAAGCTGGATGTAGAATGCTGATCAGAGTGCTTCACCGGAATCAGAAAAGTGAGTGGATCTGTGAGTACCTATGTGTTGTCAGCTGTCTCTATTTATGCTATAGAATGACATCACAAAGGGGGTGTGTGGGCCGGCTTAGCTAAGCTTGCCCCTGTGAGCTGGGATAGGACCACACGTCATCTCCGCCTTGCAATTTAAGTGATTGGATCAAGGCAGGATGATGTCACATTTTATGATTTGCTTTACAGTCCTCAGAGACCTACCTTTAGCCACTGGTCTCAAAATCGGATTTGATACTAACTGTACATTTCTACATTGGTCATCTTTATACAAATCAAACACAAAGATACCATATTTTACGTAACAGCTATTCCTCAAAACCTTGCAGCAGTGGAATCTTGTCTCAACGTCCTACAGAATCTTTCCCTTTTCGCTATGAACACAATTTCCAAATTTTATGCAAATGTCCAAAAATGTGCATGTTTAACATAGGGATATGCATGTATATTTTCACAACTCTAACAGTAATACATTTTGCATAAAACCACATATATTGCCATTCCTGTTCAGAAGATGTCACACAGTTCTACCACCTCTTCACACGTGCAGCCAGAATTTAAATTAAAAACTCTGTCCTTTTTATATTTTTCACCATTTTGAATAGTTATGAGTCTTTTAAAAATGTGTTCTTTGTTCATGTTTAGCAACAGATGGTCCGCCCCTTTTTGTCTCCCTGCGTTCCAGAGCATCCCCTTCTGTGTTTGTTCCTTCCAGAGGCCATTTACGACCCCTTCACACTTCCAGTTTCTTGGGCTGAAGCTTTGTCATTGTTCCTTCGCTTTCTGTAGACAAGATTCTGTTCTTACCCGCATTTAACACCTCCCAGAGAGTTTCTGCTGAGAGGAAGGCCCTCTTTCTGGGAGAAAAACCTGCTTTTCCAGTTCTTGAAGCTTCAGCCAGGCTGATTCACTTCTTTAATCCAGCAAAAACCGAATGTGTTACATCAAACATAAATACATTTCTTTCTTGGCCTTAAAATCTGTGTGGAAAAAAACTCAACTAAAATCTGTATTCCTTTTTGGCAACAATCCTTTTTATGTTTGCTAATCCAGCAGACTTTTTAGTTTTAGGTCATTTTAAAGTTTCATCAGTAATCCTCTGACAGCTGTCATTCAGGTAGCCCTGGGTACTGCACCCAGATTTTGGCATATGCTTTCAGTTTTCAGACTTTGTATGTTTCACAATGTTTCATTAGATACCTGAATTTTAGCACCAGGCAAGATTTTGAATGTTGAGAAGTGTTGTGTTATGGGCATTTTGGAGTTTTTGGCAACAAAGCAAATATCATTTGTAGGCACATTTTGGGGTTTCACTTGCAAAGTGCTGCTTCTCTCACTGCACTCTGTTTGCTGGTCATGGAGTCCACTGGCACATTTCTGCAGGGTGTGCTCTATTCCACCGCACATGCACCATGGGTGACAGGTTGTGCATCCCTCTTTTTATGTGCTGAAGCACATGGTTTTTGTAGGTTTTTGTAGGTTCTTGTAGGTTTTTGTAGGCTTTTGGCACACACAAGGGTTTTGTCGCCATTGTTGCTATTTCTCTCCCCATAACTGGCAGGGTGAGCCACATGGCACAGCAAAGTGGTTCAATACATCCCACAAATAGGAAGCATCTAGTTTTAATAGATACAGGAGCACAGAAGTGTTCCGTTGATCATTCACGGGTTCCAGATATTCCACTGTCAGGGCAGAACAACATTTCTGTAGGGTTCTCTGGTATGCCAGTGGTCAGTGCGGTCTCTCAGTTGGTACCGATTTCACTGGGGCCATTCATCGATTCATGTCAATTTCTTTTGACGACAAATTGTGGAGAAAATGTGTTGGGGTTGAATCTGTTGAAAGAATTAAATGTGGTAATTTATTGTTCTTGTCTAGGCCTTTACCAACTGAATTGGATAAAGTTCTGGTATGTTTATGGGCAGTTGATGATAATGACGTAGGTATTTTGCAAATTGAACCAGTTAAAATTGTGTTGAAACCAGGTGTTAAACTACCATGTATTCCACAGTATAAGATTTCAGTTGACAGTGAGCAAGCTTTGAAGACTATAGTTTCTGATTTTGTACATCGAGGAGTAATTGGGGAAATTGCAGGAAGTTTGTGTAATAGTCTGATTCTACAGGTGTACAAGAAAAGGGATAATGCGATTCCTTTCTGTTTTATGATTGATTTACATGCTATCAATTGTGCCTGATGTGACTACAATATTAACGATGATTCCACCTTCAGCTACGCATTTCAGTTTTGTGGATCGAAAGAATGCTTTCTTTAGTATTCCTGTACATGTTGACCGTAGATATTTGTTTGCATTCACCCTAGGGGGACGCTCGTTTACATTCACTCGTGTGCCGCAAGGGTACACTGAGAGTCCAAGTAATGGCAGTAGAGCTTGGAAGGAGCAGTTCGATACACTTGAGATGACTTCCACTTGTATGTGGTTGCAGTATGTTGATGATCTTCGTTTAGCTGCAGATTCAGAAGTTGCTTGCACGGAGGGCACCGTGTTGCTACTTATCCATCTAGCAGAGCATGGACATAAGGCTTCATTGAAAAAGTTTCAATATTGTCGACAGGAGGTCGCCTATTTAGGCCATCTCCTGTCAAAGGAGGGGAGAAGACTGACACCTGAAGGAATAAAAAGCATCTCTAGCATGCCTGTCCCAAATACACAGAAAGAGGTCAGAGCCTTGATAGGCATGGCTTCATACTGTAGACAGTGGATCGCTAATTTCTCATTAAAGATAAAACCAATGTTGGCATTGACAAAGAAGAGCATTTCCTTGCCTTTACCGGGGAACTTGGATTGCCAGAAATCTTTTGATCTGCTCAAGGCTGCATTGTGTTGAGCACCGGTTTTGGGTACACCAAATTGTCTATGTCTATGGGCCTCATTACGACCCAGGCGCTAATGGTTTAAAGGCGCCGTAAAAGGCTGCAGCGCCGTTAACCTATTAGCCCCTAATTACGAGGTCCCTTTGTGGGACCCGACCTTAACGGCTGGTGTAGACCAGCCATTATAGTAGGGACCCACAAAGGGACATTGGTGCTAATTACGGTGCCGCAATTTACGGCACCGTAATTAGCGCCTTCCCCATTCCCTTTGAGCCCTATGGGGCAAAAATGGGAATGGGGAAGGGCCATGGAGGAAGGGGGAATTACCGCCCTGCCAACCTTGTAATGGGGTGGTAATTCCCCCTTTCTCCATGGCGGAGTCGGTAAGTTACCGGCATGGACCATGGTGCTAATAGCCCCATGGTCTTCCGCCAGGGTCGTAATGAGGCCCTATGTCTATTGTCTTTGTGCTTATAACGCGCTGAAAGCCCGCAGGCATCAGGGCGTGGGGAGCACGGAGAATTGCAGATCACGTTCAGGTATTATCTGAGAGTTTAGGGTCTCCTCCCTTCTTGTGGTGCATCAGGAGAATACTGACTTATTGGAATAGAAATGTTTTTAATGCCTTCCTGAAACTGAGGTAGTTTCCCTCTTGTCTGAGGGATGTTGGTAGTCCATTCCAATATTTGGCCGCCCTAACAGGAAAGGATCTTCCCCTTCCTGTAACTCGTTTAACCTCAGGTATGGTCAGAAGACCCGTGTCTGCTGATTTTAGACATTTTAAGGGCAAGTACCTGGTGAATTGTTTTTTAAAGTAGGCCGGTGCTTCTCCGAAGAGGCATCTATGGACTATTGTCATAGCCTTGAATTTTACTCTGTCCTCTATTCTAAGCCAGTGTAGTTCTTTTCTTCCTTCTGATATATGGTCCCTCTGATTTTTCTTTTTGATGATGCGAACCGCATCGTTTTGCATTACTTGCCATTTGTTTAGCTCTTTCTTAGCGGCTCCCAATAGCAGTGCATTGCCATAGTCCAAACGAGACAGCACAATTGGTCTAATGCCCCCAGAAGGCGTAGGTAGTACCAATTGTTTTTTTGCAGGTAACCGACTTGAGCGCCAGATCCCAGTGAGGCTTCCAATATCATACCTAAGGTTTTTACTTTAGATAACACAGGTATGGTGGCCTCTTTAATTTTAAAGGCTGTGTATTGGGTGTCCAGCTTGGATCTGGCCTGTGTTGATTCAAAAACCATTAGTTCAGTTTTAGTGTTATTTAAACACATCCAGGCATCTATGATGTGATATATTTCATCTAATTTAGCATTGTCCACTGCATAGTCTCCTGTTAATTCGAATATCAACTGAGTGTGATCGGCGTAATTGGTGAAAAATACACCAATGCTTTCTAGCAGTGAAAAGAGACTTCTAATGTGAAGGTTAAACAAGAGTGGAGACAGACTAGCTCCCTGAGGGACACCTAAGAGTATCGGTGTTGTTTCTGAAAAGTTTTCACCCCAGTGTATTCTTGCCTTCCTGTCTTTCAGGAAAGATGCTAACCAAGCCTGTTATGACAAGGCCTTCGTTTTGTATGTGCATGAATGTGATGGATACGCTTTGGCTGTGTTAACGCAGAAACATGGAGGGAAGAATAGACTGTGCAGTTATATTTCCTCCTCGCTTGACCCTGTTGCATGCGCATTGCTGAGATGTTCGAGAGCTGTTGTTTCTGCCACTGCATCTGTTAAACAAAGTGAGGGTATGGTTCTGGGTCACTCCTTAACCGTTATGGTACCTCACTCTGTAGATGTTCTATTGAACAGAATGCAAATGCAACATTTCACATCAACACAATTAACAAGATACGAGCTGATTCTATTTGCACCGCATATTCAAATTAAGAGATGCTGCACATTAAATCTGGACAAACTATTACCTCTTCTGCAAGAAATTGCTTGCAGTGACAGGATATCACATGACTGCCTCTATACCACACAACAAGATACCAAAGGCAGAATTGAATTAAATGATACACCATTAAAAGATCCACAAAGGGAGCTGTTTTGCGATGGCTTGTGCTTCAAACTTCCGGATGGTACATCCACTGCTGCTTATGCCAACACTACATTAAGCACTATTGTGGAGACCAAAAGACTTCTGCATAACTCAGTGCAGGCCGCAGAGATTATTGCATTGGCTCGAGCTTGTGAACTTTCCGAAGTGCTCAGTGTAAATATATTTACAGACAGTCAGTATGCCTTTGGGGTAGTTCACAACTTCGGTAGATTATGGGCAGAGAAAGGTTTCTTGACGTCACATGGAACTAAGATACAACATGGCACTTTGATAGGTCAGCACTTTCACTTCCTACTCAGTTAATGATAATGAAGTGCGCAGCACACCAGAAAGTAACAGATGATGTGGGGAGAGGAAACAGTTTTGCTGACAGGATAGCCAAACAGATTGCCACCGATTTGCGTTCTGACGAGAGAAGTCACTAACACTTGTATAATAGACAAAGCAATTTGTTCTATAAAAGACATTCAGGCTGATGCCACTTCAGAAGAGCTTAAGCAATGGGCTAAGGGATTAGCAAGTTTGGACGATGAAGGTTGTTGGGTAGACATTGAGAAGAAAAGATGGATGCTGCCCGATGCTTATTTTACTGCTATGGTTACGATGGCCCATGGTCCAACTCATATATGTGCTAGAAAAATCCATAAACTGTTAGAACCTGTCTGGGTGAATGTAAATATCTTGAAAAATGCTGAGCGTTTGGTCCAAAATTGCATTGTATGCTTACAGCATAATTTGGGGAAGCGAACATTGACACAGAGGGGTAGTTTTGGTCCCCCCTCTGTGCCTTTTGAGGTTACACACTTCGATTTCATTGAAATGGAGCGTTATCAGAATTACAAATATGTTCTCGTAGTTATTTGTGCTTTCAGCAAATGGGTAAAAGCTTTTCCTTTAAAAGATGCCACAGCAATAACGACGGCGAAAACCATGCTGAAGGAATATTTTCCTAGGTTTGGTTTGCCAAGGGTCATTTGGTCAGACAATGGTCCACATTTTATCGCTGCTGTTAACTTGCAAGTATGCACAGGATTACAGATCGATAAACGGTTCCATTCGGCCAGACACGCTCAGAGTGCCGGATTTGTAGAACGCCACAACGGCATATTGAAAAATAAATTGGCAAAAATCTGCACCAGTAGCGATTTGAAATGGCATGATGCCTTACCGATAGCTCTATTGTCCATGCGAACGACCGCACAAATGAAAACTGGGCTGTCTCAGTATGAGATAATCATGGGGAGACCAGGCAATATTTGGAATATACCCAAGCCCAAGAGGTTAAAAGATGTAGAGCATTTGCTCTTTTCTGAGTACTGTGACCAGTTAACTCAAAACTTGTATTTGATTTATCAACAGGCGTGAGAAGCCCTCCCAGTAAAATACGAGGGTCCAGGTAATCGACTCCGACCTGGCACGTGGGTGCTCGTCAAAGCATTTGAAAGAGCCTCCTGTCTTGCACCTCGCTGGAAAGGAGCGTTACAAGTCCTGTTGGCCACACAGACCGATGTATGAGTAGAAGGAAAACAACACTGGATCCACCCAACGCACAACAAGAAAATACCTTTTCCTCTGCCCCATAATCTGGATGAGATCTCTTTAGGAAACGGGACCGCAGACACAGCAGCAAAAGAGGCAGCATACCTCCCATTCGCATGAGTTCAGAATACATACTAATAATAAAACAGAAAAGCAAAATCCCGATGGTTATAATGCACTACCAATTGCCCAAATAATTGAATTACAAAAGAGAGCCCCACAAACTAAGCAGGACCTATGGACCAAGAGGGCATGCACACAGTCCCCTACAAACTTATTGTGGAGACAGGACACGATGTGAAAAGTTGTCATGCCTGTAGAATTGTTACAGATTGCCTTCGAACAATTGCACTTCCTCGCCCATAGTATAAAACAACACATTGCCACAGATCTTCGGAGGATTGGCTCATCCCGAACCTTCAGGAGCATTTCAATAAAATAGTGCTTGAATGCACCACATGTCAAGTGTTCAATTCTGGAATGACTTTACGAACACTACGAGGCATGTTGCCCTGCCCTGTGGGGCCCTTCCGAGAGCTGCACATAAATTACACAGATATGGGAGAGAGGTGCAACGGAGCAAGATATCTAATTGTGGTGGTGTGTCAATTTTCTTAATGGGTGGAAGCAGGGCCTTGCGCCCACCCTGACGCAAAGTGTGCAGCAACATTTTTGGTCAGAAACGTTTTTCTCTAATGGGATATATGTGACATCATAAGATCAGACAATGGAACATATTTTGCCAATGATCTGGTCAAAGAAGTAACAACCCTGTTAGGAATAAAACATAAAATGTGCTCGATTTGTCATCCACCAGCGAATGGAATTGTGGAATGAATCAACGGCCTCCTAAGGCATAGATTGTCCAAACTATGCAATTCACTGAAGAACAATTGGGTATACTGCCTGCCCCTGACACTTTTTCAGCTGCACACTCAGCCAAGTAAGGACCACCACCTGTCCCGCCACGAAATAGTAACTGGCTGACGAATACAAGGCCACTGTCGCCAGTGAGAAGAGGTGCTGATGCACACAGAACAGCCACTGTGTTAGGAGAAGAATTTAAAGAGTATCTCACACAGCTCACGTAAACATTCAGATTCATTGCCAAACAAATTGCACCCCCATTCACCACGGACAATGTAACTGACACATCTACTGCAGCACAAGATAGCCCAGCGCAACCTCTGATGCCAGGAGAATTAGTGTATGTCTGCAGTTTTGTCCGCAAGTGGAACTCTCCCCGATTCCATGATCCATATGAAGTGATCTGTTGTACTCCCCTCACTATAAAAGTGAAATTGCTAAGGTACTGGATCCACCTTTCTGATGTACGAAAAGTACACAATAGTGTATCATCTGCCACACTAGATACAAATCAGGCAAATGCTGCAGTACGATAAGGGGATACTGGACGCGTATTAAGACAGCAAACAATGTAAATAATGAAGATATGAAAATATGTTATGTAATTAAAATAGTTCTAGAAAATAAGTGACTGATGTATCAATGTCTCTCTTTCTCTCTCTCCCTCACCTTCTTCCACCTCCTACCTTTCTCACTGACTATCTTGTCTCATCGCGTTTCATCACTTCCTATGTTCTATTTCCCATTCTATAACATCACCTCGTTTTATCCTTTTCAATAGGTGCAACGAGAATGGAACTCACACCACTCAACAATGAGGACAATAAGTTAGATAGCAGTAGGAATGAAATACGTGACACTAGGGTATGTAGTTATGAATGTGGCCTGAACTTTGTAGCAATTATATTTTCTCTAACAATAATAATTTTAGGTATTTTTTGGGGAGCATCTTTTATCTGGGGGCCCATATAAAAGAAGGGGGTTAGGGGGCAAAGCTGACCTGGGATAATAACACGTCTCCTAACCTCAACATTTTGTACACAAATTTAACGAGAATAACCCCAGGTCCCAGAGTGTTTGTAAATAATTCAAATGAAAACTCACTCACCTGATGTAAATAATGTTACTGTGCCACCTTCCCCATGTTTCCAGCTTTGCAAGATACCTCACAACCTAATATGATGTCTACCTCAAGCACAATGCAATGCATTTTTCGTTCCCTATTATCGTGCCTTAAATAACATTAAGCTCCCCGCCCCTCCCTATGGTGTATATGCAAGATAACACAGATGTTAATGAAAATGTGAATACTGGTATTTTTCCAATGTATTGTCAGCAGCCCACAAATGTTCAGAAATCACTGTGTACCACTGACAGACTGTGTAGCAGACTGATAGGGAAAATAAAATCCCTCTTATAATATCATAAAAGGGAGAGGCAAACACAACAGTTTAAGTATGATGATTACCGTGGTTTGGAGTTAGATAAAGTACAAGACCTCCGTCATCCTGGCCAATCTAACAAATGGTACTCATACTAATGGTAGTTGTTATGTGTGTTCAGTGATACTGCACGTATTTGGGATGCCCAAGGTTCTGGTACCTCAGGAGGCCCCTCTGGTAGAATCTCAATGCCTCATCTATCTCACACTATGCAGGATAAAGAGCACATTCCAGGCACACACAGTAAGGATGAAACCTCTTTCACCAGACGAGAGAATCTGCAAAAAAGGATTGCAAGGTGCAAAGTGTTTCAAGGAGCTTTTCCTGGCCATAGAGGGAACAACATTCTCAGACAACAAATGGCGAGACTCAACATTATGTGCAAAGCTGAAGCAATGCGTGGTCTGCCCGACGAAAAGCTAGAATGGATAGAACAAACGTGCACAATTTTGGACTGAAGATATCACTAAGCTGACATGGGTCACTGCACTTGAAAAACTGATCATAATTCAGTATGAAGAAAATTATGGACTGTGCTTTCATGTAGAAGGAAATGTACCAATGGGTTCCAACACACGCTGCAACAGACCCTTGTCACCCCAGACCTCTGAAAGGGCACTTCCGCCCTAATGGACTACTATTAGGCGTGCAGCAAACGGACATACTTGCACCTCCCACCTTTATGGAGGGGCTACTGTGCTTTGACAACGCTGCATTCTGCAATACTGGTGATACCAGAGGAACATGTAACAGGGCAAGAGGTGCAGACAGGACTACAATCTCGACCAACAGAAGAATCACCCGCAATCTTCCGCATACTATCTGAGGGAGAAAAAGACAGCTTGTCTAGTAGAAAGCCTGCCTCAAACTATATATCCCAAGATTTCTCTTACCTCCTCGCTCAAATCCCTGATGAGTACAAACTCTTCAACTCAGCAGAGACATTTTTTGCATCACTCATACTCAGTATCCAAACACGAGCAAATGACAAGTGGCTCCAGATAATACGTTGGGAGCTGATCCAACTGGTAAACAACACTGAAGAAGGGTTCTGCGTCATCAAGGTGGAACTAAGAGCACTGCGGCTCATGAGGATGCACAGCTGCTACAACTTGTACCTTCTCACATGCATGGAAGGTGGTGTTTGCAAAAATATAGGAAGTTCATATTGCACATTCGTACCTTATTCAGATGCTAAAAAAGGAACATTGTCACGCGTGATCGCAGCAGTGCATGAACCTGGAGTGAAATTGAGGAAAGAAGGGGGAGTGCAAGAAAGTGACTTGTTCAGCATGGCAATCAGCTGGGTGCCTTCTTGGCTTGGGACTGTGATGAAGATGCTGTTCCCCATCATTGTATTCCTCTTGCTGATCTTCTGTGTGTGCCAGCTAAGGCTCCAACGTTGTGCAAAAGCTGTTCCCAGCAGTGCAATGATGATGGTAACGATTGGTAACGGAAATAATAATAACAGAGAGCCTCTTCAGAAACAGGAAGCATAAATGCAAACTGGGGACACTAATGAGCCTAAGTACCGCATGGTAGCAATATACAATACTGGGGATGAGGTAGATAACTATTACCACACCATAATCAAACAACCCGAGAATCTGGAAAATTACAAAGAGGTATGGGTGGATCTGGCGGGAGATGGGGTATGTAAATATATGACTTGCACTCCTGAAGAATACGCAAGGCGAGGAGAGAGTTTGATAAGTGTGTGTAAAGCATGGATGCCCATCAAAGGTAACCCTGCGTGGGATGAGGAAGTTAGAAGGGCTGAGGAACGCCAACATACTGAGGGAGGGTATTCGTTACTTTAGGAGTAACAAAAGGGGGAATGTTGGGAAGGAAATAATCCTTGCCCCCTCCCACTTTGCGTCACTCCAGGTGAATAATGTACGTAGTAGCAAAGGGGGAGGAGCAGTAACCCCCCCACATGCTTATGTCATACCCAAAACCAAAGCGAACAACACATAGAATATAACCCTAGCATTGTAGTCAGACACCATTTTAAACTAGGTTCTCTCTCTGTAGAAATGCAGCTCTCCCATCTCCAGCACCTCGCACAGCCAGTGCACACCATTGCATCCCCATGCCAGCTCTGCGCGAGCTCTGTTCTCACGGAAGCCCAGCCATGCCTTATTATATTCCTGCAGTATCATTTCCCGAAAGAATGTGCTCTGCAGAGTGTGAGACTGACAAGGACAGGCCATGCATTTCGATCTCTAAATAGACTGGCAGCACTCTGGACCGACTTTAAAATACAATTTAAAAGCAGTGGCAACAATAAGTAGTTTTGTCAAGTGTGTAGTGTATTTTAGAGACAAATTGTGCACCTTATGAAAATGTAAGGACAATCGGGGTCAGACTGGTACAAGAAATAGGCCTGGAGACCCAAAGAAAAGTGGCCCACCCCTGGCCTCAAAAAAGTGGCCCTCAAACCATCATCCGTGAATCACGTCAATTCACGACTTTACAGAAAATGCTACTTATGGAGTGTTCATGTATCTGTGTTTTGTGTAAATGCTTGAGAAAGTGATAACATTCCTTTTTTTTTTAAACATCATCACATAGTTGAATACTTATTTTGCAGTACCAGACTCAAGGCAGGTCTACTCGTTGCCACCAGTAATGAAAATAGAGTTGCATTTAATACACAGTACAGCCAAATGATGACACCGGAAAGTACCTTGCCAGTTGTATTCATGCTCAAATATTATGTTACAGCACAGCTCATAAAACAACATAACTTTGCATACAGTTCTGTGACAGGGTCCACAGCTCCGAGGTGCATGAGTGGCATGAACCAACCACCCCTTCTGTGGTTTTGAACCTGCTGCAAGTCGATGCTTATACAGGGCTTTGCAACCCCAGCAGGGAGGGAGGGTTAGGGCGATGATGGTTGGATAGGAAGGGGGTAAGTAGAGAAACCAGAAGGAGGTTTAGGGAGAGGTTATTTATAGGTTGGGGATGTTAGGGTAAGGTTTTGACCACTGCGCACGCTTCCAGTGAGCTGTTATACAGCACTCATACAAACATACATCCCTGCTTCTGACCCTACACACACATACAATATCACTATCGCAGTATACAAAGGAACAGCAGCATAATAAACACACATGAGTCAGTGCAGCACTTAGCCTAGATTAGTTGTCACCCAGAGTGTCCCTTGTTGTTGTCTCCTGCAATTTCGTTGTGCCAGGATGTGTCGTAGTAGCTGTTCAAATGCTGCAAGGGAGAGAGTGCTACAATTAGTGCAGATATCAAACACGTCCACATGTGGGCTGCTGTTCACGTGCATGTACACATGCAAGAGATTTAGCGAGGCCGCACATATCTACTAAACATGCATGTGGCTCTGGTAAGTGGGAATGAGTTATTTAGGGCATGCAGGAGTAAGCAGTAAGTAACGCCTTAGGGTTGAAGAACTGAATGGACATAGAGGCTGAATGCCATGAATGGTTCTGCTTTCAAAGTGTTAATATCCCTGGGGCTTTAGACCAGTTGTAAAGACCTAATAGCCTGCCTTGCCCAAATCAATCTACCCCCCATTTAGCAGACAATGGCTTAATACATTGCTCAGTGTTTTCTTTTTTTTTGTTTGTTGGCTATTAAGTGCCACTTTAAGCCCAAACTATTGCATTAGAGTACAGATAGGGAGAATGGTAAATGAGGAGGGACACAAAGCTTGTAGATGCTGTTTGGTTATTTGCCCATCCATTGACTCCCGATGGCCATGAGAATCCCCCTGGCCATATCCACCCTGTTCCTGCCCCCCCCGTCCGAAACACCTCTTCATGGGAATTCTTTGAGCTTGCGTTAATAAAGCCTTACCATCAAACTTTGCATTGTTTTCTCAGAGCAGCCTTCGAGATTTAAGGACTTAAGGTAATAAAACATTTCTGCGTGTCTTTCACTGAAGTCCTGTTAAAAACAGGCATTGGGAAAGGCAACAGTTTTGGTTTATGTATAAGTATAAGGCATTTGCCAGGCACTGCTATTATGTACCCATTTCGCACCATTTTGCTGCTATCATCAATGGCCAGTTAATACCACTATGACAGGGCCTTTCCCATACCAAACAAAAAAGCCCAAACTGTTGGCATTACCAATGCTTGTTTAAGAATGCTCCCATCTCCCAAATGATCATCTCCCATACCAAACACAAAAGCAAAAACTGTTGGCATTACCAATGCTTGTTTAAGAATGTTCCCATCTCCCAAATATTCATCTCCCTGCAGTGTGATAATTGCTCCACAGCACTGTCATGCCTAAATGAAGGGTTGGGGCGGATGGTAGAGAATAAGGGCTTTTTTCATCAATGGTTGGCCCCCCACTCGAAAGTTTGCCCACATTTGTGTGCAGACACTTAATTAGCAAATCACCAGCACTTTTTTTTTCCCTGGACGGACCCTGCTTGAAAATGTAAAAGCGACGAGATGGGGAATACATCTGAGATATGTGAGACTAAAGCTCTGCGAACATCAATTAATCACATTTAGAAGAAAAATGACTTCTGACTTGCAAAGTAGGATTTGCCAGAAATGTCCATGCATAAGCAGTTCCACCTGCATGCTGCGCTATATAAACCACAAATCAACAGTGACACACAAACAATACAGTGGAGATCCAGTCTAACCAGCACACGCTGTTCCTACAGAGAAAATGTGCCACACATTGAATAGGCCCAGTAGATGGTATTGCATCTGCTTTACCCGTATCCCTCTGATTCTATATCCATCTCCAGTCTAATACTGGATGGGCAGATTATGAAAGGTTGCACTACCATTGTATCTCCATTGCCTGCAGCCCCTATGCTTATATGTTACTCTGTAAGTGCCTCCTGTACTCCCTCCTCTCAACCCCACACACACAGCCCCAGCCTCCTCCCAAGCTGCAGTTACAACCCACAATAAATCCCCCAGCATGAAGCTGTGCAGACTACATTCAGCCCTTAATATGCATGACAAGTTGAAACTTCCGAAAGTAAGTACATCTTGCTTCTTACCTGCCTCCTTGTATCGATATGTGCAGCGTCCGTCGTGTGACTGAAAGTGGAAATGTTTGAAGAAGACAGCAGGTCGGTACACTTTTTTCCTTAATGCACTTGGAGGAAGAAGCATTTTAAATGCGAATGCGGATGGCCCGGGAGCGGGAATCATGTTAATTACAATTTCCTGGGAGCGGGCCAGGCTGCCAAGGCAGCCCCGAGCCGCCCAGCATCCTGGCCACTCCCAGTGTGCATTCTTTTTGAATAGTAACACTTGCCTTCAATCACCTGACGCCATGGTGACGCTGACTGTTGGCAGTTGGTTCAGGCCCTCAGGGCTGCCTGCAGTGCACTCTGCGCACGGTTGGCCGGACCCGCCCCACCCGTACTGTGATGATATAGCCAGCCCAGGCATTCATCAACAAAAGGTAACACTTCGGTTTTACCTTTCAAATGCATCCGCAGCGGCCTAGGTGCAAAGCAAAAAGCAATGTAACTTACGTTACTTAAAGTAATGTAAGTAACAAATAGGAACCCCCAAAATGGCCCAGGCGTGTTACCTGCCCCCATGGCCTCGCCCTCCAAGTGATTTCGGCCCGGCCCAGTCCAACCCTGGGGGCAATACAGGAAAAGGAAATTTTGTGAGACCGAGATATTCGACGGAGAACAAGCTAATCCATGTGTAAACATAATTACTTTCTTGATAAACACAAGCCAATTATTGATATGACACAAACACAATTGTAAAACCAAAAAGGGTAAGGCTTGAAAAATATGAGCTAATCATAACATCTGGAATCGCTCTGGGTAACCCTCCAGACCATCGCTTTTCAGCCTGCTGTGCCAAGTGGTTAGTGATGTACGAAGACTTATTGTAGAGGGATTGTGTATTCTAAAGGCTAAGTGAAAGAGTGATCGGAGGTGGGGGAAAGGAACAGGTGTTGTGCAGCATGTGAGGGGGATGGATGAGGTTGGAGATCTTGCGAGAAAGTGTGTGACGAATCAACTTCCGGGGCACCAGTGGTCCATGGATGAATATCGGTTTCTAATATCAGTTTCTAAACCATCAATCAACCCCACACCTCCAGTACACCAGGGATCTGAACAGATTGGAATACTAGTGAATTATAAGACCTCCTTGTCAAATTTGTGGAACCATGGACAGGACAGCATGCTTATCTCTGCAAGGTCGTGGATTGTTGGTTAGTTGCAACACAGCAAAACTACAATTATTACCCAATGATAATAGGGACTGTCCAGTCAAGGTTGTATAACAATATCTACTTTATTATTACTACAACAGACAGTTGCGCAGTCGTATGAACTTTGGATCGGTAAAGAGGAGATTGCGGGAAGCGGGGTATAAATACATGTTGCTCTATCCGGCCAAACGGAAGGTTTTCTTTAAGAGCAAGCTGCTGTTCTTTGACACTCCGGAGGATGCCATGGAGTGGCTGGATGTGCAAAACTGCCCTCAGGAGCCAGATGTTCAGACGGCTGGCGGAAAAAAAGACGAGATAAGTAACGCTGTGGGCCCGGTCGGGTTACGAACATTGGGACTTGAATATAGTCATTGAACTCGCTGGAGACCATGTGCGCGTCAGTGGTTATGAAACGTGGTCCGTGAGCACGGACATGGCTGCGAGGGAGAGGAGCCTCCAAAGGCCGCTCTTTACACCCCCTTTTTTGTGTTTAGTTTAGTCACTGTTAGTGGGGTGACACCCTGTCGGGTTCTCTACTTGGGTTTCCCAGAGAGGACCGAACACAGGGATGCCTGAGATCCAGGGATGGAGCTGGGCAGTTGTTTGGGTTAGGGGTTTGGGGTGTTTTAGTTTTTGTATGAGCCTGGGAGTGAAATCGGGATTGGGTGTCTGCATAGTGGGGAGGGATTGCCTCGGATGGGGGGAGGAAACTACTGATAGACCATGGGGGACCTTACGATATTAACGTGGAACGTTAGAGGGCTTAACAGTTATCTGAAGCGAAATAGAGTTATGTTGTATCTTAAGAGGCAAAAGATAGACGTAGCCCTGTTACAGGAGACGCATCTAAAGCGAGAGAAACTGGAGCTGGTAGGGAGGAAGTGGAAGGGGACAGTGGTGGGATCAACGTACTCCGCCTATGCCAGAGGAGTGCTGGTGTGGGTGGCGCCACATGTCCCATTTAAGCTAATTGAGGAGGTTGTGGAGGTGGATGGGAGGTTGGTTATGGTGAGGGGGCTGGTAGAGAACAAAGTAGTGTGCATTGTAAACACATATGCGCCTAACCAGGACACGGCGACATACTTTAGGACGCTGTGCACCAAGCTCAGTGTCGGGATGGGGGGTACGGTGATTTGGGGCGGCGATTTCAATTGTGTATTGAATCCCAGGGAGGATAGGTCGGATGACAAGATGGCTAAGCCCGGTCCGGCGGCCAGGGTATTGCGGACGCTGCTGGCGGATCTTGGCCTGGTAGATGTGTGGAGAGCGAAACACCCGGGCAGGAGGCAATACTCGCATTATTCGGCCCCGCATCAACTGCATACGAGGCTTGATTACTTCTTTGCCACGCCGGACATAGTCGCGGAGTGCGACCATATAGACTACAGGGCGAGAGTCCTCTCTGACCACTCGCCCCTGGTCATGCGATGGCAGCTTTATCCCCCACGAGCGCGTATACCAACATGGCGCCTCAGGGCGGAGGCGCTCAAGGACCCTGCCTTCAGAGAGGATATGAGGGAGGAGATAACTGCTTATTTTGAGGTGAACACAGGTAGCGTTAAGTCGGCGGGCACCTTATGGGAGGCCTTTAAGGTCGTAATGCGGGGGATCGCCATTGCGAAGTCCAAGGGATTGATGGGGGGAGTCCTAGCGGATCTGCATAGAGCTGAGACTGAGCTGGAGGAGGAGCTGGAAGGTGGTGGGATAGATACGGAGGCGGTCTCCAAATTGCAACAGAAGTGTGCGGAACATTGAGACAGGCTCTGTAATCTGAATTATAGGAAGTATATTGAGAGACTGCATGCGGGGGGAGACAAAACGGGCCGACTTCTAGCTTGGCTGTACAAGAGCGAGACCCCAGATCCCCGATCAGATTGGTAATCAATGAAAAGGGTGAGGAGGCGGACACCCAAGAAGGCGTAAACAGGGCATTCGTGGAATACTATAAGGTCTTATACGAAGATTGTGAGGGGGGCAGCCAGGAGGAGATAGACAAAGTGCTGGAAGACGTAGGCCTGCCCAGGGTCAGTGACGAGGAGCGAGAGGAGCTGGATGCTCCGATCACCCTGGAAGAGTTGAAGGAGATTGTGAGGCAGTTACCCACCAGCAAAGCCCCAGGGGCGGATGGGTTCCCCAGTGAATTTTATAAAGTATATGCAGAGGAAGTGCTCCCGCCCATGCTGGAAATGCTCAATGAAGCGTACGAAGTAGGACGGCTGCCGGAGTCAATCAGGGAGGCGATTATAATACCGCTCCCCAAGCCAAATAAACCGGGACACGATTGTGGCTCCTACAGGCCCTTGTCGATGCTGAACCAGGACAGCAAGATCCTGACAGCTGTCCTGGCTACTAGAATGCGGAGAGTGATCGGCAAGTTGATCCACCCTGACCAGACGGGCTATGTCCCAAACAGGAACATTACTCACAACCACAGACGCCTCCACAGGGTGGTCGAATGGGGACGTAGTGACGACGGCGAAATGGCGATAGTGGCATTGGACGCGGTTAAAGCGTTCGACTCTGTTCGGTGGCCGTGGCTGCTGGCGCCTCTGGGATGGTATGGGATGGAACCAGGTTACATTAGGTGGGCCGAGATGCTATACAGTGCACCACTGGCTAGGGTCCGCACGGGTGCAGTGGTGTCAGAGAGATGGCAGTTGGGCAGAGGCACTAGGCAGGGGTGTCCCTGGTCCCCAATGTTGTACATCCTGGCCCTTGAACCCTTAGCAATTTACCTCCGGCAGCAATATGACCCGGTCGGCATCGATGTAGGAGGAGAGTGTCATCTTATATCCCTGTATGCAGATGATATGCTGCTATACCTGAGATATCCAGAAGAAAATTTGCAGTATGTCTTAGAGGTGATGGGGAGGTATGCCTGGTTGTCCGGTATAGCAGTAAACCCCCAGAAATCCACCCTATTTCCGCTGGGTGGCTATGTGGGGACTCCGGTGGAGAGGTTGCCAGTGTTGCAGATCCCGTGGGCGACGAGCTCTTTCCGATACCTGGGAATAGACGTGTATCACACGACTGAGGATGAACACAAGCACAACACTGAACTTGCCGTGGGGAAGATTGAGAAATGCATGAGGTTCTGGCAAAGATTGCCATTAGCGATGATGGGCCGGGGAGCTATGCTTAAAATGGTGGTACTGCCCAGGCTTTTGCACTATTTCAACAACATCCCTTATATGATACCTAAGAAGTTTTTTGTGAGGCTACATAGTGTTTGCAGGGAATTCCTGTGGCACGGCACGCGTAACAGAGTTGCACTGTGGAAGCTGCAGAACTTCTACGAGAAGAGCGGAGTTAAACTGCCGAACTTTGAGGCCTATTATGTGGCAGCGCAGCTGCAATATGTGTCCAGGTGGCTCTCTGACGATGAGACCCCTGAACACAGGCTGTTTGGGAGGGACTGTTCCGCTTTTTATCTGCGGGAGGTGATCTGGGTGACTAATGCATGCATGAGGGAACGTCCTAGAATGTTAACTTTGGGACGGAACATGTGGCGACGGGCCTGCCGGATGATGGGTAACCCTTTGCCGTGTGTGCCGCAGTTACCACTGGTCGCACTGGGGAAAGGAGACGGGCAGCTCAGAGCAAACATCCGGACATACTGGGAGTCAGTGGGGTTGGTCACCATGGGAGATATTTGGCAGGAAGGGACCATCATGGAGTTCGAAGAACTAGAGGCAGTGTCGGGATTGCACAGGGGTCAATATGTAACATATCACAGGATAGTGCAGGAGATCCGGAGTAGGTGGCCTGAAACTGCCTTGGCCGATGAACCGGACGCCACGGTGGAGATACTATACGACACATCGGAGGGCGGGCATGAGGTCTCTAGGTTGTACGAGATGTTGATGACAAAGGTTGGGAGTGATTTAGTGCACTTGAGACTGGAATGGGAAACAGAGTTGGGGGCCCCGATGGCAGATGGGTTGTGGGAGCGTGCCTTGGGGTATCATAAAAAAGTATCGAGGAATGCCAGGTTTAAGCAAATACAGCTTTATATAACGCACAGGGCATACATGACCCCCTTGAAAATTTCCAAATTTCGGGACACTGGACGCCAGGCGTGCCCCAAGTGTGACGAGGAGAATGCAGACATGATACACATGTTCTGGGCGTGCCCAGTAATTGCAGGCTACTGGGGTGAAGTGGCGCAGAAGCTGGCAGGAAAGGGTATCACGCTCAAAGTGGATTCAGCCTGGGCCTGCTTGCTGGGGGGATATCCCAGAGCGCGTAAACTCAGACATGTTGAGAAATTGAAAGATTTGGCTTATGTGCTTGCTAAACGTAGGATTGCCATGGGATGGAAGGAGTGTCATAAGCCATGAGTGGAGGTCTGGTGGAGGGATCTCCAAAAATGGGCGGAGGCCGAGACGGCGGTGTGGCGGGATACCAGTATTGCAGGGGAGGAGGAGGAAATGTGCTCCCTCGCGGCATGGAAATTGATGATAACCTAGCTGTTTGGAACAGGGTCGGCTCAAATCGAACTTGAGAGCGACGACGCCCCTCCGCTCGCAGCGGATACCGATGGCGGACACCATACAGGCTCATAGGGGGGAGGGATGGGGATTGCAGTGCTTTTGTTGTTAAATGTGTTTATTTATGTTCTGTTGTATTGTTGTTTGGTTTATATAAAATAAAAATATATTTAAAAAAAAAACAACAGACAGTTCTAGCACACTACAATTAAAACCCACACTGTAAAGGAACACAGAGGATAGACACTTTCGCGAAGGAAAGGGATGCACTCTGAATACTTAAAGGAGGGTAGTTGGTAAAGCAATCAGTCTTACTGTTCAAGGTTATCTGGTTTCAGCACCACTGGGGCAAAGGGTCGTAACTGTCTTTAGGGGCCTTCAGCGGCCTGATGAAGATGTTCTTGGTGCTCGACAGTGTCGAGGCAGTTCCAGGGCACTTTGCAGCCCATGAGACAGAGTTAGTGGTTGGAGACAGCTGCGGATAACAGGCGGCAGGCAGTTCGGCAAGCAGGGCTGGATGGATGTCTGCAGGCTATGCGGGGTGGCGGCTCGGGGCCAAGAATCATTGCCTCTGTGCTGGTTGGCGGATCTAGAATTCTGGTCGAAGTGTCTCAGACAACTCTGGTGACTGCAGCGTGACAACAGTCAGCGGTGCTGCTGGTTCCGATTCCAGGACTCAACTGTCTCGAAATTGTCCTTAAAAAATGGACGCTGGATGATGCTTGTGTGGCACTCCTCCTACCTTCTTGGCAGGGCTTGAGTCCTTTGAAAGCAGATGGTCCAAAGCTCAGGAGGGTGTTAGCAGGCAACAACCTTGTCCTTTGTCCAGAGACTTTCGGGAACTTCCCACCTAGGAAGCTTGCTGTTAGGGCCTAGCAGGGCATGCTGTGTGCTGGCTAGGTACCGGTTCTGGAGCTGCTGGATGGGTGCTCTGAGTCCGGTATCTCCCTCTGTTCCCTGGGAGATGTTTAGGGCAGGGATGTTGCTTCCCTCTTGGAACTGCCGGCCTTCCTTCACTGGCAGAAGATGTAAGGTATACTGTTCCGTCAGCTCAGGTCCAAATGAGTCCATCTTCGTACTACTTGCAAAGTCTTCATCTGCTAAGTGAGGGGTTCAGCTCTCTTTTAAAGCCAAATGGGCCACAGTGATTGGTGTAGGCTAATACTACCTTAATGAACCAATCCTGGGTCCCTACCAAAAATCTTCTGTTATGCAGGAGGTCAGGACCAGAGTGCTCTGCAACAGGACAGACATGGGGATGACAACATAGACCGAATTCCCACCCATCTTCCTGTTGGTTGTAGATCAAAGTGTCTCTCTGGTTAACTGAGCCCTCTGGGACTCTTGATTATTAAAGCGCAGGTTCTCCCTTGAAGTATGTGCTGGGAGCAGAGTTATGTCTATGCTATATAGTGGACCCAGACATGCATTTCATTGCCTTTCACACAGAGGGGTGGGAACTAGCTTGAAGTTGACACATTGATCACCAAAGGGGTGTTAGTCCCGCCTTCCTGTTGTCACTCTGGCAACCAAGCCCACTCAGCAGGCTTGCCTCAATTATCTCTCATTAGTATGCACTGCCACCAGCCAGAGAACAAAGGGCTGCAGATCCATGGAGCCTTTGATATTTGGTATCAGGTAATAAAATTGCGGCAAAAATGTCGCCGGTAAAAAAATCGCTGTAAAAATGCTGTGGTTTGACCCAGTAAAGGTGTACCCTGTTATACCATTTAAAGGGGCTTGGGGGTTGCAGCGGTGTCCCTCGCTCCCTTTAAATGGTATAATGTGCCCAGGGGTTGCAGGGGTGTTCCCTGCATCCTTTACATAATTTCGGCAGCAAAACCACCTCATTTTTGCCGCAATATTTTGTATCAATGGCCATTTTTGCAGCGATTTTAAGACATAGAACCTGATATTTTAATTAGGCTGCTTATGACTGGAAGAAGGCGTGCCTTCCTCCTTCTTGGATTTCTTTAATGTACACAGGGCTATCACATTCCATGTGAATATGACAGGAGAAGATGGCGCTTGAAGGCTGTGTCTTTCCAGAGTACAGGTGACTATGTATGTTTTGCTTGGGTACTGCCTTAAGTTGCGGGGGGATCATACACAGTATCACCAGGGTGCTGCCTTGAGTTACGGGGAACAGTATGCAGTTTCACCAGGGTGCCGCTTGGAATTAGGAATGACTGTCTGCAGTTTCACCGGGATGCTGCCTTGAGTTACGGGGGATCGTACGCAGTATCGCTGGGGAGCTGCCCAGAGTTACGGGTGACAGTATGCATTTTCGCAGGGGTGCTGGCTGGTGGTGCAATGGCTGGGGCAAAGGTTGTTTGTTGGTGTTGGCTTTCGTTTGCATGGGGGCATATTATGGGCGTTCCAGGTGCAACTCGTTTTTCTTTGCGCTGCAGGTCACTTTGTGCTTTTGAATCCATGAATACAAGGAGCGCGCAAACATTTTCAAAAGCGCAAGTAGGCGCAAAGCTGTTTATGGCATTAAGTAGTTTGCAGGGTCTTAGCACTTTTTTTTAATGAATTACTCCCTATGTGTCTGAGAAAGAGCAATGGGTTTGCATTGTGGACCGGACATGCATCTGCATGAAGTTCAACCCATATTGCATGACAAGAGGACATCTAGTGGTGAAATGATAGACAACATCTGACAAGGCAATATCAGCTTTGTATCGGAAATAATTTGAGGTAAAAAAATCAGTGGCATGTTTCAGTTAGCTCTTTCAAAAATAAAAAAGAACACTATGACTAAATGTTGGTCTTAAGTACTAATAAAAGAGGTATAACTGCCTGGTGATCGACTTGTAGTCCTGTAACTCAATTTAAGCCATCAGCAATTATACTGCTGGACGTTGACTATTTAAAGTAGCCACTTGCTACTGTTCTGATTGATTTACCTGACACAAAAAAAACACTGTTGCTACCATTGATGTGACTCATATTAAAATCAGTCCACAAGTGAGAACTAACGGTATTTCCATAGAGGTTAATACAATGGCCTTCTGTTTGCACCTACTATAACTCTGTTTGAAACCATTCGCTACCCTATTGAACATATTCACAGTTTGCATGAGGTGATCCATCTCTCTCCATCTAGAGAAACTACCAGAGACTGAAAATATATCAGTGTCACAATAGTTTAATTAGATTGAATAATCAAACACATTACTACAATTATGCTTAGGTGATGTGAATATGTTTTGAATATGTTTACCAGATCAGTGGCAATGCACACGGTGCATCATCATTTTACTTAATATATACAATTAATGGTACAGTGACTTTGAGGAGCATTAAAATGCATGTCATTCCTAATGCTATAGTCACAATTTGATGTATGATTTTTTCAAATTGAATTTGCAATCAACCGCATAGCCCTAACATCTGACGATATTGACTGTATATTCATAATGTGAAACATCTCTCGTTATCAAAATAAGAAACATGTATGCATGTGTTTAGACATCGCAAGAGCAATACATCTGCACCATTTGCATCCTCTTCTTGCAAACTAATGAATTACCAATTATAATACCATGAATAAAACATGTAAAGAGTGTTCTTCTTACAAAACATACTGATTTTACTGTTTACCAAATAAACTGTCAGACTGCATTTTTACTATTTAATGAAATATGACACTATTATACAGAAATTCATGCTTCTACCTTGACTACAGTATTTGATCTGACTTGTTCTTACGTAAGATGAAAATATTGATTTAGAATTATATTATTTGTGACATACCTATGTGACTTCTGCAAAGCTGAAAATAGCATGTTCAGACATTGGCCAACATGACTTCCCTTAATGATATTAACAGGGTTCTGCATCTTTTTTCACTGTTGTGCATACCAGTTTTATATGGAATAATGAATGTGAAGGATAGTAGGCCTCTGTCTAAATGGAAAGTACCACCCAATGAGCCACTAAGCACTCAGGACCCGATTCTGAACCTGTGATAAAATTAGTGAAGAAAGCAGACATTATCCCCTCCAGTTTCCATTCTGAGGTGGGAGGAAAAGTCGGAGGGTAGATGTATTTTTGAGGAGCAAAAACTGCTCATATCTATTGTTTTGATAGAATCATGTTCACCAGTATCACTTCAAGCATTTCTTAAAAGACTGACACTTTTCTAATTTCAGAATGTTCTTTTAAGCTTTCAGTTGCTAGCGAGAATTTTCAGTTTATGTGCTAATTCTCTTTAACCTGAGAGACTCCTAACAATTTTGCTGTCTTTTTTTGTTGCCATTTCTTGTTTGTCAGTAGATGTAAGTCCTTCATGAGTGTTGCCTTTGGAGTGCTTCACCAGCGTAGAGGACCTAGTAATCGAAGAGAATCCAACCAGCGATATTTGTTTCTTCGTGGTGCTGAGAAAAAAGTGCCAAAACCACAAAGAGCTGCTGAATTGAGCTGAATCCATTGTTGTCGACCCCTTCTCCTGAGTGCTGCTGCACAAGCCGGCCAAAGGTCCCTCTTTTTGTCACCAGGACCAAGGAGCTGGAATCAGGGTCTGCAACATTGCACCTAGAAGTAAGCCCGCTACAATTTCTTCTTCATCTTCAAGGTACTTTGGCTACCATCGAAAAAGCAGAGGCCTTGATATCAGACAGACTCATTTTCACTTTACCAGAATGTGGTGCTTTTAAGTAAAGTATACTTCCTTCATGAAAGAACACTTTCCTATTTTTGTATGCACCTCAAATTGTAGGCCGTGGTCTCATGCTCAATATGAAACGTGGCAATTTCCAGGAGGTGTTAAGAAATCCTTTTTTGTTATTTTTTATTTTATTGTGTTTTAGTAAACAAATACTTCTCACAAATACATAATAAAAGAATGCAAGCAAAAAACATAACACATAATTACAACACTAGGAAAAAACAGAAATAAAAAGGAAAACAATTAATTATTCCCAAAATTACAACTTTTGACATATGATAATTCAACATTGTCAGGCCTACACTACGTTACATTTACATTTTATGAAACCTAAAACATTTAAAATCTTAATACAACCAATACCAGGCTAAGTTTGTGCCTAGCGGCCAATCTCTCCCAAAATGGGAGTGAAGTAAGCCACTCCACTTCTACCACAAAACGAGAGAAATGCTTAACTCAAAGACTTTGAAAAACAGTATATTCAATTAATGTATGCCTCAAGGATTGGACTTGTTTGGCACTACAAAGTCTACACCTTTTCTCGTGAAGAGAGCACAGGGGCAACGTGCTCGCCTTGGAAGAAAGATGACATGGAGCAACACAGGTTCGATCCCCAGGTCTGCGCTTAGAAACCTCTTGGTATTAAGTGTGTTATAAATAATCCATCATATCATATCATTTCATAACATATCATATATCATACACCCTGGGTTCTCCTGGTCCCCTTTAAATCTGTCCCGGATCCCCCTTATCTCCCCAGTTGGTATCACATTCATCCTGAACCTTAGAAATTCAGTTCTCCACCTAGAGTTAGGGGTCTGGGAAAGGTAGGCTGGAAAAGTGTATCTAGGCTTATCAATGGTAGAATGGGAGGCTGCAATGGCTGAAGAACGCACTATATCCAGAGTACGGGCCCAATCATGGTCCAACAGTGATTTCTTAACACTTACTGGATCTACCATTACATTCGTCAATGGCCTATTAATATTGAAAATAATATTATTCCCTATTTCCCTCAATTGTTTCAACACTGAAGGTGCCCTCAGCTGTAAATGAAGGGCTAGATCTTTGTACAGAAACTCCCTCTCCGGTGCTAATATGTGCCTGTTATATAGAATAGGTTTGCAGTCCAAGTGGGCCGTAAAGATGTCCGACCCAACTTGTACCGCAGAATGGCCATTGGAAGAGATAGACGGAGATTCAGAACGCTTTTCCAAATGTGCCCTTCTATCCTCACCCAATCTACAGACCAGGAGTGGAGGTCTATCTCCAGACCATATCGAATTTTCGGAATTACTTTGCTCCTATAAAAGCGAATCAGAGGGAGTATGGAAATCCTACAATATCATGTACTCATTCTCTTAATTTGGGAACAGAACTGGTCCACCAAATGGTCAAATCTCTCCATGAAGGGGGCTTGAGGTAAGCACAAATCCTAAATATTTGACCTGTGGGACAACTGGTATCAACGTTCTGTTTAATTGCCATGCAAATTTTGGCACAAGCTTCTCAGGCCGATGGAATTTTACTATGTTGCTCCCAGTCACCTCGAGTTTGGCGTGCAATACAAATAATAAACAAATACAAATATGTTTGATTTGGTGGGATTTATGGTTAATTAATTTTCCTCCGCATATTGACTGGAGGCATTTAGCTGCCTCTGCAGGCCCACAGGCATGTAGTCCAATAGTACTAAATTGTCCGCGGTAGCCAGGATACATTTCTAGCGTCAATCTTAGGTCTTGCCAGAGCGGATGATGATAAAGTCCTGCCAACATCCACCAGGTATAAATTGAAAAGACAGGGCACCAGTCTGCACCCCTGCCTTACTCCTCTGCCAATAGGAATGGGCCCTGAAAGATTACCTCACCGTCTAGACGTACCTGGATATTGGAATTACCATACCCCTGTCTGCCAGCAAAATGAAGGACTCTGGGTAAGACACTTCAAATGAGAGAAAATCTGTAACAGACACATGTGTTGGCTTTCAACAGAAGGCTTGTAAATGACCAGTTCACTGTTAGGATAAGACTGCATAGGGCATGAATCCCCACCATCCCCGCTTTGGGGAATCTTTTTTTGGACTCATCCTGGAACAGAAAAAAAGATCCACATGCAGCTCTTTGTGTATCTAAAACTGCTTAATGCTGCTTGTGTAGGGTGAATGCACGATTACCAGGAGAGATGGAGACCAGAGAACTTACTGCTGGAACAAACACTTCCCTGCTGCTGAATGCTGATGGTACCCAGGGACCAATTCCCAGGATGACAGCCAAGCACTTCTGAAGTGGTCCTCTTGACTGGGAAAAGTAAGGTAAGCATTTTCAAGGGACCAGGAGAAGAGACCCACTGTGCTCTGGAAGCTAAAATGTGCTACCTTTGAAAATACTGGCGGCAGAAACCAGCTTTCCACAATATTAGCTATATTGGGCAGATTAAGTCAACACAGAACTACCCGGACACAAACCAACTTATCCAGCACCTGTGCTTTCAGCTATAATTTGCTACATTGGACTTCCCGGATAATCCAGTTAACCAGTGAAGGGCAAAGCAATCATCAGTGATCCCATAGGTTTGAGACCAATTTAACGCTTTGAACCATTAAGACTGAATCACCTACATTTTTCCCTTTGAACCACCCATTGAGGGATTACGTGTTGACAACTGGGACCATGGGCAGCTGCAGCTGGATATGTCAAGCTCCTCGACCTGCATATGAACAGCAATACAGGCACCAGTGCTTAAATCAAGTCAAGCTTCTCACTGTTTTGAACCATAAAACATCCTAATTGCAAAAAGCACTAAGAACACTAGCTTGCCCTCGTTGAGCCACTAAAAAAGACTACAGCAGAGCTGTGAATGAAATGGATCCCTAAAATGGGTGTTCTACGTTTTTCCTCTCTGTCCATTATACCATGATCTCTAGATACTGTTTGGACACCGTTCTCTACCTCAAAAGAGATTCTGAAATTCATAATGCATAGATTTCTGATTGTCATTTATAATCTGTTTCAGCAGTGTATGTTTATATATGTTAGCAAAGGGTCATATGATAAGATAATAAGTGTGGATCCAAAAAAAAAAAGAAATAGGGTGAGACATTAGATAGACTAACAAAGTCATTTATTTGCAAGCCTTCCTAATCTTCAGATCACTTCATCGGGTTTAGGAAGAATGCTACTTCTGGATAAACAGAACTACTTAAGACTTCACCTCTTAAACTCTTTATCTGCTCTTGACTGTGTTTCTGATTTGTGGTTCCTTCACAAAGATACATACATTTAAGATATCCCCCCCCCACACATTTCAGTCTGATAGATGTATATGGTGCACAGCAAACTGTATGCAAGAGAAAGAAACAGTGCTGGGTGGTAGTCAAAGAGGCATGAAAGGATGGAATAGTGTCAGTCATGTCATGTCCAAACATGCTCAAAGGCTGGTATGTTTTCGGCAGCGCTGATTGGGTGCCCCTCTCGAATGTGTCCGTTGTCTATCATGTCCATCTCTGTTTAAGCTTGTTATAGCACATGCAGTCAATTAGTCAGTATTTTGACCATTGCATTTTTAAAATTGACCAGGATGTTGTGCACATTTTTCAAATTGCCCCTAACAGCCTGTTCAGACTTAAATAGAGCAAGCCATTTGTCAGGCTGTATCCTTAGCGCGATTGGTTGTAGCACAGTCATCCACAAATTGGGCTTCTCTAGAAGGCTAACAGAGAGGGGGAACAAATCATGCATGTGTTGGTCTTTTGACTTTGAAAGGGTTGTGAGAAAAGGATGTTGCCGTATTGAGAGTGTGCTTCTCTACATATGAGTAAAAAAAGAATAAAGAAAAGTAATACTGAATCTGTCATGGAACAGGAGCACTCACAGTACTCCTGGAAGCTTAACCGTCAGGACTTTTAAAACTCTGGGAGGGCTTGGGATGGAGTGAGGCTGTAACTGACCATTGCCTAGGAGAGGCTGCTGAGGCTGGGGTTGTGTCAGTGAAGAGCCATCAAACATATCATGGAAATAACAGGTTTTTGTGTTGTGACCTCTGGTTCTCTATGGGTGCAAAAATGTGATTTTTTAAAATTAGTTCAGTGGCTCAAAATGATGGAATAATTGTTTAAACCATTTCCCAGTGTATTACAAATCTGCATGGATTTATATTCATGTTTTCCATGCATTTTATATTCCCAAGTTACCTTTAGGCACTGCAATTTTAAAGTCATCGGGCCTCATTAGGACCCTGGCGCTAAGTGTTTAACAGGGCCGTAAAAGGCTGTGTCGCCGTTAAACACTTAGCGCCTTACTACGAGGTCCCTTCGCGAGACCCGACCTGAATGGCTGGTCTAGACCAGCCGTTAAAGTAGGGACCCGCAAAGGGAACTTGGTGCTAAGTACGGTACCGTAATTTGTGGTACCGTACTTAGCGCCTTTCCCATTCCCATAGAGCCCTATGGGGCGAAAATGGGAATGGGGAAGGGCCATGGTTCAATGGGGAATTACCTCCCCGCCAACCTTAGAATGGGGTGGTAATTCCCCATTGAACCATGGCGGACCCGTTACAACACCGGCACCAACCATGGTGCTAATAGCGCCATGGTTTAGCGCCGGTGTTGTAAGGAGGGCCATTGACAGTGTGATGTTGCTCCAACAAGTGTTCACCATGGGCTTCCATATTGTAATGCTTTGCCACTGTTAATTCACCCACTTACATAGTTGCTGGCCAGTGACCCCAACCAAGTACCCCTCCCCCCTCAGGGCATTTCATACACATAATAACCTACACAACATTGCTGGATTCAAAGTTGAAGTGTCCTAAGAATTCGTATATGTATAGAACTATGTAAGCAGAGGCCTGTGAGGGCCCTTGTCATACCCCACCCATCTCCTATCGTTTTGATGAAACACAAGAATAATATGCTATTTGACATGAACCTACCAGATGGGGCTCCACCTTTGAAGGAATAACTCATTTGAATTGATTTAGTTTTTTTAGAGTACCACATCACCAAGAGGCCTCAGAGCACTAGAACAAAACAAACAAACAAGGTATCACAAAAACAAGCGGGTGGAAACTGCACAGAGTCAGGGGGGGCAGCAAGTCGAGCTATTTATAATAACTAGTCATGAGTTTTATTTAACACAAGTGTCTTAATGCCCCTCTTGAAATCTGTGAGGGAGGTGTTTTGCCAGAGCTCGGGTGAGAGTTTATTCCATAAGGTTGTCGTCTGAAAGTCAAACATAGTACCTCCAAAGGTTTTTAATTTAAATCTTGGCTGAAATAGCTTTAAAGGATCGTAAGATCATACACAACTACCAGGAACCAGAGTGGAAAGAAGATTGGATAAATACTGTGGTGCCACTCCATTTCGACATTTGAAGGTGATATATTTTATGCGTGATCTGATGTTTGACAGGGAGCCAGTGCAGATCTCTTCTGGCCTCCATATCATGATATTTTCTAGAAAGGCCACAGACCACTCTTACTACCCCAGTTTGAGTAACTTGTAACCTCTGGATATTGGTGTTTGCTGTACCCAGCAATAGACTACTGGATACTGGGTATGTGTCTCCTTCCTACCAGTCTTCTAGTGGCACAAGCCTGATTTGTGGATGATTTTGCCACCACTGATCTTGCAAAGGAAATGGCCTGACATATTCAAGGTTTAACAAGAATACACCTACCATGACTGCTACAATGCCATGACCTCATGCATTCCTGTGATCCCTCTAAAAAGGTGGGTTGTGTTTTTCCTCCCTTTTCATTAATTCTACTGACCCAGGTGCCCCACATAACACAGTGGAACATTTCACATTATAAGGTTGCAATGTGTGAAATGTTTTAACATCTGAAATGTAGGCATCTCAAAACAAGTTACAAACGAAGTGCAGAGACAGGTGCAGATAAGGAAATAGGGAATTTCAAAAGAGGCCAATGAAGCTTTATCGTTGTTCAAATCCTTCATTTCATCTCTGTCAGAGAAGTTGTCAAGATCATGAAAGCTCACAAATAGATAATAATTAAAGTATTGCCTTGTTGCTTTCTTTTGGATCAACACTTTTTATGTTTCCCTTAGCTAACATGATACAGTTCTTAAACGTGGTGGGATTCTTTAGTGCTTTGACCACTTGTCTGTGTTTTAATAAAATATGTCTATTTTATAAGAACACTGGGTGGAAACTAAATGTGGTTTAGCACCATTGTTGTTGTGTTGATGTTTTTAATGCTTCTGTAGTGGTTCACACATCCCCGAAGAGTATATAACCTGCCCATAGCCCATGGTACCATAAGAAAAGGAGGAGGTATACAATGAATATGAATGACCATTTCCCCTTTTTGGAGATACTTGCTGCACTAGTAGTAGTAGGACATAAGGGTTAGAAACCATTTCTATTGCTGAGCAATTGTGATTTTCTCACATCACCCAATACTAAAAGTAATACACACAAATAATATAATTGACGTTTTAATAGTAACAGAAACAGCCGACACGTGTTTCGACACGCTGGTCGTTCTCAAGGCGTACGAAGAATGGATATGTTGATAAATCAAGATGGGGTGATCCCTCGAAAGAAGGAGGCGATGTGAAACTCAATCGGACATCGCATACAGAAAGCAATCCCTGCCGTAATGGCCGCACATGTATATTACTCGTAAATCGAGCGAACAAATAACACGGATTTATTTCCGTGTTATTTGTTCGCTCGATTTACGAGTAATATACATGTGCGGCCATTACGGCAGGGATTGCTTTCTGTATGCGATGTCCGATTGAGTTTCACATCGCCTCCTTCTTTCGAGGGATCACCCCATCTTGATTTATCAACATATCCATTCTTCGTACGCCTTGAGAACGACCAGCGTGTCGAAACACGTGTCGGCTGTTTCTGTTACTATTAAAACATCAATTATATTATTTGTGTGTATTACTGTTGTAATATCTAGCGCATCTCCACCTCACCCCATCTTCTACCAATTTTCATTTCCAGCCAGGGTGGTCTGGCTGCGTGGGTGGTAATGCTGCTGATATTCTAGAAACAATTCCTTGATGGAACTCTTATTCTAATCAGTGATAACTAGCGCACAGACTGTTTTTGCGAACCCACAGCTTGTCTTCAATCACCCAATACTAACTTAACTGTTTCACGGCATATAAAGGAGGGGGAGGGCAATAAGGGTAAGGAAAAAGGAAAAAACAAAAACAGAAACATTATTAAAAGGTCTTGAAACATTCAGAACGTGCAACTGCTAACATGAGAGCTTGGACAGGGAGGAAGCAGGGAAGTGCAGGAAACAGTGGAAGGGATGAAAAATAACAAAAACCTTTCCTACTAGGCCGCAAGGTGATATGGATCCTGCAAGTACTTAAACAAGAAAGGGGAAAATGGGGGATGAAGGCAAGTGCAAGGGGGAAGAGGGGGAAGTACAAGAAATGCAAAACAAGTAAGTGCAGGTACTAGGAGGTCAAATGCAGAATGGGAAAGCCTTTCCATGTGATAAGGGGGCCTACATCACAATGCAGGTCAATGGTAGGAATCAGTGGTTGCAGGAAGGTGAATGCAAAACACATCTAGGTTTCAAAAGTCAATCAGGGGTTTCATATAGGAAAAGCAATACAGCAAGGTTCAAATGACAAACTATGGTTGAAGGTGGGAAAAGCAATTTAGCAAGGTTCAAATGTCAACTCAGTGGTTGCAGGTGGGAAAAGCAACACAGCAAGGTTCAAATGTCAAATCAGTGATTGCACGTGAGAAAAACAACACAGCACGGTTTCAAGACACTAAGAGCCTCATTACGACCCAGGCGGAATGGGTTTATTGGGCAGGTGCCATTAAACCCATTCCACCCTATTACGAGGTTCCCTTGCGGGACCCGCTCTGGACATCTGGTCAGACCAGACGTCCTTTGGGGGTCCGCGAGAGGACCAGGGAGCTAACAACAGGCCCGTTATTAACAGGGCCGTTGCTAGCTCCCTCCCCATTGCCATTGAGCCCTATGGGGGCTGAAATTGGAATGGGGATGTGTTCCCTGAATGGGGAAATACCGGGTCCTCCAAGGTTGGAATGGCCCAGTATTTCCCCATTTAGGGACCACGGACCCGGACCTGAGTTTGGAGGCAGCCATGCAGGAGGGTATATGCAAAACACAACAAGGGCTGATGAAGTCAATCCAGGGGATCAGGTAGGAAAGAAGGAAAATCCCATCACAAGGCAGAAGATTTAGATCTTGAGGAAGCAGGAGGGCAAAGCCCAGGCATGCAAATGAAACGTCAGGGTACCGGATGGCAAAAAGGAAGTAAGAGCACAAAATGCAACAGGTCAGAGCAGTGAGTGCATCAGCTAGGTAAAGGAGAGCATCATGATGCAGGCAGCAATTGATAGATCGAGGGAAATGGGGGAAGTAGATCAAGGCAGGTGAGAGAGAAGCCAGGTGAGAATAAGGGTAATCGCGGTAATGTTTAATAGGTAGTGAATTGTAGGTATTAGCGAAGAAGAAGTAGCCAGGACAGGCAGAGGGCAATGTAGGGGTAGAGAAGAAGTCAAATAGGCGGGGCAATGTGAATGTAAAGAAGAGGGCAGGACAGGCAGGGGGCTATGTGGAAGTAAGGAAGAGGCCAGGACATGCAGGGGCAATGTGAAAGTAAGGAAGATACCAGGACAGGCGGGGGCTATGTGAAAGTAAGGAAGAGGCCAGGACAGGCGGGGGGGGGCTATGTGAAAGTAAAGAAGAGGCCAGGACAGGCGGGAGGCAACGAGAAAGTAAGGAACAGGCAAGGACAGGTGTGGGGGCAACATGAAAGTAAGTTAGAGGCCGGGACAGTTGAGGGCAGTGTGAAAGTAAAGAAGTGGCCAAGATAGGCAGGGGGCAAGGGCAGGCATGTACGAAGGAGCACTCCATCCTGAAAGCCTGGGGGATCTCTGGCAGTACCAGGACAAGCGAAGAGGGTAAGAGGGGGCTAGAAGAGGAGCAACAACGAACGAATGAAGTGGGGAGGTGAAGGTTAAGGGGGCAATGAGCAGACGATGAATAAAGAAGAAATGCAGGCAACATACTTAAAAATTGTGCTTCAAGGCCCCCGGCTCCCAGTCTAGGAAATGGTGAAACTCCAGCCCCGCCAATCTGCAAATAGCAGAGGCGGGCTCCAGACCAGGAGTAAAGTGTCCATGCTGCAGTCAGTAGTGCAGCGGCCATGATGGAGAAGGCCCCACCGTGATAGAGATGAATGAAGCCCCTCACTGGCTCATGGGCAGATGTAGATGCCCACGGGCAAGACAAAGCAACTGTTCCAACAGGGGGACAAGGAACAATCTACTTGCCACACTCTTTACTACTTTGTTCTTGCAAAAGGGTAGGTAGGTCAGACAAAAAGTCAGCAAATGTGATTGTGTATTGAAAATACTGAAAGACAGCCATCCAGCACTAACATACCTGGATAGAACTGCTAAAGTCCAACTAACTACTGTTCATCTTGGATGATAACATGATGGATATTTGCAAGGAAATACCATTGACTGCATACAAACACGTGCAAAATGCAATGCACAGTCCATTACCACAGGTGCAATTTTAAGAGATGCAAAACCTGCCAACACCATACACAACCTAACAGTACAGACACAAGCAACCCGAAACAGCAAATCATAAAATCATACAATTCTCTTTACCTCATCCAATGCAAACATGCCCACAAAGAAAGTATGTAGGTGATACTAGCCAAGCACTATGTGAACAGATAAAGTGTTTTGAAACAACATCCTGAACCAGAAAAACAGAAGTGTCAGTAAGACACCAATTTATAATGGCCACATACAGCAGGAAAATCAAATCAATAACATTGTGGGTACCATAAGACCGTTTGCCAATATCATCTCTCACCAACAGCTGCAGGATATTATATTTTGTAAACCCAATTCGTAAAGACAAATGAAACAGTCAAATGGAAACCATGGTTGTCTAGGTTTAATGATTGACACTGATTTTCACTGATTGACACTGATTTTCATGTTTAAGTAGCACTCAGATTACAGTGAATAGGGCACTATTCTAGCATTGATACCATCCTTTGTATTTGCCATTTTGTATGTGAGCCAGTATTACAGTCTGTTAAGGTGGATCTGGCCTGGTGGACAGATTATAGAAGGCCACCCTAGTTATAGTGAACAGGACAAGTCTGAGAGGGTAGCCGAACCCTATCAAGGAAAGCATGGAGAGTGATCAAGGCTTAGTCTCAGGAGAATGTGATTAGGCTCAGGGGTCCAAAGAGTGAGACATACAATAATTCAAATTAGACAGTTAAGTAGAAAAATACTGTATTTAACAGGTCCAAAACCCACACTAGAAACACGCAACTAGTCATATCACACACTACTCAATTATCAAACACATATAAAGTCACCTTCTAAAAGAAGGTAAATAGTGATGCAGTAGAAGGAACCATTTCACAAGAATTATGCCCTAACTTTATTATTTTTGTTTATTTATGTGGAATTGTTTAATAATTAACCTTAGACATATGAATACAACATGTTCAGCACTATCATATACTCTTACACATATTAATACAAAACTATGGGCATTATAAAATACACATGTTAGGGATAATTCTCTGTTTAGGCTGAATTTCCTAACCTAGCGAGTCCCCCAGCAGCTTTGCTGGATTTCTGGAGTTTGTTTTTTTCCATCCTGCCAAGAGTGAGACTATTTTCTCCCACTCTTGGACATGAATGGGTGTAATTCCTTTGAATATCAATGTGTTCTATGGGCTATGGGGTCTTTTACTCCATAGGGTCTCATATGTTTTGCTATGTGTGTTACAACGCACCCTCCGTGCCGTAGCACTGGGGCGTCCTAGCGGACCTCCATCATAGACTCCATACCCAGGGACTGACTACTGTCTCCCCGGGCATGTAAAGTCACCTTTGGCTTTACTAGACCTACATTTACTAACAGAACTAGTACAAACCATCCTATTGTGGACGTACTAGTAGGGGTAATTCGATTACTCCTGGGTCTGTTATTCGAGGGGGCACTGTCCCGTCCCCCCTCGTCGAGTTTTGGCTGGTGGCAGTGGAAACTACTTGTTATATTCGACCCCGAATATAACCCTATGGGATTCTTCCCATTGGTGGAGATTGATACCTTTTTCCTCCTTAATCTCTAACATACTCCACTTTTGGCAGGCTTCTGTACAGAGACCCTCCAAAGTGGTGCCATTCTGTCTGGGTTACCACAGGGGTGTGGGAGGGGGTTTAGGCACCCTGGACCGAGTTGCCTTGCCAACTCCGGTCGCACTCTGGTGTGATTGGCCCAAGTGGTGAGCCTCCCCGCTCACCACTTAGCGTGTTTTGAGTGACAGCTAGGCTGAATGAATGGGTGTTTTCTGCATAAAAGCAGGGCTTTTGGGACTGGATCTTCAGAAGTCGCCACAGGACCTAAGAATCCGACGAGGGTAAAGCTGAGCCGACCTGCAACGATGACACCTCCGGTGTAGCCCTGCTGAACCGACTCACCACTTCCCGACGACAGAGGAGATCTCCCTGCCGGAGAGTCTCTTCTCCTGACTGGTGGGAACAACCAGTCCCCTTTGCTTTTCTTCGCTCCAGGACGCAGTGGTCGAATTTCCCGTGCAGAGCACCTCGGCAACAGGATAGCCACTACCCCTGTACCGCGACCAAAAGGTGGTGCCTTGTGACGGAGCAATTCGCGGCTGGTCTCTTCCCTGGTGGTGCAACGATCTTCAACTTTCCTTCGACGATGAGATCATCTCTTCTCTTGGCAAAGACCGGACGTGCATCCACCACCAGGAACAACTGCCCCCGCCGGAGCTGTCTCTCCACAAACAAGGTACTGTGTCCGCCTGGCTTCCCTTGTTGCCGGATAGAGTGAGGTGTCTTAATCCTCGCCTCTCCATAGGGTCGCCTCCAAGCTTTCTTTAACGTGTTGTTCTGAACTGGTCCAATCTGCCATAACAATTTGCTACAAAGGCTCGAACGCCTTTCCACTAAGATACTTTTTGGGACATATCGCCTCGGCTCTCGCCGAGTGGGCCTGGCCTCTGAACTTTTGGAATCTACAGTGGTTCTTGTCTTCTTGCCTTGCACCTTTGTTCTTACAAGTATTGGCATTGAGTTGATTTCTTAATCCCGCCTTTTCTCTCCCGTCCTAACGAATACTAGAGTGCCATCTAGGTTAAAGCATACACCTCTGTCTGCAAATAAGTGATGCCGTTGAACCTAGACTTGTCGAACTATTGTTAGGGGGATTGATCTTTTTCTGATAGTAATTGCGATTGAAGTTGTTTGCCGTATGAGTGTTTTACATAGATGTGTCGTTATAAATAAATACCTTTATATCTTTACACCGAAGCCTTGTTGCGTGTTCGCTGTCTAACTCTTCTTGAGGGAAGTCTGACTCAGCCACAGCTACCAAGTGAATCTGTGTGGTACAGACTGCTACCAAGTGGGTTTACTGCCAAACACCTGTAGTCCTAAATCTTTTGCAGTGGTCCCAGAGGGAACTGCACAGGTTTCCGCCTAACAACACACATCTTAAAATACAAATTCCTTATACAGTACTGAATTGGCAATATTAAATTAAAACCATTCTATATCCAATAACGGCTAAATATAACATTATATATTAATCACTTTAGAAAATGATCTGAGTCCTTGAAATCAATTTCTGTCTTTGTAAATATTGTATAAATTGAATTGATAGACTTGTTTCATTGCCTTCTTACATCTTAACTAGAATTCCCTTGTAATACAGTTTTCACCTGTATTAAATTTGCAAAAACTACATATTCATAGACCTCAAAGAACCTCAAAGAACCTCACGATCAATCAATAAATGTCTCTGGGTCTGAACGCTGGAACCAACTCAGCATAATGAGCATTATTCTGGTCAGAAGGCACAAACTTTTTATTTTACTTGTTAAAATTAGATTTAATCCAAATCGTAAAAGATGGTTTCTAGGAAAAGTATTAGGACATTTTTGTAAGTATTTTGGGCATGTGCACAGTGGCTTGTCTAAAGGAGACTTACCAGCATGAATGTTCAACCTGCACATCGAGTTGATAGTCATGATCCAATCAGTTTGAAATAACATTGTTTTTGTCTGATCTGGATTTCTGCAACGTTCCTTATTTCAACCAATGATTTCTAGAATGTTGTCTGCTCTGTATGGCGATTTAACAATGGGCCCAGAACTAATTCTATGAAGCTCTCTCTTAATCATTGTATACAAAGTTAATCCTTTGCTACTAAAATGTTTTTGCCAATATTCTCCAATTTAGCCAACTCTTTAAAGAAGATAATCTCAAATCATATTTTAACGCTATGATGGGTACAGATTTTGGAACGCGTTCTCCAAGATTATAGATTACAACATATTCCAATTTACACTTTCAGAGAGGATAAAAGACTCTTTGCCATATAGCAGTGACAGTACTACTTTCACTTTATAGAATTGTGTTAGGGGATGTTCAGTGATTCTACAATATTTCACATTTGTGTGCTTCAATTGAGCAGCCTATTGGTTTTCTTTTGTTTTCAGTCTATTCATCCAACCACCAGCAGACCTCTGACTATCTAAAACAAAGCCCAAATAAACAATCTTATTATATGGAACCAAGGGTACGTTTTAAATGTTCCAGGTATATCCATATGGCTTCCAGAAGCACAGGACATATCGAATGATGGTAGTTTTAATTGGGTTCTCCATCCTACTCCATTGTTCTTATAATATTTTTCAGACCTCCTGAGTGCTGTTTAACAACATTATACTGTCTGCAGAGTTGAACCCCTGATTAGCGGTGTGGCAAGATTCTCTGAGAAAAGGGCAGCTCCCAAATCTGCCAGGTATAGATTAAATAGGCAGGCTGCAATGATACATCCCTGCTGCAGACCCTTAAGGACCATACCCATGTCTGTAAGACTGCCCTTCCTATTCAATTTCACCTGCAGATAGAAGTCCTTATGTATGTAGAGCATTGCCAACAACAATTCAGGTATTCGTCACCTTCTCAGTTTCTGCCAGAGTATTCCTCTGTTAACTGTATCAAAGGCATGGGAGAAGTCTATGGCTGCTGCATATACCGGTGCGGCACCCTTTCCACAGGTCTTTTCATGCAGGCATCCATTCAAGAAGGCCTTTACTAGGTGACACTGCCTTTCCAAAAGCCAGTTTGGTATTTAGAATGTGTCTGAAATCCCCTGTTTCAAGTGCTGTTAAAAGAAAGGAAGCAAAGATCTTACTTTCAACATCAAGCAATGCAATTGGGTCTGCAATTGCGTGGATTTAGTCAATCGCCTTTTTTTGAAATTGGTACCATAATGGACCCTTTCCACGTTTTCTGGTGGTTTTTGTTTCCATAATATTATTAAACAACAACAGAAACATAGGACCCTTGCCCATAGAGGTGGATTACCCTCTAGAACACAATTACTGATGCCATTCACCTGCAGCTAAAGAGCTAGATTGTTTTTTTAATATAGTTTTATAGTTGTTCTATATGCATTGGCAGAGTCCATGCAAGAGCTGTCAGGATATGCTGGTCATTAGTCGTGTTTAGCCCATATAGATCTTGGAAATTAAATGTCAACATTTCTTCTGAAATGGATCTTAACTTTATAAGTCCAATCTTTATGATGTATGGGACCTTGTGCCCAAATGTCACAGAGCCTCTTCTTAGGAGAGGGGGCAGATGTAGGATGCATTTTTGTGGTGGTGAAAATGTTCTAGTGTTCACATCTTACCCTAAATTGTTCCACGATCACAAAGCAAGTGGGCAGCATACATCAAAACACATCTGAGGGATTTAGGGCTACCAGGGTTAAGAATGATGTCAGTACATTTTACATGTGATCAAAATAACATTAGAGCCTTAGGACCCTACAGGGTGGCCATTATAGTTATGATAGAATGTCCTTTAAAGTGGAATGGCATTCTGCAATCTCTGTTTGGTAAATAATCTCCATCACAGATGTACCCACATATTTGAGAGAATGATTAGTGATGCTGATAGGTAAATAAAGGCAATCAACACCATCCCCCTTTTTCTGGAGCATACCCTTTTTGGATGTTCCTAGACAGATATTTGCATCTCTCATTTAAAAGGAGCTACACAAATGGATTAGCCACATTTCAAACAGAGTAATAAAATAAATGAGCACAGAGGGTGATACCCTAATTATAAACATCCTAATAGCACAAGCCATCCCCAGATCTAATGCCCTTGTCTTTGCTGCATTTCTATGTTACTCAGTCACTTTCTATCGAGTTGGCTGGGTAGATTGTGGGCTACGTTTGATGCCTCGGGGATGAAGTGAGGTGTGGGAAGTTAATTATCTTATGCACATGAACACTGCCACAAAGATCAGACTAAATGGTGAAGGCTAGTTTCAAAGTCATTTCCTACAAATGGAGCGTAAATGCAAGGATTGGGCCTAGACCCTGGCGTTTCACTGAATACACGGTCGATTTGGAACTAACACTTGAAAAAGTTAACACATTTTCTCCCAGAATTGGCAATATGAATGTTAATTGGCTAGCTTATGCTGATCACATGTAATGGATGTAACCCGTTAATGCATCAAATCAAGTCGAATTGCTATTTGAGAACAATGGAAAGAAATTGTAAATCAGAAAAGCTAAGTTTATAAGTTTTGTGGTAAGAAAATACATATCTTCTAGGTGGCACATATGGGATAAATTGTTGAATAAATAGCTTCCAAATGATTATACCTAGGCTTCTAGTTAACAGCTAATAAATCAGAAGCACATCTCTATGATAACATCAAAAAAGAAGATGCAGCCAGTGTTGACTCTGTTAAAAGGATAGGCTTCTCGTTAAGCCCCATAATTAGACCATGTATGCAAAATCCCATTATATCATATGACTTGCAAAATGTACCTGTATTCCACATGGGTTCTGTGCACAGACATGATAACACTCATTCATTGTTGAAAATCAATGATCCTGTAGGCCGCTGTTTCCGAGTCGCTTATTGCTTAATGTGCTTTGCACTCTGAAGTAAACTACACTGAGAATAGGTGCATGCTGCTGGCTCCAATAGTCCTGAGCAGACGTGGAGGACCGGCGAGGGTTGGCATGCTGCAGCGTCCCGGGGACTTCAGTGTGCTCTCCCCACCCGCCGCCTCACCCTGGCGCAGTGCAGTGCATTTCAGTGCTTTTATCTCAGAAATGGTGTGTCCTAGGACCTTGAAATATGGTTTAAGGAACTTTTCAGTTTTGTTCCTTGCGTTGAGATGCTTAAAATGAGCTTTGTCCAGTCCTTCTATGACCACATTGATGTTTCGCCGATTTCAGGCAACAATCTTATGTGTGAAGGGGCTGAAATCCAGCGAAAGTGGTGGGGTGCTATTGAGACCAGAATATGTATGTCTTCCCATTTCTTATCAGGGCCTTACTCTTGATTAGACTAGAATTAGGAATTATTTAACTGTCTACCATTGCTTTGCTAAGACATATTTTGCTGTACTTGAAAAACAAGGGTGCACACAAATATGATTTTTAAGAAGACTCTAGTTAAAGGAATTATTGGAAAATGAAATGCATTTTCCTCAAGTTATGGGTTGTTCCTGACTTGTATTGATTAGTTTCTGAATTCTGAAAGTAGTGCCACTGTAATGCAAATAAGAATATTCAGCAAATAATAATACACTATGTCAAGTATCTGAAGCGCTCCCTTTGATTAAAGAGATTCCGCTCTACAGTCTTAAATTCCTAGATAGGTAAAGAATTTGGGTGAATATGAGATTTTGTTTTACCTGAAAACTTTAGAAGTGATCCAGCGGAAGCATAACATGAAGAGAGAGTAATGTATTTACTGTATTTACTGACTTTTTAAGATTCCATACGGGATAAAGTAATGCAAACATCTTTTTATGGAACATCAGGGGATGCAGTTCTTGAGATGTCACCACTTTCAACATTTTGTGCAAACCCCTAAATTAATTGCTTTGTATAGCATGCCAAAATATTTAAGAGCTGTTGGGGAAAGAATAGTAGACAATTTAACACATTGTGAAATAATGATTTCATGATTTCAGCATAGCACACAACCAGTGTAGGAAATAACAAATTAATCCAGAGGATTATTGTTACCAAGCTAAAATATATGTAGTAAAGCAGTCACGTACTGGAGTACATTAGTTTGCAGAAATACTACACTTATAAGTAAATGCATTCCAATAGGATGTCCGAGGAATAAATATGAATGTATATTGTCTGGAGAACACACACTGAACTGTGAGCTCATTATGTAATTGAGAGATTCAAGTTGGATCTGCTTACACTAATCTTGGCATACAATGTTGATATGTTGCTTGGATGATGTTCTCTTCATCCTAATGTTTCATCTGAAGATGCGGGGGCTGTTATATGCATATAAGTCATGTTAACAACATGTTCCGCATGTGGTGCTTTTTACATTTTACTATCATAAATACATGGATCTGTGTCATTAATTACAGCCAGTCTCACAAAATAAGTGTTACGGGTTAATTCTATTAAAACACACTGCAAACATTATCTTGCATAATAAATGCTGAATTGTAAGGACGATTGAAACTAGTATTAGAAAAATCTTGACCATTATTTCAACAATGTTTTGTATTTTGCTGAACATATTGAGGAACACACATCTACCAAACATCGCATCACCATCCTCACAACACCCATCAATTCCTGAAGCATCACATTGATAAACTTATTGCCTGGGGTGGGCAAGGAAGCTTAGTCTAAATAAATTCATAAGACATTGGTCCGAATCTCTAAATCTGCAAGAGTTGAAACAGCTTGTCAGTGAATATGGTATGTTTGCTGTTCTACCGTTTGTACATGTGTAAACCTCCTTTGAGCATGTGAAAACAATCTCTCTTTAGCTCTGTCTCCCGTATATTTAGTGTTCTAGTGGTTGGGAACCATGTTAAACCATTTTCTATGTTTATAGATGTTCAGCCAGGAAACACGTCATCAGTGTTTCCATGGGCAGAAAGGATTTTTGATTAAAGAAGTTGTGCCATCCACTCTGCAGTGTGTCTGTGTCATCATTAACGATCCCTGAATGGCCATACGTCCATGAGCCGGCCATCAGGGATTTAATACTGGCAAAGAAGGTTAATCGGGTCCGTGTCTACAGAAGCACTCCTGACTGTGTTGCACTTGCGGCATCCTAAAGCATCTTCTGCTGTGCGAGCGGCCACAATGGGACACTGCCAGCGGCACGAAACACAACGCCTGCAACACACAGTCATGTCCGTTCCATGAGAGTGTCCTGTTTCACAATTTTGAAGATGCCCCTGCTCAGGATGTGCTCACAGCCAGCCCTACACGAGCGAGCCACATACACACGCCCAGCAGCATCGTGCTGTGCTGGTGCAACACTGGGATCCACCAGAGCTCCCGAAGGACAGTATTTACCACCAGGGCACTGCTCCTCGCTGTGCTGGAATTGCTTTCTGGTGCTGGGCAGCCCCATAAACACAGCCACTCCTAACGTGCCTGTAGCTATCAAATAGTGCTTTTCATTCTGCAATCAGGTGAGGGGTCACCCATGCCATGTCATCGAAGAACTCTATTTGTCCACGCCAACCACCCCTGCCCCCATGCAACATGAACCACAGCAAGAAAATGTACAGCTGCAAGGGGTGCGGCCATTTGACATAATAGGCAGAAGTAGTCTGGGGCCTAGATTGGCTCAATGGGCCTCATTCCGAGTACGGCGCTAACCAATGGCGCTATTAACGCCTTGGTTGACGCCGTACCCGGAACGGCAGCGCCTTGGTGGATGGCGGAATCACCGCCCCATTCCAAGGTTGGCGGGGTGGTAATTCCCCATTCACCAAGGCTCTTCCCCATTCCCAAATGAGCCCCCATAGGGCTCAATGGGAATGGGGAAGATGCAAATAACGGTGACCGTTCATTACGGTCACCGTTATTGGCTTGGAGGCCCCTTTGCGCCCTCGACTTTAACACCTGCTCAAAGCAGGCGTTAAAGGCGAGGGCGCAGAGGGAACTCGGAGTATGGCGGTAAGGGAATACCGCCACCAGTCTCGTTACCGGTGGCCGCTATCCCTTACCGCCATACTCGGAATGAGGCCCAATGGCTTTTGGATTTCTATATCTACATAGATGCCCTGGGAGTGCGAGACCACAGCGTTTGAGGGGCATTCTGATGCATCCGTTGCGGCCCACAGTGCACAACATGGTCTATGAGATGCCGCCTCAGACCATTGGCCCCTACACGGACTTCACTGATGCTTTAAATGCCTACTTCAACCCTAATTGGAATATAGACTCCGAGAGGCATGTTTTCCATACTACCTTATTATTATCATTATTATTACTACCTCTGAAGATAACGGTGAAACTTTGGATCTATTTGTCATGAAACTGAGGGAGAGAGTGAAATATTGCATCTTTCACAATTACTCCGCCGATGAAGCTCTCAGGTCACATGTGATTACAGGCTGTGACTCCCTTGAATTTTGCAAGAAGCTACACCAGAAGAGAAGATCCCTGGAGGACATTATCATGTTGGCAAGGACCAACATGGCCATAGACAGACAGGCTGAGTCCATGAGGAAGGCCCCATCTTGCATACCACACTGGCGCAGCTGTGCCGCCAAATACAGGCTTCTGTCAAAATGCGCAAGAAGGAAGCACTAAAATGCTACAGGTGTGGCTATGACTTCCCTCATGAAGGGACTTGGCCAGCCATGGGCCACCGGCATGATGCCTGCAGAGAAAGCTATCATTCAAGTCCATGTGCAAAGCATCAAAATATGTATCGCACAAATCAGAGCGAAGGTACTCAGGAAGGACAACCAATGGACAGAAGTCCACGCACCGGAGATCCTCACCTCATCACAGCAGAAGGAGTTCCCAGGAAAGGTGTTGCACGTCACCCCAAAGCCCTAAACACACCACTGGATGATGCCATGCACGTCGCAGATCCAGCACGCCCGATGAACAGAAGCGGAGGTCTACAAGACGAAATGTGCACTACATTGAGTCATCTCCCAGGCACCGTCAGGATCAGAGTCATCCTCAAATGGCGAGAGAAAGAGAGGGTGCGTCCACGTCATTAGCAACAGAACATCAACAGAATATAGCCCAACATTGCCCCTGCAGATAAATGGCAGCACCCAGGAGTTCCTCATGGACACAGGTGCCACTGTGAACGTCATGAGTGAGAAAACACATGCCACTTTGAAACACCCTGCAAAATTGAAGACGTTGGACATTGACATTTATGCATATGGGGTGCACAAGACAGTTCCTGCAAATGAACCTGTGAGTACACCTGTGCTTACAAGGACAACGCCGAGAGGGATCTATGTGACAAATGGTGACGTGTCAAGAGGCAGCATACTGAGCTTCAAGTCAGCAATCAAGATGGGTTTGGTATAAATCATGTGCCGGATTAGATCGGTCTGCACCTCCAGTCCCAAGGACATGGTACTTCAAATGTTCCGATTACTCTTTCAAGCGATGGGAAAATAAATTAAAAGGAAAACAAATAAACCTATACATTGACAAACAAGTAAAGCCGAAGGCTCAGCAATACAGAGCCATTCTACTGAACATCCAGGTACAAGTGGAACAGGAGCTGCAATCCCTACTCTCACAGGACATCATAGAGCACGTAAAAGGGCCAACACCACAGGGTTTCCCCATCGTGCCAGTGCCCAAAAGAAAACAGAGTGACAAAATACACCTCTGGGTAGACATGTGAATGCCAAATCATGCTATAGAAAGGGAAAGACATCTATCACCCGGAATCACTGACATGATACATTTGCAACATGGCTCCAATTTGTTTTGTAAATTGGTCCTTTTCACCAGCTGGAGCGGACAGCCGATACATTACCACGTTCATGATGCACGTGGGACTGTTCAGATACAAGCGATTAAGCTTCAGTCTGTCTTCTTCGGCTGTGGACATTTTTCAAAATGAAATCCACAAGGTCATCAAGCACATACAACAAGCAAGTTTGACTCTGAACCCTAATAAATGCGTGTTCAGCAAGTTTACTTTGATGTTCTTTGGACACCTTTCCCATGTGACAGACTAGAAACAGATACCGTGAAAGTGGAGGCGCTGGTCGGCACACCCACTCGATCTTCCATCTCAGCAGTACGGTCATTCCTAGGGATGGGCAGCTATTGTACTAGGTATATCAAAGACTTTGCTTCTTTCAGCATGCCTCTGCAACTCCTCACGGCAAAGGGGTAGCAGCTCTTTTGCTCCAAAGAGTGCAAAGATGCATTCCAGGAAATAAAGTCTCACATCTCTTCGGCTGCATTCATGTCATACTATGATCAAAGATGGGGACGGAGTTATGGTAGATGCCAGTCCCTTGGGATTAAGGACCATTCTGGTGCAATTTTAAAAAGGGTCTAATTTGCCAAGGCATATTGTCTTCTATTCCAGCAGGAGCTTCTCCAACCCCGAACGCACCTACTCTGAACCAGAAAAAGAGAGCTTGGATGTGGTGTGAGCCTGTGAGCACTACCATTTGTTTTTGTATGAAAGAAATCACTATCGTGACTGATCATCAGCCCTCACCACCATCTACGGCAAGCCCAATGCTAAAATACCTTCCTGAATAGCCTGGTGGGGCTTTCACCTGCAGGAGTACTTCTTTGAAATAGTTGAAAAGGCTGGGAAGGAGAACAACCCAGACAATTTGCTATGCAAGTTACCACTCCCAGATGGTGCGCAGGCGCAGACTTCCAAAGCAGATCAATATGTCATCTAGTGAACAAGACACTCCCTGCAGTGCTGACCATTCAGTAAATAGAACAAGAAATTGAGAGTGATGCATTTTTGTCAGTCGTAAAGGAGAAGATTCTCACTGGACAATGGCACACCACTCTGACCGGAGAGTCAGCACTGGATGAGGATCAGCAAAGGTTGAAGCAAACTTTCACCCTCATGAAGGACATGTTATTCACATCAGTGCAAGGGCTGACACTAAAGGAAAACAGGATTGTCATTCCACGCTCGTTACAGGAACGCATCATTGACCTTGCACGTGCGTGTCACAGAGGCATCGTCTCCACCAAGCGACAAATGAGAACCTAGGTGTGGTTCCCCAAGATAGACTCCAAGATTCATGCAGTGTTGGAAGACTTTCTAGTGTGCAAGATTGTGGCACCCCACACTTTTCCTCAACCTTTGCAAATTACCCTCATGCCACTCAATGTATGGGATGATGTGGCAGTTTATTCGTTTGGGCCCCTGGCTAATGGCAAGTACATGTAAGTGGCAATTGATGAGATGTCTCGATACCCTGAAGTGCACCTGTAATCCTCCATGAGTGCACACACCATCATCCCTGCACTCGACAAGACATTTACGGATTTCAACAGGTAGGAGTTTGCCATATTTGCCTAGCACCTTGGATTTCAACATAGAAAGATCATGCCATTGTGGCACAGTAAAACGTTTCATGGCTAACATCAAGCACACTCTACAAGTATATACCATCACCAACAGATCTCTCATTCAAGCCATCTGTGTGCTACTGAGGGATTACATGGATTACAGGAATGCCCTGCACAGCACCACAGGGGTATGTCCCTCATAACTAATGTGTAAGTGCAAAATCTGAACACGTTTGCCTCATGTGGCTGGTCTAGATCCTGAAGAAGACATGACACAGCGCGCCAGTAAAATGGACGAAGGCAGCAAGCGGAGGATGAAGAAATACGCGGATATGAAAAAGCAAGGGAGCGTGAAATCCACATAGGGGACACAGTTCTAGTGCGCCAGAGGCAGACTCCGAAGGACATGCCTGCTCTACATCCCAAGCCACTACGATTGACATATGTCAAAGGGGCGATGGTGTCAGCGGAGAATAACGGCCACTCCACCCCCAAATCTCTTCATTTTTTAGGAATGTCAGACAGTCCTTCACTGAAGGGGTCTCGTCAAAAGATTTCAAGAACACTGATCTTACAGAGGGTTGCACTGAGGACATGGATGCTGATGTGGACAATGCAGACAGCAGTGACAGCAAAGTAACTGCACAGCCACCTGGCTGAAGCCCATCTAAACGAGTTGTGCATCGACTCATGAGGTGGATTGAATTGATGGAGTGAGTTAATGCATGTTTTGGTTTATGTGGGGGGATGTACCATTCTAGTAGTTGGTATGGTATGGTAATGTTTATTTATATAGCGCCTATACATAGTCAAGTGTTTCAAAGTGCTCAACGAGGGAGGGAACACAGGGAAAAAACAACAGTCGCACAGAGCTCTCGAATTTCTGAGATGATAACGGTCTGCACAGGTAGAATAAGTGAATATGAAACATTTAACAGTTTAGATACATCAAATTGGCCTGCCTGCGATTCTGCATTTTTTTTCCAAGTGTACATTAAGGGGTGAAGACAAGGGAGGAAAGACTGACTATCTTCAGGCAGGGGTGTATACAGATCATGCAATCGCAGGAGGGCAGGGAGGGGTGGGGGACCAAGTGCATCACTAGAGATTGGAGAAGTGCGGGCAGAGAAGCTCTCAGGGTTTTGTATTACAAGTGCAGTTTGGTGCAGGGCCTTTCGGCAAGTGCAGAAGGATTGGAAGGGGTGCCTGGGACCTGTGACCAGACAGCCAGTCAATAAGCTGTGTGGAGGATGGAGAGAAAGAAGAGCAGAGAGCTAGGTTAGCAGGGTAGGGTGGAAGAGAATGAAGAGGAGAAGAGGAAGGTCTTGACAAGTTTCTGAAACTTGAGAATTTCAGGCTCAAGGCGGAGGGTGACAGGGAGGCTGTTTCATAGGGAGGCACCTCCTGAGGAAAGGTTTCTCCCTCCAAATCTCTGATTGGAGAACCGGCTCAATCGCAGAAGGTTGGAGGTAGATGAGCGGAGGGCTCGAGAGGGACAGTATTTAGGAAGGCAGCATTGAAGGTGAGTAGGTCGCAGCGCCCAGAAAACCTTGTGGACAATGCAGAGGGTCTTAAATTTGATCCTTGCAGCCATGGGGAGCCAATGAAGGGATTTCAGAATTTGGGAACTACATTAGCCCAAATTCTATGTTTATATATGTTCAGCCAGGAAACACATCACCCGTGTTTCCAAGGGCAGAAGGATTTGCCAGTGAATAAAGACGTTGTGCCATCCACACTGCAATATGGCTGTGTCATCATTAACGACCCCTGAATGGCCTTAGGTCCACGAGCCAGCCATCAAGGATTTAACACTATACAATGTTGTTTCTTTTTATCCCTTTCTTCTCATCTGTCTTAGTCACCATTAGGATATTTTCCTGCTTTCTTCACTTCTTTTATTTTGCTGAAAAATATGAGAACGCTAAAATGAGAGGAATGTAAAGGCTGCCATAGGCTCTACATCAGGGGCTAAGTCTGAAGTGTGCTTTCTTCTGATACCTATGACACAGTGTTGGGAGGTTGGAGGCTTATGTGCACCTGATATGGAATAATATTTTGGGTAAAATAATAGCAGTGAAAAATACATGGTATGTGATATGGTGCATATATTGTCCCACTGCAATCTAGTACCAACTAAAACAAAATAGCAAACCCAATTATAGTATATATGATCTAACCACAAGTGTGCCTTTTAGAATGGAAATAGAGGAACATCAGTCATTGGAGGATAAAACAGATCCAAACATTGCTGACAGCAAACATTTCAAGAGCAGAATACAGAAGAATAATTGAAACATACAGCTGTTTTTGATCTACTCAAAATAGTTTAACCCCTTTCACTGGTCAGTTTGTCATGGAAAAGGAAAAAGGAGATTTTTGATTCGGTTTTTAACACAATGTCAAAGTATAACAAAGCTCTTTATTTTGTTTATAAGGCAAGTCAGAGTGGTGAAGGGCTGGCATTGTTGAGTGCAATCATTTGCTCCCAATAAACTTATTTTTGGGAGATTCGTATGCCCTTAAGGGAGCAGATAATTCAACTTAGTTAATTTGTGTTAGAGCTAGGCTTAAGGTATTCCTCTATTAAGGACAAGCACATTAGTTACAGTTGCTAACGATATTTAATGGAGTACATCAATTAGTTCCATCTTTTTAGCCAAAGTGCAGTTATTTCACGTGTTAGATCATGACTAACTTTCACAAACGATGTTTTAATGCTGTATATTTTAAGAGTCATGGATCATAAGTCATATGTCAAACCAATCATAAATCATTGGCCAACATGTGCTTCATGCCACAGGTGCTTTTCCAAGGCTTTCCAGGAAGTAAGAGACAGAAAAACGTATAGTCGAGTAAAAGAAATACACATATTTAAAAAAACAAAAAAAACAAGAGGGATACAAAATAAACAAATATGGCAATCAATCAAAACATTATGCCTGAAAACAATATGCAGACAGAAGGCCTCACTCCAAGTCTGGCGGTAACCCTGCCGGTGGTACCGGTGGGTTGCCGACGGACTCAGAATGATTTCCTGGCGCCTGAGTCCCCATTCCCATAGAGTCGTATGGGACCACGGAAGCACCGGCACCATTTTCAATGGTGCCGGTGCTTCCGTAACGGCTTGCCTACCATGGCCTCTGTGCCCGGCAGGGTCAAACCTGTTGGGCACAGAGGCTCCGGCAGGAAACCCGTAGTTTGCCATTCTGGAAACAACAGTGCTGGTAGGCTTACCGGCACTGTTGTTTCCGGACCGGCAAACTTATAATGAGTCCCAGAGTCTGGTCTACCATAATATAATATTGATGAAAAATTAAATGTAGCCTTTATACTAGCAGCATATTTGGACAACAATTCCTACAGATGTGGCTCACTAGGTTGTAACCTGAAAGTCTGGAAGGACAGGTTTAGCAAAAAGAAAAAAATCTCTTTCCCCAGTGTTTTAATATACTAACACCAATGTTGAATCACTTTTACATGCTTCACGTTAATACTTAATGTGCTTCTTGTAGTTGTTGGAGCTGCATTTATAAAGATGAATTCAGATCTAAAAAACGGGTAATCAAGATTAAGGCCCCGATTCATGGAATAATCTGCACCAAATATCTGGACTTTACATGCCAATCTGCGTGCAAATCCATGTTCGTCCATTCATGAAACTGATTGTGCTGGACATTTCCGGGACCTGCGTGGAGTTCACGCTGGCCCGGCCCATCTCTGTGAGTGGACAAGCTCCTTGCGCAAGACTCCGAGCAGAGTGTGGGCCGGGCCTACGCAGTGAGCCAAATAGGGGGCGGAACCTGCAGAGTGAGGTAGAAAAGGTGAAAATGTGGGCGTGCTGAGGGAAGGGCCACGGCTAAGCAATTGCATGCCAATTCCTATGCAAATCCACCGGATTCATGAATTTCAAATCTTATCGTCATATCTCGAAAAAACACACACAACCCCTGTGATGTATTTGCCATATGACAGCAGGCATAAACTACAACGTACATAGGAACCCATGTATATAAAGCATGCAAGACACACACCAAAGCAATGTTTACAGCCACAATGAACCCAGCAGTAGTAGGAGCTATTGTGCACGGACACCGCAGTAGGAGGAGGATGCCTAGGGGCCAGGTCTTCACTACATGCACTATACTGTTTGGGAAGCCGGAGGACCACTTATATGCCTAGTACAGGTCCCCCCCACATATAATCCTTGACCTTGTCAGGGAGTGGGAAGATGGCTTAGCATCAACCACCATCTGCTCCCAGGCCCTTACACCCCTATAAAAAGTGCTGATTACACTTCATTTCATTGCAACTGGGTCCTTCCAGTGAACCACTGCAATAGTTGGTGTTATATCGCAGGCCACCCAAACCCGCTGTCTACACCGGGTGGTATCATGCATAAAAGCACGTGCATGTGTGAGCAGTGGCGGAAAGGCAGACAGTGCTCCAGGAATTGTATGCAATAGCACACTTCCCCGTGTACTAGGTGGAAGTGACTGCACACATGTTGCGCTATGTCCACCCCGAATGATGGAACATATCGTAAGAACTTGCACACCATCAATGTGCAGGTAGTGTGTGATGCCAATGGAATCAGCATGGAAGTGTATGACAATTTCCCAGGCAACACACATGATAGCTACATTTTTCACCAGTCACCACTGCACTGGGGCCCTAGCATCTGGTAAACATGGCAATGTATGGCTCATCAGTGAGTATGAATGGTCACGCACATGCATGCATGTGACACACTGAACAATATAACTCGACAATAAATGACAACCATGTTCATATTGACAGGGGATAGTGCCTACCCGCTGTCAACATTTATAATAACAACAATCCGGAATTCCACAACACCAGATGAGCTGAGATATAATACAGCACATGTAGCCACAAGGGCCATAGTGGAGCACACATTCTGAGTGCTGAAGTCACGGTTCCGATCCGCAGACCACTTTGCAGGGGTTTTGCTAAATGCACCACTGGTAGTATGTAGAATAATAGTGGCTGCATGTGTACTGCACAATGTCATCAAATGGCGTTGTGTTCTGGGGGAAGTGCAGGTGGGACAGCACCCGCACCCACAGGTACCACTCTTGCCAATGATTGGCCAAAGGGCACGTGGAGAGGCTGCAGGCACCCAGCTGGTGGAATAATACCTCACATGAAAGCCTGCCCCTGTGGTGCACCTACATTGAAGCCACATCCCTGTTGCCAATCAATGATGAATTGGAGCTGATCCTCTGTGCCTACAACAACACACTTAGAATGTGCCTCTGTGAAGGCCAAATTCTGTGTGTCGACTAGACATAAAACAACAGGCACAACCTAAACTCCAGATAATATTACTAACTGGGAGTATACCACTTCCAGTTTATAAAGTTGTGAGTAAAATGGTTCTGGAGGCAGAACAAATGCACAAATGTGAAAAATACATAAACAAGTAAAAACATGTTGGAACCAAAATAATACATCAACTTGGCATCATTCAATTCTTAGCACCTAGTCATGCATTGACATCAAAAGCAACAAGTTCACCAATGCTAATATGCCACTTCAAATACTATTTTGCACCTGCGGGACTAGGGGCATTACAGGCTCAAAACTATCCATGTTGATGTGAGCATGAAAGCAGCGGCGCAAGATTCCACATGTTACATACATACTGTGAGGGAGACAAAGCACCCCATATCAAAATTACCACTGAGTCCGAGCCAATTTTTAGGTGAGAAAAACGGAGTGAAACACCCCAAGCGCTCTGTGAATCATGCCCCTAATCTGTATGGCTGTGCAGTAATCACCAACAAAGTCATAGCAACATGAACCAACAGTGTCCAGGTAGCTCACTCAAAAGCACACAGCACAAGCAACAAAGTCCCTGACCACCGTCACATGGGCAACAAAAACTGTTGTGCATTTAGATACAAAAACACACACATGAGACCACAAGTAGAAAGGCATAATACCAAATGGATGCACAAAACAAAGACATGACAAAACAAGGACAGACCTAGACCCACTATGCATGCTCCACAACAATGAACAGGTTCAGTTCCCAACCCATTCCTTGACCAAAATGGTCTTGGTGGCCGGGAAGGTCAAGACCCCCAGAACTTTTATGAAGGCCATACTTAATGCAGATGTCCATGTGGACTACATAGTTAGGAATACCAACTATTATCTCAGAGTCTTGAGATTGGTTGGCCCTATGTTCACGAGGGAAAACCACGCACAATTAGTACGTGCTATTATCTTACCACAACTTGATTACTGTAACTCCCTGTTAGGGTGTGCCTGTAAGGACTGCATTCATAAATTGCAGAAAGTAAAAAATGAAGCAGTGCGTATAGTCTATCATATTGCATGGAGAGAACCAGTGACAGTGGTCCATAGAGAGCTTCTTTGGCTTCCGGTGGCAGCCAGAATTCTCTTAAATATTTCTGACATTGGGACACAAGTGCATTTTTGGGACTGCCTGGCAATATCTAAAAGAGAAACTAGAGATCTACTGCCGTTGTAGGCATCTCCGTTCAGCAACGGCCTGCACTCCGAAGGTCAATCGATTTAAAAGAGCCTGGGGAAATGGATGTTCCTTTCCTGTTCGGGTGGTGCAGGATTGGAAGGAGCTTCCTGAATCACTATAGAAGGAAGAAAATCATTATATTTTCAGGAAACTCCTGAAGACTAGGCTGTTTGTTCCCTTGTGTGCAATCCATTGATGTCCTCCTCTGTTGGAATGGAAACCACCAAACCATGATGCTGTGTTTTGTACACATACACAGCAGCAACATACTCTACAATCTCAGCAACCATAATCACATGCAGAATGCCTCTGTAGAGAAAGACAAAACAATGTGAGGGCAGACAACATATCCATGCACACAAACATACAGCAGCATGTGGCCCCTGAGTGACATGCAACACATGCAAACAATAACTCACCAGACACCCATCATCTGTGTCCCGGGACCCATGCAGTGCGATCCACCCATCTCCTGCCAATGCAACATGAACACCCCACATAGTGACACCTTACCAAACCACAACACCTATATTGCCTTACCCCTTGAGTGCCATGCTGATGGGACATTCTGAACACTCGCATCTGGCCATAGTCAGTATGACACTGAGAGGACCCCCAAGAAGAGACCACTGAGAGGATGCAAACTCTGGATCACCTTGGAGGTACTCTCAATGCCACAATATTAACGTGGTACTGGGACAGTGCAGTAAACACTGGCAGGGGAGCCAATGATGCAAAGTCCAAGAAGATGTGAACGTAAAATATCACTGATTCCACAGAAGACATGATCATACAGAAGGTAGAACTTCACTGAGGCAGCTGTAATACTGGAAGGCAGGGCACCGAGGCAACTGGCATAAAACAAGAAGCAGACATGAGAAAGCAATGAGAAACACAGGCCAAGACAAAGACACACACAAGGGAGCAGGCAACAGGGAAGTGCAAGGGAAGCCAGACCTCACCAGGACTGGATTGAATTGGATCAAATGTGCCTTAAACTGAAGTAGCAATGTAATGCACTCAGCAGCTGTCAACAGGCCTATTGAAATGTGGTTGTGTACTGTGCATGTTACATGTTCAGCATGGCAACCAACAACCCATGGACAATGGTGTGTGCCTGGTGTCTGTGGAGAACATGTCATCCCACAAAAGGCCAGCAATGCTGTCATGTGTGTGGATTTGTCTTGGGACAGCACCCTCAGAAGGGGATATGATATGATATGATATGATATGATAGGTTATTTATAACACACTTAATACAACAAGGTTTATAAGCGTGGATCTGAGGATCGAACCTGTGTTGCTCTGTGTCGTCTTGCTTCCAAGGTGAGTATGTTGCCCCTGAGCTATCCATTGAGACTGGACTCCCTGCGTCGGCAGACATGACTATTTAAAAATCATTGAATGGGATGCCATGTGGCGGATGAGACACATGTGAAAAGTGCAAGGAAACACTCACCACCACAACCATCACCATGTCTCACAGCACACAAACATCTGGGCCTTCCACCCTCACAACAACTCACCAACAATGGCTCTACAATGGCATCCCCCATCACAACTATGAACCCACAACAGTTGCCACCCTGATAGTCTTGACAAAACAGCATGCATATAAACACCAGACTACCATCACCATGTGCCAAATGCACCCATGAAGCTGCAACCACTCACCGCAATACAAGGCAAGGAAAAGCGACCCCACACAGTGACAGACTCCCTGCCACAAATCACAACACAAGTGACACCGTGAGTGCTCCTCGCTTGCCTGCACAGGGTGCCCACCTGTCTTGCATTCACTGCATTTCACCTAGAAAGGCATTCCGCAGGCAAAGAAAGGCAAACCGCAAACACATGTATTGAAACAACATTGAGGTACTGGCCATCCATGACAACTCATCTAGGGAACAACAAAATAGGCATGGACCACCCAGTATTGAAGGATGACAGAGTGCAAGAAGGGGACAGGACACAGAGTGACGATTGCCTAGCACTGGAGTGGAGGGCGCGCACGAGAGGGAGAGGGACAGGTGAAAAGCACTGCAAGAAAGAGACTGGCAAGAGCAGAGATGAGGATCGATATGCCTGACATCACAGTGGGTGAGGGCAGAGAGAAGTAGTCCAAGCGAGGAACATGGAGGCATGAACACCTTTGCAAGGAGCAGCCTGGTCAGAGGGCCTGGATGAACAGAGATGGGAAAGTACCACATGCAGTGGGCCATGAATGACAAAAGTGGCTGACGGAGAATGGAAGACTGGAAAAGACCGGGCACATGTGAAAGGTCAATCATCAGCTCTTCAGCTCTACATTAGACAAACCGCTGGCAACACCCACCATGGCATGCAAATCAGAAATGGACCCATGTGTGCTACATCCCTGCAAAGCAGTGCGTACAACCACATACCCATACGCCCACACCAACCAACATTCATCCCTGTTGAACACATCTGTAAATGGATCTCAGGACAACATGCAGCTGTTCACTCACCCCGCAACAGACCACACACCCCGAGTGAGACTGTCCCAGTAGGTGTGCACGGATTCAAGGGAGCACTTGCAACTCACACAGGAAGAACAAATGAAACTGTGGGGAGTGGCCGATGCCACACATGCATGGGCACACAATGTGCACACAAAATGTCCACTCACTGGCAGTGCTGGAGGAGATGAACAAGGAATGCAAGCTAAGAAACTTGCAACACCCTGGTGTAGATAACCAATAGAAACAATGTACAAAAACTGACCTCATTGGGTAACACAGAAGCAGTCTGTCATGTGTGCACATGCGCATATCTGTCCAACCCTATATGCATCAAGTCTGACAAACCTGCCCTGTGGAGAAAATGTACAGAAATGGCCAGAATTGTGTCACCAGACGCTACGTCATGAAGCGGTGCAGCGGAGCATGAGCATACCTGACAATCAACGTGTGTGGTGCATGTGGAACAGTGGCAGGGTAGGTCATGTAAGTGGACAAGGGATTGGATTGGCAAGTGGCACAGGACAAAGAGTAGTGTGCACAGGGAGTACATCTGCAAGGCCCCGTAGGATACATGGGGCCAGGGGCAGTATAAGGATGCCAGTAAGGAGATATCATCAGGGCCAGTGAGGCAAGTGTTTGAGAACCAAAAGACACAGAGTGAATATGCCCAGAGATTGCATGCTGTCAATTAGTACGAACATCCAGAATGAATAAAATCCTGCCAATGGCTAAAGTGTGGCAAGTGACGCCCAATCACTTTCATGAATTGCATCAATTGTGTAAGCACATCCACCTTAACAATGCACCTGCATAGAGGTGTAACAGCACATACACACACACATGCATGTGGACAAACACACATCTGGACAAACATTCACCGTGACTGAAGGATTCCCCCCCAACTAGTGAAAATGTGTCATGCATGCAAAGACCATGGCAACAGATAATACATGCCCAGCACCAGAGAATATCAATATCCACATGAGTGGGAAATTAAAAAGAAAAAACCCTCCATGGGCTCGTGGACCTCACAGCAATGATGGCCCAGGAGGCTGGTCTGTGCTGATACCCCAATCCTGCATCTAATCTGCAGGCCCTACCACGCAGTGCTGAGACCTGGTCTTCACTGGCCATGGCCAGCTATGACACGGCTGAATGCACCAGCACAGTAAGGGCAGTGAGGTCTCCATGCATGTCCACACTGATGGCTGCATATTCTATATGCGTGCCCACCTGCGATATGATATGATATGATATGATAGGTTATTTATAACACACTTAATACAACAGGGTTTATAAGCGTGGATCCGAGGATCGAACCTGTGTTGCTCTGTGTCGTCTTGCTTCCAAGGGGAGTATGTTGCCCCTGAGCTATCCATTGTGTTGCTCAGAGAGTGTCTGCCTGAAGGTAGCCATATCCTCTTGGATCAGTGTCCTTGTGTCTGCGAGTTTGTCATAGATTGCAGTCCTCCTGGCCTGCATCTCAAGCCTCAGGGCCTCTCTGTGTGCCTGAGCATTTGCATGCAGATACTCCTGCAGACCCCTCAGATCAGTCCATTGTCCCTTGATGTTGACCTCCATGCACAGTCTGTGGGAGCGGCATGAGGACCGCCAGACCTGCAGCTGTTTCTCTACCCGAGCCGCTGGTGGGGTCATGGTCTTGCCCATCTTATCCATGCCCTCAGAAATGTTGTCCAACTCGTTGCATGTTGGATGGCGGTACGCAACATCTGCTGCTCCCACTCTGTCTCTCCAGCCTGCACATGTCCACCACATGTGCAGGGGCCCACGGCGGCCTGATGCAAGGGACCATGCCCATTGCTGTGGTGCCCTTGTCATTGGCTGCAGCTCTGAAACCACCTATTGGACATCGGCCCCAGGACCTTATGCCAATTCATGGGATGGTGGCCTTGCAGCCGTAACCAATGCAGACAGGTGTCCCACCACTGGCTGGCCTTGTGAAGCCAGGCAAACTGCACCAAACTCATGGGCCCCATCTGATCAGCCCATTGGGCCACTCACCTTTGCCCTCTTTAAGGCATAAACATCTGGTTCAGCATCAGAGTGAGATGAGCCCAAAGAGTCCGCAGCACGACTGATGATGGTCTGGAGCACCAGAGGATCTCTTGGCTATAAATCACTGCGTCCTCCACTGGTGGTCTGACACACTACTAAATCTTCTTCCTCCTCTTCAGCATCTGGTGGATCAAACGGCACTAAAACAACAAATGGCAGGACATGCAGTCATCACACATTGTGCATGCAGACACTTTCAGCTGTAAGCAATGGATGCATGGTATTAGCTGACCAGTGTTCCCCCGCCCCGCACTCTCCCGGTCATGTCCATTGCGTCAGTGGACACATTTACATACGAAGTGATGTAAACGCACAATGATGGGTCATGCGACTGTCATGTTACCACACGTACCTGGTAAAATGGCAACGGCCATCCATCCATATCCACATACACCACCACAGTCAACTCATAAAACACAAATTGGGATTTTGAGAGAGAACTGGAGACATTGAGGTCCTGGTGTGGAAACATAAAAAATTGATATGAGGCTGGGAAGCCCAAAAGAAACACACCAACACAGGTTACAAAGGACATACAAGTGCTTTATTTAAAAGCTACAACGGTTACCAAAATCAATTGACAAACGGATAGCTATTCGGCTCTCAGAGTAACGTAACAAACTTCAACAAGGGTACGATGCATTAGTAGAGAGACCGTACATTGGAATACTTGAGCTTTTATATCCTTTATCCACCCCTTGGCCAACCCCCTCGCGAGTTAACCATTCTTGGGATCAGGCCTAGAGTTCCTTACCAGGTCAATCCTATAATGTATGCATTTTGATCAGTTCCGCTGATACAGTTGTTCATTTACACATAGGTCAGTGGTAGGACAAGGTCTCAGTTTGCGACCCCGACAAGTGGCCTGCAGGTATATTAATTATTTGTGTGTGCGGAGGTCACAACGGCCAGAATCTCACTCAGAATGTCATTCAGCCTCCATTTTGATGTTCAGGGCGATTTCCACATTACAAGAGAACCTAAAATGGCGGCTAAATCGAAGATGGCGACTTACATAACTTGTCGTTAAGGTCAAGACCTTGCCGCGGAGTCTATTTACATGATATTTTAGACAACTTGGCGTAGGCCAATATACATTCAAATACTGCGATAGGAGGCATAATATCATTTCAATTCCAACAGACCCTCCTTTTGGCCTATGCCAAGTGCTAATATCATTTCTAATACTTTTGCAAATAACTCCATGTACTGTCATCCATACATCCCGAATCATTGTCTGTAATATCTATTGCCATTAGGTCGTTCATCAGAATCTCTTGTAACACGAACTCTTTGGATGCTGTATCTGGGGCATACATTCTATGCCCTATTGTGCTCACTGCTTGGGCACAACACCCCCCTAACATTCCACATATACTCGGAAGACATTGAAAACAGCAACAAAAGAATAGCAGGATACCCAAAATAACCAGAATAACAGAAAGCACCTTCCAACCCCAAGATCGTAAAGAATCCCAGAACCAAGTGCTAAGATTCCAATCTCCTACAGGGATATGTACTTCAGAACTAAGAATATGCAAGTTCTGTATTGCTTTAAAAATTGTCAGCGAGGAATCTGGTACGAAAACACAGCAAGCGGACCCCACCAATTTGCATACTCCACCTCGTTCTGCCAAAATGACATCTAATGCCATCCGATTTTGGAGTGCTACCAATCTTATTGCTTTCTGTTCTAGTGTCATATTGTAGAGTATGTCCGTGGTCCGGTTGATCGTTCTCTCCAGTACCCTTGCTAATCCCCTAATGTTCTCAGAGTTTGTTATTTGTCCCCAAAAGGGCACAACTGATTTTTCTATATCTCCCAATACTTGCCCAGGGGTATCTCCGTTCTTGTCCCGCCGTGGGCGAGCCTTAGAAACCTCCAATGTAATAGCTACAAATACCCCGGGTAACAGGATTCCTAAATAACAGGTTCCCTGCCAATCCTTGGGCAACCAGGGAAATGCTAAACTACCACAAACAAAATAAACAGCCCCCCCTACATACAGAGGCCTGTTTTCTCCAGTCAAATTTACAATGTTCATGCAACCTTCAAAATCTCCCATTGGCCGAGTGCCGTTTCTTTGTACACTAAAAGGGGACCGAATCAGGGCTATGATTTATAGAGTAAGAAGGAGGCACGGCGTCCTTATTGCCTATTGGAGCCATTTTAAAGGAAATTAAAGTTTGAAAAGGAAGAGATAGTTTATCAGATGGCCTAATAGAAGCGACATTAGGTTTACTTCTATTTGCAAAAAGCGAGCATCCCAGGGGAGTTAATTCACGTTTCTCTAAATCATTCAAATTAGTTCCATCAAAGTTCCCTGAGATGCTATCATTCCAACGGCCAAAGAATAGTGCTCTAAGAGAGGCATAGCAAGCAGTCGTTAAAGGTAAAGGGTGAATATACCATCCTAGTCCCTTGTTCCCATGTTGCGGTAAATGAGTGCAAATCCAACAAATACTCTTATTAAAAATGGCATGCGTTGCATTCATTACTATCATTAGAGTGTTATTATGATACCTTTGTCTATGTTGCGAGTCTCTAGGGGACAGAGTGTGGAGGTGTACAGAGGGAGTCAAAGCAGTTGGTACAATCTCGGTCGGTAGTAAAGGTTTTAGAGGATAGATTTCTTCAAAGTACCAGAGTCCTACAGCAGTAATTGCAAAAATAACAATTATCATTATCAAAACACAGCAGTACGTTTTCGGGGCCCAGGCACATTGTTCATTGTCCAAGTTGGTCACCCCCTTATTCACAAGTCCAGTGCGGGGAGCAGCAGTGGAGGTGGCTTGTCAATCGACGACCCCAATGTTCGTTGCTGGCGACGCTACGGTCACGCGATTTCTTAGTCCTTCCCAACCCTAGCCAGCAGAATCCCTTTTTTTTCCTTTTGTTCAACACAAACTTTCTTATACAAAAGAAAACTTTCGATCACTTCTCTTTTCCAAATGCACGGGAAACCCGTGACGTAGTTCTATTTTCTTTGTCGAAGGTTGTACCTGGTGGTACCCAAGATTGTTTGATCCGAAAATAAGGTGTCGTCACTTCCTGAGGGAAGCGACGTATCGGAGGCGACGGAAGTCGCAGAACTTGAAACAGTGTTTTCCGGAAGTGATTTTTTAAAAGAGTGCAGAGACGAAATGGACTGTCCCCAAGCTCCACGGGCTCAGAGAAATTCTCCGACGCACTCACAGCGCTGTTTACTGCTCCAAGATCAGAGACTCTAGCATCAGCGAGGGGTTCTGCTTCTTCTGTAACGTGTGGCGTCGGGTGAGGAAGTTTCTTGACATGCGTTGCGTGGATCCAGTGTTTCTTCCCAGCCACCCGCACTGCTGTCCGAGTGACCAACAGCACCTGGTAGGGTCCCTTCCAACGAGGGGTGAGACAGGAAGACCTTTCGTAGGCCTTCACTAGGACCCAACTTCCAGGCTGTATATCGTGTCCTGGGCCCTTGAACCGTACAGGTAAAGCTGAGTAAACCTGGTGATAAATGAAATACAGGTTTTTAGTTAACTGGTTACAGTAGTCTACAAGCAATACATTTTCCACCTCTCTCAGGGCTTTAGGTTTTGGGAGACCCCAAATGTTAGCAGGTCTCCCCATCACTACCTCAAATGGAGAGAGCCCAGTCTAAGTTTGAGGTGTGGAACGCATAGCCAATAATACAATAGGTAAGGCATCCGGCCATTTCAGTTTGGTATCGGCACATGTTTTTGCAAGCTTATTCTTTAAGATACCATTATGTCTTTCCACCAACCCAGCACTTTGAGGATGTCTAGCTGAGTGAAATCGTTTCTCAATATGTAATGCTGTGCATATCTGCAAAATTACTGCTGCAACAAAATGAGGACCATTGTCCGACCAAATTACCCTTGGGAGCCCAAATCGAGGAAAGAATTCTTTTACCATAATCTTTGCAGTGGTCATGGCGGTAGCATCTTTAACGGGGAAAGCCTCGACCCATTTACTAAAGGCACAAATAATTACAAGAACATATTTCAGATTGTTACACCGTTCCATCTCAATAAAATCAAAGTGAATGACCTCAAAGGGAACAGAAGGGGGCCCAAAGCTTCCCCTTGGAGTTACTGTCCCCTTACCCACATTGTGCTGTAAGCAGATCATGCAGTTCCGAACATGACGTTTTGCAGTCTCCAGAATCTTGTTATTCACCCAAACTTGTTCTAACATTTTCGTGATCTGTTGAGCACACACATGTGTAGGACCGTGTGCCATCGTAACCATTGCCAGTACATATGAATCAGGGAGCAAACATTTTCCTTCAGATGTATCCACCCAACACCCATCATCATCTAGTTTCCCCATTCCTTCGGCCCACCTTTTAGATTCTTCTGTTGTGGCATCAGTTTGAATATCTCGCACAGACCCAATACCTTCATCCATTATATAAGCATCTTTCATTTCCCTCAAAGCATACATGTCCGTGCTAAGGTCTGTGGCCGTTTGCCTGGCTATCAGGTCCGCAAAAGCGTTCCCTTTTCCCACATCATCTATGACCTTACGATGTGCTGCACATTTCATGATCGCTAACTGCCTAGGGAGCGATAGTGCCGAGAGCAATTGCACTATCAAGGGGCCATGCTGAATCTTGGTCCCATGTGAGGTCAGGAACCCTCTTTCCGACCAGAGCCTCCCAAAGTTGTGAGCCACCCCAAAGGCGTACTGGCTATCAGTATATATATTTACTATACGCCCTTCGGAGAGTTCACAAGCTCGGGTCAATGCTATAATCTCTGCGGCCTGCGCGGAGTTATGCGAAATTCTCTTAGTTTCAACAACTTTACTCAATGTAGTAACTGCGTAAGCAGCTGTAGATGTACCATCTGAAAGTTTGAAGCAGGAGCCATCACAAAACAGCTCCCCTTCTGCATTGTCCAAAGGAGTATCTATAAGATCTATCCTGCTCTTCATTTCTTGTTCAGTGGTATACAGGCAGTCGTGTAATTCTTTGTCACCGCAAACAGTGTTTTGCGGGAAAGGTAAGAGTTCAGCCGGATTAAGAACACAACACCTCTTAATTTGAATGTGAGGGGCAAACAAAATTAATTCATACCTTGTTAACCGTGCAGAGGTGAGGTGTTGCGTTTGGGTTTTGTTCAATAGGATATCTACAGAGTGAGGTACCATCAAAATCAAATCATGGCCTAGGACCATTCCCTCACTCTGTTTTACAGACACGGCAGCAGCAGCGACAGCTCGCAAACATCTTGGCAAAGCGCATGCGACAGGATCAAGGGCGGAGGAGTAGTAGCCGCACGGCCTATTCTTCCCTCCGTGTTCCTGTGTTAACACAGCCAAAGCACATCCATCACATTCATGCACAAACAACACAAAGGCCTTGTCATAATTTGGAGTACCCAGAACCGGTGCAGAGCATAACGCGGTTTTGAGAAGCTCAAATGATCGTTGATGTTCCGATTTCCATGGCAGTGGCAGAGAAATGCCCTTCTTCGTCAAAGCCAACATCGGTTTTATCACTAACGAAAAGTTCGGGATCCACAACTTACAGTAAGAAGCCATACCTATTAAGGCTCTGACTTCCTTCTGTGTATTTGGAACAGACATGCCAGAAATGTGTTTTATTCTCTCAGGTGTCAATCTTCTCCCCTCCTTTGACAGGAGGTAGCCTAACTAGGCGACCTCCTGACAACAATATTGACATTTTTTGAGCGAAGCTTTATGACCATTTTTGGCTAGATGAACAAGCAACAGTATAGTGCCTTTTTTACAAGCAGTTTCAGAGTCTGCAGCCAAGAGCAAATCATCAACATATTGAAGCAGTGTACAAGTAGGTGGCAATTCAAGGGTGTCGAGCTGCTCTTTCAAAGCTCTACTATAAATGCTTGGAATTTCAGTATACCCTTGAGGTGCCCTAGTAAATGTAAATGAGCATCCCCCCAAGGTGAGCGCAAACAAATATCTACTTTCCTTATGTATAGGAATGCTAAAGAAAGCATTTTTTAAATCCACAACGCTGAAGTGCGTAGCCGTAGCAGGGATCGTAGTCAATAACGTCGTTACATCAGGCACGATTGGAAATTGTGGGGCAACAATTCTGTTAATAGCACGAAGATCAATTATGAACCGGTATGGGATTGCATTGTCGCCTTTCTTATATGCAGGCAAGATCGGACTGTTACACAAACTACCTGTAATCTCCTCAATCACCCCACGATGCACAAAATTGGAGACAATGCATTTCAAAGCACGCTCGCCCTCAACTGATATTTTATACTGCGGAATGCGTGGTAGTTTAACTCCATGTTTCAAAACTATTTTAACGGGCTCAATCTGTAGTACCCCGACATCATTGTCGTCAACCGCCCATAAACATTCCGGGACAATGCTAAACTCAGGGGGTAAAGGTCCAATCAGAAACTGAGAATTAGGAAGTTGCTGTGGTGAAACCGTCAGCCGTACTCCATCAGGGGAACAATGAATTACTGCATTCAATTTCTTTAACAAATTCAACCCCAGCAAATTCTCTCCACAGTTTGAAGTCAGAAGAAAAGGGCAATGGTCTGTAAAGGGACCCAAAGAAACAGACACCGGTGAAGAAACCGGACAGACAATTGCTATACCAGAAAACCCTACGGAAACATTCGTTTGCCCTAACAGTGGAATGTTTGGAACCCAAGAATGATCAATGGAGCACTTCTGTGCTCCAGTGTCTATCAAAAACTGGTGTTTCCTATTCCCTACTAATAATTCAACGTAGGGGCCTTTCTGATTAACGGGAATAGGTGAAGGTTCCAAACCCTGCTTCGGGCAGTCCTAATGAAATAGAGTATCGTCGGAAGGAAGCTCTTCAGAAAGGTAGGCAGCAGAAGGGTGATCAAATATGTTCCTCGAGTCCACTGTCGAGGTCTGATTTTCCCGTGAAAAAGGTTGCTGAGGATCTTGCAAAAACTGACCTCTATCAGGGCCCCCTGCTCCAGGGCGGCCCCTAGGTCGTCTACCCATACTCCCAAACGCACTGTTTGACCTTTGTCGAAGGACGGGGCACTAGGCTCGCCAATGACCTTCCTGGCTGCAATAAGCACATTGATTAATATTCACAGAACCCAAAGGAGTATTTCCTTTTGGGACATACTGACCTCTAATCTGTGTCGTGCCTCCTCTGGGGTTTCTAACAATTTGTTGTAATAATACTTTGGTTTTCAAATCTCCTTTCCTCTTTTCTATTTTCTCCTTCTCATTATTAACACGGTTCTCATAATACTGAGCCATGTGCAAAACCTCAGATTGAGATTTTGCCTGCCAAGCGCTCTCAGAGGATATAATCTGTGACTGGATGTCGGGCAACAATCCAGGTACAAATTTGTCCACAAAAAACCTTTTCCCAGACTCTGTACCCAAATCCTGCCCACTGAAGTCAGAAAATACCTGCTCGGATCTGTTAAAGAATTCGGTGGCGCGTTCAGTTTTCCCTTGAACACAGGCCGTAAGCTTGTCCCAAATAATTCTTTTCTCTGGAATTATAGTTTTTAATTTTGCGACAATTCTATCAGGCAAAGTAAGTATTACCTGAGGTGGTTTCTCACCAGCTGGTCTTTCCCCATCAACCCTAATCATATTAGCCCACGTATCTCCCAACCCTGGCACATCGTCTATTGTCCGAACCTGCTTCCATACATCTACGGGTAGGAGTACAGGGAATAGCAAGTCAATATCACTTAAGGTGAACACAGAGGACTGCAAGACGGACTCTATCTCTTTGTAAAACCCTGTCGGGTTTTTCCTGATATCAGGAACTGATTGTCTAATAGTGTTCACTTCCTGTCGTGAAAATGGGACGTGAACGAATTGTGATGCATAATGCGCAGGGATATCCACAGCGGGTGCACCAGTCCCAGCGTTAGCGGGAATCTCAACTTTTGGGACAAAGGTCGGAGGAACCTCTCTCATGGGCAACTGAGATATAGGTACCTCCGGCCGCTTACTAAGCAACAGAGTTAGGTCGAGCGCTAAGGCAGCCAAAGAAGTGTCGGGCAAAAAAACCCTTTTACAAATCCCCAACAATTCTATGGGGCAACTAACCTTCTTTCTTACACATTCTTCTTGCAGGTACTGCACCATTACCTGAATTACCTTTCTTTGCATTTCTACTGTATACTGACTATACGTGTTATATACTTCATCTGGCGGAATCGATGAATCCGAGATACATCGAATCGCATCTTTGGTACAAATTCGTACTTCCTCAGGTGCCGATCTACGACACGGAAGGAACCGTTTCTGTACATACATACTATCGTCTTCGTCATCCTCATCTCGTGATTTTTCAAAGTCCTTCCTGTACTCAAACAATCTTTCAACATGACCATATACTTTCTACTCTGTGTCCCTCGAAAGTGCCAAAGCATTTAGATCTCTCACCCCTTGTGGAGGATCCGAATTTTGTAATCTACCCCACATCACACATAAATGAGTCCCTAAACCTTCGATAAAAACATTTCTCTCGGGAAAACTGTTCAAATTAGATAATGTGGAAAAAACATTAACTTGATCACCTTTCTCCATACAGTGCTTAGCCCATGCAAACAATTCCTCTTTCTTATCTGCAGAAACAGTATTACGAGTGACGATCTTTGATCCTGCACCTTGGTCAACTTCAGTCAATACGGGACCACTCGGGAGCGGAGGTGCAGGTAAATTTAATGAAGGTGCAACTATCGGCGCAGGAGGAAGGGGCGGTGCGATAGGTGGAGGAACAACAACTAGAGGAATAGGAACAATAGGTTGTACAGGGGGAACAGGAATAACAACAGGAACAACAGCAGGAATGGGCAGAGCGCCCAAGAAAGGATCATACGGAGGTGGCGCTGAGGCACTAGGCCTGCGTTCGTTTAACAATTTTTCAATAAATTCTTCAGAAACATGAAAATCTTTAGAGGGGTAAATTTTCTGGATTCCAAATGAAAAAGCCCTATCCATATTTTTAACTGATTCTGAATGTTTTTCTTTATCATATAACAACGCTTTTTCGGCATTTGTTTTATGATGGCGTGCATGTTTATCCCTACTTTTAAGCTGTTGTAACGCTTCTTTTTTCCAATTCTGTAAAACATCAAAGGCTGCAGGTCTAGCCTTCTCTTTTAGCAAGATTGATTCTAGGTATTCAATACGGGGGATCTCAAAACTGCCGTTGATTGGCCACTGAAATTCGGAGGCATGTCTGGTCTGTCTGTGCCAAATCTCATTAAATACTATACTACCAATGCCATACTTACAGTACATAGTACATGCCGGTGACCCCTCCTGTGGTGCCGGGCGGCTAAATTCCAAAGATTGTCGATCGCTGCGGAACAGAGCCCTAAAACAGCTAGACAATTTCCCAGGCATTTCACAAAAAATTGGTGTTACCTGGTCAATAATTGTGTCTGCAGATACAATACGCCAAATTCAAATTGTCAGGGTTAAATTAAGAGCCGGGTCACGACTGCACCTGACCAAACCTAAGGAGGACCGTACGGTTTATCAAAGAACTTACCTAACGAATTTTACCTTGTGTTTGGTGGTTTCGACAAATCTGCCCGCCTCAAAAATGGACCCTCGTCAAGATGCCGTGTCAGACCACACGACTATCGTCCAAGGATCGGATCGTGCAGCGCTGCCGAGGTATCGCGTCTCATTCAGTCGGGCCCGCAGAATCACACCGTCCGATCCCGGTTCGATAGTCTGCGTCAACCTTCAATGATCCGGCATCAATCTTGAGGGTCCCTATTCGGGCGCCAACTGTGGAAACATAAAAAATTGATATGAGGCTGGGAAGCCCAAAAGAAACACACCAACACAGGTTACAAAGGACATACTAGTGCTTTATTTAAAAGCTACAACAGTTACCAAAGTCAATTGACAAACGGATAGCTATTCGGCTCTCAGAGTAACGTAACAAACTTCAACGAGGGTTCGATGCATTAGTAGAGAGACCGTACATTGGAATACTTGAGCTTTTATATCCTTTATCCAGCCCTTGGCCAACCCCCTCGCGAGTTAACCATTCTTGGGATCAGGCCTAGGGTTCCTTGCCAGGTCAATCCTATAATGTATGCATTTTGATCAGTTCCGCTGATACAGTTGTTCATTTACACATAGGTCAGTGGTAGGACAAGGTCTCAGTTCGCGACCCCGACAAGTGGCCTGCAGGTATATTAATTATTCGTGTGTGCGGAGGTCACAACGGCCCGAATCTCACTCAGAATGTCATTCAGCCTGCATTTTGATGTTCAGGGCGATTTCCACATTACAAGAGAACCTAAAATGGCGGCTAAATCCAAGATGGCGACTTACATAACTTGTCGTTAAGGTCAAGACCTTGCCGCGGAGTCTATTTACATGATATTTTAGACAACTTGGCGTAGGCCAATACACATTCAAATACTGCGGTAGGAGGCATAATATCATTTCAATTCCAACACTGGGGGAAGGTGAGGAAGTGGAAAATGCCTCTGGGTAGGTGCAGCTGAAAGTGGGTCATCTCGGCAAGGTCCGTGAAGTGAAGAGAGGAGAGAGGATAGAAGATTTGAAGAAGACAACAAAGCCCCTTGAGGGTGAGGGGAGTGGGCCCTTGTAGTGTGTGCCAGAGTGTGGGAGGGAAAGAGAGAGCTGGGGTCACAATGAGTAGGCTCTACGTGTCACTGGCATTTGGCAGAGACTGGTACCAGTACACCATGTCTTGATAGCAGACACACAGTAATTCATGAGAGATGATGGGGAGGAGGCAGGAGTTGAGGCGTGTTTGAGACCTGCGTGTCATCTGCATTACAGTGGCAGGTCCTTGCCCTGTTGTTCCTGTTAAAACCATGCTGGTGGGGAGGCTGTAAATGTGCCGATGTCGAGTGCATACAACATATCATGTGACACAGTATTTGGACATGATGATGAAGGTTATTCAAGGGCCATGAGTGGCATGTATGTGCAACAATCAATCCCCACTGCAATGTCTCCGGAATGGGTATTCTTGTTTGCAATGCAATCCCTGTATATACACATCATACCAACATGTTGGGTGAAACGTTCATTCTCAGACAGAAACAGCACTGCCACAGATACCTATCACATTACACATATTGCAACAAAGCCATCATGCCACATCTTAGTGTGCAATTGTTAGGACGGATTGTCTATACTCTGGCCTGGTGGACAGATGTATAGAAAGCCAAACTATATTGTGACAGGGACAACTCTGGGTAGCCAAACCAGTTCAGTTAGCAATGACAGGCGGTCTAGGCTAAGTTCTTCAGAGGTGGTGAGCTTGTAAAGGGTCCCCAATGAGGTCACACAATGGCAATCATAAAATACACTTAGACAGGATATATAAAAATACAGTTATAATTTATTGGCCAAAACACACTATGAAAAATGACTACAAGAAAGTAGAGTTATCACACAGCACTATGATGAATAGACATATATATATATATATATATATATAAAGTCACTGATTATAGAGCATAATATATAACAGAAATGCCTGCAAAGGAAAGGTTAGATTGGTATTATGCATTATGCTTTATGCATTTATCCTTAGAGATGATCCCTAACTAAAACTGTCCAGCCCTAAGTTGCCTGGGGTCCTTTGCACAAAACTTCATGTAAAAGTTCCACAGAAGTTATGAAGCAGGAAAACATGCAGGTAGGGCCTCTGGGGTCCAATGAAGGGTTCTTACGGTTAGGGTTCAAGTAAAACTAACCACAAAAAGTAGCCCCAACTTTCAGAGGTCTTGCGCAAGCAAGCAATGGCAAAGCCAATATTGTTAGAATTAACGTTTATTAAAAGACCATTGACTTATAATGGGAGTATAGGGGTAGGTTAGAAGCTCTGTAACATACCCCCGTACTCCGATTCTTCTGCAGACTTGACAGGACAAAGGAAGATGGTCCTAACTTGCTTTTACCACCAAAAGTCACAGTCCTTGATTCCCAGGGGTTACAGGTTTAAGCTGATCTCTGGTTGGTATCTTTCACTGTTGCAAGAACTCTCGATTGAAGAATGCAGCAAAACTCGATGCAGGATTCCTCCCAGGACTAGACTCGGGTCAGGTTATCAATTTCGGAAGGTGGTCACTGCAGCACGGTGATACAAAAACACAGCAGCCGCTGTCTGATTTTCCCTCCTATCTGGGGTACATTCAATGCTAGGAGGTTGTAATTTCTCAGAGGTCAGCCTCATAGAGCTAACTGTGGATCCCCACATTTCTGGCTGAAACTCAGAACGGTGACGTGGGCAGCACGGTAGGCCAATATCAAAGCAGGTCAGCCACATGACAGTTCCAGCACACTTCCAAAGGCTTTCTTTGGCAGGGCACCGAGGAGACATCAGGAATGGATGGTTCTTCCACTCCAAAGGCCGCAGCTCCTTTGCAGGACTGCTAAAGATCACAAGCAAGACAGGGATCCTCCAGGACAGCAGCAGAAGGTGGTTACCAGGCTTCCTTCAGTTAGGTTTCAGGTTTCTTTGCGGGGCACACAGCTGGACAGGATACTTGGCTCCTTCAGGTTTACCAGGATCTCTGAAGAATGGGTGCAGGGGTCCTCTTCTTATCCTAAAAGCCAGGTAAGAGCTGTGACTCCCACTAGCTAATAGCAGGACTAGCCCACACACACACAGAGCTGAAGTGGTCCAATCAGGACCACTGGCGAGAACATTCATGCATATCACTCAGACACAGCGAAACCAATTTGTGGATTTGGACCAGATAGTCCCAGCCCACCTCCTGCCAGCAATCACACACAGCCCTCCAGTAGCCCACCAACAGCTTCTGCTTTCCTGGGCAATACATGTCCTTACAAGAATTTTTCTGGCCACTCAGGCCGGGAAGAAGGCTAAGGAACAAGATGGCAAAAGGACAAGCGAAAAATGTTGTGGCATGGCCATGCTTGACCAGTAGCCACAGTTAGTAGCCAAACGAGGTACACTCAGCAAGGCTAAACCGAAAATTCCCAAAAAGTGGGAAAAAGACACTGCTGCCATCAGCTTATCCTTTTAGCACACCTAGAGTAACCAAAAATCCTCTAAGTGTTAGTCTAGGATAAAACAAAAATGCACCCCATTGTACTGCAGTGTAAGCTGCTGTGCAGAATGATAAAGCGTTACCACAAGTGATACAAAAGTAACCAAATGTAGTAACACAGTAACACGACTAAGGTAAACAATGTTTCCCAGTACTGAGTTTCCCCATGACATATGAGCAAAAGCTAGTGTAGTGAAGCTTAAGGCATCACTGCACTGCAATAAGTACAGGTCAGATTCGAAATGAAAAGCAAAAAGTTTGGGGGTTCCATAAAATGGAAGGAAAGGTGCAGGAAAGAGACATTTGTCCTAACTGCGATGTAGCTGGCATGTCGGATCTTACCAGTCAGATGATATGGGTGTGTGGAACTGTGCATGTATCCAGTTCACAGACAGGCCAATGTCTGTGCAACTTCACAGCACAATGATAGATGTGATGAGGCATGTGCTTGTGAAGTATCAACTGACGGACACATTCAGGCTGTTAACGCCAGACAGGTGCCGTAAAATGTATTTAGCTTGACATGTTCTAACAACTACCATGCACATGGATAGAATGGAATGCAGCCATGCACACTCATTGCCATTCATGATGTACATGACCTACCACAAGTGCTGTCTACTGCCATGGGATTTTCACGTTGCAAGGACGCCAACCTCTGTATGAAAACCCAGCAACAGCTATTGTTCACCATACAGTGGATGGCATAACCTCTTAATACTCTAATTTGTACAAGCAACTACATCCTGCCTGTAACTCGGGGCTGTGATTTGTGGTCACTTATGCACCGTCATTTCAGGCACACCACAAGGCGTTGTGACAGACAGCTCAGATATGCTTCATGACAAGGCATTCCATAGGAGCAGGTGACAAATGGACCATGCAACTCAGCATGAAATGATGTGATAGTTCAACATCGATCGCATGCACCTTTCTAACAGTGCAGAGTGACACGCAACAAGGATGTAGCACTGAACAGTACATGTAAGTGTCTCATGGAAGCCGTTCTTTCCCATTGGAATCTTTGAGCACATTGTGAATACATTTTCATCAACATGTAGTACTATAAGCAACCTGATAAAAAAGCTGTTAATAAGTACAGGCATATAATTCAAGTACATGGGTTTTCTATCAAAAAACATGTTCTGTGTTTAAGAGATCTAAGACAATCGTTTGTGCATATCTATAATTTGCTGAATAAAAGAAATACCTCTATTAACACACTATGGGCCTCATCATGCTTTGGGCAGTTAGCGGGCGCTATTTCCACTGATCCGAAATAGCATTGCCGCTGGGACCCGTGACGCAAATAGCTCCCAATAACAACTATGCATGCATGCGCACACGGCCCTGGCGGTAATGCTAATTGGGCCCAGCGGAAACAGCCCCGGAAAGCAGACTACCACCCGAAAACCCAGCCCCAATAGCGCTACTGCTGCCAGCGCTATTACCGCCAGCGGAAAATGTGTCACTGCCAGAACTGGAAGCACTATGCTGCCATTTTTTAAATCACAATACATACAAAATAAAAGCTTCTGGCATCCATCCACACTTCCAGAGCATCTTAAATGTCACAGGAGAAGGCAGGGGCAAGGCAACCCAAGACCGGCTGTGCAAGCCAAAATTCACAGAGGCAGAGCTCAATTTCTTGGTGAATGAGGTTGTGGCCCAGCATGCAGAGCTCTATGCTGCCAAACAGAGGAAGACATCTTCCAAGTGCTGCACCCAAACCTGGCATGCGGTGAGCAAGAAGGTGTCAGCAGTTGGCTGTGTGGCTCCGAGGACTCCTGTACCAGCACAAACTGGACAGCGTGGCCACAGGGGGAGGCTCACCTCCGGTACTCAACTTCAAGCCCGAGAATAGCCATGCAATGCAGTCATGGATATGGAGGCGATCGAGGGAGTCAGAGGAGCTGAGGTGGGAGCTGGCAGCCAGGATGCAGAAGGTGAATCATCCCCCCCTCCCATTTGCATGTAACTACAACAGCCTAGCACAGCACACCTAAGTGGAAATACCCATGAGCTGGGCACTGTCACTGGCATCAGAGCATGAAAGCTACTACAGGCACCTACCGCTGCACCCCTGTCCCAGTGCACCAAGGCCACCCCTGTGAGCCACAGCAGTGGGGAGGGTAGCCAAGGGACACTTTCAAGCCTCACGCACCACACAGCCATGTGGGGGCACTGCAGCAACAGCTAGGCCAGCAATGTACCCCTGGCATGCCACCACAGCCAAATGCAACCTCCCAAACTGCCCCCCCCTTCCAGCACGTGTTCCCATCATTGCCAACCCACTATCAAATACAACAATACCAGGCCCGTGCATCAGTCCGACAGCCCAGGGCCAGACCCATCACCATGTATTTTCCCTTGTGTATGCCAACACATGCAAGAGATTGTGTCCTAACACCATTCCCTATGTCGCCTACAGGAACAAAAGCATCTCCAGAGGCCTCTGAGGATGAGAATGTTGTAGGACCACCTACACGTGTGCCCACCCGTGCCACCACCAGCTCCACCACCCTGCATGGGGGATGACAATCTACATCTAGCGCAAGACACACCCCACCAAACCCCGCCAAGACAGGGTCACACCTACACCATCACTCAGACCACCAGGAGCACTCCAGTTGCCACTGAGGACACCACTGTGGCAGTCCACACTGCCAAGGAGGACACCCCCCCCACAAACCATGTCTCTGGAGGAACAAGGGGAGAGCAGCAGCACCAACAGCCACCATGCAGCAGCAGTCCCCACACCAGGCCACCTTTTGCTTCGTCCAACACCTACCACAACCGAGAGTCCAGCTGGTGTCATGAAGCACAGTCCAAGCCCACACAGATCAGCACAATGCCAGCATGCACCCCCCACCCCCCAACCTGACACCAACACCAGCTCTTATGGGTCCCCTGTTGGCACCTCCACCAGGCAACGCACCCCCTCCCCATCCCCGCCTATTGCCACTTTAGGCCGGTTCATGAAGCGGCTAAATGAAATGGAGGCAAGGCAGAGGTAAATGGAGACAATTGCCACTGCACACAGTTGCCATATGGAGGCTATCCATGATGCCATCCAAGGGGTCAAGAAGAGGATGGCCCACAACAATGTGAGAACGAGGCATTTTATCACAACATGCACAGCCTCACTGACTGCTTTTGACCAAAGGGTGCTTGAGTTGTGTGAGGGCTCTCTACCATCATAGCAGAACAAATCAGTGAGGGCAGCGCCCTCCAACATCCGTAGATCCAGGTGGCCACATTCATTCCCACGACTTCACCCACCACCCCCACAGAGGAATCCCATCAGAGCACCCCTAGGTGGAATTCCCAGAGGCAGCTGTGTTCACGTTCCCTGGATTATGGGAGTCAGGAGAAGAGGGCAAGGCCTATGTGAATGTCTAGACTCGTGTTGGCCTGAGTGGCTTTGCCATGGACATGGTGGTGGGTGGGGGAGGGGGGATAGTGTTCTGGGGTTTTGGTGGTGGATGGAGGTTGGAGGGATAGTGTGCTGGGGTGTTGGTGGTGGGTGGGGGAGAGGGGTGAAGTTTGAAAAAGTTAAATACAAATATGTTGACCTCAATGATTATGATTGCCTTCTTGTGCTCTTTATTCACACTGTACTGGTTTTGTACTGGGTCAGGTCACCTACTAAAAGTAATTGTCTATTAGTACCTGTCAGGCCACTCTCCCTTCGCTCACTTCATCCCTGTGGGTGTCTGCCATGGTCGTCATCTACATCTTCCTTTGGGTGTGGCCTGTCAGCGTCGGGGGGCAGGGGCACATTCCTCCTCAGGTTAATCTTATGGAGCATAGCATACACCAAGACTATTTCCCCTAATTTGTCAGTGGTATACATCAGGGCCCTTCCAGTGCGGTCTACGCATCAGAACTGTGTCTTCAGGAGTCCAAAGGTGTGCTTTATGCATACGCGGCTACAGTTGTGGGCATGGTTGTAGGCAGTCTCATGTGGTGTACGTGGGTTACGCACAGGGTTCATCAGCCATGCCAGCTGCGGATATCCAGATTCACCTGCATGCAGTGGAATACGGACATCAGTCATTTGTCTCATGCATGGGTCTGCAGTCTCAATGTATCTGGCAATTGTTAGCCGTGAGCATTCTTGTGTGCATCCGGCACATACAATGTGTATGTGTGGTGGGCGTGAATCCTGTGTATACTATGTCATACATTCCTTGTCTTGTACATGCACCTGGTATCAGTGTGGCGGGTTTCTGTGGCGTATCCTGGTTGACTGTAAATGGGCAGACCAGACAGCTGTGGCATGGGTGGACATGCTGTTGACGGCTGCTGTGTGGATCTGTGCTATGCCAAATTCAAGATGCATTGTGGTTCATGTGGACTGATGTGTCATTGTGATGGCAGCAGTGTGTGTCCATCACCACGTGTATGGTGTTTCCAGGTGTGTCAAACATGGGCATGCACCCTTGGATGCAACCCATTGTTGGTGCAGGGACTGCACAGGTGCTACCAGTGCCTCCTCTTGAGATGCAATGCTTCCTGTGGCTATCCCCTCCCCTTTTTCTTCTGCTTCAACGTGCATATGTGGAAGGGTTTGTACTCACCCACTATCCAGGTCCATTGTCCTCTGTGCCTCTACATGTAACCTGGCAGTGTGCTGTTGCATAGGACCATGGAGTCGTGGGTGGATCCTGGGTAGCAGGCACAGCAGTGGGTTATGATGAGGTCAAAGCCACAGGTCACCTGCACGTTCAGGGATTGGTAGTGCTTCTGGTTCCTGTATACAACCTCATGGGCCTGGGGCACCACAAACGTGATATGGGTGCAGTCGATGGCTGCTATCACATTGGCAGTTGTGCGGTGGCTCAAAAGCGTGCCTTCATGTCAGTGACCTGGGCCTGGGTGGTGGGCGGTGCAATTAACTGCAGGAACAGCAGGTACAGCAGGACTGCCAAAAGCTTCACAAGTGGGGGCAAGACTGTATGGATGTTAATCCTGCTCCCAATGTCTTCATGTATTGTGGCCAGCAGCTTAGTGATGGTCTCCCTGTCCAGGCAGTACTCAGTACAAACTGGGTGTCACAGAGCACCCAGTGTGTTGGCCTGCACCTGGGTGCTTCCCTTGCTGGGGGTGCTCTCCTCCTCCTCCTACTCCTCATCCCACCCTCTGTACTCCCTGTGCCCTGGCCTGGTGGTCCTGCATCTCAAGGCCCAAGCACAGCATTAACAGCTGCCTGTCACAGCTTGCAGCAAATAATGGCAGCATGGTGTTGGAAACAGTGTTTGGGTCCAGGGTGGGTCTTGTATAGCCCTCTGGTGTCCATTGTGTTCACCTGTGGCTTGATTCCAGTCACCCATGTTCATTTACCTCCAGCTGGAGGCTGTGGATAATTCTCAGCTGCATTAGTGCAGGTTTTCGATGCTAATCCTGCCATGCATGCACTTGTGATACGGCTGTAATTGCACTTTGTGTTGTCTGCGCTTTTGGCGCCATCTGTAATAGCACTGGCTGTAATGGCGCCGGGAAGATTTGGGTCCGGTGGTATTTGTGCCGACTCGTGATCCAGCGGAGCAGTATTGGCAGCGCTAATGTCATTACCACCGAATTTAAGGACTACCGCCCAACTCATGATGAGGCCCTATGGGGGTTCATGTTTTGCATGTGCATTTCTAAAAAACTTGAGCAATATTGACCTTAATTGTGTGAAATGGAATTTAGAAAAATACTCCAACTGCAGGAGTAAAAATCTGATATACGGGATAAAATGTCCCTGCAATTTGTTATATGTAGGAAAAAACATCAGAGAAATAAAACAGCGAGTCTGCAAACAGAGGTGCTGCATAAGTAATAAGGTTGCAGACAAAAAGCTAGCTGAATACTACCTACAACATAACCGTAATGAAAATGAACTATAATGGTGTTATGCAAGCTGTTGAACTGAACCCATGTGGAGTTGACAAGACCGCATCTTAAGAAAATTAGAACAAAAATAGAATCTAGAGTTTGAATACAGTGGATTCCAGACTCATCACATGCATTCAACAGAATTACAAGCACATGTTGAGAAAAGAATGTGTGAAGAAATATGCCATTTAACGTGTGAGGATAGACAACTATGATTATAGATAATATCAACAGTAATATCAACAGGTTTTTCCCTGGTTTGTTTATGAAGATTGGGAAGGCATCATGAAGCCAGACACAGACAACAGATTCAAAGTTCCAAAGAAAATGGTTTATTAAATGGTTTACTAAAACAAATATCAGGATGGTGGAGGCCTAACTTGCCCTGTGCTAAGGTGGGATTTCCAGACCTAAACAAAACTAAGGAAAGTCTGTGTCAAAGAGTTCAACTTAAATGTCTGTTTTTGTCCACAACCTATCCTTACCCTCACAACTAAAGCTCCCCCCTACAACAATTGTTTCTTAATATTTTTATTTTGCATATGCCCACTGATATGACATTGATACATTGTATGTCAATAATGTTGTTTTTCTGATGATTTTCTTACCCTATGCATCCATTCCCAACGCCAACCCGTATTTCTCTGTCTATGGTGACTTTAACCCATTGTTGTCGATACATTTTATATGTATTTCTCCATCTATAATGGTTCTCAATGGACGCTCACCTGCTTTTTCTCTACTTGTTATTGCTTGGATTGGGTGCATACTGTGAACAGATATATTGGTTTAATGATGATAATTTTACCAATTGACGAATGTAGTGAACTGTAACAACATTATAGCCCTGATTTGAGAAAGGCCAAGGAAGGCCGAAACACGTGTTATCTAAAGGGCAATTCAATAAAACACATACTGATACTATTGGGCACAGAATCCTGGATCTTCATTCTTCTGTCTACCAAAGAAAATGGTTTATTAAAACAAATGTGAGAATGGTAGAAGGCCTAACTTGCCCTATGCTAAGGTGGGATTTCCCTACCTAAACAAAACGAAGTAAAGTCTGTGTCAAAGAGTTCAACTTAAATGTCTGTTTTTGTCCAAATCCTATCCTTAACCTCACAACTAAAGCTAAACAATGTGTAGGGATTTCAATAATCAAAGAAACAGTGTTCAACACAACATCTGACCTTCTTCCAACTTTTAGCCTCCTTTTCAGTTCCCCTTCCCCAAGTTCAAGAAAGTTTGACAAAAATCTTAAGATTACCTTTCTCCAGTCAAGGCAATACAGTTCCGCACAATCCTCAGGGTTCCCTTCCCCAAGTTCCAAGCAACACAGTTCAAAAGAAAATTATCTTGAGGCTCCGTCCTCAAGACAGTGTTTGCAGTTCCTCAGGTCTCAGGGTTCCCTTCTCCAAGATGTCAATGCAACAACTGACATTTGTTTCAGTCTTTCAGTGTTCAACACAAATCCAGGCAAAATTGACCCGCCTTCAGGTTTGCTTCAACTGCTTACTTGCAGTTCTCCTTCTTGGTATATTTCACAATGTCTTTGGCTTTCACACTTCAGGGATCACTGATCTAGGCACAGTTGTCAGGCCACATGGTCCACCCATCACAGGTCGCACAGCCAGGAACCCTGCTTCAACCCACAAGGCTCTTCTGTATTTACCCCTTAATCCAAATTCACCTTCACTTGGTGTATCTTTGTTGGCCTTTTGGCTTTGTGTACATGTGTATACTCTCCCAGCTTCATTTTATCAGCCTCTTGGTTTTGCCATTATGTGTCACACACCTCTTGCCAGTCTTTGGCCTTGCAGCACTGTGTTCATTCAAAAGAGTTCCCTTTGAGGTGGTCTCATGCATACCCGATCTTTCTGTTGCACTCTCTCACACTTGCGCTTTTTTCCATAGATTACTTTAAAAAAGGCACTTTCCCTTTTAACTGTCATCAACTATTGCCTTTGCCCATAAAGTTTCACACAATTCAATATTCAGCATGTGCAGTTTCACTTGGTTTGAAGGTTGTATTTCGTTCCTTGTTCAATATGCATCATTTAACTCTTCGAGTTTTCATTCAGTTCAGAATTCAATATGCATACTTTAACTTAATTGCAGGTTTTCATTCAGTTCAGAATTCAATAGACATAGTTTAACTTAATTTCAAGTTTTCATTCAATTCGGAAGTCAGAGTCACACTGCACTTTGACATCTCTTTCCACTCACTGTTCCTTGGCACTCCTCCTCTGGTGGCTACGTGACATTTGTTCAGCTTCCAAGGTGAGCGGGCTGGTCTCCGCAAGCCCCTCTTGCATACCGGGCACTTCAGAGCCCACGCTGACATCTCTGCACGTCCCTATGAATGCCAACAATGTCCTCTCTCTCTCTTTCCTTGCTCACAGCCCCAGCTGCTTTCATTGGGTAATGGAGACTCCCACACCTCTGGCAGCCTAACGGCTCGATCTGCCTTGGGCTCCACAGGTTGGGACATCTGCTGGCATCCTGGCTCCTTCTCAGGTCCGACCACATTGGCCTCCTTGCGATACATGACCCCTGCTAGTCTTGCCAACACAGGCCTCCATGTTGCTCTCTCTGCTGTTTCACTGGTCTCACTTTATACACCTGCAGCCACTTAAAGGTTTCAGATGTGGTTTCCCAATTGGGCTTGCCTCATCCTAGTTAAAGGGACATGCCTTACTTTCCAGGTACTCTGCAGGCATCTTCTTCATCCTAGTACCAGAGTGGTAAAATTAAGTTCTAATGTTCATTACTTTTAGTCACATCTTCCTCATCCAGGTAATTTCAGAGATCTTATGTAGGAAATGAGGGAAGAGGTTTTTAAAGTAGCCTATAAAGGCTGGGGGAGGGGTAGGTTGGTCATCAATAGGGAAAGGAGGATGGTGTCCAGTCAACTGGTCGACAACAAACTGGTCGACTGCAATTTGGTCGACACCATTTGGTCGAATGCCAAATGGTCGAATTTTTTTTTTTTTTATATATATATGTGTTTTGTGGGTTTTCGTGTGGGGAAAAAAAATAAAAAAGAAAAAAAAGGGGGTTGGGGGGGACCCCCCCAAAAAAAAACAAAAAATGGGTAAAAAAAAAAAAAAAAAAAATAATTCGACCATTTGGCATTCGACCAAATGGTGTCGACCAAATTGTCTGTCGACCAAATGTTTTCGACCATTTGACTGGTAACCAAGGAGGATACCATGCTCACCTATCTCACCTTTAATCCCTCTAATGCTCACCCTCTTTCTGATGCATCTGGACTGGTAATAATATCTCCTGTCATTTTCTTTGTCAATGGGATAGGGGTAATAACTGTGTCGTCTGGGATAGAGGACTCTTCAGGAAAGGGGAATGTGGAATACCGTGGCTCACCTAAGGACATCTCAGCCCCAATCCCCAAGTACCCTCCACCCAGGTGCTTTTCCCTCGCTTCTCCACCCCCAGGGTCAGGATCCAAAAGCGATGGCCTTTCTCTGGCCACCGGAGGATCCAAATAGAGTATATTTGATGATGCCCTCAGGTTTCACACAAGATATAAACATAAGTTCACTATTCAACAGGTGAACTATTTACCTATTTTAAGTTATCTCTAAGTTAAGTTGAGCATGTACCTTCTAGGATGGCACCCACATAATCAAATTAGTTAGCTTTAGTCACACGTCTAGTGTTCCACTGTTTCTATTAGTATATTGCTTGTTACACTTACTTCTGCTGCATCATAGTAACTCTGACAGTTCAGCAGGGTTTTACCATGGTGGCAGTACTATACTGACAGGTTTGCCAAACTGCAAGGGTTGCAGACATGCACAGGGTATGAATTATGATATTAAGTGTATATAGAGTTATACAATGATTAAGCATGGGACACAGAAAGGGTTTTTAATACAAATGACTGTTTTGTGACAACCACATGATATAATATAAGCAGTGAAAAGTTTGGGTTAAGTGTGACAAGGTGATAATTAGTATAGAGATTTTGAATGATGTCCTTGCATGTCTGTAAGACGAAACTAACTGGGAAGAGTTCTTGCAAATAGATCAGTACATGTTAATTTGGATTTGGATGGTTTGAATTGATGAACTACCTATGTTTTTTTTTATTTATTTCTTTAGAGACTAGAGATTGAACAAATGTAAATGCACGCACATCACCTGAGAGGGGAGACATTTTGTGTATATAACTAAATATGCCTTCCTGATGAAGGTGAAGGCAAGCGTCCCCAGATAGCACAACCCTCCCCTCAATGAGAGGCAATAATGGACTCTCCCACGAATGGGAATAAGGCTAGGACCAAGTGCGCGTGAGTTCAAGGGGAGTTTTATCTAAGTCAAATAGGGCATGCAAAGAACTCTGCAAATTCTGGGAGCGCTCTGTCTGACAATAGCAAAGACAGGCGTTTATATTTACAAAAAGTGTCATAGGCACCTACACACTATAGGGGGCACATGTACATGGGGATTGGGTGGCATCGACTAACTATATGTGCAGCTGTGATGCGTCACTCCGTGGTTGGTGGACACCACCGGGTGCCAACGTGGGGTGGGCAGGTCAGCTGGGCTCATCCGGGAGGTGCTGTCTGATCAGGCGTGGTCAGTGTCATTGATGGATGTCTTTCTTGGCTTTCTGCCCTAAGGGCCATGCACACCCCATTCATTCAATGCTGCAATGTCAGTTGCCCTGTAAATCCTACAATAGGTTATTCTACAGGTTAATACAATACAGGAGGAATGCGCATTAGGTGGGATACTTTGGCGATACATCAATACAGGGTTGCTGCTATCCTGTTGACTAGGTATCATAGGCCACGGGGTCTGGTCTCAGGGCACAGGGTAAGCTGTCGGAGCTTTGGGTCTCGTTAGAAGTAATGACGGATGCTTTTACACAATGTTGGTGCAATATTAGGTGTCTTTTTTTACAAGCGTCATTAATCTGGGGTGAACTGGTGGGTCGTGGGACCTATGAGGGGGAACCTCTGGCCTCTGGTTATGGCCGGATTTTGCTGCTCAGCTGTAAATAATTCAGGTGGCTGTTCGTGGCCATGTGAGTGAATGCTTGAAGCGGCTCCAGCTGAATTGGGGGAGGTGAGGCGGTGTAGCTCGGGCCTTTGCTTTCTCTGGCAGGCTTCAATGGGAAGGGAGGGGAGGTGGCCTTGGATATGCCCGCGATGATAGTCTTCTCGCAAGCTGCAAATTGTATTGAATTGCATTGAAAACAAAGGGATTCGTATAATGTAATGTATAATGTAAAATGGCTAAAGGGTTACACGTCTATAATCTTTGCATCAGCGCATAGTCATTTCTGAACACGTTAACTATATCAACAGTTCTATTAGTCACTACAGGATAAGTATTTGCAAGATTAGCAGCTCTAGCATCACATTGTAAAACCAGATACGTGAGGTAGCATTAGGGTTGGTGGAGCACGCAGGAGCAACAGACCAATACAGTTGACAGCAGTAATACACGTTAAACTCATACGTTTACATTTTATGGCATTCTATGTATCTCATTAAACAATTTACATGAGCTCAAAATACTGTTGTGCTTGTGTTCCTTTGTACTCTAGCAGCATCAGGGTAGTCATGGGATAAGGACTTGATATCACTCTCTTTACATTACCCCTAGCGAAGAACATAGTAGGAGGCAAGGGGCACTGAGTGGGTGCACATAACTGAGGGGGTTTGAGTATTGTGACCATGTTGTCACACAATAACACATTCTTCTATTTGTACAGTGTTTGTAGATTTTTGACACGGGGTCGTGCAGAAGGGATATCATTGTAATGCAATATATATGTATATATGTATGAACAGTTTCTCGGTGTGGGATTGAGGCTTTTGTTTCATCGAGGACGGTTTACAGTTATTTTCCAAGCCAGCCCCGCTACCCGGGTCACGCTGAGGATAATGATGCACTGCGGAAGATGAAAGATACAGTGTTTGCTCTAACACTAGCTCATGTCTGACTGTTCGTGGGAACGGGCTTTCAGCGGATCTGCCAGGGAGCGGAGGCAATAGGGGCAGGCGATGACTCTCTGAAGGTGGGGGCTTTGCTGCAGTGCATGAGGAATCATGTCTTAAAATGGCGTTCTGGTTATCAAAATGGTTTCTTGGGTCTAACCTAATACAGTATGTTTGGTCCATGTGTCGGCCAGTGGTCCACCCACCACCTGGGCCCTGGCGGCAGGGGGTCCCCTGACGAGCCATAGCCATCACAAGGAGGGGACCGTAGGGGAGGGGGATCTCTTTGACCTGTCCTCCCATACAAAGGCCAGTGTTATTGAAACGGGACAGATTTTGTAGTACCCTTGAAGAGGCCAAAACACACAGGTCCTACTTTACAAAAAAGCACTTAGTCCCGGGTAACTACTCTGCGCGAGAAAGAACATTGCATGGACAAAAAGAATAGCGTGGGGAGACGATTAATGGAATCATGAGTGCAAATAAACCTGTAGTTCAAAAAGTAATGATTTGCACCCGCAATGCCCACAACACTCCCCCATGGCAAGCAAAAATTTGTGTTGTCCAACAACCTTTGCGCCAGACACATGTAAAAAAGTAATCATCCCAGTACCGCTACAAAACTGTGCCTCAACCCCCTAACTCAAAGCAGCACCCACAAACTCCGGCAAAACTGTGGTTTGTCCCCCTAGCTCAAAGCAGCACCTGCGTACCTCGACAAAAGTGCGCCTGGTACCCCTAACTCAAAGCAGCACACATGAACCCCGGCAAAACTGTGCCTGGTGTCACTGACTCAAAGTAGCAACCTGGCAAAACTGCACCTGGTCCCCCTAACTCAAATAAGCACCAGCAGGTCCGCTCTACTCAGTATGGGTGCTGCCCTCCCCCCAACCCCAGGCAGCACCTGCAAGTCTGCCCTCCTTCCAGTACCACACTGACCCCTGCCCCAACCCCCAAGCCCAGGCAGCATCTGCAAGTCTACCCTTCTCCCAGTACCCCACTGACCCCTGCCCCAACCTGCCAACCACAGGCAGCACTCAGCCCCTGTTCGAAACCCCCTAATCCAGGCAGCACCTGCTAGTCCACCTTCCTTCTAGTACCCTACTGACCCCCACCCCAACCCCACAACCCCAGGCAGCTCCCACAAGTCTGCCCTCCTTCTAGAACCCATTGACCCCCGCCCCAACCCCAGGCAGCACCCACAAGTCCACCCACCTTTCAATACCACACTGACCCATGCCCCAACCCCTCAAGCACAGGAAGGTTGCAGTCTTTTAGGGATAATGACCCACACCTGAGGGAGACTGGGAGGCATAAAAGGTCCCATCGGGCGCAGGGCATAGAGAAGAGTAGCAGCAGCAGATGGAGGAGCCGTGGTCTCTCCACATTGCAGCAGAAGCCGAATCTGGGGGATAATGGAGATGCCAGGACCACTGTCGTGTGGCGAACCATTGGCAGTCCTGCTCAATTAAGTAACCTTAATTGCAGAGGTTGTGCAGGGGGAAGCGTGGAGATTAGAAGCTTTCCCCCTGGAAACCAGTTTTGCAGTGGTTGCATGGCAGGAAGCTCGACATTTGAAAGCTTTCCCCGAGGGGCAGTGGATCTGTGGCAGGCGGGCACTGCAGCACAGAACGCTCCGATTTTGAGTGCTGCAGGCCCCGGGGGACCGAAGGAAGAAGGGTTTTGGGCCACGGGAAGCAGAAGAAGTAGAATACCTGGAGACAGCGGAGCGAGCAGACTCGCATGCCAGACCCGTTGAGTTCACTATCATATTGTGACCTCAGAAAGCCCCATGATCACTTGCTGGACAAGCCAGGGTGCCCTAAATTAAAAATTGTTGTGAAGAAAGTGAATGGGCAAAAGAACTTATATTTGGAATACAGAACTGATGTAGGGCAAAGTGCTAATTCAATTGAAAACCGAGCTGAAAAATAGCAGTAGGAGATGTCAGATTTTGACAAACAGACATGAAAGGTGTGATTATATTGGTCAGAAACAAAGACCGCCACATAAGAGGGGCATATTTAAAACCAATGCAAACAAACAACTGCCAAAGCCAAAAGAGAGACATAATAAAACAAAGCCTTATTATGTCCCAGAACTTTCGTGTGCCCCAACCCCTCAAATCCCCAACCCCAGGCTACACCCGCAAGTCCAACCTCCTTCCATTACCCCACTGATCCCTGCCGCGACTGTAGGCAGCACCCGTAAGTTTGCCCTCCTTTCTTACAGTACAGTACTGACCCCTGCCCCATCCCCCCAATCCCAGGCAGCACCCACAAGTCCTCCCTCCTCCCAGTACATCACTGACTCCCATGCTAATCCCCCCAACCCCAGGCAGCACCTGCAAGTCTGTCTTCATGTTAGTACCTCATGGACCCATGCCCCAATCCCTCAACCCCAGGCAGCACCTGCAAGTCTGCCCTCCCTCCTTTCATTACCCTACTGACACCTGCCCCAACCCCAGGCAGCACCCGCAAGTCCACCCTAATTCCAGTACCCCACTGAACCCTGCCCCAACCCCCCCAAATGCAGGCAGCACCTGCAAGTCCACTGGAAAAACTGCCTGGTCCACCGGACTCAAAGTAGCAACCTGGCAAAACTGCAGCTGGTCCCCCGAACTCAAATCAGCCCCCACAGGTCCGCCCTCCTTCAGTATGGGTGCTGCCCTGCCCCAGCCCCAGGAAGCACCTGCATGTCCGCCCTCCTTCCAGTACCACACTGACCCCTGCCCCAACCCCTCAAACCCAGGCAGCACTCACTAGTCCACCTTCGATCCTTCCAGTACCCCACTGTTCACTGCCCCAACCCTGCCAACCCCAGGCAGGACCCACAAGTGCGCTCTCCTTCCATCTCATTGTGGAGCACCAATCTACCTCATCTCTTCTGGCCTACCTCCACCATGAAGTACACCTGCCAAATATCCTCCTCCAACATGAACACCTGGGAGCACTGCTGTTGGGTCCAGCCTGAGGTCACCCCAGTACTTCTTTGTATGTCCATGGTACTGACTACCACTTCCTCCGCGTTGATGTCAGCCGTGATGTCCTCCCAGATCCTCTGACATCTGCATGTCCAAAGCTGCACCTGCGAGTTGAAGAGTGTGCCATAATGCACAGGACCTGCTCTCCCAGGAGGCCAACTTTGGTGGCAATGAGGTTGACAGCCCTCAGCCTTGCATTGGGGGTGCTGCTCGATGGAGCTCGCCCTGAGGCTGGAGGGGTGCAAATGGGCCATGATGATGCATGATGTGGAGCTGTGGTGATGGAACCGAGAGGTGGAAGTCCCAAGATTGCTGATCAGGTGGTCACAGACACTGATAGGTGAGCCACAAGAGAAAAGGAAATGGGGGAACAGCATGCACTCCAAGTAAGTTTCTTGTGGTCAGCAGGCATGCACACACTATCAGTCAGCAGCAGATGGTGAGGTTTGGAGGCGGTCTACGGCAGGAGGAGGCAAACAATTGAATGAGGCAGGAGGGACAGGTGTCTCTCATGGATTGACGAGGCAGCATTGTGAAGATGAGACAAAGGGCCTAAGTGCATAATTTACAGGACCCACGCACCTATGTGCCCGATGCTGTGCTTGAGACATTTTAGGGGATCAACGTACATTTCCTGTCATTCGAGGAGACGGAGAACACAGAGAGTGAGACATCTAGGATGTTGAACGCATACGTGGAGATGGAGCTACTTAGGGGGTTGAATGTATATCTCACTGAGCTATTTAGGGATGTAACACATTCCTGTCATGCCCGGAGAAAAGCATTGTTAGGGAAGCGAGGCACATTTTTATGAGCCTATTTTTTGGGGTTGCCTTGAGGAGCCTATTTTTTGGAGTGTGCCTCACAGAGCCTATTTCTTGTTAGGTTCCACTTGGAGTATGAGGGCAGATTCATGGCTAACTTGTCCTGACCTCAACTTTTGTGGGAGGGCTCCATGGAGAGAATGAGCATGTGGATGGGGAAGAGTTCAGAAGAAGTATGGTGGTTAGCCTTACATGTGCCCCTCACAACCAAGGTCCGCAAGGGACCCCACAAAGAGGAAGAGGCAAAGGTGAAGGAGAAGGGGCCACCATGGAAGAAGCACTTTTCAGATGAGGAGCTACACATCCTCACTGATTAAATTGATGAACACTGGGTCGATCTGTATCCTTGTTCTGGCAGTACCCTTACTGTGACGCAGCGGTGGAGGATGTGGCAGGCGGTCACAGGCCACATCAGTGCCTGTTGCATGGAGGAGCACACTGCGTAAGAGGACCAAGAGAATGGGAGGCCTCATGGGAAGAACCAAGAAGAATCACAGTCCACTAGGGGCAGATCACCACAGGAGGAGGAGCTGACTCCATCTGAAGAGGTTGCCAGTGAACCTTTCAGCATTAAACAGGTGGTTGGCGTGGGAGGCATGGACACCTATGCAGCCACATCAGGTGAGTGCCATCTGTGCATTTCATATGTGGTTTCATCTATACATAATATGCTGTCAAATGTTGTGGCACAGTTGGCTGGGTTCCTCTCACCCATCTATGCATACTGCAGTAATGCTACCATGGGGACTTCCATCATGCCTGGAGACCATGAAAATGGCAGCGGTGTCCCAATAACATAATATAACATAACATTGGGCCTCATTACGAGTGTGGCAGACCAGAAATAAGGGTGCCGGTAAGACTACTGGCACCCCTATTTCCAGGCAGTCACACTACAAGTCTGCCTGCAGGGGCCATCATGCCCACTAGGTCTGACTTTGCTGGGTGCAACGGCCCCGGTAAAAGCACTGTCACCATTAGCAATGGTGCTGGTGCTTCCAAGTCCCCATTCCTGTGGTCCACAGGAATGGCGACCTACCAAATCCAATGCCTGATTTCCCATGCCGTCGAGACTCGTAATGTCCTGCTGGCACCGGGAAGTCAAACGCCGGAAAAGGTGTTTCGGGGTTGACGACAAACCACCGGTGGGTTACCCACAAACTCGTAATGAGGCCCATAGTCTACATTGAGGGAAGTGGCTGCATGGTGTCTGTGTGCAGTTGGCATTAATCGCACAGTACACATCCCTGAATACAAGATTTCACTGCTATGCCAATACACCTTTCTGTGGCAATGGCATGCAAGACACATCGACAGACGTTCACAGTGTCATGTGTTTGGATAGTACATTGTGAATGCAAATCATGACTCATATGGAATTACACCAAGGTGTGGATGATGCCAGAGTCATGCCGGTGGACATGGATGAGCGACAATGGCCCTCATTAGGACCCTGGCGTTAAGGGGTTAACGGCGCCGTAAAAGGTGTCGGCGCCGTTAAACCCTTAACGCCTGATTACGAGATCCCTTTGCGGCTCCCGACCTTAACGGCTGGTTTGGACCAGCCATTAAAGTAGGGACCCGCAAAGGGACTTTCGAGGTAATTACGGTACCACAATTTGCAGTACCGTAATTACCGCCTTCCCCAGTCCCATTGAGCCCTATGGGGCAAAAATGGGAATGGGGAAGGGCCAATGGTAAATGGGGAATTACCGCCCCGCCAACCTTGCAATGTGGCGGTATTTCCTCATTTACCATTGGCGGACTCGTTACAATACTGGCAGCAACCATAGTGCTAATAGCGCCATTGGTTACCGCCGGTGTTGTAATGAGGGCCAATGACAGTGCAAAGATACATGAGGCCCTGTTCAGTCAGGAGCTGCAGTTGTTGTCAAATAGATGTGTGAGCGATGTACAGTCCACATTTGGAGTGTCAATGGTCCAGTGACTTTGCAAGTGTGCACTGATCATGTCTATGGGCCTCATTACATGGAATGCGGTAAACCATGGTGCTAATAGCACCATGGTTGGCGCTGGTACCATACCGGTACCACCATGGAGAAAAGGGGAATTACCACCCTATTCCAAGGTTGGCGGGCGGTAATTCCCCCTTTCTCCATGGCCCTTCCCCATTCCCATTTTTGACCCATAGGGCTCAATGGGAATGGGAAAGGGGCTAATTACAGTACCGCAAATTGTGGTACCGTAATTAGCACCAAGGTCCCTTTGCAGGTCCCAACTTTAACGGCTGGTCTACACCAGCCGTTAAGGTCGGGTCCCGCAAAGGGACCTCGTAGTAAGGTGGTAAGGGTTTAATGGTACCGGTGCCCTTACCGGTACCGGTAAACCCTTACCACCTACCGTGTAATGAGGCCCTGTGTCACACTCCACTCACACATGGTTGAGATTCATGTGTGCATGACTAACCACGTACCTGGTTGAGGGCAATATGGTGATAGGGGTTAGGGGGATTATGGCAGAACATATGCCTGTTTGCAGGTTTGGTCAGCAGAAGTAGAAATCAGACTTCCACATGTTTCAAGAAGACAAGGTTGGAGTAGAGTAGGGGCTCAGTTATGATGCACAGACCTCCATACATCCACTGGTGGGAATTCCATTCACATTCATGTCTATATGTATATATGTATGTTGTCCTAATCCTCCAAACCAGGGCATGTTGCAGGGCCTAATATGTGCTGACATGATTTCACAGGTAATTGAATGTCGGTCATCAAATGTCAGTCATTTGGGCCTTATAGGTCACATTGTTTTCATTTCCAATGTTTTAATTTCCAGTGCATTATGAATGTGCTGCTGGCCATATTGTGTGTGTATACATTGTAATTCACAAATGCATGTTCTTCGAGGTACAGATGCCTCTGTATACTGTCTGTCTTTGTGCAGCTGATGACGGAGCAGATTGGGGGGGGGGGGTTAATAGAAGGAGGATGAGGTGGAGGAGAATGAGGATGAAGCACAACCATCCAACAGTGCAGCTCGGGGTGATGTGCCCAGTGAGGATGCCCCATGCTGAATGCAACCATCTGCAGGCCTGCTGACTCTTCAGATGTAGATGCAGAATGACATGGTGGAGGGTCCGCCAATAGGTAGTCTGGATGCCATGGAGCACCTTGTGTTCCTTGAGGTCGCTGAGTATGAGGAGGAGAGCCACGAGACCCTGGGCCCGGCAGTGGGAATCCATGCATCAACGGTGGCATCAGTGTCTGCAAGATTGCCTTTGCCCCTACTGGACCCGGCAGCTGAGGTTTGTGTATAATGAAGGGTTGCAGACCACCAGTCAATGACAGTGCACACACTGCAACAGACCCGGGCTTTGGCATCCCGGCTTGGTGCTACCCCAGACATGTGGTGGATGTGGGCCAGCCAGACACGAGAGTAGGACGAGGAGTTGCTGTGTTTAAGTGTCCAACAGGGGCAGGTCCTGCAGGAGATGGCCATGGACATCCATCATCTGGCTGAACAGGTCATCTCCTCAAGTGCTGCACATGCTATGGAGCAATGCCTATCACTCCAGGAGGGGAGCGAGAATGGGTTAGCTCTCTGGCAATCCCTGTATGATGAGGTTTTGGCTTCCAGGGACCACCAGCGGCAGGTGATCGACAACTTGAGGGAAACACTGCATGTGGAGATGTCAGCCTCAAGGATATCCCAAAGTTAAGATGCGGAAGCCCATATTAAATGCCTTCAGGCTGAGATGTTGTCTTTGAGGGAATCCCTAGATCAAGACGCGGAAACCCAGAGCAAATGTCTGCAGGCAGAGATGTTAGCTTTGAGGGAATACCTACATCAACACATGGTAGCCCAGAACCAATGCCTATAGGCCGACATGTTGGCATCAAGGGGATCCCGCTGTCAAGACACAGATACCTTGAAGCAGTGTCTGTATGATGAAATGTTTGTGACAAGGGACATACACCCCCAAGAGATGGCTACCTCGAGGCAATCTCTTGCCAAGTAGTTGGAGCTGTCAAGAGTGAGCATGCATAATGACTCTGTGACCACTTGCAATGCACATCACCAGGAAGGGCCTTTTGATTGGGACCCTCATGCACACATGACTATCACGAGTGGCCGTAACCAATGAGGATGAGGATTTGGCACTGCATGGTCAGAGTGCCCCATTTGAGGACCCACCACATGATAGCAGTGTGAGTTGAACCATGCAGGTGTGTCCCTTGGCCATGTCCTCACACACCCCTATCCTCTTGCACTCACCACCTCTTCTTCATGTGCTCTGGTGTCCATGAGCGCGTGGAAGGGGTATGGATTTTGATTTTATTTTCTTTTACATTTGTGGAACCCCCCCACCCTCTCCATTGTGGGCTATTTCTGTTCTTCCTTTTCGATTGTTGCCTCGGTCCAAGGTGGTATTTTTTATGTGCTGTCTTTATCCAGGGTGGATTCTATTTGATTTGCACCCCTGTCCGAGGTGAACTGTTATTTTGTTTCCTTGTCCATGGTGCACTCAATTTAATTTGTACCCCCATCCTAGGTGGTCTCTTATTTATTGTCCTGTCCACGGTGGACTCCATTTGATTTGTACCCCCATCCAAGGTGTACTCTTTTTTGTTATTGTTTTCCCCTTATGTTATGTTCTCAAGGGCATTTCGAGTTGGAGGACTAGACATGAAGCAATGCATAGTGGAGTAAACCGACATGGCGTTTGGTCTGCTACAGTATCCCACAAACAGGAGCACATCCCATTCTACTTTGATTCTCATATCTGCAATCCGTATGACTTACTCCTTTAGCTAGGCCAAACCAAAATCCTATGTTGTTAGGGGTATCTTGCCTCATCCGGCGCCCGCAATCCCTCAGAGGACCCCCGAACACCCTATTTCCAACCTAATTCATTCTCTCTGCTGGACACTGGCCCTTCTTGCACCAATGTGGAGGCACAGTGTTAGGTTGAGGTGGTGAGAGATTCACAATACTCCATCTGTACCAGCAGGCAAGGTTTTGCGCTGTCAACCTTTTTGTTGACTTGTGATCTATGTACCCCAATTGTGGCATGATGTGGCACATGTAGGATTTACGTGTATGATGTGATTTGGTGTTCTTTGGGTGATGGTCACTTTTGCTGAAGATGTGAGTTTGCCTACATGTCTGTGTGTGTGTGCATGTCTCCCTGATCAACTACGCATGTGCTTTGGGTTTCTAGTTGCACATCCACAACTTGCTGCTTGGAGACAGTCTCCTTGGGATTTTCCTCTGTAGATGCTTCTGGTGTGGGTCTGTCAAGTGGCTTCAATTTTTCTGTGTGGCATTCTATTGTACTCCTGTCATGCCAGTCTTGCATGCCGTCCCCTGCCATGTGTCATGTCCAGTAGCCACTCTATGATCAGGGGTGGACTGGCCTATTGGGTACTCTGGTAATTTCACTGTAGGCCTCTGCACCCTGGGCCTCATTTGTGCTGTGTTTCCACATTTTCTCATGGGAAAATGGTTGGCCTTGTAGTTGAAATGTGAAATGGGGTCACTTTGGGTTTCAATTCCATGGCCTATTTTGGTTCCCAGTCCACCCCTGTTCATGTTGCTTATTCATGCAAAACACGTGACTGTCTCGTCCAAGATAGGAGGATGATGCAGTTGACATTATACATGTGGGTGATGTGTGTAGTGTGCGGTGCATTGCTGATGAGGTGCAGGTATCGGATGCCGGTACGTCCTTCTCCTGTGTCATGTTGTTGATGTGTTCCCATTAATATGGAAAAGGACTATTGAGGGAGAGGGGTTTGCTACTTAACCTTTGCTACTTTACTCTGTTTGTGTATCCTGTTGTTGGCTCATTTGCTTTCTGGTATTCATGGTGATCATCTTCATGATTGGACGAGGGACATGTTGAGAATATCAGAGACCTGCATGTGGAGGGGGTGGGTGAGCAGCTGTTTATTTTCTCCATTGCAGGTGCACCTACAGGGCAGTGGTGTGTGGAGGTGAGCAGGCCCAGCAGCAATATTGAGGTGGGAGATGTCATGAAGCTGGCAGTCAGGTTAGGCCGTAGTTGCCGTTGGTGCATGTCAGTGAGGGGAGCACATTATATGGTGATATTGTGCCAGGAGATGTCTTCACTTTGTTGTGAAATTTGGCATGTGTTTAGTGGAGATGAGCAGGTCCAGCAGGAATGGTGAGGAGGGAAACATCATGAAGATGGCAGTCAGGTGAGGCCTTTGTTGCAGTATGTGCATGCCATTGAGAGGAGCACATTGTTTGGTAACATCTTCACTCTGTTTATGAATTTGTGGCTATGACAAGGATACTGTTCTTCTAATTTGCTATGACTGTGTAGGTGGTTTGTGCACTTGATGTGATGGATATGGATAGGGTGCTGTTGCAGTTTTGGTGTAATGGGGCACCACAGTTTGCTTCTGACTGACACACATTCTCATGGTGTTGTTATGGGCAAGTTGGATTAGCATCATTGAATGGTGTCAGGGATGTGGCTTCACTGTGTGTGCACCGCAGGGGTTGCAGTTCAGGTGAAGAATGTTTGTACTGCCTGATTGCGCATGTCCTGTCCCTGCACCCTTTCACCCACTAAGGGAATGAGTGGTGCCTGTGGATGAGGGCAGTGTCCCTCAGCTCTACTTCTCTGCCATGATGAATAGCGATATTGTGCAGGAGACAACATGTCAGGATGATCTTGCATACTTCAGGGGGTGCATATAGCAGTACACCACTCGATTGGACAAGGGAGCTGAAACATGACCGCAGCATTATTTAAGCACCCCGAATGTACGTTCCACTATGCCCCTAGTGTCTACCTGTGCTATGTTGCATCTTGCCCCACCTGGGGTGGATGGATTCCTGATGGGTGTCAACAGGAATAGTGTGAGTGGTTAGTCACTGTCCCCTGCAAAAGGGTTGTTATTAGCATTGATTTTCTTTGTTTTTTTTATTTGTGTCATGTGACTGCTTGTATGTGGGTGATAGTTTATTCTCACCCAGCAGCCACATGTTTCCAAAGGTTCTCGATGCAAGGACCTGATATATGGGGAAATGGCAGAAGATGTAGCTGTCATGCGTACATCCCGGGTAATTGGCATTGACATGCATGATGTGTCCCTTGGCAACACAGATCACCTGTGCATTGATGGAATGCCAATGTTTCCTGTTACGATAGATTTGCTCACTCTCTCGGGGGGGCCTGGAGCACTACATGTGTGGAGTCGATGGCTACCAGGACCTGTGGCAAGTATACAATTGTGTAGAATTACTGACACACTCTCTGCCTTACCTGCAGTGTATGTGGCATGTATATGTGCCTATGAACATGTGCTAGGATGCAGCACACGAGCTGGTGGAGGCCCCTGGATTGTGTGAGCTGTGATTTACCCCCGACAATTGATGTGGTGTGCTTAAATGATCCGGTTGCTGGGAAGTGTAAGGCTGATAGTACTTTCACCAGGGGTGGTAATGCGTGTAGGCACATGGTGGGTGATGCCAGGTAATTCTCCCACTCCCTAGCCAGGTCTAGATTGACCTTTTCACAATTGACCATATATATATATATGGTCAACAGGGTTTGCGTTGGGTCAATGGGGTTTGCGTTGGGTGGGGGGTTGCGGGGGAAACCCCCGCAGCTCCCCACCCAACGCAAACCCCCCAAAACCCTATATATATATATATATATATATATATATATATATATATATATATATATATATATATATATATATATATTGTCAATTCTACCTTCAAGTAGCCAAGTCGAGCTGCACTCTCCACAAAGCCATGCTTGCCCAGTTTCCACCAAACAGCAAACGAAGGTGGGGGGGGGGGGAATGAAACTCCACACCACCCGTTTTTCGTTTTGCTGATTTTCTTCTTTTATTGATCCACACGGGAAAAAAAGCATTTAAAAACCATGGAAATCCATTTCCAAAAATAGAAAGTGTGACCCCAGTGTGGGTCCTCCCAAGTGCAACACTCGAGGCGTGACGCGTTTCGCGGCTAACTCGCCGCTTTTTCACAACAAAAACCCTCTCCACCATACACCATTTTAAAACGTGAGACTAGGAGGAGGAGAGAGGGAAAGGAGGGGGTGGGCAAGCAGCCAACACAGAGATCAAAAAAGGCCACATTTAGTGATCTGCATTACGTACCAAATCCATGGCAGACATCTTTGCCTAGTGTATTTGCCTAACAGACATACATTCATTCGAATGAGCATTTTATTACTAGAGGTAAATTTAAAGTGCATTGTGCATTAGCAGCTGAGATGAAATATCTATGTCCTAAATGACATTCGTTCAACCCATTGACTCTGATTGCCTCTTTGTCTTTTACTTCAAACATATATCGATCGTACTGGGCAAAAAGAGAGAAAGATTTAAAAAAGCATGGAACATTCACAGCCTAAATTGTTTTTCAATTTTAAATTTTAAAATGACTAGTGCATAGTTAAAACCATCTTTAACTCCCTTAATAGGATATAAACGAATATCTAAAACCCCGAATTATGGGTCTCTATGGCTCACCCCTAATCTGTTAGGTCTTATTTCATTATAATAATAGTGTCCGGGATCCAATCGTTTATAATATTAGATCTCTGCTCGGGCCCCTGTTTAGTCTATTTATTTAATAAAATACTTAGTGCAAGAGAGATCCCAATTCCAACATAATAATTGAAATCGAGATAACATACTCGATATATCTGGCCATGAATGGAAAATTGTCCCCAAATACAACACAATATTAGTGGGTTGATATCCGGTTTGCAGACTATATTTTTCTGGTTAAGTCTACTTCCCAATTAGCCTCTACTTGCTCTCTTTCTCCCCCTCTCTCCTCCCCATTCCCATATATAGAGAAAATAGTGCAGAGCAACAAATGTGCTCAAAAGCAAACACAAAATTACCAACACCATTAGAGATTATTTAAAATACAAAAACTTTTTTCAAAATACAAAAACTTTAAAACCAACTATTTGATATCGTATATCGTTTCGGAGCACCTATTCATTCTTTAGAAACCGTGAAGGGAATATGAATACTAATTTTGCATAACATAAAGTAAGCAAAGTAAACATATAGTTACTGTTTCAATGGGGATGTGCAAATAAGGGACAAAAGCATTCCTTTAGCTGCCCAGAAAGGTGTATAACTCTTCATCAATGTTATGCCCGTTGGGCTGTTTACTCTCAAAATCTAGTATACACCTTGTTTCTTTTTGTCTCAGCTGCTTCTCCTTGTCACCTCCCCGGGGGCCCAACTCTATTTTATACACACCAAAGAATTTGAAACTGTCTATTTCTTTGTTATGACATTCATAAAAATGTTTAGCCATAGGGTAGTTCACATCATTATGTGTGATGGCTCGCACATGCTGTTGTATTCGAATCTTTAACTTGCATTTTGTGCTGCCAATATAGTATTTGTGGCATGCACAGGTGAGGGCATAGACTACATAGTCTGTTTCACAGGTGATCCGTTGTTTGATCTCTGTTTTGTGTCCTGTCACTGGATGTTTAAAAGTGTCGCCGTCAATTGCAAATTTACATATATTACAGCGTGTGCATTTATGAAAGCCTTTCTTTTTCGCTGTTAACCAGTTTCCTTCTGTCTTTTCTTCTTCCTTGGCCATAAAACTAGGGACCAGCATATCTTTGAAAGACCTGTTTCTTCTAAAAGTGACTTCGGGATGGGGTTTGAGGCTTTTGGCCAGATCCGGGTCAGTTAGCAAAATGCTCCAGTGTTTCTGCAAAATGTGTTTAATATTTTTTGACTGGTTATCAAAAGTAAGTATGCATCGAGTGCTCTTTTCCCCTTCTAATTGGTCTTTGTTCTTGTTTCCAGCTAATAAGGTATGTCTCTCAATTATTCTGGCTTTCAGGAAGGCTCTCTCAATGACTTTTTTAGGGTACATCTGCCTCTTGAAACCTGCTGCCGTCAATTTGCTTTCTCTATCGTAAGACTCCAAAGTGGTATTGTTTCTTCTAAGTCTCACACATTCTCCATAGGGGACACTCCAGATTACATGTTTAGGATGTCCACTATGTGCGTGTAGAGGAGTATTTGAGCCAATCTTCTTACGATGCAGCTCGCAAGTTATTTTCTCATTCACAATTCTGATATTGACGTCCAGAAAGGTAATTAGTGTCCGGCTGTGAGTCTCCGTGAATCTTAAGTTTTTTTTGTTTTGGTTCAATTCCTTTACGTACTCTAACCAGCCCTTTGCAGTACCTCTCCAGATAACAAACAGGTCATCGATGTATCTTAACCATAAAACCACATTTTGCGTATGTACCTGATTCCCATCTGACCATGCCTCAAGTTCTTCCCACGACCCCATCATGAGGTTTGCGTAGGAAGGCGCGAAAGTTGTTCCCATCGCCGTCCCTTGTATCTGCTTGAAATATTCATTGTTGAAAAGGAAGACATTGTTCGTGAGGCATAAATTGATCATTTGCATCACCATCTCATTATGTTTCAAAAAGTTCAAAGATTTAGTGTTCAGATAGTGTAGGCATGCTATTTTCCCATCCTCATGTCCTATCGACGTGTAGAGGGAAACAACGTCCATCGTGGCCATCAAATAATCTTTTTCCCAAGGAATATTTTCTATTTTGCACAGGAAATCAGTGGTGTCTTTTACGTATGAGGGGAGTGTGCACACAAAAGGGAACAATACCTCGTCAATGTATTTCGATATGTTTTCCAATGCTGAGCCTATTAGGCACACGATTGGTCTCCCTGGAGGTTGTTGCAGATTCTTATGAACTTTGGGTAAAAAATATATAGTCGGAGTTATAGCTTTGCTGATATAGAGAAATTTATATGTATCTTCCGATATAATACCCATTTCTTCATATTTCTTTAGGAAGGATTTCACTGTTAGTTCTAATGCTGGCATGGGATTATCCTTTAATCTCGTGTAGCACTTGGTGTCATTGAGCTGTTTATACGCCTCTTTAATATATTCTGTTTTTTTCTGCAAAACAATGTTGCGTCCCTTATCTGAGGGTTTTATAATGCAGTTCTTCAGCTCCTGCAGTTCTTTTAATGCTCTTCTTTCATTTCTTGTCAAATTATCTTTAAATTTCACATTTTTAGTTTTTCGACGTAAACTTTTTAAGTCTTCTATAACTAGACTCTGAAATACACCAATAGTGCTAGCTACGTTTGTCGTGGGATTGAATTTGGATTTCGATTTCAGATTGCTTTTTACCATCCAATCAGTTCTGATCCCTATCTCTGCAAGATCAGTCGATACGTTCTCTTCTCCCATGTCCATTCCTTTCTCTAGTTCCATAAGATCAGTAAGTATGTCCATTTCCTTAATCGTAATCTCTGTTTTTCCTGTCTGTACTTCCTTTTTCTTTTGTTGCCACATATTGTTGGCAAAGAATTTCCTGAGGCGGATCTTTCTTATAAAGTGGTCCAGATCTATCCTAGTATCCACATAATCATTGTTGGCAGAGGGACAGTAGTTTAGTCCCAAACTCAGAACTTTTTGTTGAGTCGTTGTTAAGATGTGATCAGACAAATTTATTATTTTAAAACTACCATCCTCCTGCATATCAGCCTCGCTCAGTTGCCAGAGCGCAGCGATCTGCCCGAAGTATTGTTCTGGGAACTTCCTACTCCGTTTTCCCCTCCTCGTTTTTTTCGGGCGCCTCTTCCTCTGCCACGATTCGCACTTCCACCTCTTTTTTGTTTGTTTTTTTTGCCATCTTGGCGTAGCAAACGCATTTCTTCTAAAAAATTTCTGCGCACTTGTGGTTCTTCTGTGTCGCTCCCTGTTATGTCAGATTCTGACATTGAAGAAAATTCGCTTGCACTTGTTGGTATAGATTCGGTGGTTATCGGTGCTGCTCTGGAAGATGTTAGTCTCAGCTGATCAAACCTTCTTGCGAAGGTATATACTCTGCCCATTTCATAATCTTCCTTGTCCCTTAGGAACTTTCTTTGTTTTCTTTGTTTTATTTCTTCCTCATACTCAAGCAGGTTTTTTTCCATTGAATCTTTCAATTTCTTCCCATCGCCAGTTTCTGTAATCAATTTTAATTTTTCTTCCACTTTTGTTATTTTTTCCAGCAGCCCCTCACGATCACTGCCTGCATACTTGATAAGCAATAGTAGGAAGGTTTTTGAACATTGGTTGGTGGCCCCACTCCATTCTTCTAGCATCAGTGGGTCCTGTTCTTCAAAGGATGGAATTGTTAAAATCCTCAATCCTCTTGGTATTCGCCCAACTTCTACATAATTTTTTAAGGAGTGCTCCTCCCACCATTTGCTAACCTCCTTACGTTGTAATTTTTCAAGTTCTTTAAGCAGGCCTATCTCGCTATCATTTTTGGGTATTGCTTCTGTGGGTATATCTTTTTTTGTGGTCGATTTTAATGTTTCATTGAAAAGTGTAAGGGCTTGTGCCCGCCGTGTTGCTTCTTTCTGCACCTGGGAGTTTGCCATGTTTTTCAAATGTCCCTTTGAGAGTAATCACGAGTTCAATGCACTCCAAATACTTTGCCCGTGTGGAAATGTGTGGTTTTTCCCCTATTGTTGCTGATTTAAAAGTGGGGGGCTTCTTAATTATGGAACTTATGAGAAAAGTCTAAATCCACTTCTCAAGTCGTGTTCTTTTTCCGAGTAAAATAGAATTACAAATGCAAAATGTGTTCGCTCACACGCTACAGAATACAACCGCTGTACTCACCCAGCTCTACCTTGCCGCCTGTCCTTCGACCTGCGGTTCCGCGTTGCTCATGGGTTTTCCAGCTGCTGCCTCCGTATTCACGTGCTTCTGTTGTATTGCCGTAATTCGAGCAGCTACAGGACATACAGTCGACTTCTCCGTGTACACTGTGCGCTCCTCCTCCAACCTCAACACTGGTGCTCCGCTCCACGCTGACACGATCGCAGCGTTTAAAGATATTGTCAATTCTACCTTCAAGTAGCCAAGTCGAGCTGCACTCTCCACAAAGCCATGCTTGCCCAGTTTCCACCAAACAGCAAACGAAGGTGGGGGGGGGGGGGGGGGAAATGAAACTCCACACCACCCGTTTTTCGTTTTGCTGATTTTCTTCTTTTATTGATCCACACGGGAAAAAAAGCATTTAAAAACCATGGGAATCCATTTCCAAAAATAGAAAGTGTGACCCCAGTGTGGGTCCTCCCAAGTGCAACACTCGAGGCGTGACGCGTTTCGCGGCTAACTCGCCGCTTTTTCACAACAAAAACCCTCTCCACCATACACCATTTTAAAACGTGAGACTAGGAGGAGGAGAGAGGGAAAGGAGGGGGTGGGCAAGCAGCCAACACAGAGATCAAAAAAGGCCACATTTAGTGATCTGCATTACGTACCAAATCCATGGCAGACATCTTTGCCTAGTGTATTTGCCTAACAGACATACATTCATTCGAATGAGCATTTTATTACTAGAGGTAAATTTAAAGTGCATTGTGCATTAGCAGCTGAGATGAAATATCTATGTCCTAAATGACATTCGTTCAACCCATTGACTCTGATTGCCTCTTTGTCTTTTACTTCAAACATATATCGATCGTACTGGGCAAAAAGAGAGAAAGATTTAAAAAAGCATGGAACATTCACAGCCTAAATTGTTTTTCAATTTTAAATTTTAAAATGACTAGTGCATAGTTAAAACCATCTTTAACTCCCTTAATAGGATATAAACGAATATCTAAAACCCCGAATTATGGGTCTCTATGGCTCACCCCTAATCTGTTAGGTCTTATTTCATTATAATAATAGTGTCCGGGATCCAATCGTTTATAATATTAGATCTCTGCTCGGGCCCCTGTTTAGTCTATTTATTTAATAAAATACTTAGTGCAAGAGAGATCCCAATTCCAACATAATAATTGAAATCGAGATAACATACTCGATATATCTGGCCATGAATGGAAAATTGTCCCCAAATACAACACAATATTAGTGGGTTGATATCCGGTTTGCAGACTATATTTTTCTGGTTAAGTCTACTTCCCAATTAGCCTCTACTTGCTCTCCTTCTCCCCCTCTCTCCTCCCCATTCCCATATATAGAGAAAATAGTGCAGAGCAACAAATGTGCTCAAAGGCAAACACAAAATTACCAACACCATTAGAGATTATTTAAAATACAAAAACTTTTTTCAAAATACAAAAACTTTAAAACCAACTATTTGATATCGTATATCGTTTCGGAGCACCTATTCATTCTTTAGAAACCGTGAAGGGAATATGAATACTAATTTTGCATAACATAAAGTAAGCAAAGTAAACATATAGTTACTGTTTCAATGGGGATGTGCAAATAAGGGACAAAAGCATTCCTTTAGCTGCCCAGAAAGGTGTATAACTCTTCATCAATGTTATGCCCGTTGGGCTGTTTACTCTCAAAATCTAGTATACACCTTGTTTCTTTTTGTCTCAGCTGCTTCTCCTTGTCACCTCCCCGGGGGCCCAACTCTATTTTATACACACCAAAGAATTTGAAACTGTCTATTTCTTTGTTATGACATTCATAAAAATGTTTAGCCATAGGGTAGTTCACATCATTATGTGTGATGGCTCGCACATGCTGTTGTATTCGAATCTTTAACTTGCATTTTGTGCTGCCAATATAGTATTTGTGGCATGCACAGGTGAGGGCATAGACTACATAGTCTGTTTCACAGGTGATCCGTTGTTTGATCTCTGTTTTGTGTCCTGTCACTGGATGTTTAAAAGTGTCGCCGTCAATTGCAAATTTACATATATTACAGCGTGTGCATTTATGAAAGCCTTTCTTTTTCGCTGTTAACCAGTTTCCTTCTGTCTTTTCTTCTTCCTTGGCCATAAAACTAGGGGCCAGCATGTCTTTGAAAGACCTGTTTCTTCTAAAAGTGACTTCGGGATGGGGTTTGAGGCTTTTGGCCAGATCCGGGTCAATTTATATATATATTATACACCAGAGGGTGCCTGGCATGTGCACAATTTAAACTTGCTTCACCAATGTATAGAGTTCCACTAATGAAAAGAAGTTTAACTCTTCCATGATCGGATTTACAAATTGACTATGTAGGGCCTGTAAAGAGGTTGAGTAGGGGAAACCGTTATCTTTTAACCGTGGTTTGTTTAATGTCGAAATGGGTAGAGTGTATTCCTGAACCAGATTGTAGTGCGCAAACAGCAGCTACATTACTGGTAAATCATATATTTTAAAGATTTGGATTACCACAAAGAATAGAGTCAGACAGAGAAAGTAATTTCACAAGCACCTTAATGAGTAAGGTGTGGCAGATATTGGGGGTGAAAAGGAATAAAAAAAGTGAATCAAGTTTAAATTGTGCACATGCCAGGCACCCTCTGGTGTATAATTCCAAATCTTGGGACATATGAGGCCAGTAAGCATAATCTTTCAGTATTTCTAAAGTCTTTTGTGAACCCCTGTGTCCTGCAGCTATTGCATCATGTGCATGGTGTAGCATTAGCCCTCTGAATGAAAGGGGTACCACCCACTGTATCAATGCTGTTATGGATTCCCTGATCATAAATCCATCCTGTAGTCTAATCCTTGTTTTATTCTTTAATAACACCCTCAAATCTTCTTTTCCTGTACAATCATTTTCAGTTAAAAGATTGTGTTCAGTGTCCATCCAATGATTATAATAGATCCCCAATATTGGATCATCTTTTTGCACCATAATCACATCTTGATCTGGTGTATCATAACTCCATTGCAACACTGGTTGTTCTTGTTTAGAGCGTGTAACTGCATCTATTTGTATTTCATCAATCAAGTGTTCAATGGGCAACAACTCTCCTATAGCAGCCCCAATCTTGGCCAATTGATCTGCTTTATCATTTCCCTCCTTATCTTCTCCTGGAGTTTTCAAATGTCCACACCTTTTCCTCCAGTATACTGTTAAGTCATTCTCTGACACTAATTTGTCTATAGCTTGTATCATTTTTCCATGCTTGATGGGCTTTCTGTTATATGTAAGCATGCCCCTTGCCTTCCAGCCAGGTAAATATTCTACAAAGCTATTCTGTGCATAATCAGAATCAGTCACCAAGACAATTTCACTGAATTTGTTCTCAACTGCAGTAGTGATTGCTTTTGCTTTATACATGGCTGCCAACTCTGCTACCTGGCTACTCCTAGGCCCAATTCTCATCCCTATACTAGGAATATCCTTACATTTCAACCAGACATTTCCTATCCCTGACACCAACTGTTTATTGCTGTCATTTTCAATGTGAAAAGCACATCCATCAACATATACAGTTGGTAAATTCTTGCATGTATTTTCATCGAAAGCTTTGTGTGGTTCAACTCCTGCAAATTAGATTCCACCTCTACTTCATCTGATACACATTCAGCTGCACAGTCATGTAAATCTTCTAACCCTTGAGCAATTGGGCTCTTTTTATTCTGGCCACATCTCACTTCTACAGGAAAGCCCTGCGATGCCAATGTCCATGAAGTAATTCTGGACTATGCTAGATTGCCCGATCTAATCCTTTTACTCTGTAAAAACTGCAATGGTTGATGCTTTGTCTCAATGATTACCTTTTCCCTTTGAACAATGGGACAACAATGTTGCAATGCCCACACAGTGGTCAGAAGAGCCTTTTCACATTCTCTGAACTTAATTCCAACCTGGGAAAATCCCTTTCTCGCATAAGCAATAGTTTTATTGTTCAAATCATGTTTTTGAGATAACACTGGTGACATACAATGCACAGTGAAACCTATTTCTATAAAGAAATGTTGGTTCTTTATGGGGTACGCCAAGCATGGTGCCTTTATGAGGCAGTCTTTCAATTTATCAACTGCCTTAGATTGTTCCTTTTCCCATTTCCAGGGCGTATTCAGCTTAAATAGTTTAGTCAATGGTTGAGTAATTTCAGCATAATTTTCAATAACTTTCCTGTTATATCCCATCATTCCTAATAAGCTTTTTAAACCTTTTACATTTCTAGGATCTTTCAATTTCTGTATGGACTCCACCTTTTTCTTTTGTGGAGTTAACCCATGTTCAGTTACCTCATGTCCTAGGAAATTCAACTTTTTCTTGCTATATTGGGCTTTCTGTGAAGATACATTGGCAACCGCCTTTTGCAATTGGTCAAGTACATGTCTAATTTCATCAAAGTGACGTTTTAAGTTTTCATTTTTTATAAGAACATCATCTACATAAACTATGGTTCCTCTTATGCCAAATTCGCTCCCACTATTGACATACCCGAATGGTGTTCTAGCCCAAGCGTATTGCATTTTATCAAATGAAAATGCAAATACATTCTGAATATCCTCTGCCAATGGCACACACCAGTACCCAGATGTGAGATCTAATGTAGTAAATACTTTTGACCCATGCACCTGAGCAAGGCCTTGATCAATGAATGACAGTGGCCATCTAGACACTGGCACTCTTTTATTTAACTCCCTGAAGTCTGCATACAGGCGCCATTGACCATTTGGCTTTAACACACCCAAAATAGGAGTGTTGGAGGTACTATGAATGGGCCTAATAATTCCCCTAGACTCCAAGTTTTTAATTATCTCTGCCAATGACTCTAAGCATGTCAATTGCAATTGGAATTGGCACACGAATACTGGATTTCTACCACACCCCTCAGGTAATGTGGCAACATGTAAAATAGTTAGGCCGCAATCATATGCATCTTTGGCAAACATTTCTTTAAATTCCATGAATATTTTTCTCAATTCATTCTTATCCTCTTTGCTATCACATGCATCTGCTAACAGAATCTGTTCCTCTACCATTTTTGTTTGTTTTATTATTTATAATGCGCGAACATACCCTCAGGTAACTAGGCGCAGCAATTACATGTATATGCAAAGCTTAGTTACAACAGCGTAGTTATATACATACAAACAAGTATGAGTAGATTATATATAAAATTACAGTGCAGGAACAAGCAAACAGCTTACTGACAGTGGTGGAATATACAAGTGTGAGTGAGATATAATATGTAAATATAAACAATGTGAAGGAGGGGCGGTGCTCCTCGTAGTAGAGTCTGGCTCCATGTTGCATTTAATGATCATTTGCTTTCAGCCATAGGATAGCGTTAGTCCGGAAGTTATGGTAGGGGAGGTCCGTTCTCAAAGTGGGAGGTAGGGAATTCCACAGTTTGGCTGCTTTCACCGGGAAGCTGTTGCCACCTATTGTGGATTGATTGAAATTAGGGATAGAGAGGTAATCTTTATAGGCTGTTCTGGAAGGTCTCACCGAAGTCTGTCTGTGGAATCTGTCGACCAGATATTTGGGTGCAGCGTTGTTAAGAGATTTGTAAGTAAGTGACAGAGTTTTTAAGAGAATTTTGTCGTTGATTGGGAGCCAGTTATTCTGACGGCTGCTTGCAGAGATGTGATCTCTTCTGGAGATGCCTAATGCTGCTCTGAGGGAATTATTTTGTAGGGTTTGGATTTTTCTGGTGGTAGCTTTAGTAGACCCTAGATAGAGGGCATTACAGTAATCCAAACGAGACAGGATGAGGGCTCTAGCTAAGGTCATGCAGCTAGTATCGGAGAGAAATGGCTTAGCTTCGCGGATCAGTTTACACGTGTAGGCTGTAGAGGATGCGAGGGAATTAACTTGTTTAGAGAATGAGAGGTTTGAGTCCAGCCAAAAGCCCAGCGTTTTTACCTCTTGTACAACTTTCATACTGTTGCCATTGATTATGAAAGAGGAATAGACAGGACCAAGTTTCTTTAGGCTAGAGGTGGTGCCCACGATAATGAGTTCAGTTTTGTCATCATTCAGGCATAGTCCGTGTGTGGCCATCCATGCCTGGATGATGATGTACACTCTATTCACCAAGGCCAGATCCTTTCCATAATCCCCAGAAAGCGGGAGGAGGATCTGGGTATCATCTGCATAATCAGTATAGGTGATACCAAGATGATCCAGATCATTGAAAAGGGACTTGGTAAAAATGTGTACAGTGTGGGTGAGACACATGATCCCTGTGGCATGCCGCAAGTGATAGGTATAGGGTCTGCCGATGCTGTGGGCGAGAAGACCCTCATGGTTCTGCCATTTAGGAAGGATCTGATCCAGGTAATAGCATCATCGGAGAAGTGAGCAGCTGTGTTAAGGTTGGAGCATAGGATAGTGTGGTCGACAAGGTCGAATGAAGCCGAGAGGTCTAGGGGGAGTAGTAGGGCAACTTTACCATTATCTCTCAGCTCATCGACTTGGGTCTTAAGATTAATGAGTGCTGTCTCGGTTCCATGTTGGGGACGGAAGCCTGATTGTCTAGCTCCTAATAGATGGTGTGCTTCCAGATGCTTCTGGATTTGTACGTAGGCAACCTTGTCCACGATTTTTAGGAGAAAAGGTACGGTTTTGATTGGTCTATAGTTGTTTGGCATAGAACGGTCAAGGGTGGTTTTTTCTAGGAGTGGAAGTACCTAGGATTGTTTAAGATTGGTGGGGATGGTGCCAGTGGAAAAGGACGCATTAATTAGTTTCATAATGAAAAGGGAGAGGTCTCGGGCAGCATCCTTGATGAGCTGTGCGGGACATAGATCGCCCTGACAGTTAGAGGGCTTCAGTGACAAAATGATTCTTTCCACTTCCAAAATGGAGACGTTGGTGAAGTTGAATCAGGTAGATTCATTAGCTGTAATACTCTTGGTTGGTTTGGATGGGGGGGTCGTTTAAGGAGGCTTTATTACAGAAGATTTTGTTTTGTAGAGTGGAGATCTTATTGGCTAGTGCGTTTTGGATCTCTGAGCACCATTTTTTGTCTTTGATGCATGTGTCAGGTGATGCTATGGGAGTCTCTATTTCTTTGAGGATCGAGAATAATTCCTTCATATTAAATTTAGCTTGGAATATACACGTGTCGAAAGAGATTCGTTTTGCTAGGCATATTTCTTTTTTGTAGAGGGCTGAGAGTTTAGTGAGTTTAAGTTTGCTTGCTGCTGATGGTAGTTTTTTCCAGGCAGCCTCACAGTTTCTTTTTTGCTGCCTTAGGTTTTTGAGGAATGGTGTAAACCATTGATTCAGATGCGTTTTGAGCTTACTTGGTCTGAGTTTGAGGGGGGCAATCAGGTCCAGCCAGGAGGACATGATTTTATTGTATTCATTGACCAAGGTCTCGGGATCCGAGTTGTCAGGGAGCATGTTGAGGGTGGGGAGTAATGACGGGATAAGTCTCTCCACAGTAATACTCTTTTTTTATTTCTGGTTAGCGTAGGTGGAGCCCTAATGGCTGGCGGTGGTGGGGGTCTAATGGTAGAAAGCATGAATGACACAAGGTGGTGGTCAGTCCAAGCTAAAGGTCAGATAGAGAGGATGTTGGCTTGACAATTGTAATCAGCAACCCAATCAAGTATTCTACATTTAGCATGGGTAGGTGCATTGCTTCTTTGGGTGAATCCTATTTCTTAGAGGCTGCTAAGGGTAGTGATAGCAGGTTGGTCAGATGGGTCGTTGAAGCCCATGTTGAAGTCCCCAAGAATGAGTATTTGTGTGGAACCTTTGCGGTTACTGGACAGAATGGTGTTAATGTCCTCGTCAAATGTTCCAGGGGGGCAAGGGGGCCGGTAAATCAAGTGGATATTGAGGGTTTGGGCATTAGTGAGTGGAACTATAACAGAAAGTAGTTCATAAGGGAGGACATTAATATGAGTAGCTAATCTCATGGAGAGGCTGCATTTGTAGATGATAGCAATACCACCTCCTCTGGATTTTAGTCTGTCTTATTTCAATATGGAATAACTATCCGGGACTGCAAGCATGAGCATAGGGCCAGCTGCTGGGTGTAGCCATGTCTCTGTAATGGCGAGAAAGTCAAAGTCTTCTCTAAGGATCAGGTCAGCAATTTCTGTGGCGTGTGCCACTAAAGATCTGGCGTTAATTAGAGCTCCCTTAATTTGAGGACTCGCAGTAATTATGGTAGGGTGGTGGACTTGTATCTTTTTAGGTTTAATTTACTTGCCTAGGCTATTTAGGGGCCTAAGGTTGGAGTTACGAGCTAGGTTTGAGTTTAGATTAGTTTGGCCGGGCCGGGTTGGCATAGTCCTTAGTCTAGTTGTAGTGGGAATGGAACTCATAGGAGGCTCATGAATTTTAATTAATCTAGCTCTGAGTCGTAAATTCCTAGCTGAAGTTGGGCAAGGATTACATGGTGGTAGTCCTTGGATGTTGTTCATATCTGAAAGTGATCTGGTAATAGACATGTTGTGGAAATTGGGAGAGAGCATGGGGGTGGGTGAGTGTGGTAGCATGCTGTATAGCATGATACTTGTTATAGAGAGTAAAACGTAGGCAGTCTGGCTGGTGGCTAAGGGGAGCATGCTAGTTGGTGATGGCAAAAACTTTCTTGGAGAGCTAGTTAGTTAGCCCTATCACTTAAGGATAGGTGAGCGGTCAATACAGCCCTGAACTGCCCTGAACAAGCTAAGACAAGCAGATCTTGCAGCGTCCTTGAGCACGCTGTCATTGACTAAAGTGTAGTTAGCAGATAGAGGGGTAAGACATGCAATCAGTGCAGGGCATACAGAGGTTGCGGTCAGTAGGGGAGAAAACTTGGAGGAGCGAAGGCTTGGATCTCAGGATAGCATCATACTAGTTAATGCAATAGAGCATAACCTGCATAGACAATTACAGGCCAGTAAGGTGACTAACATACACGAACAATCAATCAGTAGCTAGGAGAGCAATCCTCTGGGCATGACCCAACAAAGGTCAGTGCAGGCGGTTCATTCAGGTCCTAGGTCTTATGCTAAAGTGGCTTCTGGCAAGAGGTCGGACATGCAGTCGGTACAGGGGGTGGGCAATTGCAATGCAGGTTAGGGCAGGTAGGCAAGTGGCGGCAGTACAAATCAATGCAACAGATCAAAAACATCAAGGCAATACAGGCATTTGCAAGGCAATCAAACACGGGGAGGCGCTAACCTCATCAAGTACACAAAGAAATGGATATGCAATCCGAATACCACATAGGAGGCACTGGCCTTGTGCAAAAGCAAATGAAATTATGCAAGCAGGCACGCTGGTAGTAAAATCAAATAAATACAGCAAAACAATAGAGGCTCAAACAATTGTGGGTCAGTAAGGTGAGGCAGGGCGAGGCACTGGCCTCATATTGAGTAAACAATGCTAGCAGTTAAGCATCCGAGCAATGCATGCACAGGCAGTTAAAGGCAATCAAACATGGGGAAACACTGGCCTCCTTGAAGTATACAAAGAAATAAATACGCGGACCCCGTACCATATAGGAGGCGCAGGCCTCACGCTAGCTATGTAGTGCAGGCAGGTCAATGCGACATATCAGAGCGGAGTGCAAACAGTTGCGGGCCAGTAGGGCGAAGGCATGGAGAGGCACTGGCCGCAAACTGAGCAAACAGTGCAGCAATTAAGCAACCAAGTAATACAGGCACAGGCAGTTATGATATGATATGATATGATATGGCATTTGAAACGCGCCTATACACAAGTGTTTCAACGGAATCAGACATAGAGAAGAGCTGGACACATGCAAACAGGTCACGCACAGTTAGTCAGGCAGGTAGTACAGTCGTAGGCATGGCAGACATTAAAGCATACTAGCGCAGGAAATGTGGGGGATACCATTAAAGGCCGTACAGGTTGACATGCGGGTACACTTGTCGCAAATGTAAGGGCAATTATGGCTATCAGAGTGTTCAGTGTTAGCCATGGGCCATGTGTAGTGAGAGGTGGTATTTGGACTTCTATCCTCGCAGTAGATAAGGAGCTGTGGCTGTCCGTGCTGCGACGGTCTTGCTCGCGGCAGAATATTGTAAGTAAGACAGCAGTTCCTGGGGCTCAAGTGTCTGGGCAGATTGTACAGGCACCGGCGACAATAGGCTAAAGGTGAGGAGGCGGTTATCGGGGGGGCCACCGAAGGCGCATAATGGAATGTGGGGTGGGGGGAAGAGGGCAGGAGTGGTGATCCACAAAGTAGCAGGCAGGGGGAAGTCTCACCTTGGAATTTTGTATGCCAGTGTTACGGAGCACTCCAGCACGTCCAAGCTCGGTCAGGCTCAGTCAGGAGGAGCCTTTTTCAGTTGCCTTCGTCGGGGGGCGGCTTATGTCTGCCAGTGCTCCCCAATAGGCTAAGAGGCTAGAGGCAGCCAATCACGGGGCAGGCAGGCAGGCTTCTGGGGCTTTGGAGTAGTGTGGTTTCAACAGAAAAAAGCGGCGTGTTGGCTGTGTGGCTGTATCTCCCTGTAACATTGCCACTTTTAAATATTTTGGCATATCAGCTTCCATTTCAATGTGCTGATTTTCTGTTTCATTTTCATTTAAATCAAATACTATTCAATTCTCCTGGTGACAGCACACTGTCTCATTGGAATCATAAGGGTACACAGATTGAATTTTGAAGATCCTTTTGGGTTGAGAATCCAGATACTCTGGCAAAACACCCTGTGCATCTACATATCTCTCAGGGATATTTCCAATCACCATGTTATTGAAATCTGTAGTATAATGTGATTTTTGTATGGCCATTCCTAATAAATAATTCTCTTCTAAATGAATGTCCTCACATCCTTTATTATTCACCAAAATTTTGACGGACCCCTCCCCAACATCTACCAATGGGGTATATTCATAGTCCAGGCCTTGCTGTTTCATGGATTCATTCAAGCACACAAATGCACCAGAATCTTTCATTTGCTGTCCTTTCTTGCACTTTAGTGGTATAGCAACCTGCTTGGTGAATGCAGGGATAATAACATCCTTCTTCACCTGTAATTCAATCGCATATGGCACCAATTGTGCACAATGATAAGCCTTTCTTTTGTCCTCAAATTCGGGCGCAGTAGCATATTTTTTGGTTAAGGAAATCTAACACCATGCACATTCTGTGCATGATATCATTGTCCAGATAAAAATAATTTTGTGTTCCACACATTGTGGTAGATGTTTTTTTTGTCCAATATTAATCTTTAGCATGCACCTTCCTGCAATTAATTTTTCAAAATATGGATTGTCCAAACCAGAGAAATATTGGTTTTTAATTCTAAATTTTGGGATCTCCTCCCTTTCCATTATTCTCTGCAGTAGTTTCACATTAATAAAACTAATTTACTGTTCAAGCGCCAAAGTGGCTTTTATCATTTTAGAATGGCCATTTATACCAATATGAATCCATGGCTTCTCATCTTCCATATGCATTTCAACAAGAGTGGTGGTGTGTTTTTCTGTTTCTGCTTTAGGGGTGGTGTTCTGTTTGCATTTCTTCTCTTTTAAATAGAAGCGCATTGTGTGTTAATCAATTTCAGTTTGCCATTTCTTCCTAGGATCCAAATAAATCTGCACATATTGTTTTTCTTTTTCACTTTGCATTTTGTCCTGACGCATCAAAATGATGGTGACACTAGGTACACAGCTATTCTGGAGGTACACCTCCACTGCATCATTCGATTTGGCAACAGTATGGCATTCATTTACACTGCTGTTTTGTGACTTTACTTTCTTAGGCCTTAATGGTTTTTTGGTTAAAGACCACAGTACCCCATTTACTCCATCAATGAGAGGTGACAATCTTTTCAGGCAATCTGTTCCCATCAGGAATGGAATTTACAAATAGATGTGATCAATACTTCCTGTTTCATTCTTTGTTTTCCTATCTTTATGTCAATCTCGGTGATACCCTCGATAGGCACCTCCTTGCCGTTAAAATGATGTTCTGGGCCTTCACTCTGTATCACTTTGATTTGATTCTGTGGAGATCTCTCTTCATTAATACTTTTTACCAATTGTTTGGACATAATTGTGGCCTGTGCGCCTGTGTCAATCATTGAAAATGTATTGCGCTTCTCTTCCACAGTAATGGGAGCATAATATCTGTCTTCAACTTCCTCTAATGCACACAAAAAATGTGAATTCTTACTGATTTCAGGATTCACCTTTCTCAGACCCTTCTCACTTTTGGCTTAGCACATTGGTAAATGAAAGGACAATTTCCCCTCCTTCCTGTCCATTTCCGTTTGAGAAACCTTACTCATCTCCCCATATTCAGACGTCCTTTGGAGTGTGGCCACTGTTTGCCCTTCCATCCGGGGATCAACAGAGTTCACACTGCAATTCTCCAACTGAATATGCGTATAAACATCCCCTGATAATTAGTAATTTTCTAATTCTGGGCATTTGTGGCTATTTAGCATGATACCAGTATTGTTAACTTCCTCAAAAATCTGTGGCTCAAAGAACTCTTCAGGTGACTGATCTGTACCCTCCTTTTGAGTACTTATTCTTCCTGCCTGTATTTTATTAGCATCTTGATTCTCTAAGGAGAGTGTTCTAACATTCACATCTACTCCCTCATCAAATATTTTATCCATGCATGAGTTGACTTTCTTAAATCTGTCTCTTTGTTCTTTTGGAATTTCATGTTTTTCTCGTTTTCCTTTTTCATGTGTGCAAATTTCCAATATTTGATTTAACTTCAGGTTAAACCAAACCTATTTTTTAGATGCATCTGCAATTTCTGCCTCATGTTCATTTCCAGGTATTTTCGTTTTTAAATCATTAAACAGCTCAGAGTCATTATAAAAAACCGAATCAGGGGAATCTGTCTTTTTATCATTGCAGGTGTCATGAATATTTAGTCACTTATTATTAGAAGCCACCCGGTCACTACTATGGCCTTCTGGCCCCTCCTTTGATGACTGTTTTTTAGTTGTACAGAGCTTTCCTATTTGTTCAGCCAACATTTTCACTTGGGCCTCAAGACATTGGAATCTTTCCATCTCTCTAGAATCTTCTCTCTGCGACCTATGCCGAAATTGGTTATTCTCACCCTGGTTAAATCTATTCTGATATCTCTCAGGAGAGTGATTCCTATTGGGGTTGTTTCTGAAAACTTGATTCATGTGGGGCGGGGAGCGGGGTGTACCTATCCTTTGGTTGTAATCCCCTGGTGGCGGTGATTGATTGTATTGACGTGGGACATCATTTATACTCTGCCACATGTTCTGTCTCTCATTTTGTGAGTATTGTCCCCTATGCTGATTCCCATTTTCAGTAAATCGATCCACATACCAGTGTCTGTCCTGATTACCATATATCATGGTGTTGGGGTCAAATATGCTCTGTGTCCCCAATGTCTGGTATGGACTATTATTTCTTTGGTCTTGATTTTGTCTCTGATTATTGTTCATACCTGACATATCAGGCTGATACCCTGACAAGGCCTGTCTCCTAAGTACCTAGGCCTAATATAGCTCTCCCTATTACCAGGATCATGTCACTGAAACATCGGTGCAGATGGCGATAATCTCTGTGGAGTACCCCTTTTTTATGGGTGTTACGTTATTTTTGCCTGGACTTTGAGCGGACTCAAGTGACATTTTAGCTGATCTGATCTCCATTACCATTGCCGAGGATTCTTTAGATTTTGATCTGATATCTTTCATTTTATCACTCTCTCTACCTTGACAGTATAGCACTTCATATAGTTCTGTACTTTGGTGCACAATCCACTCTAGGGACTTCTCACAATCAAATTTGCGGACTACCTGTGATATAATGTCTTTCTGAAACCCATAGAAATAGGCAGTCTTAAACTCATTGGAATTGGGATCAAAAGATATATCAAAACGAGAAAAAGCTCTCTTTAAGTCTTGCAAAAATTGGCGAGGGGACGTATTTGGCCCAGCTGTAATCGTGTATGCAACTTTCTTTGCCTCCTGTAATGACTGGAATGGAGAAAAATGACGTCTAATCTCTTCAAACTCTGCCCATATCATGTTCTGCTGTTCATTTAATCATCTAATGATACTGGCTGTGGGAATGTCCATAGTTAAGTGAAAGTATTGTCTGTATTGTTCTTTAGGTATCTGGAGGGCTTTAAATATATCGTGCACCTCTTCTAAGTGGTCCTCTATACAGCACTCCCCTCCTTTTTTGAATGGTTTGATCAGGGCCTTGATGGATTTCATTATTTTGATAGGGCTACTTGGTGCTATGCTTGGGATTGCACTACTTTGTGGCTTAACCCTTGTCTCAGGTGTATTGGATTGGTGGCGACCCCCAATGGGTGTGTCAAACCCCCCAAAGGCGTTGCAACCACACTCAGACACCGTCACAATGACTCAGGCACTATCTCCCCATGTAGAGATGGAATTTACCTCAATCCCATTGAATGTGGTGCCCTGTCACTTGTCCTGGGACCTGAAAGTGCATAACTGCTGTTCTAAATCCTTGCACTTTTTAAGGAGTCGATCTGCCTCCTTACGCAAGTAATTTTTTTCCTCACCCATCTTATTAATCACATTTTGCATATCACCCATTTGCATTTGGCATTCATTAAATACTTTGGGGCCAATTCATAGAATTCGGCGCACAAGTGGCGCACGCGGCTGGCGCACAGTGTGCGCGTGCGAATCCCTGCGCCAGCCGTGTGCGCCAAAACCCATTTCCGCGCACAGCGTATTCATGGATTCCAGCCACCAAAACCAGCCGTGGCGCATAGTGGCGCAGCGACCTTGCAGCAGCGCCAGTTACGCCCCCAAGAACACCTTCCGCGCAGGGAAAAGCCATCAAAATCCCCAATCCAGCGCAAAGGGCTGCGCTAACCCTGTACCAGCATGGCAAGCGGGCTACGTGTATTCCAGGGGTTCACGTGAAGTCACTCACGCGATCGGGCCTGGGGGAGCGGGCTACGTGTATTTCAGGGGTTCGCGTGAACTTTTTCACGCGATCGGGCCTGGGGGAGCGGGCTACATGTATTTCAGGGGTTCGCGTGAACTTATTCACGCGATCGGGCCTGGGGGAGCGGGCTACGTGTATTTCAGGGGTTCGCGTGAACTGATTCACGCGATCGGGCCTGGGGGAGCGTGCTACGTGTATTTCAGGGGTTCGCGTGAAGTTCCACACGCGAACAGCCTGGGCGCGTGTATTTCAGGGGTGCGCGAGAAATTCTACACGCGAATAGCCTGGGCGCGTGTATTTCAGGGGTGCGCGAGAAATTCTACACGCGAATAGCCTGGGCGCATGTATTTCAGGGGTGCGCGAGAAATTCTACACGCGATTTCAGCAGGGTACGTGGATTTCAGGGGTGCGCGAGAAATTCTACACGCGATTTCAGCAGGGTACGTGTATTTCAGGGGTGCGCGAGAAATTCTACACGCGATTTCAGCAGGGTACGTGTATTTCAGGGGTGCGCGAGAAATTCTACACGCGATTGGCCTGGGTACGTGGATTTCAGGGGTGCGCGAGAAATTCTACACGCGATTTCAGCAGGGTACGTGTATTTCAGGGCTGCGCGAGAAATTCTACACGCGATTGGCCTGGGTACGTGGATTTCAGGGGTGCGCGAGAAATTCTACACGCGATTGGGCTTGTGCGAGTGGGGCAGTGTATTACGTGGGTGTGCGGGAAGTTGAAGAGGTGAATTGCCAGTGTGGGTCCTCCCAGGTCTCCCCTCTACCCCCTCCACGACCTCTGCAGGCAGCCCACACCACAGGGGACTACCCTGCACCCCTGGTCATGTCCCGCAGGCAGCACATCCACCATGGGCATGCCCCCCAGCCAAGCCACATGTCCCCTTGCACCCCCACCCCCCAGCACCGTGGGGCACCTGCCAGCAGGACCCCAACCATGTCCCACTCATGTCCCCTTGCACCCCCACCCCCCAGTCACCAGGGGCAGCCTCCACCAGGCCCCCACCCATGTCTCACACCACCCCCACCCCTCCAGTCACCAGGGGCAGCCTCCACCAGGGCCCCACCCATGTCTCCCACCACCCCCACCCCCCAGTCACCAGGGGCAGCCTCCACCAGGCCCCCACCCATGTCTCCCACCACCCCCACCCCTCCAGTCACCAGGGGCAGCCTCCACAAGGCCCCCACCCATGTCTCCCACCACCCCCACCCCTCCAGTCACCAGGGGCAGCCTCCACCAGGCCCCCACCCATGTCTCACACCACCCCCACCCCTCCAGTCACCAGGGGCAGCCTCCACCAGGCCCCCACCCATGTCTCCCACCACCCCCACCCCCCAGTCACCAGGGGCAGCCTCCACCAGGCCCCCACCCATGTCTCCCACCACCCCCACCCCTCCAGTCACCAGGGGCAGCCTCCACAAGGCCCCCACCCATGTCTCCCACCACCCCCACCCCTCCAGTCACCAGGGGCAGCCTCCACCAGGCCCCCACCCATGTCTTACACCACCCCCACCCCTCCAGTCACCAGGGGCAGCCTCCACCAGGCCCCCACCCATGTCTCCCACCACCCCCACCCCCCAGTCACCAGGGGCAGCCTCCACAAGGCCCCCACCCATGTCTCACACCACCCCCACCACCCAGTCACCAGGGGCAGCCTCCACCAGGCCCCCACCCATGTCTCCCACCACCCCCACCCCTCCAGTCACCAGGGGCAGCCTCCACCAGGCCCCCACCCATGTCCCCTTGCACCCCCACCCCCCAGCAGGCCCCCACTCATGTCCCCCTGCACCCCCACCCCCCAGCACTGTGGGGCACCTGCCAGCAGGCCCCCAACCATGTCTCCCACCATCCCCACCCCTCCAGTCACCAGGGGCAGCCTCCGCCAGGCCCCCACCCATGTCTCCCACCACCCCCACCCCTCCAGTCACCAGGGGCAGCCTCCACCAGGCCCCCACCCATGTCTCCCACCACCCCCACCCCCCAGCACTGTGGGGCACCTGCCAGCAGGCCCCCAACCATGTCCCACTCATGTCCCCTTGCACCCCCACCCCCCAGCACTGTGGGGCACCTGCCAGCAGGCCCCCAACCATGTCCCCTTGCACCCCCACCCCCCAGCAGGCCCCCACTCATGTCCCCCTGCACCCCCACCCCCCAGCACTGTGGGGCACCTGCCAGCAGGCCCCCAACCATGTCCCACTCATGTCCCCTTGCACCCCCACCCCCCAGCACTGTGGGGCACCTGCCAGCAGGCCCCCAACCATGTCCCCTTGCACCCCCACCCCCCAGCAGGCCCCCACTCATGTCCCCCTGCACCCCCACCCCCCAGCACTGTGGGGCACCTGCCAGCAGGCCCCCACCCATATCCAACTCATGTCCCCCACCACCCCCACTCCCCAGCACTGTGGGGCACCTGCCAGCAGGCCCCCACCCATGTCCAACTCATGTCCCCCACCACCCCCACCCCCCCAGCATTGTGGGGCACCCTCCACCAGGCCCTCGCCCATGTCCCATCCATGCCCCCCTGCACCTGGGTCCCAACAATCCCCAATCATGTCCGTAATGGCCATCCTCCCCTGCCAAAAGGCCCAACCAACTATCACATCCACCCACATATCAAAGGCAATTACATGTTACACACCCAATGTAAATAATGCAAATGAACACATGTCTGTCACACACAATGGCTGCAAGTGAATGTTAAAACACCCAACATGACATGCATGAAAGCAATGAGATGATACGACACATTGAAGGATGAAAGTAAAAATGTATTGAAAATCAACTAGAATGGAAATGAAATGAGAAAAACCACAAAGAAAAACAACAAAAAGAAGATGAATGTCCATGAAAAAAATCCAAAAAATCCAAAAATCCATAGAAGAACCATTTACAAGACAATCCCGGGTCCATGAGCCCAACCAAATGAAACCTAACTATGTCAACTAACTAAAAACTGAACTATATACAAAAAAGTGCCGCATTGTCCAATCGCAACCAAATCAAAAAAAAAATTCAAAGGAAACCTACCACTAACTATATAACTATATACAATGGCAGCGGGCAAGTCCTGCGGCTCACTCTGTGATGTTGCCGGCCAGGGCATCATCGAACTCCATGTCGATGTCCCGGAGGCGGGACTCTGTCCTGGCCCCGAGGTCTCGCAGGGTCAACCCCGTGTCCACCTCAAACTCCCTGCGAGCTTCCTCGAGGCACTCAGCCCGCCTCAACGCCCGACGCATGGAGAACTCCGCCCTGACCATGGTGAGCCGCTCCTCTTCCGCCCGCTGCCGCTCCGCACCTATCCGCTGGACCAACTGCTCCCACACAGAAGACACTGCCATCCCAGGGTTCTCCTGCCCTCCGGCCGATGCCTGCCCCTCTGATCTTGATGGCCCCGAGCCATGATGCCTCCCACGTCGAGCCTGCTGCTGCCTCCGACGCCACTGCCTCTGCCAGCACGACGGCATCCAGGCTGATGGAATCCACCGATGCCGTCGTGCACGTGCCCTGCTAGATGATGCCGGCACATCCTCCATCTGCAGGGGGACAGTTGCTGGTGTGTCCACCCCTGCTGGACCTTCGACTCCCGACTGTGGCAGGGATGGGGTCCCCACCGAGCTGGCTGCGTTGGTCGGGGCAGGTCCACAGGGGGCCCTGGTGGCATCTGGGCCGGAAGACGGCATGGAGCACGACTGGCGCATAGCCCCCACAGAGGAGGAGAGGGTCGCCAGAAGGCCACACACATGTAGGAAACCCCCGACCATGGCGGCTCCCAAATGGTTCACGTACGCACGGTGCTCTTCGTGATGATGTGCATGCTCCTCCCGGGAAGCATGCACCTCATCACGAATGCCAGCCGTGCGCAACGCGACACCAATCAGGACCCTCTCCACACGGCCAGGGGTCCCCTCGTCCGCAGGTAGAGGAGTGTCAGATGACATGGACATCTCCCCTACCTGCGGACGGGCCTGGGATGGGGCATCCCTGCTGGTGCATGGTGGTGCAGTCACAGTGTTAGGGACAGTGACATGCACAGGCACCTCCACGGCGACCTGTGCTGCCTCCTGCCCCTGGCCCTGGACTGCACCACTTGCACCAGCGGGATGCCCCCACCAGGCCCCATGTGTGGCTCAGTAGCGGCCTCCTCCCCCTCTGTGGAAACCACCAACCTGGATGTCTCCATGCCGTCTTCTGCCGGTGCAAGCCCCTGTGGGGGCTCACCCACCCCTTCCGCTGCAGCCGTGGCGGCATCCCTGCCGCTCTGCTCCACAGCGCCTTCTCCGCCCTCTTCTTCACTTGCCACTGTGTAGAGGGAGACATAGAACACAAGCATCAGGGTACTGTACAATGGTCCCCTAGACAGGAAGCAACAGCAGATGAGTGGCACTGTCATATATCACTTCCATCATGTCCCTCTACAACACATGGGTCAGTGCAGGCAAAACACATACAGTAACAGGCATGGCGCATGCCATGGACATTGGCATACATGACCAAGGGACTCATGATTCATACAATGTTGGTTTTAAACTCACATGCATCATGGGTCTTGCCATCACATGCACACACCTCACCGTAGTTCCATCCATCTGGCCTCGTACACCACAGACGCAGTGGATACAAGGATGACTAGGCTGCATCAGTGAATCTGAACATTGTCACAGACATGTGTCATGCATCCATGGCATTTACAAGTCACAGACACGCAGGTCAGACACACACACATGGACACCATACGTGTACATGGGACCAGCACCCATCCCTCACCCCCACCCATGTCCAGGAACAGAGACTGCCATGCTTCCATGTGTCCATTCCGCACAGAGCCCCCCATGTTGCAATAGAACACATCACTGTACTCACATGCCTGACCATGATGTCCCTGCACACACACATACGTACATGGCCTATGTCACACATACAGGCAGGTATCAGACAACCAGCACACTGCAACATGCCCTGTCTCACACAGTAATGCTTGGCCACTTACCGGCCAACTCCAGATGGGTCTGCCTCCGAAGGATCTGGGCGTGGAGCGCTGGGTCTACGCATTCCAGGACCCTCATCTGGATGTCACTCAGGCGTGCCCGGCCCCCCTCCGCGAGGCGCCGGGCCTTAATGAGGTTCCTGGACCTCAAGTCCTCCCAGCGCTTCTTGATGTGCTTGATGTCGCGGGTTGCCACCCCCTCCGCGTTGATGGCAACCACTACATCGTCCCAGATCCTCTCCCGTCCTTCCTTGTTGGCGCGTGGTCTTCCGAAGAGGGCATCATAATGCCCCAGGACATGCTCCACCAGGACACCAACTTCCTTCTCACTGAAGCTGGTGGCCCTCTGCCTCTCTGGCTGGGGGTCGCCACTGGTCTCAGATGGTGCTTGCCCCGACATGGCGACCCCCGAGGCAGGCGTGGGTGGGCAACTGGGTCCTGGGGCTGGGCTGTGGAGCGATGGTATCCCAGTCGGGAGTCTACTGTTCCAGCAGGGGTGGACACAGCAACTGGACCCCTGCAGATGGCTGATGTGCAGGCACCAAATGGCAGGGCACGGTGGCAGCAGGCAGGCAGGCAGGCAGGCAGGCAGCAGCAGATGGCACGTGGGAGGCTGCTCGGGGCACTGGGGGGCAGTGATTCGGCCTTCTGGGCAGGAGCGTGGTCTTCCGTGTGTATTCGCGTGGCCAGCTTGATACGGAGTGATTTGGCACGTGAAAAATCTGCACGTCAGCGTGTAATTCGAGGAAAGGCCCTTAGCGCGTAAGCGCGTCTGCACGCATACGCATTTTCATTGGACCAAAGGCCCTCAGCGCGTGAGCGCGTCTGTGACGTGACGTGCGAGGGTGTATCCCTCATTGCACGTGATGACAGAACACACGTGGATTTCAACCAATCGCGTGTGAAAGTTCACGGCACCCCGGAACACACGTACCCAGGCCAATCGCGTGTAGAATTACTTGCGCACCCCTGTAATACACGTACCCAGCCCAATCGCGTGTAGAATTTCTCGCGCACCCCTGAAATACACGTACCCTGCTGAAATCGCGTGTGGAACTTCACGCGCACCCCTGAAATACACGCGCCCAGGCTATTTGCGTGTGGAACTTCACGCGCACCCCTGAAATACACGTACCCAGCCCAATCGCGTGTGGAACTACCCGCGCACCCGGAAACACACGTACCCAGGCTAATCGCGTGTGGAAAACTGCACGTCCGCGTGTAATGCGCGTAATCACGTGAAAAACTGCACGTCCGCATGTGACGTGACGCGCGCGTGCGTTTCCCTCAGCACGGGTTAAAGGTGAGCGGGCCCAGCAGTTCGCTGTACGTGCCTTCCGTGGAGACCGACGTGTGTTGCTGCTTCCAGTTGTTTCGCGCGCCATCTACTTCACAGCTCTCAGGTCTATGCAATGCTGAAAATGTGTACGCCACTCACTACCTACATGTACAAGCACTCCATGGTGTGTGCCAGGAAATGTGAAGGCAGTGCAATGTCAAAATCAGACATCACGTGCATTGTGTATTCAATGTGTACCATGTCTAGCAGCCAAGCACCCCTCCACCCCAGTACCAAAGCAGGGATGCCTAGCATGGTATCAAAAGGCTGCCCATACACCTGTGTATTGACAAGCAGTGTTGACTGGCATCAACAGCTTAATGTGATTCAAATTACAACACTGCAAATGATGCTGGGACAGTGGGCAGGACACATGATGGAAGATCCGGAGGCCGGCCACGTGTGAAGAAGACACGACAAGAGTTGGACTGAGTCATTGGCCATTGAACAGGCTGAGGCCTGTGAGCCACACAGATTGTCAGAGCCTAAACATGTGTGCAACGCAGGACTGAGCCACAGTTGACATGGGGAGGCCGATAATATGGCAGGCAATGTATGTAACCAAGGACTCATATTACAGTGATCATCCAGTCAAGGATACATAGGGGCATGCGTGCAATGCACATGGAGCATGAATGGGCACTCATGTCCCTGCGGGACATCTGACCCATGCACAGTACAAGTGGGATACCCTGCATCGAGTACTAAGGCTGTACCACACGGCATATGTCTGGCAGTTTCTGAGCTGCAAGTTAGCATCTACACAGGACACATGAACAAGAAACTACACATTGGCAAGAATGTAGCAGACCAGTGCAAAGGTGGAACTGGGGTGCAGAGTGGCGGAGGAGGGGCAAGGGAGCATGCCCACATGGAGTCCCGCATGCAGGCAGAGGAGACATGCATGACGGTAGCATTGCATTACTTACACATCAGAACCATGTACACGTCACATGTAGCAGCAATCATGCACAACACATCCCACAAGTGAAACACACACGTCCTCAACAACTACGCATCAACACTCACTGGACTGGGCATCAAAGTCCAGCATCTCTCCCACACCTTCGACCAATTCTGGTGGTATGAACTCCGCAACGAGAGCCTCATGCGGAGTGAGTTCTTCCTCCTCTGGTGCAGGCCCACCGCCAGTCACCAGAGTCAAGTTGTAATTTGAGGCACGCTTAGCCTTAGTGCTGCGCTTGATGTCATTCCAGCGCTTTTTGCACTCCTGCGCCGTGCGCACCTCATGGCCGAATGAACTGACATGTTCCGAACTGACACCAGCACGACGGCATCCAGGCTGATGGAATCCACCGATGCCGTCGTGCACGTGCCCTGCCAGATGATGCCGGCACATCCTCCATCTGCAGGGGGACAGTTGCTGGTGTGTCCACCCCTGCTGGACCTTCGACTCCCGACTGTGGCAGGAATGGGGTCCCCACCGAGCTGGCTGCGTTGGTCGGGGCAGGTCCACAGGGGGCCCTGGTGGCATCTGGGCCGGAAGACGGCATGGAGCACGACTGGCGCATAGCCCCCACAGAGGAGGAGAGGGTCGCCAGAAGGCCACACACATGTAGGAAACCCCCGACCATGGCGGCTCCCAAATGGTTCACGTACGCATGGTGCTCTTCGTGATGATGTGCATGCTCCTCCCGGGAAGCATGCACCTCATCACGAATGCCAGCCGTGCGCAACGCGACACCAATCAGGACCCTCTCCACACGGCCAGGGGTCCACTCGTCCGCAGGTAGAGGAGTGTCAGATGACATGGACATCTCCCCTACCTGCGGACGGGCCTGGGATGGGGCATCCCTGCTGGTGCATGGTGGTGCAGTCACAGTGTCAGGGACAGTGACATGCACAGGCACCTCCACGGCGACCTGTGCTGCCTCCTGCCCCTGGCCCTGGACTGCACCACTTGCACCAGCGGGATGCCCCCACCAGGCCCCATGTGTGGCTCAGTAGCGGCCTCCTCCCCCTCTGTGGAAACAACCAACCTGGATGTCTCCACGCCGTCTTCCGCCGGTGCAAGCCCCTGTGGGGGCTCACCCACCCCTTCCGCTGCAGCCGTGGCGGCATCCCCGCCGCTCTGCTCCACAGCGCCTTCTCCGCCCTCTTCTTCACTTGCACTGTGTAGAGGAAGACATAGAACACAAGCATCAGGGTACTGTACAATGGTCCCGTAGACAGGAAGCAACGGCAGATGAGTGGCACTGTCATACATCACTTCCATCATGTCCCTCCACAACACATGGGTCAGTGCAGGCAAAACACATACAGTAACAGGCATGGAGCATGCCATGGACATTGGCATACATGACCAAGGGACTCATGATTCATACAATGTTGGTTTTAAACTCACATGCATCATGGGTCTTGCCATCACATGCAAACACCTCACCGTAGTTCCATCCATCTGGCCTCGTACACCACAGACGCAGTGGATACAAGGATGACTAGGCTGCATCAGTGAATCTGAACATTGTCACAGACATGTGTCATGCATCCATGGCATTTACAAGTCACAGACACGCAGGTCAGACACACACATGGACACCATACGTGTACATGGGACCAGCACCCATCCCTCACCCCCACCCATGTCCAGGAACAGAGACTGCCATGCTTCCATGTGTCCATTCCGCACAGAGCCCCCCATGTTGCAATAGAACACATCACTGTACTCACATGCCTGACCATGATGTCCCTGCACACACACATACGTACATGGCCTATGTCACACATACAGGCAGGTATCAGACAACCAGCACACTGCAACATGCCCTGTCTCACACAGTAATGCTTGGCCACTTACCGGCCAACTCCAGATGGGTCTGCCTCCGAAGGATCTGGGCGTGGAGCGCTGGGTCTACGCATTCCAGGACCCTCATCTGGATGTCACTCAGGTGTGCCCGGCCCCCCTCCGCGAGGCGCCGGGCCTTATTGAGGGTCCTGGACCTCAAGTCCTCCCAGCGCTTCTTGATGTGCTTGATGTCGCGGGTTGCCACCCCCTCCGCGTTGATGGCAACCACTACATCGTCCCAGATCCTCTCCCGTCCTTCCTTGTTGGCGCGTGGTCTTCCGAAGAGGGCATCATAATGCCCCAGGACATGCTCCACCAGGACACCAACTTCCTTCTCACTGAAGCTGGTGGCCCTCTGCCTCTCTGGCTGGGGGTCGCCACTGGTCTCAGATGGTGCTTGCCCCGACATGGCGACCCCCGAGGCAGGCGTGGGTGGGCAACTGGGTCCTGGCGCTGGGCTGTGGAGCGATGGTATCCCAGTCGGGAGTCTACTGTTCCAGCAGGGGTGGACACAGCAACTGGACCCCTGCAGATGGCTGATGTGCAGGCACTAAATGGCAGGGCACGGTGGCAGCAGGCAGGCAGGCAGGCAGGCAGGCAGCAGCAGATGGCACGTGGGAGGCTGCTCGGGGCACTGGGGGGCAGTGATTCGGCCTTCTGGGCAGGAGCGTGGTCTTCCGTGTGTATTCGCGTGGCCAGCTTGATACGGAGTGATTTGGCACGTGAAAAATCTGCACGTCAGCGTGTAATTCGAGGAAAGGCCCTTAGCGCGTAAGCGCGTCTGCACGCATACGCATTTTCATTGGACCAAAGGCCCTCAGCGCGTGAGCGCGTCTGTGACGTGACGTGCGAGGGTGTATCCCTCATTGCACGTGATGACAGAACACACGTGGATTTCAACCAATCGCGTGTGAAAGTTCACGGCACCCCGGAACACACGTACCCAGGCCAATCGCGTGTAGAATTACTTGCGCACCCCTGTAATACACGTACCCAGCCCAATCGCGTGTAGAATTTCTCGCGCACCCCTGAAATACACGTACCCTGCTGAAATCGCGTGTGGAACTTCACGCGCACCCCTGAAATACACGCGCCCAGGCTATTTGCGTGTGGAACTTCACGCGCACCCCTGAAATACACGTACCCAGCCCAATCGCGTGTGGAACTACCCGCGCACCCGGAAACACACGTACCCAGGCTAATCGCGTGTGGAAAACTGCACGTCCGCGTGTAATGCGCGTAATCGCGTGAAAAACTGCACGTCCGCATGTGACGTGACGCCCGCGTGCGTTTCCCTCAGCACGGGTTAAAGGTGAGCGGGCCCAGCAGTTCGCTGTACGTGCCTTCCGTGGAGACCGACGTGTGTTGCTGCTTCCAGTTGTTTCGCGCGCCATCTACTTCACAGCTCTCAAGGACGTATCTCTTCTTTTGGCGGGGGTATTGGCTACGCGTGTTTTTCTGCATCGCGCTAGTCAGACGGTGAGTCGCAAACGCTCCTTTTCCCACTGCGGGTGCCCCTGTGTATTGCACCCATTTTCGATGTCACCGTAGCCTGCGTGTCCCACGCGTACGCGTTATTCGTGTTACTGGGTGCCACCGCGTACTGCGGGAGGTTAAATCCACGCACGTAGGCTGCAGGGTTGCGTGCACGGTTTTACTGCAGTTTTGGGGTGCCTGAGCGTTGCGTGACCCGTCACCACATCACCGGGGACACATACAGCCTTGCAGGTGCAGGGGGGCTGTTAACATCTTGCTTCCCACCCCCTTCACCCCAATTGCCCAGGTCAATTGTGCTGTACACCTCCCATTGGCACCACTCCATCTGTGCCAGCACTATTACATCTGTGCCATGGTTGGGAGGCCACCAAAGGTGAGGGGTGCCTCAGCTGGGCGTACTCCTCATGGCGGGCGTGGTCGGGGACGTGGCTGTGGTGACCAGGGAGTAGGGGGACTCCAGGGTGTCCAGGGCAGCCACAGAGGGGGAAGAGGCAGGGGTGCGCCACTTGAGCACAATGTTGTGCCATGTGTTGGTGCAGCCATGCCACCACCCCCTGTGGTTCCGGGGGATGCAGCTCCTGCATCTGGCACTGGCACCCGTATGACCCGGCAGTCCGTTCCATCGACTGCCACGGGCCCAAGGGCAGCGGTAGTTGCAGGTGCAGCTGTGGACACCGCCACCCAGGCTCAGGGTCTGCCAGCGCAGGCTGCGTTGGCACTTGAAGAGCCCTTGGTAGATCTCCAACAGGCCAGGGGGGAAACCATAGGGGCACGCCGGGCTGCTCAGACCAAGACACGTGTCCCTGGGGCAGTCATGTCATCTGCTGCCCCGAACAGCCAGGTGTTGGCAAGTGCAGGGGCAGATGCACCCAACAGCACCCCGGTTGTGAGTCTGCCAACCAGGACCGTTGCGGTCAATGACCCTGCCACAGCTGATGTTGCTGCGCAGGGTCCATTAGTGGGCACCCAGCTGCCACTGACACAAGTCAGGCCTTTGGTCATCCCTCCACCTGCCACTCCCTCGGCTCAATCCACCGAACCCACTGGCCATACTGGTCAGGGCGGCATTAGCCAGCCAGGGTCTGCGCCACTGTCCAAGAGGAGGAAGGTTGCACCTGCAGCACAGGCTGGGACCCCACACACAGCCACGACCTCCTGCACGTCGAGGAAGAAGCCTTTCTGTAAGCAGGAACTGGACTTCCTCGTGGACTACGTGCGGGGACACAGCCGTGACATGCTAGTGGGTGCCAATAGTCAGACTACGGCTGCCCAACATGACACCCACTGGAAGCATGTTGCGGAACATGTCAGTTCATTCGGCCATGAGGTGCGCACGGCGCAGGAGTGCAAAAAGCGCTGGAATGACATCAAGCGCAGCACTAAGGCTAAGCGTGCCTCAAATTACAACTTGACTCTGGTGACTGGCGGTGGGCCTGCACCAGAGGAGGAAGAACTCACTCCGCATGAGGCTCTCGTTGCGGAGTTCATACCACCAGAATTGGTCGAAGGTGTGGGAGAGATGCTGGACTTTGATGCCCAGTCCAGTGAGTGTTGATGCGTAGTTGTTGAGGACATGTGTGTTTCACTTGTGGGATGTGTTGTGCATGATTGCTGCTACATGTGACGTGTACATGGTTCTGATGTGTAAGTAATGCAATGCTACCGTCATGCATGTCTCCTCTGCCTGCATGCGGGACTCCATGTGGGCATGCTCCCTTGCCCCTCCTCCGCCACTCTGCACCCCAGTTCCACCTTTGCACTGGTCTGCTACATTCTTGCCAATGTGTAGTTTCTTGTTCATGTGTCCTGTGTAGATGCTAACTTGCAGCTCAGAAACTGCCAGACATATGCCATGTGGTACAGCCTTAGTACTCGATGCAGGGTATCCCACTTGTACTGTGCATGGGTCAGATGTCCCGCAGGGACATGAGTGCCCATTCATGCTCCATGTGCATTGCACGCATGCCCCTATGTATCCTTGACTGGATGATCACTGTAATATGAGTCCTTGGTTACATACATTGCCTGCCATATTATCGGCCTCCCCATGTCAACTGTGGCTCAGTCCTGCGTTGCACACATGTTTAGGCTCTGACAATCTGTGTGGCTCACAGGCCTCAGCCTGTTCAATGGCCAATGACTCAGTCCAACTCTTGTCGTGTCTTCTTCACACGTGGCCGGCCTCCAGATCTTCCATCATGTGTCCTGCCCACTGTCCCAGCATCATTTGCAGTGTTGTAATTTGAATCACATTAAGCTGTTGATGCCAGTCAACACTGCTTGTCAATACACAGGTGTATGGGCAGCCTTTTGATACCATGCTAGGCATCCCTGCTTTGGTACTGGGGTGGAGGGGTGCTTGGCTGCTAGACATGGTACACATTGAATACACAATGCACGTGATGTCTGATTTTGACATTGCACTGCCTTCACATTTCCTGGCACACACCATGGAGTGCTTGTACATGTAGGTAGTGAGTGGCGTACACATTTTCAGCATTGCATAGACCCACTTCGATGCAAACTGCCACCTTTCAACAGGTCTGATCACAGTAGCTAATCAAAGTAGACCCAGCATGCATGCCAGGTCATATGTTGTGTGTCACATGTCTGCCAGATGCCTTTGCTGTCGGTGTGTGTGTGTGTGTTGTGTGCTACTGACATGTGTAGTGACCTTTTCCTCTCTATTTTTCAGGTGATGACGCAATGGATGCAGAGGATGGTGTTGTCATGCCAGACACAGGGTTGGTAAGACCACATCAACCCGGCACTAGTGGGGGTCGTGGGGTGGTAGGCCACGAAAACCCCCAAGTGCTGCAGTCCATCCTGTCTCTGGCTGCCTATGAGTCCAGCCTTGATGACGACTCTGACGTCCATGTTGAGTTGGATGAGCATCAAGTCCATGTGTCAGGGGTGAGTGATTCTGATGTGGACACTCCTCTGTCTGCGACACCTGCACTGAGGGATCAGACAGTCTTGGTTCCTCCGCCCGTGGTGGATCGGGACGCAGGGTCACCCTCCACACCAGTCACTGATGTGCCTGGGACATCACGTCGATGGGGGCATCTAGTCGTGCAGCCGCAGGCGGTGCCAACACAGCGAGGACCCCCGGTCCTTGGGTCCCGCAGGGGTCAAGCCCGGCAACGCGGTCGCCGCGCGCAACCGCTGTATACTGAGTGGGAGCAAGACATGACTGCCAATTCCGAACGGCAGGGGGCAGCAATGGAGAACATCGCTGACAGCATGGAGTGTGTGGCCCGATCTGTGCTCCCCCCTGCTAGGCAGGTGCTTCTCCAGCAGCAGGCGGCACGGTCCACGGCCCGCTCGCTCAGGCTGGGCATGGCGGCCTCAGACAGGGCACGCCAGGCTGAAATGTCGCCTCTGCGTCAAGCAATTGCTGCTCACGCAGAGGCGCACATGGATGCCCTGAGGGAGGAGTATGCCTCCCTCAGATCCACTCTGGGTGTCCTTATGATGTCCCAGAGGCAGCAGGCAGAGGAGAGGTTTGCACAGCTTGAGCGCCCCATCTCGGCTGAGCTACAGGCTTGCCGGGAGGTGCAGCGGTTGTCCAGCCAGGCCTTGCAGGAGGAACTCCGTGTTACACGTGCTACCTTGCAAGAGGAAGCACGTGTATCATGTGAGGTTCTGCATGCAGACCTATGTAACATCGCCACACAGAACCAGGCTCACCTGTCCGGCAGACTTACTGCCGACGAGGGGCAAGCTGCGGCTAGGCGTGGCCAGGCTACTGTGCCACGTCCTCCTTTACAGGATGAGCCAGACTCGGACGACCAACTATCTCCCACATAGGTCGTGCTGTGCAGGCGTTGAGCCCATGGAGGTATTTTTTTTTGGCTCAGCATCATCGCATGTGGATGTTGAGCAGCACCCTGTACCTCCCCCCTCCTGGGTGCCTCCCCTCCCCCCCGGGTCGTATGTGGCCATTTTTGATTTTTCTTTTAGTTTAGTTAGTTAAGTTTCTGTTTGATAGTTAGTTTAAATAGGTAATGTAGGTTTTCCATAGTCAGTGTAATTAGTTAATAGTTGAGTTAGTTTAAAATTTGTAGTCTATTGTGCTTTCATGTGACAGTGCGGTGCCTTGTGGTTTTTGAAGGCATCCACTGTCTGTTCCAGCTGGGCCCTTCATGGTTGTCTTGTGTATGTGTTTGCTGCTTGGGTTCCTTGACTCACATATGCCACTCCTGCCTCCCTTATCCATGGGCTCACAAGGATGGTTCGGTGTTACAGAATTTTACACAAGGGCTTTGGACTGTCATATCTGTGGCATGTCTGGTGCTTTGTGACTTGTGTTGACACCCCTAGTGGGGATGATTTGGGTGTAATTGTCCACTGTTCAGCTTTTGCTAGATGGGGTGTGTCATGATTAATGTGGACATTGATTGCTATGCATTGTGTATTATGTCTCATATCTTTCCTGTACACGTGCCTGTTGCAATTCATGCTGTAGATAGTGTTCCACACTTTGGAAGTCAAAGACGGGCTGATGGTGTGATTTGTGATGTGACTCTCTGACATGGTCAAGTAATGAGATGCCTGATGAGACACACACAGATCACTTTGATGCATTAATCATTTGTTTCATGCACTTTCTGCAGGGGGATGAGGCACCAGAGCACCTTTGGCAGCAGACATAGCCCATTGGACGACGGAATTCCTGACCCGTTTCTTGGTGCCCACATGCACATGTGTGCACGAGCAGAGCCACAGTGATTGCAGACCCACATCCTAGAACTGCTGACATGTTCCAAGGAACTCCTGGCAAGGTGAGCATCACAGGGGGGCCACGACACAGCAAAGCTTGCACCAGGCGAGTTGCACATGCAGGCTTAGTCACAGCACTGAGGGTGAGCTTAGACGAATATTGGTGTTGAAGCACACAATGCAGCTCAGATGTGTTTGTGGACTGATGGCTGTTGATAGTAGGGTTGTCTGGGACACATGCAGGGGCAGTGGCACATACCCTGCGGTACACCAAGGTTCATTGAGGCACTTGTATCAACCATGTAGCCTTCCGAGACATGGAAAGGGGCAGCTCACAGGGACATACAGCAAGGGACATACTTGGGTGCAGTGCATGTCTATTCCACGTACTTCATGATAAATGCACTGCCAACTTTGTTTTGGTCATGGTGGTACGCAACTTGCTCTGTAGTCATGGCTTGCCATATGGGTCTGTCTGCTTACCCAGGGAACATTGCATGTTGTGTGAATTGTGACACATTGGTGTTCCATTTGCCACGCACCCACCAGCGCCTGACTTACTGCATTGACTGTGTATGACCCGTCACAGGGGTGATGTTATATATGGGTACGAAGCATCGAGCACTGATTGTCTGTTTGTAGAGTAGTTAGTTGCTATGGGGCATGTTTTGTGTTGTGTTTTCGTGTAATTGGCACATACAGGTTGTTGACTGTGTCTCTCTTTGCAGCATTGGAGTGCTCCTGTAACCGGCCCTGAGAGTGCGCAGGCAGGAGGCCAGCACTCAAAACCAGAGCTAAGTGTCTTGTTGTTTTCCTTACAAACTGCCCTGCATGGGCTTGCTGGGGAGTGTACTGATGCATGGATGTATGTGTGGTCCTATTTGGTATGTTTTTTTCCCTATTCACCCGTGATCCTATGCAATTATGAAACCTGTACCCTCTACCCGGTGTTCCTGTTTCCCGTGCCTATCCAAGCAACGTTCCCTGACCCTCTTTCCCCACTGGGGTTGCGGATGCCTGTGAAAGCCCTGAACTTGCAGGCGCCAAAACCCTAGAGGGGGTGGTTGGTTCGTACCACTCCTGAGCCTGGACTACAGAAGGCCATGACAATGATGTCCAAGTTTGTTTGGATTGTGTATGTGTTCATGCAGGTTGTAAATTTGCGTGCATTCCCTAGTTTCATGTGTCATTCCTCCTCCCCTCACCTGCCACTCATTCCAGTCATCCAGTGTGTATACTGGAGGGGTGGGGGTGGTGGGAGACATGGGTGGGGGCCTTGTGGAGGCTGCCCCTGGTGACTGGAGGGGTGGGGGTGGTGGGAGACATGGTTGGGGGCCTGCTGGCAGGTGCCCCACAGTGCTGGGGGGTGGGGGTGCAGGGGGACATGAGTGGGGGCCTGCTGGGGGTTGGGGGTGCAAGGGGACATGGTTGGGGGCCTGCTGGCAGGTGCCCCACAGTGCTGGGGGGTGGGGGTGCAAGGGGACATGAGTGGGACATGGTTGGGGGCCTGCTGGCAGGTGCCCCACAGTGCTGGGGGGTGGGGGTGCAAGGGGACATGAGTGGGACATGGTTGGGGGCCTGCTGGCAGGTGCCCCACAGTGCTGGGGGGTGGGGGTGCAGGGGGACATGAGTGGGGGCCTGCTGGGGGGTAGGGGTGCAAGGGGACATGGTTGGGGGCCTGCTGGCAGGTGCCCCACAGTGCTGGGGGGTGGGGGTGCAAGGGGACATGAGTGGGACATGGTTGGGGGCCTGCTGGCAGGTGCCCCACAGTGCTGGGGGGTGGGGGTGCAGGGGGACATGAGTGGGGGCCTGCTGGGGGGTGGGGGTGGTGGGAGACATGGTTGGGGGCCTGGTGGAGGCTGCCCCTGGTGACTGGAGGGGTGGGGGTGGTGTGAGACATGGTTGGGGGCCTGGTGGAGGCTGCCCCTGGTGACTGGAGGGGTGGGGGTGGTGGGAGACATGGGTGGGGGCCTGGTGGAGGCTGCCCCTGGTCACTGGAGGGGTGGGGGTGGTGGGAGACATGGGTGGGGGCCTGGTGGAGGCTGCCCCTGGTGACTGGGTGGTGGGGGTGGTGTGAGACATGGGTGGGGGCCTGGTGGAGGCTGCCCCTGGTGACTGGGGGGTGGGGGTGGTGGGAGACATGGGTGGGGGCCTGGTGGAGGCTGCCCCTGGTGACTGGAGGGGTGGGGGTGGTGGGAGACATGGGTGGGGGCCTGGTTGAGGCTGCCCCTGGTGACTGGAGGGGTGGGGGTGGTGGGAGACATGGTTGGGGGCCTGCTGGCAGGTGCCCCACAGTGCTGGGGGGTGGGGGTGCAGGGGGACATGAGTGGGGGCCTGCTGGGGGGTGGGGGTGCAAGGGGACATGGTTGGGGGCCTGCTGGGGGGTGGGGGTGCAAGGGGACATGGGTGGGGGCCTGGTGGAGGCTGCCCCTGGTGACTGGAGGGGTGGGGGTGGTGGGAGACATGGGTGGGGGCCTGGTGGAGGCTGCCCCTGGTGACTGGGTGGTGGGGGTGGTGTGAGACATGGGTGGGGGCCTTGTGGAGGCTGCCCCTGGTGACTGGGGGGTGGGGGTGGTGGGAGACATGGGTGGGGGCCTGGTGGAGGCTGCCCCTGGTGACTGGAGGGGTGGGGGTGGTGGGAGACATGGGTGGGGGCCTGGTGGAGGCTGCCCCTGGTGACTGGAGGGGTGGGGGTGGTGGGAGACATGGTTGGGGGCCTGCTGGCAGGTGCACCACAGTGCTGGGGGGTGGGGGTGCAGGGGGACATGAGTGGGGGCCTGCTGGGGGGTGGGGGTGCAAGGGGACATGGTTGGGGGCCTGCTGGGGGGCGGGGGTGCAAGGGGACATGGGTGGGGGCCTGGTGGAGGCTGCCCCTGGTGACTGGAGGGGTGGGGGTGGTGGGAGACATGGGTGGGGGCCTGGTGGAGGCTTCCCCTGGTGACTGGGTGGTGGGGGTGGTGTGAGACATGGGTGGGAGCCTTGTGGAGGCTGCCCCTGGTGACTGGGGGGTGGGGGTGGTGGGAGACATGGGTGGGGGCCTGGTGGAGGCTGCCCCTGGTGACTGGAGGGGTGGGGGTGGTGTAAGACATGGGTGGGGGCCTGGTGGAGGCTGCCCCTGGTGACTGGAGGGGTGGGGGTGGTGGGAGACATGGGTGGGGGCCTTGTGGAGGCTGCCCCTGGTGACTGGAGGGGTGGGGGTGGTGGGAGACATGGGTGGGGGCCTGGTGGAGGCTGCCCCTGGTGACTGGGGGGTGGGGGTGGTGGGAGACATGGGTGGGGGCCTGTTGGAGGCTGCCCCTGGTGACTGGAGGGGTGGGGGTGGTGTGAGACATGGTTGGGGGCCTGGTGGAGGCTGCCCCTGGTGACTGGAGGGGTGGGGGTGGTGGGAGACATGGGTGGGGGCCTGGTGGAGGCTGCCCCTGGTGACTGGAGGGGTGGGGGTGGTGGGAGACATGGGTGGGGGCCTGGTGGAGGCTGCCCCTGGTGACTGGGTGGTGGGGGTGGTGTGAGACATGGGTGGGGGCCTGGTCGAGGCTGCCCCTGGTGACTGGGGGGTGGGGGTGGTGGGAGACATGGGTGGGGGCCTGGTGGAGGCTGCCCCTGGTGACTGGAGGGGTGGGGGTGGTGGGAGACATGGGTGGGGGCCTGGTGGAGGCTGCCCCTGGTGACTGGAGGGGTGGGGGTGGTGGGAGACATGGTTGGGGGCCTGCTGGCAGGTGCCCCACAGTGCTGGGGGGTGGGGGTGCAGGGGGACATGAGTGGGGGCCTGCTGGGGGGTGGGGGTGCAAGGGGACATGGTTGGGGGCCTGCTGGGGGGTGGGGGTGCAAGGGGACATGGGTGGGGGCCTGGTGGAGGCTGCCCCTGGTGACTGGAGGGGTGGGGGTGGTGGGAGACATGGGTGGGGGCCTGGTGGAGGCTGCCCCTGGTGACTGGGTGGTGGGGGTGGTGTGAGACATGGGTGGGGGCCTTGTGGACGCTGCCCCTGGTGACTGGGGGGTGGGGGTGGTGGGAGACATGGGTGGGGGCTTGGTGGAGGCTGCCCCTGGTGACTGGAGGGGTGGGGGTGGTGGGAGACAGGGGTGGGGGCCTGGTGGAGGCTGCCCCTGGTGACTGGAGGGGTGGGGGTGGTGGGAGACATGGTTGGGGGCCTGCTGGCAGGTTCACCACAGTGCTGGGGGGTGGGGGTGCAGGGGGACATGAGTGGGGGCCTGCTGGGGGGTGGGGGTGCAAGGGGACATGGTTGGGGGCCTGCTGGGGGGCAGGGGTGCAAGGGGACATGGGTGGGGGCCTGGTGGAGGATGCCCCTGGTGACTGGAGGGGTGGGGGTGGTGGGAGACATGGGTGGGGGCCTGGTGGAGGCTTCCCCTGGTGACTGGGTGGTGGGGGTGGTGTGAGACATGGGTGGGAGCCTTGTGGAGGCTGCCCCTGGTGACTGGGGGGTGGGGGTGGTGGGAGACATGGGTGGGGGCCTGGTGGAGGCTGCCCCTGGTGACTGGAGGGGTGGGGGTGGTGTAAGACATGGGTGGGGGCCTGGTGGAGGCTGCCCCTGGTGACTGGAGGGGTGGGGGTGGTGGGAGACATGGGTGGGGGCCTTGTGGAGGCTGCCCCTGGTGACTGGAGGGGTGGGGGTGGTGGGAGACATGGGTGGGGGCCTGGTGGAGGCTGCCCCTGGTGACTGGGGGGTGGGGGTGGTGGGAGACATGGGTGGGGGCCTGGTGGAGGCTGCCCCTGGTGACTGGAGGGGTGGGGGTGGTGTGAGACATGGGTGGGGGCCTGGTGGAGGCTGCCCCTGGTGACTGGAGGGGTGGAGGTGGTGTGAGACATGGGCGGGGGCCTTGTGGAGGCTGCCCCTGGTGACTGGAGGGGTGGGGGTGGTGGGAGACATGGGTGGGGGCCTGGTGGAGGCTGCCCCTGGTGACTGGGTGGTGGGGGTGGTGGGAGACATGGGTGGGGGCCTGGTGGAGGCTGCCCCTGGTGACTGGAGGGGTGGGGGTGGTGTGAGACATGGGTGGGGGCCTGGTGGAGGCTGCCCCTGGTGACTGGCGGGGTGGGGGTGGTGTGAGACATGGGTGGGGGCCTTGTGGAGGCTGCCCCTGGTGACTGGGTGGTGGGGGTGGTGTGAGACATGTGTGGGGGCCTTGTGGAGGCTGCCCCTGGTGACTGGAGGGGTGGGGGTGGTGGGAGACATGGGTGGGGGCCTGGTGGAGGCTGCCCCTGGTGACTGGGGGGTGGGGGTGGTGGGAGACATGGGTGGGGGCCTGGTGGAGGCTGCCCCTGGTGACTGGAGGGGTGGGGGTGGTGGGAGACATGGGTGGGTGCCTGGTGGAGGCTGCCCCTGGTGACTGGAGGGGTGGGGGTGGTGGGAGACATGGGTGGGGGCCTTGTGGAGGCTGCCCCTGGTGACTGGAGGGGTGGGGGTGGTGGGAGACATGGGTGGGGGCCTTGTGGAGGCTGCCCCTGGTGACTGGGTGGTGGGGGTGGTGGGAGACATGGGTGGGGGCCTTGTGGAGGCTGCCCCTGGTGACTGGAGGGGTGGGGGTGGTGTGAGACATGGGTGGGGGCCTGGTGGAGGCTGCCCCTGGTGACTGGAGGGGTGGGGGTGGTGTGAGACATGGGTGGGGGCCTTGTGGAGGCTGCCCCTGGTGACTGGGTGGTGGGGGTGGTGTGAGACATGGGTGGGGGCCTTGTGGAGGCTGCCCCTGGTGAATGGGGGGTGGGGGTGGTGGGAGACATGGGTGGGGGCCTGGTGGAGGCTGCCCCTGGTGACTGGAGGGGTGGGGGTGGTGTGAGACATGGGTGGGGGCCTGGTGGAGGCTGCCCCTGGTGACTGGGGGGTGGGGGTGCAAGGGGACATGAGTGGGACATGGTTGGGGGCCTGCTGGCAGGTGCCCCACGGTGCTGGGGGGTGGGGGTGCAAGGGGACATGTGGCTTGGCTGGGGGGCATGCCCATGGTGGATGGGCTGCCTGCGGGACATGACCAGGGGTGCAGGGTAGTCCCCTGTGGTGTGGGCTGCCTGCAGAGGTCGTGGAGGGGGTAGAGGGGAGACCTGGGAGGACCCACACTGGCAATTCACCTCTTCAACTTCCCGCACACCCACGTAATACACTGCCCCACTTGCACAGGCCCAATCGCGTGTAGGATTTCTCGCGCACCCCTGTAATACACGTACCCAGGCCAATCGCGTGTAGATTTTCTCGCGCACCCCTGAAATCCACGTACCCAGGCCAATCGCGTGTAGCATTTCTCGCGCACCCCTGAAATCCACGTACCCAGGCCAATCGTGTGTAGATTTTCTCGCGCACCCCTGTAATACACGTACCCAGGCCAATCGCGTGTAGATTTTCTCGCGCACCCCTGTAATACACGTACCCAGGCCAATCGCGTGTAGATTTTCTCGCGCACCCCTGAAATCCACGTACCCAGGCCAATCGCGTGTAGCATTTCTCGCGCACCCCTGTAATACACGTACCCAGGCCAATCGCGTGTAGATTTTCTCGCGCACCCCTGTAATACACGTACCCAGGCCAATCGCGTGTAGCATTTCTCGCGCACCCCTGAAATCCACGTACCCAGGCCAATCGCGTGTAGATTTTCTCGCGCACCCCTGTAATACACGTACCCAGGCCAATCGCATGTAGCATTTCTCGCGCACCCCTGAAATCCACGTACCCAGGCCAATCGCGTGTAGATTTTCTCGCGCACCCCTGAAATCCACGTACCCAGGCCATTCGCGTGTAGATTTTCTCGCGCACCCCTGTAATACACGTACCCAGGCCAATCGCGTGTAGAATTTCTCGCGCACCCCTGAAATCCACGTACCCCGCTCAATCGCGTATTTAACTTCCCGCGCGCCACTTTTTTGATGCGCTGGGACTCTACCGCCTGCCTTCGTGTGGCGGCCGTGTTTCAGCTTGTGCGTGTCTTTGGCTGTGCGTGGCTTTGCCCTATTCGATCCCATGAATACGTGTGGTTCGAGTGCGTGTGGGCGTTCCGTCTGCTTCCCTGCAGTACATCCCCAGTTACGCCCTTATTTTCGCGTGTTGTTCCCCATTCCGCGCGTTACGCCCCATGTCCCTCCCACTTTCTGGTGTGTGCGCTGCGGTTGTGCGCTTTCACTTTGCGCGTCGCGCACGCCTTTCGCGATGTTGCAGTGACGTGTGCGCCATGCACGGGTTTGGCGCACATCCCGAGGAAGACACGCGCAGGGACTTCCATGAATCGCACGCGTGCGCGTGCGCCTGTTTTTTTCCGCTTGAGCCTGCTTGCGCTTGCTTGCGCCTGCTTGCGCGTAGATTTTCGGCGCACGTTTGTTCCATGAATCGGCCCCTTAGTCTCTCTTGTCTCTTTCTTGAAACATTTTAGCTATCTCTTGTTCAACGTTCTAAAGCTCACCTTCTTTCTCAAAATTTTCTTTTTGTAAAATTTGCATCTCCAAAATAACCTCATCTTTATCTTGTCTAATATGATCTACCAATCCTTTCAAGTGTTTTAATTATTGCTCACTATCCTCAAACTGTTTCTTTCTTTGGGACAATTGAGTGTAGAGATCTTTACACTTTGACTGCATGTCCTTTTGACATACCTCCAGTTCTGCTCTTAACTTTTCCTCCTGTTCACTAGCTCCATCTGATTCAACTTTTAGTCTGCTAATTAGCTTGGCATTATTTTCTTGCATTTGTAGGGACCTATTTAAAATGAACCATGTTTTGGCACATAGCCGCATCAGACAATCTTTCTCTGCATATTTATCAGCAGCATTTAACAATCTCAGAAGACAGGCCTGAATTATGCTACCTTCTGCAAAAATGTTGCCAATGGTTCTTTCTGCACTTCCCCATAGATGAGGTTGTGCCACTCTGTGGCATTAATTTTATTTGTTTTAATTTTATTTTATTGCAGTTTTTTTACAAACTTTATAAAAGATCACAACATTTTGTTTTCCCTTTCTCCACTAAGACTTATTCGTCGTGTTCTTTCAATTTATTATCCATGTCCTCTAAAAAGAAGGTTAAAGCTACATATGTTTCTCATCTTCCTCTTCTTGCATCTTGATCCACCATTATTCTGCATTGTAAAATGAGAATTTTTGATCTCTCAGGTCTGGGCATACAGTCAACAGGTGTTTTAGTGTCTCTGTTTCCCTCTTACAGAAATGGCATTTGATGTCAAAGACTTTGTTTTGCTTTTTCCTCATATTTTTGATCTCCATCGTATGGTATAAGTTTAACCTTAGTTTTAGAAAGATTTGTCTTCTTCTTGGGTAAGGGAATTTTTTTAGAAACCTTGGTAGTTCATTCAGAGCCTTGCTTCCGAATGTGTAATCTTTCATACACACATGTTGCTCTCGCTCTTCCACTGTTTCAATCCAGTCCATCAACCAGAGTTTTTTTTTCATTGCGTTGTTTTTTTTTCCCAATGTCTCTTTCGTCATTGATAGTTGTTTCAGGATTAGTTTGCAATTCTTTTTCCATGTCTCCAGCACTTTGTTCGGGTTGCTCATTTGTGCTGGTTTCAATATTTCAGATTGAAGCGCTCCGTCCATTTCTATGATCTTTCGGAAGATGGATAATGTATTCCATATCCCTCTGCCATTGAGTGACAACAGGCCTAGCTTGTAATTTATGCATGCATTTGGTGTGCTTTGAAGCACATTCAAGATCCTCTTCCAGAATATGTTTTCACACATTGCCCAAAGGCGAAATGGGCATCCTAGCATTGCCTCAGCTCTGTGTATCAAGGCCGGTATAACTTTCGCTTTATAGAAAGTTACCACTGGTTGCTATGAGAATTTTCTGTATTTCTTATGTAGCGCTGCACCCTAAACTGCAAAGGCTTTACATTTCGTTTTTATTGTTTTCATCATTGGATCATCTGAGATACTGGCGCTCAGTTTTACACCCAAGTATGTCACTTGTAATGATCTTCTAAGGTCACATTCCCCAGGCTCCAACTTGGTTGGTTTTTCTTTGAGCTTTTTTGGCCTTTTAGGTCGGAGAACTGTACAATCTCAGTTTTTTTTGTATTTATTTCCAGCCCATTGTTCTTAATGTAGCCTTCAAGCGCGCTTAGTTTCCTTTGAAGACCCACTGGAGTTAAGTCCAGCAAGACAATGTCATCGGTGTATATTAGCCAGTTTATCTGGTTCCCATTTATTTTCGAAGGGAACGCTGCAACTTTTTCTAGGATTTCTCCCACGTCCGCTATCAATAGTTTAAATAGAGTTGAGCCCAGCGGACAACCCTCTTTTACGCCTCTAGTGGTTTTAATTCTTTTCGTCAGGGTTCCTCGTTGGTCCAGGTGGATTCTGACGTTTGTCTCTGAATGTAGTTCTTTTATAGCTAGCATCAAGCTCAAGGGGCCTCTTAGCTTCGACATCTTTTCCCATAGGAGCTCTCTGTCCACCCCATCGAAAGCGTGGTCTAAGTCCACAAAAGCTGCGTAGACTTTAGTTCCTTTTCTCAAGGCTTCCATCTTTAATGCATTTATTATTAGTAAATTCAAGCTGCAACCAACTCCTTTTGCAAAACCCATCTGTCGCCTATCAAAGGCCTCTGCTTGAGTGATCCATGAAGTTAACCGTGATAGTATTTGGGTTGCAAACCCTTTTCCTATCACATCAAGCAGAGCAATAGGCCTATAGTTTTTGGGGTCTGATCTTTCCCCTTTCTTAAAAATTGCCACTATTATTGCGGATTTCCATGATGTTGGGATGGATCCTTCCTTTATTATTCTATCGAATAAGGTTTTACATATCTCTGCCCACTCGTTCGGGTGCTCCTTTAGCATTGCATTTGTTATGCCATCAGGTCCAGGAGCTCTCGATTAACTATTCTTTTTTTATTGTTTACAAGATATCTTCTTTTGAAATTTCAATATCCCAACCAATAGGTATGGACTTTTCCCCTTGCTTTTAGAAAAGCTTCAAGTAATGTTCAATCCATTGTTGTTCTGAGACCATGTTTATCATCAGTGCCCCTTGTGGCGTCCCTTTGTTGTTGATTATTGCCCAGAACTCTCTCAAATTTTTACTATCTAGGGTTGCCAGCATCTTTTCTGCATCTTTTTGCTGCATTTTATATTTGTGACCTCTTATCCACTTCTTATAACGTGATTTTAGTTTCTATTTCGCCTCTCTGGCTGCTGTTTGTTTCAGGTCTCCGAGGGCTCTTATTTGTTGTCTCAATTCCCTCTTTCTCAGCACTATCGCACGATCATACGCATGACGTTTGAATTCGTTCTTCACTCCTCCGCTAGATTTTTTAGAATACTTCTGTAATAGCGTATCATAAGCTTTATAGTAATTTATTCTGTCATCTGTTTTGAATTGTTTTGTGGCCTCCTCAAAATTTGTTTTCTTCAGCCTCACTCTTTTTAGACCAGGTACAATTTCTATTACCTCCAACCACCTTTTGGAATTTGTTCTTTTCTTTGTTTCCCATACAGCTTTAACTAAGTTGTGATCACTTTCCTTCGTGCTTATCACCTCTAAGCGTAACATTTTTTTCAACACTGTTTCACAAACAAAGAAGTAGTCTAAAATTGATTATCGGGACCCTCTTTCCCAGGTCCCTTTTGGCGGTATGTCTCCCTGAAAGCCAACATTCAACATGCTAATTTGTCTCAATTCCATTTCTTCTAGCCATAATTTGGCCAGTTCTTGAGTCTTTTTCGTTTGGGCATTCTTGAATACGTTTTTTCCACTCTGGGATATCAATTCCATGTTTAAATCGCCACAGACGATTAACTCGTCATTTGGGTTCGATATTCTTATTTCATCCAGAGTATCACAAATTTGATCCAGGAAAGTTGTTTCTCCAGCTTTCTGATGTTGCCAGTATATGTTGAGTATGTGAAGACAAGAATTCGCCTTCCCACTTTCCTCTATATACGAGATAGATGTGAGTTGACTATATGCGTCGATTTTCTGATCCGCATGCCGCTATTTTTCCTCACTAGGGTCAGTAAGCCAGTCATTGGACATCCCTTTTTATTTGTGATTGCCGGGTTAAATGCCATCTCATACTCTTCCACACATGGTGGGTCTACCAACCATGTTTCCTTCAAGCAAATTATGCCCAGGCTTCAGAGTGTTTCCAATTTATCCGAGAAGACGTGTGTGTGCCCTCTAGTGTTCCAAGACCTGCACTCAATTCTCTGTGTTTCCGTATTTTGGCATTAGCTTTGGCTTGAGGATGTCAGGGCTCTTGACATCCAAGACCAGTCTTCGTCCTCACTTTCTTCTTCTTCCATGAATTTTTTCACCTTTTTCTGATCTGTATCTTGGATACTCCCGGCAAATGTAATCCTTATTCGTTTTTTTGGGCTCTCTTCTTCTGTTTCAGCTAAATCCAGCTTCTTGTTTTTTTCAACCACCCTTTTCTCAGAGCTTTCTGCATTTTTCATATTCGCCTCGTCCTTCCCACTCTCACGTGTTGGCACGTCAGTTTTGTTTCTGCCTTTTGGTCTGTTTTCTGCGTCTTTTTACCAGACCCAATATCCTCACTTACATCAAAACCTAAGGTATTCATCTCTCTTCGTCTTTCAGTAAGAATTTTCTTAATTATCTTTGAGTGGAGGTGGATTCGAACTCTATCTAAGGAGTCCTCCTCCACGAGTTCGACGATTTTCAGATCGTCCGAGGATATTGCTTTTAGGTGTGGAATCTGATGGAACAGCTTCATCACCTTGTTGCTATTTAATACTAGGCCATAATTTTTAGAGCTACATCTTTTGAGCATTATACTTATACCATTTAACTTATTTCCTCCCTCTTTGACATTTGCGATCCACTCTTTTTCCTGTGTCGTTTTATTTTCTTGTTTTCCATTTGAGATGTCTCGATCCTTATTCTGTCTTCTTTTGTTCTCGTGGAAATCAGAGATAGAGTTTTTTTGTTTTTGATAATCATTGGTCACTTCCTGCTCCACCCTCCTTTTTTCTCTTCTTTTTTCAATTGTCTTAAAATGTTTCTTTGTTTTCCCTTCCCCTCGAGTTTTGAGTAGCCTTCTTCAGCTCCTTCCTTTGGGGTCCTTTTGCCTTCTTCCTTTTTTTGCCTTTTTTCCTTTTGCCTTCTTATTATCCAAAGGTCGATTATCTTCGGCCTCAGACTCAAGGAGGATTATATTTCTGGACTTCTGTCTCTGTTCACTGGGCACACTTTGGTCCGATTCACTGTCCTCGTCATTTTCGTAAATTGAGAAGTCAAGTAATTCCGCAGCTGTAATTTCTTCTTCATCATTTACTCCATTGCCATCCTTGTCCTCTCTGGTCGCTTTAAATCCTTTTTGTTTTTCGTATCCTTGTAATCTTCTTTCATCTCGTTCTGCTCAACGGATTTCTCATTGTTACGTTCAGCGCTTTTAGGTTTCTCAGAAACTTACAGGAACCCCTCATCATTTTGTTTTTATTTTGTGTCACATTTTTTGTTTTTTTTTCTTGCACTTTCCATTCTTTTGTTCTTCCTTTACTAATGGTATTTGTTCTCTCATCTTTCCCTTTTCGAAGATTCCATATATTTCACTCGTCGTCTTCTTTACAGGGGCATCCCCCTTTGATTCTAGATTGGGGTCTAGTTCCGAGCCCTCAGCATTTTTCGAGGTTGTTGCAACTTCGTCCTTGTCCATAGCACCTATTTTCTGTGCTCCGTTGTTCAGTGCCTCTGCCACCCCCTCTATATTGTTGTCACAAAGTTTGTCTTCTTCTTCTTCTTCTTCTTCTTCTTCTTCTTCTTCTTCTTCTTCTTCTTCTTCTTCTTCTTCTTCTTCTTCTTCTTCTTCTTCTTCTTCTTCTTCTTCCTCAGCTCCAACTTTTGATGCTACTAGTTTTGAGTCTTCCACAAGCTTTTTGACTCCTCTAGGGGTTATCACTATTTGCCCCTTTTGGTTTATTTGTTTCATGGGATATTTTGTTATTAATTATTTCTGTCGCTTGCTGGCTGTTTTGAGGGAGGGTCCGTTGTCCTAACTCCCTTTTCCTTGCTCCTTCTGTTACACTCTTTGTTATTCCGTCCGTTTGGTACATCAAGACTTCAGCTTGCTTACTTTTCTCTTCTTTTTTGTTATGGCTTTTCAATGCTGAATCTTCGTTTTATGTAGACTCTTACCTGTTATGGGCTTGTTTAAGTAAAGCCATTGCTTCTCTCGCAAGCTCCACAAATAGTTTCTTTTTATCCGCATTATTTCTTAGCTGCTCCATTATCATTTTATTTGCCTCCTCATTTTTGTACTTCTCATTTTTCCCCTTCCTGCTCCCACACTCTCATGTCTATCTCCATTTTGGCCATTTTGGATATCATGAGAGCCAGCATTGTATTTTGGTCCTTATAGGTCTCGTGAAATTGCTCATATAACTTCACTAGCGGGGCCATAGAAATTCCAATAATGGACATTATTTGCTGTGATAAGTCTTTAGCGATTTTTTCAGCCATTTTCAGAGCTGTATTCTCCTCAGTTTCTCTTTCCCCTGCTCCTACGGGCTTAAGGGATCTCATTTTCTGTTTTTGTCTCAATCTCTGGAATTTCGGAAATTCTCTTTGAACAAGGGAGGAGTCTGTTGTAGTATCTTCCGGGGAGTCTGTGGAGGCAGAGCCATCGGAAAAATTCATCCCTAACCTATTTCTACTTCCACATCTCAGAGGATCCCCATTTCTTTGTGCGAGGCTCTTTTTTGTGAGCACACCACTGCCTTTTGTGGGCTTAACTCCACTCTCCTTCTTTTTTGTGGTTTTTCCCTTTCGGAGAAGCTTTTTTTTCACCTCTCTTATCTCCTCTTCCTGTGTTTTTTCAGTTATTCATGAGTTCATTTTTTTTAGTCCTTGTTCACCCCACTTTTGACTTTGGCACCACCCTTATTTCTCACATCTTTTTTTGAGAGTTAAGTTTCCCATTCATTACAGCAAGGTCTTTTATAAGTTGATCCGCCACTGCTGTTGGCTGGAATGGTAGTTTGCCATTCTCTCTCTTATCTCTGGCTGCTGCTCTTTCCATATCCGAGTCAGATAGGGTGAAAACTTTGTCTCCTATTTCATCCCTTGTAGCATAGTTTACTTCATTTTTTTCCATTTCCATCATTTTGCCCATTGCTTCTTTTATTTTTTCCATCTGCAATTTGGAGTTTTCTATTTTGTTGTTGGTGTATTCTGCCCACACACCCAAAGCAACTTGCTCCATGGACGTCTCTCCTCTCGGAGCCCGCATCGGAACCCTCCCCCTCCCCACCCCCTCCTGCCTCCGCACCGCCCCAGCTGGGAAGCTGCTTAGGCGGGGAGGAGACGCGGCCGGGTGGTCTGAGCAGGCTCTCATTGCACAAAAAGAATCTCGGCGAAGGGGGGACAGACCGTGAGGTAAGAGGGCCCTTTCTCAGGCGGCCATCAGTCAGCTCGCTTTCGACTGCAAATTGTTGTTCCCCTTCCTCCTGCTGCATGGGCAGCTGCCGCGGTGGGGTACACAGCGGGGTAGAACGCGATGTTTCACTCTGCTGTAACTGCAGCTGTGTGGCTCTCGGGGGGTCATCTCAATCACACTCCCGCTCTTAATTTCTTCTGTGACTTCATTCCCTTGATCCTCCATGTTACATGAGTAGAGGGGGACCTAATCTCCCCCCCTACTTCCCCCTCATGCTTTTATAGTCTTCTGTGTCCGCCACCTTGGCTCTCGCTTCACTTGCTCGAGCTGTGTGGGCTGACATTCTACTTTTTTGTTGGTGCCCTTCACCATTTGTTGCATGGGGAATCAGCTGAGGGAGCGGCTCACTTACTTCATCTTCTCTGCATGGGTCCATACTGCAGGGTATGTTACCTTCTTCCATCACGGAATTCCAACGCCGTAACCAAGATTGGATCCCTGCTGCCATTTCACACACCTTCAGGACTTCTGCCGAATTTGCAGCTATCAGCTCCATAGGGCGATAGGAGTTTCAGGCGGCTGCTATGCTGGCAGCCTACCAGTCACAACCACCACGAACACCAGGAACACTCCCTCACACTCTGCGACACTCTGCGTCAGGAAAGGGATTTTGTAGTTGTGGTACGGGTACTCCACCCAGTTCAATAGACAGCAAGAAAACACTCCACAACTCCAGTAAACAGCTTGGAGCTCCACACTAGGAACACTCCCTCACACTCTGCGACGCTCCGCATCTGGAAAGAGATTTTGTAGTTGTGGTTAGGGTACTCCGCCCAGTTCAATAGACAGAAATAAACACTCCACAACTCCAGTAAACAGCTTGGGGCTCCACACCAGGATCACTGCCTCACACTCTGTGACGTGTTATTTAATGACCATATTCTATGTGCATATAATTTGCCTTCAGAGATTGCACTAACTCTGGGAATGTGGCCTCCATTTGAGACATTCAGAGATTTACTTCCAGTGTCACACTGTTCTCATCAAGTGGGTTCCCTTTAATGCACTTATAGTAGTGTTAGACACACTTGCCACGCTCAGTAGATGCTCTACAGTCACTTTCTCAGCCAACGCCCCATTATTTGTAGGAGATTTTTTCTTATTGGGGTAAATTCGGGATATGGCTGTATTTTCTTACCATCAAAATATTGGTGGTAATTTGGCAGCAAATTAGTCTTACATTTAGAGTGGGTCTGGTATCACACTATTTTAGTGACCATACCATGTTAGCTTGCATTGGTGGCCATTTTAGTGGTATCTTGTATTGAAGTATTTTCAGAATTATCTAATTCCTATGGTATAGTGGTGAGCATGGTTTATTTTTTTATACTATAACCCCATCATAAAACAAACCTTTGCTTTTTATTAGAATACCTTCTAGTTGTCTGTAGAGAGCCCTGGACTTCTGCACTTCAGTGAACCCAATGAGTTTTTTCAGTGTGCCACCTATAGTTTGTGGCTGGCATTACTGGCTTATGTACATTCAGTAATCTATGTGCCATTAGGCATTACTGGCTTATGTACATCCAGTAATCTATGTATCAGATTAGACACCTTCCCATCAGCATGCAAGGAAGTGCTCACTCATGACATAGCACACGCATCCTTTACCTTGTAGATATTTAATACTGACTTTCTCTTATTTGCTATTTCAATTACAGTGGTAAATTGGTAAATGCACTACTGCACTGATATAAACCTCCCCTCTGTACTTCACTTACATAAATAATTCACAGTTTCATGAATGGCACTAAAATCTCATTTGTTTTTACATATGCTTTGTATTACATGCCATTTACAAATCACCAAATCTTACCATGTGTTATTTACAGCATCATCTGCAATATAAAAAAAACAAAACATAACATGCAGGTATTTTTGCAAACATGAATCAATGTTCCTACACTTTGAATATAGAGAGAGAAATAAACATCTAATACTCCTGCCCTCTCTGCACTGCAATAAATCCTAGACACACATGTACGGCACACATTTTTTTCTTTCCTCACTTGGCAGAAATCTCTTACCAAGGCCAGAAATCTGAGATTCCCACACGATCTCATTGCCTTTTGCAGTCCCAATGTCAGCACAAAACTCCTTTGTATATTTGTTTGGGGAGCACCAACTGAGCAGATTCACAGTCAGCGCTCGACCCTTTTTGAGACAACTCCGTCCGTCTGTCTCCTGAACCCAGCATGAATTGCCAACCCTGCTCCTTTCTCTTCATTAGGAAAAGTTTTACCCATCCCTTTATTGACGTGGCCTGTCTGCATATAATTTCCACCAACCATAGTAAAAAGAATGTGCCCTGTGCCAGCCTTTGTTTTCAAAACAATGAAAGCTTCATGATTAGAGTAAATGTTTCGTTTTGCTTCCTGCATCTGCTCTACACAAGCTGAAGTAAACGCCAGTGTGCATTTCTTCATGGAAAAAAAATACTTTTAAACAGTGCGCCAAAAACATATATTGTATTTCATTCTATGTGTGCATAGAATACTGCATTATAATGTTAGAGAAGTTAGAATTAGTATTTTAGCAATGTTAGTACAAGGTTAATCAGATGTATTCTAATGCAGTTTTCACACATGAAACATAGCCTCTTTACTTTAACTGGCAGTACACTGTTTTTTTTCATGTGTTCTCTGAATGTCTGCAGTTTCAAACTGGGCCTGCCTGTGTACTTTGTATGCTAGCAAAAATGCTATATTATATGCTGGCAAAAATGCTATACATGTCTTTACATACCCTCTTTTTTCCGACAATTCTGGCTAACCAAACCCATAATTGGAGGAAACCCAAATTGTTCTTCTTTCTTCTTTCATCATATGAATCACAATTGAAATAATAGCAACCCAATAAAATGAACAGATGATGATACAGAATGACATGGTGGAGGGTCCACCAATAGGTAGTCTGGAGCCATGGAGCACCTTGTGTTCCTTGAGGTCATTGAGTCTGAGGAAGAGACCCAGGTGACCCTGGGCCCGGCAGTGGGAATCCCTGCATTAACGGTGGAATCAGTGTCCGCAAGATTGCCTTTGCCCATACTGGACCCGGCAGCAGAGGTTGGTGTCGAATGCAGGGTTGCAGGCCACCAGTCAATGACAGTGCACCCACTGCGACAGGCCCAGGCTTTGGCAACCCAGATTGGTGCTACCCCACACACGTGGTGGAAGTGGGCCAGCCAGACACGAGAGTAGGAGGAGGAGTTGGTGTGTTTAAGTGTCCAACAGGGGGAGGTCCTGCAGGAGATGGCCAGGGACATCCATCATCTGGCTGAAAAGATCATATCCTCAAGTGCTGCACATGCTACTGAACAACGCCTATCACTCCAGGAGGGGAGCAAGAATGGGTTAGCTCTCTGGCAATCCCTGCATGATGAGTCTTTGGCTTTCAGGGACAACCAAAGGCAGGTGATCGACACATTGAAGGAAACACTGCATGTGGAGATGTCAGCCTCAAGGATATCCCAAAGTTCAGATGCGGAAGCCCATATTAAATGCCTTCAGGCTGAGATGTTGTCTTTGAGGTAATCCCTACATCAAGACACGGAAGCCCAGAGCAAATGTCTGCAGGCAGAGATGTTGGCTTTGAGGAAATACCTACATCAAGACATGGTAGGCCAGAACAAATGCCTATAGGCTGAGATGTTGGCATCAAGGGGATCCCACTGTCAAGACACAGATACCTTGAAGCAGTGTCTGTACAATGAAATGTTTGCGACAAGGGACATACACCCCCAAGAGATGGCTACCTTGGGGCAATCTCTTGCCATGCAGTTGGAGCTGTAAAGAGTGAGCATGCATAATGACTCTATGGCCACTTGCGACGTACATCACCAGGAAGGGCCTTGTGATTGGGACCCTCATGGACCCTCATGGATGCATGCCTCTCACAAGTGGCCGTAACCAATGAGGACGAGGCTTTGGCACTGCGTGGTCAGAGTACAACATTTGAGGATCCACCACACGATGGCAGTCCGAGTTGAACCACGCTGGTGTGTCCCTTGGCCGTGTCCTTACACACCCCTATCTTCTTGCACTCACCACCTCTTCTTCGTGTGCCCTGGTTTCCATGAGTGTGTGGAAGGGGAAAGGATTTTGATTTTCTTTTCTTTTACATTTGTGGAACTCCCCCACCCTCTCCAGGGTGGGCTATTTCTGTTCTTCCTTTTTAATTGTTGCCTCACTCCAAGGTGATATTTTTTATTTGTTGTCTTCATCTAGGGTGGATTCTATTTGATTTGTACCCCCGTCCAAGGTGGACTGTTATTTTTTGTCTTTGTCCAGGGTGCATTCAATTTAATTTGTACCGTCGTCCTAGGTGGTCTCTTATTTATTGTCCTTGTCCAAGATGGACTCCATTTGATTTGTACCACCATCTAAGGTGTATTCTTTTTTGTTATTTTTTTTCCCTTCATGTCAAGACCACTGCCCTATCGAGGGCATTTCGAGTTGGGGGACTAGAAATGCAGCAATCCATAGTGGAGTAAACTGATATGGTGTTTGAACTGATACAGTATCCCACCAACAGGAGCACATCCCATTCTACATTAATTCTCATATTTGCAATCTGTATGACTTACTCCTTTAGCTAGGCAAAACCAAAGTCCTATGTTGTTAGGGGTATCTTGCCTCATCCGGCGCTCGCACTCCCTCAGAGGACTCCCCAGCACCCTATTTCTATCCTATCTCATTCTCTCTGCTGGGCACTTGCCCTTCTTGCACCAATTTGGAGGCACAGTGTTAGGTTGAGGTGGTGAGAGATTCACAGCACTACATCTGTACCAGCAGGAAGGTTGTGCACTGTCAGCCTATCCTATGTGGGGATATACTTGTGACGTATATACCCCAATATTGGCTGGATGTCGCACACATAGGATTTGCATGGATGATATGATTTGGTGTTGTTTGGGTGATGGTCACTTTTGCTGAAGATGTGAGTTTGCCTACATGTCTGTGCGTGTGCATATCTCCCTGATCAACCACGCATGTGCTTTGGGTTTCTAGTTGCACATCCAAAACTTGCTGCTTGGAGACAGTCTCCTTGGGATGTTCCTCTGCAGATGCTTCTGGTGTGGGTCTGTCAAGTGGCTTTATTTTTTCTGTGTGGCATTCCATTTGTACTCCTGTCATATCAGCCTTGCATGCCGTCCCCTAAAATGTGTCATGTCCAGTAGCCACTCTATGATCAGGGGTGGACTGGCATATTGGGTACTCTGGTAATTTCACTGTAGGCCTTCTGCACCCTGGGCCTCATTTGTGTGGGGTTTCCACATCTTCTCATGGGAAAAGGGTTGGCCTTGTATTTGAAATGTGAGATGGGGTCACTTTGGGTATCAATTCCATGGCCTCTTTTGGTTCCCAGTCCACCCTTGTCCATGTTGCATGTGCATACAAAACACGTGACTGTCTTGTTTAAGATAAGAGGATGATGCAGTTGACATTGTACATGTGGGTGATGTGTGTAGAGTGCGGTGCATTGCTGGTGAGGTGCAGGCATCAGATGCCGGTACGTCCTTCTCATGTGTCATGATGCTGATGTGTTCCCATTAATATGGAAAAGGACTGTTGAGGGAGAGGGGTTTGCTACTTTACCTTTTTATTTCTGTTTGTGTATGCTGCTGTTGGTTAATTTGCTTTCTGGTATTCCTGGTGAGCATCTTCATGATTGGACAAGGAACATTTTGAGAGGATCAGAGACCTGCATGTGGAGAGAGTGGGTGAGCAGCTGTTGATTTTTCCCATTGCAGGTGCCCTACATTGCAGTGGTGTGTGGAGGTGAGCAAGTGCAGCAACACTATTGAGGTGGGAGACATCATGAAGCTGGCAGTCTGGTGAATCCTTAGTTGCAGTTGGTGCAGGTCAGTGAGGGGAGCACATGGTATGGTGATATTGTGCCTGGAGATGTCTTCATTATGTTGTGAAATTTGACATGTGTTCAGCGGAGATGAGCAGGTCCAGCAGGAATGGTGAGGATGGAGACGTCATGAAGATGACAATCAGGTGAGGCCTTTGTTGCGGTTTGTGCATGCCACTGAGGGGAGCACATGGTTTGGTAACATCTTCACTCTGTTTACTTTTTTGTGGCTATGACAAGGATACTGTTCTTCCAACTTGCGTGTGTAGGTGGTTTGTGCACTTGATGTGATGTATGTAGATAGGGTGCTGTTGCAGTTTTGGTGTAATGGGGCACCACAGTTTTGTTCTGACAGACACACATTCTCATGGTGTTGTTATGGGCAAGCTGGATTGGCCCTAAAGCATCATTGAAGGGTGTCAGGGATGTGGCTTCACTATGTGTGCACCGCAGGGGTTGCAGTTCAGGTGAAGTATGTTTGTACAGCCTGACTGTGCATGTCCTGTCGCTGCACCCTTTGGCCGACTAAGGGAATGAGTGGTGTCTGTGAATGAGGGCAGTGTCCCTCCTGCAGCTCTATTTCTCTGCCATAACATATAGCGATATTGTGCAGGAGACAACATGTCAGGATGATCTTGCATACTACAGGGGGTGCATATAGTAATACACCACTCGATTGCACAAGGGAGCTGAAACATGACCGAACTTTATAGTAAAGCAAGTAATCTTTAAAATATTCTGTAACCATCATTTATGTCTAACCGCCAGCCTGCCAAAACCTGGCTCTCGCAGAGATCTAATAATGGTTTCCACAAATGTGGAAGATGCACAATGTGTTGTCATGCACTTGAGACTTCTAGCATTGATTTTGTTAAACTTGGTATGTTCAAGGTGAACTCTTTCATTAATTGCAATACTAAATTTTGTGTTTATTGCAGTTGTTGCCATTGTGGAAAATACTACATTGGGAGGATGATTAGACCCCTTAAAATGAGAATACGTGAACACCTATCCACTATGTCAAATATCCACTTGCCACGCATTGGCAAAAATTTCATCAGCTTGATGACAAATCACAGATTACATTTGTGGGTATGGCTAAAGTATCTGTACCACAGCGTGGAGGCAACCTTACCCTCAAATTGAGACAATTGGAAGCACGGTTAATCTGTCAATATCGAACCGTATCCAATGGCCTCAACAGCGACCATGAACTATCTGTGTTTCTCTGATGTCTGTGTGCTGAGTTGCACCAGACCTCTATGGGGCTCCATACTTGTTTTTAGATATTGATGATGGGAACTGTCAGGATTACACAAGACTGATGATCATTTTTAAACTGGATTTATAAATAACTTTTTTGTACAATTATTTCAACTAATTGGCTCCAAAACACGCAGCATCGAGAATTGGGGGACACTGGGCGTTCTAACCATGGCCCATGTCGCCCTTCATAATTGCTAACCAGCCTCCAATAACACAAGGTTGCAATAATTGTGCAACCTGTGAACATTACTTGTTTATCTGAATTTTGTCATTACGGGTACATTAGGCCTAATAATAACAATTATGGCCTATGTTATCATTACTATTTGCTAACTAACATTAGCAAGGCTGCATTGTTCGTGGCTCGTACGAACATCTACCATAAATTAACTTTCAAAAATGTACATAAAAAATTACAAATTATCAGTCACTTCGTGCAAAATGGCCTCCTTATTTAGTACTAATTATCGCTTGATCCTCAATTCAAATGTGTATGGACCTTCGTATCTTTAAAACTATAACTTGGGTTCACACCCAATATGGTCGCCAGAGCCTACATCAGAGTTCTAGTTGCTCAACTGGGCTTGGCCGTATTAAATACGAGCTCAACAACCATGCGCAAGGCTCCATTTCATCAGTTCGTGCGGAAACGCTGGTAAGTGAAGGTCTTTCGCGCCGACCCCTAAGGATACTTTACCCTGGGGGGACACGCATGTGACCGCCTCAGATTTGCGAGTGCCTTTTAATTGACTAATTAGTTCTTTCCCCTTTTGTCTCCCCCATTACACGATGCTGCGTGTCTGCTTCAACTCTACCGCATTAGGTTCTTATTGCTCTGGCTGACAGCCAAAATTGAATACGCATACGCGTCTATATAGGTATGATTTTTTATTTTCTATTCTTATTTTATAGATTGTCCATTTAACATGCTATTAAATCCCACCATATGTTAAGAGGCTAACTTAGATTTTTTTTCCACTTACAACGGAGCCGCAACTTATAATTGTCGGATATTTATCTACCTTAATCAGGTAAGATTTTATACAATTAAACATGGCAATCTTATCTCTAGCGGCTTGTCTAATTATCGATATGACTATTCTCAAACAAATACTCTGGCTTCTGTTTTTTGTCTTTTGTTTTCTAAATTAGTAGTTCTAGTGCCAAGCCTCCTCAGGTAAAAACTAATTCATTAACGACTTCCATTATTTAGATATAAGTATGATGAGTCTTGTGTTTACAGGACCGTTCCCATCACTCACTCTCTTGTATATATCTTTTTCCTTTTTTTTCTCTAATATATGCCATTGACTTGACGGCTCGCCTCACCCCAATAACTTACGGTCTATATATCCTTTCATGTCTGTTTTTAATTTTGTCATGTCATATAATTATACCTTGCAATGCATATTAACTGGTGTAAACTGTTGGTTAACATTGTGACACCTATTTTGCTTTTCCGTTGCCACCTACATGCTTACTGTATGTTCTTTGGATCTGCATGATGCTTAACTGCTGTTTATTGTTTGTCAAAACTGTACATAATTTGGGTAATTTTCTCAGCCTTGGAAGAAGAGCTTTGCTCGAAACACGTGTCGGCTGTTGTTTGATTCACATTAAATCATCTGCAATTAAGCAACTTAATTTTTGGCTGTGTGCGCAATTTTTGGGAGCAAACCAATCATTATCATATAGTAATCACCACTCAATTCTTTAAGGGAGTCGAAGCATGACCGCAGCCTTATTTGAGCACCCCGAATGTGCGTTCCACTATGTCCCTACCGTTTACCTGTGCTGTGTTGCATCTTGCCTTACCTGGGGTGGATGGATTCCTGATGGGTGTCAACAGGAATAGTGTGAGTGGTTAGGCAGTTTTCCCTGCAAAAGGGTTATTGGTAGCATTGACTGTCATTGTTTTTTTTTTTATGTGTGTCATGTGACTGCTTGTATGTGGGTGAGATCGGTACCCAGCAGCCACATGTTTCCAATGGTTCTCGATGCAAGGACCTGATATATGGGGGAATGGCAGAAGATATAGCTGTCATGCGTACATCCCGGGTAATTCGCATTGACATGCATGATGTGTCCCTTGGCATCACAGATCACCTGCGCATTGATGAAATGCCAATGTTTCGTGTTATGACAGATGTGCTCAGTGTCTCGGGGGAAAGGGGGGCTGGAGCACTACATGTGTGGAGTCGATGGCTACCAGGATCTGTGGAAATTATGCAATTGCGTAGAATTCCTGACACACTCTCTGCCTTACCTGCAGTGTGCATGGCATGTATATGTGCCAATGTGCATATGCTAGGATGCAGCGCACAAGCTGGTGGAGGCACCTGGATTGTGTGAGCTGTGATTTACCCCGACAATGGCTGTGGTGTGCTGAAATGATCCGGTTGCTGGGACGTGTAAGGCTGATAGTACTTTCCCCAGGGGTGTCAGTGCATGTAAGCACATGGTGGGTGATGTCAGGTCATTCTTCCACTCCCTGACCAGGTCTTGGATGACATGGGGTAGTAATTGGTATCTTCCATATACCTCTCAACTGACATCTCAAATAATTTGGTTTGTGGATGGAAGATTCTGGCCCTCCTCCTCATCCTCCTCCTCCTTCTTCCATGTAGTAGGATAAGTGCTAGTAAAGCTGGACCCAGAATTGCCAAAGTCCTATGTTCAATAGGGCTGTATTGAGCTTTTATGCTTGTGCTTTCGTTGTGCTTTGTACTTTGCAATACCCTGTGGTCCAGGGGCATGTAGAGCGTTACACACATTAAAATAAATAAATAAATACATCAATATCAGGTAGCAGTAAGATCACAAGATGTCCGTTCTCCTTTAGACTCCAGGCAATTGTGCAGTAGTTTCGGTGAAAGTCAGGTGCAAAGACACTGCACAGTTTTGCAATCTATTAAAATTGCCTGAGAGCATCGGATGTCCAGAGTTCTACAAACCACTCGAGGCTTCAAAACCAGTGCGCGTGCGCAAAGCCTGCGCGAAGTTGCGTGCAAAGCCACTGTACAGTTTTGCAGATCTGCGGTTTTGTGGTTGGTACTCGTTTGAACATGAGAACCGTAAGTGCCTTTGTTAGCAAGTAATCACACACTATATACGCTTTGCACAGCTTGTCCAAGCATAGAGAGAAAACTGTTGGGAAGAAATGTTTGAGATGGCCAGGAACTTACCCCTTCCCATATCTCCTGGTGAAAAGGGAGGCGCCAGTTTACTAATGACTATTGAACATTTAGGTTCCTGCCATGGCAGAGTTTCCGTTATGAACAAAAGACCCTGTGATGTTACAGCCCCTGACCAAAATTAAATTGGTAACAGTTCTCTTTTGATTGCTGCTGTTACAGAAGTCCTATTGGACAATGGTGGTGACATAACAGGTCTTAGAGGGGCGGGGAGTGAGACACATTTATCAGTGTACTCATATGTCTCAACGCCTCATCCTGAGCAACATTAAAAAAGTCCTCGCTGCCTGCCAAATAACAACACTGAATCTGTGCACTTCGGACATTAAGTGGAGCATCAGTGGAACTCAGAGAAAGCACAAAATGTTGTCCTCATTTGTGTACTTATATGAGGGTATTAAGGCAGAGGTTCAGGGACATAAATGTTGGGACTAATACAGAGGAGGCTTAAGGTTTCGTCCAAAAAAGCAGAATTGAGATCTTTATTGCATCTGAAAGCTCACTCTCATCAGCAGTACATGTCAGACCTCTTGCAAGCAAATTTACAACATTCGGAAAATGTTGCACCCAAATATGCATCTGTGGATGAAGTAACTAGTATTTTGACTGAAACTAAGGCCTCACAGACTATATCACCTGACATTATGGTCCAAGGCGAAACGGTGGACCAATGTAACAGAAACCTGAAGCTTACACCTGCGATCTGTGGTCATCCAACTACTTAAGAGTGCCCCTCTTCATTTTCTAACCCTTCGCCGGTGTCTAATCAGTCAGAAGCTGAGAAGAGGGGAAGAAAGTTAGCAAAAGCTAAAAATACTGGCAAGCAACAAACAAAGAAGTCTAAAAATCAGTCAGAAAATAATTTGATCACAAGCTCTTCGAGGAAATTCTTGTGCAATTTATCAATCAGTGATGCAGTCACAAACATGAAATAGTGGGCAAAGAAATCTACAACAAAGATTTCTTCTCAGAAAGTCCCGATCTCAGCCACTAATTTGCATTCGGATGTTATAGTCGACAGTTTTTCAGAAGGGGGAGAAGTCTCTGACCATGAGGTGTCATATCAACCTGTCCTAAATTTGAAAGTGTCCATGGGATCTGTGGCTCAGTTACCAACCACCTCTTTGTCGATTCAGTGTGATTTTTCAGCACCACTCATTTCCAGCAATTAACTAGAGGTTGCCACTTCTCTGAAGATTATTGGGCCTTTCCGTCAAAGTGCAACGGATAACCTCTTTCTTTTACAAATAAGCCTGACATGCAGGGTCATAATTTAGTTACAACGATTCATCAATCTACTAAAGATGTTGGTAACCATTAGACTTTAGCCATAATACAACTGGCTCCTGATCTGATCAGCAATAAACGTGAGGCTGCAACTTCTCTAATGCCTAACGAGTATTTCTGTCAAAGAATCACATACAACTTCTTTGGGCCTTCTTCTACAAATCAGTTTGATATGATGGCTCAAAAAAATTATTCACAAAAACTTGTGAAACTACTGAAGATGTCGGAAACTATACGTTTTCAGTTCCTGTACAAAATGTTCTCTGACTTTGGTAAAGATGAATCCAATAGAATGATCCTAAATAGGTACTTGAACATTCATGGGCCTATCATGACATTGCGTAATGGAGACTTACCAGCCAAAAGAAATGCAGATTGGAGCCGGTCCTTTAGTATTGCACCACATATAGTTCACTCTCATTTTCATGACAGTCTTTCTGCCGGAAAAGGGCAGGGCTTGCATTATGCTGAAAGAGACTTGAAATTTGGGGATCAAATAAGTTCACAAAGAGAAGGATTTTTGGACTATACTGATTCCCAGAGAAGAGCATGCCCAGTAATGCCTGAACGCACTGTTGCCTAAGATCCTAAAGCGATCTCCACCCATGACAGATTGCAAGCTCAATCAACTCTACATGTTTCCTAATTGCACCCTTTTGGCCCTCATGTGAAATTGAAAGTATACAGTGTATTAAGGGGTGCTAATGTCAAATATGTTATCCCTGAGAATACACTATCAGAAAAAATCTAGATATGAGAACATGCCTTGTCGCCTATATGCATTTTTCACTGTTCCAGAGGGTATGTTGTGGTCACAGAATATTTGTAATATTTATGTTAGTTCCCTATAAGTATCCATTAGCACCATACCTTCTTAAATTCATACCTTAACATGAATGCCCAGACAGAGAATCTGCATCAGTACTGGGTCTTACAGCTACACTTTTTAAGGGGAATGTGTTAATGTGCTGTAGGGAGTTTCCAAATCCACAATTATCTCTTTAAATTGTTTTCTTTGTTTAGCCTTGAACATAGATGCCAGTGCCTGTAGTTTTGACCATTTTATTCTGATTGGATGAGCATGTGTTTTCAAAGAAAATACATTTTCTTGCAAATCTATCCATGTGGGTCTGTCAGTCCTTAATAAATAGAAAAGAGTTGCATTGGGGAAAAACAGTAGAGCCAAATTATTTTGTATTTGAAATGACCGCACACCTTGAGCAGCAACTTTTAAGACTTATTTTAAACGGACCACAACTACATTTTTGAAATTCCTACATGTATATCATGATATTTCTTTACACATGGGTGGCTGAACCCCCATTTGTTTTAATATGTTATTATCAGGTATTGCTGCACATTTTTTTTATCAAGTGATTTTATTTTATCCATTGTATTGTTTCAATTGGTGTGGTGTTACCTTTTGTATTCACTTTCTGTACACTGCCCAGGGGCCAGATTATCAGACATTTGCAATTAAAAATTGCAAAAATACTTATATAATGTTTATTTTTTATTTTACATTTATTAATCATGATATTGGTTTAAACCATGTAAACCTTACACACACAAAAAAAAATTTACAAAAAAATCAAAAACAGCACAAGTAAACTTTCTAGATTGCTTTTCCTAAATACAGCAGTTGATTTTCAGACAAACAAATTATAGTGTAATTAAGGTACTGCAAAATGCTACTAAAGTGCTTAATATAACATAGACTAGCTGTTGCCTGCGGATTCGCTCGCATGGATTTTGGGATTTGGTTCAATTTTTTAAAAAGACACATGAGTTTTTCTTTCAAACTGCACGAAATATAATTTACAGGTTGATGTCTCAACATAATAAGCAATGTTTATTGGAGACTTTAGTCAGGGCATATTGGCTACAAAACAAAGATAGTTGTTCCATTGATGTGCATCCAGAAATGTTATCATTTGTAATTAAAAACAATGAGACAGACAAAAACATGAACATTACTTATTTGTCATCTCCAACCTACAAAAAAAAATACGATTTGAATACTTCTTTGTAAACTACATTAGTGGTTCTTCCTTCAGGTGCTAGGATCACCACAGAGTTAGGTGAGCTCACTCTGGAACAGTCCACATAAAACTGCCCTTGCCAGAAGCAGTCTTCCCTCATGGTGAAACAAGCCTTTTAGGGGAAGTGAAGTCTTTGGAATTCAAACAGATATTCTGAAGGTATAAGACGTATTTGTCGTATGCAAACAGACTCCCCCTGGCCAGAACCGGTTAGCACAGTAGCATCAATCAGGTGCTCCCAATTTGAGAAGAAGTTTGTTTTCGGGATGACCAGGAGGATTTTAAGTGTTCAAGAACTCAACGGGGTAGTGGACAGCATCATCACTTTGAACCACTGAGTTTACAGTCTTGTACTCCATTTGGACTCCTCCGAAAGAATGAATAAGTATCTTATTGATTACAGCAGCCATGCTGTTCTTTCATGTTGAAATCTGTTAAAATAACATGCTCAGATAACAATTCTGTAGATTTCTCCACCGATATTGTGTCAGGGTACATTTTGTATGCAGAGTCTGCTAGGTAATTGACGACTGTGCATAGCCCGAAAGGGATGATCATTTTGCTCTGAAATATGGGATACTCTCCATTACAAATTTTAAGAAGTAGTTCGAAGAACTGACCTGCAGACACAAAATTTCATAAATTCCACATCCCTTAAGTGGATTTTCAGAAAATGGTAAAACATGTGTTTCTCTATTTTCAAAGAAGTATCTAAATACCAATTTTCCTGTTAGTAACATGTTTGGTTTTTGAGATATAAGTATCCTCATAAACAAATTCACCCCACCCTTTTCACCACCTTAGGTATGGGATTTCCTAAAATCCTTCCTTAGTGGGTGCCTACATCGTGAAAATAATGTACCTTCGAAATTTCACATTCCTTGTTTCAAAGGTTTGATCTGGACCTTGATGAGTCAGTCACTCAGTACTTGTTCTTTTATATATATAGATAATAGAATAAATGCCTGTAAAAATACCTTAAAATAGCATGCGTAAAGAAACAAGGCAGGCTACCATGTAATACCAATAAGATTCATTCTGTATAAACTTTCTATGTATTGTTCATGGTTTCTATTCCCACTGGATAGACGCACCCAGATCCGTATTAACAAAAGACCTAAATAATGTTATTTGTATGTTGTGCAGCAAAGTACCCTGGACCATCTACTGTTTTAGGGTTTGGATAATATCCAGTTGCACACAGAAATAACCTTTCTCCAACAAAAGCAATTTAGAGCCTATGGCCAGAATGTATCCCGTTGGTAAGATGTTCAATCTAAACGTCAAAAATTGGGATCTCTAATATGCATTGGAAATGTACTCAGATATCTCAGGCATGTTCCCAAGGGTTTGCCTAATTTAGGAATATGATTGCAAATTTTATATTATCCACTTTTTCACATTGTATCAGAACAAACTTTTTAGAAAAGCTTTTTCTTAACACTTTTGCAGGGTAATTCATAGATTTCAGCGCAGAGACAGGCACGCGAGCAGCGCAGAGAGGGAGCGTGTGCCAGCGTGCGCCAGCCGTGTGCGCTAAACAGCATTCTGGCGTACCGCGTATTCATGGAATTCCCAAGCCATAATGAGCTCTGGCGCAGAGAACATCCCGCAGCACCAGTTACGCCCCCAAGAACGCCCCTTGCGGAAGAAAAAGCCATTGAAATCCCCAATGCAGCGCAAAAGGCCGCACAAAAACCCTGGACCAGCTTACAGGGCCGTTACACTGCAATCGAGTGAGTGGGGAACGTGTATTTCTGGGGTGCGCTGGAATTATCACACGCGATAGGCCTTGTGCGTGCGGGGTACGTTTATTTTAGGGGGTGGCGGGAAGTGTCACACGCGATAGGCCTTGTGCAAGCGGGGTACGTGTATTTTGGGGGCGCGCAGGAATTTTCAGATGCAATAGGGCTTGTGCGAGTGGGGTACGTGTATTTTGGAGATGCGCGGGAAGTTTCACATGCGATAGGGCTTGTGCGAGCGGGGTAAGTGTATTGTGGGTGTATGTGGGAAGTTACACACGCGATAGGCCTTGGGCGAGCAGGGTAAGTGTATTCTGTGGGGTGCGTGGGGAGTTTCACCCACGATTTCGCTTGCAGAGCGGGGTATGTGTATTCTGTGGGGTGCGTGGGGAGTTTCACACGTGATTTCACTGTCCGAGTGGGGTACGTGTATTCTGTGCGGTGCGCGGGGAGTTTCACAGGCGATTTCGCTGTCTGAGCGGGGTACGTGTATTCTGTGGGGTGCGCAGGGAGTTTCACATGTGATAGGCCTTGTGCGAGCAGGGTACGTGTATTTCTGGGGTGCGCAGGAAGTGTCATACGCGATAGGCCTTGGGCAAGCAGGGTACGTGTATTTTGGGGTGTGTGCCGGAAGTGTCACACGCTATAGGCCTTGTGCGAGAGGGGTACATGTATTTTATGTATTTTGGGGGGTGTGTGGGAAGTGTCACACGCGATAGGCCTTGGGCGAGCGGGGTACGTGTATTTCTGGGGTACGCAGGCAGTGTCACACACGATAGGCCTTGGCCGAGCGGGGTACGTGTATTTTGGGGGGTGTGCGGGAAGTGTCACATGCAATAGGCCTTGTGCGAGCGTGATACGTGTGTTTGGAGGGGTGTGCGGGAAGTGTCACACGCCATAGGCCTTATGCGAGTGAGGTGCGTGTATTTTGGGGGGTGCGCGGGAATTTTCACACACAATAGGCCTTGTGCGAGCAGGGTACATGTATTTTGGGGGGTGTGCAGGAGGTGTCACACGCAATAGGCCTTGTGAATTGGCAGTGTGGGTCCTCCGAGGTGTGCCCTCTACCCCCTCACCAGCCCCTGCAGGCAGCCCACACTACAGGGACTACTCTGCACCCCTGGTCCACAGGACGCCCATCCACCCTGGGCATCCCACATGTCACCATGCACTAGTGAGCACCGACTCATGTCCCCCTGCACTCCCACCCACCCAGAATTGACAGGCACCTGCCAGCAGGCCCCGACTCATGCCCCCCTGCACCCCCACCCATCCAGCATTGACGGGCACCTGCCAGCAGGCCCCAACTCATGTGCTCCTGCACCCCCACCCAGCATTGACAGGCACCTGCCAGCAGGCCCCAACTCATGTCCCCCTGCACCCCCACTCATCCAGCATTGACGGGCACCTGCCACCAGCCCCCGACTCATGTCCCCCTGAACCCCAACCCATCCAGCATTGACGGGCACCTGCCAGCAGGCCCCGACTCATGTCCCCCTGCACCCCCACCCACCCAGCATTGACGGGCACCTGCCAGCAGGCCCCGACTCATGCCCCCCCAACATGTCATAAAGATGCACATTCATGAGCCTCATGTCCACCAAAATCCCGCTGCACGCCACCTCAGTCTTGAGACCCAATCAAGTTTCCGATCCACCCCGCACTGAAAGGCCTATTTCATGACACAAACAAAAAGTCAACAATGTACATCAACACATGTCCGTCACACACACACAGGGTGCCAGTGATTGTGTAAACCCACATTGTGACATGCAGTAAACCAATGAACGAATACTACACATGGAAGTAATAAATCAAAATGTATTTTGCACAAAATGAAGGTAATGGAATGAAAACATGAAAATATTTTAAACAAGAAAAGAAATGCATGTCCAAAAATGATAAAAATAATCCAAAGTAATCCAAAAGAAAGTTCATCCAAACTCCCCGTCCACCAAAGCAAATCCAAAGGAAACGTAAATTGTAAAATCCATTGATCCATGGTGATTAAAAAAAATTATTTTCATAAATCCACAGTTCAACTATGTACAACGATTCAATCCAGGGTCCATGAGCCCAACGAATGAAATGAAACCTATAAAAAAACGACCTAAGAAATAACTATATACAAAAGGGTGGGGCATTGTCCAAGCACCCCAAAATAAAGCAAAACAAAAATGAAACCTAACACTACAAACTATATACAATGGCGGCGGGATAGTCCGACGGCTCACTATTTGATTTCCCGGGCCAGGGCATCATCGAACTCCTCGTCTATGTCTTGGATGCGGGCCTCTTCCATGGCCACGAGGTTTTGCAGGGACGATGCCATGTTCAACTCCAACTCCCTGCGAATTGCCTCAAGGCACTCGGCCCGCCTCAGCGCCCTGCGCATGGAGTTCTCCGACCTGACCAATGTGAGCCGCGCCTCTTCTGACCGCCGCTGCTCCGCGTCTATCCGCTGGCCCAACCGCTGCCACACAGAAGACACTCCCAATCCAGAGTCCTCATGCCCTCCGGCCGATGCCTGCCCCTCTGATGTTGTTGGCCCCGAGCCATCATCGCTCCCACCTTCAGCCTGCTGCTGTCGTGCATGTGCCCTGCCCGTTGTTGCCTGCACGTCATCCTACCGCTGGGGTTCAGTTGTTGCGGTGGCCACCCTGCTGGACCTCCAACTTCCGACTGTGGCAGGGATGTGTCCTCCACCAGCCTGGCCGCTGGGTCAGGGCCAGCTCCACAGGGTGCCCGGGTGACACTTGGGCAGGAAGATGGCACAGAGGACGACTGGCGCATAGGGGGTTCAGTTGAGGAGGGGGTCGGTAGAAGCTCCATCACATGGAGGAACCCAGGACCGGTGATCTCTCCTAGCCGGTCGACACGGTCTTCGAGGCATTCGAAATTACATGCATTGTCTTCATGAGAACCGTGCACGTCACCCCGAATGTCACAAACACACAACGCCACCCCAGCCAGGACAGGCTGAACACGGTCCCGGATTGCCACATCCGCAGGGAGAGGAAGGCCAGTTGTTGTGTAGCTAGCCCCTCCCTAAAAATGGATCTGGACGAAGGTATCCCTGCTGGTGCCGGATGATGCAGTCACAGGATCGGGGACAGGATTACACACAGGCACCTCCACGGCAGTCTGTGCAGCCTCCTGTCCCTGCCCCTGGACTGCACCACTTGCACCTGTGGAATCCCCCCCTCCAGGCCCCATGCATGTGACTTCCACGGCCTCCTCCTCAACCAAACCCCCCACTAACCTGGATGACTCCATGCCATCTTCCTCCGTAGGCCCCTGTGGGGTCTCAGCTGACCCTTCTGCTGCCGTGGAGTCCACCTCCGACCTCTGCCTCTTGTATCTACCCCCGGCAGCTACGGCACCAGAGTCCTCACTCCCCGAAGAGATATCAACCTGGAGGGGAGCTGTGCCTTGCATCTCTGGCTGGCGGTGGGATCCCTGCCGCTGTGCTCCACAGAACCGTCTCCGCCCTCTTCATCAGTTGACACTGCAGACAGGGACAGACAGAACACAGGCATCAGGGCAATGTACAATTGTCTGATACACACATGACAGTTGCAGATGAGTGGCAGTCGCAGATTTCAGACATGGCATCACACACCCCAACACACATGTCATTTCAACTCACACACATGAGCAAAACAACAGGAATGTTGCACCAGGCAGCACCATCCACACACAAACAATAGCATGAGTAGCCAAAGCTGAGCCTGACGTCACATGGAACAGGGGGAGTGCAGAACACATAACATATAACATCCGCATTGCCAACTCCAACTCAAGTATGAAGGAGCTCTTTTCCATACTGAAGGAACTTGAGTCACCCATTGCCACACCCGACACCTGCACTAAGAACCAGACCTGGTGCACAGACATCCAACAAGCACTAGCAAATAAAATAAACACCCTACAAAATAAAATTCAACTAAAAAAAGACTCCCTAAACCTCACTAACCCTCCCACATCTCCGCCCAAAGCCTCACCAAGTACATACACTAACTCATTCACCTTCTCTAAAACCACCACCCTTGAGGTCGAGAAAATCATCCTCTCTCTTAAACCATCAAACTGTAAAGGCGATATCTGCCCTGCACACATAATAAAGGACACAGCCAGAGACCTGTCGCCCTTTATCTCTAAACTTATAAACGCTTCTTTCTCCTCAGGCAGTATCCCTTCCAACCTAAAACAATCTTGGGTGCTCCCCCTCCTCAAAAAACAGACGCTTGATCCCCTCATCCCCACCAACTACCGACCCATCACCACGGTATCCTTTCTACTGAAAATCTTGGACAAAGTTGCCTATGTCCAGATTCAAAAATACCTAGAACTACACAAGCTACTAGGCGCCAGACAATCAGGTTTCTGCCCATTACACGGCACGGAAACAGCCCTCATCGATCTGAAAACCCAAATTGATGATCTGAGGGACAAGGGCAAGACAGCACTCCTCCTCTTACTCGACCTCTCCGCGGCTTTCGACCTCCTTGACCACAAGGTCCTCTGCAGACACCTTGACTCAGCTGCTCATTTCTCCCCAGAAGCTATCAAATGGATTGAATCCTTTCTGAGTGAGAGAACTATGAGGATCTTCTCCCCTTCAGCAGCAGCAGACCCCTCTCCTATCACTTGCGGAGTACAGCAGGGCTCATGCGTCTCCCCCACACTATATAACATCTTCACCGAACCCCTGTTCGACGATTTGGACCATCTGGGTGTCACCTACACTAACTATGCTGATGACACTCAGATTCTCCTCCCACTTTCAGGGGATCACAGTAAAGACAGAGAGTTGGTGAATAGGGTATATCTCATCATTCAGGCATGGATGGCATCTCATGGTCTATGCCTGAATGATGACAAGACAGAGCTCATCATCTTAGGTACCCCTGCTAATATCAAGAAACTAGGCCTTGAATATGCCGAATTCAACATAGATGGCAATCTCATCAGAGTATCCAGGGAAGTAAAAACCCTTGGCTTTTATCTGGATGCCACTATGTCATTCACTAAACAGGTCAACTCACTAGCATCTACCACTGCGTACACGTGCAAATTAATAAGGGCAGGCAGACCATTCCTATCCAATGACAGCTGCCTGATCCTGGCAAGAGCACTCATACTATCTAGGCTTGATTATTGTAATGCCCTCTATAGCGGTGCCAACAAAGCCATTATCCACAGGCTTCAAATCTTACAAAACAATGCCTTGAGAGCTGTCCTCGGCATTAATAAGAGAGATCATATCTCAACCACCAGACGCCAACAGAAATGGCTCTCCACAGACAACAAAATCAAACTAAAGTTGGCCTCCCTAACCCATAAAGCCCTCAACAATGCCGCCCCGAGTTATCTGATGGACAAGGTAAAGAGAAAGTCCTCCATCCGACAAACAAGAACTACCAATTCCAACCGTCTGATAATTCCCAGATTCAAACTCTCCACCATTGGTGGGAACAGTTTCCCGGTGAAAGCTGCCATGCTCTGGAATTCTCTGCCACACAACCTAAGAGCTGACCAACCATATTGGCACTTTAGAAGACACCTCATCAGTCACCTTAACTCCAATAACCCTTGTATTTAGCTGCACTTTCTACACCTATGTATAGATAGTGATACTTTTGTTCGTGATTCTGCCCTCGCCTCTAACAGCCCTGCACACATCTGTACACTTACCTCCTGTATAGATATTGACTTTTTATGTTTAAAGATTTGTATACCTCTTATTCCTGTAATCCTGAATATTTTTTCAGGATTACCCGCCTCTAACAGCCCTGTACATATCTGTATATCTACCCCTACATAGATATTGACTTTGTATGCATGAAGATTTGTATATTTCTTATTCCTGTAATTCTGATTATTTTTATTACTACTTCAAAGTGTATATTTCTGCAACATTGTAAGCTTCGAATTATCTTTTGCCTGCACCCTGTTGCCCCTGGGTAAGGTGCGCCACACAAATAAATAAACAAACAAACAAACAAACAAACAAACAGACGCCACCAGACATACATGCATCTGTACATCTCCACCACCTGTTGCAGTGATAACATTGCCTCCATGTCACATGTGGCAATCAGCCTCCTACATGTTAGTGTCACATGCATCCATGGTGTGTCACAGTTGCACGCTTGTCATATACACACACATGCACATGCACATAGTGCAGATACATGCAGGTGGTACCAGCATCCATGTGTGACACCACAACCATGCCACAGTACATACACATAAATTCACAAATGTGTGCACCCACACCTGCATTTGGCCATCGATGTGTCTCACACATGAGAGGACTGACATGTGGCAGGTTCATGTCCCTGTACATACACATCCATACATGGCCCTACAAAGACATATGTGCAACCTGCTCACTCCTGCCACACCTCAACACGCACAGCGTCCAATCAGTACGCATGTACACTTACTGCTCGACTCCAGATGGGTGTGCCTCTCAAGGACCTGGACGTGGACCACTGTGCGTATACGTTCCAGGACCCCCGTTTGGTTGTTGGTTAAGCGGTCCCCTCAGCATCCGTTGCCTTCAAGAGGTGCCGGGCCTTGTTGAGGGTCCTGGACCTAAAGTCCTCCCAGCGCTTGCGGACGTGTTTGATGTCGCGGGTTGCAACCTCCTCCACGTTGATGGCAGCCACGATGTCCATCCAGATCCTCTTCCATCCTTCACAGTCGGCGCACAAACTTCCAAAGAGAGCATCATACTGCCCCAGGACTTGCTCCACCAGGATACCAACTTCATGCAACTTCATTGGCACTGAAGCTGGTAGCACACCACCTGACAGGTGTGGGTGGGCAACTGGGTCCTGGGGCAGGGCTGTGCAGCGATGGTATCCCAGTAGGGAGTCTTCTGTTCCAGCAGGGGTGTTCACAGCAACTGGACCCCTGCAGATGGCTGGCGTGCAGGCACCAAAGAGCAGGGCAGATGTTTTGCAGGCAGGCAGGCAGCAGCAGATGGCAGGTGGGAGCATGCTCGGGGCTCTGGGGGGCAGGAAAATGGCCTTTTGGGCAGGAGCGTGGTCTTCCGTGTGTTGTCACGTGGCCAGCTTGATACGGAGTGATTTGGCACGTGAAAAAACTGCGCGTCAGCATGTAATTTGAGGAAAGGCCCTCAGCACGTAAGCACGTCTGTGACATAACGCGCACGGGTGTTTCCCTCAACACGGGTGCATAGTGGATCAGCACGTGAAAAAAACACACGTCTGTGTGTGAATGCGTGCAATCGGAGGAAAGGGCCGAAGCGTGTAAGTGACGTGATACGCGCAAGCATCACCCTCAGCACGAGTAAAAGCTGAGCGTGACCAGCAGTTCGCTGTACCTGCCTTTCGTGGAGACGACGTGTGTGTTTCTACTTCGTGTTGTTTCGCGCGCCATCACAACTTCACAGCGGATCAAGGACGTATCTATTCTTTTGGCAGGGGTATTGGCTATGCGTGTTTTTCATCATCACGCTAGTCTGACGGTGAGTTGCGCACACTATTTTTCCTACTGTGGGTGCCCCTGTGTATCACGTACCCATTTTCGAGGTCATAGTAGCCTGCGTGTCCCACGCATATGCGTTTTTCGTGTTCCTGGGTGCCACTGCGTACTGCGGGAGGTTAATTCCACGCACATAGGCTGCAGGGGTTGCGTGCACGGTTTTACTGCAGTTTTGGGATGCCTGAGCGTTGTGTGACCGTCACTTAATCACCGGGGTCACAAACAGCCTTGCAGGTGCAGGGGTGCTGTTAACATCTTGCATTCCACCCCCTTCACCCCAGTTGCCCAGGACAATTGTCGTGTACACCTCCCATTGGCACTTCTCCATCTGTGCCGGCACTACTCCATCTGTGCCATGGTTGGGAGGCCACCAAAGGTGAGGGGCACCTCAGCTGGGTGTACTCCTTGTGGTGGGCGTGGTCAGGGACGTGGCCAAGGTGACCAGGGAGTAGGGGGACTCCAGGGTGTACAGGGTGGCCACAGAGGGGGAAGAGGCAGGGGTGCGCCACTTCGGCACGATGTTGTGCCATGTGTTGGTGCAGTCATGCCACCACCCCCTGTGGTTCCAGGAGATGCAGCGTCTGTATCTGGCACTGGCGCCCATATGACCCGGGGGTCTGTTTCATCGACTGCCACGGGCCCAAGGGTAGTGGTAGCTGCAGGTGCAGCTGTGGACACCACCACCCATGCTCAGGGTCTGCCAACGCAGGCTGCGTTGGCACTTGAAGAGTCCATGGAAGATTTCCAACAGGTCAGGAGAAACACCGTAGGTGCAAGCAGTGCTGCCCTGACCAAGACACGTGTCCCCGGGGCAGTAAGGTCATCTGCTGCCCCGACAAGCCGGGTGTTGGCAAGTGCAGGGGCAGATGCAGCCAACAACACCAAGGTTTTGAGTCTACCAACCAGGACAGTCGTGGTCAATGACCCTGCCACAGCGGATGTTGCTGCGCAGGGTCCATTCCAGGGCACCCAGCAGCCACTGACGCAAGTCAGCCCTTCGGTCATCCTTCCACCTGCCACTCCCTTCGTTCAATCCTTCGGTGCCACTGGCCATACTGATCAGGGTGGCATTTGCCAGCCAGGGTCCACGCCACTATCCAAGAGGAGGAAGGTTTCAACTGCAGCACAGGCTGGGACCCCACACACAGCCACAACCTCCTGCACATCGAGGAAGAAGCCTTTCTGTGCGCAGTAACTGGACTTCCTCATGGACTATGTGCAGGACCACAACCGTGACATGCTAGTGGGGCCTAATTGTCAAACTACGGCTCCCCATCGTGATACCCACTGGAAGCAAGTTGTGGAACATGTGAATGCATTCGGCCATGAGGTGCGCACGGCGCAAGAGTGCAAAAAGCGTTGGAATGACCTCAAATGCAGCGCTAAGGAAAAGCGTGCCTCAAATTACAACATGACTGGTGACTGGCAGTGGGCCGGCACCTGAAGAGGAAGACCTCACTCCGCACGAGTCACTCATTGCCGAGTTCTTACCACCTGAATTGGTCAAAGGAGTGGGAGAGATGCAGGACTTTGATGCCCAGTCCAGTGAGTGTTGCTGCGTGTTTGTCGAGGCCATGTGTGTTTTACTTCTGTGATGTGCTGTGCATGACTGCCACTACATGTCATGTGTACATGGTTCAGATGTGCAAGTCATGCAATGCTTCACCGATGCATGGCTGCTCTGCAAGACAGTGGACATGTGGAGCAGATGGGAACTGTACTCACATGCTGGTCACCTCGATGCCCCTCCGGTCCATGTACCAGCTCACTGGACCTTCTGCATGTAGCCTGGGGTGTCCTTCCTCTCTGCACTGGGACTATGTTATGGCATGACTGAGGTGCATGTGTCCTCTGCCTGCATGCGGGTACTCCACGTAGGCATGGTTCCTTGCCCCTCCACCCCCCCGCCTGCTCCCCAATTTGACCTTTGCACTGGTGTGCATAATATTGCCATACTACAATGGCCTGTTCATGCCTCTTGTGTACATGCTAACTTCCACCAGCCAACCTGCAAGACACATGCAGTGTGGTACTTCCTTTGTCCTTGATGCAGGGTGTCTCACTTGGACTGTGCAGATGGCAGATGCTCCGCAGGGGCATGAGTGCCCATTCATGCTCCATGTGCATTCCATGCATGCCCCTATGTGTCCTTCAGTGCATGATCAGTGTAGTACGCGTCCAGGGTGACCTACATTTCTTGGCATTTCATCAGCCTTCCCATGCCCACTGCGACTTAGACCTGCATCCCACACTTGTTTAGGGTGTGGCAGTCTGTGTGGCTCACAGGCCTCACCCTGTTTATGGCCCACTGACTCTGTCCAACTGGTGTAGTGTCTACTGCACAAATGGGTGTACTACTGAGGGTTCATCATGTGTCCTGCATACTGTCCCATCATCATCTGCTGTGTTGTCAGTTGACTCAGATGATGCAATTGATGCTAGTCAACACTGTCTGCCAATACAGAGGTCTCTGTCATCATTTTGATACCATGCAAGGCATCCCTGCATTTCCACTTAAGGGGAGGGGTGGTTTGCTTGTAGCCATGCAACCCATTGCATGCACATTGCACGTGATGCCTGAACTTCACCTTGCACTGCCTTCACGTTTTCTGATACACATCATGAAGTACTTGTACATGTAGATAGTGAGTAACGTACAAATGTTCTGGACTTCATCGACCCACTTCTGAGCCGTATAACACCGTCTACATGCCTAATCACTGAAGCAATGTCAAGTTGACCCGGCATGCATGGCAGGTTCTCTTTTGTGTGTGACATGTCTGCTTCATGTGTTGGCTGTCTGTGTGATGTCTATGTGTGTGTGTGTTGTGTTCTTCTAACATGTGTAGTGATCTTTTTTTCTCTCTACTTTTCAGATGATGACGCAATGGAGCCAGAGGATGGTGTTGTCATGCCAGGCACAAGGTTGTTATCACAAAAGCAACCCGGCACAATTGGGGGTCGTGGGGTGGTAGACCACGAGAACACACATGTGCTACAGACCATCTTGTCTTTGGCTGGCAATGAGTCCAGCCCAGATGGACTTATTGCACAGCACAGTGGTGGGACCTCCGCCTGTGGTGGATCGGGATGCAGGGTCACCCTCGACACCAGTCGCTGATGGGCCTGGGAAATCACGTCGACGGGGGCATGTAGAGGTGCAGACGCGGGCGGTGCCAACCCAACGAGGACAGCAAGCCCTTGGGACCCACAGGTGTCAATCCCAGCAACGCGGTAGCCGCACACCACCGAGGTATACTGAGTGGGAGCAAGACATGACTGCCAATTCAGAATGCCAGGGGGCAGCAATGGAAAACATTGCTTTAATAATGGAGCATGTGGCCCAATCCGTGGGTGCTTCTCCAGCAGTGGGCGGCACAGTCCACGGCCCGCTCGCTCAGGCTGGGCATGGCGGCCTCAGACAGGGCACGCCAGGATGAAATGTTGTCTTTGCATCAAGCAATTGCTGCTCACGCAGAGGCACACATGGAGACCCTGAGGGCTGAGTATGAGTCCCTCAGATCTACTCTGGGTGTCCTCTTGATGTCCCAGAGGGTGCAGTCAGAGGAGAGGTTTGAGCAGCTTGAGCGTACCATCTCAGCTGAGCTACGTGCTTGCCGGGAGGTGCATCAGTTGTCCAGCCAGGCCTTGCAGAAAGAACTCTGTGTTACACATGTTACCTTGCAAGAGGAAGCATGCATATCACGGGAGGTTCTGCATGCAGACCTACGTGTCATCGCCGCACAGAACCAGGCTCACCCGTCTGGCAGGCTTTCTGCCGACGAGGGGCAGGCTGCGGCTAAGCGTGGTCAGGCTCCTGTGCCACGTCTTCCTTTTCGGATGAGCCAGACTCGGACAATGAGGTATCTCCCACACAGGTGGGGCTGTGCAGGCGTTGAGCCCTTGGAGTTTTTTTTTTCCTCAACATCATCGCATGTGGATGTTGAGCTGCATCCTGTACCTCCCCCCTCCTGGGTGCCTCCCTCCCCAGGTCGTATGTGGCCATTTTTGATTTTTCTTTTTAGTTCAGTTAGTTAATATTCAATTTGATAGTTAGTTTAATTAGGTAATGTTGTTTTTTATAGTTAATGTAATTAGTTAATATAGTTTAAAATTGCGTCTCTATTGTGCTTTCATGTGGTGGTGTGGTGGTTTGTGGCTTTGAAAGCATCCACTGTCTGTTCCAGCTGGGCCCTTCAAGATTGTCTCGTTTATGTGTTTGCAGCTTGGTGTCCTGATTCACATAGGCCACTCCTGCTTCCCTTATCCATGGGCTGGCAAGGATGGTTCAGTGTTACAGTCTATTTCACAAGGGCTTTGGACTGTCATATCTGTGGCCTGTCTGCTGCTGTGCTACTTGTGTTAACACCCCTAATGGGAATTGTAGGGGTCTTATCAACGGCATTTCAGCATTAGAAATGTGTGGTTTCAGGAATCAGGTGTCCATTAATTGCTGTACATTGTGTTGTATGTTTATTTTCTTTACTGTACATGTGCTTGATGCACTTCATGCTGTAGAGAGTGTCCGCCACCCTTTGCCTGTCAAAGTCACACTGATGGTGGGATGGAATCTGATGTACGTCTCTGACATGGTCCAGTAACAACCAGCATGAAGAGACACACACAAGGGACTTTCCTGCATTAATTATGTGTTTTGTGCCCTTTCTGCAGGAGAATGAGCCTCCAGACCACCTTTGCCGGCAGATATGGGCCAGTGTACGTCTGGCAGCTGGCCACGTTTGGTGGTGTAGACATGCGCATGTGTGTGCTAGCAGTGCCACAGGGCTTGTGCTCATACATCCAACAGAAGCAGACGTGTTTCCAGGAACTCCATGCAAGGTGAGCAGCACAAGGGGCACACACCACAGCCAACCTTCCACCACGCCTGTTGCACATGCATGCTAAGTGGCGCCACTGACGGCGTTTTTGGACAGTTAATGGTGTTGAAGCGCACAGTATAGCTAAGATGAGTTGGTGGACACATGGCAAGTTTCTTTCCAAGTTTTCAGCGGCACATGCAGGGGCTGTCGCACATATCGTCCAGTCCACCATGCTCCAGTGAAGCAGATGTATAAGCCCATTAGTGTTCAAAGCCTGAAAAAATAGAGCTGCGCACAGGGACACCCAGCGAGGGACAGACTGGTGTGCAGTGCATATCATTTGCATGTTCAAATTGAAACATGCACTACCTCTTTTATTTGGGGGATGCCAGAACACTACTTGTACTGAAGTCGTACCTTGCTATATGCGGGTAGCTGCTTACCCAGGGACCATTGCATGATGTGTGAATCTTGACACATTGGTCTTCCATTTGCCACGCGCAGACGTGCGCCTGACTTACTGCATTGACAGTGTATGAACCATCATGGGGGGAGTCTTACATATGGGTACGAAGCAGCAGACAAGAGTGTTTGTTTTTGGAGGAGTTACTTGCTTTAGGGCATGTATGGTGGTGTGTGTGTGTCTTATGGACACACACAGATTAGTAACTCTTACTATCTTTGCAGCATTTAACTGCTCCTGTTACCGGACCTGAGAGTGCGCAGGCAGGAGGCCAGCACTCACCCCAGAGATAAGTCTCTCTTTGACTTCAATTTGAGTCATTTGGTATAATGTGCATGATGTACATGGTTTATCTGATTGAGTATGGGTTATTGTGAATAGTAGATTTTTGTCTTTTCCCTAATTTCCCTTGACAATCCAACTCCCTTCTCCTGCCCCTCTTTCCAGTTATCCAGAATACCAATGCCTGTCCAGTCAACATATCCCTGACCCTCCTTCCCCACCGTGGTGTCAGAGGCCTGTGTAAGTTTGACCTTGCAGGTGCCCAGACCACGGAGGGGGTGGTTGGTTCGTGCCACTCCTGCGCCTGGACACCGGAGCAATGACACTACCCATCAGTTGGTGCTGCATCATTGCATATTATGTACCAAACCTGGTACACATCATGTTGTAGCATTGTTTAAGTGTGCTAACTTGGTTGTTCCATCATTGTGCTTGTACATGTGCTTTGAAATTTACTGCTACTTCAAGTCATCTACTGGAGACTCTTCAAGAGTTTTTTGCTGCCTACAGGCTTTTTGTCTGGCTTGTGTGTTTGGCTTCTTTGATTTCTCTTTGATTTGGTATTTTTACCAGTCAAGGTGGCCTCTGAGGGTGCTGGACACTATTTACACGCAAGGTGGAAGATGGAGACAAAGGGGTAGGGTGATCCTGTGGCCAGGTAGACTTCAAGGAAGAAGGCTACATACCCCAGACACAGTTGTTCAGTAGGCCATGGTGATTTGTGAATGAGGGAGGGTGTTTGGTTGTTGGACAGTTGTCTTGGCCTGCAGTGTGATGGGCACCCTGACATTGTACATGATGTGTTCTGCTGGTCAATGCCTGTTCCTGTGTTGTGTTTACCTTTCAGGTGTAAGGGGATTGGTGTGGTTTGACATGCTGGGGTGTGCACATGGGCAATGTTCACATGTGAAGTGTAGAGGACACAGATGGTCACTTGATTGGACATGCATGTATTGAGTGCATGTCCCTACTGACACACACCGTCGCACTATGATCCACCACATGTACATCCACCCTTCCATGTCCAAATGTGCACACAGTTTGCCTTCTGGGGACCACTGTGTCCCTGCAGCACATGATCTATGACCATTTGTGGATCCAGTACATGCGTCAATTGTTTATTTATTTATTTATTTTGTCCTTTTCATGTGATGCTCAAGGTGTGTCTCTGACACAATGGCTGGTCACTATGCTGTGTGCTGAGCAGTGTGTTGGAGGAGATGCACACAGCACACGTATTCAGGAGTAGGGAATTTGGCTTGCCCAATGTGCATGTGAACAGGCATTGATTGTTATGTTCATGCTACAACTGTTGGTATGCATTTGGGTATGACTTGTTTTGTGTGGGAGGTTGTTGGTCAGTCATTTCATCAGATTCCATGACAGGTGTCATTGTGTGAAGCCAATTTCCATTTATCACATGTCACTTTGTATATTATTGATAATGTGTTGGCCTTTTAATATTGCTTGCCATGTCATGGTGTGTCAAACAAGGGTGATGTGGTTCAGGAGGGTTTGGATGACATACCAGGAATTGTGATGGCCTGTTTTGCAGGGGTGTGTGATGCACACCTTGCATGTGTTCCTTTGGTCACACACGATTGTTCATGTTTTAGTAGCTAGGGATGCACACAGTGTAGCACTTCCATGGCAACATTCTCAGGGTGGTAAGGTTGTGACAATTGACTGTCTCTTTGTCATCATCGATTGCCACTTGGTATGTGCCAGGCCTGTGTGCACTCCACAGGGGTGGGAGTTTAGGTGAAAAATGTAGCCACAAGCTGGGTCCGGGCTGCCTCGCCATATGCCCTATCCCCTCCCATGGGCAGCACCTGTGCCTGTGGTTGGGGATGTGGGGGCACCACCATGTCCACCGGTGCACCCTGCCGTGTAGCAACATTGTGCAGGACACATGCTGCCACAATTATCCTGCACACTACTGGGGGTGCATAGAGTAGCTGCCCACCGAGCGGCCAAGGGAGCGGAAGCATGACTTTAGCACTCTGAATGTGCACTCCACTATGCCCCTGGTTGCAATATGGGCAGCATTGTATCTTACCTGGGGTGGTGTAGTGGGGTTCCGGATTGGCGTCATCATGTGGTTGCTCAGAGGGTAGGCATTGTCCCCTGGAGAGGTGATAATGGTTGTGATTATTGGGGTTTGTGTATTTGTCTGTGTGTGACATGCATGCATGTGCATGGGTATTTGTACTCACCTAGGAGCCATGTGTCGCCATGCTGCCCAGCTTCCAGGGCCCGGCTCAGAGCGGACATTCTGTATATGAAACTGTCATGGGTGGAGCCTGGGTAGTTTGCATAGACAGAGGTGGTGATGATTCCCTTTGCATCGCATACCACCTGCACGTTGATGGAATGCCAGTGCTTGAGGTTTTGATAGATGTGCTTAGTGGCCCTAGGTGGACGTAGGGCCACATGGGTGCCATTTATGGCACCAAGCACTTTGGGGAAGTGTGCCACCCTGTAAAAGTCCTGGACTACGGCCTGCCTTTCTGCGGGTGTTCTGGGCATGTATATGTGCCTGCGGACTGAGGGGCGCGCAGTCATGATTGCCAACACCTGGTGTAGGCAGCGTGACTACGTGGCCCTGAGGCCCCCCCCCCACTATGACAGTAGTCTGCTGAAATGACCCAGTGGCCAAAAAATGCAGGACACTGAGCACCTTCTCCAAGAGGCTCAATTCTTGGAAGCAGAGGGTAGGGAATGTAAGGTCATTTTCCCACTCCCTGACCATGTCTAGGATGATACGAGGTGGAAACCTATACCTGCCATAGACCTGGTCATCAGGCATCCCAAAGAGGCTAGCCCGGGGGGAAAAAATGCGGGCCCTGGCTATTCTCCTCCTCCTGCGGAGTCCCACGATCAGTGCTGCGACAAATGGGGCATTCATCATAGCTGTATATACGTGTTTGTTGTTTGCGCGCACTTTTATACTGTGTGTGGGGACGTTTACGTCTGCCTTCCTGTGGCGGATGTGTTGATGCCTGTGCGCGTCTTTTAGCGTGCTCTTGTTTTCCATATTCGTATCCATGAATACGAGTTGTTCACGTGCGTGTGGGCGTTCCGTGTATTTCCCTGCAGTACTTCCCCAGTTACGCCTTCTTTTTCACACGTTGTTCCCCATACCGCGTGTTACGCCCCGTGTCCCGCCCCTTTTTGGTGTGTGCGCCGACATTGTGCGCTTTCCCTGAGATTTTCGGCACACATTTGTTCCATGAATCGCCCCCATAGTGTTACAGTCAATGCTTCTGCATATTCATTTATATTCTTTAGTTATTTCAGTTTTAGTCAAAAAATCATAAATGGGCCCGGCTTTTTGATGTAAAATAGTATTTCTAAAAATGAAAAACAACAAGTTAGTAGGAAGGACAAGTAATAATCTATAAAAAGTTGAAGTTTTTCCATTTAGCCAACCATTAAGTTAAATCAGTCCCAATTCAAATCGAATAATCGAGATTGGCACACAGTATGGAAGGGCCAACAATTTTCCCAGATTTCTCTTTCAAGCTTTAAAATGGGCAATTCATATGTTAAATGTATTGCATTGTAGACGTCATTTATATAGCGCCATTTCCCCATTTGTATGGCTAAATGGTCATTGTTGTTGGGATGCCCTGGGAGAACGAAGTCCATGTATGGGACAATCCTAAGGGCCTGATTCACAGTGTTTTCCTATGGGATTGTGTCATTATAAAACATGTATGTGAATCAGGCCCTATGAGTTTACTTTAAGATGTGTGTGGGCATTCTGCCCGGTTAGGACTGAGGACGGCTGGTTGGGCCCCAGGAGGCAACCCAGAGAAGAGGCATGTTGGTGGGTGCTGTCAGTGGTTTAAGATAGGTGGCCTCATTTTAAGTGTGGCAGTTCGTAAATAAGGGTGCCGGTAGCAGTGTAGCGGCACCCTTTCCGGATGTCACACTACAAGTCTGTCTGCAGGGGCCATTGCTCCCGGCAAGTCTGATCTGCCGGGAGCAAAAGGTCCCGGTAGGGAGACTTGACACGTAAGCACCAGCCCCATTAGTGGTGGTACCAGTGCTTCCATCTCCCTACTCCTATGGGACTCAACGAGAATGGTGAACAACATTTTCCAGTGCTTGACTTCCCGATCCGCTGGTACTTGTAATATCCTGGTGGCACTGGGATGTCAGGTGCCAGAAAAGTGTAAAGAATCCAGCGGCAACCCACCAGTAGCACCAGCGCATTACCACTGGACTCATAATGAGGCCCCGAGTGCTAGTGTGAGAGATTCGATGTGTGCTCAGCTAGACAACATTTTTACATAGGTTGAAGCTGTATACTAATGGCAGAGGTGTTGAGGCACACCAGGGGTTTCAGTGTTGATGGCTATGCAAGCTGCTAGACCAGATTTGACATAGCCATAACTGCATTCTAGAGTGCACATGGATGGGGAGCCGTGCTGTGGCATGTTTCCAGAGATGTGGTCCCATTTATACATACCTTGGACTCAGATGGATTTTTGTCTTCAGTGTTGTTTACTTAGATCTCTCAAGGAGATAGACTGGACTTTCAAGTGCATCTTCTGGTGGGTTAGCATACTGCCAGGGTGAAGGACCTGGCTGGTGTCATTCTTTGAGTGCAATAGGCAAGTCAAATTAAATAGACCTTGCCACCTATGGCCAAAGACCCAAGATATTTTTTCCCATTCCCGGTGGGGAGTGACTTTAAAGTGCATCTTAGTGCATTTCTATACCTGCCTCCAAAACCATTAAAGTGTATTCGGTTCCCAATAGCCCAGGATTAACTGGCGCATTTCTTCTCTACCTCCAGTGAACCGATGGATTGAGCGTTCTGAGTGCTTTCGGTAGGCCCCTTGATACTTAGGTAGGGCCATCCAACTAAATGCATAACCATCCCTGTCCCCAATTAAAACTGGCCTTGCTACCGTTGCTACCTCTACCGGTCTGTCTGATCAAGTAATCTGTCCAGACACTACTAAGTGACCACATCCACGGCGGTATCAGACCTACTGGTGCTATTCAGTAACCATTTTGCCCCAGTTATAGAGTTAGCAGTCTGGGTGGGGGTATAGGGGTCAGAATAGGACTAGGGGTGGGGGAAGGATGATGTATGATAGTCTGAGGGGATGGAAGGAGCGAGAGGAGCAAGTTTATCACAGTGTGCCACTGCTAGCGCGGCCGGCATCTGTAATGGTTTGAAAATGTAGGTTTTTTGTTGATTCTGGATCAGAGTGGGAGAGGGAATTCAAGAGGTGGAAGGAAAAAAAACAGGTTTTGAGAACCTTTCTGAATGTGATGTGATTGTCGAGAAGGGACATTTTTGTTACCTTGAAACACTTGTGCATAGGCGCGTTATAAATGCCATATCATATCACATCATATCATATCATACTTAGAAATTGATGAGTGGTACAAATGAAAATCTACAATACGTTTTATTAATCCTTTTAATTCGGAAGGCTATTGAAGTAGCTTTCACCAGTACCCTCTGAAATGTTTTTTTTTGTTTTTTTTTACATGGAAAGAAATTTAAATAAAGGTCCAAATACTTTATCTGAGTTGTGGGTTCAATCGAAGTGGAGCCAGTTTTCCAGGAGAATTTGTATGGAATCTTAACATGTTTGTTTTGATTGCATTAATGATTAGGTCATTATTATCTTCATATTGGATGATGGAATTAATAATTCGCTGAAGACCTATTTGTCTTTGGTATAATTAAAACAAACTGCATGCGCTAGCCAAATTGTTTAAAGTAATTTCCCCTGGGGGTAGCAAAAGATGAAATAGCAAGGTGAGGGTTCATGTCGGGCACATACACATTACAAAGACAGGGAGCAAACACACATCCTTGTCATAGAACTTTATATGTTGATTAATCTTGAGAGATGGTACTACGCTGGTCTAAACTTATTTGTAGGCATGTGTCCATGTGCAGGTAGACCAATATTGACAACAGTGGTTTCGGGATATGCCAATCATTAAATTTTTTCCATTATAATCATCTGTTAACTGTATCGAAAGCTAAAGATAAATCGGTACATGCAGCAAACACGGGTGGATTGTTTTTTTCACCAGGCTATTCATTGAATAGCATCCAAAATGAATCAATTTAAAGTAGTTCCAAGTCCTTTCCTGAATCCTGTTTGAAGTTCACATACTTAACAGGATTACCTGTAGCAACCGCCCACTGCTCTAATTGACATAATATTAATGATGCAAATATTTTGCTTTCAGCATCAAGGAGAGCAATTGGACGGTGATTAGCCGGGTTTAATTGATGCTCTTTCTTATGTATGGGGATTATAATAGAACATTTCCAAGAGTTAGGGTCAGATTTCGATGGAATCACATTTTTAAAAAATAAGTGGAGTATATCTGGACATTTATTTGGATTGTTTTTTAGAATATAGTTACTTAGACTGCTTGGGTCGCAGCCCTAGTACTCAATGCTATCCAGATGAAGTGATTGTTGTCATCAAGGCTAAAGTTCAGCTCCCATAGCTGCAGTGGGTCGACTGCAATGCCACAAGCACCCCACAAATTATACAACGTGGAGAAATTAACTCATCACCTTTCTTCTGTTACATGATTGCTCTGCAGTACAACCTTGTTTTTGTTCAAAGAATTGACTAAAATCCAAAAGTTACGAGTATGTTTGGTTATGACTATTTCCTACACATGCTCCCCGTTCTTTTGCAAGCGACGGAAGTTTTGATGCCATTTTTATAATGCTGTCGAGCAAACCAAGTTTCATCTGGTTTCCCTAGTACAGAGCATACTGATTTCTGAATTAGTCTCAGACTCGACCTAAATTCTTGCCTCTTAAATTGTTCAGCATGGTCAGTAAAGTGCACTTTAGTTTATAAAGGCAGGCCTTTCTCGTTTACCAGAAAACCATTATAAATAAAGGTTGGACAATGGTCAGGAATAAGAATATCCATTTGCAAACATTAAGCCTATTTCCCTGTTAAAGATATTAACCTTATTGATCTTCAGAGAAATCTGGTTCCCTGATATAGGTAATGTCAGGTTCGTTAGATGGCTAAGTCTATAGGATAGTCTATGGCTAGTTATACAAGCAGCTGAGCAATAAGAAAGTCTTAGTTCAGTATTTGAGTCTATAAAAGACTTGCATAACTTGAAGAGTTTTGATGTTAAAAATATGTAATCAATGCAAGGATCTAAACAATCATTACCCCAAGTATTTTTACTGGGTGTGCCATCCATTACATTATCATTAGTCATCTGAAGGTCCCGACTCAACATTAGATCAATCCATATTTTTGCCATTCTTGTATTTTTTCAGTTTGCAGGTAATGGGGGCAATATGAGAGGGCTACAGCAGCATCAGTTGCAGATTTACATCGAGATCAAATTGCCTGCAATGATAATATATTTATTCTCTGGGTCTTTGGACTATATCTCCAGGATAGACTCAATCGAGGTTAGGAAGGGCTCTATACTAGACTGGGAGGGATTCCAGTATAGATGCATAATTAAAACAGGTTTAGTGCCACTTTTGTCTTCTAAGGTAGTTCTTATTGCCAGAATGCCAAATATTGAATCAGAGACTATCTCATATTTTTTCAAGGCTAATTTTTGTGATAGAAATAATCAACCTGCCCGAAGGGCAACAACCATTAGCATGAGTGGCAAGTTGTTGAAAGGTATGATAACCATCTAAATCTACCAGAAATCAAATCCAGAGCTCCTGTAGAATCAAGATAGTGTGTTTGTGGAGATGTTGACATACATCTACATTATTAAACAGATGATTATGGCACCTTGAGTTCCTTGAAAGAATGTCTATTTGCCGCCCACTTCCAAATACTAAATGCCAGTACCCAATCTATTTCTTTTGCTGGAAAGTGTTGAAATAAGCCAAGCCCTGACCAATCTTCTTTAGCAGATTATATTGGTCATTGCATTCTGAGATGACAGTGTTTGTTGCGGCCTAGTCCACATTGTGTTGCCTCAAGAAGGATGTTATACATTTTTTCTCATGTGCTGCAGGAATATTGGCATTGGTGTGCTCCACAAATCGCCAATGTCCTGTTGTGATTCTCTATTTGTTTCCCGAAATTAGTGATCACATCCAGGAGCACCAGTGATGCTAGTGCCATTTCAAGAAAAACGTACTCGCACTCCACAGAGGAAACCCACTTCATGATTGCCTCCTTCTCAAAAAATATGTATGTCTTCCTCAATGCCCTCATCTTTTTCTCAGCCTCTTCTCACATTCTTCATGTCTCTCTCTCTCCTGCCTCGTTTTTCCCATCTCCAGCTCTGCACTCCCTACTCTTTCCAAATCTCTATTTCTTTTTTAATGATCTTCCTGTTTGCCTCTTTTTTGTCTAATCCCACCTCCAGTATCCCAGCACACTTAATACCTGTTTTTTTTTTGGTTGGCTCTCGATATCCAGCTGGCCTAGAGCCGAGCCAGACATTTGCCTTGAGCCAGGTTCAAGCCTTTAGTGATCTGGTAATTGGAAGCTGCCAAGTTCCAAATGAGGTGGCAGGGTTATTTAATGGAAAGGGTAGATGCTTGGAGAAAGTCATGAAGTTGAGTCAGTGCGAGGGTCGGTACGTGTAGCTTATTAAACAAATTAGTACTTACCCCTTGTCCCCAGAATTTTTATAAAGCCCTCATTGCCTTGCCCATCTCTCCTTGACAGCACGCATCAGGAATCACACTGACATTCACACAGTACACATATCATTACAAAACATAGAAACGTAAGAGGTTGGCAGGACCAACTGGTAATCAACCCCTTGGCATGAATCCAGTGGCCCAGTTCCACAACACTCCAGCAACATAGAGAAGGGGATGGCTGACTAAAAGGACTGATAGTAATCATAATTCAGATGATTTCTTAGCACCTCAACAAACACGGACAGGAAAGAGATGAGATGGGCCTAGGCATACTCCGAACCTTTGTCAGGTATACTATCCTCAAGCAACCACCAACCTGCACCATGACACCCTAGATACACCCCTTCCACAGTCCAATGCAAAAGGAAACTCCCCAGAGAAGCATCAGTATCACAGGGTAATGTAAAGTTCTGTGGCACACTCTATATATCTCTAATCCACCCATGAGATAAACATAACAAAATAATGGATATTCCCCAAAAGGCCAAAACAAGGATCAGATGAGATTAATCCTGCTTTATCTGTGAGTACATTGTTCTGTGGTTTTAAAAATGTTCCACTGCCCCCACTGATAACAATATAGGTCATGTTAGAAAGCTCCAAAGTTACATTGGAGGAGACAGTTAACATTCTCACATGTAAAAGGTCTCCCCTGTGAAAATCTCTTTAGTATTTGGACGTGCAAACGAAAGGTGTAAAACAGGTGAAATCGTACGTGCCTGCCTCTATTAACATTTGATCCAGGCATTTGCAATGAATTCCATTGGTATCTGCCTGCTTTAACCAGGTGGGAAGAAAATGTGCATTTCATTGGAATCCATGAGTTTTCTGACAACAGGAGATTATTAGGCTGGTGATAAACCTGGCAATATGTTGCCTAGGGCAGTAAAGTGTGCATACATGTAAAGCCCATCCCACAAAGCCCAACTATTCCTGGCAAATCCTATGAAATCCCCTGCATCAATAAAATAAGAGGTAAATGTGGCTGACACCTTTTACCAATCAAGTTGCTTGAATATTACCCCCAATGTATTTTATGTACATGGGATACAGCTGTGATTTTTCCACTTTTTTACTTTGCCTTCAAGTACATAGATGCACTGCCCACATCTTGCTGGTGAGCTTATGTCCCAATCATTATATTTACACTACCACCCGTCAAATAGGAAACGTGTTGTGTGACAAATTGCATTCTGCAGGATGAGTAGGGAAAAATTGGCCCACTTAGCCCTCACATTTTTACAAACCAAACCCCACCGCAAACATAAAGGTAAAAACTGACAGTTAAGAGATATACCTCCTTCGCCTTTTGTGGTAATGTGGTCTGAGGGAATGCTATGCTCTTAAGAGGGGTGTGAAGGTGAGCCCAGTAGTCACCCAAACAACACAGTAACACAGCCTAAAATAAAGGGAATGTTGAATCAATGTTCTATAAAAATATATTTACTTTAATAAAACAAACCAGACACAACGCCATATACAATCAAATCATATCCAAGGTGCCTGGCAATCAGGGTTTCGCCCTGGGCATGGTACTGAGTTGGCAATACTCAATCTAAAAAATCAGATGAACAATATCAGGGACAAGGGCAAGCTTGCCCTGCTGCTCCTCCTAGATATATCCGTGGCCTTTGACTTAGTAGACCATTGTATTCTATACCACCATCTCACCTCTGCAGCTGCATTCTCTCCAGAAGAAGGTATTTTCTGAACAAGCATGTGCTGCGCCCACTCCCATGAACTGCAGAGTACCCCAAGGTTAATGTGTCTTTTGCACTCTGTACAATATTTTCACTAAGCCACTCTTTGACCTCCGAGATGCCCAGGGCATAAACTACACCAACTACGCTGATGACACCCACATCCTCCTCCCACTATCAGGCAACTACACCCAGGACTCAGCCCTATTAAACTCCACATATATCACCATCCAAGCATGGATGGTGGCCCATGACCTCTGCCGTAATGTGAGGAAGGCAAAATTACTTTTAGTTGGACCTCACTCGGTACTGAAAAACTTGACCCAGATTATACTGCCTTCAACATCCATGGCACTAAAATCACTGTATCACCTGCTGTGAAAACCACATGTGTCTTCCTAGATGCTACCCTCTCACTCTCTCACCAAGTAAATGTCATATCTTCATCAGAGGCATACTCCGCCAAACTCCTTATCGCTGCCAGACCTTACCTATCTGAAGATAGCAGCCTAACCATTGCACGGGCAATTGGAGGTGCCAGATTGGATTACTGCAATGCCGTTTTTCTGGCACATTCTCACACAATATACAAAAACTCCAGACAATTCAAAATAATGCACTATGAGCTGCCTTAAACGTACCCAGAAATGATCACATATCAGATGCCACGAAAGCAGTAAATTGGCTTCCTATTCGTTAAAGAATCCTATTGAAGACAATTACCATCACACACAGGTGTATATCAAAAATGGCCCCACCGTATCTAGCCCAAAAATTGTTATACACCGAATAGATAAGCCAACTAGAACCCCCTATACCCGCATACCGGTACAAACAAAATTCAAGCGCACTAGAGCAGGAGGCTCGAGCTTCCGCGTCCTCGCTGCAAAACAATGGAATACCCTCCCACAGATACTAAGAGCAGAAGAATCCTATTGGCCTTTCACAGAGCCCTTAAAACCTGGCTATTCACATAAATCTTCTGTCCAGACATAAAAAACTGCACCTTTCTCTGTAACCTATGAAAGAAAAACTGTCTTCATGTTACCTGAATGCTTATTTATCTGATCATGTACGTTGGCCAAGCTACTGATTTAAGAGATTGTTTGCCTAATGGCCGCGGCTGTCAGAAGATGTGGTGAGGCCCGGGGAAAAAACATTTGGTGAGGCCCCCATACAATTTTTTGCACTCAGCCAGCGGCGGCACTGCCACAAACAGGAGACTTGAGAAATCTCCCCTTGATTTTGTGTGCAGGATCCCAAATATTGTTTATTACTACAACTCCAAATCAACTACAGCAAAGTTAGATTTCTCTAATGAAGAAAGGTTTATGCCAGACTAACTTTTGTATCATATGCATAAATATATATAGGATGGCATAAGCTCTCCACTCCGCCACCTCCAACTCTCTGAGGGTCAGTCACAAGCAAAGAGTTGAGGGCAGATCTTTTTCTTCGGCTGTGGCTTCCCTCTGGAAACAGCCTCCCTGCCTCTCTGAAACTTGAGCAGAACCATGTCTGGTTCCGGAAGCAACTCAAGACCTGTCTCTTTGCTTCTGCCTTCTCTCTTCCTCTCCCTTGCTGATCACCTACCTGATCCATGCACTGGTTACCTGGTCAAGCTCTGAATTTGGGCCCAGGTACCTGCCTTTCCTGTTGCAATCACGCACTGCCTCTTGGCTCCCCTGCACTTGTGGTCTGTATCTGTAACCCTACAGTCCCCTCTCTTGCACTTATTCTCCATTCATTGGCTGCATTTAGGAGTACCCACACTTGCCACCTGTTGGCTGCACTCTTGTTTCTCCTTTGTTCCTGCACTTCTGCAACCTACCCAACACTCGGCACTTCTCCCCTCCACCCTTCCCTGAACTTGTGCGATCTGAATTACACAAGGCCTAGTAAGATCTGTGTTTTGTACTACTCTTTTGTTTCCCCCTCCTTGCCTTGTCGCACCTAGAAACACTTGTGTACAGGCACGTTATAAATGCCATATCATATCATTAAGGAGCACCCTACACCTGTGTGCACATTAAATCACACACCATACACAGTGACAAATGATGTACAGTGGAGGCTTGTACATTTCTGAACTTAATAGGGTTAAATGTTTGTGCCAATTAGGCAGGATCAACAGAGCACAGTGAGGGAGCCCAAACCAAATAAGGGTTGCTTGAGGGGGGTTCTCACTCCCAAGAAAATGTTTGAAACATTGGGTTAACATTATGCATTTTAGAGCATTTACTTTGCAAAATTGGGTAGACATCATTACAGTTTGCAATTGGTTTTGTATGGAAGCACATGGAAAATCGCAATAGTTGCAAATCACAAACCGTGTATAGGAACCATTTCCAATACGTTTCATGCCGCCTTTCCACGCGAGATATGCTAGTATAAAAATATATTCATGCTGGTTGTTCTAATTATGTCCATGCAGGCTGCATCAATATATGCCATTTTTACCATGTACGGACTCGCAGCCAGTAAAAATGGCATGCCATAGAAAGTATATCCAGGCTGACTGTGTACCATAAGTGTTATTACTGGCTAGATTTGCCTACATTCAATGTGGGCCAATTTAGCCAAGTAGTATGTTTGCTTTAACCTTGATGCATAGTGCTGTGCATCAAGGGTAAAGCAAAAAGGGAATCGGCAATGCTAACAGTTTGGGCATTTGTGTAGGCATGGGAAAGTCACTTCTGTATTGGTACTAGCTGGCCATTGATAGTGCCGGTGCAAAATGGTTTGCGTACCTGAGCAGCTAATAGCAGTGTCTGGCAAATGCCTAATAGTTATACACAAGCCAAAACTGTTGGCTTTGACAATGCTTGTTTTAACAGAACTTCAGCGAAAGACATGCAGGGTGTTTTTAAATCGAGTGGCCAAAGACAGACCTTATTAAGACATTTTCATTACACCAGTTCCGTGTTTACAACTCCAGTGAATTCATGAACTCTCAGAGACTCCTTTGAGGAAACACTTGCAGGCACATTGAGGGCATAGTTTGATGGCAAGGCGTGTTAAAAGCTAGACCAAAGAGTTCCGGTGAGGAAGTGTTTTGGGTGGGGAGGGCAGGAACTGGGTGAGAATTGCCATAGGGATTAGCATGGCCATGAGAAGAAGGGAAGTGGTGACATGAGACCTCTCATTCTCACAGCAGTCCGTCTTTAAGTGTTATGTTTCAGAAATGAAGGCAAGAGGTAGGGGCTTGTAACATTGAAGCTTCACCAGAATAGTTTCATTCGAATGTGGAAAGATGTTAGGTGCCCCCACACAAGGAAGTTTGCCCCTCCCTCACAGCCTATGATGTTAGCGCCTCTCCCAACATTTTAAGTGTTAGTCCGCCCTACCCCCTGACCGTTTAGCCTAGGTGCACCTCTGATGCCATGACCCCATCCCTTAATGAAGTGGCCCCGAGGGGGGCTAAATTTAGGGGTGGGACTGAATACACACTCACATAAAACACTTTCACCCATGCATTCATCCACCAGTTACACAACTCTGTAAATATATGCATACATAAAACCAAACACATCATTGACACAAACAAACACCGACATGCACGCATGCATTCATACATACTAATTTAATTTAAAATACACATATATATACACTTTTAATTTAAAATAAAAAACACTTACCTTACCTCCATGCACTCCGACACGTGGACATGCTGTCTGGCAGGAGAGATCTCCTCTCCTATCAGTCAGCGTGTTCACACTGAGCAACGTCAACACACTGACTGACAGGAGAGGAGTCCTCTCCTGTCATTCAGCATGTCCACATTGTCAGCTGAATAACGGGAGGCAGCAGAGCTCACTTCTGAGCCCTGCTGTCTCCCATTATGTTGTTGTTTGTTGCGGAGCCAAACAGCTTCGCAACAAACAGCAAAATAATTTCAGGGGCAGAGAGGAGACAGCACAGTCCCCCGTGCGAATAATGGACACAGGTGGACTGTGCTGCTTTCAACTTAGGAGAGGGCACCGCAAGGCCCCCCTGCATCCCCTTCGTGATGGCCCTGCTACTGGCGGCATGTAACTGGTTTTTCTTCTCAAGTGAAACAAAATGAGTCATTCATTTGACAGCTGCAGTCTAAGAAAATCAAGGTGGTTGATTCCTTTAAATATCAGATCTGCAAAATCTTGACGCAAGCAAAACCTGCTCAAATGCTGAAACAAAAAATGTGTGCCTTGTCGAACCAAGCTTTAGTCATGAAGCACAGATTTTGTGGTTTCTCACTGCAACCGTTGATAGACTTTTAAAGAGCCAAGGCAGTTCCTGTTGTGGACTATGGTGCTGCTGCCTTGATAGCCATCCCAAAAAAGCAATGGCCTCTATAAGAATACCGCTTTTGGAAGAGAATGCTTGGTCTCCCCAAATCCATGCCAAATAAGATTATTAGAAGTGAGCCTGGGTTGTTCTCCTTGAAGGAAGCGTTGGAGTGGAAACCTTGACCTTTTTTGGAAAGTACTCAGCGGCCTGCCCTCCAAGGATTTTGCATTAATAAAAGTCATGGTAGAGTCTGGCACTAGCACGCTGGGGACCTTGTGGGATCAGGCTTGCAGATCTCTCTTGGAGGAAATGGAGACATCTCTTGATGAACTGCTGGCAATCCCATGCAAAGTCAAGGAAAAGCTGTGAGAAAGAGACTGGATTTTTTGAAGAAGCAAACACATTCAAACTGTCATTCTGAGATACCCCAGGTTTCATAAGGAAATTCCCAGACTGTAGCTTAAGATACCAGTTTATGGATATTAGATTCAATCTGTACCCCACAGTGGAGATCATCATGGAAAGATGGGGTCAGAGTTTAGAACCTCCGTTCTGCAGGTTGTGCAGGGGATTGGAAGTTTTGGAAAACCTCTTTCACCTCTGTACCTGATGCCCTGCCATAACTGAACTGAGAGCATACCACTTCTCAAAAGTTGTGGAAAATGCCCCTTCCCTCTCATCAGAAGATTGGTAGGTAATACTGCTGAGAGGTGAAAAAAATCACACTGGATATTGCAGCAGTAGAATTTCTGGAAAAATTCTTGGGACCCAGGGCAGACAAGGACAAGACGACGACACATGATATTTTTCAATGACATGTATGATCCTCTTAGGATGGATCTTCTGTTTTTAGGTTCTTGCTAAAGGTTTTTGTATTGAACTAATTTAAGAAATAAAAAAAGAGAGACATAGTCAAACAAGATGGTGAAAGTCTTCTTCAGTTGACCAAAACCCTCCTACCTATTCTAATTCTGCCCCTTCCCGTCCCACTAAGAACAAAGGCCTTTAGAGATACAGCACACAGGTGTGAGGCTACTCCTTTTGAATGGGTGTGATCCTTTGATACTCGGGCCCAAGACATCGGCCTGAGGTGCGGTTGTTTCTGGCAGAAGGTGTTACCTGCCCTCATAAAGAAATCAAAGAAGAGGCATCGTTGTTCAGTTCCTGTCCAGCTATTTGGCAGTCTCCATCCAGCTGACAAGAATACACATCACCTTCCAAAGCGAGCTGACTCACAGGAACTGGCAAATGTGAAATATTAATTGGGATATGGCGACCATGACCACAAGTAGTACCATGCATCCATGCCTAAACTCAGGCATAGCTTTATTTAGAGTTTACCCAGCCACCACCATAGGTTACTTATGATCATCATAGTTTTGGCACAGGGAGGCATATCTTGAATGACACCCCTGCATTGCAAAGACTTGAGTGGGCGTCTTGTGACCTTGAAACTGATCTACACCACGACTAGATCATGCTGCAGATCCAGCAGGGCACAAATATGCTTTTTGTTTTACCTAGAGCTGACTAAAAGGGAAATATGGTTAACAGATTATCCTTTTGGACATGGAATTACCCACATCATTTTAGGAAATAATAAAAATAAAAAAACAGAGCTTTGCACCCTTGTCAGATGGCAATTCCTCACATGTTGACATAAAGAAACCCCTTTGCAGTCATCACAGCTAGTAAACGGAAAAATGTTTCTAAAGAAAGACAAATAATTGTGGCAGATCAAAGAAACAGCTGAACAGCTTACTGTTTCGGAGAGCCTTCCCAACTTTCCAAGCCCTGCTCTAGTTGACCTCTGTTGAATACCTCTCCCCATTCCTGCCCTTGATTCTACTGGAAAGACTTCTGTCCAATTAATAACATACTCCTCAATCCCCTATCAGGAGATGGACTTGACCGACCTATGAGTGGCATTTACTTGAAATGTGTTCATACACTGAAGAGGAATGTGTTTGTACCGCAATTGATTGTTGTGCTTCCCATTATGAAATCCTGCCTCCCTACTGCTCCCCCATCCCTGACCCCTGACTGCCACCGGATGTGCTCTTTGAACAGGTTTTCTGAAATATGGTGCCTTACAATAAACCATAAATAAACTCATAATGTAATAATGTAAAAGGTGGAAATGAATATGAATCAGCAAAGATACGTAATTTAAACCTAGGTGCAGGAATGCATTACCGATGTCTTAATTTTCTCATTTAATTTTGCAGTTTTGTGAATCAACGCCAATATATTTTCACATCACCATGAACCGTGGCACCCATTTAAATTGGAAGCAGTAAATCATATTCAAAATATATTTGATTGACTTGTCCAATCCCATTTTAAATCTCCCTATTTAAAATGAGTTCGAATTGGGGTCTGGTTCTAAAACGTGTGTAGTTTGGAAACATGAACTGTTGCACAGCATATAAATGATATAAAGTCAAACAAGGCCTCATTGAAACTGTCAGCCTTCGTGATGTCAAATATGACAGTGGCAGGGAAATAGCCTGGCATTATTAAAGCGGTAGCAATATAAAATAGTTGCATTATTTCCCATGAATCAAGTTTTGGCTTTGCTGATAGACATAAGAATTTGCTTTTTGTTCTTGTTCTTTCCACATTTAAAACTGGCTTCCATAAAGAAATTAGCAAAACTAATACATTTCTATTATTATTGCATGCCCAGTGAACTCACATTCATTTCCCCAATTGGTTCAGCGAGCGTTGCTCTATAATCCTGTATATTCATCCAATAGAAGCCTAAACTCTTCATGCATGTCTCCTTGAATGATTCTGTCTTCAAACGTAGGTCTTTGAAGTTGCTTCATCTGCTTAACTTATTTCCATAGACCTATTCGGATCATAGTGGTCCAAGGCTTGGAATTTTCTCAATGTGAAATTGCATTTCTTTTTTTCCGGAGGATCACGGTTGGTTTATGCATTATTACAACTTTGATTTTTTGACATTGGTCCAGGCATGAGATCAATAAAAGACATATAAATCTTAGATTTTTAGGAATCGACACCTGTTTTTGCATCCACTATAAACAAGTTACATTATCAACATAGGGTAAACATGCAAGACCGAGTGTTTCGGGATGCGGTTGCGCTATATAAATAAACAAACAAACAAACATGGGAAACTGTAAGTCTGAATGGTCATAGGGGTTGCTTCTGTGCCTCCCCGGACATTCATATGTTCATCATGGAGGGCTCTAGTTCATATAGGCAAGTGCTGGAATCAGGAAACTCTCCCTGCTTTCTGGTTCTTTGTACTTCGTGGGAACCAAAGGATCTGCATGGCAGGTGGCATCAGTCTGAGCGGACTTCAGATCAGGGCTGCAGGTAAGAAAAATAAGCGTTAATGTATGTGATTTTGAATGCATGTAGATGCGTGTGTGTGCGTGTGCGTGCGTGTCAGTGAGTGTGAGTGAGTGTGAATGAGCCTGTGTATATTGTATAGGTGCATAGGTGAATGCATGGGTGAATGTGCAAGGATATGGTGCACAGGTACAGGTATGGATGAGGAAGTGAATGGTGTGAGGATGGTTCTGCACTTGTGTTGGTGCTGAGCCCTCGGACTGCTGATTTGGCGCCTGCTTTAACCAGGTGGGAAGAAAATGTGCATTTAATTGGAATCCATCAGTTTACTGGCAACAGGAGATTATTAGGCTGGTGATAAACATAGGGCAGTAAAGTGTGCATACGTGTAAAGCCCACCCCACAAAGCCCAACTATGCCTGGCAAATCCTATGAAATCCCCTGCATCAATACAACAAGGGGCAAATATGGCTGACACCTTTTACCAATCGAGTTGCTTGAATATTACCCCCAATGTATTATATGTACATGGGGGACAGCTGTGATTTTTCCACTTTTTTTACTTTACATTCAAGTACAAAGATGCACTACCCACAACTTGCTTGTGAGCTTGTGTTCCAATCATTATATTTACACTACCACCCGTCAAATAGGAAACGTGTTGTGTGACAAATTGCATTCTGCAGGATGAGTACGGAAAAATTGGCCCACTCTGCCCTCACATTTTTACAAACCAAACCCCACCGCAAACATAAAGGTAAAAAAGGGACAGTTAGGGATATACCTCCTTCGCTTTTTGTGGTAACGTGGGCTGAGGGAATGCTATGCTCTGGAGAGGGTGTGAAGGTGAGCACAGTAGTGACTCAAACTACACAGTAACACAGTCCAAAATAAAGGGAATGTTGAATCAATGTTCTATAAAAATATATATACTTTGATAAAACAAACTAGACTCAACACCATATACAATCAAATCATATCCTAGGTGCCCGGCAATCAGGGTTTTGCCATGGCCATGGTACTGAGTCGGCAATACTCAATCTAAAAAATCAGATGAACGAGATCAGGGACAAGGGCAAGCCTGCCCTGCTGCTCCTCCTAGATGTATCTGTGGCCTTTGACCTTGTAGACCACAGTATTCTATGCCACCATCTCACCTCTGCAACTGCCTTCACTCCAGAAGCAGCAGCTTGGATTACCTCTATCTAGAAGGTCGAGTCATGAAGGTATTTTCTGAACAAGCATGTGCTGCACCCACTCCCATGAACTGCAGAGTACCCCAAGGTTAATGTGTCTTTCCCACTCTGTACAATATTTTCACTAAGCCACTTTTCGACCTCCTAGACGCCCAGGGCATAATCTACACCAACTACACTGATGACACCCAAATCCTCCTCCCACTATCAGGCAACTACACCCAGAATTTAGCCCTATTAAACTCCACATATATCACCATCCAAGCATGGATGGTGGTCCATGGCCTCTGCTGTAATGATGAGAAGGCAGAATTACTTTTAGTTGGACCTCACTCTGTACTGAAAAACTTGACCCGGATTATACTGCCTTCAACATCCATGGCACTAAAATTATTGTATCACCTGCTGTGAAAACCACATGTGTCTATCTAGATGCCACCCTCTCACTCTCTCACCAAGTAAATGCCATATCTTCATAAGCAGAATACTCCGCCAAACTCCTTATCGCGGCCAGACCTTACCTATCTGAAGATAGCAGCCTAACCATTGCACGGGCAGTTGAAGGTGCCAGGTCGGATTACTGCAACGCCCTTTTTCTGGCACATACTCACACAATATACAAAAACTCCAGACAATTCAAAAAAATGCACTATGAGCTGCTTAAACGTACCCAGAAATGATCACATATCAGATGCCACGAAAGCAGTACATTGGCTTTACTATTCGTTAAAGAATCCTATTGAAGACAATTACCATCACACACAGGAGTATATCAAAAATGGCCCCACCGTATCTAGCCCAAAAATTCTTATACAAGGAATAGATAAGCCAACTAGAACCCCCTATACCCGCATACCGGTACAAACAAAATTCAAGCGCACTAGACCAGGAGGCTCAAGCTTCCCCGTCCTTGCTGCAAAACAATGGAACACCCTCCCACAGACACTAAGAGCAGAAGAATCCTACAGGCCTTTCGCAGAGCCCTCAAAACCTGGCTATTCACATAAATCTTCTGTCAGGACATACCAAACTGCACCTTTCTCTGTAACCTATGAAAGAAAAACTGTCTTCATGTTACCTGTATGCTTATTTATCTGATCATGTATGTTGGCCAAGCTATTGATTTAAGAAATTGTTTGCCTACTGACGCCATGTAACTGGTTTTTCTTCTCAAGTGAAACAGAATGAGTCATTCATTTGACAGCTGGGGTTTAAGAAAATCAAGTTGTTTGACTCCTTTAAATATCAGATCTGCAAAATCTTGACGCAAACAAAACCTGTTCAAATGCTGAAACAAAATATGTGTGCCTTGTCGAACCAAGCTTTAGTCATGAAGCGCAGACTTTGTGGTTTCTCACTGCAACCGTTGATAGACTTTTACAGAGCCAAGGCAGTTCCTGTTGTGGACTATGGTGCTGCTGCCTTGATAGCCATCCCAAAAGAGAAATGGCCTCTATAAGAATACCGCTTTTGGAAGAGAATGCTTGGTCTCCCCAAATCCATGCCAATTAAGATTATTAGAAGTGAGCCTGGGTTGTTCTCCTTGAAGGAAGCGTTGGAGTGGAAACCTTGACCTTTTTTGGAAAGTACTCAGTGGCCTGCCCTACAACGATTTTGCATTAATAAAAGTCATGGTAGAGTCTGGGACTAGCATGCTGGGGACCTTGTGGGATCAGGCTTGCAGATCTCTCTTGGAGGAAATGGAGACATCTCTTGATGAACTGCTGGCAATCCCATGCAAAGTCAAGGAAAAGCTGTGAGAAAGAAACTGGATTCTTTGAAGAAGCAAACACATTCAAACTGTCATTCTGAGATACCCCAGGTTTCATAAGGAAATTCCCAGACTGTAGCTTAAGATACCAGTTTATGAATATTAGATTCAATCTGTACCCCACCGTGGAGATCATCATGGCAAGAGGGGGTCAGAGTTTATGGAAGTTTTGGAAAACCTCTTTCACCTCTGTACCTGATGCCCAGTCATAACTGAACTGAAAGCATACCACTTCTCAAAAATTGTGGAAAATGCCCCTTTCCTCTCATCAGAAGATTGGTGGGTAATACTGCTGAGACGAGAAAAAAATCACCCTGGCTATTGCAGCAGTAGAATTTCTGGAAAAATTATTGGGACCCAGGGCAGACAAGGACAAGACGACGACACATGAGATTTTTCAATGAGATGTATGAGCCTCTTAGGGTGGATCTTCTCTTTTTAGGTTCTTGCTAAAGGTTTTTGTATTGAACTAATTTAAGCAATAAAAAAAAGAAAGAGAGACATAGTCAAACAAGATGGTGAAAGTCTCCTTCACTTGACCAAAACCCTCCTATCCATTCTAATTCTGCCCCCTTCCCGTTCCACTAAGAACAAAGGCCTTTAGAGATGCAGCACCCGGATGTGAGGCTACTCCTTTTGAAAATGAACAAGTTGTTTTTAGGAATTGGCTTGGATCGTAGCCAAGTTCTAAAAACAAAAGGAGGGTATGTAAGGATATTTGGCGTGTTACAGCACTACTGCACAGGTAGCATTTTTTTATGCAGCACCACTACATGGGTGTGGTGCATTGCTATATGTGTTGCCAGAGTAACCTGGACATATAAGTAAAGACAGGCTATTCAGTCAAAAAACGATTTTTACATATAAGATGCAAATCCATTTTTACAGTTAAAAGCACACATCTGCACATTCAAAATGCACACTATTTTTCACCTGAAATGCCTATGTTGCAAGAGACACATTTGAAAATTAATAACTAACCTTATTAACAACTAACCTGACTAATAAAACTTCATTTAACATAACCCACTAATAAAAATGTGTCTCCACTGCAGAATTAGGCCTACTCTGAAAGTGAACTTTTAAACGCAAATTCATTTTTTTTTCTCTGCTGCTCTGTCCACATAACTACAGGAAGCAAAGAGCTCGAAGGAGCAGGAAATCAGTTTGTTACAATTGCCACTGTAGAAGTGAGCCATTGGGCCTCATTACAACTCAGGCGGTAAGGGGTTTACGGCGCCGTAAACAGCGCCGACCCTTACCGCCTGAGTACGAGGTCCCTTAGCGCCATGGCGGATTTAACACCTGCTTTTAGCAGGTGTTAAAATCCATGGTGCTAAGGGACCATGGAGTTAATTACGCCACCGTAATTTACGGTGGCGTAATTAACGCCTTCCCCACTCCCATTATGCCCTATGGGGCAAAAATGGGAATGGGGAAGGGTAAATGGGGATTGGGGACTTACCGCCCCGCCAAACTCGGAATGGGGCGGTAAGTCCGCCAACCACCATGGCGTAAACGTAGTTTACGCCATGGTGGTAAAGTCACGGCCCAGGCGGTAACTTACCGCCTGGGTCGTAATGAGGCCCATTGTGTTGTGAGGGAGGAGATGACATGATTGATTCTGATTGGAGCAGCGTCATAGCAAGTATCATGCTAGAGGCTGTGTTTAGAACTTTGCTGGAGAAGCTTGAGAGGAGGGGGAAGAGTGGACATCTTGCAGAGCTGGGAGAAGGATCTCTTTCCTGGCTGGGGCATTCCTGCTGCAAAAGCTGAGAGCGCCAGGCAATAACCCCGGTTTGAGAACGGCAGACGCTTGTTCCCACTGGGGTTGATCTTCAAGGGAGCCAAATTCAGAAAGAGAATAGCTGGAGAAAACTCATGCTGAACAGATAAGGTAATTACAGAAGCGAGTGGGAGCTGTGCGAAAGTGCGCGAAGCTGTTCAGTCAGTGTATTAGAGGGAGTCTCAGTCTCTTATCAGCATATTTAATGTTACCAATTGAATATATTCTCGCAGCTCTCTGTTCATTTTATCACAAATAATGTTGTACCATTTTATTTATTTCTGTAAAAAAAGTTAAACTTTGTTTAAATGAAAAATCTATAATACAAAAATATTTGAAAACAGATAGCTAGTGTGTATTATTTTTCTCTTTCATTTTGCATGGGGAAAGGTTTAAACGTGGGTAGATTTTTAAACAGTGCAATTGTCATTTTAAAGCAGATGTGTGCATGATTCTATTCAGTATGGACAGTTGTGAGTGACTGTTTGTAGCATAGCCTGTTGGAGGTACATGAGTCAACGGGAAGAGAGACTCTCTGGACATAGTTCCCTACCGTATATGAGGTAGTGGAAATTACCACAAAAATACCACAATTGCCCATGGTGGCACACAACACTAACACTGAAAATGTGGTATCCCTAAAATGTAGGCCTGAGGTCTCTCTAGTGATCAAGAACAATCTATATAAAAAACAAGGGATGTTGGATATTGGGGCCACAAATAAACCAACCACTATACCAACCAACCACGCAAACTACCGCGCATACCATCTAAATAGGTCTGAATTCTGAAATAATGCAATGTATTATTGTCATGTGTGACCCAATATGAATACAGAGAGTGATTATTGCTAAAGTTATTTTGGCGGTAAGAAAATACTGCAAAGCCCCAAATATCCACAAAATACCCAACAGTGCATAGGTGAATGCATGGGTGAATGTGCAAGTATATGGTGCACAGGTACAGGTATGGATGAGGGAGTGAATGGTGTGAGGATGGTTCTGCTCTTGTGTTGGTGCTGAGCCCTGGGACTGCTGATTTGGTGCACGGGTTTAGATAAATCATTTGACACCCATCTGGACACAGTCTTACTTTGGCAAGGCATTTTTTTGTTTTGTTTGTTTGATAATCTTTATTGAGATTATAATAGAGTATGAACAGTAAAACAGTAAAAATGCAGATGACAATAAAAATAAACGAAAAACAGTAATGTGCATAATGAGGAAGTGAGGCAAAACAACAGTCAGTGATCGGCAAAAACAAGGAATTAACCGAAAACTAGCAGTAAACCTTATGTAACAATTATCTACATGTAGAGACAAATTCTTGAATAGTAGACAAACAGTGGAACGGACAGGGAGACAAAAAGAAACAGGGAAAGAGGGAAGGAAAAGGGACACTCACTAATGTGAAATCAGGGACCACTGACCATACGAACTAAGGAACCACATTTTCCGAATGTAAGGGTAAAGTTGTTACAGAAGTAATTGAGCAACAGAGAGAAAAATAAACCAATCATGAACCATGAGTAGACATGTTGAAGTGGTCTAAATAATGAATGAAATGAACACACTTGTCATTGTATCTGGGTATAGCATCAATGCAGGTAGCAATACAATGTTCAACTCTCTGTACATGACAGACATTATTCCACCATCCCTTAATGGAGACATTTTGCAAGTGTTTCCAGTTGGCTGTAATAAGCTTTAGGGATATAGCAATAAAGATATCATGAAGCAAGGCAGAAGCATGTAAATTGTAGTCATTGGCAGCAAGACTGCCCAAGAAAATATTCAAAAATGATAGAGGGATATTAACAGTGAAGATCATTTTGAGAAATCTCCATACATCTTGCCAGAACTTAAATACAAAGGGACAGTCAAAGAACATATGCATGTATGAAGCAGGGGCACCTGCACACGACCAGCATTTACTTTCTGTACCAATCATAGATTTGGACAATTTCAGGGGGTTTATGAAGGCTCTAGGTCTAAAATAATACAGGTTTTGTGTGATGTTGGCAGAGGTGGAGATGCTCCTGATTCTAGTATACAGTTGAGACCAAGTATGATCATCTAACACAAGATCAAAGTTAGATTCCCATTTAGATAGAACAAGCCACTTAGTGGTAGGATACTCTATGTTATTCAAAACACTATAAAAAACACTCCACACCCGGAAGTGGCCCACAAGTGGGCTGTCTGGCTGGCTATGCTTGTGGACTCTGCTATTGTGCTGTCTGACTACAGCGACTGAGTCGGCAAGAGGAAGAGCTGCGAGAATATGTGGGAATACGGAAGTCCGCGTGTTACAGTTTGAAATGCGTCATTGTGACGTGTCAATCCCACCTACTCCTTCTATTGGATAGCTAATATAACACCAGGATTCGCACACCCACGTGCGCACCCGGAAGTGTCCCACAAGTGGGCTGTTTGGCTGGCTACTTGTGGACTCTGCTATTGTGCTGTCTAACTACAGCAGCTGAGTCGGCAAGAGGAAGAGCTGCGAGAATACGTGGAAACACGGAAGTCTGTGTCTTACAGTTTTGAAAAGGTGGCTTTGACTGGATTAAGATCTTGTGTATATTGACACACTGGGACTGGGACTGGTGATTGGTGCTGGGATGCTACAGTCTCGGCACCTTCCTCATTTGAGTTTCTTTCTTTCTTTTTTTTTCTTTTTTCTTCTAGCATCATTGTGACATGTCAATCCCGCCTACTCATTCTATTGGATAGCTAATATAACACCAGGTTATGTACACCCACGCACGCACCCGGAAGTGGCCCGCAAGTAGGCTGTTTGGCTGTTTGGCAGTGCAGTGCTTGTGGTTTGAGCGGCAACTGCTAAAGGCTATGTTTTTTTTTAAAATTAATTTTATTGATTGTTTAACAAGTCTGACTTAATACATGTTAGCGTAACAGTACAGGTCAATGGTATGCCGATATAACAACCATTAGGCAATTATGAGAAGAAAAAAAAACTTGTCTCATAAGACCCACCCTATCCTCCCGCTCCCCACCCCCGATTATCATATCTCAACAGACAAAGTGAAAAGAATGAGCAGAACTTTGCACAGCTCCAAATGTTATGGAAATATTACATTGCTTAGCTTGCAATACAGGTGTACTACACAGAAATGAAGGTTAGCGGACAACTTAGAGTGACTCCATTAGCTCTGCTTATTATTAACAGTAATGGGTCTAGTCAGTCGGTCTTACAGAATACCATTTTGCTGTATGGAATTCCAAAAAGGGTAGCCATATCATGTCTATGTTCTTACGAGATTCCAAAACTGCGGCTGCAAGGCTCTCCATTTCGTAAATGGCATGTGGCTTGGTCAGCCCTTCTCGTTTTGTGGGGAGGGCGGTTGACTTCCATTTGAAAGTTAAGCATACCCTTGCCACCAGCAACAGGTTACGTGGCATATGCGATAGTGACACATAAGAGTCTTCACCATCCGTCTCCACCCCAAACAAGACCAGCACTGGTGTTAGTGCTCTGGGTATTCTGTCTATGCTCTGAATCCAAACCAGAACCTCTTTTCAGTACAATTTCACTTTGCAGCATTCCACCATTGGTGCCAATAGCCACACCATTCACCGCAGCCTCTCCAACAATAGGGGGATGTGCCTAGAAACATTTTAGACAACCGTAGGGGAGTGTAGTGCCACCTTACCAGCAGGCATGTGTTGTGCATTTTATATTGTACAGACATGGATGATGCCCACACCGCCCTATATATAGCTTTTCAAACCTCTGGCTGGTCTGTTAGGCCCAGCTCCACTTCCCACCTGATTTCAGACGATGGGTGCCTGAAGTGACCTCTAGTGATCAGAGATTTGTACATTCGTATAATGAGACCCTTTGTTGTTTGCGGGGCGCTAAGTATTTCCTCAAATGGAGTGAGAGGACGCTTAAGAGAGTTGCCCCAACGCGCGTCGCTCAGGACACTTCGTAGCTGGAGGAATGTCATGGGGGTTACCTCGACACCCTGTAGAGCATCCTTTAAATCCTCTGAGGACATCAATAAACCCCTTTTCCACATCTGTCCCGCTCGCACAAGCCCAGCCTCATACCAGGGTTGAAAACGATGAACCTCACTCAACAAATCTTGAATAGGGGGGAACCAATTGCAGCTGAGGGGGTAGGGCCAAGTTGTGACTCCATGCATGCCACGAGCTGGACGCCAGAGAGACCACAACACTTTTAGGACAGGGTGCTCCCTAATTCTTCACATCATGGGCGGTAAGGGGACCCACAACCATTCCCCCAATGTAACTGGTGCGAAAATATAATTTTTTGTTGCAACCCACTGTTTCTCTGAATTTTCCCACAGATGGTTCGGCAGTACCCAGAGTTGAGATGCCCTGTAATACTCTTCTAGGTCTAGATATCCCATAATCCCCAACTCCTTGAGCTGAATTAGTGTAGAGTACTGAATCCAGGGCATTTTATCGGCCCATAGGAACCTCAATAATGTGCTTTTTACCTCTGCCAAAAAATGATTCAGGAATGACCATCGGAAGGGATTGGAATAAAAACAAGAATCTTGGCAGGACATTCATTTTTATAGAGGTGAAGGGCGCCGCCCAAGACAAAGGTAATCTGGACCATCTGTTAACATCATCTCGGATGGTCTTCCATAGGGGGACATAATTTGCCTCAAAGAGATCTGAGAGAGAGACACTAATGCTTACACCCAGGTATCTGACAGAGCGGGTTTGTACCTGAAAGCCCCAGTTAGCCTTCAAAAGATCCAATTGTTCGAAATTTATTTTTAAATGGGCTGCTATAGTTTTTTGAAGGTTTGCTCGGAAGCCTGATAGGGCACCATATTGTGATAATTCCCGGAAGAGTGCAGGGATGGATTCTAATGGTTGGGTGAGATAAAGTAAAATATCGTCGGCAAACATGGCCAATTTGTATTCCCTGCCTCCCCAGCGGATGCCGTGAATCATGGGATTAGATTGAATGGCTTGGGCAAAAGGCTCAACAGCTAGAGCATAGATCAAGGGGGAGAGCGGGCAGCCCTGCCTTGTGCCTTGTGTGAGAATGAAAGGGTTTGAAGAGGTGCCATTGATGGAGACCTTGGCTTGGGCTGTCTGGTACAGCGCTCTAGCTCCTTGAGTCCACACGGCTCCCAGCCCCGCCTATTTCAGAACCACTCATAAAAAAGGCCACTCTACGCGGTGAAATGCCTTTTCGGTATCAACTGATAGCAGGAGGGGGCTGTCACCGGCTTCACAAAGACTAGCCATGAGATCTAAGGTCTTCCTGATGTTGTCCGTTCTTTGCCTACCTCTTCCGTACCCTACCTGATCAGAGTGGACCTGTTGGGGGAGGACTAGTGCCAGGCGGGCGGCTAGGATGCTGGAGTAAATTTGAGCATCAGCATTGATGAGGGAGATCGGGCAATACCATGCACATTCTTGAGAATCTTTGCCTTCTTTAGGGATAACAATGGTTATAGATTTAGTGAAGGATTTGGGGGCTTACCCTGACTCAAGTATCGAGTTGAAGAGTTTAGTCAGGAAAGGGGTGAGGGTGGTGGAGTTTGATTTGTATAAGGATGGCGTATAGGTGTCCTGCCCGGGTGCCAAGCCCGCCTTAATGTTAGAGATGGCTCCTTGCACTTCTGTGGTGGTGATCAGGGCATTTAGCATGTCCAGGTGTTCTCTGGTGATCGGCGGGTGAGGGAGAGCAGTTAGGTATCCCTCAATTGCTGAGGGGGCACTATCACCTTCTGCTGTATACAGCTTCCAGTAGAACCTCGAAAAACGGTTGACAATGTCTTGCGGATTCATGAGAGGGACGCCGTAATCATTGCAAATTTTGTACACTGCTCGGTCTGCTCTCTGTTTTCGAAGCCGATTTGCTAGCATTGTGTGGTATTTAAGTTGCATTAGTACCTTACCATTCCATATATACCTTAGTTCTCCCCTCAGCCCCTTAATTTGGCTCACTGTGTCCTCACTATGGGCGGGATGATTCCTAGAGGGTACATGCCAGGCGGGAAATGTCAGCTCTTACATCCCTTTCCCTAAGCTGCCTGAGTCTTTTTTTAGCCGCCCCTTCAGCTATTAGAATCCCCCTTATCGTGGCTTCCCCTGCCTCCCAAACCGTGTTCAGCGACATCCCATCTATGTTGTTCCGTCTCAAAATAACTTGTGATGGTGTCAGAGAGAGTTTCTTTGAACACTGGGTCCCTGCACAAGAAATCATTGCAGACCCATCTTCGTTCTGGCATAGAAAGGGGGCCCAAATCGAGATCCAGCTTGCATAAGTCGTGGTCAGTCCAGGCCACCACTTCGATGGACGATCCCAGGATATAATTTTCGCTTTCTACTCCCAGTAAGAGGTAATCTATTCTTGAGAAAGTTTGGTGCTGGGGGGAGAAAAAGGTAAAAGTCCTTTCTTCTGGGTGAGTTGTACGCCATGTGTCAATTAGATGATGTCCCTTCAACTGGCTCAGAAATCTATTCCCTTGGAGGCTACTAGGGGGTGGGTGTTTGCCTTACTGGGTGCCAGTCTCGCTCCTGTTCCACCACTACATTAAAGTCCCCCCACAAACCAGTGCACCCTCCCTCCAGTTCTCTAAAAAATCAACCAAAGGTTCAAAGAAACTTGACTGTCCCTGGTTGGGGGCATAGGCAGAGCAGAGTGTGTTAGTGCATGTTCTTAACCTTCCCTTCAGCGCTACATATGTTCCTTGGGCATCCCTGTGTATGTGTTCTATCTGAAGCCCAGGGATTTTCTGCACAGGATACCAACTCCAGCCCTTTTCAGGGGGCCAGAAGCCTACACCATTTCTCCGATGTCCCTACCAACAATCTTATGCTCTCCCCCATGGGTGTACTTTGTCTCTTGAACAAACAGTACATTCAGTTTTGCTGTTTATACTGCGGTGCCAACATTGATCTTTTTTGCGGCGAATTAAGGCCTTTCACATTTAGGGATCCGAAGACTATACAGTCAGACCAAGCCACGCAAAAAAATGAGAATTGCGATTGGAGCCCCCTCGCCCTGTGATTTGTGCGGAAGCCGACCTCTTCACTTCGCAGGGAAGTTGAAGACCTGCTGCAACAGTACCGCGTGTGTATATGGATAAGTGTTGTGGATCGGACCCGTCGGTCTATCGAGATGAGTGTGTCTTCCCTCCCCCACCCCTCTACACCACCATCAGATGCTACTGGGTGCATTCTCATCTGAGAGAAATGAGACACCCTAAATCAAGAAGGGCCACACTGGTGGGGCCCCTCTCTGGGCATTAACTTAGACTATTAACATGTGTGTAAAGAAGAAACAAAATGAGTGGGGAGCAATGTGCAGATACCACATCAGATCTCACTCAACCCCAAATTCATAGAGACATTCATTGATTAGTGTACTGCGCCAGGAAATTAAAGTAGTAGCAAAAAAAAAAGGCCTTGCTAGGTAAAACAAAAATTGAGAGTATGATACTCATTCCTCTCAGAGTATTTAGTCGCTTGCATTTCCACTTTAATTGGAGGTATAGGCGCTGTATCTTGTCGCGTTCCTGTGGGCTCTCTTCGAGTGTCAGTGTCCAAGCCTGGAGGTGTCGGAGGGCCCGCTCTGCCTCTTCCACTGAAGTTATCCTGAATTCCTCACCACTGAGCTCGAACAATAGCAGGAAGGGGTGGCCCCAGCGGTACCTCAACCCCTTCTCTAGCAGCAAGACCATAAGGGGACGGCATCCTCTTCTTTTTACTAAAGTCATCGCCGAGAGGTCTTGGTACAATTTTACTTTTGAGCCTTTGAATTCTATTGTGTCCTTTTCTCTTGCTTTCAGCAAAATGTCCTGTCTCTGCGCATAGTAGTGACATTTTATGAGGACTGAACGGGGTCCTCTTGGCGGGCTGACTGCCCTGTGCACCCTGTCAAATTCGAGCTCGGGGCGGATTCATTTCACCGTGCAGGGACAGAATTAGGGCTTTGACCTTACTTTCAAGACTTGTCAAAGTCTCTCCTCGCTTCTCCTCCAGGCCCATGATTCGAATGTTAGATCATTGCTCCTGGTTTTCTAGATCATCGATCTTTGACTCCATGTCCCATTCCTTCTGTTCCAAATCCAAGAGCCGGGCCTCATATAGCATAGTAGCAATGTCTCCTGATTGCTGGTTGCTTTTGTCTGCTTTGTCTGCTTCCAAACGGTCCTCCACTTTAGCCATCTTCGTTTGCAGAGCGGAGACAGTTTCTGTGAGACTGGATTTTATTGACCTAATTTCACTCAGTAGGAGCCATATGTATGATTTAGTAGCAGTGTCGAGATCATTACCTGGAATGTCGGAGGAGCTCTGGGCTTTGTCTGGTTCCATGGCCGTGCCTGCTCAGCAAAATTTACGCAATGTTGCTAGGGTGCCCGGATCTAACTTTATCTTTGGTCGGGTCGATTGACTGCTGCTACAGTGGGCGGGGCCGAAACTGTCCGGCTGGAGGATTTTCAAAGTGCAAGGCTGCCTGAACCTCATCAGAAGGGGGGAAGACGATTGCACTCTACGCAGCTGTCCCAACTCAGAAGGGAGGCTCTGTGCTCTTTCAGATGTTACTTCATTAGTGCTCTGCTTCTCAGTGGGGCATACACTTGGTGCTACTACCGCCTTCCTTTTCCCCCCGGACTTGCCCCCAGTTACCTCTGTGATTCTCTCTGCCTCTCGAGGGAGTCCCACAGAGCTAGATGCGATGGTTGTGTTTGGGCCTCTTTGCTAGTATGGGGGTTGTTTGTGGTTGTTCAGAGAGAACGGCATCAGTGCTTTAGCGGTTGTTTGAACTGCGACATGAGGGGAGTCGGTAGCAGTTCCCCCTCTTAAACGTCTTTGGGTTAACTAGTGTTGGGGTGCCTGCACTGGCAGTTGGAGGTAGGTAACACAATCGGGGGTTTCCAAGGGCACGTTAATAGAGGCCCCTGTTGGATCTCTGCTTTGCGCTTAGGCTCTTGCACGGTGCGGAAGGCTGGAGGACCCTCTGAGTGCTCCTCAGAGGTGCTGACGCATCCGCCGCTTCAGCACTGGGTCTCTTGGAAGGAGAGGGCAGCTCTGCTGCGGGTACTCAGGCCGCTGCAATTGTGTGGGGAGAAGGCCCAACCTGCAGCTAGAGTGGTGGGAAGGGGGGCTGCCCCTCTGCTGGTGTGTCGCTACAGCCGGTGGGAAGGGCAAAGTTCTCACAGCGAGTCTGTAGTCTCCACTTCACTGTTGGCCACCCGGAGGAGGGAGGTCTCACTCCGCTGCCTCTGCCCGCTTACCGTTGCAAAGATGTCTGTGCTGGTGTACTCGTCCTGTGCTGGGTATAGACGCCGGTGGATGGGGGGACGGGCAGAGAGCTACGGCTGGATCCCGGCCTCGAGCATCCTCGCATGGTGTATCCCTGAGGAAGAGTGCAGCGTTGGGCCTCTCCGGACTTAAGTTCTGCAGGTTAAACGCCGGCTGCTCGAGTTTCCCCAGGGGTGGACCCGTCTGCTTCTCACTGATCCAATGCCTCGAGAGCAGCATTCATTTATCTTCACCAACCGCCAGGCCGGGGGAGAGAGACACTCAGAGTCACAGCCCCTGTGATTTTTGATGATACTTCCTCATCAGCTGCTTGAGCGGTTCCTGGTGCTGCTCATCGCTTTAATGGGCAGAATATCTTCTTTTTTCTGCAAAAATTCCCGGCATGTTTCTGGCCTGGAGAGGGAGACGATGGGTGAAGCGTCCATCACATCTGCGCCCCCTGGTGGTCTCCGCTATGTTTTTTCTAAACTATTAGGAGTGTGTCATTGCAATCTAGTTTGTTTGTTTGTTTATTATTTATAAAGCGTGCCTCACCCTGGAGTATATAGGCGCATTTACAAGACAGCTTAATCATGGTTACATATATTACATCATGGTAATATACACACATCATGGTAAAATACATACATACATCATGGTGAAACGGTATCCCTACAAAATATCTCCACCAAAAATATCGCCGTACGTATGGCCTTTTGTCTCACCATAGGCGATATTTTTGGGGGGATAATTTGTGGGGACGGGGCTTGCGGGGGTGTCACCAGCACATTAAAAAATGATGCAGGGGTTGCGGGGGTGTCCCCGGCAGGGTCCATTTGTGAATTTTGCCACAAAAATATGCCGATATTTTTTCATCGTAATAGTTTCACTGCAGAATTAACACATGCAACCCGTGATACCTACATCGCAGCATGCATATACACTTGACAGTTACATCAAATCGAGGTTCACAGATGAGATACAGTAAGGGCAAAAGAAGTAGAGTGGGTGATTAATAGATTCAGGTGCGCTAAGCAGTGAAGTAGGTAGAGTCCTTCATAAGGAGCCATTTTTTAGTATTTGAGCGGAAACTTGGGAAGGTTTGGTCAGTGCGTAAATAGAGTGGGAGAGCATTCCAGGCTTGGGAACGTATTATTAGTTATTAGAGTCTGTACAGTCATAGCGTGTTCTTTGACTCACGCCCATTGTGTAACCTGCTGGGTAGTGCTGTAGCACGGATGCGAAGGACGTGCAGTATCTCCACATTCATAAGACTGACTGTCTGGCAGGTGTGTCAAGTCCACCTTTGTGGATTGCTAGCTACTAAATGAGAATTACCTCTGAATACCCATGTCCCAGTGTAAATTAAGGAGTGCTCGGGGTAAGCAGAAAACTGAGAGATATACTTTTATGCGAGGGGGTCCTGTCACTAGAAAAGAAAGTATGTCGGGGACCAGGTGTTATGATGATATTCTGTCTGCCCCTCTCATTTTCACCTCCATAAAAGGGACTATGAAGATGACATTAGCAATGCCTTTACAACCTTCTCCACCCTCTCCCTCTGATACTACCCTGTTGGCTGCAACGACGGGTAAATCCTCACCTATACTAATTGAGTCAGGAGTCATGGATGAAAGCCTTGCTGGGCCAAACTTTGAGAGTGCTTGTGCACTAGCAATGGCTGTGGACAACAATTCAGGGAAAGGGCTTCCACTTCCCTTTATTGCAACTGCTAATGGTGCCATGGATAGCTCTCGTATGGCTCTCTCTCAATATCCCCATAGCCAGGAGGGCCTGTGGGAAATCACGTCAGGACAGAGAGAAGTACATGGGGGACAGGAGCAGTCGGGGAGGGGCCTCGATGACTACATTCTCGGTAAAATCTTAGTGGAGTTAAAAACACACACAATGCTGTCAATCAAAATCATGGGGGCACCAGAAATGGAAAGATGCTTGGATATGCAGGGACCAAGGATGCAATGCTATAGCAAGGGTTCTCAAACTGAGTTAGGCATTGTACATAGCGAGACTCTCAAAAAGCCTGTATCAGATGTTCTACCAGTACCTTCTGGGAACAAGCCAATAGTAATTGAGTCAACTCTGCCCAACTGTCTGCGTGTAACAGGAGGCTCTTTAGCATGCCTATACTTAAACAAAAAAAAAAAAACAAAGCAGGGCCCCTCTTATAAAAAGAAACAAATGGTAAACGGACATATGGCAAAACCTAAACAAGACTGCCAGAAACTTGTGGTGTAACTTGATCAACACTGATGTGACCGATCCAGAGCATACATCATATCTGGACACGTCAGGGGAATGTGAAGTTAAATGCAATCGAGATGGGGGAACCTTAGCTTCTGATACCATTACAGACAACATGAAAAAAAAGAAAACTCTGAAAAATAAGACGCAGAATGGAGAAACAAAAGGGTTAAATAGCGCCAAGACCCTGGAGCTTCAGAAAAGTCCCCTCTCAAACTACTTCTCTAAGACATGGCCTATGGACAAACCTGCCGATGTAGTAGAACTCGTAGTGAAGTCGGTTTTCTCCAACATAGATCCAATCGCTATGACCAAGGGGATACACTATGATTAAGTCAGCGCAGAAACTTTACTACACATGAGAGATCAAAGTAAGGCCTGCGCTTCCACCATAGTTACACCTATGAGATTTATAGACTTAACGAAACTCTCGGGCAAGGTTATCATGAAGACAGAACTAAAATCGGCCCGTACCATGATCTATCAGTCATCGAATTGTAATACCACAATTGATCAAGGGTCTCTGGGCCCCCATTTAGAGAATGATTTGTTAATGGAAAGGGTCGTTAGGAGGCTGCTAAAATAAATAATGGCTGATTGTACTGAAGAAAAAAAAAACAACATCTGCAATGGACACAGATCTGAACTGGGCGCACAAGGTCATACAGAAGTTGAAGTACTATATGTGGAATCAAATTAACCTGAAGTCTTAATTAGTATTCCGGGTGTGCGGGAGTCCAAGACCATCAAAGTGGATGTCAGGCTGAAAATCAACTGCTGAAACAAATAATTACAAAGGAAGCCTCTCAGACGGACACCAAAGTCATAGGTTCTTTAAACAAATCAGATGGGGTTAATACCTCAGACGGCAGCAAACAACATATATGGACTCAGTGTGAAGAAAGTGTTTCCAAGAAAAGGTGCAGCAAAACAATTGACAGGCAGTCAGGCTTCCCGAAAATAGTACATAACAGTGACATAAGGGCAGTTCAATGGAGGCAGATGTGCCATTTGGATTATACCAGTGTCCTTGTTTATTATTTGTTTGAGTACAGGGGACCAGACTCTCTGTGGTGGATTTTATCCACCCGGAGCGACTTGAATGTGTACAGGTGGTTCTTAACACTAGGTCTGTTTATGAGGCCTTCCTCAAGCAAGCAGTGGTCTTCAACAAGATGGTATATGACTTGTTGTCATTCTCGCCGGGATTCTCTAAGATGGAAACTTCCAATTCCATTGGTGCATCTAGAGAAGTGAGCCGTATGGATGGTTTTCCTCTGAATCCGACTCACTCCCAGGATGTTGGGGAAGACAATCAGGGCCATTTTAAGCACTTTTGGGGCCCTGGGAACGGACATCTTTGGGGCCCCCCTCCACCAAAGCAAAGGAATTAAGGGATCGAGAATACTGTTTGCACCCCCCACCCGTCGCGTTCACAACTTATATAGTGTGATATGTTGTTTCACAGCATAATAAGCATGTTTACTCCCTTTAAGTCCCCTTGCCCTCTTCATTCTTGCTCTAATCAGAATAATAAACTCGTAGCATTTGAAGACCAACATTAGCAGTCTACAAAGAGGTTACTGTTCTAGTACATACAGGATACTTTTCATCAATAACACCCAGGAAGGTAGATGTAGTATTAATGCAGGACCGTATGTAAAAGGTACATGCAACCCATAATAGACATAACTTACATTAGCTGCCTCACAGAATGCAAAAGTTCTCGTGCATGGATAGAGACCACCAATTGGAAGTAAGGAGAACGCTACACATACCATAGCATGGATAGTGGAGGCAGATTAGAAGCTACCAGGAAGGTGTCTTTATCCAGTAGACTGAGATTAGAAGTGGGATATGGTTTTCAAATAGTGTTGCCATTAGATATCAAAGGAAGAAATGCCTGTGGTGTGTGATATAAATATGCTCACCATTAACACAGTGAAACCATGAACAAGGCTTTTATTAAGAGCATACCATGAGAAGGCAATCACTTTGAAGGGCTGACAATTTTGAAAGGTTTAGGGACTGGCAATATTGAGAAGTTTGGCAATACAAGATTAAATGAGATGCCCAGGAGCACACATTGGCTAAGGGGTGAAGGGGTGAATCTGGGATTTGAGCCAACTTTGCAATTTCTGCATTTCAACACTTCCTTTTACAGTTGTTACCATGAACTAAAACGATCTCACTTTATAAAAAAAAAACAGACTTGGAAAGTACACAAAACACATTACGAATCATGACCATTTTTAAACAAAATATTATAGAAGGGTGTTATGCAAAATGGGAATGATTCTAGCTTCACCCTCTCCATCAAGTGGAGTATATAAGAACCAGCATACCAATCGATGTGATTTAACAAATTTAATCTGGGTTTGTCTTTTGTGTTTTAAAGGTTTAAATACTTCCAAAACAATGACTTGTGTCATTTTCATGTATAAACGCGCATACAAACCTTTGACTTTTACCAAAAAGCAAACCTTTTTTTCATTCAAACAAGCAGACCTTAAAATATGCTTGCATGAGGCCTGGAAAATCTGGTCCGCTCTCTTTTGTCTACCAACCCTTCCACCCAAATGGCCTACATAAGAAGAAAGATCAAGTAATGGACTAAACGATACCAGCTGCATGCAAGAAGGCAAACTTCACAGTAGACAGCACAGTGATGTAAGATATATTAGATAATGTGACCAGGATCACTGTATCATCTGCTGGCAAAGCCAGGATACAATCATGAATGATGTCACTCCATAGTCTTGAATTTGGATACGTATTCACCTCTTGGACTAACAGTTTATGCCATTGTTGGAGGCAATTGCCTAGGTTTTACAAGACCCCATCTGAACAAAGCAATGTCTAGACCTTCACCATACGGATGTTTTTATAGCAACCCCTATCTGGTGCAGGTGCATTTCTGATAATAGCGCCGGTTGTGCCGCAAATCCAAGTACATATGCAGGCAGGTTTATAAACTTCAGACATAGGAAAGGTTCAGCCAGCCTTACAGGAATTAGTTATTCTAATCTTGCATATGAACACATATCACTGCAATGGGTGCTTCACACACTGAGCTAACTTCTGAACCATTGTGTCACTCAATTTATCAATATGCCTATTGCACATGATGAACATAATTCCCACAGGAAGGAAGGAATGCTACAAGAGTTGTGCCACACAAAAAGCAATACATGCAAACTGATTGAGGCAGAATGCACTTGCCAGAACAGATAGGCACTGGGTTTAGAGCCTCAGCAGCACCCCATAAAATATCCTGACATGGAATCTTACTTCTTCAGATCAGACAGCCTCGTGGGGCCCCCTCCAAGGTGGGGGCCCTGGGCAAGTGCCCCTTTTGCCCTCCCATAAAGACGTCTTAGACAATGCGAGTTGGCACTGGCTGGCATTGTCCCTTGGAGACTCTATTCATCAGTTAAAGTAACTTAACTCTAATCTTTAATAGCAGGGAATTCTCGATTCTATCATGGAACATTAGGGGATTTGGTCATATATTCAACTAATTTTAGCTGTGTGATAAATTGGCCTCCTATTCCCTTCTATGCTTTCAGGAAACGTGGATGCAGTGTCCCTATGTATTTGATGGGTTTGAATGTTTTTGTGAACCTGCTACAAGGGGTCTCTTTGGCCGGCCATCGGGACGTATGCCAATTGCTGTGCGAGTAGATAGCAATATTAAGGTCACAAAATGTTCTTATATTGCACAGGGATTTATCGCTATTAGGATTGAAATTGCCACTGTCATAAGCACTATGTATTTGCTGGATGTTAATATATACTCGTCTACAAAAAAACAATCTGGCACAGCATTTGGACCTATTGAACAAATGTGTTACCGAAGAAATTATTAATTGTGATGGTTTGCAAATTGTGGTGGTTTGGGATCTAAATACACACATTGAATCTGTTGTGAACCCCAACATTCCGGGTAAAAGTTTGAGCAGTGGTAAGATCACATGCAGGGAAGCAGAACATATTAAACTCTGGGGGGCTTTTTTTCCACAATTGGGGCCTTTTCTCTGCATGAGAGAGTGAAGGGTCGCAATGTGCACTGCCCACTGGCTTGGATGGACGGAACTCTTCTGTAATTGATTACATTTTCATGGCATACTTTCTTCTGGAGGTGACCTCCTTTTTCAGAATAATGCATTCCGACTATAGTGACCACAGTATGTTTTTGCTGACATGGGATTTGGCCTTGAGACAGAAACAGCCCCTGTCCCATGTAACAGGTGTGAGGGTAAATGTGGCAAGAACAAGGTTGCAATGGCATCAGGGGAACATCTCAAAAGTAAATAAACTGTTTATGGAAGATAATACCCAAACAACTATCCAGGAGAAGCACTCCATGTGTCCTCACAACTTATTTGGGTTGTTAGAATTCTCAAGAATGGCTAATTTCCCTTTCCTTCTGAGTCCCTCAGCAGTTTTGCTGGATTTCTAGGATTTTTTTTTTCACCTGGTAAAAGTGTGAGCCTTTTTTCCCCACTCTTCCATTTGTTCTGTTGTGTGTGTTTAACATTTTCTTGTGTTCATAGACCGTGGAGCCTCACCTACTCCATAGGCATCATCTTTTTATTGTGTGTTACACAGCACCTTCAGTGCAGTGACACAGGGTTGTCTTTTAGAATTCAAAACTCAGACTCCATTTTCTGGGACTGACTACTGTCTCCCAGAACATGCAAAGTTGCCATTAACTTTATTTAAAATCCACAGACCCAGTACACCCTATCTTACATACAGTACTGGAAATGGTTAATACTTATCCCTTTTTGTCTGTTTCTCTAGGAGCATTGTTTTTGCTCCCATTTCATCAAGACTTGGCTGGTGGCAGTGGTAACTACCCTATTTTTCCTACCACGGTTACCTTAAATAACCTGGTTATTGTTTTAGGCTATCTTGGTAGCCTCAAACCTAAACCTGCTGGACCATATACGTTTTTTTTTTATACGGTTCTGGCTGGGATTATTCGCCAATTCTTTTTGAAAATGTCTTTCTCGTGTTTTACTCTGCGTGCCAAACCAGGTTTGGTTCCTATGTTCACCGTCTTTACGCAGGCTTCTCCACAGAAGCCCTGCTTAGGCGCCTGAAAGTCTGGGTAGGCAGGATGTGAGGGAGGGATTTTAGGGTCCCTTCCATGGGTTCCCGTGGTAATCCAAGTCACACTCCTGTTTGATTGGGTAGGCGACTTTCCCGCCAGGACAGCCAGCCTGCTGTGTGATTGACAGCCAGGCTGTGTGAATGAGGGAAAAATGCATAAAAAGCAGGTCTCTGGGATTGGAAAGGGAGAGTCGCCACTGGAATGAAAGAACCAATGAGGAGCTGACAGAAGAGGATCCCTACAATGACTGAACCACCCATATAATACTTATACTTTTTGTCTGTTTCTTTTGGAGCATTGTTTTGCTCTCTTTTCATCAAGACTTGGCTGGTGGCAGTGCAGTGGTAACTACCCTATATTTCCTACTGCGGTTATCTTAAATAACCTGGGTATTGTTTTAGGCTATCTTGGTAGCCTCGAACTTAAACCCAGTGGGCCATATACATTTTTATACGGTTCCGGCTGGGTTTATTTGCCATTTCTTTTTGAAAATGTCTTTCTCGTGTTTTACTCCATGCGCCAAACCAGATTTGGTTCCTTTGTTCACTGTCTTTTCGCAGGCTTCTCCACAGAAGCCCTCTTTAGGCGCCTGTAAGTCTGGGTAGGCAGGATATGAGGGATGAGTTTTAGGACCCCTGCCATGGGTTCCCTTGGTAACCCAAGTCGCACTCCTGTTTGATTGGCTAGGCGACTGTCCCGGTGGGACAGCCACCCTGCTGTGTGATTGACAGCCAGGCTGTGTGAATGGGAGAAAAATGCATAAAAAGCAGGTCTCTGGGATTGGAAAGGCAGAGTCACCACTGGAACGAAAGAACCAACAAGGAGTTGACAGAAGAGGACCCCTACAATGACTGAACTGCCCAGTGAAGCCCTGCTACAGGTCCGAATCTTCAGACTCCAACGACAGAGAAGATCTACAAGTAATCTTCTTTGCCTGAGCTGGTGGGACCAACCAGTTCACCCAAACGGCAAGCCAGGACTCCCTCCTCTGGTTGAATTTGCTGTTCAGAGCTACAGTGAACCGTAAGGCAGGAAGGTCGGACCCTTCTTGAGTTTTAAGGAGCGCACCTTTTATTTGTGTTGCTTTGCTCTGTTGCTTTGCTCTGCTGTTGGTTTCTTCCCTGGGCAGTGCAGGACCCTCCAGTCTTCCCACTTCATGTCAGTCTGACAGACGTTTCAGTAACTCCAAGAGTTTTAAGGTCATTACCCAAAACAACTCTCCCAGGCACTTCACTCTGCACACTAACAGGTATTTTGAAAGTCATATCATTACACTAGAGGAGAGCTCGTAACTGGGGAAGCATTTGGACAGGGGCTCCAGCTAGGTTGGTGAGGCGTTTGGGTGCCTTAGCAACATCCTCCACCTTGAAAAATGATTCAAATGATTTCACACTGCAGGACCCTCCAGTCTTCCTACTTCATGTCAGTTCGACAGTCGCTCCAGGAACCATGAGCCTGCATGAACTGCCAGGAACGTCTGCCTCAGCTATAGCTTCTTCTCCATTTAAAGGTACGGTGCAAATACGGTTGTTCATTTCGTCCAGCCGCAGTGAAGGTGTGTGAAACATTTCACCACTCCGAGGGCTTGTCCTTCTCTACTCTTTAAACTAACTTGTCTGCCGTCCAACTTCGTCCGGAACTCTTGACAAAGACTTAACCGCAAACTATCCTGAACTGTGTGATCTTGAGCAAAAGACTTTTGTCCTATTGACTTTGGCCCTAAGCCTTTTTGATTTTATTCCATCACTGTAGTTCCTCTTTCTAGATTGCCCTGCTTACTTTCCTGTTGGTGCTGCTCAATTTGTATCTACCTTTGTCTTTCCCTCCCTTTTTAAATTGTTGGAGGGATATTTTGATCACACTTCATTTTTGAGCTAAACTTGTCCAGAATCTATTGGGAGTGTTGTGGTGTATTGAGAGTGTGATTTTTCAACTGCTTTAATTTAGTGAAATGTTATACAATTGCTGTGTAAATAAATGTATATTCTTTTTCTCAGAAACCTTGAGTCAGTGTTTGTTTGAATCATAGTAATTGCTTTGCTTTGTGTAACTATTGATACTGCTCACTTACTCTTGAGATAAGTCTGACTGCTCAGCCATCTCTATCAATTTACTGTGTAGTACAGGCTTGTACCAAAGGTGAATCTGTACTGTCACTTGTAGTCCTAATTGTGGTGTTACCAAAGGGTACTGCACATAATTCTGCCTAACACTGGTGTACAGTGGTGAGGATCAAGTATAGTAATTACAATTAGAGTGCTGCTATTATCTTTGGTCAACTAACCACATGGCTAATATCACTAAAAAACAATATTAATCATGTCTGATATGGAAGGCTACAGTCAGGAGACCCTCCTTAGTTACACTGTGGATGATTTAAAAAATCTGTGTAGAGAAAGGAACCTCTCCACCAAAGGCAAAAAAGTCTGAATTGATTGAAAAGTTGTTAAAGAACCAAAGTCTGGGGAGTGGGTCTGAAATGCCTAACTCTCCATCAAATGTGGACAATAATGAGGATGATAATGTGTCTATTATTGATGAGGTAGAGGATGTTGATGTGTCTCCTAGTATAGGCCTCCATGCTCCCTTACCTGCTCATCAACCTCAACCTTTGTCCAATGGGACCGCATCAAGTCCTAAACTCAGTCCTGAATTCATTGCTCTAGAAAGATGAGGCTTGAACTGGAATTCAAACGTTTAAATGCTCAAACTGAACGAAAGCACCAAGATCGTAAGCTCAGAGAAATGCAGTTGAATCATGAACTTGAAATGGAAAGGTTATCTCTTGAAAATGGTTCTCTCCCAGAGTCTTCTAGGTCTTCCAGTACTAAGAGACCCCGTATGCCTAAATAAATTGTGGGTATGTATGAGGTTAAGCTTGGATTGGTTGGCAATGTTTGAATATAACCATGGGATTCAAGGTCTTACAGGGAATCAGTTGCTTCCCTGGCTCTTCTCTCGACTACCCACTGTTGCATCTGATGTTGTGATGGAGTTGAGTGAGTGGATAGGATGGATTATGAGTGTTTGAAGCTAGCTTTAATTGCTAGATTTGGGAAGACCCCTTCCCAGTACCTTAAGAGGTTTAGGGCCCTCAAAAGACATGATGGTACCCCTTGGGCTACCTGGGTATGTGAATGTTTGAAAAATGTAGGCGGATGGGTTAAGGGTTACAGAGTAAACACTTATAAAGGTATGAGAAATCTTGTTATGTTGAAGTCAATTTATGATGCCTGCACTCCTGAGCTCAGACAGCACTTGGCTGATTCTAAGGAGATAGATCCAAAGAAGTTAACTAAGGCTGCTGACTTGTGGGTTGCCAACAGGAATACTCACAAGGATTCTGGGGCAACTCAGAAGAAGGATGAGGGAAAGCAGCCAAAGAAAGATAACAATGAGAATTCTAATACCTCTAATCCAAAAGAGGGCCACAAAAAGCAACATAAGGGTAAACTACAAAGGAAACCAAATCAGGCTCTTACACCATCTGGACCCAAACCAGATGGAGGTCAGAACAAACCCCCATTCATCAAGACATTTGGGAAATGTTATGTTTGTGGGTCAACTGACCATGTGAAAGGGGATCCCAGATGTAAGGATAAACCATCAGTGGTCCACACGGTCTCCTTAGCCTTCTCCCCATAGCAAGAAGTACATATGGCAAGTGGAAACTTTCACCTACTGGCTGATGAACCCATGAGAGTCTCAGCTAGTTTTTCTTTAGTGTCCCTGGGCCTGTGGGAACAACAGAATTTAGATGTCTATAATTCCATCCCAGATAATACTAAAGAATATTATAAAGATAGTGTTCTTGTGAAAGGCCAGGAGACTCCTGCCTTCAGAGACACTTGAGCCAGCGTAACTGTACTGGATGAATCATTTTTCAAGGTGGAGGATGTTGCTAAGGCACCCAAAACGCCTCACCAACCTAGCTGGAGCCCCTGTCCAAATGCTTCCCCAGTTACCAGAGTTCTTTTGGGTAATGACCTTAAAACTCTTGGAGTTACTGAAGCGTCTGTCAGACTGACATGAAGTGGGAAGACTGGAGGGTCCTGCACTGCCCAGGGAAGAAACCAACAGCAGAGCAAAGCAAAGAATAAAAGGTGCGCTCCTTAAAACCCAAGCAGGGTCCAACCTTCCTGGCTATCCGGTTCACTGTAGCTCTGTACAGCAAATTCAACCAGAGGTGGGAGTCGTGGCTTGGCGTTTGGGTGAACTGGTTGGTCCCACCAGCTCTGGGGAAGAAGATTTCTGGTAGATCTTCTCTGTCGTTGGAGTCTGAAGATTCGGACCTGCAGCAGGGCTTCACTGGGTGGTTCAGTGTTTGTAGGGATCCTCTTCTGTGAGCTCCTCATTGGTTCTTTAATTCCAGTGGCGACTCTCCCTTTCCAATCCCAGAGACCTGCTTTTTATGCATTTTTCCCTCATTCACACAGCCTGGCTGTCAATCACACAGCAGGGTGGCTGTCCTGGCGGGAAAGTCACCTACCCAATCAAACAGGAGTGTGACTTGGATTACCACGGGAACCCATGGAAGGGGCCCTAAAATCCCTCCCTCACATCCTGCCTACCCAGACTTTGAGGCGCCTAAGGAGGGCTTCTGTGGAGAAGCCTGCGTAAAGACGGTGAACAAAGGAACCAAACCTGGTTTAGCACGCAGAGTAAAACACGAGAAAGACATTTTCAAAAAGAAATGGCGAATAATCCCAGCCAGAACCGTATAAAAAAAAACGTATATGGTCCAGCAGGTTTAAGTTTGAGGCTACCAGGATAGCCTAAAACATAACCCGGTGATTTAAGGTAACCGGGGTAGGAAAAATAGGGTAGTTACCACTGCCACCAGCCAAGTCTTGATGAAATGGGAGCAAAAACAATGCTCCAAGAGAAACAGACAAAAAGGGATAAGTATTAACCATTTCCAGTACTCTATGTAAGGTGTACTGGGTCTGTGGATTTTAAAAGTCTAATAAAGTTAATGGCAACTTTACATGTTCTGGGAGACAGTAGTCAGTCCCAGAAAATGGAGTCTGAGTTGGGAAGTCTAAAAGACAACCCTGTGTCACTGCACTGAAGTTGCTGATTAACACACAATAAAAAGATGATGCCTATGGAGTAGGTGAGGCTCCACAGTCTATGAACACAAGAATTTTAAACCACACACAGCAAAATACATATAAGAGTGGGAAAAAAGGCTCACACTCTTACCAAGTGAAAAAAATAAATCCTAGAAATCCAGCAAAGCTGCTGAGGGACACAGTAGGTAAGGGAAATTCCCCATTCTGGAGAATTCTCCCTAACAGAGATATGTTTAGAATAATGGAAAATGTAAAGGTATTGAGACTTGATAGCTTCCTTTTAGCTGTTGTTACCATCTACTGCATCATGTTCACTTAGAATGGAAATCTGGTACTGATGCAACACATGTCAGTTTATAACATCTGTGTTGAAAGTAACAATGCCCAAAAATGTCTATCCGCTGCTTTTTAACAAAATGAAGGGCGGATATAATCAGATCATCTTTTCATTTTAATGAAAGAAAGCCTATTTCTAGATATTGCTGGTGCATTCAATATCAATTATTCTTACTTTTTTTGGAGGAATAAATATTTTTTGTTTGATCTTCTAAATGCTTGAATTTTCATTGTGTAGCACTGAAGTTTTTAATTATCTTTTTCTTCTTTATTCTTCTTTACTTCTGTATTAATTCATAATTGAAACGTAAGCAATTTGTTTTAATGTCATTTGAGCTGATATTTTGTATTTTGCTTTTTTTGTAAAGGTCTGCTTTGCAAACCACAAACAAGTAAAATAAAAATAAAAATAATTTAAAAAAAATATATAACATTTTGCAGCTCTGATATCAGAAGCCATGGTTAATAGTAAACGTCTGAAGGCATCAGGGATAAGAATAATATTAGAGAAACGCTGAAGTGCATCTAAGCATGCATTGACTACATTATTGTAAAAGTTAAAATCCGATACAGGGATATGGGGAATTGACGTCTTAACTGCTGGAATTAGAGAAGGGAGCTACCATAAACAATCTGATGGATAAATCTGATACCTTTTGTTAACCAGGACTTGCTATAGAGTGCTCTTCCATTGATAGTGTTGAATTAGTTGTGCCATAAATATAGATAGAGTTCTTGAGGCAGGGTTTTGTTGTGGGGAAAGAGAAAGCATCTAAGCGCAAAGGTGGAGTCCTTGATGCGATCCGAGAAAGTTGCTGAGAAATTGCTAAAAACGTACATTAGGTCAGAAATATCACATGGAAACTCCAGTTGTTGGTTTGTTTGTTTGTTTGTTTAATTGTAACGCATGCCAGACCCAGAGGTATCAGGGCGTAAGGACAAGATAATGTTAGACTTACATAGTTACATATTGCAGTACAGTGAAATGTTGATTTTACATATTTACATATTACAGTTAAGCTTACATGGTTGCATAATGCAGTACAGGAAACGATAAACTTACATATTTACATAATGCAATATAGGGAATAGCAAAGTTTGCAGAGTATAGATATATTAGAAACATATAAAAAAGAGATACAAAGGCATGGGGGAGGCATACAGAATGGCATGTTAGTAAAGGGTCATCAAGGGTAAAGGGTGGCTAATGGGAAAGCATGAAGTGGTGGAGAAGTTGGGAGAAACTCCTTTGTCTAAGCTGGATTAGTGATCATTGAATTTAAAGTTGTGTTTCTAGCTTGCTCCAGGAAGGGTATCAGAGGAGTCAGATGGGGCAAACCAGGTTGGGTGAGTAAAAAGGCAGTATAATACAACTTGAAATCTGGGTAGCTAACCCCCAGCCCCCTGTCATATGGGGCTTTCACTTGCTGACAGAAATTCTCTTACACTTCCCAGAGCCGCATAAGAAATTGATAAGGATCGAGTTAATGGACTTAAAGAACATAGAAGACAGAGAGATGGTTGCAGGTGATACAAAACAATGGGGAACAGCATCATTTTAATGGTGTCGAGACAACCCCACCAGGACAGACAAAGGGGTGAACACATTGAAGTTATTTCTTTAAGTCTGTTGACTAATAATGTGCTTGACGGTATCATGTACAGAGGAAGCAAAGCATAGGCCTAAGTACTTAATTGAGTCTTAACACTATTTAAACCCATATGCATCCAAGTCATGTCTGACACAAAACGAGTTAAGATGTAAGATCTCAGATTTATCCTTATTGAGCTTGTAACCAGATATTAAGGAAACCTGATGCAGTCTATCCAGTAGATGAGGGAGATGAAGTTTGGGATTCTTTATGAGAATTAGAATATCATCTGCATACACAGCTATTTTGATAATGGACTTCCCACAACAAATCCAGGGGATGTTCTCATCAGATCTTATAGATTCTAATAGGGGTTCTAAAGAAAGAATGTAAAGAATGGGGGACAAGGGACACCCCTTCCTAGTTCCTCTATGCAAGGGGAAGAAGGAAGGTGATTGACCATTTATTCAAATAGAACAGTTGGGAAATGAATAGAGAAGTCTAACAAGGAAGATGAAGTTTTCACCACACCCATGTCAACGAGGAGATTGAAACATGAAATCTCAATTGAATCGAACAAAGGCTTTCTCAGCATCAAGTGTGATAGCTGCATAACTCTGTTTATCTTTTTTTATTTTTAGAGTCAATATGTAGAGTATTGAGAAGTAATCTCATGTTTGCAGATATATTCCTGCCTTTGACGTAACAAACTTGACCAGGATTAATCAAAACAGGTAAGGATGGGTCAATTCTTTTAGCAAGCACATTGGCAAAGATCTTGCTTTCAGCGTTGATAAGGGAAATTGGTCTGTCATTTTTGGGGAGATCAGGGTCTTTATCAGTTTTGGGAAATATAATGTGTAACGCCTCGGAGAAGGATCTAGAAGAGCATTTCTGAGATGCAAAGTGGGAGTATAAAGACTTGAGCCTAGGAGTGAGGGAGCAGGTAAAACAATTAAAAAACTAATTGGAGAATCCATCAAGACTAGGGGCCTTTCCTCTACCCAACCCCTTGACGGCACGATTAATTTCATGAAGAGTAAAGTTTCCCTCCAGATGAGAATAATCAGTCTGGGGATATGAGAGTCTACTTATATTATTGAGAAAAGAGTCAATACTGGCCTGGGAGACTGATGTGTCAGGGATATATAAGTCACAGTAAAATTGCTTAAAGCACATCAAAATGTCATCAGGATTGGTGATGATGGTTGCAGATTTATCTTTTATGTGTGAACTAAACTTTTTTTTTCCTTTTCTGTCTTAAGGTATGAGTCAAGCGACTTGCTGGCTTTGTTAGAGGTTTGATATATCTTGGTCTTATATTTTAATAGAGCCACAGGGGCCATTTCTGTGAGTTCCATATTGATTTGAAAGTGCAAGGACAAGACATACAGATGTTAGTGTCAGAGTTATTTCTTATTGCTAGAATATGCGATAATATGACCGCTTAACACAGCTTTGAAGGCATTCCAATTAGTGACCACTGAAGTGTCACCATTAAAGTTATCAGCAAAGTATTGTTGCTGGAAAGATAGGAAGGACTGGATAAAAAGTTGATCCCGTAGAACACTAATGTTGAATCTCCATCTAGAGGACGTTTTTTGATGTTAGCAAGGTTAAAGATTGTACTAACTGAGGCATGATCAGAGATGATAATCTTAGAAATAGTAGAATCAATAATGGTGCCAGTGAGAGATGTAATCTAGGCGTGATAGAGTGTCAGGAGGGATGAGTAAAATGAGTACTATAAATGAGTTGGATGAGAGAGTCTCCATGTATCAATTAGGTCAGTTTCAGTCAAGCAACATTTAAAGGCATTGTGAGACTTGGAGCTTTTGAATATGCTTTTGAATATGCACTTAGATTCCCTGTCATTGAAGGGATCCAACAGCTGGTTGACATCTCCACGCAAAACAAGATTAGTGAGACTAATAATAATAATATTGCATTGCAAACCCTCAGGTATCTGAGCAATGCTTTTTATTACCCACAGTGTGTGGTGCTCATTTATCAACCTCGGAAGGATGAGAGGCTGAGTTTTGCCCTGGCGGGATTCAAACCTGTGTCAGGAGGCTCTGCAGAGATGTTAAAGCGAGCGCTCTACTCGCTGTGCTATTGGACCGGCTGAATTAGACTAGAAATAAGAATAATTTGTTAAATGCAATCCCAGAAACCAGGGTCAGGAGGGTGGGACCATACATGTTCAGAATGGAAATCGAGTTGCAGCGAATCGAAAGCTTGACCCACTTCCAACGCCCATTGGCATCAGCATCCTGGCCCAAAATCTTGAATTACATTTTTTTGCTGATAAGAATGGCAACACCACCTTTCCTGCCCACAGCAGAGATGGCAATCACATCTTTGATCCAAAAGGATTTAAGCTTCATGGCTTCAGCGAGTGATAGATGGGTTTCCTGTATACAAGCCCCAGAAGGTTTCAGTTTATTAAGATGGAAAATGACTTTGTGTCTTTCAATAGGGTCATTACATCTCTTGATGTTCTAGGTCACACATTTAAAAACCATTCCAACACATTAGAAATAATGAGATCAACATATGGAACAATAAAAGCCGCAAAGTATATGAGTGAACCAGAATAATATGCACATTGAATTGAAATCCAAAATTAAAGGATAGTTCCGGGACTTTTTTTTATTGTCCCTACGGTTCGGCCATGTGTTTTTAAGCATAAATGGGTAGATCGTAGAAAACTTTCCTATGGACCTTACCCGACTTTTCGTCCATTAACGCACTCGAAATCAGCCGCCATTTTCTGATAATCCTATCATTTCCCCCCATCGACCTGGCTCACCTGCTTTTGCGGCACTAAATCAAATCCACAGAAGCAGAGTTCATATTTCGCAAGATGTGGCAAATATCACTGCCCAAACGAACCCTGTCTTTTCGCCCTGCCTTAAAACAACCTAATGTGAGATATGGGCTTTTTCATCCTTGCACCTTCAAAGTCACACATGATGGGCGAACTGCAAGTTATGATGATCCAGCTGGTCGGAAGGCCTTCATTAGCTCCATAAAATCTGAAGGCATGAATATGTCGCTCCGTTTGGACTTGTTTCCTTCAGGATCTATTATTTGTTTTCTTCAGGATGCATTATTGCATTTAGCGGTCTACTTTTATGCATTATATGTTTTACTGGTTCTAATCTTGCCTTTTATCTTTGGTGAGTAGGGTGCAGTTTTTGACATCTGTCTCCTTATGAGGGCTGTCTCTGTTTTTTCTGACAGCGCTGTAGGTGTCACCTACTCTTCCTACTGCTTTTTTCCTTTTTCATTCCGTATCCTAGCATGACCCTTTCAGGGGTTGCATACATTTATGTGCTCTATTGCCTGGATCAATGTGCTTGTTCTCCTTTTTCTCACTGCACTTCATTTGAGGTCAGACTTCCCTTTACTCCCCCTCTATCCTTATGGGCCTTCCTTTTGTGTTTCGCCTCTGCTCATGTGCCGTCCTCTTCATGATTGTATGTCATTAAAGGATAGTTCCGGGACTTTTTTTTTATTGTCCCTACGGTTCGGCCATGTGTTTTTAAGCATAAATCGGTAGATCGTAGAAAACTTTCCTATGGACCTTACCCGACTTTTCGTCCATTAACGCACTCGAAATCAGCCGCCATTTTCTGATAATCCTATCATTTCCCCCCATCGACCTGGATCACCTGCTTTTGCGGCACTAAATCAAATCCCCCGCCCCTGAAACAGACTTTATCAAAACATTCATATTCCCCGCCTCTATCCGTGACGTGACTGTGCTGCGTAGGCAAACGCGCCCAGGCGTCTTCTACGCGACTCCACACAGAACCCGGAAATCAACACAGATCAGCTCACAACACAGCGCGCCGCAATTGGGAATATGAAACTGTACTTTTAAATCAAACCGCAAGATTGTAAATTTGGTAAAGTACATTTATTTGACATCAAATGTTTAGAGAATATTCAGCGATTTTCATTTTTATTTGCTCACGTTCCAAAAAGTTCGTTTTGAGGCACGCGATGTTCCTTTGCTGTACACAGGGTCTTAGATCATCTCACAATACAGCGCCACAATTCGGAATATGAAACTGTGGTTTAAAAGCAAACGGCAAGATTGTACATTTGGCAAAGTACATTTATTGGACATCAAATGTTTAGAGAATATTCAGCGATTTGCATTTTTCTTTGCACTCGATCCAAAATAGTTCATCTTGAGGCAAGCGATGTTCGTGTGCAGTACACAGGGTGTTGGTTTACGATAAAATAAGCTCTTCGGTTGCACTGATAATCGCATGGCTGTTCCAACAACGAGACACTAGGCAACCACAACGGTCTGTATGTTGCATCTAGCCGTTAGTACCGCGTAAGGGCATACTTGTACTTGGCGATCGTCCCATAAAATGGTCAGGGTGGTAACGTTGTTCATGCGGAGAAGCGACTGGCGGTTGAAAAAGCCATCCGCCGGTGTCTGGTACTCGTGACACATACAATAATGAAGGATGTACCTGTTTTAAAAACATAAAAAATTAAATTAGTCTCACCATCAGATCTTTATTAAAATTATTCATTTTATATATTAGGTCGGGAAATTATTTCATAGCTAGGACAGTGCAACTGGGTATTATACGTCAAGGGGGGGGCTGTAGGATACTGAGACAGTCCCCCAGTGCAGGGGTTGACAGGGAGGCAGTGCAGGTGGAGAGTGGAAGGGCCCAGGACCGAGGTCGCAGACAGTGGACCAGTTGTAGCAGGGGAGAGGGAGAGAGAAAGCAGAAGCAAAGAGGAAGGTTTTGAGGTGCTTCCGTAAAAGGAGATGGTTCTCCTCAAGATAGTGCGCGGTACAAAACAATATGCCACATAGAACGAACAAGTACAACTTAACCCGTCTTTAAAGCTACTGTATAGTAATTAAATTGCGGTATAAACTCATCTAAAGAGTTACTTACATTATATTTGCATTTTCCATTGTGTCTGTGCGTAGGGCAGCCCCGAAATACCACACCTTCTATGCCGACGTTATTTCTTCTAATGAACGAACATTAAATGGCTTTCGTTTCTGAAATTATATTCATTATCGTTTCTTACGTTATTGCCCCACACCCCCAAAAAGAAGTCTTTCGGGATGGTCCCGGCCGGTCAAGGTCAAATAACAATAGAACCTTATACTGAGTCGTGGGCCATTCCGGCACCGGAGAAAAAATCAAAGCAGCTGACCTTCACTTTGAACGAGCACACATTCCTAGTTAGCTACATTCAGTGTAAGGCCATCTCACAGGACTCACAGAGCAATCACTTTTATTTACACAATACATAGCTACACATATTCAATGGGCCTGCAACATGAGGAGACTCGAGAGAACAGACAATCAAATTACAATCATTTAAACCGTGTTGTGTATTTCTCAATGAGCTCTTCTTTAGGTGGACATGGAACAGAGGCAATGTTGGGTGGCAATGCAGTTGTCCCCTGCACAGGTTCGTTCACAACTCCATGTATGTGCCTATCTAGGACATCAACAATAAGTCTCTCAATAAAGTCATATTGCATATCCTCAAACACTGGTTTGATAACCCATTGTTTACTTCTTTTAGTGAAGGCCTTATTGTAGCGAAGCGTCCCTAAAGTTGCGGTCGTCCTACTTTGTTGACGGCCAACATTATGGTTATGTGCCAAGACCGCTAGAAGAGTCTGATTTATCATGCCCTCCATGCCAAAATGCAATCGTTTTGGCCTGTACTTTAGGCACATATTGTGGAACACCTCCCAATCTCCTGTGTGGCAGAATTCCGTGAGTCCCCTCAAATCTCTTGTTATAGTTTTATCAAATACAATCTTTTCAATGGCTTTGTGAGTGGGTGATGAAGGAATCAACCACTTCTTCTTCCGTGCCTCCTCTGTGGACAAATGGCCATGTTCACAATTGTGGAAATGTTGGTTTGTGGTCCAGCGGTGAACGTTGCTACAGTGTAGCATTACTGACCGCCATTTTTCCAGTAGAATTTCCAACGACCCTCCACATGTTTTTGAGCTGCACCAAAGATGGTTGCTGATTGACTTGGACCACTGTGAAATACCTTGCATATCTTTTTTTTTACCTGCAGCCGACATTTTTTTATTGATTGTTTTTGCAAGATGCCAAACGTCAAATTGGTGATTTATATTTTTGTACTCTTCTCTCATTGTCTTGGCAATTGAAACGTGTCTGTCCGTGGCTATCAGGTCGATCACCATTCCCCGCGATTGTAGTTCTTGCAATGATGCTACAAAGCCAACTTTCTCCATGGCCACTGAGGATGTACTTTGTGACACCTGCACGACCACCGAACTCACAATTTTCTTACTTTCCATGTCCTGAAAGTGGTAGGTGCAGTACTTGGCTGAAAATCCTGGGCTGTCGCACTGTCCATCACCGGCTAGCCTGAACCGTTTGCCCGCGAATGTACTATCAATAGACATTTTTTCCATTCTCCAAGCTTAGCTAATGGCTGGAAATAGATAATCGGTTTGGTATTTGTAGAACTGAGTTTTCGCAATGAAATGGATTCCCACAAACTGAAAGAAAGACTCTAACTTTTTAAAACTTGAACCACTAAAAAGTGCAGCCGCTGCACAAAGTAGATTGCCTGCTGTGTCAACTGAGGGAAACCTTCTCCTTGAACACAGATTATGAGTTGGAGCTGTGTGAATTCAAGTAAATAAAATAGTAGCGTGTGAGGAGGGTGGAGAGAGAATGAAGAGTTTCTGACAGAACCAATGCGTTGGGCGTGCTCAATATTAATTGATATGTCCAATGGAAGGTGAAGCAGGGCTGTCAGCACCTTCTGTACAAACGCAAAAGGATCAGTACCTTCACATCCCTCCGGCAAACAAGAGACGCGTACATTATTGTGCCTACTTCTATTTTGCAATTCTTCATTGTGTCTCTGGAGACCTTTAACCATTTTTTCCAGCAACACCACCCTTGGGGAAACATCCTCAACAAATCCAACTCTTCTCTCTATTCCATCCTTTCTGTTTTCAAACCGCTTCCATATATCATCAAGTTGCTGTCATTTCTGATTTGTAGCTTCGATGAAAGATTTTAACACTCTTATTTCCTGTAAAATATCCTCAATGGCTGGGTCGGCAGGAGTGAGCGGTGGAGGCAAGTCACTTTTAGGTCTTTTAAGGTTGGTCGAAGAAGGGGTTGACTCTTTGGTGATACTCAGCATTTTTTGGTTAACTTTACCAGTGGCCATGATATCAGTTAGAAGGAAGTAAGTTGCACAGCAGAATACGATGGCACCAAAAAAGCAAAGGGTAGCGTTAGTGTTGTAAGAGGTATCCAGGAGCAGCAGCAAAATAGGCGCAAAATGCCCAATTGAAGATAGATTAGTCCTTGTCTTACAAGAAGAATTCAACAGCAGATGTAAAATTGCCTCAAGGAAAGAAACGCACCAAGAAGGCACAGGGCAGTGTCAGAACCTCAAAAGAATACAAGTGCCTTAACAAAATTATCCGCAAGTATCCAAATTGAAAATAAATGATCTTTTATATTTCAACTTAATTTCGACAGCAGGTGTACATTTCATGAAAAGGCCTACACACCCAAAATGCAGAGGACAGCTTACAAGTGTCAAAAATATCTGCGGCATAACCAACAAGAAAGACCATAAAAAAACAAATTAGAGGTAACTCTGCCTTATAATTCAAAATACTTGCAGAACGGGTGTAATAAGCCTGGATTGGCATGTGGTGACACCACCAAGCCGAATGGAGCTAGCTGGGCCTCAGCCAGCCCGTTGCATCATGAGCGACGCCGGATGTTTCCTCAGAGAGGGCGACCGCAACTGAGAGAAACAAGCACTCAGTGTTGGTGGGAGGTAGAGCTTGCTGAAAGTGGGCACCGGAGCAATGGGCAACTGAACACGAGCTGCTGTCACAAAGCGTTACACGGGAGAAGAGGAGCCGGAGCGAGGAGAAGGTGGTAAGTAAGGAAAATGTGATGTTTAGGGGAAGGTGGGTCAGAGCGGCGGAATCTAGTGGCCATCGTCCTCGGCGGCAAGCCACACCCCCGTCAAGGCATTTTTTACTGGGAATCAAACATAATAAATGTTTATATGTGGCTTAATTTGCTTACTTAAGTACAGCCAGTCTAGCTTTATTTGATTAATGAACAATGGTATTTTATACTGATCATCAACAATACAGCAAACATGAGAAGTGTTATTACATGGCTGGACTGGCATATGTTGATGCACGCAATCTGGTTTTGTTTTCTTACTTTTTGTTAATGGGCATTAATAGTAAAGAAAACATGGTAAGTGTTATTACATGGCTAGACCGGCATACGTTGATGCACGCAATCTGGTTTTGTTTTCTTACTTTTTGTTACTGGGCATTAATAGTAAAGCAAACATGGTATGTGTTATCATGTGGCTAGACTGGCATACTTTGTTGCAACCACTCTGGCTTTATTTTTTGACCATGGCATGGCATCTTTTACTGGCCATCAATAGTAAAGCAAACATGATACTGCTGTTATGTAGCTAGACTTGGGAACATTGGGGCATCCAGTCTGGACACACTTTTTTACCATGCTATTACATTTTCTACTGGGCATCAAAGGTAAAATAAACATGACAAGTGGTATTACATGGCTAGACTGGCCTACATTGCGGCATCCATTATGGACACGATTTATTATGGTGGCATGGCATTTTGTACTGCGCACAAAAGTTAAAGCAAACCTGATAAGTGTTATTACATTTCTACACTAGTACATATTGGTTCAGCAAGGATGGAATGTTTCCCTATTGTGGCAAAGAGCTTTAGCTGACAGAGTCAACAGGAGAGTGCTCTTAGGTGGGGATACTGGCTTATTTTGAAAAGTCAGCATGAGCATGTTTTCTTTTATTATAATTCCTGCCGTTATGCAGAAATCAAACATGGCACTGATCTTGTTTGTTAATATTGGCATGGATGAGTACAACCAGATCACCAGGTATGGGCACAACCAGCATGATTTGTTTTCTGTTTTTGATACTGGCATATTTTTTGGGAAACAGCATTATGGAAATGGTTTAGAAAATTCTCTTGTGCACTGTTGGTGATTTGATTCTATTAGATTTTTCCACGGATTACCCTACAAAACTGATTGTAAACTGTGTGGCATTTTACTCAATTTTACACTGAAATTCTGCTTTAAAATGCACTGATTTATCCCATCATTTTCAAAGTTTTCTCAAAGGGAGAACCTCATCAAACTCCCATTGTGTGCTTGGGCATCCACTTTTTGCTTGGTTGCTCCTGCACATTTGTGGAAAATATTTATACCCCATTCAATTAAGCAATTAACTTTCTGTAGACTGCTTAGAAATAGCATTGGCGGGCACCTACAGCACATAGTTTCATTATACTGATTGGTAGCTCAAAGAGATTCCAGGTGGTTGTGTGGAGAGGCAGGTAGTGGGTGGGTAGACCAAAGGATTTTCATGGCCATGGGCAGTCTATGTTTGGGTAAATGAATAACAATACTTACAAGCTGTGAGTCCCTCCTTACATGTCACCTGGTTGCACTCCAATGCCACAGTTTCAGCATATAGGTGGCAATTTAGCACCAGCTAAAAGGCAAAACAAATTTGAAATGAGGATACTCCAGCAAGAACACATATTGACTTTTTTGACCAAGAGTCATTTTGTGGGTCTCAATGAATGGCACAACAAGTATGCTGTTAATTAGTGACAGTGTGTTCCCTCATTGTGTATCGTCCCACCCCCATTTGTATGGGGCTGATGTGGATGTTATTGGGATGGATCGTGATTGTGATGGTGATTGTGTATGTGCTCTACAAATACCCAGTATTTTGGGACAGGTTATTCCTAGTTGTGGTGAGCTTGGCCACCTTAACTATTAAGATTGGTTTGTGGATTACCTTATAATCATGAGAGGGTTTTTTGTGTATTTCAACACACTTTTGGACCATTATTATGGATGTGTTCCTTCCTTTAATTGATCAACAAGAGTGGTTTATGAATTTTCTTCAGATTAGGGGTCCTTGAGACTGTGAAATGTTTATGTCTTTGCCCTGAGAGTTTACATATGTGGATATCCACTGATATTCACCCAATGTGGTGTACCTTTATAAACTGCGCCAGATGCCAGGCTAATTCATTAGGAAATATTTATGTGGTGAGTGGTCTTTAATTTCCATGAATAGCAGGCTCTTTTGGACCCTTAATGCAGCACTGATGTTGATCTCTTTTAATTGTGTGTTGTGGTGTTAACAGCATAGTAACCATGTTGAGTTACATGCTTCTGTCACATTACTTCCAGCATGAATATTTATTAATCCCCTCTCCGACATCACCTCTTTTGCGATAGTGCCGGAGTAGATTTCACAGTGCGCACATTAGCTGAGACGTTTAAGGTAGGTACCGGTGTGTGGATTATGCATTTAATTTTCATGCATACTGTCCGGCTGCATATTGAGCACATCTTTTTGATGGATGTTATCCCATTTTCTTACTGACAGTTTCATGCCCCTTGAGCCGTATTTGAGGATGGTGATTACATTTGTTGACAAACATGCTTTTACAATTGTCATTAGTGACACAACGGTCACTTGAGGTAGTATAATGTTTGGTATTTAGCCTCCTGGTGGTGATCTGTGTGTTCCATGCCTGCTTGCTTGGTTGTAGTCACAATGAATACGCCTGATTTCTGCATGGGTTTCTGCTTGCCTTGTGGTGGATTATTTCTTCTTTCATAGCCTTTTTTTACTCTGGTGTTTGCACACGGTCAGTGTCCTTTTATTTTGTTTCTATACTTGGTTGTGCTATGTTGTTTTGGTGGTATACGTTGCAATGCATTACTGCATTATTAAAATAAGCAGTTCTAATTATTACAGATTGGCTGCTGAGACAAATTAGACTGGATGTTTCCCAATATTGACACATTGGTTGTGTCTCTGTACCTGATAAATGTCAACAATCCTGATTTGGCGTTGAAATCAGGTATTGTTATATGCAGTTGAAGGTGCCTTTTACTGAATTAATTAATGTGGGTGGATTAGTCAACCTTTGGGAGTGTTTTTTTTTTAAATTTTGTGTCTTTTGGAGCTTTATCTCCATTTTAGTTTTTTGATTTTTAGTTGTAGATTGTGACTTTCGGACCATCCAGCAGACAATTTTGAATTCTTTGCCAATTCCGTTCCCAGTTCTGGTACTTGAGCTGTCGGAGTACTTCCTACTTTAAGTCAAGTACTCAGGTGGACAGACATACATTTGATCCAATTGATATCTGGATTCTGTGTACTACCTATAAGTGTTAGGAGATGTTCAGTGATTTTCTCCCCTGAGGAATGTCCTGCAATGGTTGCCTTATGGACTGAAACATGTAGGGTGGCATCATAATTTGTTTATGGTTGAATGAAGATCCATCATTTAATGTATTTTCACATTCAGTACTTATCAACTAAGGCAGGTATAGTCACCAGTTGCGTTAGGTCTGCTACAGGTTATGTTTGGACATTTCTAAATACATCGTATATATGGTGTTCTGAGATCTGTGTTTGACCTATTATTCTATTATAGCTTATGTGTTCATATAGTTTCCATATGTGATTCACCACACGTTATTTGTTGTAAATCACAATTGTATATATATGTTTATAATGTGTTAGAGTCAAACATTGTGCTTTTGTGTGTTGTCTTTTTTACTCATTTTGAATATTTTTGATATGCATAATAGACATGTTTTTATTACATTGTGTTATCATAACATTCTCTCATGACAATACTGCCTTTTGCTGTGTTTTGATATTTTAAGAGTATAAACAAATAAGTACATCAGTGCAGTAACATCAAACTAGCTTATACTTCAATAGAGCCTAGGATTATTCCTCTGCTACACTCATAGCCATTTCTCAATAATGGCCTGGATTCTAAAATATTACACATTAGATACCCTAAGTGAGAATAAGTAATACATTATATTTCCCAACGGGCTCAATAAACCATACTCTGCCACCCTTTCATCTGCTCTTTGTGTTCTTTGATCAAAGAGAATAATTTCATGGAAAACCGAGGGCCTCATTGTGTTGTCTAAAAAAAGTGAGAGATTGTCCAGAGTGATTCAACTGGTATTGTCCTACCACACACTAATGAAGGTTCTTGTTATTGCAATATGTCTCTTCACTTCCTGTTTTTAGCATGAATATTTTAAGAGATAATCTCCTTCCTCGTGAAAGGAAATTAAGTGGGTGTGAATGCAATTGGCAGTGAACTAGTCACCAATACGATATATGTACAATTCTCTATGATGTTCTTGCATTTTCAAACAAAGCATATGGAAAACCAATCTTTCTTGAAGACCTGGCTAACATTCTAGAATGTGAAAAAGAAACAGGATCTCTGAACAGCCTTTGAATCCCAGCAGAGTGATCAATGTTGTAGACTTTTTGTTTCTCACATAATAACCCTATACTACCAACTACAAAATACTGGGAGAAATCCCACACACTGCTACAAATTAACCCCTATATACATCTTTGTGTGCCCTTATGGGTGAAAAGTGCATTACGTGTATTAGGGATGTCTGGAATGAGAGTACTCAAACAATTGCACAACCTAGAAACTGCCTGTAAAAATAATCCAGGAAGGCCAAATAAGAACTGCACATCTTTGCAAGGGAAAACAAGGTTAATTAAATGAAAAAAAGACCCTGTGGAACCAAACTGACAGAGAGATCTTTACATTCCATGGAGTTACAGGTTACGTGGTGGGAAAATACCAAATTTGGTTATATATTTTACAACGTTCTCCCACCACCATGTTTGACTACCACCTCTAGAACATGCTAAAGCCCCCGTACGGTCCCTGGACCGATTGGACACACACCATCTGAACCCACTCCCCTAACAGCTGTCCCCTCTAAATGGTCACTGTGGGATCCAGGTATGGGATTGGTTACTCAAGTATAAAGGCATATTGATCATTCGAGACTGACACGTGATGTGCACCCCTCCTTTCCAGACATGTCCAAAGTAAACTGGCGAGCCCAGCTCCACTTTCATAAGACAATAGGCCTTATACCAGATGCAGTGGCATGCACAAATTGCCTCCCCTACCTTGACCCTAATTTACTGCCATCACCTCTGCTCCTCCTATCTCAAATCACAAGGTGTTACAGACACAGCTCTGCCCTTATCTCTTTCAAACCCCAGGTCCCCAGTAATGACTTGAGAAGAGCATTGCTTTTGAATCTGACTTTCAGGGATTTATTTGCTTTGGTTGTGTATATTGGTGTAAATAATTTGGGATTACCTTGGATAGGGCATAGACTCTTGTTCTCATGAATTTTCATTCACAAGGCTCATCCTTACCCGCTCACATTCCATTACCACCAGTTTCAGGCCCCACAGCTTGCTACAATTAGCGGCTATTTGTGCAACTTGGGTGCTTCTGACCTCAGCTTTTCTCCTGTGGACTAGCAAAGGGAATTTGTTTTTCAAGCTAACTACACAGAGCCACGATTCCACATCAGGGTCTATGTCCTATTCTTTAATACTATTCTTGGGCCTCCACTACCAAAATGGCATTACTCCTGCCCTGCTAAGACACTGATCTCGCTGTTACAGCAGCACCTATCTGACTTCATCTTTTGCCTAACTCAACTCGCACACAATACATTGGCCCTTACCATTACCTTCATCAATTAGACACAGGGCCTATGTAACCACGGTAACCGGAACAGTAGTGCATGTGTTGCCCATTCTGCATTGCTATATGTGAGTCTGAGTGTCCGGTGTGCCGAGCGTGCTGCCTTCATTTGGATCGTTATTTATATTATTTACATTGCGTTGCAGGATTGTGAGAAAATACCGCTGGATAAGACTTTGTGACCAGAGAAATCTTTCTTCCTGCTGATGAAAGCGGAATCTTTCTTCCTTGGACACCCCTGGCAAACACTCCACCTCCCTATGTCCGCTTGCAGACAAATATCAGAAGCAAAGTGGAGTGTAGCGGAATCTGTCTGAGTGTCCGGTGTCAGGTGGCAGAGAGCTGCAAACTGTGAGCTGTGAGCCATAAGGTTGCTGCTATGTTGCTGCTACGTGGGACCAAAAGGTAAAAGGTGTCCGCTTAACCTCTTGGTGAACCAGTACGAATGCTAACCCTTTCGACCCCTGGCACTGGCGTCCCGCCCTCCCATGGGGAGCAACTGCCTGTATGTGTGGCAGCCAATTCTGTAGACCTCATGAATGAACTGGCACAACAGCGAGGGGTGGAGGGGACGGAGGGGGATTAGGATGCTGTCTGCTCCACGCCTTCATGGGCAGCTGAGAAGGAGTTAGTTGAGTCATCGGAGGTTAATTCGGAAGCACCGAACACTCGGAGTTTGTGCCCCTTCAACATACAAGTCACAATTGGTGCAAGCATGGCCCAATACATAGACAATCTGCCTTTAGAATGGATTAGTCAGGATGCAGTGACATTAATGGATAACCTGTTGTGTGCCACAGAAATTGTGGCAGCCAGTCTGCAACTGTACCAGCAGCCTCTGACTATTCAGGAACTGGAAACGGTTTCAACAACAATGGACATGGGGCCCATAATGAAATTGGTAAATCCCCAGGAGACAATAAGGCCCCTCTTATTGACGCTGACGCTTCAAGAAAAAACTGCAGATGACCAGAACAAAGTCATTAAGGACAACTCGGCAAAGGCCCCTGGATATGGGACAAAAAACAAAATTCCTGATGGAAAATGTACTCCCAAAATCCTTTTTGAAAAGAAAAAAACTCAAAAGATATTGAACATGATGAGGAATCGCAAACCAATCTGTCTATTTAACACGGCAAACAAAATGGCTGAGATAGCTTGCCTAGCAAGCCCCACTTCAAAAAAAGGACATCATACTCTGCCCATAGAGAAGAACTGGAACCTTACCTTACACCACTACATGGCGGCCTTTCAGTTCAGGGCCGACAATAAAATATACAGGCACCCAAGCTTTTGCCGCCCCCAAAGAACATTAATTCTTGGAAAACCCTAACACTAACAAAGGAGCAGCCGGCAACAAGGTTCCCCTTTGGTAATGTATGCCACTTGATGAAGTCTTGCTGTAGACCTCAGTAAATATGGAGAAATCGATAAAAAAAAAAAAAAGATCCTCTACAAAAGAGTGTCAACCGTATTAAACCAAAGGTTATGAACACAGAACAGGCTACTCAGACAATAGAGACAAGGGGCCTCATTCCGGGTTTGGAGCTAACCATGGAGTAATTAGCTCCATGGTTGCCTCCGAAACTGTCCCAAATCCGGCATGTTGAATGGAGTAATTACCGGTCCATTCCAGGGTTGGAGGGACCGGTAATTCCCCATTCACCTTTTGCCCTTCCCCATTCCCATTTCTGCCCCATAGGGCTCAATGGGAATGGGGAAGGAGGTAATTACGGCACCGTAAATTAGGTACCGTAATTACCTCCGAAGTACCTTTGCGGGTCCCGTACTTAACTCCCGCTAAAAGCAGGAGGTAAGGAAGGACCCGCAAAGGGACCTGGGAATATGGAGGTAAGGGATTACCGGCATCGGCACCCTTACCGGTGCCGGTAATTCCTTACCTCCAACCTCGGAATGACCCCCAAGGAGTGCAAATTATAGGGACCACTCATGGCTAGAGAAACCAAAGATCTCCCCATTAAGGATAGCCGAGTATGGGACCCCCAAGAAAATAGGCTAATTGGAGGAGGAACATTTTCTGTTAGTATCAACATTCTGGCACCCTTTATGAAATTATATGAGGACATTGCAGAGACCTTAAAAGATCAGTAAACCATGCTTGCAATGGTCCATTCAAAAACCATATTTGTGGAAGGGTTTATAACCGCAATACAAAGTAATCTGGATAGTAGCACTGCACATTTTTCTCAACTTTTGCATGACATAATTGAACCAATTTTGAAAGAGAGAAAACTAGGGAGAAAGAACCTAGCTGGAAAAGATTTAACAAGTGGAGGAAATAATTTGCCAAGTTCAATCGAATCAGATCCATCAATAGGAGAGTCAAATGGTCTTGAAACAATAACAGTGGAGAACAATATGGAGGGAACGTCTCAAGCTCTTGCAAGAAAACAAGAAACTAATTTGATACAGAGAGCTGTTCCCACAAGTAAAATTGCAGTGACCAATGGCCAGTCAATGGAGAAACCTTGTTGGGGAGAGCAGGCAGGAGAAAAATGTTCAATCACAGGGGATAAGAACTTAAAGGGATCTCCGGTGGTCGTGTCACAGACTAAACACCAGGATTTAATCCCCCAATGGAATCCGAAAGTCCCATCGGGGATTGGGACCTGGATCGACCCTCAAATAGAACCTCTTGCATTTGTCAAAACAGCAATAATCATCCAGTAGTTAATAAAAATAAGCAGCCGCTAACAAAGGGAGCAGCGGACGCTACCAACTACCAACAACATTCTGGCATCATCAACTTGAAAGCAGATCACAACACGAGTGTCTGTGAGATTTTCAAGAAAAGAGACACAAACACAGGAAACAAAAAAAGGATTGTCCTACAAAATCGAAGAAAACAGGAGGAACGGAAAGTAAAAAACCTGATGAGCGGACGACACTTGCTCTGACGTAAAAACAGAAAAATCAAACACTACCAAAGAAAGCAAACTCTAATAAAAGTTGTGCATTTATAAAAAACCTGACCCTACCAAAAGTCCATTCGAGTATAATGGCTCAACTAACAAACCCAAAGAAAAAGGTCAGGTCAGAACAGAGCACCAAAGATACCGCCAAACCAGAGTTCGGGGACGACAAATTTTCTGAACCAGAATTAATGGACCTCTCGACATACACAATATCAGAAGATGAAGAGAGGCATTGGGCGAGGGAGAAAAAAGACAATCATATAACCGATGATGAACAGGAAAGCGCAGAGAGCTCAGATAACATTGAGAGTGATGCCTCTATAGTAAATGTGGAAACAGTTGACTGTATTAAAGAAAGAAGAGAGGGTAGAAGAGCCCCAAGCCCTCTATCATCAGTGGAACGTGCAGAAGTAACAGGAACCAGTAAAAAAGTGGGACAACTTTTAAGCAAGGATCACCCTTGGAAAAAGCACTGGAGGCAGGGGGGGTCATAGTGTGCCCACGGGGGAAGCAGCATCTAGAAGTGGTCATCCATCCTGATGGCGACCTCGAGCAACAAATCGGCACTTTAAGACAAGGGCAAGGCGATAGACTTAAAAGTTGCCCAAACGGGAAATTCACATCGCCAGCAAACAAAACCAGATAATGACGGGGCCACTAGGCAACCGGAATTCACCTTGGAGCATATACTCCACTTTTTAGATGGATTGATTCTTAACAGAGACAATGGGCCTCATTACACGGATGGCGGTGGACCAAGGTGCTATTAGCAACCTGGTCCATGCCGGTAAAATACCGGCACCACCTTGGTGGAAAGGGGAATTACTGCCCTATTCCAAGGTAGGTGGGGCGGTAATTCCCCCTTCCCCCATTGCCCTTCCCCATTCCCATTTTTGCCCCATAAGGCTCTCTGGGAATGGGGAAGGCGCTAATTACGGTACAGCAAATTGCGGTACCGTAATTAGCTCCCTGGTCCCTTTGCGGGTTGGTTTTTAATGCCTGCAAAAAGCAGGCGTTAAATTCCCCCACCCGCAAAGGGACCTCGTAGTAAGGCGGTAAGGGTTTACCGGTACCGGTAAAACACTGGTACCGGTAAACCCTTACTGCCTACCGTGTAATGAGGCCCAATATAATATGCCTTCTACATCACATCCCGGCATTAAGGTTAATCACTACCAATCACTTTGCCTTTGTGGAATTTGTTAACGAAGCCTGTACAGACAAAGTGATCCTACATGCGGTGTCAAACCTGGTTAGACAACTGCTCCAGGAGGAAGCTCACCAGCTAAGGCCAATGGGCTTCAACCTCCAAGAGAATGTTGAGACATTAAAAACACAGGAACAAGAATGAAAACACTTGCCCAGGGCAAATAACAAAATAGGCAAAGAGCCCAAATACCACAGGGGACATAGATCATCACCGAGGAAAAGCAACAACAATGGTAGTTGGAACCTGAAAACTAGAAATACGAGAGACAGAGATGAAAATGAAGCAAGAAGATAGAAATGGTTGAAGAACCTTATTGCTGAAGAAATGGACACCCAATAACATAAAGAGATTGAAAGTGCTGGCCGCTGGTGCCTTGGAACCTGGAATACAAGAGGCTTTAGCCACCTTTTTACCACAGGAGATCTACAAAAGGAGAACTTGAAAGTCCTATGTCTACAAGAGACTTGCTGTTGCAACCACCAATGTTGGAAGGATATTTGGTGTTATTAAACCCAGCAACAAATGGAGCAAGAGGCAGACCTATGTCAGGTCTTTTGTTGGCAATCAAAAACGATCTAAATTGGAGGGTGTTGGAGAAAACAAACCCATCCCCATTTATTCAGCTGGTGATCATACAACTAGAGAAAGAGGAAGGGGTAAAGTTTAGAGTCCTGATCTTACTAAATATGTATTGGAATCTGGCAATTCCTTTAAACGATACCCTTCCGGAAGCAATAGCAGCCTTATTGGACGAACAGAGAGAGAAGTGGCCAGATCAGTTCTGTATAATGGCTGGTGACCTAAATTGTACATGTGTGGACAAAATAAATCGGGCCATAGTAGATGATTTGTCCACAGCAACATCAAAGTAAAAAAGAGGAATCAGGTGGAGAAAAAGGCTACAATCACGAGATTGTATGATATTTAATGGAATGGTTCCAGGAGACGTTCCGGCTCAAGCGACATGGAAGGGGTTGCAAACACAGGAAATACTGGACTACATTTGTACATCAAGTAACTTGTCAGAGAACATCCAAAGGCTGGAGGTGATAACAACAGCAGCCAGCAATCATAACTTCATGAAACTCACCTGTTGGAACATCAGCAATAACAAGACCACTGTATACAATCATGACATATTGACCGGCCAAAGAGGAACAAAACTTTAGATTCGATCAGACAACATCAGAGGGCTAAACCTTAAACTAAAGTGTTTTATCGCGTCACTTGAAAGCCAACGAGAAATGCAAAGGATTGACTACACACCGCTTTTCAAAGCTTTTAGATCAGAAGGGAAAACCGGTAACAACCAACTGATGAAGACCCATTGCCATTTATATGATAGAATGGTATGGAAGAGGAAAAAAGACCTAAAGAAAAATATCACTTGCTTAAACAAGAACTGGTCACCTGACAATAGCAAGGAGATTCACAAGTTGAAACTGGCTATTCTTGCATAAGAAAACCCTGCTAAATCAAGAGGCAGAGAGGATGTTGGATAAAATAAGATAAAAAAACACGGCAGAAATTTGGGCGATCATCAATGAAACAGACACATCCCAAGATGCCTCTTCGTTGAACCCTATAAGTGCAACCACATGTTGCGAGTTCTACACACAGCTGCAAGAGAAAAAATATATACCATCAAAGCGAAGGCCACTGGAAAGAACGGGGAGGAAGAACCAGACATCAGCAGTGAGGCAATTGAAATTACACTAAAAAATTCAAGAGCCACTGGTCCGGATGGGCTGATGAATGCCACACTGAAAAGCAACATACCGGAATGGGCATAGTTTCTACATCAACTGTTTAAGTATATTCTACACACCAAAAAAATACTGGTGTCTTGGAATGCAGCGGTGGTAGTACCTATGTTTAAAAAAGGGCTTAGAACATCGGCAGACAACTACAGACCAATAGCCCTCTTGGACGTTGAAGGGAAAGTTTTCGCATCCACATTGTTGAAAGACTTGACAGCATGGAGCCAACCAAGTGGTCGGAGAGATCCTTGGCAGTCTGGCTTTGTTAGGGGGAGAGAAACTGCCCTTAACATCTTCTTGATCAACCTGATGAAAGCCAGAACTGCCAGGAACAAACACCAGGAAATGTACATCGCCTTCATTGACTTGTCAAAAGCTTTTGACACAATCAGAAGAGCTAAGCTGTGGGAAAAAAACTCGAGACATGGGAATGTCCTCAAGACCTGGTGGAGAACTTCAAAGATCTTTATACAGATACAAGTATCAGAGTAATGCTGGACAGAACAGGGACGCTGTCAGACCAAATCACCATCAAAACGGGTCTGAAACAAGGGTGCCGGAAAGATGTCTTTGTACTCACACGCTGCTTTCCACCAAAGGTTGCCGGAACACCAATAGGGAGATTGTTATATGCAGACAATATCATTCTGCTAGATCAGACACTAATAGGTCTGCAATGACAGCTGACAGCCTTGCAGATATATGTGGAGGCCAATGATCTGATAATCAATCCGGAAAAATCAAGGATTATGAGGCTGCCTCCTGGAGGGAAGAAAAGTAAAAACAGGAAGATTGGATGGTCACTAAAAGGCAAGAAAATTCTGGAAGTCAACTCCTTTACATATCTAGGAGTTTGCATTAATAACACCAAAAGCGAAGCTCCCATAATAGAGTGGCTAAAATGGAAAGCAATCAACCTGGCCTCGCAAGGGAAAATCCTATTGAGGAGATATTGTAGGTTTACTATAACTCCTCTGGTAAAGTTCTATAGGATGAAAGTAGTTCCCATACTGTCCTATGGAGCCGAAACATCAACGTCTTTCCCAGCACAAATATGGCCAGTCCTGCAGGGCCTATTTTGGCGGAAAGTGCTGCAACTCCCTAAATCAGTACCGATATAGCTGATAAGGAGAGAGTTGGCCTTAACCTCGATGAAAGCAATAGTTGATTGGAAAATAATATCCTTCTACCGTAAATGCTTGGAGGAAGACACAACAGGGGGCTTTAGTTTGTTGAACAAAGCCTTAAAAGAACAAACAGATGCAGTACTATCGGAATGGCAAGGAAACTGTCAAGTAATGCTAGCGAACTTCAATGAAACAAAGGACAATTTATTAAAAAATAAATCCAGACAAAACAAACAGAAAACTGTGCATGGTGGACTGGATAGAAACCCAGCAGGACAATTGGAAATAAAAAAGCTATGAAGAGTTCTGGTCACAGCCACAAAAATTGAATCAGTTGCCGAGATATCTGACTCTGTTTCTGAACTGGTACTTCAGGTCACTCTTTATGAGATATAGATTTAATGTACTGCCAACCGGAGAAATACTCCAAAGAAGAAACATTGTCAATAAAAATGTGGGGTGTATGCTGTGTGAGGCCCCTGGGGTGATAGAAAACCTGAAACATTTGACTCTATGCTGCCCAGGCCTAAGGAATGAATGTGAGCAGTGCTTGGGGCACATCATGAGAAGTTATGTATCCAGAAATGTGGATAATTGGTGGAGAATCTTGATTGAAGGTGAGAAAATGAACATCAATATAGCCCTCATAAAACTGGTAATCATAATGCTCAAGAAACTAGCTGTGCCTGTAGTGGAAGGACATCGAAAGAAGGGACTGACAGGGCAATCAGGCTAACATTATTGCTAACTATCAGGGACCTGGGGGCATTCACAAGCCTGGCTATAAGTACTAAAGATGTGGAGCTTGGTATTATGGGGAGGCACTGACAGGAGTGGGATATCAGATTTGACTATGGACATGATGAGGTTGTATGTAAATGGTGGGACACGGGGTTAAAGGTTTTAAATTTGTAAACCAAATGAACTGTTGAATAAAATAAAAAAAATAAAAAAATATTTGAGTATCAAAAATGTGTCAAACCTACCCAAAACTGTATGCACCCCTTCTCCTGTGCGAAACAGAATCTGTTCCCACAGTGGATTATGCTAATAGGTTTTTCACAGCCTATGCCTTTTTGCCCTGCTGTAACTCTGGACTTGCATCCCAACATTCCCCCTTTAGTTAACACTCCATTATCATGCCGTTGTACCCATGCTCCGCACATATAATGTAGATTCCCCTCCCCCCCGGGCACACTCTTCTGAAGTACCCGTCATTAAACAACACCATCCATCTCCTGCCAAATCAATCCAGCACACCACAAAGTTGTCTGGGGCTGATGGGGGTGTGGTCACTGTCCCCGGAGGTTCTGGAGGCCGTTCTAATTTATCATTATTGGTCTTCTCACCCAATAATATCTATTAGTGTGTTTATACTTGTCTTTTGTCAAAGAAGGAGCTCTACCTGACTGTATAAACACAATCATCATAACACTCTTAGGCAATGTCTTCTTGCAACACCTCAGGATCATTTGACACAAACAAAAAAGCATAAGCAAAAGGACCACAATGGGAACCAGCATTTTTACAGCTATTTCTAACGATGACAGAACACATGATAAGCTGGAGACAAACCAGTCATCATTGTTCATGCCTGCTTCTTTCTCCATCGGGAACTTCAGGTTGTGCATGGATTCTATAGCATGGGTGACGGACCTGTTGTCTGCATCATTTGGGTGTATGTATGTACAGCAAGACAAACCATATGTCTTGCATATGCCCCTTCCATAGCCATGCGTAGATCCAGAATATATCGGTTCTGGAGAGTCATGAGCTTTATTGCCTGTAATTAAGTTTTTATAGAATTAAGGCCCTGCTCTGTTTGGTTTGCCATCTGCAAAATCGCCCATCTGGTTATCTGCAGCTATTTGGCATTGGCTGCAGTCTGGATACCTGACACCAGGACATAGGTAAAAATAGTTTAAGTTTTGGTAAATAGGCGGTATTGCTCTGGAATTGGCTTTAATGTGTCTAAGGAGTCTTTTGATAAATACTGTGATCTCTTCTGAAGAAAAAGTATTGGTGAGCAATGGGCACACCTATGGGATGGGGGCTTAGTTGGTTCTGGGGCCAGCACATTTATTACTGACAGATCAGATTTAGGAATTACTAAAAGTGTAGGGTGTAGGCTGGTCTGCAAGAATATGTCACTCCATGATAGTGGGAGGTGCAAATATGTATATTGTCCACACACCCTGTACACATGCATCAATGCTGTTGTACCTTGAGTCAGATCTAGAATGAACAAAGTCGTACTGCACCGACCTTTCATTCCTATCAGTATAGTGACATTTCCTCAAAAGCAAAAGGAATACTCTGCCGGCCTCTGACTTTTTATTGTGTTTCACTTAGCTCGATTCATGTCAATTTAGACACTTAATTTTTCCATTTCTTAGCACAGTTCTCATTCACACGTGCAACTACATATTCTGAAAACTCCAGTAAGGCCCCTGATGCACAACTCACTACTCCGCCCACCCATCTATTGATGGAAAATAATGCTCCCTCCATCTTCAGCAACAGTCTTATTGTGCACTGCAATTGTTCTTTATTCGTATCACATTCTTCATCATCTTTGCCCATTATTACTGCTTGAATGTTGTGCCCTTGGAAAAGACTTAGCACTCTGCACAAGGTTAAATGCACCAGGCAGCATTTCTTGAGGTATAAATCACTTGGGTGTTCCCGTAGCATGAGGTATCAAAGAGCATACATAGTAGCTCTCATTTGACCTCCCCCCACCTCTCCCATGTTGATTTTACCACATGTTGTCCAATTCGGGATGGTGTACATCGGCCACAGTGTCGAAAAGTGCCCCTGTATACTGTTTGTATTCTATAACTTCTTCAGTTTGCCTCCTGGTTTGTGTTATTCCCAAAGATATTTGCAAAGAGGAATCTGTTAAATTGGCATACCCACCCTCCCTTTAAATGCTCTAACCATATAAAAGAACAACACAAAAACACCACACTTAATTAAAAAATAACACAACATTAATAACATCGCATATATTACATGTCGTCTGTAGGGTTGACACTGTAAAGGAAAAAAATAAGCGGACAAATAAATGACAAAATCCAACTTCTTCATTACAGGGAAGGGATTGATCAACTGTAAAATAGCAAGGAAGTGCACCACCAAGCATAGTTTAATTTCAGTCAAGAATCTAACGATGGTCATGGTCAATACCTCAGCTCATTCACTGAGACAGCAAAGCGGGTACAATAAACAACTTCAAAAGGCCTCTGAAATTTCTAGTTAATCCAGTAGCATTTTGGACAAATATCTTGTCCCTCGGGTGCAAATACAGCAGTAGAAAATTCAGTTCATCTGTCAGTGACACTTCAGTTGTGTCATCACCTCTATGAGCAATCTGCCGATACCCCTGAAACTCCTCCCACAAAACTCCTCCTGCCCTGTGAGCATCTGATGCCATGTGTGTTGGAGTAAGAGGCGTGTGCATCCTACTCCCCGGCATGATCTTGTGTGGGGACAAGTGGTGACCTTTGCTGTGCTGCATTTTCGGGCTTAACAAAGCCATAGGGGAACATTGAATCTAGTTCTTCTCTAATGTTACACAGCTTTTCTATAATTTATTTTTTAAATGTCCATTCACCTTCTCAACAATTCCATTGGGCTGAGGATGTTATATTGAGTAAAGTTTGTGCTTTATCCCAAGTAGGGACACAATTTTCATGAGGAGCTCATTGAAGAAATTAGTCCCGTTATCAGATCCTAGGACCATCACACCACCTAGCGAGGAAATAACTTGCAAACCAAACATTTGGCAGTACTTTTTGTGTCTGGTTGTTTGCAGGGACCAGCTTCAACCCAACGGGAGAATAGGTAAACAAAAAAAAAAAGGTAATGATCATTACTGCAGCTGTTGATCATGTCCACATAGTCGATGTGAAGCACCCGGAAAACCTCAGAGGGACGGGGCAATGTGCCACACAGTGTCCCGAGCATCTATCCACTGTTATAAAAGTGACACGTTGTGCAATTTGCCACAAACGTGTTAAGACATTCTGGCAGGTTGGGGACAAACCAGTCCTTCTGGATGTCAGCAGCTATATGCTGCTTGGAAACATGCGCGGTATAGTGCAGCTGCTCAAAAGCAACCATGAGCAATTCCCGTGGCATGACTACCTTACTTGAAACATTTTTACTCCAAATCAGGTCGGCCGGTTACTGTGAACAACCCCACTTGACCCAAACGTCCTTCTCATTCTGGGGCGCCTGACACTATAACTCAATTATTTGGGTAAGTGGCACTGCAGTGTAAGGTCTTACTAACAGCAATTCTTGGTTTGTGTCATAATTCACCAAAGTATCAACTGAAAAGGATACAGTAACCCAAAAAGGATACAATTTGGTAGGGCTTTTCCGGATCCTATCTTCACATGACTTGATTGTAGGCAGGTCAAATTAGACCTTCTAAATGATACAACTCTCTGACTGAATAAAACAGGCAGAGAGATGAATCACTGGAAAGGGCGTGGGAATTGTACAGGAAATATGCCTAGAATAGATAAGTATCATAAGACACTGTCCCAAGTTAAATACTAAGAAACAATGAATTGGGATTAATTCAGAAACTGACCTTAAGGCTAAACTGAAGAATTCCAGGACAGTTTCTTGAAGAGTCCCAAGAGTTGAACAAACGACAAAGGAAGAGAAGATTAGTAAGGGAGACTTATCCCGAACGGCACGAGGCTCTCGCTAGATACCGGGTTGGTGCACCACAGGATAGCGACCAATGTACTGTGCACATTCACCTTCCAATAGTTCATGAAATACTCCCTTTCCCACAAAGAACAAAATAAGAATCTCACCTGTTGACTGTCACAGGTACCAAAGTTCGAAGTAGTTCAGAAAAACACGTGCAGGATTGCACGCGACAGCATACACGCAGTCAAGCCAGCCGCGCTTGTAGACAGTGTTTCCGCATGAAGAATTAGACACGCGAACAGAATTCACGCAGCCCTGGACAGCCGCGCTTGAAGACAGCATCCGCGTGGAGATTTGGCACACGAACTGGATTCACGCAGCTCAGGACAGCCGCGCTAGCAGACAGCGTCCGCGTGGAGGTTTGGCACGCAAACTGGATTCACGCAGCTCAGGACAGCCGCGCTTGCAGGCAGCGTCCGCGTGGAGATTTGGCACGCAAACTGGATTCACGCAGCTCAGGACAGCCGCGCTAGCAGACAGCGTCCGCGTGGAGATTTGGCACGCGAACAGGATACACGCAGCTCAGGACAGCCGCGCTTGCAGACAGCGTCCGCGTGGAGATTTGGCACGCGAACAGGATACACGCAGCTCAGGACAGCCGCGCTTGCAGGCAGCGTCCGCGTGGAGATTTGGCACGTGAACAGGTTTCACGCAGCTCAGGACAGCCGCTCTTGCAGACAGCGTCCGCGTGGAGATTTGGCACGCAAACAGGATTCACGCAGCTCAGGACAGCCGCGCTTGCAGACAGCGTCCGCATGGAGATTTGGCACGCGAACAGGTTTCACGCAGCTCAGGACAGCCGCGCTTGCAGACAGCGTCCGCGTGGAGATTTGGCACGCAAACAGAATTCACGCAGCCCTGGACAGCCGCGCTTGAAGACAGCATCCGCGTGGAGATTTGGCACATGAACTGGATTCACGCAGCTCAGGACAGCCGCGCTAGCAGACAGCGTCCGCGTGGAGGTTTGGCACGCAAACTGGATTCACACAGCTCAGGACAGCTGCGCTTGCAGGCAGCGTCCGCGTGGAGATTTGGCACGCAAACTGGATTCACGCAGCTCAGGACAGCCGCGCTTGCAGACAGCGTCCACATGGAGATTTGGCACGCAAACAGGTTTCACGCAGCTCAGGACAGCCGCGCTTGCAGACAGCGTCCGCGTGGAGATTTGGCACGCAAACAGAATTCACGCAGCCCTGGACAGCCGCGCTTGAAGACAGCATCCGCGTGGAGATTTGGCACATGAACTGGATTCACGCAGCTCAGGACAGCCGCGCTAGCAGACAGCGTCCGCGTGGAGGTTTGGCACGCAAACTGGATTCACACAGCTCAGGACAGCTGCGCTTGCAGGCAGCGTCCGCGTGGAGATTTGGCACGCAAACTGGATTCACGCAGCTCAGGACAGCCGCGCTTGCAGACAGCGTCCACATGGAGATTTGGCACGCGAACAGGTTTCACGCAGCTCAGGACAGCCGCGCTTGCAGACAGCGTCCGCGTGGAGATTTGGCACGCAAACAGAATTCACGCAGCCCTGGACAGCCGCGCTTGAAGACAGCATCCGCGTGGAGATTTGGCACATGAACTGGATTCACGCAGCTCAGGACAGCCGCGCTAGCAGACAGCGTCCGCGTGGAGGTTTGGCACGCAAACTGGATTCACACAGCTCAGGACAGCTGCGCTTGCAGGCAGCGTCCGCGTGGAGATTTGGCACGCAAACTGGATTCACGCAGCTCAGGACAGCCGCGCTTGCAGACAGCGTCCACATGGAGATTTGGCACGCAAACAGGTTTCACGCAGCTCAGGACAGCCGCGCTTGCAGACAGCGTCCGCGTGGAGATTTGGCACGCGAACAGGATACACGCAGTTCAGGACAGCCGCGCTTGCAGGCAGCGTCCGCGTGGAGATTTGGCACGCGAACAGGTTTCACGCAGCTCAGGACAGCCGCGCTTGCAGACAGCGTCCGCGTGGAGATTTGGCACGCGAACAGGATTCACGCAGCTCAGGACAGCCGCGCTTGCAGACAGCGTCCACATGGAGATTTGGCACGCAAACAGGTTTCACGCAGCTCAGGACAGCCGCGCTTGCAGACAGCGTCCGCGTGGAGATTTGACACGCGAACAGGATACACGCAACCAGGAATAGCGTGTGGAGGAAAACAAGCTCAAATTAGGCCCAAGAAGTTTGCTGAAAGGAATGCGAGAACGCAGGTCCGGAGTTCAGCTACCAACGCCAAAATTGACTTAATCAGAAGCAGCAAATGGAGTTTCCACGCTGCTTATGTACGCACTGCCGTGATACACGTGACGGACCTAAGTCACGTGAAAATTAACGACGTGAAAAATGCAGACGTCGTTTTTCGGGCAATGTATCGAACAACTTCCATTTTGAGTAAAAAGGTCTACTGGTTCTATGGGCGTAACTCATCTTGTATGGAGAAGTTGTTCCTGGTACACAGTTATGTCCGGCAGGCATGACAGTGCCACCCCCCAAAGGAGCAGCTTCTCCCCTTTTTGAGTGGAATCGCCTTAATAAAGCAGGAGCATGAATGTTCGACAGAGGTTCCCAGGATCTATCCTCGGGACCATAACCTTTCCAATCTACCAGATAAAATGGTTTTCCAGACTGCAACCTCATGTCCAGAATGTCATGCACTTCATATTCATCTGACCCTTTCACTGAAATAGCAACAGGCCGTATAGGTAATCTAGTAGCATCCTAACACGGTTTGATGAGCGATACGTGGAAAACGGGATGCACTCGCCACCGTTGTGGCAAAGCCAGACGGACAGCAGCCGGATTTATAACTTGGAGAACTTCATATGGCCCAATGTATTTAGGAAACAATTTCCTTTTGCCGGGTATTCTCAAGTTTTTTGTGGACAGCCATACCTTCATTCCTGCTTTGTAGACAGGTGCAGGGATTCTATGAGCGTCGGCATAGTACTTGTCTCGTTTTTTAGCTTGTTCCAATTGCTGCTCAACTTTCTTCTGTAGACTTTTAAGATCCCTTAAAGTACGTCCTGCTGCAGGAGTATCCAAAGACAAACTGGAGTCAAAAGGAATGGAACGTGGGTGTTGCCCATACAAAGCATAGAAAGGTGAAGTACCTATAGCACTATGATAGGAATTGTTATAGGCGAACTCTGCTGCCGGCAGAACATTGAGCCAATCTGACTGAAACTGCAAGCACAAACATCGCAGATATTGTTCCATAGTGCTATTGACTCTCTCAGTCTGTCCATCCGTTTGAGGGTGATAAGCACTAGACAACCTGTCATCAATTAATAATGCCGAATTTAGTGCCTTCCAAAAACGTGACGCAAATTGTGATCCCCTGTCAGTGATGATCACTGAAGGTAGACCAAAAAAACGGAATATGTGCCGGATGAATAGATCAGCCAGACCAGCAGCTGTTGGTATACCAATACAGGGAATGAAAAGCGCCAATTTTGTAAAGTAGTCCACCACCACCCATATGGTATCGTAGCCTTTATTTCTTGGAAGTTCAACCACAAAATCCATTCGTCTCCTTCACGAATGCGAACCAGATTGTAAGCGCCGCGCAAATCCAATTTAGAGAAGTACTTGGAAGTTCCTAATCGGTCTAACAGGACATTAATCAATGGTAAAGGATACTGATTCTTTATGGTGATGTCATTAATAGCCCTGTAATCAATGCAAGGCCTTAGGTCTCCTTCCTTTTTTGGAACAAAGAATAAAGGAGAAGCAGCCGGCGATTGAGATGGCCGTATGAATCCCATATCCAGAGCTTTATCGATATATTCTTTTAAGACAGCATCTTCTTTGAGAGTCAAAGAATAAACTCGACCAGTAGGAATTTTAGCTCCAGGAATCAATTCAATAGGACAATCATATTGCCTATGTGGAGGAAGCTGTTCTGCCTGACCTTTGTCAAACACATCGGCAAAATCTGCATATTCACTTGGTATATGCGAACCTTTCTGATGTACCACATTGATAGCAGAGACTCCCTCAATAGAGGCCAACATATGTGATTTATTTAATACCACCTGGCTGATAAAGCAATGTTCGTTACAAAAAACTGAAGGATATTGGATCATTCCCGTAACCCAGTCTATGGCGGGATTATGAAGAGTCAACCAATTCAGTCCAAGTATTATTTGGTATTGCGGAGCCGCAATGACATCGAAGACTATTTCCTCCGAACGACCATTTGATAAAGTCATCTGAATAGGTACAGTCTTCTGAGTTACCATACCGGAAATCAAGATTGATCCATCCACTGTATTAACAGTTTCAGGTTTGTTCTTGTCTATAAGGGGTATAGAACATTTCTTGGCATATGTGATATCAATGTAATTATTAGAGGCTCCCGAGTCAACCATAGCCTTGGAAGCCAAGTCTTGATCATTGAAACGTAACATCATCTCAACAGCTATCGGTGCATGAGCTGGAAATGTAATGGAGTCCGATGTAACACTCGACACAGGGACTCCTGCTACTGTTGAGTTTTGGCATTTCCCGAAGGCTTATTTGGTCTTTTAGGACATGCCGCCAATAAATGCTCGGAGGAACCGCAATACATACATAAGTTATTTCTCTTTCGGTTCTCTCTTTTGGCTTTAGACAACCGGCCTCTCACCGCACCAATTTGCATTGGTTCAGGATCATTCGAAGAATGTGCCGGTGTATCAGAACGAACTGGTGCCGGAAGAAAAGGTTTTTTCTCTCCTTTGCGGGCATTTCTTCGGGCATCAATTTGTAAAATTAAATCAAGAAATTCTGAAAAACCTGTAGGAACCACTGGAACCGTGGACAAAGCATCCTTGAGTTCTTCTGAAAGACCCTTGTAGAAAACAGCCGTCTTCTTGTCTTCCGGCCATCGGGTTTCGGCCGTTAATTGGTTAAATCGCGCAATATAAGCCAACAGAGGTTGATTACCTTGTTGTAAATTCAACAACTCCAGATCTGTGGCTTGAGTAGCATAGCGCATATCAAAGACTTTGTTCATAGCCACCAGAAGATCATCGCAATCGTACAACAAGGGGCTATTTGACTCCAATAAAGGATTTGCCCAAGCAGCAGCTGTACCCCCAAATGAGAAAGCACGAATGCTGCTTTAGTAGTAAGATCAGGAAATGAATTAGGCCGGCAAAGGAAATGAAGTTGGCACTGATTAACAAAGGTTCTATAGGTTTTAGGATCACCTGTGAACCTTTCTGGAGAAGCCAAGGGAAACTGTGTGGGCATAACCACTTTAAGAGTTTCCTGTGATAATGATGGTGGAGTAGTCCCAGATCCAGATGCAATAGCTGCTGGAATCTGTACTCCCTGAGGAGTGACATGCATGGCATCTTGCATAACATCCATTCGATGCCGTAGCATATCCTGTGCCGTAATCATTTCATTTCTCAAGTCAGAAATTAACTGAGTCAAAACAGTTATAGGATCCGTACCCTCCATGGCTTCTGATTCTGTCATAATTCACCAAAGTATCAACTGAAAAGGATACAGTAACCCAAAAAGGATACAATTTGGTAGGGCTTTTCCAGATCCTATCTTCACACGACTTGATTGTGGGCAGGTCAAATTAGACCTTCCAAATGATACAACTCTCTGACTGAATAAAACAGGCAGAGAGATGGATCACTGGAAAGGGCGTGTGAATTGTACAGGAAGTATGCCTAGAATAGATAAGTATCATAAGACACTGTCCCAAGTTAAATACTAAGAAACACTGAATTGGGATTAATTCAGACACTGACCTTAAGGCTATACTGAAGAATTCCAGGACAGTTTCTTGAAGAGTCCCAAGAGTTGAACAAACGACAAAGGAAGGGAAGATTAATAAGGGAGACTTATCCCGAACGGCACGAGGCTCTCGCTAGATACCGGGTTGGTGCACCACAGAATAGCGTCCAATGTACTGTGCACATTCACCTTCCAATAGTTCATGAAATACTTCCTTTCCCACAAAGAACAAAATAAGAATCTCACCTGTTGACTGTCACAGGTACCAAAGTTCGAAGTAGTTCAGAAAAACACGTGCAGGATTGCACGCGACAGCATACACGCAGTCAAGCCAGCCGCGCTTGTAGACAGCGTTTCCGCGTGAAGAATTAGACACGCGAACAGGATTCACGCAGCCCTGGACAGCCGCGCTTGAAGACAGCATCCGCGTGGAGATTTGGCACACAAACTGGATTCACGCAGCTCAGGACAGCCGCGCTAGCAGACAGCGTCCGCGTGGAGGTTTGGCACGGGAATTGGATTCACGCAGCTCAGGACAGCCGCGCTTGCAGACAGCGTCCGCGTGTAGTTTTGGCACGCAAACTGGATTCACGCAGCTCAGGACAGCCGCGCTAGCAGACAGCGTCCGCGTGGTGATTTGGCACACGAACAGGATACACGCAGCTCAGGGCAGCCGTGCTTGCAGACAGCGTCCGCGTGGAGATTTGGCACGCGAACAGGATACACGCAGCTCAGGACAGCCGCGCTTGCAGACAGCGTCCGCGTGGAGATTTGGCACGCGAACAGGTTTCACGTAGCTCAGGACAGCCGCGCTTGCAGACAGCGTCCGCGTGGAGATTTGACACGCGAACAGGATACACGCAACCAGGAATACCGTGTGGAGGAAAACAAGCTCAAATTAGGCCCAAGAAGTTTGCTGAAAGGAATGCGAGAACGCAGGTCCGGAGTTCAGCTACCAACGCCAAAATTGACTTAATCAGAAGCAGCGAATGGAGTTTCCACGCTGCTTATGTACGCACTGCCGTGATCCACGTGACGGACCTAAGTCACGTGAAAATTAACGACGTGAAAAATGCAGACGTCATTTTCCGGGCAATGTATCGAACAACCTCCATTTTGAATAAAAAGGTCTACTGGTTCTATGGGCGTAACTCATCTTGTATGGGGAAGTTGTTCCTGGTCCAGAGGTATGTCCGGCAGGCATGACAGTTTGCTACCTCAGGATATGCAGCAATGTCTGGGTCCCTGTGATACGCTGCTTCTTTGGTGGCCTTAACTGCTGCATCATTGCCAAGAGAAATGGTGTCTGGGGTGTGGGCAGCACATTTAACCACTGCCACTAAAGTGGGACAGGACAAGATTTAAACCAATCTCTCGAGCAAGGCTGCATGCTGGATGGGTGTGCCATCCAAACTCTGGAAGCCGCTCCATTTCCATCTAGACAACCCTGCATGTAATGTGGTGGTCATGTAAGCAGAATCTGAATATATAGGCACTAGGAATCCTTGAGATGCCTCTAATACTTCTATCAATACCATCAGTTCTGCTGTCTTGGGGATTAATGTTTTGGAAAACTTTTTTAACTACAACCTCACATTCCCCATCTACAAGGAACACTACTGCTGTACCCGTGTGTCTCTGCCAGTCTCCTTATCAATCATGGATGACCCAAATGTCAGGTTTGTAGCATGTTGGGAAGTATGCTGAGCATTTCAAACAGACACACACACACATATCCACACATTCCAAAATGCTTAATAAAATGCTTAAAAATAAAATCGAAAAATGTCTATTTTATACTTTTTACATTGTCCACACCATGGAACCTACCCACATGCCAAATGATAGGTGTGTAGCATGTTGGGAAGTATGCCGAACATTTTGAACAGACACACAGACATATCCACATATTCCCCTTTTATTTATAGAGAGAGATTACCGGTGTAGCAAGTGTGTCATGTTGGTAAATGTTTGAGTGCTATCTTCTTTGTCAACCTTATTGTCAATTAGATACATGGTAATAATAGAGACCTTTAGTCATTTGTTCCTGACAAAGAACATCATAGGCCTTTGTCATCAGGAAATGAGATAGACCTAACAATTAGCCTATGTAAAATGTTTGCTGTAATTCTCATTATATGGCGATGGGTCAGGCGACAGTGTAGGATGAAGTAGTCATGATAAGTATGTACAAACATTGTACAAGCTTATTGTGCATGCAGTGATGTGTGAAACTCTGGATTGGAATGTTTGGAAATGGCATGTATTTGGGATATATAGAGCTATTCTTGCCAGGTAAGGCTGAGTCAGCTACATGTTCACGTTATGCTTGCTCAAAGGTCTACCAATTTCACAGTCTTGCTACATTTATGGTATTGGGCATGGTTTATCAATGCATACATGCAAGGAAATGTGTGATGTTAGCAGCACATCTATTAAAATAACATATGTCCAAAGTAAAGGACAGGTATGCAAATTAAACTCTTCTGTTACATGGTTGAATCCAGCAAACTGTCCAATCTGGGATGAACATCATAACATTTCATAAGGGAGCCAGAATCACGAGGCCTGCTTGTGTTTGTACGTATTGCTTTACATCATTAAATATCATCATTATAGATACCCAAAAATAGAATTTTGACTGGGGTTTGATTGCAAGGATGTTTTAATGTTGTTCTTTTTAAAGTGACAATTGCAACAACTTTGAAAATAAAATGACATATATAGGCTACTTTTGTAAATGAAGCTAGGCCTGCACCGCAAAATGGTATTCCCTCTCCCAACCCATAGCAACAAATCAACAGAGCTGGGGAGTGACTTAGCTTCCCATGAGAGAAGTGTGGACATTGGCTTTGAGCTGACATAAAAGCTAATGGACTCTGCCTGGTATCACTACATAATATCCCAAACAAAAATATTGCCGTAGATATGGCCGTTTAGTTCATCATAGGCGATATTTTTTTGGGGGATATTATGTGGGAGTGGAGGTTGCGGGGGTGTCCCCCGCACATTAAAAAATGATGCAGAGGTTGCAGGGATGTCCCCCGCAGGGTCCATGTGTGAATTTTGCCGCAAAAATATAGCAATATTTTTGCATCACGATATTTCCGCTGCGGAATTAACACATGGAACCCTCTGCCTGGAGTTGTTTTTCAGGAAGCCAGGCCTTACAGACCAAAACAAATGATACCCATTTGCAACTTCCATCTGTCTCCAAACTTAGGATAAATACCTTTAAAACACAAATAATTTGCTCTGGGAAGTAGTCCACTCTCAAAATACCTGATCTATAGATGAGCCAGGACATTCTAGAAGTAAAGATTTCAAACCTTTGGAGACTGAGAGAGTCTTCCTCAAGTGGGAGAAAGGGCCTGGAATCACTCAAAGGGCATGCAACTGAATTGTACATGGCCTAGCTGGCTCTGTATGTCAAAAAACCTGCACCATGATTAACAGCATTCTCAGGAGTCATAAATGCCCCCAGTTTGGAGCTCAAAGGAACTGAAAACAGACATTCTTAGTATTGTCTTAAGAAGTCAAAAAACATCTTTTTTGAATCTTTCACATGGAATTATATTTTGTCTTGTAACATTTGAATGGAAGGCCCTTGAGACTTAATATTTTTAGAAAAATGTTCAGGTTGAAAAGTTATATCAGTTGAATGTAAAACATGTTTTAAAAAATGTTTATTTCATTGTGTAAATCATTTGAATGTGAATATTTTTACCCAGAAACTGCAAGCACCAATGATTCATCTTCCTAGCATTCATGTCGGTGAGCCCATTATCTTTAGCTGTGAATGGAATGTTTGAGTCAAAGTGTCAGAGCAAAAAAGAAAACAAATTCTAACTCAAACATTACAAGTCATTCTGAGATTAGACTAGATTTATTTGCTTCATCAGAGTGAGAGCAATCTGATGAACCGATTAGGAACATGATCACATGTAAGGAATATGATGTTTTGGAAGGTTACAATGGTTTCATATAAACAGCCCTAAAATTACATCATATTAAATGTGAGGGAAACTGGGTTGGGAAGTTTCTGCAATCAGACTGGCCTCTTCATAAATATACCCAATGATTTCCCTTTTGGACACTGTTCAATTGCATAATCCGACCAATTAGATTAGACACATTTTGAACACCTTTAAAAAGATTGCTTTCTGCTCTATAGAAGTCTAAACCGTCAGATTCTGTGACCCTTACTCACCCACTCACTGACTGGCTAGCTGGCTTATGGAGGGTAAGAAGGAGGGAATGGTGAATTGATAACAACAGAAAGGAGATTGGAATGATTGCCTTCTTTCGGAGCAATTTTTAATTATAGTTGCTTTGTAAGAGAAGCCTACATGGAAGTGATATCCCAGGCCTCATTCAGTGGAAGAGACAGAGAACAGGCTAATGAAAGAAATAAGGGACACCAAGCTGTGGAGGGAAGATGACCCCACCCTGAAGGTTGATGCCCACTTGTTACTGAAGGGGTTGCTCAATCAGTATTTAAGAATGAATATCAATTCTGAGAAAATAAATATTCTAAGTTAATACATATTTTATAAGCAGATGAACTGCTGGAATTATACATTGGATACAATAGGGCCCATCATGTGCATTCTGGGAGATTCCACATCTCCTTCTCTGTGTAATGATCAAACACAGAAGAAATATTCTAGGAGTCAAAGGGATATCTCAGTGTGTGTATACATAGATAAATACTGCAAATAGAAGTCATATCCTGGTTACTTCAACAAGCAGAGTTCTGTTACTGGTGCTGAACCATTCAAGTCAAAGGGGAAATGTAATTTACCGCTACCCTCATTTCCGCCTTTAAGTTGTCCATTGAAAATAAGAAAGGTACACTATTACCCAGTAATGCAACAGAAGCACCATTGGAGGGAATCTATCAAACAGACATGGTAAACATTTTTCTCTTTACAAACCTTTTACATGCAGGAATGTCAAGTAGCAGGTATTTTAAATAGAATCCTGTTCTAAATTGTGACTGTGGTTCAGTAGCAACACAAGCAGTGCAGTATCGCAGTCGAAAATAAACTTTAAACAAACACACCATGCACAGTATTAAATAACGAGAAAACACAAGAAAAAAACAACCCTGTGGAATGAAAACAGAATATACAAAAATAGCAGATACCGAACTCTGGGTATTGAGACAGGAGAGAAAAGGCAATTAAAGACCACAATGATCAAAAAGGATATGTCCTTGGCTTCAAACAAGATAAAAGTAAACTAATCAGTCTCTTGTGCCACGAAATGGACCAAGGTGGGAAGTGAGCAGTCCATACTACCGTTTTGTGATTCCTGGTAGTTTGGCTGCACCCAATCAGATTTCCTGGTGCTGTTCGCTCAATTTGAAGATCAGGTGAGCACAAAAGGCAGCACCAGAGGATCTTGGTGCTTCAAATGCTTCTATCAGTTCTTGAAACATGACTCCAAGCAGTTCAATGTCAAAAAACACTAGGCTTTTGGCTGTCTTGGCACTCAGTGTGCTGTGAGTCCCAAACTAGGCGCTCAGGGTCACGTCTTCCACTCATGCTCCCAAACACAGGGGAGACTGGCACAACACTGCAGGGGTCATTCTTTTTTTTAATTAGGTGATTTGGTAAAGAAAAAACATTTTCACCATAACATTTAATACTAGATACAAAGAAAAAGGAAAAATCTTACAAGCATCATCATCACATATCATCATATACAAACATTGAATACATCATCACAGAACCTAATTACATAAAATCTTCTCGTGGTCAACCTATGAGAACATTTTATTCATTAAAAATATCTTTTTTCTAATGTGCTCCAAATATTTAAAAAGCAGCATTTAAAATAGTACTTTTTCACAAAAATATCAACGCCCAAAATGTATCTGTAACAATATTGTTCATGTTGTGTGTTATAATTCTATAAGCTTAACAATATATTGCATATGATTTCTTACAAATAGATGTCGACAAGTTCCACCTTTAACTGACAACATCTACAAAGTCTGTCCGACCAGGGGATCTTTTTCCAGGCTCCCAATCGTGCAACCGTAGACAACTGTTCAAAACGCAATCTCATTAGAAAGTGTCTTACTTTCATATTTCTAGTAACAACAATGTACCTAGAAGAATCTTTCACAGGGAAACCCTGTAGTACTTATTGTTTTAAAAGTTAATTTTTCACTTCATTTTTTGATGTTATCACTGCAATCCTACATGATCGCTTTATTTTTTAATTCCTTGTTTAATACAGGCCAGTTCATCAGCAGCTCCTAATTAAATTGATATGATCAAATGTGTTAATATTCTTGAACCAGGTATTATAAATCTATCCACCCGTACTTGAGTGAAATACATCATTAAAATGCAAAAAATCAAATAAGAGGGGTCTTTATTTTCCTCTAAGATTTTTAAGTACCATTAAACACACACAATTTAGAGAGCAAGGATGTTATACCCAATTCTAGGCATATAGTTTCATGTCCATAAAGGGCACTTGGCATGATAATCATAGTATACATTTTTAAAAGACCGTAAGCCAAGTATACATATCCTTTAGAAACAAAAACCTTTATAGCACCACATTTTTAATGTATTTTGGTGCATGTATCTTTTGTAAAAATCATTGCATAGAGAACCATAATGAGGCATTCCTAAATATGTATATTTATGTACAATTTCTAAAGGTGTGTTATCTATTTTCCATATGAAACCATTATTTTTATAATTTCTTGTGGATTTAATAATCATAATTTTTGTCTTATTTAAATTAATGTTTAACTTGTTCTTAATAGCAAATTCATAAAGAGCTGTGATACTAAAACCCAATTTCTGTATGGTTTTTAGGGGAACATTTTGAAAGGCTGGCAAAGATTTATCAAGATCCGATACATAGATATTATATAATGTGGTGGCAATGGGCCAACCCTGCTTTAAGCTTACATTTGTGGGAATTTCAGATGATAAGGATCATCCCTGTTTTAATCTAAGGCATGCAGAGGTACCTGAATATAATTCATGGACCAGATGTAAAACCGCTGTATTCAATCTCCATCTTTCCATTTTCTACCACCGGCACCGCCCCCTAGCAATGATTTCCTGAAACAGTTGGTAAATAATCTGAGCCAATTTTTCCTGTGATTCCTTTATAATCACATTAGCCACCCCGTCACGGGCTCATGCTTGGAACGTCTTCAATCCATTTATAATCCAAATTATATCATCTAACTCTATTTGGATATAGTCTCTATCATAGAGACCTTTTATTCAAGCAACCAGATTCATGTGCTCACTGCTACAGAAATACAGGCTTTTTGCACAGTTGCGCCAATCCAATTAGGATATTGGGTTACTTTCCATTTTCTCTATCATGGTTACCCTGAATCGATTAAATATTGACCAGAACTTGCGCAGTTACTGTCAAACTATTATGCCCGCACAAACAATTTCGATAAAACATTTTTAGTCTTCCAGCTTCATACAGTAAAAATCTTTTTTTTACCATAAGGATTGCATCATTTCTAATATCCTTTTGTTTTAATTGAATTTTACAGAAATATTACTAATATTATAGAGGCCTGTATCCATATTCCTGTAGAAGTCAGCCTGTGAAGAAAGGAATCACTGTGTCAATTTTCCAAAACAAGTCAAATATAATTCAATTAAAGTTTGCACCATTACTCTTTGTCCACAAGACCCTCATTCCTGTATTCCCAAAAGTATACATTCCTTGCAGTTGATTACTCTGCTTTTCACACCTCCAAGACTGGGTACAGCTGGAGATACGGTGGTCACTCAATTCAATAACAGTAAGATTAAAAGACTTGAGGCTATGGAGTAATTTTAAAGGCATAAAAACATAATTAATCCATGAACGTGACTGCCCATTTGAAGTGTATTAACTTTTGGTAAGGTGTCATTTTCAGACAAAATATGCACTAGGCCCAGTCTATCCAAAAAGTGGTTCCATCTTATACCAAAAAAGTTATTAGGCACTAAAAAGGCGTCTGATTCAAGTACAATCACATGTTGTTCATCATGGCATGACTCAAAATGTGCAAAAAAGCTCAAGTTAAAATCTGATTAAAAACTGTGATGAAAATTAAAATCTCCTAAAATTATAAAGAAAGACCCAGAGGAGAGATGTTTTAGAATGCTTCTATAATCTGTTCAGTAATATTTATAACCTGCATAGTGGATTGCCCACAAGGCAGCACATAAACATTGATGATTAAGCTCTCTAATGCCAAGAAGTCCATATAAATAGTTAATACAGCTGCAAGAACATATCTGTTATGCCTAGAAGGACGAAATGTGTACATATCTACTGTGTTCCAAATTCTATAATTAGACTTCCTAAGGGTTTGCCTCTTTCACCCTTTGTTGCAGTAATTGTAACATCCTATAACCATCCTGTTGATACGGGCACGTCATCCAAGTTTCTTGGAGTAAAAAAAAGGTAAGCCTTTTGTAGATGTGTCTGTCAACAAGGCCAAGAAAGGATTTATATCTTCTTGTATTCCAAGAAATTTACTTAATTGTATTGGACAAACTAGAGCAATGGGAGGGGATCATGCTACATCGTCAAATGTTGAGCTAGCCCTTCTTTCCTCTCCCAGATCTGGCGTACAATGCCCCAATTCATTTTGAGACAGTTATTACTTCTTTCAGTAATATTTCCAGTTCATTACTGGTCATTTTGGGTCGACCACATATGCCAAACTTCTTTTCATACTCTTCTTGCAGAAGACTCTGATCTTCATCATATGGCTTGAAGTCAAAACCCATTTTGAAAAAGTAATTTGTGAGGGACAAGAGTAAATCATCTATTATTAGGGATGAGAGATGTAATATCAATCAATTTGAATCATTTGTGTGTCTGGGATTTCTACCAAAGTTAAGTCTGCACTAGCAAAGTTTTGCAGCTGAGGTACATTTCTAATTAATTAAAGTGTTACACCTATTCCGGAGTAGGGTCTCTAAAGTAGCAAATAGTTCATTGGTCTTGATTGTATTCATCATTTTACTCTGTCTATAAAATGAACTTAGCCCTTAAAGCCTTTTATGAGGAGCTATTTAATTTAAACCATGTTCCACAGGCTTTCCAGTCTTACCAGCAAGACTACAAGTCCCTGTTCCTCCCAGTGATTTTACTTTTACAAGCTGCTTTGGATTCTCATCAACCCTACCATGGATATCAGTCATCACTGGTTAGCAGAACCATATGTCCAACATGCCCTCATTTACACTGGGCAATGGTTGAGCTGCTCGTGAGATTACCTCACCTTCACACAAGGGATCAAATCAATTTTGCAGCAGCAAATTACTCAATCTCCCACACTCAGGGGAAATAGCGTAACTCATGTTAGGCAGAATCATATGCAGTACCCTTTGGGAACACCACACACAATTAAGACTACAAGTGACAGTACAAATTCACCTTTGGTACAAGCCTGTACTACACAGTAAAGTGGTAGCGATGGCTGAGCAGCCAGACTTATCTCAAGAGTAAAGTGAGCATTATCAATAGTTACACAAAGGACAGCAATTAATATGCTTCAAACAAACACTGACTCAAGAATTCTGAGTAAAAGAATATACATTTATTTACATTTACAAAATGGGAGTTGAGGTGGAGATGCGCTAAACACTATATAAATAAGGAACACTAGTAGTACAGTTGATGCTTTAATTATAGCAGGAACAGCCAACACGTGTTTCGACACGCAGGTCAATGGTAACTTTACATGTTCTGGGAGACAGAAATCAGTCCCAGAAAATGTAGTTTAAAGTGAGAAGTATGAAAACGACACCCTGTGTCACTGCATTGAATGTGTGGTGGAACACGTAGTAAAAAGATGATGCCTATGGAGGAGGTGAGGCTCCACAGTCTATGAACACAAAAATGTTAAACACAGAGAAACACATGTAAGAGTGGGAAAAAAGGCTCACACTCTTACCAGTTGAAAAAAATAAATCCTACAAATCCAGCAAAGCTGCTGAGGGACTCAATAGGTAAGGGAAATACGCCATTCTGGAGAATTCTCCCTAACAACTCATATCATAAATATCATGAATATTAGAAACGGCATCACTCTTGGAAATGTCCTGGATACTTCTTTTCTTATATGTCTTATTTTTCCCCAGTGCTTTCTCCCTCATTTTAGCACTTATCCCAATCCATTCTCTACAATTGGACCATTCACTACCGCCACACTTGGGGGATCAGGAGTTGCCTGCAATTCAATGGTTTCTAGTGCCTCAGAGGGGTCAGCAATTGGCTGTGCAATCATATCTTGTTGCATTTCTACCATGTCAATCACATCAAAATCGAACACACCCTCTATGGGAGCATGATGGGGGCCTGCTAGGTACAACATCACACTGCTCTGTTCACTCATTTTCAGAAATGTTGTAATTTTCCCCAGGTCTCTACAGTCCGTAGTCTTTTGAGCCACTACTGAGGAAGACCCATCAACATTAGGGGGAACATTGTTTAGTTTTTCTTTGCATTTACCCCTCTGTTTGGGTCTCTCATCCCCGTATGGCAGATTTCTTCGCATAGTACTTCGCAATTGGTAACACCTCCGATTTACTGGCATTTTACCAGGGTGTCTGAGGAGCACTAAAGGGGTACACACATGCAATAATTCAAAATGCCTTCTTTGTAGAGTCTGAAAATAACAGTTATGCAGAATTACCTTATCTCCAACCTCTCAAAGTACTGCTGACAGACTGCCCACTTCTGTCGAACTTGCACCGGCACTTTGTACCACATTAGGATTTGGAATACACTCCTCCTCCAATGATTAAAGGGACAGCAGGTAAATCCAAGCAAGCAAAAAAAATTCATCCTCATCTGTCCTCGACTGCTGACAAACTGCCCACTTCTGCCGCACTTGCATGGGTCCTTCAACATGGTATAGTCCTGGGTACCAATGTGGCTGGAAGAGGGGCAGGTCTTGCTCCAGCGGCTGGTAATTTCTCAAGTAGATATGGGTCCAACTCCAGGGACTCAGGGACAAGATGAGTCTTTGCCCTCGGGCTCCCAAACACGGGGGAGGGAGGCTGTTGCAGAACTGCAAGGGTCCAACAACATGATATGGTCCTCCTGGGTACCGCTCTGGCTGGCACTGAGGCAGTTATTATTCTAACAGCATGCTCACCCAAGAGGGTCCCTGGAGATGGTTAGGCAACATATCTTGCCTCTGCTGTGGAACACCTTCCTTGACCTCACAAATGGAAGACTCTGCAAAGAACTGCTCTCTCATCACGGTCAAAATGAAATCTTCATCAAGTGTTGAAGTCCATAAGATTATTCAAGATGATGCAAATAAGTGGTGTGAGACCCCTTCTTTTAAATGTGAAAGCCCATGGATGATAAGGCTAAAGCTAACCAGCCTCAGTGGTATGATCCTTGTTCTTAAAGAAGTGGACTTTGCCATTCTGACATCACACTCAAAGAGAGAGAGGCAGAGAGAAACACAGTAAAGGAAGTCAAGTCTTCCCCAACTATACAGTACTCTCCTGTCTTTACTAACCCCACCCCTTCCATTCTCCTTTAAAAGTGCTGCACCCTAGTATGAGGCTACTTCCTTTCAATGGTTCTGCTTCTTTGATGCCTGGTTGAAGGGCAGCCACCTGTTGTGCAGGTGTCTGTGGAGGAGGGCGTTACCTAGCCTCACAAAGAAATCAAAGAGTTGGCATGGCCATTCAGGTGCCTGTGCCGTCACTTTGGCAGGATCATTCTCTCAGGACAGATTACTCTTCACTTTCCACAGCTGAGGTGGCTGACTGGAGCTGACACATGTGTAATATCAAATTGGATGTAGCTGCAAAGATTAAAAGTAGGGCAACGCACCAGGCCTTAACCCAGGCATGGCTTATTTTCGAGTTTACCATGGACTATCTATGATAATCATAGTTTTGGTAGAATGGTACATATCTGAAATGCAGCCCGCCACTGCAGAGACTTAGCTGTCACTATGGCTTTCAAATGAACTGTGACCTCCGAACCTGCTCTGTTCCACTGGTAGAACAGGTGCTTATGGCATGAAGCTTATGAAGGAAAATCTGATCAGCAGATTATATTTCAGAGATGGAATTACCCACATCATATTAATTAATTTATAAAAAGTCGTTCACAAAGGGAATGGAGTTTGTAGGGAATAAATATTGTTAAATTGGGGGTCCTAGGTTCATAAAATTAACTTTATTAAATAAATAATAATTGTGCACCCTGGATTTTCCAGTGGGCGGAACATTCCCCCAATCTAGTTGTTGCCTAGTTAAAACATCCTACAGATCGTGTTTGTGTGAATGTGTGTTGGAGTAGATATCTGCTTGAGGATAATCTGTATGTGAGGTGCTGTGTACTTGCTGATGGCAGTGTTTGTGTTCCAGTGTTTTGTAAATTAGCTTCCTGTAATTTGTAAATTTGACATGTGCACTGTGTGTGCATATGTGTGTGTCAGTTTATTCATTGCAAAGTATGGTATTGCTTTGTGATGTGGATGTGTGCATTGTATTGAATAACTGTGTGTATGTGTGCATTACTGTATTGGTATAATCTTGTGTTATGTAGTTCTTTTTAAGCATTTTGAGATTGTATGTGCATATGGTTGATGTATGCTTAAGATAATTTGCAAGGGTTGATGTTGGTTTGTACTGCATGAGTCATCTTCGACTCCTCTCTCTCCTTCCTCCCTCACACTCAGACATTGCCAAGAAGTCCCACTTTCAGGTCTTCCTTCTCCAAGGAATTCTACCTTTTCTCACCTTCCCCCTTAGGCTCAATGTTACCCGGCCCTGGTTCTCTCTAGGCTTGCCTACCGCAATTGCCACCTTCTGAATCTATATTCTTCCACTCTGTGACCTCTCCAGCAAACCCAGAATAGGGCAGCAAGACTTATCCTTGGCCTCAAGCCCAGGGACTGCATCTCTCCTGCACAACAAAGTCTTCATTGGCTCCCGGTTGCTTCATTTATTAAATTCAAATCCCTCTGTATCATCCACAAGGCCGTCTGCGGCCGGGGACCACACTATCTGCAACTCTTTCTTACTAAATATTATCCCTCTAGACCTATGCACCCCTCTGGCAGCAACTCCTTGTGTGTGAACTATTTCACTAAACAGAGGGCGGCTGGTCAATCTCTTTCTTCAGCTGGCTCCCTTCTCTGGAACAGCCTCTCCATCCCTCTTCGGCTTGAGCAGGACTTTCTTAAATTCTGGAAGATCCTCAAGACCTTTCTCTTCACCTCTTCCTTCTCTCCCTCTCTCCTGCTAATCTCACAGTTGCTTGATTGGTGTTCATGGCCCTTATGCATCCTCAGGGCCCTGACCTCTCACACTGAATTACCTCAGTTTCTGTCTATCCTCGGCACTTGCTTTGGCTCAACCTTCATCCTCTGAGGATTGCACTTAACTTTCATTGCACTTCACCTGTTGCTCACCCATGAGCACCCCAGCACCTATCCCATTCCCTCTCCCTTCTGCACTTGCACATTCTGACCACTCTCAAGGCATAGCAGGTTTGTTTTCGCCTCCCCACTGTACCTATATATTTTTTTTTTATGTATTGTAATTTTTCTCATCCCTTGTCCCTCCCTGTTGCTCGTTGGGGGCTTTGGATCAGTATTTACTTCCTCTATAAGCACCTAACAAGCGAACAATAAATAAATAAATGAATGTTTGCATTGGGATGATTGGGTATAGGTCTATTGCTCATTATTTGTATGAGTCGTGTGCATCATTTGTGTCCACTTAATGGTATGTTTCGAATCCTTGTGTTGGTATGTTCTGGACTGCATAGTGTAGTGTAGTGCAGTGTAGGTATGGAAAATAAATATTTTCTGAGAATGTGAATACAATCCTAGGTATTATCTTGTATTCTTCTTATGCCTTTTCCCTTCATATTGTCAATATCCCACATTCCTATCATTTTCAACTTAATAATATTCCAAAAATAAGAAACATTTTCTTTGTTTTCATGCTACAAATGTACTTATTTGTTCTATGGATCTTTGTCTTGATAACTGTTCTGCTCTTTAAGTTGATCTTCCTGCAAACCAGCTTGTCATTCATATCAATTTTGGTCTTTCCTCTGGTATGCCAATTTTATCTTTTCTTCTTTTTCTGTCCTTGTTTTCCTTCAATTCCCATACCCTTTTCTATTTTCTTTGTATTGTTTTCAAATAAATACATTGTCCTGCTCCTCCCTATTTATAGTTTCTAGTCCCGATCTACAGCCCTGCTCATGCATTGTGTTCTCAAACTCAAATTCTTCTTACTGTTCTTAAGCCACTGTGTGCTCAATTACATTTTCTATTTTTTTGGCTTCTTCCTTTTTTTTCTACTATACAATACAAAAAGAGCTTTGTTGTGCTGTAGTGTTGATTGTGTGCAGTTTCTATGTGCATTTCTGATTGAATTGTGAATACTATGTAGTGTGTGTATGCTTTTGATGGTGTGTATGCTTGTGTATCAGTGTGTGTGTGTGTGTGTGTGTGTGCGAGAGAGTGTGCATATTCATAGGTGTTTATTTGTGTAATTATAGTGGAATTTCTATTATTATGTGTGTTTGTCTCTTTGTGCACACATTGTTTGTGTCCAATCATTTCCCGAAATATTCTGGCTGTAATCCCCATATGTGGGCATGTACAGTGTTATCATAATTACTATGTGTGTTTGTGTGTTTGTATGTGTGCAAACACTTAGGGTGTGATTCATAGAATTATTTGCGGGCTGAAAAGTGACTTGGCACACTTTTAGGCACGCAAAACTCCATTCACCAATTCATCTATCTTTTTGCGGTTCCATCACGACATTGCGTGCAGTCGAGTGCTTTGCGTGACACACCACACAAATCACATTCCCAGCCAAGTGCACGCATAACCAAAGTCATACATTTCATCGTGCAAAGTCATATCGGGAAAACTTACATGCAAACCTTGTGATCGTACCGCCACATGATAGGAGACGCAAAGTACAAAGCGCAAAGGAACCAATGCGTATAAAGCACGCAATGCACACCATTCAGACGTTGCCCAGCCAGGATAAATCCAAATATACTAGGAGCCATCATACATGGCCATAGAAGGAGGAGGAGGAGGATGGTGAGCGACAAGATTTTCCAACCACATACTTTGCTCTTTGGTCTGCCAGACAACCAGGTGAATGAAAGGTATAGTTTCCCACACAATGTCATCCTAGACCTGGTCAGGGAGTGAGAGGAAGACCTTGCATCACCCACCATCTGCTCTCATGCCCTCAGACCACTGATGAAGGTGCTGACAGCCATACATTTCCACGACACAGACTCTTTTCAGCGCATCGGTCCCATTGTAGGGGGCATCTCGCAGGCCACACAATCCCAGTGTATGCACTGGGTATTGAGCTGCATCACATCACATGTGTGTGTGCCTAGACAAATATACATACCACACACAGTGCAGGAATAGCAGAGAGTGTGCCAGGATTTCTATGCCATAGCACAGTTCCCACATGTGCTTGCAGCCATTGACTGCACCCATGTAGCCCTACAGCGCCCCTGATTGACAGAGCACATTTACCTAAACGAGAAGCATTGGCATTCAATCAATGCCCAGGTCATCATCGGTGAGTATCAACTGTTATAAACATGCATGCAGTCATGTGACACACTTAAGAACAGATCATGACAATCAATGACAACAAACGCCATTTACACATTTTCAGTGGAAAGTGCCTACTCGCTCTCACCATTCTTGCTTATGCCATTCCAACATCCTGCCACACCAGCTGAGATAAGGTACAACGCAGCACACATTGCCACAAGAGCAACAGTGGAGTACACATTTGTGGTTCTCAAATCATAAAATCATAAAATCACTGCACCAACACAGTCATAGCAAGTGGAAACAACAGTATGAATGTTGCTCATGCCAAAGCCCACAACACAATCAACAAAATCCCTCACCACTTTCACATGCTCCACAACAAGTACTATGAATGCAGACCCACACAACACACATGACAACACAAGTAAGAAGGCACAGCACAACAAGTAACCAAGAAAAAACACATGTGAGGACTGCCCTGGCCACATTATGAGTGTCGCAAAATAATATACAGGTGGACTGGCCACCCCATTCACTGACAACAATTATGTACACAATACACCTCTACGTCTAAATAGTCATGTGAACTGAGAAAATATTAAGCTCACTTCAAGATAGATGCACATCTCAACTCACATTGTTTCCTTTACAAGCGTGCCCCAGCTGTACCCAGGAATGTATTCATGCTCCACTCCCTTGGTGTCCAAAACAGCCTACACTGCTGTGGTGTTGCATGCAGGCATCCAATAGCACTGATCCCTTGAATATCAGCAATCATCTCCCCTTGCAGAATGCCTCAGTAGAGAGAATAAACACAAGGTCAGAGCAGGTAACACATCCATGCACCCAATGACACTGCACCCTTTACCACCCTGGATGCCATGCAACTACTTCAAGCTATGACTCGCCAGCCTACCATCACCATGTCTCCCCTGCACCCATGCAGCCAGAACTGCTCCCCTCAGGCCAATGCAATGAAAAACACCCCGCACACTGACACAATCACCACCCACAACGCAACCTCTGCCTGCCCTCTGAGTGCCATGCTGTGAAGGACCAGGTTCCACTTATCACTTGTTCTGCTGAGGGAGTCATTGTGATCATTCAGATCCTGCTGTAGTCACAATGACACTGAGAGAACTCCCAAATAGAGATCACTGAGATGTTGTCAATTCAGGCTCCCCTGGAAGCCATCCTAATGCCTCAAGGTGGCATCCCTGATTATCGAGGCACCCGGACAGTGTAGGAAACACTGGCAGGGAAGCTGATAATGGTAGGTGAACTTCTCAGCAATTGCAGCAAAGATAAAATCCGGCAGAAGGCAGCTGGGGAAACCAGCAGCAGTCATAGAGGAATGCAGGACACAGGGGCAACAGGCAGAAAAGAGACAAGCAGACAAGAGAAAGTAATAAATGAGAAACAGAGATCAAGGAGACTGGCACACAAAAGGGAGATGGGAAAATGCAAGAGGAAGGAAAGGCAGAGCTCAGAGGGACTGGACTGAACAGGGACCAATGAGCTTGGAACTGAAGGGAGCTTTGGGAAGCACTGAGCAGCTTTCAAGAGGTGTTGAAATAGCTGCTGGGGTACCAAGTATTGAACCAGTTGTCATTGCAAACACATCACAGCCCCTCTATGTGTTTTTCTTTCTGGACAATACTATGGGCTACATACTTTGGGATGTGTTCCACTAGTAATAGAAAGAGTCCCCAAATTAAACACTTTCTTAGAACCCAGCTTATATGGGAAGAACCCTTGAGTAGCAGTACTTCTTTTTTGGTTTATTATTGCAAAACACATCACCAGACACTGGTGTCTGGGTGTGGGACCTCCACCCTGTTTTTGTCGGACAAACATGGCAGCCCCCACATGGCCTGCCATGCAGTGCTGGGTGTGGAGTTATCTGGGGAGTGCAACCCCAGACAGAGCTGAACCACAAGGAGTGGACTGCCAGCGTGGGTAGACACACCATAAAAAGGCGAGTGAACAGGATACTGTGTGGCGGGCATGACAAAAAGAAAAAATGTAAGCACTGATTTGACACCCTCCCCACCCATGCGTCCCTGCATCCATGCAGCTGGACCTGCTCAACTCAGGCCAATACAATGAAAAACACCCCACACAGTGACAGCCTCCCTGCCACCAATGACACCACAACCTGTGCCCCCTGAGTGCCTTGAATGTACCTGCACAAGGTACCCACATGCCTCGCATCCTCTGCATTTCACCTGAAACAACATTCTTAGCATGCAAAGACATGCAATGCGTGAAAGTAAACAAGCAGGACAGCCTTGAAAACTCCTGTATGGAACAATGGAACTTGACCGCCATGGTCCACCCAGTGTCAACAACTGGAATGTCAAATCACAGAGTGTGAGTAACAATTAAACAAAAAAAGTTCATTGACACTGGCATTGAAGCAACACAATTTCCACCACAGCACTACATGCACTCTGGACACAGGGGTTAGTCTGCCCTGGGATGCCGGCACTAGTTGGACCTTTGATTGCAGGCATACAAGTTGTGCACACCCACCGTCAGGTGTCACGTGTGCCTTTGGGTCACCCTTGAATGCAGGGTAGGGAAAGGGATGCCGAGTGAGGAGGTGATGGTCTTGGGAGTGGAAGTATAATTGTGGGAGCTGATATGAATGATGAAAGAGGGCAAGAGGGAGAGAGGAGAATGAGTGATCAATGTTCAACTGCGGAACAGGAATTTAGGAGTAAGGAGGAGTCTGGCTGGTGGGGAGATGAGGAAAGAGATGGTTGTTACAGTGAGTGAGGGCAGAGAGAAGGGGTTGAACCTGGAAGGCACACCGATGGAAAAACGTACAGGTTTGGGGTGAAGAAGTACAATAGAGGGTGTGGGTGAAGGGTAGACTGGGAATCAAAGGCCACTCCTCTGACAGCCTAATCCTCTGCACTACCCACAAAACCCCCTTGTTGGACACCACAGTTCATGGACAGGACATCATTCCCCAGTTGTTGCCTCCCTATCCAGCAGATCACACCACTGAATGAGCCATTCCTAGGAAGGGTACACGGATCAAAGGGTGCACTGCAATGAACCTAATATGTGGGGAGGGGAAGATGTACCACATACACGTATCCACAATGTACATACACATAGAGAGCAGTCACCCACAGTGCTCAATTAAAACAAGTAATGGAAACAAAAGGCATGCCATACATTCAGGAGTAGAGAACATACATACACCAACCACAAATAACAAGTGACTTGAATGGTGAACTCAGGTAAAGGCAGTCAGGGGTCCACATGTGGAAACCAGTGGAAACCTATGTGGACTACGTTTGCCAAACCTGTCCTGTGGATTGCATGGAGACATATGTGCACATCTGCGTTACCAGAGGCAAAGTCATGCAGGGGAGCAGCTGAGATCTTGGTGATCTGGGAATGGATGTGTGTGTAAGAAGTGTAATCATAGCAGGGCAGGTCATGTGTGTGGATACGTGTGGCGAGTGGGCTCTGGCACAGGTTGAAGAGTAGGGTGGACATGGAATACACCTGCATGACCCCGTAGGACTCAGGGGGATGTAGAATGGTGGTAGGAAGAAGACCACAGAACAGTCAGTGAGTCAAGAGGTGAAATAACATAATGCAGAGTCCAGATGTCCAGAAAATTGAAGATGAACCTGTTGTAGAATGTGTCAAATACTGCCATTTGCTCAAGTAGGATTAGTGCTGCATATTCACATGAGTCTGCTTTCCTTTGTGGAAGTGCAACCTGAAAAGCAAAGCACATGCATAGATACAGTGAGCTAAAGACTTGGTTGAGACTCTCCCAGGGGCCATCCACCCAAGTCAATGGGCTATGTTTGTGCTGGTAGAGAGTTTCCCAGACCCTCCTCTGTTTTGCATTCAAGGGGACATCTGCACACAAACATGTGGAAAACACACATTTGCACTGACCTTCACCATCACAAAATCACATGTCCTGTGAAAATCAAACGTGTGCAACTGTATGCGGATATAGAGGTGCACACTGAAACAGACATTGACATGATTGACAGTGCACACCCTTACCTACTGACAGAGCTGCCATGTTGTGATTCCATCAACTCCAACGGAAACTGTTCCTCTGCATTTGTGAATGGAGGGCCAGTGCCCGGCAGAGGGCATGGGCCTTGGCAGTTAACACCACTGTGCATGGCTGTATGTCCAGTACTTCAATCATAAATCCCTTGAGAGGGCAACAACACATCTCTCAAAGTAGAACATAAAAAAAAAATCCATACCGGACAGGGTGTAAAAAATAAAAACACTTCAATCTTGGACAGGAGTATGCAATGAAAACAATGTGTTCATCCCAAATGGAAGGGGGGATAAAAATCAGGAGAGGTTACACATTTTAAAAAAAAATCCATCTTGGCCTGAGGGTAAAAACCTGTCCACCCTGGAAGGTGAAGAGGGAGGGTCAGTGTGGAAAAAAAATCAACACCAATAAAAAACTAAAACAATATCTCTCCATGGGCTCATGGACATCATGGCACAGGTGGTTGAGGTGGCATGGGTGTACCGGGACTGCCATTCTGCAGTTGATTATCAGGGGGTAATATGGGTGGCAGTGAATCCTGTTCACTCAGTGCCAAATCCTGGTCTTCATTGGCTAGGGCCACCTTGATACTGATGCATGCAACCGGTATCCCAATGGCTGAGAGGTCACAATGAACTTCCTCCTGAGTGGCCACAGAGTCTCTATGTGCGCTCACATGTGACACATCAATTTGCTGGGACAGCATCTGCCTCAAGACATCCATCTCCTCGTGGAGCTGCGACATTGTGGCTGAATGTTCCTCATGCAGTGAAGCCCTTAAGCTCTCCATCTGACAGCGATTGGAAATTCTCGATGCCAACATCTCCTGCTTAGGGCTTCTCTATGTGCCGTAGCATCAGCATGCAGTTAGTCCTGCACATATTTCAGATCAGTCATGCCCAGTTTGTGGGAGAGACTTGTGGACCACATCTCAGCATGCATTGTCTTCTCCAGGCTGGAAAAGAGTTGCTGCTGTTGTACATCCCGTGTAGCTGGTGTGTGCCTGTTCTAGGCCAGGTGATACATGCCTTCAGCAATATCATTCAAATATTGCCAATCCAGATGGCTGCACACAACAATTTATGCTTCCACAGTGTCTCTCTGGCATACACACGTCCACCATGTGTGCGTGGCAGTTGACTGTGCAATGCCAGGGTCTAGACCCATCGCTGTGGGGCCCCTGTCAGACATCAGTCCCAGAATCTGACATCAACTCAGGGGAGGGCGATCTTGCAGTCATAACCACCGCGGACGTGGGACTTACCACTGACTGGACCCCTGAATACTGTTGCACCTTTGCAGACTCCATGGACCATATTACCTGCTCATTGGGGCACCCTACTTGTCCCTCAATGTGTTATCCATGCCTCTTTCTGCATTTGACCCTGTAGCGTCAGAAGAGTGTGAAGAGTCAGGAGCATGACTGAGGATCACCTGTAGCACCTGTGGATGTTTATGGTGCACAACATCATGGCCTCTACAGGTAGACTGTCGTATAGCCTCCTCCTCTTCCTCCTCCTTCTCTACAACACTGCATCATCACCGGCGTATGGACAGACAATGACATTTTGAGTCATGAGTACCCTGACAAACATGCCCATGTGCATTACAATGTAAACAAACAAAAAATGGCTGGACGCTCACACATCACACATTGTGACTTTGCACACTGTGAGATCTACGCCACGGATGTATGGCATTCGCTGTCTTGCGCAGTCAAGTCTGGACACATCAGGCAGTTCAACATGGCATGACCTGCATATTCAAGGGTATGGATAAATCACTGAACATAAGTGGCAAAGAAATACATCAGCAGAGGGATGGAGGTCTGTGCATCATTAGTGGTGTCATGCACAACCCAGATATTTACATGTGGCAACATGTGGAAGTGTGACCTGCATATCTAATGCCACTTGTTCCATGCGTGGCTATGTGCTGGCATGATATCCCCATACACAATTGCAACATGGACCCCCCACAAGCTACATGGCTGGACACAGTCACATGCCTTGCATACATGTGTGAGGAGAGTGTGACATGTAAATGACAAAGACATGTGTGCAGGTCCTCTGTACCATTTACACTCTATGTGTGCAATGAAATACACAGTGACAACTATTGGGAATGCACATGTCCTTTCAGTAAGAAGCCCTCAAGTGTCTATGCACAGACATTGTTTCTCAGTCGTAAATGTATGTTGCCATTTTATTATTCCAGAGCTACATATTAAACACAACAATTGTAATGTGTTGAGTCATTGTTATTAGTGTAGGTTACAATTTAGATTATGTAGGGTGTAGCGCTGGATAATAATACTGTAACATACATGTATTCCCTTTTGGTGACTTTGGGCTAGTGTCACTGTCTATGACCACTGCATGCTGACACTCCCGCTGATAGATTTAGGTAAGGTCTTTCTACAATAATAGTCCTGAGCTCAATGGAGCATTGACCCCAAGCTTTTTTTGTTTCTCAGTAATGTCCACCTGCCAGCAGGGCAAGGTATTGGAAGACTGTGCACAAATGCAAACAAATGTGTGACACTGTGCGATGCATGATTGCCTCACCCACTAGACAAAACACATGCAAGACACTGTGAATGTCGAAAGCCACATGTGTGTTGCATGCAATTGACACACGTACAAGGTGGCCTGTTTCATTGTCCTTGTGGAGGTTGACGATTGCTAGGTAGCAGACCTCAAGACATACAGGTGTGGACCCAGGAAGTTTTGGACCCAGACACCTGACTTTGAGCAGACTGCTGGATAAAAATACATGCATACTTATGTATCCAACAATGAAGTGTATATGGAGAACATTGACACTGAGATGCTCAGAATACACATACCCTCTAGCCTGCCCCCCCACTCCCCTTCCCTTTTTTGGGGTGAAGTCTATGCCCTTGGTGTAGACATAGCTGTACAATTGTGGGCTATGATATGATATGACATGATATGATAAGGCATTGGTATGGTATGGGGAACAGAGGGAAGACAGAGACAACTTGCTAGGCCAGGTGACATTGAGATTGTGCAAGTGCAGGGGAGGGGGGAAGGGGAAAAGTGTGAGGGGAAAGGGGGAGGGGCAGTGCAGTACATAGGATAAACAGTAAAATAAATAAAAACAATAAATAAGAGTCCAGCCAGCTGGTGACAAGGGCAAGGGTAAGTGCAAACATCAGGTGTCAAGTGCTGGAAGGGGGCTATAGGGATACAGAAACAGCCCCCAAGTGCAAGGGTTGCCAGGAGGGCAATGCAGGTGTGCAACTGTCAGGGGTATGGGGGGTGACCTGGGCCCTAGAACAGAGGGTAGCTAGGCCACCAGTGCAGTTTCAGTTTCAGCCAGGAGTTCAGCAGGGGAGAGGAGGAGAGAAAGCAGAAGCAAAGAGGAAGGTCTTGAGGTGCTTCCGGAACTGGAGATGGCTACTCATGATTGATGGCCCATGCACCAAGCATATTCTTTCGAAAACCCAGGGACAAGTACTGCACATGGGGCATTGCAATGCTGAAAGGCAGCACACAGCATCAGTTAGCAGCCCGAATCTACACATTATTTCAAGATAAAAACATGACACACAGTAGAAGATACAATGTTCTTCATTTCCATGTCATGTCAATTCCCGCATGTAGACTGTTCATTCATTTAACTTCATTGCTACATATGGTGCATGCCTGAGAATGTAAACTGTGACATCCTTGCTAATTTGTTCTAGTGGAAGCATTCGGACATGGCGTATATGCATCCCCTCACCATCAATATACTTTCCATCCTACCAACATGCCAACCACGGCCAGATAACTCCTGAATGTGACTATGCACCTTGATTAGGACAGCATGGTCCAGTTTGTCAACGTGCAGATCGTAGTCTATATTCAATCAGTGACATGACATGTGTGCAGCAATGATAATTGCGCTGGCCAAAACACCACCCTCTCAGTCAAAGCCTCCCTTTGCTGGCCCCAAATGGAACATCACATATGACTATTAGTGTCTGATGTGTCACATCAGTGCCGACCCCAGGTCTACAAGCACCCTGTGTGAGAATTCACGTGGGTGTGAGCCCCCTGCTGTTTGCCTAGCACAATTCAGGAATAGGCGGTGTCAATTCACATTGTGTGTTATGATATGATATGATATGATATGATAGTTTATTTATATAGCACCTATAAACATTGGGCCTCATCACGACTTTGGCGGTAACCCTTAAATCCGGCGGTAGCGCTATTACCGCCGGATTTAAGGGTCCGGCAAATCAGGACTTCGGCGGATTTCGCCCCAGCTCTTAGCTGGGGGGAAATCCGCCAAAAATTCGCGCTCATACCGCCGGCGGGAAATCCGCCGCCGGTTATAGCGTGAAATTTCCCCATTGAGCCCAATGGGGAATGGGGCATTCCCGAATGGGCTCAATAGGGAATGGGGATTAACATTACCGCTGAACTCGTGATCCGGCGCTATTAGCGCCGGGGAGTTCGGCGGTAGGGCTAATACCGCCCAAGTCGTGATGAGGCCCAATATGTTTACAGTGCCCTTTACATGACAGCTTCATGTGAAGTGTCAGACAATTACTGTCCATGAGTGAGTGACTAAGAGTCATTAATTGTCGCTCTAAATGACACTGTCATGTAAAGTGTGCTGTCATCTCACACGATGTGAAGTGACATTTTACATTGTGTGTGTTGACAGTGCACAATATTTGATGTGGCCCTGTGTCACCACACAACATGATAGTCCCTTGAGACAGCTCTGTGTTACTTGTTCATGCAATAGTGCACTGGGAATGTTGACATATGCATCGACAAAAAGTGTGCCATACTGTACCAACACTTAATCACATGAATCAAACCCAGAAGTGCACTCACATTTGATAATTCACTGTGATAAAACCCCTAAATACACTGTCACAGCATGGTATTTACTGGCTGCAGGCCAGCACTAAGAAGAGTTGCTAATGCCAGCACTGTCAGGCAAAGCATGGTGCTGCTCTTTCGTTCAGGATTCATCCCTGAGGCATGCACAACATATCAGGAGCCGGTTTTGTTCTTCATACTGCTGCAGGTCATTCATGGTCAGGCGATGGTACCTAAGTGGAACAATCATTCCCTACATTCATACCTGCTGTATGGGTGATTTTTGTGGGGTATCAGTTCCTAACTATGAGCATCATCCAATAAAGATGTGTCTGTATTGGTGACTGGGAATGCTCAGAGTGAGAACCAACACATCCTCATCTTCAATTCTTCTGAGACTAGGAGCAACCAAGCCTTCATACCACATGTGAGTGAGAGATAATGCTGCAATGTCATTCCATATACCATTAAATGCACATGTCTGGACAGGTATGTACATCTCAAGGACACAGAGAAAGGTAAGGGTTTGTGTCATTAACAGTGATGCGAGCTACAAGTCATGTGTCTGTCAAGTAGTCACTGATCCCCACATTCAGGCTTTTCATGTGAGACTGGTGATTTGAATGTAGAACTTGATGATCATAGTTTCAATTAAAACACGCACATTCATGACATCCATAGCAGACAGGAGTTATCTTCAGACTGTTCAATGTGGGAGTACCAGACTGTCCACCTTGGAATGATGAGCCACCATCCGCTAATTTGAACTATGTTTTGCCGAGAGTTGCCCCTTGCAATATACAAGTTAATTTGTTTCAACATAACACCTGCAACACAGGCCAGTGGTCTGTGGGCACTCAGAACCTGGCAGGCTGGTCACAACACAGTGTCTCAGTACAGGAAGCATGGAAATGCATTCTGAATAGGCATTTCCAGTGGAGCAGGTGACAGAACATACATGCACCTCAGCAGTAACTGCTGTGTTTCAAAATCATATATCAACTTGATTTACACTGCAAATTACCTGGCCCCATTAGTTTGGCAATGATTCATTGATGTTGAGAATGTATGTTTTTTGCGTGGCATAGAGGTGTGTGTTGGGAGTGATGTTTGCCTGTCAGGGTGGAGCATCGTAGGGTCTTGCACTGTGCACATATTTGGATTATAACAGCCCTGCATAGAAGTACTGGCCCAGTTGTGAAGCCCAGTAGACAATGATGTGTTCTATAACACAAACATGTGCCACTCATGGGAACCACACAGCCATCTCCCAGAAAGCAGGCCATGTGACAACAGTGTACACAGTGGCAAACATTAATTGGCCATGGATGGCTGACAACTGCAGCCAAATGTACTACTACACATATATGGGTTGGTCAACCATAACTGTCCACACAAACAAATGCCACTGGCCAGATGTGTCCCCACAGATCTCCAAGCCTCATACACCTTGCACCTGCTCACTGTTAATGAGTTGACTTGCAGCCTCTTCAATTGGAGTCAGATGCTCCTCCTCTCCTGCCCCCCTCCAGTTGCCAGTGCAGAGGCCAGGTTATCACTCAGCTTCTGCTTGGTCATTCACATGAGATTGTTCATCCGCTTCTGGACCTCTTTGGAAATGTGCCTCTCCACACCACAGGTGTTCATGAGTTCTGTGACATGCTGTCACTGTGCCATTCAGTCTGGAGGAGTATGGGTACTGCTCACTGTGGGGTACATCTCCTTGTGGTGATCTGTCACATACTCTATGAGGATCTGAAGGTCCTCATCAGTGAAGTGCCTAATCCTCTGTGGGCCCTTATCTGTGGTCCGGGTCTTGGGGCGGAGCCTCTTCCTGCTCCACAAGGCATCCCTCTCTTGGACCTAGTGGCTCTTGGTGGTATTGGTCCACCTGTCGTCCTCCAACCATGTCCACGAAGATTTTGCAGGTCACCTGTGGGCTGAAGCACACCACATCCTCCTGTGGCTGGGGCACATGTGTCCTCACCAGGTCCATATCTTCTCTCTTTCCCTTTTGGGGCCTTAACATTCATGGTGCAGGCAAACTGAATGAATGAAAAAAGCACCCCAATGTGTAAAAAATATGAAAGATTACCGTCTACGTGATGTACTATATCGATGCATGGTCCAGAAAGGCTCCAAGGCACGCCAAAACATAATAAAGCAATACACGATAACCAGAGGCACCCCAAAGCCAAAAGCCAAAAATTGCATGCATGATACTCTGAAAGCTTCCAAAAGAAGAAAACAGTGTGTGATAGGCAGAGGCATCCCAAAAGCCCAAAAGTGCTTGCGCAATACTCCGAAAGCTTCAAAAGAAGAAAAAAAGCAGTACGTGATATGGAGTGGCACCCCAAAATCAATAAAATACATACACGATACACTGAATGACTCAAAATGGACAAAAATACATGCGCAAGTGCGCAGAGGCAACCTCCAAAAAGAGAATTGTGGTGCACGTTACTGGAAGGAAACAGCGTGCGTAGCATCCCCAAAGACGTATGTGCGAAATTCATCTGTCTTCGTACCTAGTCAGGCCCAACCACCTTTTAAATATCCCCATCATTGTCATTTACAGTGTAAGCGTGTAGGTGTTCTGCAAGCAGTGCATGGCATGTAACTTATGCACTAAGGGCCTTTATTCTGTAATCTGCTGCCTCAGATCTGACACACCATGAAGACACTTCTCCTGTCTCCAGTGCCATTACATTTGACTCCTCCTGACCTGTATGCTGGCCACCTAGCCATATGCTGCTGTCTTCCGAGAGTAAGTGCCTGCTGCCCACCTGCACTGCGTTGGAGTGCCTACTGACCCACCATTGCCTGTGGTCCTGTGGCTTGCCTGTAAGGACCTTTGACCACCTAATCTGCTGTCTTGTACTCCCACCTCTCCATTTTACTACCACTGCTCCACTGTCCATTCCCAGGACCCAGTTAGCCCAATCACACCTGTCTCAGGGTTTGCCAGGTCTGCTACATTCTCCTCACCACAGAGCGACACCCCCATAGAAAAGAGGCAGAAGGCTGCCAACTTCACCTCCACCGTAGTTGGCATCCTAGTGAATGGTGTCCTGTAAAATTATGATGATCTCTTTAACCCAGCAATGCTGCTGGTACCTGAAGAATGAAAACAGATCTGGGTGCACATCAGGGATGCCATCAATGTGGAGGGGATGGCAGTCCGTTGCCCGAAGAGCATGCACACATGATGGGAGGACCTGAAGAACCAGACCCATGCCAAGGCTGTACCAGCCCTCAAGGCATTTGCCACCATGGGGGTACACTGTGCATACTGCTACAGGATGTAATCTGCCAATATGCAGGTCCTCGAGAGGTTCTACCCAAAACTCCATGCCCAGATCTATTAGTGTGAAATAATGTCTGCAAGCTGCTGGTGACTAGCAATGTGGCATACTGCTCTACAGTGTATGTGTGTTGTGCATGGGCATGCATGATTGCAGGTACTCCCTTCTGTATGCATCATGCATTCTGCAGTGATGCACAGCGGCATGCAGTCTCCTGACAATGCTTGCCATGTATGATGTGTTTGTGCCCTCCCTGTCTCACACGCGCAAGAAAATAAAACAGACACTCCTCGGACAGGGAATAAGGCAAAAGAGAGCAGGCTGCGAGAGTTCAAGGAAAAGTTTATCTAGATCTCTGAGAGCGCTCTGACAAAGTTAATGTTACATCACATTATATAAGCACAAAAAGGTGTCTAACATATGATACTATGATGGACCCGGATTGGTCAACTGGGGTGGTGCTTTATGTGTGGGCATCGTCTCGTCCTCCTGGTTGGTTGCTCGGGTTGGCGGGAGGATGAACGTCAGACATCTGTATTCCGGATGGGTGAAGGTCAGGTCATTGTGAGACACGGTGGTCACTATCTAAGCTAACATAACTCATTCTCTATAATGCATGCACTAAATATTAGTGATTCAAAAGACTCTCAGTAGTTTATCATGTCTTCTATAAAAGTCATTCAAGTGTCTATATCATCTATAACATTTGGATTATACAAGTCATAGGTTAGGGGTCTTGACCACTATAATACAATACCCAGAGTGTATGTCCACACTTGAAAGAATCTCAGGTATGTGACATTTGTTAGTACTGGGCACAATATACTGCAGCAGAGGTTTAATGTTAGTTAGGGGTCTGCTGGGTGAGCATCACGGCACGGTCAACGTTCTGGCACATGAAAGGAATATCTTGCAGGGACACAGGGTTAGAGTGGCAGTAAGTTTCCACTGGCGAGGGTAAGAGGGCAAGGACACTTTTGTGGAGATGGATGAGCTATGTGCTTAGCTCATGTTGGTTCACATGCAGGACAGTGATCTTAGAGGAAGAAAGATGTGTTACATTTATTGTTTGTTGCAAGCACCTCCGGCTTCAGCATGAGAACGGGGCTGCAGAGTTTTCCAGTCAGAGTGGGGACGAGGGTGAGGGCCATGTGCTCTGAGCCTGGCAGCTGCAGGGAAAGGGAGAGAAGCATTACATACTATCGCAGTGAGGCCTGGTTACCAAGATGGAGTCGAAAGGGGGTACAAAAATGGATGCCCTGTGTCCTGCTCAGTGGTCCCATCTACGCGAATGTAACTCAAAGTTAACATTGCATAAGGGCAAGGGGCGAACCCACTACTGGAGGCACTTGGTCCGAGTTTTGTACTGAGAAGTGAAGGATGTGAGGGGCCTGCTGGCCCCTCACTCCCACACATTCCCCCCTTTTGTTACATCTAAAGTAACAAATGTTTATTTTGTATTCTCTTAGTTCTCCCTCCAGTAGTACTCAGCCTCCGCAACTGCTTCGTCCCACGCTGGGGTACCCTTTATTGGCATCCATGCCCTGCACACGCTTCTCAAGCTATTCCCTCTTCTTGCATATTCGTCTGGTTTACACATCAAGTAGATCCCACCATCTCCGTCTATGTCCACCCATACCTATCTGTACCATTGCAACTCCCTTGCTTCCCTTATCGTTGTATGATGCAAATTATAAACCCTGTCCCCGTATTGCCTGTAAATGGCTGTCATCCTGTATTGCAGTGTGGTGAATTCCCCTGTTTGTATTTGTGCATCTATCATGGTAGCTACCGTTGACGGTCGGCCCATTGTTACCATCATCATAGCTGAGGTAGGCATGCTTTTGTCACAACACCTGAGTCCCAGTTGGCACACACAGAAGAATAAGAGCACAAAGACGATGATGGGGATGAGTATTTTCATTGCCACGTTTACCCATGATGGTATCCAGCTGAACAGATTGTCGAACCATGTGATTTCCTCTGCGCCTCCTTCTGTTCTCATCCTCTCTCCTAAATTGTGTACTGCTGTTATCACATGTGAGAGTGTCCCGTTCTCAGCATCTTCAGTTGGCACGAACATGCAAAATGCCCCCCCCCAATTTTTTCGGCAAACACCACTGTCCATTGCCGTGAGGAGATCTACGACATATCTGTTTTGCATTGTCATTAGGCGCAGTGCGCGGAGCTCTATTTTTATAATGTTGAGCCCTTGTTGAGTGTCGTTAGCCAGTTGGATGAGCTCCCAGCGCACTATCTGCAACCGTTTGGCATTTGTTCATGCTTGCAGTCCTGGGACAAGAAGTGAGGCTAAAAATGTCTCTGCTGATGAAAAGAGCTTTTATTTCTGCGGGATCTGAGCAAGGAGTTTCGATGATTTGAATGAGAAATCTATGTAGGATCTTTTGCTCTGTGACAGTTTTCTCTTCAGTTCATATTCTGACAAAAGTTCCTAAGCTGGAGCATCTGTTATCATAAGTTTGGGCACTGTCGATGGTTCAGCCGATTGCCGTTCTGCCGATATGCCAGTCGATTCTCCCGTCGATCCTTGGATATGGCTTTCTTTTATTACCATCAGTGCTGCATGGAGGGTGGCTAAGGCACAGGTACCTTTCTATGCTCTTGGGAGGTGTCGATAGGCTTGCTTGCCACAAATCCAGTACATGTCCATGAGTGCAGCTGTGCCTTTCTTCATGTCAGGTATGATTACCGTCTTGTTGTATCTCCATGTCTCCCCCATGTTCACTCTTCCTTCCTCATGGAAACACAGTTCATGTGGTATCTCTTTCTGTATTTTGATAGGTTTTTCCAGCGCTGTGACCCACGTTAGCTTTGTGACATGTTGCGACCAGATGGGGGCACATACTTCTTTTATCCATTGGAAGGTGTTGTTGGATAGCCCTCGGAGTGCCTCTGCTTTACATTCAATAGTTTCCTCTTGACATTTATTTTCTGCATACCTCGCCCCCCTGATAACAAGAAACGGTTCCTTAAGGCAAACTACTCCTTGGCGCTTGCTGGTGCATGTTCTCTCATTTTCCAGTTTTTCCATTGTGATGGTGTGTGCTTGGAAGGTGCTTTTTATCCTGCACAGAACCAGATGAATTAAACATTGAGCCTCCGACAAGGGCACTTCCTGGGGTATTAACATTTTCGGTGTTCCTGATGCAATCAGAATGAGTGAACAGATGTAGCAGCTTTCATTTGTTGCCTGCTTTGCTGTGGCACTCATGTCCGAATACCATTTATCTGATTGATCAGGGTGGCGGGGATCTTCTATTTCGTCTAGCCCCAGGTCATGATACATGTCGTATCTTTTCTCTCCCGCCCCCCTTTTTCTTCTCCATCTTCCTTTTTTCCCATTCGCTCTCACCTTTTTGTAATGTATTGGGAACATTCCATCCCAGGCTGTGTCATTGTTGTTCGAGATGGCATGTGTATACTCATTAGCAGCAGCAGCGTAGTATGAGGTAGGGGGTATGGTTGTCTGTGCATGTGTACTTGTGTAAGTTACATCATTTGGCCAATAATAATCGCCATCATATTCAATAAGTTCATAATCATTACTCATATTCATATTTGGAAGTAGCAAGGAAACACTTGTTGGGCCTGCAGTGGCGTGTTCTGAAGGTTGCATTACAATTGTACCATTATCATCAATGTCATATGTTTCTTTCCACATCGTCTTTATCCCAGTCCATATCAAGTGAGACCCTTCTTGTATCAAGTTAGCCCCACTCCCCCCCTTGTGCATGTCATTAACAAAGGATAGAAGGGTGTAGTACCAGGCCATAAAAAACAACATTACTGACAGCAAAACTGCAGCACATTTTAAAACACATTCAACATTACTGAATCTATTAGCCCTAATGGCATCCCTATTGCTATCTAACATTAATTGGTTCTCCGCGATTATTGTTCATTGGGCCATGTGTCACCTGGAGGGGCGATACAAATTTGTTAAGTCACCACAATATATACATGTATTTACATTTCTATTTCAACTTCATATTTAATCATAATTATCATTCATGTTTGCTCATTTCTCTATTACACATTTATTTAAACTATGGATAGACGGAGAGTGAAAGAGTGATGGAGAAAATCTAGAAACAATAATCGAGAGGAAGAAGAGAGAGAGAGAGAGAGAGAGAGAGAAAGAGAGAGAGTTGAAGAAGGGGAGAAAATAAAACATATGTCATAACATTTTCCTTCTGCAGATACCTTTTCATCAGACATCCTTGGCATTACTTTTCAATTTCACTTGTAGAATTACTAGCGTGTTCTTGTTCTCTCTGTGTGATTGCACTATTCCGCGCCCTCCTCACATCTGAGAGGTGCACCCAATATTTCAATCCTTTGACCTTCACCGCAGTGGGTGTACTATATATAAACTCGTAAGGGCTGTGGAACCTGGGTGAATTCCATCTCCTTACAAAACCGCGAACATACACTTGTGCTCCTGGCATCAACGGCCCGCTTGGGCTATCTGTAGCTGGTGTTGTAGTATATGTTGCTTCATTCTCAGTAAATGGTGGTGCAATTTGTTGCGCTATACTGCGTACTGCGCACGTCAACTGGGTTAGGTATTCCTTAAATTCCTCCCCCAGCACTGTGGTAGCCCTGTGTGCGTCTGATGCTCTCCTAGTCAGGGAGAGTTTTGTGTGTATTCGCCTCCCAGTGATGATTTCATGGGGGCTCAGATGATGATCCTTACATGGTTGAGTTCTGAGTTGGAACAGTGCTAGGGGTAAGCAATACACCCAGTTTTTTTCCAATGTGTTACACAATTTTGATAATTTACTCTTGAGTAATCCGTTGATCTTTTCCACCATTCCGTTCACCATCGGATGATAAATGGAACACAGTTTGTGTTTCACCCCCAAGAGTGACGTTACTTCCTTGAAAAGGTCATTCACAAAGTGTCTGCCGTTGTCTGATCTTATCACGTCACATATTCCCCATCGGGAGAATACCTCCCGCACCAGGAACTTTGCCGCACACTTCGCATCTGGATGGGGACAGGGACCCGCTTCCACCCACCTTGAAAAGGGGCATACCACCACAATCAAGTATCTTGCTCCATTGCATCGCTCTCCCATGTCAGCGTAATCTATGTAGAGTTCTCTAAATGGTCCTATTGGTCTCGGCAGGGTACCACACAGTGTTCTTAATGTCATCCCTGAGTTGTATGTTTGACATGTTATGCATTCTACAACAAATCTTGACAAGTGTTCCTGTAAATTGGGGACGAACCAATGTTCCTGGATGTCTGCGGCAATGTGTTGTTTTGTTACATGGCCGGGGAAGTGCAGCTGTTGGGATGCTACTTCTAGTAATTCTACGGGCATCACTACCTTTCCTGTTGTCTCCTGCCTCCAAATGAGGTCTGTTGCTGATTGTTTACATCCCCGTTTATTCCACAATTCTTTCTCTTCCTGTGGTGCTCTCTTTTGTAATTCTATTATTTGTGCTATTGGGGTGTTACTGTAGGCTTCTTCTAGTGGTCCTGTACTGGCTGCCTTTACAATGCATTCTTGTGTAGGTGTTGTATTGAAATACGAGGCTTCCTTCGCTGCCATGTCGGCTGCCGCGTTTCCCAATGAGATGGCGTCTGTGTTGTTGGTATGGGCTTGGCACTTCACCAAGGCCACTACCGACGGTACTGCTAATGCATCTATTAACTCATTCAATAATTTTGCATGCTGTACTAGAGAACCATCTGCCTGCCTGAACCCCCTTCTACACCATTGTGACAACCTCGAATGGACTGTGGTAGTTGCATATGCTGAATCTGAGTATATAGTTACTGCGCATCCTTTGGCAAGTGTTCCCTGTGGGCTGTCCTAGTCTGCACACCTTTCTTGTCCTGGTACTGAAAAGACATTGTCTCCGTCCACTGTCATGCCGCGAAATGGCGCAGGTGTTCCATTTGTAGCTGTTGCGAAACAGTTACTATTTGCATTTCCTACAGCATTTTGTCTCGCCATGGGTTGCTGGGCGCTGTGATGTGGTTGTGGGGGTGGCTGTCTTTGCTGCATTTGGGGTTTGTTATAACACTGGTCTTGTTGTCTTCCCCCTCCCAATGGTTGCCCACAGGGGCTACCTGGGTGTGGGCATCCCCATCCTTGTTCATTTTCCATGGGCTGCTGCCCTTGGAAATACCCTCAAGGCCGCATTCTGCAATCTCTTCAATAGAGTCCCCATCTCCCACAGTTCCAACAAGACCCTTGTGCTCCTCCTCTCATTCCCTACCCACCAAATCCTCTATTCCCCATACCTCCAAATCCTCCTCTCTGGCCACGATACCCACCTCTTCCTCTTGCCGGTCTTTCTTGCCACTGTTGTCCGCTGTATGACTCCGCTCCGTTGCACGGACCTTGTTCTCCTGCCGTCTGCAATGCTGCTATTGTCACTGGCCCACTTCCTGCTCCTTCATCCCCCTTGTTTCCTCTGTCTGTGGTTACGCTAGCATTTACGGCGGCGACCTTCACCAATTTGTTCTGCACCAGTTTTGCTTCGTCTGCCAGCCTTTTCTGTGCTATCTCTTTTTCCCTCTCTTGGATCATCCGGCAGTGGTGTACAATTATACTCCGAATCTCAGGCCAACCCTTGGCTTCTATCCCATCTATTTTATCCAAGGCTTTCTGTTCCTCCTTCGGGAGCCACTTTTTGATGATAAAAAAGAACAAGGCAGTGGACTGATTCCACGCCGTGCCAGTTTCGCTTCTCCACAAATCTTGCGCCCTTAGTATGAATTGCATAGGATCCTCGTTTTCCTCCATTGTACACTGCATCACTAAATGTAAATCTGGAATGTCTGGAAACGTACGCCACAATGCGTCCCATACTTGCGCTCGAATGTTGTTGAACGGTGATCCATCGTGGCGGTCACAACTCATTGTCACTCCTGGGAATCGTGCCTTTTCCCATAGTGCGTCTGCCTGATCGCCGACTGCCGATACTAACAAACTTTTTACGTCGCCTATGGCTAATGGCACCCCTGCCGTGTGTTTTTTGAACACGTGTATCCATTTCCCAGCCCCTCACGATAGTGGGGGGAGAACTTTCAACAAGTAATTTTTATCCATTTGGGCCCATGGAATGTAGTGCGGCCTACCTGCCCCCTTGTGTATCAACGGCATCTGTAACTTATGTTTCTTTCCTGTTTTACTTACCATCCCTTTCTTTACCTTACCAACATATTCCCTGTTCGCTGTCTTAATCTACCCTGCCATCGTGGGGATGATCATGGATCCATGTCTTCGAAATGATGCGGCAGTGGGGACCCTACGGCCGCCACTCCTTCTTCATATTCATCTAGATCACTCTACACCTCTTCTATCTCTGTTTCTTGTTTGTAATTCTCCTCCTGTCCTTCTCCTTGCTGACTTTCTGAGGTGGATGGACGTATAATCCTCACTGGTTTGTCATTTAGATGAAACAGGAACTCTCCTGATTGCCATTAATTTTCTCGCCCTTTTGGTATGTGTGTCCCCTGTGAAGATATCGATCGTGCAGGCTCTGAGATTGCTGGCTCCACCTCCCCTGCTGTGTTTATTGAAGGTGTGAGATCTGCCGTAGACAATGGTGGTATCTCCCCTCCCCCCGGCAGCATTTGTCCTCTGTCGCACAATGCTCTCAGCCGTGTTATTTCCATCTGGCATTTGCTAGCTGGCGGTCTAACTCTCCGGTTAAGTGCGCTAAATTCACAGGGGGTGCACTTGTCGGGCCATACAAACCTCCTTTATCATAGGGTGGTGGTGCTGTAGCTACCGCTCCGTTTGAGGGTGTTGGGGTGAGACATGCCGGTAAGTATAGAGGCTCGCTGTATCCTACTGCTGGTCTTGACATTAAGGGATATATTTTAGTTGTGTCACCCTCAGCTGTAGTGGTTGTACACTGGCCCTTTGGCGTCCCGCTTACCTCTTCCTGCGTTTTCGGGTTTTCATTTGTTCTTCTTTACCTACCTCTGCTGTCGGTGTAACTTCCTCGAACATTTGCCACAGGTCCAGTACTTCTCTTCTATTTTGTAACTGTTTCCCCTTATATCTTGCTAACAAGTATGTGGACACTAAATCTAACACCCGTTTATCGAATGACCCACCTTCTGGCCAAATCGGCGTCACACTATCTCCTTTTATCTCCGTCAACCATTGAACGTGGTACTTTTGTATCTTTTCACTGTATAGAGGAAGGTGTTGACAAATATGAGCTAGTGGTGTTATTCCCCCCATAATGATGGTTCTCCTTGTGTCTGTGTATATGTTCAAATCTCAGTCTCCTTCTAATCACCCTTGCACCCACTTGTCCTTCCTTCTAGATCAACAGTATACTACGGGTCTTTCAATTACCGGCAGTGTATACGTGTACATATATCTATCAACACATGTCAGTATGCAACGTTACTAATGTGATTATTGCCTTTCCAAATTCAACAGTTCACTTTTGCATGTATACAATTTTATCAACATAATCAATTGCAATACCTTGATATTCTTGAAAACATATAGACGGAACATGAAAATACATATAACACATATCATGCACATGCACTACCTGCGCGCTTTTATTTCGCCTTTGTTCCTGTTACCACTCCGTTCCAATTTCACCTATTCTCCTCATTCACTCCCCACCTCTTACACCTTCTTACTCGTTCCCAAGAATCCTCACTTGCACGGAAAAAGAATATTCTAAATAACTACTCTGAGTCTACTCAATTTGAGGGCCTGCTGGCCCCTCACTCCCACACAGATGTCAGACATCTGTTGATTGGACATGCGCCGGTATGTGCACTGGTTTTTGTTGGTGGTGTGGCCCACACATGCACATGCAATGTCAGTTTATGGTAACATGTACTCCGACAGTAAGGATGCCAGATTACAATGTTGTGGCATGTGAGGGGCAACCATGAAGGACAACTTCATGCGTAGTACATTTTCAGGTGAAGCCATCCACACTCAAAATCTGGAGGTGACACGTGTATGGATGTCAGTGAATGTCATGTTGGCGTATTGACTGCTAAGGGATGGTGATCTGTCATCCCACTGCATGTGGAGTCAGAGCTGACGTGTGATGTGATAATTACATATGTATGTGCTGGGGGCAACAGCATACATGCTTGAACCTCTGCAATGTGTGCATGTGTGTGTTGCATACTTACAGGTGAAGATGTAAGGGAGGAATGTTGCTTCATGTAATTGGGTGGATAGATGCCCAAGCAGGTGTTCACATGGCCATGCTGTGCGTAGTGCAATCATGAATGTCTTGTGGGATCTGGCGTGCAACTGAGTATCTTGCCACCAATGTGTACCCAACAGTACCCCAGACCATCTATGCTTCTGTGCGTTCCGTGACTCATCATTGACCCTACACACGTGTGTCAGTTGTCAAAGAAATTGCATGGGTGTGTGCGTGTGTGTGTGTGTGCGTGTGTGTGTGTGTGTGTGAGAGACTGTTGCTGGTTGACCCATGGTGACTTAATGTTATTGTTCATATTGTATATGCCACACATGCTTTAAAACTGCTGACTGATGTCATTGTTTTTGTCTGCTTTCCCACAGTTGCTGCAGCTGGTGAAGAGGGTGGAAGACATGCTCTGGAGCAAGAAGGCAGGGGCCCTGCCTCCAAACACAGGTGCAGGCCCAAGCTACGCACCCATGTTACATCCTCTTCAGAGAGTAATGTGGCTGTGGTAGCGCCTGGACCATTGGGTGTGGCTGCTGGGAGTAACACCCAGGAGGTGAGGGAGGCAGAGGACAACTCAGCAGCTATGGGACATGGTGATGCTTCACAGGGGCACCCCATGGGGGAAGATGCCTTGGAAACATCAAGGTTGATGGAGGTGGAGGTGGAGGAGGAGGAGGCCATTGCAGCACAGCCCATGGGGTCAGATGCAGGGGTTGAGGAAGGTGTTCATGCTTCAAGCATGTCCCAGGGGCATGAGGATGTGCAGGCCACCATGGAGGTTACTGTACAAAAATCCTCTCCCTTGGCCATTTGCTGAAGCAGTGACCACCTTCCAGGATGCCTCCACCCGGATTAGCATGTCGATTCCAGCCGATGGATCCATCTGGGATCATGTGCTGCCCCTCCTGGTTTGTCTCACAAGGCGAACCATAGTGATTTGTGATGATGTACAGGCTACTTACAGACAGCTTGTATATCATCCCAATGAGCTGTGCCGCAGCATAGCCATGCTGTGACCACAACACTGCTCTCTGGTGGGCTCTGTGTGCTGTTTCATGTATGTGTTCCCTCCTCCACTTCCTCCCCTGTGCTCCTGTCATCCCCCAGAGTGCTTTCCGGGCCACATTCTAGCACAACCCCTTGTGCACCAGTCCCACCACCGCCACCCCATCTGGTTGAGCCTTCATTCCTGCCCAAGGTGGAAGTCCTTGAGAAGGCAGATGAGGTGGTCACTGTGGCTACCCATACACTAACACAGGCACAGGCAGTGGAAGGTCAGCAGTCACCTCAGGTGCCATATGCCCCCGATGACAGTCATCAGGTTGGAGATCGTACATCCATAGTTTAGGAGGAACAAAGGGGGCCCATGCAGACCATTGGGCCTCATTACAACCCAGGCGTTAAGGGTTTAACGGCGCCGTCGGCGCCGTTAACCCTTAACGCCTCATTACCATTTTAACGCCTGCTTTTAGCAGGCGTTAAAATGCAAGGCGCTAACCCGCCTTGGTGCTAATTACGGCACCGTAATTTACGGTGCCGTAATTAGCGCCTTCCCCACTCCCATTATGCCCTATGGGGCAAAAATGGGAATGGGGAAGGGTAAATGGGGAATGGGGATTTACCGCCCCACTCACCTTGGAATGGGGCGGTAAATCCGCCATCCACCATGGTGTAAACAGAGTTTACACCATGGTGGTAAAGTAGGGAACTTACCGCCTGGGTTGTAATGAGGCCCATTGTCATTGGAGTTCTGAAGGTACCAGAGGCAGCTGGTGACCGAGAGACAGTGGGCAAGGGAAGCATCTGTGATGGTGGCCAGGGCTGAGGTGGCACTGAGGCGAGCAAGGAGGTGAGCTACCATTCTGGAGTCTACATGCAAGAATAGGGAGAGCAGCAGATGGTGGCTAGCATGCAAGCCCTCCAGGTAACAACGGAGGCCTTCCTAATGGAGGAGGACACTGCATGTTACTCAGCCCTTGATAGAGGCATTATCAGAAATTGGAGAGGCCTAGCCTGCTGCCTATGTATATCGTTCATTAGGATTAGGTTTCATTTTGTACTTTTAATTATTTTCTATCCCTGTACTATTTTGAGCATCCATTAATTTTATTGAATATATCTCTATTTTAATACAGGTTTGAAATCAGTCTATTCCATGCTTCATGCAGTCTTTTTGTCTGTGTACACATTTGCATTTTTCATGTTCTACCAGTGCATCTGTTCATTGTTGGTCATGTGTATTGTGGCCTTACTGTTTGTGTCATGTTGATGCTGTGATGTTTGCTGGGCGAGGTGTGCACATGTACCTGACATGTAGGAGTGGGGCCATCAGACAGCTTGATCGGGCACTGCATGTTTGACGTCAGTTTATTGGTGTTGGAGTGAAGGTCTTTGTTGTGCGTCTTATGGTGTGCAAACAAGTATGGTTGTGGTGATGTGTGGATGTCTCTGTGGTGTTATTAGTCTCTCATTGGGGATGGATTGCCACTTTCTCATGTGTATTGCCACATGTTCCACATGTTTTCGGTGCATGCTTTATCTGTTCTCATCTCTATTGCCTCTGCACATTTGCTACTGGAGGTGGAGTTTATTGTACGTCGATTTCATTTCAGGCTTACTGATATATAGGTGCTCCCTTGGCACTTGCTTGGGATTGTGAATGTGTCCACACTGCCTTCACTGCTGTGGGTATTTGGCACTGTGGGTGTTGCAGTGAGATGTGCCCTCACTGTGGATGGGTGACCTGGACACATCATGTGTTCATTAGACAGTAGATTGCTGTGTCACTCTGCAACCCACACACATCTGCAATCACGCACTACCTGCTCCCGTATGATGCATGACCTCTGCCATTGAAATACAGCTGAGTCCCATAATTGATGTTTCAGTCTGGCAGCACACATTTCATGTCGCCCTGAGTCACACACTCTCTGAATGGCTTCCCATCACCCATACACATACCTGTCTTAATGTTGTCTTTGTGATTATGTCCAATCTGTGATTCATTGTACTTCTGTGAAAAGGGCATTCACTTGCAGTGCTTTGAGGCCAATGCAATGGCACATGGGTACTATGCACATGCCACATTGCATTTCATTACCACGTCACATGTACATGGGGTGGCCACAGTGTAGTTTGTGAAACAGTGTGCTGTCGAGTTGAGGTGCTGCAGATTCTGGTCTACCAGGGAGTGATAGGAGATGTTCCAGTCCTGGATTCAACAGCAGTGCTCCCAATTGATCGTGTTGGTGGTGGATATGTGGCAGGTATACTTCATGGTGGAGGCAGCCCGGAGAAGTTGAGCTAAATTGCAGCTCCACATTGTACTGGGAGGAGAGTAGACTGTCAGGGGGCTGCCTGGGGTAGTGGCAGAGGTGAGGGGGGGGGGGCTTGTGGGTGTTGTCAGGACTTGAGGGGGATACCTGGGGTTTGTGGGTGAGGTCAGGGTGGCTTGGGGTAGGGATGTATTGTTGGGGGCTTCCTGGGGTAGTGGCAGAGGTCAGGAGGGCTGGTTGGTGGATTTGGGACTTGAGGGGGCTGACTGAGAATTGTGTCAGAGGTTAGGGTTGTAAGGAGGGGGTGTGCTGTCAGAGGGGCTGGCTGGGGTAGTGGCAGATGTCTGAGGGTATTGGAGGGGGTGTACTGTCAGTGGGCTGCCTGAGGTAATGGTGGAGATGAGGGGGACTAGGGGGTGGTGTCATGAATTGTGGGGGATGCCCGGGGGTTGTGGTGGAGGTCAGGGGGTTATCGGGAGGGGGGTGTACTGTCAGGGTCTGCCTCGGGTAGTGGCAGAGTTGAGGTTGGCTGGTTGGTGGTGTCAGAGCTTAAGGGGGCTGCTATGACTTAAGGGTGTAGGCCAGCAGTTTGGTGCCTTGAGATTATGGGTGACGGTCTGCAGTTTCACCGGGGTGCAGCCTTGACTTACGGGGGCCTGTGCAGTATTTCACTGGGGTGCAGCCTTGACTTACGGGGACTGCACACAGTTTCGCCGGGGAGCAGCCTTGACTTAGAGGGGGACCAGACACAGTTTTGCTGGGGTAAAGCCTTGATTTACAGGGGGGATGCACCCAGTTTTGCTGGGTTGCAGCCTTGATTTACGGGACACCACGTGCAGTTTTGCCAGGGTGCAGTCTTGACTTACGGGAGCACCTTGTGCATTTTTGCCGGGTTGCTGGATGGTGGTGCAAAGCTAGATGCAAAAGTAGGCAGCAAAGGTTGTCAATATGGAAATGGTTTTTGTTTGCGTGGGGGCGTGTTGTGGACGTTCCAGGCGAAACACACATTTCTTTGCGCCTCAGGCTACTTTTCACTTTGAAATCCATGAATACATGGAACGCACAAATACACTTTTTCCGTGAATCGGACCCTTAATATATATGCTGCAATGTCTACAGTGATGTGGGTGTTTGTTGTGATTCGTGTCTTCAGCACTCTCCATGGCTGTCTGGGTTGCAAATATGACAATATTTGCACATGCATTAATTCTCCCTGCAGTCATGTTTGCAACGTAAGTGATTTCGTATGTGAGTGACCAGATATTTTAATGACTTGTCCGGTATCTGTGAATCTACGAATACACCTAGGCAATCCTCACATATCCACAATGTGATGGTACCTGGACCCACTGATCTAGAATGGATTCTAGATCCATGTTTTTCAATTGGAAAATGGAATATGCAAAGTTTCACTGGTCTAATATTTGAAAAGTTGTTGCCATGCAACAATTCTAGGAAGGAGCTAGGTATATTGTGAAACTGACCAAAAATTGACAGAGCTATTTTTGAGATGTATTCCAAAACTGTTTTTTTGGTGGTTTATAGAAAACAAAAACACAAAAGACCCTTTAATGCACATTGTTCTTTCACATTGCAACGTCCTTACAATGTCATTAAAAGTTATGTGTGTGTTTGTAAAATAAATAAGGGCCCGATCACAGAAGTATTTAGCTTCACTCTGGACAGCACACAGCCTTTGTATGGAAGATCATAGACTATATCAGAATACGTTGCAGCTGCTGCAGCGCCCTCTCATGCATTCAAGTAGCTATGTCCTATGCATAGGTCACACAGCCATACTCCAGTAATCTGGTGACAGAAAACTCTACTTATACCCATTCTTGAGTTATGACCTTAAATAGGTAGAGGAAAGCTTGAGACTACATGGCCATTTTGCGATATGATTACAAAAAAACGGTAGCAGGTAGAGGCTCTGTTTTTCTTTTGGCATGGCAGCTAGCAATGTGGGGGTGTTGCAACGTATTAATATTTCTTTGAATTATTTTGCTTATTTGCTGCAAACCACTTCAGAATTTAGGCTGCAAACAATGTGTGTATATCAAGTCAAGGGTGACGTCCATAGACAATTTGATATTGAAACCTTATCACGTGGACACATGATTGAATTAAACTTGTACCATAATCGTTTAAATATATCACGAGGGATGTAGAAATCGTAAAAACTGCTTCATACCCTAAACCAAATGTGAAATGCTGATATCGTTCCTAGGCTCCCTTGAGAGAAACAAAAAAAATGTTGAACGTATAGAACTATAAATACACGTCATCCTACGTTCTGCAATGATAGAAATATACAATGCCCCAAGCTGTACAGGTCTGACACAAGCAGAGCCTTCGCAGAAAAGCCATGATAATTAGGATTGAAAGATTCACCTATAAAGTGCTTCAAAGAAAAATCTAGGTCATCGAATTCTCGTGTCTCCTGTTATGGTCACATACTGCCGAAAAATTCAATTGCACATCCATAGCATATGTTACATACATGTTTTCTAACATCATTTGTGTTCGCTGTTATAGCCTATAACCATATTCCTTCTTAATTTCTTATATAAACAAGTCATTGAGAATGGCAAGACACCCACATCAATGAAATAATGGACAATTTTATGGAAACTGCATTGGTATGAATGCGATTAGCACTAGGGCAAAGCATTTTCCAAATCCAAAAACATATACTTTCAATCCATTTGTGTACTTCCCTCTACTGATGGGACAAGTGCCAACATGTCACTGGTGCACAAAATGAATTGAAATAATATGTTATTTTTTTTTTCTCCATGTGGGTACGTTTTGCCCCAGTGGTAATTGCATTTGCACCAGTGCAAATGATCTGTAATAGCGCCCAATAAGTCTGATTTACAAAAACGTTTTACAGAGGCACAATCCAATTGAAAACTATTTTGTGAGTCAGGCTCAAGGTGTATTAAGCAGTTTTCTTTTAGTTTTCTTTAGATGAAACATTAAACATACTGCACACTGCACCCACATGTTTTGCACTATTTCTGTGATTTACCTTTTCACAGGCAGAATATGGACCTTTACATAAAACATCATTTGGAGGGCAGCACGTGATTGGACTGATTTGTGTGCTCCCGAGCAAATTCTATACGGGAGAAAGGGCAGTCCGCTTAGACTCGACAGCTTTACAAAGTATTTCTCAATGGGATTGAACCAATGGAAAACGCTTTTGTAAATCAGGCCCTCTTAATTCATGTATTGGCAAGAAAGTGTGGGTAATTCAGTTACAGTTAAAAAAAGTGTCAGTACCAGAATGACTACCATTTTTTAAAGCACAACTGAACTCATAATGTGGCCCTCTGTTTCGTTACGTTCCTGACTAAATCGTCAAGCTTTTGAAAAGCACCCTTATGGCCGGACCATGGGAATAGGTTCTTTAACTGCCACGTTTGTCTCATTAGATGTTTTGAACTGAAAATCCCATCAACTCTAGCCAGTATAGTCAATGTTGAGGGATCATGGTTGTCACAGTCCAAACTATCTAGGAGCTGCAGGCTGCAGACCCCTGCTGGAACACATACATTGGGCAGCTTGCACATTTTAGGAGTGGCATGGACCTGCCAATGCAACATGTTGTCGATACACATGTAAACAGCCAATCACCAGAAATAAAAGTGCATCTCGAATTTCAATATTTAATGAACATGCATTTGAAGACATGCCACATATCGGTGTCCATAATTGGTGAAGGCGAGTTGATAATTTATTGTATAACGGTACACTTATGTATTTATTTGTTGCTAATTTATGAAGCACCTATACACTTAACAAGAACTTCAAAGCGGTCCGACACAGGGAGGGTGAGTTGATAAGCAAACCGAATTGACATTCTTAGTAGGCATAGGAACGTTCTGAATGGGCAAGTGCTATGTATTTGGAGGTACAGCATAGAACAAAGGGAATTACAAACTGTTACAACATTTGTACGTGCCCGATGGGCGTTTCAATAATGCAAGAGCTATACATCAAAGAAGGAATGAGGGGATGGGGCAGGGTAGGGTAAGACAAACAGGGCAATGAGACCATAATACCTGCCTGGCAGCATATCTGATAGTGATATGAACATGGTAATATTGCAGGCGAGGAGGGGAGCGAAAGGTTGGCAAGGAGAGGAACAATAGGCACACAAAACAAAAGTAGCTGCAGATGAAAAAGGAAAGTAAACAGGGGGGTGCACAGTCCTAACCAATCTCAAGCGGGCCTAATAGATAAGGAGGTATAAAGTTGTTGTTACACTTTTTAAATTCATGAGCCAAAGCATCAAAGGAAAACTCCACTCAATATGGTTGTGTTTATATAAAGGTGTGAACAATTGCTCTGTAGTGATGACACTGTCAATCAGGGCGAATGGTAATGACTTGTTATTTATAACATTGCCTTTCAGCAATAAAGGATAAGTCATGGGATCAATCGTCGAAACACGTGTCATCACTATAGGGCAATTGTTCACTTAATACCCCTTTATATAAACACAACCATATTGAGTGGAGTTTTTCTTTGATGCTTTGGCGCATGAATTTAAAAAGTGTAACAACAACTTTATACCTTTTTTATAAAACGGAGTTGAGGAACCATTAATACTCTGCTGTTACCAAGTTCATGCGACAGCCACCATTTTTTCAATAATAATAAGGGCGTTGAGGTCTATTTTTAAAAGTGTCCACTGTGAAAAGGTTCCTCACCCGTTCTTATAATAGATAAGGAGGACACAGCTGTGGAGCAATAGGAGGGGATGCCAGGAATGTATTAAAAAAAGGGTAACAATGAGTGCAGTGCATAAAAAGGAGCAAAATGTAAAAAAGCACACCCTCAAAACGAATTTAAACAGCGCACAATGCAACGTAAAATGGATGCAGTGATGTAATAGGCACCACCACCTAGAATCGGGTGGAACACCATGAATCCAAAAGTCAAAAGTCCCTGAACGCACACAATGCAGCACAGGATGGAGGGTGCATGAATGTAAGAACACCATGATTCAAAAGTCCATGAACGCACACAATGCAGCACAGGATGGACGTTGCAGAGATGTAAGGCACCATATTTGATTGTCAGGCGGGGCAAGGGACCGCCAGAGCATTCATGAAGGAGTGCAAGAAGCCACCGGTCTAGATCGTGAATGTAGTAGGAGAGATTCAGGAAGCGATGGTGAGGAGAGGGCAAGTGTTGATAGAAAAAAGGGATGGAGTGGGAAACATGCCCAGGGGAACCTACTCGGTGTAGTGGCGTGCTGAGGTTACAGGATAATGCATACCGGTAGACGGCATGGACACACGGTCCTCTTACCTTATACTGTGCAATGAGGTGGTTTAAAGCACATGGAGCAACCAGGCAGAGCAGAAGGGGACTGGAATGAGCTGGGAGTGGAGGGACCACAGGGAGATCTGTGGCCCTTAGATGGAGACCTGCTGGCACCAGTGGTGGTCTGGAGAAAGTGGTGGAGCCCAGCCAATCAGGGTGCATCCACCAGTCGCACGGCCAACCAAGATCAGCTGATGTAGCATGTCGCGTGGGGCGGCCATCATAGAATGCCTCGCTGGGCTGATTCCAACAGGCACCCTAAGTGGGAAAGCACTTGTCGTGCGGGTGGAGAGATATTCCCAGGAGCACTGGTGAAGAAGGAAAAGAAAGATGGGCTGGAAGAAGCGCACCTTATGTAGGTCGCCCCTTGAGGGGGCTGGTGATCGTCTGCTGGCACCGGCGGTGGTCTGGAGAAAGTGGTGGAGCCCAGCCAATCAGGACACATCCACCAGTCACACGGCCCACCAAGCTAAGCTGATGTAGCATGCGGCATGGACGCATCAAATGTCAGACAGGGACAGAAGCAGTAATGCCCAGTTGAATTATGACTAGTGGAGAGTAGAAAGTATGAGGGAACTGGTAGATTTAGGGTTGGAGTAAGTAGGGGCAAGAAAAATATTTGAGAAGGTATAAGAGAAGAAACGGCAAATCATGCCATAAAATAGCTCAACAAAGCAAGGTTGAAAATGAACCATATAAGTAGAACTGCAATGAATAACGAATGCCTACCTACATGTATATACAGATTAGCCATTACCACACGTACGTGTTAATGGTTTAATTAATAAACAAAATGCATCGCGTTTCCATGCTAATCACCAACGTGTTTAATGACTTTGGTTTGCCTGCAGTTCCCAACAAATTAGAAGAGGCCATATATTTCCATTTGCTGAGACATTTACATTCATTCTTCAGAACAAAAAGCAACTCAAATGTTTTGGGGGCGTAAGGGAGATGGTGGCCAGGATAAGTGCAAGGCTTTTTAATTTCTGAGACTACTGCTACGAAGGAAACTCTTGCATGTTCACGTTCATGTGATCCGTGCATGGCATGTAAATCCTTACAAAACAGAAGCATGTTTTAGGCATTCCATAAATACTCTCTATAGTTCTCTATGTTACTGAAGTTAACATGGACCAGGACCAGGTCATGGCTTTATGCTGCCTTAGATGACATGTTTTTGGAGACCACCACCCTTTGCAATAAGGCAGTATGCGATGTGTTTAAGGCCAACACAGGTTGTCCTTAGCCGCCGCCCCCCCGCTCCCCCTCACTGTTAGATTGTATGCCACTGCCTACAGTAGCGGTATTGTAAAAACAGCCCTGGTCTGCGTCTCATGGAGAGATTAGTTGTAATTTAGTGACACATTGTAATTTTTAATGTTATACTGATATATGTTAATAGTGATGTGTGTGATATTTACTGAGATATGTTTGATATATTTTGTGTATGTAGTAGTCATGTGTAGTGATCCTTATATTATGTGCTATATGATAGTGTGTTTACAATACAATGGAGTTCTAATTTGGGTCAAGAGACCAACATGTGATTAACCCTCAACAGCTATTACTGCATAAGACGATAAAGCATGTGGGCTCCACACACAAATCACCCACATTTGTCTCTTCTTTTAGTTTACTGTTTAAACTTCACACATACCGCATACTTATTTATTTATTAGTGAGTTATATGGCGCTATTTAAAAATACAGTCACTTGATAGCCACCCAATCAAAAATGAGGGAGCAGAGAGGAGGAGAGGGGAAGGATAGGACATAATGTAGTCTGATAATTCACAGCCTTGGTAGATAACAGATCATTTAGGTGCTGATGGGGGTGGAGATCATGAGAAGTGGTAGATGTAGATGGTGTTCACAATAATATAATCACACACATACAGCACATTTACAGAGTTTCTACATCGGTGAGTGAGTCAGCGACGGCGCACTGCAGAGGGCATTAGTGCAACATTTAATTGAGCGTAAGGTACACAGGTGGGTAGCAGAGTTCCTATTCAAAAAACCTCTTGCAAAGGTCTTTCCAGATTCTCTTCCATCTAGGCAAATGCTTCACAGCCACTCTCTTGCAACCAAACTTCCCTTTCTTGCAACGGCCAATGGCAAGTGACTTAGCATTTGCCAGTCTTAAAAATGTGTTTGGTCAGTATTTTGTTTTCTCCTTCATATAGTTTTGCGCAGACCCCTCGTATGCAAGGTGTATGGTGCAGAGAACCTTCTAGGGAAACGTTTTCAGCGCTGGTCTGACATGGTCCCTAGGCCTCAGTCCTAACATAAGTCTAGTTGCCTTATTTTGAATAAATTGGAGCTGGTGGGTAACATATTTAGAAAGGCCTAGGTCGAGACTATTAACATTGTCAAGCATCGACAAAAGAAAATCTTTCAAATCGTTCTAATTGTGGCCATTGGACTGTTTTAAAACAGGTAATTGATGCAAAAAAACAAACCTAGCAAAAGTTACAGAACTTATTTTAATCAATATATAGAAAGACATTTCAATGAAACAGTGCATCCTTGATTTGAAACCTGAAGGGCACATGTTCAAATCCATCTGGTCCAATCCGTCACTCATCCTGCTAAGATTGATGCAGTGAGTATTGTTGAGGTGGGTAATAATACACCTGCTATCAGTGCCTTGAGATTCCCACCATGATGTGTGTTGCATAAGTGTATTAACACATGGAAGTTCCGCCAAGAAGAAGGGCAATGTGTCAACCAATTTCAACTAGACCTGCTATACATGATGACCTGTATCTTTGTATCTGTCTGCTTTTAGTTGCAGTGATGCATTGAAATAAGATTGAGGTTTCTAATGTTGGTGCCTCAGGTCTAGTTTGGGAGTACTTTTTGAAACAATGGCCATGCTGTCTGCGGTGACAACTGTCTCTTTTCCAATATTGGGCCACTGTTGTATGACACATTAGCCCGTGTGTATGGAAGCATTTTACATTCTGCACTTCCGAGGTGGTTAATTCAGAAAAATAAACTGAGGCCTTCTGCTTTCTTACCTGCTAAAAAGGGAGATGCCCCTGCCCTCTCCCCATCCTCCCTCCAGTGACGCTTAGCAATGTATTTCTGAGTAGTAGTAGTCATATTTAGTTTGAAGCACTTGGCCCCATAGGTTAATGTTACCTCTGAAAGCAACCTGTGTTCTTAGATTATATTTCTTTTTTTTTCTTGTTATATGTGCCCTTTTCTACACTCCCATAAACTGGCTCACCACTTGGCCTCATCTGTGTGCTATTGTACAGCCAACCTTAGTGGGAATGCCTCTGCAATTTGCAAATGTGCTATTGTGAGCCATTTCTGATCCACATTGACATCCCTTTTCTTTAAATAAATAAAGATACAAATATAAAACATGCCAGCAAAGAAAAATGGGTATTGATTTCCTAAACTCAATTCTTTCCACAATTTATCAGTAGATAAAGAAATGTCAACCGTGTCCACTTCTTGGAAAAAAACGACAAGAATACAAATCTTTTTGTATTCCCCTTCTCACACCTATTGCAGACATTACAAGCTAATTCAAGTTAAATAACATGAGGAACCTAGCACAATGCCTGTCCAAACATTCATTATCCAAGAATCAGATGAAGCTGCTATGTTTACTCTTACTGGTCCTAGTGAGCCGCATAATAGAAGAATGTTAGCAGGAAGTGATTTCAAGTTATTTTCAGTAGAACACGTGTCACCTTACCTAGTCCCTTTGGAATGGGGAAGTCCTAGGTTGGTGCTGCTCCCCCCATCTGCAAGCCACGAGTTCCCGGCGATGAGAACTGTTCTGACCCCAAACCTCACAAAGTAAGAGGCCTGAATGGCCTGGTGACTCTGTGTCTGTCGGTGAGTTAGTTCCTTCACCTGCAGTGAGTCCTCCTATGGAATACAGATTAGTTACCTGATATACTTTAGAGCCCTTCTAACTGCTGTCCCCTCCTCTGGTTGAAAACTGTGTGCATGTCCTAGTGTACTTGGAGCACCTTAAGGTTATGATATGATATAATATGGCATTTATAACGCGCCTATACACAAGTGTTTCAAGGTACGACGAGGCGGGGGGGGGACAAGGGGAGACAGACAAATGATCCTACTAGGCCAGGTGTCATTCAGATCGCGCAAGTGCAGGGTGGGGGGGGGAGTGCAAGGGGGAAAGGGAGAGGAGAAGTGCAGTACAGGTTTAGTAGAACAAGATAAATAATAAGGGCTAAATGGTGGCAAGTGCAAGATAAGTGCAGACAAGTGCTTGGAGGAGGGGCTGTAGGGATACAGAGACAGTCCCACAATGCAGGGGTTGCCAGGTAGGCAGTGCAGGGGAGAGTGGCAGGGCCACGGACCGGGGTAGGTCAGTGGTCCATTGCAGATTCAGTGCAGTTTCAATAATATTAACAGGGGAGAGGGGGAGAGAAAACGGAGTCAAAGAGGAAGGTTTTGAGGTGCTTCCGGAACCGGAGATGGTTCTCTTCAAGTTTCAGGGAGGCAGGAAGGCTGTTCCAGAGGGAGGCCCCTGCAGCGGAGAGAGATCTACCCCCAACTCGTTGCTTGGAGAAGCGGCTGACCCTGAGGGAGTTGGAGGTGGATGAGCGAAGAGCTCGAGAAGGAAGATATTTAGGAAGAGAGAGTTGAAGGTATTTTGGCCCGAGGCCCCAGAAGGCCTTGTGGACAATGCAGAGGGCTTTGAACTTAATCCTCGCAGCCACTCGGAGCCAGTGTAGCGATTTCAGTCCTGGAGAGATACGGTCCCTGGGCTTAAGGCCAAGGACAAGTCTCGCAGTCCTGTTCTGGATGAGTTGCAAAGGGCGGAGAGTAGAGGCAGGCAGATTCAGATAGAGGCTGTTACAGTAGTCCAGCTTTGAGAGACACAGGGCTCTAGAGTCAGTGAGCTTCTGGGTGAAGGAGACGAAAGGAAGGATTCCTCTGAGGAGGTGAAGCTGGTAGTGTGACTTCTTAGAGACGTCAGATATGTGATGAGAGAAAGAGAGTGTGGAGTCAAAGATGACCCCAAGGTTTTTAGCCTTGCAGGTAGGAGCAGGAAGAGGGCCAAGAGAGGCCGGCCAGAGAGCTGCAGGGAAGGAGGGAGTGGGTGTGCCGATGAGTAGAATCTCAGTCTTACTGGCATTAAGGCAGAGGTCATTGGCGGCACACCATTCCTGAATAGCAGAAAGACAGTCAGAGATGAGGGAAGGAGAAGAGGCCGAGGGTAGCCTGAAAATGAGCTGGTTGCTGTAGAGGGGTGTTGTGTTTGTTCTCTGCGATCTTGCTGTGGTGTTGCCTTCACACCAATACGTGAGTTAAGAATCCTGTGTGCGATCTCTGATGAAGTGTGCTGACCAAGAGTTCTAACACCAGTGTTCCAGTCACACTGGTCCCATGCATGTGTGTGGCAGCAACTACCGAATGTCCTGCATCCATGAGTCCAAGAGCCTGAACTCAAATGGTCTGTCACACTTGTTCTGTGCCTCCAAAAAGCAAAGTCCTTGCTGCCCAGAGTTGAGTGCACAGAAGGCTTCAATCCAGTCTTAAATCCATTGCTAGCTTGGGGAATGATGCCTATCTGGATACGAGTTCCCAAATGAAAGATCCTACATTTCCTGCATTCACACAATTGTGGTCTGTGCTGCTGTGCCACATTCATCTAGTACGGTGTCTCTGCAGCTAACACCACGTATGGATGGTGGGTGTGTGCAGCTTTATAGAAGCAGTTCCCATGATGGTGGCAGAGACTAGGAAGTCTTGCGAGAATTCCATCACCCTCGAGATTTCAGAAATCCACAGGATTTCAGTTTTTCCTTTATCCCGGAGACTGTCAGCGCCCATATGATCATGTATTCCATTAACTGGAGTGTGGTAAAAAAAAGTCCACATGCTCCAGTTAGGGGCATGTTCAGCATATTTTCCAGTGACAACGTTACGTAGATGCTGCGAGCTTGCCAAAGGCATTGTGTATGGTTGATTCAATGCCCTAGTGAGTGATGTGGTAGAGTGACTGTAAGAGTGGGTGTCTAGGCTACATGAACCTGTAGTGGCGGTAATCATGATCATTCTGTATCACTGTCAAGGTATGGTGTAATCTTTTTTTTTACATGATTACACCAAGGCCCAAACCTTTAACGAAATGTTTTATTCTTGGTGATTTTAACTTATGGCTATCTGACAGCTTGGATTCTAATGCTACTGCAGTGGAATCCATGTTGCACGACCTTTGTTTCACCAATCGTATCTCAAGCCCTACTCATATTAGGGGAAGATGTTAGACTCGATTGCCAGACATAATGTTCAGATCTACACTACTGAACGTTCACCTTGTCTGTTGTCCGACCGCAGCTTTGTTTATTTTATCATCTCCACCACTCTGTATGTTAAATGAACTAAACATCAGAGAACTACTATTAACTCCAGGAATGTGTGCAACTTCACCCCAGAGGCTATACCTCCGCACATTGAATCTCTTTTGCATAATCTTGATAATTTTATTATGGCCAAAGAAATAGCAAAGAAATAGCAGACGCATATCAGAATATGCTGGCCGAAGAATTCAACATAGTTGACCCTAAATCTAAGCCTTGGTTTACAACAGAGTTTCACATCTTGAACCGAGCGAAACATAAAGCCTTCAACATATGGATGAGACTTAAGACTGACCATAATAGAGATATCTATAACCACACATCTAAAATCTATAGAACTGCTATCATTCAGGTTAAGAGGTCAACGTATTGGTGCACTAACATACACAATTCATTTGCCAATTAGGTTAAGACCATACAAAAGGACATCATCACCAAGCTGGCCAATATGGAAATAGTTAGTCCTGAGAAAGTAATCTCTGAGGTTAAAAGACCTGAAACACAATTTGAGTTTAGAACAGTAACCGATCCGGAAGTTAACAACATAGTAGCTCATCTCAAACCCACTTTTTGCAGTGTTTTGTGTGTCCCGCCAGAGTTGTGAACAAAATGTGCTTGTGCAAAATCAGATGTTTTTGGGTGATTCCATCTCCGAGGATTGCGAAGATATATGTGGAGTCCCCCAGGGTTTGTGTCTGTGGCCCACGCTTTGTAACATGTTCACCAATCCACTGTTCGAAGTGCTGGATAAGAAAGGCATCATGTACACCAATTATGCTGACTATACCCAGCCTTTAATACCCCTGACTGGGAACTACACTCAAGACCTGAATCCTGTTAATTCCATCTACTCTTTGATCCAGCAATGGGTGGCTGATAACAACTTGTCACTCAATGACTCAAAAATAGAGTTGATTATTGTGGGTATGTTTCATCGTCTGAAAAGGCTTGATTCTAAATATGCTATATTTCTTATAGCGGGATGTCCTATTGCTCTACCCAAAGTCAAAACCCTGGGCGTCATGCTTGGCCAACTAAGGCCTTATCTTACACTGAGCAACTGTGAGAAAATTGCCAGAGCTATTATTGGGGCTTAACTAGATTATTGTTCTGATTTGCTGCAGGGAGGTGGAAAATGTGTGATTTCCAAACTTCAGATCATTCACAACTATGCCATGCGTGCAGTTGAAGGGCTAAGCAAGAGAGAACAAATCACCATGGTTAGAAGAGCCTTACATTGGCTGTTGATTGCTGCTAGGATTATGTTTCATGTGGTCTGCTGTACACAGAATATATATTTTTGGACTTAGCCAAATCTACCTTGAGGGGCATTGAGGTCTACTCACCTATTGCTGCTACCCAGATCGAAATTGGCCCTTGTTAAGCAGGGGGCATTTCACAATGCAGCCCCCAAATGCTGGAATGCCCAACCCTCTGATCTTAGGGGTTGTGTCTTCCCTGAGTGCTTCAAGCAAAGATTGAAGACTCTCCCATTTGACTAAATCCCTGACTTGCTCTTTAGGAATTATACATTGAGTGCAGGCATTCTTTAAAAAATAAAATAAGGATAGATCTTTGTTGTTTGTTTTTGTTTGTCTTGCTAGTTCTCCTATGCCTGTGGCTGTGTCTGTGGCGCTATACAAGTTTATAATAAATTAATAAAATAAATCTGATTAGAAAAGGTCCAAAACCATCAGGTCATTGGCATAAGCCAACTAAGCCGTCCTGACGTTTTCGTTTTTAGGTTGGACATTATTATACATTGACAGATAGTTCTCTTGCAATGCAAGACATTGTTTCAAAAGACCGTGGGCTAAAGCACACCTAAGTCTCGGACCTCCATTAGTCAATACACTGTGCAAATAATGGCCCTTATTACCCAACCTAATGCACAGTCTGTGGTAGTATGAACATTAATTACTATTTGTAAAGTTTTGGACATCAGCGTTTCCTATTTACTGAATCAAAAGCTACACATAAATCCAAATAGGCCATGTATGCAGGCAAGCCTATTGTAGTAAGTGTTTGATTCTTTAAAGCACTTAAAGGAAGGCCACCTTCTTTAGCCCACATACTTTCTAAAAAATAAAATGTAATTTCGCTAAAAAGAATTCTCCTCCTCCTTCCAGCTTTGCATATCCTTTAAACGTACGGAGGCAGAGATCTTACTTGTAGCACCCAAAAGGGCTATATCACTCTAGTTATTTTGACCAGCACTTTACGAGTATGGCATTAAGAGGTAAAATCGGAGGTAAATCCTGCCACTCAATGCCAAAAAATTGGCAGAATTGGGGGAATTACTGTGGCGGTAATTCTGCCACAGTAATTCCGCAAAAAAAGCTCCATTGGGTCCTAGGACCCAAAATAAATAGGGATTTACCCCGCTACCAACATTTGTAATCATGTGATAAGTCCACAGGACCAAGTGGTGGTAACTGTAAATCTGTTTGGTGGTATTTCTGAGGATTTACCTCTGAAATAACTCCAAACTCCTAATGAGGCCCCTTATATCGACAGTGTTAAATAGTAAGGAGGTCTACTTAGAGGGAAAATAAATGCTAAAAATGACAGGATCTCAGAGCACATTTCTGGTGTTGCTTTAATGACCACGTTAGCCAATCCTTGAGGGTCCAGTGCTCTACAACTGGAATTATTTGATTTATGAATACATGCTGACTTTTCTCACAAATGGAGATATATCAGAAAGCTACAGGTGGAGCTCAGGATTAAATAGGGTGACGTTGGATTCTATTTTTACATCTTGATGCTGTTTACTAGCTGGAGCCTTTTTTACCATGTTTAATGAGTTTAGCGTCTAGGCACATTTAAGTGCTATTTCTTCCTTAGTCCTGAGACAGATGGAAACATCTTTCCAATTATCTGGGGTAGTATTCACATAGGGTAATCATTAATTATTATGGTCTAGCTTCTTCTAGTTTTATGAACAGGCAGAGGGATAATTGGAGGTTATCACCCTCCAGTCTCCTTTTTGAATTTTGGCAAATTTCTGTTGTGCTTGCACCACAAAATTGCTGAAAGGGAATGGGGAATGAAAGGGAATGGGGGTTCAGAACTGAATATCTGGTTGGCATAGCAACCAGCAATGGCACGCCATGAAACTGCTAAATCACTAAAATCTCTCAAATAGGTGCCAGGCTTTCCATTTCCCAGCTGTGCAGTGATTTCATCCTGGGCTATTTTGGGCTATTTCACTGACAATTGGGCTATTTGGGGCTATTTGTTACAACATATTTGTATTTTGTCCTTCTGAGGCTGCCTATCCACACCCACCACGTGCTCAACCGCTTCCCCAATCCCTCTACTCCCACCTACCCCACTCATACTCCCATTCTCTCTACCCCGACCCACCCACCACATCCCCATTAAGTGAGCTGGGTGAGTTTTATTTGGGCTACTTTGCTCCCAACAAACTACCACCAGCCACCCACCACTATCCACCCTAAGCCCAACCTCTCACCCTACCCCTGCCCTCTCACCTCACCCCCACCCTACCTACCCTCACAAACCTAATCTCCAAACTCTCTACCGTCACCCTCCCACACTACTCCACTCTCTCTACCCTAACAGCCCACCTACCCACACTCTTTCTACTGCCACCCTACCCCAACCCACCCACCCTATTCCTACCCTATCTACCCGTACCCATACTACCCCCATTCTGTCTAACTCCCATTATCTCTTCCCCCACCGACCCTAGCCCAACTCTCTCTACCCGATACCCCACCCTCTCTACATCCGCCAACCTACCTCCATTCTTTCCACCCATAACTAGAAACCCTAAAATGACTCCACTCGCTCTAACCCCACCCACAGTACCCCACTTTCTTTCTACCCCCATACCCTCACTCTCTGTATATCCACCCATCCACCATACCCCCACTCTCTCTGCATCCATCCACCCAACCTACCCCCACTCTCTCTACCCCACTCACCCTACCCCCACTTTCTCTGCACTTGCCCTCCTACCCTACCTACACTCTCTCTCTAGTGTCACCCACACTACCCACATTCTCTCTACCACCACTCACTCTACCCCCATCCACTGACCCTACCACCACTCTCTCTACCCTCACCCACCTACCTGACAGCCACTCTCTCTACCCCCACCCATGCACCCTAACCTCACTCTCTCTACCCTCACCCACCTACCCTACCCCCACTCTCTCTACCCCCACCCACCCACCCTACCCCCACTCTCTCTACCCCCACCCACCCACCCTACCCCCACTCTCTCTACCCCCACCCACCCACCCTACCCCCACTATCTCTACCCCCACTCTCTCTACCAAACCCCCACTCTCTCTACCAACCTCCACTCTCTCTACCCCCACCCACCCACCCTACCCCCAATCTCTCTACTCCCACCCACCCACCCTACCCCAACTCTCTCTACCCACACCCACCCACCCTGCCCCCACTCTCTCTACCCCACCCACCAACCCTACCCCCACTCTTTCTACCCCCACCCACCCACCCTACCCCCACACATTAGCACATTCTTGAGAATTCTCCCTAACACTCGTCCCCCCACCTCCCAGATTAAGGGACAGGAAGATTTAATCCACTCCTGGATGAATCTCCTTACTCCATTCTGTCACACATCCTGTAGAGACTATCAGCATTTTGCTGGTGACACTCAGACCTGTGTTCAATGGAAAAATCAAACCCTCAGTAGTTTAGGGTTTTCCCCTTTCATTTGCATCAACCACTTAAAGGGTTGGTGGTCAGTCTGAATCACAATAGTAGATCCATGCAAATGTGGCCTAAACTTCTTCAATGACCAAACAATAGCAAAACATTCTCTTTCAATGGTTGTCCACCTTGATTCAGGTTCCTTAAGCTTCCTGCTGATGAAGCAAATGGGGTGCTCCCTACCTTTCTCATCCAGCTGACTCAGAACTGCACCTATACCTGTATTGGAAGCATCTGTTTGCACAATGAAGGTTTGGTTATAGGCAGGAGCTCTTAGGACTGGAGCTTAACAAAGGGATTTCTTAAGGCCTTCAAATGCTTGAGTGCACTCCTCATTCCACCTGAACTTTTTGGGAAATTTGGGTGAGGAGATCACATTCAAGGGAGAAGCTATGGTCCTATAGTTCTCTATGAAGTTCCTATAGTAACCAGTGAAGCCTAGGAAGGCTAAGGCTCTGACTTGGGTTTGAATAGTAGGGGTGGCCCAGTTTAATACAGCTTATACCTTGCTAGGCAATGGCCTGATTTCACCTCCTCCTACCACATGTCCAAGGTAGACCATTTTACTCTTACCAATTTGACACTTACTTGCCTTTATGGTTAGATGGGCCTGCTCAAGAGCCTGCCAAACATATCCTAAGTCGTCAAAATGTTCTTTACAAGTAGGGTTGAACACTGCAATGTCATCCGAGTATGCCATGCGGAAGTCCTCCATCCCATTCAGGACTTGGAATGTTGCAGATGCATTCCTTAGTCCAAAAGGCATTACTTTAAACTGGTAGAGGCCAGCTGGGGTGGAAAATGCAGTTTTCTCCTTGGCATGGTCTATCAGTGCTATTTGCCAATAGCCTGAAGTAAGATTAAATGTACTGAGGTACTTGGCTGAGCCAAGTGTGTCCACCAGTTCATCTGTCCTTGGTAAAGGATGGGCACCAGTCTTTGTGACTGCATTAAGAGCTGATTAGTCCACACAGAATCTGAACTCTTTGGATCCTGCCTTTGGCACTAGTACAACTGGACTAGACCATGGGCTGGTAGATGGCTCTATTACCCCGAGATCAAGCATCTAGTTGACCTCTTCCTTTAGGTGGGTTCTTTCATGATCTGACATCCTGTAACCTCTGCTTTTAACAGGTAAACAGTCACCAGTGAGAATATCATGTTGGCCCCAAGGGGTCAAGCCTGGTGATAGTGAAAACACGGAGGCAAACTGATTTAACAGAAACTTGCACTCCTGTTGTCCCAGTGTCAGATTAGAAGAGAGATTGACTCCTTCTATCTTCTCATCTAAAGGCGGTCCTCAAAGTAGGTCAGTTAGAGGTTCACTAGCCTCCTCCTCTTGAGCTGACGCTAGACGCTGCAAAGCTCCCACTTCTTGTCTTGAGACATAAGCTTTTAGACGCTTGGTGTGAAAGACTCTGGGAGCCTCCTTAGGATTGCCTAAATCCACCAGATAGTTGAGCTCTCCAAGTTTGAAGGATCCTATCCATTTGTCCTGTAAGGCCCTCTGCCTTGTAGGTACCATAACTAAAACGTTCTGGTTTTGAGTAATCTCAACCATGTTGGCCTTCTGGTCATGCCAATGCTTCACCAGAGCCTGACCTGCCTTTATGTTATCTGATGCTTCTGCCATCATGTGTGACATGACACTCTCCCCCAGAGACCTATCACATAGTCAGTAACTCTCACTGGCTTGGGTGAAGTAGCACTCTCCAACCCCCCCTTAATTAGGGCCAAGGGGCCTCTAACTGGATGGCCATAGAAAAGCTCAAGGGGACTAAATCCAACTCCTTTCTGATGGACTTCTCTATAAGCAAATAAAAGGCATGGAGGTAGAAGGTCCCACTTTCTTCTAAGGGGTTCCTCTAAAGCACCTATCATGCTCTTCATTGTATGGTTAAACCTATCTATCAATCCATTTGTCTGTGGATGGTAGGCAGTTGAGAAGTACCAAGTAGGGCCTTAGCAACAGCCAGAACTGTAACAGACCTCATAGGTATTGCTTCAGGATACCTAGCAGCATGGTCTACTACAACTAGGATACACCTGTTGCCTGAACAGGTTGGAGGGTCTAAGGGACCAACAATTTCGATTCCTACCGTCTCAAAAGGGATTCCCACCACTAGGAGAGGCACCAAGGGTGCCAAATTCTTGGCTCCACTCTTGCCAGATGTCTGACAGGTGTAACAGCTCCTACAGAATTTATCTACATAAGACCCCAACTTAGGCCTGTAGAAATACAGAGAAAGCCTTTCCTTAGTCTTCTTGAAACTCAAGTGACCAGCTAAGGGGATCTCATGGGCTAACTGTAGGAACTGTTGTCTGCTTTCTAGAGGCACTAGAAGTCTTGTGCAGTCCCCTGGGATAGACTCAGTTGGTTCATTGTAGAAGAGGCCATCTTTCCAGTATAAGCTATGCTTCCCTGGCTCTTGCCCTTCCACCTGGGAAACTGCCTGTTCACGAAGATCTTCAAGAGTAGGACATGCTTTTTTACCTCTGCTGAAGTCTGCCCTACACGGTCCACCTTCTGCCAGTAAAGACTGCAGATCAGGGGGGTCTGCAGGATCCAAATCTCCAACAGGAGCAAGGTCCTCTTCCAGCTCTGATTCCTCAGCAGCTGATTCAACCACACTAGGATGTTGCTCACACTCAGCCTCAGCTGGTGGAGGAGTCACAGGTGTGACTTTGGAAAGTCCTCTCGGGGATGTCCTTGTAGGTAGCACAGGAGTGCTGGGTGGTTTCTTCCTTGAGGTTTTAGGTTTCCCCTTTTCCTCATTTTTCTTAGAAATGGCAGTCAGTAAGTCCTGTGGACCGGGAGTTATAGTTTCCTCTATAATTTCCGCTTCAGAGCCTCTTAAGGTACTGTCTCTAACCTTCCTTGTCTGCTCCTGTTTCCTTTTGCTGGGAGTCCTGGAGGTGCATGATACAACTCCAAGAGTGTTTAAGTCGTTCCCCAACAGGACTCTCCCAGGTACTTCACTCTGCACACTTACAGGTATCTTGAAAGCCATGGCATTGCACTGGATGAGAGCTGATAACTGTGGAAGGATTTGGACAGGGCCTCCAGTAAGCTTAGTGAGGTATTTGGGTGCCTTAGCAACATCCTCTACCTTGAAAAAAGATTCATCCTCTATAGTATTGATGGCCCCAGTGTGTCTGATGGCAGTGGTCTCCTGACCATTCACAAGAACACTGTCTTTGTGATACTCTTTAGTATTGTCGGTGGTGGAATTGTAGACATCTATGTTCTGTTGTTCCCACAGACCCAGTGACACTAAAGAAACAGTGGCTGAGATTTTCATGGGTTCCTCAGCCAGTAGGTGAAAGTTTCCATTTGCCATTTGTTCTTCTTCCTCTGGGGAGAAGGCTAAGGAGATAGTGTGGATCCCTGAAGGTTTACCCTTACATCTGGGATCCCCTTTCACATGGTTAGTTGACCCAAAAGCATAACATTTACCAAATGTCTTTATGAATGGGGGTTTGGTCTTACCTCCCTCTGGTTTAGCACCAGAGGTTTCACTAGCCTGATTCGTTGCACAGGGGGCTTACCCTTCTAAAGTGTGTGGCCCTCTGTTGGATTGGATGTATTGGGATTCTCTTTGTTTTCTTTCTTGTGCTGCTTTCCCTCATCCATCTTCTGAGTTGCCCCGGAATTCTTGTGCATAGCCCTGTTGGCAACCCACAAGTCAGCAGCCCCTGCTAACCTCTTTGGATCAATTTCCTTAGAGTCAGCCAAGTGCTGTCTCAGCTCAGGAGAGCAGACATCATAGATAGACTCCAACATAAACAGATTTCTCATACCTTCATACAACTTTGTAACCCTTAACCCAACCATCTAAGTTGTTCAAACATTCCCACACCCAGGTAGCCCAAGGGGTACCATCATGCTTTTGAGGGTTCTAAACCTCTTAAGATACTTGGAAGGAGTTTTCCCAAACCTAGCTATCAAACCTATTTTCACATTTTCTTACTCCAACTTGTCTATTGTGCCCATTTCCATTACAACATCAGATGTAACTGGGGGTAGCCTAGACAAAAGCCCAGGAATCCGCTGATTCCCTGTAATTTCCTGAATCCCATGGTTATATTCAAAAGTTGCCAACCAATCCAAACTATCATGATTAATCGCATACATACTTACTGCATCTTTGGACATGTGAGGCCTCTTACGACTGGAAGACCTAGAAGACTCTGGGAGAGAACCATTCTCAAGAGACAATGGGCCTCATTATAACCCAGGCGGGACGGGTTAACGGCGCCGGTAAAGGTGCCGGCGCTGTCAACCCCGTCCCGCCTGATTACGAGGTCCCCTTGCGGGACCCGGTCTGCACGTCTGGTTTCACCAGACGTGCAGAGCGGGCCCTCGAGGGGTGGAGGGAGCAAACAACAGGCCACTCGTAATCGGCCCGTTGTTTGCTCCCTCGCCCATTCCCATTCAGCCCTATGGGGGCTGAAATGGGGAATGGGGAAGGTCTGGGTCCGGGTTCCTAGAAGGAGGAATTACTGGGCCCTCCAAACTCGGAAAGGCCCGGTAATTCCTCATTCTGAGAACCCGGACGTGATTTTGGCGGCAGCCATGCCGCCAATAGCGGCATGGTTACTGCAGAGGTCGTAATGAGGCCCAATGTCTTCATTTCAAGAGCATATTGTAATTCCATTTCCCTCAGTTTATGTTCTTGATGTTTACTTTCAGTTTTGGCTTGGAAACTTTTGAATTCTAACTCAAGTCTCATCTTCTCAAGAGAGACACATTTTGGACTCAGTATTGGACCTGGTAGAGTCCCTGTGGCAAAAAGTTGAGGCCTAAGAGCAGATAGAGGTAAAGTGAGGCCTACATCTTGAGACTCCTCTGCCTCATCTAACTCTACAATAACAAGTGATTCTTAAGTGAGCAGTTTGCTTTAAAGGAAAGCTGCTCCTGCTTGGGTCTTCGCTCTACTGTGACTGCGACCCTGCATGCTTTGTGACCGATGCGTCCCAGATTTTATGGGCGGTGCTGCTGCATGGATCCTGCCTACAACCCAGAACTCACTATTTCACCTCTGTGAACGTGCTTCACAAGTGATTCTTAAGTGAGCTGTTTGCTGTGAGGGAACGCTGCTCCTGCTTGGGTCTTCGCTCTACTGCGACTGCGATCCTGCATCCTTTGTGACTGCTGCGTCCCGGATTTTATGGTATGCTTTGTCCCTACAAGACTTTTTGCTGGACTACTTTTGCTGGACATATTTCAGTTAGTCACGGCTAACTTTCTGATACTCTTTGCAGGGGGGTGCTGCTACATTGATCCCGCCTACTACCCAGAACTCACTATTTCACCTCTGTGAACGCGCTTCAGTGCGTGCTTCACAAGTGATTCTTAAGTGAGTTGTTTGCTGTGAGGGAACGCTGCTTCTGCTTGGGTCTTCGCTCTACTGCGACTGTGACCCTGCATCCTTTGTGATGCCTGAGTCCCAAATGTTATGGTACGCTTTGTCCCTGCAAGACGTTTTGCTGGACTACTTTTGCTGGACATCTTTCAGTTAGTCACGGCTAACTTTCTGATACATTTTGCAGGGCGGAGCTGCTACATTGAAAAACCTACTACCTGGAACTAACTATTTCACCTCTGTGAACGCGCTTCAGTGCACGCTTCACAAGTGATTCTTATGTGAGCTGTTTGCTGTTCGCTGTGCAGCACACAGCGCCTGTTTTCATTTTTTAATTCTTTTTTTTTTACCACTGAAGTGTTACTGTGTTTTTATATCCCATTCTTCTTTGAGTTTTATCCATGTGGCACTGTATTTATTCATTGAAAACCAACATGCCTGACCCTGCGACTCCTACAGCTGCAACTCAAAAACAAAATCAAATGAGCAGCACACCGCGACCCCGCTCGAATGCTGGGTCACAGGCACTAGCTTGTGGTTATCCAAAACAAAAGTTAATATCCCGAAATATTCACTAAATGCTATTTAACCCATCAGGAATGCTCAGTAACAATTCCAATACCCCATTGCTACCCTTTACCTCAGTCGCTCCGAACACTGATCACACTTTATCCTTGGACCCATTCTAGACTATTTCGGATGCAACTATGATCAAGGGCAGTGAACCTCTCGATGTTATTTGTGAAGCTGAGGACTCCTCTAATGCTGTTTTACCTGTTCCCTTGTGTGGGGACTCCCTGCTATCCAACACTCCCTTATTGTTTATTCTTAAAGCAGTTTCACAACCATCCTCTACCTGCCACCCTCCAGTGTGTAAACTGACCCTGCTGTTATCAAACTCCATTCTAATCTCTCCTTTATTGTTGATGGCGGTGAGCTCGATACCAACTTTGATGTGCCTAAAGTATCTCACATTTATTCTGATGATAACTCAGACATTGCTTCCTCTTGCATTGCTCCCACTTTGTGCCAACCCCCCTTTGTCCCACCTATTGCTGTCCCTCCTCCCCAAGCCTTTCTGGGTCCCACGCCCTCGTTGGCTTTTTCCCAGGCAATATTAGTTGAAACAACCCTTCACGCAATGAATTTCTTCGCTGTTTAAACTCTATGAAACTATTGACTCTAAGCTGACAAAGCAAGTTATACAACTTACAAAATTGACTAAATGGCAAACATCACATATGCAATCCAAAGTAAAAAAAAAAAAAAATAGTTCAACTACACCACACACTTCTTTGGCAGATGTTGATCTGCCTTCCAAATCATGTTCTAGTATTCTTTGCATTTTTAGTACATGAAGAACCCTTCAGAGCTGTGAAAGCCTTAGATGCTGCCTCCAAACCATCCTCTTCAGAGGTTTCAGCAAGTGCTCCTATGTCCAAATGTATAGCCCCGGATAAGCAACCCTACTCCATCTTTTCAAGGGGCCCCTTATCCATTAAGGACATTGCTAAAAAAGCTAACTCCAGGAAAAGAGGTCTAATGCACTTCCCAATCCTTTGCCCAAACACCCGCCTCCCCATTGTCCCCCCAAAAATTATGGACTGTAGCATATGCTTCACTCTCTAATTATTAAATGTAGAGAGCATCCCTACAATAAGTATGACGTATTTCGAAGCAGTATTCTGACAATTTATGGAGATGTTCCGATGCTCAAAGACATTGAAACTTCTAATGTTGAATTGGTCGAATTTCTCCATGATTATGATCTTTCTGTTGCCAGGATATGGCTCTGATGAAGAGAAGAGTCATACTCAACACTCTGTGGGTGGCTTGTTCCGAGCTAAATAAATTAGGCTTTGACTTAGTAATCGATCCTATGAGATCTGCCCTGGATCCTTCCTCCAATATAAAGAACTCACAATTGAAGGAAGGATCTATAGAGACTGTGAACTCATTAAAAGGTTTTACCGAGAATTCACTGCATTGTAAATACTTGTGTGCAAACAGTTAAGTTCTCACGGTGCACTACGACCTCTATTTCCTTGCTAAATTGGAATACGAGGAGACACCGACATCTTCTATCACCCTCAGCTAACAACCGCACTGGACATAATGTTGTTCTATTCCAAGAAACGTGGCTAACCCAGTGTCTATCCTGGAATAATCACCAAATAATCCTAAATCCAGTTATTTGTTCGGTAAGAGGTCGCCCAATGTCTGGCCTCCTCGTTGCCCTCAGAACTAGCCCTTATATCTCTCCAATCACGCAGCAGGCACCCAATACCTATTTGCAGCTTGTTCAAATAACCATTAGGCAGACTCATTATTCCATCATAATTGTATATTGGAACCCTGCTGTACAATCTTCTGATGTATTTTTTTAAAGCTTTTGAATCCCTTTGGCTGAGTATGCTCCTAACCTATCCAGCTGATCATGTAATTTTGGGTGTAGATTTAAACTTACATTGCTTAGACAACTCTAAAGCCTCTTCTAACATCAGACTAAGAAGTCGGAATAGTTTTGTTCACTCCAAGAATTTGGTCATGGCCAATAGGTCCTTCACTGAGGATTCACCTCCCCATGCCACTTGGAAGAGAGGTACATCTGCTGCCACCATCGATTTTATTTATGTTAGCCATGAGCGACTCAGCTCTCTAATCGGCTTTCAGGTATTACAGACCACAGAAAGTGACCATGACATCTTGAACCTTAAATGGATCATTGGTACGAACAGCCTAGACATACCTACCGTCAAGATGTCGGGTACTGTTCAATCTAACTATGCTTCAAAATCTATTGCACTGGACTGTGCCTAAGCTATCACAGTTTAGTACCTTGCTAAAGTATAGGTTTTCGAACCCTCAGCCTTCCATTGTGCTCGGCCCTGACTATAAACACTTTTTGTATAAATTTTGTACCACCTCTAAATCGAAATTCTTGCATCCAATAATCACACCTTCGATCTAGAAATGCAAAGGAGAAAAGTGCTATTCAGGGGAGAAAAGAAATTGGCCCAACTCTTACCAGACGAGTTACGATGGGCTACCTTAAAAACTATTAAGAAAAGACATAGAAACTGGAGAAGAACTCATCGAGCTGCTTTGTTTCAAAATGATGATGAGTCAATGCTAACCCAAATTTGCTCCAAAAACTCTGCTGGAACTTGGGCTCCTATTGGTAAAACCTATAAGTGCTCACCAAGATGCTTGTAAATAAATGATGTGTCAATGACCCAATGGCATGCTACTTCTCCCAGTTATATGTTGCCCCGATACGAAGTTTTCACCTCCTTTTCCCAAATTGTATGGCACCCTTTCAATCTTATTCTCTGCTGATGATATTCTTTATTAAATTCGTAGAGCCAGCCGTTTAAGAGCTCCTGGCCCCGATGGCCTCTCTAAACTTATGTTGAAACAGTTCCCGGAACTGTGGGCCTCCATTCTTTTTGAGCTATTCTCCCAAATAATACTTACTCAAAAGATATCCAAATCCTGGCACCGCTCTCTTATTGTTCCCATATTCAAGAAGGGCGAGAGGCACAATCCAGCCAATTATAGGCCTATTGCCCTTCTTGATGCTCCAGGAAAAATGTTCGCATCTTTAATACTGCGAGATTCACATGACTGGATTAAATCAAAGAACATGCAGGACATGTTCCAGACTGGTTTTGTTGAAGGGAAAGGCACAGCCATCAACATCCCTACTATCACCTCAATTAAGGCCCTCTGTCTTCAACAAAATCAGATGCTATTTACAGCCTTTGTTGATTTCACAGAGGCTTTTGACTCTATCGACCGAGCACTGATGCTGCATGAACTGATTAAACTGGGCTGTCCTCCTTCCTGGGTCAAGTAATTTCACTGCTTCATTCTAATACATCAATGTGCATCAGAATCACCCTTGATGGTCAGCTGACAAACTCTTTATCGACCTATCGAGGCCTGAAGCAAGGGTGCATTCTGGCAGCTACCATCTTCAATCTTTTCATTTTGTACATGGGCAAAAAAAGTACAAATATCAATTCAGATGCCCCCAAGTTAGGATCACATCAAATTCCATGGGTCCTCTCTGCCGGCGATCTGATCCTACTCTCAAAAACGCAAGGAGGATTGCAAAGATTAATTAGAGGTTTAGCCTCATATGCCCACGAAAACGCCATGACCATTAATCTAGCAAAAACTCAAGTTATGGAATGTTACAATACGAGGCGTAAAATTCGCAAACCGTTTGTCTGGACTTTAAATCATGAACCTATCCTCTGTTCCCCTGTATATAAATATCTAGGTTTGATTGTTAGTAATAATGAGAATGATTCGCTCCATCTAGCAGATATAAATCCCAAATTACAGGCTCTAATCTCCCAGTCGAAAGCAATTCTCTACAAATTTGGTAAATTTACATGCAGCCCTATATTAACCTATTTCTCAATGAAAGTGATACCGATAATCACTTATGGCTCCGAATCTCGGACACCTACCTAAATCTCGCGTATTCTGGGATCAATTAGAGGGCAAATTTTGGCATTTGGTACTAAATCTAGCTAATTGCATCCCGATTGCCCAGATCCGCTTCGAACTAGGACCGCTATCCTTATATAGCATGTTTGTCTGGAAATTGTGTTTGTTACTAAGAAAATGCATGATCTCCTTGCATTACAAGGACATTTCTTATATTTTAGCCAGATACCTGTGCACTCCATGCAACATTTCCCAAAGAGATGGCGGAACTTGGCTATAAACATTCTCATTGATGCTGACATTACAATTGCCCTAATAATCAATAATCCTGATTGTGCAAAATTGAAGCTATATCAGCGAGACTGGATTTATACTATAGAATCGTGCCAAATCTCTAAACACTGGGCACCAACCAAATTTGGGCATAAAAAGCTCAGAATCCCGGAATCGTATTTAATAAAATATCCTTCTCACAAATTTAGACAAGACTTTATGCGACTCCGTCTAAACCTGTGGTCCACCAGAGAGATACAACATGGACAGAATATCCAGGCCTCACATGAGAATGTTTGTAGGTTCTGCAATCTCGCTGTGTTCCCCAAAACCTTGAAGCATATTATTGTATACTGCTCTAATACATCTGCAATGTTGTAAATATTTTGCACACTGTTTTAATCTCTTCAGAGCGACAGAAAATGAGGAATTCTGGTTGCAAGTTTTTGTTACCAAGCGAATGACTATACGAATAGCCACTATTGGCTTTTTACATGAGTTGCAACTTGATTAGAAAGAACGCCAGGGATATACATTACCTTTTTACTTCTCTTTCTTGTTCTTTCTTGAGATTGTGTTATTAATCTGATGTTTAAACTCACTGATCTGTGTATATTTCTGGCTCATGATGAATACGCTCTGAATTTTAGATACATTTCTATTGTATGCTTACTCTGTTTTTAAAAGTTTTGTATGATATAATTTGTATAAATTGAAAGGTTGTTTTATTCAGCCAATCAATAATACATAAAAAAATAGGTACAACAGACCTATATCTTTGACTTTGACATTCCAAACACTTTTCTATCAATTCATTCTTTTTACCTTTAACAGTGAGGTTCCTAGCTTTAAACATTTCTCTCATTTGATCAACTGTTAAAATGACTAGTGTCTCCTGTCTGTAGCTATCCATATCAGGCATGATAAAACAATTGCTTTTCTAGTGGTACTTACCCTTGTGAGGGTTATTTGAACAAAAGTAAGAGCAGCATTCTCAGTGTAATAACTATACTTTATCCTCACCACTTGCCGCCAGTGTTAGGCAGAATTACATGCAGTACCCTTTGGGAACACTACACACAATTAAGACTACAGGTGTAAACACAATCACACCTTTGGTACAAGCCTGTACTACACAGTTATGTGGTAGCAGTGGCTGAGCAGCCAGAGTTATCTCAAGAGGGATGTGAGCATTACAAGATGTTGCACAAAGGACTTGCAATCACAGTAGTTCAAACAAACACATACAGCATACTTCCTGGAATTAATGTGCGCTGAAAACAGGGACCGCAAGCGTGAAACAATTGCAGCGCACGCATGCGAAAGCCACGCAAGCGCCCGTTCGTCGATTCTTGGAAGGCGCTGCGTGTGGCTTACCTGTGATCTGCGCTGAATCCACGTGTGATGCACACGTCATTGCAACATCCCGAAGGCTGTACGTGAGACGGCCAGTGAAGGCGCACACAGCCCAGCGCACACACCTAAAAAGGGGGCAGAACATGCGTAATGGGGAACAACATGTGAAAATGTGGGCATCACGGGGGAAGTACCGCTGCCAAATCCTTGCAACGCCCATAACACGTATTAATGGAATCGAACAGGGGAAACCCGTGCACCACAAAAGACACGCTAAGCCGGAGACACATACGACAGGCAGAAGCTGGCATAAGCGCCCCCACGCAGCATAACAGTGCGCACAAACAACAAACAAGCTCATACCACTACGATGAATGTACCATTCCTTGCAGCAGTGGTCGTGGGACACCGTAGGAGGCAGAGGATAGCCAGGCACTGCATTTTTTTACCCAGTACCAGCCTTTTTGGGATGCCTGATGACCAGGTCTATGGCAGTTACAGGTTTCCACCCCATATCATCGTGAGCTGGTCTCTGAGTGGGAGGATGACCTCACATCACCCACCCTGTGCTCACAAGCACTGAACCCCTTTGAAAAGGTGCTCAATGTACTGCACTTCTTGGCCACTGGGTCATCATTTCAGAGGACAAGTGCCATAGTTGGGGGCATCTCACAGCCCATGCAGTCACGCTGCCTACACCAGATCATGACTGCACGCCCCTCAGTCCGCAGTCACATATATATGCCCAGAACACCCGAACAAAGGCATGCCATGGTCCAGGACTTTTACCGGGTGGCACAATTCCCCAAAGTGCTAGTTGCTATTGATTTCACCCATGTGGCTCTACGTCCTCCTACGGCCACTATCGCAACCACAAGCACTGGCATTCCATCAACGTGCAGGTGGTATGCAATGCCAAGGGAATAATCACTTCTGTCTATGCAAACTATCCAGGGTCCACCCATGACAGTTTCATATTCAGAATGTCACCCCTAAACCGGGACCTGGAAGCTGGGAGGCATGGCGACACATGGCTCATTGGTGAGTACAAATGCCTGTGCACATGCATGCATGCCACACACAGAGAAATGGCAAACCCAACTAATCACAACCATTATCACCTCCCCATGGGAAAGTGTCTACACTCTGAACACCTACATGATGACGCCAATACGAAACCCCACCACACCATTCGAGGTAATATACAACACAGCCCATATTGCAACCCGGGGCATAGTGGAGCGCACATTCAGAGTGCACAAGTCACATTTCTGCTGCCTTGACCGCTCTGGTGGTCAGTTGCTATATGCGCCCCCAGTAGTGTGCAGGATCACTGTGGCAGCATGTGTCCTGCACAACGTTGCAACCCAGCAGGGCGTGTGGGTGGACATGGTGGTGCCCCCACATCCACAACTACATGCATGGCCGCTGCGCATGGGAGGGGAAAGGGCACGTGGCAAGGTATCCTGTACCCAGCTTGTGGCAATATTTTTCACCTAAAACCCAACCCCTGCGGAGTGCACACAGGCCTGGCACATACCAGGTGACAATTGATGATGGCAAAGGGACAGTCAACTGTCACAACCCTACTACCCTGAGATTGTTTCCCTGGAAGTGCTACATTGTGTGCATCCCTAGCTACTTAAAGAGAGCCAATGCCTTGTCAGTACAAGGCACACATTCCTGCTGCATGAAGGACTACCCACTTGCTAAACAGCACACCCAAATACTGGTATGTCACCCAACCCCTCCCAAAAACCATGTCACCTGCCCCAGACACCATGGCATGGCATGAAATGTGAAAACAACCAAATAAATGCACTACACATGATACAACTGTCACAAAGGGCATCGTTACAAATGGAAACAGGCCACAGACAATTGCTTGTCACATATGAAAAAGAAAGTGCACACATGAACATATACTTATCAGGATGACAAAACATGAATACAGGAACCAACAGTGGCAACGTCTGACAGTGACCAATCACAATAGTCCAAGTGTGACAAAGGCAGCACATCGACCCCTCCCATCTTCAGTGTGTTGCTGGTAGGTAAATATGGCAGGGTACTGCATACAGCATGAACTGCATCTGCAATGGAGACAGGCAAGGTAAGACATGAAGAAGCTACATGTAAATATGCATAATGAGCAAATTGAATAAAATATACAAATGAGTGGAGAAACCATCACTAATCCCCACTAAGGGTGTATACACAGTTTGGACTACAGACTGGCCACACAACTGATGGAAGTCCAATGCCTCTGTGTAAGTTACTGTCACACAGTGCCACCCTTGCGAGCCCATGGAAAGGGGAAGCAGGAGTGGCATATGTGTCTGGACCCCAAGCCTCAAACACAAACACAAGACAAGCCTGTATGGGCTCAGCTGGAACACACAGTGGATGCCTACGGGTGCCACACAAAGCAACACACTGTAGCATGAATGCACAATAGACAAAAAAAGAGGAAGAATAAAAATTAAAAAAACAAAAAACAAAAATCAAAAATGGCCATGGGTGACCAGGGGGAGCGGGGACCACTGAGGAGGGAGGAGGTGCAGGGTTCCCTCCATGGGTTCATGGCCTGCATGGCTACCGATAGTGGGAGAACTGCCGTTGCTGTCGTCACCCTCTGGTGCTACATGGGAACATGTGCATGGTATGGGAGGCAAACCATGCACAGCCCTGGCATACTCCTCCATGGCAGCAAGCATGTGGGTTTGAAAGGTTTGATTCTGCAGGATGATGGTCCGGAGTTCCCCATGCAGCACGTCATGGGTACCAAAGAGTTCTGCCTGCAAGGCCTCACGTGATGCACGGATCTCCTCACAGGTTGCCTGGAGCTCAGCTGAGATTGTGTGTGTTAGATGTTCCAGCAGCTGGTCTGACCATCTACTCCGGACCACCTCAAGTGCACCCAGTGTAGCACTGAAGGAGGTGTTATCTTCCCTCAGGTAATCCCTCTGGGCCCATGCCTCTGCAGACATGGCTGTGCGCAGAGCCCCCAGTTCAGCCCATCCGTCCCTTTTGATGGCCAACATGTCCTGCCTGTGTGAGTGGCATGTGAACCACGGTCCCTGCTGCTGGAGCTCCACCTACTTTTCCCGGGGGGAATGGGAGTGGCCACCCTAACTACGGCCTGAGCCATCATCTCACATGATGCCCCCTGTTGTTGTGCAATTGCATACATGGAGTTCTCCCACACAGTATTGCCTGGTGGCACACGGCCACTGCGTTGCCAGACACAACACCTGTCGGCCCCAAGTTGATGTGCACCTTGCTGTGTTGGCGCTGCCTGAGGCTGAATGACTGCATTCCACCTTTGATCTGCTGCACCAGGAACAGGAGCAAATATTTCAGAGTGCGACCCTGCATCCGTAACCACCACAGGCGGATATTCCAACACTGAATGGGCCATTGAGGGGTCTACCCCCAGTGCAGGTGCTTTGGACAGAACAGCATCCCTGCCATAAACACCTGCGATGGGACATTTGTGTCAATGTTTGATTCGGCACCTGAGCCAAAGAGATCCTTGGAGGTGTACCCAGAGACACCCGTGTACAGGATGGTCTGTAGGAGCAATGGATTCTCATCCGGCACCACCCCAAGTCCTCCACTGGTGCTTGGTTGGGGCTCTGAGTACTCCTGCCCCTGTGCCATTCCTCCTGCTCCACAGCATCTAGTGCCTCATCACCTGCACAAAATGAAAGGAGAAGTCATGAAGACATGTTTGAACAGCATAGCCGACACAAATAAGCATCACAATGTACACATCCAATACATTAATCAGACATGTCACACATGACACAAACTTAGCCATGCATGCAGTGGCAATGAAGTGGAAGGGGACCCTGAAAGCAGACACAGGTGACTCCAAAATGGAAAAGCAACACATGTGCTGCATGGAGCATAACCTACATCACACATAAACATGTGAGTCTCATGGACCATCCACAAACATGGCACATGCCAGCACACAGATGGCACATAGCATAGCCATGGCAGAACTGACAAAGACACCCAGATGGGAGTTAATCACTACTGTCCCCCATCCATGTAAAATGCATATCATCAAACAGAACATGCAAAAGAGTGGGACAAAACACATGTGTCAAACACTGAAACAATGCCAGTGTGTTTAAGTACAGTGATGGGAGGCACATGGATACATCAAGGGTAGATCACTTGGACATGACACTAGTGAATTGTCATGTTGAAGGTTCAAACAGGGCTCAGAAGTGAGCGGGTGCCGTACATGTGTAGGAGCGCAGCAGACTATCCGCCTGATTGATGGAATCAATTGTGTGAAAAGTGCACATTTGTGTGCCTTTCTGGCTGAAAATCCTTCTCTGAAGTATGGCGATTTTCAGGCAGAAAGGCACACAAATCTACATTTTTCAAGCAAATGATTCCATGAATCAGGCAGAATAAAGAGAAAAAAACTGTGGGTAACAAAGTCGTGGCATGATGGCAGTTTAAGGGCAAGTGCAGTCATCATGTGCAAAGTGTTTGCAGTGGTCAGTAGGGATACAGTGAACCCAAACCCCAGGGCGGGGGATGGCTTGGAGACACTACATGCATCACATATGGCAGTTATGACTACACAGCCTGACCTGGCACTCGATCAGAACACATCACCCAAGCAACATACACATGGTCTGGACACACACGCATGGACACTCACTGGACTTTGTCTCAAGATCTGGTAGGTCTCCCACGCCTTGGATCTGATCCTCTGCGATGAACCCTTCAGCGATTGCCTCATGTTCTGTGAGTTCATCCTCGTCTGGTGATGACCCACTGCCAGTCACCAGAGTAGAGGCATATTTATTTATTTATTTATTTATTTATTTGGATTTGAAGAGCGCGCTACAGCCCATAGGCATCAAGGTGCTATATCAGAGCTTTTGGAGGATTACTTAAGGGTTTCAACAAAGCTGCCCAATGAAAAACTTGTTCACATTACAGAGTCACATGTTACAGCATATCACAGGTTACAGCAAATCACATAGTAAGATTATACAGTCCAACAAAGAGGTTCCTTTTTTTGATGGCTTTGAAAAATGCTGAGTTGTGAGTCAACAAGCCGGAGGTGGGGTAGGAGGGCATTGCAAAGTGTGGGGGAGAGCCGCTCGCACAGGCTTTGCGTGTTCTGGGAACAGACAGAAGGTTTGAGTACAGCGATCTGGAAGGTTTGTAGGTGATGGGTTTGATGATCCTCAATGCTAGATAGGGAGGAGAGATGTCATGGAGACACTTGTGAGTTAAGGCAAGGGCTTTAAAGATGATCCTTTGCTTAACTGGAAGCAAATGGACCTGTCTTCTAAGTTCTGGGATGTGTTCTTTACATGAGAGACCAGTGGCAGCTTTGAGTACGTTATTTTGAACAATTGTAAGTTTGGCCACATTCTTGGCAGAAGTGCCTATGAATAGGGCATTGCAGTGATCAGGCCTAGAGTCAATAATGGCCCTGGTTATGGTGAGGCAGTTTTGTTGGGACAGGAAGGGTCTACCTGTGTTGATAAGTTTAGAATGGTAGGCTGACGTAGATACTATGGCATTGACCTGCCTATTCATGGTCACGTCAGGTTCTAGGTAGACACCTAGGGTTTTGATGGATGGTGACACAGTTACGGGGATATTGTCAATGATGAATGAGGAGTATTGATTGCCCAACTAGAAGCCAGCTTGTTTTTTGTTCGGCGTTTGTGGTCATTCTTACGCTTTAAGCAATCATCAGCTGTGCACTTCACAAATCCCAATGAACTAATGTGGTCTGTGATGCACTGCCAGTGGGCCCTACGCTGAGCAGGCATAGTCTTGCACCCTGCCGTCACCATCATGTCGTGGCCATGTTCCAACACATAGCCCACAAGTGAGTCTAGTTCCACGTTATTGAAACTCTGCTTCCTTGATGTGTCGAAGGGGCGAGCCGTTTCTGGGGTCCCAGCCTGTTCCGCAAGAGCACTCTTCTTCCTCTTGATAGGTGATGCGGACCCTGTGTGGCTTACGCCGCTCCGGTCTGTAGGGGCTGAAGCGCAGGTGGATTGGCAACTGGAAGCAGGCAATGGCACGATGACCAAAGGTCTCACTGCAGGCATTGGCTGCTGGGTGCTGTTGCCAGGACCAAGCGGCACAAGGGGACGGGACCAACACTGTCCCGGCTGGGTGACTTAGAGCCTGGGTGGAGTGAGCTGCAGCTGCCCCTGCAGCCTCCTCACCCTGGCTACTCGGGGCAGCAGATGGCATTGCTGCCGCAGATCCACGCGGCCTGGTGACAGCAAATTTCACCGCCACACGTGGCTTGGACTTCATAACACAGAAGTCGGCCTGTGAGTCATCCCGTGACTGTTCGGTGACCAATCCAGCCTAGGCTAGCAGGGCCTGAGTTGGGATGGTGTCAGCTGCATCTCCTTGACCCACTGGGGGGGGCATAGGTGTTCTGACGGGTTCTGGACACACTGCCCTCTTGGGCCACCCTGCCCATGTTGCCCACCGCTGCCACCTTGGCCACCCTGGCCACCCTGCTCATCATGGCCATGTCCCCTACCACAGACACCTCTTGGAGGTCAGCCACCTTTGCCTCCCTTACCACTTGTTCACCTTCCAACCATGGCACTGATGTAATTGTGCGAATGGGAGGTGCAGTAAACAAATGTCCTGGGCAATTGGGGTGAAAGGGGCAGCATACAAGATGGAGTAGGTACACCTGTGCCGCTGGAAGGCTGTCTGTGACCCCTGTGGAGAAATGACAGGTCATGCAATGCTCAGGCACCTCAAAAACAAAAACAAATATGCACGTGACCCCTGGGTAGCCAACGTGCATGGAATTAAGGACCCGCAGTATGCTGTGGCACCCAGAAAAACAAAAAATGCATACGCATGGTGCACACAGGCTACAATGACCTCTGAATGGGTACACGACACACCGGGGCAACCACAGTGGAAAAATATGTGCGTGACTCACCGTCTGCCTGGAAAATGAACAGGAAAAACATGCGCATGTGCTCATTGGCAACATCCCCGCCAAAAGAAGAAGTGAGCTCTGCCGCAGTAAACAAGGAGTACGCACTGCAACCGTTGTGAAGTAATCGCGTGTCAACCTGCAAAAAGTACAAGAATCACATGCTCATTCTCCACAAAAAGCACGTACAGGAAAACGACGTCCTACGTGGACCTTTAACCCGTGCGGAAGACCACACTCCCGCCCAGAAGGCCATTTTCATGTCCCCCAGGCCCCTGAGCAGCCTCCCATGAGCTATCTGCTGCTGCCTGCCTGCCTGTCTGCTGCCCACGTGCCCTGCTATTTGGTGCCTGCACATCAGCCATCTGCAGGGGTCCAGTTGCTGTGACCACCCATGCTTGAACAGAAAACTCCCGACTGGTGTTCCATTGCTCCACAGCACAGTCCCAGGACCCAGTTGCCCACCCACACCTGCCTCGGGGGTTGCCATGTTGGGGCAAACTCCATCTGGTACCACTGGCAACCCCCAGCCAGAGAGGCAGAGGGCTGTCAGCTTCTCAGCCACAGAAGTTGGCATCCATGCACCTACAAGGAAGGACAGTGGAGGATCTGGTCGGACATCGTGGTTGCCATCAACGAGGAGGGGATGGCAACCCGCGACTTGAAACACGTCCAGTAGCGCTGGGAGGACTTTAACTCCAGGACCCTCAGGAAGGCCCAACGCCTCTTGCTCACAGTGGATGCAGTGGGGCGCCGGGTCCAGCTTACCATCGACCAGATGAGGGTCCTGGGACGTATTCACCCAGTGCTTCACCACCAGGTCCTCGAGAGGCAGACCCGTCTGGGGTCGAGCAGTACGTGTCCGTGCATTCTCATTCCAAGCAGTGCATGTTGAGGCGTGACAGAGTTGTGCAGCTTGGACATATGTGTGACATGGCTCATTCATGGATGTGTGTGTGGAAGGACATGACCGTGCTGCATGTGTGCCAAGTCATATGTGGTGCACATCAGCGGTGTATGTATTCCGATGCATGATGCACAACTGCATGTGTTGATGCACGCATGTTTGCATGTCTGGATGTGTACTATGCTATGTTTGTTGTGTGACACATGGATGCCCTTCCCACATTCATCTACTTGGATGAAGTGCATGTGCGTGTGTCTGTTTAGTATGTGTGTGACTGTGAGACGCCATGGATGCATGTGACACGCACATCAGGGTGCCCGATTGGCTGATGTGAAACAGTTGGTGACGATTGCACTGTGACAGGAGGCTGAGATGGCCATAGGCATGTCTGTGTGGTGGCATGTGTTCATGTGATTGTCATGCCCCATGATGCTTGCAACTTCCTGTCACCCTTGGGATGTACATGCACGTTCATGTGAATGGATGAAGATGCCTGTAGCACGATCCCAGTTTATTTGTGCATGTGTGGGTTCAAATGACATGAGTGTTGGGGAGTGTGATGCCATCTGTGATGTCTGACACTGACACTCATGTGCAACTGTTATGTGTGTAGCAGACCATTGTATGGTGCCCTGATACCTGTGTTCTGTCTCTCCCTTTCTGCAGCGTCGACTGATGAAGAGGGTGGAGACGGTGCTGTGGAGCCCAGCGGCAGGGATGGTCACAGCTGCCGAGGGGAGGTCCAAGAGGCCAAGGTTGGAGGTGGACTCCTCAGCAGTAGAAGGGGCAGCTGAGCCCCCACAGAGGCGTTCTGAGGAAGATGGCATGGAGTCATCCAGGTTGGTGGGGGGTGTGGTTGAGGAGGAGGCCGTATCAGCCCCACGCATGGGGCCTGGCTGGAGGGGGGGTTCCACTGGTGCAAGTGGTGCAGTCGAGGGGCAGGGGCAGGAGGCAGTACAGGTCACCATGGAGGTGCCTGTGTGTAATCCTGTCCCTGATCCTGTGACTGCATCATCCTGCATCAGCAGGGATGCCTACGTCCAGACCCGTTGGCAGGGAGGTGATGCGTCTACAACAACTGGCCTTCCTCTCCCTGCGGATGTGGCAATCCGTGACCGTGTTGAGCCTGTCCTAGATAGTGTTGCGTTGCGTACACGTTGTATTTGGGATGACGTTCAAGGTTCTAGGCAGGACAATGCATGTCATTTCACATACCTGTGTGCCCGCATCGACTTGCTAGGACAGATCCCCGGCACAGGGTTCCTCCGTGTGCTGGAGGCTCTTGCAAGCCCCTCTTCAATTGCACTCCCTATGGGCCAGTCGTCCTCCGTTCCGTCTTCCCACCCATGTATCACCTGGGCCCTCTGTGGACCTGCGGGGCATGGTCAGGGGCATAGGGTGGTTACCTGCCATGTGGGCAGCTGCGGGACATGGTCAGGGGTGTAGGGTGGTCCCCTGTGGTGTGGGCTGCCTGCAGGGCATGGTCAGGGTGGATGGGCTGGCTGTGGGGCATGGTCAGGGGCGCAGGGTGGTCACCAGTCATGTGGGCTGCCTGAGGGGCATGGTCAGGGGTGTAGGGTGGTCCCCTGTGGTGTGGGCTGCCTGTGGGGCATTGGGAGGTGATGAGGGCACACCAGGGAGGGCCCACACAGCCAAATCACGTGAAGAGCAGACTCACGTACCTCGGAATACATGTACCCCACTCGTGCCAGTGAAATCTTGTGAAGAGAGTACTCGCGTACCCTGGAATACACGTACCCTACTCGCACCGGCGAAATGGTGTGAAGAGAGCACTCGCATACACTGGAATACATGTACCCCGCTCACACTGGTGAAATTGCGGGAAGAGCATATTCGCGTACCCCGGAATACATGTGCGTACCCCGGAATACATGTACCCCGCTCACGCCGGCAAAATCGCATGAAGAGAGCACTCGCATACCCCGGATTACACGTACCCTGCTCGCACCAGCGAAATTGCATGAAGAGAGCACTCACGTACCCCAGAATACACATACCCCACTCGCAACGGCGAAATGGCATGAAGAGAGCACTCATGTACCACGGAATACACGTACCCCACTCACACCGGCGAAATGGTGTGAAGAGAGCACTTGCATACCCCGGAATACATGTACCCCGCTCACGCTGGTGAAATCGTGTGAAGAGCACACTCGCATACCCCAGAATACACGTGCGTACCCCAGAATACATATACCCCATTCACGCCGATGAAATCACATGAAGAGAGCACTCACGTGCCCCGCAATACACGCACCCCTCTCGTGCCAGCGAAATCACGTGAAGAGAGCACTCGCGTACCCCGGAATATACATACTCGCTTGTTTTGTTCCTCCCCTACCTTTCTGCACCCCTCTCCCTCACCTTTTGTTTTTCTCCGGCTCTACCAGAAATGTTGTCAGGCCTAGTATGGTAGTCGCCTGTCTGTTTCCATTCCACTCTCCCCCTCCCTTCCTTTTCTATGTCTTAGCTCTTGCACTATCTGAAATGTCGTCAGGCCGAGTACGATAGTTAATTTCACATCCTTACTGTTCATGGCTTGTAAGAATGTCATTGTATTTTCCCTTGTTCTCTCCCTTGTCTTTAAGTGCTTTGAAACACATTGTCTATAGGCGCTATATAAAAAAAACTATCATATCATATCAGGCGCCAGAGGAGGGCTTCAGCACTGAAGCCCACCAAAGGCCATCGAACAAAGGGACCAAACCTGGTTTGGGGCACAGAGACAAACACTAGAAGGTCCTTTCCTAAAAGAAACAGCAAAAAAAGATGACCAGAGTCTGTTTTTCCAGAGTGGTCTTGGGCGCCATATTGAAAAACATGACTGAACCTATTTTAAGCTACCGGTGTTCGCAGTCGGGAAAAATCATGGTAGTGTGTTCTAAAACCACTGCCACCAGCCATTTCAAGAGGAAAGGGTAACATTTGACTGTTACATGAGTGTTTAGACATAGGGGATGCTAGGCAACCCCTCCAGGACTCTGTAGGAAGATAGTGTGTGCTGGGTCTATGAATTTAAAAACACTAGCAAAGTCCATGTAACTTTACATGCCCTGGGAGACAGTAGTCAGTCCCAGAGAGGGTATGTAGACCTTGGAAAGACATCCCTGGGCCACTGCACTGAAGATGCTGTGTGACACACAAGAAAAAGATGATGCCCATGGAGTTTGTTTAAAAACTCCATATCCAAAGAACACAAAAGTAAAACACACATCAAAATACATGAAAGAGTGGAACAAAAAGTCTCACACTCTTTCCAGGTAAAAATTAAAATCCTAGAAATCCAGCAGAGTTGCTGGGGGTCTCAAAAGTTAAGGGAACAATTAGCACGTTCTTGAGAATTCTCCCTAACAGTAACCCATTACTTGGCAGTTATAATTTTATTTCCTATTTGCTATATTTGTTTTTTTTCTCATGGCTTTGCTCTACTCTGTTATGGAAGCACTGAACATACAAATAAAGTTGAGTAAAGAAAGTACTAATCAAACTATTTGAGCTCTTAAATAGATGTCAATTTAGAAAGAACTATGATCGATGTATTCAACAACGTACAAAACAAATTAGGAGGGACCTGAAAAGCATTTAATCGAAAGGGGTAATTTCATTGACCTTTCTGTAAAAGTAAAGCAACAAATTAAAACAACAGCACAAGGACCGGGTGAGCTTGGTGAGAAACTATAAAATAATGTTTCTGCAGAATAATTGGGGCAAGGTGTTGAAGGTCTTTGCTGCCAATGACTACGTTGGAATCTTTAAGGAAACAGAGAGTTACATTAACGGTCCCTCACCATTTCTATCACTGAGGCAAAGTGGCTTTCCCACTTTATTAAACCTATTGTTTCACCATCATAAGAAAAAAAAAACAACTGTTTATAAGGTCGTCCCCCAGGTGCAATGGCAAGCGCTTTTATACAATTTGATGTACTTTCAGCAATGTACACATTTAAAAATTATATTGCACTGCTACCTCGTGCATTAGCAGTATATGTTTTAATTGATCAACAATGAAGGCCAAACATAAGCAAATGCATATTACAGCTATTAAGATATAGATAACACTACCACATTACATATTGGTCACTGACCAATTCCATTCTATGACCACTGGAAGTGCCTTTTTATCCAGACCAGTTGTCCTCCAGCAAATGTTTTGTGAAGGTAATTCAAACCAAAACGTTTTGATGCCATTGATTAACCTAACCTTGTTCATGTGTTTATATTCCCACTTCAATTGTCTTATGATGTTCATCCACACCATTAAAACTGGATTACAGGCTCTCAATGAAATCAACAGCCAGTGGATATTTTGGGTGGGTGTCCTGTTAACACATGTGTTGCATGTGTGGGATAAGTGATCTCATCCTTAATCGTTCTCCTCAGTTGATGCACAGCCCCTTTGTACCATACGTTTCAATAACGTTTGAAAAAACATACAATTAATAATGCATCTTTGCCCTGATATGGGACCGGTTGTTTCGGGGTGTGATTTAAGGTTGTTTTATTAATTATTTTGAAAGGGCAAGAAAGAAACTATTGACATATCTCCGATTTCTCCTCTGTGTAGTGCAAGATGGAAACTGAGCTGACAATTCATAAGGTTCGTGTCTGATCTGATTACATGTTAATGTATGATGACAATATCAACTGTCTTTGTTTGCAGAGCAGTTTGGATGCTTACCTCTGGAAAACAGTTCAGCAATGTGAACTCGGTTTGGACCTCACCCCTGCCAATGCCTTTTTAAATGGGCATTTCTGTAATTATATTTTATCTTGTTTACCCATTGACAATCACAGTAGTACAGCACGTATTCACAATTGGGTCAAAGGTTTTGTGTGCTTTGGGCAGCAAGACGATATGCAGCGTGGTTTCAGAGTGATTATGTGTACTCGGTTTGGAGGTGAACACATCTATTCATGGATAAGCGAGCCCGGGTTCCTAACAACTTTGCAACTAACAGCACTTTTGCTTTTACAAACAAAATATCAATAAACTGAGGATGCGCCAATCCTGATACAAACGACAGCACAATGGTATGCAAATGTTGCCAACGTTGAAGTATGGAAAAAAGTTAGATGTTTTTGTTACATAGTCTACTATAAGTCTCATAGCCTGCTGGTCTCTATTTAAAGATGGCACCATCAGATGAGATCAGATCTTTGCAAATTCCCTTTCCGGATTTGACTAAAGCTGCACTTGAAAATACTCTCTCGGTTTTAAAAGCAAAGCTGCATGGGCTGTTGTCACCTCAGCGGATGTTCTTTCATGTAAATGCCTAGATTTTGTTGATTAAAATGCCTACATGCTATGGTAGGGGACATCTCTAGGGTGTTGATTCAACTCCACAGTGTAAGCTTTGCAGTGACACAATGTAAGGTAATATGAATGGCCCAGATGGGTGGAAAATTGGGCTCTCACTGTTCACCACTCAGATAGGCGGGTCAGGGGGCAGGGTGGAGGGAAGCATAGAGAGAGGATGGCAGCTTCCGCTCACAGCAGTTCTGTCGAAGACGTGGATAATCGAGAAGTGCGTGCTGATTTTGGGTAAAGTATGAGATGCCTTTCCAGAAATCTTCACAAGGTATACGTGGTACTGGAAGAGTCTCATCCAACAATTAAATCAAAACCATGTATTCGAATATCTTTTAACATGGCTCAGAATGCCAATACAATCCGTACTATGTCCTCCAACCTATTAAATGAGTGGACAGCTCTGAGCTACCTACTGGATCAGTGCGTGTGACATGTGTAGCACATGCAACTAGACCTCATGCATTCTGGGACATGTAGCCCTGATTCTCTAAAGAGTTCAAACAAATCCAGCTGTGAGTGTCTCCACTGCATCACTCCCCTAAAACACATGATGTCAATTACTCTGACTCCCTGACGGCACTATATCTCATACTGGCGGCATGCATTTTGGAGAAAAAACAGTGCAATAATCCTACTGCAGATTTATGTGGTTTCTTTTTCTTTAAATAAAAAAATACTATTGAGTAGATATCTGTGCACTGTTTGTACTTGTCCTGTGTCTTTTTGGGCCTAAATACAATAGACTCATTGCCATGGTATGAGGTACGTTGTCTTGGCAAGCAGCCACAGAGGAGTTGACCATATTTCGTGTGTTACACATCGATAGAATATTAATACCTTACACTAGTATGTATCTCATAAACACAAGAAATAATAAATACATGAATAGCAATATTCTCTATAAAACAAAATATATGATAGGTGCTAGAAAGCCTATGTGCTTGAAAGTGCATCTACATTACATAATAGCTGTAAATTCCCTATTCACTCAGTGCATTCACTGTACCATTTGGAGGGCATACATTAAAACAATAAATATAGGTACACATACATACAACACTGCACAGTATGTAAAGTAATGATGACTGTATAAAACAAAATAACATTGAGCTAATTAAAACATTGTGCATAGTTACTGAATGGTAGACCTAGTTGACAAAGTGTACTTACCCACCAGAAAATGCATATCTAATATGAGAAGAGAACAACAGTGGTTAACAATTAGCGACAGGATTTCACTTAAAATGGCCTCACTTATCTTTAAGTGCCTCAATAATGCAGCTCCCCACTAGCTTGCGGAGAGAATAGTGAGAAGAACATCGACCCGGCCCACCAGAGCTGCCAACTCCTACTGCCTGCAGATACCCAAATTTAGACCAAAAAAAACAGGCGGCAGTAGCTTCCCGATTAAGGCGGCCCAGTATTGGAACACACTCCCACTTGATCTTAGAACTGATCAATCTTATTACAGCTTCAGATGTAATATTCTCAAATGGCTACACTCCGACCTCCATGACTAACTGTGCACTAGCTAGCCCCTGTATCTCTTCCTGACTCTTGCCCACCACTTATGTATATAGGCATTTCCTTCACCTGATGTTTTCTAATATTGACCTGTAATGTTTTCATGTACCCTTCCTTTACCTGTATCTAAGCTTCAAGTATCCATGTATTCTGTACTCTGTTGCATCCAGCTACCTTTGGGTTTGGTGTGCCATACAAATTAATAAACAAACAAACAAACAAACATTAGGTTGATGAGTCATTCAACATGCGCAATCTGTGGTCTCAAATATTTCATGAATAGAATACATAGGTGCTTCAAAGTGTGTCCATCAGTGTTACAGAGAAGTACATGCACTGAACCTCTATTTGATTGAGGGGGTACCTAAATCACATTCTTGTCTTCTTTACTGTGTGTTTTCGCATTTGTGGCCAGGTCAACTTCATGCAGGTGCAGGTGCTTTGAACCCCAATGGATGACAGAACGGCACCCAGTCATTACATGATTAACCTTGACTTCGAAGGATTATTCTGACATCAGTCAGAGATAATTTGAGGACAAAATATTGTTGAAATATGGTTGACAAAAAGAATGATATGCACAAAGGTTGCTCGCAAGTGCACATAAATCCATTTTTATATATTAAACATAAAAAAACAACAACATACATTGCTTAATAATTCACTATTCAGCAATGACAATTGATAACACATTTAAGAGAAGCAAATCCTGTGCTGAAAAAGAAAAGCCCAACCACAACACTTAAATTAATAAATAACATTAAGGGCTACAGTGATCAAGGCATGAAAGTATGTTAGACCTAATGCCCAAGACACGGGGTAAAAAGTGTTGAAGACCCCAATAGATCATGTGTCCGAATTATGTATATGTAGGTAACATACAATTAGTCACGTTTTAAATCATTAAGAAGAGGAATAGCATATATTCTGCAAGGACAATCAGACAGAGAAAAGAAAAACAAAACATTCATATTAGATTCTACAGTAATTCCAACACCAATCAAAGCACAACGATTCCCAAGGTCTAACCAGCTTGATGTATGGCCAAGTTAAGCTTTTGAAAGCCTACCTGAGTAATGACCAGTGAATGGACGGTGTCCTGAACATAGGCAAGCTAATAGCTCTCACCGCATTCACCTAAAGATATTAAATCACAAACGATAATTCTGGAAAGTTTGGCACTAATGTTTGACCAAAGCATAGGCAATGTTTTGTATGGATGATGAATTCCCACCCATATAACAACATTTCCATCATATGCCAGACAAGGAAGAAGTCTATGAGAGACCCTTGTAATGGGGCTAATGCACACATTGACATATCCCTCATTTGATTTCAAAGGTATTGATGTTACAATGCTTAATATCTGTTGGTCAAACCCCAAGTCATGGAGCAAATAACATAATAAGTCATCTGTGACACTATCAAAGGACAGCACCGAGTCCATGAATGCAGTGTGCAAACTGTCGTTCAATACTCCAGATGACATGTCGATGATAATAGACAGTTTCAAACATTATTACTATTATTATGATCTCTATTATCATTTTTATTATCATTATCATTGTTATTATTATTACTTATTTTATAGTGCAGACTTATCCTCGGAAAGCAATGGAGAGCTTTACAAATCACAGGGTGAAAGACAAAGAGCGGGAAGCGGAGATGCAAAGGGAGCTAAGAGTGGGGGAAGGTGGGCAATTTGGCAACAAGGGATCTACAAGCAACGAGAGGAGGAAACAGCACATCATGCAGTCTCAGATTGGGGGGAGTGGAAGTCATCTGGACTTAGGTATTTGAAAGGAGTCATTCAATGAAGTGGAGGGTGGTGCTCTTGCCTGAAGTATAGCAAAGTTCATGTCTGCACATGTCCTTTCTTTGGGTGGATCGTATTCCTTCTGAGATGCTGTGTTTCTGAGTGAGGTAGCATGGGCACTTCAGTGCATCAACCGTATACTTGATGCAGCAGGATTTGAAGAGGATACATGATTTAGAGAGGAGCCAGTGCAGTTTGGTGAGGATTGGGGGATGTGGTTGAATTTGCAAACTCCTTAGACATATTTCAGGGGTCATTGGGTAGTCACCGGGAGGCCTTCTGAAAGGTCATTGCCACCATCCAGGTGGGAGAAGACCAAGCTTTTGGCAGAAGATCAGATTTTTTTCTGGGCTGAAGTGCTTCATTTTCCATAGGAGAGGAGGTTGACACCAAGCAATTTATCCTTTTTAAAGGAAAAATGTCTATCGATTTTGAACCCCAGAGACTTGGTACAGGTGACGAGTTTCATAGCAGAGAGACAGGATTGGAGTCAGGGTGTTCTGTGTTGTTGGTTAGGTAGGACATATGTATTTGGATGGGTTGAGCTTCAGGTCAGCACAGGTCATCCAGGACTAGCTCAATATGAGACAACCTTCAGCCTTTGAATGTCTTCGATGCAGGATGTTTTGAGGTAGTGCTTCGTAGTTTCCACAGAGAGGGGGAGCCTGAGTTGACAGTCAGGAACAATATTAGTGCTCCCCAACAATTCATAAAATCTCCCACATACAAATGTCACTATACTTTTTATTGAAATATTACTTAGTGAAATTGGCCTCTAACAAAGCTGGTCATATCACAGCTGCCTTTTCAATAATGGAACAGTAGCAGTTTGTACCATGATTTCTGGGAGAGTTCCAGTTATTAGCATTGAGTGTATTACATTCAACAGAGGGTAACCCACAATTCTGAAATACAATTCTGAAATACAGTTGTATATATCTCCTGGGATTCCATCTTGTCCTGCACCCTTCTGTAAATGAAGGTCAACCACAATTCTCATAAATTCGTGAAAGGTTAATTAACACTCCCTCAGCTCAGCACTTTGCATTTCCCTGAAGACCTTGGGCAATGTGTAATACTAGTAAATTGGAGGTTTTAGGTGGTAAATCAGCTACAGATGATGGACTCTATCACTAAACACTGAATAACAATACAGCCATCTCCAAAATGTGATAATTTCAGTTGTATCGACAGGAACATTAGAGTTACACCAGGAACATAAATGTATGGTTTTTACATGGAGTTCATCTACTAGTATATTGAATACAGCCATCAATGCTTGCCATCTAAATTAGGGTCTACAGTCCACAGGAATCCAACACACTAAATCACAATTATATTGCATGTAGTAAGCACATTCTTTCATTGATCCAAAAAAGACTCAACCCAATATTGAAATAAAAGATATAAAAAGTGTCCCAAATAATAGTGTCCATTTCAAGAAAGATGCATTTTTTTCCAGTGCTAAAGTGTGACTTTTTCCAAAGTGGGAACAGAAAACATGGCAGTGGATGTCAATGGGCCCTGACCCGGCCATATTGACCCCTGTACAGATTATCTAAATCTGTTCAGCATATTTGAATAGGCTGTGGCAGATTCATCTAACCACCAAGCCATGAGGCTATTTCCGCAAGCCTACATAAGCCTCAACCCCTTATTAACTATTTTTGACTGCTTCTGCTCCTTTTATCAGTGAGTAAACAAAACCAACAAAATGCAGTTTTAAGAAACGGTAATTAAGGGCATTGTATTTGGTGAGATTCCTACTATCTCAGTTGGCAACTCCCTTTAAAAGGGAACGCTTCCGAATCATTTCAAGACTAGAACCATTACTATGAGCACACATCAATGTTAACACATCATGTTATGTCAGTATGCACTTTCTTGGCCAATGCATGGGCAGTGCAGTTTTGCTCTATGGCCATATTATGGTGAAGTGCCTTTCGAGTCTTAAGCCTTTTGACAATGAAAACAAAATAAATACAATATCCCTCCATCATTCGAGAGAAAAGGGTTCACATTTATGCAAATATAACAAACACTGAAGATACATTCATTAGGCAAATCTTCTTTGGCCTTACTAGTGATTAGCATAATGAACAATTTTTGAATATATATGGTCCTATAGACCATGAGTTTGGCAGAGTCTAGAAGCTGTTAGAAATATTGGGATATTGGAAATGTTATTAAGTATGAATCTCATATTGGAGTGGGGATTTTAGTAGACATTATTTTCTAACGATAGTGTCTGTGTAAATTCAAGTGAATGTTCTGGTATTTGATACCTGTTTAATATGTATTTCTGATGAGTGTGATTATTTATGTTGCACTCTTGTTCATGACACATGTTCTAGGTTGCATTATATGTTCTTCAATAAGCTCTATATTCAATCCAGTATTATATTTAACACCGTTTCCATTGAGATTTCAGATCATGCTTTTGTTACAACAATACTCAGATGGGAAGGACTTGTCTCTAGGTTAACTTGGTAGAGATTTAACTCTGTTTCTTTAAATAGTGAGACTTTCAATATGTGTATCATAGGCCTACCCCCCCATGTGTGATGGCTCAATGAGAACATCAGGGTCCCCACTGAATCAAGGGTAGACGGGCTTGGGGGAATGGCGGTTGGAGGAAACATGTGGGGAACTGGCGTCATGGATAGTCGTGTCCTGTTATGTGAAGAGTAACACATAAACTATTTAGGAAAGGCCCCACCTGTGGAAATCATGATTTGTGCAGGTCAATTCATTTTGACCATTAGTGAAGAAGACAGGAGGCCAGACATTAAGCACTAATGCGCACATCAATGCTTGGTGAAGAAGTGAGGAGGTTGTGGGCCAGAACAACAGCCGATGTGGCAACTAGCATTCATCCTGTGATATGTACAGTTCTAAAGATATAAATGTATTTGAGGCAATAATTAAATAGAGCAAAATAATTACAGTAACCTATGCTGCAACAAACAAGCACACTGCACCCCAGTCGTTGCATCAGGCGTTGTGTTGTTTTTCATGAGAAACAGTGCCATCTACTGTGAAAAAGGAAAACAACTATTCTTCCGAATAATATTCAAAGAAATATTCAGGATAGATATAAAGGAAAGCATGCCACTGACAGTACATACTCTGGGAAGTTATATACCCGCTCCTGGGGAACCAGAATGGACACAATATTGGCGAAACGACCTCAATGCAGTAGACCATGGTCTTACAACAGACAAAAAGAGATTGTTGTTACTACACTCGTTGGGACCTGAAGTTCAAAGGAAATAAAGGTAGATACAGCCTTTAACATTAGAGCAAGGAAGTGGTATTTAAACTTATTTGAGCAGACATTAAAACAATTGGATTAGTACTACAAATGTTGCCATCTACAGATTCAATGCTTATACAAGAGGTCAAATTCCTCAGGAAAATGTAGAAGAATAGGTTTCAGTGTTGCATAATTTTGAGCACTATCATGTGGTTTTGGAAATAGAACTGGAGTTGGTGAACTGATCAGTGACCCAGACTATTATGTACACTAACAGGACAATCATGCAAGAACATGTATGGATGTGTGAAAATGCATCTTTGTAAAAGACAATAGCCAATGCGAAATAGGTGGAACACACAACTTTATGCTTTAAAGCATCAAAGAAAAGGCAATCTTCAGAGATTGGAGACAACGCCAAAGATCCTGAAGTACAATAAATAAGTGTAATCACAGCCAATAAGACAACAGAGGAAAATTACAAGAAGGAAAATAAAAAAGAGAGACAGGGATAAGATAAACCAAAACAGTAAGAACTTGAAGTGCTTCAGGTGTGGGAGGCATGGACATACAGCCACTCTCAATGATGTCTGTCGTAATACCAGGCATATGCAGCATGCAAAACCAGGAGTGATTTTGCTGCATTGTGTCATAAGAATAAAAGTGTAGCGTGGCTCAAAGATAATGAAATCTCATTTGTATTTATTTGTTTATTTATATAGCACGCCGGGCCTTAGGGCATCCGGGCGCATAACATAGGAGGCAAAGTTACGATTACATACATGGAATAGAAGACGCTATCCGCTTACAGTAACATGCAGGTAGGACTCGGGTAAGACGCACATATATACAATATAGCATGTACAGGCACGAGGGATATGCAGACAGTTCCTCTAACCAATGGAGCATAGGAGTACAGGAAGTTCCAACAAGGAAGTATACACAAGAAGTTAAATAATCAACATAAGAGAGATGAATGCAAAGGGGAATACACTATATATATATATATATATATATATATATATATATATATATATATATATATATATATATATATATATATGTTCTAATGTTTGTGACAGATTAGCGAGAGCCATAGAGTGACATCAGAAGTCTGATATGTTTTGTGCTGAGTACCATCCTTTGGTTTTGTTCTTGAAGACTTGGAAGGAAGGCTCGGCTCTAATAGCATTAGGAATGGTATTCCATAGCTTGGAGGCAAAATTCTGGAAGCTAGCGCTGCCCACTTTTTGTAGTTTAAACCTAGGGATGTGCAAACTGTGAGCTTGGGTTGCTCTCATGGGCTGGGTGGACGTGTGTGGTGTAAGTTGGTTGGCTAAGTAGATAGGTGCCTGGTGGGTTAGGCACTTGTGAGTCAAAGCAAGTGTTTTCAGGGAGATTCTATGCTTAACAGGGAGCCAATGTAGGTCATGCCTGTGGTTAGAGATATGGTGGTTTCTCGGTATGTTTAATGCTGCTCTAATGGCATTATTCTGAATGACTTGCAGTTTGTTGAGGTTAGATTGACTAGTCCGTAGGTAAAGGGCACTACAATAGTCAATCTTGGACATGACAAGTGTTCTCGCCAAGGTAATGCAGTTTGGAGTAGTCAAAAATGGTCCGCAAGCAGCGATAAGTTTGCATGTATATGCAGATGCTGAGCTGACAGCATTGGTTTGTCTGCATAGTGATAGTGTAGAATCGAGGTAGATTCCTAAGGTTTTGGTGTCCTTAGAGACCTTGATGACATTGCCATCAATGATGAAAGACTTGAAGGAAGGGTCAAGTTTATTGAGACGTTGGTGTGAACCCAGAAGAGGTAATTCCGTCTTGTCATCATTTAGGCAAAGCTCATGTTGCACCATCCAAGCCTGAATAGTAGACGTCATTCATGGCTTTAGTGTCCACTGGATAACCACCAGTGATGGGGAGGAGTATCTGGGTGTCGTCAGCATAGTTAGTGTACGAGACACCCAGATAGTAAAGAGCATCAAACATACGTTTGGTAAACACATTATAAAGGGTTGGTGACACACAGGACACTTGAGGTACACCACAGTTAATGGGAACAGTCTCATCGGATGCTGACGGAGAGAAAACCCGCATAGATCTGTTACTTAAGAAGGATCTGATCCATGAGGTGGCAGTGTCTGAAAAGTGAGCGGCTGATATACGCTGCTGAAAAAGGATGTGGTGATTAACCAAATCATATGCCGCTGAAAGATCAAATAATAGTAGCAAGGCTATTTTCCTGTTGTCTTTCAGTACCTCAATTTGTGTTTTTAGGTCGATAAGGGCGATTTCCGTCCCATGCCTCGGCCGGAAGCCCGATTGCCTTACACCAAGAAGATTGTTAGCTTCCAGATAGTCCTGGATCTGGAAGTAAGATGCACGGTCCAGTATTTTGAGCATGAATGGGACAGTGGTAATAGGCCTGTAGTTGGTAGCTAAGCTAGGATCAAGGGAAGGTTTTTTAAGCAGAGGGATAACCCAGGCATCCTTAAGGTTGTCTGGTATAATACCCGTTTTGAAGGATGAATTTATAAAGGCAGTAATGAATGGGTCTAGCTCATGGGAGGCCTCCTTGATAATGGATGAAGGATGTGTAATGAGTATTCAAAGTCAGGGTCCTACAAGTAAAAAAAAAAAAACAATTTGAAATGTCCCAGTTGCAAAGTGAAGGTTGAAGGTACAGTCATCACGATGATGGTGGGCAGTTGTTCTCCATAAACTATTATTCTGAAAAAGTCATGGGGAAACATGATAAGGAAGGAATTTTCATAGATGGTAAGGACATCATATATAACAGATCCAGGAGGGTTCAAAGGGTCCTGACTATCCATGATACCCATGTTTTGAGCACCACTTGAATTTAATGGCAGAGTTACAGTTCAAAGGTATATGTGGCAAATAAAAGGAGGGGAGTGTTGGGCTGGAGGGATAAAGCCGCAATGGGTATAAGGCTAGGTCCAAATAAAGAATATCCAGTTTTGTATGTTAATTAAATAGGGATGGGGAAGAGACATATCTAAAGTATCTAGTGACAAGTTGGATGCTTGAAAGGGTATAGACACACAATTATTGTAAAATCTGGATCAACACCAATTGCTCACAAAATGAGGACACTGCCATTGAGACTAAGGTTTGAAGTGAACAGAGAACTCAAATGTCTGGAGAAAGAAGGAATACATGAATAGATTGGCTTGGTGAATTTAACTAGTCCATGACAACCACAACACATGGGAACATGTGTATCTGTGTAGACTTGAGGGATGTGAATAAAAAGGATCTAGTTGACTGCTACCCTACACCATTCATTTTGGAGATGTTAAACTGTATGTAGTATGCAGATGTATTCATGCTAGACTTGTCAACCACATACCATCAGATTCATCTGACTGAAGACATCAAACATATTGTAGCATTTAACACACCATTTGGTTTGTTTTAATATCAAAGGATGTCATATCGGCTGGAGCCAGCCGTCGAAGTGTTTCAGGGAGGGATGAAACATGTGTTGAGAGATGTTCCTGGGATATTGGTCTACCAGGGTGACATATTACTGTTTGACAAAGACCATATAGAAGATGAGAGTCGACTGTCAGTGGTGTTGGATGGATTAAAACATAAACGGTTAACCATTGAAAAGAAAAAATGCAAACTCAGCGCATCAGATCTTGAATATTTGGGTCATGTTATTAGTGGAGAGGGATTCAAACCAACAGAGGATGCCATTAAAGGAATCAGGGAAACACCCAATCCTACAAATAAATATGTGGTGATAACATATTTATTCTACGCTCATTATGGTAGAATGTTATAGTACATTAGATAATCATTAAAAGAGCAGGTGACATTTGAATGGAACCAACAGTGTAGAGAAGCTTTAAGGAGGAGAAATAGGGGATTGGATCAGCAGACAATTTAGGAGGGTTTGACATTAACAAAACGTCTATAATAAATGTGGATGCAAGCGTAAAAGTATTAGGGGTGGTATTGTCTCAAGCAGACACTGTTAAGGAAACAATTGTATGTTATGCCTCGATACCTGTGAATGATCCTGAGGCTAGGTCTCAGGAGGATAGCTCAGAGGAAAAGTGCTCACCTTGGAAGCAAGATGACACAGAGCACCACAGCGTTGATCCCCTGGTCCACAATTAGAAACCTCTGGGTACTAAGCAAGTTATAAATAATCTATCATATCATACCTATTATAGGTATTAAGTAATAAAAGGGAACTTTGGCATATGTCTGGGGAGTATAATATAACATATGTATTGGGCAAGCACTTCACAGTCAGATCCCATTACATTGCAAACCATTATTAGGAGCATTGTCTGTGAAAGGTATGTCAAAAGCAATGGCCAGGATAGCAAAATTGGGATTTAAATGACAAAAACATTGTTTCACTGTCAAGTATCTTCCTGGATCATGAAGCAGAATGGCATATTTTTGGTCACAATTAGAGTTGGAACAAGCACAGCAAGAGGTGGTTGGACAGGAATCAGTAGCTTTAGTTGATGTACAAGGTCAGGCAGTAGAAGCCTAGGTTTCTAAAAATGGAATGGAAGAAAGACACAAATACAGATCCCATAACGTCACAAGTACTTACATTTGTGCAAGTAGGATGACCCATAAAGCGTAAATTAGGCCAAGTAGTCTTAGGATTTTGGGAAGTTAAAGATCAGCTCTTGGTTGAGGATGGCATGTTAATTAGAAATCAAAAACTGGTTGTGTCTTTCGAAATTACAGATAAACTCATTCAAGAAGCCTATGAGGGACACACAGGTATAATGATAAGCAAAGAAAGGTGAAGGAAAGTTATTGCTGGCTTGAATGCACAATCAAACAGGAAAAGGTTGTTGGCCTTGTAACAATTGTGATAAAAGCTTGAAAATGCAATATCACATTAGTCCACCCAAAAGAGCACGGGAAAGTTTAGGAATTGACATATTAGGTCTGCATTCCAATTAAAAGGAGAGGATGTTCATGTTGGTCATGGTAGATCATTTTTTATAAATGGCCTGATGTAAAGATTGTCAAAAGACTAACTCAATAAGAAGTAATAACATTTCTGGAATAGATTTCAGGGAAGAGCATCCAAAGGAAAGTGATAATGGACCACAGTTTAGAGGAGAGGTGAGTCGATATGCAAAGAAAAGAGGAATTAAATGGAAGTACACATAGAATTATCATCCTGAGTCTAATGGATTGACAATAAGGTTCAATAGTGTTATTGTAGGTGTGGTTGAACAAGCATTAATGAATATTTAAAATGTAGACATGGCTATGAAGAGTCTATTGAGGAGTGTAAGGTCACCATTCAGAGTGATGAATGGTAGAGATATAAATTGCCTGTAGAATCCATTTTGGGTGAGCAAGATATTAGGGAAAGAAGAAGTAAATGAAGATGAAATTAGAAAGCATGTTGTAAAAGCTCAGAGTAGATATCAGTTTGACTGGATTAGAGGTTTATATGATCAAAGTAAAATGATTGTTTGTGTAGACTGTGTTAGTGTTAAAAAGGGACGAATTAGGAGGGAGGGTGAGTCAAAATGCACAGATCCAAAAATGGGAAGTGGGAGGGTTTCCAAATGCAGTCATATTTGAGGATTGTTCTATATGGACCTTCAAAAGGGTTGTGTGATGTAAAGAGTAGAAGAGGTTTGATGAGGAGTTGAAGGCAGGGAGGACAAGTTGATATGGTTGGGAAATGGGGAGGAGTATGTCAGGTGTTTGGCATGTTCTGAGGTGAATTGAAACATAAATGGGGCTGCTTTTTGTTGGAGGAAAGAATGATAGAAGCTATGAATCAGTGTGAGGTAGGAAGTGTGAGTAGTTGTGAGGACAATAGGTTTGTTAAAAAGAGCAGGTAATTGCATGCCTTCTACAAATCTGTAACCATCCTATACTACCCCTTTTGAAGAATCCCTCTACTGCCCCAAATATCTTGGTGAACTATCACCCAGCTCCCCTCCATCCCCATTTTTCTAAGGTTCTTGAGTGGGTAATCTTTAAACATATCACTATCTACCATGTGAATTATGGCCTCTAGCTGTTGCTAAAGGATCAGTCTTCGGACCTCTACCACTCAACCTCTCTACTTTCTGCCCAATAAAGACTTGATTTGTCCTTTGCCTTTTATTAGCACTGCTTTGCTGATTACACCCACATGTTTCACTGATCTCTCCTTCACCAAAGCCATCTATGAACAGATTACACATTTTCTCACTATGTTGCATCACTGATGGCTCTCTGTTGTCTCATGCTGAACTCTTCATAAATGGAATTTAGGTTAGGATACCTTCCACTTAGGGGCCATTACCTCCTGTTACTACATGTAAAGGTGCTGAGAGGAATCAGTGGGGAGCAACTTGAGGAGGAACCAACTGGTTACAAGGTAAGGCAGATGTATATTATGTGAATGTGTGATGTCAATGCAGTGAAATATGACTTTCATATCTCACTGCTGTAAGGTCAGGGTCAGGAATAATGTATTTTTTGATTCATGAGTAATTTATAATGGCATTCAGTGGGTACCATATGGAATATGTTATTTCTGCATTTGGAATATTTTCTTTTTTTTGTTTATAACATTTTATTATATTCAAGGCACAAATTAGAGATCAACAATCTCAATGACAATAAAAGTCAAATAAATACTCTGTTTAGAAATTATATATCAGAATGTGATAATCAATAACTATTAAATGATGGAGGAATAAGTCAATTGAGATTGATAGTGAAAGACAAATAAAACAAAAGCAGACATTCATGGAGTGAAGCGATAAGTAAAAACCAATTCACAGCAATTTACATAGATAACATTGCTGGTTAAACATTTATATCACTTAAATAGCAAACACAGTTTTGCCATTTCTGATCATGTTTAAAAGAGACAGAGGTTGAGTTGGCATTGCATTTCTCAATTCAGTGAGCATCACATATATTATTCCGCCACCCCTTGATAGAGATCTTTGTAAAATCTTTCCAATTAGATGCAATTATACAGATATCAAGAAGTATGAATAGGTCAAAAATAATAATAGATGTTTTAATTATCCAAGCATTAACTGCTAAACCTATTAGTTAAACTTAGGGGGATAGACATTTTAAAAATGTATTGAAGAAAGCTTTGATTGATTGATTGATTGTTTATTTGTATATCGGCTATACACAATGTGTTTCAAAGCACTTCAAGGAGGGAGGGAGCATGGGAGAATACAATTACATTCTTACAGCCTTGAAACAATTAGAATGTGAAAAAAAACTATCATAATCAGCCTGATGATATTTCAGATAGTGCAAGTGCAAAGGAACAATTAAGGCGAAGAGGGGGAGGGAAGAATAAGACAAACCAGCAGTAATATTACTATGCCTGATGACAATTGTTGTAATGCATGACTAACAAGAGGAGAGGGAGGGTAGGAGGGGGGTGTGGAGAGAGGGAGGAGGAGAGGAACGAACAATCGAGTGGGAGGAGAAGACAAGGATGGAAGGGGGACAGACAAGCTTCTATCAGAGGTTAAGGGACAAATGTTAGAGTAAGTGCTAATAGACATAAAAAAGAGGGGGGTTGGTGGGAGGGGAGAGAGGGGTCTTGGCTGCAAGACAGGAGGAGAGGGGAAAGGAGATTGGTGGGAGAGAGGGGAAGGGTGGATGTGAAAGATAGGCTAATATGATCACTATGCCTGATGGCGATTCGGGTAATGCCTGACTTTAAAAACAGAAGGGAGGGGCTGGGTAGGAGAGGGCAGGTGGCTGCAAAAGTCAGGCAGCTATGATGTCTATGCCTGATGGCAATTGAGGTAGTGCCTGAAGTTAACAGGGGGGACGGTCAGGGGAAGTAAGGGGCAGCCAAGACAATTTACTGGGGGCAGGGGGTGGGTGGGGGATACATACACGGGGGCATGGGGGTGGGTGGGGGCACATACAGACTTGTGGAGGCATGGGGGTGAGTGGGGGGCACATACAGACTCATGGGGGCATGTGGGTAGGTGGGGGACACATACTGACTCATGGGGGGCATGGGGGTTGTTGGGGGCACAGACAGACTCACAGGGGGAATGGGGGTGGTTGGGGGTTCTCATCCAGACTCACGGAGGGCGTGGGGGTGTATGGGGCACATACAGATTCATGGGGGCATGGGGCGGGTGGGTGATTGGGTTTGGGCACATAAAGACTAACGGGGAAGCATGGGGATGGGTGGGGGGCACATACAGACTCACAAGGGCATCAGGGTAAGTTGGGGGACATACAGACTCACAGAGGTTATGGGGGCAGGTGGGGGTCACATACAGACTCACGGAGGGCTTGGGGATGTGTGGGGGCACATAAAGATTCACAAGGGCATGGGGGTGGGTGGGCACATTCAGACTCACGGGGCAGCATGGGGTGGGTGGGGTTCACATACAGACTCACGGGGGCACTGGGGCGGGCGGGGTGACATACAGACTCAAAGGGGGAATGGGGTGGTTGGTGCACATACAGACTGACAGGGGCATGGGGGTGGGTGAGGGCCACATACAGACGCATAGGGGGCATGGGGATGGGTGGAGGGCACACCCGGACTCACAGGATTCAAAACTCCAAACTTGGTTCCAAACGGAATTAACTAGTGAACATTAAACAGACATATGACTAAAGGATCCAGTGGCTGACCGACAGGACCAGCATAAATCATCATTGGATATAACGAGGTATATTTTGTGTAAAAAAAGGCTCTATAAGTGAAGATGTACAATGTTTGGGTTATATTTGCAGAAGCAGATACATACTTAATTTTAGGCTAATTCTTAGACCACAGTTTATCATCAAAATATACACCACCGTCTTCTTTCTATTGCATTTCAGATGTCCAATTTCTATTAGGGGATCTTTCTTCTCTTAATATGTGTAAAGTGAAAGTGGCTTTGACGGTATAAAGAGTCTCCATGAAACAGAGTCTAGTAGGATCAGCACCCAATTCATCCGATTAATTTCTACTTCTAGCACCAAGACAAGAGATATTGAGTGAAAGGAAATCTTGAGAGTGAACATTTTCTTTTAAATTCTTCTATTGTAAGGATATCTCCTCCCATGATTATTTGATCGATAGACTTAACACCTTTATCAATCCAGGATTTTCAAAAAATAGAATTATTATCTAGAGTTATATTTATATGACAGCAAATTAAAGGAGAAAAGGTCTTTCAAGGTTTATTAATTTTATGAAACAAGACATCTTTTAAATATGAGTCAGTGAGACATATTGTTTTAGAAAACCCCATTTTGGAATCAATACAAAGATATATAACATCTTTGATGTCAAATGGCAACACTAGAGATTGTTCAACCATCAACCAAACAGGAGGATTTAAGATCTCATAAGGGGAAAAAAAAACGTTTTTGACAAGCTTGAGAAGAAAGGTTTTATGATAGTTCTTAAAGTTTGGAAAATCCAACACCACTTCAATCAAATGAGTATTTATGTGTATTACAAGCAATCATTTTCTTTTTGTTAGAACCCCAAGGGAAGTTAGTGTGTATCCTATTAATAGATTTTTGAAAAGGAGGCTTGTAGAGGGGTATGGAGGATTTGCAAATAGTTTAGAATCACAGGTGAGAGCATCATATTGATGGCATCAAATGTTCCCCATCATGTGAAATATAAGGGGGACCATGTGGTTACTGATTTACACATTTTGTACATTTATCTTGAACATTTGAGCAAGTTAAGAGGCAATTGAAATACCCAGATATTTAATAGATATTGGGTTCCAGCTAAGACCAAGGTGTGTACAATCTTCTTTCATACATTATATATTAAGCAGGAGAATTTCAAATGTATCCTTATTTAACTTTTATCCCAAAAAATTAGAGAATAGGTCAATAGTATCTAATACTTGGGGGGATGGGTTGTATTTGGATTTTCAAGGAAGATTAATATGTCATCAGCATATGGCGCAAGTTTGAATTCGGAACTACCACAGCTAATCCCTACAATATCTTTATTCCAATGTATTAATTCTAATAGTGGTTCAAGAGCTAAGACAAATGAAATAGGGGAGAGGGGACAGCCTTATACCTCTATGAAGGAAGAAACAAGGGGGTAATTGGCCATGTATAAAAATGGATGCTTTGGGATCAGAATTTAAAAGCTTAACCAATTGAATATAGTCATCTCCAATTTCATGTCTTTTTAAGGCCCAGAAATGAAAGTCCCACTCAAAGCGGTCAAATGCTTTTTCAGCATTAAGTGTAACTGTCATATAGGAGTTTGTTAGATGGGTCTTTTTACTTATGCAATGGATAAGATTCATAAAAACTCTAGTGTTAGCTGAGATACATTTACCCTTAACAAAACCGACCTGATCTGATTTGACTAATTTAAACCTGAAGGATTCTATTCTATCAGTTTACATGTTTGCAAAGATTTTAAAGTCATAAATAATCAATGAGTTTGCCATATAGTTTATGGGTTGTCAGTTATCTTATGTGTGTTTAGGAAAAAGGACTAGGAGAGCTTTGGTAAGGAAACTGATGATTTACCAACTTTGGAAAAACATATATAATGATTCTAATTTTTGACAAAGAGTAGGAGAAAAATGTGAAAAGAAATCCATAGGAAAACCATCAGGTCCAGGAGCTTTACAGTTTTTAACAATTATTAACAATAATTAAAGTCACTATCAGTGATACATCCCAATTCAATGTTAGTTATCATGGGCGAATGATCTGATGATAACTGAGCATTCAGTAGTAGAATCAATTATTGAAGTTACTAATGATTTGGCAACACAAATATAATCGATACGGGAGAATGAATTGTACGGGAGGGAATGAAAGGTAACATCTATATCTGTAGGGTGTGAAAATCTCCATGAGTCAATTACACCAGTTTCTGTTGAACAACTTTTAAATTACTTGTGTGATTTATTATTTTTAAATTGACAGGGGGATCTACTATCTATAAAAGAATCAGTAATAATATTAAAATGTCAACTAAATATCAGATTAGGGAGGTCAGTTTGTAGTATCATATATTCCAGATCTCGCTAGAATTTGGGATCAGTATTTGTAAGCCCATAAACATTAGGAATTGAAAAGTTGCGAGAGCCAATTAATAATTTAGCTAAGACCCAACTGCCCTTAGTATTTGCATCTTTATTGAGAATCTGGTAGTGAGTGCCTTTTCTAATTAAAATTGCCACGCCATTATGTGACAGAACAATTAAATTTTAAAAAAGTAATCCCTGTTTCTAAAGCCCCTACATCTAAATATAAGTCCCTATAAAGAGAATCTTGCTGTTCCTCATTGTGGAGTCCTATCCCTAGAGAGTGCTATTAAAATTCCTATCTAATGTGAGCGATAGACAAGAGACTTACTCTATCCTCTCTCACTACTTGTGCTAAGCGCTAACATTAGTGCACACTGTTTGGGAGTCAATTGTTCTACTTTATTGGTATCACTCCCAATCTGTGTGTCTTATTCTTCTAAAAACTTCTTGATTACAGATAATCAAGTGTCTTCTTCATCTTAATTTCTTTAATTGTGCAACATTCCTAAAAAATGATGTACTTTTACATAGCTCACAAAAAGTGTTGTATGTCTCAGGGCTCAGGTCATCACACCTAAACCTTGTTTTTGTCGACCGGTTTCAGCGGATTTTGGAACCTTTCTGCTTTCTTCAGGACATATCTGGTGACATTTGTTAATCATATTCTAAAACAAGAGTAAGAAACACTGTATTCTCATTCTTTATCTTGATTTCCACGTGTTGAAATAGGGAGAGCGTCTCAATTTCTCTGATGGACCTCTAAGTTTACTTCTACCTACCCTAAAAGGGAAGAGACACAAAGGGGGGGGGACACCGTAAGTATCCCGACTCTAAAAATCTTGTTTCTTTTTGACATCTATCAGATTGAACAACAAATAACTTGTGAAAAGTTCTGACCTGTCTTCATTTATTGATTAACATATTCCTTTCTTATGTATAAAGGGCTAAGGCAATCTGTAAATCAGAAAAAAAAACGGATTATATTTTCTATTCGTTTACCAATCACTTGTGCTGAGTCTTGATACTATAAAAGGTCATTACCTGTCTTAACAAAGTGTTAGATATCTTCTGTTGTGTAGTCCCTGTTGTGTCGGACAAGCCTGCAAGTTGAGAAATTTCATTTTTTTTTCAATCATTAATGAACAACTACATAATTGGCGGCATCCGTGAACTCTTACCTATTTTTGAATTGGTGAGTTGTTTGGCATTGTCGCATTCCTCTGCACAATATTTATCTCTATGTGGTGGCTTACAGTAATGGTATGCCTGAAATCACAGTACTAGATGTTGGTGTAGTCATGGATTTCGAAATGTAAATTACAGATACCTACACCTTAATCAGATAGTCAGACTACTGTGTCTTGCATCCAATTCTATCTGTTGCGATTATCGTTTTGTTGTTACATAAATCCCTTTAGCAACATCGCATGCATATGACCAGCATTTTGCTCTCTATGATGGCTTCCAGCAATAGTATATTAAAAATGTAAGGTTTGCGATGCAATTCACAAGTCCCTTGGTACTAGACAAACAATCGGGCTACCGAATGTTGTGCTCACTTCGGTCAATCGTGCTTGTCAACTACACAATGCGGTACATCAATCCCTTCATAATACCAAACCGGGAGAGTGCAACTAGATATCATTCATAGTATTGCATTCTGTATCGGGGACTCTATGGGGCTGATTCATGGATTTATGTGTGCCGGAAAACGGCCTTCGTGTGCCATTCTGCTCGCAAATCCCCATTTGTGAAACAGGGATTTGCGGGCAGAATGGCACACAAAGCTCGTTTTCGGTGCACATAATTCCATGAATCAGCCCCTAAGTCTCTCCATATGCGATCTTAGCTTGCAACAGAGCTACATGGTCCTCTCTCCTCTGCGGGCTGTGATTGCGTCCGCCATCTTTGGGATCCTATTTCTTGTCCTAATTATAATCACGTGGTTGTACATCTTCATGTGTACCATACGTGTGGATCCAGAGCTTTCTGGGTAACGTAGTTTCACTTATTTCATGTGCTAAGCAATTCTTTTAGCATTCTGTAATGACGTCCACTGTTTTTGAGATACTGATTCTTGGCGTGATTCTTGTCAACGTGATTATACACGATCGTATACACCTTGCGTGTAAGTCCAGGTCTTTGTAGGTAATGTAGGTTCGCTGTTTCATATATTTCTCAATGCCACACTTAATGTTGATAGAATGCAATTATTTTAGCATTCTTTTTTATCCTCTGTCTTGATTGTAAAAGAATAGTATTAAATACATAACAATGCCAACATTGATTCTTGTCACGTGATTATACATGATCGTATACACCATTGCAGGTCTTTGTGGGTAATGTAGTTTCGCTGTTTCATATATTTCTTGATGCCACACTTAATGTTGATAGAATGCAATTCTTTTAGCATTCTGTTTTAACATCCATCTTGATTGCCAAATAATAGTTTTAAATACAAGCAACACCAACATTGGATCGGCTGTGTGATGAGATGCACATCTTCACTCCTCCCCCAATATTGTGGGTAATGGAGCTCTGATATTTTTGTTAGCCCCAACTTTTACTGGGTAATATAGTTCTTAAGTTGTGTTCCAGAGCCTCTTATCTATGAAGTGGTGCGATGTGTGCCTGGTTATGGGCATCTGTGAATTATAACTTAGTGTATGCTTATATTAGATGAATAACTACATTTTTAGGGCAGTTGCAAATTAGGGCTTGTGTTGTGATGTGTTAGGTGGATAGCTACATTTTCAAATTTTGGTATGCCTATGGCCCACTCCTTCTGATCTAATTTTGATGAGATATAGACCTTAAAGCGTTGCTAGAGTTTGCCAGCAAATTTCTTCATTTAGGCCCTCTTGATGACTTTTAAGCCTATATATCCACATCTGTTCTCTTCTATACAGCGGGGCTCCAATGTTCCTGCCTCTCTTTGGGACTACTACTTTCTCCAGTATCGTCCACCTGATGACATTTTCTGAGTGTTTTTTCTGTGTAAAGTGGTCAACAAGTGGAGCAGTCAAACGTCTAGTCCTGATATTCGACCTGTGTTCACAGATCCATATTCTGATGGCTCTGGTAGTCATTTCGACGTATATCTTATCACATGGACATTTAATGAGATACACTACATTTGTGGTGTTACAATTGGTGAGCAATCTTTGCTCCCAAGGTGAATTCCAGCCTATATCAATTGTGGTGGTTCATTTTGTTAGATGGCACAATGAGCATCCACTGCATGGGGTGTGTCCGGTGACAGTCCTACAGTGTGGGCAGGTTCTCGTTCTCTGTTCTGTTTTCCTTATATGTGTGTACCAACACATCTCTGATGTTTTTCCTTCACTTAATTGCAAAGAGTGGAGGTTTTAACTTAGTGTCTCCTACATTGAGAATGTACCACAGCGTTCTTATTTTTTTTTATTCGATTGACTACTGGTGAGTGGCTGAACACAGCTGTTATTTCGTTCTCGCCTCTAACTTTTTTAGCATGTTGTGTTAGTGTTACCTCTCCGGGTATGTTCCTTGCTCCTTTTCTGGCATGTCTTATCATCTTTTCAGGATAGTTCCTTTCTCTTAGATTTTTCGTTAGTCTCTCTGCCTGTATGGAATATTCTGTTCTCATTGTACAGTTTCTTCTAAAGTGAAGAAACTGTCCAAAAGGCAGGTTCTCTTTCAGGGTCCTTTGGTGGAAACTATTATGTTCCAAAAGAGAATTTGTGTCAGTTGGCTTTTGGTTAACTGTAGTCTCCACCATGAAACCTGACCTGATAATTCTGAGGTCTAAGAAGGTGGCTTCTTTTTTACTAAATTCATGCGTGAATTTAAAAAATGGATTCAGGCTATTTAGCCATGTCATGAACTCTAGTAGGGTCATCTCATCGCCTTCAAAAAACATTAGAACATCATTTATCTATCGACGCCAGCTCAAGATGTTCTTTGAGTAAGGGTTGGATACATGATATATATTACATTCCTCGAAGATTGCTATGTACAGATTTGCTAGATGGGGCAAATGTCACCCCATAGCTGTTCCTGATATCTGTTCATATTAACTGTCTTTGACCGGAAAATAGTTCTTGGTTAAAGCTATTTCTGCAAGTTGCATAATAAAGGAAATGGGCATCTCCATTGGTGGTGGTTTTGCTCATAACACTTTCTCCACAACTCCAAGAGTTTTTAACTGTGGGATCTTTGAATAAAGGGATTCTATATCCGTTGTGACAGTTGTAAATATTGTCATTTCTCAGAGCCATAACATCCAGATGTACCAAGACTGTTGTAGTGTCTTTTAGTTAAGACCTCATTTGTATTACTTTGTTTTTGATGAAAAAATCAACAAATTGTGATGAAGGTTCTAGTACTGAACCTATTCCCAAGACTTTGGGCCGTCCTGGTGGTGGTGTAATGCCCTTTTGAATTTTACGTAATGAGTAAAAGGCTGGGCATCTCGGATGTTTTGGGCAGAGAAAATCTGCCTCCCTTTGGCTTATATGTCCCTCTGATTGAGCTTCTTCAATCACTGAATTAATCAAGGTTCTCAGTCTCCATGTAGGGTCACTTCCCAACCTTCTATAAGTGATTATGTCCTCAACTAGGGTTTTGACCATATTTTGGTAGTTGTTCTTGTGCATAATCACTATGGCTCCTCACTTGTCTGCAGATTTGATAACGATTCCATCATTATGTTATGATCTTTGAGTGCAGCTGTTTATATTTTACTCAAGTTGAAAAATGGGGCACAGTTCTCTGCTTTTATTTCCTCAATCTTTTTGAGAATTGCTTTCTCAAATGTGATGGATTCTGCTGTAACTGAATGAGGAGGAGGATAGAAGGTGGAATTATTGTGCAAGTTGGTGATGTCATTTCTGCCTTCATATGTGGTATTGGCAAAATGTTGTTTCAGTAACATTTTTCTCATAAGTTGAGTCAATTCAATTCTGGTTTGGAAGGGGTCATGATTTGTAGTGGGGATGAAGGAAAGTCCTTTTTTTAACACCTTCAGGAATTCAGTGACATATTCGATAAATTGACAACTAATGATTGTCCTGTTTTTTCTGCATTGACACCTCTCTCTTTTCTCCAATTCATTGGTTTGGGGTGTTTTGCTTGTACATACCCCTGCCTAAGTTTCTTGTTATTCTTGGTGATTGTTCTTGCCACCATCCTCTCGGTCTCTCTTATCCTGTGGGTTGTTGAAAACCCTGTGTGTTTCCACGCCTATTCTGCTCCTGATCTTCAAACCATAGGTTTTGTCCTGGTCTTCCAGAGTCTTCATCCGGGCTGCCGCTGGAGAAATTCGAAGCATGCAATGGTTGGTTTGAATCTATTAATGTGAGCTAAAACCTTATGTATCTCAATTGGATTATTAAGACCCTTTACATTCCATGTGATACACCTTAAGGTCATAGTTTAAAAAGAGACAACAATAATGATTCCAACAGTGAATATATACTTGTTTCAAACCCAGAAACTTCATGTATAACCAATAAGTAATATATAACAGAGCAAAGATCATGCTACTTAGACTGTTAAAAACAGAATAAAACAAGTGGAATTTCTTTTTTACTAAAAAATGAAAAGAGCAAGCATTGCAACATCTGACCACAGGGTGCTATGAAGTAAAAAAAAAAGATGATGTTGTTCAAGATGAATCCACTCACCAGGTAAGAAAAAAAACAGGTATGATAAAGAACAAAAGCAGAGATGTCTGAGTCACAATGTCGAGTGCAGAAAGGACGTGCAAGTGCATCCAAAGGTTGACGAAATTGCAAGTCAAACAGGAGAGTTATTAATTAGTTATTAATCTTGGCAGTTCCAGAGGAAACATTTAATTTCTCAATGAGATAAAAACATAGGATGAAAACCAGGAAAGAGAAGGCAGCATATCAAGTGTGACTAAGGGTACCAAAATCCATTGCTTCAATTTTTTGAAGTCTTATGAAGTTCTTTATGTCCATTGGGTCTTGGAATAAAGAGGTTTTGCCATTGATGGTGACCATAAACGTACAGGGGGGGATCAGACCATATCTCACATTTAATTGCATGAGTGCAAGGCGATAGGAGAGTAATTATTTTCTCCTTTGAGCTGTAGTTGTAGATCAGTCCTGTGAGATGAAAATCATGTGCCCATTCCATACCCGATGGTGCATTCCTTTAGTCTTTTGTAAGATCAACTGAAGTTGCATATACTCAAGAAGCAGAACAATTATTGTTCTAGGTACATTTTTCATTTGTGAATCTGTCTTTGTGGGCCCGATTCTGTGTGCCCTTTGTAAATTGAGGACAATGGATGAATGCAAATTCAGGATGTTAGGCAAGATTTTCTTAAGGAAGAGAGCAACATCATCTCCATCCACTCCTTCTGGAAAACCAAAATCACTGAGGACATTTCTGCAATTTCTATTTTCTAAATCTTCATTTTAAAGTAAAGTAAGTTTATTTGATATACTTACAGCAAAAGCTTTGTATAACATTTCATATAGAACGTTTAAAATTCATTCATAGTACAAGCTGCATAAGATAAAACATATAATTTTCAAACAACTTAAAACTTTTCCACAGTTTACACAATAGAGTCGTATTAAACAATTAAAAATCTCTACAAGATGCAGATAAAATCGAGCAGTGAAATAAATTAAATGAATGTCATTGCCTTGTATGAGTTTCAACCATAAACAAGGAATCTCTAGCACCGTAACAGCATTATTATATGATTTAAAATATTTCATCCGGAGACAGTTCAAACTTTCACATGCAGCAATCAAATGGTACAAAGTTTCTTCCAGCAGGTTACCACATAGTCTCCAATATTTGTGATTATAGACTGTCTTGTTCATCCAACTTGTTGGTGATAGTGCAAACGATACATTAAATTTGAGGAGGAGGTAAACCCGAAATACATTCGGATTCGGATATGCTAAAATGTATTGTGGAGTAAGTTTACGATCCCTTCTATAATTACAATATTCGGTGGCAGATGTCAATGCTTCTAAATGAAGGATATTTAGCAAGAATGCAGATTCTTTTAATTTGTGTTTAAGCCAATATTTGATGTTGCCTGAGACGTATGTACTGCTTCCTTCATGTAGACACTCATAATGAATACATTTCAAAAGACCAATTGTACCCATCGGTGTGGTAGCATCCAAACTTAGCAAGGCCTGCATGTATGGAGTAATTATCGTATCGGTAGCCACAGTAGTCACCTGTTGGAAGAGCATTACACACTGAGATAGGTAGATATTCCAAAGGCCTGTTATATTAAACTCCAGGTATAGATATTCAATACTTATGCATGTGGGTAAACAAAACAAATGCCTCAAAAGTTTGGCTTCAAATCTGATGAGAGCTTTTTTAAATTTATGTCCCCATATGGCTATTGCGTAGGACAGCATTGCTGTTATTTTCGATTTATAAATAGATAGAACAGCCGATCCACTAAAGCAATTATTGCAACCAATGAATAGTGAATTGACCGAGGCCTCACACTTCAATTTTGCCTCAGCCCAATGAGAATTCCAATTGAGCTTATCATCTACTATGAAGCCTAAATATTTGTAAGAGGAGACTTGCTCCAATCGGACATCAGCTAGAAAACAATGTAGATGCTCATGCCTTAGTTTCTGTGTGAAGACCATCATTCTGCTTTCAGAATTGTTGATAATTAGGCCATTGTTGGATGCATATTTGGCAAGTGCGTTCAGCATATGTTGCAGACCAGATGGTGTATAATCAAGAAGTAAAAGGTCGTCAGCATATGCGAGCCAACCCAGGGCTACATTTTTATTTTTATTTTATTTTGATTGGGTTAGCAACATGGATATTAAAAGAAGCAATCATATCAGCCAAGTAGAGGTTAGAAAGTGTTGCAGCTACCATACAGCCCTGTTTTATGCCGTGATTAGTGGGTATAGATTTGGTTAGTTTCCCTAAAGCATTTAGACGAACACAAACTGAAGTATCTGCATGAAGAAGCATCAACAAACGGAGCAATCCACTTGGAATCCCCCAATCATCCAGTTTGCACCATAAATGATTCCTGGATACCATCTCGAACGCAGCGGAAAAATCAATAAAAGCACAATAAACAACCAAATTCCGCCGCACCCAAGAGTGTTCAATTGCTGAGGTTAATATAAGCAGATTATGTAAGGTGTAGATTTGGATCTAAAACCAATCTGATTGGGAGGAAGGATCTTGTGTTTGTCGATCCAAGCGTTTAGTTCGTGGAGTAACACTTTGGTGAAGAGGTTGAATCTAACATTGCCAGCATTCTAAATTTAGCTGGGACATCCCATGCTCCCTTTTTGTGTACCATTACTATATTGCTAGCTTTCCAAGATTTTGGTAGATTTTCCGTGAATGCCAATGTGGCCAATAATATGTGCAATCTTCATTTTGTTTTTGCAGCATATACATTGATTCTTCCATATGGGCGACTCTAGTGGCAAAATCTTCAGCAAGGCTAATTCTTCTTTTGACCTCTTCTATTCTGTTTTCAAAATTTGCCCAGCGTTCATCCATATGTTGGTGTTTGACATTAGTAGTTTCCATAAAGTGCTTGAGTGCACTTATTTCTAACAAAATAATGTTCATATTAGACTCTAATAATGTTTGAGCAGGACGAGGGGAGTCACTTTTTGGCCTTTTAAGGTGGCTGCCACTTGTGCTCATGCTTCATTGTTAGTAGAGGCTTTAGAGTGAGCTTTTATTGAGGCCATAATGTAAGCCAAAACCAATCAACCATGATATATCTGAATTGTACTGTGATCCCCTCACAGTTTCCTGCTATTGCTGGAATTATATTTACAAGTTACTGCATGTCCCTTAAAAATGTTTTGAGGGAGCTTGCCAAAATAATTGTATGATATTGCACTGAGGCTAATACCGCTTGCTAAAAATAGGGGCTAATGGAAAATTGCTGAAACTTAAGAGTTATTCTTTACAGAAGGTTAATTTATTCATATATGGAAGTTCTCAAACAAGCAAACTTAAAGATAATTATATCCTGTCATGTAATCAGGTGGATAAACCATTTTGTATATACATGCTTCTTGAATATACCCTATACGAAATAATAAAAGTACTTCGAAAAATCACCATTCCATGAAGATAAAGGCTTGTATAAGGCTGCATGTGTTGTGCAAGAAAGCTGCACCTCGATAAAAGCAGGCCACGTCAAATGTATGATGTGAAACGATGTTGCTGACAGGGAATTCGTTGCACTTCCAATGCAATACCGCAGTGTTAGGTCTCCTGGTTGTCCAAAGAAAGGTTGCAAGTTATTAGGTAAACATGAATCGGCTTTAAGAAAAGATTTATATTAGCAGGCCTCGGAATGTGATAATAATAACAGAGTGGGGGCTGTAGGGTTTTGCGCGGGCCCCGTAAACCGCGTAGCACAAGTATCACACGGGAGCTGGGCTACGTGCAACTATCTTTATTCAGTGCACAACAGGAACTGCCCCAACATCCCCTAGCCACCTCCCTAGCCCAACGTCACTTGGCCTTGTCAGGGGAATAAGACCGCAATGGCGGTCTGCCCACACAACAATGTGGGCGGGCTGCAGAGCCCTCAGGAACAACCTGACAGGGGCTCTGTTTTATGTTGCCATTCTACAGCACACGTAGCCATGCCCCCCGGAATATGTATTTACTACTTTGAAACTCATTACTAGATACTATATGGTATAGCAACACTATGCTGTGGTTACACTATATTCTAATGTTGTGCATAGTGCTTTTAATGTTGCCGGTCAAGTGGCACAGCAGTAGAGTATTCCCTTTGACATCGGTGCAGAGCCTGCTAACGCAGGTTCGAATCCCAGCCGGGCCAAACTCAGCCTTTCATCCTTCCGAGGTTGATAAATGAGCACCACACACCGTGGGTAATAATAAGCAGCGCTCAGATACCAGAGGGTTCGTAGCGCTATAAAAATGCTAAATTATTATTATTATTAATGTTACCAACATTATTGCAATGTACCAACAAAACTGTTCAACACAAAAACATATGGAAGCTAAATAATCCACAATGTGAAGAAAAGCAATGGAATGCGTAGATCAGGTAAAAATCTGTCGGCATATTGATCTCTGTCTGTGCTTAATCAAACCGCGTGCTCCACATACTCAAGTGAGACATAGGGTGTCCCTGCACTTATTACATTTTGCTGGACTGTCACAAGTTGACTTTTGCCCTGCCAGAGTACAAGCATGAGTATAGTCTAAAGTGCCCACTCAGCCCTCATACTTCTACAAATCAAGAGCCAGCATAATCATAAAAGTAAACTAGACACCATTTAGAGGTATGCAGCTTTGCCTTTTGTGGTCATGTGAGCCAAGGGAAGGCTATACTCTCAAGAAGGGTGAGGATGCAGTTCAATAGCAACCCAAACTGCCAAACAGTCCAAAATAAAGATCCAATCAAGGTTCTATAAAAAATATACTGTAATTAAAAACACCATGTACAATAATAACTAACTAGAAAACCCTGTAAAAAAGACACCCCTGTAGAAGGAACACAGGCTAGCCAAAGATACAATAGATGCTATACTCTGGGTAATGAAACAGGGGGAGAAAAGGCAATCAAAGACCTCAATGGTCAAAGGATATGTTCTTGAGTTTGCAAAAAGGATTACACTGACCTATACAGTCTCTATTGCCCAAAGATGGACCAGGGGCAGGTATTAATCAATAATGAATTTGCAAAGGTCTTGGTGGTTCAACAGTATCGACTTTATTAAACCAGCTTTGATGGCATTGATTACGGGTTCTCTTCAGAGATGTGGCAGCCCCAGTGGTCCAGTGTCAAGATGGCATTGAGTTGGGGTCAAATGGGAGATAGCACTTGTCTCGAATAGTCTACTCAAGCTGTGTTGATTGGCAGATCACCAGGTCCGATGAAGCAGTTCAGTTGGTGCTGGTCTGTGCAGACAAGTCGATTCTATGTGGGAGCTCAGACAAAAGGGTTGGGTCGATTGACTTACAGGAGTGGCAATGACAAGGATGGTACTTCCGATGGAGAGTGGAACAAGGTAAGGCAGCAGTACTTCATTGGTTCGAGCCAATGGAATGATGAGCTACAGCTGGCGCTGTGTGACTGAGAATGGAGGCGAACAAGAAAACAGTGGTTCAGAAAATAATGGATGCCAATGGCAGCGTCAAAGGGTCCTGATAGTTCACTCTCTGTCAAACACGAGTAAATCATAGCTTGCAGTGGGACCACATTCAAAACAGAGATTGTCAAATGGGAAATTATATTGTGCCTCCTATTGCAATGAATATATGTATATTGGCCTACGCCAAGTTGCTTGTAAGCCGCTTGCGAAGAAATCCTTGTTGCATGGTCCTGACCTTAGAATCAATGTAAACTGCCATTTTAGGTCAATCTGCCATTTTAGGTTCTCTCTGTAAAGTCACCCTGTGAGTTAAAATGGTGGAAGATGTCATTTCAAAATACAACATGTCCGTCTTGACCTCTGTGTTTGGACTAATATGTAACTTGCCTGCAGGCCACTTGTTGGGGTCGTGAACTGAGACCTTGTCCTTTGCTGACCTGTGTGTAAAGGATTACTCGTGCCAATGAAACTAATCCGCAAGCATATGTTAAGAACAATGTATCCAAATACTGAACTAAGAACACTTGTTTAAACTACATTGTATTAATGTTTGAGAAGACTTTATGAGGAATCCTAAAATACACTGTTACTGTGTAGACTTGTTGGTGAATTTATTAAAGGCAAACCCTATGCATATAGATGTGTGAACTCGGCATGAACCCTAGATCAGTAATGTATTAGAGGAATATTAAGCCACAGTAGGGTTGGACATCATGTTTGCAAATGGTATAAAAGTGCGACTAATTCGAATGTACAGTCGCACTCGCTGAGCACACCGAACCATGCTGGAGTTCGCTGTGTTGTACTGAGGGCCGATAGCTATCTGATTGTTTTGTCCTTTGTAACTGTTCAGTATAAATTAAAGATCTTTGTATGTTCCTTTGTAACCTGTGTTCGGTGTATTTCCTTTTGGGGTACTCAGCCTTGATATTTTAACTTTGTTTTCACAAGATCTTAGCTGTTCTGGTTTCCAGGTGCAGTAAGTCCCACTCCAGGGTCTCAAGGGTCAAGATTAGTCTTTACTCAGGCTCCCAAAAATGGGGAGGCTGGCACACACCTTCGGGGTCATGCAACACGATAAGGCCCCAGGCAACAGGGTGGCTGGCGAGATGTGCTCTTCGTCCAGCAGCAGAATTCCCCGCAATGGTCCCTGGTGATGGAGCTTGCAGTTGCCTTGAAACACTTGCCTGCACCTCATAACTGGTGGACTCTGAAAAGTGGTCTGCGATCCCATCTTTTAAAGGCTAAAGCCCACAGCTGACTGGACTGAAGCTAGCCTGCTATAGGGGTTCAATCTCTGCTTTTGAAATGAGTGAACTTTGCCCTTCTGACATCACAAGTGTTTTTCTCCAGAGGAAGTGGAGGGGACAGGGAGGAGAGCGAGAGGAAGGGAGAAACAAAATGGCAGATGTTGCCAAACTGTATAGATGTTTACCTGGCTACAAAAACCCCACCTGCTTGTCTTCTCAGTAGAATAAATAGTCTTCAGAAATTCAGCACCCTGGCGTGAGGCATAGCCTTTTTGTGAATAGCTGTGCCCTTTGGTTCTTGTTCCCAGGCCAGCTACCTGTGGAGTTTCTGTCACTGCAGAAAGGGTGTAACTTGACCATAGAAAGGAAAAATTAGAGGCAATCCCCCAAGGATACAGGCCTGCCAGTGGGCAGGGGGAGTCATGCACTGCTGAATAGTGCCCAGAGAGTTGACACATGTGCTATGAATGTAAATTGACAAAGATAACTATGAGAGATGCTGGAAACTATACTCTAACTCTGGAATGGCTTATATTTACATTTTACCATGCCACCAGAACAGGATGCTCAGAGTTATGACATTTTGGAACAGGGGTGCATAGTTTACATGTGGCTTCTTTGCTGCAGAGATTTGGCTATCACTGCAGCTATCTAGAGGCACCTGTGGCCTCAACCTGCTCTGTGCCACTGGTAGAGCAGGCACTGAAAATCAGGATACTGATGAAGTGAGGCACAAGAACAAACTATACTTTTGGCATTGAGCTTTAGAAAGGGGAATCCGATCAGCAGATTTCCCTATCAGAGATGGAATAACAGCATCAATTATATGAGTGGGCCCCTAATTACCTTAACCCGAAGCCGGCCGCCACTTAAGAAGCGAGTGCATGTTTTGTACGTGAAGCAAGATTATTGTACAATCATCTGGGAAGGAGCAAGATGACGCTGTAGACTAAACTAACCCAGGCCTCCCCGAGCCACATACATTGACACATTATATACATTTTTGCAACGGTTAAAACAATCCCATATATTTTATTACAATCCACCCCCACATGTGACTGGACAAGACCTATAGAAAAGAAATCCAATCTTTCTCCAATTCTCCTATTCTCCGACTCTCATTGGTCACAGTTATCTTATCTACTATCTTCTGATTGCATTCATAGCACACCGCATTTTAGGAATCGTCAGGGGCAGATCATGACATCATCACACCATTGCAAATTCACATACAATCATAATTCATTACATTCGCAGCTGGACTGAGACCTCGTAACCCTGAATGTAATTGCACATGGTGCGTACTGGTACTTCAAACAACATGAGGAAGAGCAGAACAAACAGGTTCCCTTTGAAATGTCAATAGCCATCTCACCCACCGCGACTTTACTGGCATCCCAGAATATTCTAATCTAAATGACTACCAATCAATCAAAGAAAGGGGCTCCTGGTTAAGATCCTATTGTGCCCAGGTGGGATAAATTGTTGTTAGACACAATTGAACGCGTCAAAAGAAAAAACAGTATACCACCAACACTTTTAAGCATAAGGGGACAAACCAATCTCCTCAATAACAAACTAATCACACCCCTTCGTTGTTTCCAAAACATTTTTCATTATATTTTGAAGCAATTATATACAGATGTCTACAGGGAGACACCACACAGAACAACACTATTACATTTGGTGATGCAAAATGAATGACAATAAATATAACCCAAAGGTGCATAACTTGGAGTTTGATACACAAGGTTTAGAACATACAATTCCTACTGTCATGGTACATCGAGACAGGGGTCCTACACAAATGAGCAGGTACAACAACAATGTGAGTGAACACAATTACAAAAGAAAAGACAGTCAGTTTATTGCAACACTGTGATTCATAGATTCGAGGTCTACACCACAGTGTTTCTGCCCTTCTGGGGTTTGGATATTATCCTTTCATGTGGGGCCTTTGTCAGGACAAGAAGACTATGGCATCTGAGTGTTCTGCGTGTGCGTGTCTGTTCAGAACTTGGACATGGGAAACTGTGAAAGAGGATACCTCAACTCAATGTGGTGTCTTCACATCACCAGCTGGGCACAAAAACAGAACCAATCTGTCTGATTGCGGCAGGGCTGTGATCATAATTTTTGCCGGAGTCTAATCACTGGTAGTTCTAATGAGGGTGAAATCGGCGTCGGAGGCTGTGTGAGGCCAGCTGCTGGTCACAGAGAGTCTAGGGCGCACGTATATGGATCCCCGTAATTGCGGTTCCTGTCTGGTCGAATCAGATCGCTGCAACTGCGGCTGGCGTCTCCTAGAGATGGACCTTCTCTAGGAGACGCCAGTCAAAGCAAATGTCCAGATCACTCTACAAGCTCCCATTTACTTAAACAAGATTACATCTGCGAAACTACCAGGCCCTAAACATCCTGGCCAGTTTGTTGGCTCACCATCTACTTGGTTAATCATTATTTATCCTTCAGCCTCCAACCTGGAAAAACGTGTTTTCCCACGATGCTCAGAATTCACCTCGCAAACTCCTGGTTGCAAATTTCGAATACATTCATATAGAGAGCTCACTTGTCAGAATCCGAGTCTTCGGATTCGTGACTCACCTGTTTCTTTCTTGTGGATCTCTTCTTGGAGTTTGCGGGTTTCTTTTTCCTGGACAAGCTTGCCTTGTAGAGGTAAGGTCTTGAATCCTCTGAATCCAGTCTGCTGGGCTTCGATGAGTGCGCTGGACTCTGACTCCCAGTCGCGGCGGCTCTGGGGCTAGGAAGACGTTCAGAGTTCCTGGAAAGGTCCGGGATAGAACCAGGACTGGAAGGAACAAGGTAACGAGGTTCTGAATATGGGGAGTGGGTAGGAGACTGGGAAGGAAAGGAGGCTGTGCACCAGGATTCACAATGGAAAGGAAAACGGCTGAAAACTTAGAACACAACTTGCGGGGCGAGCTGCAGGCAAGTGAAACATTGAGACGTGCAGAAGCGCGGGGACGTGTCTTTTTCAAGGATGCATGTGAGTCAATACGGAAGACTAGACCACGCCAAATCCTGGCGTCGGCCATGTTGAAAGTGAACGAAGTATGTGGTTATTGACTGAGGGACCAAGCAGACCAGAAGGGTCGACATCGCCGATTCATGATGACAGCACTACATGTAGATATATAAAAGTACCTATGTATGTATCTCAGTGTGAATTTATGTTTAATAACTGTTGTCTCTTCATGACAGGCCTGAATGTTCGCATGCGCATTATCCACTCCTTGTCACCCAGCTTCTATGTACTTTGTAGCATATCATACCTGGATCATGTTTATTTTTCATTTGGCGGTTTTGGATTTTTTCTTGCTAGGTATATGCAGGTCTAATATGTATCAGCTTCAACACAAGGTAATACTTGAAGTAACACATCCCATTCACATTTAACTACCCTGTATACATTTGAAATCGAAACTTCATGCCCATTTTGCTATACTCCTGGTCACAATTATGGTGCACACAACATGAACCCCACTTCATCATTGGGACCTTTCCTGACCACCAGAACATTCCCTTCTTTAGTTAATACTTAAATTAATAAATCATATTCTTGTTCTTTAAATCCATCTTCTCAGGAAAAAAAACCTACGATCATCTCTCACATTAGTCACAATATGGGCCTACTCCTGCGCTAGACGAACCCAACTCGTCCCCCCACCATTCCTGCAATCTACCCGCTGCTCCACACAATAATCCCAACTTGGTGGAAGACACAGATAGCTTCAGTCTGAGTACCCATTTGATATGAAATGTTAGTGGTTCTAGCTTTGGACAGGGTCACAGTCATCATGGCAGCTTCTTTCGGTACCTGTGCCAAACAACATCATAAGAGCTTTTGACAAGAGCAAAAAATAATAAGGAAAAAGACAGAAATAAACAAGAGTCCAACCCCAGGTCATTTGTGATTCCTGCCTCATTCGCCAGGATTACTCTGAATGTATGCACGGCGGCAACACTCTCAGTCAGGGAACCATTCACTGAATCATTGGGAGGCACAAACATACAGCATGTGGTCCCTTTTTTCTGGCAGACCCCTCCCACCATGGCTGTTAGGAGATCGCGATATACCTATTTTGTAAGTATTTAAGCCTCAGGGCTCACAGTTCTTCCATGATGGCACTAAAAACTGGTTCAGATGAATTGACAAACAGCAAATGTTCATATTAGGCCACCTGGAGCCACATGGAATTTGCTGCAGCTTCGACGCCAGGTGCCAGGAGGGATGATAAAAAAGTCTCTGTGCGACTAAAGAGGTCGATACTGTTCAGGATTGTTAATTAAAGCTTTTGGTGATGCCATCAAGAGGTAATTGGACTGCTTGGTCACTCGCAATAGTCCCTGCTTTCCGTGATCTGGCGGAGTCATTGATATGTCTGTGTGTATTGATAGAGGGAATGCAAGAGGCACAGGGGACAAATGGGGCACAGACAGGGTTTTGAGCATTGGGCAGGCAAGTATCAAAGTTTCCTCAGGAATAACAAGGACAGGCACAGATAACGTGGTGAAACTGCACACACCTCGACCGGCTAGAGGCAAATGCCTGCAGGCGTATAGTCTGCAAGTCCTACAAATGTCCAGAAGAGCAACTGTACCTCCAGCCAGGCCGGCAATGCAAAGCATGCGGCTGTAGTTCACATTTGTGCCAACAGAAAAAAATGGGTGTTTGTGTTTTAACAGGTTTTTCTGTCTCCTGTCCATGTCACAAGCTGTAGATCATTTTGCCAAACATTTCCACATTCTTGGTTCACACGTACCACTCTTTTTTCTGAGAATCCCCTCATCCCTCCAGTTCTGCAACTCTTCACCCATTACTCCCATTGGTTATTGATAATAATAGCCCTTTTAGACTCAATTGGACTCTTTGTGTACACCATATCTTCTTCTGTTCTTTACGATCTATAGCTGAACATTGTTTGTTACAGGTAAAATGGATGATGTGACTGAATGCCCTTAGAAATGTCATTGGACCATGCACAAAGCTAGATTCACCAGACACATAGCATCTCCTAACTCTATCTAATCTGGGATAAACACACTAAGGGCACCAGAGGCATTGGGGATGAGAGAGCAGATGTGGCCAATTCATACAGATCTCTCTCTTCCAACTCTCCTCATGTGGTTATACCATATATGTATACCATATTTTATCTGCTGTAAAACCATATGCATCTACTATTGGTTCTACATTTGCATCATCCTCGCTGTTCAGGAAATCAGTATCAACATTTTTTTCTTGATCTTAAGAATATGTCCTTGAATTCTATTGGACTAGAACGATTTAAACCATTCACATCCATACTGTTTGTCATACTTGAACATGATGACAAAAGAAAGAAAAAATACATATAAACAATCATCCTAACATACATTATAAATTCATAATGTTCTTCATTTTGAAAAGATTGTAGTTCCTGGTTTTCTATACATATCCCCTTTCCACTGGAATGATCTGTGAATGTTTAGGGGCATACTTATCTTTGAGTCTGCTCCTGTGCCAGTGGAGGGGTACCGGTATCCCTTTGTACGTCACTGATGTGAACCCAGCTCTTTTTGCCCTCCACCTTCAGAGCAGTCCGAGTTGTAAAAATCACATGGTGCAGCCCACAGGAACACTGCTCATTCTAGCCTTGTACGAAGGTTCAGATATAAATCCAGTCCCCCGCGAGAAGTAGTTGGTCATGCTGATCATCAGTTTCTTTTCCACATTCTCCTGTAAGTTGTTGGTGAGAAGACACAGCCTGTCAAAATATAATTCTAACACTTTTGGTTAAAGCCCTAAGGTACTCCCTAACCTCCTCACCCAGGATCTCTACGGTATTAAGTGCATCTGATGCAGTGCATGCAGGTGAGTGCGATTTGTGTAATCTACGCCTGTCACAATCTTGTGAGGGCTGAGCTGGCTGATTCCTCAAATAAAATAGCGATAGTGGCAAACAATGCAACAATGATTTTGTTAATTAATTACATATCTTAGCCAACCAGACCTTCAGAATAACATTTACATATTCTACAATCCTGTTGGCCTGCAGGCGGTGCACTGAACACAACCTGTGCTTGATTCCCAAGAGCAAAGTAATTTCTGAGAACAAGTCATTAGCAAAGTGGGTACCATTGTCGATCTTCAAGACCTCACATATTCCCAACCGTGGAATTATCTCCCTCACCAGAAATTGTGCTGCAGATTTAGCATCAGGGTGTACACAGGAACCAACCTCAACCTCAAGCCACCGGGAGAATGGGCCAACTATCAATATAAGGTACTGGTAATTATCAACAAAATCTACATGGAGTTCCAGAAATGTCCCAGAGGGCCTGTGCCAAACTCCCCTTTCTGGCCCTTTCTGACCTCATGGTGTTTACATGATTGAATACCCTGCAAACTATACAGTTTCCTACAAAACTACTTACCTGCTTCTGGAGGTTTGGCTTAAACCATACCTCCTGGATCTATGCTGCAATTTGTCACCTTTCCCATCAGCTCCCATCAGCAAATATGTGAGTGAGAGGACACATCCTTGCTTTGCCCAAAGCTCCTCTTCCTCTTTAAGTGCTTTCCCTTGCATTTTATGATTTGACGGGACTGCTGTATATGGAGCTGGCACTGTACCTGCGTGACACAGGTTCCATTTTCTGGGAATGTGTAAATGGCAAATGTGTGGCTTCTTTCACCGCCCTGTCTGCAGCATAATTTCCAAGTGCTAGTGGGTTAGTATGTGTAGCACATTTTACGATTCCTACTTCTCTGGACAGGGTTAAGGCTTTCATTAGCCTGGATAGCAGTGCAGCATGCTAGACAGGGTTCCCATCAGATCTCCTAAATCCTCTTCTCTGTCACCTTGATAACCCTAAATGCACACTGGAGTGTACATACGTGGAGTCAGAATAAATAGTGACTGCTTTCCCTTTACTCATTCGTAGGGCCTCAATAAGTGCCAGTATTTCCCCTTCTTGCGGGACTAATGCATAGTCAACCATTTCTTCAGTCTGTCCTGGTATTCCCCATCCACAAGGCCTACAACAGCTGAACTCATATGTCTCTCACCAGAGTCCTGATTGATTGTCAAGGACTCATCAACAAAAAGTACCTCATCTCCCACCAAAGCATCATCCTTAACACTTATCCTCTCTTCCGCTTCTCTCTTATATGTTGCACAATCGTGGACAATGTCATCAGGTTTCACTGGTTTGGCTACAAATGTCGCAGTATTGATTAAGTGACAGCATGACATGTATCGATGCATTCAATAAAATAATCTCATACCCTGAAACTCTTTGGGTCATTAACGTCGACTTGGACTTCACCAAGGTCACAAAGAATGCATGCTCCACCTACAATGTCACTGGTCAACCCATGGTAATGGTCAAAGAATTTTGAATTGCAAAAGCTGCTGCCACTAAAAATTGCTTACAAGGGAACTGTCCCTGGATCACTCCGTCTAGGAGTCTGCTATATTATGCTAAATGTTTATGGTCTAGCAATGTTTGCTGAGTCAGGACCTCTATCATCACCTACGTGTTCAAGTGAGAAAACAAATAAAATAGTGAAGCATTGCTCATCACAGCCTTGAGTTCCCTGAAGCAAGTCACCATTTCTTCAGACCATTCTATCGGACACTTCATCCTCTGTGCTTCCTTAAGTCCCTGCAGTAAGGGCCTCATGTCACTAGAGTAGTCAACGATCCACTATGTGCAATAGTTACAAAGTCCCAAAAACTGCTGCATGTGTTTCACTGTGACTGGCTGAGGCAGATTCTGAACTGCAGTGGCTCTCTTTGTCATTACCTTCCTTCCTCTGTGTGATATCACTTGCCCCAAATATACTTTCTCTGTCTGGTAGTAATGTAATTGTTATTTGTCCACTTTGTACCCCTTCTCCGCAAGCAGGGTGAGGTGTGTTATTGAATATCCTTGACAGTGCTTTTCAAAAGTGCTACAGACTAGCAAGCCGTCCAAGTACTGAATTGCTGTACTGGACACATGTCAATTCCCCATATCCATTTGAACCACAGTGTTTAAAACATTCAAAGATTCACAGTACCCCTGGGCATCCTTGTGTGTTTGAATCTCTGAACATGATACATAAACGCACTGAGGTACTGAGAATCAGGCTGTAAGGGGACCAATCACCATGAAGTGGGCCAACCCAGTAGGGATATTACAGGGAATGGAAGCAGGATTCGGTACAACCAGAATATCAGACTCAAACATATTATTGAGGGGGCACAAATTCTTGGCCATCATCCAACTGGACCCATTTGCTTTCTACAAAGGGTAGATGGCCATGTTACATGAGGACACAGAAGGTTCTATTATGCCTTGCTGTAACAATGCCATAATGGTCTCAATGATTCCTTCAGTCGGCCTTTCTATACATGGGGTACTTCTTAACCTGTTGTAATATCGCACCAGGTTTCAAATCTATTCACACTGCTCCAACACTCTTTTGTAGTCCCACATCATGAGGATTGCTGGTCCATAAATGTCCGGGACTTTTTCCAGATTCTCCTTCCAATGTGGCAATGTGTTTCTAATGATGAGCATGATCTGTGGTACTTCTCTATGCTCTATCGCTATCTAGCAAGGCACTCCAAACATTAAAAAAAATCTCTCCTGTTTCTGTGGTGTCTTCGAACAATTGCTCGTTGGACACATCCCTTAATGACAAGGTCAAATTGATGCACAGAACTGTGCGCCACACCCTGCCTTCCTCATCTGTCCTTGAGAGAACAGTTTTCTTCTTGATAACAACTGATTCTTGGAGAATCATAACAATAGTGCCTGGTTTTACCACCTGCGCAACAACAATCCAAGACAAAAACTCAATCATAGCCCATCATGTCTGATCCCTAATTTCTGGAACCCAACACAACAAAACCATTACCCCATAAAGAAACAAAGTTGAATGTACAGGCAACCCACTCATCATGCTGTCACTACAGTATGCATGCAAACACGCTGCTTCTCTTACCAGATACAAACCTGGAGTTGAGCATACTATATCTTCCTCATTGAAAGCAATGGACATACAGAGCTTGCTTAGGAGATATTTGCCTAAGAGATTCACCGGGGATCTGTACAATACAATAAAGAAGCAGATACTTTTTGTCTACCTACCTTAATGTGTAGCTCTTCAGTGTAAGAAACCAACAGGATAGCCGCAGAGAATCTGTGTGTGTCCATCATTTAACCTGACATGTGGAACTCACCTTCTTTGATGCAAGATTTTGTAGCCTGTATTGACCATGTATTGTCACCTATCTGCATACCTATCCAGGGTTCGTCTTCCAGATCGTTGGTAACAGACAGGACTGGACAGAGTTCCCTGTGAGCTTTCCTTCTCCTTTTTACATACTAGCGCTCAGGTGCAAAAAAAGGACTCCCCCCAAAAGCACTTGCTCCAGTGTGATGAGTGAATGCTCCTTGGGGTAAAGGATTTTTCTATTATGTCTGTACCGGCCTCTATTCTGGCATGGTTTGGTGGAGGAATCCCATAGTTCTGTACAGTCCCTGTCACTGGGTCCTGTTGAAACCGTACCTGCTGGGATTGCACAGAGCCTCTGGCATATGGTTAAACCGGGCCCCATTCTTCTGAACCCACCAAATTACACACTTCCTCGTGAAAATCCTCCACTATCCATCAGAAACCTTCTTATTTGCCTTGGACCGGGAGCATACCCTTCCATCCAACCCTGTGTCATACCTGATTCACCATGTCCGTGTTGACCCAATTGTTCCTGCTGTACCCTCCATGGAGCTAATAATCACTGCCCCTTTCAAACATATTTTCGCTAGCTTTATCTGGACAAGTTTGACCTCTGCCTTTGGTGCCTGTTCTATACTACTTTTCCTTCTCTTGTCTCCTTTTGTACAAATGCACAATATGTGCCTGAATGTCTGGCCAACTCTTGGCCTTTATCCCTATCACTTTATTTATATCATGGATTATTTCCAAACCTTCTCATGCCTTCTGACCCTAGAGACCCAAGGTACTCTTAAATGATGAGGCCCAACTAGGCTATAACATGTTTGCGGATGATTGTGGTCTCGTGCAGAAGGGATGTGACCAAGCAGTTCAGGCTGGACTGCCTCTTTTGGGGTGGGACAAAGCCTGAGTTGCATATAGTCTTTCTCCTTTCTTAATGGATTGGCAGGCAAAGAACGATGGTCTGGAAGGTTGCCCAGAGCAATTCCATAGGTTAGCATTCTTTTCAAACCTTCCAGTCATTGCCTCTTTTGTTTTGCTTGCTTGGGGAGTGACTTCAGCATCTAGTAAACAATCAGACCATTCTTATCCCACGTGTCTCCCATATCTGCCCTCCACATGTTCTGAATCAACTGGATGTGTGTGGCAGGATCATCATCCAACTTCATTGTTTAAGATAGAACAGATTTTATATCGGACGTATCAGGATACATAATCCCCAGGGCTCCCAATCCCTGTGCCCTGCAGTTATTAAAAGTGTCTCCATCATGAGCATTTGAATCCAGCTGAACTTCCAGATACCACGCTCTCCTTCAAAGTTCGTCTGACCGGTCCCACATCAGAGCCGTGAATAAGCTTTTCATATCTCCTATAGCCAACATGACACAGCAATGTGTTTCTCTAATGCATAAATCCACTTCCTCACCCCTGCAGTGAGCGAAGGGAGTGTCTTCATAAAATTATTCAGGTATATGTGTCACCATGACACATAATACACATTCCCCAGACACTTCTGGAGCAATGTAAAATGAGCTGCACCCACTTTTACTGGGGCTTCACCCATCTCTCCCATCCTACTTATTATGGCCATGAAAGTACCACAACATGTCCTACAGTTCCATGATATATTCTCTGTTGCTGCTGCTGTAGCATGAGGTTGGGCTGCTGCACCCTGCTCTCCCTGCTCAACATATGATTCAAATTCCCCTTCATCTCCAACTCCTGTTATCACTTCCCCTGAAACGTCTACAGGCATGAAAGCAAACTCAGCACTACCGTACGGTGCCGGCTATCATTCTCCCTGCTTGAATCCTGTACTCATAGCAATATGTCTGTACTCCAGGTCCACATTAACCTCTTTGATAATTGATGTATCAAACCTAACAAGAACATCTCCATTCCTCCACCGTCTTTCCTCTATGTCCATTGCCTGTACATTCACTTCTTAAAGCTCTTCGTTTCTCTGTTGCCGTAACATCATTACCTCTTCCTCCACTAGCTTCAACTCTTCTTCCATTTTTTCCACTTCTATGTCTCTACTACCCTTCACAGCCTATCCTCTATCCTAGCAGTAAATTGCATAATCTCCTCTTTCGCCCTCATTCTCAATCCTTCATCTAATCTTCTGACTGCCAGCCTCACTCTCTCTTGTTCCTCTACCCTTAATCCCTCTGCTAACCTAGCAGTCGGGGGATTTATTCCCTTTCCGCTCTGCATTCTCAACCTTTCTTCAGCCCTAACCATTGAAAGACCTATCCCTCCATTGTCCTCAATATCCCATTTTGTAGGAATTGTAGCTGATGGAGGCGTTACCTGTATCTCTCTCACAACCATTCAAGAGACCTTTCAAGAAAATGGTATTTTGAACTCAGGGTCTGTATTCCCTTTGGCGGGCAATAAAGGATAGCACCCATATGGGGGAATTGCAGAAGGAATTCATGCACCCTCCTTTTTTTTGCCCCTCATCTCAGACTTTAACATTATGGGCCTTCCCACCTTTTTCATACATCCTCCATGGTTCTAAGGTGTTTAAACGCTTCTCTAACTTTAAGTCCTTGTGCCTTGTAGTTAAAAAAGAATGCAGATTTTTGAATGTCCCCTTATCATAGGTCCCATCATTAGGCTACGCATTAAGTTTCCCGCAGCTATTCCCGATGGCATTTTAGAATCTTCACGTTATAGCCACAAAAATAACACCAAAGCCGAACTTGCGGCACAACATTTCTACCCAAAGGAACCCCTTTTTACATGTTCCCAGTTTTTTTGTCTTCTTCGACAATCACTTAACTTACTTGCTTTCACCAGAATCAGCTTATTTAGCTATTCACTTTAATTATGCTTCCACTCTTACACAAAAGACAGCATATTAATAGAAAAAAACACAAGCCGACCAATATTTCTGTTATAATTCCTTCCCTCGAGCAAAGAAGGAGCGCAATGTTTTCCACTTCATCACTACTGCGCTCACATTTTTCATCACTAGTACTGTATTCTCTACTACAACATCATTTTTCCTGACTACAGGAATATAACCTTCACTACTTCGACTAACCAAGAAAATCGAGGTGAGGGCTCGCCCACATAGTCAATTCAGAATGAAGGATGCCAAGGGTATACTTCAGGAAGGTATCTACGGGTGAACTTTACACAAGATGCCACCTCACTCCTAGGTGAGGGCCCCAGCCAACCAGACAATCAAACTGAAGGGCAACAGGACAAACTGCACAATGGACAAGCTGGGTGGGATACAACCTCACACCTCTAAAATAACAAAATAGGTAAACATATATACAAAGGAATCACAATGTAAAACAGTTCACTCCTTCAAAGCATTCACCCTTTCAATGCCTGTAACCTCTACACACTCCATAAATGCACTCCAATTCTACCATTATCAAACCCCTTAAATTAACGAACCAAACCTTTTTTCCCATTATTTCCCTCACTCTGATTTGGTGCTCTGTCAATTCGCCCTGAACAGCTGAAAGGCGGTACCACACCTCTGGGCAACAGATGGGTCTTTAACCAATATGCCGCCTGTAAACCTCTGTTTTTCACTTTCAATGAAGACTGGTCCCCGCAGAGAAGTGCTGCACCCGTGTTGTGTGGGCAGGAGATCCCCAATGTCTCAGAAAGTCTTGGCTCAGCTAAATGTAGCAGTGGGCCCATAATCACTGTAACCCAAAGTGGGCCCACCACTTGAGAACCAAGTACACGTTTTGTACATAAAGCAAGTTTATTGTACAATTATGCAGGGAGGAGCTAGATGTCGCTGTAGAGTCAAACTAACTCGAGTCTCCCTGAACCACATAAATTGACACATTATATACATGTTTGCAACAGTTAAAACACTCCCATATATGTTATTACAATCCACCCCCCCCCCCAAATGTGATTGGACAAGACTTATACAAAAAGAAATCCAATATTTCTACAATTCTCCCATTCTCATTGGTCACAGTTAACTTGACTAATATCTTCAGATCGTATTCATTGCACACCCGATTTTAGGATTTGTCTGTGTCAGGTCATGACATCATTCCACAGTTGCATATTCACACATAATTTATTACATGTCATAGCTGGTCTGAGACTTCCTAACCCTAAATGTAGATTAAATGAGAAATGTCAGAGGGAGAAAAAAACAAAAGTAATTTAAACAAAAATGACTTTTGTTTTTTTTCTCCTGCTGACATTTCTGGTAACCCGCACCCCCCTCAGCCCCCTACTTACTTTATGATGGCACAATTCGCTGTGTGACAACGATTCCTCCATTCCTCTGCGGCATTGGTACCCTCACTTACGTGATTGTAAACCGGCGATGCAGGGTCCTTTTAAAAAAAATGTGCTTTGTTATGTTATGTTATAACATCTGTATAGCGCCAAAAGCCCTAGAGCGTCCAGGCCCTTCACTTTATTGTTTAGGTCACGGAGGACATTCCTGCAACCCTGATGTCATTATAGTGAACAAGCGTACAGGGGACACCCCAGCAATCCCCGCTCCATTTGTTCACTATAATAGCACCAAATGGAATATCTATTTGACATTTTCAGCTGTTCATGATTTTCGTACAATTGAAATTCGAATAAATGTCCCATTTGTTTTTTTTTTTATTCAGTAATGTATACAGATTCTTTTTGCACAGGTACTTCAAACAACATGAGGAAGAACAGAATGAACAGGTTCCCTTTGAACTGTTGATAGCCATTCCACCAACCCCAACTTTACTGGATTTCCCAGAACATTCTAAATTAAATGATTACCATAACAGCACACATGGCACATCCTGATAAAACAATCGAAGCACAGGGAGCATCGATCACGCTGGTCTCGAGCGTGACTTCACCCCATGTTTATTGTTGGTCAAAGCAAATGGGGGTAACCCTCTGCAAGCTCCCATTCACATAAAAGAGATTACATCTGCCTTCTGCAAAATCCCCAGGCCATAAACACCCTGACCAGTTTGTCGGCTGACCATCTGCTTGGTTATTTATTACTTATCCTTCGGCCTCCTATCCTGCAAAACTATTTTTTCCCAGATGCTTAAAATTCACCTCACAATCTCCAGGCTGCAGAGTTTTAATAAATGTATTCAGAGAACACACTACATATATATTTAAAAAGGTCCCTATGTAAATATCACAGTGTGCATGCATTTTTAATAACTGTTGTCTCTTCTTCACAATGGGCTCTTTATGACAGGCCCCAATCACCTCATGCACATTTTGAAACTCCTTGTAGTTCAGCTTCTAGGCACTTCTAGACACTTTGTAGCACACCAAATCTGGATCATGTTTATGTTTCATTCTGCGGTTTGGGCATTTTATTTTGCTACGTGCTTGCATATCTAATATGTATCAAATTGAAAAACAAAATAGTACTTGAAGTAAAACATCCCATTCACATTTAACTACACTGGATAATCACATCACACCCATTTTGCTGCACCCGTGCACAGATATGGTGCGCACAACATGAATGCCTTTTAATCATTGGAACCTTTCCTGACCACCACAACACATTTTATTAATTAATACAAAATAATAAAAAAAATAAAAAACAGTGCTCCTATAAACTTGCCATGTAGAAATTCCTCACGTGGACAGTGAATGCAGAGTTCAGAACCTTATCAAAATCATACTAGAGTTGATTTTTTGTGAAGGAGAAATACAGCCATTGATTGTCATTGTTTATTTTCACCACGAAAATGTCAGCCTCTCAAACTGGTCACCTCATTTGGTTGAAAGCAATTTTAAAGCAATTGTTCATAAACACAGATGGGGGTAATTCATAGAATTCAGCGCACAAGTGGCGCACGCGGCTGGCGCACAGTGTGCGCGTGCGAATCCCTGCGCCAGCCGCGTGCGCTAAAATCCATTTCCGCGCACAGCGTATTCATGGATTCCAGCCAGCAAAACCAGCCGTGGCGCACAGTGGCGCAGCGACCCTGCAGCAGCGCCAGTTACGCACCCAAGAACGCCTCTCGCGTAGGGAAAAGCCATCAATATACCCAATCCAGCGCAAAGGGCTGCGCTAACCCTGTACCAGCACGGCAAGCAGGCTACGTGTATCACTGGGGTGCGCGGGAAGTACCTCACGCGATTGGCCCCGTGCGAGCAGGGTACGCGTATTTCAGGGGTGCGCGGGAAGTTCCACACGCAATTTCCGCAGGGTACGCGTATCTCAGGGGTGTGCGAGAAGTGCCACACGCGATTTCAGCAGGGTACGTGTATTTAAGGGGTGCGCAGGAAATTCCACACGCGATTGGGCCCCTGCGAGCAGGGTACGCGTATCTCAGGGGTGCGTGGGAAGTGCCACACACAATTTCAGCAGGGTACGTGTATTTCAGGGGTGCGCGGGAAATTCCACACGTGATTGGGCCCATGCAAGCACGGTATGCGTATCTCAGGGGTGCGCGGGAAGTGCCACACGCGATTGCAGCAGGGTACGTGTATTTCAGGGGTGCGCGGGAATTTCCACACGCGATTTCATCATGGTACGTGTATTTTGGGGTGCGGGGGAAGTTTCACAAGTGACATCAGCAGGGCACGTGTATTTCAGGGGTGCACGGGAAGTTCCACACGCAATCTCATCAGGGTACGTGTATTTTGTGGTGCGGGGGAAGTTTCACACGCGACATCAGCAGGGTACGTGTATTCCAGGGGTGCGCGGGAAGTTCCACACGCGATTCCATCAGGGTACGTGTATTCCAGGGGTGTGCGGGAAGTTCCACACGCGATTGGGCCTGTGCGAGCAGAGTACGCGCATTTCAGGGGTGCGCGGGATGTTGCACACGCGATTCCATCAGGGTACGTGCATTACAGGGGTGCGCGGGGAGCAACACACATGAATTGCACATGTGGGTCCTCCCAGGTGTTCCCTCTACACCCTCCACGGCCCCTGCAGGTGGCTCACACCACAGGGGCCTACCCTGCACATGTCCTGCAGGCACACCATCCACCATGGCCATGACCCCAGCCAACCCACATGTCAACTTGCACTACTGCCCACCAACGCATGTCCCCCTGCACCCCCAGCCACCAGGGGCACCCTCCACCAGGCCCCCACCCATGTCTCCCACCACCCCCACACCCCAGCCACCATGGGCAGCCTCCAACAGGCCCCCACCCATGTCTCCCACCACCCCCACCCCCCCAGCAGTGCAGGGGCAGCCTCCACCAGGCCCCCACCCTTGTCTCCCAGCACCCCCACCCCCCAGCCACCAGGGGCAGCCTCCACCAGGCCCCCACCCATGTCTCCCACCACCCCCACCCCCCAGCCACCAGGGGCAGCCTCCACCAGGCCCCCACCCATGTCTCCCACCACCCCCCACCCCCAGCAGTGCAGGGGCAGCCTCCACCAGGCCCCCACCCATGTCTCCCAGCACCCCCACCCCCAGCCACCAGGGGCAGCCTCCACCAGGCCCCCACCCATGTCTCCCAGCACCCCCACCCCCCAGCCACCAGGGGCAGCCTCCACCAGGCCCCCAACCATGTCTCCCACCACCCCCACCCCCCAGCAGTGCAGGGGCAGCCTCCACCAGGCCCCCACCCATGTCTCCCAGCACCCCCACCCCCAGCCACCAGGGGCAGCCTCCACCAGGCCCCCACCCATGTCTCCCACCACCCCCACCCCCCAGCAGTGCAGGGGCAGCCTCCACCAGGCCCCCACCCATGTCTCCCAGCACCCCCACCCCCCAGCCACCAGGGGCAGCCTCCACCAGGCCCCCACCCATGTCTCCCACCACCCCCACCCCCCAGCAGTGCAGGGGCAGCCTCCACCAGGCCCCCACCCATGTCTCCCAGCACCCCCACCCCCAGCAGTGCAGGGGCACCCACCACCAGGCCCCCACCCATGTCTCCCAGCACCCCCACCCCCCAGCAGTGCAGGGGCAGCCTCCACCAGGCCCCCGCCCATGTCTCACACCACCCCCACCCCCAGCAGTGCAGGGGCAGCCTCCACCAGACCCCCACCCATGTCTCCCACCACCCCCACTCCACAGTCACCAGGGGCAGCCTCCACCAGGCACCCACCCATGTCTCCCACCACACCCACCCCCCCAGCACTGTGGGGCACCCACCACCAGGCCCCCACCCATGTCTCCCAGCACCCCCACGACCCAGCAGTGCAGGGGCAGCCTCCACCAGGCCCCCATCCATGTCTCCCAGCACCCCCACCCCCCAGCCACCAGGGGCAGCCTCCACCAGGCCCCCACCCATGTCTCCCACCACCCCCACCCGCCAGCAGTTCAGGGGCAGCCTCCACCAGGCCCCCACCCATGTCTCCCACCACCCCCACCCCCCAGCCACCAGGGGCAGCCTCCACCAGGCCCCCACCCATGTCTCCCTCCACCCCCACCCCCCAGCCACCAGGGGCACCCACCACCAGGCCCCCACCCATGTCTCCCAGCACCCCACCCCCCAGCCACCAGGGGCAGCCTCCACCAGGCCCCCACCCATGTCTCCCACCACCCCCACCCCCTAGCAGTGCAGGGGCACCCACCACCAGGCCCCCACCCACGTCTCCCAGCACCCCCACCCCCCAGCCACCAGGGACACCCACCACCAGGCCCACACCCATGTCTCCCAGCACCCCCACCCCCCCAGCCACCAGGGGCAACCTCCACCAGGCCCACACCCATGTCTCCCAGCACCCCCACCCCCCAGCCACCAGGGGCACCCACCACCAGGCCCCCACCCATGTCTCACAGCACCCCCACCCCCCAGCCACCAGGGGCAGCCTCCACCAGGCCCCCACCCATGTCTCCCACCACCCCCACCCCCCAGCAGTGCAGGCGCAGCCTCCACCAGGCCCCCACCCATGTCTGACACCACCCCCACCCCCCAGCCACCAGGGGCAGCCTCCACCAGGCCCCCACCCATGTCTCTCACCACCCCCACCCCCCACCTGTGCAGGGGCAGCCTCCACAAGGCCCCCACCCATGTCTCCCACCACCCCCACCCCCCAGCCACCAGGGGCAGCCTCCACCAGGCCCCCACCCATGTCTCCCACCACCCCCACCCCCCAGCCACCAGGGGCAGCCTCCACCAGGCCCCCACCCATGTCTCCCACCACCCCCTCCCCCCAGCCACCAGGGGCACACACCACCAGGCCCCCACCCATGTCTCCCAGCACCCCCACCCCCCAGCCACCAGGGGCAGCCTCCACCAGGCCCCCACCCATGTCTCCCAGCACCCCCACCCCCCAGCAGTGCAGGGGCACCCACCACCAGGCCCCCACCCATGTCTCCCAGCACCCCCACCCCCCAGCCACCAGGGGCACCCACCACCAGGCCCCCACCCATGTCTCCCAGCACCCCCATCCCACCAGCCACCAGGGGCAGCCTCCACCAGGCCCCACCCATGTCTCCCACCACCCCCACCCCCCAGCAGTGCAGGGGCAGCCTCCACCAGGCCCCCACCCATGTCTCCCACCACCCCCACCCCCCAGCAGTGCAGGGGCAGCCTCCACCAGGCCCCCACCCACGTCTCCCACCACCCCCACCCCCCAGCCACCAGGGGCACCCACCACCAGGCCCCCACCCATGTCTCCCAGCACCCCCACTCCCCAGCCACCAGGGGCAGCCTCCACCAGGCCCCCACCCATGTCTCCCAGCACCCCCACCCCCCAGCAGTGCAGGGGCACCCACCACCAGGCCCCCACCCATGTCTCCCAGCACCCCCACCCCCAGCCACCAGGGGCAGCCTCCACCAGGCCCCCACCCATGTCTCCCACCACCCCCACCCCCCAGCCACCAGGGGCAGCCTCCACCAGGCCCCCACCCATGTCTCCCACCACGCCCACCCCCAGCCACCAGGGGCAACCACCACCAGGCCCCCACCCATGTCTCCCAGCACCCCCACCCCCCAGCCACCAGGGGCAACCTCCACCAGCCCCCCCACCCATGTCTCCCACCACCCCCACCCCCCAGCAGTGCAGGGGCAGCCTCCAACAGGACCCCACCCATGTCCCCCAGCACCCCCACCCCCCAGCAGTGCAGAGGCACCCACCACCAGGCCCCCACCCATGTCTCCCAGCACCCCCACCCCCCAGCAGTGCAGGGGCAGCCTCCACCAGGCCCCCACCCATGTCTCCCACCACCCCCACCCCCCAGCACTGTGGGGCACCTGCCAGCAGGCCACCACCCATGTCCAACTCATGTTCCCCACCACCCCCACCCCCCAGCAGTGCAGGGGCAGCCTCCACCAGGCCCCCACCCATGTCTCCCAGCACCCCCACTGCCCAGCAGTGCAGGGGCACCGACCACCAGGCCCCCATCCATGTCTCCCAGCACCCCCACCACCCAGCAGTGCAGGGGCAGCCTCCACCAGGCCGCCACCCATGTCTCCCAGCACCCCCACCCCCCAGCACTGTGGGGCACCTACCAGCAGGCCCCCACCCATGTCCAACTCATGTTCCCCACCACCCCCACCCCCCAGCAGTGCAGGGGCAGCCTCCAGCAGGCACCCACCCATGTCTCCCACCACCCCCACCCCCCAGCCAATAGGGGCAGCCTCCACCAGGTCCCCACCCATGTCTCCCACCACCCCCACCCGCTAGCAGTGCAGGGGCAGCCACCACCAGTGCCCCACCCATGTCTCCCAGCACCCCCACCCCCCAGCCACCAGGGGCACCCACCACCAGGCCCCCACCCATGTCTCCCAGCACCCCCATCCCCCCAGCCACCAGAGGCAGCCTCCACCAGGCCCCCACCCATGTCTCCCACCACCCCCACCCCCCAGCAGTGCAGGGGCAGCCTCCACCAGGCCCCCACCCATGTCTCCCACCACCCCCACCCCCCAGCAGTGCAGGGGCAGCCTCCACCAGGCCCCCACCCATGTCTCCCAGCACCCCCACCCCCCAGCCACCAGGGGCACCCACCACCAGGCCCTCACCCATGTCTCCCAGCACCCCCACCCCCCAGCCACCAGGGGCAGCCTCGACCAGGCCCCCACCCATGTCTCCCAGCACCCCCACCTCCCAGCCACCAGGGGCACCCACCACCAGGCCCCCACCCATGTCTCACAGCACCCCCACCCCCCAGCCACCAGGGGCAGCCTCCACCAGGCCCCCACCCATGTCTCCCACCACCCCCACCCCCCAGTCACCAGGGCAGCCTCCACCAGGCACCCACCCATGTCTCCCACCACCCCCACCGCCCCAGCACTGTGGGGCACCCACCACCAGGCCCCCACCCATGTCTCCCAGCACCTCACCCCCCAACAGTGCAGGGGCAGCCTCCACCAGGCCCCCACCCATGTCTCCCAGCACCCCCACCCCCCAACCACCAGGGGCAGCCTCCACCAGGCCCCCACCCATGTCTCCCACCACCCCCACCCCCCAGCAGTGCAGGGGCAGCCTCCACCAGTCCCCCACCCATGTCTGACACCACCCCCACCCCCCAGCCACCAGGGGCAGCCTCCACCAGGCCCCCACCCATGTCTCCCACCGCCCCCACCCCCCAGCCACCAGGGGCAGCCTCCACCAGTCCCCCACCCATGTCTCCCACCACCCCCACCTCCCAGCCACCAGGGGCAACCACCACCAGGCCCCCACCCATGTCTCCCAGCACCCCCACCCCCCAGCCACCAGGGGCAGCCTCCACCAGGCCCCCACCCATGTCTCCCAGCACCCCCACCCCCCAGCAGTGCAGGGGCACCGACCACCAGGCCCCCACCCATGTCTCCCAGCACCCCCACCCCCCAGCCACCAGGGGCACCCACCACCAGGCCCCCACCCATGTCTCCCAGCACCCCCACCCCCGAGCCACCAGGGGCAGCCTCCACCAGGCCCCCACCCATGTCTCCCACCACCCCCACCCCCCAGCAGTGCAGGGGCAGCCTCCAACAGGCCCACACCCATGTCTACCACCACCCCCCCAGCCACCAGGGGCACCCACCACCAGGCCCCCACCCATGTCTCCCAGCACCCCCACCCCCAGCCACCAGGGGCAGCCTCCAAGAGGCCCCCACCCATGTCTCCCAGCACCCCCACCCCCCAGCAGTGCAGGGGCACCCACCACCAGGACCCCACACATGTCTCCCAGCACCCCCACCCCCCAGCCACCAGGGGCACCCACCACCAGGCCCCCACCCATGTCTCCCAGCACCCCCACCCCCCAGCCACCAGGGGCAGCCTCCACCAGGCCCCCACCCATATCTCCCACCACCCCCAACCCCAGCCACCAGGGGCAACCACGACCAGGCCCCCACCCATGTCGCCCAGCACCCCCACCCCCCAGCCACAAGGGGCACCCACCACCAGGCCCCCACCCATGTCTCCCAGCACCCCCACAACCCAGCCACCAGGGGCAGCCTCCACCAGGCCCCCACCCATGTCTCCCACCACCCCCACCCCCCAGCAGTGCAGGGGCAGCCTCCACCAAGCCCCCACCCATGTCTCCCACCGCCCCTAACTCCCAGCCACCAGGGGCAGCCTCAACCAGGCCCCCACCCATGTCTCCCACCACCCCCACCCCCCAGCAGTGCAGGGGCAGCCTCCACCAGGCCCCCACCCATGTCTCCCACCACCCCCACCCCCAGCCACCAGGGGCAGCCTCCACCAGGCCCCCACCCATGTCTCCCACCACCCCCACCCCCCAGCCACCAGGGGCACCCACCACCAGGCCCCCACCCATGTCTCCCAGCACCCCCACCCCCCAGCCACAAGGGGCAGCCTCCACCAGGCCCCCACCCATGTCTCCCAGCACCCCCACCCCCCAGAAGTGCAGGGGCACCCACCAGCATGCCCCCACCCATGTCTCCCAGCACCCCCACCCCCCAGCCACCAGGGGCACCCACCACCAGGCCCCCACCCATGTCTCCCAGCACCCCCAGCCACCAGGGGCAGCCTCCACCAGGCCCCCACCCATGTCTCCCACCACCCCCAACCCCCAGCAGTGCAGGGGCAGCCTCCACCAGGCCCCCACCCATGTCTCCCACCACCCCCACCCCCCAGCCACCAGAGGCAACCACCACCAGTCCCCCACCTATGTCTCCCAGCACCCCCACCCCCCAGCGGTGCAGGGGCACCCACCACCAGGCCCCCATCCATGTCTCCCAGCACCCCAACCCCCCAGCAGTGCAGGGGCAGCCTCCACCAGGCCCCCACCCATGTCACCCACCACCCCCACCCCCCAGCACTGTGGGGCACCTGCCAGCAGGCCCCCACCCATGTCCAACTCATGTTCCCCACCACCCACACCCCCCAGCAGTGCAGGGGCAGCCTCCACCAGGCCCCCACCCATGTCTCCCACCACCCCCAACCCCCAGCAGTGCAGGGGCAGCCTCCACCAAGCCCCCACCCATATCTCCCACCACCCCCAACTCCCAGCAACCAGGGGCAGCCTTCACCAGGCCCCCACCCATGTCTCCCACCACCCCCACCCCCCAGCAGTGCAGGGGCAGCCTCCACCAGGCCCCCACCCATGTCTCCCACCACCCCCACCCCCCAGCCACCAGGGGCACCCACCAACAGGCCCCCACCCATGTCTCCCACCACCCCCACCGCCCAGCCACCAGGCGCAGCCTCCACCAGGCCCCCACCCATGTCTCTCACCACCCCCACCCCCCAGCAGTGCAGGGGCACCCACCACCAGGCCCCCACCCATGTCTCCCAGCACCCCCACCCCCCAGCCACCAGGGGCACCCACCACCAGGCCCCAACCCATGTCTCCCAGCACCCCCACCCCCCAGCCACCAGGGGCAGCCTCCACCAGGCCCCCACCCATGTCTCCCAGCACCCCCACCCCCCAGCCACCAGGGGCACCCACCACCAGGCCCCCACCCATGTCTCACAGCACCCCCACCCCCCAGCCACCAGGGGCAGCCTCCACCAGACCCCCACCCATGTCTCCCACCACCCCCACCCCCCAGTCACCAGGGCAGCCTCCACCAGGCACCCACCCATGTCTCCCACCACCCCCACCCCCCCAGCACTTTGGGGCACCCCCCACCAGGCCCCCACCCAGGTCTCCCAGCACCCCCACCCCCCAGCAGTGCAGGGGCAGCCTCCACCAGGCCCCCACCCATGTCTCCCAGCACCCCCATCCCCCAGCCACCAGGGGCAGCCTCCACCAGGCCCCCACCCATGTCTCCCACCACCCGCACCCCCCAGCAGTGCAGGGGCAGCCTCCACCAGTCCCCCACCCATGTTTGACACCACCCCCACCCCCCAGCCACCAGGGGCAGCCTCCACCAGGCCCACACCCATGTCTCCCACCACCCCCACCCCCCAGCCACCAGGGGCAGCCTCCACCAGGCCCCCACCCATGTCTCCCACCACCCCACCCACCAGCCACCAGGGGCACCCACCACCAGGCCCCCACCCATGTCTCCCAGCACCCCCACACACAGCCACCAGGGGCAGCCTCCACCAGGCCCCCACCCATGTCTCTCACCACTCCCACCCCCCAGCAGTGCAGGGGCACCCACCACCAGGCCCCCACCCATGTCTCCCAGCACCCCCACCCCCCAGCCACCAGGGGCAGCCTCCACCAGGCCCCCACCCATGTCTCCCAGCACCCCCACCCCCCAGCCACCAGGGGCACCCACCACCAGGCCCCCACCCATGTCTCACAGCACCCCCAACCCCCAGCCACGAGGGGCAGCCTCCACCAGGCCCCCACCCATGTCTCCCACCACCCCCCAGCAGTGCAGGGGCAGCCTCCACCAGGCCCCACCCATGTCTCACAGCACCCCCAACCCTCAGCCACGAGGGGCAGCCTCCACCAGGCCCCCACCCATGTCTCCCACCACCCCCCAGCAGTGCAGGGGCAGCCTCCACCAGGCCCCACCCATGTCTCCCAGCACCTCCATCCCCCAGCCACCAGGGGCAGCCTCCACCAGGCCCCCACCCATATCTCCCACCACCCCCACCCCCCAGCAGTGCAGGGGCAGCCTCCACCAGTCCCCCACCCATGTCTGACACCACCCCCACCTCCCAATCACCAGGGGCAGCCTCCACCAGGCCCCCACCCATGTCTCCCACCACCCCCACGCCCCAGCCACCAGGGGCAGCCTCCACCAGGCCCCCACCCATGTCTCCCAGCACCCCTACCCCCAGCAGTGCAGGGGCACCCACCACCAGGCCCCCACCCATGTCTCCCAGCACCCCACCCCCCAGCCACCAGGGGCACCCACCACCAGGCCCCACCCATGTCTCCCAGCACCCCCACCCCCAGCCACCAGGGGCAGCCTCCACCAGGCCCCCACCCATGTCTCCACCACCCCCACCCCCCAGCAGTGCAGGGGCAGCCTCCACCAGGCCCCCACCCATGTCTCCCACCACCCCCACCCCCCAGTCGTGCAGGGGCAGCCTCCACCAGGCCCCCACCCATGTCTCCCACCACCCCCACCCCCCAGCCACCAGGGGCACCCACCACCAGGCCCCCACCCATGTCCCCCAGCACCCCCACCCCCCAGCCACCATGGGCAGCCTCCACCAGGCCCCCGCCCATGTCTCCCAGCACCCCTACCCCCAGCAGTGCAGGGGCACCCACCACCAGGCCCCCACCCATGTCTCCAGGCACCCCCACCCCCCAGCCACCAGGGGCACCCACCACCAGGCCCCACCCATTTCTCCCAGCACCCCCACCCCCCAGCCGCCAGGGGCAGCCTCCAGCAGGCCCCCACCCATGTCTCCCACCACCCCCACCCCCCAGCAGTGCAGGGGCAGCCTCCACCAGGCCCCCACCCATGTCTCCCACCACCCACAACCCCCAGCCACCAGGGGCAGCCTCCACCAGGCCCCCACCCATGTCTCCCACCACCCCCACCCCCCAGCAGTGCAGGGGCAGCCTCCACCAGTCCCCCACCCATGTTTGACACCACCCCCACCCCCCAGCCACCAGGGGCAGCCTCCACCAGGCCCCCACCCATGTCTCCCACCACCCCCACCCCCCAGTCACCAGGGGCAGCCTCCACCAGGCCCCCACCCATGTCTCCCACCACCCCCACCCCCCAGCCACCAGGGGCACCCACCACCAGGCCCCCACCCATGTCTCCCAGCACCCCCACCACCCAGCCACCAGGGGCAGCCTCCACCAGGCCCCCACCCATGTCTCTCACCACCCCCACCCCCCAGCAGTGCAGGGGCACCCACCACCAGGCCCCCACCCATGTCTCCCAGCACCCCCACCCCCAGCCACCAGGGGCACCCACCACCAGGCCCCCACCCATGTCTCCCAGCACCCCCACCCCCCAGCCATCAGGCGCAGCCTCCACCAGGCCCCCACCCATGTCTCCCAGCACCCCCACCCCCCAGCCACCAGGGGCACCCACCACCAGGCCCCCACCCATGTATCACAGCACCCCCAACCCAGAGCCACGAGGGGCAGCCTCCACCAGGCCCCCACGCATGTCTCCCACCACCCCCACCCCCCAGCAGTGCAGGGGCAGCATCCACCAGGCCCCACCCATGTCTCCCAGCACCCCCACCCCCCAGCCACCAGGGGCAGCCTCCACCAGGCCCCCACCCATGTCTCCCACCACCCCCACCCCCCAGCAGTGCAGGGGCAGCCTCCACCAGTCCCCCACCCATGTCTGACACCACCCCCACCCCCCAATCACCAGGGGCAGCCTCCACCAGGCCCCCACCCATGTCTCCCAGCACCCCCACCCCCAGCAGTGCAGGGGCACCCACCACCAGGCCCCCACCCATGTCTCCCAGCACCCCACCCCCCAGCCACCAGGGGCACCCACCACCAGGCCCCCACCCATGTCTCCCAGCACCCCCACCCCCCAGCCACCAGGGGCAGCCTCCACCAGGCCCCCACCCATGTCTCCCACCACCCCCACCCCCCAGCAGTGCAGGGGCAGCCTCCACCAGGCCCCCACCCATGTCTCCCACCACCCCCAACCCCCAGCCACCAGGGGCAGCCTCCACCAGGCCCCCACCCATGTCTCCCACCACCCCCACCCCCCAGCAGTGCAGGGGCAGCCTCCACCAGGCCCCCACCCATGTCTCCCACCACCCCCACCCCCAGCCACCAGGGGCACCCACCACCAGGCCCCCACCCATGTCCAACTCATGTTCCCCACCACCCCCACCCCCCAGTACTGTGGGGCACCTGCCAGCAGGCCCCCACCCATGTGCAACTCATGTTCCCCAGCCAACATGTCATCACAATCCAGATCCCTGGTCCCTATGGTCAGCCTCCAAATGCAAAACACCCACCCGAGTATTGCATCCACCCACTCATAATTTGCAATTACATCACAGAACACCAATTGCAAGTTCCGAAACAAACACATTTCCCTCACATACACCCAATGGGTGTCAGTGAATCTCAAAACACATATCATGAAATGCATGAAACCAATGAGAGACCACACATTGAAGTTCACCAAAAAAATATGTATTGAAGGAAACATAAATAGAATCAAAAATGAAGAAACAGAAATGTGAATGTACAAAAATTAAAAGAAGCATGTCCGTGAAAAAAAGCAAAACCAAAAATAAAATTCCAAAGTAATGTTGTCCAAAGTCAATGTCCACAAAACAAAATCCAATGGGAAATAAAAAAGAAAGCCATTGCTCCATGGTTAAAATGTGAAAAAATGAATACAATCCAACAGTGAACTATGTATATGGGAACAAGCCAGGGTCCATTATCCGAACAAAAGAAAGGAAACCTATCTAACTACACTAACTAATAAAATAAACTATATACAAAACTGTGGCCAATGTCCGAAAGGTCCAAATAAAATCAAAACAAAAATGAAACCTAACACTACCTACATAACTATGTACAAGGGCAGCGGGCTAGTTTCACGGCTCACTTGTGGATGTCCCGGGCAAGGGCATCATCGAACTCCTCCTCAATGTCCCGGAGGCGGTCCTCCTCCATGGCCCTGAGGGTCCGCAGGGCTGTCGACGTGTCCACCTCCAAACCGCTGCGGATTGCCTCGAGGCACTCGGCCCGCCTCAGGGCACTCCGCATGGAGTTCTCCGCCCTGACCATTGTGAGCCGTGCCTCTTCCGCCCGCTGCCGCTCCGCATCTATGGCGTGGCCCAACCGCTGCCACACAGAAGACACTCTCTGTCCTGGGTCCTCCTGCCCTCCGGCCGATGCCTGCCCCTCCGATGTTGAAGGCCCCGAGCCTTCATGGCTCCCACCACGTTGCTGCTGCTGCTGTGCCTCTGCCCGTGCACTGCCTCCTGCTGCCTGCACATCCTCCGCCGGCTGTGGTGCAGTCGTAGATGTGGCCACCCCTGCTGGACGTCCGACTACCGACTGTGGCAGGGATGCCTCCTCCACCAGCCTGGCCGCACCATCAGAGGCAGCTCCACAGGGCACCCAGGTGACTGATGGGTGGGAAGATGGCACGGAGCACGACTGGCGCGTAGGGGGTCCAGTTGAGGAGGGGGTCGTAGCAAGCCCCATCAGACGGAGGAATCTGGCCTGGGTGACCTGTCCCAGCAGGCGGACGTGGTCAACGAGCCATTCGAGATGACGTGCAGTCTCCTCATGAAAAGACTGCAGGTCACCTCGCATGGCCCGTTGACACAACGCCACACCAGCCAGGACAGGCTCAACCCGGACCCGGATAGCCACGTCCACAGGCAGAGGAAGGCCAGTTGATGTGAGCTCATCCCCTGCCTGAAAACGGGTCTGGACGTAGGCATCCCTGCTGGTGAAAGATGATGCAGGGACAGGATCAGGGACAGGATTGCACACAGGCACCTCCGCGGCGGCCTGTGCTGCCTCCTGTCCCTGGTCATGCACTGCACCTCTAGCACCAGTGGGATCCCCACCTCCAGACCCCGTCTCTGGTGCTCGCACGGCCTCCTCCTCCACCAAACCCCCCACCAACCTGGATGACTCCGTGCCATCATCCCCTGTTGGGCCCTGTGGGGTCCCAGCTGCCCCTTCTACTGCCGAGGAGTCCAACTCCAACCTCCGCCTCTTGGACCTCCCCCCGGCAGCTGCGGCCTGGGACGCGGCACCAGACTCCTCACTCCCCGACGAGATCACAACATGGGAGGGGAGCCGGGCCTTGCGTCTGTGCTCCACAGCACCTTCTCCGCCCTCTTCATCAGTTGACGCTGCAGACAGGGAGAAACAAAACACAGGCATCAGGGCACTGTACAATGGACACATACACACATGACAGTTGTACATGAGTGGCATTGGCAAACCTCAGACATGTCATCCCAATCCCCAACACACATGTCATTTCAACTCGCACACATGAGCCATACCACAGCCATATCGCAACTGCCAGCACCATCCATACACATACAACAGCATGAGCAGCCAAAGGTGAGCCAGACATCACATGCAACACAGGAAGTGCACCACACATGTACACACACCACCACACTTGCATGCATGTGTACACCTCTGCCAAGTGTCGCACTGTTCAGACGGGCATCCATGTCACATCTGCCAATCAGGCTTCCACATACCGCTGTCACATGCATCCATGTTGCATCACTGTTGCACCCTTGTCAAATACACACACATGCACATGTACACAGTGCTGATACATGCAGCCGAAAACAACATACATGAGTGACATCACGGACATGTCTACTTACATACACATTCATCCAAACATGTGTGCCCACACAACTGCATTTGGCAAGCAAGCCTACACACACAAGCACCATCCATGTCTCACACATACCAGCCCTCGCATGTGTTAGCCCCACGGCCCTGTACACCCCCACCCATACTCGACCCCATACAAACAGATGTGCAACCTGCACACTACTGAATAATCATCATACGCACTGCTCACAATCAGGATGCATGTACACTCACCGCTCGACTCCAGACGGGTCTGCCTCTCAAGGACCTGGACGTGGAGCGCTGGGGATATGCGTTCCAGGACCCTCATCTGTTCTTCCGACAAGTGGCCCCGGCGCCCCTTGGCATCGGCTGCCTTCAAGAGGCGCCGGGCCTTGTTCAGGGTCCTGGACCTGAAGTCCTTCCAGCGCTTCTTGACATGTTGTAAGTCGCGGACTGCCACCCCCTCCGCGTTGATGGCAGTCACGATGTCAGTCCAGATCCGAGTCCGTCCTTCCTTGTTGGCGCGGGAACTTCCGAAGAGGGCATCATACTGCCCCCCAGGACTTGCTCCACCAGGACACCAACTTCGGTGGCACTGAAGCTGGTGCCCCTCTGCCTCTCTGGCCGGGGGTTGTCAGTGGTCTCAGATGGTGTTTGCCCCGACATGACAACCCCAGAGGCAGGAGTGGGTGGGCAACTGGGTCCTGGGGCTGGGCTGTGGAGCGGTGGAATCCCAGTCGGGAGTCTTCGGTTCCAGCAGGGGTGGTCACAGCAACAGCACCCCTGGCTGATGTGCAGGCAGCAAATGGCAGGGCACGTGGGCAGCAGGCAGTCAGGCAGCAGCAGATGGCAGGTGGGAGCGTGCTCGGGGCTCTGGGGGGCAGTAGTTCAGCCTTCTGGGCAGGAGTGTGGTCTTCCGTGTGCTTACGTGTGGCCAGCTTGATACGGAGTGATTTGGCACGTGAAAAATCTGCACGTCAGCGTGTAATTCGAGGAAAGGCCCTTAGCGCGTAAGCGCGTCTGCACGCATACGCATTTTCATTGGACAGAAGGCCCCTCAAGCGCAAGCGCCCCTGTGACGTGACGCGTACAGACGTGCATGGGCATTTCAGCGCGTGTGAAAAACTGCACGTCTGCGTGTAATATGAGGAAAGGGCCCATGCGCGTAAGCGCGCGTGAAAAACTGCACGTAAACTGCACGTCCGCGTGCAATCCAAGGAAAGGGCCCATGCGCGTAAGCGCACCTGGAAAACTGCATGTCCGCGTGTAATACGAGGAAAGGGTCCATGCGCGTAAGTGACGTGACGCGCGCGTGCGTTTCCCTCAGCACAGGTTCAAGGTGAGCGGGCCCAGCAGTTTGCTGCACGTGCCTTTCGTGGAGACCGACGTGTGTTGCTGCTTCCCGTACCTATCCAAGCAACGTTCCCTGACCCTCTTTCCCCACTGGGGTTGCGGATGCCTGTGTAAGCCCCGAACTTGCAGGCGCCAAAACCCTAGAGGGGGTGGTTGGTTCGTACCACTCCTGAGCCTGGACTACAGAAGGCCATGACAATGATGTCCAAGTTTGTTTGGATTGTGTATGTGTTCATGCAGGTTGTACATTTTCGTGCATTCCCTAGTTTCATGTGTCATTCCTCCTCCCCTCTCCTGCCACTCATTCCAGTCATCCAGTGTGTTAACACCTGTCCCGACTGCATATCCCTGAACCTCCTTCCCCACCAGGGTCTCAGGGGCCTGTGTGAGTTTGACCTTGCAGGCACCCGGGACATGGTGGGGGTGGTTGTTTCGTGACACTCCCGCGCCTGTACAGGGGACCTGTGACAGTACACATCCATTCATGGTGCATCATCCTATGTCATGTACCACACATGTCTCACATCCTGTCGTGACATTGTTTTGCTGTGCTACCTTGGTTGTTGCATCATTGTGGTAGTACTTGGCCTTTGTGAGGTACTGCTACGTCAAGTCATCTACTGGAGGGTGTTCAGGTTCGCTTTTATGCCTTGGATTTTGTGATTTTGGAAATGAGTGTGGATTCTGAGGGTTCAGGCATCTTTTTACACACAAGGTGGGAGATGGTGACGAAGGGTAAAGGTGATCCTGTGGCCAGGTGGAATTGAGGGTTGGGGGCTCCATGACTCAGGTGCAATTGTTCAGTGGTTCATGGTCATTTGTGAGGGGGGGTGGTTGTTGTTGATAGTTGCCTTGCCCTGCAGTGTGATGGGAACTGTGACATAGTAATGGTGGTATCCCATGTACATGTTGTGTTCTGCTGATCAATGCCTGTTCATGTGTTGTGGTTTCCTTTCAGGTGCGAGGGGATAGTTGTGGTTTGACATGCTGGGGTGTACACATGGTGGATGTTCACATGTGATGTGTAGGGAACACTGATGGTCACTTGAGTGCACATGCATATGTGGAGTGCATGTCCTTGCAGAACCACACACTTGCACTCTGATGCACTACATGTACTCCCACCCTTACATATCCATGTGTACACTGTTTGCCTTCTGGTGCCCACTGTGTCCCGGCAGCACATGTTCTGTGACCGATTATGGATCCAGTACATGCCTAATTTGATGTTTGATGTGGTCTGTCACTTAGATGTGATGCTCAAGGTGTGCATCACACACAATGGCTGTTCACTGTGCTGTGCGCTGAGCAGTGTGATGCAGGAGTAGGACACTGCACACATGAGCTGCAGTGTTGATTTTGCAATGCATAATGTGCATGTAGACAGGCATTCATTGTTATGTTACGTCTACGACTGTTGTAATGCATTTGGAAATGACTTATTTTGGGTGGGAGATTTTGTTGGTCTGTCATTTCATCTGATTCCGGGTCAGGCATCATTGTCCGATGCCACTGTACATTTAGGACATGGCAATGTGTAGCTTATCGTTACTGTGTTGGTGTATGGGTATTGCTTGCCATGTCATGTTGATGTTTGGGAGGGTTTGAGTGACATGACAGTGATAGCCATGGCCTGTTTTGCAGGTGTGTGTGATGCACACTTTGCATATCCGGGTCATCCGCTTCTCAGAGCAACTAGCTGGTGGTAGATTTCTCTCCGCAGCAGGGCCCTCCCCCTGGAACAGACTTCCTGCCTGACTTGAACTTGAGGGGAACCATCTCCAGTTCTGGAAGCACCTCAAGACCTTCCTCTTTGCTTCTGCTTACTCTTTGCCTCTCCCTTGCAGAATTCTTCACTGGAACTGCACAGGAGCTGCAACTGGGACACTCTCACCGACCTCGGTCCCTGGCCCAGCCACTCTCCACTTGCACTGCCTCCCTGGCAACCCCTGCACTGCAGTACTGTCTCTCTATCCCTACAGCCCTCCCTTCCCAGCACTTGTCTGCACTTACCTTTGCAGTTGCCACCAGCCGACCTATGTATTATTTTTTTGGGCTACTTCCCCTGCACTGGACTCCCCCCCACCCTTCCCCTTGCACTTTTCCCTTCCCCCTACCCCTGCACTTGCATGATCTCAATGACACCTGGCCTAGTAGTACCGTTGTCTGTCTTCCCTTGTTCCCCCCTCCCTGCCTCATTGCGCCTTGAAATACTTGTGTATGGCCCATATCATGTCATATGTCATATGTGTGCCTTATGGTCACACAGGATAGCTTGTGTTTAAGTAGCTAGGGATGCAGACAATGTGGCACTTCCATGGCAACTATCTCAGGGTGGTAGGGTTGTGACAGTTGACTTTCTCTTTGTCATCATCGATTGTCAACTGGTATGTGCCAGGCCTGTGTGCACTCCGCAGGGGTGGGAGTTTAGGCGAAAAATGTGGCCACAAGCTGGGTCCGGGCTTCCTCGCCACGTGCCCTGTCCCCTCCCATGGGCAGCACCTGTGCCTGTGGTTGGGGATGTGGGGGCACCACCATGTCCACCGGGACGCCCTGCCGTGTTGCAACATTGTGCAGGACACATGCTACCACAATGATCCTGCACACTACTGGTGGTGCATAGAGTAGTTGTCCACCACAGCGGTCAAGGGAGCGGAAACGTGACTTGAGCACCCCGAATGTGCGCTCCACTATGCCCCTGGTTGCAATATGGGCGGCGTTGTATCTTACCTGGGGTGGTGTGGTGGGGTTCTGGATTGGCGTCATCATGTGGTTGCTCAGAGGGTAGGCACTGTCCCCTGGGGAGGTGATAATAGTTGAGATCATTAGGGTTTGGATATTTGTCTGTGTGTGACTTGCATGCATGTACAAGGGCATTTGTACTGACCTAGTCGCCATGAGTCGCCATGCTGCCCAGCTTCCAGGGCCCGGCTCAGGGCGGACTTTCTGTATATGAAACTGTCATGGGTGGAGCCAGGGTAGTTTGCATAAACAGAGGTGATGATTCCCTTTGCATCACATACCACCTGTACATTGATGGAATGCCAGTGCTTGCGGTTTCGGTAGATGTGCTCAATGGCCCTAGGTGGACGTAGGGCCACATGGGTGCAATCTATGGCACCGAGCACTTTGGGGAAGTGTGCCACCCTGAAAAAATCCAGGACAACGGCCTGCCTTTCTGCGGGTGTTCTGGGCATGTATATGTGCCTGCGGACTGAGGGGCGCGCTGTCATGATTGCCAGTACCTGGTGTAGGCAGCGTGACTGCGTGGCCTGTGAGACCCCCCCCACTATGGCAGTGGTCCGCTGAAATGACCCAGTGGCCAAAAAATGCAGGACATTGAGCAGCTTCCCCAAGGGGCTCAATGCTTGGGAGCAAAGGGTGGGGGATGTGAGGTCATCTTCAAACTCCCTGACCAGGGCTAGGATGATATGGGGTGGAAACCTATACCTGCCGTAGACCTGGTCGTCAGGCATCCCAAAAAGGCTTGTCCGTGGTGCGAAAATGCGTGCCCTGGCTATTCTCCTCCTGGGTGTCCAACGATCAGTGCAGCGACAAATGGGGCATTCATCGTAGCTGTATATACGCGTTTGTTGTTTGCGCGCACTTTTATGCTGTGCGCGGGGATGCCTCCGCCTGCCTTCGTGTGGGCGGACGCGTTGACGCCTGTGCACGTCTTTTGCCGTGCGCGGGTTTCCCGTATTCGGATACGTGGTAAGACTGTAGGTCCGAGTGTCATAGCGTGTGATCGGAGGGGAGTGAGCGTACACGCGATTGGCCTGGGTACGTGTGTTCTGTGGTGCCGGGAGCTTTCACACGCGATTGGCGGAAATCCACGTGTGTTCTGTCATCACGTGCAATGAGGGAAACACCCGCGCGCGTCACGTCACAGACGCGCTCACACGCTAAGGGCCTTTGATCCAATGAGATCGCATATGCGTGCTGCCGTGCATGCGCGCTAAGGGCCTTTCCTCGTATTACACGCGGATGTGCAGTTTTCCACGCGCGCTTACGTGCATGGGCCCTTTCCTCGTATTACACGCGGACGTGCAGTTTTTCACGCGTGCTGAAATGCCCATGCGCGTCTGTATGCGTCACGTCACAGGGGCGCTTGCGCTTGAGGGGCCTCCTGTCCAATGAAAATGCGTATGCGTGCAGACGCGCTTACGCGCTAAGGGCCTTTCCTCGAATTACACGCTGACGTGCAGATTTTTCACGTGCCAAATCACTCCGTATCAAGCTGGCCACGCGTAAGCACATGGAAGACCACGCTCCTGCCCAGAAGGCCGAACTACTTTCCCCCAGAGCCCCGAGCACGCTCCCACCTGCCATCTGCTGCTGCCTGACTGCCTGCTGCCCACGTGCCCTGCCATTTGCTGCCTGCACATCAGCCAGGGGTGCTGTTGCTGTGACCACCCCTGCTGGAACCGAAGACTCCCGACTGGGATTCCATCGCTCCACAGTCCAGCCCCAGGACCCAGTTGCCCACCCACTCCTGCCTCTGGGGTTGTCATGTCGGGGCAAACACCATCTGAGACCACTGACAACCCCCGGCCAGAGAGGCAGAGGGGCACCAGCTTCAGTGCCACCGAAGTTGGTGTCCTGGTGGAGCAAGTCCTGGGGCAGTATGATGCCCTCTTCGGAAGTTCCTGCGCGGACAAGGAAGGACGGACTCGGATCTGGACTGACATCGTGACTGCCATCAACGCGGAGGGGGTGGCAGTCCGTGACTTACAACATGTCAAGAAGCGCTGGGAGGACTTCAGGTCCAGGACCCTGAACAAGGCCCGGCGCCTCTTGAAGGCAGCCGATGCCAAGGGGCGCCGGGGCCACTTGTCGGAAGAACAGATGAGGGTCCTGAAACGCATATCCCCAGCGATCCACGTCCAGGTCCTTGAGAGGCAGACCCGTCTGGAGTCGAGCGGTGAGTGTACATGCATCCTGATTGTGAGCAGTGCGTGTAGTGATTATTCAGTAGTGTGCAGGTTGCACATCTGTTTGTATGGGGTCGAGTATGGGTGGGGGTGTACAGGGCCATGGGGCTAACACATGCGAGGGCTGGTATGTGTGAGACATGGATGGTGCTTGTGTGTGTAGGCTTGCATGCCAAATGCAGTTGTGTGGGCACACATGTTTGGATGAATGTGTATGTAAGTAGACATGTCCGTGATGTCACGCATGTATGTTGTTTTCGGCTGCATGTATCAGCACTGTGTACATGTGCATGTGTGTGTATTTGACAAGGGTGCAACAGTGATGCAGCATGGATGCATGTGACAGCAGTATGTGGAAGCCTGATTGGCAGATGTGACATGGATGCCCGTCTGAACACTGCAACACTTGGCAGAGGTGTACACATGCATGCAAGTGTGGTGGTGTGTGTACATGTGTGGTGCACTTCCTGTGTTGCATGTGATGTCTGGCTCACGTTTGGCTGCTCATGCTGCTGTATGTGTATGGATGGTGCTGGCAGTTGCGATACGGCTGTGGTATGGCTCATGGGTGCGAGTTGAAATGACATGTGTGTTGGGGATTGTTATGACATGTCTTAGGTTTGCCAATGCCACTCATGTACAACTGTCATGTGTGTATGTGTCCATTGTACAGTGCCATGATGCCTGTGTTTTGTTTCTCCCTGTCTGCAGCGTCAACTGATGAAGAGGGCGGAGAAGGTGCTGTGGAGCACAGCGACGGGGATCCCACCGCCAGCCGGAGACGCAAGGCCCGGCTCCCCTCCCATGTTGTGATCTCGTCGGGGAGTGAGGAGTCCGGTACCGCGTCCCAGGCCGCAGCTGCCAGGGGGAGGTCCAAGAGGCGGAGGTTGGAGTTGGACTCCTCGGCAGCAGAAGGGGCAGCTGGGACCCCACAGGGCCCAACAGGGGAAGATGGCACAGAGTCATCCAGGTTGGTGGGGGGTTTGGTGGAGGAGGAAGCCGTGCAAGCACCAGAGGCGGGGTCTGGAGGTGGGGATCCCACTGGTGCTAGTGGTGCAGTGCAGGACCAGGGACAGGAGGCAGCACAGGCCACCGCGGAGGTGCCTGTGTGCAATCCTGTCCCTGATCCTGTCCCTGCACCATCTTGCACCAGCAGGGATGCCTACGTCCAGACCCGTTTTCAGGCAGGGGATGAGCTCACATCAACTGGCCTTCCTCTGCCTGCGGACGTGGCTATCCGGGTCCGGGTTGAGCCTGTCCTGGCTGGTGTGGTGTTGCGTCAACGGGCCATGCGAGGTGACCTGCAGTCCTTTCATGAGGAGACTGCACGTCATCTCGAATGGCTCGTTGACCACGTCAGCCTGCTGGGACAGGTCACCCAGGCCGGATTCCTCCGTCTGATGGGGCTTGCTACGACCCCCTCCTCAACTGGACCCCCTACGCGCCAGTCGTCCTCCGTGCCATCTTCCCACCCATCAGTCACCTGGGTGCCCTGTGGAGCTGCCTCTGACGGTGCAGCCAGGCTGGTGGAGGAGGCATCCCTGCCACAGTCGGGAGTCAGACTTCGAGCAGGGGTGGCCACATCTACGACTGCACCCCAGCCGGCGGAGGATGTGCAGGCAGAAGGAGGCAGTGCACGGGCAGAGGCACAGCAGCAGCAGCAATGTGGTGGGAGCCATGAAGGCTCGGGGCCTTCAACATCGGAGGGGCAGGCATCGGCCGGAGGCCAGGAGGACCCAGGACAGAGAGTGTCTTCCGTTTGGCAGTGGTTGGGCCACGCCATAGATGAGGAGCGGCAGCGGGCGGAAGAGGCACGGCTCACAATGGTCAAGGCGGAGAACTCCATGCGGAGGGCCCTGAGGCGGGCCGAGTGCCTCGAGGCAATCCGCAGGGGTTTGGAAGTGGACACGTCGACGGCCCTGTGGACCCTCGGGGCCATGGAGGAGGACCGCCTCCGGGACATTGAGGAGTAGTTCGATGATGCCCTGGCCCTGGACATCCACAAGTGAGCCGTGAAACTAGCCCGCTGCCCTTGTACATAGTTATGTAGGTAGTGTTAGGTTTCATTTTTGTTTTGATTTTATTTGGACCTTTCGGACATTGGCCACAGTTTTGTATATAGTTTATTTTATTAGTTAGTGTAGTTAGATAGGTTTCCTTTCTTTTGTTGGGATAATGGACCCTGGCTTGTTCCCATGTACATAGTTCACTGTTGGATTGTATTTATTTTTTCACATTTTAACCATAGAGCAATGGCTTTCTTTTTTATTTCCCATTGGATTTTGTTTTGTGGACATTGACTTTGGACAACATTACTTTGGAATTTTATTTTTGGTTTTGCGTTTTTTCACGGACATGCTTCTTTTAATTTTTGTACATTCAAATTTCTGTTTCTTCATTTTTGATTCTATTTATGTTTCCTTTAATGCATATTTTTTTTTGGTGAACTTCAATGTGTGGTATCTCATTGGTTTCATGCATTTCATGATATGTGTTTTGAGATTCACTGACACCCATTGGGTGTATGTGAGGGAAATGTGTTTGTTTCGGAACTTGCAATTGGTGTTCTGTGATGTAATTGCAAATTATGAGTGGGTGGATGCAATACTCGGGTGAGTGTTTTGCATTTGGAGGCTGACCATAGGGACCAGGGATCTGGATTGTGATGACATATTGGCTGGGGAACATGAGTTGCACATGGGTGGGGGCCTGCTGGCAGGTGCCCCACAGTGCTGGGGGGGTGGGGGTGGTGGGGAACATGAGTTGGACATGGGTGGGGGCCTGCTGGCAGGTGCCCCACAGTGCTGGGGGGTGGGGGTGGTGGGAGACATGGGTGGGGGCCTGCTGGAGGCTGCCCCTGCACTGCTGGGGGTGGGGGTGGTGGGGAACATGAGTTGGACATGGGTGGGGGTGTTAGGCGGAAACCTGTGCAGTTCCCTCTGGAACCACTGCAAAAGATTTAGGACTACAGGTGTTGCGATGAACCCACTTGGTAGCAGTCTGTACCACACAGATTCAATTGGTAGCTGTGGCTGAGCAGTCAGACTTCTCTCAAGAAAAGTTGGTCAGTATAGGGAGTATACAAGATAGGGTAATTCTTCGCAGCAAAACGAGTAAACACGCAACCAGGCTTTAGTATAAAGATAGTAAGTTATTTATTAATAACAGAACGTCTACGAAAGAATACTAAAGTGAACCACGGCAAACAAATCAAAATACAATTACTCTGCAGAATGGAATAAAGCTCAACCCCCCGAAACACAATATCGACAACTCTAGGTTCTACGGCACCACTTATTTTCAGACAGAGGTGTATACCTCAACCCAGATGACACTCGAATATTTAGTGAGGAAGGGAGAGAAGAGAAAGGCAGGTAATGAAGTCAACACGGTTCGTACTGAAGCGGGTAAATATGCAAGGCAAGAAGGCATTAATCACACTAGATCATACAGTTCGGCGGCCAGGCCCACTCGGTGAGAGGCAAGGCACGATGTCCTGGAAAGTCTCTACGGATGATGCACTCAAGTCTTGTTTAGCAAATTGGTTAGCGACAGGTTGAACCAGTTCAGAACAAAGAGTGAATAAAGCTTGGAGGCAACCCAACGGAACGGAGAGGAATCAGATACCTCACACGAACCGATCGAAAAGGGAAGCCAGGCGGTTACGGTACCTTGTTGTGGAAGACAGCTCCGACGGGGGCAGTTGTTCCTGGTGGTGGATGCACGATGGGTCTTGGCCAAGAGAAGAGATGCTCTCGTCGTCGAAGAGAAGATGTCCGGTGCACCACCAGGGAAGAAACCAGCCGCGGAGTGCTTCGTCACAAGGCACCACCTTTCGATCACGGTGCAGGAGTAGTGGCTATCCAATTGCCGGGTGCTCTGCACGGGCAATTCGACCACTGCGTCCTGGGCGACCAAAAAGCACAAAGAAGAAGAAGACTGGTTGTCCCCACCAGCCAGGGAAAGAGACTCTCCGGCAGGGAGATCTCTTCTGTCGTCGGGAGATTGTGAGACGATTCCGCAGGGCTTCACCGGAGGTGTTGTCGTGCAGGTCGGCTCAGCGTTACCCTCGTCGGATTCTTTAGGTCCAGTGGCGACTTCCTGAAGATCCAGTCCCAAAGCCCTGCTTTCATGCAGACGTCCCCCATTCATTCAGCCTAGCTTGTTAATCGACACATGCTAAGTGGTGAGCGGGAAGGCTCACCACCTGGGCCAATCACTTCAGAGTGCGACCTGAGTTGGCAAGGCAACTCGGTCCAGGGTGTCTAAACCCCCTCCCACACCCCTGAGGTAACCCAGACAGAATGGCACCACTTTGGAGGGTCTCTGTCCAGAGGCCCGCCAAAAGTGGAACAAAGGGGTCAACCTTTGGTTTAGGAGTCACAGAGAAAAACACAGACGCCATTTTACAACCCGAGTTCTGGCAGAAAATACCACTCGATAAACCTATTTAAGATAAGTAGATCGGTGGTACGTTGGAGATTAACGAAAAACAGTATTAATCTTCAACAATGGGACGGATCCCATAGGGTTATGCCCGGGGTCGAACATAACAAGTAGTTTCCACTGCCACCAGCCAAAACTCGACGAGGAGGGACGGGACAGTGCCCCCTCGGGTAACAGATCCAGGAGTAATCGAATTACCCTTACTAGCACGTCCACAATAAGATGGTTGGTACTAGTTCTGTTAGCAAATTTAGGTCTAGTAAAGCCAATGGTGACTTTACATGCCCGGGGAGACGGTAGTCAGTCCCCGGGTATGGAGTCTATGGTGGGGGGACCAGCTAGGGTGCCCCCGTGTCACGACACGTAGGGTGCGGAGTGACACACATAGAAAAACTTATGAGACCCTATGGAGTAAAAGACCCCATAGCCCATCGAACACATTGCCAATTCAAAGGAATTCCACACATACATGTCCAAGAGTGAGAGGAAAAGGGTCACACTCTTGGCAGGATGGGAAAAACAAACTCCAGAAATCCAGCAAAGCTGCTGGGGGACTCACTAGGTTAGGAAATTCAGCCTAAACAGAGAATTCTCCCTAACACTCGCCCCCCCCAGACTAAGGGACAGGAGGATTTAATCCACTCCTGGATGAATCTCATACCTCTAGTCGATGATATACATCCTAGAGAGACCATCAGCATTTTGGTGGTGACACCCTGACCTGTGCTCAATGGTGAAATCGAACCCTTGCAGGCAGATCGACCATCTCAGTAGTTTTGGGTTTTCCCCTTTCATTTGCATTAACCATCTCAAGGGTTGGTGGTCAGTCTGAATAACAAAAGTAGAACCATACAAGTACGGCCTAAACTTCTTCAGAGCCCACACGATAGCAAAGCATTCTCTTTCGATTGTTGCCCACCTTGTTTCAGGATCCTTCAGCTTGCGGCTGATGTAGCAAACGGGGTGCTCCCTACCTTTCCCATCCAGTTGACTGAGTACGGCACCTATCCCTACATTGGAAGCGTCTGTCTGCACAATGAAGTGTTGGCGGTAATCAGGAGCTCTGAGTACTGGGGCTTGGCAAAGAGCCTTTTTCAGGTTTTCAAAAGCCTGATTGCACTCCTCGTTCCATTTAACCTTTTTAGGGAATTTGGGCGAGGAGATGACATTCAGTGGAGAAGCTATGGTCCCATAGTTCTCTATGAAATTCCTGTAATACCCGGTGAGGCCTAGGAAGGCTCTCACCTGAGTCTGAGTAGTCGGTGTTGTCCAATTTTGCACAGCTTCAATCTTACTGAGCAAAGGCCTTATTTCTCCACCGCCTACCTCATGCCCAAGGTAGACTACCTTACTCTGTCCAATTTGGCATTTACTCGCCTTTATGGTCAGATTGGCTCGTCCAAGAGCCTGCAAAACATCTCTCAGGTGGGTTACATGTTCGTCCCAGGAATTGCTGAACACTGCTATGTCATCCAAGTATGCCATGCAGAAGTCCTCCATCCCGGTTAGAACCTGGTTTACCATCCGTTGAAACGTAGCAGGTGCATTTTTTAGTCCGAAAGGCATTACCGTAAACTGGTATAAACCAACGGGGGTAGAAAATGCAGTTTTCTCCTTGGCATGGTTGGTCAGGGCTATTTGCCAATAGCCTGACGTCAAGTCAAATGTGCTGAGGAACTTGGCGGCGCCAAGTTTATCCACCAACTCATCTGTTCTTGGCAAAGGATGGGCATCAGTCGTGGTGACTGCGTTAAGAGCTCTATAATCCACGCAGAATCTAAGTTCTTTAGATCCGGCCTTTGGTACTAACACAACTGGGCTAGACCATGGACTAGTAGAGGGCTCTATTACCCCGAGATCAAGCATCTTGCTGACCTCACCTTTGATGTGGGTTCTTACGTTTTCTGACATGCGATATCCTCTGCTTTTGACAGGCAGACAGTCACCAGTGAGTATCTCGTGCTGGCCCCAAGGGGTCAAGCCTGGTGAGAGCGAGAACAGAGAGGCAAACTGATTCAACATAGACTTGCACTCTTCTTGTTGCTCGGGTGTCAGATTGGAGGAGAGATTTACTCCTTCAATGTTTTCATCTAAAGGTAAGCCTCTGAGGAGATCCGGAAGAGTTTCACTCTCTTCTTCTTCCTCGGCTGATGCTAGAAGCAACGCTCCTACGTCAGGTCGGGAGACATACGCTTTAAGTCGGTTGGTGTGAAAGACTGTTGGAGCCTCCTTGGGGTTGCCCAAGTCCACCAGATAGTTAACCTCACCGAGCTTACCCACTACTCGGTAGGGTCCCATCCATTTATCTTGCAAGGCCCTCTGCCTTGTGGGGATCATAACAAGAACAAGCTGGTTTTGAGCGAACTCAACCATGTTAGCCTTTTGATCGTGCCAGTGTTTGACCAATGCTTGTCCAGCTTTCAAGTTATCGCTTGCTTCTGTCATCAGGTGCGACATTCTCCTCCGGAGACCTATCACGTAGTCAGTCACTCTGACTGGCTTGGGGGAAGGAGCACTCTCCAACCCCTCCTTAATCAAGGCCAATGGACCTCTGACGGGATGACCATAGAGCAGTTCGAAGGGAGAGTAGCCTACTCCCTCCTGAGGGACTTCTCTATAAGCAAAAAGAAGGCATGGCAATAGAAGGTCCCACTTACGCTTAAGGGGTTCTTCTAGAGCACCTATCATGCTCTTCATGGTTCGGTTGAACCGTTCTACCAACCCATTGGTTTGTGGGTGGTAAGCCGTTGAGAACTTGTAAGTTACCCCGCAGGTTTTCCACATGGCTTTCATGTAGTGGGACATAAAATTTGACCCCCTGTCAGAGATAACTTCCTTAGGAAATCCGACCCTAGTAAAAATACCAAGGAGGGCCTTAGCCACAGCCGGAGCTGTAACAGTCCTCATAGGAATTGCCTCAGGATACCTAGTAGCATGGTCTACTACAACAAGTATAAACCTGTTGCCTGAGGAGGTTGGAGGATCAAGGGGACCAACGATATCAATCCCTACTCTCTCAAATGGGACTCCCACAACGGGAAGAGGCACTAACGGTGCCACATTCTTGGACCCAACCTTACCAGAGATCTGGCAGGTATGGCAGCTTCTGCAGTGTTTTTCTACTTCGGCCCCCATTTTTGGCCAATAGAAGTAGAGTGAGAGCCTTTCCTTAGTCTTCTTGAAACTCAAGTGACCAGCCAAAGGAATCTCGTGGGCTAACTGCAAGAACTGTGGTCTGTTCTCTTGGGGTACTACAAGGCGTTTGTAGTCTCCAGGTGTAGACTCGGTCGGTTCACTATAGAAGAGGCCATCTTCCCAGTGCAACCTATGTTTCCCAGGCTCTTGCCCTTCAGCCTGAGTTACTGCCTGACGGCGAAGACCTTCCAGAGTTGGACATTCTCTCTGTCCCTTACTGAAGTCTGCCCTGCTGGGTCCACCTTCTGCCAGTAACGACTGCAGCTCAGGATGGTCAACAGGCTCCAGATCTCCAATGAGTTCCTGGCCTTCCATTAGCTCTTCTTCAGAGTCTAATTCTACCATACAGGGTTGTACTTCCCCCTCAGCCTCAGCTGGAGGTGGAGTTACGGGTGTGACGTTGGACAACTGCGGGGAAGTCCGTGTCGGCTGCATCGGAATGGGGGCTGTTGGTGTTAGGGAGAATTCTCTGTTTAGGCTGAATTTCCTAACCTAGTGAGTCCCCCAGCAGCTTTGCTGGATTTCTGGAGTTTGTTTTTTTCATCCTGCCAAGAGTGTGACCCTTTTCCTCTCACTCTTGGACATGTATGTGTGGAATTCCTTTGAATGGGCGATGTGTTCGATGGGCTATGGGGTCTTTTACTCCATAGGGTCTCATAAGTTTTTCTATGTGTGTCACTCCGCACCCTACGTGTCGTGACACGGGGGCGCCCTAGATGGTCCCCCCACCATAGACTCCATACCCGGGGACTGACTACCGTCTCCCCGGGCATGTAAAGTCACCATTGGCTTTACTAGACCTAAATTTGCTAACAGAACTAGTACCAACCATCTTATTGTGGACGTACTAGTAGGGGTAATTCGATTACTCCTGGATCTGTTAACCGAGGGGGCACTGTCCCGTCCCTCCTCGCCGAGTTTTGGCTGGTGGCAGTGGAAACTACTTGTTATGTTCGACCCCAGGCATAACCCTATGGGATCCGTCCCATTGTTGAAGATTAATACTGTTTTCCGTTAATCTCCAACGTACCACCGATCTCCTTATCTTAAATAGGTTTATCGAGTGGTATTTTCTGCCAGAACTCGGGTTGTAAAATGGCGTCTGTGTTTTTCTCTGTGACTCCTAAACCAAAGGTTGAGCCCTTTGTTCCACTTTTGGCGGGCCTCTGGACAGAGACCCTCCAAGGTGGCGCCATTCTGTCTGGGTTACCTCAGGGGTGTGGGAGGGGGTTTAGACACCCTGGACCGAGTTGCCTTGCCAACTCAGGTCGCACTCTGAAGTGATTGGCCCAGGTGGTGAGCCTTCCCGCTCACCACTTAGCATGTGTTGATTGACAAGCTAGGCTGAATGAATGGGGGACGTCTGCATAAAAGCAGGGCCTTGGGACTGGATCTTCAGGAAGTCGCCACTGGACCTAAAGAATCCGACGAGGGTAACGCTGAGCCGACCTGCACGACAACACCTCCGGTGAAGCCCTGCGGAATCGTCTCACAATCTCCCGACGACAGAAGAGATCTCCCTGGCGGAGAGGCTCTTTCCCTGGCTGGTGGGGACAACCAGTCTTCTTCTTCTTTGTGCTTTTTGGTCGCCCAGGACGCAGTGGTCGAATTGCCCGTGCAGAGCACCCGGCAACCGGATAGCCACTACTCCTGCACCGTGATCGAAAGGTGGTGCCTTGTGACGAAGCACTCCGCGGCTGGTTTCTTCCCTGGTGGTGCACTGGACATCTTCTCTTCGACGACGAGAGCATCTCTTCTCTTGGCCAAGACCCGTCGTGCATCCACCACCAGGAACAACTGCCCCCGTCGGAGCTGTCTTCCACAACAAGGTACCTTAACCGCCTGGCTTCCCTTTTCGATCGGTTCGTGTGAGGTATCTGATTCCTCTCCGTTCCGTTGGGTTGCCTCCAAGCTTTATTCACTCTTTGTTCTGAACTGGTTCAACCTGTCGCTAGACAATTTGCTAACAAAGACTTGAGTGCATCATCCGTAGAGACTTTCCAGGACATCGTGCCTTGCCTCTCACCGAGTGGGCCTGGCCGCCGAACTGTATGATCTGGTGTGATTAATGCCTTCTTGCCTTGCATTTGTACCCGCTTCAGTACGAACCGTGTTGACTTCATTACCTGCCTTTCTCTCCTCTCCCTTCCTCACAAAAATATTCGAGTGTCATCTAGGTTGGGGTATACACCTCTGTCTGCAAATAAGTGGTGCCGTAAAAACCTAGAGTTGTCGATATTGTGTTTCGGGGGGTTGAGCTTTATTCCATCCTGCAGAGTAATTGTATTTTGATTTGTTTGCCGTGGTTCACTTTAGTATTTTTCGTAGACATTCTGTTATTAATAAATAACTTACTATCTTTATACTAAAGCCTGGTTGCGTGTTTACTCGTTTTGCTGCGAAGAATTACCCTATCTTGTATACTCCCTATACTGACCAACTTTTCTTGAGAGAAGTCTGACTGCTCAGCCACAGCTACCAATTGAATCTGTGTGGTACAGACTGCTACCAAGTGGGTTCATCGCAACACCTGTAGTCCTAAATCTTTTGCAGTGGTCCCAGAGGGAACTGCACAGGTTTCCGCCTAACACTGGTGTACAGCGGTGGGATTAGTATCGAGTATACAGTTTAGAGTGTTTTTCGACGCTGTAGGACGACTAACCACAAAACTTTACGAAAGCAACTTTCAAAAAACATGTCTACAATGGAAATTTACAGCCAAGAGTCTTTGTCGGATAAAAATACTGAGAGTCTGCGAGCTCTCTGTAGACAAGAGAATCTTCCTGTAAAAGGCAAGAAGTTAGAATTGATAGAGAGATTGCTGGCGAACCAAAGTCTGGGTACTGGTTCAGAGGAACCAAACTCTCCAGCAACTGTAGATAACAGTAATGGTGTTGATCTAAATCGTGATTCTGATGATAGCGATGAAGAGGCTGACGAGGACGGCGAGGCTAACGAAACTGTCTCACCTGTTCCTCTACCTGCCTTACCAACTGTGCCTACGGGGCCAATACCAGGTCCCACAAGTAACCCTGCTTATTTTGAACTTGAAAAAATGAAGCTCGAGTTAGAGTACAAACGGTTGAATGCCCAGGCTGAGCAGAAACAGGCTGAGTTGAGACTCAGAGAAATGGAGCTTAATCATGAGTTACAAATGAAAAAGTTGTCTATGGAAAATGCTTCTCTCTCCTCTGGTTCCTCTAGGAGCTCCAGTCCCAAAAGACCCCGGATGCCGAAGGAATTAGTGGGTATGTACGAACCGAGATTGGATGTGTTGGATTGGTTGAAACTGTTTGAATACAATCATGGGCTCCAGGACATCACCGGGAATGCGTTGCTTCCCTGGTTGTTCTCTAGGCTTCCTCCTGTTGCGACTGATGTGGTAATGGAATTGGGGGAGGTGGATAAGACGGATTACGAAAGTGTGAAACTAGCGTTGATAGCTAGATTCGGGAAGACCCCTTCCCAGTATCTTAAGAGGTTTAGAACCCTCAAAAAGCATGATGGTACCCCTTGGGCTACCTGGGTGAGTGAAGGGTTGAAAAACTTAGAGGGATGGATTAAGGGTTACAAAGTTAACACTGACGAGGGTATGCGAAATCTTTTTATGTTGGAGTCGATTTATGATGCCTGTTCTCCTGAGCTCAGACAGCACTTGGCTGATTCGAAGGAATTAGATTCCAGGGCTCTAGCTAAGGCTGCTGACTTGTGGGTTGCCAACAGGGCTACTCACAAGGATTCTGGGGTAACTCAGAAAAAGGACGAGGGAAAACAGCCAAAAAAAGACTCGAAGGAGAATTCGAATAACTCACATTCCAAAGAGGGCCCCAAACAAAACCAGAAGGGTAAGCCACCGGGAAAACCACAGCAGAATAGTGTGTCTTCTGGTGCCAAACCGGAAGGAGGTCAGAACAAGCCACCATTCCAGAGAGCGTTCGGGAAATGCTTTGTTTGTGGCTCGACTGATCACGTGAAAGGAGATCCCAGATGTAAGGGTAAACCTTCAGGGGTCCAGCTTGTCTCCTTAGCCTTCGCTCCAGAGGAGGAAGTCCAAATGGCAAGTGGAAACTTTCTACTGCTAGCTGACGAACCCATTGGAGTCTCAGCCAGCGTTTCTTTAGTATCTCTGGGGTTGTGGGAACAACAGAATTTAGATGTCTATAATTCTATCCCCGATAATACTAAAGAGTATTATAAGGACAGTGTCCAGGTGAATGGTCAGGAGACGCCTGCCATTAGGGACACTGGGGCCAGCATAACTGTGGTGGATAAATCGTTTTTTCAGGCTGAGGATGTTGCTAAGGCACCCAAACGCCTCACCAAGTTAGCTGGAGGGCCTGTGCAGATGCTTCCCCAATTACCAGTTCTCATCCAGTGTAACGACATGACTGTAAAGATACCTGTCAGCATACAGAGTGAGGTACCAGGACGCGTACTGTTGGGTAACGATTTGAAAACTCTCTGAGTTGTATCGCATACTCCCAGACCTCCTAGTAAACGGTTACAGGAGCTAACCAGACCTGCAAGAGAGAGGACCCTGCGCGGTACTCTCGAGGAGATGATGAAGAAAGAAATCACTCCTGCTCCATTGGAAATGGCGGCCGCTGTCTCTAGGAACACCGAAGTCAAAGGGAAACCTAAAACTTCTAAACCGAAACCCACAGCCTCCATTCCGATGCAGCCGACACGGACTTCCCCGCGGTTGTCCAACGTCACACCCGTAACTCCACCTTCAGCTGAGGCTGAGGGGGAAGTAAAACCCTGTATGGTAGAATTAGACTCTGAAGAAGAGCTAATGGAAGGCCAGGAACTCATTGGAGATCTGGATCCTGTTGACCATCCTGAGCTGCAGTCGTTACTGGCAGAAGGTGGACCCAGCAGGGCAGACTTCAGTAAGGGACAGAGAGAATGTCCAACTCTGGAAGGTCTTCGCCGTCAGGCAGTAACTCAGGCTGAAGGGCAAGAGCCTGGGAAACATAGGTTACACTGGGAAGATGGCCTCTTCTATAGTGAACCGACCGAGTCTGCACCTGGAGACTACAAACGCCTTGTAGTACCCCAAGAGAACAGACCACAGTTCTTGCAGTTAGCCCACGAGATTCCTTTGGCTGGTCACTTGAGTTTCAAGAAGACTAAGGAAAGGCTCTCACTCTACTTCTATTGGCCAAAAATGGGGGCCGAAGTAGAAAAACACTGCAGAAGCTGCCATACCTGCCAGATCTCTGGTAAGGTTGGGTCCAAGAATGTGGCACCGTTAGTGCCTCTTCCCGTTGTGGGAGTCCCATTTGAGAGAGTAGGGATTGATATCGTTGGTCCCCTTGATCCTCCAACTTCCTCAGGCAACAGGTTTATACTTGTTGTAGTAGACCATGCTACTAGGTATCCTGAGGCAATTCCTATGAGGACTGTTACAGCTCCGGCTGTGGCTAAGGCCCTCCTTGGTATTTTTACTAGGGTCGGATTTCCTAAGGAAGTTATCTCTGACAGGGGGTCAAATTTTATGTCCCACTACATGAAAGCCATGTGGAAAACCTGCGGGGTAACTTACAAGTTCTCAACGGCTTACCACCCACAAACCAATGGGTTGGTAGAACGGTTCAACCGAACCATGAAGAGCATGATAGGTGCTCTAGAAGAACCCCTTAAGCGTAAGTGGGACCTTCTATTGCCATGCCTTCTTTTTGCTTATAGAGAAGTCCCTCAGGAGGGAGTAGGCTACTCTCCCTTCGAACTGCTCTATGGTCATCCCGTCAGAGGTCCATTGGCCCTGATTAAGGAGGGGTTGGAGAGTGCTCCTTCCCCCAAGCCAGTCAGAGTGACTGACTACGTGATAGGTCTCCGGAGGAGAATGTCGCACCTGATGACAGAAGCAAGCGATAACTTGAAAGCTGGACAAGCATTGGTCAAGCACTGGCACGATCAAAAGGCTAACATGGTTGAGTTCGCTCAAAACCAGCTTGTTCTTGTTATGATCCCCACAAGGCAGAGGGCCTTGCAAGATAAATGGATGGGACCCTACCGAGTAGTGGGTAAGCTCGGTGAGGTTAACTATCTGGTGGACTTGGGCAACCCCAAGGAGGCTCCAACAGTCTTTCACACCAACCGACTTAAAGCGTATGTCTCCCGACCTGACGTAGGAGCATTGCTTCTAGCATCAGCCGAGGAAGAAGAAGAGAGTGAAACTCTTCCGGATCTCCTCAGAGGCTTACCTTTAGATGAAAACATTGAAGGAGTAAATCTCTCCTCCAATCTGACACCCGAGCAACAAGAAGAGTGCAAGTCTATGTTGAATCAGTTTGCCTCTCTGTTCTCGCTCTCACCAGGCTTGACCCCTTGGGGCCAGCACGAGATACTCACTGGTGACTGTCTGCCTGTCAAAAGCAGAGGATATCGCATGTCAGAAAACGTAAGAACCCACATCAAAGGTGAGGTCAGCAAGATGCTTGATCTCGGGGTAATAGAGCCCTCTACTAATCCATGGTCTAGCCCAGTTGTGTTAGTACCAAAGGCGGATCTAAAGAACTTAGATTCTGCGTGGATTATAGAGCTCTTAACGCAGTCACCACGACTGATGCCCATCCTTTGCCAAGAACAGATGAGTTGGTGGATAAACTTGGCGCCGCCAAGTTCCTCAGCACATTTGACTTGACGTCAGGCTATTGGCAAATAGCCCTGACCAACCATGCCAAGGAGAAAACTGCATTTTCTACCCCCGTTGGTCTATACCAGTTTACGGTAATGCCTTTCGGACTAAAAAATGCACCTGCTACGTTTCAACGGATGGTAAACCAGGTTCTAACCGGGATGGAGGACTTCTGCATGGCATACTTGGATGACATAGCAGTGTTCAGCAATTCCTGGGACGAACATGTAACCCACCTGAGAGATGTTTTGCAGGCTCTTGGACGAGCCAATCTGACCATAAAGGCGAGTAAATGCCAAATTGGACAGAGTAAGGTAGTCTACCTTGGGCATGAGGTAGGCGGTGGAGAAATAAGGCCTTTGCTCAGTAAGATTGAAGCTGTGCAAAATTGGACAACACCGACTACTCAGACTCAGGTGAGAGCCTTCCTAGGCCTCACCGGGTATTACAGGAATTTCATAGAGAACTATGGGACCATAGCTTCTCCACTGAATGTCATCTCCTCGCCCAAATTCCCTAAAAAGGTTAAGTGGAACGAGGAGTGCAATCAGGCTTTTGAAAACCTGAAAAAGGCTCTTTGCCAAACCCCAGTACTCAGAGCTCCTGATTACCGCCAACACTTCATTGTGCAGACAGACGCTTCCAATGTAGGGATAGGTGCCGTACTCAGTCAACTGGATGGGAAAGGTAGGGAGCACCCCGTTTGCTACATCAGCCGCAAGCTGAAGGATCCTGAAACAAGGTGGGCAACAATCGAAAGAGAATGCTTTGCTATCGTGTGGGCTCTGAAGAAGTTTAGGCCGTACTTGTATGGTTCTACTTTTGTTATTCAGACTGACCACCAACCCTTGAGATGGTTAATGCAGATGAAAGGGGAAAACCCAAAACTACTGAGATGGTCGATCTGCCTGCAAGGGTTCGATTTCACCATTGAGCACAGGTCAGGGTGTCACCACCAAAATGCTGATGGTCTCTCTAGGATGTATATCATCGACTAGAGGTATGAGATTCATCCAGGAGTGGATTAAATCCTCCTGTCCCTTAGTCTGGGGGGGGGCGAGTGTTAGGGAGAATTCTCTGTTTAGGCTGAATTTCCTAACCTAGTGAGTCCCCCAGCAGCTTTGCTGGATTTCTGGAGTTTGTTTTTTTCATCCTGCCAAGAGTGTGACCCTTTTCCTCTCACTCTTGGACATGTATGTGTGGAATTCCTTTGAATGGGCGATGTGTTCGATGGGCTATGGGGTCTTTTACTCCATAGGGTCTCATAAGTTTTTCTATGTGTGTCACTCCGCACCCTACGTGTCGTGACACGGGGGCGCCCTAGATGGTCCCCCCACCATAGACTCCATACCCGGGGACTGACTACCGTCTCCCCGGGCATGTAAAGTCACCATTGGCTTTACTAGACCTAAATTTGCTAACAGAACTAGTACCAACCATCTTATTGTGGACGTACTAGTAGGGGTAATTCGATTACTCCTGGATCTGTTAACCGAGGGGGCACTGTCCCGTCCCTCCTCGCCGAGTTTTGGCTGGTGGCAGTGGAAACTACTTGTTATGTTCGACCCCGGGCATAACCCTATGGGATCCGTCCCATTGTTGAAGATTAATACTGTTTTCCGTTAATCTCCAACGTACCACCGATCTCCTTATCTTAAATAGGTTTATCGAGTGGTATTTTCTGCCAGAACTCGGGTTGTAAAATGGCGTCTGTGTTTTTCTCTGTGACTCCTAAACCAAAGGTTGAGCCCTTTGTTCCACTTTTGGCGGGCCTCTGGACAGAGACCCTCCAAGGTGGCGCCATTCTGTCTGGGTTACCTCAGGGGTGTGGGAGGGGGTTTAGACACCCTGGACCGAGTTGCCTTGCCAACTCAGGTCGCACTCTGAAGTGATTGGCCCAGGTGGTGAGCCTTCCCGCTCACCACTTAGCATGTGTTGATTGACAAGCTAGGCTGAATGAATGGGGGACGTCTGCATAAAAGCAGGGCCTTGGGACTGGATCTTCAGGAAGTCGCCACTGGACCTAAAGAATCCGACGAGGGTAACGCTGAGCCGACCTGCACGACAACACCTCCGGTGAAGCCCTGCGGAATCGTCTCACAATTTCCCGACGACAGAAGAGATCTCCCTGGCGGAGAGGCTCTTTCCCTGGCTGGTGGGGACAACCAGTCTTCTTCTTCTTTGTGCTTTTTGGTCGCCCAGGACGCAGTGGTCGAATTGCCCGTGCAGAGCACCCGGCAACCGGATAGCCACTACTCCTGCACCGTGATCGAAAGGTGGTGCCTTGTGACGAAGCACTCCGCGGCTGGTTTCTTCCCTGGTGGTGCACTGGACATCTTCTCTTCGACGACGAGAGCATCTCTTCTCTTGGCCAAGACCCGTCGTGCATCCACCACCAGGAACAACTGCCCCCGTCGGAGCTGTCTTCCACAACAAGGTACCGTAACCGCCTGGCTTCCCTTTTCGATCGGTTCGTGTGAGGTATCTGATTCCTCTCCGTTCCGTTGGGTTGCCTCCAAGCTTTATTCACTCTTTGTTCTGAACTGGTTCAACCTGTCGCTAGACAATTTGCTAACAAAGACTTGAGTGCATCATCCGTAGAGACTTTCCAGGACATCGTGCCTTGCCTCTCACCGAGTGGGCCTGGCCGCCGAACTGTATGATCTGGTGTGATTAATGCCTTCTTGCCTTGCATTTGTACCCGCTTCAGTACGAACCGTGTTGACTTCATTACCTGCCTTTCTCTCCTCTCCCTTCCTCACAAAAATATTCGAGTGTCATCTAGGTTGGGGTATACACCTCTGTCTGCAAATAAGTGGTGCCGTAAAAACCTAGAGTTGTCGATATTGTGTTTCGGGGGGTTGAGCTTTATTCCATCCTGCAGAGTAATTGTATTTTGATTTGTTTGCCGTGGTTCACTTTAGTATTTTTCGTAGACATTCTGTTATTAATAAATAACTTACTATCTTTATACTAAAGCCTGGTTGCGTGTTTACTCGTTTTGCTGCGAAGAATTACCCTATCTTGTATACTCCCTATACTGACCAACTTTTCTTGAGAGAAGTCTGACTGCTCAGCCACAGCTACCAATTGAATCTGTGTGGTACAGACTGCTACCAAGTGGGTTCATCGCAACACCTGTAGTCCTAAATCTTTTGCAGTGGTCCCAGAGGGAACTGCACAGGTTTCCGCCTAACAGTTGGTTTCGGTTTAGAAGTTTTAGGTTTCCCTTTGACTCCGGTGTTCCTAGAGACAGCGGCCGCCATTTCCAATGGAGCAGGAGTGATTTCTTTCTTCATCATCTCCCCGAGAGTACCGCGCAGGGTCCTCTCTCTTGCAGGTCTGGTTAGCTCCTGTAACCATTTACTAGGAGGTCTGGGAGTATGCGATACAACTCCGAGAGTTTTCAAATCGTTACCCAACAGTACGCGTCCTGGTACCTCACTCTGTATGCTGACAGGTATCTTTACAGTCATGTCGTTACACTGGATGAGAACTGGTAATTGGGGAAGCATCTGCACAGGCCCTCCAGCTAACTTGGTGAGGCGTTTGGGTGCCTTAGCAACATCCTCAGCCTGAAAAAACGATTTATCCACCACAGTTATGCTGGCCCCAGTGTCCCTAATGGCAGGCGTCTCCTGACCATTCACCTGGACACTGTCCTTATAATACTCTTTAGTATTATCGGGGATAGAATTATAGACATCTAAATTCTGTTGTTCCCACAACCCCAGAGATACTAAAGAAACGCTGGCTGAGACTCCAATGGGTTCGTCAGCTAGCAGTAGAAAGTTTCCACTTGCCATTTGGACTTCCTCCTCTGGAGCGAAGGCTAAGGAGACAAGCTGGACCCCTGAAGGTTTACCCTTACATCTGGGATCTCCTTTCACGTGATCAGTCGAGCCACAAATAAAGCATTTCCCGAATGCTTTCTGGAATGGTGGCTTGTTCTGACCTCCTTCCGGTTTGGCACCAGAAGACACACTATTCTGCTGTGGTTTTCCCGGTGGCTTACCCTTCTGGTTTTGTTTGGGGCCCTCTTTGGAATGTGAGTTATTCGAATTCTCCTTTGAGTCTTTTTTAGGCTTTTTTTCCTCGTCCTTTTTCTGAGTTACCCCAGAATCCTTGTGAGTAGCCCTGTTGGCAACCCACAAGTCAGCAGCCTTAGCTAGAGCCCTGGAATCTAATTCCTTCGAATCAGCCAAGTGCTGTCTGAGCTCAGGAGAACAGGCATCATAAATCGACTCCAACATAAAAAGATTTCGCATACCCTCGTAAGTGTCAACTTTGTAACCCTTAATCCATCCCTCTAAGTTTTTCAACCCTTCACTCACCCAGGTAGCCCAAGGGGTACCATCATGCTTTTTGAGGGTTCTAAACCTCTTAAGATACTGGGAAGGGGTCTTCCCGAATCTAGCTATCAAAGCTAGTTTCACACTTTCGTAATCCGTCTTATCCACCTCCCCCAATTCCATTACCACATCAGTCGCAACAGGAGGAAGCCTAGAGAACAACCAGGGAAGCAACGCATTCCCGGTGATGTCCTGGAGCCCATGATTGTATTCAAACAGTTTCAACCAATCCAACACATCCAATCTCGGTTCGTACATACCCACTAATTCCTTCGGCATCCGGGGTCTTTTGGGACTGGAGCTCCTAGAGGAACCAGAGGAGAGAGAAGCATTTTCCATAGACAACTTTTTCATTTGTAACTCATGATTAAGCTCTATTTCTCTGAGTCTTAACTCAGCCTGTTTCTGCTCAGCCTGGGCATTCGCATTCATCCGTCTGAACTCGAGCTCTTGGTTTCGTTCAGATTGAGCCAAAAACCGTTTGTATTCTAATTCGAGCTTCATTTTTTCAAGTTCAAAATAAGCAGGGTTACTTGTAGGACCTGGTATTGGCCCCGTAGGCACAGTTGGTAAGGCAGGTAGAGGAACAGGTGAGACAGTTTCGTTAGCCTCGCCGTCCTCGTCAGCCTCTTCATCGCTATCATCAGAATCACGATTTAGATCAACACCATTACTGTTATCTACAGTTGCTGGAGAGTTTGGTTCCTCTGAACCAGTACCCAGACTTTGGTTCGCCAGCAATCTCTCTATCAGTTCTAACTTCTTGCCTTTTACAGGAAGATTCTCTTGTCTACAGAGAGCTCGCAGACTCTCAGTATTTTTATCCGACAAAGACTCTTGGCTGTAAATTTCCATCGTAGACATGTTTTTTGAAAGTTGCTTTTGTAAAGTTTTGTGGTTAGTCGTCCTACAGCGTCGAAAAACACTCTAAACTGTATACTCGATACTAATCCCACCGCTGTACACCAGTGTTAGGCGGAAACCTGTGCAGTTCCCTCTGGGACCACTGCAAAAGATTTAGGACTACAGGTGTTGCGATGAACCCACTTGGTAGCAGTCTGTACCACACAGATTCAATTGGTAGCTGTGGCTGAGCAGTCAGACTTCTCTCAAGAAAAGTTGGTCAGTATAGGGAGTATACAAGATAGGGTAATTCTTCGCAGCAAAACGAGTAAACACGCAACCAGGCTTTAGTATAAAGATAGTAAGTTATTTATTAATAACAGAACGTCTACGAAAGAATACTAAAGTGAACCACGGCAAGCAAATCAAAATACAATTACTCTGCAGAATGGAATAAAGCTCAACCCCCCGAAACACAATATCGACAACTCTAGGTTCTACGGCACCACTTATTTTCAGACAGAGGTGTATACCTCAACCCAGATGACACTCGAATATTTAGTGAGGAAGGGAGAGAAGAGAAAGGCAGGTAATGAAGTCAACACGGTTCGTACTGAAGCGGGTAAATATGCAAGGCAAGAAGGCATTAATCACACTAGATCATACACTTCGGCGGCCAGGCCCACTCGGTGAGAGGCAAGGCACGATGTCCTGGAAAGTCTCTACGGATGATGCACTCAAGTCTTGTTTAGCAAATTGGTTAGCGACAGGTTGAACCAGTTCAGAACAAAGAGTGAATAAAGCTTGGAGGCAACCCAACGGAACGGAGAGGAATCAGATACCTCACACGAACCGATCGAAAAGGGAAGCCAGGCGGTTACGGTACCTTGTTGTGGAAGACAGCTCCGACGGGGGCAGTTGTTCCTGGTGGTGGATGCACGATGGGTCTTGGCCAAAAGAAGAGATGCTCTCGTCGTCGAAGAGAAGATGTCCGGTGCACCACCAGGGAAGAAACCAGCCGCGGAGTGCTTCGTCACAAGGCACCACCTTTCGATCACGGTGCAGGAGTAGTGGCTATCCAATTGCCGGGTGCTCTGCACGGGCAATTCGACCACTGCGTCCTGGGCGACCAAAAAGCACAAAGAAGAAGAAGACTGGTTGTCCCCACCAGCCAGGGAAAGAGACTCTCCGGCAGGGAGATCTCTTCTGTCGTCGGGAGATTGTGAGACGATTCCGCAGGGCTTCACCGGAGGTGTTATCGTGCAGGTCGGCTCAGCGTTACCCTCGTCGGATTCTTTAGGTCCAGTGGCGACTTCCTGAAGATCCCGTCCCAAAGCCCTGCTTTTATGCAGACGTCCCCCATTCATTCAGCCTAGCTTGTTAATCGACACATGCTAAGTGGTGAGCGGGAAGGCTCACCACCTGGGCCAATCACTTCAGAGTGCGACCTGAGTTGGCAAGGCAACTCGGTCCAGGGTGTCTAAACCCCCTCCCACACCCCTGAGGTAACCCAGACAGAATGGCACCACTTTGGAGGGTCTCTGTCCAGAGGCCCGCCAAAAGTGGAACAAAGGGCTCAACCTTTGGTTTAGGAGTCACAGAGAAAAACACAGACGCCATTTTACAACCCGAGTTCTGGCAGAAAATACCACTCGATAAACCTATTTAAGATAAGTAGATCGGTGGTACGTTGGAGATTAACGAAAAACAGTATTAATCTTCAACAATGGGACGGATCCCATAGGGTTATGCCAGGGGTCGAACATAACAAGTAGTTTCCACTGCCACCAGCCAAAACTCGACGAGGAGGGACGGGACAGTGCCCCCTCGGGTAACAGATCCAGGAGTAATCGAATTACCCCTACTAGCACGTCCACAATAAGATGGTTGGTACTAGTTCTGTTAGCAAATTTAGGTCTAGTAAAGCCAATGGTGACTTTACATGCCCGGGGAGACGGTAGTCAGTCCCCGGGTATGGAGTCTATGGTGGGGGGACCAGCTAGGGTGCCCCCGTGTCACGACACGTAGGGTGCGGAGTGACACACATAGAAAAACTTATGAGACCCTATGGAGTAAAAGACCCCATAGCCCATCGAACACATTGCCAATTCAAAGGAATTCCACACATAACTCCAGAAATCCAGCAAAGCTGCTGGGGGACTCACTAGGTTAGGAAATTCAGCCTAAACAGAGAATTCTCCCTAACAGGGGGCCTGCTGGCAGGTGCCCCACAGTGCTGGGGGTGGGGGTGGTGGGAGACATGGGTGGGGGCCTGGTGGAGGCTGCCCCTGGTGGCTGGGGGGTGGGGGTGCTGGGAGACATGGGTGGGGGCCTGGTGGAGGCTGCCCCTGAACTGCTGGGGGGTGGGGGTGGTGGGAGACATGGGTGGGGCCTGGTGGAGGCTGCCCCTGGTGGCTGGGGGTGAGGGTGCTGGGAGACATGGGTGGGGGCCTGGTGGTGGGTGCCCCTGGTGGCTGGGGGGTGGGGGTGGTGGGAGACATGGGTGGGGGCCTGGTGGAGGCTTCCCCTCGTGGCTGGGGGGTGGGGGTGGTGGGAGACATGGGTGGGGGCCTGGTGGAGGCTGCCCCTGGTGGCTGGGGGGTGGGGGTGGTGGGAGACATGGGTGGGGGCCTGGTGGAGGCTGCCCCTGCACTGCTGGGGGGTGGGGGTGGTGGGAGACATGAGTGGGGGCCTGGTGGTGGGTGTCCGTTGTGGCTGGGGGGTGGGGGTGCTGGGAGACATGGGTGGGGGCCTGGTGGTGGGTGCCCCTGCACTGCTGGGGGGTGAGGGTGCTGGGAGACATGGGTGGGGGCCTGGTGGAGGCTGCCCCTGGTGGCTGGGGGGTGGGGGTGCTGGGAGACATGGGTGGGGGCCTGGTGGTGGGTGCCCGTGGTGGCTGGGGGTGGGGGTGCTGGGAGACATGGGTGGGGGCCTGGTGGTGGGTGCCCCTGCACTGCTGGGGGGTGAGGGTGCTGGGAGACATGGGTGGGGGCCTGCTGGAGGCTGCCCCTTGTGGCTGGGGGGTGGGGGTGGTGGGAGACATGGGTGGGGGCCTGCTGGAGGCTGCCCCTGCACTGCTGTGGGGTGGGGGTGGTGGGGAACATGAGTTGGACATGGGTGGGGGACTGCTGGAGGCTGCCCCTGGTGGCTGGGGGGTGGGGGTGGTGGGAGACATGGGTGTGGGCCTGGTGGAGGCTGCCCCTGGTAGCTGGGGGGTGGGGGTGCTGGGAGACATGGGTGGGGGCCTGGTGGTGGGTGCCCCTGGTGGCTGGGGGGTGGGGGTGCTGGGAGACATGGGTGAGGGCCTGGTGGTGGGTGCCCCTGCACTGCTGGAGGGTGGGGGTGGTGGGAGACATGGGTGGGGGCCTGCTGGAGGCTGCCCCTGGTGGCTGGGGGGTGGGGGTGCTGGGAGACATGGGTGGGGGCCTGCTGGTGGGTGCTCCTGGTGGCTGGGGGGTGGTGGTGGTGGGAGACATGGGTGGGGGCCGGGTGGAGGCTGCCCCTGGTAGCTGGGGAGTGGGGGTGGTGGGAGACATGGGTGGGGGCCTGCTGGAGTCTGCCCCTGCACTGCTGGGCGGTGGGGGTGGTGGGGAACATGAGTTGGACATGGGTGGGGGCCTGCTGGCAGGTGCCCCACAGTGCTGGGGGTGGGGGTGGTGGGAGACATGGGTAGGGGCCTGGTGGAGGCTGCCCCTGGTGGCTGGGGGGTGGGGGTGCTGGGAGACATGGGTGGGGGCCTGGTGGTGGGTGCCCCTGGTGGCTGGGGGGTGGGGGTGCTGGGAGACATGGGTGAGGGCCTGGTGGTGGGTGCCCCTGCACTGCTGGGGGTGGGGGTGGTGGGAGACATGGGTGGGAGCCTGGTGGAGGTTGCCCCTGGTGGCTGGGGGGTGGGGGTGCTGGGAGACATGGGTGGGCGCCTGGTGGTGGGTGCCCCTGGTGGCTGGGGGGTGGGGGTGGTGGGAGACATGGGTGGGGGCCTGGTGGAGGCTGCCCCTGGTGGCTGGGGGGTGGGGGTGGTGGGAGACATGGGTGGGGGCGTGCTGGAGGCTGCCCCTGCACTGCTGGGGGGTGGGGTGGTGGGGAACATGAGTTGGACATGGGTGGGGGCCTGCTGGCAAGTGCCCCACAGTGCTGGGGAGTGGGGGTGGTGGGAGACATGGTTGGGGGCCTGGTGGTGGGTGCCCCTGGTGGCTGGGGGGTGGGGGTGGTGGGAGACATGGGTGGGGGCCTGGTGGAGGATGCCCCTGGTGGCTGGGGGGTGGGGGTGCTGGGAGACATGGGTGGGGGCCTGGTGGAGGCTGCCCCTGGTGGCTGGCGGGTGGGGGTGCTGGGAGACATGGGTGGGGGCCTGGTGGTGGGAGCCCCTGGTGGCTGGGGGGTGGGGGTGGTGGGAGACATGGGTGGGGGCCTGGTGGAGGCTGCCCCTGCACTGCTGGGGGGTGGGCGACATGGGTGGGGGCCTGCTGGAGGCTGCCCCAGGTGGCTGGGGGGTGGAGGTGATGGGAGACATGGGTGGGGACCTGGTGGTGGGTTCCCCTGGTGGCTGGGGTGTGGGGGTGCTTGGAGACATGGGTGGGGGCCTGGTGGTGGGTGCCCCTGCACTGCTGGGGGGTGGTGGGGAACATGAGTTGGACATGGGTAGGGGCCTGCTGGCAGGTGCCCCACAGTGCTGGGGGGTGGGGGTGGTGGGAGACATGGGTGGGGGCCTGGTGGAGGCTGCCCCTGGTGGCTGGGGGGTGGGGGTGCTGGGAGACATGGGTGGGGGCCTGGTGGTGGGTGCCCCTGGTGGCTGGGGGGTGGGGGTGCTGGGAGACATGGGTGGGGGCCTGGTGGTGGGTGCCCCTGCACTGCTGGGGGGTGGGGGTGCTGGGAGACATGGGTGGGGGCCTGGTGGAGGCTTCCCCTGGTGGCTGGGGGGTGGGGGTGCTGGGAGACATGGGTGGGGGCCTGGTGGAGGCTGCCCCTGCACTGCTGGGGGGTGGGGGTGGTGGGAGACATGGGTGGGGGCCTGGTGGAGTCTGCCCCTGGTGGCTGGGGGCTGGGGGTGGTGGGAGACATGGGTGGGGGCCTGCTGGAGGCTGCCCCTGCACTGCTGGGGGGTGGGGGTGGTGGGGAACATGAGTTGGACATGGGTGGGGTCCTGCTGGCAGGTTCCCCACAGTGCTGGGGGGTGGGGGTGGTGGGAGACATGGGTGGGGGCCTGCTGGAGGGTGCCCCTGGTGGCTGGGGGGTGGGGTTGCTGGGAGACATGGGTGGGGGCCTGGTGGTGGGTGCCCCTGGTGGCTGGGAGTGGGGGTGGTGGGAGACATGGGTGGGGGCCTGGTGGAGGCTGCCCCTGGTGGCTGGGGAGTGGGGGTGGTGGGAGACATGGGTGGGGGCCTGCTGGAGGCTGCCCCTGCACTGCTGGGGGGTGGGGGTGGTGGGGAACATGAGTTGGACATGGGTGGGGGCCTGCTGGCAGGTGCCCCACAGTGCTGGGGGGTGGGGGTGGTGGGAGACATGGGTGGCAGCCTGGTGGAGGCTGCCCCTGGTGGCTGGGGGGTGGGCGTGATTGGAGACATGGGTGGGGGCCTGGTGGTGGGTGCCCCTGGTGGCTGGGGGGTGGGGGTGGTGGGAGACATGGGTGGGGGCCTGGTGGAGGCTGCCCCTGGTGGCTGGGGGGTGGGGGTGCTGGGAGACATGGGTGGAGGCCTGGTGGTGGGTGCCCCTGGTGGCTGGGGGGTGGGGGTGCTGGGAGACATGGGTGAGGGCCTGGTGGTGGGTGCCCCTGCACTGCTGGGGGTGGGGGTGCTGGGAGACATTGGTGGGGGCCTGGTGGAGGCTGCCCCTGGTGGCTGGGGGGTGGGGGTGCTGGGCGACATGGGTGGGGGCCTGTTGGAGGCTGCCCCTGCACTGCTGGGGGGTGAGGGTGGTGGGAGACATGGGTGGGGACCTGCTGGACGCTGCCCCTTGTGGCTGGGGGGTGGGGGTGGTGGGAGACATGGGTGGGGGCCTGCTGGAGGCTGCCCCTGCACTGCTGCGGGGTGGGGTGGTGGGGAACATGAGTTGGACATGGGTGGGGGCCTGCTGGCAGGTGCCCCACACTGCTGGGGGGTGGGGTGGTGGGAGACATGGGTAGTGGCCTGCTGGAGGCTGCCCCTGGTGACTGGGGGGTGGGGGTGGTGGGAGACATGGGTGTGGGCCTGGTGGAGGCTGTCCCTGGTGGCTGGGGGGTGGGGGTGCTGGGAGACATGGGTGGGGGCCTGGTGGTGGTGCCCCTGCACTGCTGGAGGGTGGGGTTGCTGGGAGACATGGGTGGGGGCCTGGTGGAGGCTGCCCCTGGTGGCTGGGGGGTGGGGGTGGTGGGAGACATGGGCGGGGGCCTGGTGGATGCTGCCCCTGCACTGCTGGGGGGTGGGGGTGGTGGGAGACATGGGTGGGGGCCTGGTGGAGGCTGCCCCTGGTGGCTGGGAGGTGGGGGTGGTGGGAGACATGGGTGGGGGCCTGCTGGAAGCTGCCCCTGCACTGCTGGGAGGTGGCGGTGGTGGGGAACATGAGTTGGACATGGGTGGGGGCCTGCTGGCAGGTGCCCCACAGTGCTGGGGGGTGGGGGTGGTGGGAGACATGGGTGGGGGCCTGCTGGAGGCTGCCCCTGGTGGCTGGGGGTGGGGGTGCTGGGAGACATGGTTGGGGGCCTGGTGGTGGGTGCCCCTGGTGGCTGGAGGGTGGGGGTGTTGGGAGACATGGGTGGGGGCCTGGTGGAGGCTGCCCCTGGTGGCTGGGGAGTGGGGGTGGTGGGAGACATGGGTGGGGGCCTGCTGGAGGCTGCCCCTGCACTGCTGGAGGGTGGGGGTGGTGGGGAACATGAGTTGGACATGGGTGGGGGCCTGCTGGCAGGTGCCCCACAGTGCTGGGGGGTGGGGGTGGTGGGAGACATGGTTGGGGGCCTGGTGGAGGCTGCCCCTGGTGGCTGGGTGGTGGGGGTGGTGGGAGACATGGGTGGGGGCCTGGTGGAGGCTGCCCCTGGTGGCTGGGGGGTGGGGGTGCTGGGAGACATGGGTGGGGGCCTGGTGGTGGGTGCCCCTGGTGGCTGGGGGGTGGGGGTGCTGGGAGACATGGGTGAGGGCCTGGTGGTGGGTGCCCCTGCACTGCTGGGGGGTGGGGGTGGTGGGAGACATGGGTGGGGGCCTGCTGGAGGCTGCCCCTGGTGGCTGGGGGGTGGGGGTGTTGGGAGACATGGGTGGGGGCCTGGTGGTGGGTGCCCCTGGTGGCTGGGGGGTGGTGGGAGACATGGGTGGGGGCCTGGTGGAGGCTGCCCCTGGTAGCTGGGGAGTGGGGGTGGTGGGAGACATGGGTGGGGTCCTGCTGGAGTCTGCCCCTGCACTGCTGGGGGGTGGGGGTGGTGGGGAACATGAGTTGGACATGGGTGGGGGCCTGCTGGCAGGTGCCCCACAGTGCTGGGGGGTGGGGGTGGTGGGAGACATGGGTGGGAGCCTGGTGGAGGTTGCCCCTGGTGGCTGGGGGGTGGGGGTGCTGGGAGACATGGGTGGGGGCCTGGTGGTGGGTGCCCCTGGTGGCTGGGGGGTGGGGGTGGTGGGAGACATGGGTGGGGGCCTGGTGGAGGCTGCCCCTGGTGGCTGGGGGGTGGGGGTGGTGGGAGACATGGGTGGGGGCGTGCTGGAGGCTGCCCCTGCACTGCTGAGGGGTGGGGTGGTGGGGAACATGAGTTGGACATGGGTGGGGTCCTGCTGGCAGGTGCCCCACAGTGCTGGGGGGTGGGGGTGGTGGGAGACATGGGTGGGGGCCTGGTGGTGGGTGCCCCTGGTGGCTGGGGGGTGGGGGTGGTGGGAGACATGGGTGGGGGCCTGGTGGAGGATGCCCCTGGTGGCTGGGGGGTGGGGGTGCTGGGAGACATGGGTGGGGGCCTGGTGGTGGGTGCCCCTGGTGGCTTGGGGGTGAGGGTGCTGGGAGACATGGGTGGGGGTCTGGTGGTGGGTGCCCCTGCACTGCTGGGGGGTGGGGGTGCTGGGAGACATGGGTGGGGGCCTGGTGGAGGCTGCCCCTGGTGGCTGGGGGGTGGGGGAGCTGGGAGACATGGGTGGGGGCCTGGTGGTGGGTGCCCCTGGTGGCTGGGGAGTGGGGGTGGTGGGAGACATGGGTGGGGACCTGGTGGAGGCTGCCCCTGGTGGCTGGGGGTGGGGGTGGTGGGAGACATGGGTGGGGGCCTGGTGGAGGCTGCCCCTGCACTGCTGGGGGGTGGGGGTGGTGGGCGACATGGGTGGGGGCCTGCTGGAGGCTGCCCCAGGTGGCTGGGGGGTGGAGGTGATGGGAGACATGGGTGGGGGCCTGGTGGTGGGTGCCCCTGGTGGCTGGGGTGTGGGGGTGCTGGGAGACATGGGTGGGGGCCTGGTGGTGGGTGCCCCTGCACTGCTGGGGGGTGGGGGTGGTGGGGAACATGAGTTGGACATGGGTAGGGGCCTGCTGGCAGGTGCCCCACAGTGCTGGGGGGTGGGGGTGGTGGGAGACATGGGTGGGGGACTGGTGGAGGCTGCCCCTGGTGACTGGGGGGTGGGGGTTGTGGGAGACATGGGTGGGGGCCTGGTGGTGGGTGCCCCTGGTGGCTGGGGGGTGGGGGTGGTAGGAGACATGGGTGGGGGCCTGGTGGAGGCTGCCCCTGGTGGCTGGGGGGTGGGGGTGCTGGGAGACATGGGTGGGGGCCTGGTGGTGGGTGCCCCTGGTGGCTGGGGGGTGGGGGTGCTGGGAGACATGGGTGGGGGCCTGGTGTTGGGTGCCCCTGGTGGCTGGGGGTGGGGGTGGTGGGAGACATGGGTGGGGGCCTGGTGGAGACTGCCCCTGGTGGCTGGGGAGTGGGGGTGGTGGGAGACATGGGTGGGGGCCTGCTGGAGGCTGCCCCTGCACTGCTGGGGGGTGGGGGTGGTGGGGAACATGAGTTGGACATGGGTGGGGGCCTGCTGGCAGGTTCCCCACAGTGCTGGGGGTGGGGGTGGTGGGAGACATGGGTGGCAGCCTGGTGGAGGCTGCCCCTGGTGGCTGGGGGGTGAGGGTGCTGGGAGACATGGGTGGGGGCCTGGTGGTGGGTGCCCCTGGTGGCTGGGGGTGGGGGTGGTGGGAGACATGGGTGGGGGCCTGGTGGAGGCTGCCCCTGGTGGCTGGGTTGTGGGGGTGGTGGGAGACATGGGTGGGGGCCTGCTGGAGGCTGCCCCTGCACTGCTGGTGGGTGGGGGTGGTGGGGAACATGGGTTGGACATGGGTGGGGGCCTGCTGGCAGGTGCCCCACAGTGCTGGAGGGTTGGGGTGGTGGGAGACATGGGTGGGGGCCTGGTGGTAGGTGCCCCTGGTGGCTGGGGGGTGGGGGTGGTGGGAGACATGGGTGGGGGCCTGGTGGAGGCTGCCCCTGGTGGCTGTGGGGCGGGGGTGCTGGGAGACATGGGTGGGGGCCAGTGGTGGGTGCCCCTGGTGGCTGGGGGGTGGGGGTGCTGGGAGACATGGGTGGGGGCCTGGTGGTGGGTGCCCCTGCACTGCTGGGGGTTGGGGGTGCTGGGAGACATGGGTGGGGGCCTGGTGGAGGCTGCCCCTGGTGGCTGGGGGGTGGGGGTGCTGGGAGACATGGGCGGGGGCCTGGTGGTGGGTGCCCCTGGTGGCTGGGGGGTGGGGGTGGTGGGAGACATGGGTGGGGGCCTGGTGGAGGCTGCCCCTGGTGGCTGGGGGGTGGGGGTGGTGGGAGACATGGGTGGGGGCCTGGTGGAGGCTGCCCCTGCACTGCTGGGGGGTGGGGGTGGTGGGCGACATGGGTGGGGGCCTGCTGGAGGCTGCCCCAGGTGGCTGGAGGGTGGAGGTGCTGGGAGACATGGGTGGGGGCCTGGTGGTGGGTGCCCCTTGTGGCTGGGGGTGGGGGTGCTGGTAGACATGGGTGGGGGCCTGGTGGTGGGTGCCCCTGCACTGCTGGGGGGTGGGGGTGCTGGGAGACATGGGTGGGGGCCTGGTGGAGGCTGCCTCTGGTGGCTGGGGGGTGGGGGTGGTGGGAGACATGGGTGGGGGCCTGGTGGAGGCTGCCCCTTGTGGCTGGGGGGTGGGGGTGGTGGGGAACATGAGTTGGACATGGGTGGGGGCCTGCTGGCAGGTGCCCCACAGTGCTGGGGGGTGGGGGTGGTGGGAGACATGGGTGGGGGCCTGGTGGAGGCTGCCCCTGGTGACTGGGGGGTGGGGGTGGTGGGAGACATAGGTGGGGGCCTGGTGGAGGCTGCCCCTGCACTGCTGGGGGAGGGAGACATGGGTGGGGGCCTGGTGGAGGCTGCCCCTGGTGGCTGGGGGGTGGGGGTGGTGGGGAACATGAGTTGGACATGGGTGGGGGCCTGCTGGCAGGTGCCCCACAGTGCTGAGGGGTGGGGGTGGTGGGAGACATGGGTGGGGGCCTGGTGGAGGATGCCCCTGGTGGCTGGGGGTGCAGGGGGACATGCGTTGGTGGGCAGTAGTGCAAGTTGACATGTGGGTTGGCTGTGGGCATGGCCATGGTGGATGGGGTGCCTGCAGGACATGTGCAGGGTAGGCCCCTGTGGTGTCAGCCACCTGCAGGGGCCGTGGAGGGTGTAGAGGGAACACCTGGGAGGACCCACACTTGCAATTCACGTGTGCTGCTTCCCGCGCACCCCTGTAATACACGTACCCTGATGGAATTGCGTGTGGAACTTCCCGCGCACCCCTGGAATACACGTACCCTGCTGATGTTGCATGGGATACTTCCCCCGCACCCCGAAATACACGTACCCTGATGAGATCGCGTGTGTAACTTCCCGCAAACCCCCGAAATACACGTACCCCGATGAGATTGCATGTGTAACTACCCGCGCACCCCCGAAATACATGTACCCTGATGTGATTGCGTGTGTAACTTCCCGCGCACCCTGGAAATACACGCACCCCGCTCAATCGCGTGTGTAACTTCCCGCGCACCCCCGAAATACACGTACTCCGCTCAATTGCGTGTGTAACTTCCCGCGCACCCCCGAAATACACGTACCCCGCTCAATCGAGTGTGTAACTTCCCGCGCACCCCCGAAATACACGTACCCCGCTCATCACGTGTGTAACTTCCCGCGCACCCCAGAAATGCACGTACCCCGCTCAATCGCGTGTAACTTCCCACGCACCCCCGATGTACACGTACCCCGCTCAATCGCGTGTGTGACTTCCCGCGCACCCCCGAAATACACGTACCCCGCTCGATCGCGTGTGTTGCTTCCCGCGCACCCCCGCAATACACGTGCCCCGCTCGCACAGGCCCAATTGCTGTATGTTGCCACTTTTGTGATGCGCTGGGACTCTACCGCCTGCCTTCGTGTGGCGGACGTGTTTCAGCTTGTGCGTGTCTTTGGCTGTGCGTGGCTTTGCCCTATTCGATTCCATGAATACGTGTGGTTCGAGTGCGTGTGGGCGTTCTGTCTGCTTCCCTGCAGTACATCCCCAGTTACGCCCTTATTTTCGCGCGTTGTTCCCCATTCCGCGCGTTACGCCCCGTGTCCTGCCCACTTTCTGGTGTATGCGCCAAGGCTGTGCGCTTTCACTGTGCGCGTCGCGCACGCCTTTCGGGATGTTGCAGTGACTTTTGCGCCATGCACGGGTTTGGCGCACATCCCGAGGTGAACACGTGCAGGGACTTCCATGAATTGCACGCGTGCGCGTGCGCCTGTTTTTTTCCGCTTGCGCCTGCTTGCGCCTGCTTGCGCGAAGATTTTCGGCGCACGTTTGTTCCATGAATCGGCCCCAGATGTCTTTGGGTAGAGCTTGAAGACTCAAGTCTTCAATTTAGTTCACATTCATTTGCACAAATAAGTGATGAAATCAAGGGTTTCACCAGAAAATCAATAGCCGTCCTACAGGAGCTTAATATTGGAATAACAGTCTCAAATAGTCGGCAGGATTGTTTAAAGATAAACGTCAGACAGGAGGTATATTAATATAATGACTATGCTATTTTTCCCCAGTGATGTGACAACTCTATATTCAGTAGCTCATTAATCACATGATGTTTATTTATAAATTGTTGGGTGCATATTAACAGTGCAATCGTAGTAGGCTGAAACGAGAAGAAACAAAAAAAAAAACTCACTACATTGTAAGCCAGTCTGTGAGTAAAAGGCACGGCGTTCATTTTTCTTTTAAATCCCGAGTCAAACAACAAATAATACCCTTTTAAAACCAGTGCTATTTTCAAAAGTTGTTGATGTCATGTCTTTTTTACAGATGTCTTTTCGCCAAATATCAGGAAGTGACATCACGCTTCTTTTAAAATACATCTAAACATTTCTGTTCTCTTAGAAACAGACTTAGGAGCAGCAAGTCAACGTAAAGGCATCACTGTTGAAATCTTAGGCAGCCCTTAAGTTTTGATCCAACCAACAGTTATTGTGTCACAGAAACGCCCAGCCTTTCATTCCACGCTGATCAATTTGTTGAGGCATAGGGGAGTAGTGGACAAAAGGGCCCACCCCTCTTTCACTATGAACATTACAGACACAGGCCTTCCACAACGCAAAAAGCTTACCTGCTGAGGATGAAGACCATGGACATTCCAGGGGAAGCAAGAGGATGATATATGTGGCTAATTTATGGAATGTTTGGATCCAATACCTTGAGCATCTGGAGCGCACAGCCCTTTAGTTAGGCCATCAGTGAGCCTTTTGTGAAAATGTTTAGTAGTTCTTATAAAATAACAAAGACCAGCTTTAGTTCAATGTCCAACCATTTTTAAGTGACCAGATTTATTTTGATATAGCATGCCTTCCTTCTATTCTAATGGCTTACCCTTGCGTCTCATATGAAAAACATGCAGAAACAATTGACGTAAACATAAATCATCAGCCAACTTTACTTAGAAAATGTTCTCTGATTAACATACATTTTACTGTGGAGCATGAGACATCCGGCCGAAATGTAGCCTAATACTATGGGCTAGGTAATCATATAAATCTGCCTCACAAAACCAAAGCTGTCTGAATGGATGTGCCAGAGCTCTCTCTTTCCTGTTCAGAGGACTGTTCAATTGAGATAATAATTACCCTCCAAGTAGATTAATTTAAGTCCATTCCTGAGAATACAAATCCACTCTGATGTCGGTCATATACACGCACACGAAATGACACTCAGAACATTACATCCTACGCCTCAAATTAAAGATCGCACAAGTCAGGAAGGAAATGGTGCACACTGTCTGGCACGGCACAGAGGAAGGAATCTGGCAAATGGGTTGGGGGTTGGAGGCAGTCAGGGTGAGCAAGCAGGGACAAGAGGTGCATGTGGTCCTGGGAGGGCGATTTTCCAAAATGCTAAATCAAGAAGGCTGAGAAAAGGGTTTGGACGTGGAGAACAGGGACATCATTTCACCAAAATGCATGGGGTAGCAGAAGTGTCATTTGACCCCCACCTCGAAGTGACCTCACGGAAAGCAATGGAACATGATTGTTCACCCCTTGACAAGACAGGAAGTGGCATCAGATAGCATTGTTCCTAAGTGCACTACAAAAATATGGTTACGATATCACTATAATGTGATATACATTTCATAACAGAATGGATCACCATATGTATCGTTAATATCAGTGTGTATATGCCAATATCACCAAACTACTGTGAAGGCAAGCAGACATTCAAGGCCAAATGATAATCATGTGTTATTACATGGAACTTATGCTTAAGCGCTTTATATAGAACAAATATACATACAATATCACTCAACCTGTGTTGGTGCTCATTTATTGACCTCAGAAAGATGAAAGACTGAGTTGAGGTGTTTAACAGACTAAATTAGTGACTCACCCCATGAAGTGTGCCTGAAATAAACCTTTAATGAGTCTAGCAATTATTATATAGAATTCCAGAAAGACAAAGTATTTGTTATTCCTATTCTTTCTTATTTAGGGTCACTGCTTAAAGTGTTACACTTTTGGAACCCCCCCCTGTGTTTTTAGGAGGCCTGAAAAAGAAAAAGCAGCCACTCGAGAAACAAAGACCCACATGGCACTGACAACAGCCCAGGAGCTTACATTTAAACAAAAAACAAAAAAACAAAAAAGTATCTCTTTTTTCTAAAAAAAGTAGCAGTTGAGACCCCCAAATGACATCCCATGTGCAGAAGAGAACGGAGCAGCCAGGATGAGACTGCTGAGGCAAGGGAATGCAGTAGGACAGTTTTGGTAGCAGCCCCCAAAAGATATCAAAGGAAGCAGTTGGGGGAAGGGAATAGACATTTTGGATGTGGTTAGGATGACTGTGTTGGAAGCAAAAAGCAGGGGTGTCATTTCACCAAAATGCCAGTGGTAGCGGAAGTGACATCACATGTCCCTTCACCCCTGATGACATCACAGGACGTGATACAATTTGACCCCGCCACCAGGTGACATTGCAGGAAGATTTTTTAGATGCACCTAGCACCTGTGTTTCCAGATGCTCTAATTTCAGCCAAATATAGGAACCGAGGCACAGAGGGGTCATGATTTGAACACGATTACACATTTGGGGAATGCCATTTTTCAGATTCGGCTTGGGGTCTGTATGTAAAACATACATAATGCAGTATTTATAACAGGGTTACCAAAATCTGTAACTCAGACTACATCTAGTGTATGAAATATTTATAGAACAATGGACACAGACGTATGTATGTGCTATCTGTGGCGTTTCTGTGTTAAACAAGCCGAAAAAGCACTGACCTAGGGAGGCGTGCGCTGATGTTTAACCACGAGAAAAATGATGCACAAGCAAGGCCTGAAAATTAAATCATTGGCCAGGATTTAAGGCCTGATTCACAGAAGCCTTTTATAATGGTGCGATCCCTTTGAAAAATGCTTTTTGAATCAGGACCTTAATGTCAAAAAAATTCCCTGGTTATAAATGTATATATGATTTAAACCAATTAGACTGGTCTGCGTGCACAGAGGGGAGTGCACCTGATAATGTTATCTTTGCTGGAGTATAATACCTGGGAGAGTTTCTTTCAATGTATCCAAGAGCCCACCTACCTAGTTTTTATTATATAAGCGTAATACTGGGTGCCAGAGGACTTTTAAAATAAACAGCATTTAATGTAATATCATTGCTGCACGCCGTCTTTTAAAATTGAAAACACCCACAAGTTGCTTATCACCGGGGACTCACTGGCAGACTTCCGGGCATGCACTGCACACTACCCCTTTGTCAGACGCAGTGGTGCTTAATGGCATAGCACAAAATTTGGCAGCTCCCCTGCAAGCCATACTGTAGCCCCCCAGCTCCGTAACAAACACAAGGCACAACACCAAGTGTGCCAAATCACCATGATGATTATGCTGCTGCAGAGGCATGCACTACTGCAAGTGAAAGAAGTAAATATGTTTTTCAATCAAAGCTAAATCTTGAACGTAACATAGAGAGAGTGGGTGGTGCCTGGTCCACAAATATACCAGCCACCAGTGGTGGCTGGTGAGTTATTTTTTTGAAGGGTATAAATATTTGTCTCAAGTATGTGATTGGGACTGAGCATAGCGAGGGAGCCTGAACTTACGAAAATGGGTTGAGGGAGGCCCAGCGGGATTCTTCTCCCTCCGCAGAGTAAATGTTTTGAATAATGGTTTAAAATGGTGCATTACAAAGCACACTTTCTGGGAAAATGTGGGTAAAAGGCCAACAATGTGGGTAAAAGGCCAATAATTGGTTTTGTAGGGTGTAGGGCAAATCGTGAAAAAAGGTAGATACAAGTCACTAAAAGTGCACAGGGCATTTCCAAACACATTCACATGCCAGTCCCTGCAATATATGCCAGTATAAAAAATACTTGTATGCTGGCTGCGCCCCATACATTCCCATGCTGGCTCCACCAACATATGCTAGTATCTGCATGTAAAACAATACTTATGTTCACTTTAAGATGTTTTTCTATAGTATCATTACTGGCACTGGGCACAAAACTGGCTCTGCCAATATATGCCCGCACTCCTATGTAAATACATACTCCACTTGGTTTAGCTATTAAAAGTGACATGTCACAATAGAAAAGCCTGTCCAACCGTGTTCCTTTGTAAGCAAGTCTAGACTCATAAGAACACTTATCTCGCTTGATTCATTTAAAATGTTCATTTAATAAAAAGTCATGCTACAGTGATGAATATAAGGGCTGCTACACCAAAACATCAGTCTAGCGAGGTAACACTACTTATCATGCTTGCTTTTTTAAAGATGCCGAGTAATAAATGTCATGCCATAGTAAGCAATGGCTAGACTGACTGCACCAAAATGCCAGTTTAGCCAGGGAATGGCAAACATGAACTTGCCTTTGACCAAAAATACCAGTAAAACATGCTAAATCAATAATGGTTGTGCAAAAAATGCTCCAGTGATATCCAGTCTCCTAGGGCCTTACACACACATGCATCCCCTTTCACCGACCAGTCACTCACCAATACATCTCCTCTTGTACTCGTCACACTGGATTTACCACACAGTCACACACCAAGCCCCACCCAGAAAATTCAAACACACACTACCACATTTATGCTCTTTCACCCACCAGTCACTCACTCACACCTTGTCTTACATGCAGTCATTGCATTCTCTACGCAGGCACACACCCACCCACCCAGAACATTCAAAAACACACCATCACATTTATACTCATTTACCAACCAGTCCCTCACAACCTCTCTTACATCCATCCATGCATTCTGTACACATGCACCCACCTACCCACCCACCCAGAACATTCAACAACACACATCACATCACTTCACATTCACCCACTAGTCACTCACACTTTCTCTTGTATTCACTCATTACATTCTCTACACAGACAAGGACCCACTCACCCAGAACATTGAAAAACACACATCATATCACTTCTCATTCATTCACCATGCACATACATGCATCTGACACGCACGTCACACATGCAAAACACACATCATATTACAAAATAAAACCTTCTTACCTTTTTCTTGCAGCTCCGGTCTGTCCGCACAGGCCCACTCAGCTCTTCCATGCTGCTCACAAACAGGATCCAGTAAGCTACAAGAGCTTCCTGGTTCCTGTATGTGAGCTGCAAGGAAGATGAGGGAGAAGGGATTGGAGCTGAATGTGGCATGTGACATGTGCCACATGTCACTATCAGCCTCAACCCCTACTGAGTGCCTCCCCTTCCCAGTTTTCACCCTGTTGGGTGAGTACCCAGGCCAGGGACTCACCAGACCTGGTGTGGTGGGTCCCCTTGTGCAGCGACAGGGCTAATTACACCAGGAGCACCGTTTTTTTGGGGGGGAATAATGTTTTCAAACATTTTTTTATTTTTTATTTTTAAGTTGAGGTCGCAAGGGAGTCCCATAGGTTGCAACTGTGGCCCCCAGGGGTTGCAGTTGAAACCCCTGGCGACCCCAAAATGACGTCCCTTGAAAGGAGGTTGAAGGCCATGCAGAAAAAGCCATGGGAGCAGAACTGGCTAGTTAGTGTTTAGCGAGCTGCATTTGAAGAGTGTGTCAAGTAATGTGACGCCTTTTGACATAGGACCAATCGGGTCCTTGTTTACATGAAAGTCACAGGAAATACATGTGAATACAGCGACTACAAATAGGGAAAATGTACACAGTCATTGAGTATCCTGGCGAGGCAGGTGCTCCCGAGGGTCAGGCTTGCAGACTCCTGATTTTAAAACATCATAAAGATTAATTGATGCAGAGGCAGGGCGTTTATGTTAATTGCAGCCATCCTGAAACACTTACGGCATCATTTTAAAACAACACAGAATAATATACTAGGCATTACAACATACTTAAAATATTTTTAAAATAGATCAACGCCAAATTTCGCACACTGGTTGGCTCATTTTCTATTAAAACGGGAATGTGATGGCAGGAAGCTGTTATGTTTACACTGCACCGTAGCCTCTCATTGTCACCAAATTGTCATCATTTGCACTGCAGACTGCAAATGTATAGGGAAAAAAGTGGCATACAAGCATGTACGCCGCCCTTTGCCCTTCACATTTTCATTCTGCAGTGCAAAGTGATTACACGTTGATTGGCATGCCAGGCAGAGTTTACTTTTGTTCGTGAGTGCTGCTTGTCATGCTCACATTGCAAGGGGCACTCACAAATTAAATGCAATGCTCGCCTGTCGGGATGGTTTAATTTCAAATGGGAACACTGCTTAGCATGCGCAGATGGTAAGCAGTGTTCTCAGTTGAAATTTAACCTTCCTCAACATGTTGGGGAGGGTTTAATTTTAAATGGGAGCACAATGGATACCTATGGGGTCACCTGCTTTATGCTGGTGCAAATCCATGCAGGTGTAGATGCTGGAGCATTTGTATGTCCGAAAGGAAGGGAGCGGCAGAAACACAAGTTGCGTTCTGTCCCTCCTCTCCCACATACAAATGCTTGAAAATCAGCCATGGATCAGTGCTCTAACAAAGGATTGAGAACTCCTTTACAAATACCATTTCTACCTCATTATTCACCCTTTGTAGCACTCTATAACTCAGATATGGCATAATGGCATATATTACATGGCAGCCTGCAATATCCGAATAAAAGCCTGGAAATAATGTTCTTCTTACAGACTAGTTGTGATGTCACAACTGATGTTGTAAGAAATGCCATCACTACTGCTCTGTAATCAGTTATTGTACTTCAGCTGTGATGTCACAATGCCTGCTGCATGATCCAGCAGAATTTGCAGCTGTCATTGCAGCACTTAAAGACGCAACAAGCTTTTCAAATTGCTTGCTTTCAACACAGTGTTCTGTGAAACATTACAACTATCAATTGACAAGGAACTGTTTATGGTAGAATGTTAGGGCCCGATTCATAGAAAAGGGGACATAGATTCCACAAAGACTGCATGTCAAGAATGACTCTGCATGGCCCGTCGTGCAGACGAAAATCTGTGCGCTACGCATATTCATGGATTTGTTCACGCAAGTAACCCTATGTGCAAGTTGTGGCCAGAACGCCCACGACACACCCACACATAGAGCCATTCCAGCCATGGATACAGACCTTTTTGCACTCCTTGCATGCAATGCAATGCACCCTAGAAAAACTGCCTGTGAACCCCCACAATCAGGCGCGTGGGTGTGGGGTCCCCCGTAACTATTGGCAGTACCCCCCTCAACCTGCTTACCACGTATCGTACAAATCATCATTTCCGGGTACACCTGCATGCAAACCCCCATAAACTGTTCCTGCACCCCGCTACATGCTTGCGCACACCCCTAAATCCGATTGCAACCCTGACTAATGCATGCACCCCTAAACCCAACATTCAAACTTACCTCTTCATGGTGGTTCCTATGCACAAGTGTCTGTACGACTGCCTTCGCATGGCGGATAGTTCCAGTGCTTTGAATGGCCAATTCCTTGATGAGAGGTTGCGCGGACAGATCCATAAATAGGCTTGGATATGCGCATTTGTGGGCATGCAATGGACTGCCAGTGGGCAGTCACTCATAATGCCCACATTGTCCCTTTTCTTCTTCATTTTGCGAGTTCCGCCCCCTAGTCAGCTCTATGGGAATGTCACGCTCATGCTCTGGGCCTTCATTTTTGTACTGCTGGGGTTTAACACATGTGAGTACACATCTAAAGGTTATTACATATTTTTAAGCACAAACTAAAAGCGTTTTTAGAGGCATTTTGTGAAACTGTTCAAACTTTTTATCTGCAACACATTAGCAGCTGCATATTAACTTTTTTAACATCCAGACAAATTCTAAATTGATTATATGGATCAGCAAATAGAAGATATCTAAATTTTCTTTAAGCAAAAGGCCAGTTACTAAAGGAGATGGCAGTGTGTGAGCATGTATTATAAGGAATACAATTACCCCTACCATACACAAAAAGTATATTTCAAGTCATATCAGAGTTCTGCAACCCTTTAAAGGAACTCTGCCTTCAGCCTCATTCCTCTATTTGGTTACGGAATTACTCAGTGACTTGCAATATCCGTGTACTGCACGGTAGGGGGTACTGTATCCCATATATGTCATTGCTATATATGTTGTGCTATAAAGTCTGGGTGAGCAATTCAGTGGTTGGCACTAATCTCTTGTAAATTTTAGACATGTAAGCAAACAAAGGATCCCTTGTTCATTTTCAATCAGTATTGGCTTCTAGTAAATTGATTATGTTTCCTACATATGAAACAAAACAACCAGTGTATGCTCCCGCACTACATTCCCTTAATATATTCAACTGCTCTGATTCTTTTTTTTTAAATATTCATCATTTTTGCAAAATATTCTCCATACCCCATTCCTTGCGTGAGATATGTAAGTGATTTCAATCCGGCACTTCACCTAAGTCAATGCCTAGCATGGAATGCACAATTGAAACCCTTAATAATTTTTTTGTGTCTATAGGTTATTTTATTCTGAACGATGTACCACTTATATCACGCCCCTCTCTTTTAACCCCCCCCGTCACACTGAACCAGGAATCAGGCTGGTTTGCAAATGGGGTGATGTCACACTAAACAATCTCTTTAATCATAAGGGGTAATAATGAGCAAAAACAATGCAGCACAGCAATAATACTTTTGTGGGTATGTGTTCAAATCAAATAGCAATGTGGTTACTCTTTTCCCCTGCACACCTGTCAATCCCCCCAATATGCAATATAGAGGTATAGGAGGAGAGAAAACAGGTTTCAGGAATGCAGAATTCAAGCAAATATATATCGATCCCAATTCCCTCAGGAAAAGACAAGAGAGAAACAGAACTAATTGGCAAACTGTCAAAATGGTTTTAAATTTGGCTTTGAATGGAAGAGGTAAAACACTAAGAGGGCGATTCATGGAATTAATGTGCGCTGAAATTTTCGGCGCAAGCGTACGAACGCGTGCGAATCGCAGTGCAAGTGTGAAAATCGCAGCAAAACCGACGCATGTAAATCCCGGGACTTGCGCTAAAATTCTGCGTGGCGCACGCTGGCGCACACGTCTCCAAACAGCGTGCGCTAAGCACACAGCGAAAGCGCACATAGCGCAGCGCACACAACAAAAGTAGGCGTAACAGGGGGCGTAACATGCGGAATGGGGAACAATGCGTGAAAATGTGGGCGTCACGGGGGAAGTACAGGAGGCAAATGCGTGGAACGCCCACATGCGCGTCTACAACACGTATTCATGTAATCAAACGGGGCTAATGCGTGCGCCAAAAAAGACGCGCTAATCCGGAAACACGTACGCCAGCAGAAAGCAGGTGTATGTGGACTCGCGCGCATAATAGTGCACGCAAACAACAAACAAGCTCAGACGCCAAGATGAATATACCATTCCTAGCAGCAGTGGACGTGGGATACCACAGGAGGAGGAGGACGATAGTCAGGCCCAGAATTTTTACACCCAGAACCAGCCTTTTTGGGATGCCTGATGACCAGGTGTATGGGAGGTACAGGTTTCCACCTCACATAATACTCAACCTGGTGAGTGAGTGGGAGGATGACCTCGCATCACCCACCCTGTGCTCAGAAGCACTCAGCCCCCTGAAGAAGGTCCTCAATGTACTGCACTTCTTGGCCACTGGATCATTTCAGCGGACAAGTGCTATAGTGGGGGGGTGTCACAGGCCACGCAGTCACGCTGCCTACACCAGGTGTTGGTCATCATGACTACACGCCCATCAGTCCGCAGGCACATATACCTGCCCAGAACACCTGCAGAAAGGCAGGCTGCCATCCAGGATTTCTATGGGGTGGCACAATTCCCCAAAGTGCTAGGTGCCCTTGATTGCACCCATGTGGCTCTATGTCCCCCCAGAGCATCTGAGCACATCTATAGAAACCGCAAGCACTGGCATTCCATTAACGTGCAGGTAGTATGTGATGCCAAGGAAATCATCACCTCAGTATATGCCAACTATGCAGGGTCCACCCACGACAGTTTCATTTACAGAATGTCAACCCTAAACCGGGACCTAGAAGCTGGGCGGCATGGCGATACATGGCTGCTTGGTGAGTATAAATGCCACTGCACATGCATGCATGTCAGATACTGAGTAATGTCACAACCCCACTAATGATACCCATCACCACCACCCCAGGGGACAGTACCTACCCTCTGAGCACCCACATGATGACGCCAATTCGGAACCCCACCACGCCACCCGAGGTAAGATATAACACAGCCCATATTGCAACCCGGGGCATAGTGGAGCGCACATTCAGAGTGCTCAAGTCACGCTTTCGCTCCCTTGACCGCTCTGGTGGGCAGCTGTTATATGCTCCCCCAGTAGTGTGCAGGATCATAGTGGCAGCATGTGTCCTGTACAACGTTGCAACACGCCGGGGCCTGCTGGTGGAGATGGTGGTGCCCCCACATCCCCAACCACATGCAGGCCCGCTGCGCATGGGAGGGGAAAGGGCACATGGTGAGGCAGCCCGTACGCAGCTGGTGGCTAATTACTTCACTTAGAATCACACCCCTGTGGAGTGCACACAACCCTGGCACATACCAGCTGACAATCAATAATGATGACATAAGGGACACTCAACTGTCACAACCATACCAGCCTGAGATTGGTCACCTGGAAGTGTTACATTGTGTGCATCCCTACCTACACAAACACCACCAATGCTGTGTCATCAAAAGACATACATCTATGCTGATAAATTCATTACCCCCTTGCTAAATACAACATGAGAACAGCGCCTTGTCACCCAAACCCTCCCCAGCTCCACCACCAAACACACCATGGCATGTCATGCAATGTGAAAGCAAAAAAAGCAATGCACAAGACCTGACACAAGTGTCACAAAGTACACTGTCCCTAATGGAAACTGCCCAAACACAATATGCTCCCAGTAATGTATAACTAACAGCACACATTACCAAATACTCACCACCAACACAATGCTGCAACACACCATGGGAAAATGCAAAAACATTACAGTACTAATTTCAAGTAGTGGTAGTCTTACAACCTGAATACGCCAGCACATCGACCCCTTACAACTGTAGAGTGTTGGTGCCACGCAAATGTCTCAGTGTACTGCATACAACATGAACTGCATCTGCAAAGTAGACGGCCTTGTGAAGACATGAGGAAGGAACCTGCAGATTAGGAGGAAGACATGGATGCACAAGCACATATCAATACACCATGCAATGTACAATACAACAACAATATCCACTAGGGATGTCTACACAGTATTGACTACAGACTGCCCACACAGCTCATGGGAGCCCAACATCACTGTGTAATTCACTGTCACTTGGTCACACCCTTTGCAAGCCCATGGACATGGGTAGCAGGAGGGGTGTGTGTCTCACAAACCCAAGCATCTAACCCAAACTCAGGACAAGCCTGCATGTGCCCAGCCGGAATACAGTGGATGCCCACGGGAGCCACACAAGGCAACACACTGTAAAAAAAAAAAAATGCCCATATGCGGTCCGAGGGGCTGGGGGAGGCCACCCAGGAGATTCGAGGACAGGGTGCACACCAACACCCATCTGCGTGTATGTTGCGAAAAAAAATACCTCTTTGGTCTCATGGCCTGCACAGCTATGCCATTGTGGGAGAACTGCTGTCACTCTGCTCATCCTCTGCTGCTGCATCAGGAGGCGGTGGCACTATGGGAGGCAGCCCAGGCAAAGCCCTGGTATGGTCCTCCATGGCAGCAAGCATGCAGGTCTGGAAGGTCTGATTCTGGAGGATTAAAGTGCAGAGATCCCCATGCAGCACATCACGGGTTGCCTGCATTTCTGCACGCATGGCCTCGCGTGATGCCCGGATCTCCTCACGTGTTGCATGCAGCTCAGCTGAGAGCGAACGTGTGAGCTGCTCCAGCTGCTGTGCTGCCCTTAAATTACTGGAAGCCTCAAGTGCAACCAGAGTCTGCCTTAGGTTATGTAGTACTACCCTCAGGGCTTCCCTGTGGCCCTGGGACTCTATTAATATGGATTCGCGCAGAGTCTCCAGTGCCGCCCGTCTGTCCCTGTTGGACGCCAACATGTCTTCCCTTTGTGATTGGCAAATGGCATCTGTTGCCTGCTGTTGTTGCTCCATCTGCCTTTCAGGGGGGATAATGGAAGTGGCCACCCTCTCCATTGCCTGAGCCATCATTTCTACTGATGCTACCTGTTGGGTTGCCATACTGTACATGGAGATTTCCCATACAGTATTGCCTGGTGGGGCACGGCCACCGCGTTGACGGGCACCACACCTGTTTGGGGCAAGGCGATCTGCACCTTGCTGTGCTGGCACTGCCTGAGGCTGCAGGACTGCATTCCCCCTCTGATCTGCTGGCCCAGGAACAGGATCAGATGCTGTAGAGTGTGACCCTGCATCCATAACCGCCAAAGGCGGACCTACCAACACTGACATCCCCATAGAGGGTTCTACCCCTGGTCCAGGTGGGTTGGACAGAACAGAATCCCTGCCAGAAACACTTACCTGCGACTGCACATAAGTCTCATCATCCGACTCAGCACCTGAATAGAGGTCTGGGGAGGTGCACCCAGAGGCACCCCTGGACAGTATGGTCTGCAGTAACATTGGGTTTTCACCCACCACCACACCACGTCCCCCACTGGTGCCCGGTCATGCCTGAGATTCCTCCTGGGTCTGCACCATCTCCTCAACCTCAACAGCACCAAGTGCATCATCACCTGCAAAAACATGAAAGACAACAAATGGAAACAGGCATGAGCACATAGAACACACATAGGCCGTGACAAGCCAGAGATCCAGTACATGAATTACACATGTCCCACATGACTATAACCCTGCCATGCATGCACTGTGAAAGAGTTGGAAGTGGAGTCAAAAAGGCAAACACTGGGGAGAGTAAGCTGGATATGCAACACATTTGCAGCATTTTGGGTAGCACTGGCATCACACATCAGGCTGTGAGTGGCATGTCCAATACACATACATGACACATGCTACCACACAGATGTCATGTAGCATAGCCACGGTAAATTACAAAACTACAGCAATATGTTGGTGAATGAGTACTGTCACACATCCATGTCACATTGACATGATGCGAAGTTTGATGCTGAATAGTGTTGCAAAATATGCATGTGCCACACACTGAAACACATCCAGTGTCCTATAACACAGTCATTGTGGGCTGACCAATGGTTGGTCACTTTAACATTACAGGAAACATCTGTCATCTTCCACATGCAAACAGGCCCTAATAAAACATTTCTGCAGCCCAATACTCTATCAGCCTGAATGGTGTAATCATTAACATAACCAGGTAAAAGTAGTGGCCCAGTGTGGGCTGTAAACAATGACTGAAGCATATCACATATGTTGTAATAGGGCAGAATAATGCGTAGTAAAAATGGGAGAGTGGAAACAATCAGCCTGAATGAACACTTACAAAATCTGAACAATATAGTTGCAAGATGACAGTTCAAGGTGAAGTGCACTAATGTGGGCGTAATTGGCAACTGTGGGCAGAAGGGATACAGCCATACCCAAATCCAAGGCATGTGAATGTATGGGAGGAAGCAAATGGGTGACCCATAACACTAAGGAGTACACACCCTCACCTGGCACTCAATCAGAACCCATCACCCAAACAACATACACATGGATTACACACACACGCATGGGCACTCACCGGACAATGCGTCGTAATTAGGTAGTTCTCCCACACCATGGATCTTTTCCTCTGTGACGAAGGTCCCACCAACAGACTCATGTTCAGTGAGTTTGTTGTCCTCTTGTGGAGACCCACCGCCAGTCACCAGATTAGCAGCATGATTTGAGGCCAGCTTGTTATTTGCTCTGCGTTTCAGGTAATTCCACCGCTTGTAGCAATCATCAGCTGTGCGTCTCACAAATCCAAGGGCACTTATGCAGTCCGCGATGGTCTGCCAGTGTGCCCTACATTGACCAGGTGTGGTCTTGCACCCTGCAGTCACCAACATTTCACGAGTATGTGCCGACACATAGCTCACAAGTGCATCAATTTCGGGGTCATTAAAGCTAGGCTTCCTTGATGTGCCGGACTGTGTAGCCGTGTCTGGGGTCTCAGCCTGTAGTGCCAGAGCACCCTTCTTCCTCTTCTTCAAAGGTGGAGCTGAGCCTGAGTGGCTTGTGCCGCTCTGTTCAGTAGGGGCAGAAGCGCAGGTGGACTGGGAACTGGGAGTGTGCGAAGGCACAATGACCATAGGCATTGGCTGAAGTGTGATTTTGGCAGGGGCAACGTCAGTATGATGGACCAGGACCGACACTGTCCCGGCTGGGAGACTCAGAGCTGGGGTGGATAGAGCTGCAGCTGCCCCTGCAGCCTCCCCACCCTGCCTACTTGGGACAGCAGATGACATCACTGCCCCAGATCCACGTGGCCTGGTGACACCAACTTGCACCGACACACGTGGCTTAGACTTGCTGACCTGGAAGTCAGCCTGGGAGTCATCCTGTGCCGGCTCAGGTGCCACAATGGGCTGGTCCAACAGGGCTGAACTGTGATGGTGTCAGCCACCTTTCCCTCAACCGGGGGGGGGAATAGGTGTCCCTAATTGGTCCTCCACACATGGGGGTCCAGGGGCACCCTGCAAATCCTGGCCACGTCCCCTATAACGCCCACCACACCCACCTTCTGGAGGTCAGCCACCTTTGCCTCCCTTACCACAGGTCGCCTCCCAAACATGGCACTGATGTTGTTGTGCGTATGGGAGTTGCAGTAAACAATTGTCCTGGGCAATTGGGGGTCAAAGGGGTGGGTACTAGATGGAATTCATACCCTAGTGCTCTAGCAAGGCTGTCTGTGACCCCTGGGGGAAGATGACGGGTCATGCAACGCACAGGCACCCCAAAAACAAAAAGTAACGTGCACGCAACCCCTCGTAGACCACATGCGTGGAAAAATGAACCTGCACTACGCTGTGGCACCCAGAAACACAAAAACAAGCCTACGTGTGTTACACGCAGCTTACAATGACATCTGAAGGGGTATGCGACACACGGGGCAAGCACAGTTGGTAAATGCATGCGCGACTCACCGTCTGCCTGGAAAAATAAAGTGAAAAAAACGCACGTGTGCGCGTAGGCAACACTACCGCCAAAAGAAGAACTGTACGCTGTCTGAGGAGACAGGACAAAAGAAGAAGTGAATGCTGTTTGAGGAAACAGGCCCAAAAAAAATAAAGAACGTTGTCAGAGGTAACAGGGAGTACGAACTTCAAACACTGTGAAGTAATCGCGTGTGAACCGACAAGAAGTACAGAATTCACCCACTCCCTCTCCACTAAAAGCACGTACAAGGGAATGGGGTCCTACAGGTACCTTTTAAAGTGGCCCACACGTAAAGTGTCACTTACGCATGTACGCGCTAAAGCCCTTTCCTCCAATTACACGAGCTGACACTCGAACGTGCAGTTTTTGGACGTGTACGATGAACATGCACCTGTGTTGATGGAAACGCCCGAGCGCGTCACGTCACTTATGCGCATAGGCCCTTTCCTCGGATTACACGCATCCACACACGGACGTGCAGTTTTTCCACGCGCGCTGAACCACTATGCCCACGTCACGAGGGAAACGCCCGCGCGAGTCACGTCACAGAAGCGCTTACGTGTGCTGACGTGCTTACGCACGAAGGGCCTTTCCTCGAATTAAACGCTGACGTGCAAGATTTTCACGTGCCAAATCACTCCGTATCAAGCTGGCCACGCAACAACACAAGGAAGACCACGCTCCTGCCCAGAAGGCCAAATGACTGGCCCCCAGAGCCCCGAGCACGCTCCCACCTGCCATCTGCTGCTGCCTGACTGCCTGCAACCCATGTGCCCTGCTATTTGCTGCCTGCACGTCAGCCAGGGGTGCAGTTGCTGTGACCACCCCTGCTGGAACCGAAGACTCCCGACTGGGATACCATCGCTCCACAGCCCATCCCCAGGACCCAGTTGCCCACCCACTCCTGCCTCTGGGGTTGCCATGTCGGGCACAACACCATCTAGCACGACTGGCAACCCCCAGCCAGAGAGGCAGAAGGCCACCAGCTTCAGTGCCAGGGAAGTTGGTGTCCTGGTGGAGCAAGTCCTGGGGCAGTATGATGCCCTCTTTGGAAGTTCGCGTGCCGACAATGAAGGACCGACCAGGATCTGGATGGACATCGTGACTGCCATCAACGCGGAGGGGGTGGCAGTCCGCGACTTACACCATGTCAAGAAGCGTAGGGAGGACTTCAGGTCCAGGACCCTCAACAAGGCCTGGCGCCTCTTGAAGGCAGCGAATGCCAAGGGGTACCGGGGCCACCTGTCCAACCACCAGATGAGGGTCCTGGAACACATATGCCCAGCGCTCCACGTCCAGGTCCTTGAGAGGCAGACCCGTCTGGAGTTGAGCGGTAAGTGTACATGCATACTGATTGGACGCTGTGCGTGTGGTGGTGTGCCAGTAGTGTGCAGGTTGCACATGTGTTTTCGAAGGGCCATGTAGGGATGTGTATGAACAGGAGCGTGAGGCTGCCACATGTGAGTCCTCTTAGGTGTGAGACACATTGATGGTGTATGTGTTGGTAAGCATGCTGTGCAAATGCAGGTGTGGTAGCACACATGTTTGAATTTCTGTGTATGTATGTTGGCATGGTTGTGGTGTCACACATGGATGGTGGTTCCTGTGCATGTGTGTGTATTTGACAAGTGTGCAACTGTGATGCAACATGGATGCACGTGACACTGATATGCCAGATGTGATATGTATGGCAATCGCATCACTGCGACAGTTGGAGGAGATGTAGACATGCATGTAAGTGTGGTGGCGTGTGTGTCTAGTGCACTCCCTGTGTTTCATGTGATGTCAGGCTCACCTTCGGCTGTTCATGCTTTTGTATGTGTATGGATGTTGCTGCCTGGTGCAATATTGCTGTGGAAATGCTCATGTGTGTGAGTTGAAATGACATGTGTGTCGTGGAGTGTGATGCAGTGTCTGAAGTTTGACACTGCCACTCATGCGCAACTGTCATGTGTGTATCAGTCCATTGTACAGTGTCCTGATGTCTGTGCTTTATCTCTCCCTGTCTGCAGCGTCAACTGATGAAGAGGGCGGAGAAGGTGCTGTGGAGCACAGCGGCAGGGATCGCATCACCAGCCGGAGACGCAAGGCCCGGCTCCCCTCCCAGATAGTCATCTCGTCGGGGAGTGAGGAGTCTGGTGCCGCGTCCCAGGCAGCAGAAGGGGCAGCTGAGACCCCACAGGTCCGACGGAGCAAGATGGCATGGAGTCATCCAGGTTGGTGGGGGGTTTGGTGGAGGAGGAGGCCGCGGAAGGGACATACATGGGGTCTGGAGGTGGGGATTCCACTGGTGCTAGTGGTGCAGTGCAGAGGCAGGGACAGGAGGCAGCACAGGCCACCACAGAGGTGCCTGTGTGCAATCCTGTCCCTGATCCTGTCACCGCATCATCTGGCCCCAGCAGGGATGTCTACATCCAGACCCGTTTTCAGGGAGGGGATGAGTGCACGACAACTGGACTTCCTCTCCCTGCGGACGTGGCCATACGGGACCGTGATGAGCCTGTCCTCAGTGGGATAGCATTGCGTCAACGGGGCATGCGAGGTGACCTGCAGTCTTTTCGTGGAGAGACTGCACATCGTCTCGCATGTCTCTTTGACCACGTTGACCTACTGGGACGGGTCACCGGTGCTGGATTCCTCTGTGTGCTGGACCTTCTTGCGACCCCCTCCTCACCTGAACCCCCTACGCACCAGTCGTCCTCCATGCCATCTTCCCACCCATGTGTCACCTGGGTACCCTTTGGAGCTGCCCCTGATCCAGCGGCCAGGCTGGTGGATGACACATCCCTGCCACAGTCGAGAGTCGGACGTCCAGTAGGGGTGGCCACCACGACAACTGCACCCCAGCCGGAGGAGGACCTGCAGGCAGCAAGTGCCAGGGCGCAGGCACAGGCACAGCAGCAGCAACATGGTGGGAGCAATGATGGCTCGGGGCCTTCAACATCGGAGGGGCAGGCATCGGCCATAGGGCAGGAGGACCCCGGATTTCAAGTCTCTTCCGTGTGGCAGCGGTTGATCCACGCCATAGATGAGGAGCAGCAGTGGGCGGAAGAGGCACGGCTCACAATGGTCAGGGCGGAGAACTCCATGCGGAGGGCCCTGAGGCGGGCCGAGTGCCTCGAGGCAATTCGCAGGGAGTTGGAGGTGAACATGTCATTGTCCCTGCAAACCCTCGGGGCCATGGAAGAGGACCGCCTCCAGGACATTGAGCGGGAGTTCGATGATGCCTTGGCCCGGGACATCAATAAGTGAGCCGTCGGACTAGCCCGCTGCCATTGTAAATAGTTAGATAGTGTTAGGTTTCCTTTCTGTTTTTTTTTTTATTTTGGGCCGCTTGGACACTGCACCACATTTTTGTATATAGTTCATTATTAGGTAGGTCTTTTTTGTAGGTTTCATTTCATTTGTTGGGCTCACGGACCCTGGATTGGTGATTTGTATATAGTTGAACAGTGGATGTTTCTCGTTTTTATTTTAATTTCACCATGGCGCAATGGATTTCATATATTTTTTTTCCCTTGGATTTGCTTTGTTGGACTGAGATTTTGGACACATTTTCATTTGGAGTTCTTTGGATTCTGATTTCATATTTTTTATTTTTTTCCGGACATGCTGCATATTATTTCTTATTCCCATTATTGATTTTTTTTTTCATTACATTCATGTTGTGTTCAATACATTTTTGTTTCATACTTCGATGTTTGGTATTCTCTCATTGGTTTCATGCATTTCATGATATGGGTTTTCACATTCACTTGCACCCATTGTGTGTGTGTGTGACGGACATGTGTTCATGTACATACTCGCCATTCGGGTTGTATCATGTAATGGCCATTTCCCTGTGGGTGGATGCAATACTTGTTTGGGTCTTTGGGCTGGGTTGGCGTGGGGTGTGGTGTGGGTGGCCATGAGGCCCATGATTGAGGATCGTCATGACGTGGGGTGGGTGCTGGGGGACATGAGTGGGGGCCTGCTGGCAGGTGCCCCTGACTGCTGGGGGGTGGGGGTGCTGGGGGACATGAGTGGGGTCCTGCTGGCAGGTGCCCCTGACTGCTGGGGGTGGGGGTGCTGGGTGACATGTGTGGGACATGAGTGGGGGCCTGCTGGCAGGTGCCCCTGACTGCTGGGGGGTGGGGGTGCTAGGGGACATGTGTGGGACATGAGTGGGGGCCTGCTGGCAGGTGCCCCTGACTGCTGGGGAGTGGGGGTGCTGGGGGACATGTGTGGGACATGAGTGGGGGACTGCTGGCAGGTGTCGCTGACTGCTGGGGGGTGGGGGTGCTGGGGGACATGAGTGGGGGCCTGCTGGCAGATGCCCCTGACTGCTTGGGGGTGGGGTTGCTGGGGGACATGAGTGGGGGCCTGCTGGCAGGTGCCCCTGACTGCTGGAGGGTGGGGGTGCTGTGGAACATGTGTGGGGGATCACTAGTGCAAGGTGGCGTTGCTTGGCCGGGGGGTATGCCCATGGTGGATGGGCTGCCTGCAGGACATGTCCAGGTGTGCAGGGTAGTCCCCTGTGGTGTGGGCTGCCTCCAGGGGCCATGGAGGGTGTAGTGGGAACACCTGGGAGGACCCACACTGCCAATTCACGTGTAGGACTCCCCGCAAACCCCCGGAAATCACGTACCACGCTCTAAGAGCAAAATCGCATATGAAACTTCCCGCGCACCCCAGGAATACACGTACCCCACTGGCACAGGGCCTATCGCGTGTGAAACTTCCTGCGTACCCCAGGAATACACGTACCTCACTCGCACAGTGCATTTCATGTGTGAAACTTCCTGCGAATCCCTGTTATATACGTTCCCCTCTCCAATCGCATGTGAAACTTCCCGCGCACCCCAGGAATACACGTACCCCACTCGCACAGGGCATTTCGTGTGTGAAACTTCACATGCACCCCAGGAATACACGTACCCCACTAGCACAGGGCCTATCACGTGCGAAACTTCCTGCGCACCCCAGGAATACACGTACCCCACTCGCACAGGGCATTTCGCGTGTGAAACTTCCTGCAAACCCCTGTTATATACGTTCCCCTCTCCAATCGCGTGTGAAACTTCCCGTGCACCCCAGGAATGCATGTACCCCACTGGCACAGGGCATTTCGTGTGTGAAACTTCCCGCGCACCCCAGGAGTACACGTACCTCACTCGCACAGGGCATTTTGCGTGTGAAACTTCCCGTGACCCCTGTTATACACCTACCCCGCTCCAATCGCGTGTGACACACCCCGTGCAGCGGGGTACGTGTATTCGGAGGGGTACGCGGGGAGTTTTACAGGCGTTTTCATGGTTGGGGCCTGTGTGACATGTACGGGATTTGTGCGCTGTGCATGGCGCACAGAGAGGGGTTGGGGCCTAACTGGCGCTGCTGCAGGGTCGCTGCGCCACTCTGCACCACGGCTGGTTTTGGAAACTAAAATCCATGTATACGCTGTGCGCGGAAATGGATTTTAGCACACGTGGCTGGCGCAGAAATTCACACGCGCACACTGTGCGCCAGCCGTGTTCGCCACTTGTGCGCTGAATTCTATGAATTACCTTCTGAATATGGGCTTAAATCACTGAAATTGTTGAAATACTAATGAGAGCCGCTTTATCTGGTTGGAAACAAACACTAGCAATGATTTGAGAGTAATGAGCTATGAGAAAACGTAATGTTGAGGTCGGGTGCAATGAAAAGCTATTTTGCACGTTATAGATTTTGCCAAAACGAAAAATTTGCGGCAAACTTTGGAATTGGAGATGCAGTTTTGGGTTCTTGGAAAGCTTAGGATGTTAGCTACAAGCAGCCTTTAAAAAGACCAACAGGATTCTTTACACTAGGCATGGACTATGATGAAGCAAACTACACGAAAGCACAGCCACCAGCCCAGATGTCTCTGGAGGCTTTTTGCCTGCCGAAACGCTTGCCTTCTTCAGATGAAATATATATCAGCGCAAAGATCGGTTTAACACTACTAGTACAGAAGATAATAGGGATGAGATAGAGAGTTCAGGCAGTTCAAAAATATTCTAACAATGCAGTTCTGGATATAATAGAGGATGGGTTTGGATAGGGATGACTATGTACAGTACATATGCTAGTGACAGTCCTATACTAAGGATACTCACTACATAGGTTTGAACAGAACCATCAGGGATTCAGGTCAGTCAAGATTTCTGGACAGGAATTCTGCTGGGCACACCAGACTGGACAGCAAGGCACTCTGGTCTGCAATCAGCAAGGCGCTCTGGTCACCGCACGGTAGGACTGGACTGGATCTGCAATGGCTCTGGTTCACAGCACAGCACGTCTCTACTGGGTTGGGTCTTTGGATTCTGGCAATAATTCTTAGCAGGAAAGCAAGTCAGCACAGCCAGTCTGTTCTTTGGTTCCCCTTAGATGTCTGGGGTAAATTCTGGTTTCTGGAATTTTAAGGCCAAGCTGTGAATGGTTGAGCTTTAGAAAGGGCATTTCTGCTTGGCAAGTTTCTGGAGTCTGGAGCAAGGGAGATGTCAGGTCCTCTGGCAGGGCGCTCCGCCAGCAATCGGTTGGTGGGTGAATCTGTGTGTCTCTCTAAGCCCTCAGCTGTCTCTATTTATGGATTTAATAAAGGGGCGTGTATGCTGAATTATCCTAAGCGCACCCCCTAGGTAGGCTATTGGCTGGAATCCGCTCTCTCCCTTGGTTGGAGGAGAAAACAGTGTGTCACCATGATGGTGTGGTTTTATGAGTCAAAACATCCTCCCCTTTGCCTTTTGAACATGAAATCTACTTGTGGTATAATACCTCTTTATATGTGTACAATCTTTATACCAATAAGATACATAGATCACATATTTTGTCGAGCAAATAATCTTCCAAGCCCCATTGCTGTGGGATCTTGGATCTGGATTTGACAGACTTTTGCACTTTTTGGCCAGGACACACTATCTAATGTGTCTATATGTGTGCATAGTCTATGGGCATAAGTGTGTGAAGTTTCATGCTTCTGACATAAATACATTTGCTGCAAAACCAGAATGTTCACTGTGCCTTCCCAGAACATCGCATAGAGTTCTGGCATCTTTTAAAATGTGCACCCAAAAATCACATTAACAATGCTATTCTATAATTTTTACAAATTCGCACAGTCCTTCATCAGTCTTTTTCAAAAATATGCTTTCTGTGCTTTGTGAATCCACAAGTGGTCGTCTGTACCGCCTCCTTTCTTCCTGGCAGGTCTGAAGCAATCCACCCCCTTCCTCCCTGGAGAGGCCACTCTTGACACTTCACAATCTGCATATCCTTTAGCCAAGGAAGGTCCATTGTCTCTTTCTGGTGCAATCCAACATCTCCTCCCCTGATTTAATTCTCACAAAGGTATGACTTCCTGGCCTTGGTGGGAAGCAGGAGAGAGATGCCTTTTGTTGTGGGGAGGCTGTGGAACTTGTTGGGTGGCTTTGAGTTAGCTTAAATTCAATGTCATTTTCTTACAGTTTTCTTGGTTTAAAACAAAACTTTGCAATTTTCACACAAGCAGCTAGAACTCTTATTCCAGCTTCTAAACCATGGAAATTAAATAGTTACAACCTAGGTTTCTCTTAATAACAGGTCACTTAATTTCCAGACATTTGATTTCAATTGCACAAGTTTAAACTTCTGATGCAAACTAATGCCAGCTGTCATACAGCCGGCCGCTGGTACTGCGCCCATATTTTGACAGATTTTCACAGGCAGGCACACATTTTACTGTGGATATTTTGATGACAGATTCCGCTTTCCATGACATTGTAGGTTCATAATGATTTCTTAAAGGAGGTGAAGGGTAGCACCCAGCAAGGATATTTGATGTTTGTGGTGTTTTAGACTGGTATTTCGTATTTTCAGCAACCGGGAAAAAGGGATTTAAGAACAATTTCTGGGTTTTCTTCAGTAATGCACTGCCTTTCATGCAGTTTCCATTCGTACTTGGTGGGCATCCCAATGGCATGTTTCAGCAGTGAGGTCTCCGTTCCACCACTGCCACAGGCAAGGTAGATTTGGCAGCCATCTTTTTGTGCTTGGTAGAGCGCAATTTCCTTAGGTTTTGGGGCGCATGGGGTTTTCCCTGCCATTTTTCTGATTCTGGTGGCATCAGCACACAGTGATGCCACAGGGCAGAGCAGAGTGGGTTAAAACATCCCACAGATAAGTAATATAAAATGATTAAGATACATGAATTAGATCACTTATTCTCCTGATGTTGACTTAGCCATACAATGACGGAATCTACCTTGGAAGTAAGGATTAATGTGGTATGTTCGGTACACATATTTAAAGGCAGTATCAAAGTTAACATGAGATATCCACAGTTAGCAGAAAAGTGGTTTGCATGAACTTCTGAAAACATTGAATGCTTGTTCTGCTGGGTCACTGATGCATTCATCTGCGACATTGGGCTAATGGTTTAACTGAAAGAATCACATCTTGTGTAATCTTTCGGTCAGTGTCAAAACACATCTCTCATACGATCATGCCTTTCTTACTTGTTTGGATATTTCCACTCCAGAATCTCCCCTATATCTGTTGCTGCGTATAAGTAGGCAAATATGCACAAGAGAACTTCCACCTTGCCAAACTGATGTGTCAAATTGTGTTTAATATTCAAGATTCAGCAGACAACCAATAACATGTGTAACTAGTCAGTTAAACTTAATTCTGCTGAAATTCATCCAAACTCAATTACCTGAACTCACCTGAACTCCTTCCCCACCAGTCACACCAAAATAGTTCACGTCTGACAGCTACTGCATGTAATGTCCTGCTACTAACAGGCTCTGGGATTTTATTCTCCACAGTAGCCATTGGCAACAAATGTCACATGCATGTATGTTATCCAAGGTGACCAGTGGGAATCTATCTTACCTAATACGACAAACAGATGGCACATCCACTGAATAATAACATTCTGCTGTGTTCTCCAACAAATAATTTCAGTTAATACTGCTATAGTAGCCATTTCATTGTATCTGGTTTGTTCTTGTGCTTTTTTCCACAATACTTTCATCATAGGATTCATTTTGTTCTCAAATGTACAGGAATAGTTGCTCTTATATGATGCTTCTTTTTTAAAGAGCTTCACAAATAGTTCTGGGAAACAGGCCTGGTTATTTAAGTTACTCCCCCACATTTTCCCACCAAGCACATTACTTGTTATCAACATTTGCAGTATTTAGTGGCATGTAAAGTACTCTATGCCACCACATGATACACTGGGTCAACAATATAAATGCATTTCTTCATTCAGCATGGCTGTTAAAACTGAAACAAACCAACTCCACCTCTCCATTCTCACCAAGGCGTGGCAGTAGAATCAAAATGAACTGTCCATGTGCAAGGTGTAAGCACTATTCCGTTTTTCACTTAACCTTCTTTACTGCAGTGTAGGATCTTAATGTCATTCCCAAGATGGTGCCTGTCGCACATAGATATACCACGCTGTGCTTAAGCTTATATACATGTATTCACTTTTTTTTTTTATCACAGTATTAGTAGAGGATCAAACACTCGCATTTAGCAAAATGTGAACAGCCTTGTGAGCTGGATTCAAACATACCTCCCAGTGCTATTATTTTGCAGGAAATGTTAACTGTAAACAACATAAATGGCCTACAAATGGCTACAATTTTAGCAACTTCCTCCCAAAAAAAAGAAAACATAATAACAACAGTTGATAAAAGGAAGCATTCATTGGGGCTGGACCCCCGTACCATTGCTACACTTTTTGCAGAGTGGCCATCTCTCTGTCAGTGGTGTCAAGCACTATGAAGTTGCTACAAACATGCAAATCCATCCTAGAGCACTAGGAACACCAATTTGTTTCTGTAGTGATGCCATTTCTCCATAAACCTTTGGTTTGCCAAAGAGTCATCCACCACAACAACTTACTGTGATTGTTGTAAGTACTATCTATAGCAACTTTGCAGAAGATTTAGTTAGATACTAAAAATGCAGCTTTGTGTTAACATTGATTTTATACATTAAACAAAATCATATTACAAATAATGCAAATAATACAGTGAAAGTAATAATAGTGTAAATCAATAGGTACTGATTGCCTCACTTGTAGAAAACCTTTGACATTTTAACCAAACAAAGGTGAGGGTGCCTCTTGCATTATTTTCAGTTGGCCAATATGTGTCTATCAGACTCTTCATTTAGCGCATGTAGATGTGATCAGATTGGGAAAATCAAAAGCTTTTCTCTAAGAGAAATCTATAGTTTCTCAATTGTTGTACATGTGAGGTCCTATATTGCATGGCCTTTGACAAAAAGCTGGTTTGCCAAAATGTGCTTGTTCTTTCTGGGAGCATGTTCTGTGCACTATGATTCTCTTTTAAATCAAACTCTTGTTATCCATTCATACTGCAGTGAACTTGCATTACATTGTTGCACTTCCAATTTGTGAAGGTCGTATATCCCCTTGGCCTGTGTAAACCGGGATCGAACACTTAGGATTGGGTAGTGAAGGAGGAAACACCACACTTGTTATAAGACGCATATCCTTTTGCCAAGTCAATACCCCATAAGCCTTCTTTGTCTCTGTGGATATTCAGGTAGTGTGGTAGTTTTCACTAACTAGTCTCATGTATTGCATATATGCAGAAAAACGTACTTTTCTGTAGCATCTGTATTACCACATCCAATATTTGCACTTTCCTGTTCATGATTTTCTTTACATTGTTGACAATTGGACAAAACCTGAGAACACAAATTAAATCGCTTTTTCCAGGTCCATTGCAGACCGTCAAGGCGTTGTTTCTTGTGACATCCTTGCATCATTTGTTGTGCTCTTGATCAATTCATTCAAGTGCCAGCCCAGTCATCGGTGCATCGTGTAAGTAAAATCAAGGGTAATTCATGATATCATGAGTTATTGGTGTGGAGGATCAAGTCAAAAGATCCTACAGCTGCTTTGATTGCATGTGAAGGTTCTACCACTGGTCCACCTTGCCCTCACATCCAAGTGTGTCTCTCACAAATGTTACAGTCATCAGTTCTATATATGAGGGGTGGGCACCTCTACTGTATTTAAATTGTAGTTCAATGTTGCTTAATATATGTATTGGGGCACACCTTGAGGCCTTGGCACAAGGTAGAAATCCAAACAGAAAGAAGAATCAGAACTTCACCTGATCCTAGGTGTGCTCACTCCTAGCTCTCCAAATTGGAGTTGCTTAAATAGTAAGTAACTTCTTTGCTGCTCACATCAACATTGAAAACAGATTCTCAGTTTTAGTAAAATTGTGAAGATTTCTATCTTCTGCTTTAGTTGTGAGGCATAGCGTTCTTTAGTTACATAGCACCAACAGGTTTATTTGCCAATGCATTTTGGACATGTGTCTGTCTTCAAGGCTACTAGGCACTATATAGTACCATATTTTCATCAAACACAGGTAGATGTGTAACATCATCAATTATCAAGACGTTCACATATGTTGTTCCAAAGGGAAGACACAATGTAATATCATTTCACCATATTAAGTCATTTTCATTGCTATAGATTTCAGATCTATTTTAGTCTCAAACAATGTTGTGCTGTGCGTAGGTACAAAGCTCAGGCCTTTTTCTAACACTTCCATCTCTGCTTTGTTGAGAATCCTGAATGATAGATTTATCACAAAGTTTTCTTTTGTTGCTGACGTGCTGCTCTGGTTTCCACCCTTGTGTCGCCTTTTCCCTCGTCTTGTCTTCTTTCTTCTCTGAGTCGTCCTAAAAAGGTTGTGATGATGTTGTAGCTTTTGCTGTTGTGGAAGAGCTTCCTCCTTGTGCTGTCATTGTGGTTTCTTCTTCTGGAGGTCTACGTCTTCCGTCCCTGTCTTCCGTGTCGGTTCTTCTATGGTCATGCTGTATACTTGTCCACTTCAAGTATTCATCTTTGCCTAACGTAGTACTTAGTTCTTTCTCAATCTCTTCTATTTCCACATTCAGAGTTAGAAGAAATTGAGAAAGAACTAAGTACTACATTAGGCAAAGATGAGCTGTAAGTGATAGTTAAGCATATCAATTTGAAGTTGGAGACATACAAAACTGAAAAAGAGGGTAAAAAGGTGAGGAAATTCCGGAGAGACACATATGATTATTGAAATGGGGAGGTCTACACGTGGATGGACAAGTATACAGCACCATCACAGAGGAAGCCCAATAGAGGTAGCACATATAACTCTTCAAGTACCGATTCAATCCAAATGTGGATTATACCATAGTAGACAAGATTCATTCTAAGTTCTGCTCTCAAATGTATGCACTCTAAAATTTAAATTCTGTACTGCAGATGTATAGTGGCTTGTCCCAATACGAAAATAATATGAACTTTTCTGTATTTTTCTGATCCTTGAGCTTCCAACATATGAGTCGTATGACAGTTAATACTTTTTACATATGAACAGTAATACAGAACATAATATGCAAGAGACACACACTCCAACATTCACCTAGATGAAACAGCGTTATGGCTGACTACTCGTCAGCGACGAGAAAGTGAAAGCAATCCTTCCCGCACAATCTGCGCATGCGCGGGTTGCTTGGTTACGGTAGTAAACACACTTGAAAACCAGCATCCGACACAGACACAGGTTTTTTGGAACGAGAGCCACCACTGAGCGTGGACGGGCAACAAAGGTAAGACAGGGATGACAGGCAAGGGACGGGAGCAGATTAATAATGCACGATTGAACAATATGTGAAAACATAGACAACAGGGTCATTGGTATCTGTTTAATGAACAGGTTGCCACAGCGTTTATAATGAAAGGAAGCCTGACGCTGAGACAATACACAAGACACAGGAGGTACCCTTTTGAAATACAGGTACAGACACCATGAATTAGAATGACACCGAAGTGCATTTTACCTAGCCACTGAGCTAATTGACTCTGTATTATTTATCTGTTTATGTTTGTTGGTCTATCTTCCTGATTTTGGACATTTCGGATACCGAGTGAAATTGATATTTTACTTTATTCATTGAATGTATTTGTACATACTCGTTTGTGCAAAATGCATTGAAAATGACTTAATATGGTGAAATGATATTACATTGTGACTTCCCTTTGGGACACCATATGTGAACTTTTTGATAATTGATGATGTTACACATCTACCTGTGTTTCATGAAAATATGATAACATATAGTGCCTAGTAGCCCTGAAGACGGACACATGTCCGAAATGCATTGGCAAATAAACCTGTTGGCGCTATGTAACTAAAGAATGCCTATGCCTCACAAATAAAGTACAAGAATATGTGAAACATGTATTACATAGCCACGGCAGTGGCTGTGTAGTTATGTTTAAGTTACTAATCCCATAGGAATAGCACTTTTTGGGTGGCTTATAACTTCGCTCTCCCTGAACGAATCCTCACCAAACTTTGCAGTATATGGCCCAATCTGAATTTTTTTGCAAAGTTTGGTGAGGTTTGGTCCAGGAGGGCTAAAGTTATGCGGGGTTCCCAAAATGTATTTTTTCCCATAGACTGAATGGGAAGAAAACTTTGCGCACGCCTGCAGCTCAAACCGGTGGACGGATTTTCACCAAATTTGCGGCAGGAGCAGCGGCTTGTTCCCGAAAGCGTGCTTTTGTAAATTTGGTGAAAATCCGTCCAGTAGGTTTTTTTAAAATGATCAAAAAGTAGGTCTCAAAAAATTAGTGATATCTATGTCTGCTCCGCAGACAAACTTCCCTGTTTGCTCTACGGACAAGACACCGATTGGCTAATAGGCTCGCGTCATGTCCGTGGACATGTGATGTGTTCGCTGATTGGATGGTGAAGAGCGTGAAGTGCATCGGATTGTTCCGATAGCGCCCGCCATCTTGGATCTGCCGAGTGCTTGGGGAGGTTTGGGGAGTCAGAGATGGGTCAAATACTGTATTTGTTTAGGTGGGAGGTGCTACTGAGGTATTTGCCATGACCACGCTGTCTGGGATGTCCGTAATTAGTCAAAATGAGGGGTGTCCTAAGGACACTATTTCCGTCCGTGCTGTCGGCATGCAAGTTGAAATTGTTCTAAGGACATGCGCGGTGTCCGCGGACATAAAAAATGCCCATATGGCACATTTAAAATGTTTGATTCTATGGGTGTGATATGCTGCAGTGGTTGTGGGCAGGGCCTAGAGTCTTGGGTGCATGGCCGAAGTTATAAGCACCGAAGTTATAAGCCACCATGAGTGTGATATGCTGCGGTGGTTGTGGCCAGGGCCTACAGTCTTGCACCCAAGACCGAAGTTATATGTACCAAAGTTATAAGCCACCATGGGTGGCTTATAACTTCGCTCTCCCTGGATGAATCCTCACCAAACTTTGCAAAAAGTGTGATATGGGTGGGCCCATATAGACAGTTAAAATGTTTGATTCTATGGGTGTGATCTATGGGTGTGATATGCTGCAGTGGTTGTGGCCAGGGCCTAGAGTCTTGGGTGCATGGCAAAAGGCCATGCACCCAAGACCGAATTATAAGCACCAAAGTTATAAGCCACCATGGGTGTGATATGCTGAGGTGGTTGTGGCCAGGGCCTAGAGTCTTGGGTGCCCATATGGCACAGTTAAAATGTTTGATTCTATGGGTGTGATATGCTGCAGTGGTTGTGGCCAGGGCCTAGAGTCTTGGGTGCATGGCCGAAGGCTATGCACCCAAGACCGAAGTTATATGCACCGAAGTTATAAGCCACCATGGGTGGCTTATAACTTCGCTCTCCCTAGATGAATTCTCACCAAACTTTGCAAAAAGTATGATATGGGTGGGCCCATATAGACAGTTAAAATGTTTGATGCTATGGGTGTGATCTATGGCTCTTCGGCCATGCACCCAAGACTCTAGGCCTTGGCTACAACCACAGCAGCATATCATACCCATAGATCACACCCATAGAATCGGATATCTATCAAATATTTGCAAATCTACAGTTTGTGTACTGTTTGATTTGAATAGTTTGTATGTGAAGTTTTGGATACGTCATGTCATTAAGATTGTAGAGTTTGGTAACAAGCACTGCAGTATACGATTTCCATGGAAGTAAACATTTTGTATTGTGGTTTATGGTTAGATGTTTGCTTCAATGGTTCTGTTATGCAACAGTATTTATGCGTTCTATTAGAATATATTTACTGTTCGATTTTTTGTGATTGGATATATTTTTTTCATGAGTTGGGTAACTGGAGCACATATTCTTTTTCAATTCCTGCGATAAAAGAAAAGATCATCTTAGTGTAGGTCATTTATAAAGACTTATTACATTGCAAAATAGACATTTCAGATTTTTTTCGACCCTCATATTTAGTAGTTTACAAACCAGTGTACTGTGCAATTTGCTCAGTTTCTGTGTTTGTTTTTTAAATCATTTGGTTGTGGGAAAAAAAAATCAATGTTAGATTAAAAAAAAACTTTTTTTGTTATTCTACAGTGCATTTGTTTGTTTGTTTTCAGTTTTCACTTGTTGTTTCTGGCTAATGTTCTATCTGTTGGCTTGTTGCAGATTTTTGGAGCAGTTAGATTCCTGTTGGCGTATTCTAACTGTTTATTTCTTGTTATAATTTAGTGGTATTCATTTATCTGTTTGGTTGTTGCAAAATCTTGGGGCAGTTAGATACCTGTTGGTGTATTCTAACTGTTTATTTCTTGTTATAATTTAGTGGTATTCATTTATCTGTTTGGTTTTTATAGAATCTTGGGGCAGTTAGATACCTGTTGGTGTATTCTGTCTATACTTTTTTTAAATTGAAGTTTTAATGTTTAAGTACAGATTAGTTGTTACATTTTTGTTTTAAGAATATTAAATAAGCGTTTGTAAGATTTACTAGTAATCTCTGCTTTAGATTAATGGTACTATCATTACATTCGAACCATCCACATTTCTTTTTATATATGCAGTGTAGTAACCTGCATTGGTTGTGGCTCCTGTGTGGTAGATTATGCCTATTGTTGTGAAGGTTTTCTTACCAAGTGAAACTTGACCATGTGTGAATCCAGTCAGCTTGCAGTTGTTTTTGGTACAATCTGCATTGTAACATAGAAGCATTAGTATTACATATATACTATGTGTTTGTATTAGTAAGTTGGAGCGATTATCTGAATTGCAGGTAGTACATAATCTACCATGGTTTGCATTTTGTACAAGTTGCTGAAATGGAACAGATTCACAATTAGGTATGGATACATACACAAAGTGCTCATTAGGGATTTGTTCCTGTGCCACATTGTTGCAGAGAGTGCATGTATGTTTCCACATGTAAGAAATCTGGAAGATTTCATTTATATGTATGTTTTTGTTTTCCAGTACTTTTAGTAAGTACATTAGAAATTCTTGTAGATCTTCTTGTGTGTTTATAGTGAATTTCACCATTCCAGCACAGGAGTCCAATTCTTGTCTTATTCCATGAACACTAGGGGCCTCATTACGAGTTTGGAGGTAGCCATGGTGCTATTAGCACCATGGCTGCCTCCAAACCGGGCTCTATTACTGGGATCCTGCAATGGGGACTTACCGGGTCATTCTGACATAGGAGGACCCGGTAATTCCTCCTTGCAGGAACCATTCCCCATTCCCATTGAGCCCCCATAGGGCTCTATGGGAATGGGGAGGGAGGTAATAACGGGCAGATTTCAACTGGCCCGTTATTACCTCCCTCTTCCCCTCGCGGGACCCAGAAAGGACGCCTGGTTTTACTAGGCATCTGATCCGGGTCCCGCAAAGAGAAGCTCATAATCGGTGCTCCCGTAATGAGGGGGCCGGTCCCGTACGGCCCCTTTCATTACGGGAGCGCCAGGGTCGTAATGAGGCCCAATATGTGTTGTCAGGATTGTTTCTTGCGTTTCTATGAAGGACTAACATTTGCAAACACAAATGGTCTGTACTGTGTAAGTAAATGTTGTCAACAATTGGTGGCAATTGAAATAGAATATTCATTGCTACATTTGCGTAGAAACTTACACCAGTTATATTTGAACATTTGAATGGACCAGATAGTTCTGTGTCCAAGTCATTTTTTACGGAGTGTGTGTTGCTTCTTTGAAGAAATACCTGAGTTACTTTGAGTAATAGGTTCTTCTTTGGTTGTGGTAATTGATGAAGTATTAGATTCTTTTACTCTCTTTGGAGGATTTTCAGTGAGATCCTGTTGCATTTCTGTTTGAATTAGTTTTCTTTTACAACGTTTTCATTTTTGTGGCACAGGATATGTTTTTAGATGGGCGGTGTATGTTGAACGTAGTCTATTGTATTCTAAAATGCAAGGAATATCAGCGTTGACTTTACTTGCATCAAAGTTGATTAGAAATAGACCGTCAAGTGTACATAAGCGTGATAGTGCTACGTAGCTCATGCCTTCTTTAAAGACTGTGTTCCCAATATCTGTCAATGCTTTGTCTAGGGTAAGACCTTGTGATTTGTGAATGGTGACTGCGTATGCTAGAATTAGAGAAACATTTTCTCTGCGTACACACATGTCTTTGAAGAGAAGGAATCGAGCTGTTGAGCGCCCTATCCTTTTTACTTCTGAAAGTTTGTTAAAGAGAATATTGTCAAACTGAATGTTGTAGTCACGTGGGCATGTTTGAAAGCCAACAACTGTACATAGTGCTCCATTAACTATTCCTTGCTCCACGTCAAGGTTACGTTAAGCATATTAATATTTTCTCCAAACCAGCTGTGTTGAGATAGAATTGAGATAGGTATTTTATTTCTATCGCGCTCGTTCACAAGTGTTTCATCAAGTTTGTTGTGGCTTCTTGACACATGGGTAGTGTCATACCATGTACGTCCAGTTTGTCTGTGGAGCAAATTTCAATTATTTGTTGCACTTCTTTTTCAACATTGTTTCATTGAATTTGGAACAGCTTGCAAGAGTTGGCATTAAGGAGATACAATTGATATTTTTGTGTGATAATTGTTCCATGACACCAGTAGCACATGAGTTATGGCCATAAAGTGCATGGATGTGCCGGGATTTTAATATTGCTTGTGCTTCTTGAGATAGTACACCAAAACTAATACTTTTTAAAGTGTTGGCGTAAGTGAGGTCTGCAGATTGATGCATGTTTTCTGTTAATTCTCTGTATTGGAAATGTTGCCAGAGGTTGACATTTCCTATGCTGCCAACAGTTTTACGGCAGAGTTTGTGTCCTAAGGTTTTAAAAAGAGGTTCACCTTTCACTGGTGTCAATTGAAGAAGATCTCCAAAAACAATAATGTGTTTTCCTCCAAAGAGCTCTTCGTAGTTTGTTTTAAGTACTTCTTGCAATCTGAGGTGAATCAGAGTCAACATTAGGTTGGAGACCACGCTCACTTCATCTATTAGTAGCATTTTCATTTGCTTTAACACTCTGCATAGTTCCATTGCAGTTTCTGTAGAAAGTTTGTAATATTCTAATTTGTTTTGGTGTTCTACTGGTGTTCTATTGTAGGCAGCTAAACCTATGGAGGCAGTTTTATAGTATCCCTTCTTCTTTTCTCCATGGTTTAAAAATTTGTAGCAGGGACAGGAAATATAGTTCTTTATGTTGAGGAGTTTTTAATGACAGTTTGATATGATTAATTAAGCTTTGTTTGGTAAGTTTCACTAAGCTGCCTTCACAATTTGTAACTCTATAACTACCTTTGTTATCAACAGGTTTTATATTATTTTTGTATGTGAAGTTGTGGGCTATGTGGTATAGACACATGCTTTCCAAAGTGGTACTCCTTTTTGGGTAGTATGTGTTTAGTAAATAGTTTTTCAAAATGTCTTCGCTGTTGGGATCATTTTTGGCTATTGTTTCTATGTCATCGTATGATTTGAGAACTCTTTTTCTAGATTTAGCAGGACCAAGACTTAGCGATATTATATTTTCAGATTTTCCATACAAAGCAGTACCGGTTAAATGATCTGCAGCTTCATAGGAGCCACATTCTCTATGAGAGAGCATTTTTATGACTAAGCTGTGCAATTTCTGAGATAGTGTTTTGTCCGATGATAGGTAATTCCAGATGTCTTGAAGCTCTGTTTCTTCTGCTTTTGTTAAGTAGGCTGTAACATATTGTGCAACTGCAGTGAAATTGTCTGCAATGTACTGCACATCTATGTTTGCATTCCATAAGAGGGCAATGATTGCATTGTAATCATTGATATATTTTGCTTCTTCTGTTCTTTTTATGTAATATGTGTTCTTAGGTGATTTACCTTTAACACTATGTCTAACTGAAGACACAGAGTTGTTCACTTCCCCTGTTTCTGTAACTGGTCTAGCGAAACCAAAGCGGCATTTGGTGTAGTATTTCCCTTCATTTTTGTATTTGCGATGACAATATTTGCCACATGTGTGTCTTTGACATTGTACATTTTGTGCATGAAGATCACTATTTGTTGCTTCCGATGGAATTTCACAAGTGACATATTTTTCGATAAACTGTAAAACAGTGGCATCACTGTCTTGACCAGATTGAGGAGCATTTTTAATCCATGAAAGCATGTGGATGTGTGGTGCTCCTCTGGCTTGGTATTCTTTTCTCCAAAAGAAGTGTTGCACTTCTCTGAGGGGAGGAACAGTTTCATTACAAATAAAGTGTAGCATAGCAATGAAACGATGATGGAAATATCTTGAAACATTAACAGAACCTATAGAGCAAAGTTCTCCTCGTGTTAGTATATCTATGTTTGTTTTGTTTTTGTTTGATATGCGTAGGAAATCATGTAAATCTTCCCATGCTTATTCTACACAACTTAATGTCACAAACCAAAGGGTGGGCCAAGTTTTCTTATCATACAACATACATCTCTGTGATGTTGGAACCAGTACTCTTTCGTACCACAAATGTTTGCTGACAGATTTGTAATGCTTGATTGTAAAACCTCATCTTTTTCTTGCACTTTTTGTATTAATTGCGTAGCTGACTTATTTTGAAAGTGAGCTCCTGATTTTAATATGTGTGCAACTCCGTAACATAGAGTTGGTAGTTCACTTTCAAAGAGTAGGTGGAATATGTATTCCACATTTTGTCTAAATCTGGGATCTTCAGAATACATTCGTAACGAGCGGTATTTTGATGCTGTTATCTGAATAGGTCTATCATCGTACCTTCCTCCTTTGCCAGTAGGAAACAGTAGAGGAAAAGCATGTGCTTCTATACTTTTTTCCCATATGCTGATTGGTGATCCTTTGGTTTGTCACATGTGGTACTTTTCTAGTGCATCATCTATGGTGTCATTAGAGTGAGAAGGATGAATTGTATAATGGTCTAACATATTGGATACTGTAGCAGGATCTAGAAGTTCAAATTGACCAGTTTCTGGTGGCTCTTGAAATATTTCAGTTGTTTCCCTTAAGTTTCTTCAATATTTATTTCTTTGTAGTATTCATTATTGTCTTTTAGATATTGCAAGGCTTGTCTAACTTTATGTAAGTCTACGAGTTGTTGCCAAATGTTTTTGTCTTTTGTATGTACACCATTTACTAAGACAATTGAATATTGCTCTATTGGACGCTGCACTCCAAGAGTGTGCACATTTTCTTTAAGATCCAATGGTAAATAAACTACTTTGCCACAAATGCCTTTCACCAATTCTTAGGGAGGTAATTTTGCTGTTTTTGGTTGAAGGCGTATTATTGCTTGGAATGGGTGCACTGTTTGAATTATGATGCGCCCATATAAATTGAGTTGTTGCAGGGGTTTTGGCAGTGGGAATAATTCCAAGTTATTTGTGATAGCACGTGAAGGAGTTTGGTTGTTGTCTAGTTTTCTAGTGCAGTAACTGCAAAGTATTAAGGGGTCAGTTATTTCGTATTTGTTTTCAGCTATAAGGTAGCAAGCTTATTCAAACCATTTGGCATCTTCATAGTCTTCTATTTTGTATGTTACATCTATAGTTTTTGTGTTACTTTTATAAAAAGTTCTGCAGCAACACACACACACACATGGTTTGGTACTTCAGCGGATGTACTTTTAAATTTCAGTATTTCTTTTTGTATGTGTGTAGTAGAAGGTTGCCATGTGTAGAATTGTTGCTAGCCTGTTGTAAAGCTACTGCATTTTGTATGTGGCTTTTACTTCCAAAATATTCTTTCTGGATATGGTTGATTTCTTTGAGTAGGTCTTTGGCTGTACCATGTAGAAGAATGTTATTTAAATTGGCTAGTGCTTAAGCAGGACGTTTAGCATAGTACAGTTTATAGACTAGAGTTCTTATAGTTGAATGATGTGTTGATATCATTTTGATATGATGGAAGGTGCTTTTGCAAATAGGTCCTGAAATGCAGGCTAATGAATGTCTTTGTAGTCCTGTGTATTTGCGCACTGGACTGGTATCCATATTTTGCAGCACTTTCATTTTCATTTTCTCTTTGCCTTTCACATACTGATTGAGGAACTGGCGTAAAGATTTGAAAGATTTTTTGGGAATGTTACACATTGACGTGCATGGCCATTTGTATACTGGACGTTCTGGTTCAGTCGAATGGAGAGGTATTCTGAGTTTTCTGGGAATATTTTTGTAACCAGTATTTTTTGTTGCATTATGGTATAATTAAGTTTTTCATAACCTCGTCCACTGCTATGTATGGCAATTGTGTTTGTTTGGTTTTGTTTGTATGCTTCTTCATTAAAATATGATTCTGTGCTACATTCACCTCCACAGATATATGAGAAGTTATTTTTGTTGACATTCTGGGGTCGATTCATGGAGCAAACGTGCGCCAAAAATCCCAGTGCAAGCAGGCGCAAGGTAGCGCAAGCGCGAGAAACGCAGCGCACGCGCACGTGTGTGATTCAAGGAAGACGCTGCGCGTGTTTCCCGCTGTCCGTGTGCCCATTCCAGCCATGGCGCATGCAGGCATACACGGCGTGCGCTACGCGCACAGCAAAAGCGCACTTAGCGCGGCGCACACAACCAAAGTGGGCGTAACAGTGGGCGTAACACGCGGAATGGGGAATAACGCATGAAAAAGAAGGCGTAACTGGGGAAGTACTGCAGGGAACTACACGGAACGCCCACACGCACGCAAACAACCCGTATTCATGGATTCGAATACGGGAAACCCGCGCACGGCAAAATACGCACACAGGCGTCAACGCGTCCGCCACACAAAGGCAGGCGGAAGCATCCCTGCGCACAGTATAAAAGTGCGCGGAAACAACAAACACGTATATACAGCTACGATGAATGCCCCATTTGTCGCAGCACTGATCGTGGGACACCGCAGGAGGAGGAGAATAGTCAGGGCACGCATTTTCGCACCATGGACAAGCCTTTTTGGGATGCCTAATGACCAGGTCTATGGCAGGTATAGGTTTCCACCCCACATCATCCTAGACCTGGTGAGGGAGTGTAAAGATGACCTTACATCCCCCACCCTTTGCTCCCAAGCATTGATCCCCTTGGAGAAGGTGCTCAATGTCCTGTATTTTTTGGCCACTGGGTCATTTCAGCGGACTACTGCCATAGTGGGGGGGGGGTCTCACAGGCCACGCAGTCACGCTGCCTACACCAGGTACTGGCAATCATGACAGCACGCCCGTCAGTCCGCAGGCACATATACATGCCCAGAAAACCCGCAGAAAGGCAGGCCGTTGTCCTGGATTTTTTCAGGGTGGCACACTTCCCCAAAGTGCTCAGTGCCATAGATTGCACCCATGTGGCCCTACGTCCACCTAGGGCCACTGAGCACATCTACCGAAACCGCAAGCACTGGCATTCCATCAATGTACAGGTGGTATGCGATGCAAAGGGAATCATCACCTCTGTCTATGCAAACTACCCTGGCTCCACCCATGACAGTTTCATATACAGAATGTCCTCCCTGAGCCGGGCCCCGGAAGCTGGGCAGCATGGCGACACATGGCTCCTAGGTGAGTACAAATGCCCTTGCACATGCATGCATGTCACACACACACACACACAAATAAACAAACCCCAATAATCACAACCATTTACACCTCCCCAGGGGACAGTGCCTACCCTCTGAGCAACCACATGATGACGCCAATCCGGAACCCCACCACACCACCCCAGGTAAGATACAACGCCGCCCATATTGCAACCAGGGCCATAGTGGAGCGCACATTCGGAGTGCTCAAGTCACGTTTCCGCTCCCTTGACCGCTCTGGCGGGCAGCTACTCTATGCACCACCAGTAGTGTGCAGGATCATTGTGGCAGCATGTGTCCTGCACAATGTTGCAACACGGCAGGGCGTCCCGGTGGACATGGTGGTGCCCCCACATCCCCAACCACAGGCACAGGCGCTGCCCATGGGAGGGGACAGGGCACGTGGCGAGGAAGCCCGGACCCAGCTTGTGGCCACATTTTTCACCTAAACTCCCACCCCTGCGGAGTGCACACAGGCCTGGCACATACCAGGTGACAATCGATGATGACAAAGAGACAGTCACTGTCACAACCCTACCACCCAGAGATAGTTGCCATGGAAGTGCCACATTGTCTGCATCCCTAGCTACTTAAACACAAGCTATCCTGTGTGACCAAAAGGCACACATATGACATGACATGATATGGCCTATACACAAGTATTTCAAGGTGCGATGAGGATGGGAGGGAGGAACATGGGAAGACAGACAACGGTACTACTAGGCCAGGTGTCATTTAGATTGTGCAAGTGCAGGGGTAGGGGGAAGGGAAAAGTGAAAGCGGAAGGGGAGGGGGGGGAGTGCAGTACAGGGTAAGTAGACCAAAAAACAAATACATAGGCCAGCTGGTGGCAACTGCAAAGGTAAGTGCAGACAAGTGCTGGGAAGCGGGGGCTGTAGGGATAGAGAGACAGTACCGCAGTGCAGGGGTTGCCAGGGAGGCAGTGCAAGTGGAGAGTGGCTGGGCCAGGGACCGAGGTCGGTGAGAGTGGCCCAGTTGCAGATCCAGTGCAGTTCCAGTGAAGAATTTTGCAAGGGAGAGGCAGAGAGAAAGCAGAAGCAAAGAGGAAGGTCTTGAGGTGCTTCCTGAACCGGAGATGGTTCTCCACAAGTTCCAGTGAGGTAGGAAGGCTGTTCCAGAGGGAGGGCCCTGCCGCGGAGAGAGATCTACCCCCAGCTAGTTGCTTTGAGAAGCGGATGACCCTGACCTGGAATCAGATGAAATGACTGACCAACAACCTCCCACCCAAAATAAGTCATTTCCAAATGCATTACAAGAGTTGTAGACGTAACATAACAATGAATGCCTGTCTACATGCACATTGTGCATTGCAAAATCAACACTGCAGCTTCTGTGTGCTGTGTCCTACTCCTGCAACACACTGCTCAGTGCACAGCACAGTGAACAACCATTGTGTGTGATGCACACCCTGAGCATCACATCTAAGCAACAGACCACATCAAAAAGCAAATTAGGCATGTACAGGATCCATAATTGGTCACAGAACATGTGCTGCAGGGACACAGTGGGCACCAGAAGGCAAACAGTGTACACGTGGATATGCAAGGGTGGTAGTACATGTAGTGCATCAGAGTGCAAGTGTGTGGGTCAGCAAGGACATGCACTCAACATATGCATGTGCAATCAAGTGACGATCAGTGTTCTCTACACATCACATGTGAACATTCACCATGTGTACACCCCAGCATGTCAAACCACAACTATCCCCTCGCACCTGAAAGGTAAACACAACACATGAACAGGCATTGATCAGCAGAACACAACATGTACATACGATACTACCATTACAATGTCAGGGTTCCCATCACACTGCAGGGCAAGGCAACTATCAACAACAACCACCCCCCTCCCTCACAAATGACCATGACCCACTGAACAACTGCACCTGGGTCATGGAGCCTTCAACCCTCAATTCCACCTGGCCACAGGATCACCTTTACCCTTCGTCACCATCTCCCACCTTGTGTGTAAAAAGGTGCCTGCACCCTCAGAATCCACACTCATTTCCAAAATCACAAAATCCAAGCCATAAAAACAAACCAGAACACCCTCCAGTAGATGACTTGACGTAGCAGTACCTCACAAAGGCCAAGTACTACCACAATGATGCAACAACCAAGGTAGCACAGTAAAACAATGTCACAACAGGATGTGAACCATGTGTGGTAGATAACATAGAATGATGCACCATGAACGGATGTGTACTGTCACAGTTCCCGTGTACAGACGCAGGAGTGTCACGAAACAACCACCCCCGCCGTGTCCCGGGTGCCTGCAAGGTCAAACTCACACAGGCCCCTGAGACCCTGGTGGGGAAGGAGGTTCAGGGATATGCAGTCGGGACAGGTGTTGGCACACTGGATAACTGGAATGAGTGGCAGGAGAGGGGAGGAGGAATGACACATGAAAGTAGGGAATGCACGAAAATGTACTACCTGCATGAACACATACACAATCCAAACAAACTTGGACATCATTGTCATGGCCTTCTGTAGTCCAGGCTTAGGAGTGGCACGAACCAACCACCCCCTCTAGGGTTTTGGCGCCTGCAAGTTTGGGGCTTACACAGGCATACGCAACCCCAGCGGGGAAAGAGGGTTAGGCGAACGTTGCTTGGATAGGTACGGGAAGCAGGAACACCGGGTAGAGGGTACAGGGTTCAAAATTGCATAGGATACCGGGTGATTAGGGGGAAAAAAACATACCAAATTGAATTACACATTCATCTATGCATTAGTGCACCCCCCAGCAAGCCTATGCAGAGCAGTTTGAAAGAAAAACAACAAGACACTTAGCTCTGGTTTTGAGTGCTGGCCTCCTGCCTGCGCACTCTCAGGTCCGGTTACAGGAGCACTGCAATGCTGCAAAGAGAGCCACAGTCAACAACCTGTACGTGCCAATTACACAAAAACACACCACCAAACATGCCCCATAGCAACAAACTACTCTACAAACATACAATCTGGTGTAGATGCTTCGTACCCATATATAACATTACCCCTGTGATGGGTCATATACAGTCAATGCAGTAAGTCAGCCGCCGGTGGGTGCGTGGCAAATGGAACACCAATGTGTCACAATTCATGCAACATGCAATGTTCCCTGGGTAAGCAGACATACCCATATAGCAAGCCATGACTTCAGAGCAAGTTGTGTACCACCATCACCGAAACAAAGTTGGCAGTGCATTTATCATAATGTACATGGAAATGAAATGCACTGCACCCGAGAATGTCCCTTGCTGTATGTCCGTGTGAGCTGCCCCTTTCCATGTCTCGGGAGGCTACATGGTTGATAGAAGTGCCTCGATGGACCTTGGTGTACCGGAGGGTATGTGCCACTGCCCCTGCAGGTGTCCCAGACAACCTTACAATCAACAGCCATCAGTCCACCAACACATCTGAGCTGCATTGTGTGCTTCAACACCAATATTCGTCCAAGCTCACCCTCAGTGCTGTGACTAAGCCTGCATGTGCAACTCGCCTGGTGCAAACTTTGATGTGTTGGGGCCCCCCTGTGCTGCTCACTTTGGCTGGAGTTCCTTGGAACAAGTCAGCAGTTCTAGGATGTAGGTCTGAAATCCCTGTGCCTCTGCTTGTGCACACATGTGCATGTGGGCACCAACAAACGTGTCCAGAATTCCGTCGTCCAATGGGCCATGTCTGCTGGCAAAGGTGCTCTGGAGGCTCATCCCCCTGCAGAAAGGGCATGCAACACATGATTAATGCTTCAGAGTCATCTGTGTGTGTCTCTTCAGGCATCTCATTTCTTGACCATGTCAGAGAGTCACATAATAAATCACACCATCAGTCCGTCTTTCACATCCAAAGTGTGGAACACTATCTACAGCATGAATTGCAACAAGCACGTGTACAGTAAAGATAAGAAACATACTACACAATGCATAGCAATGAATGTACACATTAATCATGAAACACCCCATCTAGCAAAAGCTGAACAGTGGACAATAACACCAAAATCATCCCCACTAGGGGTGTAAACACAAGTCACACAGCACCAGACATGCCACAGATATGACAGTCCAAAGCCCTTGTGTAAAAGGTTGTGAAACCGAACCATCCTTGCGAGCCCATGGATAAGGGAGGCAGGAGTGGCATATGTGAGTCAAGGACCCCAAGCAGCAAACACATACACAAGACAAGCCTGAAGTGCCCAGCTGGAACAGACAGTGGATGCCTTCAAAAGCCACAAAGCACCGCACCGTCACATGAAAGCACAATAGACAAGCAATTTTAAACTATATTAACTAATTATTACACTAACTATTGAAAACCTACATTACCTAATTAAACTAACTATCAAACAAAACTTAACTAACTAAACTAAAAGAAAAATCAAAAATGGCCACATTTGACCCGGGGGGAGGGGAGGCACCCAGGAGGGCGGAGGTACAGGGTGCTGCTCAACATCCACATGCGATGATGCTGAGCCAAAAAAAAACCTCCATGGGCTCAACGCCTGCACAGCCCGACCTATGTGGGAGATAGATGGTCGTCCGAGTCTGGCTCATCCTGGAAAGGAGGACGTGGTACAGTAGCCTGGCCACACCTAGCCGCAGCTTGTCCCTCGCCGGCAGTAAGTCTGCCGGACGGGTGAGCCTGGTTCTGTGTGGCGATGTGACGTAGGTCTGCATGCAGAACCTCACGTGATACACGTGCTTCCTCTTGCAAGGTAGCACGTGTAACACGGAGATCCTCCTGCAACGCCTGGCTGGACAACCGCTGCACCTCCCGGCAAGCCTGTAGCTCAGCCGAGATGGTATGCTCAAGCTGTGCAAACCTCTCCTCTGCCCGCTGGCTCTGGGACATCATAAGGACACCCAGAGTGGATCTGAGGGAAGCATACTCCTCCCTCAGGGCATCCATGTGCGCCTCTGCATGAGCAGCAATTGCTTGACGCAGAGACGACATTTCAGACTGGCGTGCCCTGTCTGAGGCCGCCATGCCCAGCCTGAGCGAGCGGGCCGTGGACCGTGCCGCCTGCTGCTGGAGAAGCACCTGCCTAGCAGGGGGGAGCACAGATCGGGCCACACGCTCCATGCTCTCAGTGATGTTCTCCATTGCTGCCCCCTGCCGTTCTGAATTGGCAGTCATGTCTTGCTCCCACTCAGTATACTGCGGTTGCGCGCGGCGACCGCGTTGCCGGGCTTGACCCCTGCGGGACCCAAGGACCGGGGGTCCTCGCTGTGTTGGCACCGCCCGCGGCTGCACGACTACATGCCCCCGTCGACGTGATGTCCCAGGCACATCAGTGAATGGTGTGGAGGGTGACCCTACGTCCCGATCCACCACGGGCGGAGGAACCGAGACTGTCTGATCCCTCAGTGCAGGTGTCGCAGACAGAGGAGTGTCCACATCAGAATCACTCACCCTTGACACATGGACTTGATGCTCATCCAACTCAACATGGACGTCAGAGTCGTCATCAAGGCTTGACTCATAGGCAACCAGAGACAAGATGGACTGTAGCACTTGGGGGTTTTCGTGGCCTACCACCCCACGACCCCCACTAGTGCCGGGTTGATGTAGTGGTAACAACCCTGTGTCTGGCATGACAACACCATCCTCCGCCTCCATTGCGTCATCACCTGAAAAATAGAGAGAACAAAGGTCACTACACATGTCAGAAGCACACAACACACACCAACAGCAAACGCAACAGGCAGACATGTGACACACAACATATAACCTGGCATGCATGCTGGGTCAACTTTGAATTGCTTCTGTGATCAGACCTGTTGAAAGGTGGCAGTTTCCATGGAAGTGGTTCTATGCAGTGCAGAAAATGTGTACGCCACTCACTACCTACATGTACAAGGACTCCATCGTGTGTGGCAGGAAATGTGAAGGCAGTGCAATGTCAAATTGAGACATCACATGCATTGTGCATTCAATGTGTACCATATCTAGAAGCCAAGCACCCTTCCACCCCAATACCAAAGCAGGGATGCCTAGCATGGTATCAAAAGGCTGACCATACACCTGTGTATTGACAGGCAGTGTTGACTGGCATCAACAGCTTGATGTGATTCAAGTGACAACACTGCAAATGATGCTGGGACAGTAAGCAGGACACATGATGAAAACTCTGGATTCCGCCCATGTGTGAAGAAGACACAACAACAGTTGGACAGAGTCATTGGCCATTGAACAGGCTGAGGCCTGTGAGCCACACAGATTGTCAGACCCTAAACATGTGCGCAACACAGGACTGAGCCACAGTTGACATGGGAAGGCTGATGAGATGACAGGCAATGTATGTAACCAAGGACTTGTATTACAGTGATCATCCAGTCAAGGAGACATAGGGGCATGCATGCAATGCACATGGAGCATTAATGGGCACTCATCTCCCTGCGGGACATCTGACCTATGCACAGTACAAGTGAGATACCCTGCATCAAGTACTAAGGCTGTACCACACGGCATATGTCTGGCAGATTCTACGCTGGAAGTTAGCATCTACACAGGACGCATGAACAAGAAAGTACACATTGGCAAGATTGAAGAACACCAGTGCAAAGGTGGAACTGGGGTGCAGAGTGGCGGAGGAGGGGCAAGGGAGCATGCCTACATGGAGTCCCCGCATGCAGGCAGAGGAGACATGCATGACGGAAGCATTGCATTACTTACACATCAGAACCATGTACACGTCACATGTAGTGGCACAACACATCCCACAAGTGAAACACACACGTCCTCAACAAACACGCATCAACACTCACTGGACTGGGCATCAAAGTCCAGCATCTCTCCCACTCCTTCGACCAATTCAGGTGGTATGAACTCTGCAACGAGTGCCTCAGGCGGAGTGAGCTCTTCCTCCTCTGGTGCAGGCCCACCGCCAGTCACCAGAGTCAAGTTGTAATTAGAGGCACGCTTAGCCTTAGTGCTGCGTTTGATGTCATTCCAACACTTTTTGCACTCTTGCGCCGTGCGCACCTCATGGCCGAATGAACTGACATGTTCCGCAACATGCTTCCAGTGGGTGTCACGTTGGGCAGCCGTAGTCTGACTGTTGGCACCCACTAGCATGTCATGGCTGTGGCCCCGCACATAGTCCACGAGGAAGTCCAGTTCCTGCTTGCAGAAAGGCTTCTTCCTCGACGTGCAGGAGGTTGTGGCTGTGTGTGGGGTCGCAGCCTGTGCTGCAGGTGCAACCTTCCTCCTCTTGGACTGTGGCGCAGACCCTGGCTGGCTAATGCCGTCCTGACCAGTATGGCCAGTGGGTTCAGTGGATTGAGCCAAGGCAGTGGCAGGTAGAGGGACGACCAAAGGCATGACTTGTGTCAGTGGCAGCTGGGTGCCCACTAATGGACCCTGCGCAGCAACATCAGCTGTGGCAGGGTCATTGACCGCAACAGTCCTGGTTGGCAGACTCACAACCTTGGTGTTGTTGGGTGCATCTGCCCCTGCACTTGCCAACACCTGGCTGTTCGGGGCAACAGATGACATGACTGCCCCAGGGATATGTGTCTTGGTGTGAGCAGCCCGGCCTGCCCCTATGGTTTCCCTCCTGGCATGTTGGAGATCTACCAAGGGCTCCTCAAGTGCCAACGCAGCCTGCGCTGGCAGACCCTGAGCCTGGGTGGCGGTGTCCACAGCTGCACCTGCAGCTACCACTACCCATGGGCCCGTGGCAGTCGATGGAACAGACTGCCGGGTCACACGGGCGCCAGTGCCAGATGCAGAAGCTGCATCCCCCAGAACCACAGGGGGTGGTGGCATGACTGCACCGACACATGGCACAACATTGTGCTCAAGTGGCGCACCCCTGCCTCTTCCCCCTCTGTGGCCGCCCTGGACACCCTGGAGTCCCCCTACTCCCTGGTCACCACGGCCACGTTCCCGACCACACCCGCCACGAGGAGGACGCCCAGCTGAGGCGCCCCTCACCTTTGGTGGCCCCCCAACCATGGCACAGATGTAGTAGTGCCGGCACAGATGGAGTGGTGCCAATGAGAGGTGTACACCACAATTGACCTGGGCAATTGGGGTGAAGGGGGAGGGAAGCAAGATGTTAACAGCCCCCCTGCAAGGCTGTATGTGACCATGGTGATGTAGTGACGGGTCACGCAACGCTCAGGCCCCCCAAAACTGCAGTAAAACCGTGCACGCAACCCTGCAGCCTACGTGCGTGGATTCAACCTCCCGCAGTACGCGGTGGCACCCAGTAACACGAATAACACGTACGCGTGGGACACGCAGGCTACTATGACATTGAAAATGGGTGCGATATACAGGGGCACCCGCAGTGGGAAAAAGAGCGTGTGCGACTCACCGTCTGACTAGCGCGATGCAGAAAAACACGCGCAGCCAATACCCCCGCCAAAAGAAGAGATACGTCCTTGATAGCTGTGAAGTTGTGATGGCGCGCGAAACAACAGGAGGCAGAAACACGCGCCGGTCTCCACGAAAGGCACGTACAGCGAACTGCTGGGCCCGCTCACCTTTAACCTGTGCTGAGGGAAACACCCGCGCGCATCACGTCACTTACACGCATGGGCCCTTTCCTCGGATTACACGCGGACGTGCAGTTTTTCACACGCGCTGAAATGCCCATGCACGCCTGTGCGCGTAACGTCACAGGGGCGCTTGCACTTGAGGGGCCTTCTGTCCAATGAAATTGCGTATGCATGCAGACGCGCTTACGCGCTAAGGGCCTTTCCTCGAATTACACGCTGATGTGCAGAATTTTCACGTGCCAAATCACTCCGTATCAAGCTGGCCATGCGTAAGCACACGGAAGACCACGCTCCAACCAGAAGGCCGAATTACTGCCCCCCAGAGCCCCGAGCACGCTCCCACCTGCCTTCTGCTGCTGCCTGACTGCCTGCTGCCCACGTGCCCTGCCATTTGCTGCCTGCACATCAGCCAGGGGTGCTGTTGCTGTGACCACCCCTGCTGGAACCGAAGAATCCCGACTGGGATTCCACCGCTCCACAGCCCAGCCCCAGGACCCAGTTGCCCACCCACTCCTGCCTCTGGGGTTGTCATGTCGGGCACTGCAACATCTGGCACCACTGACAACCCCCGGCCAGAGAGGCAGAGGGGCACGAGCTTCAGTGCCAGGGAAGTTGGTGTCCTGGTGGAGCAAGTCCTGGGGCAGTATGATGCCCTCTTCGGAAGTTCCCACGCCGACAAGGAAGGACGGATTCGGATCTGGACTGACATCGTGACTGCCATCAACGCGGAGGGGCTGGCAGTCCGCGACTTACAACATGTCAAGAAGCGCTGGGAGGACTTCAGGTCCAGGACCCTGAACAAGGCCGGGCGCCTCTTGAAGGCAGCGGATGCTAAGGGGCGCCGGGGCCACTTGTCGGAAGATCAGATGAGGGTCCTGGAACGCATATCCCCAGCGCTCCACGTCCAGGTCCTTGAGAGGCAGACCCGTCTGGAGTCGAGCAGTAAGTGTACATGCATCCTGATTGTGAGCTGTGCATGTGGTGATGTTTCAGTAGTGTGCAGGTTGCACATCTGTTTGTATGGGGTCGAGTATGGGTGGGGGTGGACAGGGCCGTGAGGCTAACACATGCGAGGGCTGTAATGTGTGAGACATGGATGGTGCTTGTGTGTGTAGGCTTGCATGCCAAATGCAGTTGTGTGGGCACACATGTTTGGATGAATGTGTATGTAAGTAGACATGTTCGTGATGTCACGCATGTATGTTGTTTTCAGCTGCATGTATCAGCACTGTGTACATGTGCATTTGTGTGTATTTGAAAAGGGTGCAACAGTGATGCAACATGGATGCATGTGACGGCGGGATGTGGAAGCCTGATTGGCAGATGTGACATGGATGCCTATCTGAACACTGCGACACTTGGCAGAGGTGTACACATGCATGCAAGTGTGGTGGTGTGTGTACATGTGTAGTGCACTTCCTGTGTTGCATGTGATCTCTTGCTAAGCTTTGACTGCTCATGCTGTTGTATGTGTATGGATGGTGCTGGCAGTTGCGATATGGCTGTGGTATGGCTCATGTGTGCGAGTTGAAATGACATGTGTGTTGGGGATTGTGATGGCATGTCTGAGGTTTGCCAATGCCACTCATGTAAAACTGTCATGTGTGTAAGTGTCCATTGTACAGTGCCCTGATGCCTGTGTTTTATTTCTCCCTGTCTGCAGCGTCAACTGATGAAGAGGGCGGAGAAGGTGCTGTGGAGCACAGCGGCGGGGATCCCACCGCCAGCCGGAGACGCAAGGCCTGGCTCCCCTCCCATGTTGTGATCTCGTCGGGGAGTGAGGAGTCCGGTGCTGCATCCCAGGCCGCAGCTGCCGGGGGGAGGTCCAAGAGGCGGAGGTTGGAGTTGGACTCCTCGGCAGCAGAAGGGGCAGCTGGGACCCCACAGGGCCCAACGGGGGAAGATGGCACGGAGTCATCCAGGTTGGTGGGGGGTTTGGTGGAGGAGGAGGCCATGCAAGCAACAGAGACGGGGACTGGAGGTGGGGATTCCACTGGTGCTAGTGGTGCAGTGCAGGACCAGGGACAGGAGGCAGCACAGGCCGCCGCGGAGGTGCCTGTGTGCAATCCTGTCCCTGATCCTGTCCCTGCATCATCTTGCACCAGCAGGGATGCCTACGTCCAGACCCGTTTTCAGGCAGGGGATGAGCTTACGACAACTGGCCTTCCTCTGCCTGCGGACGTGGCTATCCGGGTTTGGGTTGAGCCTGTCCTGACTGGTGTGGCGTTGCGTCAACGGGCCATGCGAGGTGACCTGCAGTCTTTTCATGAGGAGACTGCACGTCATCTCGAATGGCTCGTTGACCGCGTCGGCCTACTGGACAGGTCACCCAGGCCGGATTCCTCCGTTTGATGGGGCTTGCTGCGACCCCCTCCTCAACTGAACCCCCTATGCGCCAGTCATCCTCCGTGCCATCTTCCCACACATCAGTCACCTGGGTGCCCTGTGGAGCTGCCTCTGACGGTGCGACCAGGCTGGTGGAGGAGGCATCCCTGCCACAGTCGGGAGTCGGACGTCCAGCAGGGGTGGCCACATTAACGACTGCACCCCAGTCAGCGGAGGATGTGCAGGCAGCAGGAGGCAGTGCACGGGCAGAGGCACAGCAGCAGCAGCAACGTGGTGGGAGCCATGAAGGCTCGAGGCCTTCGACATCAGAGGGGCAGGCATCGGCCGGAGGGCAGGAGGACCCAGGACAGAAAGTGTCTTCCGTGTGGCAGCGGTTGGGCCACGCCATAGATGCGGAGTGGCAGCGGGCGGAAGAGGCACGGCTCACGATGGTCAGGGCGGAGAACTCCATGCGGAGGGCCATGAGGCGGGCCAAGTTCCTCGAGGCAACCCGCAGGGTGTTGGAGGTGGACACGTTGACGGCCCTGCGGACCCTCGGGGCCATGGAGGAGGACCGCCTCCGGGACATTGAGCAGGAGTTCGATGATGCCCTGGCCCGGACATCCAAAAGTGAGCCGTCGGACTAGCCCGCTGCCCTTGTCCATAGTTCTGTAGTTAGTGTTAGGTTTCCTTTGTTTTTACATTTTTTTTGGACCTTTTGGACAATGGGCCACATTTTTGTATATAGTTTTTTTTATTAGTTAGTGTTGTTAGATAGGTTTCATTTCTTTTGTTGGGATAATGGACCCTGGCTTGTTCATCTGTACATAGTTCACTGTTGGATTTTCTTTTTATTTTACAATTTGCCCATGGAGCAATGGCTTTCAAATATAATTTTCCATTGGATTTTCTTTTGTGGACTGTGACTTTGGACACCATTCCATTGGATTATAATTTTTGGTTTTGCATTTTTTCACGGACATGTTCATTTTTTTACATTCCCATTTCTGTTTGTTCATTTTTGATTCAATTTATGTTTCCTTTAATACATATTTTTTTTATCAAACTTCAATGTGTAGTATCATCTCATTGGTTTCATGCATATCATGATATGGGTTTTGAGATTCACTGACACCCATTGGGTGTATGTGAAGGACATATGTTCGTTTCCAAACTTGCAATTGGTGTTCTATCATGTTATTGCCATTTCTAAGTGGGTGGATGCAATACTCGGGTGGGTGTTTTGCATTTGGAGGCTGACAATAGGGATCAGGGATCTAGATTGTGATGACATGTTGGTTGGGGAACATGAGTTGGGGCCTGGTGGAGGGTGCACCACAGTGCTGGGGGGTGGGGGTGCAGGGGAACATGAGTTGGACATGAGTGGGGGCCTGCTGGCAGGTGCCCCACAGTGCTGGGGGTTGGGGGAGCAGGGGAACATGAGTTGGACATGAGTGGGGGCCTGCTGGCAGGTGCCCCACAGTGCTGGGGGGTGGGGGTGCAGGGGAACATGAGTTGGACATGAGTGGGGGCCTGCTGGCAGGTGCCCCACAGTGCTGGGGGGGTGGGGGTGATGGGAGACATGGGTGGGGGCCTGGTGGTGGCTGCCCCTGCACTGCTGAGGGGTGGGGGTGGTGGGAGACATGGGTGGGGGCCTGGTGGAGGCTGCCCCTGCACTGCTGGGGGGTGGGGGTGATGGGCGACATCGGTGGGGGCCTGGTGGAGGCTGCCCCTGCACTGCTGGGGGGTGGGGGTGATGGGAGACATGAGAGGGGGCCTGGTGGAGGCTGCCCCTGGTTGCTGGGGGTGGGGGTGATGGGAGACATGGGTGGGGGCCTGGTGGAGGCAGCCCCTGGTGGCTGGGGGGTGGGGGTGATGGGAGACATGGGTGGGGGCCTGGTGGAGGCTGCCCCTGCACTGCTGGGGGGTGGGGGTGGTGGGAGACATGGGTGGGGGCCTGGTGGTGGCTGCCCCAGCACTGCTGGGGGGTGGGGGTGATAGGGGACATGAGTGGGGGCCTGGTGGAGGCTGCCCCTGGTGGCTGGGGGTGGGGGTGATGGGAGACATGAGTGGGGGCCTGGTGGAGGCTGCCCCTGCACTGCTGGGGGGTGGGGTGATGGGAGACATGAGTGGGGGCCTGGTGGAGGCTGCCCCTGCACTGCTGGGGGGTGGGGGTGGTGGGAACATGGGTAGGGGCCTGGTGGAGGCTGCCCCTGCACTGCTGGGGGGTGGGGGTGCAGGGGGACATGAGTGGGGGCCTGGTGGAGGCTGCCCCTGGTGGCTGGTGGGTGGGGGTGATGGGAGACATGAGTGGGGGCCTGGTGGAGGCTGCCCCTGCACTGCTGGGGGGTGAGGGTGATGGGAGACATGAGTGGGGCCTGGTGGAGGCTGCCCCTGGTGGCTGGGGGTGGGGGTGATGGGAGACATGGGTGGGGGTCTGGTGGAGGCTGCCCCTAAACTGCTGGGGGGTGGGGGTGATAGGGGACATGAGTGGGGGCCTGGTGGAGGCTGCCCCTGGTGGCTGGGGGTGGGGGTGATGGGAGACATGGGTGGGGGCCTGGTGGAGGCTGCCCCTGGTGGCTGGGGGGTGGGGGTGATGGCAGACATGGGTGGGGGCCTGGTGGAGGCTGCCCTGCACTGCTGGGGGGTGGGGGTGCAGGGGGACATGAGCTGGGGCCTGGTGGAGGCTGCCCCTGGTGGCTGGGGGGTGGGGGTGATGGGAGATAGGAGTGGGGGCCTGGTGGAGGCTGCCCCTGCACTGCTGGGGGGTGAGGGTGATGGGAGACATGAGTGGGGGCCTGGTGGAGGCTGCCCCTGGTGGCTGGGGGGTGGGGGTGATAGGAGACATGGGTGGGGGCCTGGTGGAGGCTGCCCCTGGTGGCTGGGGGGTGGGGGTGATGGGAGACATGGGCGGGGGCCTGGTGGAGGCTGCCCCTGCACTGCAGGGGGGTGGGGGGGGTGGGAGACATGGGTGGGGGCCTGGTGGAGGCTGCCCCTGCACTGATGGGGGGTGGGGGTGATAGGGGACATGAGTGGGGGCCTGGTGGAGGCTGCCCCTGGTGGCTGGGGGGGTGATGGGAGACATGAGTGGGGGCCTGGTGGAGGCTGCCCCTGGTGGCTGGGGGGTGGGGGTGATGGGAGACATGGGTGGGGGCCTGGTGGAGGCTGCCCATGGTGGCTGGGGGGTGGGGGTGATGGTAGACATGGATGGGGGCCTGGTGGAGGCTGCCCCTGCACTGCTGGGGGGTGGGGGTGGTGGGAGACATTGGTGGGGGCCTGGTCGAGGCTGCCCCTGCACTGCTGGGGGGTGGGGGTGATAGGGGACATGGGTGGGGGCCTGGTGGAGGCTGCCCCTGGTGGCTGGGGGGTGGGGGTGATGGGAGACATGAGTGGGGGCCTGGTGAAGGCTGCCCCTGCACTGCTGGGGGGTGGGGGTGATGGGAGACATGAGTGAGGGCCTGGTGGAGGCTGCCCCTGGTGGCTGGGGGGTGGGGGTGATCGGAGACATGGGTGGGGGCCTGGTGGAGGCTGCCCCTGATGGCTGGGGTGTGGGGATGATGGGAGACATGGGTGGGGGCCTGGTGGAGGCTGCCCCTGGTGGCTGGGGGGTGGGGGTGATGGGAGACATGAGTGGGGGCCTGGTGGAGGCTGCCCCTGCACTGCTGGGGGGTGGGGGTGGTGGGAGACATGGGTGGGGGTTGGTGGAGGGTGCACCACAGTGCTGGGGGGGTGGGGGTGCAGGGGAACATGAGTTGGACATGAGTGGGGGCCTGCTGGCAGGTGCCCCACAGTGCTGGGGTGTGGGGGTGGTGGTAGACATGGGTGGGGGCCTGGTGGAGGCTGCCCCTGCACTGCTGTGGGGTGGGGGTGATAGGGGACATGAGTGGGGGCCTGGTGGAGGCTGCCCCTGGTGGCTGGGGGGTGGGAGTTATGGGAGACATGAGTGGGGGCCTGGTGGAGGCCGCCCCTGCACTGCTGGGGGGTTGGAGTGATGGGAGACATGAGTGGGGGCCTGGTGGAGGCTGCCCCTGGTGGCTGGGGGGTGGGGGTGATGGGAGACATGGGTGGGGGCCTGGTGGAGGCTGCCCCTGCACTGCTGGGGGGTGGGGGTGGTGGGAACATGGGTAGGGGCCTGGTGGAGGCTGCCCCTGCACTGCTGGGGGGTGGGGGTGCAGGGGGACATGAGTGGGGGCCTGGTTGAGGCTGCCCCTGCTTTCTGGGGGGTGGGGGTGATGGGAGACATGAGTGGGGGCCTGGTGGAGGCTGCCCCTGCACTGTTGGGGGGTGAGGGTGATGGGAGACATGAGTGGGGGCCTGGTGGAGGCTGCCCCTGGTGGCTGGGGGTGGGGGTGATGGGAGACATGGGTGGGGGTCTGGTGGAGGCTGCCCCTGAACTGCTGGGGGGTGGGGGTGATAGGGGACATGAGTGGGGGCCTGGTGGAGGCTGCCCCTGGTGGCTGGGGGGTGGGGGTGATGGGAGACATGGGTGGGGGCCTGGTGGAGGCTGCCCCTGGTGGCTGGGGGTGATGGGAGACATGGGTGGGGGCCTGGTGGAGGCTGCCCTGCACTGCTGGGGGGTGGGGGTGCAGGGGGACATGAGTGGGGGCCTGGTGGAGGCTGCCCCTGGTGGCTAGGGGGTGGGGGTGATGGGAGACAGGAGTGGGGGCCTGGTGGAGGCTGCCCCTGCACTGCTGGGGGGTGAGGGTGATGGGAGACATGAGTGGGGGCCTGGTGGAGGCTGCCCCTGGTGGCTGGGGGGTGGGGGTGATGGGAGACATGGGTGGGGGCCTGGTGGAGGCTGACCCTGGTGGCTGGGGGGTGGGGGTGATGGGAGACATGGGTGGGGGCCTGGTGGAGGCTGCCCCTGCACTGCTGGCGGGTGGGGGTGGTGGGAGACATGGGTGGGGGCCTGGTGGAGGCTGCCCCTGCACTGCTGGGGGGTGGGGGTGATAGGAGACATGAGTGGGGGCCTGGTAGGGGCTGCCCCTGGTGGCTGGGTGGGGTGATGGGAGACATGAGTGGGGGCCTGGTGGAGGCTGCCCCTGGTGGCTGGGGGGTGGGGGTGATGGGAGACATGGGTGGGGGCCTGGTGGAGGCTGCCCCTGGTGGCTGGTGGGTGGGGGTGATGGGAGACATGGGTGGGGGCCTGGTGGAGGCTGCCCCTGCACTGCTGGGGGGTGGGAGTGGTGGGAGACATGGGTGGGGGCCTGGTGGAGGCTGTCCCTGCACTGCTGGGGGCTGGGGGTGATAGGGGACATGAGTGGGGGCCTGGTGGAGGCTGCCCCTGGTGGCTGGGGGATGGGGGTGATGGGAGACATGAGTGGGGGCTTGGTGGAGGCTGCCCCTGCACTGCTGGGGGGTGGGGGTGATGGGAGACATGGGTGGGGGCCTTGTGGAGGCTGCCCCTGGTGTCTGGGGGTGGGGGTGATCGGAGACATGGGTGGGGGCCTGGTGGAGGCTGCCCCTGATGGCTGGGGGGTGGGGGTGATGGGAGACATGGGTGGGGGCCTGGTGGAAGCTGCCCCTGGTGGCTGGGGGGTGGGGGTGATGGGAGACATGAGTGGGGGCCTGGTGGAGGCTGCCCCTGCACTGCTGGGGGGTGGGGGTGGTGGGAAACATGGGTGGGGGCCTGGTGGAGGCTGCCCCTGGTGGCTGGGGGGTGGGGGTGATGGGAGACATGGGTGGGGGCCTGGTGGAGGGTACACCACAGTGCTGGGGGGTTGGGGGTGCAGGGGAACATGAGTTGGACATGAGTGGGGGCCTGCTGGCAGGTGCCCCACAGTGCTGGGGTGTGGGGGTGGTGGTAGACATGGGTGGGGGCCTGGTGGAGGCTGCCCCTGCACTGCTGGGGGGTGGGGCGATAGGGGACATGAGTGGGGGCCTGGTGGAGGCTGCCCCTGGTGGCTGGGGGGTGGGAGTGATGGGAGACATGAGTGGGGGCCTGGTGGAGGCTGCCCCTGCACTGCTGGGGGGTTGGAGTGATGGGAGACATGAGTGGGGGCCTGGTGGAGGCTGCCCCTGGTGGCTGGGGGGTGGGGGTGATGGGAGACATGGGTGGGGAGCTGGTGGAGGCTGACCCTGGTGGCTGGGGGGTGGGGTGATGGGAGACATGAGTGGGGGCCTGGTGGAGGCTGCCCCTGCACTGCTGGGGGGTGGGGTGGTGGGAGACATGGGTGGGGGCCTGGTGGAGGCTGCCCCTGCACTGCTGGGGGGTGGGGGTGATGGGAGACATGGGTGGGGGTCTGGTGGAGGCTGCCCCTGCACTGCTGGGGGGTGGGGGTGATGGGAGACATGGGTGGGAGGCTGCCCCTGCACTGCTGGGTGGTGGGGGTGATAGGGGACATGAGTGGGGGCCTGGTGGAGGCTGCCCCTGTTGGCTGGGGGTGCAGGGGGCATGCATTGGTGGACAGTAGTGCAAGGTGATATGTGGGTTGGCTGGGGGTAGGCCCCTGTGGTGTGGGCCACCTGCAGGGGCCGTGAAGGGTGTAAAGGGAACTCCTGTGAGGACCCACACGTGCAATTCACGTGTGGTGCCCCCCTCGCACCCTGTAATACACGTACCCTGATGGAATCCCGTGTGATACTTCCCGCGCACCCTTGAAATACACGTACCATGCTGATTTTTCTGGTGATACTTCCCGTGCACCTCTGGAATACACGTGTACCCTGCTGATTTCGCGTGTGACACTTCCCGCGCACCCCGAAATATACGTAGCCAGGACATTCGCGTGTGGAACTTCCCGCGCACCCCTGATATACACGTACCCTGCTGATATCGCGTGTGAAACTTCCCGCGCACCCCAAGATACACGTAGCCTGGACATTCGCGTGTGGAATTTCCAGCGCACCCCTGGAATACACGTACCCTGCTGATATCGCGTGTGAAACGTCCTGCGCACCCCGAAATACACGTAGCCAGGACATTTGCGTGTGGAACTTCCCGCGCACCCCTGATATACACGTACCGTGCTGATATCGCGTGTGAAACTTCCCGCGCACCCCAAGATACACATAGCCTGGACATTCGCGTGTGGAACTTCCAGTGCACCCCTGGAATACACGTACCCTGCTGATACTGCATGTGAAACTTCCCGCGCACCCCTGATATACACGTACCCTGATGGAATTGCGTGTGGAACTTCCAGCGCACCCCTGAAATACACGTATCCAGCTGAAATGACGTGAGGTACTTCCCGCGCACCCCGGTGATACACGTAGCCCGCTTGCCGTGCTGGTACAGGGTTAGCGCAGACCTTTGCACTGGATTTGTGATTTTGATGGCTTTTCCCTGTGCGAGAGGCGTTCTTGGGGGCGTAACTGGCGCTGCTGCAGGGTCGCTGCGCCACTGTGTGCCACGGCTGGTTTTGGTAGCTGGAATCCATGAATACGCTGTGCGCGGAAATGGATTTTAGTGCACGCGGCTGGCACAGGGATTCGCACACGCACACTGCGCCAGCCGCGTGCGCCACTTGTGCGCTAAATTCTATGAATTACCCCCTGTGTTTATTGAGAAGTCTTGTTTGTAATTTAGTAGTTAGTTTTGTTAGTGGTTCCATTCTGTTTAACACTAAAATAAATAACTTTCTTTTGAGAAGGATTGCACTGTCTATCACAGCTTCGAAGATTAATTTTCTACGGAAGGTTTTAAGGGTTGTGCATGATTTGTCTCCTTTTTTTGTAAGATTCTGAAGGACTCTGTGGCGGAACATTTTTGCTAAAATACTTTTTTTGGTATGGTTACTTACTAGTATATTAAGATTTATAGGAGCAGTTTTAGCAGTAGTGGTAGCTGAATTCTTGTTAATCTTTTTCTGTTTCGTTTTACATTTTGATGGAGGAGGCAAAGTTTCTGTACTGGAAGCTTATTTTACTTTGCTTAATGACATTTATTAGCTGTTTTGTTTGATTTTTTGTGCAAACTCTGCTAGAGATGGATGCTTATTTTGGACACTTGTATTTTCATTTGCTCTAATTCTGTGTTGCTTTCTACAGACTTGCTTTTTGGTAGGCATTCTTTGGGGTCTGTTGAAAGAAAAAGAAGGTATGAGTTGGGCCGTTCTGCAACGTGTGCTGTGTGCATGAGTGTTTGAGTATGATGGTAAAGATGTATGTGGTGGTGTGTTCTTGTGTATTGGGCAGCTACAATTAGTTGGGAAGGCTATTCTTTTATTTGTGTGTTACTATACAGCGTTTCAGATGACAGTAGAAACTGAGTTAGTGGTGAGGAGAAGCACTAATAGTAAATCTAATGGTATAAAATTAAAACAGTTCTTTGTTCTGTAGTACTAACATTCTAGGGGTTGAGTTATGTTATTTGTGTTCCAAAAAACTGGGTTTTGTGTGCCATTCTGCCTGCTAATCCCTGTTTAATAAATGGGGATTTGTGGGCAGAATGGTTCTTTTGGTGCGCAAATTACATGAATGAACTAGATAGTGTGTTTGAGTAACAGTAAGAATATTAAAGTAGTATTTTACTTAGTCTTTTTTTGTGGAGTGAGCAGGTTTCTTTGGATATGTTGTTTGTAGTTCAGATGCTGATGATTTTCAGGAGCGTAGTCTTCACTGCAATTAAAAAAGAAAGAAGTTAGTAATTTTGTGTGTTTATAGCACTGATGTTAATTTAGACGTTGATTTTTATGTTTTTACATTAGTATTCTTGTTTGATATTTGGACATAGTGTATGCATGCATTTCATTTGACTTTGTGCAGCCTTTATATTTTATTTACAATATGTTAGTTGATCATGGTTTGCTAATGAGTAGAACATAAAGTGTATGAAATTCGCTTGGTTATTTAAAGCTGTGTTGTAGATAGCAGACTGGTTTCGAAGTGACAGTTGATTATAGTAATGGGGAAAATTGCAATAAGGTCATTTTATAGGTTATGCAGGTTTAGTGGCATCACTCTGTTTGTATGCATTTATAAGAGTTGTACGTGTACTGTGAATAAAATATGCATACCTGTAGTTTGTATTCATGCATGTGGATATGCATGCAGCTGTAAGTAGAAATCTTGGAGACTTGGAAAGTACTTTTTGTAGTACGTGCTTTCCAATGATATGAGACTTAGAGTGATCAACAGTACATTTGAAGGGCGGAACTCTGAAGATGAAGTTAGATGTAGAAGTATTGGATGTGATTGTTGGATGGTTGTGTGACTGCTTAGCTGTATCCAATGAGGGAATGGCACCGAGAGTGATGTGGAAAGGGTAGAAGGGCTAGCTAAGAGTTACGCACTTCGTGGACACTGCGGCTCTCCGCGGATAGTGCATGCCACATCCGGGGTTTTCCAGCAAATCCAGCATGGAAAGGGGACTGTAGGGATCAGCCATTCAGATGTTGAGGTTGTGGATTTGTGTTGAAAGAGACTGGGCCTCATTACGACCCTGGCGGAGTGGGTTTACGCCAGCGTTATTCGCGGCGGACCCGTCCGCCCTACTACGAGATCCCGTAGCGCCATGGAGCGTTTTCCGCCTGGTTTTTCCGGGCGGAGAAATCCATGGCGCTACGGGACCTTGTTGTTAATTACGCCACCGTATTTAACGGTGGCGTAATTAACGCCTTCCCCACTCCCATTATACCCTATGGGGCAAAAATGGGAATGGGGAAGGGTAAAATGGGGAATGGGGATTTACCGCCCCGCCAAGGTCGGAATGGGGCGGTAAATCCGCCAACCCCCATGGCGCTATCGGCAGCTTTCCGCCGTGCTCCATGGTGCATTTGGCGCCACGATTTCCGCCAGGGTCGTAATGAGGCCCACTGTGTGTAGTGAAGATGGCAGAGGTGGAGAAAGTCAGGGTGTTGTTGCTTGGAGATATGTTTGTGCATGGTTTACAGCAGTATTCTCAATGCAGGCATGAGGCAAACAATTTCGAAGTTAAAGGATTGGAGGTGGTTTGGAGCACTGTGCCTGATTGCAATGTACATGCATGTGCAAGTTTGTGAAGATATGGGCAGGATGAACAGTCCACATCGGGTAGTTTTGCACTAATGTGCTTTCCATTTGGGGTACGTCAGTGCCGCTACTTTGTTGGCAGATTTGAAACACTTCGTTGAAACAGTAATGAACATCCTTCTGAATGCCGAAGTTATTTTTTCTGGATTACTACCTAGGGCAATATGGGACAATAGTTCTGTTTTTTGTCCTCAGCAAAAAATGTGGTAGGTGTGCAATCAACCGAGGCATGTGTGGTTTCATGCTTAGAGCTGGTATGTTTTTTCTGTAATAATGAGAATATTGATTCCAGTAATGCTGTTTATTTTGAAGAAAATGGCAAGTCCTTATCTTTTTTAGGAAATGCCATGCTGTTTTGGAATATAATGGTTGCATTTGGGGAAGGTTATGTGAAGAATTTAGTAGTAAAGTAAGAAGAGAAAAAGCCCAAGAAATACAAAATAACAGGTGTCTGTCAAGCATCTGCAAAAAAACAAAAAAAAACAGCTCTTTTCAGAGCCAACCTCAAAGGGGAAATGGGGCACAGTATTTAAATTTACATTCACCACACTCAGAGTTTTGATATGTCCGCGGACATGGCGGTAGTCTGTGGACAGTGCGTGTTCCATACAGGGTTTTGGGGTGGACAGGCATGCAAATGAGAATGAGCAGAGCTAGGGATTGGGTGTGTTGTGTAAGGTGAGAGTTTGTCAGAATGTCTTTTTCCTGTGAGAAGAACAGATAGCTATGGCTGTGTGTTTCCGAAAACAGATTATCTGGATTTTGGGAGACTCATGAATACATTGGTTGGAGGTGCATGCAGAACGCTGTGGAGTAGCTGCAGATCTTGGATTCCCTCATGTGAAAGTGCACTGGCATGGAGTGCGTGGAATGAAGTGGAATTAAGTGGCTGGACTTGGTACCTCTCTGTGCTACTTTGGAGACAGAGCATCACCCAGACATAATTATAATTCATTGTGGAGGGAACAGTTTAGGGCATGTGTCTGGAATTTCTTTGCAATTTGCAATGAAAGAAGGACTTGGGAAGGTTGTGAAAATGTTTCCAAATTCTCAAGTAATATTTTCTCATATTGCACGAAGACAAATGTGGCTGCGTTCTTTTTCATTTGGTCCACAAATGGAGAAAGTGAGGCGCAATGTCAATAAGGCTGTTTGTGCCTTTCTAAGAGATGTTGGCATGTCCTCTTTTCACAATGAAAATATTATGTTTCATAGCATATACATTTTCGCAGAGATGGATTCCATCTTACTTATGCTGGCAATCAGATTTTTCTGACAAATGTACAAAATGCATTGCAACCTTTTTTGAAATTACAGTCATCTATTTTGCAGTAGATGTTGACGATTTTAAGTTTTTGAAACACACAAAACCACCACCAAAAGGCTCTTTTCAGTGCCACCACTTCCTCCCAGAGAAAAGTGCATTGGTTTTCCTAGGGCAGCACACTAAAACTTTGTATGTCCTAGGATTGTCTGCAGACTTTCAAAAAATGCACAGGGCCCTGCACTGTTTATATGCCACTTCTATTTTTAAACTGTGAAAGGCAGCTCTGAAAAGAGCCTTTTTTTAATTTTGTTTTTTTATATTTCTTTTGGTTTTTTACACATGACACACTAGGACAGGAGGGGAAAGGAGGGTAATGAAGGGACACCAACAACAGGGATAAGAAAGGGCAGGTGGAGAGAGGAAGATGTAGGGTGGGCCTTACTTAGTTAGGTAGCAGGCCTTCTGGTGCTCCATGACCGTAGTCTCGAAAGCACTTCAAAGACTCTCCCCCTGCAGAGTACTGCGTTACAGTACATACACAATATTGTGACCCTCGAAAGGTAACGGTCAGCAGAATCGTGAATGGCCTCTGAGGCATCTGGAGGGATGCGCTCTCCCACAGGAGTGTCTCTTGTGGTGAGAAGAGCGGAACCTGAGAATGTGGTAGAGGAACTCAACCTACTACGTTGATCACAAGGTACAACCGTGCAAATGGCCCCACTGTGGAACGACGTTAGGTGTCGCTTCATGGATGTCGTACCAAATCTGTATGAACCACGTCTCCCACGACTCAGTACCATTTTGCACTGTTTGCAGGAGACCTTGTTCGCACGTGCTTTTGGTATATTACCTTGAATGGTAAACAACCGCCACACCCGAGACTCCTGGCGAGTGCTGGCAGTAGGTAATTACTCTACCTCTTCCTCTTCATCCTCTTCATCCTCGTTCTATACATCCTCACGCCTGTTCCCCTCTGCAGGCCCTTGGGGAGGTGGTGGTGGTGAAGGGTTTGGGGGTGGTGCTGAGGCAGACAGTTACGGACAGGAACGATGTTCGGAGGACTTACGGGTGTGGTGCGCATGTGCATAGATGTTCTTCAGACTGTAGGGACAGGTAAAGTGTCCTTAGGGCACCTCCATTTTGTTTGACTACGGACATCCTGGACACCGCGCGTGTTCTTATGACAGTTTCAACTTGCCTGCGGACAGTACAGACAGGTATAGTGTCCTTAGGATACCTCCATTTTGTTCACTTACAGACAACCCGGACACATGGTGTATTCTAAGAACAGTTCCATCTTTTTTGCGAACAGTACTGACAGGTATAGTGTCCTTAGGACATCCCCATTTTGTTAATTACGGACATTCCGGACAGGTGCACTGTCCGCGGACACCCCAACAGAGTTTTAAAAAAAATCAGACACAAAGGATTGAATTAAAAGACACATAATATTTTTTTAAATTATATACAGATACATATCATCCCTTCATCCCCTCCCATCCATTGGAGAGGATGGATGGGAGGGGATGAAGGGATGGAAGTCTCAGCAAAACGTTTTTCTTGGTGTTGAGGGTTTAGGGATAGTTGACTGGGACATGGAGAGGCGGAACAGGTACATGTGGGACAATGGTATTTAAATGTTTCTTTTATGTGGTCCTCCACAAAATGTTTTCAAAAGATTGACATTTTCCATGAGCATTTCCATTTTTTGTTCCATGCGCTGCAGCGCATTTTCCAATGTGTCTTTTGGTGTATTATTTTCAATGTTTGTATTGTCTGTTTAAATAAATATATATGTTAAGTGCACATAAAGTAATGATTTTTATTTTGCTTATAAAGATAACTGTCTACCATTAGTATTACTGTCTTCAGACATTTCCTCCCGTGGGAAATTTTCCTCAAGCCATTCCAAAGTACTGCACATTTCTGTGTAAAAAACAAAACTATATTAATTTTAGTGTACCTAATACAAAAAGTTTAGAAATATATAAGAAAAATGAACTTTACTTACTAGTTTCTGGTAAGTTGTATTCTTGCTGTTGTGTAGGTATACTGTTGCTCCTAGCTGTGCAGTTTCTGTGAGGTAAATATGTTGGAGGCATATCTTTTTTTTTTGGTATATTCCATTTTAGTATATATGGTATTTAAATGGATGGTTGATGTTTTAGATATATAGGTTCCACTTCTTATTTATTATTACATATAATGTGTTTATGTGCTGCTTTTTGAATTCGTGCAGTGTTTATATGTTATGTTATGTTATGTTAACGGTACTTATATAGCGCACCATCACCAACGGAATTGGTCCCCAGGCGCTCTGGAGGATCTGTAAATGAGAAAGGTGGGATGGGTTAGTAAGGTGAAGAGGGCGTAGGATAGTGGGAGGAGTGGTGTACTGTTGGCAGCTTCAACTCGGTAGACACCGGGTGCTGAGCTTTGGTGCGAGTATTGGATCAGTGTCAGTCCGCGTGTGCTGTTGGTGCGGCTTATGTGTTGTTGCAGTGTGGTGAAGTGTGTGCAGCTAGCTGTGTGAGAGATGGTTGTGTGAGTTTTTTTTTTTAAGTATGCAGAGAGTTAGAGTTGATATTGGTTAGTGGGTTATGTGACATTTAACATGCAAGCATTCACAGTTCTATCTAAGTGTGGCACATGCTGCCCTACACAATTCAGTCTGAGTGTGGGACTCACCAACCCTAACAATACCATCCAGATACCACACAGCCCAATGTTCATAATTCTCTCAAAGTGTGGGACATGCCAACATTCTCAATTCCTTTTAAGTGTAGTGCTTGGCAATCTTCATAATTCCATCAAGGTGCGGCACCCGTTAACATTCATAATCCTGACTAGATACGGCGCAGGCTAATGTTCTCAACTTCAAGTGTGGCTCATGCTAACATTCACAATCCCGTCCAGATACGGTGCAGACTAATGTTCTCAACCTTAAATGTGGCATATGCCAACATTCACAATCCTGTCTAGATACAGCACAGGCTAATGTTCTCAACTTTAAGTGTGGCACATGCTAACATTCACAATCCTGTCTAGATACGGCGCAGGCTAATGTTCTCAACTTTAAGTGTGGCACATGCTAACATTCACAATCCTGTCTAGATACGGCGCAGGCTAATGTTCTCAACTTTAAGTGTGGCACATGCTAACATTGACAATCCTGTCTAGATACGGCGCAGGCTAATGTTCTCAACTTTAAGTGTGGCACATGCTAACATTCACAATCCTGTCTAGATACAGCGCAGGGCAAATTTAGGAATTATGTCTGAGTGTGGCACATGCTAGCATTCACAGTTCTATCTAGGTGCGACACAGGCTAGGATGAGGATTCCATCTATGTGTGCACATGTTAAGAATTCTCTCTAAGTGTGGTGCATGCTAACAAACTTGATCCCATCTAGATGCGACGCAGGCTAATCTACACAGTTCCCTCCAGGTGTGGTACTAGCAGACATTGGTAAGTAAGTTGGTATGTATTGCAGAGCAACATTTACAGTCCATTTGCAGTGGTTGCAAGTCTTTCTAAGTATGCATTATGTAAGTCTATGGCACTCTATGCTATGGAAAGGTAAGGTAGAGTGGCAGGGGTTTTCTGGAATAGAGTAATTGCTCTACACCCCACCCATGCCACACTCACAGTTTTTGTTGGTGTCTGTCAATTCCTGGCTTCATTTGCTTCCCCTGCGGACACCTGCAGACACTACTGTAGCCGCCTCTGTTGGAGCCGCCCTTTGCCTTGGGCCCTTAGCCGGGAGGGCTGCACGGGCAGAGGGCTGCCCTGGAAGGACCGGTGATGAAGGCCGAGAGGACCAATGGAGCGGGTGGGGGGCGGGTTGGGAGGCGGGAGGGAAGGGGAAGCAGGAAGAGGGCTGGAGTGGGACTTGGAAAGGGCCTCAGGGCCTGCAAGTTATGTTCAAGAGTGCAGCAGACAAGGGGAAAAACTCACTGTGCTCCGATGGAGATGCCAAGCCCGAAATTTGGAGGCCCAGAGGGTCCCACGAGGTCACAAACACTCACCAGGCTTGCCGGAGGAAAGTGGGGTAAGCGCGAGCCCCTCGGGTCGATAGGCCCAGCTGTGAGGAGGGAAGCGCCAATCAAGGTCGGAGTTGTTGGCTGGATGAGCCAATCGGGGACTGTGGGAAGCGGGCAGTGGAGGAATCACGGAAGTGTGGGAGGGCTTGATGCGGCGGCCGCATGGGCCTCTAAACAGACTGGGGGCACCAAGATGCCTACAATGTATACAAAATAGAAGGCCCAGAGGGTCCCACCAGGTCACAAACACTCGCCAGGCTTGCCGGAGGAAAGTGGGGAAGCGCGAGCCCCTCGGGTCGATAGGCCCAGCTGTGAGGAGGGAAGTGCCAATCAGGGCCTGCGTTGTGGGCTGGATGAGCCAATCGGGGACGGTGGGAGGCGGGCAGTGGAGGAATCATGGAAGTTCGGGAGGGCTCGAGGCGGTGGCCACATGGGCCTCTAAACAGACTGGGGGCACCAAGTTGCCTACAATTTATACAAAATAGGAGTCCTAGAGGGTCCCACCAGGTCACAAACACTCACCAGGCTTGCCGGAGGAAAGTGGGGGAAGCGCAAGCCCCTCAGGTCGCTAGGCCCAGCTGTGAGGAGGGAAGCGCCAATCAGGGCCTGCGTTGTGGGTTGGATGAGCCAATCGGAGACGGTGGGAGGCGGGCAGTGGAGGAATCACGGAAGTGCGGGAGGGCTCGAGGCGGCGGCCGCATGGTCCCCTAAACAGACTGGGGGCACCAAGATGCCTACAATTTATACAAAATAGGAGGCCCAGAGGGTCCCACCAGGTCACAAACACTCATCAGGCTTGCCGGAGGAACCATATACATGGTGCGGGGAACCATATACTTGCAGAACACACAGGCCTCCTCCACATGCATCTGGTCGGCATGTAGGCAGCAGAGGCACAGGGAGTGCCCATCGTCCAGGAAAATGTTCCGTAGGCCACATCCAGGGCAACTCCTGAACAGAGGCATCGAGTCTCCTCTATCTTCAGCCATGTCCACACGGTGTAGGCCAAGAATCTTCTGGAATCCTCCAAGAACGGAATTCAACGGAAAATGGCCCTTGAGGGGTGTAGAAAGTTCAGAGAAACGGGTCCCCGTTAGTAGGATGATGGATCGATGGAGCTTGAGGCACGATTGATGGAAAAAATAAGAGTAAACTCTTAGAAAAATTGTAAACGCAGTAAAAGATCGAGAGCTATAGCATGAGGACTCCCAACACTTGAATGTGCAGTAATATATATATATATATATATATATATATATATATATATATGGCATGATAGAACATTTTAAGATGTTTGGGTAGTGTTGATGTTGTCCGCGTCCTTTTGCTGACATACGCACAGTCCGCAGACATCAAAATCATTAGCAGACGGTTCAGTATTTTCTATGTTACATGTATATAAAGTAAGGGAATCCTAGTAAACATCTATCAAATTTACACTATGAAGATGTATATTCAGTAAAAAAAAACTTGATAAAGGGAGGCTATGGTTAAGTTGTACTACTAAAAACCTGTGAAATTCAGTAAAAAAACTTTGTTAAATGGACGTTATGGTTAAGTTGCGCTACTAAAAAACTATGAAATTCAGTAAAAAAAAAGTTATTAAAGGGACGTTATGGTTAAGTTGCGCTAATAAAAACCTATGAAATTCAGTAAAAAAACTTTTTAAAGGGACGTTATGGTTCCAAGTAAAAACGAAAAACCCCTGAAATTCGGCAGTTATGGTAAGCTAAGCAACCATAACTCGCACCACCACCGTGCACTGCTAAGACTAACACCCAGGACATCAAAGATGACATCACAAATGTAATTGATGACATCACTGATAACATCACATGTCTGACTCGCTGTTTTTTTCTTTAGTGATATATCTTAGACAGTAATAGTTAGGAACAAAAAAATCAAAAAGTACTATATTTGTAGACTTATACTTTAAATATGTTCTTACAATAATTCACTTAGGGTCCACTCCAACCAATAAAGAGCCTATCTTGCACCTCTGGCCCCTCAATACCTCATAATAAAAACAAATGTGTATTTATGCCATTCGAGTTCAAATCCTGTACTTAGGCTCAGATCTGCTCATATTGTAGCAGGAATGAAGCCAACTATGTGTCTCTGGGATAGTTGTCCCTCAAACACCTTCAAGGCCTCCTCACCCTCTGGGTTAGCAAATAAGTTAATTTGTCCTTTATAGAAGGTAATGTACCCCATGCCTTTAAGGAGGCTTGGATTACTCCTTTTTTAAAGAAGAGCAATCTGGATCCTGCAGTGGTGAATAATGATTGCCTCGTAAATAATGTTCCTTTCTTGTTGAAGATTCTGGATCATGTTGCCTATGTCCAGCTCCAAGACTTTACAGAGAGAAATAATATTCTCAGCCCATGAAAGTCGGGCTTCAGAGCCCAGAATGGCACTGAAACTGCCATGCTGGATCTGAAACACAAACCCACGAGTATTGTTGACAAGGGCCAGCCAGCACTTCTCATGTTACTTGACCTATCCACCGCGTTTCACTTGGTTGATCATTCTTTGATGATGGCTAGGTTGGGTGAGCAGGCACATTGTGCCAGTTCAGCCACTTGTTGGATGTCATCCTTTCTTGGACCAAGAAAAGCCAGGGTAGCCATGACAACACCAGTTCCATTCCAACAACTGTTCCTTGTGGGGTCCCTCAGGGAACCTGCATCTCCTACATTGTTTAACATGTATATCATGCCCCTTCTTGCGCTTCTGGGTGACCTCAATGTTTAATTTACAAATTACACGGATGACACCCAGGTCATACTGGAATTATCTGGCTGTTATAATCAGGATTTGTGTGTGGTCACTTTAATCAGTGAGTCTATACAGGAGTGGATGGTCATTCATTCTCTGGATCTGAACGCCGAAAAAACAGAACTTCTGATTATAGCTTCAGGCAAGAAATTGAAAAAGCTCAGCTCAGAATATAAACTTTATTTATCGCAGGCAGTAATATCAGGGTAACCAAGAGTGTTAAGACTCTGGGTGTCACCTTGGATGCCGAATTTACCATGAAGTAACAGGTAGATTCTGTATGAGCTTTCTGCAGGTATATTACTAAACTGTTGCACTATATCAGCCCTTATATATCATTGAAGAACAGATCACTACTGGCCCCTGCACTGATCAACTTGCACCTGGATTATTGCAATAGTCTGTTATTAGGCACCTCAAAATCCAATATCCGGGCACTTCAAGTAACACAAAATGATGCAGTTCAGGCTGTTTTTGGATTATCTGGTTGAGACCATGTCACTGAGGCCAGAAGGGAACTGCACTGGCTTCCCATAAAGCATTGTGTAAAACATAGGGCCTCATTACGAGGTTGGAGGCAGCCATGGTGCTATTAGCGCCACGGCTGCCTCCAATATCGTTCCAACTCTGGTCTGGTGGATGGAGCAATTACCGGTCCATTCCGATGTCGGCGGGACCGGAAATTCCTCATTCACCAGAGCCATTCCCCATTCCCATTTGAGCCCCCATAGGGGTACCGTTATTGACCCGGAATCCCTTTGCAGGTCCCGACCTTAACACCTGGTAAAACCAGGCATTAAGGAAGGACCCGCAAAGGGAACTCGTAGTAGGGCGGTAAGGGATTACCGGCACCGGTGCCTTTACCGGTGCCGGTAATCCCTTACTGCCCACCTCGTAATGAGGCCCATAAACTCTTGTCTCTCAACCATAAGTGCGTAATAGAGATGTGCCATGATATTTGGTTGATTGTCTCACTAGCCTTCATCCAGGCCGTTGTTTGCGTTCCGATGATTCCCACAAACTGATGCAACCCAGATTTAAATTGACAATTTTTGGCAGAACTATTTTCGATGTCCGAGTTCCTTCCACTTGATCTCAGGCAGACAACCTCCCATGAGGATTTTACGAAACAAATGAAAACCCTGTTGTTCAATCTCAACTGTAGTTATATATATAGCGTTTTATAATATTTATAGCACTTTAGGGTATATAGCGCTTCAATACATGTGGTGGCATTTTGTTGTCAGCAATAATGTGACACACACATATAGCCTTTTTATGTTGCCAGTATAACATGTGGATAGGTTGCTGGTGGCATGCAAGGTACAGGATTCATAATGCAGCAAAAGCTCAATGTGAAACTGCAAAGAGTAAAAGTGCACCATTTTTTTTCCTCTGGAATACCTCATGCATAGAAGACTACATTATTTATATAACTGACTGACTTAATTAACAATTACTAATCACTAATGCTAAATCCTTAACATTATAATGTAGTCCCATGTACAAAATGAAGTGAAAATACATATTCTGAAATTCGTTTTTTTTTCAAATGTGCACTGGCATTTTTCTTTCTCTTTCTGTGTTTGCAGAAAGCAGAAAGTATGCACGAAAGGAAATAATAATTGAAACAGTTGCTCAGTGAGCAAAGATCCCTTTGTGTAAAAGTGAAGGGTGATGCTGCCTTTTAACCTGATTGGAGGAAAGTGTCTGCAGATATAGCACGTAAGCAAAGTGGGCAGGTGCAGAGCTCTGCTATGGGGAAAACTAACAGAGAGAAGGGAGTTCAGGATGGTTGGGCTACGAAGACAGAAGTTCTTGGTGTCACTAAGCACTGGCTTGGAAGTTTCGCCGTGCATCCCAGACACCAAGATTACAGCAACGGTTCATGCTGACTGGGCCTGTTCTTCTGAGGGGAGCAAGGACAAGGTTGTGTGGGAGAGTGCCACAAATATTTCTGGTAAGCAGACACAGTTTAAGTGAGGTCACTGTGTGCTGCTGTATGAAGGAGCAATCTAAAAATGTCAAGTAACAAAATGAAATCCCCTGCATTTTAATTCATCATGTTCATAATGCTGAATAGTAATGGCTATTTTTAAAAAGGCTTATTTGCTCTGTACCTTTTTTTTTTGTTTTTCTCTTCCTCTTTTATTACAGATAATGGTGAACTGTACATGGCAAGATTTTTATTGTGAATTGTATTTGTTTGCAATACAACCAATATATAAAAGCAGCTTGTTCAGAGTTTTTAATTGCATTGGGGATTGTGTATGTGGACACGGGGGGATTAATTTTCTTTGGTAGTACATTTGTCAATTAGCCCATACAGATAGAATAACAAACAGAATAAGCAGTGATAAAATGAGTGTGTGTCCTCCTTGCATGTTGTTTGGGGGATTCTGATATAATACATAGATTACTGGAGGTCTATGAGCCACTAATGATGCCTACGGGCGCATAGGTCACTGGTGTAGATAAACCCGTGATACTTGCCACAGGCTGTAGGTGGCACTCTATATAAAAGTGTTGGGTCCCCTTGTGTCTATAGGTCCACGGCCCTCTATAGATCACTAGGAGGTATTCTAATAGAAAGGAAGGTTTTGTTTATGATGGGGTTATAATGTAGGGAAGGAAACTATGCTCACCACTAAATGACCTATCACCACAAAATACCACCAGTAGTACATATTACTAGATTTGCCAATATAATATAACAAGGTATGGTCACTAGAAGGATATGAGGCCAAATCCAATCTAAATGCAATGATAAGTTATTACCAAACTACCACTCGTCTTTTGGTGGTAAGAAAATACCGCCAGACCCCAAATTTACACAAAATATCCTACACAACCCAGGTTAATTGAGCCTTGTTTTGCAGTCAGTTTATTTTTTATTTTTACTGATCTCTTGTTGTATGCCTTGTTTTGTCTTATTAAAAATAAATGCAATAAATTAATTAATGGAGATAGAGAGAGAGACAGAGAGAGACAGAGAGATAGAGAGGTAGAGAGAGAGAGAGAGAGAGAGAGAGAGAGGAGCGACAACAGAGTGAATTCAGCTATAGCGAGGCTCTTGGCCACGGAGAGAGGCTCACAGAGGGAGACAGAGAGAGAGAGAGAGAGAGAGAGAGAGGGGAGAGGGCAGGGAGAGACAGTGAGAGAGGGAGATAGAGAGAGAGAGAGACGGAGAGAGCGCGAAAAAGAGGCTTATGCAAGATACACCACATACAGCCAGTTGTAAATGTATTCCTATGAATTGTACATAGGGACCCTATGTATGACTTTGTTGTCCCCATTAAACATTTGAGATATTGAACCCTGTCCCATCGGACTATAGCGAGGCTCTTGGCCACGGAGAGAGGCTCACAGAGGGAGACAGAGAGAGAGAGAGAGAGAGGGGAGAGGGCAGGGAGAGACAGTGAGAGAGGGAGATAGAGAGAGAGAGAGACGGAGAGAGCGCGAAAAAGAGGCTTATGCAAGATACACCACATACAGCCAGTTGTAAATGTATTCCTATGAATTGTACATAGGGACCCTATGTATGACTTTGTTGTCCCCATTCAAACATTTGAGATATTGAACCCTGTCCCATCGGACATAAATAAATGGCCTCTACTCATGAGCTGGGGCTAGTTATTACACAATCAGAAAGATTATATTGGGATTTCTAAAATGATGATACACACTTAACACAAATCCATACACACACTATTGATGCATGCACAATTCTTGTTTACACTCTGCCCTTGGCGTTTAGTGCATTTCACAATGTGTAGTAAAGTATAACTTGGGCTATTTCCTCATCATGCTCAGTACCAAGCTCAGTACCAATATTAACAATGAACCAATGTATTGCCTGATAATATTGGTGTATAGCAGCATTGGTCGCCCGGTAGTGTCAAAAGCCCTAAGTCACCAGACTAAATGACATAAAAGGGAAAGGTTCAAGGACCAAATGCGCTGCACCTTCTAATATCTCTACCAAAATGTCAATGCAATATAAATGAATGACAACACTGATATTTTATACGTTCTTGATGTATCTTATTTAATGGTATCCCAACACATGTTTCTACCTCTACTTGAGGTCCTCTTCAGGGCTGTATTATCAATAGAGGTTTATTAAACTGACAGAAACAAAAGGACATAACAGAGCAGTGGTGCAGTTCTGTCTAGATAGACTGAATGTCCAAGGAAGTTATGGGGTGATTGGATGATTACCCCATTAATCCAAAAGGCAGTGGTACTAGTAAGATAAGAATATTTGCCTAGAGAATTTTGTCCATCATGCATTTCGAGAAAAACATATCTTCTTCTAACTACACATATCACATAACTCCCAACCATGTTATGGTTGTGTTTGTGTTGTTTTGTAGAGACGGGAATCATACGACTTAGCATTAACAACATTAGCAGAAAAAAAAACTATAATTCTGCATAATGTGATCTGATCATTCTCAAAAGCAGCACTCTTTGCCAAAATAGGACAATACATTCTGACATGGATGTTCCTTTCTGCTACCATAAACTAATTTGGAATTGTATTTGCTTCTTTAAAGTGTTGGTTGTCTTAATACATGTTCAGCACCATACAGTTATTAACTAGATATGTAAAAAAAAGTCAGAAGGTAGCAAACATCATTTTATGGGTGGGCAATGGGGGTCTGGAATCACTATATCACACATACACATGCCTAGAATTCTAGGAATATAAACCATATTGAATCATACTTGTTCATATTGACCTGCCAGCAAATTAAAGCACCTCTAGTTTTACCAAGCTAACATGTTCTTCAAGAAAGGCATCATATGTGCTCCTTTTGTGTATTTCCATTTGTTAATGAGCTCTCCCTTTGCACATGTGACCACTCGCAGGAGCCACAGTCTTACATTTCTCTTTAATTTATTATACATGAATGTAACTTTCAAGAGAACAGAAAGTCGGTCTATTTCTGTGTGACTCTTAGGCCATAATTAGTGCCTGGCAAAATCATTAAGAATCATTAAGAATACAAGAGTTGTACAATGGGTAAAACATCATAGTAAGATTAATATATACATTGCAATAGATTAAACAGGATGTTCATCTACAATTTGATAGAGTCATAGATAAACCTTGTATAAAGAATATAAGAAGGTAAGTACAAATGCAGTAAACTGCACATTAGCATGAACTAGTAGTTATATGAAAGCCAATCATGGCGAAAAACATTAAATACATACATACACCATCACACAGGACTAACATGAACATAAAGAGGAGGAGGTAGCGGTAATTATTCAGATAGGTATAACCAGTGATGCACTATTCTTCATTGCCTAGGCATTACATTACTTAAGAAATCCACAAAAGGTTGCCATTTCAATCCATGTTTGTGCAATAGATGTGGGGACGAAGCATTGCATTTCTCCATTCTATGGATATTGCAAACCATATTCCACCATAATTTAAAATGCACGTTTTTGAGATCTTTCCAGTTAGAAGTAATAGTCTGAGTAGCTATTGCTATGAAGAGATCAAACAGATAGCCTTTGTTTTTATCTGTGGCTGGTTGGATAGCTTTTCTTCCATGAAATGGAACGGTAAAAGAAAATGTTAGTTGGATTTGCAAAATATGCTCTAGAGTTTCCCACACTTTTTCCCAAAAACCTTTAACATGGATGCATTGAAACATAATATGTTCGAATGTTCCTTTATTACAAAGACAACTCCAACATTTATCATCCTGGTATAAACATCCCTTAAAGAGCATTAAAGGAGTGATATATGCCCAGCGATGGAAGAAAAACATTGTTTGAAGCAGGTTAGCAGATACAATCACCTTAGAGATATTAGTCCACAAATAGGGCCAATTCCGTGGGGATTATTAGGAAAACAATCTTGGTTCCAATCTTGTAGACATTTAAGTAGAGTTCTGTCGGATGACGAAGATGAACTGACTCTGTACATCATAGCCTCTGTGACATTAGGGGTGGATGAATGAAGTAGTCTTTGAGCAGAATAATGGTTCGCATTACAGATTAGAATGTTATAGTTTTCCATAATAGCATCTAATAAGCTAGCATGTTGTTTTAAGAAAGAAGTTGGTGCATTAAATGTGGGTATAAACTCATGAAAGGTAAGAGGAATGCCCTTTACGAACAGTTGTCCCACATATTTGATGCCAAGAGACAGCCATGGCCTCCAACATACAGTTCTTCTGTTGATTTTTATTAGGGGGGGTTCATCCAAATATATTGCGATATGAACTGGGATCTTCTTGAGGTCATCGAAAACAAATATGTTCGAAGATTCGTAATAGAAATATTAATACTTGCTGTTGAAACATGTTATTATTTTTGATATATAGGCAATCCATGAGGATGTGGGGGGAAACCATTGCTCTCTCTATGGAATGCCAATTCGGCACATTAGGATTAGTGGGGATATACCATGACAGAACTTGTCGCAAAATAAAAGCTGAGTGTTCGTTTTTATAATCTGGGTAGCCTATTCCTCCCTCTGTTCTGGGTTTTTTAAGCTTACATAGTGATATTCTTCGTTTCATTTTCCTCCAAAGAAATTTAAGTATACAGGAGTCTTGTGATTTAAAGAAAGAACCTGGAATATAAGTGGGGAGCATATATAAGTAGTAGAGTATCATAGGGGAAATCATCATTTTAATAGTTTTGAGTCTACGCCACCAAGATAGAAAGAGGGAGGACCATGACTTTGTGAATTCCTTCACTCTATTTAGAATGTTGACTGTGTTTTGTTTAATAATGTTTAGACATTGAACACATTGTGTGGCTACCTAAGAATTTAATAAAAGCTGGACACCATTTCATTCCCAACCTTGCAATGTGGTGTTTGGTGCAGTGTATGTTTGGTGGTAAAATCTCTGATTTGTCCGTATTAAGTTTATAGCATGATGCCAAAGAGAATCACGTAATGATGCAAGTCAGATTGTGTAGGCATGTATCCAATATATTCAGACAGAGTAAAACATCATCAGAATAGGCCGCTGTTTAAATTTTCATATCTGTATTGAATACCACATATGTTGTTTTCCTGTCGTATTGCCTCCAAGAAGGGTTCCAGAGCTAAAATGAATAAGAGTGGTAAAAAGGGACAACCTTGGCGAGTACCTCTATAGAGAGGAAAGAAGGGAGATAAATGATTATTTATGAACACTGATGTAGTGGGATTAGAATATAGTACTTTAATCAAGGATATGAATGGATTGGGGATTCCATGCCATGTGAGAGTTTCCAACATGAAGTTCCATTCCACTCTATCAAAAGCTTTTTCAGCGTTAAGTGCTATTGCCGCATATGGATTTGGGGATTTTGGATGATATTAAAAATATTGGTAAAGAGTCTGATGTTGGCTGAGAAAGATTTACCCTTGATATAGCCTACCTGATCATTTTTAATTAAGTGTGGAAGAAGGGGGATAAGTCTATTGGCTAGGAGCTTGGCGAAGATCTTACAGTCAGTATTAATTAAAGAAATGGGCTTATAATTCTGAACTAATTCAGGATCTTTATTGGGTTTCGGGAATACAATAAGCATTGCTTTTGATGTGCAATAAAGGAGGTATAGACTTCATTAAGTTAGGGACCAATATATCTTTAAAATGGGCAAAGTAATCGATTGAGAAACCGTCTCGACCTGGAGCTTTACCCTTCTTAAGATCATTAATAGCTCTATATATTTCATTAGGGGATATAGGAGGATTTAAAGATTGTAGGTTAAGATTTGCATAGGAATTACAATTTGTATGCTTAAGGAAATCTGTAGTATCAATACTATTGGGTGATGCCTCTGAGGAGTATAACTTTTGATTGAAGTTCAAAAAAACATGTAGAATATCTTTAACATTCATCACTCTATTACCATCTTGATCAGTAATAACAGTTATTTTTGCTTTGTCTTTTTTTGCATTGGGATAAGACGCTAAACATTTCCCCGCTGTGTTCGAAAACTGATCAATCTTGGACTTGTACTTTAGAAGATTTGCACAGGAGTATTCAGTTGCTAAAGTATTATACTGTATTCCAAGTTTGATAATCTCATGAAGAATGGGGGCGGAATTAGTTTGAATGTGTTCTAGTTGTAGGGACTTGGTCCGTCAAAGAATATCTCTTTCAGTTTCTTTTTTAAGTCTTTTCTTTTTGGCGGCAGTATATGATATAATATGACCGCTTAGTAAAGCTTTATAGAAGTTCCAGCTATTGTGCACAATGCCAAATCTGGGACCAAAGAGATCTTTGCAATCTTCAGGGAACTTGAGCCTCCTACCACCCCTCCTTCAACCATCATCAAGGATGAGTCTTGGTGCAACACTATTCAAACCACCATGCTAGACAAGCTTGACACGCTGCACGCTTAAATTATAGTGCACCAAAAAGCTTTACTATCTATCTTAGAAACACAGCCCCCTCCCCCTCCATCCGCCGCACCCGAGGAGCTACCCACTTTTGACTTCTCTGACCTGACTGAAGCAGAAGTTATAAAACTTATCAAATCCATTAAGCCTTCCAACTGCAAAGGGTATGCTTGCCCGGCACACATCCTAGATGGAGTTTTGGGACCAACACAATGGTCTCTTTAGATATTAAGCTGCATAGTTGTGGGGAGATCTAGAAGTAGAGGAAGCATGTAATAAAGAAACTGAGTACGATGATCTGTTTCAATAGTTTCTGGAAGGCCGACAATACATATGTTGTTCCTCCTATTTCTATTTTCTAAATGTTCAGCTTGTTTCTGTAAAGAGGTAATCACATTTTCTCCCGCTGTCATTTTTCCTGCAACATCTTTGCTATTACTGACCTTTCTTTCCAGCTCATTCATTCTTTATTTTTGTTTTAAATGAGGACCATTTATCGTCAAGCAATTGCAATTTGGTTGTTGTAGCTTCCATGAATGGCTTAAGTGATTTGAGTTCATCCAAAATGGCTAGCATGACTGGGTCATGTATCTCGTCTTTTGGCGTAGGAGATTCACTTTTTTGCCTTTTGGAAGCATTGCTAGTAGACGTTGATGGCACATCCTTGGAGGAACGTTTTTTTGACACCATGCTAAGACCGTGTTCAAAGTGTCAATCTATGTAAAGCCTCTACTTAAAGCTGAATAAATAATAAGAAAGCACAGCTCTCAAAAAAATGACGCGAAGGGTATCACTTGTCGAGAAGAATTCCTTTTAGTATTGGGCCTTGACTATGTTAATATGCAGGTCAACAGGTGTACATCCTTGTTCTGTGTAACACTTTACTCATACCATTAAAGTGAGAATGCTGCATAAGCCAATTCCATTCGGAGCATTCACACATGCAGGGTTATGATATTTCTTCACTGGAATACCTTATATAAAAAATATAAGGAACTCCTTCATATGTAAAAGATAGCAAGTATGAAGCATGCTTTAAAAGAAACAAGCCATAAAAACAAAAATAAAATGCATATTCACTTCCAATTTAGTTCAAAGTGTTCTAGTCAGCCTAAATCATGAGTCATGATGATCGAGGATACAGGGCCTCATTACGAGGTGGGCGGTAAGAGATTCCCGGCACCGGTAAGGGCACCGGTGCCGGTAATTCCTTACCGACCTACTACGAGTTCCCTTTGCGGGTCCTCCCTTAACACCTGGTTTTACCAGGCGTTAAGGACAGGACCCGCAAATGGACTTTGGCGCTAATAACAGTACCGCAATTTGCTGTACCATAATTAGCGACTTCCCCATTCCCAATGAGACCTATGGGGGCTCAAATGGGAATGGGGAAGGGCCCTGGTTAATGGGGAATTACCGCCCCCACCAACCTTGGAATGGGGCGGTAATAGCTCCATTCACTAGGGCGGAGTCGGTAAGGATTTGGAGGCAGCCATGGCGCTAACAGCGCCATGGTTACCTTCAATCTCGTAATGAGGCCCACAGTGTCTTAGTAAGTAGATACTTGAAAATGTATTTCATTATTGTTCTGTACCTTTAAATTCTTGTTTAAGCCTTAAATTGTGTTTTCTGCCTTTGTTGTGGGCAAAATGCGCTTACTCGCATTTGCCGGAGTATCTACGACGTATCAGCCGACCAGCTGACTAAACACATCGAATGTTTCTTCTACGCAACCTCGCTGCTTGAGGCCGTGCCCTTGGAAGTACGTAAACAAAGGTAACTTCTGGATTACTGGTTTCTACGCATTGAGCAAACGCCACAGACTCCTGCCCGCGTTTACAAGAAGAGGCAGTGAGTTAATTGGGCCATTTTTTATAAAAGCTGTGCACAATAAATGAAAGTAAATATGCGCTGAGACCAGAGCTCCAGATCAGGCGTCCGCCCGCAGTGCCTGGCAAATTCTAAATATGCCATTATTCCAATGGTTTTCTATTGGCAGAATGTACTGTATCTAACACCAGGATTGGAATGCTCCCATTATGCCAAACTAATTATGATGCATGGCTTCTGGCCAATATTCGCTGGTGTAGTCCAACATCCTGCAGGCTAGCACATTTCAAACTTGACCTCTGCATTTCTATTTGGACATCCACTCGCTCTCTCTTACCAACGTTCACCTCTCTGGTTACCCCATTGGCTTTGCTTGTCTGGCCTGTGTTCTGCTCTTCTCGCTTTGCACACTCCTTCTCCTAGTCTCAGCAACTTGCAGTCCCTCCCTCAAGCTCTCCCTCACTGTCAGTGCATGGAATGCAAATGGAAAGGTGTACTTTTTTTCATTTTTTTCTGGGACTCCTCATGCTTCAACCCCACACTTAGCCTTCTTCTAGGTGCCTATCAGTTTATTTCCCACAGCTGTGATCAATGTAGACTTTTATGTGTCTAACAGCCTTCCTTATGGACTGTTGCTTAAGTCACCACCGGGCACATAAGAGGCTTTACATCTTTACATTCAGCAATCTTGGTAGGAATCCACAGGCAGAAGGTCCACCAGTTCTCATGCAAATTGCTGCTGCGCCCGGTAACCTATGGGTCTGGAGCGCATTATAAATGAATGAATAAATAAATAAAAATAAATAAATGTCAATGAGGAGATTTTATGCCAGTCTTCCTCCAGATTCCTGGTGTAAAACCAGGACGGTATGCAGTAATAAAATTGTGTCAAAAATGTCGCCTTTACAAAAAATCCTGTGGTTTGACCCGGTAAAGGTGTACCCCATTACACCATTTAAGAGGAGCGGGGGTTGCAGGGGGTGTCCCCCGCACCACTTAAATGGTATAATGGGTCTAGGGGTTGCGTGGGTGTCCCCCGCATCCTTTACATGGATTGGGGCGGCAAAACCACAGCCTTTTTGCCACAATGTTTTGTGTAAACAGCCATTTATGTCGCAATTTTAACACATGGAACTGCCAGGACAGTGCACAGTTTAAATACAGGCATTTCCAAGGGTGGAATAGCTGGTGGAAACAAAGTGGATTTTCAATCCCCCTTACTGTAAATGGTGCCCAATTAGACCTGCAGGAATGCTAAGGAAAAATACTTCCAGAATGACGAGCAATGGATGGCCAGGGAGCAATGCAAGACATTAATGGGAGAGGGAAGACATTCAAAGACATTTGATTTGTTGAATCCCTGTAAAATAGAGTGGATGGCACACAATGGTACAATCACATTTAGAGCCTGTATAAGATGTTGTGATTTAAGTGTGGTTAATATATGGGCTGGCTCCATGGTTTGCCAAAGGGAATATGCCCTGTAAATTAAACTATGTGAAGCTAAGAGAGCAGATGTCGAAGTGAAAAGTGGCAAGGCCCCAGGTCCAGACCATATTCGAACAGATCTGGCCAAAGATGAAGACTTGATATGGAGCTAAGCCTTGCTGCAATGTTTAAGTCACTGCCGCAAACTGTGCTGTTGTCTGGGGATGTCAGCATTTTTTTTCAGCCATCTCCCGCTTGCTGTGATTGAGTGCCAGAGCATTCCAGGCATCCACACACCCTTGATTAGCCGAAAGCAGAGCTGGAAACAAAAGCTGAGGAACAGGCCCTTCCAGCAAAACCTGCTGCTGCAAAGGGTGCTACTGTCTGGAGCTGTCGGGGGCGGTGGGGGAGAGATGAGAGGGAGAAGCTTCACCCAAGAAGTTGGCAGGAGTAAATTGCGACGCTTGACCAAATTGTGACATGGTTGGCAGCTTAGTCAACTGAATCAAGAAGAGAGAACTAGCTAATTGCTTGGTACAGTGAAAAAGACACTTACCACAGCGGGGTGCACAGGAACATAATGTGTTAATTTGTCCCTGATTTAGTGCTAATTGGACTAACTTCTCACCATAACCTGACATCTTAGTGGTTATATGCATACCTCGACTCTATAAAACAGCATACATGCTGGGACTACTGTCTTAATACACAGTCGGAAACGTGAACATATCTTTGTACCGGCTATGGCAAATCATTATACAAGCTCTGCCCGTGGATAGATAGAGGCACAGTCGAAGATGGTGTTCACAATGTAGTCCAAACTTGATCTAATACACATGTAATGTCTGTACAACTGGACAATTGTCCTGATATTTATATTTTAGTCCTGTTTCAACCGTTTTTATTGTTGAAGTATCATGACATATGATTCACGTTTTAATATTGTATTACTTGAGTAAATGATGGCTTTAAGGAGCTTTTAAGCTTTTATCGATGGATTTTTTTTAAAAAATAGCTACTCGACAAATATTATCTGTAGTGTACATAAATTGAACTGATTTGGTTCGACTTGATATGACTTGGTTCAATGTCTGGTGAAATTATCTGTGAAACAAAATGGTATATTTTGTGTTTTGTAATTCAGGAGTTATTTTTATTTTCTGTTTCTTTTGTAAAAGTTATTTCGGCACTAAATGCAAATAAATAAAAATAAATACATAAATTAGTTTTCCGCCTACTCAAATTAATTGCTATATTTGCTAAGGGTAACGCCAGAGAAATCAACAAAAGGAGACTGCCCTTGAGGTGTGAATCCACCATCTTGTTTCAGTGAAAGGAAGATCTCCTGGTGAGAATCCCACATAACAGCAACAGTCACCCATTCCTGGCACAGGGATAGGGAGTCACACTAAGCGTGCCCCATGAGCCAGTGGGTGTGATCTGCACAGGTTTATGTGCTGAATAATTTGTTTTCTACCATATGATTAAGAGCAGGGGGAGATGGACTAAGGTTGGCCCTTGAACTAAGAGGTGTTCCCCACACTAGTGTTTTCCTTTGGATACAACCATATGATGATTTACGTCTTTCTTTCAAGTTGAGTTTTTTAAAAGCGGTTTTTAAGTAGCACTTTGAGAAGCATTTTAACAAGACTATTCTGATATAAATATAATCTTCCATTGTCTTAGTTTTGCTTCTTACGGATGTGATTTTTTTAATCTATATCGTGGGGCGTATACTTTTGTAGGACCAATTGTAAAACATGGCAAAAAGGAAAATGATTAGCGATCCGCCCTCTGCGAAGTTAGTAAAAATATCAACATTGATTAGCAAGGCAATTAACGAGGCAAATATACTTATCAATGACATGGGGGTATTATTAAATGACCTAAACCAAAGCACAGGGAATGGGTCAGTAGATTTAAATGTATGCACTGGAGCCAGTTAAAATAAAAGCTGCAAATTGCATTATAAAGCCAACTAATACAGCAATATCTACTATTGAATTAAGAAAGCACACAACAGAAGCAGAGCCAACTGGAAGCTAAAATCAACGATAAAGGCACCTTAAAGGGTGTTAATAATAAGGATATAAAAGACATCAGATTTAGACCAAATGACAAAGGGGCAGGTAAAAATAGGGCACTCATTTGTGACCTAAGTGAATCGTTATCAAACTTTGAGGTACCAAAAAACAAGAACCAGATAGGAGGAAAGAATTACAGCAAACCAGCAGAGATACATGACAAAGATAAAAACATGAAAGCACACTATGCAAAAAGTACAACCTGCATCACTTTTATAAGTGCTCAATATGAGGACGAACTCTCCTATGTGTTTGCCCGTTATCCCAGTCTCAAATAGATGCGAGGTGCTGGGAGAATCAATTGCAAATACCAACAAGGCAAACCGTATTACACAATCCCCTGCAAATTGAGTTTAAGTAGCATTGGATCCCACACTATAGGACGTGAATAGGAAAACCAAAGGGGGAATAATCAATTCTGTACATAAGCAAGGCATTGTACTGCAAGAATTGATACACATCATACTGGGACTGCATGCCCAAATTATACTGAACTGAGTCAAATAGTAGTTATGCTAAGTGATGTGGTGGATGTTATGCAAAAAGTTATAGAACAACTAAAAAAAGGATATGGAAGCTAAAACGGCTTTAGCTGCCTCCGAACCTATTCATACATGGGTAAGAACAAAAGATTCTGTTCGCCCATTACATGTGTTAAATACAGAAATGCCCAACCATTAAAATAAAACTGGGAAATAGAAATGTTTTACAAATGTAAAGAACATGATAGACACTTTTATGGCAAACAGCTCACAAGGCACTAAAAAAATTAATTCACCCAAAGGGGATGGGCCAATAAGAACAAAGCACATAAACACACATAGTTGCTTGGATATATGTCAAAACCGAATTGAAGGTGTTCCTGTGCATGAAATTAGTTAACTTTGTAAGTACAACTTATGCTATTTAGATGTTGCCTTAAGTGATTCAATCACCATTTAAGGCAACATCTAAATAGCATAAGTTGTACTTACAAAGTTAACTAATTTTATACACGGGAACACCTTTTTGTGTACTCTAGTTTGCTCCATTTTTGTTCCTGTTGCTTTGGAGATCCTCTTTGTCTTACTAAACAGAATTGTAGGCACAACTCCTGGAAGGGAGTGCGTGATTCCACAGATGCAAGTGAGAAAGCCCAATGACAAATCCATCTTTTTTGTACATTTTCCGAGATGTGAGGGAAGATACAGTGAAGCAAATGATTCACTTATCAATAAGGTAATCCACTGGATTAGAACGATGAAGGGATGCTGAGGATATCACAGGGCACATCCATTCCCCAGAATCCTATAATAGTGACAACAATTGTATACAGGTGAAATTTAAAAACCAACACTTAAAAAAGGGCCTTCTATCAATAGGTTATAGAACATATCCACCTAATGACCTGAACATAGTGATCAGACCATTGTCACCAACAGGTATATCCAACGTGTCCAAACAAGTAGAGCATGAGCAGGCGGTAAGACTTGATTCCCCAATTTCCAACAGGGGTAATCCTAACAAGGAGCACACAGTTGAGTCCCACAACTGATTACTGCCAGTGGAAACAAGATCGGCATGCAAGTGTCATAATATGAATGCATACATTGATACATTTATGAATTGCAAAATACCTGACACTATCGAATTGGACTGACAATCGGCTCACCTTATGTGTAGGGATGCTACTCCAGATAACCCTTCAGCTTCATCTATAGAGGTAGTCCCTACTAAGCTGGAGGCTCACCTATTGGTACTGTCATGGAATATTGCTTGTTTAAGAAAGAATCTGTGTGACAAGTATTGGTGCAACCTGATCAGGCTGCACCATGTCGTAGGTTTTCAGGAAACCTGGGCCACCACGAAAATATGCAGCCTTTGAGGTTGTGGCCAGGAAAGGGCATGGAGGTGGAATGACAGCATTGGTAGAACCATCATTGTTGGTACTTGTATATGCTCTTTACAGTGGAAGTCAGGATATTCAGGATATTCAGAAACGGTATCAGGTAATAATGTCCCCCTACATAATGTCCCCATAAATAATGTTGTTGGGAAAAGCCATTGGCGACATTAGATATGGTGACATTATGCATGGGAATGGGTTGCAGGGATGTCCCCTGCTCCCATTTTTAAAAAGAAATCCCCCACATGTTCAATGTAATAACGCCTCCACAAAAAACTGCGACTTTTTTGTCAGGGGACATTTTTGCTGGGACATTATTACATGGAACCTCAAAAACTCCATATAACACGTCAGAATGGTGAATTGGTACTATTAATAAATGTATACAATCCCCAACAAGCAGTAATAGAACTGCAGGCTTGTATAGATTTGTGGAAGAGGAAGTCCTCTTCCAACACTCGCATAATGGTAGTGGGAGATCTAAACATTCCACACAAACCCCTAGATCGAATGGCTTGGCTAACAGATGATGAAGTTGAGATCTGGGATATCCCAGATCTGATAATGTGGAAGCCAAAAAGGTACAGAAAAATGCACTCCTATTCTCTGGCACCCCAGTTCTTGGGGTCTAGTCATAAATATGCCACTAAGGTTAAAAGTCTTGGCTGCTTGGCAGAGTGATTTGGGCTGCAGTGACCAGGTTTCAGCCAAAGTACAATCAGTTTTCTACAATATTCGTCTTCTATGTCAAGCACTGCCCTGTGTACCTGATACTGATCGTGCTCTGGTAGTGGGAGATCTAGTTAATTCTAAACTTGATTATTGTAATGGACTTCTGGTTAGAGCTCCGGCTAAACAGATTCATTGCTTACAAAAAGCACAAAATGAAGGAGTAAGACTGGTATTTAGTGTATCTAAAAATACCTCAACCTCAATGCTCTTCCGTTCTTTGCATTGGTAAGTGGTAGAGGACCGCATAAAATTCACGATAGGGGGCCTTATTACGAGGTAGGTGGTAAGGGATTACCGGCACTGGTAAGGACACCGGTGCCGGTAATCCCTTACCACCCTATTCTGAGGTCCCTTAACGGGTCCATTCCTTAACGCCTGGTTTTACCAGGCGTTATGGAAGGGACCCATTAAGGGACTTCAGAGCTAATAACGGTACCGCAAATTGCGGTACCGTTATTAGCTCCATCCCCATTCCCGTTGAGCCCAATGGGGGCTCGAATGGGAATGGGGAATGGTTCCCGGAATGGGGACTTACTGGGTCCTCCAAGGTTGGAATGACGCAGTAAGTCCCTATTTCGGGGACCTGGTAAGTCCCTATTTCAGGAACCCGGACCCGGATTGCAGTAAGGGGGTAGCCATGGTGCTAATAGCACCATGGCTACGTCCTACCTCGTAATGAGGCCCTGGGTGTTTGGTGTACAAATGTATCAACGGGTTGCATCAATTTACTTAATGAACAAACTGAAGCGGGCTCAGGCTCTAAGGTCAGAAGATCAATGTCTGCTTATTTTTCCCAGGACAAACTGTGTCTCAAGAGGAGATTGCAGATTCTCAGTTGCCTGACCAAGACTGTGGAACAGCCTTCCACTGAATCTCCCTATTGACCTTTAGAGCAGGTCTAAATACTCATTAATTTAAATAGATGCTGTTCCTACACACCTCTTCCGGTGAATTCCAATGGCATTAACATTCATTGGCTGAAGTTTTCTCTATTTAGCCTACTGTTCCATCTGTGCCAGGATTCGAGTAAGTTTGTTGTGTGCGCACTACAAATAATTCAAAAATCAAAAAACATTCATCCACTGCATCAAGACCCCAGACATGCTAGATAGGGAAGTGCTTTAAGTAACCCAGGACCCCAAGAACATTGTTCCAATTTCTTTATTGGACTTGGAGGAAATGTATTTGCAAAGGTTGTGCTGAGCCGCATGGAATCTTGTTTGTGGAGAAAGGGCTGATCAATCATTCTGGCCACAAAACTGTTTTGCCTCTTCATTGATCGGGTGATTGGAAAACTGCTATCTCTCCAAACTGATGCTCTAACCTTAGCTGGTGATAAATACCTGACTCTAATGTTTGCAGACAATGCAGTGCTAGTCTCTTTGACCCCAGCAGGCCTAGAACATGTTTGTTTTTGCATTTGAACAATTCTGCAAGGAGATCAACTTGCAGATGAACAGCTCTAAGTCCAAGACCATGGTTATTACAAAGAAAAGGAAACATAAACAAATTATTTCCATGATCTTGGACAGTGAAAGGATAGAAACTGACACTTCCAAGATTATGTGGGCATAAGAGTGTCAGTAAATGGAACGCAACCAAGTGGAAAAAGCCACAGCCATTTTAGCAAGGTATAGTGGGGCCATTGTAAAGTTCACAAAAGCCCATGAAAATGGTACACTGGGGGTCTTCACGGAAGCATACCAACTAAAGGCCCGACAAGTGGCTCTCTATGGAGCCATCTTATGGGAGCAGGTTAATTGCAGAGAAGTCACGGTGAAGAAGATCGACTTTTTAAAAAGAATAACAATGTCCCACCATTGGCTCCTATGATTCCCTTTATTTTAGATGTTGAAATGAATAGCATAAAATGCATAGTTAATATGAAACCACTGCTATAATGGATAAGAATATTGTGTACCCCCTGCCCTTAACAGATCGAGAGAACCATTGAAGGATGTACTATCACAAGCTGGAGGCTTGAGTATTCAATGGTATATTCATATCTAAAAACTCCTCATTAGTTTGGGCTTTGATGATTGTTGGCAAAATGCAGAATAGATGAAGGAGAATGGAAGATGTATTACTATTTGGTCAAATCCAAAGCACAGTATGTTAAAACACATTCTAGAATAAAAAGGTAGAGATAAGATATGAAAGACACCTAGATGCCTTGAAGCCCACATGTGTGCGGTTGTTATACATTAAACTTAGGCTTTGTATATTACCTTTAGCGGAATGCCAACACAAATGGGACATGAGTGTCACCGATAAATGAAGTCACTGTAAAAGAGCAGGGGAGAATTAAATGAATTTCATGTTAATTTGTCCACTTTACCTTGACCTCAGGAAATTTACATGTGAAGGCAGGATGTATCTTTCATGCTATTACAAGTGTGAAGCAAGCCATGTTGATCTGTGGCAGAACATCAAATGGGTTAACAATTATCACATTGTCTAAGTACTTGCATAGAGCCTGGAAGAGAAGGTCAACAGTTATTTTGTATGGCGCCATTTACTATTTACTATTTTTAAAGCTTTTATCTGTTTGGTATTTTAGGTATTATTAGATGGTTGTATTCTGTTAGAGTACATAGGGACTTGGATTGTATGACTTTTAAATATTGTAAGGAACTATGAATTGTTGTTTTAACATGTACGTTTGTCTTATCAATGACGCACTGCCAATACAATAATAAACTGAACTAAATTCTTTAGACTGGTTGTTGCCTTAGGAAGTACTCCAGCCTACTGGAAGGCGGTTGACATTGCACCTATTTTTAGAAGTGTTTATGAGGTGACTTGGCATAACAACAACTTAGTTCCCTGTTAAATGCACATGTAAAAATGGAAGATAGAGTTCTTCAGAGACTCCTCTCTAAATGGGGAGAGCCAACAAGTATAATCTTCCCTTGTCATGGGATTGCTCAATGTTTAACCCTCAGTTTATAAATACAAAACTTGTAAAGGTTGAGGAGAAAAGTTATTTTTATGATACCTGGACCTTAGCAAGTCATTTGGTGTAGTGCCAAGGAGTAAACTTAGTGAAGTCTTTGCTAACTGGTTGCAACTCTGAGCCTCTTACATTACATGACGGCTCCGCGCTAGGACAGCTATGCACACACAAAGTATGGCAGTAGAGGAAATTATCTTTGTAGTTTCCCATTAAGTCACAGGGTTCGAAAGGGATGTATATTGCCATCCTTGTTGTTTTTTTCTTTTAAGTTAGAAAAATGGGTGATGTACTGAAAGCAACAGGCAGGCTAACTCTATGACTTCTTTTTGCTGATTACGCAGTACTGCCCGAAACACAGAGTTTGTTCTAAATTGTCATTGGAAAGGATTTGACCTCTTCTGTAAATGCACACTTTAAAAGTCAATGCATGAAAATCAAAGGTGATGATCGGGGGAATATTTAAGTCTCCAAAATGAAAATTAATTGTAAACAAAAATAAATTGGACATACAAATGCATTACAGAATCTTTGCACAGGTGTAAGTGCAATTTTGATGCCTTGTCAGCTTACACAAAATCAACAACCTTCAAATTAGAATATAAAAAACAAATATTGTAATTATCGGAGACAGGTCCAGAATGAAAACATCCTTTACATGGATGATTAATCAAAAACCTCTTGAAGTGGTAGAAACCGATAGTATCTTGGGGTTCCCATCAAATCGTGCCCTGAACATGATTTGTACGGTCAGCCCCAGAGTACTGAGGAAATGGTTGGTAATGAAAAAGTTCATTAGCAACAAGGGAGGATATAACATAGAAGCACTCAACATCTACAGGATGAGCATAGTCCTAAGAATTTTATATGGATTTATGGTACTTCCGAATCGAAAATCAGATGGATTGAAAAATTAGGAGGTACACATCTTTGCTCCTTACTAGGAGTTCACAAGTACCAGTGGAAGCACTAAGACTATAGCTCGGCCTATCATCTTTGAGATCCTCATGACTGTTATCACATCGCAATTTTGTACTCTTCCTACATTCTCCCCAATTGATGACAGAATTGCTGCTTTGACTTGTGCAAAACAATATTATTGTGAACAAGCCAACCATTTACTACTTGAACTACTAGACACTGTTAAAAATCACCTTAGTAATCTAGGGTTAACGATAGCTCATTTGATTGCTCTCCCTAATGCGCTGATTACATTAATGGGAAAAACAAAGGATTGGGATGTGAATAATAGTTTAAAAGTATTTTTTAACAAGAAACATTAAAAAACATACAGTACTCATACATTGAAGAACAGCCCAACCCATACCTTTTTTTTTCAACAGACCCCAAAGAATGCCTGCCAAAAAGCAAGTCTGTAGAAAGCAACGCAGAAGTAGAGCAAATGATTTATTTGTTTCTCCAAAATAAGCATCCATCTCTAGCAGAATGTGTACAAAATGTTCAAACAAAACAGCTAATAGAGTCATTTAGCGAAACAAAACAAGCTTCCAGTACAAAAACGTTGCCTCCTCTTTCAAAATGTAAAACGAAACTGAAAGTGATTAACAAGAATTCAGCTACCACTACTGCTAACACTGCTCCTATAAATCTTGATGTAGTGGCAATTAACCATACCAAAAAAAGTATTTTGCAAAAAATGTTCTGCCACAGAGGCATTCAGAATCTTATAAAAACAGGAGAGAAATCATGCACAACACTTAAAACCTACCGTAGAAAATTAATCATAGAAGCTTGCATAGACCGTGCGATCCTTCACAAAAGGAAGTTATTTATTTAGTGTTAAACAGAATATAACCACTAACAAAACTAATTACTAAATTACAAAAAAGACTTCTCAATAAACTGAATGTCAACAAAACTAATTCTTAAATATCTGTGGAGGTGAATGGAGTCACACCACGAGCACAGAACCATATTTCAATGAAGAAGCACACAAACAAAAGCAAACAAACACAATTGCCATACATAACAGTGGACAAGAGTATGACAAACATAATAATACCATTATGGAACAAGAAACGCTGCTCACAAAAATATCCCCAGAAAACTCAATATCACCTCTCCATGAGACTGAACCAAAACATCCAGTGTACAAACGGCCGTGTATGTCAATGGTTAACATTGACAAAAAATCCTTCAAATTTTTACGCCAGTTCCTCAATCAATATGTAAAAGGCAAAGACAAATTCAAAATGAAATTTTGATACCTGCTCAGTGCGCAAACATACAGGACTACAAGGACATTCATTAGCCTGCATTTCAGGAACTAATTGCAAAAGCACCTTCCATCATATCAAAATGATATCAATACATCATTCAACTATGAAAAATTTAGTCCATAAACTGTACTATGCTAAAAGTCCAGCTTTAGCATTAGACAATTTAAATGAATACAGCATAACTAGAGAAAATATTTTGGAAGTGAAAGCCACTTACAAAATGCAATAGCTTTACAACAGACTAGGAACAATTCTACAAATGGCAAACTTCTACTACGCACGTACAAAAAAGAAATACTAAAATGTAAAAGTACATCCGCTAACGTACAAACCCTGTGTGTGTGTGTTGCCTCGGAACTTTTTATAAAAGTAGCACAAAAACTCTAACATACAAAACAGAAGACAATGAAGATTCCAAATGGTTTGAATTAGCTCTCTACCTTATAGCAGGAAACAAATACAAAATAAATGACCCCTTAATACTTTGCAGTTATTGCACTGCAAAACTTGACAACAACCAAACTCCTTCACGTGCTATCACAAATAACTGAGAATTATTCCCACTACCAAACCCTCGCAACAACTCAATTTATATGAGAGCATCATAATTCAAACAGTGCATCCATTTCAAGCAATAATAAGCCTTCAACCAAAAACAGCAAAATTACCTCCCTCAGAATTAGTGAAAGGCATTTCTGGCAAAGTAGTTTGTTTACCATTAGATATGTAAGAAAATGTATACACTCTAGGAGTGCAACGTCCAATAGAGCAATCTTTAATTGTCTTAGTAAATGGTGTACCTACAAAAGACAAAAGAATTTGGCAACAACTCGTAGACTTACATAAAGTTAGACAAGCCTTTCAATATCTAAAAGACAACAATGAATACTACAAAGAAATGAATATTGAAGAAACCTGAGCGAAACAACTGAAATAATTGAAATACAAAAACATATCTATAAATGAAATCTTACAGATTTCATACATGTGGAAACATTCATGCACTCTATGCAACAATGTGGCACAGGAACAAATCCCTAATGAACGCTTCGTGTATGTATCCATACCTAACTGTGAATCCATTCCATTTCAGCAACTTGTACCCAATGTAAACCATGGCAGATTATGTACTCCCTGCAATTCAGATAATCAATCCACCTTACAAATACAAACACATAGTAAATACGTAATACTAATGCTTTTACGTTACAATGCAGATGGTACCAAAAACAACTGCAAGCTGACTAGAATCACACATGGTCAAGTATCACTTGGTAAGAAAACCTTCACAACAATAGGTATAATCTATCACGCAGGAGCCACAATCAATGCAGGTCACTACACTGCATACATAAAAAAGAATTGTGGATGGTTCGAATGTAATGATAGTACCATTACTCTAAAGCAGAGATTACCAGCAAATCTTATAAACACTTATTTAACATTCTTAAAACCAAAATTGTATAACTAATCTGTGCATAAACATTAATAAAACTTCAATTAGAAAACTGTAAACAGTTAGAATATGCCAACAGGTATCTAACTGCCCCAAGATTATGCAACAACCAAACCGATAAATCAATACCACTAAATTATAAGAAGAAATAAACAGTTAGAATACGCCAACAGGTATCTAACTGCCCCAAGATTTTGCAACAACCAAACAGATTAATCAATACCACTAAAATATAACAAGAAATAAACAGTTAGAATACACCAACAGGCATCTTACCGCCCCAAAAATCTGCAACAACCCAACAGATAGATGAGCAATTGAAAATATAAATAAAAAACTATAACCAGTTTGAATTTGCCAACAGGTATCTAACAATCTGCAACAAGCCAACCGATAGAACATTATCCAGAAACAACAAATAAACACTGAAAACAAAGAAAGAAATGTACTGTACTATAACAAAAAAAGGTTTTTTTAATCCAACATGGATTTGTTTTTTTCCCACAGACCCAATGATTTAAGAAACAAACACAGAAACAGAGCAAATTGCACAGTACACTGGTTTGTAAACTTCTAAATATGAGGGTTGAAATAATGCAGAAATGTTGATTATTCAATGCAATAACTCTTTATAAACTACCTACACTAACACAATCTTTTCTTTTATCACAGAAATTGAAAAAGAATATCTGCTCCAGTTACCCAAGTCATGAAAACAATATATCCAATCACAAAAAATCAAACAGTAAGTATATTATAATTCAACTCACAAATATTGCTCCATAACACAACCATTGAATCAAACATCTAACCATACCCACAATCCCAAATGTTTACTTCCATGGATATGTTATAGTGCAGTGCTTGTTACCAAAATCTACAATCTTATTTACATGACGTAGCCAAAACTTCACATACAAACTATACAAATCAAACAGTACACAAACTGTAGATTTGCGGATATTTGATAGATGTTTGATTCTATGAGTGTGTTATGCACCCAAGACTCTAGGCCCTGGCCACAACCACCGCAGCATATCACACCAACAGAATCAAACATTTTAACTGTGCTATATGGGCTGCTGCATTTTTTATGTCCGCGGACAGCTGCGGTGACCACGGACATGATAAACACATCAGTGGCATTTGCCATCTAAACAAATACAGCATTTGACCCATCTCTTACTCCCCCACCCTCCACAAGCACTCTTACACACCAATACACTCCCCAAAGTTGTATTTTTCCCAGTTTGTCGCCGCGCTGTCTGCAGATGTCCGCGGATCCAAGATGGCGGGCGCATTAAAACAATACGACACACCTCACTCTTCATTCCGGCCAATCAGCGAACACGTTGTATGTCCGCGAACATGACACAGGCCGATTAGACAATCGGTGTCCCGTCCGCGGAGCAAACAAAGAAATGCATCCGTGGAGTGGACATAGATATCACTAATTATTTTACACCTACTTTTTGGTCGTTTTAAAAAAAAAATACTGGACGGATTTCCACTAAATTTACAAAAGCTTCCTTTCGGGAACCAAGCCGCTGCCCCTGCCGCAAATTTGGTGCAAATCCGTCCAGCGGTTTGAGCTGTAGCCATGAGCAAGGTTTTTTCCCCATTCACTATTTGGGAAAAAAGAAATTTTGGCACGCTTCTTATAACTCCCCCACACCCCTGCACCAAACCTCACCAAACAGAGTGGGCCATATACTTTTTTTGCAAGGTTTGGTGAGAATTCATCCAGGAAGAGCGACGTTATAAGCCACCCAAAAAGTGCTCTTCCTATGGGATTAGCAATTTAACCATAACTACACGGCCACTACTGTGGGCCGTGTAATACGTACAGTGATTTGCATAATACTATATTAATATCTGTACCTCCTGTTGTCAACCTCTTTTATGTTTTCGTTATTGTAAGTGGCAGTTCTCACCTTTCTTAAAGCTAGCCTTTCTTTCAATGACAAATGTGCACCAAAGGTATTTGGCCTTGGGTCACAGTTCCACCATGCCACTGGTTCATGCAAGCACCTTTATTTGTTCTCTCCCAGTCAATGAGTGCTTTCTATTTCTTCTAAACATTATGCTCACTGTACTGCTTTCTCACTAATTTCCTTCTCTTACTGAGATTCACCTTGGTGAACGCAACGTGCACTCCTGGGGCAGAAGTTATTTGCTCTCATATATTTTTAGTTTTAGAAAAATAAAGTGCACTCAATGGGCCTCATTACGAGTCCAGCGATAGCCGTGCCGGTAAAAACGGCAGGCTGCCGCCAGACTTGTGGGGATTTACCGGCTCCGGACTTGTCGAAACCACTGGGGCATTACAGCCCGGTGGTCCGGTAATTCCAGAGCCGGCATTCAGTAGTCACTTGGCACACAGTCCTGTGTGAGCAGGTAGGATTTCCTTGCTTTACGTGTACTAGTCAACTCTTAAGTGAGCTTAGATAGGGCAAGCAGGGTGTGTGTTGCTAGAGAGAAGCCTTGCCGCTTGGTTGCTTGCTAACATTTCTGTAATGAGGGGTAATTCGCAAGTAGGGATGTGGAGGAAGTAGAAGAAGGTTGGTTAGGAAAGGTGCCACTTCATGCTCCTCCCCTGCGTGCAAAGTCCATGAAATCATGGGCAGATCAAGTGACGTGTGATGCAGAGACTAAAATCAAGAAATGTGGGTCAACTCTAATGCCTTCAGAATAATAGATGAGAGTGATGGCAAAAAGCTGCCTTTGGATGGGGAGCGGAACACACTTAAGACTTTGGGAATGTACCACAGGACTTTCATTATCTGGCTGAGCACTACTGAACATGTCAGCTGTTACAAACAATGCAGTATTCATATGACATTCTGGAATATCACTGCTACTGCAATGCAGGATATTCACCAGCTTGAGGTGGTTGGGTATGGCTGTGTGGATGACAATGCTGCACTCAGGGTCCCAATGGAAAATAATATCTTTATTCAAACAATAAACCCTGATGGCTGGTGCCTTACCTGCCCAGGTAATGCACCCGCCAAGAGGGGTTTATTGCTATTAGTATCCCGGCACATTGTAAAAGGATACTAATATTTGGTTTCAAATTGAGAAAGAGTGTGTTTGGCATTTGGCATTCTGAGCCTCATAATTGGCTGAGAGGCCTCCACCCCGCCACCCCCTACCAGGTATTAATATAATATTCATGAATTTCTCCCATTCTGTAGTGGGCAATGCTTAATTTGTAAAAAAATAAAAATAAGTGGCAGTGCCACTAGAATATTTTCTAGCACTCCTGTGACACTGTAGGTGGCCAGTTCCCCACCCCTTCTGACACCGCCCATAGTTGCTCCACACAGTGTGAATACAATTGGGGTTACACTACAGCTCACACCTGCTCATTGTGGTTGATGGATGTAATGACTATCAGCACTTCATAATTAAAATGAATCTGAGACAATAAGTGCCGGGACTCAAAAATAAATGTCAGGTCTGAGCCCTGTGAAACACCCCCACAGATTGAGCACTGGTAGTGGCTGAGTAGTGGGTGAGTGTTTGCAAATTGATGAGTGTCAAGTGTGATGTCAAGCTGCACTTTGATCCTTCTCATCTTCCCTCTCTTTCTTTTTAGCTGACTCCTTGCAGTAACACATTGTTGTTTGATTTAATCGATAGCTATGTGCAGCTTGTGCAGTTCCATAACTATCTTTACACTGGTGCAAAACATATCTATGGCTTTGCACTTTTGTAGAAGAATCAGTGCATTTTAAATATTTTCTGTGGACCTCGACAAGTTTTTACAACTATTTTACTTGTTCCATGAAGAAGAGAAACAACGGATGCAAATGTGCATGTTTATTTTTACACCAAAGCAAAGACATAGGACCCGAATAGGAATAATCTGTGCGTAAAAAGGGGTACTTGCGCGCAAAAACGCCCTCAAGCGCACGTTTACCGATTCATGGAACACATTGCGCGTGGCTTGCCTGAGACGTATGCAGAATCGGTGCGGGCTCAACATGTCACAGCAACAACGTGAACGCCTTGCGCGAGACACCCAGCGAAGGAGCATACTGCCTAGCGTAGTCACCTAAAAAGTGGGCGGCACATGTGAAATGCGGAACAACAAGCTTAAATGTGGTCGTTATGTGGGAAGTACCACAGTAAAATGCACGCAACGCCCACACGCGCGCTTACAACATGTATTCATGGAATCAAAAAGGGCTCACCGGCGTGTGGGAAAAGACATGCTGATCCGGAAACACGTCTGCCGTAAGCATCACCCCGCACCAAAAACAATGCATAAAAGTGCACGGAAAAAATAAATGCGCCTATACAGCTAAAATGAAGGTACCATTTCTCGCAGCAGTGATCGTGGGACACCGTAGGAGGAGGAGGAGGATAGCTGGGGCCCGCATTTCTTTACACATGACCAGCCTTTTTGGGATGCCTGATAACCAGGTCTATGGCAGGTACAGGTTTCCACCTCATATTATCTTAGACCTGGTCACTGAGTGGGAGTGTGACCTTACATCACCCACCCTGTGCTCCCAAGCACTGAGCACCTTGGAGAAGGTGCTAATTGTACTGCATTTTTTGGCCACTGGGTCATTTCAGTGGACAGCTGCCATAGTTGGGGCCTTTCACAGCCCACACAGTCACGCTGCCTACACCAGGTGTTGGCAATCATGACTGCACGCCCCTCTGTCTGCAGGCACATATACATGCCCAGAACACCCGCAGAAAGGCAGGCCGTGGTTCAGGACTTTTATGGGGTGGCGCACTTCCCCAAAGTGCTTGGTGCCATTGATTTCACCCATGTGACCCTACGTCCACCTAGGGCCAGAGAGCACATCTATTGCAATCGCAAAAACTGGCATTCCATCAACGTGCAGGTTGTATGTGATGCCAAGGTAATCATTACCTCTGTATATGCCAACTATCCACGGTCCACCCATGTTAGTTTCATATTCCGAATGTCACCCCTACAACGGGACCTACAAGCTGGGAGGCATGCCAACATATGGGTCATTGATGAGTAGAAATGGCCATGCACATGTATGCATGTTAGACACAGACAAATAGACAAAGCCAACTAATGACAACCATTGTCACATCCCCAGGGGACAGTGCCTACCCTCTGAGCACGTACATGATGACACCAATACGGAACCCCACCACACCATGCGGGACTGAAAGGTTTGATTCTGCAGCATGATGATCCGGAGGTCCGCATGCACCACCTCACGGGATTCATGGAGTTCCGCTTGCAAGAACTCACGGAATGCACGGATCTCTGCTTGCAAGACCTCGAGATAACTACTCTGCTTGCAAGATAACTCAAGTGCAACCAGAGTAGATCTGAGGGAGGTATTCTCTTCCCTCAGGGCAGCCCTTTGTGCCTCATCCTCTGCAGCTATGGCTGTGCGCACAGCCTCCAGTTCAGTCGGTTGGTCCCTGTTGCTGGTCAACATGTTCAGCCTGTGTGAGCGGAATGTGGACTGCAATGATTGCTGCTGGAGCTCCATCTGTCTTTCGGGGGGAGAATGGAATTGGGCACCCTATCCATGTCCTGTGCCAACATCTCACATGATGCCCCCTGTTGCTGTGCAACAGCATACATGCCTTGCTCCCAAACAGAATTCCCGGGTAGCATACAGCCAGCGCGTTACCAGACCCCACACCTGCCAGACCCAAGGATACCTGGCCCTTACTGCGCTGGCACTACCTGTGGATGCAGGACTGTATTCCTTCCTTAATCAGCTGCCCCAGGAACAGGAGCCAATACTGTGGAGCATGACCTTGCAGCCGTAACCACCACAGATGGACATTACAACACTGACTGGCCCCGTTAGGGGTCTACACCCCTGCAGGTGTTTGGGACAGAACAGCACCTACAGTAGAATCACTCACCTGGTGTACTCAGACACACCCCTGGCCAGGATGGTCTGTAGCACCAATGGATTATCATGGGCTACCACACAAAGTCCATCACTGGTGCCTGGTCGAGCCTCATAATCAATTTCCTCCTCCACCATCTCCTCCTCCTCCACGTCCTCCTTCACTGCATCTAGTGCCTCATCACCTGCACGAATAAAAAAAAAAGACATGAATACACATGTAAATATCATAGGCCACACACATAGGTATCACAATGTTGTCAGCCAACACGAAAACCTACCATGTCACACATGGCACACACTCAGGCACGCGTGCAGTGTCAATGAAAGGGAAGGGTAGCATGAAAGCAGACATGGATGTGTGTCAAAGGCCAAAGGAACACATGTAGCACATGGTGCAAAGCACCTGCTTCACACACAAGCATGTGACGGGCATAGTCCTTCTACAAACATGACTGAATGACTGATGCTAAGACACAGATGGCATGTAGCATAGCCGTGCCAGACTCTCAACCAGCCTGCGATGGAAGTTGAAGACTACTGTCCATGAGCCATGTACAATGCATGTCAGATGACATTATATGGAAATACAAATTTGAAAACACACATGTGTCACAGGGTGCAACAACGCTAGGGTGAAGGCAGGCACACTGATTCCATAATGCTAGGTCACATTGACATCATGTAAGTGAATAGGCATGTTGAAGGGGAGAACAGGGTTTTGAAGTGTGATGGTGCAGGGCAGTACATGGGAACGGCCTCAACTATGAATAAAAACACGTAACCAGTAATGTCAATGTTGCGTTCTGATGGCAGTGTAAGGGTAAGTGCATCATGTGTAAAGTGTTGGAAGTGGGTTTTGGGATACAGTAAACCCCCCACCCCCGCAAGTGCGGGGGATGGCTGGGCGACAGTGAATGGGTTAAAATGGTGGCTCAGAGGACCGTGACATAGCTCACTGTGTGGACAGGAGACAAGTGCATTCTCTCAGTGATCCGGGACCACAGCAGGGGAGAGGAGGACAGAAAGCACAACACATGAGGAAGCTTCAGAATTACCTCCAGACCCAGAGAAGCTACACCTCCAGTTACGTAGAGGCAGGAAGGCTGTACCAGAGGGAGGCCCCAGCTCAACACAAACTATAACCACAAACTAATTGCCATGAGGAGCAACTGACCCTGTGGGAGTAGGAAAGGGATGATCAAAGGCCATGAGAAGGAAGTAAATACTGGAGATGAAGTTGAAGGAATTGCTGGCCCAGTACCCCTAGGGCCTTGCTCAGAATGCACAGGGTTCAGGAATGAACACTCACAGCCACTGTGAGCCTGTACCATCATCACAGTTCTAGGGAGATACCTGGCACCAAGCCTAAAGGACTTTTCACACAGTCCAGGTCTGGCTGAGTTGCAGAGGGAAGAGCGTAGAATCACAGTAATCCTGGTAAAGCTTTTTGCAGTAGTTCACCATAGGAATTACCAGTCCTCTGGAGACAGTGAGCTGCTGGGGGAAGGAGGGGAAAAGAAGATTGCCTCTGAGGAGGTACAGCTGGCAGGGTGACCTCTCAGAGATGTCAGACATGTGACGATAGAAGGTCGAGTGTTGAGTGGGAGATCATCACAGGCTATCCGCCACCACAGGTCGGAGCATGAATAGGGCCAAGAGAGGCTGGACAGAGAGTGTCATGGAAGGAGGGAGCAGGTTTGGTGATGAGGATTGTCTCTGTGTGCAGTACATTGTTTGTATGCAGTCTGCATGACAACAAGCACGTATCAGTCCAACATTACATGGTTCACACATGGAAGTCATGTCAATGTAGTCTGAACTCTCAGACAATCATAACACATCACCCAAGCAACATACACATGGCCTTGACACACAGGCATCACCACTCCCAGACATTGCCCAATACATTGGCAGGTCTCCCACGCCTTGGATCTGCTCCACTGCAATGAAATCACTAGCGATCTCTTCATGTCCAGTGAGTTCATCGTCCTCTGGTGGTGACCCACTGCCAGTCACCAGAGTAGAGGCGTACTTGGCAGCCAGCTTATCTTTTGCTCGGCGTCAAAGGTCATTCCAACACTTCGAGACATCACCAGCTGTGTGCCTCTCATAGCCCAAGGCACAAAAATGGTCTGCGAGGCACTGCCAGTGGGCCATACGCTGAGCAGGCGTATGTGTGCTCCCTGCCTGCACCAGCATGTCAGAGCCGTGTTCCAACACGTAGTCCATGAGCATGTCCATTTCCTAATCACAGAAACTCCTCTTCCTTGACGTGTGGGATTCCTGTGCCGTGTCTGGGGTCTGAGCCTGTACCGCTACAGCATGCTTTTGCCTCTTGCGAGGTGGTGCAAACCCTGAGTGGCTTGTACCGCTCGGGTCAGTAGGGGCTGGAGTACTGGTGGACTGGCCCATGGCTTCAGCCACTAATGTTACGACAGAAGGTCGGCTTGCAGGTATCGGTACCTGGGTGCTGTTGCCAGTACCCTGTGCCGCATGTGTCTTGGCCTAGTGGCAAGTCAATTGGCCCCTGAGTCATTGGGGGTCATTCCGAGTACGGCGTTAGGGGGTTAATGGCACCGGTAAGGATGCCAGTGCCGTTAACCCCCTACCGCCGCATTCCAAGGTCCTTTAGCGTGTCCCACTAGGTCCGGCTGGTTTTACCAGCTGCCCTGAGAGGGACCCGTTAAGGGATCGGAGATTATAAGGGGCCCGCTATTTGTGGGCCCGTTATTAGCTCCTTCCCCATTCTCATTGAGCCCTATGGGGGCTCGAATGGGAATGGGGAATGGTTTTCGAAATGGGGACTTACCGGGTCCACATAGGTCGGACTGTCCTGGTAAGTCCCCATTCTGACACCACGGGCCCGGACACGGTTTTGGAGGCAGCCATGGTGCTATTTGCACCATGGCTACCTCCAAACTCGTAATGAGCCCCATTGTGTTCCTGGCCCGGCACCAGTACAGTCCCGCTGGTTGACACTGAGCCAGGGCGGCGGTTGCTAAAGCTGCCCCTGCAGCTCCCTGACCCTGGCCAGTGTGGAGAACAGATGACACTGCTGCTCCCAATCCCCAGGGGCCAGTGCCAGGACCTTGAACCGCATGTGTCTTGGCCTACCTCCCTCAGATCTACTCTGGAAATCGGCCATTGAGTCACTCTGGCCCTGGGCCGGGACCACTACAGTCCGGGTTGGTGACCCTGAGCCTGTATGGTGGTAGCTGCAGCTGCCGCCGCAGCTTGCACACCCTGGCTGCCCTGGACAGCAGATGACACTGCTGGTGTGTGACCTTGGTTGCTAGGGACGTGAGCATCAGTAGCATCTGCCCGACCATGTTGGGTAGGGGGCATAGCTCTCCTTGCACGGGCCTGGACACCTCGGACAACTTGCCCACCTCTGCCAGGTCGGCCACCTCGACCACCTCGGCCACCTTGGCCACCTCTGCCAGGTTGCCCACCTTGGTCACCTCTGCCAGACCAACACCCAATGTTCAGCGCATGTAACGTAACTTAGGCGCTTACGGCCTTTCCTCTGATTACATGCTAACGCGCTGTTTTCGCATATGCAGAGTCACTCTGTTTCTGGATGGCCATGCGAGCAACACATAAGACCCACTCTCCTGCCTACCAACCAAATTACCTGCCTCCAACTGCCCCGAGCAGCCTTCTACGAACCATAGGCTGCTGCCAGCCCACTCTGTGTGCCTGCTACCAACGTGCCCTGCATTTTTGTACCTGCTCATCAACCATTGCCAGTGATCCTGTCGTTGTGACCACCTCTGCTGATCCTGAAGACTCCCGACTGCCATACCACCGCTCCACAGCCCAGCACCAGGACCACCATGCTCGCCCGCACCTGCTTCTTCGGGGGTTGCCATGTCTGACACAACACCATCTGAGGCAAGTGGCAACCCCCCGACAGAGAGGAAGAGGGCTGTCAGCTTCTCACCCAGATAATTTGGCACCCTGCTGGAGCAAGTCCTGGTGCATCATGATGCCCTCTTCCCCGGCCCATCGCAAGTCGGCAATGAAGTACGGAAGAACATCTGGGTGGACATTGTGGGTGCCATCAACATGGAGGGGGTGGCACCCTGCGACTACCATCATGTCCACAAGCGCTGGGAAGACTTCAAGTCCAGGACCCTCAACAAGGCCTGGTGCCTCCTCAACGCTGGTGATGATCGAGTGCGGCACCGGGGCCAGTTGACCACTGACAAGATGTGGGTCCTGGAGTGCTTCTACCCAGCGCTGTTCAGCCAGGTCTTGGAGTTGGTGCTCCGTCTGGAGGTGACTTGTAAGTGTTCATGTGTTCTTGTCCACCATAGTGCATGTGCATGTTGACGTGTGGCTTGAGTGTGCACCTTGGACTTATGTCTGGCATGCCTCCTGTACAGATATCTGTGTGCATGTCCCTGACAGTGCTGCATGTGAGTCCATTCAAGCGTGTCCCACATCAATGGTGTCTGTGTTGCAATGCGTGATGTGCACCAACATATAACAATGCACACATGTTTGCATACCTGTGTCTGGACTGGGGCATTCGAGAGGTGTGACAAATGGGTGCTTATGTCAACATCATGGACATGCATGGTGTACATGTGCGTGTGCCTGAGTAGTGAGTGTGTGACTGGCCAACACTCCGGGATGTATGTTACTTGAGTTCTTGATTAGTGATTGCCTCACGCTGCTAATTTGCCCTCAAGTACACCGTGACATGATAACTCCATGGCTTGCTTCATGACTGTCAGGTGATGTGTGTGAATGGGAAGTGTATGACCCATGAAGTCTGTGAGCTGTAGGCACAATTCAGAGGTGCTGTCAGTGCCTTGTCCAAGGATGGAATGTCTGTTGTGAATGAGAGACATGATTGTGCATGTGTGTGAATAGAACTTCCCTGTGTGTAGTGGACAGTGATGATGCTTTTGACGCCTGAGAGTGCCACTGATGTACATTAGCACTGTGACAAACACACGTGTTCAGTACCCTCATGTTTGTGTTCTATGTCACCCTATCCACAGCGATGACAAAGGAAGAGGGCGGAGTAGGCACAGTGGAGCGCAGCAGCAGGGATGCCTCCACCAGGCACAGACACAAGGCCCAGTCATCCTCCCAGGTTCAATCATTTTCTGAGGAGCGAGGAGGCTGGTGCCGCATCGGAGTCGACGGCCGCAGCTGCTGAGGATAGGTCCAAGTGGGCAAATGTGGTGGAGGACTCCTCAGCAGTGGGAGGGACAGATGAGCCCACACAGGGGCAAGAAACTGCGGAAGACGGTGTGGAGGCATCCAGGTTGGCGAAGGAGGAGGCCACATCAGATCAGCCCAGCCCTCAGGGGCCAGAGGATGCGTAGGTTGCTGTGCGTATACAGTAATAAAATTGTGGCAAAAATGTCCCCTGTACAAAAAAAGCAGCAAAAATGCAGTGGTTTGACCCGGTAAAGGTGTACCCCATGTTACCATTTTGAGTGGAGTGGGGATTGCAGGGGTGTCCCCCGCTCCCATTAAATGGTATGATAGGTCTGGGGATTGCGGGGGTGTCCCCTGCATCCTTTACATCGATTGTGGTGGCAAAACCACAACATTTTTGCCACAATGTTTTGTGTACACAGCCATTTTTGCCGTGATTTAACACATGGAACCTCACCGTGGAGGTGCCTGTGCTGATCCCGGCCCCTGGGCCTGCATCAGTATGCACCTGTGGGCATGCTTCAGGCCAGACTCATCTGCAGGTGGCAGATATTTCCTCGCAAACGGAAACACAAAACCTGAGGATGTCTCCATTCGGGACAGGGTGGAACCTGTGCTAGCCTGTGTCTGCAGGAGTACAGCCATCATCCATGATGAGGTGCAGGCTTCCAATCGGGGGCTTGCACATCACCACGATGATGTCTGACATCTGTTGAACTGGCTAGCACATTTCCTGGTCTCGCAATGGGTGCATGGGCTGGCCAATTATGTGACCCCCTCCTCGTCTGCCTCCTCTGCACACCAGTTGTCCTCCCTGTCATTTTCCAGCCCGGATAACACCAGAGCACCCTGCGTATCTATCCCATGCCCGGCAGCCTGTCTGGTGGAGCCCAAGTCCCTGCCAGAATCGGGAGTTAGCCGATGTGGTCACCGCATCAACAGGAGATATGACAATGGAGGAAGAGCAGGCAACAAGCAGCAGGGCATGTGCACGATGGCCCCAGGTGGTGTCATCATCCCAGAGGCTGTCCTTGTTGTGCAGGCACCGGGCATTTTGCCAGCAGCAGGCTCATGGTAGGAGGCGGCAGGACTCGGGATGTTCAACATCAGAGGGGCTGGTATCGGCCAACAGGCAGGAGGGAAACGTGGACTTTGCTACACGGATGTCTTCCGTGTTGGGGCGATATGGCCAGCAGATCGGAGCAGAGCAGCAACGGGCACAGGGGACACGACTCACCATTGCCAGGTCAGAGAACACCCTGCATCGGGCGGAGAGGCGGGCTGAGTTCCTCGAGGAGTCGTGCAGGGAGTTTGAGAGGAGCATGCTGGAGTCCCTGCAGGACTTAGAGGGGAGAGCACAGGCCCGCAGAGTTCGATGATGCCCTTGTCAAAACATTGAGGGGGAATGGTGAGTCAGAGGACTAGCCCGCTGCCATTGTACATAGTTCTTTAGATTTAAGTTTCCTTTTGTTTTTTCTCTCTTTGGAGTTTTTGGACACTCCTCCACCTGTTGTGTATAGTTCTTTGTTGATTTTATTACTCATCATATTTGGACATGGTTTGGGACAGTGGACCCTTCCGTTTTGTACATAGTTCTGCTTTCAATGGATAATTATTTTTCACCATGGAGCAATGGTTTTCTTTTATTTGTGTTTTCATTTGGAACTACTTAATGGGCATGGACCACTTCTTTGATTTCATCTTCATTTGTTGTATTGTATTGTATTGTATTTATTAGGCTTATATAGCGCTTTAGACCAAAGCGCTGCACATATAACAACAACAGGATACTATTAACTTAATAATAACAGTAACAATAGAAGCATAACTAACATGAATCAGTCAACAAAACAGTATGCAGAGCAATTAGATGGAGGGAAGGGGAGAGAAGTGGAGTAGATCTATGTCAAAGAGGGAGGGAGGGAGCTCGGAGGAGGAGGAAAGTGAGGGGATGGGAAGGGGGAATCGAGGGGGAGGCATGAGGAGGGAAGAGGGAAGGGTGGGAGAAGGGGAGGAAGAGAAGGGAGAGGGTGATCATGGCGGGGAATGGAGAAGGAGAGACTTAAGAGACGTGCGGAAAAATGAAAAGGTAGGGATAGAGCGGATTGCGAGAGGTAAGGAGTTCCAGTGTAGGGGGGCCAGGAGTTGGAAGGATCGGAACCGGGAGGAGGCACAAGGGGAGGGAGGAACAGTGAGGAGGAAGTGGTCAGCGAAACGAAGGGAGCGAGAGGGAGCGTAGAAAGAGAGAAGGGAAGAGAGAGAAGGGGGAGCAAGATCGTGGCAAGATTTAAAGACTAGGCAGAGAAAATGAAATTTCAGTTGAGAGTGAATGAGAAAATGAGAGTTGTTTGACTTACAATTTTAAAATCATTTTACTAACTTTTATTTAGCTGCTCTTTTTATGCTGATTTCATTAATGTTTTCATAAAACTTTGAGTTGCATACTGTAATCAATACATATTTTAGATTTCCAAATCCAAGTGGTGTGTGGTCTCAATGGTTTAGGTCAAGTTTCATTCTGGCTTACTGTTTTCTATGTCCATGATGCTGGCCTTTGTTCTTGTGTGTGCACACATGCATGCATGTGTCATGTTTAACTTCCAGTGGCATGTGGCATGTTGTGATGTGCAGGAACGATGGATGGGTGTTGTGGTGCACTTGGAGTGTACAGCGTGTGATGGCAAATCATTTGACATCTGATGCATTCATGTCTATCGGTCAACAGTGTGTTGGGGTGGGGGGTGGGGACATGAGGCGGGGCCTGCCTGCAGGTTACTGTCACAGTTGGAGACATGCGGTTGGGCCTGCCTGCATGTTGCTGTCACAGGTGGGGGGTGGGGGCATGAGGCAGGGCCTGCCTGCGGGGTATGGTCACGGGTAATTCGGGGTCCCATGTGGTGTGGGCTGCCTGTGGTGTATGGTCACGGGTGATGGGGGGTCCCATGTGCTGTGGGCTGCCTGTTTGGACCAGGTGGACCCAGGGCCCGACCCCCTGCTCAGACAGCAGGTAAGCATGCATCAACATGTGTTTACCTCCTCTGTACCCACAGGCCATATCCGTCCCCTCTGGTCCCCATTTGATGTTCCCTTGTGCCCCCCACCCTTCTCCAACACATGTGTTGCCTGTTTTGCTTGATTCTTCTACTCTGCTCCCCCTCCCAACCCCTCCAGCCTACTTCTGCAGGAGTCTGTCCTGATACATTCCTCCCCTTACTTTCTTCTATGCACTTACTCTATCAGAATTGTCCCTGGACCTAGTATGATTGCAACCTTGTCTGTCTTCTCCCCCCTCCCCTTGGATGTCTCCCCTAGCAATATCTCAAATGTCATCAGGCCTAGTACAATAGTCGCTCGTTTTGTTCCTCCCCTCCCTTTCTGCACCCCTCTCCCTCACCTTTTGTTCTTCTCCGGCTCTACCAGAAATGTTGTCAGGACTAGTACAGTAGTCGCCTGTCTGTTTCCATTTCCTTCCCACTCTTCTCCACCCTTCCTTTCTATGTCTCAGCTCTTGCAATGTCATCAGGCCGAGTACGATAGTTAATTTCACATCCTTACTGTTCATGGCCTGTAAGAATGCAATTGTATTTTCCCTTGTTCCCTCCCTTGCCTTGAAGCGCTTTGAAACACATTGTGTATAGGTGCTATATAAATAAACTATCATATCATATCACACGATTTCGCTGCAGTGCGGGAGGGGTACACGTGGCCCTTTCCACGTGATTTGGCTGGTGCGAGCAGAGTATGTGATTTTGCTGGGGTGCGGACGGGGTATGTGCAGGCATTTCTCTGCGATTTCGCTGGTGCGAGTGGGGTACGCGATGTTCGCTGGGGTGCGGGTGGGGTACGCACGGCCCTTTCCATGAAATTTGGCTGGTGTGAGTGGGGTACGCAAGGACTTTCCACGCACTTACATTGGGGTGGGGCTGTGTACTGTCCCACAAATGGCGTGGGGCTGTGCGCCGTAGTAGCCATTTCTTTTTTTTTTTTTAATTTATTTTTATTGACAACATACACGACAGGGTGGGCCTACTGGCCTTTTCCACCCGCAATAGATGCGAAAAAATGGAAAGACACATTGTCAGAAACATTTTCTGGTTAACTCCCAACCCCCCTTCCCCCCTCCCGAACCCTCCCCCAAAACAATTGTTACGCCAACTTTAGGGAAAATGCAACTATATTAAGCATAGGGAAGAACACTTGCATAGCGCGGCGATAGAGAACTGTGATCCTTGAAACAGTGGGGTACGACCATGTGGTGCTTAGGCCAGGGCAAGACCAACCCTCTGAGGGGCATGGGGACCAGCGCATAGCAATCATTGGTTTAAACATTTGTTCAATCGCCCCTCTACAATCGCATAGTAATACAATCATCGTGCAGCAGCACTGCCGTCCATTCTTGGACAAAATCAGACATAGTATTGTTTGCTATCGCCGAGAGTTTTTCGTAGCTGAATATCGCTCTGAGCTTGCAGAGCCATTCCTCTTTAGAGGGGGCCCGGACACTTTTCCATTTTTGCGCAAGCGCCAGTCTCCCTGCCCGCAACATGGCGCATATGACCTTGGGGAAGGCATTCACCTCCGAATCCGGCATGGGGGAGCCCAGTAGGATTTCCAGCGGGTGCAAAGATGGGCCGAAACCCTCGATATCTTTGATCCAGCTTAGAAGCTCCGTCCAGTATACCTGTATGGACGGGCAACTCCACCACATATGAAACCAGGTTCCCCGTTGATGGCATCCCCTGGGGCAAAGGGGGGAAACATCCCGGAACATTCTAGACAATAGCGCCGGGGGGCGATGCCATGAATGGAGGATTTTAAAGTTATGTTCCATAGCTGCTGTGTATAGGGAGCCTGTGAAGATGCACTTGAAAACAGCCCTCCAGGTGTGGTCCTCTATTGGCATCCCCATCCTCTCTTCCCATATGCGCTTGAAGGGTTGTCTGCCTTCTAGGTCGGCTGTAATCAGCACACTATAAAACTTAGATAGCGAACCTTTGCGGGATTTACTTTTGGCCAGGATTAGTTCGAATGGGGTGAGGGGGCGACTAAGCTGGTCGGACCACCGCGGTTGGGTAAGTATCCCTTTCAGCCGCAGGAATTCAAAAACCGTGGGGGGCCTGTCCACCAGAGCCTCTGCCAAGCTGTCGTATTCAATGAAGCCCTCTTCTCGTGTAAGCTGGGAGACTCTTTCCAGTCCCTTGTCAGACCATGCCTGGGTGTCCCGAAAGCCCCTCACGTCCAGATCGATGGGCGGGACCCATAGAGATGACAGAGGCGAAGGCCATGTAGATATCAAATTATTAGCTTTGCTGGGTTTCCACAGTGACCAAAGGACTGCTAAGGTAGGATGTGCCTTGAGTTGTGGGGGGAGTGACCTGGGAGAGGCCCATAGATAGTCCCTGACCTTCTTCGGATGTGCGTGGATGTCTTCGACATACGTCCAGAATGTACGCATGTCGTCCCGCATGTGCTCCAACATCACCCTGAGCTGAGCTGCTTTATAATAGAGCCTAAAATCGGGGAGTCCGAAGCCACCATGAGACTTTGGGAGGGTCAGAGTAGAAGTTTCAACCCTGGGCCTTTTGCCGTTCCAAATGAAGTGAAGGACACGAGACTGGAGCACCTCGAAAAAGGCCTCAGGTATCACGACAGGGAGAGCTGAGAAGAGATAGAGAAGGCGAGGTAAGATGTTCATCTTAACCGAGACCATGCGTCCAAGCCAGGAGAGCGTGAGGGGGGCCCATCTTTTGAGATCGCTACTGACCTGGGCGAGGATTCCAGGGAAATTCCCTTGGTATAGATGAGACAGATCTCTGGGGATGATGATGCCCAGATACCTTGTGGATGTTCGCTCGATTCTAACCCCTTGAATGTCGGTTTTGTTCTCAATATCTTGTTCCCCTGGGCCCATTGGCATAATACTTGATTTGGATGCGTTTATTCTCAGCCCCGAAAAGGAGCCGAAAAGATTTATGAGATCAAACAGCCTCGGTAGGGAAGTGTGAATGCTGGTCAGATAGCCCAGTATGTCATCAGCGAACAGAGAGAGCTTAAACTCGCACTCCCCACATCGTATACCCCTAATCTCCGGGTCGTTCCTAACCGCTATAGCCAGGGGCTCCATGGCCAGGGCATATAGGATAGGTGACAGGGGACAGCCTTGCTGGGTGCCTCGGGAAAGGGAAAAGGGCTCGGAAGTGCCCCCATTAACTGATACTCTCGCCGAGGGCGAGTTATATAGAGCTGCGACCCACCTACAGAAATTCTCTCCCAATCCCATTTTCCTAAGAACCTTGATCATATAGGGCCATTCGACCCGGTCGAAGGCTTTTTCAGAGTCGAGTGAAAGGAGGTACCCCTCCACTCCCTGTTCGGTAGCCTCATGCATAAGGTCGAGGGTTTTTCTAATGTTATCTGACCCCTGGCGCCCCGGGATAAAGCCCACTTGATCACCATGTACCAGGGTGGGGAGGAATTTTGCCAGTCTGTTCGCCAGGAGTTTCGCCAGTATTTTGACGTCAGTGTTTAGGAGCGATATGGGGCGATATGACTGGCATAGGGCTGGGTCTTTGCCGTCTTTCGGTAGGACCACTATTAAGGCTGACATCATTGTGGGAGGGAGGGACCCATGGCTTAGTGCACAGTTAAATAACTTGGCCAGGAAGGGGGCGAGTGTAGATCTATAGGTCTTATAAAATTTGACTGAGAAGCCGTCGTCCCCCGGGGCCGTGCCACTTTTTAAGGAGGAGATAGTGTCAATTACCTCTTCCGGGGAAATGGGGATTTCCAGAGTGTCGGCCTTGTCTGGTAGCAGGCCCGGGACAGGGAGGGAATCCAGGAACCTATCAACTTCTATCCCGTCCCCCTTGTATTCTGAGCAGTATAATTTTTCATAGTATAGCCTGAATTGTTCCGCTATTTTGGAGTCCCTTGCGGTCGAGTTACCGTCCACAGAGCGGATTGAGTTCACTCTCCTGCTGTTCCTAAGTTCGCGGAGTCTCCAGGCCAGTATCTTGTCGGCCTTTTCCCCTTTTTCCATATATTTTTGTTTCAGAAACGAGAGCTTCCTTTCCGTTTGCCCTACCTGGAGGTGAGCCAATCTAGTGCGCAGCTTCTGCAATTCCTCCCACTGCCCAGGGAACATCTGTGTTTTCAGTTTACCACCCGGTTGTATGGCCTCTATCTTGGTTTTCAGGTCTTTCTCTTCCCGGTCCCTTTCTCTTTTTTTCCCCGCCCCTATGCCAATTAGGGTGCCCCTGATGGTTGCCTTAAAAGCCTCCCATACTCCCATAGTGCCTACCTCCCCGTTGTCGTTCAGGGAGAAATAATCTTCTAAGGCTGTAAGAAGGGTTTGGCGCGTCTCCCTGTCATGTAGTAGGAGGACGTTACAACTCCATCGGGAGCTGGCTACAGGGGTAGGGGGGAGGCCGATCCTAATCTTCACCATGTCATGGTCCGTCCAGGGGACGGTTTCCACCCCAGCGCTGGTGATCTCACCCTGCATTGCTGAATCTATCAAAATGTAGTCTATACGCGAGAAGGCATCGTGAGGCTTAGAGTAAAAAGTGTAGTCGGGGTTCAGACCTTTCTTGGGTGTACTCGTGTCACACAACCCCAATTCCCCATTCACTGCCTGGAAGGTTGATGCCAATTTTTTGTGGAGGCGGATGTTGGGGCAAGGGTTCACAGATTTTCTGACCCTTTCGGGGCAGAGTACCATATTAAAGGGTCCCCTCCGCAAATGACATTATTGTCCCCTTCATGCTTTCCCAGAAAACGTCCTGTGATTCGTTTGGGGCGTATATGCAAACCAAGGTGAACAGGCGTCCCCGCACATCCCCTTTTACCATGAGATACCGACCCTCGGGGTCGGCCTGTGCCACCTTAAACCCAAAGTGAGCCCCGGGGGACACCAGCAGAGCTACTCCCCTCTTCTTGGACTGGGTAGAGGCTGAGAATACCTGGTCTATATTTTTAGCTTTGAGCTTGGGTTCCTTCCCCCGAACCCAGTGGGTCTCTTGCACAAAGAGAAACTGTAGTTTCGTCCTCGTAAATTCCCGCATGAGTAGTGACCTCTTGGTGGGTGAGTTGAGCCCCCGAACATTCAGAGACCCCACTGACAAGGATTGGAGTGAATCATCCATTAGGATGCGTTATGAAGCACCTAACTCCAATTTCAAGGATGCAAGCGTCGTTACTCCCTCTATGTTTCAGCACCTCGCTGAGGGTTAGGAACTGTCCCCAGGGTGCGATCAAGACCCCAAACTTTGGCGTATTATAACAAATTCCCCAACATTCCAACATCCCCTCTTCACTCCCCCCACCCCCCTCCCCCCAGATCGCCTGGTCGTGTTGAGGCATCGTCCCAAAGTCACACAACCGGCCAACCATGTCTCCCCCCTCCGGGCTCGTTACCTCATTATAAACACCCATTCGAGCCCCCCCTGCCCCTTCAGGCTTGGTGCAAGGATTTGAAATGTAACAACATCCCCCCTGTGCAACGTCGAGTGGAGAAAGTTTACATCCGATTCTAGTAGTTTGTTTCAGCTATTCTGTGGGTCCGGCGACGCTGGTGCCACTCTCCTGAATTTCCTTTGGCCTCGTACTCTGCGCCTCTCCTTCGGAGCGTTGATCTTTTTTGGGCCCTTCGTGGAGTGCTCGCGATCGTGGTCTCCCGGTTCAAAATCCGAGTTATCTAGGAGTTCCCCTGTCACTCGTTGGATGTCGTCTTCGGTGATCAGGGTATACTTGTATCCCTCGAGCTCGAAAGAAAGTGAAAAAGGATACCCCCATCTGTATCGGACTCCCTTGGCTTGGAGCATTTTCGTCAGAGGGGAACACAGACGGCGTCTCGCCAAAGTGAAGGCCGACAAATCTTGGTATACTGAGATCTGGGCCCCATCACATTCCACCGGGCCCTTCTTGCGAGCTAGTTCGAGGATCCTGCTTTTCTCAGAGAAGTAGTGGAAGCGAACTAAGACGGATCTGGGGCCTCTGGAGGCTGCCCCTGCTCTGTGGGCCCTGTCGATGATGGGTTCGTTGGTGTTAGATCCGTCGAAAAGCACTCTCACCACCGCGTTGACTGCCTTGACAATGTCTGCCTGGGTTTCCCCGTCCTGTTCCGGGAAGCCCAGAAAACGTAGGTTGCAGCGCCTTTCTCTGTTTTCCAAGTCATCCATTTTCAATGAGCATTTTTCTTCTCTTCTCTCTAGTTCAGACAGGCGCATGTCAAAATGCGATTCGAGAATGTCACTCGAAGGGGTGATGTTCTCCAGTGACTGCACCCTGTCTTCTATGTTTTCAACCTTTTTGTCTAGGGTGTCCAGCCTAAGGGTGATGTCTGCGCGGAATCCTCTAATTTCATCCAACAGGGCCGCCATTCCCCTGGAGACCGAGATTGCGTCTGCCGCTTCTTGCTGCGTTTGGGCGGCCATTACAGGGGTTGTTTGGGGCTCAAGGGACGGGCGCCGAAACCTCTGCAGAGTTTCCCTCCAGGTCATAGGCCTTCCCTGGGCACTCTTGCTCCCCGGTGTCTGCCCCCAAATGATTGTGGCCACCGGGGCCTGCTTGTCTCCTTTGCGTCCTAGGGGGGGCGGGGGCCCTTGGTAGCTCTGCGGCCAGGGGCGGGGAGGAGGTTGTGGGGGGGCTGGAGCCCCAGGCAGTTCACTTGTCATGGGCGGTGGATTCACTTTCACCGGTTCTCTCCGTTTTTCTTTATTTTTTTTAATTTTTTTTTTCCCCCACCGTTGTGTTGGGGGCCGTGAGTTGTATTGCCCCCTGTGGGTGCCCAGCCCCGGGGTGGGTCTCCTTACCTCGGGGGGGACTCTCCCACGCCACTCGTGTTCGCCCCTCGCGGGCTTCGCAAGACTCTGCGCCCTCCTGGGGAGCCTCTCCCTCGCTGGCACTCCGCTGGGGGGGTTCCTCGTCCTGTTGCGGCGCCTCCTCCTCCCGCTCCTCGGTCCACCTCCTGGGCCGTCCCGTTGCCGCGAACTGCCGTCGGTTCTCGTCAGGATCCCTCGGCCTCGGGCGCCTGGGCCTTTGTGAGGCCTCTCTGGGCCTGGGCTCGCTGTTGTTTTTCGCGGAGCCGCAGGGCCGCAGGAGGGAGGGGTTCCGCGCCCTCAGGATCCGCTGGCTCGCAGCTCCGGCTCTGCTCCACTCCCGGGTCTCAGATTTGGGCCAGGGGTGCCCGGCACCTTCGTACTGGGGGGGGGGGTGTCGGTGTCTCGCTCCGGGGGTGTCGGGGGGGGATCGGGTCCCTCGAACAGCGCCCTGGTGGGGAGACGAGCGGAGATGCTTCAACACATCTCGGCGCCCCCTGGTGGATCGTAGTAGCCATTTCACTGGCTTTTTTCCTGTGCACGGGGCGTGTTGGGGGCATTACTGCAATTGCTAGTATGCACCATGGCTGGCGCACGCATGGTACACGCTCCTTGTCGTTGTGCAGCGCTTGCGCTATTTCTGCGCTTGATTCTATGAATTGGGCCCATAGAGATGTAAAGACATTTCACCACTTGTGCATGTGCACATTCAGTGCTCCAACCAGCACGTAGCAGGGTGTGCTACCTGTTTCATTTGCTTTCCCTTCCATATCCTTTGTGCGTGATGTAGGCCACCTCTGTTGTGATCTAATAAAGCATGACCCCACAGGGCCTAGGGCCTCACCTTTTGACGGGACACATGGCCTCCCACTTCCGAAGAGCACATGGCTCCTTAACTGGCTGGTTGCAAACAATTGCTCATTTGCTTTATCAAGTAACCCAGACAGGCAGCGAGAGGTGACACCGATGAGGGTTTTGAGTGCATTCTGATCACACACATACACACATAAATATTCTCTATCTGTCACTCTAGCACCCTCTCTCTTCCTCTCTGACTTGTAGCCACAGCCAGGGTGAAAGTTGAACTTTTTACCCTGACACGCGGCAGTGGCATATGCTGAGCAATCTGTGCAAGATCCATATGAAGGAAATTTCACTGCACAGACCGCCTAGCCTCAGAATCACTGGTGTCACAGGCTCTGTGTACACTGGTTCAAAGGGGCAACTTATATCAGTAGGCATGGGGGCCCATATAGGTCTTCACACTTTTCAACTGCTGCCTGTACTTCCCAAATGAGACTGAATGCATTGTCAATAATGCAAAAGCGAATGCAATGTGGAATTGTCTAAAGTTGATTAACAGAAGTTTAGGTTCATTTTTTTCCACCTGGCAAGGGTCCAAGCTGGGTTGCTTATTCATATTCACAAGAAACGGGGGGGGGGGGGTGCATTTTGCCCGCAAGTCCTGCGAAGTGAGAACGAACCTGCGTGAGCCGCCTTGCAGATAAAAATGTGCGCACGATGCATATTTATGGAATTCTATCCGCATTAAACCCCTATGTGCAAGGCCAACACGCCCAGACACATCCACACTGAGACAAAATAGCCAGAAACTGCCACATTTGCATGCACTACAAACGCAAATACATGCTCCCTGAAATTAGTGCATGTGGTCCCCCAGCTAGCAAGCCTGCACATCTGGGACAGGTCGCAGGGTCCGCTGTGACTGTCCCCAACAACATGCTCAGCGTTTATCATAACTCGTGAAAAATTGCGTGCAAACCCCATAAACCATTCCTGCACCCTGCTACGCTCTGTACGTACCCACCAATGTACGATTGGAACCCTGTCTCCTTGCACGCACTCCTCAATCTGACATGCAAATGCATCTCCATATTTGTGCATCCGCTGGGCGTGTACTTCCACTTGCTTTCTACAGGTGTAGAGTTTGAGGGCTGTGCATGGGTTTTTCGCAGGCGGGAGGATGTACGGCCAAATCCAAGAATTTGCTTTTGTGTGCGCCTCGGCACGCCCACTTTTGAGCAAGTTCTTCCCCATTTTCCGTGTTCCGCCCAAGTATCCGCCTTCTGTGCAGGACTTGCCCATGACATACATGGAGGCTTGCACAAGGCCCTTGATGGCTTGCAGAGATGTTCCGAGCCTGTGCAAACTCCACGCAAGTACTGCACATTATATTCCATGTAACGACGAACAGGGATTTGCATGCAATTTCACCCCCAAGTCCACTTTTTCCCGAACAGTTTATTCCATGAATTGGGCCCTGTGTATTTTCCGTGGATTTGCTTTTGTTATAAGTGTTTTCTTTTTCTATCTAAGCTAAAACACAATTACCCTCACTGTGGACTGCTAACGTTACCCTACAAATAACTTGTGTTTATTATTCTGATTCCAGAAGGATTGGGTATGGGTAAGGGGACAAAAAGCAAAAAGGGAGTTTCCATGCTTATTTTGATTGCTGATGGGGCAGGATAACGAGTTATGGGTGGTGATAATGTGCAAGGGAGCAACCAACATTTCTGGGTCCCTAATCTTTTTGATTTGGTGCCGGGACCAAAGCATCTGCGCCCTGGGACCCAAAGTCCCCTAAGATGGCTCTGCACCTTGAAATGACCTGGCCTCACCCGGGAGTCATTAACTCCTGTGTAATAGGTATTTTTCCCCAGGCCTCCAAAGTACATTGGTGAATACTTAAAAAACGTTTAACATATGTGCTGTATGCACATCGACTGAAATGTGCCAACATAGTATGATATGTGTTCTATTGCCGTACATGTCATGCTTTTCTTGTTTGATAAGAGCTTCGGATATATCACATCTAGCTGCATCTTGTTCATCAACACCAGATGGGAACATATCATTGCAAATCACTTGACACAGAAAATACAATCAAAAAACCAATTGCAAAATATGTTGGAAGCAAGTCGGAAGCGGTTGTCCAACAGCATTCAGGGCAGCAAAAGAAATGTATGAATATGCCAATCGCCTACGTTCTGGCTTATCTAATAATTAATCCTAGAACAGCGTTTCCCCCTTACATTTTAAAAGTGTGATCTGGCTTCATCCATTAATGAGCAGATGGGTAATTCCCAAGATTTATTAGGATGGAAATGTGATTACATAGACTAACCATAATCGCCCTCGGAGGACAGAATAATTTACAAGTTGTCCGAACAAAATATGAAAGGCAGTTTGAGTGTTCTCACACCACGATATTCCAATTGCAATTTAATTGACTTTGATGAGGCGGGAAAAGCATTAGATTTATGAGAAGATACGCAGTTGTCGGTTATTGCAAGTGAGAGTTGCTCCATATCAACATTACGAGTCTGTCATAAATGTAGAAATATGTTTGCGAATTTAGAGGATAATGGCAGCTCTGCATGGCTTAGTCACCCTTTTCACGTGGGCTTGCTAACGGGCATCCATTCTCCTGGGAAAACAGAGGAAAGGAATATCTTTCACATGTATTCATAAAGTCCTCCCAGGTGAGAGTAGCATAGGTAGTATGATGAGGAAAACATCCATGTCATGCCTGTTTTTTAGGTGTGGGTGGAATGTCCACTACCAAAGCAGACAATGCGGCAGCCAGAAGGATTTCACATACAGTAGTCCACTGATTAGTCATCAAGGTAAACAACAATGCAAAGCACAAATGCATCGTTTTGTGAATGGGCAAACACTATTTTTGTATGCTTGACTGCATTACTGCTAGTATGCTACTGCGATTTCATTAGTGCCAATTTACATTTGCGTTAGCTCTAACGTGCTAAATGGATTTGTGCACCACTATTTTTCAGTAATCTGTCCCAGGTGGTAATGGCTTCCAGTCACTACTGAATTGTGATACTAAAGACATTTCCTTGTCACTATCTCACCACCATCCAACTCCATCAAACCGAAGAGAACACGTGTGATAGATAGTTCGGTAACCTTTAAACTCACCAAATGCTATATAAGGCAACATTACATTACACAGCAGATACTGAAGCTTGCCATTCTACAGACAAAAACGTATTTTACCATATTTTATCTAATAACCGTATTTTGATAAAGGTGGATCCCTTATTGATAGACAAGGGTTGTTCTGACACTATTTTAGGTTACCTGGGGTTTGTGGTGAGAACATGCGCTATATTTATGCAATCTTGGAACTAAAGTTTGGAACCAACATAAGTAGCCAAATTCAAGTGCTAGGCAGAGCCTTATTGAGGGCCTAATATGCTACGTGAGTCTGTAACATGCATATTATTCAGTGGGTCGGGGTTCCTTAGAAACATAATGAGTCTGGGATTTGCACCTCTTTGAAAGTCAAAGAGTAAGAGGGTCTGAGACCCCAAGAGCAACCAAGAGAGAAGGCAACTTTGATAGTCAAAGAGTAAGACGGTATGGGACCCCAAAAGCAACCGAGAGGCAAGACTTCTTTGAAAGTCAAAGAGCAAGAAGGTCTGAGACCCCGATAACAGTCAAGAAAAAAGAGTTGTATGTTTGGCAGGAGAGTGAACCAAACCGATATGACAGCGCAGTGCGAGTCTGGCACCTGCACCCATATGAGAAACCAAGAATAAGAGGGCCTTGGAGCCTAATTGAAGACAGAGAAAATGTAGAGAGGTAGTTGTAAGCTTGGTAGGAGAGTAAACCAAGCTGTTAATATCTTTGTGAGTCTGGGACCCGTACCCATACAAGAAGTTGAGAATAAGGGGGCCAAGGACCCTGGAAGTGAAAAGGAAATAATCCTATGTTTGTTAGAGAATTTGACACCTGGATGGGTAAAAATAATTGTATTTATTTGTATTTGTATATCGCGCTAGCAGCCCAAGGGCATCGAGGCACTGTTGAATGCGATTGTCTTAGTTAAACGAGATTTTCTTAGTTACATAGGGATACTTGGCTCTTGGTTACAGTGAGCGTGATATGAGATTGTCTAGTTGCACTAAATTGTCTTAGTTACATAGTATTAGTTACATAGGGATATTTGGCTCTTGGTTACAGTGAGCATGACACAGTTGCATTGAGAGCTACAAAGATAGTCAAACTGGAGAATGCAGTATTCGTAGGAAAACGGTGTAAAAATGAATGGTTAGGTGAACAGCAAGGTTTTAATGAGCTTCCTGAAGGCTAGGTGTGATTCAACATTTGTAGCCTGCGGGGCAGGGCATTCCAATGTGTTGCTGCCAAAAGTGGGAAACTAGAACCTCCTGCACAAACTCTCTTTGTTTTAGGAACGAACATCCTATTAGAGTAGGCCATTCTTGTGGGTCTAGTGGGAGCTGGCTTGACAACTCTTTGAACCAAGTACAAAGGGGCCCGGTTGTGGACACATTTGTGTGTTAAGGCGAGGGAGTTGAAGACTATCTGCTCTTTAATGAGGAGCCAGTGAACCTGTTTCCTAGTTTCAGTTATGTGTTCCCTTTTGGAGATGCCAGTGGCAGCCCTGAGGGCATTATTCTGGACTACGTGTAGTTTGGTAAGGTTTTTAAAGGACGTACCTAGTAAGAGGGCATTGCAGTAGTCTAACCTAGATCAATTATTGCTCTGGCAATAGTTAGACTGTTTTGTTCAGAGAGAAATGGTTTGGCTGTGTTGATCAGTTTTGAGTGGTAGGCTGAGGTCGATGCAATGGAATTGACCTGCCTTTTCATAGAGAAGTCAGAGTCCAGGTAGACCCCCAGGGTCTTTACAGCTTGTGATACTGGGATTGTCAGGTGGTCAATCATAAAAGAGCTGTATTGTTTGTCTAAATTCCTGAGGGTGGCAGGAGATCCAATTAGCAGAAGCTCAGTTTTGCCTCTGTTGAGACACAACCAGTTTTCTGCCATCCAAGTTTGGATAGTGGAATATATGGACTTGAGGGTAGCCAAATCGGCTCCATAGTCACCCGTAAGGGGGATGAGGACCTGTGTATCATCAGCATAATTAGAGCATGTGATGCACAGGGCGTCCAGGAAGTGGAACAGTAGCCTGGTAAACAGGTTGTACAGGGTGAGTGAGATGCAGGAGCCCTGAGGGACTACACTTAATGATGCTTGGGTGGGCACAGGCTGAGTCAGAGAAGACCTTCATAACCCTTTCCTGGTTAAACTAGGTGATCCAAGCAATGGCTGTAGGGGACAAATTGGCAGCAGAGGAGAGATGGTGACACAGGGTATTGTGATCCACCAGGTCAAATGCCGCAGACAGATCAAGGAGTCGAAGGAGGGCAGGTTTACCCGCATCTCTGAAGTCATCCATTTGATTTTTTTAAGTCTAGGAGTGCAGTTTTGGTACTGTGCCCCAGATGGAAACCCGACTGCCGGAGGCCAAGCAAGCTCTTAGCCTCAAGGAATTTTTGTATTTGCAGATAAGCTGCCTAGTCAAGAATTTTTAATTAAAAGGAAAGGGACTGTCTTGATGGGTCTGTAGTTCCCTTGGACAGTCGGGTCAAGTGTAGGTTTTTTAAGGAGTGGACATACCCATGCTTCCTTGAGACCAGTAGGGACGTGGCCTGACTGGAAGGAGTCATTAATAAATGCTGTGAGGAATGGGGCAAGGGGAAGGACACATTCTTTAATCAGTTGAGCCATGCAGGAGTCCCCTTTGCAAGTGGTTGATTTGAGGATGTCTATAACTTCTTTTTCGCTCAGATCCCTGAATGTGAAGGGGGAGAGTCACCTGCATTACTGTTTTGTGATTGAGATATTAAGTGACTGAGGGCCTGTTGATGGGCTAAGATTTTATTCTGCAGCATGTTGAGTTTGTCCAACATAGCAGTCTGGAAAGTGTTTCACCAATTTTCATCTTGTGTTGGCAGAGGTTGGTGGGGGTTTCCAACTCCCTGAAGATGGCAAAAATGCCCTTGGTTTCTGATTTCGCATTTGCTATCCTAGAGTGGAACGAGGATGCTTTAGCTTTAATAATGGCCATTTTATATTCTTGGGAGATCATTTTAAAAACGGACTTTGAAGAGTCATTTGAGTTTGCTTTCCAACGGGAGAGCGCCATTCTTTTTTTTGCCCTAAGCTCAAGCAGTTCTTTTTGAGAACCAGGCGTTGGAATGCTTGGATCGCTTAGCTTTTTTCAAGGTGAGTGGGGCAACGGCGTCAACTGCATGAGAGATGATCGTTTTGAATGCATTGGCGAGGATTTCTGGGTCACTGGAGAAGGGGGCCTGAATGGCTGGTACTAACAGGTAGGGTGTAAGCCTTTCTTTCTTTAGTTGGTGGGAGCTTCTGGCCTGGACTGGAATGGTAAAGCCGTGAAGAAGTTCCTTGTGAAATTACCCAGTTGCGTTTACCTAAAAAGATATGGGGCTCAGAAGTCCAACAGGAATGAAAGTAGAAGAAAGCTAGGGGAAAGGGACACAACCCTAACCTGCAAGCCCTTGTCATGCCCACCAACCAACAGGATAGTCCCACAGGTGTACACCTTCCCATCACCTATGTTCAGGCAGGCTGGGCATTCCCACATATTTCACACTCTCAGGTCTAGGAAAACCAGGGTGGGAACAATTTGGTCTCATTCTTGGCGCACTTGGTGCTTATTGCATTCAGAACACTGAGTTAGGCATGGATTTCCTGTTTCCCCCAAGATGACCGACCAGCAGGCCATGAACACTTCTAGAGTTCAGATCCAGTTGATGGGAGTGGCTGGCTATAAAAGCCCCTCCCAGACGTGCTGCTTTACTTCACATTGTTTATGGCCTTACACATCAATGGACAACGAAAAGACGCACTATCAGCCCTCAGCCGGTCTGGGCTTGAACACCAGTGAGGAAACTGGTGTTGCGCACCATCATAGAAGATAGCACCCCCTGCTATTGACAGCAGGACGGAGAGCCCACCATCATAAACACCCAGGTGAGCTGAGTGCCCAGTGGAAGAACACTAAGGGAAACCAGGAGGAGGTCAGGGAAGGGCTGGGGTGGCTCTGCAGAGGTTTCAGACAGGTAACACAGGTCTTCTCTCAGTAGGTGAAGCCAGACAGCGCACAATCAGATGCTCAATCAGTACTAGTCTTCCCAGGGGTCAGGACGCTGCCACAGAGATAAGAGTTTCAGTCCTATACTTATGAACATTGTTTATTTCATCACACTTTTTTCCCGAGAGGCTGGGAACTTTTCTGTTTGTTTCAAATACCATGAACACTTTACGTTGGGAAAAGATCATCCTTGCACAGTTAGTTTCAGTTCTTAGTGTTAGCAACAGAAGTAGGCTTTAGAGATATGACAGAGACAGACTTTATAATTTTGGACGTTCTACAATTTCACCAGTTTTTTCTAGGAAGGCAAACCCCTCTTAACTTTAGGGCGAGAGAGGCCTTTTTCCAACCCTTTTGTGACTAATAAAAGTCCATACCCAAAAATATGTCACCTTTGTGTCTGAGCCTTACTTTGCACCTGTACAAATGTCAATGTGGATAACGTCTGCACCTTTTGTGCCAGTGAATGGTTTCACACTACTAGCACAGAACCCTAGTTTACTGATGATGCGTACAACCAGTAACAAACAAATCCAATTTCCAAAGATATGTATGGTAGAGGCTATGAGATAGCAGTAGAAACCCTCATGAAACAAGTAAGCTTAGTTTAAAAATATTCAAAAACAAATTTGGAATCAAATCTTCCTCATGTCTAGACAGTTAATACAGTCTACAAAGACTGTGCAGCTCATAATGCAATGTGCACCAACAGTTGTTCACATTTGTATGACAATTTCCAAAACAGTGCATTCATGTAATTGACAAAATGAGAATAAAAAATCTACATACCAAGGACTCCTGTCCAGTGTGCAGCCAAACCGGAGTACGATGACATTGTTTAGGCTGCATTTCTTCAATGCGTGCTCTTGTGCATAAACTGCACAGTGCTAAAAGTCCCTCTCTAGAATTACTACTCTACTCTACTAACTGTAACAGCACTAGAAGTCCTGTGAGAAATGAGATGCCAATCCTGTGTGGTGCAAAATAAATCCAAGGGCAAAAGAACTGCAAAGAAAAAAGAAAAACAATTGCCAGGCCTTAATGTATAGCAAACCAAAAAAATTGAATATACACCCACTCATTCCGCTGTTGATCTTACCACTGAAAATGGTTGCTACAATGTATTGCCCTTTATCTCCACTGCTAAGAACATGGGTAATAGCAGCTCGGGTATAGATGATGGCCTCTTTAAATCTGCAGAAATGGGCAGTACACCTAAAACAAATAGTGGCAATAACACCATGGATAAGAACTTTTCTGCATGATCCATGTAGTAAGGGGAATACAAATTATATTCAAGCAGGAACATCAAGTGTGATTGAATTAGTTGAGCCTTAATGTTTGGAAAATTCTGCACTGGAGGGTCTGATCTACTGTTTGGTGACACAAATGTATCAACTGGTAGAAAAGCATTTACAGAAACAGATTTTGATGCTGTATGTCCCAGAGAGAGCTCAATTTGTCCCTTGGTTGGGATTGGAAAGACACAGAGCAGTGATGACACAAAGCACACTGCGCTGAGAAAATCATATGAATCTTCATTTGGGACTCATCCTCCCATTAATAGAGGCATTTATTTTTTAAATATCTTGCATAATAAGGGTTATCACAAGTGCAGATATACTGTTGGTTAATCAAGATGATGTAGAGCAAAGAATTGTTCAAATGGTGTTTTCTATACGGTTGAACTCCTTGACTTGGCATTTTTACATGAAGAGGAACTGTTTAAAGAAAGGTATCTGCAAAATTGTGATTATTTCAAGAATTAAGAACAATAGAAGTGATGAGAATCTAAGGAATACTACTCAGGCCAATAAACTGCAGACATCACACTGGAGAACGGGTATAACAGTGCTACATCAACAGTCATGTTTACTACTGCCTTTTTAATGAGTGCAAAATGACAAAAAAGGTTATCAACATTTTTGTGGGGGTAGGAAAGGGCAGATAAAGGGTTGTGGGGGTCGGAAATACAAAATAGGTGGGTGTGGAGGGGGGTTTGGGGAGTGGAAACGCCCCCTCCAATAAAAATGCAATGATCTTTTTCGAAACTTTGTACTCGTTCAAAAGGCAGTCGTAAAAATGAATGACAATGAAAGAACATTGAACCAGAGAAAGAGCCTTCAATGGTGCGGTGGATAAGTTGGGATTCCCTGGGGAGGTAATTGGTAACTGTACACCACAGGTTGATAAAATGGAGGGTTATTGGGAATGGCTTCCCAAGGCTTTCAAAGTAAATTTTAATGAAAGTATCTGATACATGGATTCTGCTTTGCTCACGGAATACCAGGGGACATACACATTATTTTGAAGAAGGGGATTTACTGGATTATATTGACATATTTGGAATAATTGTGCTACAGGAAACATGGTGTACAGCGAACCTTGCAAAAGATGGTTTTGTTACTATAACTGAACCTGTGATACAAGGATCCAATTGGAGGCCCAAAGGTGGACTTCTTAATGCTGCTAAAAACAACTGGCACATTTGTAACATCAGTGTTGAATGCGAATATGTACGTGGGGGTCTAATTACTGGAATGCAACTGGTAGCTAAAGGGATATTGGTCATCAACATATATGATCCACTGACCAGGGCAGCTGATACAGATATTCTGAGAATTTTGAAAGGAATATTTATAGAGGCAGGCGCAGTGAATGCGATAATTATAGGTGGGGACTTCAACGCCAGAATAGCATCTGATACGGACGTATGTGGAGATAATTCTGTTTCTGGCCCGATCATATCTGACCAACTTAATAAAAAGGGATTATCTTAGGCTCATGTTTTATACAATCAGGATTTTGTGCAACTGAACGGCTATTGCAAAGGTGATCTGCATTGTGGATTCACTAAAGTTGATGGCAGTTGCGCATTCAAGATTTGTAAACATGGCTGCACTACCATTTGGGACTGATATGCCCGCAAGAAAGTGATCAGCTTTGTTTCAGTGTACAACTCAACATAAAGAAAACAAAAAATACATATGATGCTAATGGCCAACTTACATCTAATAATGCTGGAAATCGTGTAAGATGGAGTGTGCCCAGATTACAAATGGCAAATGAGATAGCAAATGTGATACAAGCAAAATTCATAGATGAAAATAAGAACATGGGAATGGATAATGTTAACTGTCTGGTAAGATATGAAAGCATCATCTAGGTGGTTAGCGAGCATACATTTCCAGTGAGAAAAAGGAATATGAGGGATATGTTATGCATTTTGATGCTTTGTTTAAGGAAGAAAAGGGCACTTAGAAGTAGCATTAAAACTTTGGTTAACAATTTTGGAACTGGTGCGCATAGATCAGACAATATGCAACTTAAGCTCTCTATAAAAAGGTTAACAACGCTCACTATTCGTGGATATGTTTTCATTCTAAGCAAAAACATAGGGAAGCATGGCTTAAACTGGCATAGTGTGGCAAAAGTGGAAATATGGAGGGGTTCTGGAAGGTAATTATGGATACAAACACCACTAACTCCCTTCTTGGTGGGGCCTCCAGTCAAGACTTTGAGGCTTATATTGGATAGGGAAAATTACTGTGAATAGCCCGTATATTATGAACTGTGAGCATGCACGTGATGGTATGCCCTTGAGACTGGAAATCAAGAATATTAATAGTATGTTGAATTTCTTACAAACTGCAGTCACGGACCGCACATGTAATGCCCTTGAAACATCTAGTCCTGAATTTTAGGCTAATGCACTTTCTGATGTAATTTGTATTAGTAAAACCAATACAATCCTGTATCTTGGTTGGATAGTAATATTGTGCCAATCTATAGAAAAAGCAGCAGAAGCTCACCAGGCAATTATAGGATATTGACATGCTCGACATACCATCAAAGATATTTGCAAAAGTATTACTGAAGGAGCTTATCACCTGGATAGATGACAACCATATTCTGCCTCACGATCGAACTGGGTTTAGAAAAGGTTACTATGAACGACAATAGATGGTAGACATGACATGCATAGATTTCAGTGCAGCCTTTGATACTATTTGAAGAGATCGCTTATGGCACAAATAAGATGCACAAGGTATATCAAAAGGTCCTGCCGATGATGATTATAAATCTACAGTCTGATACAAGAGGAGAGAGTAAAGTTAGATGGTGAGGAGTTTGCATTTAATTGGTACCCTACAGGCCGTGGTGTAAAACAGGGCTGCATCCTCGCCCACACTCTTTTTAATTTATATTGAAGCATATCCAGCAAGCACTTGACCTAGCGCTGCTTTTGTAGTTAAGTGCAGTGGGATCAGTGTGTCCTGGTTAGGATACGCCGACAACATTGTAATTATGGATTATACCCTACATGGTTTACAATTAAAGATGATTGCAGTTGGAACTTATGCTATTTTAAATGGCTTGAACATCAATATTATGGAATTCAAGCATTGTAAAAACAAAAGGCATAACAATCGCTGGAATATAAATATGGAGTGTATTGAAGTAGTATCTCTGTACACATATCTTGGGGTGGTTATAGATGACCGTCTAACATGGCAAGACCATTGGGAAGTTCTTGTGAATAAGGTTAATCAGCTGGTGGGTACTCTTAACATGTTTGTTGGTAATAATGGAGGATGTTCCTTCTCATCAGTAATGATGGTCTATATACAGCTACAGCACCATTATATTAAAAAAAGACAGTCACAAGGGGGGCACGGATGGGGTGGTGTATATATGGCCAACATTCGATTGCTGTTGGTATACAGTGTGTAGGTGTGGTGAAATCAATATATTTCAAAAATAAAGTAACTAGAAATAAAACACTGATAAGGGACTGAGTCTCCCAAAGACCACAGCATCTGAATACATACTACTAGAATGTGGTATAGCCAGTGTTGAAATTACAATTAGTATACAGTACATATTGCTGCATAGGAAATGGAAGCAATACTTCATAAAATATATAAGCATTTTCTGAATGGAGGAATACCTATGCACATTAGTTGTTTTAAGATGATTGATTGTAACACAGTGCATTGGACTGATAGTTTAGCTCTTGGTACCATGCAAGTTGTAACTGGTAGTTATAAACACAAGATAAAGAATACATTAAAGGCTGCAGATAGAGAACAAGTGTGGGTTGATCTGGGCATGAGGACACATTGTAAAGAATACATGGAGTACATGGATAGGCAAACCCAGCTATCAAATTATTTATGTGCCTATCCAAATGCAAGTATCGCAAGGCAGGATATGTTAGTTAAGTTTAATTGTGTGGCAACTTATGAAATAATGGAAGCCTGGATGGGAGTACCAGGACAAGAAGAAATGTGACGGTCATGCGGGGATACTGTTTTAGAAACATTTAGGCATTTATTTATATATTGTGAGAGTTTAGTATTGGCTAGAAGACAATATTTAATGAAATATTGAAATTATGTTTTTAATTTTTCTAATCAGGAATTGTGGGATTATTTCATGAGTGGTGATGATTTTAATATTATGTATTATAGTGTCCGATGCGATGATTATTTATTGGACATTTTTAATATTCTTGTGCAATGAGTGAAGGTTGTATTGATGTTTTTGTCATTATGTAAATGGACTTGATATTTTGGTTTGATGTCCATATTTGACCATATGTACAATAAAAAAAAGAATTAAAACAAATTAAATACAAAATAATTATTTTGGTGAAGTAGTACTAAACACTAGTTCACAAAGTAGTGACAATAGCTCCTAACAAGTACCCTTCTTTGCAACACATACAAACAATGTCTGCTGAAATGCCAAATGAAGTATGTGTTGGTTGCTGTAGATCTTTCTATATACAAGTAAAGTACAAAAACAGTAGATATGTGCCGCGAAATTGAAGACAATGAGACATCAAAATAGTTCCCATGTGCCTTGTATTAAACAGCAGAAAATAAGTACAACATAGCACCTCCCTTATTATTACGCACCTATTGCAATAATAAGCTTGATGACAACCACATGCCATCACAAGCTCTCAATAAATAAATAAGAAATATACGCTTCAAAATGCTCTGCAACAACTTACTTAACATGAGGGTATTATCATAAAAAATGATTGTACACCTATTCCAAGCTGCAATATGCTTACAACCCAAGAGTGCCAACATTACATAAAGGGATTCATGGCAAAGTATTATATATACCATTGTACCTCTAAGGAAACGTTGAAACTCTGGGAGTGGGACAACCAGTACATTCATCTTTAATTATACTGATGAACGGAGTACCAACAGAAGATAAGTATATTTAGTAACAACTAGTTGCCTTAAACAAAGTAAAAGAATCCCTACAGTATATCAAAGAGCATGCAGCATATTATCAAGAAATCAACATATAGAACAATATAAAAGAATTAACTAAATATAAGATGGTACACAACAAATTGGTCAATTAGAATGTATTAATTCTAACCACATGCAAAATATGCTTCACCACTACACAATCCACCCACTACATTAAAGAGCCACCATGGACAATGAAAAGCTGCCATTCCCCAGTGAAACAACACACCCTCAAACCTAAAACACCTGCACCCTGGTACACTCATGAACTCAACTTCAACAAATGAACCATCAGAAAACAAGAAATGACCTGGTGTACATTCTACAACACATCTGACCTTACCCTGCCCATAGAACTCTGTGCTACACACAGATGACTGTTCACCACTGCCAAGCCCACTTACTACCAAAACACTACAGCCAAGGACAACAATGAAAGCAGATCCATCTACAAAGCTATTAAACGCTACATAAACTATCTGCCTGACTCACCCGTATTGCACTTCATTGAAAAATCCATTGCCTGCATCTGGTTCTTCATCAACCATATCCGCATGATCCAGCAACATACAGTAACCAATGCCACAACTGACCGCACACTACACATCTCATCTTGCAAAACAACAACTGGCTGTACAGCTTTCAATACACTCACAATGGAAGACCTCACTGTCAGGCTAGCATCCCTTTAGGCTAATCTTACATGGACGGCATCCTCCCTGCCTACGTACTCAAGACCATTCTGACTGAAGCACTCCTCCCTTACCTGACAATCATCAACCGCAGGCAAACTCAAGGTACCTACACCTCGACCCCTCAAGATTGGACAAGCCCTTCTACTTCTCAAGAAATCAACTCTGGCTGCTGTCGACCTCAGCAACTAGTACCCCATCACCCATCTTCTGTTTTTCCATTTCAATGTGTTTATGGTTAGAGGCACTAGTAACTAAAATGTTCCATAGGGCTCGACCGACAATTAGAGAAGACAAGGAACATAACATGTATGTAGAATCAGAATAGAAAGGTTTTCAGTTTTGAAACAGTCATAGATTATTCATTTTACTGAGCACTAGCAGAAGGTGATTCCAATGTTTAGCAGCCAATACAGCCCTAGATCATCCAAGTACTCTTGAACTATGTAACTGGGCTTATGTGCTAATGTGAGCAGTTTAAAGATATTGTACTCTGTATAGGCAGACAGTGCAGGTTAAAAAGAATCGGGATCATGTGGGAAGATCTAAGAGTGCCAGTAACTATTGTTACCAAATAATAAGGCAGGACCTGAAGTTGGTGAATAGAAGATAAGGAAGACACTGTATACAAGGAATTGCAATAGTCTAACCTAAAGCCCAACATGCCAGAGGATACAATCTTATAATGATGTTGAGAAAGTAAGGGTGTGCTTTGTCTAAGTATGATCAAGTAATAGTTTGCAATATTTATTGTAAGATTAATTTGGGGCACCATACATAAGGAGTGAAAAATCATGATTACAAATTTGACTTTAGTCTGTACCTTGATGATGTGGTCTCCCAGTTCAAAACCTGTGGAAATTAAGATACATTTAGAGAAGGCTAGTGGACTAGATACCAGTAGGATTTCAGTCTTGCAATTGCAGAGTACCAACCAGTTTTGAGCTTCCAAGATTCAGTACATTTAAAGACAGTTTGAATATGCAAGATATTGGTTTGGGGATCTTGATCCAGACAAAAGACTAGCTAAATGTTTTCAGCATTGTTTTGGAACACCACACACAGATCATTTAACAGATCATGTAAAGGTCTCATGTAAATGTTGAATAAAATGCAGGAAATGCAGAAACCTTGGGGAACCACAAATTCCGTAAGTTCTAGTTTGAAGATAGGTGGGACAACTTTTGGAGGGGCGAAAGCAAATAATTCAAAGAGGTGTCAGATGCCAAAGTCACCTCTCTGAATCATTGACAGAGAGTCATAAATAGTATTGAATATGGCAGAGATGTAAAGAGGCATCAGTGGTCCAATATGGCCGCAATCTATTATACACAAGAGTGGGACCTTAATGTCAAGAATAGTCACTTCAGTGCCTCTAGTGAGACAAAAACTGAATTGTTAATTGCCTAACAGTTGGTGCGATTCCAGGTGGTGTAACTGGAGGTAGACCATATGATCTACAATTCTGTTTGAAAGGAGGTGTATAATAGGACCATAGATTGCACAGTCAGCAGGGTCTAAGGAAGTTAGAATTGGTGTCACCCAAGACTTTTGAGCCTACCCGGTACAATTCCCTCACTGAAAGAGGGGGGGAAAATAAGAATAATTAGGGGTCCAAATGAGTCAGCACAATCTTTAATAATCTAGGCTGGAGAAGGATCATTTGGGCAAGTAACTATTTTAAAGAGGTAAGAGTGATTTCAATATCTTGATCGGAGACCTGAGAGAATTAAATACTAAGGTGTTTCCACTGGAGATATCTACGGGAATGGGAATTGACAAAAAATGAAAGATTACCATTGCCAGATTTAGCATTCACCATAAATCTTCTCTTCTTAGGTAAGATCATTGAGAAAGCACTAGCCACGACAATCCTCCAACGCATTGAAGCCAACTACCTTCTTCATTCTTACCAATCCGGCTACAGACAGGGATGCGGCACAGAAAAAGTTCCCATGAATGTGATTGACGATGCACATAAAAACCTTGATGATTGCTACCCCTGCATTCTGGTTCTGCTTGAACTTGCAGCAGCTTTCGAAACAGAATACAACCAGACACAGAATACAACCAGACACACCGACAATCTACATTGCTGCATAGGGTTCAGCAAAGTCGTCCTCAGCTGGTTATAATCCTACCTTGCTAATCACTACCAGTTTGTACAAATTGATTCCTCCAGAGCGCCAACTCTACCAATCAACTGTGAAGTTCTGCAAGGATTAATCCTTTTGCCTGCCATTGTTATTATTTACACAGAACAACCTCCTTGCTCCACCGAACATCCACATTCATGAATACAAGATGGCATTCATAGGTTCAAGGTCTGCATCACATTGATCCAGTCATAGATGTCCAGAGCTAACCTAAAGCTCAGCCCCTCCAAGTTTAAATCCTAATGCTGACCAACAACACTGAGGACCCTAGCTTCCAGACCTAGTTCTCTACTTTGAACCATGAGGATTACACACCCCAGATGGCCACTAGCCCCAAGTCTCTTCAAATAGCACAACCATTTCTCCTTTGGTAAATCAAGCCCTACATCCCAAAAAACAACTTCAGATCGCTGGAAAGCTTTGGTTGTTTACCACCTCGATGGTGGCAAAATCCTTTTTGAAGGCCTTTCAGTGACTACCCTGGCACCCTGAAATGTGCCCTGCATGCTGCAGCATAACTCATCTAAAGACTCCCCAAATTCAACTACATCAACTCAATCTTCATTGAACTGCACTGGCTCCCCCTGCAAGCCTGTATCACCTTCAAATCCTGCTGCATCATCTACAATGCTAGCAAACTAAAGTCCCCAATCTACCACACTGAGAATCTCTCCAGAGGCCTACAATCCACCGGAGATAAAGACATGTGCAGACGTGAACCTGATCGGTGCAGGAAGGAAAGCACCAGAAGACAGACCATCTCTGTCGTTGCCCCAAGATTCTAGAAACTCCTACGCGTCAACATCATACTCTTTTTCCACTTTGCTTCTACATTTCAGGAAGGAGCTCAAGACACTTCTGTTTAAGGAATGGCTATTCCCTAACACCTAGGTCTGTACACCTACCACTCCCCACCCTACCTGGGTCTGGGTGAACTGCTCCCCACAGTTTCCTACCCTGGTTGCATGTGAATCTATTGTTGCTAAACTGCCGAACACCCTTTTCTTAACTCATGCACCCTTGTTTCCCTGCTTCCTTCTCCATTTTCTTCCCCTCTATGATTTTAAAGAACTCCATTGCTTCCCAAAGCTAGGTCTGCGCTCAGTAAATATAATAATAATAATAATATTAATAATAATAATAATAATAATAATAATAATAATAATAATAATAATAATAATGATAGTACTCATAACAATAATATTATTATTATTATTAATATTATGAGTATTGTAAATTCGATGGCAGTTGCAAGATATGTCACAGTCTATCTCACCAAAGCTGAGAAAACTGAGTTAAAAGACCTCTGGGATCACATTTTTTTCTGAAAAAAACATGTTGTCCAAAATCATACAGTGTTGGCATCAAAACGTTCCTACAAAGTGAGTGCAGATTATATGAAGTTGCAGATTGCTTAACAGGCACAGTATTGTAACGAAAATATGAACATATGCTCTTGCTAAAGTTTTTCCAGTTTAATCTCGAAAAAGAGTACTATAATCATACTAAGAAAACATAACCACAGAAAATACTAACAAGCAAGGAATCGTCAAAAATAATCTAATTGATACTTACTACTCAAACAGAAGTCCTTCCTTAAAGAAAAGTGTTTGTATGTAATAGCACAATACACCACATACAAACATAATGCCATACCAAATGAAGCAGTAGGCAGATATCTGGAATTAAATTATGAAGGGCTTCTAGTAGGATTTTCAACACCTAGTCTACGTAAACATGTAAAGCTATCCTTCAAATCTAAAGACCAGAAATAACGTTATTGCATGGCTCTATTACTACTATTCAAACCCAGGAGAAATTATAAATAATTGTTAAGTGTCCATGAACTATTTCGAGCTGCATTCAATGAAACCGAAAACAGCATAATAAATGGTACATTCAAACCATACAAAGACATTTTAGGAGACGGATATCATCAAGAAGAGGGGCTAGAAAGAGAAACCGGTAAAGGAAATCCTGGAAGGAGTCAGCTACCTCTTGGAACCACTTGACAAACCACTTTTTCATAATGAAGCAGAAATAGCAATGACCAAAGTAAAAAAAAACACCATGGTTCAATGCCAGCAAAATTAATAATATTTATCAGTACTCATATCATTCATATAACACTCATATCACAGCCAAAAGAACATACAATTGCAAAAAGTATGAATCTCTGCTCGTGTATTTTAGTGGTGAAGCTGGTTCTGGCAAGAGTTTTGCAATGAAAACTTTTCTTAAAAAAGACAAGAACCTTGCAGCTGTTTTAAGAGCACCAACAGGCCTATCTGCTTACAACATAGACCAGCTACTACTCCTCCCAGTTGAGCATCAAAGCAAATTAGAATATCACACATTGTCTGCCAAAGCTGCAGTTGAGGCAGGCAGAAATCTCCAACAATGAAAGATCTAATAGATTAATTTAACATGGCTTCTAACTTAATGCTAGCTGTAATTAAAATAAGAATGCATCGAGTTCTCAAGCCCTGATGTAAAGAATTGTTTGGAGGAAAACATATAATTTTGTCTGGGGATCGTCAATAGTTAACAACAGTAAACCAACATTAAAAAATATAAACATGCAAAAATGGCCATGGACTAAAATCATAATTGGCCTCATCACAAGCACGGTGGTGCGGTACAAAATGACAGCGAAAACTGAGTTAACTCTGTTGCTGCCACATTACCACAGCGGTGTACCTGGTTTGGCGGTGAGCCAGAGAAAAACAAAATTGCAGCAAATGCTGGTGGTAATTCAGCCACCTTACTGCCAAAAATTGGCAAAATCAACATAATTATCCTGAGTGGTAAATCTGCCAAAATCTCCATGGAGTCCTTTGGACTCCATAAATGAGGACTAACCACCATAGTACCAAGTGGCAGTAACAATACATCTGTTTGTTGGTATTCCAGGGGATCTACCACCGGATTACTGCCAAACCTGTAATGATGACTGTCTTCATTCTACTTTTTTGATCATATCATTATACCACGACAAATATTTAAAGATGTATCATATCAACATGGTGGATAAACAATTATTAATCATTTACTTCTTCAAATATCAGAATTAAATTTATCATATCAATGTTTTCAAAAACAAAATACATGGACTCGTGAAAGTTGACCACACAATCACCTCAGCTGGTTTAATCTAAATAATATTGATGCCACAAATGTTGTGCTCCAAATTTCAATTAATTCTTAATCTCAAAAAATAAATATTGACAATAATCATGATTCTTGATTGAAAGCATTGACAGTCAGTTTTTCTCGTCTTTACTCTTGTAAAAAGCTTGGTTGAATTGATTCAATGTGAGCCTTCACCAGGGCATCATTTTTCAAAAAGGCATCTGATGAACACCCATGTACTCATAATCAATTAGTGTTGCCAGTGTTCTGAAACAAAATCAAATTTGAAAATGTGAAAATAACATTGAATTTGTCCTCATAAATCTTGACAAGCTTAAAGAAACTAAAAAATATCCACACAATACAGCATGTTTCCTTCTTTGTAAAGACATGTATGCATGCAGAGAAAAATTCTGTCCGTCTCTTGCATTCTTTGTAATAATTTACAAGTCACAAGGACCAACGTTCAACCATGCACTTGTAGACATTGCCAAATGCCGTCTTCAAAGTATGCATTCTCATGTGTTTGCACACTGACTGGACTATTTATTACTAAACTTTGATGTAAACAACTCATAGCAGACATCCCATGCCTCCTTCAATATAACAGACTACATGTATTTTACACTTCAGGCTTCAATATGAACCCTGCACCTGAAAAATGTAACCTCATAAAGAGAACTAGAACAAAATGAAACTCCACCAGACCTGCCTTTAATCCCCCAAAAAGTAAAATAATTACAGAAACGTCAAATTCACCATATCCTACATACCCTGGTCCTTTTAAATTTCAGAACAAAACTGGTGTGAATTGTTATGCAAATGTGGAAATCAATCTACTGTTCAAATTGTCAGCACTTGTGGAGAATTTGTAATTGCGTAGCTCAAAACAGCTATGTTTATAATTCCTCCCCCTACAAAGGAATGCTACACACAATCCTGACAATATCTACACTGTATTAAGTGTAAGACAGGTATGGGATTAATGTGCAGGAATTGTTTAATTCACCATACATAATCAAGAGGAACCCCAAGAATACCTTGTGTACTTACTTGAAGGCCTAGACAAAACATCCATGCAAATAAAATCCTAAACATTACGTACAAGAGGAAATATTTATGCAGTCTCTGCAACCATTATTTACAGAACCATGTTCCCAATGAATGATTTGTGTATATATCCATACGAAATTGTGATTCTATAGATTTCAATAACTATGTCATGCAAATCATGGCATAGTGTGCTCATTTTGCACATTCGTTCAACAATACAAATTAGATACACATGACCATTATGTGATATTTCTGCTTTTGGGATACAGAGCAGATGGAACAAAACATACCTGCAAACTCAACAAATGTACATATCCATGAACATATCTTGGTGGAAAAACTTTCACCACAGTAGGCAATATATTCCAAACAGGTGCCAACAAGATTCAGGAGATTATAATTTGCATGCCAAACAAACAATTAGTTGGTTTGAATGTACCAAGGATTCTGTTACACAAAATCAGACATTACCAGCAAACCTATAGAATTTTTACTTAATAAATTCAATCATGAAATTACACATCAAATGTATATTTCGTATAATGATATAGTTAGAATACTCCAATGATCATATAACTACTTTAAAACATAATAGAATACACAAGACAAACTAACAACATGTATTTAAAAAAGTAATCTTACACTTACAACATATTTCTCCTAAACAAATTACAGTTACAACATACTATCAGGTGTCTAACTACTTTACATTTAACCTAAAACATATAGCTACAATTATAAGAAAAATAATGATAATAATGTGACTGAAAGTAAAAGATGGGTTTCTTCAGTCCCCCTAATTTATTTTACCTCATGACCCAATGCTTCGAAATATATTAATATGTTATTACAACAACATGTTGTACAAATATTAGTGATAATAGTTTGGGATTTCCAACATACTGTGCACAAACTTCAATTTCTTTTATCAAACATTCTCATTTGCCCCAGTGACCTCATCATCCCCTCCTCCATGCTGTCCAGCTGGTGATGCTTGAGGTGGAGGTAGTCCTTAATGGGGAGGAACAACCTTCATGGCTGCCATGGTAGTAGTTGTTCCTAAAACGTGTTTGTCCTCTTTAGGTGCAGAGTCTGTTATAATATGAATTAGATGAAAGGGGTGGGTCCCTCTGGATTCACTGTCCTTGCTGTATTGTCCCTTTCCACAGATGTCTGAGGTTGGACAAAAGCAAGAAATGTTAAAGAAAAAGTAGAGAATGGCTTGAAATGACATTAGCACGTGTGCAAGGACACAGATTTAATGTTAATCTTCATTGTACTCTACCATTATCAAATCAAATAACATGACTGGAAGTAACATCTGGGTTTTTGAAATCCACCTCAAATTTTTTCCCCATGATCTTGTACCAGGGGTCCTTCAAAGATTGTAATGAATAGTTACCACACTTAGTACAAAAAGTAGCACACACTGGGCAAGAAGTAGCAATGTGTATTACTGCTGGGCAATCACAAATCAAACAAAACAGTGAAACGGAACTGGTTGAAGAGAACTGACCAAATAACACAAGTTGAACATCACTTGTATACTTCTTCACTTCAACCTAATGTCTTTGCAGTTCTCACAAGGTTTTTTGGTTAAAATCCATCATACCCTTATAGCTAGACACACGTCAGCCAAGCAAACAGATCTGCCATCTCCCAGCTCATCTCCTCCCCATGTGTCACCACATTGCTTCCCACTCCTCCAGAAAACAGTTTGCAATTAGTAATAACATATGTGTGCTGACCACCGGTCCTTTATTCATCTTTCATTGGTCTGCACCAAAGCGGAAGGAACATGAGACACCCTTAACTAATGGGTAGGGAGAAATTCACACATCACCTGCAAGATAGCAATTTTCACAAACACTCTGGGCACTCTGAGGGCTGGTTAATTTCCAGGGACACCAGAACTTACAGTCTGATTGGTTCGACAAGGAACATGGCTCCATTCCACCTCCCTGTTCCCATACCTACTGGCCAAGGAGCAATTAAGACTGCCTTAGTGTTATGTGAGTGCTTCTCTCGGTCAGGTCGATTTCCCAGCTCCCACAAGCAGCCGTGGGACTGGCTTGCTGACCTTAACTACATCACGCAGTGCTGTCTCAGTTCAGATTTCCCCCTTCCTAGACCGTGGTGCATGGGGCATGTGTTTGAAGCGGGCCTTTAGGATGAAGTCCAACCTGTGGCATCCCCATAGAGTTGTTTACTTGGGGTTTCCCCTTTTTTCGTACTTATGCAACAAGTTGCTTGTGTCAATGTTGTGTCATAAACAAGGTATCTCCTTCCCCTAGTTCCCTTCCAGGCCTGATATGAAGGCTGTCTACAGCTCCCAGAGTCCAGTGTTTCAACCCTAGGAAGTGTACCAGCCCATCACACGTACTCCCTTAATTGGAAGGTGTGCCCTCCTGTCTGTCGCTGAATCAGCACATTCATTACAGCCCAATGATTAGAAATACATGAATACAAAAACAGTGAACTACACACACATGGTGTAAAAAACATGTTACATAAAATGTACTACTTATGATGGTAAAAAAGTGTATTCTGTTTATTTTCCATACCAAGTCCTACGAATAATTGTATTTTCTTTTATTTACAAACAAACAAAATATTCTATGACCTGTCCACAATTATCAGTCCAAATCAATGGTGAGACTACAACAACAATTACAACGTCAATTTCCCAAATGGTAAAGCTTCCAACCAACAACTTCCCATTTGCACTAAACCCAAACCAACAAACAAATCAGGCAAAGAAGGTCCCAAAAGCTTTCCTCTGACTATTGCCCATACCCACTATTCCTTGACCCTCACTATATGATAACAGACCTTCACTAAACACTTTCTATTTCAATATGTACATCCCCATGAAACCACCATAAATATCCACTTGACCTACCCTTCAGCCCACTCTACTGTCCGCTACTCCCCAATCATTGAACCATTCACCACTCTCCATTCCTGACAGACATGCCCAGTGTCACCAATCCCTGCAGCATGCTCTTCAGCCATATTGAATATCCATTTACCATATCCGAATATACATCATCTCATGCACCAGTCCAAGCGCAGTGCCAGCTTTAATCCCATAAAGCAGTTCCTGCCATGCCCAAAACAATCTGGCCACTGACCATGGAAACAGGATCATTCACCACTGCAACAATGGCCAGTTTCCACAACTACTGTGGCATAGCTTTCAGCAATGCTGCAGAACCTACTAAACAACTCAAAATATAAATGGGCCCTTCCACAGGATAGGCACAGCCCCTACTATACCCCAAGGCATTATTCGCCACTGCTGTGATTTGAGACCTTTGACAATGACCACAAACCTTAGGGCATAGCCTTAAGGCATGTTCCGGAACTCAGTAAACATTGCAGTGTAAACAATGGCCTTTGCAACAGCCGGGCCCATAGCCAACTCAAATCGTTTAGACAGTCCCTCATCATTCACCACTGTCCACGTCTTGCAGTCATGGCCAGCTGTCACTATCCCATGGGCATGTCCTTCAGCTACTAAGCATCTAAAAGTACACATTGGCTCTTGCAGCAGGACAGGCACATTATCAACTTCAATCCCATATGTGATCTGCATAGCCAGTAGCCATGCCCAAAAGTCAACTTAATCTGGCTGCTGCCCATAGCCATAGGCTAGCTTTGTGCCCCCTTCTCTTGTCTCAAATAACATAGCTACTGGCCTTTGCCAGAAAGCAATCGTGTACCCCTTAAACAACTGGGCCCACACACACGTCCCCCTACTGGTAATATATTAAAACTTACCACAACATAGATGCAATTAATGTAAATTAAAAAAATCACAAAAAGCATGGTATCCTATTACCACCATAGTTAATGTGGTGATGGCTGCGGACAGCAAAGTAGCTCTGGAAGGTATTCTGGTGCCCACGATCATAAAACCGAGACTGCGGTCGTAGTACAAAACCGAAACTATTTTTTGACAAATAAAGCATATATTCTGCATCTTCTTACCCACCTCTAACCTCCCTGGATTCTTTCATGAGCAACACAGGTACAAACGTGTGATCTTACACATTTTTCTACTGTGGTGTATGTGGATATATAGTATGGATTGTAAACCCAAAATATCACCAATTTAAAAGTATTTTGGCACAGCTTCCATATCTTAGTTGACCATCTGCCCCCCCGCCCGTGTCCGCAGATGTAACGTTAATGTAACATGGAACTCTGATTGGTCAAGATGCCTCTGTGTACCTCAAATCAGGAAATGAGTCAATGGGCCAGACAGATATATCAACAATATTTTGGACATATTCTTTCCAGATTTAAAAAAACATATTTGCTACACAGATTAAAAACAAGTTTTCAAAAGCATGCTTTCGGGACCAGGACACCTCTTCTTGATCAAGTTTTGTGAAAATCTGACCAGAGGTTCGGGCTGTCATTGCGGGTAAATTTGTTTTACACATTTTGACTTTCTTTATTTAAAAAATGTCAGGCTTCCCCCTCCACACTTTCCAAAATCATTCAGAGTCGGATAGATATGTTATTGTTTGCAACGTTTCAAGCAGATTCAGAAAATGGCGTTATCGTTCTAAGCCAACCAAAAACTGCTCCTCTGGTGGGAAAGCAAACGTAATCATTACTAGAGGATCATTATATATTATGCGGCCCGTGGTAGCGGCTGTGTAGTTATGCTTAAACTGCTTAACTCATAGGTAGAGCAGTTTTTCAGCAGTTTATAACTTTGGTGCTGTTCAATGACTCCTCACCTAACCTTGCAAAAAAAGCATATGGCCACTTCAAAATGATTTTGTGAAGTTTGGTGCGGTTTCATCAAGGGGACGGGAGAGTTTATGGGGGGTCCCAAAACATTTGAAATCCTCATAGACATAATGGGAAAAAATATTGCTCACGCCTACAGCCCAAACCATTGGACAGATTTGCACCAAACTTGTGCGAGGAGTGGTGACTTAGTCCTGAAAGCCTGCTTTTGCAGATTTGGTGTAAATCCATCCAGTATTTTTTTTTTTTTATGGCCAAAAATTAGGTTAAAAGAAAATAGTGATATTCGCGTCCGGTCTGCAGACTCATTTCCTGGTTCGGTGTCTCTGGACACCTCTGGATCAATCAGTGAGCCGTGCAATGTTTGCAGACATTTGGACACGCCCGCTGATTGGTCAATTAAAAACATGAGATGTGTCAAAACATTTGAAAATGACGCCATGTTCGATTCGCGAACTGCGCCAGTAGTCTGCGAACATCAAAGTAAAACAATATTTTAAAACATATTACAGTTGTTAAACTAATGTAACAATCTCTGTGGCGGTGAGAGGTAATGAGGATGGGATAGGATATGTCTAGGAAACCCCAAAGTCAGGTGTTTTTTTCTCCGCTGAAGTCTGCAAACATCTCAGATGTTTTGGGACCCTGCTGGGGAATGTGTGACATCCAGGCATATTACTGCATTATAGGGTTGGTGCAAAGCTGTTTTGGGATGGTTTATAACTTTGGCACCATTCAATGAAACTGCATGAAGTCTTGCAATATAATTTTAGACCCAACTTTGAATGCTTCAGCAAGTTGGTGCTGTTTTGCCTAGATGGGGCAAAATTAGAACGGCTTATAAATTTAGTGCAGTTTGACGAATATGCATTAAAGTTTGCAGGAAGGTTTAAGACCGAACCTTAAATGTTTTTGCAAAGGTTGGTGGGATTTTGTGAAGAGGGGCATTTTTAGATGGCTTAAAACTTTCATGCCATTTGACGTGGTGCACAAATGTTTGCAAAAAGATTATAGACTCAGCCTTAAATGTTTGTGCAGTTTGAGTGGAAATTGTCAGTGGACGCTAAATTATATAACTATATTGTGAATGCACACTTTGACACTTTTCAAAATATAAAACATGGATTTGCTTCCAGCAAACCTGTGTGGGGAGTATTGTAGAGCACCCAAAAGCATTGTTTTTCACAAATGTGTGTATGATTTTTTTTTTTAAGTTTCATTATGTAGGTACACACAACAGTGATATATATACCTTTTTTGTCTGAGCTATAGCCGGCAGTCAGTGGCCAGATTGTCAAGCTCATGGCCAAAGGTCATGACACACACAATCATGTACTGGCAATGGCCACGAACGACTGCTAATGGGTTTAAAGTGGGCATGGCATTAGACGGGCCTGCCGGGCTGTTGTGAGTGCTTAACATGTATATAGTTGTCTAGTCATGTAGATAGTTACCAGTGCTTTTGTTGCTAAGTGCACCATTCTAAGCAAGGATCAGCTTTGGTGGAATGTGGATCACTAAGGTGTTGGTTCTATATTCCATGTAAAGTCAGTTGTGAACTGTTTCCCTGGCTGGGGGGTCGTTACCATCTTGGGCTTAGATAAAATAGCCCTCATTTATACTCAACCATGGGAGCATCTCATTTATTGAAACATAACACATGGCCACCAAAGACTGCTTATGTTGTAAGGTTTTTCAAAATTGGGATAGGTTTAAATGAGAAGGAAAATTGTACTCGTGGCTACAGCCCAAAGTGCTGGACGGGATTTTGCAGAAAACATGCACGAGGAGCATCAAAAGGACTTTAGCGTATGATTTTGCAAATGTGTCCTGTGTTTTGTTTTTTCCAAAGTGTCAAATGTAAGTACTATAAATAGTGATATAACTTTGGTGCCTGGGCAGTGAGAGTCGTTCTCAGCAAGGACAAATGTCTGCTCTAATTTGCTTGTTGGGGCATGCTGCATGGCAGAAGCCATAGGTTTGAATGGGAAAAGCAATTCTTCTCACTGCTTCAGCTTGAAGTGTTGTATGGAATTGCAGCAAACTTCAGTGAGGAGCATCAGCAGGGACCTGTATGTATGCTTTTGGAAATCTGTCCTGTGTTTTATTTTTTCCAAAATGTAAGTACAAAAAATAGTGATATAACTTTGGGGCCTGGGCAGTGAGACAGGCTGTGACTGAGGAGAAATGTGTAGTCTGATTTGCTTATTGGTGAACGTGGCATGGTCGAAGATTTTAATAGGAAAATAAATTCTTGTTGCTGCTACAGGGTGACATGCTGGACAGGATTGCAGTATACTTGCACGAGCTGTAATGACTGTGTACTCCAAAAGAGGAGGATGGCTGGAGGGTCCAATCTCTCCTACTGTTTCAGAGTAAAGAGTAATCATGCAATATGCAGCCTCATTTAAAAGGCTTCATGCTGCATGATGACTCTTTACTCGGAAACAAAAGGAGAGTCTGGGCCCTCCTGTTTCATAGTTTAGAGTCAACAGGTAGCCAAAGCCACAGTTACACTGGCTGTCTGCGATGGCAGTACTTATGAAGTGCTCACACCTGCTGGCACTCCATGTACCTGTGCAGCGCTTCTGCTACATGGCTGCCTGAGGTTTTGGCATGGCTGCAGGTTCTTGGGGTGGGTCCAGGCAGGGCGCCGGCTCGGAAATTCTTTCTGGAGACTGCGAGGCCATGGCCCGGGAAGACTTGGCCCACTTAAAGCACTGTGTACTGTGTATATTCTATTATAAACTGGGTACTGAAATATATTTATGTATTCACAAATGTTTATAGCTACGTTCTATAGATGTGCACTTGCCATGGGTTTAATCTTCCACTTGATGGGTTCTTCAACCAGAATTGGACAATAATTGTCAACAGCATATCTATTATTAACATTATCTGGGCTGATCGCTAGACACTAATGTGTCCTTTTGTGGCAGCAGTAATAAGCAGCAATATATAAGCCTTTAGGACAGGTTAACAGTTGCATTGGGAGCACCAGGTACCATGGGTTGCCGCACCCTTCATCTCTGTTAGCGATGCACTAGCGGCCAGTCGATGGAAACTTGTAAAAAGACCCGTGCTGGTGGTGCCTGTTGTGTTTATCAAGCAAGATTTGTTATAGTTTCCACTCATTCGGTGCGTGTGCTGTTTGATATGCTGGGATTTACTCCCTTGCTTTTTTGGCGCATGAAAAATGCAGTTCCACAAAGCTTCTGTTTGTCATTACTTCCAAACTTTTATTCTCTTGGATTCATCAATTGATGGTAAAACAAGTGGTGTCGACATGTGTTTCGCCCTAACAGGTCTTTTTCTAGGCTACCAGTTTTGAATTTTAATACATAAAGGATGGATACATATATGGTGAGTATGGTGTCCCCAGGTGGGGCATTCCCCATTCGTGATCATGTTGACAGTGTGTGACATTTGTGTTGAACCACATTACACGGGGATGAGTCAGTTCCCAGTGAAAGTGACATAGAGTTCGCTATTGGCGATTACACACAGTTTCACATTTGTTTGCAGATTGGTACATACATTTAGCGAACAAATTGAAAGTAATAAATTCATTAAACAGTAATTCATATATGTGAGGGAGAGAAAAGAAGACATTTCTGTAAGCTAGATTAGAATTGGTCCTAAAAGTAGCATCAATTAGAGGTTGACTGAGTAATTGGCATTTTCATGCGCCAAAAAAGCAAAGGAGTGAATCCCAGCATATCAAACAGCACACGCGCCAAATGAGTGGAAACTATAACAAATCTCGCTTTATAAGTCTTAAGGGTCTGAAAACATGCAGAGGTGAAAGTGTTGCATTTGAAAGTGAAAGAACTCCTTTCTTCTTACTAATGGACCACCATGTGCGTCGATGAAACATCGGTGATGGAACATAAGAGCATTACATTTAACTATAGAGAACTTTCAGTAAAGACTGCAAATACTGGTATTATTCGAATGATCAACACAATGGGCATTATATCACCAACGTCGACAATTATAGAAAAAATGAGAAGCATGCAATGTTTGCTAGCAATTACTTTTATTGGAAAACGTTATCAATGTTTGTGGACATCATCTTCTCTTTTGAGAATTATTTGAAAAATAAAGGTACTTGTTCTGTTTCCGACTGTTTTCTTTAAAATATACGTTTTTTAATACTTTTAGTGAAAAAAATAAAATGCGTGCTATGTGTGGATGTTTGTGTGCATATGTTCTTCGTTCTGTGTTGGGTAACTTTATCATGTGGTTGATGACAGGGTACGTTTGGCTACAATGTTATAACAATAGGAGGAGCATATTGTTTTGATTACTGATGTCAGCTTTAGGGGCGGGTGATGTGAATAAATGCGGCAAAGGCACTTGAACTTAGGGGGATGGCTCAACGGGTAAGATTAGCACAAGACGATAATGCCAGACCCGTCATTTTTGCATGTGTAAATGAGAGAAAAAGTAAGGTAAGATGTATTGGAATTTGTTTTTAAGATCGATCGATGAATACTCAAAAATAAATGCTCGATCGATGGGGCCAATAAGATTTCTGAGCAAAGTTCTCCTTTAATAGCTTATATACAATGTTGTAACATCATGAAACATTTTCACAAAAAACCTTTGAAATTCATTCAAAAATCTTTGTTAAAGGGATGCTATGGTTAACTTGCCCTAAAAAAATACTATCAAATTCAATGAAAACACTTTGTTAAAGGGAAATTATGATTACGTTCAACTAATAAAAACCTATCAAAATCAGTGAAAATACTTTTTTAAAGGGACAGCATTTGTGTGTGTGATGTCATCACTGATGTCCTTTGTGATGTCATCTTTGATATCCTGGGTGTTAGTGTTAGCAATGCATCACAGATGCATGAGTTATGGTTGCCCAGCTTACCATAACTGGCACATTTCTTGGGTTTTTTGATTTTACTTATAACCAGGACGTCCCTTTAACAAAGTGTTTTTTGTTGAACTGTATAGGTTTTTATTAGTACAACTTAACAATAATGTCTCTTTAATAATGTTTTTTCATTGGAAAAAAAAATATATATATATATTTATTTCAGGGCAGCGACAGTCGCCCAATAGTTAAGGTGAGTCGGACTCCCATAGGAACCCCTCAACATTCTATCATTAATAACTTTTGATTTAGATAACAGATTTGAGAGAAATTTCGGGAGCTATTGAGTACTCAAACCCACCAGACTGCAAAGTCCTATGGGACTCTATAGGCATGTTGACTTGCATTTTACCAGTGCCTGACTTCCGGGACCACCAGAGTTGTTATCTCAAGGTGGCACTGGGATGTCAGGCAACCACCCGATAGCACCAGCAGGTTTACCGCCCGACTCGTATTGAGGCCCATTGCCTTCATTTGTTTGTTGTTTTGTGAAACCTAGTGTTTAATTCCATTAAAATTATGTTTGATTGGTTTTGATTTTAAATATACACTCATAAAGAATATAGAAATGGTATTAGTTGTGCAAACTACTGTAAAAAAGAAATGTAATGTGTTTTTCTGGTGCAAATTGCCCTAATAAATTCATGAGCACTATGGGTTCAGCAATGCATTTTCAGTCCACAAATAATATTTGAAGCATGGGTTTGTTGTACATACTCTTTTCATGAGTTTTTTTCTGTTTTTATTTTTTATAAAATAATGGGATAAAAAAAGCCACTGATTTTTTAAATATATATTTGTAGTTGCAGGAATTGCTTGGTGTTGTCAAATATATCTTGTGTAACTATGTAGGGTGCGATCTCACAGCATGATGCTGTTGTCATATTTCAAACACATTACTTTGCAGTTGTGCAGATTGGGTATGGTAAGGCATATAGGAGGTTGGGTGGAGATGACTGGAACAGAGGAAGCAATAGAAGTGGAAGACAGTGGTGCAGATGTGGTTTACTACACAAGACATCTGTGCATACAGTATAGGCCATGGGTTTTACATTTTGATGGGAAATAGCCTTGCTATAGGGTTTCTCCACAATTTTTTAAGGGAATCGAATGAGGTGCTTAATCAAATTAAAGGAGGTTGTAAAAGTTTGGGATGGTTTATTGGAGGTTTCCATCTGTAACAGTTTAAAAAAGGAAACACAATGAATGTATTTAATGTTCGTGTTACTCTATTGCTACTTGATAGAGAAATACTGGCAGCTGGTAACACACTAGGCACGCTGGATCTTGCATGGAGTTAATGTGAATATTTAGCATTCCCATGCACATCTTCATAACTTTCTTTCATTGCAGTCGTGCAGATTGGGTATAGGTAGGATAAGGTGAGGTTGGGTGGAGGTTGCTGGAATAGAGGAAGCGATAGAAGTGGAAGAGAGTGACGCAGGCATGCTTTTCTACAGCAGATATCTGTGTGCAGATTGTAGGTCATGGGTTTGTAAATAGTATCTGTGCACATAATCATGTGTGCTTTTGATTTTCGCTATGGGGAAAAATACCAGGGGATATGTTATTGTTGCTGTTTATTTTTACTTTTTCCGTACTGCTTAAATGTGATTACTTGGGTTTGTACAGTGTAGCACAACAGTCACCAAGAGACAACTATAAAACAAGGGGATTGTAGCATAATGTTTAACCAAAGTGAGAGATCATCGGGAAAAAATATATTCTCACTGTGTATTGCCTAAAAACATTGTGAGTTCTCAAAGACTGCAATATTTTATGTATAGCAATACCACTGTCAAAACGAGTCAAAATGAGTTTGTGATTGATGAACATCTTTGTCAGATGGGTTGAAAGAGTTTTTAAATATTCAGTGGCCATGCCCACCGGACATGGACAAAGGCCATGGCGAGTGGTCTGGTAGAGTTCTAAAATGGACAGGGTAGTGTGCACCAGACATGGCTGAAGGCCATGGTTAGTGTCAGGTAGTGTTCTAAAATATACAGTTGGCATAGCTGTAGGCCATAGCCAGTAGCCATGTGTGGTGCAAATCTGTTTAATAACAAAAATCTTGACATTCAAGGAAACAAACATATGTTGTAGGGATGTTAAGGTGAGCAATATATTGTTACAGAACCATTGGAATTCAATTAAAAATCTTTAGTTGCAGGGACATTAAGTTGAGAAATTAACACAACAGAACCCCTGAAATTTTGCTAATGCCACCTTAACATTGTGCCCCCTTTTGCGCAGCCTATGCCTTCAATGATGACATCACAGATCACATCACAGATAACATCACTAATTACATGTTGTATGAGAACACTGATGACATTACACATCACATCACATCACTGATGCCATCTCTGGTGACAATATGAATTACATTGTTTATAACTCATTACATGAATAATGGAATTAGACACAGCATCATTTATAAATTAGCTCACACAAACTTTGATTTTCTTAATAACAAAGTAGGCCATGGCCATCACAAAACACAATAGCTAGTGGTTAGTTAGTATTGCAAAATACTAATTTTCATAGTTAAAAGCCATCCCTAGTGGCCCGTCACTGTTTTAAAATATACAGTCTGCAACCTTGAAAGCTATAGTCAGTGGCCATAGTTTAAGGCCATAGCTAATGATCATTAATATGTTAGAATATATAGTCGGCACAGCCAAAAGCCATAGCAACTGGCTAGTATTGTGTTGAAGAACACAGTTAGTGGCTGGTTAGTTTATATCATATGCACTGGGCACTGCCTAAGTCCATAGAGAGGGGCTGGTTATTGTTCTATAATATGCAGTGGGGAGGTCCAAAGTCCATCACTTATGGCATGTTAGTATTTTAAAATATAATGTGGACATGGCCAAAAGATGTACACACTGTCCCTGGTCAAAGGCCAGGGCTAGTGAGGCCCCTTTATATGTTAGAATATATAGTGGGCACAGCTAAATATTGTGGCCCCTGGCCAGTATTGTGTTAAAGCCCATGGGTACTAGCTGATTAGTGTATATAACATACAGTGGACACAATTGAAAACTGTAGCCACTGGTGAAGGATAAAGTGTAAGTTTGGTGGCCTGTTAGTGTTTTAAATTATACAGTGCACTTGGGTGAAGACGGTGGCAATGTCCATGACTTAAGGCCATGATCAGAACCCATTCATGTGTTAATATATATTTGGTCAATCACACAGACCATGGCTGAAGGCCATCCTTAATGTCAGTTACTGTTGCAATGTAATTAGTGATATCATTGATGTGATATGTGATGTCATCATTATGGTCATTGGCTGTACAACATGGGGCACAAAGTTAAGGTGGATTTAGCTAAACAAGTAGAAAAATGTATCACTCTCGAGTATTTACAAATCTTAGGAGAAGTGTGAAACTAAAATCTAGATATGTTGCAAAGCGTGTTTTGCAAAAGAAAAAAGTAGAAGTAATCATATGAAAAGAAAATTGTTCATGTTTGTATTGACTAAATTTAAGAAATTACTTAATGTGATTATACCATTCTATAGAAATATAGAAACAGTTCATGTATTTACACATGCCAATTTTTGTGACGTGTTTGGTGGAGAATGGAACCACATTTCTCATACAGAAAGATTGTTTATTGAGTAAAGTAACATTCAAGGAAAGAATGTGCCTCTTGCTATTGATGAGAGTGGGCATATGAAGCTAGCTATGAAGTTGAAAACAGTGTGATTTCTAAAAAAGGAGAAATGGTAAGGTCTGATAATACAGAAATTGAAAGTTTAGGTCAGTCTAGAATAAACCGTAACAAGCAAAGAGAGGTATGGACATGCAGTTTATTGTGCAATATTGATATGTGTTACCCTAAAGTCTTAAAGAGTTTTTGCAAGTTTTGCACACAAATAAACTTCAAAGGCAGATTAAGATGCTACAGAGAACAGATGACTATAAAGTTCATGGAAAACAGCACTTCTAGGGTAGATGCAGTCAATTTCAACATATACAGATGTTGGCTGCACATCATAGCAAATGAGATACCTTCTAGTTAAACTATGGTTTACGCACAAATAATTCCATGAATCAGGGTGCAAGTATGTCTCTTGCACTTTTAAATCATACACTTTTGATTGGAACTGTAGAAAGTTTAGTTGTTACGCTGCAAATGATAAATATAATGCATTTAAAAGGTCATGTGTATGTAGATGGAAACACTTACAAGAAGTAGAAATGATTATCCTATGCTTTCAAAGGTTCTGATTTTTGAACAGTATAAAAAGTATTGCATTGTTTGATTTTCATTCTACTGAAATAGCTGACATTGTTTGCAAATCTTTTTGCCACACATTTTATAAGTCTCAACTGCAAGTAGTGTACATTGAGCAGAAATTTAAACAGAGTGTATAATATTTTTGGAAAGAACTTCATCTGTATTTGTTTGTAGAAGAACTATGAGACACAAGTGAGGCACTTTATGTTTGTAGACACTGGGCCTCATTACGAGTAGGCCGGTAAAAACGGGCTCATTACCGGCATGCCGGTAAGAGCGGGTCCGTGCTCGTATGAACCCGCTAATAGTGGGTGATTACCAGTGCGCGAGCACGCGTGAACCCCCATGCCGGTAATGGCAATAACGGCATGCTGCAAAAGGCCCTCCAACCCCCTGATATCAGCATCACGGGACCCGCCGATACCGGCACCGCCTTGGAGCAACCCCTAAATACCGGCCCGGTAATACCACCATGCTAATACCAGCTTCACAAAACCGGACCCGGAAATAACGTCATCGCGCAGGAACTGGAAATGGGCCGCGGCCATCTTTAAAAACACAATCCATTGCCATCCTCCCTAACCACCAGTCATTTCGTTTCGTGCTGTGTAGGAAAAGCCTGAGAATGTCCATGGCCACCCGGAAGACGACCCCCCAATAGCGGAAACAGCGTTTCTTTGACACATAGCTCAATATGCTTGCGGACACTCTGGCTGCACATGCAGACATTATGAAAGGCACTGACATGAAGCGCGAAGCCCAGATGAGGACAAAATAAATCTGGCAGGAGGTTGCCCGGAAGGTGTCGGCCGTGGGGACCACCCCACGCACTGCGCATGACTGCCGCAAGAGGTGGGACGACCTCCGCTTGAGGGTGAGAAACATCCTGTCAAGCAACAGAAGGGCAGCCATGGCGACAGGCGGGGGTCCACACTCACCTGCTAAACTGATGCCCTGGGAGAAGACTGCCAGCACATTTATTGATCCAGAGTCAATAGAGGGATTTTGAGAGATGGATATGGGTGCAGCATCATCCCCAGAAAGAAGTGAGTGACCCTGCACATCCCTGTAGGGGAAACCATGACATAGCACAAGTGACGAGGAAGTGAGACTAGGCAAGGCAATGCAAGTCCCTACACCCACATCAACACATCCAAGTCAAGATTGCGGCCCAAACAGTGCCACAAAGAAATGCATGCTGAGTGCCAATCCCATAACCAACACACGGGCAACATACCAGGAACGTGCCCATGTAACCCAACACACAAACCCCATATCAATGGCATGCCACCTGCCATGCATTGGTTGCCAATATGCCTCCTCAGAACACCAAGTGCCACACACCTGTAAGACATGGATGCATGAATGTATGAATACAGAACAGAACAATTGTATGTCGCTGCCATGTGACGCCATCACTGATGACCTGCATCTCTTCTAACACCCAGGCATCGATGAGGAAGATGCCAGTCAGGAGCGGAGCACAAGGGCCACCACCACCCCCTAGCCAGATAAACAGGCCAAACCCACAGTGTTAGGGAGAATTCTCTGTTTAGGCTGAATTTCCTAACCTAGTGAGTCCCCCAGCAGATTTGCTGGATTTCTGGAGTTTGTTTTTTTCCATCCTGCCAAGAGTGAGACTCTCTTTCCTCCCACTCTTGGACATGAATGTGTGTAATTCCTTTGAATGTCAATGTGTACTATGGGCTATGGGGTCTTTTACTCCATAGGGTCTCATATGTTTTTCTATGTGTGTTACACCGCACCCTACGTGCCGTAACACTGGGGCATCCTAGCTGACCCCCACCATAGACTCCATACCCGGGGACTGACTACTGTCTCCCTGGGCATGTAAAGTCACCATTGGCTTTACTAGACCTAAATTTACTAACAGAACTAGTACAAACCATCTTATTGTGGACGTACTAGTAGGGGTAATTCGATTACTCCTGGATCTGTTATTCGAGGGGGCACTGTCCCGTCCCCCCTCGTCGAGTTTTGGCTGGTGGCAGTGGAAACTACTTGTTAGGTTCGGCCCCGAACATAACCCTATGAGATTCGTCCCATTGTTAGAGATTGATACTTTTTCTCGTTAATCTCTAACGTACCACCGGTCTACTTATCTTAAATAAGTTTATCGGATGGTATTTTCTGCCAGAACTTGGTTTTTAAAATGGCGTCTGTGTTCGTCTCTGTGACTCCTAAACCAAAGGTTGAGCCCTTTGTTCCACTTTTGGCAGGCCTCTGTACAGAGACCCTCCAAAGTGGTGCCATTCTGTCAGGGTTACCACAGGGGTGTGGGAGGGGGTTTAGGCACCCTGGACCGAGTTGCCTTGCCAACTCCGGTCGCACTCTGGTGTGATTTGCCCAAGTGGTGAGCCTCCCCGCTCACCACTTAGCGTGTGTTGATTGACAGCTAGGCTGAATGAATGGGGGTTTTCTGCATAAAAGCAGGGCTTTTGGGACTGGATCTTCAAAAGTCGCCACAGGACTTAAGAATCCGACGAGGGTAATGCTGAGCCGACCTGCACAACGACACCTCCGGTGGAGCCCTGCGGAACCGACTCACCACTTACGGACGACAGAGGAGATCTCCCAGCCGGAGAGGCTTTTCCCCTGACTGGTGGGAACAACCAGTCCCCTTTGCTTTTTCTTCGCCTCAGGACGCAGTGGTCGAATTGCCCGTGCAGAGCACCTCGGCAACCGGATAGCCACTACCCCTGTACCGCGACCAAAAGGTGGTGCCTTGTGACGGAGCACTCCGCGGCTGGTCTCTTCCCTGGAGGTGCACCGGACTTCACTTTTCTTCGACAACGAGATCATCTCTACTCTTGGCAAAGACCCGACGTGCATCCACCACCAGGAACATCTGCCCCCACCGGAGCTGTCTCTCCACAAACAAGGTACCGTGTCCGCCTGGCTTCCCTTTCGATCGGTTCGAGTGAGGTGTCTTAATCCTCTCCTTTCCGTTGGGTCGCCTCCAAGCTTTCTCACGTATTGTTCTGAACTGGTTCAATCTGCCGATAACAATTTGCTACAAAGACTCGAACGCATTTCCACTAAGAGACTTTTTGGGACATATCGCCTTGCCTCTCTCCGAGTGGGCCTGGCCTCTGAACTTTATGATCTATTGTGGTTCTTGCCTTCTTGCCTTGCATTTTTCCCGTGAAGTATTGAACTGTGTTGATTTCGTAACCTGCTTATTTTTCTCTCCCGTCCTAACTAATATTAGAGTGCCATCTAGGTTGAGGCATACACCTCTGTCTGTAAATAAGTGATGCTTGTAGAACCTAGACTTGTTGAAATATTGTTAGGGGGATTGATCGTTTCTTCTTCGTAGAGTAATTGTGATTGAAGTGTTTGCCGTGATAGTGCCATAGTGTTTTCCATAGATGTTCCGTTATAAATAAATACCTTAATATCTTTACACTGAGCCTCGTTGCGTGTTTGCTTGTTTTACTGTGAAGAGTTGCCCTATATTGTATACTCCACATACTGCTTGACTCTTCTTGAGGGAAGTCTGACTGCTCAGCCACAGCTAACAAGTGAATAAGTGTGGTACAGACTGCTACCAAGTGGGTTTACTGCCAAACACCTGTAGTCCTAAATCTTTTGCAGTGGTCCCAGAGGGAACTGCACAGGTTTCCGCCTAACACTGGTGTACAGCGGTGGGATTTGTATCGAGTATACAGTTTAGAGTGCTTTTCGACACTTTAGGATAACTAACCACAAAGCTTAGCACTAAAAAGCAACTTTCAAAACATGTCTACGATGGAAACTTACAGTCAAGAATCCTTGTCAGTTGAAAATACTGAGAGTTTGCAAGCTCTCTGTAGACAAGAGAATCTTTCTGTAAGAGGCAAGAAGTTAGAACTAATAGAGAGATTGCTGGCGAACCAAAGTCTGGGTACTGGTTCAGAGGAACCAAGTTCTCCAGCAACTGTAGATAACAGTGATGGTGTTGATCTAAATCGTAATTCTGATGATAGCGATGAAGAGGCTGACGAGGACGGAGAGGCTAACAAAACTGTCTCCCCTGCTCCTCTACCTGCCTTACCAGCTGTGCCTACGGGGCCCATACCAGGTCCCACATGTAACCCTGCTTATTTTGAACTTGAAAAAATGAAGCTCGAATTAGAATACAAACGGTTCTTGGCTCAATCTGAACAAAACCAAGAGCTCGAGTTCAGACGGAGGAATGCCCAGGCTGAGCAGAAGCAAGCTGAGTTAAGACTCAGGGAAATAGAACTTAATCACGAGTTAGAGATGAAAAAGTTGTCTATATAAAATGCTTCTCTCTCCTCTGGTTCCTCTAGGAGCTCCAGTCCCAAAAGACTCTGGATGCCGAAGGAATTAGTGGGTATGTATGAACCGAGATTGGATGTGTTGGATTGGTTAAAACTGGTTGAGTACAATCATGGGCTCCATGGCATCACCGGGAATGATTTACTTCCCTGGTTGTTCTCTAGGCTCCCTCCTGTTGCGACTGATGTGGTAATGGAGTTGGGGAAGGCGGATAAGATGGATTACGAAAGTGTGAAAATAGCTTTGATAGCTAGAATCGGGAAGACCCCTTCCCAGTATCTTAAGAGGTTTAGAACCCTCAAAAAGCATGATGGTACCCCTTGGGCTACCTGGGTGAGTGAAGGGTTGAAAAACTTAGAGGGATGGATTAAGGGTTACAAAGTGAACATTTATGAGGGTATGAGGAATCTTTTCATGTTGGAATCTATTTATGATGCCTGTTCTCCTGAGCTCAGACAGCACTTGGCTGATTCAAAGGAATTGGATTCCCGGAAGCTAGCTAAGGCTGCTGACTAGTGGGTTGCCAACAGGGATACTCATAAGGATTCTGGGGCAACTCAGAAAAAGGATGAGGGAAAACAGCCTAAAAAAGACTCAAAAAAAAATTCGAATAACTCAAATTCCAAAGAGGGCCCCAAACAAAACCAGAAGGGTAAGCCACCGGGAAAACCACAGCATCATAGTGTGTCTTCTGGTGCCAAACCGGAAGGAGGTCAGAACAAGCCACCATTCCAAAAAGCATTCGGTAAATGCTTTGTTTGTGGCTCGACTGACCACGTGAAAGGAGATCCAAGATGCAAGGGTAAACCTTCAGGGGTCCAACATGTCTCCTTAGCCTTCGCTCCAGAGGAGGAAGTCCAAATGTCAAGTGGAAACTTTCTACTGCTAGCTGACAAACCCATTGGAGTCTCAGCCAGCGTTTCTTTAGTATCTCTGGGGTTGTGGGAACAGCAGAATTTAGATGTCTATAATTCTATCCCCGATAATACTAAAGAGTATTATAAGGACAGTGTCCAGGTGAATGGTCAGGAGACTCCTGCCATTAGGGACACTGGGGCCAGCATAACTGTGGTGGATAAATCGTTTTTTCAGGCTGAGGATGTTGCTAAGGCACCCAAACGCCTCACCAAGTTAGCTGGAGGGCCTGTGCAGATGCTTCCCCAATTACCAGTTCTCATCCAGTGTAACGACATGACTGTGAAGATACCTGTCAGCATACAGAGTGAGGTACCAGGACGCGTACTGTTGGGTAACGATTTGAAAACTCTCAGAGTTGTATCGCATACTCCCAGACCTCCTAGTAAACGGTTACAGGAGCTAACCAGACCCGCAAGACAGAGGACCATGCGCGGTACTCTCCAGGAGATGATGAAGAAAGAGATCACTCCTGCTCCACTGGAATTGTCGGCAGCTGTCTCCAAGAAATCAGAAGCGAAAGGGAAACCTAAGACTTCTATCCTGAAACCAGCAGCCAGCATTTCAGTGCAGCCAACACGGACTTCCCCGCAGTTGTCCAAAGTTACACCCGTAACTCCACCTCCGGCTGAGGCTGAGAGGGAGGTACAACCCTATGTGGTAGAATTAGACTCTGAGGAAGAGCTAATGGAAGGCCAGGAACTCATTGGAGATCTGGATCCTGTTGACCATCCTGAGCTGCAGTCTTTACTGGCAGAAGGTGGACCCAGCAGGGCAGACTTCAGTAAGGGACAGAGAGAATGTCCAACTCTGGAAGGTCTTCGCCACCAGGCAGAAGCTCAGGCTGAAGGGCAAGAGCCTGGGAAATACAGGTTGCACTGGGAAGATGGCCTCTTCCGCAGTGAACCGACCGAGTCTGCACCTGGAGACTACAAACGACTTGTAGTACCCCAAGAGAACAGACCACAGTTCTTGCAGTTAGCCCACGAGATTCCTTTGGCTGGTCACTTGAGTTTCAAGAAGACTAAGGAAAGGCTCTATCTCTACTTCTATTGGACGAAGATGTGGGCCGAAGTAGAAAAACACTGCAGGAGCTGCCACACCTGCCAGACCTCTGGTAAGGTTGGCTCCAAGAATGTGGCACCTTTAGTGCCTCTCCCAGTTGTGGGAGTCCCATTTGAGAGAGTAGGGATTGACATTGTTGGTCCCCTTGATCCTCCAACCTCCTCAGGCAACAGTTTTATACTTGTTGTAGTAGACCATGCTACTAGGTATCCTGAGGCAATTCCTATGAGGACTGTTACAGCTCCGGCTGTGGCTAAGGCCCTCCTTGGTATTTTTACTAGGGTCGGGTTTCCTAAGGAAGTAATCTCTGACAGGGGGTCAAACTTTATGTCCCACTACATGAAAGCCATGTGGAAAACCTGTGGAGTTACTTACAAGTTCTCAACAGCTTACCACCCACAAACCAATGGGTTGGTAGAACGGTTCAACCGAACCATGAAGAGCATGATAGGTACTTTAGAAGAACCCCTTAAGCGTAAGTGGGACCTTCTACTGCCATGCCTTCTCTTTGCCTATAGAGAAGTCCCTCAGGAGGGAGTAGGTTACTCTCCCTTCGAACTACTCTATGGTCATCCCGTCAGAGGTCCATTGGCCCTGATTAAGGAGGGGTTGGAGAGTGCTCCTTCCCCCAAGCCAGTCAGAGTGACTGACTACGTGATAGGTCTCCGGAGGAGAATGTCGCACATGATGACGGAAGCAAGTGATAACTTGAAAGCTGGACAAGCATTGGTCAAACACTAGCACGATCAAAAGGCTAACATGGTTGAGTTCGCTCAAGACCAGCTCGTTCTCGTTATGATCCCAACAAGGCAGAGGGCCTTGCAAGATAAGTGGATGGGACCCTTCAGAGTTGTGGGTAAACTTGGAGAGGTCAACTATCTGGTGGACTTGGGCAATCCCAAGGAGGCTCCGACAGTCTTTCACACCAACCGACTCAAAGGGTATGTCTCAAGACCCGATGTAGGAGCGTTGCTTCTAGCATCATCCGTGGAAGGAGAAGAGAGTGAAGCTCTTCCGGATCTCCTCAGAGGCTTACCTTTAGACGAAAAAATTGAAGGAGTAAATCTCTCCTCCAATCTGACACCCGAGCAACAAGAAGAGTGCAAATCCATGTTGAATCAGTTTGCCTCGCTGTTCTCGCTTTTGCCAGGCTTGACTCCTTGGGGACAGCACGAAATACTCACTGGTGACTGTCTGCCAGTCAAAAGCAGAGGATACAGAATGTCAGAAAACGTACGAACCCACATCAGAGGTGAGGTCAGCAAGATGCTTGATCTCGGGGTAATAGAGTCCTCTACTAGTCCATGGTCTAGCCCAGTTGTGTTAGTACCAAAGGCCGGATCTAAAGAGCTTAGATTCTGCGTGGACTATAGAGCTCTTAATGCAGTCACCAAGACTGATGCCCACCCTTTGCCAAGAACAGATGAGTTGGTGGATAAACTTGGCGCCACCAAGTTCATCAGCACATTTGACTTGACGTCAGGCTATTGGCAAATAGCCCTGACAGACCATGGCAAGGAAAAAACTGCATTTTCTACCCCCGTTGGCTTATACCAGTTTAAGGTAATGCCTTTCGGATTGAAGAATGCACCTGCTACGTTTCAACGGATGGTAAACCAGGTTCTGAATGGGATGGTGGACTTCTGCATGGCATACTTGGATGACATTTCGCAGTGTTCAGCAATTCCTGGGAAGAACATGTAACCCACCTGAGAGATGTTTTGCAGACTCTTGGACGAGCCAATCTGACCATAAAGGCGAGTAAATGCCAAATTGGACAGAGTAAGGTAGTCTACCTTGGACATGAGGTAGGAGGTGGAGAAATAATGCCTTTTCTCAGTAAGATTGAAGCTGTGCAAAATTGGACAACACCTACTACTCAAACCCAAGTGAGAGCCTTCCTAGGCCTCACTGGGTATTACAGGAATTTCATAGAGAACTATGGGACCATAGCTTCTCCACTGAATGTCATCTCCTCGCCCAAATTTCCTAAAAAGGTTAAATGGAACGAGGAGTGCAATCAGGCTTTTGAAAACCTGAAAAAGGCTCTTTGCCAAACCCCAGTACTCAGAGCTCCTGATTACCGCCAACACTTCATTGTGCAGACAGATGCTTCAAATGTAGGAATAGGTGCCGTACTCAGTCAACTGGATGGGAAAGGTAGGGAGCACCCCGTTTGCTTCATCAGCCGCAAGCTGAAGGATCCTGTAACAAGGTGGGCAACAATCGAAAGAGAGTGCTTTGCTATCGTGTGGGCTCTGAAAAAGTTTAGGCCGTACTTGTATGGTTCTACTTTTGTCATTCAGACTGACCACCAACCCTTGAGATGGTTAATGCAAATGAAAGGGGAAAACCCAAAACTACTGAGATGGTCAATCTGCCTGCAAGGGTTTGATTTCACCATTGAGCACCGGTCAGGATGTCACCACCAAAATGCTGATGGTCTCTCTAGGATGCATGTCATCGACTAGAGGCATGAGATTCATCCAGGAGTGGATTAAATCCTCCTGTCCCTTAGTCTGGGGGGGACGAGTGTTAGGGAGAATTCTCTGTATACTAGTAGGGGTAATTCGATTACTCCTGGATTTGTTATTCGAGGGGGAACTGTCCCGTCCCACCTCGTCGAGTTTTGGCTGGTGGCAGTGGAAACTACTTGTTAGGTTCGACCCCGAACATAACCCTATGGGATTCGTCCCATTGTTAGAGATTGATACTTTTTCTCGTTAATCTCTAAAGTACCACCAGTCTACTTATCTTAAATAAGTTTATCGGATGGTATTTTCTGCCAGAACTCAGTTTTTAAAATGGCGTCTGTGTCGTCTCTGTGACTCCTAAACCAAAGGTTGAGCCCTTTGTTCCACTTTTGGTGGGCCTCTGTACAGAGACCCTCCAAAGTGGTGCCATTCTGTCTGGGCTACCACAAGGGTGTGGGAGGGGGTTTAGGCACCCTGGACCGAGTTGCCTTGCCAACTCCGGTCGCACTCTGGTGTGATTGGTCCAAGTGGTGAGCCTCCCCGCTCAACACTTAGCATGTGTTGATTGACAGCTAGGCTGAATGAATGGGGGTTTTCTGCATAAAAGCAGGGCTTTTGGGACTGGATCTTCAGAAGTCGCCACAGGACCTAAGAATCCGACGAGGGTAACGCTGAGCCGACCTGCACAATGACATCCCCGGTGGAGCCCTGCGGAATCGACTCATCACTTCCCGACGACAGAGGAGATCTCCCTGCCGGAGAGTCTCTTCCCCTGACTGGTGGGAATAACCAGTCCCCTTTGCTTTTTCTTCGCCTCAGGACGCAGTGGTCGAATTGCCCGTGCAGAGCACCTCGGCAACCGGATAGCCACTACCCCTGTACCGTGACCAAAAGGTGGTGCCTTGTAACGGAGCACTCCGTGGCTGGTCTCTTCCCTGGTGGTGCACCGGACTTCACTTTTCTTCGACGACGAGATCATCTCTACTCTTGGCAAAGACCCGACGTGCATCCACCACCAGGAACAACTGCCCCCGCCGGAGCTGTCTCTCCACAAACAAGGTACCGTGTCTGCCTGGCTTCCCTTTCGATCGGTTCGAGTGAGGTGTCTTAATCCTCTCCTTTCCGTTGGGTCGCCTCCAAGCTTCCTCACGTATTGTTCTGAACTGGTTCAATCTGCCGATAACAATTTGCTACAAAGACTCAAACGCATTTCCACTAAGAGACTTTTTGGGACATATCACCTTGCCTCTCTCCGAGTGGGCCTGGCCTCTGAACTTTATGATCTATTGTGGTTCTTGCCTTCTTGCCTTGCATTTTTCCCTTGAAGTATTGAACTGTGTTGATTTCGTAACCTGCTTATTTTTCTCTCCCGTCCTAACTAATATTAGAGTGCCATCTAGGTTGAGGCATACACCTCTGTCTGTAAATAAGTGATGCTGGTAGAACCTAGACTTGTCGAAATATTGTTAGGGGGATTGGTCGTTTCTTCTTTGTAGAGTAATTGTGATTGAAGTGTTTGCCGTGATAGTGCCATAGTGTTTTCCATAGATGTTATAAATAAATACCTTAATATCTTTACACTGAGCCTCGTTGCGTGTTTGCTTGTCTTACTGTGAAGAATTGCCCTATATTGTATACTCCACATACTGCTTGACTCTTCTTGAGGGAAGTCTGACTGCTCAGCCACAGCTACCAAGTGAATCTGTGTGGTACAGACTGCTACCAAGTGGGTTTACTGCCAAACACCTGTAGTCCTAAATCTTTTGCAGTGGACCCAGAGGGAACTGCACAGGTTTCCGCCTAACACACAGGCAGTGTGCATGACCTTGTGGAAAGCCAGCAGACAACACCTGCTGCCAGTGTGGCCCACACACATCAGGACCAGCAGCACATACCCACAACAGATGGAGGGGTGTACCTTCCTGTGCCACCAACCACCGCGGACCTTATGCATGACAATGTGGACTCCAAGTGTGTCACAGTTGTGTTTACTACACCCATCCCAAGCCCCCTGTGCACCCACCCACCCCATCTGGAGGCCTACAGCAGTGACGATCCCTGCCTCCATGACTCCGACCTCAGTGATTTGGACATGTGCCCCTTTGAGGAGGACAGCACACAGGATGCAGGCCAGGTGCATGCACCATCCACCATTCCAGCTGCCACCACTCCAGCTACCACCACCCCAGCTACCACCACTCCAGCTACCACCTCCCCAGCTACCACCACTCCAGCTACCACCACTCCAGCTGCCACCACCCCAGCTACCACCACTCTAGCTACCACCACTCCAGCTACCACCACCCCAGCTACCACCACTCCAGCTACCACCACTCCAGCTACCACCACCCCAGCTACCACCACTCTAGCTACCACCACTCCAGCTACCACCACCCCAGCTACCACCACTCCAGCTCCTACCACTCCAGCTTCCACCAACACCTTTGAGGCACGCCTGTCGAGGGTGGAGGCACGACAGGAATCAATGCTGGACCTCATGCGGCAGTATATTGCCGATGGGGAGGACACTAGGAGGATCATTGCTACTGCCATTGCGGGGACCACAGCTGCCATTGGGGAGACCACAGCGGCCATTGCTGCGAACACTGCTGCCGTGAATGCATCGGCTGTCCCAATGAGGGATTGTCTGGGGGCAGTCACCCAAGTCCTAACCTTCATCCTGCTCCATATGCAGCGGCCACACCTTGGAGCATGCGTGGAAACTGCCTCCGACACATCCACTGCTACAACACCTGCATCCTCTGTCCACGCAAGCCCTGTGCGGATGACCCGGAGGAGTTCACGGCACTCGGAGATGCCACCCCCGGACAACAAAAAGGCCAGGAAGTAGAGTGCCCAGACAATGGGAGCAGGACACATGGTTGTGGGTGAAGGGAACTATTTCTTGGAGTACATATGGGGGCATTTGGGGTTTGTAGGGTGGGTTAGGGAGTTCACTGGGGTTTTTGGGGTTTGTAGGGTGGGTTAGGGAGTTCACTTGGGTTTTTGGGGTTTGTCCGGTAGGTTAGGGAGTTCACTGGGGTTTGTGGGGTTTGTTGGGTGGGTTAGGGAGTTTACTGGGGTTTTTGGGGTTTGTCGGGTGGGTTAGGGAGTTCACTGGGGGTTAGGGGGGAGTGTGCACATTTTTCTCTGTTTGAAATAATACACCAGTTGTGTGCCAAAAAAATCAATGGCTAGACATTGTTCATTTTGTGCATATCCATTTAATGTGTGATGGTGTTCAGTGGCCAACTCCATACAATTCAAGTGTGCATGTCCACGTGGAGCCAGTGTGTCACAGACACATGTCTATAATACTCCCTGTGGTTCAGAAGTATTTGTGGATTAGTTCTTGGCATACAGCATGGCCATCCTGAGCATTATGTACTGGCAGAGGGGCGACTTCACCTATGTCTCCATCCTCATCATCCTCACCCGGGGCATGCATGTCAATGTCAGGTGGCAGTGGTACATTTCTGCGGACGCACATGTTGTGCAGTATATCACAGGCCATGGTGATCTTTGCCACCTTCTCAGGCCTATATAGGAGTGCCCCACCAGACCTGCTTAGGCAGTGGATACGCGCCTTCAACAGGCCAAAGGTCTGCTCAATCACAACACGGGTGCGGGTGTGCACACGATTGCACTCCTCTTCATGGCCGTTTGCGGGTTCCGCATAGGGGTAAGTAGCCACGGCCTCAAGGGATATCCTCCATCACCTGCAAGCAAACACAAACAGGTGTGTGTCACTCTGAGCTGCCACCTTCAGGACGCACAGTCATGGCGGCTGCTATTAGGTGTGGACATGCACATGTCCCTGTAAGTATGAAAAAATGTCACCTAGATGCATTTGATACTGTTATGAGGTGTGGTAGTCTGGATGGCGTTCAATAGATGATGCAGGGTAAAATAATGCATGCTGAGGCGGATGTACTGTGGTAGTACGACAATGTTTAGCCTCCCATTCAAGCAGTTTACTCTACACTATGCATGGTCACACTAGCCACATTGGCACAGTTGGCATCCTGTACAGTCATGCATTGCTTGCCATTGCCATAGTGGCCTGGTTGTGCCTCTTACTTGTTGTCATCGATATGCATTATTAGTTTAATTTGTGCCAGTGATGTGTCATGTTCCGTTTGTGAGGTTGAGGTCTGGAGTTTTTAGCTCTGCATGCATTCCCCAATCACTGACAATTGCCACTCAGGTGGAGTATGCATCCCCCCCTTTCCCAACCAGGTGGAGTATGCATCCCCACCTTTCCCAACCTGGTGGAGTATGCACCTCCCCCCTTTCCCAACCAGGTGGCGCATGCATCACCCCACCCCCTTTCCCAGCCTGGTGGAGTATGCATCCCCCCGCTTTCCCAACCTGGTGGAGTATGCACCCCCCCTTTCCCAACCAGGTGGAGTATGCATCCCAACACATCAGTACCCCAAAAGCACTGCCATGGGACAGTTGTGCAACTCACCAAGCAGCCAGGCACGTGGTCCAGCATGTCGCTCCATGTGACAGGGTAGCGTGGAGTTGTGCAGTACCATGGCATCATGTGTTGATCCGGGAAATCGGGCGCAGCAATGTGTGATGATCTTGCTAGAGTCACATACCATTTGCACATTGATGGAGTGGTATTGCTTGTGATTGCGGTACACCACCTCTATGGCATGGGGGACTACCAATTCCACATGGGTGCAGTCAAGGGCACCAACACAATTGGGCATGCCTGCCAGTGCATGGAAGCCTACTTTGGTGTCGGCTATCTCCTAGGCAGTCCGTGGTAGGGATATGTGACTGCTTGCGTGCTTCAGGAGGGCATCCAGCACTTGGGTCAGCATGCGTGAAAATAGTATTTGTAAAATGCCATGCAGCTGGCCCACTGTGTGTTGATAGGTGCCTGTGGCAGGGAAGTGGAGCACAGACACCACTTTAAGTAGCGGGAAGATGGCAGTGCGTATTTCTATGAGGCTGCCAGTGTCGTCGTGTATCATGTCCACTATGGTGGTGATGGTGTCCCGGTCCAACCGGTACAGGGTGTGGATCTGCTCAGGGGTTAGGTTGAATGGGCTGGGTCTGGTGCGAGGGATTGGTGGCTGCCTACGAGGCACTGCTGGCTGCGCTGGTGGTAATTGCTGGGCCTGTCTCACCCTCCTTCTACTCCTGCGTCTCCTCTGTACTGCCTGTTGATGCTGCTGTAGTTATTGTAGTTGGTGTTGTTGCTGTAGTTGTAGCAGTATTGGCATGTCCTCCAGCACCATGATTGCAACAGCTAGTGGTAGCATTTTGGGGTTGGAAGGGGTGTGGTGTGTGGGTGTGCTCATTTTATACTGGCCCGGCCTCCATTGACTCCACCTGTGGGGATTGTGTGCACCTGTAGCAGTTGCCTTGTATCCTGATTGCTGTTTGCGGATGGTCCGCGATGCCTGTATAGGCGGCATCGTGCAGCCCGTGATTAACGGCTTTGCGATGCCGGTATTTGCATGTCTGCGTGGGTTGGGATGCATGCACACTGGCTCCTTGTGTACATGCACACTTGTATTGTTGGGAGTTGGCCACTGAACACCATCACACATTAAATGTACATGCACAAAATGAAGAATGTCCAGCCATTGAATTTCTGGCACACAACGGTTGTATTTTTCAAACAGGCAACAACGTGAACACCCCCACCAACCCCCAGTGAACTCCCTAACCCACCCTACAAATCCCAAATGTCCCCAAATGTACTCTGATGATTGTTCCCTTCACCAACAACCATGTGTCCAACGGCCATTGTTTGGCCAAACTACTTCTTGGCCTTTTTGGTATCCAGGGGTGACATCTCTGAGTGCCGTGTACTCTTCTGGGTCATCCGCACAGGGCTTGTGTGGGCTGAGGTTGAAGGTGTTGTAGCAGAGGACGTGTCAGAGGCAGGTTCCACTCCTGCTCCAAGGTGTGGCCGCTGCATATGGAGCAGGATGGACATTAGCACTGCGTTACTGCCCCCAGATAGTTCCTCATGACGACTGCAGATGCGTTAATGGCAGCAGTGTTTGCAGCGATGGCTGCTGTGGTCTCCCCAATGGCAGTAGCAATGGCCCTCCTGGTGTCCTCCCCATCGGCAATATACTGCTGCATTAGATCAAGCATTGACTCCTGTCGTGACTCCACCCTTGACAGGCGAGCCTCAAAGGTGTCAGTGGTAGCCGGAGTGCTGGTGGCCGGGGTGGTGGTAGCCGGAGTGCTGGTGGCTGGGGTGGTGGTAGATGGGGTGGTGGTAGCCGGGGTGGTGGTAGCCGGGGTGGTGGATGGTGCTTGCGTGGGGCCCACATCCAGGGTGCTGTCCTCCTCGAAGAGGCACATGTCGGAATCTCCGAGGTCGGAGTTGTGGAGGCAGGGATCATCACTGCTGTCGGCCTCCATATGGGGTGGGGTGGTGGTCAGGGGCTTGGGGTGGGTGTAGTGGACTCGACTGTGATACGCTTGGTGTCCACATTTGCATCTGCAACGTCCGCAGTGGTTGGTGGTGCAGGAACGGAACACCCTCCCACTGTTGTGGGTGGCTGCTGCTGGTCCTGATGTGTGTGGCCCACACTGGCAGCAGGTGTTTTTTGCTGGGTTCCAACCCGGTCCGGCACACTGCGTGTTGGCCTGGCCTGTTTCTCTGGCTGGGGGGTGGTGGTGGCAGTGGCCCTTGTCCCATGGCGTGATGTTGATGCCCTTGTGCCCCTCACCTGACTGGCATCTTCCTCATTGGTGCCTGGGGTTTAGAAGAGATGCAGGTCATCAGTGATGGTGTCACATGCCATCCATTTATTACAGGGGTGTAGCAATTGGTGTTCTGAGGGGGCATGTAGGGCATCAGTGCATGGCAGGTGGCATGCCATTGATATGGGGTCTGTGTGTTGAGTTACCTTGGACATCCTCAGGGTTTTCTGACACAGCACGACACGAAAAGACTGTTGGTTGGGGAGGATGGCAATGGATTGTGTTTTTAAAGATGGCCGCCGGCCCATTTCCCGTTCCTGCGCGATGACATAATTTACGGGTCCGGTTTTGCGAACCCGGTATTAGCATGGTGGTATTTAGGGGTTGCTCTGAGGTGGTGCCGGTATCGGCGGGTCCCGTGATGCCGCTATCGGGGGGTTGGAGGGCCTTTAGCGGCATGCCTGTATTACCATTACTGGCATGGGGGTTCGCGTGTGCTTGCTCACGCTATTAGCGGGTTCATACGAGCACGGACCCACTCTTACCGGCATGCCGTAATGAACCCGTTTTTACCGGGCTACTCGTAATGAGGCCCAATGTATTTATGATTGCCCTTTTCCTTTCTGTTGTGATTGTACTTTTGGTATTATGCAGTAGGCATATGGCTTTGGGGGCCCATAGGGTCTATGCTCCATCCTTTTCTCTTTTACTTTATCAGCCAGGTGTAGTATCTTTGAAGCTGATCCAAACACATGCAGTAATTTATGTTGGTATAATTTCCAAGATGCATAAAGCTGTTTCTTGATGTGATTAGTATTGGCCCTGATTCAGGTGAACATTATTTTGCCTTTTTCAGGTGTTTCAGCAATTCCTTTTGGCAGTTGTGGCCTGGGACACACATTTTGTTTTTATCTGGCTGATTGGCCACTGGTGTCCTCAATCTCCTCATCAGATACGCTGCTATTTCTGTTGGTGGCTTCCGTTCTGGTGACTAAGGATGAATGAGAGTGTCTGGGTCAAACTTGTCTCCATTCTCCATCTGATTTTACTTGGTCTTTCTTTTCTTTAGAACCTTTTTGTCTTTATCTTCACTGGAATATGACAGTGCTTGTGCCTTCGCTTTTTTGGACGGCTCCTGCCAGGTGTCATTTTCCTTGACTAAGCTGGGTGATATGTTCTAATATGTGCTTTCTTTTATCCTCGATCTCAGTGCTTTTTTTTGCTACTTTTCTCTTTCTTTTGGTGCACTCCGAGATGTGTGACCATGATGAGCCATCTGGGCTTTTTTTCTTCTCCCCTTTTCTCTTTCATGGTCACCTGTACTTCAGATCTTGTCCATGCCTTGGGTGTGAACAGTGCCGGTCTAAGCGATGCCAGTGTGACAGGTGCTGATTTTAGCGGTATCAGCGATGCCGGTGGCGGTGTCTGCGCATTTGATGATGCTACTATCATGGGGTTTGAGGCCCTTACCAGAATGCTGGTGCTGCTGTTACCGGCATGCCGGAATGCGCGTGCACGCTGACTCAGAATCTACCCTAGATTCCAGCAGCAATGCTAAACGGACACCGTAGCACCGGCATGCTGGTAATGATGATTTCTTACTGCCAAGCCTGTAATGAGGCCGTTTCTTTTCAGAGTTGTCCTTTTTGTTATTTTACATTTTCCTTACCAGTTAGACATTGTAACATGTCTAATCTTGAGATCAGCAGCAGTGATGACGATGCCATCTGGGTCCCCAATCCATCACTACCCAGGAAGAAAGCCACATGAATAAAAAACCCTGCAGACAGTTGGAGATATTTGAAGGTGAAAGAACACTACTCTAGAATGGCAGACAATATTCAGTGCACACTGTGCAAGTAAACACTAAGAGGTGGCCATTCTAATGTTCTGTCACAAAGCCTGGGGATATCAATCATGATAAATCATCTATTGTGAGTCTACTGCGATGATTTGGATGATGCGTATTGGAAATTGGATGATCACCACAAAATAGAAATGCATGGCCCATGTATTAAGTGCATGGGAATTGGCACCACGTCCAGCACCTGATTTCACCAGTATGACACCCCTGACACTGAAATAACCCTTAAATTTTGCAGCAGTGTCAACTCCACATGTTCCAATTTTACTGGCTCCCAATGTATAAATTATGAGAGTCATCTGTGATCCATGCCACACATGGTTAGCTGTGGGCCCTGCTAATAGCTGAATAACAGAATAATAGTTATCTTTAGTTGCTGCTTTTTTAATTAGCAATTTTTGTCCCACCTTCTTTGGAAAAACTAAAAGATTATGTGTACGTAGATGAAATACTTATGAGATTAGACATCATTTTATTTATAAGTCTGCTCATAAAAACTTTGAATTTCTTAACAACAATCTAGGCTATGATTGCAGAAGTCACTCTGTGCACATGCTTACTCTGTTGTTGATGTTAACATCTCTGGATCTTTTGGATAATTAGATAGAAAGAGTCAGTAAATATGTAAAGCTTTATTTTCAGCGGAAACTTTGAACGTGCATTTGTTGTGTTAGAGCTTATTTTATGATAAACTATTGTTTACCCTTTTACAGATTTCTATTTTAACTCTTTTTTTCTATGCATATTACTTTTTAATAAAAAAGAAAAACATTTAAAGAAATCAATTTACACATGTGTTTGGTGAAATAAAATGTCAAGTCTAAGTGTGTAAGATATTGCGCATCTGTGTTGCAGAAAGGGGAGGCCAGGTATTGCCTCAGGGTCTTTGTTAAGACCCTCACTTATGTCAGGCCTGTAACAATGTCAATTAATTATATATCAACCTCCACCCATTAAAAGAGCTTTCAGCAACAGCCAGCGGGCTCCATTACAAGTTTGGTGGTCTGGAAAAAAGGGTGCTGGTAGCAACGTTCCCAATAGCCTTTCTGAAACACTTTGCTGTTTGCTGAGTTTGCTGGTAGGGGCACGGTACTCCCAGCAGGCCTGATCTTCCGGGAGTTCAGGCCCCTGCCGGAGGTGTTTTCACAGAAGCCATGGCACCAGTAGCAATGGTTATTGTAATTGTAATTGTTTATTTGTAAAGTGCTTATGCACACGTGAAGTACTTGAAAGGTGTTTGAGTGACTGTTCCCGTGGAGTCCTATAGGACTCCACAGATATGGAGATATACCATTTCTGCCATCTGCCATAATATCCCGGTGGCACCGGGAAGTCAGGTGGTGGAAACAGTGTTACATGGTTACTGGTAACTCGCCGCCTTCCATTGGGTTTTTCTGGCAACTCCGTATTGAGGCGTAGATTCTTGAAACAACCGCAGCACTGGAGAACTCGATTTGAAGAGTCATCAGAAGGTGTGCAGTCATAATGTCGACAGTAAAAATGTCGACAGTCAAAATTTCGAAAAATAAATGTCGAAAAAAATAATGTCGACAAACAATAATGTCGACATTTTTTCGATATTTATTTTTCGAAATTTTGTATTTATTGTATGAATAAATAAATAAATATATATAACTAAGCTATGTTGAGTATGAAGAGTGGAGGGTGAGGGGGGGTAGCAGGGGGTCTTGGGTGAGAGGGGTTGGGGGGACATCCCCATAGTAAATGATACTCTTTTTATTTATTTAATTATTGAATAAATAAATAAATAAATAAATAATTACTATGTGTTGAGAATGAGGGTGTGAGGGTGGTTGGGGGAGGTGTGGGGGGGGTGGCAGGGGGGTGTTGGGTTAGGGGGGGTTGGGGGGGGACCCCCCCATAGTAAATGATACTCTTTTTATTTATTTAATTATTGAATAAATAAATAAATAAATAAATATATCATTAGTATGTGTTGAGTATGAGGGTGGTGGGGGGTGTGGGGTGGTGGCAGAGGGGTGTTGGGTGAGGGGGGGTTCGGGGGGGACACCCCCATAGTAAATGATACTCTTATTATTTATTTAATTATTGAATAAATAAATAAATGTATAATTAGTATGTGTTGAGTATGAGGGGTGAGAGGGTGGTTGGGGGGGTGTGGGGGGGTGGCAGGGGGTGTTGGGTGAGGGGGGGGTTGGGGGGGACCCCCCCATAGTAAATGATACTCTTTTTATTTATTTAATTATTGAATAAATAAATAAATAAATAAATATATATATAATTAGTATGTGTTGAGTATGAGGGTGGTGGTGGGGGGTGTGGGGGGGTTGCAGGGGGGTGTTGGGTGAGGTGTTGATAGTTCTAAGTGACATTTTTTTGTCGACATTTTTTTTTCTAAAAAATGACTTTTTACATTATAAGTATAGGATGTCGACATTATTGTTTCCGACATTTTTTTTTCGACATTTTTGTTTGTCGACATTTTTGTTTCGAAATTATGACTATAAACCTCATCAGAAACCCTAAAGAGGTTGAGAGAGAAAGATTTTCATGAATTGTCTACAAATATGCTGCTCCTATATGCAGCAGAGTCACTTGGATGAGTGATAGGCCTTCCCAGGATCTTTTCTTTCTAGCAGAAGTCTTAATCCACTTCATCCTGGGGTACTAATAGTGTCTTTATTTGGTTGCAAGACACAGCAGGGTTTCGCAATTGAAATAAGAAAAAAGAAATGGATGCCCACCATGGAATGAAATATGAAGTCTATTCACTCTTTTGATGTCAGGTATTTAAAACAGTAAAAAAAAATGAATAAACAATGAAAATGACTGCCATGGAACAGGCGAATGGACTATGTATAGTCTATTTGCCCTTTCCATGGTGGCCATTAAAAAATGGTGCCTGGTCTGGATGCTAAGCATCTGGTGAGGGCCATTCAGTTTGTTTGTACCAATCAGATATTCCCTTGTCGGATACTAATTGTTCTTTAAACTGTCTACTTGGATAACATTATAACAATGAACACACTCAAGATATAGTGGAAAAGCAAAACATCTACATGATACGATTGCGTTAATGCAGATTTCAAAGTGATTGGGCCTTTCCTCAATGTGGCTACGGCTACATGCAGGCATGTCTTCTTGTTGATTCAGGTGATTGGTCAATAATTTAGGTGCAAACACATCATTGCGTTTTGGCATACCTGCGCGTACGGAAAACACATTCTGGTTCACTATATCACATAACCGACGTTTTGCCGAGGGGACCTTCACACAAGCCCTCGCAACGCTTGTGGACATCAACTTTAATCAAACATCTTGTTCGTGTTCATCGTGATGAAGTGGATGAATCCTATAGGAAGGCTCATGTAAAACAGAAGGCAAAACCATATGTAGCAAGATCAGCACAGTAGTTTTGTCATCTGTGTCATGGCCTTCGATCATGATTACTAACTATTTTCCACCAACTAACACCAACTAACACCCGACCTCAGTCCATCCTGCCTTCGCCTGATCTTTCAAACCTTATTGTTATGTGAAAAATCTGTTAGAGCTTGATCGAGGTATGAGTGATATCCTAGAAGCTTTGAGCAAGTCTCTTTCAGAACATATGGTCAATTGCCAACCCTAGGTATATTTTTAAGTGTCCATTCTGTTTAACCCTATTCTTTGGTATATGTATGTATCCTAGTGTTTTTTCTTACACTTTTCCTACCTCTTTTTTCCTTATTCCCTACAATGGTCTTTTTCAGGGCCAACTTTTAAGTTATAAACATAGACAATAAAAACACATACTATGTATATAGATCAAATAACAAATTGATCCTTTCAATACAGTGTGTGTAAAAAAGGACATACTCTTATGTATTTCCTTATAGCTTCTGTCATGACCTGTGGAAGCCGTGGGTAAAACCTCCCAGTCGTTGCCGCACTTAGGTGATCCGTTATCTTGGTAGCTGCGTCTAGAAAACGATTAAAGAAAATTTACATCTATATGTGGGCAGTAGTTTTGTAAACATTTATTTCAGGATACATTGAGTGTAGTCTTTCTACACAGTTAATGTAACACTTTAATAACTTTCTATTCATCAACAGTAAAATATAAATGTAAATACTTAAAAAAGTTAAGTAAATATGCAAACAAAGTTGTTTAAGAACAGGTTTATTTGGGGGGAATGTGGTTGCACATTTTATTTTTATTTTACTTTGTACACATGTTTGATACATTGTGTTCCGCAGACCACGGGTATGTAGTTTTAATGTCATTTGTTTATGGAATAACAAAAACCTTGAAATTCAAACGTTAAGGTGTGAATTTAACACAACAAAATCCCTGTAATCCAGCTAAAGCCACCTTAATGTTGTGCCCCCTGTTGCATAGCCTATGGCCACAATCATGACATCACAGATCACATCACTGATGGCATCACTAATTACATTACAACAGTAACTGGCATTAAGCATGGCCTTCAGCCATTATCAGTGTGCATGGGAACATACATTTTAACAAATTAATGGGTAATAGTCATGGTCTTCAGTTTTGGACAGTGGTCACAACCTTCACACATGTGCACTGCATATATTAAAACACTAACAGACTACCAACCAAAGATGTTGGCCTGTGGATACAGCTTTCAACCGTGTCCACTGTTTATTATATACAATGGACAGGCACTAGCCATGGACTTTAGCACAATACTGGCCAGTGGCCACAATCTTTGGCTGTGCCCACTAGATATTATAACATATAGATGGGCCACTAGATATGGTCTTTGACCTTGAGCAGTGTGTACATTTTTTGGCAATGTACGCTGTATATTATAAAATAATAAAATGCAATAAGTGATGACCTTCGGCTGTGCCCACTGCGTATTATACAACACTAACCAGGCACTAGTTACGGCCTTTGGCCATGCCCACTGTATATTATATACACTAACTAGTCACTAGCCATGGTCTTCGACACAATACTAGACAGTGGCCAGACCTTTGTCTGTGCCGACTGTATATTCTACTATATTAATTGGCACTAGCTATGGCCTTTAGCCATGTCCACTGACCACATCTTTCAATGTTGCCCACAGTATATTTTAAAAGGATGTACCTGATAATACCGATAGAGAAAAGTATGTGCCGCATTAAAACGAAATTAATTTGTTTGTAAAGTACAATCATTTTGTATTGGCAAATTAATGTTAGTATTATATTTGCGGGCATAAATGCTATTACATTATGTGAAGTTAGCGTGCAGAATTAATGATAGAAAAGAAGAGGTATGTTACACAATCATTTAGGATAACTCCCCTATCTCCTGCATCACCATTTCCCTTCACTAAGGTGGATGGGATCCGGCGCAACAGGGTCCTTTTTTAAAAATGTCTTTATTTGTCTGCCCACCTGAAAGCAGGTGACAGTTCCGCTACCCCCAATCCTATTAAAGCAAACAAGGGAGCAGGGGACACCCTCGCAACCCCTCTCACCCTGCTCGCAATAATTGGATCGTACAGTATAATTGTTTGACATTTTTGACTGTAAAAAATTATAGTGAAGATGAAATTTGAAGAATTATGCCATATGTTCTTTTTTAAAACGTTTTCTATGGATACTTTTTAAAACAGTGATGTGCTACTAGGCATGGCTTTTAACAATAAACAATGGTATTTGTTAACTTTAACCAACCACTAGCTATGGCCTTTGTTGCTGGCCAGTGATCCCAGCATTTGTCAAGGCCAAGTCCACTGCCTAAATTGTTATTAAGGTAATCAAAACGTTCATGAGCTAACTTATAAAATATGTTATTTCTGTTTCCATTATTGATGTAATCAGTTATATACAATGACATGTAATTAGTGATATCATCAGTGATGTGATGTCATCATTGTGGTCATAGTCTGCGCAACAGGGTGCACAAAGTTAAGGTAGCTTTAGCTCAATTTCAGGGGTTTTGCTGCGTTAAGTTCTCACCTTAACGTTTCTGCAGCTAAAGACTTTTCCTTGAATTTCAAACGTTTGTTACAATGTATTTCTCACCTTAACGTCTGTGCAACTAAGGTTTTTTCTTTGAATATATTTATATATTCACAGTTTGCATTTTTTCCAATTTCATAAGTTTATCTTCTTCATGGTTCTAAATTAACAAGTTAGTGGTACATACAGTAATATACACTAGTTGTCTGTGGTAAATTAGACGAATCAATACAAAACAAGCGAGCAGCAGATTGGAGGAAGTTTTGAAATCAAAAGGTAAGCCCAGGTGACATTTCTGCTGCATTTTCATTATATTTTAGTTTAGTTTAGCTTTCTTTCGATGAAGGAGTTACCATAAAAGCAGCATGATGACAAAAAGCAGAATAACATATTGTTAAATACAATAAAATCAATCAAGAAAATACCCCTAAACGTTTAAAAGAACAAACCAAGAACACCACATAAAAATGCCATCAGATCATCACTACAAAGTAATTCATTAAAACAGTTTAAAAAAGTGTCAAGTAAATATATAATTGTGGGCACTGCCAAACATCTATGCAAATCAGATTAAAATTAGGGGTAACATCGTGGTTACCACCCACACAATTCAATTAAACACATAAAACTAGATGAAAGTTCATTTTATACAACTTAAACCTATAAAATCTTTAATAATATGAAAACAATTCTAATCATATTGTATGACTTTACTAAGTGCTTCTGCAGAATAATGTTCCTATGAATATTATTTTGCATAACTTTGTAATAAAGACCGTAGGTCAAGTCATTTTGATCACCCTTCTTCGTCATGCCCCCAAAAGATACTCAGATGTACAGTATACTGCAAGCACGTCAGTAGAACAACAACATAAAATCATAGCTTCGCATGCCATGCAGACTCGCCTCTATATAAATAGCGGCCTTAAGAACATTCTTCTTCTGGGGGTCACATAATGGGGGCAAAATAGAAAAAAAAAAGTGTTCATCCGTCTCTATTATGCCTGTAAAACATGGGAAGGTGGGGGGACTCTGGGGTTCCATCTATTGCAAAACGCTAGCTAGCAGTAGCATGCCTAATAGAAGGCGCTGACCTGCTTTGGGTTGACATACAAGATACTCCCCGAAACCAAGCACATGTTTCTGTGCCCAATAGCGGGTGAACAGGGAGGAATGGACGAACTTAGGATTTCCGGTTCAGTTTTTCCCTTAGAAGCTTCTTTAATGTAAGCATTGTAATTCCCAGGTATCCTGTCCAGGCTTGTCCATAACTCTTCCAGACCAATATTCTGGAATTCACGTTTGATTTGGAGAAACCATGGAAGCAACTTTCATCCCACTTGTGACATCAGGTCTATCAGTGCTTTTCTATATTTACCTGGGTGTTCAGGTCTCCAAACCCTAGTCCAGTAATAAACCTGGTTGACCATGCAAAGACACTCATAATAAGGTATACCCGTCTCTAGAAACACAGTGAGGTTCAAGGAACCTTAGGGGAGACCAATAATGTTTTTTCAAACATTTATTTTCAGTAATCAATAATTTTGGGCACCCACTGTTCCTCCACAACTCGTCAACATGCGCTGCTGCTTGTCTGGCCTGTGTTTATTCAGCCTCCATTGACACCCTAACAGCCATATTCCCATACTCATGTGTAAACCTTGCTAGAGCCCTGCTATACCTTGCTAATGTAACTGCTTCTTTTGCCATTTCCCCTTCCCACTTGCGATTAGCGTTGACCCTTATGTCCAAGTAGTTGTAATCCTCAAGATGCTCTATGGTGCATTACTCAGGTCAAGATTCAGTATTGCCTCAAAGTAAAATATTTTGTTTTCATGGTATTAATAACTAGCCTATTTGCTTCACAGAATTCTGTTAAAAATGTACACAGTTGTTTTACTCCACCTGGTGTCAGAGATAACAAAAGAGCATCATCTGTAAACAATAATACAGGTACTTTGTTTTTAGCAAAAACCTGGGCATCGGTCTGTGAATTCAAGAGCTTCTCAATTACCCCATTAATGAAAACACAGACCAATTTGGGTGCCAGGACACACACCCTGGGGCACGCCCATCTCAATTCCTACTGCATGGGTGGTACTGCCACCCAACCCCCATCTCACAACAGCCTCATTACCCAAATAGTGGGTCTGCATAGCTCTAATAGAGCTGTTGGAATGTTGAGTGCTTGAAGCATATCCCATAACCGGTACCTTCGGACCATGTCAAATGCTGTTTGAAGATCGACAAAAACAAAATGCATGCACATCTTTCAACAAGACATATTTATCACAGAGTAGGCGAAACCTCAAGCTTTGATCTATCGTGCAAGTTCCACTATGGAACCCAGCCTGGAGATTCAACACCTTTCTCACTGCTATTCAATGCTCAAGAATATCCCTTGCAAAAACTTTTCCACCCACATTCAATAGTAAGATAGGCCTATAGTTGTTGGGCTGATCTCTAGACCCTTTCTTAAACACTGGCATTAATTATAACAAGTTAAACATTTTAGTCAGATAAGGGATTCTGACATCAGGTTGTTGGGCATCAAAAGCGACAGGAACTTTGTCGGGACCCATAGCTTTGTCCAGTTTCTGACTCTTCACTAACTGTCTCTCTAGTGAGTATAAGTGGTATATAGTTGATATATGTGCCCTCCTCGTTACTCAGTGAGCACTCTAGCTGACTCTCCTGGAATTTGCTGGTTTTGTGGTACAGATGTGTTGAATAATCAGCCCATGTGGATTCCGTTATACAAGCCTGGAGTAGATTACTACTGGGAGGATGACTAGCTCCCATTATAGCCATAATTCCCAAGAGCCCCCATTATGAATGGCAATTAATAAAAAAATTCCAGATTCGATCCACCCATGCTGCTTTCTTTACTTTTAGAAGCAAGCAAAAGTGCCATCTGGCTTCACGAAGTGCCAACACACCTTTGTAGAGTATCCTCTTGACAACCAGACCAGAAGATAACATCTGTCTAGGGAAAAAGGCTTGGTGCATCCTTTTGTAAGAAGAACAAGAATTTTATTTGTATACAGAAAGGAAACTGCAAAAGGGTATTATAAATCCACTGCTGCAAATCTCTCTCTTTTTCAAAGCAAGCAGCACGTTTTTACTGTGAAAATCATCATTTGTGCCGTATACAACATAGTGTTCATCCCCACCCTCATTGGCTGCTGCCTTTTTGCATACTACTAATCAAATATAGACCACCAGTTCATTGGTCACGTCTTCTATGACTCCACGTTCTTCACACATGGTTGATGATCTCTTCACCTTGGATGAATATAAAATAATTGGTTAGGTTTCTGAAAACACTCCCCTACCCTAAAACCTAATCGCATGATGTGCACCTGGCCATCAACGTGAGCTCAGTGGATAACATTGAGGTCAGTCTGGTCCTTGCAAATAAAGCATCAATTTTCCCATCCCAGACATACAGGTGCCAGACGTGCCTCCCTGTCATAATCTTATAAGAGTTGGCATCATCCTTTGCTCTCCCTGGTACAAATCACTGACTGTGTTATACTCTGCTACCCACGTATCACCTACCCCTCCAAAGAGACAGGCCTGGATTTCCTTCAGGTCCTACTAATCAGTCTAACTAGTGAAGGATTTAAGAGTTTTGCTCATGGGCATCTGTTCAAATGGGATGACATTTACCCTGGGGGGAGGGGGTGTGTAGGGTCCTAAATCTCTGCTTGCATTTTGGCATCTCAAGACCTCTGCCTTGGCTCTGATTGTTTTGTCCTTCACACCCAGCCTGAGCCCTTACTAGTGTTGGCCCGCTGACATTCCGTTCTATTTTCGCAAAGCTCAAACAAGATGTATCTGTGTGTGCGTTTGTATTCTCTACTTCACCACGAGGCATCATTGTTTCATAATTCCAACACAGCCTGCAAGGACTCAGGCCTACCTTCGAAAATGGTGTTGAATAGATCCATTCTATCTCTCTCTACTTATAAGGGAAATGTGTGGATATGGATGTGTGTCTGTTCGAAATGTTCAGCATACTTCCCCACATGCTACAAATCTGAAATAGGTTCCATGGTGTAGACAATGTAAAACATATAAAATATACATTTTTTTTCAAAAATACTTTTTTTTAATCAGTCTGCAATGCTTGGATATGTGTGTGTCTCTGAACTCAACATGCTACAAACCTGAAATGTGGCATGCATATAGGTTCCGTGGTGTAGACAAAGGAAAAAGTATAACATATACATTTTGATAATTTTTGCCATCTGCAATGCTTGGATATGTGAGTGTGCCTGTTCGAAATGTTCAGCACACTTCCCAACATGCTACAATGCTGATTTCTGGCATGTCACTAGGTTATATGGTGAAGACAATGTGAGAAGTATAACATCTTACTTTTTTTGATTTCTCTGATTATAATTTTTTTTAGTTGTCTGCAAAGCGTACCTTCCCAAATGGCTCTTTGCGCCGTAGTTCTACGTTCATTGTTCCTAAAGTTCAGCAGTTCATAAAACTTCAGCAGTTCATTGGTCGGAAACTTTCCACACTATTAGCATTCTAGCTGACATTAGCAGCACTCCCATTTGAGATCATGCAAGTGACACAATTCAATGTTTGTGTAGGGATGCGGTGACAGGAAATGGTGCATGCCTGTTCAGTAGTGTCCGCAATTATGTTGTCTGTCACATCGTGGCAAAACGTTCATGAAAATTACAGAAACCTAATTCCTCACAGAAGTTGATGAATGTATACCATCGCAACAGTACAAAGCTTGCATGCTCCAGTTGTACACATATGGGTACAGCACTTCAAGCTTACACGCTTCAGCCCAAAATGAACGGCATGTATGTTGAGGTTGCCACTGCTTCGGCTCTGATCGGGACACCAATAATGTTGCTGTGCAATCTCAACACTCCAACTGAAAGTAGCTGGAACCGATATAGGGGATTCTTGCTTTTATCATGGCCAGCTTTATGTGGCTTGCTCCAGACTTGGAAACATAGACAATTGGTTGACACCAGCTCCCACAGGAAAGACTAGCAATATTGTCTACAAAGAAGCATTGGTTTCATTCATTAAAAGAACTTCGAAGTAGGAATTTCTGTGCGAAGCACGGGTACACCTCTAGTGTATATATATATACATATATATTCAATGAAAAAACTTTGTTAAAGGGACGTTATGGTGAAGTTGCACTACTAAAAACCTATGAAATTCAGTGAAAAGGGACATTATGGTTCCAAGTAAAACCGGAAAACCCATGAAATTCGCCAGTTATGGTAAGCTAAGCAACCATAACTTGCGCCAACACCGTGCACTGCTAAGACTAACACCCAGGACATCAAACAAAGATGACATCACAAATGTCCTTGATGACATCACTGATGACATCACATGTGCATTTACCGTTCATGAAAAGTCTGTACAAGGGATTCTTATTGTAATGTTAATAAAAAAGTGTCAAGGATCATTGGAATAAATATCATGAGGTACGTAGTGTATTAAGCAACGCATTAATCCAAATAGCATTGTATTATGAAGTTTTTTCCAATATACTAAGGTACACATGTAGTAACATAGGTATAGTGTGCAGCAGACAAGATGGAGATGCAATATTAATAATCTTGCCATGTTAAATATTAAAATTATAAATGCTTTCTTATTAGAGTCTTGCATACTGTGAAACATTTAATAAGTACCTAATCAAACCCACTTACTACATTATTGCATTACTGCACACAAAACACAAACAGACAACAGCACATATAAATAGAGTATATACAGGGAAAGTGAAGCAAACAAAAAAAACAGCAGTATTACCCGACAATCTTCATAACCGAACTGATTATCTTCATGCACAGAAATGATTGCTCTGCTTCAAAGCTACTAGTTCCCTATGTATAACTATCACATAGTGTGACTAGACCCTAAGGAAAGTAGTGTAAGTGCAATGTGTACAAATATGAGCATATCCAGGGAAAGTACAGTAATAAAAAAATTTAAAAAAAACAACAGAACTATAAGACAGTGTTGATAACCTTACTAATCATCTTCATACATAGAAAGCATTGCTGTCTTGCAAGTCTGTGTGTTCCCCTTTTGTATATGTTTCATATGCTTTGAGTGGACCCTAAGTGAATTACTGTAAGAACATATTTGAAGTATAAGTCTACGAATATAGTACTGTGTACTATAGTATAGTGATTTTTAGTTCCTGACTGTTACTGGCCTAGATATATCAGTAAAAGAAAAAAGAGTGAGCCAGACATGTGATGTCATCAGTGATGTCATCAATGACATTTATGTTGCCATCTTTGATGTCCTGGGTGTTAGTCTTAGCTGTGCACAGTGGTGGCATGAGTTATGGTTGCCTAGCTTACCATAACTGCTGAATTTCAGGGGGTTTTCGGTTTTACTTGGAACCATAACGTCCCTTTAACAACATTTTTCACTGAATTTCATAGGTTTTTATTAGTGCAACTTAACCATAACGTCCCCTTAACAAAGTTTTTTCAGTGAATTTCATAGGTTTTTATGAGTGCAACTTAACCGTAACGCTCCCTTAACAAAGTTATTTCATTGAATTTTATAGGTTTTTATTAGTGCAAATTAACCATAACGTCCCCTTAACAAAGTTTTTCATTGAATTTCATAGGTTTTTATTAGTGCAACTTAACCATAATGTCTACGAACATCTGACTTCATTGAGACCTTCCGGAGAGTGCCACATGACCATATGCTGGCATGCGGCATGATGACATGTCTGGGAATCCGTACGTAATTCACGATAAGATCTGTGCTTCGCGGACAGTTCAGAACTGCATTTTCTACTGATCTAGGAACTTTCAACTTGAAAATGTCCCTTGCATACCTCCAACACCTATTCCTACTCATCCATTAACAATCTAGTACACAGTACATACATGCAAAACTGCTATTTTTCTTAAAATAGAATCAGCTAATGCCATCCCTCCTCCCCAAGAGACACGACCACTGCTGTAATCAAGGAGCATGAGAAACACTGCCCCCTACCTTAGAAATAACACACATGCAACATTTTCCCCTGTCCACCTGCCCCTACATATTAGTTTTTGGTGCCTTTTCCCTCATTTCCCTCCCCACATTTCATTCTAAGTTCTCCTGCCAAAATAAATGCATCCAAATACAAAATAAATGTTCCTTTAGGACCCACCTTTCAAAGTTAAAAAATAGAACTAAAAAAAAAACGTATTGGCCCTCATTATGAGTTCGGCGGTAGCCATGCCGCCGAAATTGCATTCGGGTCCTCAGAATGAGGAATAACCGAGCCATTCCGAGTTCGGAAGGCCCAGTAATTCCTCCCTCCAAGGACCCGGACCCGGTCCTTCCCCATTCCCATTTCAGCCCCCATAGGGCTGAATGGGAATGGGAGAGGGAGCAAACAACGGGCCATTACGAGTTGGCCCATTGTTTGCTCCCTATACCCTTCGCGGGACCCAGTAAGCACGCCTGGTTTGACCATGCGTTGCTTCCTGGGTCCTGCGAGGGGACCTCGTAATGAGGCGGTACGGGGTAAACGGCACCGGCACCTTTTACAGCGCCGTTTACCCCGTACTGCCAGGGTCGTAATGAGGCCCATAGTCTCCATCTACTTTATATTTCTCAGTAAAGTACATAGACTCAATAAGATTTTCCAACATTTCCATTTGCATTTTGTGTTATGCTAATGGGAATATTGTGGTGTTCATCCTCTGTTCCAGGGACTGGAACGGTGGATACCGGCCCAGCAGCCCAAGTTATCAGCCTAACCAAAGCGAGGGTGGATAACAAGGTCTCTGGACCATTATCTCCCCATTCCAGCCCTTGAAATGGGGGATGAAGGCCATTAGCAGCCTAGGATCCCAAAGCGGGAACCCGGGGTACTAAAAAAAGAGGTTTTTTCTTCCTATACCTGGACGCCTGTGGCATCCCGGTGTAGGAAGGAAAATCCTTTTCTAAGATGGCCACCATGGAAAGGGAAGGCAGGGGTTCCATACAGGGCCCCTCTTTGCTTTCCATGGCAGCCTGCAGAAGGCAAAAAGAGAACCCTATGACCAAATTACCACAAGCACATTTTCTTCCCTTTCAAATCTATCCTAATTTCGAATAACTTTACCACAAAGCCAGTCCCAGGTGGACATGACTACTTTAATCCTATGTTTGTCCCTTGTGGTCATGGCCACTAGCCAAATTGTCTGGATCATGACCTTATTCCATGACCCAGGCAATCACTAAAGGTATACTGCTATTTTTTGTAGCTACATTATAACACTTGTCAAAAAATAAAACACTGGCACATTTCCAAAACCATGCTTGTATGTCCTTGCCAATGCTCCTTACGCAAGTTTGCTGGAAATCCACCAGGTTTTATGTTTTCAAAAGTGTCAAATGTATGTACATACAATCGTCATATAACCTAGCCCCCACTTGACAAAATCCATTTAGACTTTACGAAAACATTTATATCTAGATTTATAATCTTTTTGCAAACCTTTGTGTAGATTTGTCAAATGGCACCTCATTTATAAGCCTTTACACTATTTTGGCAACCCCCTCTAATTTTGCCCCCTCTTGCCAAATCCCACCAAACTTCACAAAAAACATTTATATCTAGATCTATTTTCAGTTTGCCAAATTAAGTGTAGATTTGTCAAATGGCACCTCATTTATAAGCCATTGCATTATTTTGGGACCCCCCCCTATAATTCTGCCCCTTTATGACAGAATCCCACCAAACTCATTCAGAATCAGGTCAGAAATATACATGCAAAATTTCATGCAGTTCTATTAAGTGGCGCCAGTTATAAGCCATTCCAGACTGCATTTCACCAACCCTGTAATGCTGAGGTGTCCGCAAACTTCTCAGGACTGTTCGCGAACATCCGAACTGTTTGCTGACTTTCGTGGCAAAAAACACCTGTTTTTTTGCTTCCTGCAGCCATGCAGTCACACTACCAGCTGCACCTCCTCAGAGGTATCCTTCCTTTCCTCTCCTTCCCCCAGAAGCTCACTGTCTCCAGAGCCCTGGTTCTCTCGAAGCTGTACTACTGTAACAGCCTCTACCTAAATCTGCCTGCCTCTACTCTCCGCCCTCTGCAACTCATCCAGAACAGGACTGCAAGACTTGTCCTTTGCCTCAAGCCCTGGGACCATATCTCTCCAGGACTGAAATCGCTACACGGGCTCCCTGTGGCTGCGAGGATTAAGTTCAAAACCCTCTGCATTGTCCACAAGGCCTTCTGGGGCCTGGGGCCAAAATACCTTCAACTCTCCCTTCCTAAATATTTTCCTTCTCGAGCACTTCGTTCATCCGCCTCCAACTCCCTCAGGGTCAGCCGCTTCTCCAAGCAACGAGTTGGGGGGAGATCTCTCTCCGCAGCAGGGGCCTCCCTCTGGAACAGTCTTCCTGCCTCCCTGAAACTTGAGGAGAACCATCTCCGGTTCCGGAAGCACCTCAAAACCTTCCTTTTTGCTTTTGCTTTCTCTCCCCCTCTCCCCTGCTAAATCACTGAAACTGTACTGAATCAGCAACTGGGCCACTCACCAATCTCGGTCCTTGGCCCAGCCACTCTCCCCTGCACTGCCTTCCTGGCAACCCCTGCACTGCGGGACTGTCTCTGTATCCCTACAGCCCCTCCTCCCTGCACTTGTCTGCACTTATCTTGCACTTGCCACCAGCTGGCCCTTGTTATTTATCTTGTTCGTTACTAACCCTGTACTGCACTTTCCCCTCTCCCTTTCCCCTTGCACTTTTCCCGTCCCCCCTACCCATGCACTTGCGCGATCTGAATGACACCTGGCCTAGTAGGATCGTTGTCTGTCTCCCCTTGTTCCCCCGTCCCTGCCTCGTCGCGCCTTGAAACACTTGTGTATAGGCGCATTACAAATGCCATATCATATCATATCCCAACCCATCCTCATCATCCCTCACCTCCCCAGAGATTATTTGATAAATTTGACAAGTACAATGTTGTGTTTTTTATATGTTTTACCGTGAGGTTCACGGACTCAGGCAGATGTCTGCTAATCCAAGATGGCGGGCGTTTCCAAAAATCTGACGCACTTCACGCTCTTCACCATCCAATCAGTGAACACGTTGCATGTCCGTGGACATGACACAAGCTGATTAACCAATCGTGTCCTGTCCACGGAGCGAACAGGGAAGTGTGTCCACGGAGCAGACATAGATATCACACATTTTTTGTGACCTACTTTTTGGTCATTTTTTTAAAAACTACTGGCCGGATTTTCACCAAATTTACAAAAGCACACTTTCGGGACCAAGCCGCAGCTCCTGCCGCAAATTTGGTGAAATTCTGTCTAGCGGTTTGGGCTGCAGGCGTGAGCAAAGTTTTTTACCCATTCAGTGATGGGAAAAAACGAAATTTTGGGATCCCCTATAACTTTGCCCCCTCGGACCAAACCTCACCAAACTTTGCAAGAATTGCCCATAGTGGGCCATATACTTTTTTGCAAAGCTTGGTGAGGATTCGTCCAGGGGGAGCAAAGTTATAAGCCGCCCAAAAAGTGCTCTTCCTATGGGATTAGCAACTTAACCATAACTACACAGCCACTACCGTGGTTGTGTAATTCAATGAAAAAACTTTGTGGACATTATTGCTAAGTTGCACTGATAAAAAACCTATGAAATTCTATGAAAACACGTTGTTAAAGGAACGTCATGATTACAAGTAAAACCGAAAAACTGAAGAAATTTGCCAGTTACAGTAAGCTAAGCAACCATAACTCGCACCACCATCGTGCACTGCTAAGACTAACACCCAGGACATCAAAGATAACATCAAAGACTGCTTTATAGGGTATTGTAAAAAGAAAAAAGACCCCCCCCCCGTTTTTTAGTGATTAACTTGTGGGCCACTAGGACCCCCACAGGTTTCCCTGGCTTGCTTGCATAAAAAGTCTACAAATCTATCAATATACTTTCGTAAACCAGCAGGAGCACCTGATCCAGATCCAAGCGTGCCCACTTGATGATGCACCTAGCATGGTCGAAGGGGAGAGGACCATATTAGTGCCCTCAAGACACCTAGGAACCAGTCCCAAGGGGGCACGATGAACCTCCAAAATAAACAGGTGATGGTCACTCTCTATTCTCGGAGCGACAAAAAAGTAACTAATTGACCATGCTTCAAGGTTGCCTATAATATAGTCAATCCTACTCTTGTGAAGGCCACTGTAGAATGTTACCCCTGCAGATGAATCCCCCTGAAACCTGCCATTACATGCCCTTAGATTGAATGCCATTATCAGGCTAGCCACATCTTCAGCATGCCTATATTGTCTCCTATGTTTACTGGAGTTAAGCTCTTGCACACCCCATGCTGCATCCTCCTCATCTAGGATCCCTGCCATAACATCTAGGAGTTTGTAAAGGAGGTTAAAATCTCCCATAACCACGGTCCTTAAAGGACTTTAGAAAGTTGTTTTCCAATCGAAAATCCTCTTCTGGTGTAGGGTAGATACTTCCCCCCCCAACCATGCTGCCGATTATACTAATTCATAAGAAGGACTGCCCCCATCTTTAAGTTTTACATTAATCACTAAAACATTGCTGGGCCGATTTTAATGGAGTCTTGTATATGAACAAGGGTAGGCCTGAACCAAGTTAGCAATCCCCTGCTGAGTATACCACCTATTCCTTGTGTGGCTGGGATAGAAAAATATGTATAATTTATAATCTGTTATTGATTCAGTTCCACCCACCCAGCTAGTTACCTTGAATCAAGTAAATTCAACAAGAGGGATGGTCTTTCCCAACCCCCAGAATGATAGTGTATCTTGCACATGGCACAATATTTAGCTCTCTATGATGACCCTGAATCTCTATTTGTTCTTCAGAGGATCCTTTCTTCACCACTACATTGAAGAGAAAAATATTATGAAGCCCATCTTCATTTATTCTCTAGCCACATAATGTAACGTACCATAACCTTTCACCATGCATGCCTTTCAACCTCCCTGGTAGCATATAGGAACTATTGTCATGAATTCCCACTAACAGAATCTTCTTCGGTAGTTCACAGGATGTTGTATCTACTCACTGTTACCTGTAATGGTAGACGTTGAATCAGATGCACAGGAGCAAATGGTTTAGAACTTAGTAAAGACTATTGGTTACATCCCCTCTGAGTATCCATATCCTATCGATTGCCATGCAATGAGGAATTGAACGAACATGCCAACGTGCTTCAATAGTTATTTGAAATGGGGACACCAATCATTGGTGAGTAAAGTCTGTAGAACTCTGCAGGTAATACTAAAGACGAGTAACCTAAGGGAGAGCAAATAAGTCAAACAAGTAACTGAAACAACAGAAGTGGTGAATCGTGGCAAAGGCATTGGAACAGTGCATATCCCTACCTTAAATGGAGTATTACAATTAAAATACAAATTGCCTATTCAGCGTGAGTGCAGTAATGTAGTGTTTGCTACTTCAACCATATTCCTAGCAGTTCAATCCCACTAGATATGCAGAAAATAACACTTTACAGGGGAAAAAAAGCCACTAGAGCCCAATACGATGACGAAATATGGCAGCAGTTATTAAAGACATCATTGTATGACTTACACTTTCTTCAAGAGTAGGTCTATCTGCACCTGGCACAATGCTGCCCTGCTGTTGTTTGAGTGATAGAACCTAACGTCCTGCACATCCCAAAGGCCTGAGCTTGCTAGCTGTAGTATCCACGCAACTGAGGCGACATGAACGGAATGACTCCCCATTAGGACAGGAAGAAGAGTCCATTGAAGGAAGGAGCTACCGCCCCTTGTTGCCTTGCCAGTAACAAAGCAGGATCTGAGAGTTGCCATAAACCATATTGATTGCAGCGAGAACGATGTTCAAGAATGAGGAATTTGGGGACTTTGCCTGTGGGAAACACTGTTTCTAAAAATAAAGCTACCCATACATGTGACCAACAGCCACTTTCATGCTCATCTGAGAGCGTTGCAACTCGTTAGGATATAGTCCACTGGAACGTTTCTGAGCATCTGCAAAATGGACCTGATCAAAAGAGACTCTCACTGGAATCTGAACTGTTAGACCTTACTTTAGCCTCTGACCCTGCTTGTTCTTACTCATATGCTTCCTTGTGCTTGAAATGTATCTACAGAGGGTGCCAATTAAGCTATCTGACCTTAGAAAACATTCTCCACACTCTACCTGTAAAATGCTCCCACTTCAAAAATTACTGGGGAAACTATGTTGATCTTGTAACCAGGTCTGTTCTTGGTGGCATCAGCTCTTTCCACCTTTAGCTTTAAAAATCAGAGTCAAGAGTCTTACTATAACCTTTGTTTTTATTTGTATTTATAAGCTTCTCGATGAGGGTGATATGAAGGCTCGGTTAGAGGACACAAAGCCTCACACTTATCTTTTGATCCCTTAATCTTAATCAATATAAATTAAATCTAACGCCTCAGCAAATTATTTGTTGCACTTGGGAGGACCCATGTATTTTGGTCGTTTGAATTTTAAAGGATTACCATGTGTTTGGTGAAGATTACAATTTTCCCTGTTAAAAAATAAAGGAAGGTTATTTTGGAAAACGAAGTGTGGACTTGGACGTAAACATTTTTTCCAATTTGGATTTGATTGGTGCCTTACCAACACTGTGGAGAGTGCAGCTCAAACTTTCTGGCATGAGAATGGCAGCATTTTGAACATATATATATATATATATATATATATATATATATATATATATATATATATATTTTTTTTTTTTTTTTTTTCAGTCATTTGAAGGAATATAATGCAGTATTTGTTTAACATGTTCTGCAATGTTGCTTTCTGCCATTTGAGCTTTTCCTCCTAATAGCACATGTTAATTGTAGAGAGATACTCCAAAGGGCTGCTTCTTTGAAACCCAATTCTTCCAAATTATTCTTCCTTGGTTTCAAGGTTTTTATTTGGTAGGAGCAATCCAAAAAGCTGTACAAAGCTTTTCAATTGATCATCACTGGATTTACAAGAGTGGATCCAGAGTGAAACATGTATTCCTGGGTTGTACATTTGGTACCATTGCTTCCTGTCTTAATAGTGTTCCAAACAATAACCTCTGTGAAGACAGATGTTTGTCTAGAACGGTTTGTCTTTATCTGGTTTGCAGTAATTGATCATGACTAAATAGAATAGATACCAAGATGGCTAACAGACATAAAACCTTTCAACGCACATATAATTAAATCTAATGATATTAAACACAGCATACATAATGACGGCAAGTGCTTTTCGCACCGCAATACCAATAGTCATACAAAAGGGGACGACCTCACAAAATTACTGTTGGATGCACTCAAGACCAGTCAGGGTTTTAAATAACTTCAGGGATCTAGCGTAGAACCTACACTAAAAAGACACTGTTCCACTACCACAAACCAATCCCTTTCATCAATCTCTGAACAAAAGTCTTGCTTGCACAGATTCATTTAAATGTCACAGGGAAAAAAAAGCTATAGGACAAACGTGCTCAGAGATGTAGCTAAGCCTAAGAATCGAGCGTGGGGAAGTTACCAGTCATGCCAGTCATTGTTCTGTTACTAATTCTTCCTGTGAAGAATCATTACATAAATGGACAAATGCCTCTTCAACCACGAATTCACACTGACTGCAGTATCTCTGCTAAACAATACCAGTATTACAAAGTCCGCTGTGCAACTAACTGCTGTAAAGGATCCCCTCTTCACCAGGTGAATATTTAGTAAAAGAGTGATTTCTACTCTTTGCGTTTCGGACAAGCAGAACCACTTTCAATAGCTCTTTTTCCACTTCCAATATGCAGGTGCATGGTTATGGCTTCAGGGCAGTGAACCTATGAATGTGTATAACTGTAAACGGTCCAAAATTAGATGTATACCATTTTAGAAGCCACATCATTATGGCATACATCCTTTTTATCTTTGAAATTAAATGTCTTTATTGGTTTTTAACACTGTAAACAAACTGTCAATATATCAATGCAATATACTTAATTCCAAAACCATTCCCCTTCCCTCCCTCCCAGCCCCCCCCCTCCCTCCGAGACCACAGTTAACTCCTCACTCCTCTTCGGGCCATATGATGGGCCAGAGCTGCGTGTACTGTCTGAGGCGTTGTCTGACGCCGTGGGTGGAGCAGTGGTACAGTTAACGCTACCCAATGGAGTAGTTTGTCGCTAGAGTCCAGCCTCTGTACCTGTATTGCTGTTTCCATGCAGCAACCTCTGGTGCTTTTCCAACCCATGGCAATGCGTCTTTTCGCCGTTATGTATATCAAGTCTCTGAGTTTGTTTAGAGGCTTGTTTTTGCTGCTTCGTTTGTATATTCCCAAAATGCAGGCTGCTGGCTCATGTACTTCCACTTCGATCTCCGCATTTGCCACCCTCTCCTTCACTTGTGACCAAAAACCAGGAATCACCGCACAGCCCCAGAACATATGGGTCCTTCCCGCCTTCGGCTTGTTGCATTTGGGGCATGTCTGGATTGCAGCCCCTTGAACTTCGATATAGCTTCTGGTGTAAGGTATGCCCTATTAATAATGTATAGTTGGATGAGTTGTAGACGACAATTTCTAGAGATTTTCTTGTGATAGTGGGTTATCTCATCCCATGCTTTGTCTTCAAATTCGAGGCCTAGTTCGCTCTCCCACCTCTCCCTGCATTTAAGTTTGTTCCTGGTCGTACCCTGCATCAAGGCTTCATATAGTCTGGAGGTTTCATGGCCTCCCTCGGCAGTGTCCAGCATTGTCTCGATTACCTCATTCTCCATGACCTGGTCGGCAGCCTCAGGCCATCTATCCTTTATAGCCTGTATCACAGCTCCGTGGAGCAAAAACTGGCCTGTAGGTAGACCTGTGGCTTTGCTAAGTTCAGTGAATGTCATGAGCTTCTGTTCCTGAATAAGGTCTCCCAGGACTGCCACACCGTAGGGTTCCCACTGTGTACGCGTTTTATCACCCAGAGTGGAGCATTGGTATCCTGACAGCCAATTAGGAAGCAGATCTTTTGTGCAATAGTCGCTGATTTGGTCCTCATGATTGCCTGGACAGCACTTACCACTCCCAGTGCATCCAGCTCCCTCGCCTCTTTACCTTCTTCATTCCTTCATGGCACCCTACCATGAGGCATCACTTTGCCTCCAGCACAGCAGTTTTCAGCATGTTCCGCAATACTTCCGGGCTTGCAGAAAACCACAAAAAGGGCTCTGCTGAATCAACCATCGAATATGTCTTGGCTTTCAGGTACAACCCAGTGGTTTGGGGTGTCTTTCCTCCCCAGTTTCACAAAATAGGGGAAAAGACTATGGCCCACCTCCCTGCCTAAGTACTAATAGGTTAAAAGCCTGCTGGTATTGACAATACCATTAGCTTGCTTCTTTGTCCTTCGTGTGCTTTCCCCTCCTTGTGTCATGCTGTATCCTGCCTTGCCTGCTTGTCAGTAAATGAATGGATCCCTGTGTGTGTGTCTTCCCTATATCCTGCAAGGTTTCCTTTGTGTGCTGCCTTCAGTGCTCCGTGAGTCTGAGTTGGTGAGTGTGAACTGTCTTCCCCATGGTGTGGATGTCCGGTTCCTTGCCCACTGCATTCCTGTACTTACCTCCTACTGCCTGCTTGTCTCAGTGTTCCTCTCACATAACAATAAAGGACACTTACCTTGGCCCTCCTACCTCCTGTCCTCCTTGGCAACAATGCTTCAATTAATATATTTGGCTCTGAACCATAAAATGATCGTACGTGTACCTGGCTTTAATGCTTGATTTTTTAAAATTGCTTTTTGTTGTTTTTTATAGTTTATTTTTCGGATATGTACAGACGGTTTCATATGATAAGTTCCCATGTTAAAAATTTGTGAAACTTGAAACCCAAAAAATCATACTGATGATGGTGTTATGTGATCCATCAGAACACTGTGGGCCTCATTACACGGTAGGCAGTAAGGGTTTACCGGTACCGGTATTTTACCGGTACCGGTAAACCCTTACCGCCTTACTACGAGGTCCCTTTGCGGGTTGGAGAATTTAACGCCTGCTTTTTGCAGGCGTTAAAAACCAACCCGCAAAGGGATCAGGGAGCTAATTACGGTAGCGCAATTTGCCGTGCCGTAATTAGCACCTTCCCCATTCCCATTATGCCCTATGGGGCAAAAATGGGAATGGGGAAGGGCAATTGGGGAAGGGGGAATTACCGCCCCACCAACCTTGGAATAGGGAGGTAATTCCCCTTTCCACCAAGGCGGTGCCGGTATTTTACCGGCATGGACCAAGGTGCTAATAGCACCTTGGTCCACCGCCGTCCGTGTAATGAGGCCCTGTATCTGCACACATCTAAATTTTGGGTTAGGGACTTGTAAACAGGCTCCACCAACTTCTTGCTTGGAACACTGACTCTGTTTCCAAATGTCAGCATATATTCTGAAAATTGTCTTGCCTCTCATTAATCAACACATTAAAAGGTGCCTTTTAAGAAAGACCATGCACTTAAATATTCTCAATATCTAATAGAAGTGGGACAGATGGTGCGGTATCACCTTCATCCTCCCACAAAAGGCAGGACCTATGCGTCACCGCGGGGATGTGTGAACATTGACGTACAACTGAGGCAGATGTTGATGCTATTTTTAACCTTAGACTAACACTTAAAAACATACATATAAAGTTAAACAAATAAAATACATTCCCATGATGGTCTCTTTTCTCCAAGAATATAACTATATTAGCAGTTGCGATTTCAGATGCAGTGGTCTCTTCTAAATTAAGCAAATTGCACCGGTCTCACATAGCTTTTTATGCAAAGTGGTTGCACTATTTAACCAAATGTGGCAGAATAGAGTCGAAACTCTTTTCTCCAACCTTTGAACCAGGACGTTTTTATAAAAGCTTCACAAAAAAAAAAAAAATCTGGATGATTTCCTTGTTTAAAGAAAATGGTGTGGCATACAAGCATACAGGTTTGCATTGAGTTGAAAAATATGTTCTTGACGTGTTGCTGAAGGTGGGCTTATTTTTTTCATGCAATTGAAAACGCGGGTCTTCATGATCTGCTTTGCAGCGTGCCTGGTACTTTGTTATGAAAAGATGTCATGCATCTATTTATTGATTGTTTAAACCTAAACTGCAGCTCACACACCTAAAAATCAGCTACCTCCACCCGTGTCTGTTTCGAAAGGCAGAGGGGGATGTCCTTTGTTTCAGGGCATTTAAAAGGGCATACAGTTTGTGAATTCGTGATGCACTTCTAAAGACCCAGAAATGCCCACGTATTTGCGGACATGTGCAAAGAGGGGGAAAGTGCAACTGAATGAGCGCATCTAAATTCAGCACATCTGAATGAGCAAATCTATAATCTGCGATGCTCTCATTTACATGCCCTTTGTGAATTGTGAAGTACAAGAATCTGTAAGGGGACTCATCAGTCCACTGAATTTCAAATAAATGTATTCTTGTGTTAACATTCGACAGACATAAATTATATAATCAAATAAGCCACCCAAGTACATACGTGCCCACAAAACAAACTGAAAGAAAAGGCAAATGGCCACAAACACGTCACCTTTAAGATTGACACGCTTTAAATCTGAGTGTGCCTTTCCAGCTCCTGGGTGTAGGGCTAGATGGTTTGTTTGGCAAAGCATAATGCCAATATCTATGTGTGTCAAAAAGCAATTCAGTGGAGCTAGAGGGTATATGCCAATCTTTTTTCTGCAGCGATGTTGTTAATCGGACGACACATTTGCTGTTGAATCTGTCTGTGGGCTATACCAATCTGGCTATTCCTGAGCTCCTGGATATCTTCCATTAGTGCTTATTTGGCTGTGACTCACTTGGTGGTCAATCCCTGTAAGCTCTAACCCAGTGTGGGATGCATGGATGCTAGCTGCTTGCGTATGGCTAGCTGGCGATCCATCATTTATTCTTTTAAGGTGGTATACACAAAAGGATGTGGCCAGTTGGTACAGGGCCCTCTTCATTCCAGTGTGCATATGAAAAGTGGCTGGCAGTTCTCATTTGGGCCTGTGGATGGCGCCAGTACCACTTCTTTACAAAGCTTGACAGGCCTAGGCACTTCTTCAGATTGTTTCAAAAAAAGGTAGCATGTGCCTCTCTCCAGAAAGAACATGGCATGATAACCTGTTCTGTATTTTTTTTCCACTTTGAGATGAGAGTTTGCAGCACACGCTTTTTGTTCACTGTACCTTTCACGGATGGGAAATATCTATTTGCACATCAGTCTTTGTCCCGCCCAAATGGGCAGTTCAGCACCGAAATGCTATGGCAATTCGCTTCTGAACAAGAGTACCAACAGCAACCCCATACACGTGTTTCAGCCTTATTGGGCCTCATCAGTGAGGGGGTGCTGTTCCTCTCTGTGCACAGTGAGCAATGGGTCCACGTCGGGAGGACCCTAGAAAACTTATGGTGACTAAACCTAAGTCCCTTAAACAATCAAAAAATAGTCCATAGGTGCCCCTCTGCGAGAACAAACACGACCCATTAACCTGTTTTTTGGGAAGGTACCCACTTGAGAGTCAGCAGCCACACTTTAGTTCTCAAAGTGGTAAAAACCACAGAACAGGTTATCATACCATGTTCTTTCTGGAGAGGAGCGCCTGCTAAAAAAAAAAAAAAAAAAAGTCCTCAGATTGGCCTGTCCCAGCATATCAGCAAATGGGAAAACACCACGATCATCCAGTGTGGTGTTCCCCTGCTGTGTTCCTGCAACTTTCTCTTCATTATCCTTAAGGAGTGACATGTCAAAATCTTTCAATAGATTGCCATATCTGCAAAGAAAAACAATTGTCACATATTTGAGATGTGATCAACCTGTTAATGCCATTCAGGTCAACAGTCATTAATTCTACTGCTGTGGGCATGCCTTGCTAGTTCGTTTGACTATCTCCCACCTCCTAGTATTAACCTGCAGTATGGCTATGAACACATGTAGACAACTTGTGGGGATACTGTGAGCACAGAAATGTGTCATCTTTGATATTTGCACATGTTCATTGATGCGTAAAAGCATGTTTGCTACAATTGCAATGACTCTGAGGAGGTGGCATGAGGTTTCCAAGCAACCCATGCTACTCAATTGCACACAGAGGAAATGTTCTATAATATCCCACATGTCAATGCAAGAACATGTTTGTCATCCAGATTGGCAGGGTTTGTATTTGTATTTGTATTTTATTGAATTTATATAGCCCTTTAAACGAAAGTGCTTTGTAGTGCTCAGGTGTGAATAGTGCACATGGGCAAGCACCTAATTTCGCAGCAAATGACATCCTGTTCAACTGTTTGTGGTATGTGAATGCATGATATACACCCTCTAGTAGTGTGCCTATGTATTCAATGACCACACACATCATGTGTTCCTACATACACACACGTGTGTGCGCGTGCTTGGCACTATTTTGTTTGTATTGCTCACCTGGCAGTGATGCAGATGTGTCTACCACTGCAACTGGGTGAAAAACAGGTGCAGTCATGTGTGCCACCACCCACAACCTGAGCACAGGTATCATCTGAGGAAGGTCTTCTAACAGGGCATCACGACCTGGCAGTCATGTAATGGCCATGAGCTATGGGGACAGTATCAGTGCTGATAACTTTAGGTTAGTAGCTAAAATGTGGCACAATATAGCACATAGTAGTACATTTTGTTTTTAGATAAAGCAGAAAATTGCTGCATTGTATCTTTGTTTTGCATTTTGCCAGTATTGCAGCACATAACATTGTATTCCTTGCATGCATTGCACCTCACAGAGAGGACGCTGTTTATTATTTTTTCTTGTAGCCCATTGCCTCATGTCTGTGAATGAAACAGCACACTTCATGTCACCATACTTATTGCACTTTGTATGCACAACTTGATTGCTGGAAATACACGTTTCATGGCACTGTATTCGCGCATACATCCCACTTCACAGAAATTACACAGCACACTGCATAGCACCCCTGCACATGATCAGGCTCATAGAACTATATTTTCGTGCTGCATGACAGCTGGATAGAAAGTGCATAGCACATACAGTTACATACTCACCATCAGACACACATACACATGCAGGTCATTAAGGTATACATGTTTGCCCTCTGCCGTTTTTAGAGTACATACTGTGGCAAACATATCACTGCATTACTGTTCATTGTGCCTGCAGACTATTAGTTATGATGAACAAGAACTTCACCATTTTTCAGTAGGACTCAGCCAGAGGGGATGAGCTGCTATTATAGAGTATAGGCCACAGTTGTTAGTTGGAAAGGTTTGATTGAATTTCATTCTCTCCTGCAAACAGCCTGAGCACTGAAGGGCAGGTGAGAAGTAGTATGAGATTGTGGTCATATTATTATTGCAAGGGAAACATTTCTCAAGGGACACGTGGTCAGTCTTAGACAGCAAATGCAGTCTCCTCAGATAGGGAAAGAGCACAAAAAGGTCGTGAAGGCCACGGTGAGGGATGGGATTAGTTCTCAGGCAGCCACAGTATGAAATGGGCTGAATGATATGGAGAAATTAGCATAAATTATGGTCCAGGAGAGGTCAGCAGTGTACATGTTATGTTTCTTTCTAGAAGTCCATTGATTGCAGAGAGGCTACTAGAAGATGGTGTAGTAGGATTGACAACATGTATCAAGATAGGAAGCTACATAGTGAGCAGGTGTGGACAGTGGGAATAGGAAATGAATAGAGGAGGTGTGTGCCATGTTGGTTTGTTGTTCATTTGTCTATATCAGTGGGACATTGTAGCCCCAGCTGTCTGAGGTGGTATGGTCCAGTTAGATTAATGCCCTTTATCAAACTATTGCTCGAGATGGGATTGGTGCATTTTTGCTAAGCAAGGGGGGTGAGATCATGTTGGCTGGGTGATGTTCTTTTTTGTGATGAAAAGGAAACTGCCTGTAGTTTTTGAGCAATGTATAGGGTTGTTTAGGGGACTGGTGATGACCAGCCAATGACAACGTTAGAAATATATTTCTGTTGCATTCCGTTTTGTATATGCTAATGTTTTGTTTCTGACTATAAACCGTTTAGGCCGCGGGACTGTGTTAAAGTTGGCTAAATTCAGTTCAGTTGACGTATGAATACATTTATTTTTTTTCCTGAAAGTGGTCTACTCCTTCTCTGAGTTCTGTGGTTTGCAATTTCTGCTTTTTTGACCCTGTCGTGGCAGCAGCTGTAGCTCAACATTTGGAGGTGCCAGCGAGATTCAAGGGCATGAAGGGGTGGGGTCTCTCCACAGGATACCTGGGGAGGTGGAGCCAGACTGTAGTGGCCAGTTTCGATACACACAAATGAGGAGGTATCACAGTAGCCAAGTTCCCAAAAGGTCTGTCTGATCCCTTGGGCATGGATGCCTGTCCCGGGTGGTGCAGGAATTTAGGAAAGGTTCAGCATCGAGGGAGTTGGAGCACTGACAAACGTGCGAGTGTGCCCTTGCATGAAAGCACAAGGTGCAGCGTGGTATTTGGTATTGTGGATTTTTTTCCTTTTGTTTTTTTTATTCGGTAGTGCAATTAGTGCAGGGGCCTTCTTATAGTAGGGATAGGGCACACCGTGTAGTAGTGCATGTGGATTGGAAAAGGGATCTCTCCAGAGGTGGAGAAAGACGGCACAGTATGGTGTTGGATGAAGGTTTGGTGATGGGATCTTCTCTATTTGGAGAAAAGATGGCATCATAAGTAGCATAGTATTGTAGTATATTAGATCATGCAGATTATGGAAGGGTATTCCCTGACTTGGTAGGAAAGATGAATTGTGTTGACATATTGATGTGGAATCATTCTTGCGGTAATAACTACCATGCTGTGCAAAAGGGATTTTTTGATTCATAAAGGATAAGAAAAAGTAACTGTGGTAATAAAAAGCAATAAGACAGCCTGAGAAACCCCAATATTACACAGAGGATGAGGAGCCAAAAATGTAGTCTCAAAAATGGAAAGAGTCAAAGTAAAAAGCAAAATCCAGCTTTAGTAATACAGAAAATAAAGTGGGGAAATCATACAATCAAAAGGGTTGCAGCTCTCATGGCTCTCGTGCAAGGCAATCATTTTTCTACAATAAGCACGTCAAAATGACTTCAGCATACTACAAAACCTACAGGGTGAGGGTACAGTTCTGCTCGCAAATCCCTGTTTGATGAATGGGGATTTGCAGGAAAAATGTCACCCAAATCCCCATTTTAGACGCAAATAATTCCATGAATCAGGGCTTATACACATACTCTATAAGTGTTAAACTTTTAATTGGATAATGCTTAACTGATTGCTCCTCCTATGACTACCTCTAAATTGATAACAACACAAATACATCACTTATACAGCTGCCTGTTGGTTGGCGCAATACTTAATGGGCGGTTTGTCACCAGGTGTTTTAATTGGTTGGCTTTGCACTGACAATCTTTGGGCAACTGACAGACCATCAAGATAAGTCCATTAGCTGCTTGTCTTCAATTCAAGAAAATACCATCCCTCATTTCTAGGCCATGAACTATGGTGGTTTCTTTTGTAGTTACCCATGTTTGGTGCCTCATGTCTGGGAATATGCGTGTGGCGTGAGGCAGGTGGGTCCTATCTGTGCTCTTCTCTAATGAATATACAGTGTTCTTCAATTATGGGTCACCTGTGTGAAGACCACATTTGGAATTATTTCACCCTATATTTATGAGTATTTTAGCTGACAGTAACATTAATCTTATGATCTTCTCTACCTCTGGGGACTCTCCTGAACTTTTTCTTGATGGGGTATTCTGACTTATAATGATCCTGCACCTGGCTCATAGTGGTCGGTTGTACTATTCCAAATTTTAATTAATTTGGGTGTAGACTTTTTGTGCCCTGTGAATACTTATCACGTGCCTTCTCTTTGGTGCTTGGACTCTCCCTAATTTCTTAGTAACTTGTCTGAATTCTGCAGGGATTTTCATTTTGTTATTTCAGCATTTTGAATTCTCGTGAAACCTTGAGGGCTTCCATTTACTTTGAAGTGTAATGAGGCTTCTGTGTTTAGAAAAGATGGATGTGCATCACTGCTGCATTTCTATGTTATTGATTTATTTATTTATTTATGTATTTATTTATTTATTTGCAGTTAGTTCAAAATCATTTACAAACCTAAACTTAATATTGACATCACATAAAGTCAAACAAATCAAAATGCACAATCCACAATATATAGTTCCCACATAAAGACATTCCACATATTTAATCTGTTAAGGACTACACCAGACAAGTTATCACATCCAATGGTGACAGCAACAATTAGTGGTTCCATCCGGTTTTGATTTCACAGAAAGATACTTAATATTAAATACAATTTACCGTACATGTTCCATAATGTCTTTAAAATCTTTAAAACTATAAATACTAAAATGTACGAGTCATCAGTAACTATACAAACTAAAAGGTTCCAAATAAAAAAATCTATTAGTGCAGATTGGTCTATTAGCTAGATTGATTGATATTCATTGCATAAGAGCAAGGGGAAATTGTTAGCATAAACACAGATGGTTATTCCTGGCAGTAGTTTCTCAATAGTACACCAAAGTCTGTACAAGGCTAGCTGTACCCTTTCACCCTCCGTATTGAGGCACAAGTTCCAATATGCATCCTCCTTTATAGAGTCATGATTATGCACAAAATCATCCATTGCAGTCATAATAGCCGATCCCAAAGTTTTGGACTATGAAAATAAGTGTTTATCTGTTTCAAGTGTGTCTGGACTATTAGAAATACAATAGATCCTGTGTTGAAGCCGGATCTTAAAATAAGCACCACGATTTATTAACAGAGGAAGTTGGTTTATCCTTAGTCTCAGTATAAAGTGCCAAACCTCAGGGCTAGGACACTGTCTCAAATATCTTTGAGCTTTCAAGAACCATTGGGTGACATTTGAAACATTTGCATATTTGCTCAATGTAGATATGTGCGTGTAATTATTGGTCAAATCTCATTTCTTGAATTTGCTTTTAAATACCTGTTGTAGAATAATGAGTATAGTGCCATGTTTGAAGTGAGGGAACCAACCAATATTCTCATACAGTTTAGCTATTAGGCTGTTGCAATCCTCTCCTTTAGACTTTTTACATTTACCCAACGTGGGCCCCAGCAGGTAAAGCAATTTACATTTTGGCCCAGTATTCATTTTGAGGTGTAGCAACCCCTGCTTAATCAAAGGCTGGCCCTTTAGCGAGGTTAACCCCAATTCTAATTCTAAGGAATCGAGGGTCACAATTTTAATATCCAATTTTGTCAAGCCAATGTAAATAACACATGGCAAAGGCATATCAGCCACAAAATGCCATGCTGCATTTCTATGTTAGTGAGCTATACTCACATTTTGTTTGTGTTGCATTCAGTTTAAATCATGTGTATGTTAGTATTCTTCATGACTTTATAGTGGCAATGTTCATTTTCTTCATGTATAAATGCATGTTTGACATAGTGTGTTCTCTTTGTGTTGAGTACATGAGTTGTTCATGTCTAGTGGATGCATATGTAAGGTTCCATTATCCTTTTTAGTTGTTCTCACCATCCTCAGCTTACATTGTGTTCACCCCTTGTTGTACCTGCCTGGGATAGGGGCGGTAGAGTTGTCTTCAGTAGTAGTGCTTCTCACCTGGATGGTATTGGACCAATAGTTATGGATGGCATATTCAGCTTTCCCTCATTCCCCCCTCTGGTTGCGTCCTTGACCACATCCTCCTTGTTGCCTTCCCCGCATTTTGATGGTCCATATTTAGTCACCCCCTTCATATTTTATGTACTCATCCATGCTCCAGGTCATGTAGAGGCATTCCCCTTTGGATGTACAAGATACCCCTCATCTGATGTAATTGAGAGGGTCTCAGAGATGACTACATTTTGATCCTGGGGGAGTATTGGGGCTTTCCCTTACCTGAATATGAGGTAGGTAGTCTGTTTACTTATGCTCATGTACATGAGTATCCACATGTATTACTATTTCCATTCCAACTGCTCCTTTTGTCGCCTTATTGCTGTTCTTAGAACACCGAGGGGCCAGTAGTATCAATACTACTATTCCTATTCATAGCTCAAATACATAAGCCAGCCAGGTGGGTATCCAAGAGAATGGGTAACTGAACCTGTCATCATTTTCAGGCTCATCTACCTCTTCTACATTCTTTGCGTGTAAGTATTTTAAGGTGGTTATGGCATCTGTAAGTGTTTCATTCTTGCCAGTGTGGGAAGGTAGTACGTGCAGCAGAATGCCACCATTGTTGCACACTTGCCACCTTCCATGGCTGTTATTAAGTTGAGGACATACCTATTTTGGCGAGACATGAGCTGAATGGCTCTAAGCTCTTTTATGGTGTTGAAGCCTTTCACAGTTTATTTTTTGTTTGTAACAGCACCAATCTGTGCATTTGCAACCAAACTGTTGCCCTAGTGAATAATGTATGCTTATCTGGCATGTCATCATAGGCCTCCATTTAGCCAACATTATTTTTCCCTCTTTCTGCGTTTTAAGGTAAGAGACTTTTTTTCTCTTAGGGTTGCATTCATTCGGGGGAAGTGGCCAATCTGTACTTCACTCTTGGGTACTAACAGAGGAGATGTACTTATAACCACTATGGAAGATATACCACCCAAATTCAGAATCAATTGCATGCAAGCTTTTGACAACACTCTACAATATTTTCACCAAACCCTTGTTTGATGATCTGGACCTTCTGAGTGTCACCTATACGGACTATGCAGACGACACTCAGATTCTCCTCCCACTTTCTGGGGATCATAGTAAGGACACAGAGTTGGTGAACAAGGTATATCTTATCATCCAAGCATGGATGGCCACACATGGCTTATGCTTGAACAATGATAAGACTGAGCTGTTGATTCTGGGTTCAGAGGCCAATATAAAAAAACTAGGACAGGAGTTTGCCTCATTTAATATTGACGGGAACACTATCAAAATCTCTAAGGAGGTAAAAACCCTTGGTTTCTATCTTGACTCCACACTGTCTTTTGACAAACAATTAAAATCCATTAATTAATCTACAGCTCACAGCTGCAAGCTGCTACGAGCAGGTAAACCCTTACTCTCTGAGAACAGTTGTCTGATTCTGGCCGAGCCTTAATACTCTCCAGAATTGACTACTGTAATGCCCTTTACAGTGGGGCTAATAAAACTACTATTCGGAAGATCCAGATACTACAAAATAATGCCTTAAGAGCAGCCCTAGGTACTAATAAAAGAACTAACATTTCATCCCTCAGACGCCAACATAAATGGATGTCCACAAATAACAGAATTCAGCTTAAGACACTGGCCCTCATTACAAGTCAGGCGGTGGACCATGGCGCTATTAGCTATTAGCACCATGGTTCATGCCGGATTCCGCCATGGTGGATGGCGGAATTACCGCCCCATTCCAAGGTGAGTGGGGCGGTAATTCCCCATTCACCATTTGCCCTTCCCCATTCCCATTTTTGCCCCATAGGGCATAATGGGGATGGGGAAGGCGCTAATTACGGCACCGTAAATTACGATGCCGTAATTAGCACCAAGGTCGCTTAGCGCCTTGGACTTTAACGCCTGCAAAAAGCAGGCGTTAAAGTGTGAATCAGGCGTTAAGGGTTAACGGTGCCGACGGCGCTGTTAAACCCTTAACGCCTGACTTGTATTGAGGGCCACTGTCTTTGATGCACAAAGCCCTTAACAATGCTGCCCCTGGCTACTTGTCAGATAAATTCCAAAGAAGAATCTCTACCAGGCCAACCAGAGTGGGTAACACCAATTGTCTGACTATACCCAGATTTAGACTTACCACTATCAGTGGTAATAGTTTCCCTGTAAAGGCAGCAGAACTATGGAACACTATTCCCCAAGACTTGCGTAGGGACCAACCTTTCCTACACTTTAGGACTCATAGTGTCCTACTTTTGTTGGCCGCTTACCCACTATCTCCTACATAACGGGATGCTACCTTGTAGTATAAGTGGAATGTGCCACATTTGTGAGTCTATTGTAACTTGCATTTTTGAACACTGTCCACTGTTGAAACTCACAGCCACTGTATGTCTCTACTCTACCTGCTGAGTCTGTAAGTTCCACTTAGCGAATTACCCTTCAAATTCTATATTTGTACATTATATATTATTGTAAATGTATAGTCACCTATTCTGTACCCTGAACTGTGTTCTGTATCTCTGCAACGTCCATTATATGTGTATACTTCTACATATTGTATAACTATGTAAGCTTTGCATTTGCATATTGTTGCGCCATATTACCTCAGGGTTTGGTGTGTGTAATCAAGTGAATAAACAAACAAACAAACAAACAAACCTCAAGCGCAATAGTGGTCATGAGTAGTGTTGTGCCAATTTTCCTACCTGGTAGATTCATTATGTATTTGTGTCCTTTATTCTCACCAACTTTCACCGGGCCAGCATTCTTAAAAAATATGATGGGATTTTTTGATGGGTAATATGGGTAAAGGGCCTGATACAATCTCCACCCAAGTAAGTAGATTGGAATATGCAGCCCATTCTTTAAGACATACACCATTTTCTGTTTGCACCACCTCTACTAGTACTGTCAGAAGTGCTTGTGCTGTTCATCCCATCATTCTTTCAACACAACCTACTGAGGTATATATATGTCCATACACCAATAGTTGCAGTCTTTCTCAGCACCCTTCCAGGCCTCTCTCTTTCTGCAGCATTTGCAGACTTCAATAACTTATGGTCTATTTCTCTGACTTTTCCTTCATTCTAGCATTCTGATATGTATAGTATCACTGTATTTCTCCTCCAACAATCATCCGTCACAGTTTTTGTTTTGATTTAGCTATCTTCATAAGAGAAAGTCTTTTTTTACATCCATTGCAAGTTAGCCCATTACACTTGGCATTGTCCCCTGGTTGTGCCAAGTGCTCGGTGTGTTAGGCAGTGTGCCCTATTTGCTGATGTTTCAGTAGCTATGAATGTCCTAGAAGTGCTTGTGGCATAGAGGACGAAGGGAAAACACATAACAGCTCTCTACAGACACCCCCCCACTATGCTCATGTGTGGCTACCACAAATTATTAGTGACATAAGCAGAATCAGAAATATATTTGTCCACGCCCCCAAACTTGCACTCTTCTTTTAGATCTCTTCCTCTGTATAGCTCATATAGGAAATGCATGTGTTACCATTTCACTTGCCATTGTGCAAATAGTAATGATTTGATATACTGGTGTTTATACATTGGGCGAAAACATCCCAGGCCCAGCCAAAGGACCCACCGGGCTGAGGCCGCCAACAGCACATCACTGCTCTCTTGCACTTGTCCTGCTTTCTCCCACTAACTCGCCCTCCCTCCCTTTTTCAGAGCCACCAGTGCGCCAGGGGACCACTCCGGTGGTGATAGTGCGCGGTACAAATGTCCTTTAACAGTAACATTAACATTGTAAAGCACCATTTCCCTTAATACCAGGAGGATAACAAAATTCAGGCTACACAATGTGAGAAAAGTTGCAATACACATAATAGCTAGTTTGTCTTTCCTTTGACCAAAGGGGAATACTTTTCTGTTTCTTCAAGGAATAAATGATCACAAGAAAAATAGTTTTAATATTGCATGAAAATTAGTTTAAAAAACAAAATAGATCGTAGTATTGAATAGTAACACAGCAAGACTAAAATTCCAAACTCCTAAATGAGGATAATTGATCATTACATAAGACCATGGGCCTCATTACGACCCTGGCGGAAGACCATGGTGCTATTAGCACCATGGTCCATGCCGGTAAGTTACCGACTCCGCCATGGAGAAAGGGAGAATTACCACCCCATTACAAGGTTGGCGGGGCGGTAATTCCCCCTTCCTCCATGGCCCTTCCCCATTCCCATTTTTGCCCCATAGGGCTCAATGGGAATGGGCAAGGCGCTAAGTACGGTGCCGCAAATTGCGGCACCGTAATTAGCACCAAGGTCCCTTTGCGGGTCCCTACTTTAACGGCTGGTCTACACCAGCCGTTAAGGTTGGGTCCCGCAAAGGGACCTCGTAATTAGGTGCTAATAGGTTAACGGCGCCGCAGCCTTTTACGGCGCCATTAACCCATTACCGCCTGGGTCATAATGAGGCCCCATAACAATATCAGTGTTACTTTGTGTACACAGTTTAAGTCTCACACTCTGTTTGATGTAAGTATAGTTGCAAGAATGTTCATTTGATTTTCTGTATACCGATAGAGAGATCAATATTTTTTTCATTCTTCTTGCTGGAGATTATGTCTTGTCATTGACCTCATCTGGACTCTTCTTGTTTCATGTTCACCTTCAGGTTCTTGATGGTCTGGCATGGGGTCACTCCTTTGTAAAGCTTGACAATACTGAGGTGCAGCAAGGCCCTCCTTCTGTGCATCTCTACCTTTCTTGGGGTAACTGCTTCTCCTATGTAGGGTCCATCAAACCACGCATTGTTACAGAGGACCTTGTCCCCAGGGAACAGATCTAAGGGTTTGAGTACCGTTGCTGGATGAACTTGTTTATTTTCTTCATCAGTCTTCATCAACTCCCTGCCATGCTCAAAATGTCGAGACATGCATTCAATGGACTCTGTAACAGCAACCAAATAATCATGAATTTCAGTTCCCAATACATTAGCAATATTATGTGCGTCAGTTCGATCTCAAGTGGGAGGAGCAAGAGGTATGTGTATATGGTATCCCATCACCAGCTCATGTGGAGTCAGGTGATGGTAAGAGCCATGTTGGTTTTGTAATGGCAAATAAGGCTCAAGGAAGGCAATGCAGCCAGCCTTTTTTCAGCATCACTTTTAGCTTGGCAAATCGTTCCTTGAGGAGACTGTTGAGGCTTGTGTGTTTATATGGTGCAGTCTCAAATTCAGATATTTTGGTAGCATATGTTTCTCTTTTTGCTTCTAAGTCAGTGGCCTCGTTGCCATGAGAAATCAAATCTGCACATTTGGTGTGCACTGCACACTTCACCATGTCGATGATTGATGGGAGTTGGAGTGCTTCTATGAGCCTGTCCAATAGTGGCACATGCTGCACTGGTTTGCCGTCTGCATGTAAGAAACCATGCCTCTTTCAACATGACAGTCCTGCCTGTACTGTTGACATCACATAGGCAGAGTCACAGTACCCTATTACCGCCTCATCTTTGTGCACTTTGAGTGCTAAAATTAGTGATACCAATTCTACTGCATGTGCTGAGAAATGCAATGACAATCTCACACTTATCAGTGTCTCAAAGCTGTTGTTCAATTGTACTTCCATACTGCTGTCCTAGTCTGCCTTTCAACCCTGTCTTGTTCTATTGATGATGACCCATCAATTAAGACAATTGTCCCCTCTACTAGGGCATTTTCTTTAACATGTAGTATCTCATCATAGTGTTGAATGTACTTGGTGCAATCATGCACATTGTCTCCTTCCTTCACAGGTTCTACTATGAATCTCGCTGTGTTCACTATTTTGCATATACCAATGTTGATCAATGGGTTTGATATTATTACCTCCTATCCTGAGGCTCTCTGTGCTGTCAATGTGCTTTGGGCTTATCATGAATGGCAAATAGGGCATGCTCAACATATAATGGGCCTCATTCCGAGTATGGCGGTAAGGGATACCGGTCACTGTTAACGAGACCAGTGACGGTAATCCCTTACCGCCACATTCCGAGTTCCCTTTGCGCCCTCATCCTTAACGCCTGCTTTTAGCAGGCGTTAGGGACGAGGGCGCAAAGGGGCTTTTTAGCCAATAACGGTGACCGTAAAGTACGGTCACCGTTATTTGCAATTTCCCCATTCCCATTGAGTCCTATGGGGGCTCATTTGGGAATGGGGAAGAGACCTGGGGAATGGGAAATTACCGCCCTGGTCAACTCGGAATAGGGTGGTAATTTCCCATTCCACCAGGGCGGTGCCGGTACGGGTCCGGTGCCGACCAAGGCGCTACTACCGCCATTGGTTAGCGCCGGACTCGGAATGAGGCTCAATGTCACTGCGTAGCACATCATGATGCTGGTTGATTTCTCAATCATGAATACTGCTGCTGCCAATGTTTGTTCACATGGGTGATGGCCTCTCATTACTGGATCTAAGATCCCACTGTAAGATTGTAGTGGCTTGTGCCCCATGACAATTTTTTCAGCTGTCATCACAACTCAATTTGAATGAGAAAATAAGAATAATTCTTTATTATTATCAGGGATAGCTATCATGGATGCTGTGCTGATTGTCATTTCAGTTCATGAAAAACATGGCATATCACAGTGTTCTTTAAGTGCTTTTAAAAGTGGCCTGACAAATGTGGTGTAATCAAAGATCCATACCCTGCAATAATTATAAAGGCCTAAACAGGGTTTTCATCATGTATCTGTATCTGGCTTGGGTGTCTTCATAATTGCTTCTGCTCTTTCAGTTGTTACTTTCCTTCCTTCCTGTGATATTAGCTGGCCTATATACATGATATCTTCTTGACAATATTGCATCTTCTCTTTGTCAATCTTGTACCCTCTCGCTGCTAATACCGTCATCAGCTTTATTGAGTCTTTCCTACACTCATTTTCTGTCCCGCTGCACACCAAAATGTCATCTACATATTTTATCACTGTACTGTCAAGTTGGAAAGTTTCCCAAGTTCATCTGAAGCACTTGGTTGAAGACTGATGGTGACTAGCGATACCCCTGGGGAAAAAAGGGTATGTTTTAGTTTCACCCTTTAGTAGGTAAACAAGGTCAAATCATGGGACTCTTCATGGAGTGGGATCGAAAAGTAGGCACAATCTTGTCTCTGCACTGCATTGGGCAGCCCCTGGCATCATTTTTGATAAAAAGTAGTTATAATGTTGTCCCACGGTTCCCTTGTTTCTAGCTGCCACTTTTCCTAAATCCCTTGATTATAGGTAGCTGCATCCTCATCATCACACATGTTACATGTCATAATTGCTTTCACGTCTGATGAGTCAGGGTACCACACCCTATGTGCTCTCTATACGCCATGGCTTTGCTTCCTTTCCCACAATCTTGCTCTGCACTGCATCAGGCAGTCCTTGGCCTAATCTGTGATAAAAAAAGTTATAATGTTGTCCCATGGTTCCCACAGTTCTAGATGTCACTTTTCCTAAATCTCGTGATTATAGGTAGCACATCCACATCATCACATATGTTATATGTAATAATGTCTGACGAGTCTAGATACTGAACCCTATGTACTCTCTATTCGTCAGCTCAGTAATCATTAAAGGATGCTCTGTCTTGATTGGTGTTCTGGGTGGTCCCTCCAGAATAGCCTGCCCATTTCCAAATGACATCTGCCCACTCTCTTAATATGGCAGTGAGCAAGCTTTTTATGTCACCCACCGCTAAAGCCATTCCCACTGACATTCTTCATAATTCATAAATAAATGTAACCGCACATGATGTCAATGATGGCAGCTTACAAACAAAATTATTTGTGTCCATTTGTAGCCACGGAACATATTAAATCTGTCCTCCTGCTTTCTCGAATAAAGGGAACTATGTAACTCCCACCCCTTCGCCAAGTGCAGTTCCACTGTTTGGCTTTGTAACCATGTCTGTCATACTAATTTTCTGTTGCCCCAGCACATTTCTCAACCTATTCCTGTACAGGGTTCTTTCTTCTGAGAAGTTTGATCATGTTTTTGGGCATTTGGGCTACTCAATGGGTTCTGGTCTTCTGTTACGCTCACCTGATATCCACGAGGGCGTCTGGAAGGCTGTGAGATCTGGAACCATGGATGTGTAGTTGCCCAGTGCTGAATAATGAATCTTAGTTATTTGTAGGGTGAGCTATCCATCCTGCATTTCTTGTGCAGGGGCGCTTGACATTTGTTGGCGAGCTTCCCGAGTTGCTTCACTGGTGCAGTATGCCTTCCTTGGGCCCAGGCCTGCTGTGACCCCGAATCTGCTGGTAGGCAGGTAGGTTTGTTAATTGTAAGTCTTTGTTCTGTTTATGGTGGGAATTTGTTAATGTCTTTATCTCCTTCTTTTCAAGTGCGAAGGTCTTGAAGCTGGCGTGCCAGATCGAGAGGCATTTTTCTACGTAAGAGAGAGTGCAACGTGCAACACTTTTATTGCCTTTTAAAGCTAACCTGTGTTTTCTTCTTCTTCTCCTCACAGGCCGCTGTGGTGCTGCGAGTGGATGAGAGCGCGATGAAAAACAGGCCCCCGGAATCCGTTAAGGTAAGTACAGCGCTGTCCGGTTGTTTAATATTGAAAGCGAACCTGAATATGTCTCTTTTCCTTTGCAGATGTTGCTGTTATGCTCTGGATGGAAGCGTAGCGTAGCGCAGTGGAATTCATGTAAGACGGATGGAATTCGATGTTTTGGAAGCGCGCATTCTAATATTGTTTTTCCCTTTCTCGTTATTGCAGGTTGCAATGTTCAAACAGCAGCTGTGGCAGCGTTTTGCCAGAAGTCCTTAAGCTAGTACTCACAGGTGAGTGATGTTTCTTCTTCTCTCAGTTACCACAGATTGCAGCTCAGTTGAGATACTGAGTTCTGGATGGTGTTTTCTCAGGTAAGACAAAATAATCTTGTTCCTGTTCTTGCAGGATTACAGGAAGATGCTGAAGACCAGGAGCTGGACATGGTTAGCGTCACGATGCTCGTTGCAGAATAACACAAAGCATGCTCTGCAGTCAGGGTGTGGTTTATATAGCCCAGGTAAAGTAGTACCAGGGAAAGTCGTTCCAGGCCTATCACACCCAAAACACTGGACCGCATGGCTTGGTTCTTAGAACTAGACTATGTGGGTGCTTCCATGTTGGATTTAAAGGCCCATGTTCATAAATGGGACCTAGTTTGAACAGCCCTTCCTTCCTACATATGAGCCTGGTGGCAAAGGTGCCAGGACTGGCTCCAGGAGCCCTTTTGCTGTGCTTTTAAGGCCCTCAGGGTTCTGGTGGGAGCCTGCTTTTGGCACAACGTGTGCCCCCTCACAGTGGTCATGACAGCACTCCCCCCCAAGGCCCCTCTCATGGTGTACTTTATGTCCTGTCCGGGTTTGGTGGGGTCATCCAAGTGAAACATCTTAATCAGATGTGGTGCGTGAATATGTTCACTTGGTTCCCAAGTTCTGTCTTGAGGCCCGTACCCTTTCCTCTCCACTAAATAGTATAGCTTACATCTGGTACGTTTCGAATCCAGGACGTTTTTAACTTCAAATTCAGGCTCTCTATCAACTAGCACAGGTTTTGGTGGTTTTAACTCTTGAGTTCCTGGTTGTACAGGTTTTAGAAGTGACACATGGAACACTGGATGAATTTGTATTGGTGATAAGGCTAACTTGACGGCCACCGGATTTATCACCAATTCGATGGTATAGGGTCCTAGATATCTTGGACAAAAGGTCCGGGTACCTTTTATGGGCACATGTTTTGATGCCAACCAGACTTCGTCTCCAACTTGGTAATTGGGAGCTTTCTTTCGATGCCGGTCTGAGAAATTTTTTTTGTCTGTCTTTGGCTTGCAGTAAATGTTAATTTGCCCTTTTGAAGGCTTGGGTTATGCTTGTGTGTAGAGTCTTTACCGCTGGCATTTCCAAGGACGTGGGGGACTCTAGTTCAGAGGTACGTGGTTGTCTTCCGTATATTGTGTAGAACGGGCTTTGTCCCGTGCCGGTGTGTATTGAGTTATTGTATGCGTATTCCGCTATCCATAACAAGTCTTTCCAATTCTCTTCCACTTGATGCAGCATGCAATGTAGATACTGTTCTAATGTCTAGTTTGTTGTTTCTGTTTGTCCATCTGTTTGGGGGTGATGGCTAGTGGATAATCGAACATCGATTTGTGCCATGGTACAACATTTCCTCCAGAAGTTGGATAAAAATTCAGAAGTTGGATACAAATTGGCTTCCACAATCTAAGTTTAGGACTGAGGGGAAACCATGCAGTTTTATAATCTGTTCAAGAAATGCTTTTGCCAGACTGGTAGCATTAGAAAGTCCTTTGAATGGAATGAAATGTGTCATTTTAGAGAACAGATATACAACCACAATAATGGTATTAAAACCTTGACAGGGAGGTAAGTCTGTAATAAAATCAAGAGAAAGAGTATGCCAGGGAGCCGGTGGAATATCCAGTGGTTGTAGGAGGCCAGCTGGTTTCTGTTTTTGTGATTTATTCTGTGCACATATCCCACAGGATATAACAAATCGAGCAATGTCCTTACGTCAGGTTGGCCACCAATAATTCTGTTTAACCTTGGCTAGAGTCTTAGCAATTCCAGGATGGCCTTCGATCAGGGAATCATGATAACCAGACATGACCAATTCTTGCAGATCTTTACTTGGTAGATATAGTTGTTCCCTGAAGTAGGGTAATCCATCCAGAACCGTGTGATGTTCATTTTGGGAATTCCATTTCTGCAAGATCTCAGGGTTCATTAAGGTTCAAATGTTATCTTGAAGTTCACTCAGAGTCAATGTGGTGGTGAGTCCCAGTAGTTCATCACTTGGGATGATGGCAACAGGGTCCAGGGTATTGTTTGTTTTCTCTTCAACACCCATACAAGACAAGGCATCGGCCTTCCCATTCCGAACTCCCGGTCAGTATGTTATTACGTAATCATATTCTGCAAAGAATAGAGCCCACCGCAACTGTCGTGATGATTGGGATTTTGCTGAATTTCGGTATTGAAGGTTTCAGTGATCTGTGATTACTGTGATGGTATGTCTGGCACCTAATAGATACTGCCACCAGGCTTTGAAGGCTGATTTTAATGCCAACAATTCTTTGTCTGTAATTGCATAGTTAAGTTCTGGTGGTGAGAATTTACGTGACCAAAAGGTCATGGGGTGTAATTGGCCTGTCTCTGGATCTCTTTGAGAGAGAACTGCTCCCATAGCTACGCTGGAAGCATCAGTTTCCACTACATAGGGGAGATCAGAGCGAGGATGTCATAAAATTGGCGCGGAGGAAGAATCTTTTCTTGAGTTTCAGAAAGGCCTGTTCCGCTTCTTCATTCCGTTGGAATTTTTTGTTGTTTTTTTCTCAGTAACAATGTGTTTGGGTGAACTATCCGTGAGAAATCTGGAATAAATCAGCGATAGAAATTTGCAAAGCTGAGCATGCTTTGAGTACCTTTAAGTGAAGAAGTTGACGGCCAATTAAGGATGGCATCTATTTTGTGTAAATCCATCTTGACTCCCTTTGGCTAGAGAACAAAACCAAGGAACTCAACTTCGGTGACATGGAAGGAGCATTTCACGAGTTTAGTGTACAGTTTGTGCTGGCGAAGTTTGGCAAGGACTAAGCAAACATGTTCCACATGATCTCTTTCAGAGGGGGAATACACCAGGATATCGTCAATATAGACCAGGGCACAGACATCGATGAATTCCCATAATACATCATTCATGAAGTAGTGGAAAGCTGTGGGAGCATTGCAGAGTATGAAAGGCATTACCTGATATTCGTACAGGCCATACTTGGTGCGAAACGCGGTTTTCCATTCATCCCCTTTCTTAACACGAACAAGGTGGTATGCTCCTCTGAAGTCTAGTTTGGTGTAGATTCGGGCATCCTTGACTTGGTCCACCAGTTCCGGGATAAGGGGCAAAGGGTAGCGTTTTTTTACTGTGATTTCATTAAGTGTGCGGTAATCGATGCAAGTCTTCAAATCTCCTTCCTTCTTGGGTACGAAGAATAAGGGAGAAGCTGCCGGTGACCTTGATGGGATAAACCCATTAGCCAGGTATTGATCCAGATAGGACTTCAAGTGGAGATTTTCGGTTTCCATAACTGCATAAATTCGACCACAAGGAACCTCTGCGCCAGGTATCAGGTTGATCTGACAGTCATAGGGCCTATGTGGCGGTAATGTGTTAGCCTGTTCCTTCTGAAAAACATCTTGATAATCCTGATATTCTTTTGGTAAGGTGTCCATTGGTTCCGTGTTCCCTGATGCTATTCCTTGAACAGATTTCAGGTTTGGCTGTGGTATAGATTTTGGGTAGTAAGCGTGGGCGCATTGGTTGGAAAAGGTCAGTCTCTTTGCATGCCAGTCTATGTGGGGATTGTGAGTTACTAACCATGGCATCCCTAGAATCAACCGGAACTGAGGAGCTTTGATGAGGTCAAACGTAATTGCTTCTTGATATCCATCCTGACACAGAAGGGTTAATTCTGTTGTGCATTGGGTTACTGGTCCAGAAGCAATTTCTGTACGGTCAACAGTAATTACCTTTTCAGTTGTTGGTTTTGTCCAAAAGGGAAGTCCCATTTCTGTTGCCAGATCTCGATCTATGTAATTACTAACTGCTCCGCTGTCTATATATGCCTCTATGGCATGCATCCGTGACGGTCGTTGGTGATTGATCAAGGTTACTGGTAGGGCGAAATGTTAGGTCTGTGACTCATCCTTCTCGCTCGACAAGCGGACCTCTACGCTTGCCGGGCCTGGTAGTTTTCCGATTCCTTCCCATCATCTTCTTTCTCTGTAGCACCTACCACCTTCCTTGGAGGTTTCACTGGGCATTCTATGAGGTAGTGACCCTACCGCAGTATAGGCATAACTGTAGCTGTCTCTTCTTGTCTCTTTCAACCTTGGTTAAAGGGGGTCGTACTCCTCCAATCTGCATGGGTTCTGTGGTATTTTCTGTTGGACGTTAAACATTATCTTTTGAACGTACATACATGGCACAATTTTCAAGTCTACTTTGGTCTGTTCTTCATTCCTGTAATCTGTGGTCCAAATGAACTACCAGGTTGATAAATTCTGCACAGTCTTTACGTGGGTCTACCACTTGACCAAGGACATCCTTCAGGTCTCCTCATAGGCCCTGATGAAACAACATGGTTATTTTATCTTCTGGCCACCCCGCTTCCACAACCAGTCTATTAAAGGTGGCAATATAAGTCAGCAAATCTTGATTCCCTTGGCGGAGGGACATGAGTTTGTTATCAAGAGCTGGTTCATGCAAGTGTCGAGCAAATAACTTTTCCATCTCCTGTTGAAAACCCTTGCAGTTCTGCAGTAATGGGTCATCCCAGCTCACTAAAGGTACCGACCAGTTTGCGGCACTTCCACTCAAATATGATAACACGAAGGCCACCCTCGCCTGGTCGTTTCAATATTAAACAACCGCACAGTGCCGCACAGGCCTGCCACACCCAAAACACTAGACCGCATGGCTTGGTTCTTAGAACTAGACTGTGTGGGTGCTTCCATGTTGGATTTAAAATCCCATGTACATATATGGGACCTAGTTTGAACAGCCCTTCCTTCCTACATATGAGCCTGGTGCCAAAGGTGCCAGGACTGGCTTCAGAAGCCCTTTTGCAGTGGTTTTAAGGCCTTCAGGGTTCTGGTGGGAGCCTGCTTGTGGCACAACTTGTGCCTCCTCACAGTGGTCATGACACTTCTCCTTTCTGTTTCTCCAAATTTAATCATGCCGTCTCCTTCCCTGCCTCATGCTTGTAGTAGGGGGTTGTAGAAGGGGCTTGTGTGGCCTCTTCCTCTTCATCTTCCTCTCTCTCCTCATCTATTAACATTGTATCATCACTCTCCTCTTCTTCATTATCCCGCATCCTCAATCTCTAATCTTCTCAGGGGACCTGTTAGATACCTTCCACTCATCACCTCTTCCAAAACATCTCTTACCCCATCTTGCTGAGACCCTCCTCTTTTCCCCATTTTACTACTTGTACCATACCTCCTAGTTGTGTACACATTTCCAAACATCCTTCATATGGCGTGTGCCGCTCCATCTGGAAGCATATGCTTTAAAGTAGCTCATCCACTTCCTTGCAGAATCTTTCTAAACTCCTTTTTCTTTTTTTCAATTCTTGTTTCTTCTCTCTCTCTCTCCATCCTGTGATGTATGTCCCCTGATTATCCCATCTATTTCCTTTCATCATGTTTCCTTGTTTTTTCTCTAATTGTCTCTTTCTGTCCCGTTCTACCTCCTTTTCCTTTCTCGTTCCCTTATCTCATCTATTATTGTTTCCTTTCTATTTCTTCTTCTCATGTTCTCTCTGCTCTGTCTCTTATTTTCTTTCTCTCTCCATTTCTTCTTAATACTTTCTTTCCCTTTCTATCACTTATTTTCCCAATCTCTTTCTATTTCTTCATGTTCCCTTATTATTTCTTCTTCTTTCTCCTCTCGCTCTCAAACTTCCCTTTATCTTCCTTTAAAATTGTCCATGGCCTTTCCATCTAATTTGAGAATTCTTTGTCCTCCTACTCATTCATTTTGGGTGATCACCATCTCTTCCCTATGGCCATACCTCTCTGTCTCCAGACCTCTTCCTCAGCCTCTGTCAATTTTGCCTGTCACTCATAATGTTTGTTATATTCATCTCATGTGGACAATATTTTTTGCTTACTTATTTTTTCTCTGTTCATAACAAATACAAGGGGGGGGCACATATGTGGGGTTAGTGTATCCTGCCTCTGTTTATTCTCATAAAGGGCATAATCCCTGCACTTCAGTGGACGGATTGCTACTCTGGGGAGGAGGAGACACGGGTGCTCTGTTCCACTTGTCATGCTGATTGTGCACATGGAGCCTACAGTCATCTTACTCAACTGCTGTTGGGTTCCTTTCTCTTCATAATTTATTACCTGTGATGGGGTGTAGCAAACCGTCTTTCCTGACTTTGTCAGAAGATATCTCACATAATTATTACCTCATACAAGGTTTACTGCAAAGTCTTTCCTCTTCCCCTTTTTTTTTGCCAGGACAGTGCTGTACTTACATCTGTGGAGCACCTGAGGCTCGTCAGTATCTAGTCTCCCCAATCAGCCAGCTGCCCTATGCCCTTTGGGGTGTCCTGTGCAGACCAGACAAGAATTTTCTCTAAGGTGTTTCTGTCGACCTCTCTATATTCATGGTTAATACTGCTATTCACAGGTCACCTCATAGTCATCAGGCCTTGGCAGGAAGTCCTTGTCACCCTGAAAACCCTGGCCAACCCTTCTCTGCTACCATTTTATAAGCTGGCATGGGAAACCCCAATATTACTCAGAGGATGAGGATCAAAGAAACATAGACTCAATATCGGAAATAGTCAAAGTGAAAGGCAAACCCAGCTTTATTAAGACACAAAATAAAGCAGGACAGCATACAAGCAAAAGGGTTGCAGCTCCCAGAGCTCTGATACAAAACAATACTTTGTATACCCAAAAAACATTATAATGATGTCAGCATGATACAAAACCTATGGGGTGAGGGAGATTGGATAATGTTAGTAACTATGTATATACGCTCTAAGTGTTAAACTTTTATTTGGATAGCGCTTAACTGATGGCTCCTCCCAAGAGAATCTCTAATTTGATAGCAACAAAAATACATCACATAAATAATGCACTATTGCTGGTGCAATACGTAATGGGTGGCTTGTCACCAGGAATTTTAATTGGTTGGCTTGGCACTGACCAATCTTGGGCAACTGAAAGGTCATCAAGACATGAGCCAAATGGGAGTGGGGGGAGAGAGGTCCACAGGCTGCATGTCTTCAATTCTAGAGAAAAAAAAAACATCCCTAATCTCTAGGCCATGGGCCAGGGTTATTGACTTTGTAGTTAACCTTGTGTGGTTCCTCATTTCTGCCAATATACATGTGGAGTGAGGCAGGTGTCCTATATGTGCTCTTTGCTAATTAATAGACAGTGTTCTTCAATAGAGGGTAATGTGTGAGAGGCCTACATTTGGAATTATTTCACCCTGCATTTATCAGTATTTTAGCTGATATTAATATGAAAGTTATTGTCTACTCTACCTCTGCAGACTCTCTTGTGCTTATACTTCATGGGGTCTTCTGACTTATAATTATCCTGCACCTGGCTCACAATGGTCGGTTGTACTATTTTAGACTTTAATTAATTTGGGAGTAGACCATTTGCATCCTGGGAATACTTATCTTGTTCCTTCTTTGTTGCGCTCAGACCCTCTCTAATTTCTTAGTAACCTTTGCTTAAGCCACAAGCTACTTTCTGAGTTCTGAAAGGATTGTCATGTTACTTCAGCATTTTGAATTCTCGTGAAACCTTGAGGCCTTTCATTTACTTAGAAGCATATTGCAACCTCCAAATTTAGAAATGATGGCAGTCCATTACTGCTGCATTTCTATGTTAGTCAGCTATATTGGTGTGTCATTTATGGTGCCTTCTTTCAGCTCCCATTCATAGTATACTACTTTATTTTTGACCTAGTATGTTCTCTTTGTGTTGTGTGCATGTGTGCTTCATGTCTAGCGGGATGCATATGTAAGGTTCCGTTATCAGTTTTTGCCATCTTCAGCTTACATAATGTTTATCCCTTTCTGTACCTTCCTGCTATAGGGGCGGTATAGTTCTCTTAAGGAGTATCGCTTCTCACCTGTGCGGTATTGCAATGGGTCACGGTCAATAGTGTTGTAAGTTGAGGAATGTGAAGATCTGCTATACTAAAATCATGGCAATGTTGTGGGGCAGGAAGAAATGTAGCAAGTTTGATTCAGTGTGTGTTTCGGCTAAAAGGCAGAAAGGAAATGACGTGATGTTTTAGTGGGATAGTCTTGTCAAAGATAGGTGCTCTTGAGTGGCAGGCGGTTTTATGAATAGGCTTTGAGGCAGAGTTGCTGGGCATTCTTCTTCTTGCACTCAATGATGGAGGGAACAAAAGGCTGTCTTCTGGGCTGCCTCTCTCCTGGGTTGGCAATCCTTAAAAGAGGTGCAATGTTTTGAGCAACCTTATCTGCGAGTGACCCTCGGTCAATGTCAAGCTGAGTCAGGGAATATCTCCAGCTTAACCTAGGTAATTATGTTGTTAATTGAGGCGTATGAAGTGGCTGTTTTGAGACATAGCCTAAATAGTTCAGTTAATTTTAGGCGCTGAATTAGTGATATGAATTTAAATGTGCATGTAAAACTGTGTTTATTTGTCTCAAAGTTTTGCTGTTATTCAGAGTTTATACTTCTTGCCAGTTTTGTTGCATTTTATTGCAGATAAAACATTGTCCATGTTGCAAATTACAACATGAACGCACATGTCATTCTGTGTAACTTTTTCGTAATTCTAGCCTATGATAAAGAACAAAATTAAAAAGGTAATTTATTTTCAGTGTATTTCTTCTGCATTCAGTCTCATTGATTTGACATGCATAGAGAGATGAACGTGCAGTAACAAATATCTCAAAGCAAAGTTAGCCACAGTTAATTGTTTTACTTAGAGAGGCTGACTGAATGTTTTGTATTTCATTTGCATGCTTTACATTTGTTGAAACACAGCCAAAAGGCCATAACAGTGATTTGCGAATGAAACATCACAGGATAGCATGAACCATTTATTCAGAGTGTATTAAGTCCAGTATTTGTTAATTGTTAGTTGCCCTGGTGAAATAATTATTAGGTATTATTCTGAAATTAGTCTCACTAAAAATTCCACCATAGCAACAAGACCACAAATACCACGAAATTCTAGATCTAACCCCAAAATACCTCCTACAGAAGTTATGGATGACATATTCATCTTTCCCTCAACAGAAGTAAAAAAGTGAAGGTGTATTGTTGTGGATAGGGGTGTGATCTAAGATTTCTAGTGATTTCAGGAGAAGTATTTTGGCTGTATTGAAGGTTTATTTGTGTAAGGTATTTGGTTTTAGTTGGATTGGGTGTATTTTTGGTGTATTTTGTGTTTGGTGAAGTATGGGTGAGTGGATTATGATGAGATGTCTATGTATGAGGAACATGTAAATTAATGCATTGTGTGGATTTGGAGAAGCGAGCAGTGACGAGTTTGGTGGGTGTTGAAGTTGTCTGGGGAGGGGAGGCAAGAGAAAAAATCTGGTTGACAATTGGCATTGTGAAACTGAGGTCTTAAATTGGCTGTTGGGGTTTTTTAAATGTATATTTGAATTACATTTAATTTGATATTGACAAGGGGGAAGCACACAGAGGGAAGAGGTACCCGGCACTGCTGGCATGGTTTCTGAAGAGGATAGGGGATGGACACACATCGGAACAATGATGACTTCATTGGAGCACATGTGCCAGACACAATCACAGCACTGAGACATGCTATTGAAATATCATTTTGAGTGGGTATGAGATACAGCAGGGCAACTTTTTACACCATGGCCCAGAGAGGGCACACATGCACGGGACATTCTAGGGCACATGAACGCACATCTCACATCGAAACATAAGAGGCAAAATATGAAGAAAAGACAAAGCATTTTGGAGTTTTCCCACCCAGGCTGACACCTCCACTTCAGCACACACAGCAGCTGCCACAGTACTGTCAGCCCCATCCCGGTTGGGTCCTTTCCTCTAAAGCCCACTGCACGTTGCACCAATCCCTGATATGTCCCCTATAGGCAATGGGACGAAGTAAAAAGGACTACAACACATGGGAGAATGTTGTTGTAGAATACAGTTATTACTTCATGCAGCTTGTGCGTGCAGCCTCGGAGCAGATGGAGGGGCAGCAATATGTGAAAACACCCCCTGATCAATGGAGATGAGGACACACAATGTTCAAACTAGACAGCGAGCTTGGTGTTGATACAATTATTCTATCACATGGGCAGTTTGATGCCGATCCTGTATGTGTGACCAGGGAGGAGGAGGAAATGGTGGAATTATGGGAACATGAAGAGAGGGATGAGAGGGGCGACAGACCATGGTCCGAAATACTTAAGAGAGGACAACATAATTAACTTTTGTGATGGCTAAATTGAACAGAGACAATGGAGAAAATAAACAGCAGGTGAAGCAGCTTCCCTTATTACAAAATGCTTGAGGGGGCATTCAGTATGTACTTTATCCAAATTTGGACCTGGAGAAATTGATGAATAGTTTGCCATTCTGCGCAGCAGGTGCAGGGAAAATTCATTTATGCTCTGGAAAAAGAGACATTAGGAATAACTTTGGCCAGGGACGACATGAAGAGTTTGTTCACCACACTACTTGGGGGACAAGATAATGGCATATGGGGGAAGGCAGGGTATGAGGGGCTGACAATAAAAAGTGATGCCCACAATCATGCACCATTCAACAACTGCAGGACAAATGTATGTAAGGCATTAAGAGAGTCATACTCAGACATGATAGACAAGCAGTAAATGCAGGGTTGCATGAGGGACCCTGCACACTACATTCAAGCGATCAAGGAGAAGTGCTGTTTAGCGATGCAACAACTATGGGATCCAAACATACCTGTTCTTTACAACATCCTACTGAGCAGTCTGCCAGAAGAGGTACAGGTCAAATTAGGGAAGGTGGTGGGGATCAAAAATAAGGGGTGGTCAGAGATAGATCAGAGATACAGGAAAGCATAGTATATTACTGCAGGACAAAACAGAACAAGAAGAGGACTCTCAGAAGGCGGATGCGAAACTGGTGTAGAAGAAATTGGCTAAAATAAGTTTGGAAGGGTGCCGTCCTAACAGCCCTCCCGCAGGGTTTGGAGCCTGGGCCACAAGGGGTATTTGTAGCACAAGGTTTTGTGCAGCAACAGGGGTTCCTCCCACAGGGAGATTGGATAACGCAAGGGGGACTTGTTCAGCAGGGAGCTTTCACACCATCAGTAGGGGTTTTGTTCTGCAAGTGGGATACTTTCCGAGTCCATGAGGGGTGTTCCAAAGAGGTAGGGGGTTTGGTTATGGAGGAGCAAGAGCATAATATTGAGAACACTGTTGTGCTTGTGGAGGGATAGTACACTATGCGAGGGAATGTAGGAGCAGAAACCAAATACAATGTGGCCCTGATGGTACCCTGCACTACCACAACATGCCTTACCACCCACAGACACAGCAGTAAGCACTGCCTATGAAAAACAGGTATCCTCAGAACATTCAGAGTATGCCAAAGTAGCCCATGCAATACACGTTTCCCCAGAGCATTCAGAATATGCCACAGCAGCATCTCTCATTTATCCCAAATGCAGCAACAAAGCCCCAGCAGAAGTCCACACCAGTTCCAACTTCATCAATGCCTCTACAGTTACAGGCACCATTTGGCCCACCCATTTGTAGTACCCCATAGTAAAACCTGCCAACTAATCCTCTCCAGGAGCAAGCACATGCATAGATCCAGATACAAGTAAACAAAAGGTCATACCTACTACTTTTTTTTTATACGAGGGGAAGGTGGTATAAAAGGTACTTCTATATGTAAAGAAATGAACCACCAGCTACCTCCTGCTCCTTTTGACCTACCGATTATTGTTTGTCAAAACAAAACCCCACAGACCAAACCAAGGGGCTTAGTCACAGACTTAACTCCCATAGACCAAATAGTTTTAACACAATTTATTCAGAAAAAAACATCCTATCACTATCTAATCAAGACATATAGTTATTCGTAAATCAATTGAAACAAATCAATATACACAAATCACAACTCATTCATACTGGGTTAGTTCATTGTCATACCAAGCATATCATGCCAATGTTCAATTGAAATGGAAGTTCTATTAAATCTAATGAGCTTCCTGGGTGAGATTGGTTTAGTTTATTATTATTATTTGATAATGCGCTCCAAAACCCAGGGGTAGCCGGGTGCAGCACTTACAAGTATACTTAGGCTTAGGTTGCATACATACAAAGGATACATACAGATATGAATTATGTGAGTTATTGACATATATACAATACCAATATACAAATATACAAGAAATACAGGAATGTGAGTCTCTCTCATAGGTCTGGAATCGGGAGAGTCAAAGGTGGTTATGCGCAATGAGAGGGCCAGGTTCAGTGGGTTAGTTGTCGTTACTCCAGACCCAACCTTTCACATTACTTCTGAAACTAGAGTAGCGTAGATTAGCTCTCAATGCCATAGGGCGTGAATTCCAAGCACAGGCCGCTCTAACAGGGAATCTAGCTCCGCCTGCTTTAGTTAGTCTAAATCTGGGAGTTTCAAGAAGGGAGTGGTTAGAGGCTCTGGTGTGGTGAGTAGATGATTTTCTGGTCATTCTAGCCGAGATGTATGGGGGCGCAGTGTTGTTCAGTCCTTTGTGTGTGAGAGATAGCGTTTTAAGGAGAACTCTGTCATTAATTTTTAACCAGTGGTTGTCTTTCCTAATGTTAGATATATGTGCTCTGCGGGGTATGTCAAGGGCTGCTCTAAGAGCATTATTCTGCAATATTTGCAATTTGTTTGTGACAGTTTTATTGGCGCCCGCATATAGAGCATTACAGTAATCCAATTTGGACATTACTAGGGCATTGGCTAGTGTGATGCAATTGGTTTTGAACAAGTAAGGTCTGCATGCCTTGATTAATTTGCATGTGTGGGCTGTTAACGAAGCCAGGGAATTGATTTGTTTTTTGAGAGATAAAGTGGAGTCAAGGTAAAAACCTAGTGTTTTTACCTCCGTTGCCACTTTGATTATATTGCCGTCTATATTGAAGGCACTATAGTTAGGGCTGAGTTTTTTTAGGTTGGAGTCGGTACCCAGTATCAGTATCTCTGTTTTATCATCATTCAGGCAGAGGCCATGAGAGGCCATCCATGCCTGAATGATGAGGTAAATCTTATTTACTAGAGCTGTGTCTTCAACAAAGTTGCCAGATAGTGGTATGAGGATCTGCGTATCGTCCGCATAATTGGTGTAGGTTACCCCCAATCTGTCAAGTTTGTCAAAGAGTGGCTTAGTGAAGATATAACATGTTAGGGACAGAATTGATAGCGCCAGCGGTGAGGGCAGGTAGGAGGAGAGGAAGTCGTTTTTCAGCTGTAATTTCTTTTTTGCTTCTAGTAGGCAAAGGGGGAGACACAAGAACCTTGTGGGACGCCACAGGTGATAGGTATTGGGTCCGCTGAGGCTAATGGGGAGAACACTCTCATCGTACGGTTGGCTAGGAAGGATTGTACCCATGCTATAGCTTCACATGAGAAATGGGCGGCAGGCGCTAGATGGTTGCATAACACTGTGTGGTCCACTAGGTTGAAGGCTGCCGATAAGTCAAGGAGGAGGAGCATAGCTGTTTTACCTTTATCCTTCAACACGTCGATTTGTGTCTTAAGGTCGATTAGGGCCGTTTCAGTACCATGTAGTGGTCTGAAGCCAGATTAGCGTGATCCTAGTAGTTGGTTTGTCTCCAGATGATTTTGGATCTGGAGGTAAGCTACTCTGTCAATGATTTTAAGGAGAAATGGGACCGTAGTAATGGGCCTATAATTGGTTGGGATGGCTGGGTCAAGGGTCTGTTTTTTTAGGAGTGGCAGAACCCAGGAATTTTTGAGGTTAGCGGGTATGGTGCTAGTTCTGAAGGAGGAATTTATTAATTTAGAAATGAATGGCGCTAGGTCTCTAGCTGCATCCTTAATGACTTGAGCGGGGCAGCTGTCACCTTGGCAGTTCGATGGTTTCAAGGATAATATCACCTTTTTGGTTTCCAATATGGATATGTTGGAAAATCTGAATGGTTTGCAGTTCCTTTGAGTGACTATTCTAGGTATATCTGCCATGTGGGAGGTATGGGTTCCAGTGGAATTCAGGGATGCTTTCTTCTTAGCAATTTTCGTTTGAAGAGATGTGATTTTATTAGCTAAAGCATTTTGGATGCTAGTGCACCATTGTTTGTCCTTGGGGGCATTATCTATGGGTGTGGTTGGGTTTTCCATTTCTCGGAGGATGGAGAAGAGTTCTTTAGAATTAGAGTTGGCTTTGCTAATTCTCTCATTAAATGTATTCTTTTTAGTTATTGCCTTCTTATATTTTTTGGCCAAGTTGTCAAGTGAGGTTTTGTTCTCAACTGAAGGTGTATGCCTCCAAATAGCTTGGAGTTTGCGTTTTTGGATCCGTAATTCCTTGAGGTGGGGGGGTGAACCAAGAGTTAAGATGAGATTCTCGTTTGCCTTTGCTCAGTTTAATCGGGGCAATGGTATCCAAGGCTTTGGACATAGTATTGTTGAATGTCTTAACTAGCATGTTAGGGTCAGAATTGATAGCGCGAGCGGTGAGGGCAGGTTGGAGGAGAGGAAGTCGTTTTTCAGCTGTGATTTCTTTTTTGCTTCTAGTAGGCAAAGGCCGGAGCTGTTGCAAGATTGCCTAGTTTAGGAGGCTCTATGGTGGATGAGAAACAAATGCGGTGGTGGTCAGTCCACGTTTGTGGTAAGATGTTGGAGATGGTCATGGCAAAATTTCGGTTAGCTATCCAATCTAATGTCCGTCCTTTTGAGTGTGTAGGGGCTAAGACTCTTTGGGTAAGGCCACGATCGACTAGGATTGATTGAATGGAGTGGGCCTGTTTGTCTGTGTCGTCATTGAATCCCAGGTTAAAGTCACCTAGTAACAGGAGCTGAGTGGAATCTTTGATAATATTCAAGAGGAGGCTAGATAGGTCTTCCTCAAAGTTACCTAATGGGCCAGGTGGTCTATACACCAGAAGGATAGTTAGTGTACTGTTTTTAGAGATCGGTATTTGAGCAGCAAGAAGTTCACAAGATGTGATAGCTGGGTGTGGGGTGAGCCTTACAGCTAGTTTCGTTTTGGCAATGATGGCCAGGCCACCTCCCCTAGAGTTAGGCCGATCGACTCTTAGTATATTGTAGCCGTCTGGTATGGCAATCATGAGTGCGGGGCAGCAGCATCATGGAGCCAGGTCTCAGTAATGGCTACTAGATCTAAGTTGTCCATGGCTAGTTTATCGGCAATTTCCGTGTTGTGGGCTATGAGGGACCTTGCATTGATGAGGGCTCCTGATAAGGTAGGAGTTGTGATTGTTTTTTGGGTAGGTCTACGATTGGGGAGATTAGGTCTCTTCTGGTTGTAAGAGAAGTCAGTATGTATTTTTGGGCGTCTTTCTACAGCTAGGGCAGGAGGGTTGGAGTCGGAGGCAGTTAGAGTTAGTGTGGGACCAGGTGGTCTAGTTCTTTTGTTTTTGAGGTCGTACAACCGTGGTAATCTCGCTCTAAGTCGCATATTTCTCTCTTGAAGGTTACAAGTTGTGGCGTTGGTGTAGGCCATTGTTATGATGCTAGTGAGAATGGTCCACAGTAGGGAACAGAATATGAGTGTACGGTAAGTCTTAGTAGAGCGCATGTTAAGAGACAAGTAGCAATAGCACCTAAGTGCCACAATCCCAACAATGATTAAAATGCAATGAACAAGGGAGGCACCTGAGTGCCGCAATCCCAACAATGACTAAAATGCAATGAACAACGGAGGCGCCTAAGTGCAGCAATCCCAACAATGACTAAAATGCATTGAACAAGGGAGACACTTAAGTGCAGCAATCCCAACAATGACTAAAATGCATTGAACAAGGGAGGCACCTAAGTGCAGCAATCCCAACAATGACTAAAATGCAATGGACAAGGGAGGCACCTAAGTGCAGCAATCCCAACAATGACTAAAATGCAATGGACAAGGGAGGCACCTAAGTGCAGCAATCCCAACAATGACTAAAATGCATAATATGAGTACATTGAGGCAGGGCATGTGCATATATAGGCAGGGTAGTAGATAGGCGTCTGGTCAGCAGACCAAACAACGTGCAAAGTATCATGTTAAGTTAGTTGATACAACCCGGTAGACCCTCGGTGCACAACACAAACTGTGACTAATCAAGGAGAATGTGCAAAAATCCGAATGCAATGATCGGTAGAGGGTTTAGGTCAGTGCCTATGTCTGATGAGGGAGTCAAAGTACTCACATGGATCCATGATCGAAAGAGGCAGCAGCAAATATTTAGGCCGACAGCACGTACGGCTGCGGACAGGCGCAGACAGGCCCTTTAGCTCACCCTTCGGCTCGAGCTTCCGCGCGGCGGCTTCAACCTGGCGGTGGGGGCGGGTGCAGGATAAGTGGCCAGACAGCCAATCACGGCGTCCGCAGGTCCAGCACCTTTACAGTGTGCATAGGACGGCAATCGATGTGGCGGCCATTGACCACATTGAGTAGAATGGGCGCGGGATGCGCCTCGAGATCCCTTTGTTGTTAGAAGCCATCAGAGCAGGGCAGGTGCTGCCGAATGTTCCCAGTGCACATTGTTGGGAAAAAATGCATCCAGGCAGGATGCTGTTTGCAGGCCACAGCGTGACCTCGCAATTCGATGGCTCCGTCCTGTGGGAGGGGGAGAGGGGGCTCCTGCCCGCTCCTCTCTTTGGATCAGCTTGGTGTTTTACAAGGACGGTTACAAGGGTAAAGTCTAATGTTCAGACCCCCTACCGCTGTTCAATGTGGGAAGAACACTCCCTAAAAGTGTCCTATAGAGTTCATAGTCACTATTTTCCTTAAAAAAAAGTATCAGCACATTATCTGGAAAGTGCTTGTTGACTGTCACTTTCCTTCAGTTTTTAAATGAAGAACATGGAAAAGCAAAGATGTTGTCGACGCACTGCGTTTCGGCCTCTTATGTTGAGATAGTACACATCCATGCGGTGGTCTTCTCAAATGATGTAGCAGGGCCTTTGTCAGGACAGAAAAGAACTATTTCGAGTAGAAAATAAATCTTCTAACCCCTTATTAGCCTTCTGGTTGAGTGGTCCGGACAGGGACAGATAATGAAAAATGAAAAGCACCCAATGGATGTGTTTGGTTTGTTCAGACCCACAACTCCGGGTCACTAATAGAAGAAGATATGGCAAATGTGCCTTCAAATCAGAACGCTGCAGCGTGGAACATGGGTAGCAGGAATCACTGAATGTGCTCCATATGAGCACCCCCCCCATTTCTGGGCCACTGGATGACTCAGGTGCAAAATAAGCCTGCTAGTAGACCTGTTTGCTGCACCATTGTCCGGCAGAAGCAATCGTGTCCTTCTCTCAATGGGAGCCCCAAAATTCTTCTGTCATTCAAGCATGGGGCCAGCGCCTCCATTATATATGCGGTCCCGCGCTATAGATGTCCGTCTCAAATCCTTCCGTACACTAAGAAAATGCTCCGCTTTCTTCACCATGTCAGGGCGGGCGGGTCCTAAACCAAAACCAAACTATTTGGTTTAGGACCCACCCGTCCTGACATGGACCGGGTATATAACGGAGGCGCTGTCCCCATGCTTGAATCCAGGTATGTAGATGAAGATAAATATGACACCATTGTAGCATTATGGCAGTGTACCATGTGAAAAAAACACTGGCAGGAGTCTTGGTGGATGGTAGAGGATGTCTGCCCACTGAATAACATTGTGGAGGTGAAGTTTCCAGTGGTACCCAATCCAACCACTATTTTGTGAAACATTCCCATGGGAACAACATGCTTCATGGTGAATGATCTTAAGGATGCATTCTTTTTGATACCATTACACCCAGATTACCAGTACCTCACTGCGTTTACTTACCACAGTCAGCTATTCCAGCACACCAGGCTCTGACAAGGGTACTGTGAGTTCCTGAGTATATTTAATAGGGTATTGCAGGCAGATTTCAGCAGATTACAGACACAGAGCACAGTGATACAATATGTGGATAATCTCCGGGTGTGCAGCACCACAGAGCATCAGTACAGGGAGGATTCAGTAACACCCTTGACATTATTGTCATGCAAGGGGGAAACAGTTGAACGAGAAAAGCTGCAATATTGCCAGAAATAGGTGGTTGTAAAATACACCCCAACTGAGAATAGTACAAGAAATGCAGTGATTCCTGGGCTTGTGCAATAAATGGATTTTTGACTATTCCAGTTACACTAAGTCACTAATACAGAGGCTCAACGACGCACAGAAAGTGAAGGGTCCCAATACCAGTATGACTGAAACTATAGAATGAAATGAAGTGCCCTGAGACCTTTGGGTTAGTGTTGCGCTATATAAGAATTTAGTTAGTTAGTTAGTTAGTTAGTATAGAACCATTTAAGGAACTCACCAATGCACCAGTACTTGCAAGTCCAGATAACAATAAAACATTCTTTCTGTTTTCCCATTCCATCGGGGAAGTGATGACAGCTAACCTCACTCTGAAAAAGCAAAGGACACAAGCCCCAGGCTTATTCGAGTGGTATTTTAGATTGATTGATGCAGGGGCATTTTACAGGTGAGCAAGCACTTTCACAAGCAGCTTTCACATTAAAAGTCATCTGTCATAATGAGGGGCTGCCAAGTGACACTCTATGTAGAACACTTAATGGTCCCGATCATAGGTAAATCAAAGTCTACCCTAACTACTCAAAAACCGTCAGTGAATGAGGTAATACTTTCAAACCCAGCAATTCACATCATGGGATGCCATGTTGTCAATCTAGTGATCTTCATCACTCAACCCGTGCAGGCAGGTGATGGCATTTATGATTGTACCATGTACCAAGTGGGACTAGAGGGTCTGCATACAGCAATAGAAGAATATTTAGATGAGGGAGAGATATTATTTGTTTATTGTTCATCTATGATTGACCATTGGGTCAGCAGTAGTACGCGTTGAAGGGGGGAACTTAAGGTGGCAGCAACGATTAGATAATCATCACATTATTCTTCACAAGCTGCTGAGTTAGTGGCATTGATATCAGAAATAGAGATGTGTCATAGATGCTGTGCCTTTCGTTTTAGCAGTGGCCAAGTGTGCCACACACACAGAGGGTGAAGATTTTGAATCACATGCCATTGAGGGATGGCAGCCAAGCAAGCAGCTTATCTTCTATATGCCACCACTTTGCCTCCCATGTTTACAAGCATGGCACAACATCATGTGCAGCTAGCAGACTGCTATAACACTCTACCAAAAACACTGTTAACAGAATTACAGGGCAGGGCCTCCAGCAGGAGCACAAATTATGGAAAAAGAGAGGATTTTCCTTGTCACCCACTGATTTAATTTGGTGTCAGAACATCTCAGGCAAGCCTGTCATGCCTGTAGATGTACTTAAGGTGGCTCTTGAACAGTTGCATCCCTCAGCACATACATGGAATGAAAGCATTGCAGCTGATCTACAGGCAGAATGGTATATCCCAAAGTTGCATGAGCATGTGGCCAAGTTAATTGTCAACTATGTGACATGTCAGCATTTTACAGCAGGGCACACACTGAAAATTATTAAGGCACATTAATCTTGCCCATCAGGGGCCTTCGGCCATTTGTAAAACAGGATCACTAACTATCGTTATGTAATAGTTCTGTCTTGTCCATTCTCCCATTGGCTTGAGACTGGACTCTGTGTCCATTGTGATGCTAAATAAGCAGCTAACTTCATTGTGCAAAGCCTTTTAACACATTGGGGAGTGTGTGAGGTTCTAAGGCCTGATAATGGCCCACACTTCTCCGGTGAGCTCTTTAAAGCATGATCTCATGCCAACAGTCTACTGGAACTCCTTGAAGGCCTGTTAAAGGAGTGCCTTCAGATATTGTGTGATGCACTTAACAAGCACTTTTTCCACTGCTTACTGCTTGCCCTTATTGCTTAGCACAATCAGCCAGGGTCCGACCACCATCTCACGCCTCATGAGATGTGACCAGCAGGCAGATGCTAACAACACATGTCCCTGCTTGCAATGCTCACTCTGTTTCTGATGCTGACAGTTCCTCTGGCATTGTAGGGGAGGAGTTTAAGGGATACCTTAGGCAGCTTACTCAATCTCTCAGATGTATATCCTTACAGATTGGACCCTGATGACACTGGCCAGCACCACCATGCACAGAGGTGTCACCAGAGCAAGAGAAACAGGACTTACTGCCCCCACTGCAACTGAAGCCAGGAGAGAAGGTGTTGGTCCAGAACTTCACCAGGAAAAGTTGGAGTGAACTGCATTTTTGGGGGTCCTACACCTTCACATATGTGACTCCTACGGTGATCAAGGTCAAGCGACACCACCAATGGATCCATTATATAGATGCCTGATGGGGTAAAAACAGCCCCCCAAAGGAGAAGAAGGTGAGGGCAACAAATCGGAAGGGCCTGTCATTTAAGTATTTCTTTTTAGTTTTAGCTTTGCAGCTTTAAGAGGCTGAGCTATCTTCTTGGGTGGTTGCAGCAGAGAGGAGGAGAAATGCTGAGATATGTGAGGTATTGTTTTGTTTTTCTCTTTGTTTTTTCTCTTCTCTTCCTTTCTTCACTTACCCTCCTTTCAGTTGACTGGACTGGGGTTTTTGTATATAGCAGGGGGATGGTTATTATTTACCCAGTGCCACTGTCCATGATGTGGCAAGAGCGACATTCCACACTCTGATCTGTTTTTGGGCTAAGCAGGGAGCTGGCATCACACAGATTATGGTAATATGTGGTACGACCACATTGCAGCACTGCAGAGAGAGCGAGAGTTAACGGAACATGTTATGTGTCCTGGCTAATACCGCATGCGATGGGAGCACCCAGAACATGTATTCCAAGAGAGGTGCAAAAGGTGCAGTGTTTACTTTATATTGCATTGTGTGAAGTTACAGGCCTCAGGGCAGTGACTGTGAAGTGGGTGGAGGAAGGGGAGATAATACAAGATGCCAACTATATAAAGGTAAAGAAGATGGCAGAGGTTCCCAACACAAGGGACATAGTGCTGCATTTCAAGAGGGAGGGACACCAAAGGGGGGAGGTATCATTCACAACATACCACACGCTTACTTGCCTGAATGAGTCAGGGCACACCATACCTTGGTATAGGACAACGCCACAAATACACATAGAAGGGGTGGTTTTCTTCAGAGATGAATGGGTGGAGGGGCTCATGATCTGTAGGGTAAAGTGTTTGGCTGGGTTTGGGTGTGAAGTGGTGACCTACATTAATGCCTCTTGTTCGAAGACTTGGAGGGAAATGCGCATGCCCTTACTTGGATAGCTGACAACAAAACTCTAGTATCGACAGAACCACTCAGACTTCCTTCTTTGTCTTTCAGATCACAAGGCACCATTAAGATAGGAGGCAATGAATACTGCACCAAAAAGATGGAGCTACCCGGTGTGCAAGACAAGCCCTCTACCATTATGGACTTCTATTGGGCCTGTGGGACCAATGCTTACCTACAAATGCCACCATGTCAGGCCGGCCCCTGCTCCTTCATAGTACTACATACACCAGCACTCGCAGTGCCCCACTCAGAAGTTGACCCTCTTAATGCTGATACTGTCACCAAACTGTAAATTGATACACTTTATTTTGTTCAACATTCAAACAAAGCTCAGGAGAATTTTGGGCACTCGCAACCTAGATGTCCAATTGAAGGACTATCAAAAGATGGACATGGACAGACGCATCCAAGGCAACTTGTCAATCATTTCATAATTAGAGCTCTACTGGTTCTAGAATGATAAACAAAGAAGGAGGTTTCTACAATGTGAGTAAAAGAAGGAGAAGGAGAGACAATAATTATAGTTCTCAGAAATCATTGGATTTGTTGCATGAGATTCCAACTGATTTCAGATTCTTTTCTTCGACTTCGATATTTTTTTGCATCTCTTTTGGCACCAGATTTTCAGGCAGCTGCAAATGCAAAATGGCTCCACATAATCAGCTGGACACAGTTGCAGCTAGATAATTCAATGGAGAGTGGGTTGAATTCCATGCAAGAGCATCTTAGAGCGGTGAGATTAAACACCCTGTAAAACAGGTACATCTGGGACCTGTTGACAGCTATGGAAAGAGGTTTGCAAGTAGATTGGTGCAAGTTGCTGCACCCTGGATCCAGCTAACAATGAACAGAATGGTAGTTTGACTGCAACTATAAACAATTTACCTAAGTAGCATACTGAGATGGAATAAGAATCTAGCAGGGTCATTGAAGTACATACCAATCTTCATTGATGACCCTACTAGATTCTTCTTCTATGTTTGTCTGCCATTTTTCATAGTTGCCCATGTAGTTGGCTCAGATCTTAAAGGTATCGGTCCTGTCCTCATAGTAGCATTCATTGTTCTCTGTGCCATCCAAAGTTAGGTTGTTGTTCGTGGGCTTGGGGGAAGTGGGAAAACAAAATAGGGAGGAGGTTGGGGAAAAAGAGGGAAGGATTTTTTGTCTCCAGATGAAGGGAATGGAAAATGGAGTGGTGAAGGAAGATGGTAATAGGGGTCAGAAGAAAAGAGGAATAGTTGTGGTGGGAAAAGTTAAGGATCTTCCGATGGTATCATTTTCAGAACCTCCAGATTGTGGCAACTGTGATAAGCACTGGGTCAGTTGCTTTGGGGAAGAGGACTGTATTATCCTTCCCTGGGCTCCAGGGGAATGTGCTGAGGAAGGTTGCAGTTTGAAGCACATTCATAAGATGTGGATGAAGCGGCAGGAGGAGAATGGTGGAAGAGGGAGGATTTATTTGTTACTGACTTAACAACAGGGGGAGTGTTCAGCTGCAGGTGTACCACCCACAATGTGAGCGTAGGTATCATCTGAGGAAGGGCTTCTGACAGGGCACCAGGGCCATGGGCGACGTAATGGCCACGTACCATGGGGACAGTAGCAGTGCTGATACCTTCATGTAAGTAGCTAAGATGTGGCACAATATAGCACATGGTAGTACATTTTGTTTTTACATAACACAGGCAATTGTTGCATTATAACATTGCATTGCTTTTTTCCAGCATTGCAACACATAACATTGTATTCTTTGCATGCATTGCACCTCACAGAGAGGGCACAGTATATTCTTTTTTCAAGTACCACATTGCCTCACGTCTGTGAACGACACACAGCACACTGCATGGCACCATACTTACTACACTTTGCATGCACAACATGATTGAAGGAAATACATGGTGCATGCCGCTGCATTCCAGCATGCATCCAACGTCACAGAAAACACAAAGCCCACTGCACAGCACACCTTCCCATGATCAGGCTCGCAGAACTACATTTTTGGGTTGCCTGACAGCTGGATAGAATGTCATAGCACGTACAGTTACACACTCACTATTGGTCGCAAATACACAAACAGATCATCAAGGTATATGTTAGGGAGAATTCTCCAGAATGGCTAATTTCCCTTACCTACTTAGTCCCTCAGCAGCTTTGCTGGATTTCTAGGATTTTTTTTTTTCACCTGGTAAGAGCGTTAGCCTTTTTTTCCCACTCTTACAAGTGTTTTGCTATGTGCGTTTAACATTTTTGTGTTCATAGACTGTGGAGCCTCACCTACTCCATAGACATCATCTTTTTACTGTGTGTTACACAGCACATTCAGTTCAGTGACACAGGGTTGTCTTCTTTAGACTTCCCAACTCCGACTCCATTTACTGAGACTGACTAATGTCTCTCAGAACATGTAAAGTTGCCATTGACTTTATTAGTCTTTCTGCACTCACAGACCCAGTACAAACTATCTTACATAGAGTTCTGGAAAGGGTTAATAGTTATCCATTTTTGTCTGTTTCTCGTGGAACATTATTTCTTTCCCTTTTTATTAAGACTTGGCTGGTGGCAGTGGTAACTACCCTAGTTTTCCTACCGCAGTTCTTTTATATAGCCTTGGTATTGTTTTGGGCTATCTTGGTAGCCTCGAACTTAAACCTGCTGGACCATATTTACTTTTATACGGTTCTGGCTGGGTTTATTCACCATTTCTTTTTGTAAAAGTCTTTCTAGTTGTTAGGGAGAATTCTCAAGAATGGCTAATTTGCCTTACCTACTGAGTCCCTCAGCAGCTTTGCTGGAATTCTAGGATTTATTTTTTTCAACTGGTAAAAGTATGAGCCCTTTTTCCCACTCTTACATGTGTTTTGCTATGTGCGCTTAACATTTTCTGGTGTTCATAGACTGTGGAGCCTCACCTACTCCATAGGCATCATCTTTTTATTGTGTGTTACATAGCACCTTCAGTGCAGTGACACATGGTTGTCTTTTAGACTTCCCAATTCAGACTCCATTTTCTGGGACTCAGTACGGTCTCCCAGAACATGTAAAGTTGCCATTAACTTTATTACTCTTTTAAAATCGACAGACCCAGTACACCCGATCTTACATAGAGTACTGGAAAGGGTTAATACATATCCCTTTTTGTCTGTTTCTATTGGAGCATTGTTTCACTCCCTTTCATCAAGACTGGGCTGGTGGCGGTGGTAACTACCCTATTTTTCCTACCACAGTTATCTTAAATAACCTTGGTATTGTTTTAGGCTATCTTGGTAGCCTAGAACTTAAACCCGCTAGACCATATAGGTTTTTATACGGTTCCGGCTGGGTTTATTGACCATTTCTTTTTGAAAATGTCTTTCTCGTGTTTTAGTCTGCGCGCCAAACCAGGTTTGGTTCCTTTGTTCACCGTCTTTTCGCGGGCTTCTCCACAGAAGCCCTCCTTAGGCACCTGAAAGTCTGGGTAAGCAGGATGTGAGGGAGGGGTTTTAGGACCCCTGCCATGGGTTCCTTTGGTAACCCAAGTCGCACCCCTGTTTTATTGGCTAGGTGACTGTCCCGGCGGGACAGCTACCCTGCTGTGTGATTGACAGCCAGGCTGTGTGAATGGGGGAAAACTGCATAAAAAGCAGGTTTCTGGGATTGGAAAGGCAGAGTTGCCACTGGAACGAAAGAACCGACGAGGAGCTGACAGAAGACGACCCCTACAATGACTGAACTGCCCGATGAAGGCCTGCTGCAGGTCCGAATCTTCAAGGTCCAATGACAGAGAAGAGCTACCAGGAATCTTCTTCCCCTGAGCTGGTGGTACCAACCAGTTCACCCAAACTGCAAGCCAGGATTCCCTCCTCTGGTCGAATTTGCAATACAGAGCTAAAGTGAATTGGATAGCAAGGAAGGTCGGACCCTGCTTGGGTTTTAAGGAGCGCACCTTTTATTTGTTGCTTTGCTCTGCTGCTGGTTTCTTCCAGTGCAGGACCCTCCAGTCTTCCTACTTTATGTCAGTCCGACAGTCGCTTCAGGAACTGTGAGCCTGCAGGAACTGCCAGGAACATCCGTCTCAGCTACAGCGTCTTCTCTATTCAAAGGTACTGTGCAAATCCGGTTGTTCGTTTCGTCCAGCCGCGGTGAAGGTGTGTGAAACATTTCGCCAAGCTGAGGGCTTGTCCTTCTCTACTCTTTAAAATAACTTTTCTGCTGACCAACTTCGTCCGGAACTCTTGGCAAAAACGTAACCGCAAAATACCCTGAACTGTGTGATCTTGAGCAAAAGACTTCTGTCCTATTGACTTTGGCCCGAAGCCTTTTTGATTTGATTCCATCAATGTAGTTCCTCTTTCTAGTTTGCCCTGCATACTTACCTGTTGGTGCTGCTCATTTTATACCTAACTTTGTCTTTCCCTCCCTTTTTAAATTACTGGAGTGCCATTTTTGCTCATATTTCATTTTGAGTCTAATTTGTCCAGAATATATTGGAAGTGGTGTGGTGTATTAAGAGTGTGATTTTTCAACTGCTTTACTTTAGTGAGATGTTACACAACTGATGTGTAAATAAATGTATATTCTTTTACTCAGAAACCTTGAGTCAGTGTCTGTTTGAATAATGGTAATTGCTGTCCTTTGTGTAACTACTGATACTGCTCCCTTGCTCTTGAGATAAGTCTGGCTGCTCAGCCATCGCTACCACTTTAGTGTGCAGTACAGGCTTGTACCAAAGGTGAATTTGTACTGTCACTTGTAGTCTTAATTGTTTGTGGTGTTCCCAAAGGGTACTGCATATAATTTGCCCCCTGCAGTTCTGAAGTTTTTAGAGTTCATAGTGTGGAGCACATAGCGCTACATTACTTAAGCAATATGACCCGAGCGGCAGGGGCATTACTGACTCAGGTAATGCCCTGGAGCCCAAAGTTATAGGCCCGAGTGAAGCGAGAGCCTTAACAGAACTAGTACAAACCATCCTATTGTGGACGTACTAGTAGGGGTAATCCGATTACCCCTGGGTCTGTTATTCGAGGGGGCACTGTCCCGTCCCCCCTCGTCGAGTTTTGGCTGGTGGCAGTGGAAACTACTTGTTATATTCGACCCCGAATATAATTCTATGGGATTCTTCCCATTGTTGGAGGCTAATACTTTTTCCTGTTAGTCTCTAACATACCACCGGTTTATTTGTCTTAAATAAATCTACCGGTCAGTATTTTCTGCCAGAACTCGGTTTTGAAAATGGCGTCTGTGTTCGCCTCTGTAACTCCGAACCAAAGGTTGAGCCCTTTGTTCCACTTTTGGCGGGCTTCTACACAGAAGCCCTCCAAAGTGGTGCCATTCTATCTGGGTACCACAGGGGGTGTAGGAGGGGGTTTAGGCACCCTTGACTGAGTTGCCTTGCCAACTGAAGTCGCACTCTGGTGTGATTGGCCCAAGTGGTGAGCCACCCCGCTCACCACTTAGCGTGTTTTGATTGACAGCTAGGCTGAATGAATGGGGGTTTGCTGCATAAAAGCAGGGCTTTTGGGGACTGGATCTTCAGAAGTCGCCACAGGACCTAAGAATCCGACGAGGGTAAAGCTGAGCCGACCTGCAACGACGATACCTCCGGTGGAGCCCTGCTGAACCGTCTTACCAATTCCCAACGACAGAGGAGATCTCCCGGCTGGAGAGTCTTCTTCCCCTGACTGGTGGGAACAACCAGTCACTTTGCTTTTTCTTCGCTTCCAGGGCGTAGTGGTCGAATTGCCCGTGCTGAGCACCCCGGCAACCGGATAGCCACTAGCCCGTACCGCGACCAAAAGGTGGTGCCTTGTGACGGAGCACTCCGCGGCTGGTCTCTTCCCTGGTGGTGCAACGATCTTCAACTTTCCTTCGACGACGAGGTCATCTCATCTCTTGGCAAAGCCCCGACTTGCATCCACCACCAGGAACAACTGCCCCCGCCGGAGCTGTCTCTCCACATACAAGGTACCGTGTCCGCATGGCTTCCCTTGTGACGGTTAGCGGGAGGTGTCTTAATCCTTGCCTCTCCATCGGGTCGCCTCCAGACCTTCTTAACTTTTTGTTCTAAACTGGTCCAACCTTTCTGTGACAATTTGCTACAAAGACTTGAAGTGCATTTCCACTGTGATACTTTTTGGGACATATCGCCTTGCCTCACTCCGAGTGGACCTGGCCTCCCGACTTTGTGATCCACAGTAGACCCTGCCTTACTTGCCTTGCATTTGCTTCGTAAAAGAGTTGGTACCGAGTTGGTTTCATACCCTGCCTTTTCTCTCCCGTTCTAACGAATATTAGAGTGCCATCTAGGTTAAAGCATTCACCTCTGTCTGCAAATAAGTGGTGCCGTTGAACCTAGACTTGTCGAACTATTGTTAGAGGAGTGAGATACTTATAGTAATTGTAATTGAAGTTGTTTGCTGTATTAGTGCCAGTGTGTTTTTCATAGATGTGTTTTTATAAATAAATAACTATAGATCTTTACACCCAAACTCTGTTCCGTGTCTGCGTGTTCTACTGTGTAATTTGCCCTATTTTGTATACTCCACATACTGCCTAACTCTTCTTAAGGGAAGTCTGACTGCTCAGCCACAGCTACCAAGTGAATCTGTGTGGTACAGACTGCTACCAAGTGGGTTTACTGCCAAACACCTGTAGGCCTAAATCTTTTGCAGTGGTCCCCGAGGGAACTGCACAGGTTTCCGCTTAACATGCAGGTCATGTGATCTTGCTTCCTTCCTCTGTGCTGTCAACCAACAATGCTCTGGTTGCCTTGGCCATTTCCACTCAGGCTTTGTGTATCCCACTATGTCTGGCTAGTGCCACTTAGCAAAACTGGCAAAACAAATACATGATCAGGTGATTGGAGATACAGTGGTACAGGGCATACAAACCGGAATACCTCCTAGACCTAAAGGCCTTAAAGTATAACCATAGGACTGTCATTGCAAGGTGCATATTATGTGACCGTGCTTCCTGCCTGCTTACCCACTTATGCTTTCTCAAACCGCTGCTGTGGCATAGGGCCACTTATAACCATCAGCCGCAACATCAGCAGGAGCAAGGTGCAGGTCAATGTGGTCCTCTAGTTCTCTAGCCTCCTCGGTCATTCCCAACCTTGGGCTTTACTAGCAATCCCCCATAGGCAGCTTCAGGCAAGGATGTACAAAGATATGAGTGAGGCCAATTTGCCTAGGTTCCCTTCTCCCTTTGAAGTCTTCACCATATCTCTCCTAACACCACAGACCATCCCACACTCTCCAGGCACTCCACAGTAAAATGATCATTCCCCAACAGTTACCCAAACCTGCTACCTCAAAATTCCAATTGCTACTCCAAAGAGCACACCCTCTCTATGCACAGAAGCTCTCATGCTGATCTATGCTTTCTCACCCATCTTATATGCCCCTGACATCTCAGACCTCATCAACTAAGACAAGCTTAATGCAATCTTCTTCACCAAGTCATAGCTCATGCCAACCTTGTCTGATATCTTCAATGTAATAATTCTGCCCCGTTGAATTAGTCAGCATGTGGTCTGTATGGAAATAACATGTTTCACAAAGACTTAAATCTCCCTGAGACCCACCAAACCATTAATACCAATGAAGCTGTCTTATACCTAACTGAATCGCTAGGCCTAACACAATATGTGATCTCCCACTCAGGTCAAGGTGAATACACTAGACCTAATTCTCTCCTCCATCTCCCTCCTAAACTGTGATGATGCCCCTGCCCTCAACTGGTCAGATAAAATGGCCATCCCCTTCTCCATAACTTACACCAGGGGAGGCCATAGAGGCCATAACTCACACCCTGATAGCCAATAGAGGCTTTGATAGATGTCCTATTGTCACATGACAAGCATTCAAAACCTTCCCGAAACACGCCATGCAAGAAAGATGTTCTAACTTCCAATCTCTGAGAAGATCTCCTTCCTTTTAGACTCCTTATGTCAAAGCTCACAGGAGTTTACCACTTGGGGCACTCAAGAGCTCCACAGAAAAAAATACATGATCAGGTAATTGGAGATACAGTGGTACAGGGCATGCAACCTGGAATACCTCCCAGACCTAAAGGCCTTAAAGTACAACCATAGGACTGTCATTACTGAGCTACCTTTTACTTTACCGCCACTACAACACCCACTAACAGGAGCAAATCCCTCTTTGCAGCTGTCAAGCAATGCTCTAACCCTGCACCGGACCCAGAGGTACTGGATTTATTAAACAAACAGTGAGAGGCTATCATGACCTGTTCATCAACAAAATCAACACCATCACGGTGCACACTGAGTCGTCTAGGCAATGTAACACCCAGTTCTTAATCGTTTCTGTGATCTGTACTCGATAGACTTCTCCCACCTAAAATCTGAGGACCTTTCTAAAATGCTTGCTTCACTCATGCCCACTGCCTATTCAGATGACATTATCCCAGTTAACATCCTCAAACAACATCCTCCTGCCATCACCACAGTTCTCAGAATAGTCAACACATCTCTTAGTGAACGCAACTATAAATAAAGATGAAAACAGGGCTCATACGACCACTGTTGAAGAAGCCTACCCTCAAACCTGAGGATCGAGAATACTGCAAATCTATTACTTATCCCGCCTTACATCAGAAAGTTCATTGAGAAACAATCAACTACCTGTTCATATTAACAATTCAGCCTGCTTTGGGATTACCAATCCAATGTCTGCCCTAAATGCAGCACAGCAATAACCTCTATTCATTGGGTCAATGCTCTTAGCAAATTATCAATAAAAGTGACTCATGTCTATCAGACCCTACTTAACTTCTGGGCTGCATTTCACATGGTCAGCAACGCATGATACTGTACCTCCTTAACCTCTTAAGTGTCAAATATGAGAGTGCTCATCCTAGGTGCATGGGGAATATAATTAGGACCATTTTTCCTGGCAGTTATTGCAGAAATGGCTTTGCAGACACCATCATGAAATTATTCTCTGTATACCAGTCTGGAAGATACCAGGATATCCAGATGGATACCAGGAGGTCAGCTTGCAACCACGTGACCTACACACTTTACATTGTTATGCAATTTAAATATGGAAAACCTTGGCACACTGACATCGACATCTCAATACACCAATACCCATAAGACACTCAGCTATATAGCTATATATAGAAGCTGGTGGTCTTGAGGACATCACCGGCCTCCATGCAGGCCTTGCTATCATTCAATCATGGATGTCAAGTACTAATTTGAAACTTAACTCTACCAAGACAGAATGTATCCTCTGAGATTCCCCAGCCAGGCAGGCTCTGACTCAAATGTGGCTGGACGGTATGCACTTGGACAGATTTACCATGCAACTCACCAACTCATCAAAATCTTGTGGATTAATCGTGGACAGCAACCTATCCTTTCAACCGGGACTAATGGCCTATAGAGGGCACTCCTTTGTTTTTGCATAATTAAAGTTACTTTGGACCTCACCCTAAGTTACTAGAGTAATCCAGACCTGTTCCCCTGGCTCACTGCTCTTTGAGAGGCACAGCTCCACCCTACTGATGAGGTGCAACCAGATCGAAACACGTGTCTGAGGTCGCTGTTAGCATTCTTGTTCAGAGGAGAAATACCCCAGGGCAGGACAATGACTGAACTGTTATGGATATTTCTCCTCTGTGAAAGAGATAATGAGCTATAGAATCTAGCTGAGACTCTCGAAATCAGGACTAAAGGCCATTATAGGGACTCCCAAGACCCCCCCTTGTTTTCACCTATCCTTTCAACAACACATAGATAAAAGGACCAAACGACTTGGCATCGAATCGCCCTATTTCACAAACCCCATCCATTCCTGCTGATGGGAAGTGGCTTGAGCATTCTCTCACATAGCTGGGGTAAATACCCAACTAGCAGACATCTCTGCCACAGTGCAGGCACCTTTTAGGAAGTGCACCTGTGGTGGCTTATCTCATCACTGCGGCACACAAGTTCAACTATATATCCCTGCATCCTACACATGAGCTGCAATGGTTACCCTTACCAGGTAGGGTCCCGTAAAAAAATTCCTGTATCATCTGCAACTCTACCTTAGCTGGTACATCAGCTTACCGGTTGGCTAAGTGAAACACCTTCAGCGGATCGCAACATATAGACAGAAGGACCATTTCCAGACCTTAGATTGCCCCCAGAAGCAGAAGACTAGGAAACAGTCATTCTACTGCTACACCCCAGTCCTTTGGAATTGCATCCCAGTAAAAATTTGCACTGCTCCCTCTTTCCTCCTGTTCCGGAAAGCGCTGAGACCAGGCAATTTTAGGTACACCTTGACATTGCCAATCTGCAACTCAGCCCACAGTTGCTGTGTTAATTGTTTTGTGTACACAGCCAGTACTGCCTTACTGCCTGTTAATGTTACTCCTGCTCTGCTGCTTATGAGCAAGCTTTGCTCTATATGAATATAATAAAATGTAATAATAATAATAATAATAATAATAATAATAATAATAATAATAATAATAATAATAATAATCATCATCACACAATCATGTGCAGTGTGAGAGTTGTGCCATTACTTGTGAATTTCTTTGTACGTTTTGTGCATTTTCTGGATTTGTTTTGTGGGTTTGGAGCAAGATGCCATGTGGAATTTTGCAAGTGCATCTTTGCACAATTGGGATTCATTTTAAAAAAAGAAATCAACCCCTTGCATGCATTATTGTGCATTACTGTGCTGTTTTGGACATTTATTTTATTTATTGAACATTTATAATGTGCCTATACACAAGGGGCCCGATTCATAGAATCTGGCACAGATAAGGCTCAAGCGTTGAGTGCCGAGAAGGAGCATGCGCCAGCCGTGGTGCAAACAAATGATTGCACGGCACGTGTATTCATGGATTTCCTGAGGCATCAGTAGCATGGTGCAAGGAACAGCAAACTGTGCCAGAAACACCTCCAACACGCCCCCATGCGCAGTAAAAAGCAAGTGAAATGCCTAACAAGGCGCAAGCCTCCACGTCATCCCTGGACCAGCATACAGCCCCCCCTAACAAACTCACATGAAAACCCTGTGCAAGCCCCAGCTGCACCCCAGTGTAATCCTGTGAAAACCCTGCGCGATCCCAGGCCGCACCCGAGCCAAATAGTTTGTCTGCACCTCACAATCCTCGGGAAGCAGACCCCTCCTGATGGGACACCCATACCCCAGCCCCCATCACTTGTGACCCCATCCTGCAGGCAACCCCCTTAACATGGGACACCCCAGCCCCATTACCCATCACCACACCGTTCAGGCACCCCCCTCCACATGGGACACCATCACCCCAGCCCCCATCACCGCACCCTGCAGGCAGCCTCCTCGCCATGGGACACTCAAGCCCTCATCACCCCACCGTGCAGGCAGCCCCCTCCAGGCTGAACATCACATGCATACTGGATGCTGACATAGTGACACATCATTACTCTATTGATGGTGTGCGTGCACCTTGACTGCCGTGTTGTGACAGTACCCTGAATATCCACTGCAAAATGTATCCTGCAAACACAAATTAATGCATACACATGGCCCACATCCTTGAGTGTGGCAGCTGCTCAAACACAATTGCTGCCCGCAACCATCTCCCAACATACACATGTAACAAGTTAATTGTAAAGTGAGGCCTTGCTGGCCAAGTGACAATATCATGTCACAAATCGCCATGGATAAATAGCCAGACAATGACATAATAAAAAGCAGCCTCAATGTGTGCCACATGAACAGACACTGCCCAGGAATTTCAATGACTGACCCTCAGTGAGCTTCCATTACCAGAAAAGATTTCCCAATAAACACATCACTGTACCTCTCATGAGTGAAGGATATGCTATCAAATCAAATAAAATGATATGGCATTCATAATGTGCCTATACACAAGTGTTTGATGGCACAATGAGTCAAGGGAGGGGGAACAGAGTGAAGACAGAAACAACGATCTTGCTAGGCCAGGTGACGTTGAGGAAAGCATTAAAGTGCAGGCAACTAGTGGCAAGTGCAAGGCCAAGTGCGGATCAGGTGTCAAGTGCAGGTAGGGAGCTGTAAGAAATCAGAAAAACAGTCTAAGTGCGGGGGGTGCTGGGCAGGCAGTGCAGATGTGCAAGTGGCGGGCGAGGGGACCTTGGCCCGGGGTCAGAGGGTAGCCAGGTGACCAGTGCAGATTCAGACAGGAGTTTAGCAGGGTAGAGGAGGATAGAAAGAACAAGCAAAGAGGAATGACTTAAGTCCTGATTGCGGACATGGCAAGACTGCTGCATTGGTCTGCCGACATGCAATTCCAAACTAATGGCAATATTGCATGGCAGTGCAAGAGGCAGACCAACACCAGAGACAATGATAAATGCACAAACACATGCTGGTGAAGGGGAAAGCATGACATGTGTGTTACACAGCATCAAGCAAATCATGTGCCAATATCCAGAACATGTAACACTCCCACAGTCACTCCACCCACCTCCCTCACAAACATAGTGAGGGCCAATACACAGTGATGCTGCACATGTGAAAGCCAATGGCATTGTACAGTGCACACCAAAACTCACCCTTCACACCCGTCCACTGGTCAGCCATGTGAATATTCACCATGCAAATGGATAGCAAACATGACACACGCATGCAAGTAACCACAAACATGAACAATGATGGTCAGAACCAGGGACACTAAACAGACTAACAAACCAGCACACTGCAAAAATAAACTATGAGAAACAATGACTGTGAGTTAAGAAAATAAATTATATTGAACAGTTGCATTTTGCACATACACACTGTAAATTAAAGTTCAAAATATCTACATGAAAAAAGCAAAGAATGCTAAAATTTGGACAAATAATATTTAAAAACAAATTTAAACAATTAACATGGAGCAATGTCCACAGTCCACTCCATATCATAAAATGAATAAAAGGAAAACCACACATTAAGAACTATCTGCAGAAAACGGCATAATATCTCAAAGCTCCAAATAATAAATACAATCCACGGACACTTAAATCTAAAAAACTATTTAGAAAGGCAGCGGGCTAGTCCTTCTCCTTACCATTCTCCCTCAATAAATCAGCCAGGGCATCATCATACACTGCGTCCAATTCCCGTAGGTGGGCCTCAGCTCTCACCTCGAGGGCTTGCAGGGACTCAAGCATTGTTCTCTCCATCCCCTCCCACTCCCTGCAAGTATCCTTGAGGTCCTCAGCCCGCCTCCCTGCCCGACGCAGTGCTATCTCCGCCCTGGCTATGATGACTATTGCCTCCCGAGCCCCCTGCCTCTCTGCCCCGATTTTCTGCCCGTATTGCACCAACACGGAAGACATCCTTGATCGAAGGTCCACATTTGCATCCTGCCTCATGCCGGATACCTGCCCCCCTTTCAATGGTATGAACTGAGTGCCAAAGCCTCCTACTCAGAGCCTGCTGTTGCCTTATTGCCCGGTACCTGGAAATCACCCAGGGGAGTCTGGCACATGACCTGCTCCTGGGTGCCTGTTCTCCCTCCATTGCCACTGCTCCTGTCATAGCCTGGATCGGCGTGGTGACCACCTCGGCTGATCGAACGTTGACTCCCAACTCAGGCAGGGATGTGATCTCAACCAGACGGGCCAACGTGGTTGGGCAGGTACACAGGGGGCCCTGGTGGGATCTGGGCCAAAAGGTGCCAGGGAGATGACTGGCACACAGAGGAGGAAGACAAGGTGGGGGTCGCATAAGTGGCCAGCCCACATACCCAATTCTAGACCAGGAACATAGCTAGTCAGTTCAGGAGATGCCAGACCTCATTGTGATGATGTGAAAGCCCATGATGGTAAGCCTGCACATCATCATGAATGGTGCCTGTATGTCTCACAATACCAGCTAGCACAGGTTCAACTCTGTCTCGAATGGCCACATCCACAGGCATTGGGGTGTAGGTTTGGGTGGAAACATCCGACACCTGCGGATGGCTCCGGCCTGTGGCATGCCGGCAGGTACATACTGGTGTAGGCTTTGGCCCAGGGGCAGGATTGGCACAGTCACCTCCACTGCAACCTGCACTGCCTCCTGCCCCTGAGTCTGGACTGCACCAGTCACACCCACCTCATCACCCCCGCTGGGCCCAAAGGACTAGGCTGATATGGCCTCCTCCTCCTCCCCTGTTAAACCTGGATGCCTCACAGAATCTTCCGCAGTGGATTGCCCCTGTGTGAGCTCACCTGTCCCCCGCTCTGCCGCGGAGTCCATGTCCACCTTTGCCCTCTTGGACCTTCCCTCACCAGCTGTGGCCAATGGATCAGATGTGGCACCAGCCTCCTCACTCCCCCATGATGAAATGACTAGGGGGCATTGCTGGGCCTTGCGTCTCTGCCCGGTGGAGGCATCCCTGCTGCCTTGCTCCAGAGCACTGACTCCACCGTCTTCTTCCAACACTGCTGTGGATAAGGAGACATAGAACACAAACAAAGGGGTACTGTACCTATGTGTGTTTGGCACAAAACATATGCACATGAAGTACACTGCCAAAGGTCACAACCATCACCACCCTTCACAACACAAAGGTACATGCAATGTACATACATGCACATACATGTCTGTCCTTCACAACGGAGAATCACATCCTTGGACATGGCACTCTCACCACCTACAAATTGTGCATGCTACACACTTATGCATGATGCGACATACACATGTCATGCAAACACGTCACCAGACAGTGTTGAAGAAGTGCACTGAGCTATCATTTCAGAGTCCCCTCACCGTCAATCAGGCATCAAGAGTAGTCCACACATTGAAATGCACCAGTTACATCCATCCAGGAGTGATGGCCAGTCGCTTCTCAGTCACGTACACATGAACACCATGCCTGTTCATGATGTTGACGACAAGACCAATGTGTCACACCTATCACATGGGCACATCTAAGACACATGTAAGAAACCATGTGCACGTCGTAATATTCTGCAGTACAACACACATATCAAAAGTAACAATGTTGGAATCACGCAAACTTCATTGAACACATGTGCAGCACTGTCTGGGACATGCACACTGACATCTGTACAAGAGGCATACTTGCTGTAAGGCCAAGGTGCAACTCCCACCATACATCAGCCTTCACTTGCACAGTGGAGGACAGCAACACATGGAATCGCACTTGACAACTCCAGGAGGTGCTGCAAATCACTGACCTAGTTGTGTAGTGCCGGGTGAAACCTCTCCAGGACCCGCATGTCGGTGGTGCTCAACCGGCCCGGCACCTCCCTTGGCTCTCACCAGCCTGGAGGAAGCTCTGGGCCTTGTTGTGGGTCCTGGACTTCAGGTCCTCCAAGCGCTTCGGCACATGTCCGCAGTCACGGGGTACCACCCCCTCTGCGTTGATGGCACCCACAATCTGGTGCCAGATCAGCTTCCATCCTTCCTTGCCGCGGTGCGTTGCGGGGCTGAAGAGGGCATCACAATGTCCCAGGACATGCTCCACCAGGATGTCAAATTCCCTGGCTGTGAAGTTGTCAGCCCTCTGCCTCGCTTCCATGGGGTTACCACTTCCCTCTGGAGATGTTTGCTCAGACATGGCAAACCCTGAGGCAGGTGTGGGTGGACAAGGTGGTACTGGGCCTGGTCTGTGGAGTGGTGCTGATGGACTGGCACGTTGGGAGTCTTCTGAATGAGCTGAGGTCAGTCAAAGGGCTGATGACAGGAGAATTGGTAATGGCTTGACAGCAGGCACTCAAAATGCAGGGCAGGTGTGTAGCAGGCACACACAGTGGGCAGGCAGCAGCAGATGGCTCGTAGCAGGCAGCTCAGGGTAGTTGGAGGCAGGTACAATTGCTCATAGGCAGGCGTTTGTGGGTTTTCCGTGGTACTCTCGTGGGCAGCCGGAAACAGAGTGACGGTTACTTTGCATGTGCAAAATTAGCACATACACGTGAAATCAGAGGAAAGGTCCTAATTGCGTAAATTACATGACATGTGCTGGCTGTTGGGAATTGACAGGTGCTGGCCATTGGGCATTGGTGTTCGGATTCGGGATAAAGGAGCGCATAAGAGAACATCACATGGCTTTTTCGAGTTGGAGTGGATGGACGATTGGACTTTGGAGATTTCTGGGGTGTCACGCATTTTGTTCATTACTGTGACAGTGCAAACTTGTTATTTTGGTGGGGGATTTGTCTCTGCGCACACACGTGTGTATTTTTCTTTTTCTGAGGCTAACAGTGAGTCGCGTACGCATTATTCATAATCTGGCTGCCCCTGTGTATCGCGTACCCCCATTGTTAACATCACAGTGGCTTTTCTGGGCTTTGCATATGCATTTTGTTGTGTTGCTGGGTGCCACAGCGCACCGCATAATGCTTTTTCTTTTCACGTGAGCTACAGAGGGGTCACATACCTGCTTTTTTGATATTTGGGTTGCCTCAGAGTTACACATACCATTTTATTTTTCTTCACCAGGGGTAATATTGAGCCTTGCTGGACCATACTAGTACGTTTTACATCACATGCCCTGCCCCCTCACTGCAATTGCCCAGGACAATTGCTTGTTGTGCCTCCCATAGTACTAATCCATCAATACCATGGTTGGGAAGGCCCCAAGAGGGAAAGGTGGCAGAGGTGGCTGAGGTTGCTAGGCTCGTGGAGTTGCAGGGAGAGCTGTGCACCACCACCAACAGGGTCAGGGAGCTGCAGGGGATGCTGCAGTCCCCAGCACCCTGGGTCAGGGACATGCATGGCCATCTGCTCTCCCCTGCTCCCAGGTTGAGGAACCTGCAGGGGCAGCTCCTGTCCCCAACAACCAGGGTCAGGGAGCAACTGCATTACCTGTTGTTGCCCCCCCCAGGGACAAGGACACAAAGGGGCAGATGATGCCTGTGTGTCCAAGGGGAAGGGTTGGCAATGCAAAGCACTTGGATCCAGCTCCCAGGTTGAGGCACCTACAGGGGCAGCTCCTGTCCCCAACAACCAGGGTCAGGGAGCAAGTGCAGTACCTGTTGTCGTACCACCCCCAGGGACACAAACACACAGGGGCAGCTGATGCTCGTGTGTCCAAGGGGAAGGGACAGCAATGCAAAGCACCTGGACCCAGCTCCCAGGTTGAGGCACCTGCAGGTTCATCTGCTCTCCCCTGCTCCCAGGTTGAGGCACCTGCAGGGGCAGCTCCTGTCCCCAACAACCAGGGTCAGGGAGCAACAGCAAAATCTGTTGTCTTCCCCCCTGGGAAAAGGACACATAGATGCAGCTGATCCCCGTGTGTCCAAGGAGAAGGGAGGGCGACGCAAAACACCTGACCTCAGCACCCTGGGTAAGGGACTTGCATGGCCAGTGCATAAGGGACATTTCCCAAAAACAGTGGGTGATGCCATGGCTCACGCCACTAGTGGTTCCGGCCCTAATGCCTTGAGTGGTCCCAGCCACACAGGGTCTGCACCACCTTCAAAGAGGCAGAAGCATGCAGGACAGGGAAAGGCTGAATCCCAAAGCATAGTAAAGGAGACCGCCACAGTGAGGAAGAGGAGCTTCAATGATAATGAACTCAAGATCCTCAAGGACTACATGCGCGACCACCACTGTGACATGTGCACGGGGCCAGGGAGGACCCATATGCCTGCTCAGCATATGGTCCACTGGCTGCGAGTCACAGATCACAACAACTCCTTGAGGAATGAGAGGCACACCGCTCGTGAGGTCATGAAGCAGTGGAATTACCTCAGCCGCCGAACCAAAGGGAAGCTGGGTGCCACGCTTGCTTCTGCTATGGTGACTGGAGGTGGGTCACTGCAGGAGGAGGAGCTCAGTCCACATGAAGAGGCAATGAGCGAGTTTATTCATGTGGATCAGATCCAAGGCATGGGGGGCCTGCCAGAATATGAGGAAACATCCGGTGAGTGAAGAAAAGTATGCATCCAGAATATGTGTATGTAGAATGAATGAATTGTTATGATTGTGTGGCACTTCTGCCTGCATTTGTATGACTGCCATGGGTGAATCATGGCAGGGTCTACTGAGTCGAGCTTAGTGCACTACAGAGTGCATACAACACATGTGCTGCACATCAGTTGAACATGACTTTGTGACAGTAGCCATCCACAACCGTCAGATACTAATACGCATTTCCAGCATGCAAACACAACGTGGCATCTGACTATATACATCAGTGATGTTAGTGACTCAGCTATGCTAGGCAAGTGCTTGTGTCTGAGGCATGTGATATTCATCATGCACTACATGTAGTAGTGGTTCTGTCAACACAGGTCCATAGGTGGCTTCATGCTACACATACCTTCCATGCACACTGTCACAATTTTCTACACAGTTCAAATCTCTGCCACAGCTACGGCACTGAGCCCCTTGTTCGAAATCAGTCAGGAGCCATCCGTGTTGACCTGCCAAACTGGACACCCCTGAGCCCATGGGTGTAGGGCCCTGTCCCCTTTTGTGTCACTGCCCCCTCTTCCTATCTCCAAGCACATGTCCTCACTCTCTCCATATCATACACCTGGGACACAGTACATGTCAGTTGGGAATGTCTGCAGTGCTTACATGGTCAGGGACATGGGATGTGGTGGCAGGTGTGCAGATGCTATGATTTCAGTGATTTTTGTACCTATGGTAGGAATGCAAATTATTGCATGTTTACATGCATATAAATGTGCTGTAGGAAAAGCATTGTGATGACAATTAACATGATACTTCATGTCTTTATGTGTCGATGTGCAGGTGATTAGCCACCAGATTCAAGGGAGGAGGTAGAGGAGGAACAGGAGGCTGAGCCCCAACAGAGCACAGTGGAGGACGTGTTGTGGCAGCCCATGCGAATCCACTGGTGCTACAGTTCATCCTGGGCATGACTTAGTATGAGTCTACCTCCAATGATATCAGAGGCTCTGGTAGTGAGCTGTGCGTCCATTCCCATATGCTGTTGGAGGTGAGTGCATCAAGTGATGGTGCTGATGTAGCCCATGCATCTGCAGGGGGTAACGTCCCCACACAGGGCCAGTCAGTGTTGCCACGTCCATCTGTGGTGGTTACCGCTGCCAGGCTACGCTCCACTGTATTGGCTTCTGGTCCTGGGACGGATGACCAAGGGAGGCAAGCATTCCTGCAGCCACAGACAGTGCCTTCACATCAAGGGCCACACTCCTATGGGTCCAGAAGCCGTAGGCTGGAGATAAGGTGTGGGAGCAGTGAATGTTGTGTGGTGCACAGCAACATGCCGCTTCCTATGAGTTGTTGGCTCAGGACATGGATAGGGTGGCCAATTCCATGTTCTCACGAGAACCACAGGAAGCATGCCAGCTGCAGACATTGAGGTTAACATGCCGCTCAAACAGGCTGCACATGGTGGCCAGCAACATGAGCTGATTGGCCGACCTGAGGTCTCTGCAGGCATGCCTGGTTGCAGAGGGTCAGGCCCACAGGGCAGCCCTGAGGTGAGAGTTACTGGCCCTCAGAGCTTCAATGGAAGTGCAAGAGGCAGCCCACAGTACACAGTGCCAACAGCAGATAGAACTGTTGAGTCATATCATCTCAGAGGAACTCAGTGCATCCTGTGAGGTGTTGCATGCAGACCTCCGATGCTTCATGTTCCAGATGCATTCATCTGGGTCCTGCCTGGCCGCTGCCATGGAGGACCAGGCCAGGGTCTTACCTGGTCAATCTCCCTTAACACCGCCACCTTCGCATTCTGCACAGGAAGGTGGCGACAGCAGCAACAGCCCTTCCAATCCATCATAGCCGAGCGGTCCATATACCCATGGAGGGAATTGTTTTTTCAACTTCCACACATGTGGGTGTTGATGTGCACGCTGCCCCTCCCCCATCCTGGCTGGACCCCCCCCCGTCCAAGATGGACATGTCTTTTATTTTTTCACCCCTGACCAGATGTTGGCATTTCTTATATTGTTTTGCCTTTCCTGGTTGTGGTCTTTGTTACTTTTTGCATTCATTGTCCTTGAGGTGTGCTATTAACTCCTCAGGGACTATACATGTAGAGTGGTGTACATACAGGCATGCCTGGTGAACTAATCTAGCATGTTTGCATGGGGGTGCACTGGGTGGCATGTGCAGGTAATCATAGATTTGTTTGTCCATGGCACGTGTGTGCTGTGTCAATTATACTTCACAATGTCTGTTTTGATATGTTCACCCATGTTGTTCCGGTAATCTGTGATACAGCGGTGACTGCTTTCCCAGGTCAGATATCCTGCACCATTCGAAGTCCACACTCCACATTCCCTCCATCAGGCAATGTTGTTCCTTTATCAAATTAAGAAACATACTTATTGGTGAGGGCTGTGTGGGATTTACAGCATTCAGACGCCGTTATTTGGTAAGCATTTGCACTGTCTTGCATGTTGTACATGCTTCACTGTTGTTCATCTTTGATGCTTGTGTCGGTTCTCTTATGTGTCCTTTGCATGCTCACATGGGGTTGTGGTAATTTCATTGGAGCTCATGTCACTGTGTTACCTACCTATGTGAAAACCTGAATGTGCACACCGACTGTGCTGTGCCGCATGTCATTGTAAATTGGTGAGTGGGGCCATGTACTCCTTGATCTGCCATTTCTTTGTTATTCACTCTCTGTGACACTCTCTCTCTCTCCCTCCTTCTCTCTCTGGTGTGGTACACTGTACTCCTGTTCATATCTATGCCAATTGACATTCACCCTGTGTTGCTCCTGCACTCTGTGTTGTATGCATATTGTCTGGTGTCAACTGTGATAATGTATGAGCATGTATTTTGTGCTGTTACTCTGCATTTCATTCCATGTAGGTAGAGTGCATCACGATTGTGTGCATCGTATGCAAGACTGGTGAGTTCCACGGACAGGTGAGTGCATGGCATTTGCTGACACTTTGGTGGTGCTTGCATGGGAACTGGGCACTGTGTGTATGCCCCCCAGACCTGGTCACCTGTGTTGTTGTGTATGCTCCCCCCACACCTGGTCACCTGTGATGTTGTGTATGCCCCCCACACCAGGTCACCTGTGATGTTGTGTATGCCCCCCACACCTGATCACCTGTGATGTTGTGCATGCCCCCCCCTCTTGTTGTCGTCCCCCTCCCCTCTTCCCTCTCCTCCTAGCCACGGCCACCTAAACTGACTTTCTGCATTTTCATGATGCTGCCACCCCGCAACATGGAGCTAGGCAACATATATGTTTTGACAAGCACTTATGTAACTGAGTAAGCCATCAGTGACAGTGCTGCGATGTCCAAGGCCTTTTGTGCACGTTATATATGCAAATGATATTGATAAAATAGATGGGATGGTTTATGTGACACACAAGGCATTGGATATCTAGTTTGGCAAGGTGGTAGTGGCAAAGTCCATCATCTATGTGTTTCTTTTGGAAAGCCAAATAAATAATTAGTTTAAGTTCTAAGGGATCCACACAATGTAACACTTCCAATCAGGCTGGTTTGGTGGACACAGATCTTTGGCCCTTTGTCATCATTGAATGGCACCTGGAATGTCAGGGCTGTGTGCACTCCACAGGGGTTGGATCTAGGTGAAAAATTGTGCCACAAGCTGGGTACAGGCAGCCTCGCCATGTGCCCTTTGCCTTACCATGCGCAAGCGACGTGCATGTGGTTGGGGATGTGGGGGCACCACCATGTCCACCGGTACACTGTGCCGTGTTGCAACATTATGCAGAACAGATGCTGCCATAATAATCCTGCAGACTAGTGGTGGTGCATATAGCAACTCACCACCAGAAGGGTCAAGGGAGCAGAAACCTGACTTGAGCACTCTGAATGTGCGCTCCACTTTGCCCCGAGTTGCAAAATGGGCTGTTTTGTATCTTACATGGGGTGGTGTGGCAGGGTTCTGTATTGGCGTCATCCTGCAGGTGCTCAGAGGGTAGGCACTGTCCCCTATAGAGGTTAAAATGTTTGTTATTGGTGTGTATTTGTGTGTGTATATACTCACCAATGAGCCATGTGTTGCCTTGCCTCCCAGTTTCCAGGGCCCGATATAGGGGTGACATTCTGAATATAAAGCTATCATGGGTGGACCCAGGATAGTTTGCATATACAGAAGTAATGAGAACCTTGACATCACATTCATCCTGCACGTTGATTGAATGCCAGTGCTTGCGATTGCGATAGATGTGCTGGATGTAGAGCCACATGGGTGCAATCAATCACACCAAGCACCTTAGGGAAGTGTGCCATCCCATAAAAATCCTGGACCACGGCCTGCCTTTCTGCAAGTGTCCTGGGCAAGTAGATATGCCTGCAGAATGAGGGGAGTGCAGTCATGATTGCCAACAACTGGTGTAGTCAGTGACCCCAACCATGGCAGTTGTCTGTTGAAATGACCCATGGGCCAAGAAATGCAGAACATTGAACACCTTTTCCACGGGGCTCCATGCTTGGGTGCACAGGGTGGTAGATGTAAGGTCATCCTCCCACTCTGTGACCAGGTCAAATATGGTATGAGATGGAAATCTATACCTGACATAGATCTGATCATCAGGCATCCCAAAAAGGCTGGTCCTAGGTAGTAAAATCTGTGCCCAAGCCATCCTCCTCCTCCTGCGGTGTCACACGAATATTGCTGCGACAAATGGTACATTCATCATCTGTGATTTGAGGAGAGAAGAAGAGAGAGGAGTCGAAGATGATTCCAAGGTTTTTTGCCTCACATGAGGTTGAGAGGAGGGGGCCCTTGAAGGGCCGGCCAGAGTATAGGAGTGAATGAGGGAGCTGGGTTCCCAATGAGAAGGACTTCAATCTTACTGGAATTAAGGCAGAGATCATTAGCAGTACCCCATGACTGAAATAGCAGATAACAGTCAGAAATGAGAGAGGAAGAGGAGGAGGCAGAGGAGGGATGCTTGAAGGATAGCTGCGTGTCATCCACATACCACCGAAAGTTAGGAGAGAAGGTTGAAATCAAGTGGGTTAGAGGGGCAAGGTAGATGTTGAAAAGGCAAAGGGAGATGATAGAGCCTTGAGGGATACCACAGTTGGAGAATGAGATGGGGAGGGGGGTGGGGGGGAGAAAATGGCCAAATTGAACCTGGGAACAATGGGGTTGGCCAGAATGCGTGAATTACTTCCTTATTATTGGTTGTGGCAGGAATGTGCATTGCAGAAAGAAGTAATGCCCTCTTTCATAGGACATTTTTGACTCTGCTAATGGAGGTTTTCAAACCAAGTAGCAATTTATGGCAATGCCACTAGTATGGTCTTCGATTTTATGCTGCCTGGGGGAAATGTATATTAGCATGGGATAAATGATGTGTTGACATTTTGATTTTTATAAATAATGAGTTGATTATTATAAATCATGATTAGATTTTCTTTGCTCTAAAATCTGGTAAATTACATGCAAGAGTATATTTTGCCCACTGGGATTTATTATGTGGTACTATGCAAAACTTGGTATCAGTGGCAAGCATTGTTACTGATTTTTGGATTCACAGTAGAACTGGCACTGATAAGCCGGCATGGGGTACTAAAAGTCATGCTAGTGACCATCAATAATGATTATGGGGTTTACTGTTGAGAGTTGATTTTGACAAGTCGTATTAACAAGTATTTGATCATAAAGCTCAAGCCACCTTAGATACGTCCATCCAGTGTTGATTCTTCCTAATGCTTTGCAGGAATGTTTGGATTTCAATTGTTGGCAGTAAGATGTACAATAGAAAAAAAAACTAATATATCACTGCATCCTTATGAAATCCATGTGCTCCTTTGTTCTAATCACTTTGAACACCATGCTATAACATGCCCATCTATATGCAATCCTTCTGTTTTGTTTACTTACTTGAATAAGTCATTATTCGCAGTATGAAGATCAAAAACATCAGCAGGGTTCAGAAACACTGTGATGTTGTTATCATTTTGTAATCCTGACTAAACGTTTTGACTATCCTTCTGTTGTCTTTCCTATGGCAAACACAAGAAGGAGGTGTATCAATAGTGAGATAACACTCTCCTCCATACAACTAAAAGAATACCAGCCCCCCAGCCCCCCCTTAACACTATGAACAATCACTTTGGATGCATGGCACAGAGGTTTCCTATTATGCACGTTCACAGCTTTTCCAATACACATGATCAGCATGTTCCTCAGTTTTACAATAGTAAGTATCAATGACATATGTTCTTCAGACGAAATTACGAAATAGCATCCCTGAAACAGTCCTTAAGCATAGCCCCTACATGAAAGTCTTTGAAAGCCATGAAGCACCGGGAATGAGTCAGTGCCAAAATCAGAGATGCAAATTCCTACTTGAGACATGACACACCTACATGTCTAAAAAGTGAAGATGAGGATATGTTAAGAGGGGGGGGTTCATCCAAGAAATATATAACTCAATAGTAGGACCTTCTCAAGGATGCAATTCTTTCCTTATAATCCCAGTGCAAATAAAACACATATAATGAAGGCATTTGTAGAAATGTGGGGAATTTAAGAGACGATATCCAGTTTTAGAATATTGAGAGGTATGAAGCCAAACTCCTTCACTAGTGAAAAATCAACCCTGAGATGTCCCATGCACAAACATTTAACATCCTTCTGAAGAGGACAAGAAACACATAAGCATGACACATTTTTTCTGACAATGCCTGCAAAGGTAGCTTCCCATTTGATGGCCACCACTGAAAAAATTACAAGACCTTGTTCACATCCCAAAGAGAAATGCATCTTGGCTGAGGTAGAATGGCCACTTATATATCTTTAAGTATGCTTTATACTAAAGGATGGACCTCACCCAGGACCCCGTCCACAAGAAAGACATAACTGACTTATAAACCTTAATGGTACAGTAAACCAATTACAAAGAAGGTAAGAAAATTCCTACCTTTACCACAGCCACATGATCAAAGTTCCTGCCACAGGTCTAGTGAAGTCATTTACTTCTAGTGGTAAAGCATGACCATCTGTGCTAGGAGCTGACACCTGCAGCATTAACCCTGTAGCTGCTGACTAAAATGTTTTCTGGGGTCCAAACCTGCCTGAAAGATGTCACTCGATCAGATTTGAGGATCCTGATTCAATCAGAGGATAAGGGGACCCTTTTCATTCAGAAGATTCTTCAACACTGGCAACAAGATCATAACATCCTGAGTTAGTTCCTGTGCCATCGGGAACTAAGGTTTGGTTGACCACATGGACTGAAAAGAAACATGACTATCCACAGTTTCTGATAGAGATAGCAATGATGGCATTCATAGCAAAGAGGGAAAATACATAAGGGGCTTCTGGGCCCCAATTCCCGAATGAATTAATCTGTGCTACAGCAAACAGTTCTGATCTCAAAGTAAAATGCACCAGATGTTGACTGTTTAGCCTGGAAGTAACAGGTCCACCCAAAAGGGGCCCAACATCCATTGTATTGTCAGAAAGAAAGAATGATCTGACTGGTCTCCAGCTTCTGGAATCCTAAATATGTTACCCGATTTTCAGATGTTGGCAGGAATTTCACCTTAACTGCTCTGTGACCTGAGGCAGAACTCCTAAAAGGAAATGGACAGATGTGAGAACCTCCTTGACTTGGTGTCCGCCAGGTGGTTGATGCAGCAAACTGCTGACACATTTTCCTAAAGGAAGCATAGCAAACATCTTGTTCACCCTTCTGTGATGCAATGAACCCCAAATGTCCCAACCAAAAACTCTAAACTGTTGGTTTGAATGCTGGACTCCTGAGAACATAGTCCTCCAGTTAAGAGTGAGCCACGCCTTGACCCAATCTCATACTTGCATGTGATTCTAATTGCAGATTTGAGGCAGAACACCGCTATCTCAGATCTTGTTTATTTTGAAAGAGGAACCCAACTTGAGTAACCTTATCTTTTTAATGTTGTTGTAACATTCCAACTCTCTTGCCATTCTGGACGTAGAATGTGTATAGAGTTGGAATTCTTGAGTCGACATAACAACCTAGAAAAGCTGTGAGCTGGTGGGGCAGAAGATTGATACAAATAAAGTGTTACCTGAATTCATGCAAAGAGTGTAAATTCTTTCACTGGCAATAAAACTGTGCAACAGGTCGCCCCACCAAGTAGCCTGCTACGATCACCCGCTGCTCCATAACAACCAACGCTGGCATACTGCGAGGAGTTGCATATGGCATAAGCAATGCTCCCTTCCAGTCTGTTGTTTTCTGACTCCTCTGCTAATTTCCTCTCGTTCACTTCTGACATTTTAATCCATTTGTCCGGTGTGTTTACTTTTGGTTGCTACTGGTTTTAACGGGTGCAAGCTCTCAAGCACCTCCTGCTTATTCTGCACTTACGTGTATGCACGTTCTGGAAGAAAGGCCTTGTAACCACAGGCGGTGACAATAGAGACATTGCCATTGTGTTCATGTAGCATAAATGATGAGGCGTGATTGGATGAATATAATAAAGGGGTTTATTAATGTATATATAATATATTAAGTAGGAATATAGATATTAAGAGGGGATATAGGTAAGGAGTCTCTGAAGGGAGATGCTTCAGTCTCTCCAACTGTCTCTCCAAAGACCACGTCTTATTCCCCCACATTCTCCTTCTGGAATCCCTCTAGATTCTACTTCCATGCAGTAGATGCCACCACAGAAGATGTCACCATGCTACACATCCCTCTTCTTTCTAAGCAAGTCATTACTCTCCATAGTCAGTTAAGTACATCGGTCTCTGGTATCTCCTTCCAAACCTTGATACATAGGTCTTCATTGCAGTTGGTACATATATGGAATTAGCTGATAAGGAAATCTTCTGGTTTCCTCTATTTTCTCTATTTTCAACTCCATCACTTTCGTCCATACACTCACCATTTCATCCCTGATACTCCACAGTCCTTGTACATCTGCTTCCTTGACTTTAGAGATGGGAATTTGTCTTTTGTTCATATTTTCCATCACAAATTGTAGCTTGACATCCTTACTCATTCCTGTAAGCCATTCCTCCTTAGCAATAGCTGTGTCCTGTACCACACATATCATTTCCTGTTGACTCTCTTCATCTTTTTTTTAATTATCTTCTTGAGTATTTGTAAGTCTGGATAAACAATCTGCAGCATAGTTCCTCACTCCCGAAATATACTTGACCACCACATTGAACTCCTGCATCCTATGCACCCATCTCCGTATCCTTGCCGACACCTTGTCCAGACCTTTGTTCATGAATAACTCCACGAGTGGCTTGTGATCTGTATTTACCTCAAATTGCGTTCCCCACTCAAAACTCCTGAACTTATCCACAGCCCACATTATGGCCAAAGCCTCTTTTTCAATAGTCGCGTATGACTTTTCTGCTCCTTTTAATAGTCTCGAGGCAAACACAATTATTTTCTCCTCCCCGTTATGCAACTGTGCTAACACTGCACCTAGACCCACATTGCTGGCATCTGTCGTGATCACTGTTGGCTGTCCCCTTGTAAAATTCTTCAGTGCCGGTGCGTTTGTGAGGGCACTCTTTATGTACCCGAAATCTTTTTCACAATTCTCATTCCACTCATATTTAACATTCATTCTGGTGAGATCCCTCAACGCAGCCGTATGATCAGCAAACTTCCTAACATATTTAGAGTAATACTCCGCCATTCCTAAGAATGTCCTTAGTTCTTCTTTGTTGCCAGACTGAGCCATGTCATTGATGGCAGACAATAAATCCGGCTTGGGTGTAATACCTTGCTCCGATATTACATATCCCAAATACTCAATTTGCTCTCTGTAGATCTTCGATTTCTCTCTACTCAATGTCATGCCCATCTTGTGCAGTTTCCTTAATGCTCCATCCAAAATCCTATCATGCTCTCTTTGATCTCCCGCAAATATTAGGATATCATCTTGAAAAAATATAATACCCTTATCACCATCAAAAATGTGATGCATGGTCTTCTGAAATACCTAGGCTGCCGATACAAGACCAAACGGCATCCTCTTGTACTGGTATAAACCTTCTGGAGTTATGAATGCTGTCAACTGTCTTGAATCTTTGTGCAAACAAATTTGATGATACACTGAAGTGAGGTCAAGAGTTGAAAATATTTTCGCAGGCCCCATCGTAAATAACAATTCCTGAATGTTAGGAAGCGGATGCCTCTCAGGGATGATACACTTGTTCAGTTCTCTGAGGTCGATGCATACTCTTACTTTCCCCGAGCTCTTCCTCACCACAACCAATGGTGATACCCACTCTGAAGCATCTATTTTTTCAATTATACCTTGTTCCTCCACTTTTTTCAATTCATTTTTGACCTCATCTCTCATTGCCAGCGGAACATTTCTTAGTTTCTGTGCAACTGGAACACAATCCCTTTTAAGCTGTATTTTATGCCTAATCCCTTTTGCACAACCTATTTCATCTCTGAATACCGCCTTCTTCACTGCCTCAGTAGACAATTCACTGGATTCAATCATGTAGACCGACTCTTCAGCACTGGCATCCAATTTGACCTTCAGCCATGCCTGATGCATCCAGCTGAGTAAGGGTGTTTCTCCTTTCCTCGATACATAAACTTTCACTTTAGCAACCCTATCTTTGAAAGCTAGCTCAGCATCAAACCATCCAAGAATGTCTATCTTCACTCCTCCATAAGCATTTGGTTTGATGTCAGACTCGTTCAGCCATCTCGGACCAATTTTTCTCCAGATTCTTTCAGGTAATAACGTGTACTTTGCTCCCGAGTCAGTCATCATTTTAACTGGATTACCATTTATCTTGATGATGGCCTTCGGACTCTCCAGTTCCATTCCACCTGCTGTGCTACTGACAGCAAATACACATTCTTCCTCTTCATTTTCTTCTGCACTGCCTATCCAGTTCATATTTGCTTTATCAATTCTACAACATTTGGCAAAGTGGCCTCTGCCATTACAGTTCTTGCAAATGATGTGGATGGCTGGACACTCAGGACTGTTAGCCCAATGCATGGGACTGTCGCATCTGTAACACGTCTTGATTCTTCCTCTACCCCACTTATTTGAGGGCGTCTATTACTTGTGGAACGTCCTCTGTAGTAACTTCCATATCCATGTGCAAATCCCCTGCCTCTCATATCACAACCATGTTTGTACGTGCCCTGTGCTCTAAGTTCCTCCTTCCGTCTCACCACAGCATTATTTGGATCATCAGCTTTATCAGCTTTAACCAATTGAATGGCATTGATAGAACTCTCCGTCTTTACTGTAGTACTCTTCACTCTTTCTTCTAGTGCCTTGACGCAATTCTCCATATGCTCTACTTCCTTGGCTATGCGTAGTACTGTTTCCAGATCAGGATCATCTTCTCTCCATAGTCTCTCTCTGATCTTTGTACTATTACACTCTAACATAAATTGATCCCTAAGTCTCTCATCAAGCTGTGGTCCAAATTTGCAATTCTTCGCTAGCTTCCTCAGGACTGTTATGAACTGCTCCACACTCTCTCCACTTTCTTGCAATCTCTTGCCAAACTTGTATCTTTTCAAAATCGTACTTAGTTTCTTTTCATAGTGTTTATTTAATTTGGCAATGCATTTTTCATATTCATTCAAGTCTTCTTCAAAATCATCCGGTAAATTTGGTAGGTCCTCATATTTATCCTGTCCTGCTGGTCTTAAACAGTGAAGCAATAGCGATTTCTTTCTCTCTACACTATAGTTCGTCCCACAGACCACAGAAGCATAGTGCTCAAATGACTTCAACCACCTCTTCCATGGCACATTTGGTTCCCCAGCCTCAAGTAGAAACATGGCTGGAGGCGGAACAGCGTGCATCGCCATATTGCCAGATGCAGCCTGGTCGCCTGCTTCTCTGTTGCTGATAATTGCTGCAGGTCTCTTCACTATTTACTTACAAGTCATTTCTCACAGCTAATACTCCCTGATGTGTATTTTGCCCATAAAATTAAGTGACACCATTTACCAATTAACTTTCAGTAAAGTAGATACTGGGACGAGTAGGAGCATAAATGGATCGCCCAATCCTCATTTTCAATTGAAATTTTTTTTTTTTTTATCACTTGTAAATATGCATCATCACTTGCATTGTCCTTATAATTGAAAACCGTTGGTCATCTACACTTCTTCCGTGAAATAGGGGGCTTTCGTTGTTCGTGCTTGCAACTGTAACTGTAACTGAGGAACCCAACTCAAGATGGCCGTCCTAGCGTGACGTGTGTCACAACGTGTGGGTCCTTTACTCTAAAGCGCGAAGCCTTCCCCACTGCTACAGGCTCGCGACAAGCTGGGGCTGTTTACTTTCATTGCGCAGCTCAAGATGAAGCTCGAGATACACGCACGCACGGCAGGCACAACCGTGAGTCCAGTTAAAATATAAATGCACTCCTACACGGTCAACTTCAAACTTATTGAACGCTGCAATGGCAATTCAATCGTATCCTCAAAACACATGAAGGCAGGGCACTTTCACGCTCACCTGGAACCATAGATTGCTTGGCTTTGATCTCCAAAACTCCTCGTCGCCAGTGTAGCATAAATGATGAGGCGTGATTGGATGAATATAATAAAGGAGTTTATTAATGTATATATAATATATTAAGTAGGAATATAGATATTAAGAGGGGATATAGGTAAGGAGTCTCTGAAGGGAAATGCTTCAGTCTCTCCAACTTTCTCTCCAAAGACCACGTCTTCTTCCCCCACATTCTCCTTCTGGAATCCCTCTAGATTCTACTTCCATGCAGTAGATGTCACCACAGAAGATGTCACCATGCTACAGTTCTGTTGCCTGGATACTCTTGGCCACACTGTGCCATTGCAGGTTTAAACACACTCATTCCACTGCCACAGATATAAAAAGCATTGCATTCTTCTTTGTCACAGCATTGAAAGGGCTAACACAGATCAATTAACATATAGCCGTAATTGTGCTATACATACAAACTTCTCTGTCACAGTATTGCAACGGCTAACACAGTAAATTAACTCCTCCTCTTCAAGAAGAGGTAATACTGTGTTATAGCATAATAGTTTGTTACACACAAAACTATGTGAGCTGACATATTTTCTTAGTCACAGAAGGGGCGAAATATGCAAGGTGTACCTCCCCCCAAAGCGTTCTTTTTGGAAACATAAGGTGAACCACACGTTACATGGAAGAGGTGGAAGAAAAGATTTGACCATTATGTTCAAGTGGTTCATGGTCCCAACTATTCCAGTGAAGAAAAGAAGTGTCACTTCATACATTGTTTGGGGAATTATGGGCAGCATCAATTAAACAACGTACCCGCTTTTAGAGAAGAAGAATCTGGAAATATGACGGAGTATGAAAAGTGTATTATGATGTTAGACAAACACTGAAACGAAAGTTAGCAATATTCTTGAGAGATGTCATTTTGGCAAGCAAAAACAGGATCCGAATGAGACAGGAGAACACTAGCTGACAACTCTGAGTGGTCTAGCATCGACTTGTGAGTTTGACAGCAACAAAGATGAAAGTATATGTGTACAGGGCACATTGTTTTATCTGACTGGAAGGTGCATGAGGTATTATGCACTAACAGCAACTTTTCTCTGGAAGAAGTCATCATGGTTGCGAAAGAAGTTGAACATACACGTACGTGTTTCAGGGAACTGGAGTAGAGAGTTGAAGCTGATGTTAAGATTGCAGATACTCCCACCACTTCTGATGCACCGGCAGTCCAAACAAGAAAGTGGGAAAAAAGAAGTCATTCACAAAGAAGAGACCCACATGCAAGGGCAGAGTGGAAGGAGAAGAGAGAAAAAAAAAACTTCCATTCTGATAGTTACTTTCACTTTAGCAACAGTGATAAATGTCCCGGTTTGAAAGTACTATGCAAAAAGAGAAACCGGAGGGGACACTTTACCAATTCTTGTTGGAGTGGAAAGTACAGAATACGTTCATGAGCTCTGTGAAGAGTTGGAAGTGCGTAGCTGTGTATTTGATGACTTATTGGATACAATAAGGGCTAAAGGGAATGACAATGCTCATGCTGAGAAACCAATGGCAATGATCAAGACTGAAGGGAAAGATATCAATATGATTATAGACCCAGGGGCAAAATCTACACTGATGCCCAATAAGATCTAACATTTGTGATAAGATTCCATTGGATGATATCGACATCAAGCCAATAGCATATGGAGGAACAACCATAGAACTAATAGGATGGTTCTGTACCACAATGCAGTTCAAGGATAGAAGCACAAAAGAAAAAGTCTATGTATCGGCTAAAGGGACCTTAGTTGGTCTCATCAAAAGAGTCTAAACAGAAAACTGGATCCCAATGCAGAGGAAGTTGTTTACTTATGTGATGGTCAAGCTGTTACAAACAGTGAGAGATAGATAAAACATGAAGTGTTTAAGAATGTGATAGGGTGCTTGAAGGGCTATGTACCTCAGATTAGGATGAGAATTAATGTGGTTCCTGTAGTGCACAACGTAAGTCATGTAATAAACTCTCTCAGAGAAGAAGTGAAGGGTTCATTGATTGCAATGGAAAGACAAGGGGTGATAGAAAGTATGGAATCTTCAGAATGTGTGTCACCTTTGGTTGAGGTGCATAAGATAAATTATAAATTGAGACTGTGTATAGACCTAAGGTCATTTAATAGATGCATAGTTCCAGACTGGCATCCCTTACTGAATATCACTGAGATGTTAGGTACCATAAGTGAAGGAGTAGTTTTGTCCACTTTAGACTTACATTCTGCTTATCACCAGATTAAGCTCCATCCCTCCTTGAAAAACCTGACAGCGTTCATAACACCTGTGGGATTATTTCAATGTGTTTGAATGCCAATTGGCTTAGTGTCTGCGGCAGCAGTTTTTCAGAGTGTTATGTATCAACTGTTCCATGATGAGAATGGTGAGCCTCATTAGACGTTTGGTGGTAGCCTTGCCGGTAAAACCGGCAGGCTGCCGCCAAACTTCCACAAATGTCCAGCACCCATGAATGGGAAATTACCAGGTCATTACCGCTGTGCCGGACCCGGGAACTACGGTATCAGCATGCTTACCGGTACTGTAGTTCCTGGACCGGTAAACTTATAATGAGGCCCCGTGTGTTATGTTTACAGGACGATGTATGGATATATGGGAAGGATGTGAATGAGCATAACAAGAGGTTAAACAGAGGGTTACATATATTGAAGTCTGCTGGAATGACAGTGAGCAAGTATACATTTACATTTTTCAGAGATAGTATACAATACATGGGGATGCTATTTCAAAACAATGGAATACAACCTAAAAAGATTTAGTGAACAGTATAGTGAGTTTTCACAATCCCAGTAACAAGGAGCAAATAGCTACGTTTTTTGTGATGCAGAGTATTACTCCAAATGTGTATCGGGTTTTGCATGCAAGACTCATAAATGCGGATACTGGGTAAGAAAGGAGTTAATTTTCACTGGGACTCGAAATGTGAAACGTAATTTTAGGAACTAAAGTAGGCATTGTCCAGGTCACCATCATTAAGCACGTTTGATATTACAAAGAAAATCATTGTTACCACTGATGCCATTGTTCATGGGTTAGGTGCAGTGTTTTTGGAGATTGATGGCAATGGGGAAGAATACATCGTAGAATTTGCTTCTAGAGTACTTAGGCTGGGAGAGAATAATTACTCCACCATGGAGAAAGAATTGCTGGTGGTGAGATGTGCAATTGAGACATTCAGACCGTGTGTGGGGAGTTAATTGCATACTTAGCTCTGATTCAAAACCACTTAAGGAAGAATAGGCAACTAAAGAATTGCACAAAGTATCATTCAGAATAAGACAGTGGGACACATGATTGCAAAAATTCACATATGATGTAGAATATGTACCTGGTATTAGAAATAAAGCAGCTGATTGTCTCTCTTGTATCATGAACATAGTTTAAGAAGAGGAGAATAGTGATGAGCAGGTGCTGAGTGTTGATCAAGGAATAGTGTCCAAAGAGAAGTGGGCTTTAGCCCTGATGTCTGATGTTTCATTGATGGGCATAAAAAAAAAAATTGGAAAGTGCGTAGTGGCACACTTCAAAGGGAAAATGTTTGTGAGGTTTTTAAGAAGGTTTGTGATGAATTACCTGTAGAACATAGACTAGTGTTGAGAGGAGACAAGATTGTGCCTCCTGAAGATGTGAGGATCATAATCTTGGAAGTAGTACATGCAGGATATCAAGGAATGTCCAAGACAAAGCAGTTTGTCAGACAGGAATTTTGGTAACCAGGAAATGGTTGTCTATGTAGAGAGGATGGTTAGAGAGCTCAATGTATGTGAGGAGTCGGGAAAGGGGTGCATCAATAGGACTAAACCAATGACTCTTATGACATTCCCACTATACCCTGGGAACGAGTAGGGTTAGATATAATAGGTCCTGTGAGAAGTCAGGAAGTGGTGACATTTTGCATTGTCTTGGTGGATATGTTGTCCAGATGGGTAGAATAAGAATGGGTTCACAATATGTGTACCAGGGACCTTATTATATTCAGAGAGACTATCTTTCAGAGAGAAGGGTGTCTTTAATTTTAAAGAAATATTGAGTGAAATTAGTGTCCAAAGAAATGGAACAATTTCTGAATAAGAATGGCATTTAGCATTGTACTAGTCCCTTATACCAGCTAGAATGGCATAGTGGAAAGGTTAAATTGCGTACTTGAGAATAGTATTCCTGGAGCTAGATTGGAAGATGGGGAATGGAAGAGAGCTGTTGTGGAGACTGTAATGGTGCATGAGTTAGGCCTCATACCAGTACTGGTGTGCACCTTTCAAGATGCTCAGAGTGAGGAAACCCAATACTAGGCTATGCCTTCCCTGGATTGGTATAGCTGGTTGGAGTAAGGTAGATATGGATGTGGTGCGAGGAAGAATAAAAGAAAGACAGGAATGAAACAAATAGCATTTTGATTAGGGGTGCACCAAATAGTAGATTTAACTAATCGTCCGTACACCAAATAGTTGGACAAGTATATGTCTATAGTTGAATACGAAGGTGAATAGATGCCTTTTTAATAAATAAAGTTATGCAGACAGGAAAACCACTTTATACATTAAGAACACGCTTTAAAACGTGTATATCCAGTCTTTATTGCATTTCTTTTCTTTGTCTATGGAAGATGTTTTTATAAACCCTAACGGGAATACATTATCAGAAAATAAACTTTGAATTTTTGTGCATTCATAGTTGTCGCTTGTTGGGCAGGGCCCAAGTAAGACTAACCCAAAAGTATTGTAGGCATTTATGCAATCACTGTGTGGGGAAACTGACATGTGTTTACTTGTACTGTCAAATGTTCCATTTGGGCCTGCCCTTCTTTAGCCTTCTGGATCCAGCAAAACAGTGAAACACAAACGGAGTGATTACATAAATGATCACCCTGCCGACTGCTGAAGTGCTACTGAATTCAAACTTTAGGATGCTAAAGCCACACTTTTTACTTGTGGTAATGATGAGACATGTGAAACATGTATTTTATGTGCCTTTGTCCTTCTCAACACAGGCCTGCTTGCCCACTGTGCCTTTCTTCTCCTCAGCACAGGGCCCCTGGACACTGTGCCTACCTCCTCTGCACAGGCCCCCTTGCCCACTGTGCCTGTCTCCTCGTCTACACTGGCACCCTTGCCTTGCCATACTGTCTCGGTTGTCTTGTCGGCCTTGGCTCCTTTGTCACCCTCTGCTATTCCTCTGGCCCTCTTACCTCCCTTGGGGAGACCACTGTCCTCTGCACCCTCGAGGAAGACCCTGAAAGATGGCAAGCTGCTCCACATTGCCACACTCAACACACGCTCCGCCGTCAAATACTTGTCTGACCTCTGCAACCTCCATGAACTCATGGATCTCGATGTCCTCGCTATCACTGAGACATGGTTCTAGGATAGCTCTGTCACAAGCTTTGGCACGCTCCTCCCTGTAGGCTATAAAATCCTCTCGTACCCAGACCAAAGAAGATAGGTGGTGGAGTGGTGCTGATCTTCCCAGAATGGATACCTGTGTCCATCATCACTACTTAGGCCTACTCCTTCTTTGAGTGCCTAGTTTGCAGACTCTCTCTCTCTCTCCTGAATCTTCTCTCCTTATGGCCTCCTTCTACTAACCTCCAGCAAAGTGCATTCTCTTCCTCTTGGAATGGGCTGACCTGGCCAACTCTCTACTATCCTTCTGCTCTCAACTGATGGGTGATCTTAACATCTGTCTGGATTCTCCTCACTCCTCAGGACCCTTTTGCAACCTATGCAACTCTCCCTCTCTACCCTGCCCTCTTGCTCCACGCACACTACAGGCCACACTTTGGATGCTCTCATCACTATTGTCACCCCTCTCTCTATCCCTCTCACTCCATCTCTCTCTCTTGGACTGACAACTCTCTTCTCTCAACACACCTGAAGCTATCCTCTCCTCTTGCATCAGCACACAGGGCATGGCCACTTAGCTACAAAGTCACCAGACCCATGAATAAAGTGACATTGGCTGCATTTGCCTCCACCTTTTCTACTCTGCCCATTCCTGCATCTGATTCCCACCATGACACAGCCCTCGATAACTTCAATCTCTCTATATCCAACACTCTTGATACTCTAGGCCCTGTCATGAGGGTCCAACTGAAGTCTTCCAAAAATTGCAACTCTTGGTATGACTCCAATCTGGCTGCCTTTAAAAGTAAATATAGGGCAGCTGAGCGTAAATGGAATTTGTCAGGTGAACCACCTGACAAACTGGCCTGCCGCCTCCTTCAAAGGCAATATTGACTATGCATCCACTCCAAAAAAAGACTCTTTATTCAAGTCTGCATCTCCGCGGCATCAATCAACACGACTGAACTTTTCAAAGTCTGTAAGGAACTGGCCAAACCTACAGCAGCCTCTTCTTCACTCACACCCACCCATGACTTTTGGCCGATCCTGGCTGCACACTAAATCACAAAACCCCAAGACATCCTTTCCTCCCTCCCTCCCACTCCACAGCATTCACCAACACCTGAGCATCCCTTGCCCCCCTCACCCTCCACTTTCCCTTTCTTCTCTCTCACTCATCTCACCCGATGAGGTCACCAGACAAGTCTGGTCTATGAAGGCTTCATCCAAACAGGTGGACCCACGCCCCTCCAAAACCATTCATTACAACATTGACTCCCTTGCCCCAGCCTTGGCTGATCTCTGCAATCTCTCCTTTTCCACTGGAGTCTTTCCAACTGCTCTAAAGCACTCCCTTGTTCACCCTATACCCAAGAAATCTTCTGCTGACACCACCATTCTGGCAAACTACTACCACATCTCTATCACTCCTTTCCTTGGCAAACTCCTGGAGAAGTTGGCTATCTCTCAGCTGGCCCTTCACACCAAATCTATTGGGTGTTTCCGCAACCATCAGTCTGGCTTTAGAGCATTCAGAGGCATGTACTATTCTCTTCTGAACACCCTTGAAGACCTGCTCTCAAACCTTGACACTAACATTGCCTCTGTCCTCTATCTCCTATACCTCTCCTCTGTCTTCGACACGGTTAACCAGAACAACCTGATCACCCGTCTCCGTGACACCCTGGGAATTACAAGTCAGGCTCTGGCATGGTTAACCTTCTTTCTCTCCAACCACCCATCCAAAGTGAAACTCTGAGCCTTTCTCTCAACTATCACTCTCTCAACCTGTGGCATCCCCCAGGGATCTAACCTATGCCCCTGGTACTTCAACATCTACATGGCTGCCTTGGCATGTGTGATTGCCAATTTCACTTCTAACTTCCAGTGCTACACGGATGACACACAACTACTTTCAGGCTACCCTCAGCTGCCTCCTCCTCCTCGCTCATATCTGACTGTCTGGCCTCTATTCAGTCATTGTGTGCTGCAAATTACCTTTATCTCAACAGCAGTAAGACTAAGATAGTTTGCATTGGGATCCCTACTCCCGCCTTCCCATTTTCACTCTGGCCGGTTTCCCTTGGCCCTTCGCCCACATCCACCTGCAAGGCTAAAAAACTTGGGGTCATCTTCGACTCCACTCTCACCTTCGCCTCTCACATTTCAGACATCTCTAAAAAGTCTAACTATCAGCTACACCTCCTCAGAGGCACTCAACCTTTTCTGACTTTTTCACAGTGACTCACTGTCTCCAGAGCCCTGGTTCTCTCAAGGCTGGACTACTGCACCAGCCTCTTCCTCAACCTCTCTGCTTCTGCCCTGCACCCTCACCAACTCATCCAGAACAGAACCACAAGACTTATGCTTGGCCTCAAGTTTAGGGACCACAGTGAAATCTGTTCACTGGCTCCCAATGCCTGCAAGGATCACGTTCAGGACCCTCTGCATTGTCCACAAGGATTTCTGGGGCTTGGGACTTACCTATCTGTAACATACCCAACCTAAATACTGTCGCTCCCAAGCCCTTCGCTCATCTACCTCCAACTTTCTGCTTACCGGCATCTATTCTGCAAGTGAGCCAGTTCTCCAAGCAGAGATTTGGAGGAAAAGCCTTATCCTCAGCAGGGGCCTCCTTCTGCAATAGCCCACCCCCGCTGCCCTCCGTCTTGATCCTGATGTCCTTAAGTTCCAGAAACTCCTCAAGACCTTCCTCTTCTCCTCTTCCTTCTTTCCCACTCTACCCTGCTAACCTAGCTCTCTGCTCTTTCCCTCTCTCCCTCCTTTTACTTACAGCTAGCTGACTGGCTGCCTGGTGTACCACAGAGTCTCACAGGTCCCTGGCACCCCCGCCAGTCCTCTCCTGCACTTGTCTCAGGGCCCTGCACTTGCCTTACCCCCAATGCGCTTAGAAATGACCCATTAGAATGCTCTCTCTGCACTTACCCCATCTCCACTAACTGGGTGCACTGTCCACCCCCTCCATGTGCACTTGCACGATCCATATGCTCCGTGCCTGAAGATCGTCTGTCTGTTCTCCCTTGTATTCACCCCATAATTGCACTTGGTAAAACTGCAGAATCGTTGTCAGGCCTATTTGCTGTGTCTAAACTATTAATTGTATCAAATTGTCTTACCCCACCTGTGCTGACAATTATCGTCTCAGGATTTTAGGGACTTTGAATGACTGTTGTTATTTTCCCCATTTTCCCACCCTCCTTGAGCGCTTTGAAACACTTGCCTTGTGTATAGGCACTTTATAAATAAACATTCCCATTACTATTAACATTAATAGTATTTGTTGTTCTTTTTCGGTTGGGGTATGTTTATAGTGTTTTGGGGCATGGTAAAAGACACTAGACAAAAATATATAGGGAATGCATCCTCAACTGTTCACAGCTGACCCTATAGGGAAGGGGCAGTGCTGATTTTCAGATCTTTAATTGGCATGTGCATGTGTATTTTACTTATTTGTTTCAGTTGTGCATCTGTGTATTCCAATTTGTCTGAATTGTAAACTTGTATATCGACTTTATTACACACTTATCACTCTTTTTCAATTCTGTAATGTTGGTACGAATATTTCTGCTGCCACAGATTGGGGCATTTTGGTTAACAAAATATAGCCATGTTCTTTAGTAACATCTCTCACTTTTACTCAATTCAACAGGACTGATTATGGCAACATGAAAAAGTTTGAGTGCAGGAATTATAAACTATATTTTGATATAATCACATCTCTGCCACCTGTACATTTGGCACTGAGCCATCGTACTTTCTTTATAGCGTTGGCCTGCAGGCTGAATACAGTTATTTGCTGTAGACACACTTCCTCCGGAACTATTTTACTCAGGGTTTGGAACTTACTGAGATCTCTTCAACATCTATATTATTCCATTAAATTATATTATTTGGATTGGGAATTGGTGAGATTGGAAGCTATAACTTTCAGATTCCTCATACCGGTCATCAGCAAATCAATACATGGCTGCTTAAAATACCATTTTCAATTGAGACTTCATGAACTACTTTTCCAGCTCAGTGGTTTATATCTGCAAAATACAGGGGAGATCAGAGATACCATAAAAGTATTGAGAATTTTGCTTCATCTCATTCCTCCCCAGACAACCAGGTATTGACTTTGTTTTACACTTTCTGCTCTACCTGTACTCAATCAATAAAAAGTGACAGCAGCATTTGTTCAATGCTCCTTTTAAAAGGATAAACATGATATGCCTGAATGATTCCAGGCCCTCAGTAAAAGCAGCCCTCAGTGCATTATGTTGGGTAAAGTATTCGGTTTGAGTGATAATAAAGTATTCGGCTGAAGCTGAAAATCAAATTTTCAGCGTTAATTCGGCCCAATACTTACTTAAAGCCGAATTTTGGTACACCATTAGTTTTGATATTCGCAAGGCAACTAAAGAGAACAACCTTAAAGAGAGGATGAATGGGTGCATGCTTAGCTGCCTTCCGGAAAAAGGGAGACAGGACCAAACTGGTCTAAACACATTAAAGTAATGAAGCGTCTGCATGGTGCAGTAAAGATAATAGAGAGTGTGAAATTTGAATAAGGTGAGCAAAAGTGCTTGTGCGGATATTGGGTGCAGAGGGTGAGAGAAAGCAGAAACAACAGAGTAACATTGGTGTGAAGTTAAAGATCAGACCCAAAAGTCAATGCTGTACACAACAGAATCTGACTGAGTATGCAAATTAAGAATTAAAGTGAATGTGAGGGAGTTGTCTAATGCATGTGTATGGTAGAGGGTGTGTTGGTGGTTATTTTCTGTACATATTGAAATGTTCTTGTACATAGTTATCAATGTTGTTATTGCATAGTTAGGAGTAGTTTAGGGTTTCAACGTTAGGTTGTGTACATTTTTATGTGAGGAAAATAGTTGTGTAGTATTCCAACTCTCTTGCCATTATGGAATGTAGAATGCATGTAGAATGGGAATGCTGGAGTAGACAATATGGACCAGAAGAGCTGTGAGCTGGTGGGGCAGAAGATTGATAAAGCCAAAACGTTACCTAAATTTGCCTTATATTGTAGTTTCTGGACGGCTCTGCAATGATTGAGGAAACAATGTTGTCTTGGTGCTGACAACAGGCAATTAATCCTGGCTGGCAACGTCAAAGAAGCATTGGAAGTACTAAAGCTTGTAGGTTTACACAGTGAAACGCACAGTTCCGGCACATGCCAAGACATTACCAGGATATTGCAGCATAAACTTGCCATTTTATACAGCTTTTCAGGGTAATTCATAGAATTTCGCACAAAAGTGGCGCACACGGCTGGCGCACAGTGTGCGCGTGCGAATGTCTGCGCCAGCCCTGTGCGCTAAAATCGATATCTGCGCACAGCGTATTCATGGATTTTAGCCTCCAAAACCAGCCGTGGCGCAGAGTGGCGCAGCGACCCTGCAGCAGCGCCAGTTACGCCCCCAAGAACGCCCTCGAGCAAGGAAAAGCCATCAAAATTCCCAATTCAGCGCAAAGGGCTGCGCTAACCCTGGACCAGAATACAGGGCTGCCAAACAGCAAACGCTGAGCGGGGAACGTATATTACTGGGGTGCGCGGGAAATTCCACACGCGATTTCAGCAGGGTACGTGTATTTCTGGGGTACGGGGAAGTTTAACACACAATTTCAGCAGGGTACGTGTATTACTGGGGTGCGCGGGAAGTTCCACACGCGATTTCAGCAGGGTACGTGTATTTCTGGGGTGCGGGGAAGTTTAACATGCGATTTCAGCAGGGTACGTGTATTACTGGGGTGCGTGGGAAGTTCCACACGCGATTTCAGCAGGGTACGTGTATGTCTGGGGTGCGGGGAAGTTTAACACGCAATTTCAGCAGGGTACGTGTATTACTGGGGTGCGTGGGAAGTTCCACACGCGATTTCAGCAGGGTACGTTTATGTCTGGGGTGCGGGGAAGTTTAACACGCAATTTCAGCAGGGTACGTGTATTTCTGGTGTGCATGGGAAGTTCCACACGCGATTTCAGCAGGGTACGTGTATTACTGGGGTGCGCGTGAAGTTTCACATGCGATAGGTCCTGTGCGAGTGGGGTACGTGTATTTCGGTGGTGCAGGGGAATCCTACACGTGAAATACCAGTGTGGCTCCTCCCAGGTGTTCCCTCTACACCCTCCACGGCCCCTGCAGGCAGCCCACACCACAGGGGACTACCCTGCACCCCTGGTTATGTCCCACAGGCAGCCCAACCACCATGAACATGCCCCCCCCCAGCCAAGCCACATGTCACCTTGCACTAGTGATCACCAATGCATTACCCCCTTGCACCCCCACCCCCCAGCAGTGAAGGGCAGCTGCCAGCAGGCCCCCACTCATGTCCCACTCATGTCCCCCTGCATCCCCACCCCCCAACAGTCATGGGCACCTGGCAGCGGGCCCCCACTCATGTCCCCTTGCACCCCCACCCACCAGCACTGAGGGGCACCTGCCAGCAGGCCCCCACTCATGTCCTCTTGCACCCCCAACCCCTAGCAGTGCAGGGCACTTGCCAGCAGGCCCTCACTCATGTCCCACTCTTGTCCCCTTGCACCCCCACCCCCCAAGCAGTAAAGGGCACCTGCCAGCAGGCCCCCACTCATGTCCCCCAGCACCCCCACACCCCAGCAGTCAGGGGCACCTGACAGCAGGCCCCCACTCATGTCCCCCTGCACACCCACCCCCCAAGCAGTGCAGGGCACCTGCCAGCAGGCCGCCACTCGTGTCCCTTTGCACCCCCACCCCCCAAGCTGTGCAGGGCACCTGCCAGCAGGCCCCCACTCATGTCCCCCAGCACCCCCACCCCCCAGCAGTGCAGGGCACCTTCCAGCAGGCACCCACTCATGTCCCCTGGCACCCCCACCCCCCAGCAGTGCAGGGCACCTGCCAGCAGGCCCCCACACATGTCCCCTGCTCCCCCACCCCCCAGCAGTGCAGGGCACCTGCCAGCAGGCCCCCACTCATGTCCCCTTGCACCCCCACCCCCCAAGCAGTGCACGGCACCTGCCAGCAGGCCCCCACTCATGTCCCCCAGAACCCCCACCCCCCAGCAGTGCAGGGCACCTGCCAGCATGCCCCCACTCATGTTCCCTTGCACCCCCACCCCCCAAGCACTGCAGGGCACCTGCCAGCAGGCCCCCACTCATGTCCCACTCATGTCCCCTTGCACCCCCACCCCCCAGCAGTGCAGGGCACCTGCCAGCAGGCCCCCACTCATGTCCCACTGATGTCCCCTTGCACCCCCACCCCCCAGCAGTGCAGGGCACCTGCCAGCAGGCCCCCACTCATGTCCCCTTGCACACCCACCCCCCAAGCAGTGCAGCGCACCTGCCAGCAGGCCCCAACTCATGTCCCCCAGCACCCCCACCCCACCGCAGTACAGGGCACCTGCCAGCAGGCCCCCACTCATGTCCCCTTGCACCCCCAGCCCCCAAGCAGTGCAGGGCACCCACCAGCAGGCCCCCACTCATGTCCCCCAGCACCCCCACCCCCCAGCAGTGCAGGGCACCTGCCAGCAGGCCCCCACTCCTGTCCCACTCATGTCCCCTTGCACCCCCACACCCCAGCAGTGCAGGGCACCTACCAGCAGGCCCCCACACATGTCCCCTACCCCCACCCCCCAGCAGTGCAGGGCACCTGCCAGCAGGCCCGACACATGTCCCCCAGCCAACAAGTCATCACAATCTAGATCCCTGGCCCTTATGGCCAGCCTCCACATGCCAAAGACCCACCCAAGTATTGCATCCACCCACATAGAAATGCCAATTACATGATACAATCCCAACGGCAAGTATGTAAATGAACACATGTCCGTCACACACACACAATGGGTGCAAGTGAATGTCAAAACCCATATCATGACATGCATGAAACCAATGAGATAATACCACAAATGGAATTATAAAAAAATATATATTAAAGGTAACATGAACATAAATCAAATTAAACACACAACAATGGGAATAACAAAAGAAATGGTCCATGTCCGATAAATAATGAAAATCCAGAAAACATAAGCAAAAGAAATCCAAAAAGAAATGTTGTCCAAAGTCACAGTTCAAAAAATCAAATCCAAGGGAAAATAAAAAGTAAAAACCATTGCTCCATGGTGAACACAAAAAAAAATATTAAAAAAGATGAATCCAATGTAGAACTATGTACAATTGAAGAATCCAGGGTCCATGAGCCCAATTTAAGAAATGAAACCTACCAAAAACTACTACATAATAAAAAAAACTATATACAAAAATGTGGTGCATTGTCCAAGCGGTCCAAAATAAAGAAAAAACTAAAGGAAACCTAATACTAATTATCTAACTATTTACAAGGGCAGCGGGCAAGTCCAACAGCTCACTTGTTGATGTCCCGGGCCAGGGCATCATTGAACTCCTGCTCGATGTCCCGGAGGCGGTCCTCTTCCATGGCCCGAGGGTTCGCAGGGACGATGACATCTGGATCTACAGGTCCCTGCAAATGGCCTTGAGGCACTCGGCCCGCCTCAGGGCCCTACACATGGAGTTCTCCGCCCTGACCATCGTGAGCGGTGCCTCTTCCGCCCGCTGCCGCTCCTTATCTATTGCATGGCCCAACCGCTGCCACACGGAAGACACTTCCCGTCCAGGGTCCTCCTGCTCTATGGCCGATGCCTGCCCCTCCGATGATGAAGGCCCCGAGCCATCATTGCTCCCACCTACAGCCTGCTCCTGCTGCTGCTGTCCATGTGCCCTGTCCGATGGTGCCTGTACATCCTCCATCTGCTGGTCTCCAGTTGTGGTGTCCACCCCTGCTGGACCGCCAACTCCTGACTGTGGCAGGGATGGGATCTCCACCAAGCTGGCTGTGTTGGTCAGGCCAAGTCCACAGGGGGCCCTGGTAGAATCTGGGCCAGAAGACGATGTGTAGAATGACCGGCGCATAGTTTCCACAGAGGAGGAGAGGTCCGCCAGAGTGCGCGTCACATGTAGAAACCCACCGACCAGGGCCCCTCCCAGCAGTGCCACGTCACGATGTTGCTCTTCGTGATGGCATGCGTTCTCCGCCCAGGAAGAACGCACATCATCACGAATGTCACGCGTGCGCAACGCGACACCCACCACGACGGATCCCATACGGTCGTGGGACCCCTCGCCCGCAGGTAGTGGAGAGGCAGGTAATATGGCACTCTCCCCTACCTGTGGACGGGCCTGGGACAGGGCCTCCCTGCTGGTGCATGATGGTGCAGTCACAGGGTCAAGGACAGCGACATGCACAGGCCCCTCTGCGGTGATCTGTGCTGCCTCCTGGCCCTGGACTGCACCACTTGCACCAGTGGTACAACCCCCACCAGGCCCCATGTGCGGCTCGGTAGCGGGCTCCTCCTCCTCTGGGGAGAACACCAACCTGGATATCTCCACACCGTCTTCCTCCATTGGAAGCCCCTGTGGGGGCTCACCCAGCCCTTCCGCCACAGCCGTTGTGGCAGACGCGGCACCAGCCCCCTTGCTCCCAGATGATGGTAATTCCTGGGAGGGTGGCTGGGCCATGCGTCGCCGCCCGGTTGAGGCATCCCCGCTGCTTGGCTCCATAGCGCCGTCTCCGCCCTCTTCTTCACTTGACGCTGCATAGAGGGAGACATATAACACAAGCATCAGGGTACAGCACAAAATACCCTAGACAGGAAGCAATAACACATGAGTGGCACTGTCAAAATGTCACTTCCATCCTGTCCTTCCACAATACATGGGTCAATGCATGCAACACACATGCAGAAACAGTCCCGGCGCCTGCAATCAACATCAACACCCATGTACAAGGGCCCCCTAAACGAAGATGTTGCCTTCAAAGTCACATGCATCCATGGCGTTTCAAAGTCAAACACACACTTCTCTGGCGCACACACACACACACGTGCACCATACATGTATATAACATCAGCACCCATTCCTCGCCCCCCCTCCATGTCCAGGAACAGAGAATGGCATGCTTTCAGGTGTGCATTCTGCATAGAGGTCCCCATGTTGCATTAAAACACATGCACCTACCATGTGGTTCACACATAACGGGTCCCACATGCATGACCATGATGTCCCTGCACACACACATCCATACATGGCCTATGTCACACATACAGGCAAGTATCAGACTACCAGCACACTGCAACATGCCCTGTCTCACACAGCAATGCTTGGCCACTTACCCCTCAACCCCAGACGGGTCTGCCTCCGAAGGATCTGGGCGTGGAGCGCTGGGCCTACGCGTTCCAGGACCCTCAACTGGATGTTGCTCAGGCTGACCCGGCCCCCCGCCGCGAGGCGCCGGGCCTTGTTGAGGGTCCTTGATCTGAAGTCCTCCCAGCGCTTCTTGACATGATGGAATTCGCGGACTGCCACCCCCTCCGCGTTGATGGCAGTCATGATGTCTGTCCAGATCCTGGTCCGTCCTTCCTTGTTGGCACGTCTTGTTCCAAAGAGGGCATCATAATGCCCCAGGACATGCTCCACCAGGACACCAACTTCGGTGGCAGTGAAGCTGGTGGCCCTCTGCCTCTCTGGCTGGGGGTTGCCAGTGGTGCCAGATGGAGATGTGCCCGACATGGCAACCCCAGAGGCAGGAGTGGGTGGGCAACTGGGTCCTGGGGCTGGGCTGTGGAGCGATGGAATCCCAGTCAGGAGTCTTCTGTTCCAGCAGGGGTGGACACAGCAACTGGACCCCTGCAGATGGCTGATGTGCAGGCACCAAATAGCAGGGCACGTGGGCAGCAGGCAGACAGGCAGCAGCAGATGGCTGGTGGGAGCGTGCTCGGGGCTCTTGGGGGCAGGAAAACGGCCTTCAGGGCAGGAGCGTGGTATTCCGTGTGTGTACGCGTGGCCAGCTTGATACGGAGTGATTTGGCACGTGAAAATCTTACATATCAGCGTGTAATTCGAGGAAAGGCCCTTAGCGCGTAAAACTTGCCGCGCACCCCTGAAATTCACGTACTCCCTCAAACAGGGTCCTTTCGCGTGTGAAACTTCACACGAACCCCCTAATACACGTAACCTGCTGGCTGAAATCGCGGGTGAAATTTCACGCGAACCCCAAAATACACGTACACTGCTGAAATTGCGGGTGAAACTTCACGCGCACCCCAGGAATACACGTACCCTGCTGAAATTGCGGGTGAAACTTCATGCGAACCCTGCAATGCACGTACCCTGCTGAAATCACGGGTGAAACTTCACGCAAACCCCAGGAATACACATACTCCGCTCAACAGGGCCCTTTCACATGTAAAACTTCACGCTGTACCCCACAACTACACGTACCCCGCTCGCTCGCACAGGGCAAATATTCCTGGGGTTTGCATGAAGTTTCACACGCGATAGGCACTGTGCGAGTGGGGTACATGTACTACTGGGGTTCGCGGGAAGTTCTACACGCGATAGGCCCTGTGCAAGTGGGGTACGTGTATTACTGGGGTTCGCGGGAAGTTTCACACGCGATAGGCCCTGTGCGAGTGGGGTATGTGTATTTCAGGGGTTCGCGGGGTGTCCTACATGTGAATTGGCAGTGTGGGTCCTCCCAGGTGTTCCCTCTACACCATGCACGGCCCTGCAGGCAGACCACACCGCAGGGGACTACCATGCACCCCTGGTCATGTCCCGCAGGCAGCCCATCCACCATGGCCATGCACCCCAGCCAAGCCACCTGTCCGCTTGCACCACTGATCACCAACTCATGTCCCCCTGCACCTCCAACCCCCAAGCAGTGCAGGGCACTTGCCAGCAGGCCCCCACTCATGTCCCCTTGCACCACCACACCCCAGAAGTGCGTGGCACCTGCCAGCAGGCCCTCACTCATGTCCCCTTGCACCCCCACCCCCCAGCAGTACAGGGCACCTGCCAGCAGGCCCCCACTCATGTCTCCTTGCACACCCACCCCCCAGCAGTGCAGGGCACCTGCCAGCAGGCCCCCACTCATGTCCCCTTGCACACCCACCCCCCAGCAGTGCAGGGCACCTGCCAGCAGGCCCCCACTCATGTCCCACTCATGTCCCCTTGCACCCCCACCCCCCAGCAGTGCAGGGCACCTGCCAGCAGGCCCCACTCATGTCCCATTCATGTCCCCTTGCACCCCCACCCCCCAGCAGTGCAGGGCACCTGTTAGCAGGCCCACACTCATGTCTCCTTGCACCCCCACCCCCCAGCAGTGCAGGGCACCTGCCAGCAGGCCCCCACTCATGTCCCCTTGCACCCCCACCCCCCAGCAGTGAAATGGCGATCTCATGACACAAACCAAAAGTCAACTATGTACATCAACACATGTCCGCCACACGAAGGCAGGCGGTAGGTCCCTGCGCTAACAAAAAGCCTGTATATACAGCTCTGATGAATGTCCCATGCTGTGGCCCTCTAGGAAAAATGACGTGCAAAGGGGTACGGGACAAACACGGACACCCGCTGTGTCAAAAATAGCGTGTATTGCGGGGGTGCACGGGAAGTTTCACACGCGATTGTGCCTGGGCGAGTGGGGTACGTGTACTTCAGGGGCTCGCGGGAAGTTTTACACGCGATTGTGCCTGGGTGAGCGGGGTACGTGTACTTCAGGGGCTCGCGGGAAGTTTTACATGCGATTGTGCCTGGGTGAGCGGGGTACGTGTACTTCAGGGGCTCGCGGGAAGTTTTACATGCGATTGGGCCTGGGCGAGCGGGGTACGTGTATTACTGGGGTGGGCGGGGAAGTACAGGAGGCAAATGCGTGGAACGGCCACACGCAAGTGCCAAAAAAGACGCGCTAATCCGGAAACACATACGCCAGCAGGAAGCAGGCGTATGTGGACCCGTGCAGCATAAAAGTGCACGCAAACAACAAGCAAGCTCAGACGCCAGGATGAACATACCGTTCCTAGCAGCAGTGGTCGTGGGATTCCGCAGGAGGAGGAGGAGGATAGTCAGGCCCAGAATTTTCACACCCAGAACCAGCCTTTTTGGCATGCCTGATGACCAGGTGTATGGGAGGTACAGGTTTCGACCTCACATAATACTCGACCTGGTCAGTGAGTGGGAGGATGACCTCACATCACCCACCCTCTGCTCCCAAGCACTCAGCCCCCTGGAGAAGGTCCTCAATGTACTGCACTTTTTGGCCACTGGATCATTTCAGTGGACAAGTGCCATAGTGGGGGGGTGTCACAGGCCAAGCAGTCACGCTGCCTACACCAGGTCTTGGCCATCATGACTGCACGCCCATCAGTCCGCAGGCACATATACCTACCCAGAACACCTGCAGAAAGGCAGGCTGCCGTCCAGGATTTCTGCAGGGTGGCACAATTCCCCAAAGTCCTAGGTGCCATTGATTGCACCCATGTGGCTCTACGTCCCCCCAGGGCATCAGAGCACATCTATAGAAACCGCACGCACTGGCATTCCATCAAAGTCCAGGTAGTATGTGATGCCAAGGGAATCATCACATCAGTATATGCCAACTATCCAGGGTCCACCCACGACAGTTTCATTTACAGAATGTCAACCCTAAACCGGGACCTAGAAGCTGGGCGGCATGACGATACATGGCTGGTCGGTGAGTATGAATGCCACAGAACATGCATGCATGCCAGATACTGAGTAATGTCACAACCCTACTAATGATACCCATCACCACCTCCCTAGGGGACAGTGCCTACCCTCTGAGCACCCACATGATGACGCCAATTCGGAACCCGACCACGCCACCCGAGGTAAGATACAACACAGCCCATATTGCAACCCAGGGCATAGTGGAGCGCACATTCAGAGTGCTCAAGTCACGCTTTCGCTCCCTTGACCGTTCCGGTGGGCAGCTGTTATACGCTCCCCCAGTAGTGTGCAGGATCATAGTGGCAGCATGTGTCCTGCACAACGTTGCAACACGCCGGGGCCTGCTGGTGGACATGGTGGTGCCCCCACACCCCCAACCACATGCACGCCCGCTGCATATGGGAGGGGAAAGGGCACGGGGTGAGGCAGCCCGAACGCAGCTGGTGGCTAATTACTTCACTTAGAATCACACCCCTGTGGAGTGCACACAGCCCTGGCACATACCATCTGAAAATCAATGATGATGACTCAAGGGACAGTCAACTGTCACTACCATACCAGCCTGAGATTGGTCACCTGGAAGTGTCAAAATGTGTGCATACCTACCTACAGAAACACCACCAATGCTGTGTCATCAAAAGACACATATGCTGCTAAATGCATTACCCCCTTGCAAAATACAACATGAGAACAGTGCCATGTCACCCAACTCCTCCCCAGCACCACCACCCAACACACCATGGCATGTCATGCTATGTGAGAGCAAACAAAGCAATACCGAAAATCTGACACAAATGTCACAAAGTACAGTGTCCCTAATGGAAACTGGCCACAAACAATATGCTCCCAGTAATGTTGAACTAACAACACACATGACCAAATACTTACCAACAATACAATGCAGCTACACAAGCTCAAACATAACTAAAACATGACAGTACTAAGTCAAAGTAGTCGTAGTCTTACAACCTGAATATGCCACCACATCGCCCCCTTCTAACTTTAGTCTTGCAGGCTTCAAAACTTGTCTGTGTACTGCATACAACATGAACTCCATCTCCAAAGTAGACGGCCTTGTGAAGACATGAGGAATGAACCTGCAAATTCAGAGGGAGACATTGAAGCAGAAGCATACATAATTCCAACATGCAGTCTACAAAACAACTACAATATACACAAGGAATGTCTACACAGTATTGACTACAGACTGCCCACACAGCTCATGGGAACCCAACATCACTGTGTACATCACTGTCACTTGGTCACACCCTTTGCAAGCCCATGGAAACGGGAAGCAGGAGTGGTGTGTGTCTCACGAACCCAAGCATCGAACCCAAACTCAGGACAAGCCTGCATGTGCCCAGCCGGAATACAGTGGATGCCCACGGGAGCCACACAAGGCAACACACTGTCAAAAAATAATCAAAAATCAAAAATCAAAAAAGCAAAAATCAAAAATCAAAAATGGCCATATGGGGCTCAGGGGGGGGAGGGGCACCCAGGAGGTCTGAGGACAGGGTGTGCACCAACAGCCGTCTGTGTGGAAAAAAAAACACCTCCATGGGCTCATGGCCTGCACGGCTATGCCAATGTGGGAGAACTGCTGCTGTCGCTCTGAACACCCTCTGCTGCTGCCACAGGAGGTGGTGGTGCAATGGGAGGCAGCCCACGCAAAGCCCTGGTATGGTCCTCCATGGCAGCAAGCATGCAGGGGTGGAAGGTCTTGTTCTGGAGGATTATAGTGCGGAGATCCCCATGCAGCACCTGACCCATGATCAAAGGCTGACTAACCAACACTGACATCCCCATAGAGGGTTCTACCCCTGGTGCAGGTGGGTTGGACAGAACAGAACCCCTTCCAGAAACACTTACCTGCGACGCCACATAGGTCTCATCATCCGAATCAACACCTGAATAGAGGTCTGGGGAGGTGCACCCAGAGAAACCCCTTGACAGTATCGTCTGCAGCAAGAGTGGGTTCTCACCCACCACCACACCACGTCCCCCACTGCTGGCCAGTTGTGCCTCAGGTTCCTCCTGGGTCTGCACCATCTCCTCAACCTCACCAGCATCAAGTGCGTCATCCCCTGCAAAAACATGAAAGACAAAAAATGGAAACAGGCATTAGCACCATAGCACACAAATAGGCCTGACAAGCTACAGAACCAGTACATGATTTACCCACATGACTATAACCCTCTCATGCATGCACTGTCACAGAGTTGGAAGGGGAGGCAAATGGCAGACACTGATGACACGAAGATGGAAGAGCAACACATTTGCTGCATGCTGGGTAGCACTGCCATCACACATTGGCCTGTGAGTGACATGTCCTATACACATAAATGACACATGCCATCACACAGATGGCATGTACCATAGCCATGGTACATTCCACAAGTACATCCATATGTCAGTGAATGAGTACTGTCACCCATCCATGTGAGATGGACATGAAGAGATGAAAAATGCCACATAGTGTGAAAAGATACGCCATGTGCCACACACTGCAACACATCCAGTGTACAAAAATACAGTGATTGCAGGGCCATGTACACATCAATGGTTGTGCACTTCAACATGACAGGAAACAACTAGCATGTTCCACATTCAAACAGGCCCAAAAACATCATGTGATCAGGACAATACTCATTCAGCCTGAATGGTCAAATCTTTCAACTACCAAGGTGACACATGTGGGCCTATGTGGGGTTCTTCACTGACAGAAGCATGTCACATATGTCACAATAGGACTGAGGAATGTGTTGCAAAAGTGGGAGAATTGAAACAATCAGCCTGAAAGAACACTGAAAAATACAAACAATGTTGTTGCATGATGCCACCTCAAGGGCAACTGTCGTAATGTTGCGCTAAATTACTACTGTGGGCAGAAGGGATAGTGTCACACCCAAATTCAAGGCCGCAGAATGTTTTGGATGAAGCACATGGGTGACCCATACTACTCAGTCACACACACCCTCACCTGCCACTCAATCAGAACCTGTCACCCAAACAACATACACATGCATTACACACACACGCAAGGGCACTCACCGGACAATGTTTCATAATCGGGTAGTTTTCCCACACCTCCGATCTGTTCCTCTGTGATGAAGGTCCCAGCAACAGATTAATGTTCAGTGAGTTTGTTGTCCGCTTGTGGAGACCCACCGCCAGTCACCAGAGTAGCGGCATGACTTGAGGCCAGCTTGTCCTTTGCTCTGCATTTCAGGTCGTTCCTTGTAGCAATCATCAGCTGAGCGCCTCACAAATCCAAAGGCACTTATGTCATTGGCGATGGTCTGCCAGTGTGCCTTACGTTGACCAGGTGTGGTCTTGGACCCTGCAGTCACCACCATTTCGTGGCTATGTTGCGACACATAGCTCACAAGTGCATTAAGCTCCGCGTCATTAAAGCAAGGCTTCCTTGACGTGCCGGAGTGTGTAGACGTGCCTGGGGTCTCAGCCTGTCGTGCCAGAGCACCCTTCTTCCTCTTTTTAGAAGGTGGAGCGGAGCCAGAATGGCTAACGCCGCTCTGGTCAGTAGGGACAGAATCACCGGTGGACTGGGTTGTTGGAGTGTTCGAATGCACATTGACGATAGGACTTGGTGCAGGCATTGTCTGAAGTGTGATGTTGGCAGGGGGAACATCAGTATGATGGACCAGGACCGACACTGTCCTGGCTGGGAGAGTCAGAGCTGGGGCAGATGGAGCTGCAGCTGCCCCTGCAGCCTCACCACCCTGCACACTTGGGGCAACAGATGACATAGCTGCCCCAGATCCACGTGCCTTGGTGACAACTTGCACCGCCAAACGTGGCCTAGACTTGCTGACCTGGAAGTCAGCCAGGGAGTCATCCTGTGCCAGGTCAGGTGCCACAATGGGCTGGTCCAACAGGGGCTGAGCTGGGATGGTCTCAGCCACGTTTCCTTCAACCATGGGGGGGGCATGGGTGTCCCTGATTGGGTCTCCACACATGGGGGTCTACGGGCACCCTGCAAATCCTGGCCACGTCCCCTACCGCGCCCACCACGTCCACCTTTTGAAGGTCGGCCACCTTTGCCTCCCTTACCGCTTGGTCACCTCCCAACCATGGCACTGATGTTGTGTGCGTATGGGAGGAGCAGTAAACTATTGTCCTGGGCAATTGGGGGTCAAAGGGGTAGGGTACTAGATGGAATTCGTACCCTAGTGCTCTAACAAGGCTGTCTGTGACCCCTGGGGGAAGATGACAGGTCACGCAACGCACAGGCAGCCCAAAAACAAAAATAAACGTGCACGCAACCCCTCGTAGACCACGTGCGTGGGAAAAATGAACCTGCACTACGCTGTGGCACCCAGAATCACAAAAATAAGCTTAGGCGTAATACACACAGCCTACAATGACCTCTGAAGGGGGACGGGACACACGGGGCAAGCTCAGTTGCTAAGTACGTGCGGAACTCACCGTCTGCCTGGAAAAAGAACGTGAAAAATACGCGCGTGTGCACGTTGGCAACACCCCCGCCAAAAGAAGGATTGTACGCTGTCTGAGGAGACAGGACAAAAGGAGAAGTGAACACTGTTTGAGGAAACAGGCCCAAAAAAAGTAGAAAAATTAAAGCTTTCAGAGGTAACAGGGAGTACGAACTTGAAACGCTGTGAAGTAATCGCGTGTGAACCGACAAGAAGTACAGAATCCACCCACTCGCTATCCACAAAAAACACGTACAAGGAAATGGCGTCCTACACGTACCTTTTAAACCGGCCCACACGTACACGTCACTTACGCATGTACGCTCCCTTTCCTCCAATTACACGCGCTGACACTCGGACGTGCAGCTTTTCCACATGTGCTCTGTCATCACGTGCTATGAGGGAAACACCAACGCGCGTCACGTCACAGACGTGCTTACACGCTAAGGGCCTTTGGTCCAATGAAATCGCGTACGTGCACTGACGCGCTTACGCGCTAAGGGCCTTTCCACAAATTACACGCTGACGTGCAAGATTTTCACGTGCCAAATCACTCCGTATCAAGCTGGCCACGCGTTCACACACGGAAGACCACGCTCCTGCCTAGAAGGCTGAATTACTGCCCCCCAGAGCCCCGAGCATGCTCCCACCTGCCATCTGTTGCTGCCTGATTGCCTGCTGCCCACGTGCCCTGCCATTTGCTGCCTGCACGTCAGCCAGGCGTGCTGTTGCTGTGACCACCCCTGCTGGAACCGGAGACTCCCGACTGAGATTCCATCGCTCCACAGCCCAGCCTCAGGACCCAGTTGCCCACCCACTCCTGCCTCTGGGGTTGCCATGTCGGGTACACCACCATCTGAGACCACTGGCAACCCCCAGCCAGAGAGGCAGAGGGCCACCAGCTTCACTGCCATGGAGGGGGTGGAAGTCCTCGAATTCCATCATGTCAAGAAGCACTCGGAGGACTTCAGGTCCAAGACCCTCAACAAGGCCCGGGGCCACCTGTCGGAAGACCAAATGAGGGTCCTGGAACGTGTATGCTCAGCGCTCCACGTCCAGGTCCTTGAGAGGCAGACCCGTCTGGAGTCGGTCGGTAAGTGTACATGCATACTGATTGGAAGCTGTGCGTGTGGTGGTGTGCCAGTAGTGTGCAGGTTGCACATGTGGTTTTGTAGGGCCATGTATGGATGTGTATGTACAGGGCCGTGAGGCTGACACATGCGAGTCCTTTCATGTGTGAGACACATGGATGGTGTATTTGTGGGTAAGCATGCAGGCGAATTGCAGATGTGTGAGCACACATGTTTGAATGACTGTGTAGGTCAGTTGTCAAGGTTGTGGTGTCACACATGGATGTTGGTTCCAGCTGCATGTATCTGCACTCTACATGTGCATGTATGTGTATCTGACAAGTGTGCAACTGTCATGCAACATGGATGCATGTGAGACTGATATGTAGAAGACTGATTGCCCGATGTGACATGGATGCCGATCTCATCACTGCGACACTTGGTTGAGGTGTACATATGCATGTAAGTGTGGTGGCGTGTGTGTATGTCTAGTGCACTCCCTGTGTCTCATGTGATGTCTGGCTCACCTTTGCCTGCTCATGCTGTTGTATGTGTATGGATGGTGCTGGCTGTTGCGATATGGCTGTGGAATAGCAAATGTGTGTGATTTGAAATGACATGTGTGTTGGGGATTGTGATGGCATGTCTGAGGTTTGCCAATGCCACTCATGTACAACTGTCATGTGTGTATGTGTCCATTGTACAGTGCCCTGATGCCTGTGTTTTATTTCTCCCTGTCTGCAGCATCAACTGATGAAGAGGGTGGAGAAGGTGCTGTGGAGCACAGCGGCGGGGATCCCACCGGCAGCCGGAGACGCAAGGCCCGGCTCCCCTCCCAGGTTGTCATGTCGTCGGGAAGTGAGGAGTCCGGTGCCGCGTCCCAGGCCGCAGCTGCCGGGGGGAGGTCCAAGAGGCAGAGGTTGGAGTTGGACTCCTCGGCAGCAGAAGGGGCAGCTGGGACCCCACAGGGCCCAACGGGGGAAGATGGCACAGAGTCATCCAGGTTGGTGGGGGGTTTGGTGGAGGAGGAGGCCATGCAAGGGGCAGAGACGGGGTCTGGAGGTGGGGATTCCACTGGTGCTAGTGGTGCAGTGCAGGGGCAGGGACAGGAGGCAGCACAGGCCGCCGCGGAGTTGCCTGTGTGTAATCCTGTCCCCGATCCTGTGACTGCATCATCTTTCACCAGCAGGGATACCTACATCCAGACCCGTTCTCAGGGAGGGGATCGGCTTACACCAACTGGCCTTCCTCTTCCTGCGGACGTGGCTATCCGGCACCGGGTTGAGCCTGTCCTGGGTGGGGTGGCATTGTGTCAACGTGCCATGCGAGCTGACCTGCAGTCTTTTCATGAGGAGACTGCACGTCTTCTCGCATGGCTCGTTGACCGCGTTGACCCACTGGGACAGCTCACAAGGGCCGGATTCCTCATTTTTCTGGACTTTGTTCCGACCCCCTCCTTAACTGAACCCCCAATGCGCCAGTCGTCCTCCGTGCCATCTCCCCACCCATGTGTCACCTGGGTGCCCTGTAGAGCTGCCTCTGACCCTGCGGCCAGGCTGGTGGAGGACACATCTCTGCCACAGTCAGGAGTCGGACGTCCAGCAGGGGTGGCCACCTCAACAACTGCACCCCAGCTGGAGGTGGATGTGCAGGAAGCAGGAGCCAGGGCACAGGCAGTGGCACAGCAGCAGCAGCAACAAGGTGGGAGCCATGATGGCTCGGGGCCTTCATCATCGGAGGGGCAGGCATCGGCCATAGAGCAGGAGGACCCTGGACGGGAAGGGTCTTCTGTGTGGCAGCGGTTGGGCCATGCAATAGATACGGAGCGGCAGCGGGCGGAAGAGGCACGGCTCACGATGGTCAGGGCGGAGAACTCCATGTGTAGGGCCCTGAGACGGGCCGAGTGCCTCGAGGCCATTCGCAGGGACCTGGAGATCCAGATGTCATCGTCCCTGCGAACCCTCGGGCCATGGAAGAGGACCGCCTCCGGGACATCGAGCAGGAGTTCGATGATGCCCTGGCCCGGGACATCAACAAGTGAGCTGTTGGACTTGCCCGCTGCCCTTGTAAATAGTTAGATAATTAGTATTAGGTTTCCTTTAGTTTTTTTCTTTATTTTGGACCGCTTGGACAATGCACCACATTTTTGTATATAGTTTTTTTTTATTAGGTAGTAGTTTTTGGTAGGTTTCATTTCTTAAGTTGGGCTCATGGACCCTGGATTCTTCAATTGTACATAGTTCTGCATTGGATTCATCTTTTTTAATATTTTTTTTTGTGTTCACCATGGAGCAATGGTTTTTACTTTTTATTTTCCCTTGGATTTGATTTTTTGAACTGTGACTTTGGACAACATTTCTTTTTGGATTTCTTTTCTTTATGTTTTCTGGATTTTCATTATTTATCGGACATGGACCATTTCTTTTGTTTTTCCCATTGTTGTGTGTTTAATTTGATTTACGTTCATGTTATCTTTAATATATATTTTTTTATACTTCAATTTGTGGTATTATCTCATTGGTTTCATATATGTCATGATATGGGTTTTGACATTCACTTGCACCCATTGTGTGTGTGTGACGGACATGTGTTCATTTACATACTTGCCATTGGGGTTGTATCATGTAATTGGCATTTCTATGTGGGTGGATGCAATACTTGGGTGGGTCTTAGGCATGTGGAGGCTGGCCATAAGGGCTAGGGATCTAGATTGTGGTGACGTATTGGCTGGGGGACATGTGTCGGGGCCTGCTGGCAGGTGCCCTGCACTGCTGGGGGGTGGGGGTGCAAGGGGACATTAGTGGGGGCCTGCTGGCAGGTGCCCCTCAGTGCTGGGGGGTGGGGGTAAAAGGGGACATGAGTGGGGGCCTGTTGGCAGGTGTCCTGCAGTGCTGGTGGCTGGGGGTGCAATGGGACATGAGTGGGGGCCTGCTGGCAGGTGCCCTGCACTGCTGGGGGGTGGGGGTGCAAGGGGACATGAGTGGGACATGAGTGGGGGCCTGCTGGCAGGTGCCCTGCACTGCTGGGGGGAGGGGGTGCAAGGGGACATGAGTGGGACATGAGTGGGGGCCTGCTGGCAGGTGCCCTGCACTGCTGGGGGGTGCGGGTGCAATGGGACATGAGTGGGGGCCTGCTGGTAGGTGCCTGGCACTGCTGGGGGGTGGGGGTGCAAGGGGACATGAGTGGTGGCCTGCTGGCAGGTGCCCTGCACTGCTGGGGGGTAGGGGTGCAAGGAGACATGAGTGGGACATGAGTGGGGGCCTGCTGGCAGGTGCCCTGCACTGCTGGGGGGTGGGGGTGCAAGGGGACATGAGTGGGGGCCTGCTGGCAGGTGCCCCTCAGTGCTGGGGGGATGGGGGTGCAATGGGACATGAGTGGGGGCATGCTGGCAGGTGCCCTGCACTGCTGGGGGGTGGGGGTGCAAGGGGACATGATTGGGACATGAGTGGGGGCCTGCTGGCAGGCTCCCTGCACTGCTGGAGGTGGGGGTGCAAGGGGACATGAGTGGGGGCCTGCTGGCTGGTGCCCCTCAGTGCTGGGGGGGGGATGCAATGGGACATGAGTGGGGGCCTGCTGGCAGGTGCCCTACACTGCTGGGGGGTGGGGGTGCAAGGGGACATGATTGGGACATGAGTGGGGGCCTGCTGGCAGGTGCCCTGCACTGCTGGGGGTGGGGGTGCAAGGGGACATGAGTGGGGGCCTGCTGGCAGGTGCCCCTCAGTGCTGGGGTGCAATGGGACATGAGTGGGACATGAGCTGGGGCCTGATGGCAGGTTGCCCTCAGTGCTGGGGGGTGGGGGTGTAAGGGGACATGAGTGGGACATGAGTGGTGGCCTGTTGGCAACTGTCCTGCACTGCTGGGGGCTGGGGGGTGCAAGGGGGCATGAGTGGGGGCCTGCTGGCAGGTGCCCCTTAGTGCTGAGGGGTTGGGGTGCAAGGGGACATGAGTGGGGGCCTGCTGGCAGGTGCCCCTCAGTGCTGGGAGGTGGGGGTGCAAGGGGACATGAGTGGGACATGAGTGGGGGCCTGTTGGCAGGTGCCCTGCACTGCTGGGGGGTGGGGTGCAAGGGGACATGAGTGGGACATGAGTGGGTGCCTGCTGGCAGGTGCCCTGCACTGCTGGGGGGTGGGGGTGCAAGGGGACATGAGTCGGACATGAGTGGCGGCCTGCTGGCAGGTGCCCTGCACTGCTGGGGGGTGCGGGTGCAAGGGGACATGAGTGGGGGCCTGTTGGCAGGTGTCCTGCAGTGCTGGTGGCTGGGGGTGCAATGGGACATGAGTGGGGGCCTGCTGGCAGGTGCCCTGCACTGCTGGGGGGTGGGGGTGCAAGGGGACATGAGTGGGGGCCTGCTGGCAGGTGCCCTGCACTGCTGGGGGGAGGGGGTGCAAGGGGACATGAGTGGGACATGAGTGGGGGCCTGCTGGCAGGTGCCCTGCACTGCTGGGGGGTGCGGGTGCAATGGGACATGAGTGGGGGCCTGCTGGTAGGTGCCTGGCACTGCTGGGGGGTGGGGGTGCAAGGGGACATGAGTGGTGGCCTGCTGGCAGGTGCCCTGCACTGCTGGGGGGTAGGGGTGCAAGGGGACATGAGTGGGACATGAGTGGGGGCCTGCTGGCAGGTGCCCTGCACTGCTGGGGGGTGGGGGTGCAAGGGGACATGAGTGGGGGCCTGCTGGCAGGTGCCCCTCAGTGCTGGGGGGATGGGGGTGCAATGGGACATGAGTGGGGGCATGCTGGCAGGTGCCCTGCACTGCTGGGGGGTGGGGGTGCAAGGGGACATGATTGGGACATGAGTGGGGGCCTGCTGGCAGGCTCCCTGCACTGCTGGAGGTGGGGGTGCAAGGGGACATGAGTGGGGGCCTGCTGGCTGGTGCCCCTCAGTGCTGGGGGGGTGCAATGGGACATGAGTGGGGGCCTGCTGGCAGGTGCCCTGCACTGCTGGGGGGTGGGGGTGCAAGGGGACATGATTGGGACATGAGTGGGGGCCTGCTGGCAGGTGCCCTGCACTGCTGGGAGTGGGGGTGCAAGGGGACATGAGTGGGGGCCTGCTGGCAGGTGCCCCTCAGTGCTGGGGTGCAATGGGACATGAGTGGGACATGAGTGGGGGCCTGCTGGCAGGTGCCCTGCACTGCAGGGGGGTGGAGGTGCAAGGGGACATGAGTGTGGGCCTGCTGGCAGGTGCCCTTCAGTGCTGGGGGGTGGGGGTGCAAGGGGACATGAGTGGGGGCCTGCTGGCAGGTGCCCTGCACTGCTGGGCGGTGGGGGTGCAAGGGGACATGAGTGGGGGCTTGTTGGTAGATGCCCTGCACTGCTGGGTGGTGGGGGTGCAAGTGGACATGAGCTGGGGCCTGCTGGCAGGTTGCCCTCAGTGCTGGGGGGTGGGGGTGCAAGGGGACATGAGTGGGACATGAGTGGTGGCCTGTTGGCAACTGTCCTGCACTGCTGGGGGCTGGGGGGTGCAAGGGGGCATGAGTGGGGGCCTGCTGGCAGGTGCCCCTTAGTGCTGAGGGGTTGGGGTGCAAGGGGACATGAGTGGGGGCCTGCTGGCAGGTGCCCCTCAGTGCTGGGGGGTGGAGGTGCAAGGGGACATGAGTGGGACATGAGTGGGGCCTGTTGGCAGGTGCCCTGCACTGCTGGGGGGTGGGGTGCAAGGGGACATGAGTGGGACATGAGTGGGTGCCTGCTGGCAGGTGCCCTGCACTGCTGGGGGGTGGGGGTGCAAGGGGACATGAGTGGGACATGAGTGGCGGCCTGCTGGCAGGTGCCCTGCACTGCTGGGGGGTGCGGGTGCAAGGGGACATGAGTGGGGGCCTGCTGGTAGGTGCCCTGCACTGCTGGGGGGTGGGGGTGCAAGGGGACATGAGTGGTGGCCTGCTGGTAGGTGCCCTGCACTGCTGGGGGGTAGGGGCGCAAGGGGACATGAATGGGGGCCTGCTGGCAGGTGCCCTGCACTGCTGGGGGGTGGGGGTGCAAGGGGACATGATTGGGACATGAGTGGGGGCCTGCTGGCAGGTGCCCTGCACTGCTGGAGGTGGGGGTGCAAGGGGACATGAGTGGGGGCCTGCTGGCAGGTGCCCCTCAGTGCTGGGGGGTGGGGGTGCAAGGGGACATGAGTGGGGGCCTGCTGGCAGGTACCCCTCAGTGCTGGGGGGTGGGGGTGCAAGAAGACATGAGTGGGACATGAGTGGCGGCCTGCTGGCAGGTGCCCTGCACTGCTTGGGGGTGGAGGTGCAAGGGGACATGAGTGGGGGCCTCTTGGCAGGTGCCCCTCAGTGCTGGGGGTGCAATGGGACATGAGTGGGACATGAGTGGGACATGAGTGGGGGCCTGCTGGCAGGTGCCCTGCACTGCAGGGGGGTGGAGGTGCAAGGGGACATGAGTGGGGGCCTGCTGGCAGGTGCCCTTCAGTGCTGGGGGGTGGGGGTGCAAGGGGACATGAGTGGGGGCCTGCTGGCAGGTGCCCTGCACTGCTGTACGGTGGGGGTGCAAGGGGACATGAGTGGGGGCCATTTGGTAGGTGCCCTGCACTGCTGGGTGGTGGGGGTGCAAGTGGACATGAGCTGGGGCCTGCTGGCAGGTTGCCCTCAGTGCTGGGGGGTGGGATGCAAGGGGACATGAGTGGGACATGAGTGGTGGCCTGTGGCAACTGCCCTGCACTGCTGGGGGCTGGGGGTGCAAGGGGACAAGAGTGGGGGCCTGCTGGCAGGTGCCCCTTAGTGCTGAGGGGTGGGAGTGCAAGGGGACATGAGTGGGGGCCTGCTGGCAGGTGCCCCTCAGTGCTGGGGGGTGGGGGTGCAAGGGGAAATGAGTGGGACATGAATGAGGGCCTGTTGGCAGGTGCCCTGCACTGCTGGGGGGTGGGGGTGCAAGGGGACATGAGTGGGACATGAGTGGGGGCCTGCTGGCAGGTGTCCTGCACTGCTGGGGGGTGGGGGTGCAAGGGGACATGAGTGGGACATGAGTGGGGGCCTGCTGGCAGGTGCCCTGCACTGCTGGGGGGTGGGGATGCAAGGGGACATGAGTGATGGCCTGCTGGCAGGTGCCCTGCACTACTGGGGGGTAGGGGTGCAAGGGGACATGAGTGGGACATGAGTGGGGGCCTGCTGGCAGGTGCCCTGCACTGCTGGGGGGTGGGGGTGCAAGGGGACATGAGTGGGGGCATGCTGGCAGGTACCCTGCACTGCTGGGGGGTGGGGGTGCAAGGGGACATGAGTGGTCGCCTCCTTGCAGGTGCCCTGCACTGCTGGGGGGTAGGGGTGCAAGGGGACATGAGTGGGACATGAGTGGGGGCCTGCTGGCAGGTGCCCTGCACTGCTGGGGGGTGGGGGTGCAAGGGGACATGAGTGGGGCCTGCTGGCAGGTGCCATTCAGTGCTGGGGGGTGGGGTGCAAGAGGACATGAGTGGCGGCCTGCTGGCAGGTGCCCTGCACTGCTGGGCGGTGCGGGTGCAAGAGGACATGAGTGGGGGCCTGTTGGTAGGTGCCCTGCACTGCTGGGTGGTGGGGTGCAAGTGGACATGAGCTGGGGCCTGCTGGCAGGTTGCCCTCAGTGCTGGGGGGTGGGGGTGCAAGGGGACATGAGTGGGACATGAGTGGTGGCCTGTTGGCAACTGCCCTGCACTGCTGGGGGCTGGGGGTGCAAGGGGACATGAGTGGGGGCCTGCTGGCAGGTGCCCCTTAGTGCTGAGGGGTGGGGGTGCAAGGGGACATGAGTGGGGGCCTGCTGGCAGGTTCCCCTCAGTGCTGGGGGGTGGGGGTGCAAGGGGACATGAGTGGGACATGAATGAGGGCCTGTTGGCAGGTGCCCTGCACTGCTGGGGGGTGGGGGTGCAAGGGGACATGAGTGGGACATGAGTGGGGGCCTGCTGGCAGGTGCCCTGCACTGCTGGGGGGTGGGGGTGCAAGGGGACATGAGTGGTGGCCTGCTGGCAGGTGCCCTGCACTACTGGGGGGTAGGGGTGCAAGGGGACATGAGTGGGACATGAGTGGGGGCCTGCTGGCAGGTGCCCTGCACTGCTGGGGGGTGGGGGTGCAAGGGGACATGAGTGGGGGCATGCTGGCAGGTACCCTGCACTGCTGGGGGGTGGGGGTGCAAGGGGACATGAGTGGTGGCCTCCTGGCAGGTGCCCTGCACTGCTGGGGGGTAGGGGTGCAAGGGGACATGAGTGGGACATGAGTGGGGGCCTGCTGGCAGGTGCCCTGCACTGCTGGGGGGTGGGGGTGCAAGGGGACATGAGTGGGGCCTGCTGGCAGGTGCCCTTCAGTGCTGGGGGGTGGGGTGCAAGGGGACATGAGTGGGGGCCTGCTGGCAGGTGCCCTGCACTGCTGGGCGGTGGGGGTGCAAGAGGACATGAGTGGGGGCATGTTGGTAGGTGCCCTGCACTGCTGGGTGGTGGGGGTGCAAGTGGACATGAGCTGGGGCCTGCTGGCAGGTTGCCCTCAGTGTTGGGGGGTGGGGGTGCAAGGGGACATGAGTGGGACATGAGTGGTGGCCTGTTGGCAACTGCCCTGCACTGCTGGGGGCTGGGGGTGCAAGGGGACATGAGTGGGGGCCTGCTGGCAGGTGCCCCTTAGTGCTGAGGGGTGGGGGTGCAAGGGGACATGAGTGGGGGCCTGCTGGCAGGTGCCCCTCAGTGCTGGGGGGTGGGGGTGCAAGGGGACATGAGTGGGACATGAATGAGGGCCTGTTGGCAGGTGCCCTGCACTGCTGGGGGGTGGGGGTGCAAGGGGACATGAGTGGGGGCCTGCTGGCAGGTACCCTTCAGTGCTGGGGGGTGGGGGTGCAAGGGGACATGAGTGGGGGCCTGCTGGCAGGTGCCCTGCACTGCTGGGGGTTGGGGGTGCAAGGGGACATGATTGGGACATGAGTGGGGGCCTGCTGGCAGGTGCCCTGCACTGCTGGAGGTGGGGGTGCAGGGGGACATGAGTGGGGGCCTGCTGGCACGTGCCCCTCAGTGCTGGGGGGTGGGGGTGCAAGGGGACATGAGTGGGGGCCTACTGGCAGGTGCCCCTCAGTGCTGGGGGGTGGGGGTGCAAGGAGACATGAGTGGGACATGAGTGGCAGCCTGCTGGCAGGTGCCCTGCACTGCTGGGGGGTGTGGGTGCAAGGGGACATGAGTGGGGGCCTCTTGGCAGGTGCCCCTCAGTGCTGGGGGTGCAATGGGACATGAGTGGGACATGAGTGGGGGCCTGCTGGCAGGTGCCCTGCACTGCTGGGGGGTGGGGGTGCAAGGGGACATGAGTGGGACATGAGTGGGGGCCTGCTGGCAGGTGCCCTGCACTGCTGGGGGTTGGGGGTGCAAGGGGACATGATTTGGACATGAGTGGGGGCCTGCTGGCAGGTGCCCTGCACTGCTGGAGGTGGGGGTGCAGGGGGACATGAGTGGGGGCCTGCTGGCACGTGCCCCTCAGTGCTGGGGGGTGGGGGTGCAAGGGGACATGAGTGGGGGCCTACTGGCAGGTGCCCATCAGTGCTGGGGGGTGGGGGTGCAAGGAGACATGAGTGGGACATGAGTGGCAGCCTGCTGGCAGGTGCCCTGCACTGCTGGGGGGTGCGGGTGCAAGGGGACATGAGTGGGGGCCTGCTGGTCTGTGCCCCTTAGTGCTGAGGGGTGGGATTGCAAGGGGACATGAGTGGGGACCTGCTGGCAGGTGCCCCTCAGTGCTGGGGGGTGGGGGTGCAAGGGGACATGAGTGGGACATGAATGAGGGCCTGTTGGCAGGTGCCCTGCACTGCTGGGGGGTGGGGGTGCAAGGGGACATGAGTGGGACATGAGTGGGGGCCTGCTGGCAGGTGCCCTGCACTGCTGGGGGGTGGGGGTGCAAGGGGACATGAGTGGGACATGAGTGGGGGCCTGCTGGCAGGTGCCCTGCACTGCTAGGGGGTGCGGGTGCAAGGGGACATGAGTGGGGGCCTGCTGGTAGGTACCCTCCACTGCTGGGGGATGGGGGTGCAAGGGGACATGAGTGATGGCCTGCTGGCAGGTGCCCTGCACTGCTGGGGGGGGTAGGGGTGCAAGGGGACATGAGTGGGACATGAGTGGGGGCCTGCTGGCAGGTGCCCTGCACTGCTGGGGAGTGAGGGTGCAAAAGGACATGAGTGGGGGCCTGCTGGCAGGTGCCCTTAAGTGCTGGGGGGATGGGGGTGCAATGGGACATGAGTGGGGGCCTGCTGGCAGGTGCCCTGCACTGCTGGGGGTTGGGGGTGCAAGGGGACATGATTGGGACATGAGTGGGGGCCTGCTGGCAGGTGCCCTGCACTGCTGGGGGTGGGGGTGCAGGGGGACATGAGTGGGGGCCTGCTGGCAGGTGCCCCTCAGTGCTGGGGGGTGGGGGTGCAAGGGGACATGAGTGGGGGCCTACTGGCAGGTGCCCCTCAGTGCTGGGGGGTGGGGGTGCAAGGAGACATGAGTGGGACATGAGCGGCAGCCTGCTGGCAGGTGCCCTGCACTGCTGGGGGGTGTGGGTGCAAGGGGACATGAGTGGGGGCCTCTTGGCAGGTGCCCCTCAGTGCTGGGGGTGCAATGGGACATGAGTGGGACATGAGTGGGGCCTGCTGGCAGGTGCCCTGCACTGCAGGGGGGTGGAGGTGCAAGGGGACATGAGTGGGAGCCTGCTGGCAGGTGCCCTTCAGTGCTGGGGGGTGTGGGTGCAAGGGGACATGAGTGGGGGCCTCTTGGCAGGTGCCCCTCAGTGCTGGGGGTGCAATGGGACATGAGTGGGACATGAGTGGGGCCTGCTGGCAGGTGCCCTGCACTGCAGGGGGGTGGAGGTGCAAGGGGACATGAGTGGGGGCCTGCTGGCAGGTGCCCTTCAGTGCTGGGGGGTGGGGGTGCAAGGGGACATGAGTGGGGGCCTGCTGGCAGGTGCCCTGCACTGCTGGGCGGTGGGGGTGCAAGGGGACATGAGTGGGGGCCTGTTGGTAGGTGCCCTGCACTGCTGGGTGGTGGGGGTGCAAGTGGACATGAGCTGGGGCCTGCTGGCAGGTGCCCCTCAGTGCTGGGGGGTGGGGGTGCAAGGGGACATGAGTGGGACATGAGTGGTAGCCTGTTGGCAACTGCCCTGCACTGCTGGGGGCTGGGGGTGCAAGGGGACATGAGCGGGGACCTGCTGGCAGGTGCCCCTTAGTGCTGAGGGGTGGGGGTGCAAGGGGACATGAGTGGGGGCCTGCTGGCAGGTGCCCCTCAGTGCTGGGGGGTGGGGGTGCAAGGGGACATGAGTGGGACATGAGTGGGGACCTGCTGGCAGGTGCCCTGCACTGCTGGGGGCTGGGGGTGCAAGGGGACATGAGTGGGGGCCTGCTGGCAGGTGCCCCTCAGTGCCGGGGGGTGGGGGTGCAAGGGGACATGAGTGGGGGCCTGCTGGCATGTGCCCATCAGTGCTGGGGGGTGGGGGTGCAAGGGGACATGGTTGGGACATGAGTGGGGGCCTGCTGGCAGGTGCCCTGCACTGCTGGGGGTGGGGGTGCAAGGGGACATGAGTGGGGGCCTGCTGGCAGGTGCCCCTCAGTGCTGGCGGGTGGGGGTGCAAGGGTACATGAGTGGGGGCTTGCTGGCAGGTGCCCCTCAGTGCTGGGGGGTGGGGGTGCAAGGAGACATGAGTGGGGGCCTCTTGGCAGGTGCCCCTCAGTGCTGGGGGCTGGGGGTGCAATGGGACATGAGTGGGACATGAGTGGGGGCCTGCCGGCTGGTGCCCTGCACTGCTGGGGGGTGGGGGTGCAAGGGGACATGAGTGCGGGCCTTTTGGCTTGTGCCCCTCAGTGCTGGGGGTTGGGGGTGCAATGGGACATGAGTGGGACATGAGTGGGGGCCTGCCTGCTGGTGCCCTGCACTGCTGGGGGGTGGGGGTGCAAGGGGACATGAGTGGGGGCCTGCTGGCAGGTGCCCCTCAGTGCTGGGGGAGGTGGGGATGCAATGGAACATGAGTGTGGGCCTGCTGGCAGGTGCCCTGCACTGCTGGGGGGTGGGGGTGCAAGGGGACATGATTGGGACATGAGTGGGGGCCTGCTGGCAGGTGCCCTGCACTGCTGGGGGTGGGGGTGCAAGGGGACATGAGTGGCGGCCTGCTGGCAGGTGCCCCTCAGTGCTGGCGGGTGGGGGTGCAAGGGGACATGAGTGGGGGCCTGCTGGCAGGTGCCCCTCAGTGCTGGGGGGTGGGGGTGCAAGGAGACATGAGTGGGGGCCTCTTGGCAGGTGCCCCTCAGTGCTGGGGGCTGGGGGTGCAATGGGACATGATTGGGACATGAGTGGGGGCCTGCTGGCAGGTGCCCTTCAGTGCTGGGGGGTGGGGGTGCAAGGGGACATGAGTGGGGGCCTGCTGGCAGGTGCCCTGCACTGCTGGGGGGTGGGGGTGCAAGGGGACATGAGTGGGGCCTGTTGGTAGGTGCCCTGCACTGCTGGGTGGTGGGGATGCAAGTGTAAATGAGCTGGGGCCTGCTGGCAGGTGCCCCTCAGTGCTGGGGGGTGGGGGTGCAAGGGGACATGAGTGGGACATGAGTGGCGGCCTGCTGGCAGGTGCCCTGCACTGCTGGGGGGTGGGGGTGCAAGGGGACATGAGTGGGGGCCTCTTGGCAGGAGCCCTTCAGTGCTGGGGGGTGGGGGTGCAAGGGGACATGAGTGGGGGCCTGCTGGCAGGTGCCCTGCACTGCTGGGCGGTGGGGGTGCAAGGGGACATGAGTGGGGGCCTGTTGGTAGGTGCCCTGCACTGCTGGGTGGTGGGGGTGCAAGTGGACATGACCTGGGGCCTGCTGGCAGGTTCCCCTCAGTGCTGGGGGGTTGGGGTGCAAGGGGACATGAGTGGGACATGAGTGGTGGCCTGTTGGCAACTGCCCTGCACTGCTGGGGGCTGGGGGTGCAAGGGGACATGAGTGGGGGCCTGCTGGCAGGTGCCCCTTAGTGCTGAGGGGTGGGGGTGCAAGGGGACATGAGTGGGGGCCTGCTGGCAGGTGCCCCTCAGTGCTGGGGGATGGGGGTGCAAGGGGACATGAGTGGGACATGAGTGGGGGCCTGTTGGCAGGTGCCCTGAACTGCTGGGGGGTGGGGGTGCAAGGGGACATGAGTGGGGGCCTGCTGGCAGGTGCCCCTCAGTGCTGGGGGGTGGGGGTTCAATGGGACATGAGTGGGGGCCTGCTGGCAGAGTCCCTGCACTGCTGGGGGGTGGGGGTGCAAGGGGACACGAGTGGGACATGAGTGGGGGCCTGCTGGCAGGTGCCCTGCACTGCTGGGGGGTGGGGGTGCAGGGGGACATGAGTGGGGGCCTGCTGCCAGGTGCCTCTCAGTGCTGGGGGGTGGGGGTGCAAGAGGACATGAGTGGGGGCCTGCTGGCATGTGCCCCTCAGTGCTGGGGGCTGGGGGTGCAAGGGGACATGGTTGGGACATGAGTGGGGGCCTGCTGGCAGGTGCCCTGCACTACTGGGGGGGTGGGGGTGCAAGGGGACATGAGTGGGGGCCTTTTGGCTGGTGCCCCTCGGTGCTGGGGGTTGGGGGTGCAATGGGACATGAGTGGGACATGAGTGGGGGCCTGCTGGCTGGTGCCCTGCACTGCTGTGGGGTGGGGGTGCAAGGGGACATGAGTGGGGGCCTGCTGGCAGGTGCCCCTCAGTGCTGGGGGGGGGTGGGGATGCAATGGGACATGAGTGGGGGCCTGCTGGCAGGTGCCCTGCACTGCTGGGGGGTGGGGGTGCAAGGGGACATGATTGTGACATGAGTGGGGGCCTGCTGGCAGGTGCCCTGCACTGCTGGGGGTGGGGGTGCAAGGGGACATGAGTGGGGGCCTGCTGGCAGGTGCCCCTCAGTGCTGGCGGGTGGCGGTGCAAGGGGACATGAGTGGGGGCCTGCTGGCAGGTACCCCTCAGTGCTGGGGGGTGGGGGTGCAAGGAGACATGAGTGGGGGCCTCTTGGCAGGTGCCCCTCAGTGCTGGGGGCTAGGGGTGCAATGGGACATGAGTGGGACATGAGTGGGGGCCTGCTGGCAGGTGCCCTGCACTGCAGGGGGGTGGAGGTGCAAGGGGACATGAGTGGGGGCCTGCTGGCAGGTGCCCTTCAGTGCTGGGGGGTGGGGGTGCAAGAGGACATGAGTGGGGGCCTGCTGGCAGGTGCCCTGCACTGCTGGGGGGTGGGGGTGCAAGGGGACATGAGTGGGAGCCTGTTGGTAGGTGCCCTGCACTGCTGGGTGGTGGGGGTGCAAGTGGACATGAGTTGGGGCCTGCTGGCAGGTGCCCCTCAGTGCTGGGGGGTGTGGGTGCATGGGGACATGAGTGGGACATGAGTGGCGGCCTGCTGGCAGGTGCCCTGCACTGCTGGGGGGTGGGGGTGCAAGGGGACATGAGTGGGGGCCTCTTGGCAGGTGCCCCTCAGTGCTGGGGGCTGGGGGTGCAATGGGACATGAGTGGGATATGAGTGGGGGCCTGCTGGCAGGTGCCCTGCACTGCTGGGGGTGGGGGTGCAAGGGGACATGAGTGGGGGCCTGCTGGCAGGTGCCCCTCAGTGCTGGCGGGTGGGGGTGCAAGGGGACATGAGTGGGGGCCTGCTGGCAGGTGCCCCTCAGTGCTGGGGGGTGGGGGTGCAAGGAGACATGAGTGGTGGCCTGCTGGCAGGTGCCCTGCACTGCTGGGGGGTAGGGGTGCAAGGGGACATGAGTGGGACATGAGTGGGGGCCTGCTGGCAGGTGCCCTGCACTGCTGGGGGGTGGGGGTGCAAGGGGACATGAGTGGGGGCCTGCTGGCAGGTGCCCCTCAGTGCTGGGGGGATGGGGGTGCAATGGGACATGAGTGGGGGCATGCTGGCAGGTGCCCTGCACTGCTGGGGGGTGGGGGTGCAAGGGGACATGATTGGGACATGAGTGGGGGCCTGCTGGCAGGCTCCCTGCACTGCTGGAGGTGGGGGTGCAAGGGGACATGAGTGGGGGCCTGCTGGCTGGTGCCCCTCAGTGCTGGGGGGGGTGCAATGGGACATGAGTGGGGGCCTGCTGGCAGGTGCCCTGCACTGCTGGGGGGTGGGGGTGCAAGGGGACATGATTGGGACATGAGTGGGGGCCTGCTGGCAGGTGCCCTGCACTGCTGGGGGTGGGGGTGCAAGGGGACATGAGTGGGGGCCTGCTGGCAGGTGCCCCTCAGTGCTGGGGTGCAATGGGACATGAGTGGGACATGAGTGGGGGCCTGCTGGCAGGTGCCCTGCACTGCAGGGGGGTGGAGGTGCAAGGGGACATGAGTGTGGGCCTGCTGGCAGGTGCCCTTCAGTGCTGGGGGGTGGGGGTGCAAGGGGACATGAGTGGGGGACTGCTGGCAGGTGCCCTGCACTGCTGGGCGGTGGCGGTGCAAGGGGACATGAGTGGGGGCTTGTTGGTAGATGCCCTGCACTGCTGGGTGGTGGGGGTGCAAGTGGACATGAGCTGGGGCCTGCTGGCAGGTTGCCCTCAGTGCTGGGGGGTGGGGGTGCAAGGGGACATGAGTGGGACATGAGTGGTGGCCTGTTGGCAACTGTCCTGCACTGCTGGGGGCTGGGGGGTGCAAGGGGGCATGAGTGGGGGCCTGCTGGCAGGTGCCCCTTAGTGCTGAGGGGTTGGGGTGCAAGGGGACATGAGTGGGGGCCTGCTGGCAGGTGCCCCTCACTGCTGGGGGGTGGGGGTGCAAGGGGACATGAGTGGGACATGAGTGGGGCCTGTTGGCAGGTGCCCTGCACTGCTGGGGGGTGGGGTACAAGGGGACATGAGTGGGACATGAGTGGGTGCCTGCTGGCAGGTGCCCTGCACTGCTGGGGGGTGGGGGTGCAAGGGGACATGAGTGGGACATGAGTGGCGGCCTGCTGGCAGGTGCCCTGCACTGCTGGGGGGTGCGGGTGCAAGGGGACATGAGTGGGGGCCTGCTGGTAGGTGCCCTGCACTGCTGGGGGGTGGGGGTGCAAGGGGACATGAGTGGTGGCCTGCTGGTAGGTGCCCTGCACTGCTGGGGGGTAGGGGCGCAAGGGGACATGAATGGGGGCCTGCTGGCAGGTGCCCTGCACTGCTGGGGGGTGGGGGTGCAAGGGGACATGATTGGGACATGAGTGGGGGCCTGCTGGCAGGTGCCCTGCACTGCTGGAGGTGGGGGTGCAAGGGGACATGAGTGGGGGCCTGCTGGCAGGTGCCCCTCAGTGCTGGGGGGTGGGGGTGCAAGGGGACATGAGTGGGGGCTTGCTGGCAGGTACCCCTCAGTGCTGGGGGGTGGGGGTGCAAGAAGACATGAGTGGGACATGAGTGGCGGCCTGCTGGCAGGTGCCCTGCACTGCTTGGGGGTGGAGGTGCAAGGGGACATGAGTGGGGGCCTCTTGGCAGGTGCCCCTCAGTGCTGGGGGTGCAATGGGACATGAGTGGGACATGAGTGGGGGCCTGCTGGCAGGTGCCCTGCACTGCAGGGGGGAGGAGGTGCAAGGGGACATGAGTGGGGGCCTGCTGGCAGGTGCCCTTCAGTGCTGGGGGGTGGGGGTGCAAGGGGACATGAGTGGGGGCCTGCTGGCAGGTGCCCTGCACTGCTGGGCGGTGGGGGTGCAAGGGGACATGAGTGGGGGCCATTTGGTAGGTGCCCTGCACTGCTGGGTGGTGGGGGTGCAAGTGGACATGAGCTGGGGCCTGCTGAGGTTGCCCTCAGTGCTGGGGGGTGGGATGCAAGGGGACATGAGTGGGACATGAGTGGTGGCCTGTGGCAACTGCCCTGCACTGCTGGGGGCTGGGGGTGCAAGGGGACAAGAGTGGGGGCCTGCTGGCAGGTGCCCCTTAGTGCTGAGGGGTGGGAGTGCAAGGGGACATGAGTGGGGGCCTGCTGGCAGGTGCCCCTCAGTGCTGGGGGGTGGGGGTGCAAGGGGAAATGAGTGGCACATGAATGAGGGCCTGTTGGCAGGTGCCCTGCACTGCTGGGGGGTGGGGGTGCAAGGGGACATGAGTGGGACATGAGTGGGGGCCTGCTGGCAGGTGTCCTGCACTGCTGGGGGGGTGGGGGTGCAAGGGGACATGAGTGGGACATGAGTGGGGGCCTGCTGGCAGGTGCCCTGCACTGCTGGGGGGTGGGGATGCAAGGGGACATGAGTGGTGGCCTGCTGGCAGGTGCCCTGCACTACTGGGGGGTAGGGGGTGCAAGGGGACATGAGTGGGACATGAGTGGGGGCCTGCTGGCAGGTGCCCTGCACTGCTGGGGGGTGGGGGTGCAAGGGGACATGAGTGGGGGCATGCTGGCAGGTACCCTGCACTGCTGGGGGGTGGGGGTGCAAGGGGACATGAGTGGTGGCCTCCTTGCAGGTGCCCTGCACTGCTGGGGGGTAGGGGTGCAAGGGGACATGAGTGGGACATGAGTGGGGGCCTGCTGGCAGGTGCCCTGCACTGCTGGGGGGTGGGGGTGCAAGGGGACATGAGTGGGGCCTGCTGGCAGGTGCCATTCAGTGCTGGGGGGTGGGGTGCAAGAGGACATGAGTGGCGGCCTGCTGGCAGGTGCCCTGCACTGCTGGGCGGTGCGGGTGCAAGAGGACATGAGTGGGGGCCTGTTGGTAGGTGCCCTGCACTGCTGGGTGGTGGGGTGCAAGTGGACATGAGCTGGGGCCTGCTGGCAGGTTGCCCTCAGTGCTGGGGGTGGGGGTGCAAGGGGACATGAGTGGGACATGAGTGGTGGCTTGTTGGCAACTGCCCTGCACTGCTGGGGGCTGGGGGTGCAAGGGGACATGAGTGGGGGCCTGCTGGCAGGTGCCCCTTAGTGCTGAGGGGTGGGGGTGCAAGGGGACATGAGTGGGGGCCTGCTGGCAGGTTCCCCTCAGTGCTGGGGGGTGGGGGTGCAAGGGGACATGAGTGGGACATGAATGAGGGCCTGTTGGCAGGTGCCCTGCACTGCTGGGGGGTGGGGGTGCAAGGGGACATGAGTGGGACATGAGTGGGGGCCTGCTGGCAGGTGCCCTGCACTGCTGGGGGGTGGGGGTGCAAGGGGACATGAGTGGTGGCCTGCTGGCAGGTGCCCTGCACTACTGGGGGGTAGGGGTGCAAGGGGACATGAGTGGGACATGAGTGGGGGCCTGCTGGCAGGTGCCCTGCACTGCTGGGGGGTGGGGGTGCAAGGGGACATGAGTGGGGGCATGCTGGCAGGTACCCTGCACTGCTGGGGGGTGGGGGTGCAAGGGGACATGAGTGGTGGCCTCCTGGCAGGTGCCCTGCACAGCTGGGGGGTAGGGGTGCAAGGGGACATGAGTGGGACATGAGTGGGGGCCTGCTGGCAGGTGCCCTGCACTGCTGGGGGGTGGGGGTGCAAGGGGACATGAGTGGGGCCTGCTGGCAGGTGCCCTTCAGTGCTGGGGGGTGGGGTGCAAGGGGACATGAGTGGGGGCCTGCTGGCAGGTGCCCTGCACTGCTGGGCGGTGGGGGTGCAAGAGGACATGAGTGGGGGCATGTTGGTAGGTGCCCTGCACTGCTGGGTGGTGGGGGTGCAAGTGGACATGAGCTGGGGCCTGCTGGCAGGTTGCCCTCAGTGTTGGGGGGTGGGGGTGCAAGGGGACATGAGTGGGACATGAGTGGTGGCCTGTTGGCAACTGCCCTGCACTGCTGGGGGCTGGGGGTGCAAGGGGACATGAGTGGGGGCCTGCTGGCAGGTGCCCCTTAGTGCTGAGGGGTGGGGGTGCAAGGGGACATGAGTGGGGGCCTGCTGGCAGGTGCCCCTCAGTGCTGGGGGGTGGGGGTGCAAGGGGACATGAGTGGGACATGAATGAGGGCCTGTTGGCAGGTGCCCTGCACTGCTGGGGGGTGGGGGTGCAAGGGGACATGAGTGGGGGCCTGCTGGCAGGTACCCTTCAGTGCTGGGGGTGGGGGTGCAAGGGGACATGAGTGGGGGCCTGCTGGCAGGTGCCCTGCACTGCTGGGGGTTGGGGGTGCAAGGGGACATGATTGGGACATGAGTGGGGGCCTGCTGGCAGGTGCCCTGCACTGCTGGAGGTGGGGGTGCAGGGGGACATGAGTGGGGGCCTGCTGGCACGTGCCCCTCAGTGCTGGGGGGTGGGGGTGCAAGGGGACATGAGTGGGGGCCTACTGGCAGGTGCCCCTCAGTGCTGGGGGGTGGGGGTGCAAGGAGACATGAGTGGGACATGAGTGGCAGCCTGCTGGCAGGTGCCCTGCACTGCTGGGGGGTGTGGGTGCAAGGGGACATGAGTGGGGGACTCTTGGCAGGTGCCCCTCAGTGCTGGGGGTGCAATGGGACATGAGTGGGACATGAGTGGGGGCCTGCTGGCAGGTGCCCTGCACTGCTGGGGGGTGGGGGTGAAAGGGGACATGAGTGGGACATGAGTGGGGGCCTGCTGGCAGGTGCCCTGCACTGCTGGGGGTTGGGGGTGCAAGGGGACATGATTGGGACATGAGTGGGGGCCTGCTGGCAGGTGCCCTGCACTGCTGGAGGTGGGGTGCAGGGGGACATGAGTGGGGGCCTGCTGGCACGTGCCCCTCAGTGCTGGGGGGTGGGGGTGCAAGGGGACATGAGTGGGGGCCTACTGGCAGGTGCCCCTCAGTGCTGGGGGGTGGGGGTGCAAGGAGACATGAGTGGGACATGAGTGGCAGCCTGCTGGCAGGTGCCCTGCACTGCTGGGGGGTGCGGGTGCAAGGGGACATGAGTGGGGGCCTGCTGGTCGGTGCCCCTTAGTGCTGAGGGGTGGGATTGCAAGGGGACATGAGTGGGACATGAATGAGGGCCTGTTGGCAGGTGCCCTGCACTGCTGGGGGGTGGGGGTGCAAGGGGACATGAGTGGGACATGAGTGGGGGCCTGCTGGCAGGTGCCCTGCACTGCTGGGGGGTGGGGGTGCAAGGGGACATGAGTGGGACATGAGTGGGGGCCTGCTGGCAGGTGCCCTGCACTGCTGGGGGGTGCGGGTGCAAGGGGACATGAGTGGGGGCCTGCTGGTAGGTACCCTCCACTGCTGGGGGATGGGGGTGCAAGGGGACATGAGTGATGGCCTGCTGGCAGGTGCCCTGCACTGCTGGGGGGTAGGGGTGCAAGGGGACATGAGTGGGACATGAGTGGGGGCCTGCTGGCAGGTGCCCTGCACTGCTGGGGAGTGAGGGTGCAAGGGGACATGAGTGGGGGCCTGCTGGCAGGTGCCCTTAAGTGCTGGGGGGATGGGGGTGCAATGGGACATGAGTGGGGGCCTGCTGGCAGGTGCCCTGCACTGCTGGGGGTTGGGGGTGCAAGGGGACATGATTGGGACATGAGTGGGGGCCTGCTGGCAGGTGCCCTGCACTGCTGGGGGTGGGGGTGCAGGGGGACATGATTGGGGGCCTGCTGGCAGGTGCCCCTCAGTGCTGGGGGGTGGGGGTGCAAGGGGACATGAGTGGGGGCCTACTGGCAGGTGCCCCTCAGTGCTGGGGGGTGGGGGTGCAAGGAGACATGAGTGGGACATGAGCGGCAGCCTGCTGGCAGGTGCCCTGCACTGCTGGGGGGTGTGGGTGCAAGGGGACATGAGTGGGGGCCTCTTGGCAGGTGCCCCTCAGTGCTGGGGGTGCAATGGGACATGAGTGGGACATGAGTGGGGCCTGCTGGCAGGTGCCCTGCACTGCAGGGGGGTGGAGGTGCAAGGGGACATGAGTGGGGGCCTGCTGGCAGGTGCCCTTCAGTGCTGGGGGGTGTGGGTGCAAGGGGACATGAGTGGGGGCCTCTTGGCAGGTGCCCCTCAGTGCTGGGGGTGCAATGGGACATGAGTGGGACATGAGTGGGGCCTGCTGGCAGGTGCCCTGCACTGCAGGGGGGTGGAGGTGCAAGGGGACATGAGTGGGGGCCTGCTGGCAGGTGCCCTTCAGTGCTGGGGGGTGGGGGTGCAAGGGGACATGAGTGGGGGCCTGATGGCAGGTGCCCTGCACTGCTGGGCGGTGGGGGTGCAAGGGGACATGAGTGGGGGCCTGTTGGTAGGTGCCCTGCACTGCTGGGTGGTGGGGGTGCAAGTGGACATGAGCTGGGGCCTGCTGGCAGGTGCCCCTCAGTGCTGGGGGGTGGGGGTGCAAGGGGACATGAGTGGGACATGAGTGGTAGCCTGTTGGCAACTGCCCTGCACTGCTGGGGGCTGGGGGTGCAAGGGGACATGAGTGGGGACCTGCTGGCAGGTGCCCCTTAGTGCTGAGGGGTGGGGGTGCAAGGGGACATGAGTGGGGGCCTGCTGGCAGGTGCCCCTCAGTGCTGGGGGGTGGGGGTGCAAGGGGACATGAGTGGGACATGAGTGGGGACCTGCTGGCAGGTGCCCTGCACTGCTGGGGGCTGGGGGTGCAAGGGGACATGAGTGTGGGCCTGCTGGCAGGTGCCCCTCAGTGCCGGGGGGTGGGGGTGCAAGGGGACATGAGTGGGGGCCTGCTGGCATGTGCCCATCAGTGCTGGGGGGTGGGGGTGCAAGGGGACATGGTTGGGACATGAGTGGGGGCCTGCTGGCAGGTGCCCTGCACTGCTGGGGGTGGGGGTGCAAGGGGACATGAGTGGGGGCCTGCTGGCAGGTGCCCCTCAGTGCTGGCGGGTGGGGGTGCAAGGGGACATGAGTGGGGGCCTGCTGGCAGGTGCCCCTCAGTGCTGGGGGGTGGGGGTGCAAGGAGACATGAGTGGGGGCCTCTTGGCAGGTGCCCCTCAGTGCTGGGGGCTGGGGGTGCAATGGGACATGAGTGGGACATGAGTGGGGGCCTGCCGGCTGGTGCCCTGCACTGCTGGGGGGTGGGGGTGCAAGGGGACATGAGTGGGGGCCTTTTGGCTTGTGCCCCTCAGTGCTGGGGGTTGGGGGTGCAATGGGACATGAGTGGGACATGAGTGGGGGCCTGCCTGCTGGTGCCCTGCACTGCTGGGGGGTGGGGGTGCAAGGGGACATGAGTGGGGGCCTGCTGGCAGGTGCCCCTCAGTGCTGGGGGAGGTGGGGATGCAATGGAACATGAGTGTGGGCCTGCTGGCAGGTGCCCTGCACTGCTGGGGGGTGGGGGTGCAAGGGGACATGATTGGGACATGAGTGGGGGCCTGCTGGCAGGTGCCCTGCACTGCTGGGGGTGGGGGTGCAAGGGGACATGAGTGGCGGCCTGCTGGCAGGTGCCCCTCAGTGCTGGCGGGTGGGGGTGCAAGGGGACATGAGTGGGGGCCTGCTGGCAGGTGCCCCTCAGTGCTGGGGGGTGGGGGTGCAAGGAGACATGAGTGGGGGCCTCTTGGCAGGTGCCCCTCAGTGCTGGGGGCTGGGGGTGCAATGGGACATGATTGGGACATGAGTGGGGGCCTGCTGGCAGGTGCCCTTCAGTGCTGGGGGGTGGGGGTGCAAGGGGACATGAGTGGGGGCCTGCTGGCAGGTGCCCTGCACTGCTGGGGGGTGGGGGTTCAAGGGGACATGAGTGGGGCCTGTTGGTAGGTGCCCTGCACTGCTGGGTGGTGGGGGTGCAAGTGGAAATGAGCTGGGGCCTGCTGGCAGGTGCCCCTCAGTGCTGGGGGGTGGGGGTGCAAGGGGACATGAGTGGGACATGAGTGGCGGCCTGCTGGCAGGTGCCCTGCACTGCTGGGGGGTGGGGGTGCAAGGGGACATGAGTGGGGGCCTCTTGGCAGGTGCCCTTCAGTGCTGGGGGGTGGGGGTGCAAGGGGACATGAGTGGGGGCCTGCTGGCAGGTGCCCTGCACTGCTGGGCGGTGGGGGTGCAAGGGGACATGAGTGGGGGCCTGTTGGTAGGTGCCCTGCACTGCTGGGTGGTGGGGGTGCAAGTGGACATGACCTGGGGCCTGCTGGCAGGTTCCCCTCAGTGCTGGGGGGTGGGGGTGCAAGGGGACATGAGTGGGACATGAGTGGTGGCCTGTTGGCAACTGCCCTGCACTGCTGGGGGTGCAAGGGGACATGAGTGGGGGCCTGCTGGCAGGTGCCCCTTAGTGCTGAGGGGTGGGGGTGCAAGGGGACATGAGTGGGGGCCTGCTGGCAGGTGCCCCTCAGTGCTGGGGGATGGGGGTGCAAGGGGACATGAGTGGGGCATGAGTGGGGGCCTGTTGGCAGGTGCCCTGAACTGCTGGGGGGTGGGGGTGCAAGGGGACATGAGTGGGGGCCTGCTGGCAGGTGCCCCTCAGTGCTGGGGGGTGGGGGTTCAATGGGACATGAGTGGGGGCCTGCTGGCAGAGTCCCTGCACTGCTGGGGGGTGGGGGTGCAAGGGGACACGAGTGGGACATGAGTGGGGGCCTGCTGGCAGGTGCCCTGCACTGCTGGGGGGTGGGGGTGCAGGGGGACATGAGTGGGGGCCTGCTGCCAGGTGCCTCTCAGTGCTGGGGGGTGGGGGTGCAAGAGGACATGAGTGGGGGCCTGATGGCATGTGCCCCTCAGTGCTGGGGGCTGGGGGTGCAAGGGGACATGGTTGGGACATGAGTGGGGGCCTGCTGGCAGGTGCCCCTCGGTGCTGGGGGTTGGGGGTGCAATGGGACATGAGTGGGACATGAGTGGGGGCCTGCTGGCTGGTGCCCTGCACTGCTGTGGGGTGGGGGTGCAAGGGGACATGAGTGGGGGCCTGCTGGCAGGTGCCCCTCAGTGCTGGGGGGGGGTGGGGATGCAATGGGACATGAGTGGGGGCCTGCTGGCAGGTGCCCTGCACTGCTGGGGGGTGGGGGTGCAAGGGGACATGATTGTGACATGAGTGGGGGCCTGCTGGCAGGTGCCCTGCACTGCTGGGGGTGGGGGTGCAAGGGGACATGAGTGGGGGCCTGCTGGCAGGTGCCCCTCAGTGCTGGCGGGTGGCGGTGCAAGGGGACATGAGTGGGGGCCTGCTGGCAGGTACCCCTCAGTGCTGGGGGGTGGGGGTGCAAGGAGACATGAGTGGGGGCCTCTTGGCAGGTGCCCCTCAGTGCTGGGGGCTAGGGGTGCAATGGGACATGAGTGGGACATGAGTGGGGGCCTGCTGGCAGGTGCCCTGCACTGCAGGGGGGTGGAGGTGCAAGGGGACATGAGTGGGGGCCTGCTGGCAGGTGCCCTTCAGTGCTGGGGGGTGGGGTTGCAAGGGGACATGAGTGGGGGCCTGCTGGCAGGTGCCCTGCACTGCTGGGGGGTGGGGGTGCAAGGGGACATGAGTGGGAGCCTGTTGGTAGGTGCCCTGCACTGCTGGGTGGTGGGGGTGCAAGTGGACATGAGTTGGGGCCTGCTGGCAGGTGCCCCTCAGTGCTGGGGGGTGTGGGTGCATGGGGACATGAGTGGGACATGAGTGGCGGCCTGCTGGCAGGTGCCCTGCACTGCTGGGGGATGGGGGTGCAAGGGGACATGAGTGGGGGCCTCTTGGCAGGTGCCCCTCAGTGCTGGGGGCTGGGGGTGCAATGGGACATGAGTGGGATATGAGTGGGGGCCTGCTGGCAGGTGCCCTGCACTGCTGGGGGTGGGGGTGCAAGGGGACATGAGTGGGGGCCTGCTGGCAGGTGCCCCTCAGTGCTGGCGGGTGGGGGTGCAAGGGGACATGAGTGGGGGCCTGCTGGCAGGTGCCCCTCAGTGCTGGGGGGTGGGGGTGCAAGGAGACATGAGTGGGGGCCTCTTGGCAGGTGCCCCTCAGTGCTGGGGGCTGGGGGTGCAATGGGACATGAGTGGGACATGAGTGGGGGCCTGCCGGCTGGTGCCCTGCACTGCTGGGGGGTGGGGGTGCAAGGGGACATGAGTGGGGGCCTTTTGGCTTGTGCCCCTCAGTGCTGGGGGTTGGGGGTGCAATGGGACATGAGTGGGACATGAGTGGGGGCCTGCCTGCTGGTGCCCTGCACTGCTGGGGGGTGGGGGTGCAAGGGGACATGAGTGGGGGCCTGCTGGCAGGTGCCCCTCAGTGCTGGGGGAGGTGGGGATGCAATGGAACATGAGTGTGGGCCTGCTGGCAGGTGCCCTGCACTGCTCGGGGGTGGGGGTGCAAGGGGACATGATTGGGACATGAGTGGGGGCCTGCTGGCAGGTGCCCTGCACTGCTGGGGGTGGGGGTGCAAGGGGACATGAGTGGCGGCCTGCTGGCAGGTGCCCCTCAGTGCTGGCGGGTGGGGGTGCAAGGGGACATGAGTGGGGGCCTGCTGGCAGGTGCCCCTCAGTGCTGGGGGGTGGGGGTGCAAGGAGACATGAGTGGGGGCCTCTTGGCAGGTGCCCCTCAGTGCTGGGGGCTGGGGGTGCAATGGGACATGATTGGGACATGAGTGGGGGCCTGCTGGCAGGTGCCCTTCAGTGCTGGGGGGTGGGGGTGCAAGGGGACATGAGTGGGGGCCTGCTGGCAGGTGCCCTGCACTGCTGGGGGGTGGGGGTGCAAGGGGACATGAGTGGGGCCTGTTGGTAGGTGCCCTGCACTGCTGGGTGGTGGGGGTGCAAGTGGAAATGAGCTGGGGCCTGCTGGCAGGTGCCCCTCAGTGCTGGGGGGTGGGGGTGCAAGGGGACAAGAGTGGGACATGAGTGGCGGCCTGCTGGCAGGTGCCCTGCACTGCTGGGGGGTGGGGGTGCAAGGGGACATGAGTGGGGGCCTCTTGGCAGGTGCCCTTCAGTGCTGGGGGGTGGGGGTGCAAGGGGACATGAGTGGGGGCCTGCTGGCAGGTGCCCTGCACTGCTGGGCGGTGGGGGTGCAAGGGGACATGAGTGGGGGCCTGTTGGTAGGTGCCCTGCACTGCTGGGTGGTGGGGGTGCAAGTGGACATGACCTGGGGCCTGCTGGCAGGTTCCCCTCAGTGCTGGGGGGTGGGGGTGCAAGGGGACATGAGTGGGACATGAGTGGCGGCCTGCTGGCAGGTGCCCTGCACTGCTGGGGGGTGGGGGTGCAAGGGGACATGAGTGGGGGCCTCTTGGCAGGTGCCCTTCAGTGCTGGGGGGTGGGGGTGCAAGGGGACATGAGTGGGGGCCTGCTGGCAGGTGCCCTGCACTGCTGGGCGGTGGGGGTGCAAGGGGACATGAGTGGGGGCCTGTTGGTAGGTGCCCTGCACTGCTGGGTGGTGGGGGTGCAAGTGGACATGACCTGGGGCCTGCTGGCAGGTTCCCCTCAGTGCTGGGGGGTGGGGGTGCAAGGGGACATGAGTGGGACATGAGTGGTGGCCTGTTGGCAACTGCCCTGCACTGCTGGGGGCTGGGGGTGCAAGGGGACATGAGTGGGGGCCTGCTGGCAGGTGCCCCTTAGTGCTGAGGGGTGGGGGTGCAAGGGGACATGAGTGGGGGCCTGCTGGCAGGTGCCCCTCAGTGCTGGGGAACGGGGGTGCAAGGGGACATGAGTGGGGCATGAGTGGGGGCCTGTTGGCAGGTGCCCTGAACTGCTGGGGGGTGGGGGTGCAAGGGGACATGAGTGGGGGCCTGCTGGCAGGTGCCCCTCAGTGCTGGGGGGTGGGGGTGCAAGGGGACATGAGTGGGACATGAGTGGCGGCCTGCTGGCAGGTGCCCTGCACTGCTGGGGGGTGGGGGTGCAAGGGGACATGAGTGGGGGCCTCTTGGCAGGTGCCCTTCAGTGCTGGGGGGTGGGGGTGCAAGGGGACATGAGTGGGGGCCTGCTGGCAGGTGCCCTGCACTGCTGGGGGGTGGGGGTGCAAGGGGACATGAGTGGCGGCCTGCTGGCAGGTGCCCTGCACTGCTGGGGGGTGGGGGTGCAAGGGGACATGAGTGGGGGCCTCTTGGCAGGTGCCCTTCAGTGCTGGGGGGTGGGGGTGCAAGGGGACATGAGTGGGGGCCTGCTGACAGGTGCCCTGCACTGCTGGGTGGTGGGGGTGCAAGTGGACATGACCTGGGGCCTGCTGGCAGGTTCCCCTCAGTGCTGGGGGGTGGGGGTGCAAGGGGACATGAGTGGGACATGAGTGGCGGCCTGCTGGCAGGTGCCCTGCACTGCTGGGGGGTGGGGGTGCAAGGGGACATGAGTGGGGGCCTCTTGGCAAGTGCCCTTCAGTGCTGGGGGGTGGGGGTGCAAGGGGACATGAGTGGGGGCCTGCTGGCAGGTGCCCTGCACTGCTGGGCGGTGGGGGTGCAAGGGGCCATGAGTGGGGGCCTGTTGGTAGGTGCCCTGCACTGCTGGGTGGTGGGGGTGCAAGTGGACATGACCTGGGGCCTGCTGGCAGGTTCCCCTCAGTGCTGGGGGGTGGGGGTGCAAGGGGACATGAGTGGGACATGAGTGGTGGCCTGTTGGCAACTGCCCTGCACTGCTGGGGGCTGGGGGTGCAAGGGGACATGAGTGGGGGCCTGCTGGCAGGTGCCCCTTAGTGCTGAGGGGTGGGGGTGCAAGGGGACATGAGTGGGGGCCTGCTGGCAGGTGCCCCTCAGTGCTGGGGGATGGGGGTGCAAGGGGACATGAGTGGGGCATGAGTGGGGGCCTGTTGGCAGGTGCCCTGAACTGCTGGGGGGTGGGGGTGCAAGGGGACATGAGTGGGGGCCTGCTGGCAGGTGCCCCTCAGTGCTGGGGGGTGGGGGTTCAATGGGACATGAGTGGGGGCCTGCTGGCAGAGTCCCTGCACTGCTGGGGGGTGGGGGTGCAAGGGGACACGAGTGGGACATGAGTGGGGGCCTGCTGGCAGGTGCCCTGCACTGCTGGGGGGTGGGGGTGCAGGGGGACATGAGTGGGGGCCTGCTGCCAGGTGCCCCTCAGTGCTGGGGGCTGGGGGTGCAAGGGGACATGGTTGGGACATGAGTGGGGGCCTGCTGGCAGGTGCCCTGCACTACTGGGGGGGTGGGGGTGCAAGGGGACATGAGTGGGGGCCTTTTGGCTGGTGCCCCTCGGTGCTGGGGGTTGGGGGTGCAATGGGACATGAGTGGGACATGAGTGGGGGCCTGCTGGCTGGTGCCCTGCACTGCTGTGGGGTGGGGGTGCAAGGGGACATGAGTGGGGGCCTGCTGGCAGGTGCCCCTCAGTGCTGGGGGGGGGTGGGGATGCAATGGGACATGAGTGGGGGCCTGCTGGCAGGTGCCCTGCACTGCTGGGGGGTGGGGGTGCAAGGGGACATGATTGTGACATGAGTGGGGGCCTGCTGGCAGGTGCCCTGCACTGCTGGGGGTGGGGGTGCAAGGGGACATGAGTGGGGGCCTGCTGGCAGGTGCCCCTCAGTGCTGGCGGGTGGCGGTGCAAGGGGACATGAGTGGGGGCCTGCTGGCAGGTACCCCTCAGTGCTGGGGGGTGGGGGTGCAAGGAGACATGAGTGGGGGCCTCTTGGCAGGTGCCCCTCAGTGCTGGGGGCTAGGGGTGCAATGGGACATGAGTGGGACATGAGTGGGGGCCTGCTGGCAGGTGCCCTGCACTGCAGGGGGGTGGAGGTGCAAGGGGACATGAGTGGGGGCCTGCTGGCAGGTGCCCTTCAGTGCTGGGGGGTGGGGGTGCAAGGGGACATGAGTGGGGGCCTGCTGGCAGGTGCCCTGCACTGCTGGGGGGTGGGGGTGCAAGGGGACATGAGTGGGAGCCTGTTGGTAGGTGCCCTGCACTGCTGGGTGGTGGGGGTGCAAGTGGACATGAGTTGGGGCCTGCTGGCAGGTGCCCCTCAGTGCTGGGGGGTGTGGGTGCATGGGGACATGAGTGGGACATGAGTGGCGGCCTGCTGGCAGGTGCCCTGCACTGCTGGGGGGTGGGGGTGCAAGGGGACATGAGTGGGGGCCTCTTGGCAGGTGCCCCTCAGTGCTGGGGGCTGGGGGTGCAATGGGACATGAGTGGGATATGAGTGGGGGCCTGCTGGCAGGTGCCCTGCACTGCTGGGGGTGGGGGTGCAAGGGGACATGAGTGGGGGCCTGCTGGCAGGTGCCCCTCAGTGCTGGCGGGTGGGGGTGCAAGGGGACATGAGTGGGGGCCTGCTGGCAGGTGCCCCTCAGTGCTGGGGGGTGGGGGTGCAAGGAGACATGAGTGGGGGCCTCTTGGCAGGTGCCCCTCAGTGCTGGGGGCTGGGGGTGCAATGGGACATGAGTGGGACATGAGTGGGGGCCTGCCGGCTGGTGCCCTGCACTGCTGGGGGGTGGGGGTGCAAGGGGACATGAGTGGGGGCCTTTTGGCTTGTGCCCCTCAGTGCTGGGGGTTGGGGGTGCAATGGGACATGAGTGGGACATGAGTGGGGGCCTGCCTGCTGGTGCCCTGCACTGCTGGGGGGTGGGGGTGCAAGGGGACATGAGTGGGGGCCTGCTGGCAGGTGCCCCTCAGTGCTGGGGGAGGTGGGGATGCAATGGAACATGAGTGTGGGCCTGCTGGCAGGTGCCCTGCACTGCTGGGGGTGGGGGTGCAAGGGGACATGATTGGGACATGAGTGGGGGCCTGCTGGCAGGTGCCCTGCACTGCTGGGGGTGGGGGTGCAAGGGGACATGAGTGGCGGCCTGCTGGCAGGTGCCCCTCAGTGCTGGCGGGTGGGGGTGCAAGGGGACATGAGTGGGGGCCTGCTGGCAGGTGCCCCTCAGTGCTGGGGGGTGGGGGTGCAAGGAGACATGAGTGGGGGCCTCTTGGCAGGTGCCCCTCAGTGCTGGGGGCTGGGGGTGCAATGGGACATGATTGGGACATGAGTGGGGGCCTGCTGGCAGGTGCCCTTCAGTGCTGGGGGGTGGGGGTGCAAGGGGACATGAGTGGGGGCCTGCTGGCAGGTGCCCTGCACTGCTGGGGGGTGGGGGTGCAAGGGGACATGAGTGGGGCCTGTTGGTAGGTGCCCTGCACTGCTGGGTGGTGGGGGTGCAAGTGGAAATGAGCTGGGGCCTGCTGGCAGGTGCCCCTCAGTGCTGGGGGGTGGGGGTGCAAGGGGACATGAGTGGGACATGAATGGCGGCCTGCTGGCAGGTGCCCTGCACTGCTGGGGGGTGGGGGTGCAAGGGGACATGAGTGGGGGCCTCTTGGCAGGTGCCCTTCAGTGCTGGGGGGTGGGGGTGCAAGGGGACATGAGGGGGGCCTGCTGGCAGGTGCCCTGCACTGCTGGGCGGTGGGGGTGCAAGGGGACATGAGTGGGGGCCTGTTGGTAGGTGCCCTGCACTGCTGGGTGGTGGGGGTGCAAGTGGACATGACCTGGGGCCTGCTGGCAAGTTCCCCTCAGTGCTGGGGGGTGGGGGTGCAAGGGGACATGAGTGGGACATGAGTGGTGGCCTGTTGGCAACTGCCCTGCACTGCTGGGGGCTGGGGGTGCAAGGGGACATGAGTGGGGGCCTGCTGGCAGGTGCCCCTTAGTGCTGAGGGGTGTAGGTGCAAGGGGACATGAGTGGGGGCCTGCTGGCAGGTGCCCCTCAGTGCTGGGGGATGGGGGTGCAAGGGGACATGAGTGGGACATGAGTGGGGGCCTGTTGGCAGGTGCCCTGAACTGCTGGGGGGTGGGGGTGCAAGGGGACATGAGTGGGGGCCTGCTGGCAGGTGCCCCTCAGTGCTGGGGGGTGGGGGTTCAATGGGACATGAGTGGGGGCCTGCTGGCAGAGTCCCTGCACTGCTGGGGGGTGGGGGTGCAAGGGGACACGAGTGGGACATGAGTGGGGGCCTGCTGGCAGGTGCCCTGCACTGCTGGGGGGTGGGGGTGCAGGGGGACATGAGTGGGGGCCTGCTGCCAGGTGCCTCTCAGTGCTGGGGGGTGGGGGTGCAAGAGGACATGAGTGGGGGCCTGCTGGCATGTGCCCCTCAGTGCTGGGGGCTGGGGGTGCAAGGGGACATGGTTGGGACATGAGTGGGGGCCTGCTGGCAGGTGCCCTGCACTACTGGGGGGTGGGGGTGCAAGGGGACATGAGTGGGGGCCTTTTGGCTGGTGCCCCTCGGTGCTGGGGGTTGGGGGTGCAATGGGACATGAGTGGGACATGAGTGGGGGCCTGCTGGCTGGTGCCCTGCACTGCTGTGGGGTGGGGGTGCAAGGGGACATGAGTGGGGGCCTGCTGGCAGGTGCCCCTCAGTGCTGGGGGGGGTGGGGATGCAATGGGACATGAGTGGGGGCCTGCTGGCAGGTGCCCTGCACTGCTGGGGGGTGGGGGTGCAAGGGGACATGATTGTGACATGAGTGGGGGCCTGCTGGCAGGTGCCCTGCACTGCTGGGGGTGGGGGTGCAAGGGGACATGAGTGGGGGCCTGCTTGCAGGTGCCCCTCAGTGCTGGCGGGTGGCGGTGCAAGGGGACATGAGTGGGGGCCTGCTGGCAGGTGCCCCTCAGTGCTGGGGGGTGGGGGTGCAAGGAGACATGAGTGGGGGCCTCTTGGCAGGTGCCCCTCAGTGCTGGGGGCTAGGGGTGCAATGGGACATGAGTGGGACATGAGTGGGGGCCTGCTGGCAGGTGCCCTGCACTGCAGGGGGGTGGAGGTGCAAGGGGACATGAGTGGGGGCCTGCTGGCAGGTGCCCTTCAGTGCTGGGGGGTGGGGGTGCAAGGGGACATGAGTGGGGGCCTGCTGGCAGGTGCCCTGCACTGCTGGGGGGTGGGGGTGCAAGGGGACATGAGTTGGGGCCTGTTGGTAGGTGCCCTGCACTGCTGGGTGGTGGGGGTGCAAGTGGACATGAGCTGGGGCCTGCTGGCAGGTGCCCCTCAGTGCTGGGGGGTGGGGGTGCATGGGGACATGAGTGGGACACGAGTGGCGGCCTGCTGGCAGGTGCCCTGCACTGCTGGGGGGTGGGGGTGCAAGGGGACATGAGTGGGGGCCTCTTGGCAGGTGCCCCTCAGTGCTGGGGGTGCAATGGGACATGAGTGGGATATGAGTGGGGGCCTGCTGGCAGGTGCCCTGCACTGCAGGGGGGGGTGGAGGTGCAAGGGGACATGAGTGGGGGCCTGCTGGCAGGTGCCCTGCACTTCTGGGGGGTGGGGGTGCAAGGGGACATGAGTGGGGGCCTGTTGGTAGGTGCCCTGCACTGCTGGGTGGTGGGGGCGCAAGTGGACATGAGCTGGGGCCTGCTGGCAGGTGCCCCTCAGTGCTGGGGGGGTGGGGGTGCAAGGGGACATGAGTGGGGCATGAGTGGTGGCCTGTTGGCAGGTGCCCTGCACTGCTGGGGGCTGGGGGTGCAAGGGGACATGAGTGGAGGCCTGCTGGCAGGTGCCCCTCAGTGCTGGGGGGTGGGGGTGCAAGGGAACATGAGTGGGGGCCTGCTGGCAGGTGCCCCTCAGTGCTGGGGGGTGGGGGTGCAAGGGGACATGAGTGGGGGCCTCTTGGCAGGTGCCCCTCAGTGCTGGGGGCTGGGGGTGCAATGGGACATGAGTGGGATATGAGTGGGGGCCTGCTGGCAGGTTCCCTTCTGTGCTGGGGTGTGGGGGTGCAAGGGGACATGAGTGGGGGCCTGCTGGCAGGTGCCCTGCACTTCTGGGGGGTGGGGGTGCAAGGGGACATGAGTGGGGGCCTGTTGGTAGGTGCCCGGCACTGCTGGGTGGTGGGGGCGCAAGTGGACATGAGCTGAGGCCTGCTGGCAGGTGCCCCTCAGTGCTGGGGGGGTGGGGGTGCAAGGGGACATGAGTGGGGCATGAGTGGTGGCCTGTTGGCAGGTGCCCTGCACTGCTGGGGGCTGGGAGTGCAAGGGGACATGAGTGGGGGCCTGCTGGCAGGTGCCCCTCAGTGCTGGGGGGTGGGGGTGCAAGGGGACATGAGTGGGGGCCTGCTGGCAGGTGCCCCTCAGTGCTGGGGGGTGGGGGTGCAAGGGGATATGAGTGGGGGCCTGTTGGCAGGTGCCCTGCACTGCTGGGGGTGCGGGTGCAAGGGGACATGAGTGGGGGCCTGCTGGCAGGTGCCCCTCAGTGCTGTGGGTTGGGGGTGCAATGGGACATGAGTGGGACATGAGTGGGGGCCTGCTGGCAGGTGTCCTGCACTGCTGGGGGGTGGGGGTGCAAGGGGACATGAGTGGGGGCCTGCTGGCAGGTGCCCCTCAGTGCTGGGGGTTTGGGTGCAAGGGGACATGAGTGGGGGCCTGCTGGAAGGTGCCCTGCACTGCTGTGGGGTGAGGGTGCAAGGGGACATGAGTGGGGGCCTTTTGGCTGGTGCCCCTCAGTGCTGGGGGTTGGGGGTGCAATGGGACATGAGTGGGACATGAGTGGGGGCCTGCTGGCAGGTGCCCCTCAGTGCTGGGGGGGTGGGGATGCAATGGGACATGAGTGGGAGCCTGCTGGCAGGTGCCCTGCACTGCTGGGGCGTGGAGGTGCAAGGGGACATGATTGGGACATGAGTGGGGGCCTGCTGGCAGGTGCCCTGCACTGCTGGGGGTGGGGGTGCAAGGGGACATGAGTGGGGGCCTGCTGGCAGGTGCCCCTCAGTGCTGGCGGGTGGGGGTGCAAGGGGACATGAGTGGGGGCCTGCTGGCAGGTGCCCCTCAGTGCTGGGGGGTGGGGGTGCAAGGAGACGTGAGTGGGGGCCTCTTGGCAGGTGCCCCTCAGTGCTGGGGGCTGGGGGTGCAATGAGACATGAGTGGGACATGAGTGGGGGCCTGCTGGCAGGTGTCCTGCACTGCAGGGGGGTGGAGGTGCAAGGGGACATGAGTGGGGGCCTGCTGGCAGGTGCCCTTCAGTGCTGGGGGTGGGGGTGCAAGGGGACATGAGTGGGGGCCTGCTGGCAGGTGCCCTGCACTGCTGGGGGGTGGGGGTGCAAGGGGACATGAGTGGGGGCCTGTTGGTAGGTGCCCTGCACTGCTGGGTGGTGGGGGTGCAAGTGGGCATGAGCTGGGGCCTGCTGGCAGGTGCCCCTCAGTGCTGGGGGGTGGGGGTGCAAGGGGACATGAGTGGGACATGAGTGGCGGCCTGCTGGCAGGTGCCCTGCACTGCTGGGGGGTGGGGGTGCAAGGGGACATGAGTGGGGGCCTCTTGGCAGGTGCCCCTCAGTGCTGGGGGTGCAATGGGACATGAGTGGGACATGAGTGGGGGCCTGCTGGCAGGTGTCTTGCACTGCAGGGGGGTGGAGGTGCAAGGGGACATGAGTGGGGGCCTGCTGGCAGGTGCCCTTCAGTGCTGGGGGGTGGGGGTGCAAGGGGACATGAGTGGGGGCCTGCTGGCAGGTGCCCTGCACTGCTGGGGGTGGGGGTGCAAGGGGACATGAGTGGGGGCCTGTTGGTAGGTGCCCTGCACTGCTGGGTGGTGGGGGTGCAAGTGGACATGAGCTGGGGCCTGCTGGCAGGTGCCCCTCAGTGCTGGGGGGGTGGGGGTGCAAGGAGACATGAGTGGGGCATGAGTGGTGGCCTGTTGGCAGGTGCCCTGCACTGCTGGGGGCTGGGGGTGCAAGGGGACATGAGTGGGGGCCTGCTGGCAGGTGCCCCTCAGTGCTGGGGGGTGGGGGTGCAAGGGGACATGAGTGGGGGCCTGCTGGCAGGTGCCCCTCAGTGCTGTGGGGTGGGGGTGCAAGGGGATATGAGTGGGGGCCTGTTGGCAGGTGCCCTGCACTGCTGGGGGTGCGGGTGCAAGGGGACATGAGTGGGGGCCTGCTGGCAGGTGCCCCTCAGTGCTGGGGGGTGGGGGTTCAATGGGACATGAGTGGGGGCCTGCTGGCAGAGTCCCTGCACTGCTGGGGGGTGGGGGTGCAAGGGGACATGAGTGGGACATGAGTGGGGACCTGCTGCCAGGTGCCCTGCACTGCTGGGGGGTGGGAGTGCAAGGGGACATGAGTGGGGGCCTGCTGGCAGGTGCCCCTCAGTTCTGGGGGGTGGGGGTGCAAGGGGACATGAGTGGGGGGCCTGCTGGCAGGTTCCCCTCAGTGCTGGGGGGTGGGGGTGCAAGGGGACATAGTTGGGACATGAGTGGGGGACTGCTGGCAGGTGCCCTGCACTACTGGGGGGTGGGGGCGCAAGGGGACATGAGTGGGGGCCTGTTGGCTGGTGCCCCTCAGTGCTGTGGGTTGGGGGTGCAATGGGACATGAGTGGGACATGAGTGGGGGCCTGCTGGCAGGTGTCCTGCACTGCTGGAGGGTGGGGGTGCAAGGGGACATGAGTGGGGGCCTGCTGGCAGGTGCCCCTCAGTGCTGGGGGTTTGGGTGCAAGGGGACATGAGTGGGGGTCTGCTGGCAGGTGCCCTGCACTGCTGGGGGGTGAGGGTGCAAGGTGACATGAGTGGGGGCCTGTTGGCAGGTGCCCTGCACTGCTGGAGGGTGGGGGTGCAAGGGGACATGAGGGGGAGCCTGCTGGCAGGTGCCCCTCAGTGCTGGGGGGTGGGGGTGCAAGGGGACATGAGTGGGGGCCTGCTGGCAGGTGCCCCTCAGTGCTGGGGGGTGGGGGTGCAAGGGGACAAGAGTGGGACATGAGTGGGGGCCTATTGGCAGGTGCACTGCACTTCTGGGGGGTGATGGTGGAGGGGGTCATGCGTTGGTGATCAGTAGTGCAAGGTGACATGTGGCTTGGCTGGGGGGCATGCCCATGGTGGATGGGTGCAGGGTAGTTCCCTGTGGTGTGGGCTGACTGCAGGGTCGTGGAGGGTGTAGAGGGAACACCTGGGAGGACCCACACTGCCAATTCACGTGTAGGACTCCCCTGCAACCCAGATATACACGTACCCCACTCGCACAGGGCCTGTCGCGTGTTTAACTTCCCGCGCACCCCCGAAATACACATACCCCACTCGCCCAAGGCCAATCGCGTGTGAAACTTCCCGCGCACCCCAAATTTACACGTACCCAGGCCAATCGCGTGTGAAACTTCACGCGAACCCCAAGAATACATGCACCCCACTCGCACAGGGCCTATCGCGTGTGAAACTTCACGCAACCCCAGATTTACACGCACCCTGCTCGCCCAAGACCAATCGCGTGTGAAACTTCCCACGCACCACCGAAATACACGCACACGCTATTTTGACACAGCGGGTGTTCGTGTTTGTCGCGTACCCTTTTGCACGTCATTTGTCCTAGTTCGCCACAGTATGGGACAATCATCAGAGTTGTATATACGTGCTTTTTGTTAGCGCTCATTTTGGCACACATTTTTTTCATGCACAGGGACGCTACCGCCTGCCTTCGTGTGGTGTACGTGTTTAGGCCTGTGTGCGTCTTCGCCGATGCGCTGGTTTGCCCTATTTGATTACATGAATACGTGTTGTAGGCGAGCGTGTGGGCGTTCCGCGCACTTGCCTCCTTTACTTCCCCCGTGACGCCCACATTTTCACGCGTTGTTCCCCATTCCGCGTGTCACGCCCCGTGTTACGCCTACTTTTGTTATGTGCGCCGCGCTATGTGCGCTTTTGCTGTGGCCGTAGCGCACACCGTTAGATGACCTGTGCGTGGGCGTGCGCCACGCAGATTTTCAGCGCACATCCCACATTTTACTCGCGCACGGACTTCCATGAATCGATGTGCGCGGGTTTTGCTGCGATTTTCACACTTGCACTGCGATTCGCACGGTTTCGCACGCTTGTGCTGGAATTTTCAGCGCACATTAATTCCATGAATCGGGCTGTTTATTTTGAAGAACAAAGGGCAGGCTGCTTGACAATTTGGAAATTGAATATTTTGATTATTTGAAATGTAGCTTTTCAAAAAATGTGGTTAAGGAGGACAATAATTAGTTTGTGCTCAACTAAACAAAACATGAACAATAGGTATCACTGAGACTATTGCAGTATGCTACATTCGCACCAATGGAAATAGGTCAAGTGTTTGCAAGTTAAATTAAAATGGAGACAAATGATTAACGAAATTAGTCACAAGGCCATCGATCTTATAGCAAAATCGGGCAATCAGACTTATAAGTACATGTGCTCTGCCTAAGTGTTTAGTCACTACAGTAACATGGGTCCTTTGTTTGAACTGTTATATTCCACAAGGTAGCAAATGTCACATTGAAGCCTGTTTTGCCTAAATAATGTGTGTGCTCCCCTTTTCAACCACATTAGAAAAATAATGATTTTATGAGCTGCCAGGCACAATATTTTTATTAAATGGACATGCACCCGACTGTTTGAGAGAAGCAAACCATAATAGTTTGTATTTCTGATGTTTAACACACTACAAATACAAAGAAATATAGCCTCAATAATGATTTTCAGGTTATGTTTTCTTGGCCAGCAAAACATTGCTTATTTCTTCTGAAGGTAGAAACCTCATCATCCATCACGTGCCTTTCAACAGTCAGTGCCCATTGTAAAAAGTGACTAGAAAGGTAAAGCCCCAGATACAGATTAGCCGGGTATAAGCAGGTCCCTGCAAAATAAAATTATGTGGATTTGTACACCACAAATTAAAGGGAAAGAGAAGATAATGAATCTTCAAAAAAACTCATAAAGGCTGAAGATGCCTGTTTGTATGCGGTTTCAGAAATACTGGGAAATACCAATTAATACATTTAAATGGTTTCATGTTTGAATAGTGCACTTTCATCAAATGAGGCTGTTTAACATTATTAGAACACATGAAAATCCACTATAGCTCCTGTTTTGAGATTTGCATAGGAAAACTGAAATATCACCAATTGTATTTACATTCAACCTCATCTCAGGTTGTAAAATGATAGAAATGCATACCCCTGTCAATTAACATACTAAACGCCCCAGAATTACATCAAGTAACCCACACATCACAAAATACAAATTACAGGGCCTTGGATAGCGACCCTGTTGTTATGTTTAAGTTGCTCAACTCATAGGAAGAGCACTTTTTGGGTGGCTTATAACTTTGCCCCCCCCTGGAAGAATCCTTACCAAACTTTACAAAAAAAGGTATATGACCTGCTCTGAATATATTTGGGAAGTTTTGTGAGGTTTCGTCAAGGGGGGCAAAGTTATAGGGGATCCCAAATTATTTTTCCATAGACACAAGGGAAAAAAATGTTTGCTCACGCCTACAGTTCAAACTGCTGGACAGATTAAAAAAAAAAATGATTGTCCTGAAAGCGTTCTTTTGTAAATTTGGTGTGAATCCATCCAGTAGTCTTCTTTAAAACAGGGAAAATGAAGGTCACAAAAAATGTGTGATATCTGGGTCCGCTCTGAGGATCCATTTCCCTGTTCACTCCGCAGACAGGACTCCTATTTGTCTGAGGTAAGCGTGATGTCCGCAGACACCCAACGCGCAGCTGATTGGCTATTGAAAAGCATGATGTGCATCATTTTTTGTCGAGATGCCCGCCATGTTCTATCAGTGTTCAGCCACGGCTGTCCGCGGATAGCGCGGTGGAGAACAGGGTTGGGAAACCTGTTTCGGGGCATTTGTTGTTGGGAAGAGGGACTGGGAGGTGTGGACGACTGAAAGAAAGATGATGTGGGCTATTTGTTTAAGTGGAAGAAGATTGTGCAGGGTCTGGCAGTCCGCAGACACCGCAGTAATCCACGGACGGGGTCTTAGGTGGGCAGCTTATCTGCTGACTGCAGGCAGGCTTTATAAGGGTAGCGGAGTGGAATGTAGATGATATGAGAATGTTTGTATAGGTTATGAATAGGCCATGCACCCAAGAATCTGGGCACTGGCACAACTACTACAGTCAAATACAGCCAAGCAACCAAGAATCTGGTCACAACCATTCTAATTGTAAGTGTTTTTTTTGCACAGTTGGAGAAATATGTTTGAGGTTATTTGGTGACTACAAGAGAGCTTGTTAGAGTAGGGGAGTGCAATCTAGATGATATGGCGATATTGCCATTGATGAAAAATAGGGAGGTGGTCTATTTTGATGTCTGCAGATGGTGCTTGAATTGGGAAGTCAAGGGCAAGTTGTGGTGTGTTGGTTGTGGCCAGTGGCATGTTTCTTGGGTGAATGGCCGTATAATGCTGTAGTGGTTGTGGCCAGTGCCTAGATTGTTCGATGCACCCAAGCATCTAGGCACTGGACACAAACACCACAGCATCATACGGCCATGCACCAAAGAATCTGCCCACTGGCTACAAGTACTGTAATAATATGTGTACAGAAATGGAATTCGGCTATTGGAAAGAACCATTACAATAATAAGGGTATAGTCATTATACAAACTGTATAGGCAGTGTATCGTTTTTGGAACATAATGACACAATACCATTGAGGTGGAAATGGTCCTTTTTATTGATGTAAAATTGGGAGTAGAGGTTGACTTTGTTGCACATGGTAAAGCAGGAGAAATCGTTGCTTCTTTCTCTGTGGAAAAAACATAGCATAATATGTTACATAGGATAGTTCACAATGTTGCATTGCACACAATCTCACATATTCATGTACTTTTTAGACCCTCGTAATTACTACATTGCAAGTTGGTTCAAACAACATTACTGCGCATTTTTCACAGTTGCTGTGTTTGCTCGCATATTCATTGGGTCTGTGGGAAAAAAATCCATGTAGGATTCAAAACACCCTAGTACATTTATTGGACGTTATGTGTCACTCTATGTTTGTTTGAAGTGTGCAGTACTTAAAGGAATGTTTAAGATGCACAAATATGGGTATTTGTTGTTACAAGCAGTGTAGCAGTAGGAAGAATTGTAATGGTGTACATGTCTTGCTTTTCAAAAGTGCTTGTGGTATGGCTGCAGTTATATACCAGTTGGCGTTTTGTAACTGTTTGTAGTTTTGATGCCATTTGATTCCTGTTGGTGGATTCTAAGTATTTTAGTATCAGAAACTAATATTGCAGTAGTATGTGTGCAGTTACATACCAGTTGGCATATTCTAACTGTTGATAGTTTTACAGTTTTGAAGGGTATGTTTTGAAGCACTTACATTCCTGTTGGTGGATTCTAACTATTTCACTATTGGAATAAACATTGCAGTATTATGGGTACAGTTAGATACCCGTTGGCATATTCTAACTGTTGATAGTTTTATAGTTTTGAAGGGTATGTTTTAAAGCACTTTCATTCTTGATGGTGGATTCTAACTAATTCAGTATTGGGAATTAACATTTTAGTATTATGGGTGCAGTTAGATAGCAGTTGGCATATTCTAACGGTTGACAGTTTTACAGATTAGTGACTAAAGTTTGTAGACCCTCATAATCAGTACATTTTATGTACTATCGGTGAAACACATTAGTGTGTTTTGCACAATTGTTGTTTCTGTTTGCATAATCATTGGGTCATTGGGGAAAACATCTGTATAGCATTAGCAAAAATGTATGACATGCACATCTGTTGGCAAATTGAAACTGTTTCTCAATTCACAAACAGCATTGTAGTACGGTCGATGCATTTAGATACCAGTTGATGTATTCTAACTGTGTACAGTTTTAGAGTTCAGAAGAGTATTTTTTGAAGCACTTAGATACCTGTTGGTGTCTATTGTACACTTATTTATGATAGTTTTACAGGTCAAAGACTAAATTTAGGCTTAAGGAATATTACGTTGAAATGTGTTAGATTTGTTGGTAATCTATGTTTTAGAGCAATGGAAGTGTCATTGCATTCAAACCAACCACATGTTTTTTTTAATGTATGCAGTATAGTGACCTGCAGTGGTTGTGGCACCAGTTTGGTAGGTTATGCCTACTGTTGTGAAGGTTTTCTTGCCAAGAGAAACTTGACCATATGTGAAGCTAATAAGCTTGTTGTTGTTTTTGGTATCATCTATGTTGTACCTTAAAAGCATTACTATTGTAGTTTATGTGTACAGTTAAACGATTGTCTGAATTGCAAACACTGCATAATATGCTATGATTTGCATTTCACACAAGCTGATGAAATGGAATGGATTCACAATTAGGTATATATACATGCACAAAACATTCATTAAGACCATGCTCCTGTGCATAATGTTTGCAGAGTGTTCATGTATGCTTCAACGTGTATGAAATCTGGAAGATCTCATTTATAGGTATATTTTTGCTTTCTAGTACTTGCAGTAAGTACATTAAAAATTCTTGTGGATCGTCCTGTGTGTTTATGGCGAATCTGACCATTCCTGCACAGTAGTCCAATTGTTGCCTTATTCCTTAGACAATGTAAGTGTTGTCAGGATTATTTGTTGCATTTCTGTGAAGGATGAACATTTGTAAGCACAACTGGTCTGAGCCGTTCAAGTAAATGTTTTGAAAAATTGGTGGCAATTGGAACAGAAGATTGATTGCTACATTTGCATAACAATTTGCACCAGTTGCGCTGGAAAATGTTAATGAACCAGAGAATTCTGAATCTGTTTGATTTGTTGGACCTCCACTTTTTTGTTTAAGAAGACAAATTTTGCTCTGTGCTTCCGTATGCACTAGATAGTTTTGTGGTTGTGTTACTCGATGGAGTAGCAGTTTGTTTTAGTTTCTTTGGTGGTACTGTTGGGAGATCTCTTATAAGTTTTGTTTTCATTACTTTTCTTTTATCAAGTTTACCTTTTTGAGGAACAGGGTACATATCGAGATGCGGTCTGTAGAGTGAACATAGTATGATGTACTGCACGATGCAAGGAATGTCAGCCTTGACTTTGTTTGCATTAAAATTGACTAGAAATAGTCCTTTGAGTGTAGATAGACATGACTGTGCTACATAACTCATACCTTCTTTAAAGACTGCACTGCCAATGTCAATCAATGCCTGCTCTAGCGTTAGACCTTTGTGAATAGTGACTGCATATGCAAGCAGCAGCGAGAATTGTTCTCTGCGTACATACATGTCTTTGAAAAGAAGGAATCGTGCTGTTGAGCATCCTATTCTTTTAACATCTGAAAAGTTTGTTAAAGTGGATGTTCACAAACTGAATGTTGTCATGTGGATACAACTGGAAGCCAACAACTATTTCAATCGCTCCATTAACTAAACCTTGCTCCACATTAAGGTCACATTTCAGAATTATTCTGCAGTTTAAACACAACGTTACCATTTTCTCCAAACCAGCTGTGTTGGAGATATATTTTTCTAAGCTATTCAGTCGTGCTGTTGCTTGTTGACAAACAGGGAGTGTCATGCCGTGCACTTCCAGATTGCCTGTGGAGTTAATATGCACTATTGGTTGCTTTTATTGTTTTAACATTGTCACATTGAATTGGGCACAGGTTGCTAGGGTTGACATTAAGGACATATATTTCACATATTTCTGTGCTAATTGTTCAATGACATCAGGAGCAGATGTGGCATGCCCATATAGCTCATGGATGAGTCTACTATTTAAGATAGATTGTGCATCTTTATAAAGAAGCCCAGTCCTTATTATTTCTAAAATGTTAGCATAGGTTATGTCTAAAGACTGACACATGTTTTTCGTTAGTTTTCTGCATTGGAAATGTTGCCAGAGATTTACATTTCCTATGCTGCAATAGTTTCACCTTTCAGTTGTTAATTGTAGGAACTCTCCAAAAACAATAATGTGTTTCCCTCCAAAGAGTTGTTTGTAGTCCGTTTTAAGGACTTCTTGTAATCTGGGGTGAATTAAAGCCAACATTAGGTTGGATACCATGCTCACCTCATCTATTAGGAGCGTTTTCATTTGTTTCAGAATTATCCATGGTGCACTAGCAGCTTCCTTTGATATGTTGTAGCACTCTATTTTGTTCTGGTGTTCTACTGGAAGGAACAGTAGTCAGTCTAAAGTAGCACCTCCTATTGTGTAGGCAGCTAAACCTGTGAGGGCTGTTAAAATAGCTGAAAACTTGTTTGTTAACTTTTGGAGGAATTTGCTGATGATTTTTATTAAGAGCGTTTTGCCTTAACCAGCGTCACCACTTACATAGAGGAGTAAAGGTTTATAATTTTGACAGCTTCAAGTTTTACTTTCATGCTGCAAAGCATGTTCAATTTCTTTAGTCACTTCTAGGAAAATGCAAAGTTGCTAACCATTAAGTTCTGATATGAGCAGTGCCAGGTTTCCTTCTGATTCCTCATATTGATACATGGTGCTTTCTACTTCAGTCATGGCTAATTCTGCTTTTTTTACTATGAGTGGCTCTCAATGGTTCTTGGCTTCATGTAACATAAGGTTGACTGCCCTCAGGAGTGCCTTTCTTTAGTTGTGCTTGAACTCTTCCTCTTGTTGGCATTCATTGTCCAACATGTTTTTGTACTGCTTGAAATTGACATTTGTTATACTGTTTTCATTTGCATTTAAAGCAGCTTCAAATGAGTCGTAGGTGCACAATAAATCTTCTTTTCTCCATGGTTTAAAAAGTTGGAGTAGGGACATGTAGTACAGTTCCCTATGTTGAGGAGTTTAAAATGATAACTTTATATGATTAATTAGGCTGGGTTTGGTAAGTTTAACAAGGCTTTCTTCACACTTGTAGGAAACATTTTGGGATATGTGGTATAAGTACATGTTTTCCAAAGCAGCACTTCTGTTTGGGGAGTAAGTGTCTAATAAATTGTTTTTCAAAATGTCCTGGCTGTGGGATCATTTTTGACTATTGTTTCTATCTCTTGGTACGTTATCAGCACTCTTTTCTGAATGCAAAAGGACCAAGGCTTAGCCATACTATGTGTTCAGATTTCCCATATAAGGCTGTGCCTGTTAAATGGTCTGCGGCTTCATAGCATCCATATTCTCTATGGGGAGCATTTTTATTGCCGAAGCTGTATAATGTTTGTGACAGTGTTTTATCAAATCATGTGTCATCCCAGAGGTCTTTCAGCTCTGTTTACTCAGCTTTGGTTAGGTAGGATGTGACATATCTTGCAACAACAGTGGAATTGTCTATCTATGCTTGCATTCCACAAGAGGGCAATGATTGCATTGTAATCATTGAGGTACTTTGAATGAAGCTTTGTTTCTTTTAATGCAGTATGTGTTCTTAGGTGATTTGCCTTTTTCACTGTCTCTAACAGAAAACATGAAGCTGTTTACTTCTCCTTTTGCTGAAACTTGTCTAGGGAAACCAAAGCAGCATTTGGTGTGGTATTTGCCTTTGTTTTTTACATCTGCATCTGTAATATTTGCCACATTTATGTTTTTGGAAGAGTACATTTGTGTATGTAGCTCACTATATGTGCTTTCTGAAGGGATGTGGCAGGATACATATTTGTGAATAAAATGTGAAACAGTGCCATCACTTTCAAGATCAAATTTAGGAGCATCTTTTAGCCACAAAAGCATTTCAATGTGTGGTGCTCCTCTGGATGGATATTCTTTTATCCAAAAGAAGTGTTTGACATATTGTTTTATTACAGATGAAGTGCAGCATGGCAATACAGCAGTGGTGAATGTATCTTGATACGTTTACAGGTTCAAGAGAGTAGTGTTCTCCTGGAATTTTTATATTTATCCCTTCTTCGTTTTGGTTTCCTATGCATAGGAAGCTGTACAAGTCCTCCCATGCATATTCTGCACAAACTAAAGTGAAAAGCCATGTGGGTGCCAACGTTCTGTGCCATACACCATACATCAGCGTGACATCAGAACCAGTATCTTTTTGTACCACACATGTTTGCCGAGAGATTTGTGATACTTGACTGCAAAATGTCATCTTTGTCTTTTATCTTTTGAAGTAGTTGGGTAGCAGACATGTTTAAAAAATTGGAACCTGTTTTCAATGTGTGCACAGCTCTGTAACATAGGGCCTCATTACACGGATGGCGGTAAGGATTTACCGGTACCGGTAAAATACCGGTACCGGTAAATCCTTACCGCCTTACTACGAGGTCCCTTTGCGGGTTGGGGGATACCGTAATTAGCACCCTCCCCATTCCCATTGAGCCCTATGGGGCAAAAATGGGAATGGGGAAGGGCAATGGTGGAAGGGGGAATTACCGCCCCGCCAACCTTGGAATGGGGTGGTAATTCCCCTTTCCGCCAAGGCGGTGCTGGTATTTTACCGGCATGAACCATGGCGCTAATAGCGCCATGGTTCTCCGCCATCCGTGTAATGAGGCCCATAGAGATGATAGTTCACTTTCAAAGAGGAGGGTGAATATGAAGTCAACCTTTTGTCTGAATCTGGGGTCTTCAGAATACATTTGTAAAGAGCTTTATTCTTATGTGTTATTTGTGTGCATCTTTCATCATATCTTCACCCTTTTCCTTTAGGAAAGAGTAGAGGGAAGGCTTGTGCTTCTACACTTTTTGTTGGAGAACCTTTGATATGTTTCTAGTGCATCGTCTAAGGTGTCTTTGGAGTGTTGTGGGTGAATTGCATACCGGTCTAAAATATTGGATGCCTTAATAGGATCTACAAGTTCAAATTGGGCAGTTTTTGAGGAATCCTGAATTATTTTGGTATTCAATGTTTATTTCTTTGTAGTACTCATTGTTCACTTTAAGACATTGTAGGGCTTCTCTAACTTTGTTTAAGTCTACTAGTTGCTGCCAACATTGTTTTTCTTTGGTACACCATTCACTAGGATAATCAAAGATTGATCTAGTGGCCGTCACATTCCTAGAGTGTCTACATTTTCTTTAAGATCTAATGGAAAATAAACTACTTTGCAACAAATGCCTTTTAGTAATTCAGAAGGAGGCAATTTGGCTGTTTTGGCCTAAAGACGTACTATAGCTTGAAATGGGTGCACTGTTTGGATTATAATGCTAATAGCCCATTAAGGCATTTGGTTATTATCAAGCTTTGTATTGCAGTATGTGCAAAGTATTGAGGGGTTAGTAATGTTGTTTTCTGCAATATGATAGAGAGCTAATTGGAACCATTGGGATTCCTCATTGTGTTCTATTTTGTACGTTATATCTACAGTGTTGGTGTTCTTTTTATAAAATGTTCTGCAACAACAGATATACATACTTAGTTTGGTACTTCAAAAGATGTGCTTTTAAAATGTGCTACTTATTTCTTGTAAGTGTTCATTAGAAGATTGGAAATTGTAAGGGTTTCCATGCTGTTCTCTAAAGTTATTGGATTTTCTAAGTGATCTTCACTTCCAAAATATTTACTTTGGATGGGGTCTATTTGCTGAAGGAGTTCTTTGGCTGTGCCATGTAGGAGAACATTATTAAAATGTTGTAGTTCTAAAGCAAGACTTTTTGCATAGTACAGTCTCTGGACAAGATTCCGTATAGTGGAATGGTGTGTTTCTAACATTTTGATGTGGTGGAAGGTGCTTTTGCATGCAGTTCCTGAAAGGCAGGGTAATGAATGTCCTCACAGTCTAGTGTAATTATGCAGTGGACAGGAGTACATGGGTTGCAAAGTTTTTGTTCTAATTTTCTCTTTTTATTTTCATATAGTGATTGAGGAATTGGCATAAATATTTAAAGGATTGTTTCTGTAGGTTACACATTGAGGTGAAGGGTCATTTGTAGACTGGACGGATTGGTTTTATGGAATGGGGAGCTGATTGTAAGTTTGTTGGAGACATTTTTTTCAATGAGGGTTTCTTGTACCATAATGGTGTTTTCTACCATTTCATACCCTCACCCACTGCTGTGTATGGCAATAGTTTTTTTGCTGCTCTTGTTTATATGCCTCTTCATTGAAATATGGTTCTGTGTATGCTGCTTGTGTGAATACAGTCACCCGCACAGAAGTTTACAAGGGTATCTATGTTTACATTGCACATGTTTAGAATTACATTTTGCAGTTTACTGATTAATTTTGCTTGTGGTTTCATTCTGTAAATTAATATGAACAATTTTCTTTTCAGGAGCATTGCACTGTCAATGAGCGCTTCCAGGATTAGTCTTCTGCAGTAATTTTTAATGGTTGAACTTGACTTTTTTGCTGTTTTTATAAGATTGTGAAGTACTCTATGGTGGAGCATTCTTTTGGTAAGCTTACCTGTGACTATGTTAACATTGGTGGATGCAGTGGTAGCGTTATTAGTACTTTCATTCTTCTTAATATATTTATTTTTATTTTTAGTTTTGGGAAGAAGGGCCATCGTTTTATCATTACTACCTGTTCAGCTGTGTTGACTGACTGTGTTAGCTGTTTTGCTTGAACATTTGCTATAAATTCTGCTTGAGGTGGAAGAGTATTTTGCATGTTTTTAGTTTTATCTGTTCTAATTTTTCATTGTTTTCTAAAGACTTGCTTTTTAGTAGGCATTCTGATCTGTCTGTTGGAGAAAAAAGGAAAGTTTGTGTTTGAAAGTTGTGCATTGTATTTGCGTTCATTGTGAATGAGTGTGTGAATATTAGGACAAGCATAACATAAATAGAGGGCTGTGTGATTGTGCAATAGGCTGTTAGTTCTGGTTGGGAAGGTTGCAAGAGTAGTTGTGTGTGTGGATGCCTGAAGGGTTTGGTTCAATGCGCAAGATAATGTACTGTGCATGAATAAGTAAGGACATTACAATGTTTTCACAATACTAGTGGGTGTTATGATACTGGTGTTCAGATAAGAAAACAAAGAGTGTAGCTGCTGAGGTGCCATAAGTAGGAGTGAAGTAAATGTTTGTTTTTGAAAGAAATGTGTAGGCTACTATACAGCAACACTACCCTTTATGACTAACATAACATAACAGTAACAATACTAGTACACTAGTGCACTTACTTTGTAGGATGTGAAGAGTAGTTTTCTTCTCATTTTTATCTTCTAGAAGAGACGTTGATGTCTTTCAGGTGGCAGTTCTTCACTGCAATTGAGAAAGAAGAAAATTAGTGGGTATGTGTGGTAATGGCAAAGTTTTTTTGTAGTACAAGAAGACATTACGTTGCACTGTAGTAGGAGTTGTTGGGAAAAAGAGTTAGTATCATTGCACGTGATTGTGAGTATGGTTCTAACACTGCTGTTGCTCCAGATGGGTTTCCACCAGATTCCTAATAATTATTTGCTAGCTAACTTTCCAGTGTCACTAAGACATAACAGGTCATGCTGGCCTGGAAAGTCAGATGGTGGAAAATGTTAGTCTCTGTTTGTGTACAGTTACATAGCACTGCATGCGAATGGGGACACGGGAGCATCGGCAGCGTTGGTAATGGGGCTGGTGGTACCATGATAAGTATGCCCTACAGGGCTGGCGTTTTGAAAGTGTGAAAGTTGTTGTTGCACTATTTGTATTAGAAATGGAATACTGCAAGTCCTAGTATGCAGACAAAAATGGAGAAGCCAAGAAGCATGTATAGATTAGAACAGAGAATGTTAGTGTGTGCAATTTCATTAACTTTCCCACACAGGCATGCTTGGTACATGAGTGCTATTGCAATATGTTGGAGAAAGAAATCATTTTTATTTTGTTTCATTTATTTATTACAAATTACACACAGCACTGCTGTAAATGTACACATCCATTCACTTGGTTTCCTTTGAATGTTGCTGAAATGAATAGTTTCAAATGCATTGGATTTTGTCATTTTTCAATCCATGCACATGGCATGCTTTAGGAACATACATGTAGTGTTTATTTTGAGTTTGCATTGTGGGAGTTTTAGTGCATGTTTTGTACATAGGAGAAGTGTTTTTAAAAGTGAAAGTATGAATGAAGAAAATAACAGTTTGCACTGTAGAATGGGTGATATGGGCGAACATGCATGTTGTGGTAATATATTGAAGTTTCACATAGGATCTGGCACTTAAACATGCTGTGGAAATGTTTCAAATGGGGCGTTTTTTTCTTTCACAAAAAAACACTGAGTGCTGCTGAAATTGAAATATGTGTGTTGAAACTGTTATGAAAGTGCTTATAAAAAGAAACATTTTTAAGCACAAAGCATTGGAAATAACTGCCACTTGATGTCAGGGGATGGGGCACATGGTAATTGAGTAGGATATGCAGGGCAAGTGGCAGGAACCCTGTTTAGATGCATTTGTAAAAGAGCTGGACATTTACTTTACAAAAATATGCATACCTGTACTTTGTGTTGATTGATGTGATATAGTTCAATCTGCAAATGGACATCTTGCAGATTTGTATAGTAGTTTCTGACACAGGTGCTTTGGAATAACAGGAAACATGTACTCTGAGTGTTGAACAATACATCTGAGGTGTTGAACTGAGATGACAGAGTGAGATGTAGAGGTATTGGATGTGATTGGTGGATGGGTGTATGACTGTTTAACAGTAGCCACTGAGGGAGTGCTGCAAAGAGTGAAGTGGAAAGGGAAGAAGGGCTTCCCCTGTGTTATGGTGTCTGTGGACACTGTGGTAGTCCACAGAGAGGGCATGCCACATCTGGGGCTTTTCAGGATGGCTAGCATGGAAATGGGACTGTGGGTCTTATCCAATCAGGTGCTCTGGTTGTGGTTTATAGGAAGAGTGGGTATTCACTTTTTCATTGCTGGGTGTAGTGAAGATGGCTGTGGTTGCAGAGATGGAGAGAGTCAGTGTGGTGATGGTGGGAGATTCATTTGTGACTGATCTGCAGAGGTATGCAGAGATAAGTAGCAATTCTGGCAACCTTGGATTTGAGGACATGGAGGCTTTGTGGTGTGCCTGGTAGCAATTTGCAAGGTGTGCTTGCACTTTGGTGAGATATGGTCACTTTTAATACTCCAGATGTTCTTGTGGTGCACTCTGGAGGACTGCATTAGTGCAGTATCTTTGCAGAGTGCACGGAAGGACTTGCTAAAGGCACTAATGGTGCTTTTTCCATGTGCAAAGGTGCTATTTTCTCACATACCACCCGGAACACTATGGAACTGCCCCAATTTCCTCTGTCCTCAGCAAGGTGCAAGAAGGTGTCTTGTGAACAAAGGCGCATCTTGTTTTGTGTGCAGTGTTGGGATGTTCTCTTTTGAGAATGAGAACATTAATTCTCAGAGTGCATTTTTTTTGTTGCTGCAGATATCATTTATTTGTCAAATATTGGAAATGCCATTTTCATTTACAATGTAATGAATGCTTTGAAAAAGTTCATGTAAGCCTAAAATGAAAAGAAAACACGAGAAAAGCCAAAACAAAATTATATACAAAAGTGTTTGTTTACAAGCCCCTTTAGAAAAAGGCTTTTTTTCAGATTAAATTCATATTAAAGCATCTATACCTTACTTTGGGTTTAATTTGTCTCCCCACCCCCTTGGATTGGACGATATGTCCACGAACACCATGGTAGTCCACTGACAGTGCTTGCCATATCTGGGGCTTTTCAGGATGGATGGCAAGGAAATGGGACTGTGGAGCCCAGGGGGTTTGCCAATAAGGTTTCCTGGGTGTGTTATGCAAGGAAAGAGTGTGGCAGAAGGTCTGTTTGCTGAGAGAAGAGCAGATGGCTATGGCTATGGCTGTGTCTTTCAGGAGGCAGTGTATGTGGATTTTGGGGGACTCGTGGATCCATTGGTTGCAGGTGTATGCAGAGCAGAGTGGAGTTGCTGCATATCTTGGATTTCATCATGCTGATGTGAAATGGTATGGAGTGCGCAGCATGAAGTGGGTGGACTTGCTCCCATTTTGTGTCAATTTGGTTATGCTCCAACATCTGGACATGATCATTGTTCATTGTGGAGGGAACAGTTTAGGCCATGTAACTGGAATTCCACTGCAGTTTGCAATGAAGGAGACATTGGATATGTTCCCGAACTCCGACACATTTTTTCTTGCATTGCCCAGAGCCACTTGTGGCTCTGCTCCAGTTCAGTTGTTCCGCAAATGGAGAAAGCAAGGCGCAATGTCAACAAGGCTGTTTGTGCATTTTTGAGAGATGTTGCCATGATGTCTTTAGATAATGAAAATATTCAATTTCACAGAACCAATATTTTTTGCAGAGATGGAGTACATCTTACTGATGCTGGTAATCAGTTTTTTTTTGGAAAATATCCTACATGTTTTGCAGCCCTTTTTGCAAATGTAGCAAGTATTTTGTAAAACTTGCAAAAACACTTTTAAAAACAAAACATACAAGAAAAGTTTAGTTTCAGAGCCACCACTTTCCCACTCAAAAAATTGTAATGTTTTTGATGCCAACAGCAGACCCATTTCTTCTATGTCCACAGACTACCGCACTGTCTGCAGACTTTGCAAGCTGCGTGGGGGCCTGCATCTTTTTTGGTATTTCTATTTTTGAACTGTGAAATGTGGTTCTGAAAAGTACCTTTTTTATTTTTAGTGTTTTATAATTTGTTTGGCTTTTTTACAGGACATACAAGGGAGGGCAGGGGAGGGAAGCAAGGGTAGGGAAGGGGCACCAACCACAGGCATGAAGTGGCTGGTGGAGAGAGGAAGATGTTGGGTGGGCCTCACTTAGGTAGGAGACAGTGTTTCTCGTGCTCCCTAACTGTAGTCTCGAAAGCACTTTGAAACTGCTCCCCCCTGCAAAGTGGTGTGTCACAGTGCAAACAGAGCACTGTCACCCTCCAAAGGTAGGGGTCAACTGCATTCTGTATAGCCTGTGAGGTATTCAAAGGGATCCTCTACCCCACAGGAGTGTCTCTTGTGGCAACAGGAGCAGTTGTTGAGGATGTGACAGTGGATGTCAACCTGCTCACCCCTTCGAAAGGTACGACCCTCCAGACTTCTGTCTTGTAGTTGGACCTTAGGTGTCGCCACATGGAGGTGGTCCCGTAGCCATACAGACTAGTTTTTCCATAACTGAGTACAACTTTGAACTCAGTGCATCAAACCTTGTCTCCCCGTGCCTTGCTACTCCCCCAACGGTGGTAAAAAGCCTCCACACCCAAGCTGGCAACTGATGACAGAGATTTTCACTACCTCATCCTTTTCTTCTTTTTGATCTCCCTCTGCATCACCAAGCCTGTTTCCCTCTCCAGGCCCTCCAGATGGTGGTGGTGGTGGGGTAGCTGCAGCAGCCATGGAAGCCATTCTCAAGAATGCAAAGAAAGTAGAGAGAGACAATTTCCGAATAGCAGCAAGTGCTCAGTGCTGGAAAGCCAGAAACACAATGAGGAGCAGCTTTGGGTGGGTCACTTTTATAGGGGTGCTGTCCGCGAACAGTGCGACTGTCCACAGACACTTTGACCCACATGTATGGCTGAAAAAGTTACAAAAGGTCACTAGATCGACCAGGACATGGTCTGGGAGCTCTGCAAGGGTGAAGTTTCAGGTCAACACTCTCGGGAACCAGTCATAAATGTAACTGTTGACTGTCCGGGTGTAGGGACAGTGTCCACGGATACTCCCGATGCTATGCATGGGTGCAGTCACACGATGATGTCCCAGGATGACAGCGGATAGGTTGGCTGTTTGCAGGACACCTATTGCACGGAATGCAGAGTGCACATACTCTAGGTGTCTGTAGGACAGGGGTAGGGCCCCCAAACTAATTAAAAGTGTGACACGTTTTGGGCGGTCAGCTCTGGACAGGCACACTGTTCGGGGGCACAGGAGATCAGATGCGCATCCGCCTAGGTGTCTGTAGGAAATGAGTGGGTCCCCTGAACTAATTAAAATTGTGACACGTGCAGGCAGACAGCTCTTGACAGGCATAGTGTTTGAGGGCACATGAGATCAGATGCGCACACACCTAGGTGTCTGTAGGACAGCAGTGGAGCCCCCAAACTAATTAAAAGTGTGTCACAACTTTATGGACATCTCCGGACAGGCACAGTGTTCGGAGGTCACAGGGGATCCGATGTGCATGTGCCCAGATGTCCGCAGGACAGGGTCCGGGACCCCAAACTATATAAAGGTGTGTCATGACTTTGCAGACATGCCGGACAGAAAAACTGTTCGGGGCACCTCCATTTTAGTTACGGACCATTGCACAGTCTGTGGACTCCAAACAGGGCTTTTTAAAAAAAGAAACACACACGCTCTACCAATACATACATAGATATGTATTAACACACAAAAATACACTCAATTAGGAAAGGGAAGGGGAAGCAGAATGGGAATCATATATGGGTGAATTTGGGTTTTCCACAGATTGTTCATGAGGATGGGATTGAGGTTTCATCATAGCATCATTGATTGCAGACGTTTGGTGGGGATGATTGGCTGGGGCAGGTGGAAGGGGCACAGGTACAAGTAGGGCAGTGGTATTGAATATTCTCTGCAATATGCCTTTTGAAAAATGTGATTAACTGTGCAAAATTAGCTTTCAGTTCATCCATTTTTGCAGACAGACTTAATAGTTCACTTGCAGCATTTGCACTTTGAGGCTGTCTGTTGTCATCTTCTTCCCCATTTAGTGATATGATACGATATGATTTTTTTTGTATTGCGCTCATACACAAGTGTTTCAGAGCGCAACCCGGCAAAAGGGAGAGGAACAGGGGAGAACATAAACAACTGACTTATTAGGCCCAGTGACATTAAGAACGCGCAAGTGCATGGGAAAAAGAAAAGGGGTAAAGTGCAGGGGAGGGGGAGAGGTGGAAAGTGCGTAACAGAGGAGAGAACATAATAAATAAATAAGTAAACTCAGGGGTAACTCAGGGCCACTTTCTTCATTTGTACTATGCATAGTTAAAAAGAAGACCATGTTTTAGTGCGACAATTTATAATAATCTGTCCACTTTAACAATTGTGTTCTGTACCGTTAGATGTATTTCCTCTGCTAATTTCATCAGTGGGGACATTTTCTTCTTACCACTCCTGTGTGCTTGCCATTTCTGTATAAAGAAAACAATACTGCTATTTCTTAGCAGTCATGTACATAAAACAAACTCTAATGTTACAAGAATAAATATAGTGCACTTACTACTTTTTTAAGGGTTTCTTCTGAGAAGCTTGCCGTTGCTTCTGAGTGTGTACGGAAGGTTGCACTGAAGTAATACTGTTAGATGTACAGTTCACTTTTGTACTTGATGCATTCCATTATGATGCATAACCTATCAAATTGTACTTCTTGTTTCATAAGTATGGAATTTGTATAGATATTTAAGTTTTAAATGTGTCATGTGTATCTGTTGTAGTTTAAAGTACATGTCTTTGTTGCAGGATATAATAATTTAAGGCAACCCCTGTGCTTTTGGACAGTATGATCATTGTGCAAAGTCTGCGGACCGTGCGACTGTCCGCGGACCCTGAGGCTATCACAATGGGGGCAGAGGGCAGTATGATGTAAGGGACATGTAGAAAAATGAAGGGTATTCTGGTAAAAACCAATGAAATTCTGTGAAAATCATTGTTAAAGGGATGTTATGTTTATCTTGCACAAATAAAAACCCACGAAATTCAGGGAACATTTTTTGTTAAAGGGACGTTATGGTTATGTTTTACTAATAAAAACCTATCAAATTCAGTTGAAAAAACACTGATAGAGGGATATTATAGATACAAGTAACATTGAAAAACCCCAGAAATTCACCAGTTGTGGTACGCCAAGCATCATAACTCGTGCCACCACCGTGCACTGCTAAGACTAACATCCAGGACATCAAAGACGACATCACAATTTTCAAGTCCTTACAAGTGGTTCTGTTTACAATGTTGGTAACAAGGTGTTAGGGGTGATTGGGAGATCTATGCAACACTACTAAATGTATGAACCAATGTACCTATATAATGAAAACATGATATTACAGTGTTGTTCTCAATACAGGAAAGTGAGCATACATACACATAAGAAATGGGTGCAGCACAAACTGTAGAAGCAGAATCCTTTTATTCTGCTAATTTTGCTCTGTGAAATAATGGAAGATATCCTTGTAGAGTTGTCAGTAATGTTAAGCATGGAATACATGGGAAATTAGACAAGACTTACTACATATATGTGTTACTACAACCAATACATATAAAAACCCACAATGCATACAAATTAGAGGCACATACCGCCAAACTACAGTATAGAAGACAGAAACGACATCAATACAAAATGTCCGTAACATTATAGTTGACCATCAAGTACTGAAATGATTTGTCTGGGTACAGCCTGCTTGTTGGCCCATATCTGTGCACCATGAGCTGACAAGAAACCGTAAGGAAAGTACTTCTACAATATACAAGAAGGTTAAAGTTTTCGACATATATTGCAACTTTTCCATTTAAACATTCTTACAGTCAGTGAAGAAAACCAGTTGACTTTCATATGTCAGTGAACAAAACTAAGTGGCTGTGATTTCTGAGGTCATCAATGATCTCATCAATGAAAATTGTGATGTCATTTTTGATGTCCTGTGTGTTCATCTTAGCAGTGCACTGTGGTGGTGCAAGTTATGGTTGCTTATCTTGGTGATTTTCTGGGGATTTTCCATTTTACTTGTAACCATAACAACCCTTTAACACAGTTTTTCCACTGAATTTGTTAGGTTTTTATTTTTGCAACTTAACCATAACACCCCTCTAACACATTTTTTTCACTAAATTTGATAGGTTGTCATTAGTGCAACTTAACCATAACGTCCCTTTAACAATGTTTTTCACTGAATTACATGGCCACGGTAGTGGCCCTGTAGTTATGTTTAAGTTGATGTTTCCATAGGAAGAGCACTTTTTCGGCGGCTTGTAACTTCGCTCCCCCTGGACGAATCCACACCAAACTTTGCAAAAAATGTATATGGCCCATTCTGAATTATTTTGCAAAGTTTGGTGAGGCTTCGTCCAGGGGGGGCAAAGTTATAGGGTGGGTCCCAAAACTTTTTTTTCCCCATAGACTGAATGGGGAAAAAACTTTGCTCGCGCCTACAACCCAAACCGCTGAACGGATTTTCACCAAATTTGGACCAGGAGTAGCGGCTTGGTCCCGAAAGTGTGCTTTTGCAGATTTGGTGAAAATCCATTGAGTAGTTTTTTAAAAAATGACCAAAAAGCAGGTCATAAAAAATTAGTGATATCTGTGTTCGGCCCGCGGACACACTTCCCTGTTCGCTCCGCGGACAGTGTCCTGATTGGCCAATCAGTTTGCGCGGTGTCCGCGGACAGGCAACGTGTTTGCTGATTGGACGGTGTGGAGCGTGAGGCGCGTCAGATTTTCGGTAGCGCACGCCATCTTGATTCGCAGACGTCCGCGGGCAGTGCGATGAAACTTGGTTCAAAATTTGTATTTAGTAGAGTGTGTTGGTGTGTAGGAGTGTTTGGGGAGGGTGGGAGAGTATGAGAGTTGAAAGTTGTGTTTTTTTATGTGGTAGACGTTCTTGTTGTGTTCGATTTGTCTGCGGAAATCACGGGTGTTCTGAAATGTTTTAAATAAACTGAATGGGGGGTGTTCTGAGGACTCAATATGTGTCCGTTTTGTTAGCAAGCAAGCTGAAACTGTTCTAAGAACACTCACGGTGTCCGGAAATGTTCGTAAATAAACAAAATGGGGGTGTCCTGAGGACGCTGTCCGTATTGTTCATTGTGAAGTTGAAAGTGTTCTAAGAACTCTCGCGGTGTCCTGAAATGTTTGTAAATAAACAAAATGAGGGTGTTCTGAGGACGCTGTCCGTATTGTATGTTGTCAAGTTGAAAGTGTTCTAAGAACTGTCACGTTGTCCTGAAATGTTCGTAGGGGTTGTCCTCAAGACGCTGTCCGTATTGTTCGTTGTCAAGTTGAAAGTGTTCTAAGAACTCTCGCGGTGTCCTGAAATGTTCGTAAATAAACAAAATGGGGTGTTCTAAGGACGCTGTCTGTATTATGTTCGTAAATAAACAAAATGGGGGTGTCCTGAGGACGCTGTCCGTATTGTTCGTTGTCAAGTTGAAAGTGTTCTAAGAACTCTCACATTGTCCTGAAATGTTCGTAGGGGGTGTTCTGAAGACGTTGTCCATATTGTTCTCTGGCAATTTGAATGTGTTCTAAGAACTCTCACGGTGTCCTGAAATGTTCGTAAATAAACAAAATGGGGGTGTTCTGAGGACGCTGTCCGTATTGTTCGTTGTCAAGTTGAAAGTGTTCTAAGAACTCTCACATTGTCCTGAAATGTTCGTAGGGGGTGTTCTGAAGACGCTGTCCGTATTGTTCGATGGCAAGTTGAATGTGTTGTAAAAACACTCGCGGTGTCCTGAGATGTTCGTAAATAAACAAAATGGGTGTGTCCTGAGGACGCTGTCCATATTGTTCTCTGGCAAGTTTAATGTGTTCTAAGAACACTCACGGTGTCCTGAAATGTTTGCAAATAAACAAAATGGGGGTGTTCTGAGGACGCTGTCCGTATTGTTCGTTGTCAAGTTGAAAGTGTTCTAAGAACTCTCCCGGGGGCCTGAAATGTTCGTAAATAAACAAAATGGGGGTGTTCTGAGGACGCTGTCCGTATTGTTCGTTTTCAAGTTGAAGGTGTTCTAAGAACACTCGCGGTGTCCGGAAATGTTCGTAAATAAACAAAATGAATGGGGTGTTCTGAGGACGCTGTACGTATTGTTCGTTGTCAAGTTGAAAGTGTTCTAAGAACTCTCGCGGTGTCCTGAAATGTTCGTCAATAAACAAAATGGGGGTGTTCTGAGGACGCTGTCCGTATTGTTTGTTGTCAAGTTGAAAGTGTTCTAAGAACTCTCGCGTTGTCCTGAAATGTTCGTAGGGGGTGTCCTGAAGACGCTGTCCGTATTGTTCGCTGGCAAGTTGAATGTGTTCTAAGAACACTCGCGGTGTCCTGAAATGTTCGTAAATAAACAAAATGGGGGTGTTCTGAGGACGCTGTCCGTATTGTTCGTTGTCAAGTTGAAAGTGTTCTAAGAACTCTCACATTGTCCTGAAATGTTCGTAGGGGGTGTTCTGAAGACGCTGTCCGTATTGTTCGATGGCAAGTTGAATGTGTTGTAAAAACACTCGCGGTGTCCTGAAATGTTCGCAAATAAACAAAATGGGGGTGTTCTGAGGATGTTGTCCGTATTGTTCGATGGCAAGTTGAAAGTGTTCTAAGAACTCTTGCGTTGTCCTGAGATGTTCGTAAATAAACAAAATGGGGGTGTCCTGAGGACGCTGTCCATATTGTTCTCTGGCAAGTTTAATGTGTTCTAAGAACACTCACGGTGTCCTGAAATGTTTGCAAATAAACAAAATGGGGGTGTTCTGAGGACGCTGTCCGTATTGTTCGTTGTCAAGTTGAAAGTGTTCTAAGAACTCTCCCGGGGGCCTGAAATGTTCATAAATAAACAAAATGGGGGTGTTCTGAGGACGCTGTCCGTATTGTTCGTTGTCAAGTTGAAGGTGTTCTAAGAACACTCGCGGTGTCCGGAAATGTTCATAAATAAACAAAATGAATGGGGTGTTCTGAGGACGCTGTCCGTATTGTTCTTTGTCAAGTTGAAAGTGTTCTAAGAACTCTTGCGGTGTCCTGAAATGTTCGTCAATAAACAAAATGGGGGTGTTCTGAGGACGCTGTCCGTATTGTTTGTTGTCAAGTTGAAAGTGTTCTAAGAACTCTCGCGTTGTCCTGAAATGTTCGTAGGGGGTGTCCTGAAGACGCTGTCCGTATTGTTCGCTGGCAAGTTGAATGTTTTCTAAGAACACTCGCGGTGTCCTGAAATGTTTGCAAATAATAAAAGGGGGGTGTTCTGAGGACGCTGTCTGTATTGTTCGTTGTCAAGTTGAAAGTATTCTAGGAACACGCATAATGTCCGCGGGCATTAAAAGTTTCCATAGGCCATAGTTGAAATGTTTGACTCTATGAGTGTCATTTGCTGTGGTGGTTGTGGCCAGGGCATAGAATGTTGGGTGCATGGCCAAATGCACCCAACACTCTATGCCCTGGCCACAACCACCACAGCATATCACACTTATAGTTGCTTATAACTTTGGGTCAAAAACAAATTTATAAGGAACAAAGTTATAAGATACTATGGGTGTGATATGCTGCGATGGTTGTGGCCAGGGCATAGTGTGTATAATATACTTACTGTTTGGTTTAGTAACTGGAGTACATGTATTTCTTGTTCATTTCTGTGATAAAAGAAAATAACATGTTAGTATTAGTATTTTGTAATGACTTATTACATTGTATAATCAACATTTTTTTGACCCTCATATTTAGTAGATTACAAACCAGAGTACTGTGCAATTTGCTCAGTTTCTGTGTTCGTTGCTAAAATCATTGGGTCTGTGGGAGAAAAAAAAATCCATGTTGGATTGAATAAAAAACTTTTTCTGTTATGCTACAGTTTATTTGTTTGTTTGTTTTCAGTGTTCACTTGTTGTTTCTGGCTAATGCTTTATACATTGGCTTGTTGCATTTTTTTTGGAGCAGTAACATATTATTTATTTGTTTGGATATTGTAAAATTTTGGAGCAGTTAGATACCAGTACGCGTATTCTAACTGTCTATTTTTTATATATATTTTAGTGGTATTGATTTATCTGTTTGGATATTGTTAAATTTTGGGACAGTTAGATACCAATTGGCGTATTTTTACTGTCTATTTTTTGATATATTTTAGTGGTATTGATTTATCTGTTTGGATATTGTTAAATTTTGGGACAGTTAGATATCAATTGGCATATTCTAACTGTTTTTGCTCTAATTTAATGGTATTCATTTATCTGATTAGTTGTTGTCAAATCGTTGGGCAGTTAGATTGCTTTTGGAATATTCTACCAGTTTATATTTTTTTACTACAAGTTTACTTAAGGTTTAAGTACAATTTAGTTATCAAATTTTGGTTTTAAGAACATTAAATAAGCGTTTGTAAGATTTGCTGGTAATCTCTGCTTTACAGTACTATCATTACATTCAAACCATCCACATTTCTTTTTTATATATGCAGTGTAGTGCCCTGAATTGATTGTGGCTCCTGCGTGGTAGATTATACCTATTGTTGTGAAGGTTTTCTTACCAAGTGATATTTGACCATGTGTGAATCCAGTCAGCTTGCAGTTGTTTTTGGTACCATCTGCATTGTAACGTAGAAGCATTGGTATTATGTATTTACTATGTGTTTGTATTACTAATGTGGAGCGATTATCTGAATTGCAGGTAGAACATAATCTACCATGGTTTGCATTTTGTACAAGTTGCTGAAATGGAATGGATTCACAATTAGGTATTGATATATATACGAAGAGTTCATTGGGGATTTGTTCTTGTGTCACATTGTCGCAGAGAGTGCATGTATGTTTCCACATGTATGAAATCTGGAAGATTTCATTTGTAGGTATGTTTTTGTTTTCCAGTACTTGTAGTAAGTACATTAGAAATTCTTGTGGATCTTCCTGTGAGTTTATAGTGAATTTCACCATTACAGCACAGTAGTCCAATTGTTGTCTTATTCCATAAACACTATACGTGTTGTCAGGATTGTTTGTTGCGTTTCTATGAAGTACTAACATTTGCAAACACAATGGGTCTGTACTGTATAAGTAAATGTTGTCAACAATTGGTGGTAATTGAAATAGAATATTCATTGCTACATTTGCGTAGCAATTTACACCAACTATATTTGAGAGTTTAAATGGACCAGGTAGTTCTGTATCTGACTGCTATTTTTGGAGTTCGTCTTCCTTCTTTGAAGAAGTACCTGGTTTACTTTCCCTAATTGATTCTTTTTTTCTTGTGGTACTTGATGAAGTATTAGTTTCTTTTACTCTCTTTGGAGGATTTGCAGTGACATCCTGTTGCATTTCTGTTTGATTTATTTTTCTTTTATAATGTTTTACTTTTTGTGGAACAGAAAATGTGTTTAGATGGGGGTGTGAAGTGAGCAAAGTCTATTGTATTCTAAAATGCAAGGAATATCACTGTTTACTTTACTTGCATCAAAGTTGATTAGAAATAGACCGTCAAGTGTACGTAAGCGTGATAGTGCTACGTAGCTCATGCCTTCTTTAAAGACTGTGTTGCCAATATCTATCATTGCTTTGTCTAGGGTAAGACCTTGTGATTTATGAATCGTGACTGCGTATGCAAGGGTTAGAGAAAATTGTTCTCTGCGTACATACATGTCAAGAGAAGGAATCGAGCTGTTGAGCGTCCTATCCTTTTTACTTCTGAAAGTTTGTCAAAGAGAATATTGACAAACTGCATTTTATTGTCACGTGGGTATGTTTGAAAGCCAACAACTGTACCCAGTGCTCCCTTAACTAGTCCTTGGTCCACGTCAAGGTTACATTTAAGCATTACTCTGCAATTTAAGGATAATTTTAATATCTTTTCTAAGCCTGCCGTGTTTGAGATTGATTTTTCTAAACTATTTAGTCTTGTTGTGGCTTGGTCACACATGGGTAGTGTCATACCATGTACATCTAGTTTGTCTGTGGTGCTAATTTCCATTATTGGTTGCATTTCTTTACTTATCATTATTTCATTGAATTTGAAACAGCTTGCAAGAGTTGGCATTAAGGCCATACAATTGACATTTTTGTGGGCTTATTGTTCCATAACATCTGTAGCACATGCATTATCACCATAAAGTGCATGAATGTGCCGGGTTTTCAATATTGCTTCTGCTTCTTCAGAAAGTATACCAACTCTGATACTTTTTAAGATGTTGGCATAAGTGAGATCTGCAGATTGCCGCATGTTTTCTGTTAATTCTCTGTATTGCAAATGTTGCCAAAGGTTGACATTTCCAATGCTGCCAACAGTTTTACGGCAGTGTTTGTGTCCTAATGTTTTAAAAATAGGCTCACCTTTTACTGGTGTCAATTGAAGAATATATCGGAAAACAATAATGTGTTTTCCTGCAAAAAGCTCTTCAAAGTTTGTTTTGAGTACTTCTTGTAATCTGAGGTGAATCAAAGCCAACATTAGGTTGGAGACCATGCTCACTTCATCTATTAGTAGCATTTTCATTTGTTTCAATACTCTGCGTAGTTCCATTACAGCTTCTGCAGAAAGTTTGTAATAGTCTAATTTGTTTTAGTGTTCTACTGGCAATAGTAGTAATTGGTGTAACGTGATACCACCTATGTTGTAGGCAGCTAACCCAGTGGGGGCAGTGACAACAGCTGACAGTTTGTTGTTTGTAAATTGTTGAAGGAACTTACTGATGATTTTGTTTAGGAATGTTTTGCCAGAACCAGCTTCACCACTGACGTATAGTAGTATAGGTTTATAATTATGGCAGGAACATTCTTCATTTTCATGTTGTACACCATGTGCAATTTGTTTTGTTACTTTTTGAAAAATGCTACGTTGCTCATTGTTTAGTTTTGATTGTAGTATAGTTAAGTCTTCTTTATCTTCATACTGACGCATGGTGTTTTCTACTTCTATCATAGCTAATTCTGCCTCATTTATTATTAGTGTTTCTCACAGTGGTTCTTGGCTTCCTGTTACAGAAGGTTGACTACTGTAAGGAGTTTCTTTATCTTGTTGGACCTGGAGTTCTTCCTTGTGTTGCTGTTCATTGTGCAACATTGTTTTGTACTGTGTAAAGTTTACATCAGTTATAGTGCTTTCATTTGCTTTGAAAGCATCTTCATATGAGTCATAGTTATCTAGTATTTCTTCTTCTTTTCTCCATGGTTTAAATGTTGATATGATTAATTAAATTTGGTTTGGTGAGTTTAACTAAGCTGCCTTCACAGTTTGTCACTCTGTATTTACGTTTTTTTCATCAGGTTTTATATTATTTTTGTGTGTGTAGTTTTGGGCTATGTGGTATAGACACATTGTTTCCAAAGCATTACTTCTGTTTGAGCAGTATGTGTCCAATAAATAGTTTTTTAAGATGTCTTGACTGTTGGGATCACGTTTGGCTATTGTTTCTATATCTTCAAATGATTTTAGAACTCTTTTTCTAGATTTAGCTGGACCAAGACTTAGCCATACTATATTTTCAGATTTACCATACAATGCAGTTCCAGTTAAACCATCAGCTGCTTCATATGATCCACATTTTCTATGGGAGAGCATTTTTATGCCCAAGCTGTATAATTTCTGAGAGACTGTTTTATCTGATGGCAGGTCATTCCAGAGGTCTTGGAGCTCTGTCTTTTCTGCTTTGGTTAAGTATGCTGCGACATATCATGCAACTGCAGTAGAATTGTCTGCAATGTACTGCACATCTATGTTTGCATTCCATAAGTGGGCAATGATTGCATTATAATCATTGATATACTTTTTCTTCTTCTTTTCTTTTTATGTAATATGTATTTTTAGGTGACTTACCTTTAACACTATGTCTAACTGAAGACATGAGGTTGTTCACTTGACCTGTATTTGTAACTGGTCTAGGGAAACCAAATCGGCATTTGGTGTAGTATTTCCCCTTTGTTTTTGTATTTGCCACAACAATATTTTCCACATTTGTGTCTTTGAAATTGTAAAATTTGTGCATGAAGATCACTATTTGTTGCTTCCAATGGAATTTCACAAGTGACATATTCTTCCATAAACTGTAAAACAGTGGCATCACTCTCTTGACCAAATTTAGGAGCATCTTTAATCCATAAAAGCATGTGGATATGTGGTGCTCCTCTGGCTTGGTATTCTTTACTCCAAAAGAAGTGTTGCACTTCTCCAAGGGGAGGAACAGTTTTATTACAAATAAAATGTAGCATAGCAATGAAGCGATGGTGAAAATATCTTGAAACATTAACAGGATCCAAAGAACAAAGTTCTCCAGGTGTTAGTATATCTATGTTTGTTTTGTTTTTGTTTGATATGCGTAGGAAATCATGTAAATCTTCCCATGCATATTCTGCACAACTTAATGTAACAAACCAAGTGGGTGGGCCAAGGTTTCTGATCATACAACGTACATCTCCATGATGTCGAAACCAGTACTCTTCAGTACCACGCATATATGCTAATAGATTTGTAATATTTGATTGCAAAACCTCATCCTTTTGTTGCACTTTTTGTAATAATTGTGTAGCTGTCATATTATGAAAGTGTGATCCTGATTTTAATATGTATGCAACTCCGTAACATAAAGTTGCTAGTTCACTTTCAAAGAGTAGGTGGAATATGTATTCCACATTTTGTCTAAATCTGGGATCTTCAGAATACATCCATAATGAGCAGTATTCTGATGCTGATATTTGAATAGGTCTATCATCGTACCTTCCTCCTTTGCCAGTAGGAAAGAATAGAGGAAAAGCATGTGCTTCTATACTTTTTCCCATATGCTGATTGGTGATCCTTTTGTTTGACGCATTTGGTATGTTTCCAGTGCATCTTCTATGGTGTCATTAGAGTGCAAATGATGAATTGTATAATGGTCTAAAGTATTTGATATTGTAGCAGGATCTAGGAGCTCAAATTGACCAGCTTCTTGTTTTTCTTGAATTATTTCAGTTGTATCCTTCAAGTTTTCTTCAATATTCATTTCTTTGTAATATTCATTATTCTCTTTAAGATATTGCAAGGCTTGTCTTACTTTATATAAATCTACCAGCTGTTGCCATATTTTTTTGTCTTTTGTAGCTACTCCATTTACTAAGATAATAAAAGATTGCTGCATTGGACGTTGCACTCCTAGAGTATGCACATTTTCTTTTAGATCTAATGGTAAATAAACTACTTTTCCACAAATGCCTTTTACCAATTCAGAGTGAGGTAATTTTGCTGTTTTTGGTTGAAGGCATATTATTGCTTGAAATGGGTGCACTGTTTGAATTATGGGGCTCTCATATAAATTAAGTTGTTGTAGGGGTTTTGGTAGTGGGTATAATTCCAAATTATTTGTGATAGGACGTAATGGAGTTTGGTTGTTGTCAAGTTTTATGGGGTCAGTTATTTCGTATTTGTTTTCTGCTACAAGAAGTTAGAATCTTCATTGTCTTCTATTTTGTATGATAGGTCTACAGTTTTTGTGTTACTTTTATAAAAAGTTCTACGGCAACATGCACACACATGGTTTGGTACTTCAGCTGATGTACTTTTAAATTTTAATATTTCTTTTTGTATGTGTTTAGTAAAAGGTTGCCATGTGTAGAATTGTTGCTAATTTGGTTTAAAGCTATTTAATTCTGTAAGTGGCTTTCACTTCCAAAATATTTTTTCTGGATATAGTAAATTTCTTCAAGTAGGTCTTTTGCTGTACCATGTAGAAGAATGTTATTTAAATTTGCTAGTGCTAAAGCAGGACTTTTAGCATAGTACAATTTATAGACTAGATTTCTTATAGTTGAATGATGTGTTGATATCCTTTTGATATCATGGAAGGTGGTTTTACAAGTAGGTCCTGTAATGCAGGCCAATGAATGTCCTTATAGTCCTGTTTACTTGCACACTGGACAGGTATCCATATTTTGCAGTAGTTTAATTTTGATTTTGTCTTTGCTTTTTACATATTGATTAAGGAATTGGCGTAAAGACTTGAAACATTGTTTGGGAATGTTACACATTGACGTGCATGGCCATTTGTTCTGATTCAGTTGAATGGAGGGGTAATTCTAAGTTTTCAGGGCATATTTTTGTAAGGAGTACTTTGTGTTCCATTATGGTATTATTCACTTTTTTATAACTTCGACCACTGCTATGTATGGCAATCGTATTTGTTTGCTTTTGTTTGTACGCTTCTTCATTAAAGTATGGTTCTGTGCTCGTAGTGTGATTCCATTCACCTCTGCAGATGCTTAAGAAGTTCTTTCTGTTGACATTTCATTTGTTGAGAAGTCTTTTTTGTGATTTAGTTATTAGTTTTGTTAGTGGTTTCATTTTGTTTAACACTAAAATAAATAACTTTCTTTTGAGAAGAATTGCACTGTTTATCAACACTTCTAAGATTAATTTCCTACGATAGGTTTTAAGCATTGAACCTGATTTCTCTCCTGTTTTTATAAGATTTTGAAGGACTTTCTGACAGTACATTTTGGCTAAAATACTTTTCTTGGTATGCTTACTTTGCACTATATCAAAATTTAAAGAAGCAGTTTTATCTGTAGTGATAGCAGATTTTCTGTTAATTGTTTTTTGGTTTGTTTTACATTTTGATAGAAGAGGCAAAGTTTTTGTACTCGAAACTTCTTGTGTTTCACTAAATGACTGTATTAGCTGTTTTGTTTGAAGTTTTTTTACAAATTCTGCTAGAGATGGATGCTTATGTTGGAAACTTTTATTTTCATTTGCTCCACTTCTGCATTGCTTTCTACGGACTTGACTTTTGGTAGGCATTCTTTAGGGTCTGTTGAAAAAAATAAAGAAGGTGTGGATTGGGGTGTTCTGCAATGTATGTGTGCTGTGTGCACGAGTGTTTGAGTAAGATGATAAAGATGTATGTAATGGTGTGTGATTGTGCATTGGGAACTACAACTAGTAGGGATGGGTATCTTTGAATTTATGTGCTACTAAACTGGGGTTCAGATGACAGAAAAAAGTAAGCTAGTGGTGTGGAGAAGTACAAATACTAAATCTAATGTATACAATTAAAACAGTTGTTTGTTCTATAATATCATAATTCTAGCGGTTGAGTTGGGTAATTTGTGTGTCAAAAAACAGGAATTTGTGGGCCATTCTGGCTGTAAATTGCTGTTTAAGACATGGGGATTTTTGGACAGAATGGTGCACAATCTCTATTTTTAGGCACAGAAATAGCATAAATTAACTTTGCAGTGTGTTTGAGTAATAATACAATTATTATGGTGATATTCTACTTACTTTTCTTCTAAAATGAACAGGTTACTTCTTAGTTCTTCTTTGTTCTTCAAATTCGGCTGCTTCTTTTCAGGAGAATGGTCTTCACTGCAATTGTAAAAGAAACAAATTAGTAATTTTGTTTGTATATAGCACTGTTTTTAATTTAGACATTGATTTCTTTTAATTGAAATCCTCAGCGCCTTCGTCAAAACCATTACAACTATCTTATTTACATGAGATACGTCTCACCAGTTCAATACATATGATATGTTCTTAATGAACAAATTGTATTGCAATGACTAACCGTAGCAAACAAAATATTTTAACTATGTCTTGTGAAATTCATAATGTACCACTGAATACCACTATTTCTGTAACTAAGCTTTTCCAGGTTATATTGCCTCAATGTCATGCTTAAATTAAAGTAATGAAACAAATAAAGAAATTAAAAAAAATATGTAATTGTATAAGTATTATTTTTTGAGATTTGAACATAGAGTGTGCATGCATGCAATTTTGTTTGAATATGTAGTCTATATATTTAATTTCAAAAATGTTAGTTTAACATGATTTGAGTGTGTGTGTGTATAAAGAAAGTAAATAGTATAAAGGTTTATAAGTGACAGTTGATTTTAGGACAGTAGATTCATTTTACAGATTACACAAGCTAAAAGTCAGTTTGAAAATGTGTTCATGTACTGTACAGAAAATATGCATACCTGTAGTTAGTGTTCATGCATATGGATATGCATGTAGCTGCAAGTAGAAATCCTGGAGACTCGTACAGTATTTCTTGTAGATGGTGCTTGCCAATGATATGACACTTGTACTGAGAGAGATTCACAGTACACTTGCAGTGCTGATCTATGATGATGCAGTTAACTGTAGAGGTCTTGAATGTGATTGGTGGATGTTCATGTGACCTCTTAGCTACATCCAATGAGGGAATGGCACAGAGAGTGAAGTGGAAATGGTAGAGGGGCTGTTCATTTTACGATATGTCCGCGGACATGGCGGTAGTTCGCGGACATCGGGTGTTACATCCAGGGATTTATGGGTTCAGAAGTCATGCAAATGAGAATGAGCACTGGAAGGGATTGGTCAGGAAAGTTTAGTGGGTGTGTTGTGCCAGGAGAGAGTTTCTCAGATACTCTTTTTGCTGAGAGAACAACAGATAGCTATGGATAGCTGTTTGTTTGGATTTTGGGAGATTTGTGGATACATTGGTTGAAGGTGCATGCAGAAAGCTGTGGAGTAGCTGTAGATCTTGGATTTCCACATGTGGAAGTACACTGGCATGGAGTAAGTGGAATTAAGTGGTTGGACTTGCTACCTCTCTGTGCTACTTTGGAGACAGAGCAACATCCAGACATAATTGTAATTCATTGTGGAGGGAACAGTTTAGGACATGTGTCTGGAATTTCTTAGCAATTTGCTATGAAAGAAGGACTTGGGAAGGTCATGGACATGTTTCCTAATTCTCAAGTAATATTTTCACGGATTGCGCAGAGAAAAATGTGGCTTTGTTCTTCTTCATTTGGTTCACAAATGGAAAAAGCAAGGCGCAATGTTAATACGTTTGTGCCTTTCTAAGAGATTTTGGCATGTCCTCTTTTCACAATGAAAATATTATGTTTCGTAGTACATACATTTTTCGCAGAGATGGAGTCCATTTTACTTATACTGGCAATCAAATTTTTCTGAGAAATGTACAAAATGCATTGCAACCTTTTTTAGAATTACGGCATCCATTTTGAAGTAGGTGTTGAGTATTTATATTTTTTGACATACAAACACCTCCCAAAGGCTCTTTTCAGAGCCACCACTTCCTCCCAGAGAAAATTGCAATGGTTATGATAGGGTAGCACCCCACATTTTTAGATGTCCGCGGACTGTCCACGGACTTCTAAAAAATACAAAGGCCCCTGCTTCATTTATTTTCACTTCTGTTTTTTAACTGTGAAAGGCAGCTCTGAAAAGAGCCTTAATATTTTGTTTGATTTTTGTTATTTTGTATTTTTTTTGGTTTTTTATACACGACACAATATGAGAGGAGGTGAAAGGAGGGTAAAGGGGGGACACCAACCACAGGGATAAAAAAGGGCGAGCTGAGAGAGGAATATGTAGAGTGGTTTTTATTTGGGTAGTGAGCAGGTCTTCTCATGCTCTGAGACGATAGTCTCAAAAGCACTGCAAAGTCGCTCCCCCCTGCAGAGTACTGTGTCGCAGTACATACATACAACTGTGACCCTCGAAAGGTAAGGGTCATCAGAATATGTATGGCCTGTGAGGCAGCTTGAGGAAGACGCTGTCCCAGAGAGGTGGTCCTTGTGGTGACAGGATCAGAAACGGAGGAGGAAGTAGAGGAAATTAACCTACTACGCTCCTCGCAAGGTACAACCTTGCGAATGGCCACAGAGTGAAATGACCTTAGGTGTCGCTTCATGTTAGTGGTCCCAAAGCTGTACAAACCATGCCTCCCACGACTGAGTACCATTTTGCACTCATTTCAGGTAACATGGTTCGTACAAGCCTTAGGACCATTCCAATGAATGGTAAACAACCGCCACACCCAAGACTCACGCCTAGTGCGGGTAGTAGGGATTTCCTCTACCTCATTCTCATTATCCTCTTCTTCTTCCTCTGCATCCTCAATCCTGTTCCCCTCTTCAGGCCCTTGGGAAGCTGGTGGCGGTGGAGGGGTTGGGGGTGCTGCTGAAGCAAGTGCTGTACCATGTAAGTAGTGCAGCCATGTATGCCATCTCAATGATGGTGTAATCTGCAAGTTGCAGGAAAAATAGCTGTGCTCTGAAGAATAGCCAGAAACACAATGAGAATAAGCTCTAGGGCGTGGTCTTTTATAGGGGTGTTTGTATGCGGTTCGCGGACCTGCGCGCTGTCTGCAGACAGATCGAACAAAAAAAAGGTTCAAAAACTTTCAAAAAGTATGTAGAAAACTCAGGATTAGTATGTGGGATTTGTGCTATGGTGAGTTTTTATTGAGAAATATTGTGGATTACTTGAAAATGTACTTTTAAATTGTTCGGGGACACGAACAGTGTCCGCATTCAGAACACGCAATCAGCATGGGCGCAGTCACATGATCGCTTTGTGAACATATTCACGAAGGAAGCGGCTGTCCGCAGGACACCAAATGCACAGACATTGGTTTGCGCATGCGCGTTGATGTTCTACGGACACTGTTCGGGTCCTGAAGTAATTAAAAGTGTGTCACACGTCAAACAAACATTTCTGGACACTGCGTGTTTTCTAGAATAGTTTACATTTGTTAGCAAACACTACAAATAGGTAGACTGTTCTTCAGGACACCTCAATTTCGTTTATTTACGTACATTTCAAGACACCAATTGTGTTCTTAGAACAGTTTCAACTTGCTAGCGAACACTACGGACAGGTATAGTGTTCTTCAGGACACGTCAATTTTCGTTCATTTACGAACATTTGAGGACACCGAGAGTGTTCTTAGAACAGTTTCAAATTGCTAGCTAACAGCACGGACAGGTATAGTGTTCTTCAGGACACCTCCATTTTCGTTTATTTATGAACATTTCAGGACATCAATTGTGTTCTTAGAACAGTTTCGACTTTCTAGCGAATACTACGGACAGGTATAGTGTTCTTCAGGACACTTTAATTTTCGTTTCTTTATGAACATTTCAGGACACCGCGTGTGTTCTTAGAAAAGTTTCAACTTGCTAGCGAACAGTATGGACAGGTATAGTATTCTTCAGGACACCTCCATTTTCATTTATTTACGAACATTTCAGAACACCTGCGCTGTCCGCTGACACCTAGATTGTTTTGTTTTTTTAAACGGAAACTAATTACAACACAATATAAAAATGTAACTTTATTTAACATATATTAATAATTTATGACAGAGAAGGTGAGGCAAAAACGGAAACAAAAACAGGAGAATTAGGGGTTTCAACATGATTGGTATCAGGTGAAGAAGGGATGGAAGTCTCATCAAAACGTTTTGGGTTATGGAGAGGGTTTGGGGATAATTGACTGTGGGACAATGGTATGAGGTTTTTGTTTTAAAATGATCTTCAACAAAAGTTTTTAAATTATTAAAATTGGTCAACAATAACTCCATTTTTTCTTTTATGCTGTCAAGAGTGTTATCCATAACAGTTTCTTCAGAGGTATTTTCTATTTTGGTATGCTCTGTACAAAAAAATGTATTTATGTTAACTGTATATAAAATAATAATAATTACTTGGTTTATATTGTAAAGTGTTTACCATTAGTTTCACTATCTTCTGACATTTCCTCATGTGGGAAATGCTCCTCTAGCCATTCCAGAGTACTAGACATTTCTGTGAGAAAAAAAAAGATAATATATTTTTTTTGTATCTAATACAGTTCGTTTATAAATATATGAGTAAAATGAAGTACACTTACTATTTCAGGTAAGATATGTTCTAAGTACTCTGTAGGTCTGGTCTTGCTCTTAGTTCTGTAGTGTTTGTGAGATAATTATGTTGGAAACCAATTTATTTTCTTTTGGTATATTCCATTTTAGAACATATTGTATTTAAATGAATGGTTAGTGTGTTACATATATGGGTTACATTTCTTATGTATTACTACATAAAATGTGTATGTGTGCTGCTTTTTGAATTTGTTAAATGTTCCTATGTTATGATATAACAATCAAACATACCCCCCTAGAGTTTTTATGTAGTGGTACTGTTCTCCGAACATGTCCGTGGACATTAAAAGAGTTTGCGGACATCAAGTTCAATAGAAGGGGTTCAGTATGTTCCATATTACATGTACATAAAGTCAAAGTTATTATTGTTAAGTTGCGCTACTAAAAACTTATGAAATTCAATGAAAAAACGTTGTTAAAGGGACGTTATTGTTAAATTGCGCTACTAAAAACCTATGAAATTCAGTAAAAAACTTTGTTAAAGGAAAGTTTTGGTTAAGTTGCTCTACTAAAAACCTATGAAATTCAGTGAAAAAACGTTGTTAAAGGGACGTTATGGTTCCAAGTAAAACCGAAAAACCCTTGAAATTCGCCAGTTATGGTAAGCTAAGCAACCATAACTCGCGCCACCACCGTGCACTGCTAAGCCTAACACCCAGGACATGAAAGATGACATCACAAATGTCATTGATGACATCACTGATGACATCACATGTCTGACTCTCCCTCTTTTCCTTTCCTGACATATCTAGGCCACATGATTTTCTTCAGGAACAGTCAGGAACTAAAAATTGTAGTATTTGCCCACAATGTGGCAAGAGAGTTTGCAATCCTGGACACTGGGGCAGTTTTTCCCCCTGTTTGTGGTTGATCTTCAGGGCATCAGTAAACAACACATGTGGGCAGACAGCGTAACTTTTTTACGGTGGACGGATGGAAACCTTGATTTTTTATTAGGTTGTTATGCTTGCTCAAGTTTTTGAATAAGAGGAGTTTACTCAGGTTGTCATGTTCCCAGTGCATATCCTCGACCACAAGACCATAAGCACTTCTTTTATATTGGGATTTTGTTTTCTATGGAATATTTCACTACAGATTACTGGGTTTAAAAGGTGAGCACCTTTTGTACTTTGCCAGCATACTTGTTGATTTCCTCTCTCATTACTTTTTTTGAACGCCCAATGGTATTTTGTCTTGTGCACTTTTTTCTAAGGAGAAGGTCAATTGTACTACACTTGTATATTTCACTTTAAAAAATATGATCACTTACTGTGCGTATATTCATGGGTCCCAGCTTTTGATTTTCGCTATGGGGGCAAAAGTACCTGGGCATTTGTTATTCTTGCAGCCAATAATTCTTTACCATTTTCTGTGCTGCTTAAATGCGTATGGTTGGTGTTGTGCAATGTATCATAGCAGTTACCAAGAGACCGGCCATAAAACAAGGGGCTTGTAGCACACTGCTTAACCAAAGTGTGTGATCCTCGGCAAATCATTTAATTCCATAGGGCGTTAACTAAAAACATTGGGAGTTCTCAAAGCTTGCCTTGTTTTATACATAATAAAACATATATATACTTTTACAGCTACAGTGAAATTGAGGGTGAAAAATCCCTGGTGACCCAGTTCTCTCATCCATGCAGTAACCAGGACTGACCCTGCTTAGCTTCAAAATGAGGGAAAAAAGACAAGCCCCCTCAGACCACAGTGCCTAATAAATTAGGCAAAGTTACAAAACCACTGAGAGCAACATGGCCTGAAGGGGCAGGCCCCTTCCTCACTTTGAAACTAAGCAGTAAAGTACCTGGGCATATATTAATCTTACAGCCGTAATTTTTTTCCCGTTTATGTGCTGCTTAAATATGGTTAGTTGGGGTCATGCAATGCATCACAACAGTCACCAAGAGACCTGTCATAAAACAAGGGGCTTGTAGCATGGGACAGGACATTTCAGCATAAGGAAGTTAGGTGCACGCCGTTATGGTGTTAACTTTTTGCCGCAGGTTCTGTTTGGACACGCCCAGTTAGACGCAGCCAGTTGGGGTAGGGACCTCTTGGTGTAAGGATGTTTTGGCATGATAGGTCACACTTGGAGCAGCATGAAGCTGCAGGCTCTTTGCATTTTGTACCTCTCGGTGCAAGGATGTTTGGTGCGAGAGGTCACAATAGGCATGAACCTGCAGGCACTTTGCATTTTGTAATATGAATTAAACTTCAAAAAGATGTATTTACTGCAACATTATAAAACAGGATGGCACATGTATCATCGTTGCAGAATTGAACACATTTTAAACACAAAACATTTATTTACTACAACATTATAAACTGCATGCAACTATCCCTCACAAACAACTTCATACCATATACACACACACACTCACATCAACCACACACACATTGCATGCAAAGCTTCTCAGATGACATGCACACCCTCACACTACACAATCCCCCTTACAATGAACATATATTCAAAAAAAGGACTACACTGTCACTGAGCAACATTATAAAACAGAAAAAATGAAAGAAAAACATGTATGCTGAATGCTCCATCAGAGAACCCCTTAACTCTGTGCCCCCTGTTGCACAGATTATGACCACAATGATGACATCACATATCACATCACTGATGACATCATTAATTACATTACAACAGTAACTGGCATTAAGCATGGCCTTCAGCCATGGTCAGTGTGCATGGTCAAATATATTTTAACACATGAATGAGTACTAGTCATGGCCTTCAGTTATGGACAGTGGTCACAACTTTCACCCATTTGCACTGAATATTTTAAAACACTAACAAGCTACCAACCATCGATGTTGGCCTTCACCAGTGGATGCAGCTTTCAACAGTGTCCACTGTATATTAAATTCAATTAAGAGACCCCAGCAATGGACAGTAGCACAATACTGGCCAGTGGCCACAATCTTTGACTGTGCCCACTATATATTCTATCATATAAATGGGCCACTAGCTATGTCCTTGGACCAGGATCACTTTGCACGTCTTTTGGCCATGTCCATTGTACATTTTGAAATAATAAAATACAATAAGTGATGACCTTAGGCCGTGCCCACTGTGTATTACCCAACACTAACCAGCAATTAGCTATAGCCTTCACCGTGCCCACTGTATATTACATACACTAACCAGCCCTAGCCATGGTTTTCAACACAATACTAGTGAGTGTCCACAGACTTTGGCTGTGCCGACTGTATATTCTGACATATTAATGGGCTATGCTATGGCCTTTAGCCATGGCCACTGACTACTGCTTTCAACGTTTCCCACTGGACATTTTAAAAGAGTGACGCGCTAGTAGGCATGGCTTTTAACCATGCATATTGGTATTTTTGAACACTAACCAATCACTAGCTATGTCCTTTTGTGCTGGCCAGTGACCCCAGCCTTTGTCACAGCAAAGTCCATGGCCTAATTTGTTATTATGGTAATCAATGTTTTCATGAGCTAACTGATGCATGATGTGATGTCTAATTCCATTATTGATGTAATCAGTTATTTACGATTGTTAGGGAGAATTCTCAAGATGTGCTAATTCCCCTTACCTTTTGAGACCCAAGCAACTTTGCTGGATTTCTAGGATTTGATGTTGCTTCCTGAGAAGAGTGTGAGCCCTTTTTCCCACTCTTACATGCATTTTGTGTGTGGTTTACTTTTGGTTCTTTGGTTATGGAGTTTCAAAACGACTCCAGTGGCATCATCTTTTTCTGTGTATCACACAGCACCTTCGGTGGCACAGGGATGTCTTTTAGACATTCCAAGGTTTAAAGCACCTTCTCTGGGACTGACTACCGTCTCCCAGAGCATGTAAAGTTAAATTGACTGGACGGGTTGCCTATCTTCTCCTGAGTCAAAACACAAATGTAACAGTAAAATGTTACTTTTTCCTTTATTAAAGGGCTGGTGGCAGTGGTTTAGATCAACTACCGTGATTTTTCCCGACTGCAAACAAAAGTAGCAAATAATCGGGTCAGCCATATTTTTCAATATGGCGCCCAAGACCTATCTGTAAAAACAGACTCCGGTCATCTTTTTTCGCCATTTCTTTTAGGAAAGTTCCTTCTTGTGTTTGTCTCTGCATGCCAAACCAGGTTTGGTACCTTTGTTCATTGGCCTTTGGCGGGCTTCAGTGCTGAAGACCTCCTCTGGCGCCAGGGTGTCTGGGGTGGACAGGATGTGAGGGAGGTGGCCAAAACTCCCTGTGCTTAGTCTCCTAGGAGACCTGAATGCACTCTGGCATGATTGGCCGGCTGGCTGTCCGGCAATGACAGCCACCCTGCTGTGTGAGTGACAGCCAGGCTGAAATGAATGGGGGAAAACTGTTTAAAAGCAGGTCTCTGGGACTTGGAAAGCAGAGTCGACCACTAGAACAAAAGAACTGAAGACGAGCTGAAGGAAGAGGACTGCTGCAACTCCTGGATGACTGGTGAAGCCCTGCTGCAGGTCCGATGTGCCTGAAACTCCATCGCCTGAGAGTTGGAGTTTGGTGGGAAGTTTGGTGGGAACAACCAACTCGCAAGCCACCTGGACATCGTCCCCATCTGGTCAAATTTTCATCAGAGTGCTGTTGAAAACTGGATAGCCAGAGGGAAGGAAACCAGCTTGTGGACTTTAAGGCACTCACACCTTAAACCAACGTCTTGCTACAACTTTTGGCCTCATCCCTGGGCAGTGCTGGAACCTCCAGACATCCTCCTTTTTGTCTCCATGACTGAAGCTCAGGAACAGCGAGATCTGCTCGAACTGCCAGGAACAACTGCCTCTGCTACAGCTTTCTTCATTAACAAGGTACTGTGCAAATGCGGTCCGGAATTCTTTTCGGCCATCGAGAAAGTGCATGAAACTTTCCTCAACTATGAACGCTTGTCCTTCCCTTAACATTTGTCAAAATGTCACCTAGCCAAATTCTTCTAATCCCTGTGGCAAAGACTTAACCATTATCTACCAGAACGGTGCTATCCTATACAAGAGACTCTGAACCATTGAATTTGGCCCAGGCTTATTGAGAAGAAATGCTGGTTGTATTTAACTGAAACCCTTTGCCCTGCCTATGAATGTATGTGGGCTGTCTATTCTTATAACCTTGTCTTTTTACCCCTTTATTAAGTATCTGAAGTGCCGTTATTCTCCCACTGAATTTGGAGCTATACTTGTTCAGTTACTTACTGGTTGTATTTTTGTGGTTTATTAGTGTGTGATATGTAGCTGCTTATGCTAGTGTAATGTTTCCTAACTGACTGAGTAAATAAATGTATATCATTTTACCAAGAAACCTTGAGTAAGTGTTTACTTGAATAAATGCATAAGTTGGTCCTTTGTGTAATGTGTTCTACTGTTCACTTAAACTCTTGAGATAAGTCTGGCTGCTCAGCCATCGCTACCACTTTACTGTGTAGTACAGGCTTGTACCAAAGGTGAAATTGTGCTTACACTTGTAGTCCTAATTGCCTGTAGTGTTCCCAAAGGGTACTGCAGTTGATTCTGCCTAACACTGGCTTACAGTGGTGAGGATAAAGTATACTTGTTACATCTAAAGTGCTACTTTTATTTTTGTTCAAATAATCCTCCCAAGTCAAAGCAAAACTAGTAAAGTAATTGTTTTATCATGACTGATAAGGAAAGCTACAGACAGGAGACCCTATTAACTGTTGATCAATCAAGAGATATGTGTAAAGCTGGGAATCTCACTGTAAAAGGCAAAAGCTTGAATTGATAGAAAAGTTGTTAGAATATCAAAGTCTGAGGAGTGGGTCTGAAACCCCCACACCTACAGCAAATGTGGAAAATGTTGATGAGGATGTTAATATGTCAGAGTCCAGCTCTAATATTCTATATGAGTTAGATGAGGCAGAAGAGTCTCAGAATGCAGACCCTATCTTAGCTCTACCTGCTCATAGGCCTCAACCTTTGACCACAGGGACTCCATCAGGTCCAAATCTATATCCTGAATTTGTTTCTTTAGAAAAATTGAGACTTGAGTTAGAAGTTAAAAGAATCCAAGCTCAAACTGAAAGCAAGCATCAAGAACTTAGACTCAGAAAAATGGAATTGAATCATGCACTTGCAATGATAAAGTTGTCTCTTGAAACTGGTTCTCTCCCAGAGTCCTTTAGGTCTTCCAGTCCTAAGAGGCCTCACATGCCCAAAGATCCAGTAAGTATGAGTTAAGATTGACATTTTGGATTGGTTGGCTGCTTTTGAATATAGGAACAAAGGGTGTTGAGGTGTGCCAGGTGAATAGCGCTTGAGCAGTTTAGTATAAGAAAGACAATTCAATTGAACCTCGAAGAATAGGGTGCAGCACCCTGTGGGAAAAGCGGGCACCTCAAACCCACTTAACAAGACAGAAATGACATTAGGTATTCCCACATGGTGGATGCGCTCCCACCAAAACACTTCAAAAAAGAGGTGATCCTCTTGCAAACTTCCTTAACAGTAAATGTTCTGAAATGCCACTAAAATGAAGGTTTCAAAAGTTTAATCTTCGTAGCGTCCGAGGTATGTTGTAACGTCACAGAGTAAAAATGCCGATCATTCTTGTAGTCTCTCTCATCCCTAAAGAATTTGCGAAATTTCCGAATTTTAATCTCATCCTGGAAATCTTTCAATATATTGTGCATGGTAGTATAGTTTTTATCTTTAACTGCCTTGGGTTTGCCCATTACTTCAATTTCTTTATGTAAGGCCTCAATTTGAATTGAAACTCTTTCATGTTCACGTTCGGCATGTTGGATCAAAAGTTGCAACATTTTTTCTGAACTGATCGTCAGATTTTCCTCCCATTCACGAGCTAAATCTTGATCAGCATCATTGGTAAAACCGGGAAAGATTAGAATTCTCAGTCCTCTTGGTATCATGCTATGCTCTAAATAATTAGCACATTTTTACTACCTTTGTTTTCATTTCTACATTTTGACAGAGGCATTACAGTCTCCTTACTGGAAGGTGCTTTCGTTTTCCTTAGTGACTGTATTAGCTGTTCTCTTTAAACATTCTGTACAAAATCTGCTAGGGGTGGATGGCTACTTTCTATGCTTTTAGGTAGAGCTGGTCTATTTCTGCGTTGTTTTCTATGCATTTATTTTTTGCTAAGCATGCTGCAGCAGCTGTTGGAGAAAAAAGGAAAGTGTAGGTCTACACATTTTGTGATGTATATGTGTGCAACTGTGCACAAATGGATGAATATGAGGGTAGGAATATAGATAGAGGTGTGTGATTGTGTAATGGTGTGTTAGTGGATGGTGGGAACGCTATATTTCCATTTGGAAGTTAATATAATGCCGGCGACATGATACCACAAAGTGAGCACCTGCTGAGGTGTAATGAGTAAGCATGAAGCAAATACCAGTGGGTTTGTGTAATTGTGTACCTTAATATACAAGAACACTGCATTGTCTTAGTAAGAGGTGCACCTCCACAATAACATTGCACTTACTTTGATGGCTTTTGAGAGTAGGCTTCCTCTGGGTTGCATTTTCAAGTTGACACTCCACTGGCTTTCAGGGCAGAGGTGGTTACTGCAACTGTCAAATAAGACAGTAAGAACATATGTTTGTTAATGGCATACTGACTGCATTTGGAGAATACAGTCCATGAAAGGGTAGGGGATATGTTGGCAGGAAGACTTAGTGTGTGCGTGTTATTGTATGGCTTTGTATATGAATGGGGGTTTGAGAGCATCAGCATTGTGTGTAAGGGGGTACATGGTTAATTTGTAAGTGTGCCACATGACATGCCATTTAGCAAGTGTGTGCATTGGTGTAGGAGTACTTACTTTGCAAATGGATTAGTCCTTCTTGTAGAAGGGTGAGAAAAAGTTAGGGAAAGATGTACAGATTGGAAAGGAACATGTTTTTGTGTGTGAAATTCCATTAACTTTTCTGCATATATATGCTTCCTACATGAGTAAAGCAATCATTTCACTTGTTGGATTTATGTATCCACCAGGCCATTGGTACTGTTGTCATTGCAGACATACATATGCTTGCCTTGCTAAGTAATGTTACATTCTGTGCAAGGTAAGTGACAGGCACCCTGTTGTTATGCATGCAATGTATGTACTTGGTTTAGGTTGGTAGGATTCATTCAGTGCACCTTTTCTGTGACAATTTTACGCATTTTATAGGAGATGCGTTAGTGCGGAAATAAATGTGTACAACTGACGGAAGGAAAGAAGAGAGTAACTGTTTGGATAATACAATGGCTGATATGGGTAAATCAAAAGTTTCAAAGCACATACCATTGCAAGTGGCATTTGATGGTAGGTGATGGGAGAAATGACAGTAAGGTTTTTTAGTATGTTATGGAGGTTCAGTGGCAGATATCCTGCTCAGATGCACTTATAACAGAGTTACAAATATTTTGTACAAAATACCTGTACTTTGTGGTGATGGGTGCCAATGTGGATAAATCTGGATGCAGAAATCTTGGATAGTTTCACAGAACTTTCTACTGGAGGTGCTTTCGAATCACACGAGACTTGCACTGTTTAACGGTACATATGGAGTGTTGTACAGAAATTATAGTGTTAGATGCAGAGGTCTTGGATGTGATTGGTGGATGCATGTGTGACTATTTAACAGTACCCAATAAAGGAGTGCTGGACAAAAAGTAGTGGAAAGGGACAAAGGACTGTCCCTACTTTACTGGGGCGTGGCACTCACGGTAGTTGGGAAAGTGCACTTGCCACATCCTGCCCTTCTTAGCATTTTGGGCATGGCAATGGGCCTGTGGGGATTATCCAATCAGGTGCTGAGGGTGTGCTTAACAGGAAGGGGCGGTCATACTTTTTTCATTACTCTCTGTAGTGAGGGTGGCAGCGATGGAGGGACGCACAGTGTAAATTCTGGATGATGCCTTTGTGCAAGATCTGCACAGGTATGCCCAGGAAACAGGCTTTGTTGACAATTTTGATTTGGATGGAGCGGAGGCTTTGTGGTGCAGTCTCCATGTATGAAGTTTCAGTGCTGTGCTTGCACTTTGCAGAGATGTGGCCACTGTCACTACTGTTTATGTTTTCGTGGTGCATTATGGAGCCCTGCATTTGGGTAACATGCCTTGTGCATGTTTTTTTCATCAGCTAAAGACGTTGCGGAAAGCAGTGATGCAGATTTTTCCCACTGTGACAGTGGTTTTCTCATGCAGACCACCAAGCAAAGTATGGGACTATCCCGATATACTTTGTCCCCAGCAAGCGGTTGTAAGGTGTCTTATAAACAGAAGGATGTATGATTTTTTGTCTGCTGCTGGGATGTTCTCCTGTGACAATTACATCCTTAATTCTAGAAATGTGTATTTTTTCCATGCACATGGCATTTCTTTGTCCAGCATTGGAAATGGTATTTTGTTTTATAATCACAGGATGCATTGATGAGGTTCCTGCAAGAATGTAAGGAGGAGAAGAAAACAAAAGCCCCTATAAAACCCCCCAAAAAGGTGTTTGTTCCCCCGCACACAGCATGATAAGTCTGCTGACACCACGATAGTTCCAGGATTACACATACCACATTTGGGGCTTTTGAGGATGGCAGGCATGGAAGTGGGACTGTGGAGGCCAAAGGGATTGCTCAATAAGGTTTCTGGGTGTGGTTTGTACGCAGAGACTGTGGCAGAAAGTATATTTGTCGAGAAGAATGTAGAGGCCTATGGTTGTGCCTTTTAAGAGGCAGAATGCATGAATTTTGGGGAACTCCTAGATACATTGGTTGAAAGTGTATGCAAAACACTGTGGAGTGGCTGCACATTTTGGATACTATCATGTGGATATGCACTGGCATGGAGTACGTGCAATGAATTGGTTGATTTTGGTTCCTCTTTGTGCCACTTTGGTGACGCTCGATCATCCAGATATTATTATTCTTCATTGTGGAGGGAACAGTTTAGGACATGTTACCGGAATTTTCCTGCAGTTTGCGATGAAGGAAGCACTTGGGCAGGTCATGCGTATGTTTGCGAACTCCTGCATAATTTTGTGTTGCATTGCACAGACACAGATGTGGCTGCGTTCTTCTTCATTTTGTCCGCAAATAGAGAAAGCGAGGCGCATTGTCAAGAAGTCTGTTTCTGCCTTTTTTAGAGATGTTGCTATGTTGTACTTCCACAATGGAAATATTATGTTTAGTAGCACAACGATTTTTCCCACAAATAGCGTTCATCTTACTGCTCCTGGCAATCAGCTTTTTCTGTGAACTATCCAAAATGCATTGATGCCCTTTTTGCAAGTACAGAAAGCATGTTTCTAGTAGGTGTTGCACACTCCAACCCTTCGAAACACAAACAAACACTCCAACAAGCCTCTTTTTACAACCAGCCCTTTCTCCTGGAAATGACTGCAATGTTTTTGAGGGACCCACGTCTCCCATTTTTTACTGCGCAATCTGCAGAGCTTATAGGCTGCATGGCAGCCAGCATCCTTTCATTGGCAATTCCATTTTTGACCTCTGAAAAGTGGTTCTGAAAGGAGCCTTTTTTTTCCCTTTGTTCCTTCTTTGTTGTTTTGTATCTTTCTTGGTCTTGTAACACACAACACAGGAGGAAATGAAAGGAAGGGAGGGTACAGAAGGGGCACCAACCACAGGGATAAGATAGGGCAAGTGTAGAGAGAGGAAGATGTTGGATGGCCCTCACTTAGGTAGGGGGCAGTCATTCTCAAGCTCCCGGACCGTACCCTCAAAAGCACTTAGAAGTTGCTCCCCCCTGCAGAGTATTGCGTTGCAGTGCATGCACAATACAAAGACCTTTGGCAGGAATGGGTGTGCTGTGGTGAATATGGCCTTCAAGGATGTTTTGGGGATCTGCTGCCCCACAGGAGTGTCCCTGCTGTTGGCAGGAGCAGATGCAGAGAATGCTGTACAGGAAATTAACCTACTGCCTTGTTCGAAGGGCACTACCCTCCGAACTGCTGCCTTGTGTTTCGATTTGAGGTGTTGTCGCATGGAGGTGGTGCCGAAGCTGTACACACCAGGTTTTCTGCCCTTGAGTCAATGCATCTCATCTGGTTAGCACAACATTTCGGCATGTCTCTTACGCTGGTAAACAGTTTCCACACCCAGCAGCCATGCTGGCTGCAGACATTGGGGATTTGCTCTACTTCATCCTCGTTCTCCTGTCCAAGCCCTTCGGAAGGATGTAGTGGTGGTAAGGATGAGGGTGTGGGTGCTGCTGATTTAGAGGCAGCAGCCATGGTTGCCATTAGTTGCAAAGGTAATATAGCACAGTAGAATTGATCAGAAAGCAATTCCAGCATAAATCAATGTGGCCCACTACTATGCTCTGCAAAGACAAAAACAGAACGCTCTGGTGTGTGGCCTTTTGTAGGGCTGCTGTGGAGCCCTTGGAACCGTAAAGCAGCCCTAAATCATTCAAACAACTAGTTACATGTACAATGGCAGAGTGTGGGATGTTTGTAAGTGTGTACTTTCACAATAACACACCTTACATTGCAGAACACAGTACTTTTCCGATGTCTGAGGGTCCGTATAGTGTCCTGCAAATAAGTTCTCAAATGGTACAGGTGTCCGCAGGATGTGTATTGGGCGGAGTACTTTGTGGGCATGTGCCTAGGTGTCCTACGAACAGGGTTGGCCTCCCCAGACTCATTAAAAGTGCGACACATGTCTTGCGACCATTTTTGCACAAGCTGGATTTTTGTAGGCTACAGCAAGTGCAATGTTCGTGTGCACAGCTGTCCATAGGGCGTGGGTGGACGCATCGAACTACTGAAAGTATGTTACAACATTTTCTCACCATGCTGGACAGGGGCGGTGTTACCAGGACACAGAGGATAACATACGCATGCACATAGCTGTGGAGCGGACAGACGGGCGCTCCCACAACTAATTAAAGGTGCATGACAAGATGCAGACATGCAACCAGTAGTGGCATCCTACAGATACCTCCATTGTGCATAGGCCGGATAGGTGCGGTGTCCGTAGGAAACCTACATTTTGCTTAACTGTGGCCATCCCGGACAGTAGGGTGCGCCACAACTCATTATGAAATTTTAAACTAAAAGGAAAAGCCTCTCACACACTCAGCAACACTTTACATCTACACCTTTAATTTCTGACATACATAACACTATTAGGAAAGAGAAGGGGTATCAGAAATGGATACATACACAGGGGAATTAGGGATTTGTACAAGTTCGTCATGAGGGGAGCCAAGGATTGAGGTCTCATTGTAACATCTCTGATCACAGGGAATTTGTGGGGATGGTGGGCTGGGAAATGGGGAGGGGGTACGCATGCAGGTGGGGCAGTGGTATTTTATTTTTTTCATAATTTGTGCTTTTGCACAATCTTTTAAGGTGGCAAAAAAGTTCAGCATTTGTTCCATTTTGGCGCCCAGGCTATCGAGTTATTGTTATTTATAGAGTTTACTTCATTTACTGTGTCCGTATGCTGTAGTGGAAGAGGTGCCGCTTGTGGTGCATCACTTTCATTTCCATTATGTCCTGTTAAAGATAAAAATATCAGTTAGGTGTTTATGAAGCAATACCTATTAACTGTCTTACTTTTCAGACTGTGCTGCATACCAATAAGGTTACTATTGTTACTCATTTCGTCATGAGGGAAATTCTCTTCCAACCACTCTAGGGCGCTTGGCATTACTGCGCACAAAACAAACTTAATGGTATTCTACTATTGCACATTGCACAAGCTGTGCATTTATAGAAGAATCTTTAGTGTACTTACCGCGTTGTAGTGACGTTTTGCTCTCAATACTTTGCAGTCCTTACTCTGCCACTTCCTTCTTTGTTCCTATGTAAAGCAGGAGTGCTGTAATATTGTTGGACGCATACGTTATTTTGCTTGTTGGTGATTTCCATTATGGTGCATACCCTATGCCTTTGCTCTGTTGGTTTCACAAGTACAGAGTTTTCAGACCTACTCAATTTTTCCTTGAAATGTACGTACATGGTGCTCTTTGTATATGTTCCTTGTCTTTTCTGAATTGTGCACTATGTGCACTATGTAAGAGAACCCCAGGCTTTTTCAGCAGTTTAAATGCAACCCGATATACATGAACAGACACACAGTCTGCGGTTACTGTCCCCATCAGCATGCAGTCATCCATTTGGTATGCTCTATGGTACATCTATGCAAAGTAAGGGTATCCTGGTACAAACCTATGAAATTCAGTGAAAAGACATTGTTAAAGGCACGTTGTGGTTCAGTTGCCTTAAGAAAAACCTAGCACATTCAGTGGAATAACTTTGTTAAAGGGACGTTATAGTTACTTTGCATTAACATCAACCTATCCATATTATGTGTAGTCGTAAAACCGAAAAACCTCAGAAATTTGCCAGTTATGGCAAGCTAAGCAACCATAATTCGCACCACCACTGTGCACTGCTAAGACTAACACCTAGGACATCAAAGATGACATCACAAAGTCATCGATGACATCACTGATGACATCACATGTGAAATTAATTTTGATGAAAAGTCCTTACAAGGCGATTTCATTGACACAGTGTGAGCAATAGGAGGGCTACCTGACAGGATGGTAAGATCTGATTCAAATATGTTATTAACAAACACACAATGAATTGCAAGGATTAATGGTTTATGAAGTATTGGGTATATGAAAGATGTACTATTAAGACAAATGCACAGATGTATTTTTTATTTTTTGTCTTTTATTTTTTGTCTTTAAAACCAATTCATTTTTTTTCTTTTCATTTGTTGCTTTCTCTACCTATGAATTCCTCCCCGACCCCAACCCTCGATTTCTGTCATTTATATACTTTTTTGTTTAACTGTGACCTATAGAAAAACCTGTAGAAAGATATGTAATAATGCCCAGATTTGAAAAATGCACCCATGCCGAAACTCGACCAAATTAGAAAGCAAGATTCTTGATTCAAGTAAAATCGAGATGTATGGTTAAAAAAGTAATCAGATGAAAAGGAGCTTCTGAAAATGCTAAGCAACAATAAGGTTAATACACTGTAATTTTCAACTTAACAAAGAATATGACTTTGTTATTCATAATGATTCATAGTAGAAATTAAACTTCAACAGTAATTTATGTGTTTAGCTTGAAAATAACATGTAGAACATTTTTTCAAGCACTGGCCCTTCAGAGAGTTTGTATTTTATTTCGAAGATGGCACTCAACAATAAACATTAATTAAGGAAGCCAGTTTTTCATTTCTAAAGGCTTATGCTTTTTGTATCAACTGCTCGACATTGGTTTTAAAATACTGCATTAATCCATCTGCACTTGGCTGATAAGGTGTTAGCATAATCCTTTGTATTAGTTAGTAATGAAATCATGAACTTCCATTTAGGTTACTTAAAATAGCTCTTCATTGTAATGACAGAGCTGCATTGCAAATTTAAATGACACTTTAAGATGTATTTTGCAATTGAGTCCAAGTGAAATGACTGCAATCATGAAGCTTTAACATTGCACAACATTGAAAAGGCGCTTCCACAGCAGCAAACATGGCATGGGAAGTATTGGGGTCCTTGTTTTTAATTGACATTTCAGTAACACATTTGGATAGTTATTATTGAACCAGTGGCTTCTTTATAGACAAGTGTCAGTCGGATTTCACCAGGTGGTAGTAATGTCTGCGTTAGGAGAAAATAGAAAGTTTTCCCACTCTGCCTAATTAGGGCAATTTAACAGGCGATTGAGCCATTTCCATTTTAGAGGCCTAACCCACAACACTGATTAAGGGATCTAGTAGGTGATATATCACACCAGGCCACAGCAGCACGTAGTGGTGAGGCTTCTCTAGTTAAGAAACACAATTAAAGCAATGGTCTTTAACTACGGCTACCAGCATGGTTACAAACCAGAACACATTTCTAAAGCATCTGTTGCTGCCGTTGGCACACAGCTGTTTTCTTCTAGTAAACATTGTTATGATGTCAAGCCTCCTTTTGGCTGGTGGACATGACATATGAAAATGAATACACATACCACACCCTTCAGGGCCAGTTGTACTACAGTTTCTGGTCTATGGCCCTCATTACAGGTGGACCATGGTACTATTAGCACCATGGTCCATGCCGGATTACGCCATGGTGGATGGCGGAATTACCGCCCCATTCCAAGGTGAGTGGGACGGTAATTCCCCATTCACCATTTGCCCTTCCCCATTCCCATTTTTGCCCCATAGGGCATAATCGGGATGGGGAAGGCGCTAATTACGGCACCGTAAATTACGGTGCCGTAATTAGCACCAAGGTCGCTTAGCGCCTTGGACTTTAATGCCTGCAAAAAGCAGGCGTTAAAGTGTGAATCAGGCTTTAAGGGTTAACGGCGCCGACGGCGCCGTTAAACCCTTAACGCCTGACTTGTAATGAGGGCCTATGTGTGTGTGTGTGAATTATTTTTTTTGTATGACATTTTTATTTTGCACGCCAACAACATAGAGGCAGGATGAAACGTAAGAAATACAATGAAAACAGAACCAATGGAAACAGTACAAACAAGCGATAGAGCAACACGTGTCACTATTGGGTTGCAATAGGTAGGATAACTGCATGGTAGAGAAAAAGAAAGAGAATAAAAATAAACATTATGTACCATGAAAACACATAGGTAATCCTTACAGCAGTGCAAAACGGCAACAACAGTAGGACAACATTTATACATAACAGAAACTATTACAAAATCTTTATCCTCCAAGCACATTAGCCATGCATATCCAGTTACAGCCCCCATATATCACTGAATTGATCAATTTCCCCTCTGTGCTTGGAGATGTCTCTCTCACACGTGGACAAAGCAATTCCTCCATCTAATCATCAATACAGAAAGCATTTTCATGCACATAGGATCATTCTTTTCGCAAGCATGCAACTACACAGCAGCCAGATTTGCTTTGCAAAGGACAGATCTGTTAACAGAGTGACATCACCAAGAATCAAAAGGGAAGCCCTTCTCAGAATGGCACACCCCAACACGAGGCCCATTCTCTAAGAAACTACTTCCCAAAAGTCTCTAGTCTTGTTGCAAAACCAGAAGAGGTGGATCAGCGTACCCCTTGCATGTTTACATTTCCAACATTGGTAACTCTATAAAAGGTGTCTCTTAAGCATTCATTATGGGAAATAATATGTCCTGAAGAGTAATTTAGTCTGAGAGGTCCTCAGACGGTAATCCATGCTTTTCAGGCGAATATTGTTACAGCATCTACACCAGCATCCAGGGCTGATCACTTCACCCAGTTCCCCAGCCCAGACCTCTGCAAGCTCTGAATCCCCATTACCATTAGAGACAAGGAAATTGCACAAGGTGGCGGCTGGATGCGCAGCCCGGCCACAGAGTTCCAGCATTGACCAAGCAGCACTCTGCGTGGTTTCCGATGGTGCGCTAACAAGCCTTGCAGAAATGACCCCTCTCAGGTGTCTGTATTCAGCATAACCGCAGTCACACAAGTCAAACTCTCTGCACAGACCCGTAAATGGAATCCAGATTCCTTCCTCAAAAAAGATCTTTGATGTACCAAATCCCTCCCAGATACCAGGATGCCCAAAAAAAGACCTTCCCCAGTATAGTCAATGCTGGATTCAGCAAATGGATGCCTCAGGGAATAGAAATGGGTCGCTCCTCAGATGTAGTAAAATGTTACACCAGCACTAACGCAGGAAAACAGTAAGAGGATTCATCATCTGAGGGTCCCTCATGGTCGTGGACAACAAAGCCATAGGTTCCAGTTGAGATGCATGGCTTGATTCGAATTCAGCCCAAAAGTCCGGATCAAAACTCACCATGCAACATGTCTCAAAGTGAAAGCGAGATGGTAGTAAAAAAGAAGTGGCACATTCAAACCTCCTCACTTCAATAGGAGCTGCATGTTTCACAGGGAAAGCCTAGGCTGTTTGCCATCCCACAACAATTTCTGCATAAGTGTGTCAAGTTCCTTGAAGATGCATTTCTTTTTTTTTTAATATAAAGGCTTTATTTGGTTCAACAATGAAGAAAAATCTTTTGCCTTACATAAACATTTAAAACCGTAAAATAAAGAAAAAGAATACACCAGTGAAAGCAAAACTCATGAAAAAGGTTTAAACTGCAAGAGAAAAAAAAAAAATTATAAATTAGTTAGAAGGACAAGGCTCTTTATTAACGCATCGGGATCTAGTTATGATATGATATGATATGATATGATATGGCATTTGTAACGCGCCTATACACAAGTGTTTCAAGGCGCAACGAGGCAGGGAGGGGGGAACAAGGGGAAGACAGACAACGATCCTACTAGGCCAGGTGTCATTCAGACCGCGCAAGTGCAGGGGTAGGGGGAAGGGAAAAAGTGCAAGGGGAAGGGGGTGGGGGGTTGGAGTGCAGTACAGATAAGTAGAATAGAAATAAAATAATAAATAAATAGGGCCAGCTGGTGGCAAGTGCAAGGTAAGTGCAGACAAGTGCTGGGGGGGGGGGGCTGTAGGGATACAGAGACAGTCCCGCAGTGCAGGGGTTGCCAGGGAGGCAGTGCAAGTGAAGAGTGACTGGGCCCAGGACCGAGGTCGGTGAGAGTGGCCCAGTTGCAGAATCAGTGCAGTTTAGGTGAAGAATTTAGCAGGGGAGAGGGAGAGAGAAAGCAGAAGTGAAAAGGAAGGTTTTGAGGTGCTTCCGGAACCGGAGATGGTTCTCCTCAAGTTTCAGGGAGGCAGGAAGGCTGTTCCAGAGGGAGGCCCCTGCCTTCCAGAGGCAGTTCTGGTCTCAGCCACTGTGCTTCCACAGCCCAGTCTTCCTTGGCTCGTTCCAGACTTGAGTCTTGAAAACATTTTGGTCAGCAATTTCACCAGTGATAGAAAGAGTGAGATATGATTGCCTCTTAATAGTTCCAACCACCACTCCTCTACAGTCATTCTGACATAGTTCTTTGTGAATTCTATCATGAGTTGGCCTTGCTTATCTTCGTGACTCAAAGGTGTCCTCAGACCGGCATAGTCTGCAAACAGATTTTATGGGGATATTTGACCTGACACTGAGTATCTCACCTATTGGGAGTAGATTTAATCTAAATATTAATTAGTTCTATCAAAAGTACCAGTTTGGAAATTGTTCAAAGTATTTAGCAAGCATATTTGGCTTCCTTTGGTCATGACCCGGTTTGCAAAACAATATCCAGCCTTGTCTGGCTTCTTGGGTGGCGATCCAGTCACTGACATATCATTTCTGTTTTATTTTCACTGGATTCTCCTTTAGGGTTTGGTTGTTTTCTCCCAAGTCGACAATTATAGTTGACAGATCAATTGCCATTCAGATAGTGTAGCTTGGGTGGTTTTGATTATTGCTTCTTTTATCACCGCAAATCCTCCACTGTCTGTTGTGATCAAACTTTTTCTATAAAGCGCTAGGAACTTCCACGTGACAATGGTCTTCATGGCCGTTAGACCCAATTCCATTCGTAAAGCTTGAATTGGTGTACCAGGTGGAACTCTCAGCACTCTTTTTCCCAAAAATGTCTTTGGTGACTGATCAATTTTCAAGGTGAAAGGAAAAAAAACATTTCAGCACCGTAGGTTAATATGGGGAGTGCTTTCATATGATAGAAATCGATGAGGGGTCTCAGCGGGAAGCTGCAGTACCTTTTCATCAGCAGTCGACCATGGTTAGTGAGAATAATAGCTTTGGATTTTAGGGCATCAAGCCTAGGCCTGTCCATTGTGCTAGTGTTTCGACATACTCCCAAATAGGTGAATGCTGATACTTGTGGATTAAGTTTCCCTTCAAGGTTCCATGTATTTGTTTTTTTCTTAATAGCTCCCAAATTGTCACCAAAGACCATAATTCTTGACTTTGACGGTTTGATTTTTAAACCATTAAGCTCTGTGAAGTTTTGAAGCGCCACCAGTTGGCATTTGAGCCCTACTGCAGTTTGTTCCAATAGGACCACGTCATATGAATAAAGAAGGCAGCCTATTTTGGTGCCTCCAAAGTTTGGAGGGAAACATCTTATGTGGTCGAATGCTGTTTCCATGTCCGAAACGAGCGGGTTGAATAGGTCTGGGATGAGGGTGCAACCTTGCTTCAGCTCTCTGTTGGTATTGATTGCTTTTGACAGCAAACCAGATCTGCCAAATCATATCTGTATAGATGTGTGAGAATACAGTTCTCAAATGGGTTCTAGAATGTTGGTTGGGAAGTCCCACTGCTTCATTGAAGCCCTTAGCCTATGACAATTGATATTGTCAAAAGCTTTGGAGAGATCGAAAACGGTTGCATGCATTTTTCTCCATTTGTTAAGCGAGGTACCCACTCCCTTTATAAACCCATTCTGCCATATGTCTTGGTGATGAGTTTCCATGCGCCACTTGCCCAAGAAATACAAGACAAAGGAAGGTGAACACCTTACCCACAACATCTAACAGTGCGATGGGTCGTTAATTACTTGGGCTCCATCTAGAACCTTTTTTAAAGATCGGGACAATAACTGCGGTCTTCCATGATGCTGAGACTTCTTTTTTGGCTTTGATATGATAGAATAAGATCATTAATATACTTGACCATTGGGTTGCGTCTGCCTTTATCATCATGTTTGTCAGCCCATCAGGACCCGGTGCTCTGGATATCTTCAACTTGTCCATGGCATTTTTGATTGTTGAATAAATTATGTCAATTTGGTTCCAGGCGCTGGTTGTAACTGATGGTGGAGGAACTTCCTGAAGCTTTGGGGCAATAAATGTAGAGAAATTACAAGTCCAACTTTCAGGTGTTATAGGGTTGGACACCGAAAGCTCTTGCGGATTGTCAAGGTTGTTGATAATTGACCAAATTTCTGCAGTATTTTTGTACTTGAATTTGTGAAGCATGGATTTGGCATCCTGCTTGACAATAGTTCATTTGTGATTTTGCATTTCAGCGTCCTGAGTGGAAGCAATGAAAGAACATAATTGACCCTAGGTGCTATGTTCATTTTGATGCAGTTAACCTTGGCCCACAGTGAAAGTTTCAGAAGCAACCATCGGTCTATGTCAGTTCTAAGTTTAGCCAACAGGCACTCAAAATTTAGTTTTGGTAACATCTCCACTTCCAGGCCAATCCAAACCCCTAAGTACTTCATTCTTTCAGAACACCACATTAACTCCAGATGGTGAAACATCTATCTCATGCATGATTCAGTTATAGGGAGTACCTCGGATTTGCTCCAGTTGACCTTATATTTGGATGTCAACCATCAGGTAGGCGATACTCAACTCAGGCTCAACTCAGGGTCACGCACAATCACCAACAGATAATCTGTGTCGAGCCCGACCTTTCCAGAGCACTCCCCACCTCCAAGCCCAAGAATATTTCCATTCTGGCACAACAGTATGGTCACTGGCTCCATAGCAAGAATAAACACAAAAGGAAAGTCAGTATCCCTGTCTTGTCCCCCAGTTCAGTTGAAAGGACTCAGAAACCAGGCCATTAGTAAGGACACTGGCAGTGGGGTTTGCATACAGTAGCCCAATCCAACAGATGAATGCTGATACAATTCCCATTGCCTTCATGATTTCAAATTGGTAAGGCCACTCAATTATTTCCAAAAGCCTTCTCTGTAACAATGGAGATCGCCGCCACATGAACCTCCAGCTTACTTTCTTTGTCAATTTTCAAGAGCAACCTCCTCATGTTAGCCACCACAGATCTTCCTGTAACAAAACCAGCCTGATTCCTGTGGACCAGCGAAGGCACAACTGCTTCCAACCTCCTTGCCAATATGTTTGCCAGCAGCTGACATTCAGTATTAATCAGGCTTATTGGCCTGCAGCTTGAACACCACAACAGTGACTTATTTTTCTTCAGTAAGACCATTATCAGAGCATGTCTCATGAAGACTGGTAAAACCTCACTCTGAAATGGTGTCATCTACACATAACCTAAAAAATGAAATTCACAGTCAGGCAAGATTCAATACAATTCTGGCGGGAGAACATCAGCACCAGGCGTTTTGTTCCAATCAGATTTGAAATTGCAAAGTGGATGTCTTTCAGTGATATTGGGGCATCTTGTGGAGCTGCAAGGTTGTCTGACAACCGAGGGACTTGAAGCTGATCCAAAAAAGAAGCAATTGCCTCGTTCCCACATGTGGCGTCAGAATCATATAAATGCTCAGTAAATCCCTGGAACATCACATTTATGTCCTTGTCAGTCAACAGCAAGTTGTCAGAGGTGTCTCTCACCAACGTGATAGTTCACTCACTCTCTGCTAATTTCAACCTATGTGCAAATAGTCTCCCTGCTTTTTCTCCATGCTCAAAATTATTTATTTTACTCCTGAAGAATGCGCAATCTGACCTGTCAGAGATATTCTTTTTCAATTCATACTTCTTCCTGAGCTCAGATCGTATCTCCTGGTAATGAGTTTCAACATAGCGTTGTTCAAGATCCTTGTCCTCACTGGACAATCTCTTCAATTCGTCTCCTTCTCCTTCCTGCAGCGACCAATCTTTGACATCAAAACACCCCTCATACAGCATTTTACTGACCTCAGACTATAGAAATTGAGACATTTTCAGTTCTATTTATCACAATAAAATCCCCAAGTCTCATCCCTTATAAAACAGATATGTTCATTCTCATAGGGAAGTATTAGTTAGCATGTATTGTAGTGAGAGTCACATAGCCACTGGTGAATAGTCAGTAATTCCAATAAGACCAATGCCTGAGTCATAGCAACTAAGTCATTACAGGCCAAGAAGTAAAAAAAAGAGATCAATTTGCGAGTAGATGTCATGATGTGCAGAATGAAAGCTGTAATCCCTATCCGTTGAGTGCTCCAGATGCCATATGTCTGATAGGTGACGTTCAGCAACCAAGTTGTCAATCAACCATTCACTCCTCAATGGCATTCTAGACCTGGTACCATTGGAACAATCAAGCATTGAATCTGTAACTAGGTTAAAATCCCAAACCAAAGATGACAAAATCTACATTGCAATTTTGGATGTGTTGAGCCAGTTCATGGATATAAAGGGGATCATCAGAGTAAGCGGCATACACACAAAACAGCAACATTACAGTGTCCTGGACCTTACCCTTTACAGAAACAATCCTACCATCTGCATCTGAGATGCTGGAGAGGACTTTTAATGGCATATTGTTCTTGAATAGTATAGATACACCCCCCTACTTGCTGTGAAAGTGGAATAATATGTCTGGCCCATCCAGCTCTGCCTAGGTTTCCTAGCCACAACTCCAGTGCGATGGGTTTCCTGAAGCAAGGAAACATCACAAGACATACAGCTTCATTCCAAGGTTGGCGGTAACCCAACGGTGCCACCGGCGAGTTGCTGCTGACCCAGAAACACTGAATCCGCTGGCTAACTTCATGCTGCCACCGGGACATTATAAGTCCCAGCGGCATGGGAAGTCAGGCGGCGGCTTTGGTAACTCCCCATTCCTGTGGAGTCCCATAGGATTCCATGCAACTGTGGAGACGGAAGCACCGGCACCAATGCTTCCGTGAAACGTCTGCCTGCAGGGGCTTTTGCGCCCGGCAGGTCTGACCCTGCCAGGCCCAATGGGCCCTGCAGGCTGGCTTGCAGTATGGCAGTCCGGAAACAAGGGTGCTGGCAAGCTTACCGGCACCCTTGTTTCCAGACCGCCACACTTGGAAAGAGGCTCATAGACTTCAGACAAGACAACACTTTGGCATGTTTAACAGGGATATTCATACCATTAACATTCCATGATATCAAATTAAGGTGCCCCACAGGAGTGGTTTTCAAAGATGACATATTAACTAGATGTGTCGAGAGGAAAAAATAAAAATATATAATGAACAAACCCCAGCTCAAACAAGGCAAGGACGAACAGGAAAATCCTGTTAACAATCACATGTGGATGAACCACCAAAAAGCAGTACAGCAGTACAAGGAAAAGGAATAAAATGAAATGAGCATTTCAAATGTGTACCAACAACGTGCTGCAAGGAAAAATAATTTAAAAAAACACCGTGGGCAAAGGGGTGAAAGAGCATCATGAAATCCATGCAAACACATAAGGTCAAAACAAATCAAACAAGAGCCAAGGCACAAGAGCAAATACAAAGCAATGCTGAATCATACTCCCACCACAGCCCCGCAATCCAACTAAGGAGTATATGCAGACCCAGCACCTAATCCACAAAACTAAAAGGCTTATCCGGGTGCCAATTTTCACAAACAAAAATTCTGATTGCTAAAGCTGGTGCCACTAAACAGCACACACAATTCAAACAGCCAAACCCAAATCAACCCAAATCAAATCACATTTACTCCCATTTACTCCCAGTAGCATCCTAGACCTCATCCAAGTGCCACAAGGCAAGAACACTGCCCACCATAATACTGCCAATGACCCCATCATAATAGATGCCTGTTTCTGAGCAAACCTCACTTCCACTAGAACACTACACAGCAAGATGTGACAGAGTCAATACCCATACGCCTGTCTATACTGCAATCCAAAAGCGGGGACTGACAAATAACATGCTGGTAGAGTTAATACCACCAATCCAATAGGCACAAACAGGTCGGAAGAGGAACCATTCAAAGTGCACATGGAGCGCACCATTGCCCAACACTCTAAATATTTATAGCTCCGGACACACACTTTAGCCTAAAGCGAGCATCCGATGCACAAAATGTAATAAATAAGCAATGCACTGCCGCCTTCCCAAAACCCACAAGCAGACACAAACTAACACACTGAAGGTACGCATATTAAAGGGCACTTACCCTGAATTGTGGGCAGCAGACTAACTCCCAACAAAATATACCACCATAGCATGTTATTTCTAAGCCTCAATCACTCACTCACTGAATCTGCATCCATATGCACGCGCCAAAATGAAACTACTTTTTAAACAGCTGAACAAAGCGAGAGCTGCAAGTGGGAAAGTAGGTGGGAAATTCACTTAGTGACTGACACATTCAAACATTTCTCGGCCGCCAGTCTATGGAAGGCCATGCCCAGCCATATAGCAAAATTCCCTGTAGAGCACCCTTATTGTCTCAACAACAATAAATGCAAGAATAAAAGCAACCACGAGTCCTTCCTATTGAAATGTGGTCTTCCCTTAAGGAAACACACCATGGAACATGTTCTTGCATGTAACTGAACAGGGCACATATACATTTATTAAAAGCAAAAATAACGAACTGCGCACGTGACAATGGCATCAAAGTGAAGACAGTCCTGGAATATAACGTGGATGAAAGTGCCCGAACACGGCAACGTAGTTCTCCCTGCATTGTATTCAAGTATATCGGGAAAACAGAGTCACAGCACCGGAGTCAGCTGCCCACCACCCGTGTCCCCCAACTAGGGGAATCCACGTTCAAACTCACATTGCTGCCTCCCCTACAGGAAGCACAGGCATTCAGACCATCATCAGAGTTGCGTGGCACCCCACGCAGCAGCAGACATACCCCCATCCCAGCACAAACCAGGTAAAAATACATTAAGAATATCAAGTTGGAAGACTTAGTGGAGTGTTTAGATACAATTATGAAGGACTCCAAGACGCGCCATCAAAATTAGTGCAAATATATGGCAGACACATCAAGCCACTTCTAAATAGAGTTGCCTCTGTTAAAACCAAACCTGTTCGGGATGAACCGGAACATCAACACTGGTTTAAGACATATTTGATTACCATTAAAAATTCTAAAAGAAATGGTGAAAGAGTTTGGGCAAAAAATAAGACTAGTGAAAACAAACAGGCACGGAGAAAGAATACAAAACAGAATTCCATGAAACATAAAAAGGGTTCTATAACAATCAAATAGAGCAGGCTGATGACAACTCCAAGAATGATTTTGATATGTTTAAACAGTTAGAGAAACGTAAGGCCCTGGAGAGGCTGTTTTCACTAAATAAGGAGGACTGCACAAGGGTGCAGCAAGCCTTCTACGACAACATTTTGTTAGCACGAAATAATATTAAAAAGGGCCTAAACAATAAAGAACCTCATATTAAGGAGGCTAAGGAAACATACGACGAGCAAGGGAAGTCGTTGCAATGGATCATTTTTAAGCCAATATCTATCATGGATATGGGGATCCTGCTAAAAAGTATGCAACCCACCTTATGTCCCAGCGATCTCCTGCCATCAAAAATCATCCTAGCCAACATTAAAAATGTTTCCCCATTTCTTAAGCAATTTGTCAACTCATCTTTTCTCTACAATCTATTGCCTAAAGAATCAAAGCTATAGTGGTAAATCCTCTTACTATGAAACCAGGATTGAATCCGAAGATCACCTCTAATTTGAACCCGATTACAACTACCCTGTTCCTGCTCAAAATCGTAGACAAAATAGTAGCTTCACAAATGCAGGACCATCTTGAAACTATCTGCATACAAAACAGTCAGGTTTTAGGTGGAAACACAGGACAGAAACAGCACTCCTGGATTGGCAAACAATGATGTTAGGTAACAGTGAGGAAAGTAAAGCTGGGATGCAAATACTCTTGAACTTATCCAGAGCATTCAATTTATTAGATCACATATGCTTGCTACAAAAATTGTCAGATGCAGGGAATTGTTCCAGAAACACCATCAAATGGCCCAAATCATTCCTGAGTTATAGAATCTCAAGAATTGTCTGAGGGCGCTACTTCGAAACCAATTTGAATAGAACATGTTAGCTCAGCAGATTTAGCGATCACTGCTGCGATATGATCTGCAGGTCGCAGGTTTGAATCCTGGCATGGCCAACTCAACGTTTCACCCTTCCGAGGTCGATAAATGAGTACCAATTTTGGTTGGGTGATAATGTATGTAAATATGTGCTCTGTAAAGCACTTTGGATTAAGGCGATATATAAATAACAAATCATTATCATTATTACTTGTCACCCACACTTTTCAACATCTATATAAAACCGCTATGTGACCCAATGGAACAAAGCGGCCTTGTCTTTACAAATTATGCAGACAATATCCAACTGATGAAGGAATTAAGTGGATCATATGAAATGGACATGGAAAAGCTAAATAATATTTATGACTCTATTAACAATTGTATGCGGAACAACTGGATGCATTTGAACAGCTCAAAAACTGAGTTTATGGTATTTGGTTCAGGACAGGGCAAATTTGGGGCTAGAACACGCTGCTTTTGACATAGAGGGAAGTGTAATGCCTGTGTCAGATAAAGTTAAAACATTGGGGACCCACAACAATGCCTCAATGGGTGCTACATCCCATGTTGATGGTGTTGTGAAGAACTCACATTACTACCTCAGAGTCTTTTGGCAAGTTCAGCCATTTTTTGATTTAGCTGATATAAATCAACTTTACAATAATTTAAGTAACTTTAAGTATCACAGATACAATATTTAAAATTAATATTAAGACATTTTGTTAAAAAGATAGTAACAGATTTTTTTTTCCTTCTCAATTAATATTCATAATACAATTACATTGACACAGATCATTATCATAATTGAAATTCCTTAAAAAAAATAATCACTAGAAAATGTACTTAATCATTGAGTTTCAGAGGATTCAGAAATCTGATAGTTCCAAGTCTAAAAGAGGTTATGCTTCCACAAAATACTAATTGCCAAAACAGTTCTGGTGATATAGTTTCATATCTCTGAGTGGGAATTCGCAAATATTGTACACGTTTTGCAAACAATTCTTTACACTCTACTTATAAATGATACAAGGTTTCAGGTTGATCTATACATTGACAAAATCAACAAAAATGTTCATGTGGCTGGATACATTTCCGTCTGGTTTGAATATCTTTGGTAGGCCATAGATTGAATCTTATACGCATGAAGCCTAGATGAGGTGACAAGGAGGAAGATCTCTGTAAGTATGGTTCTACTGAACTGAATCTCTTGTGTGTAAAAGGATTGTTCTCAAAATCATGATAGCTCATACATTTTTCTTTAGTGTTGATCCATTCCAGTTGGAATACTTTGGTTTTTACCTTGGTCGGATTATGTAGTAATTCATCAAAAGAAACATTCGCATCAGCTAGTGTGCAGATCACCACAGATCTCCATCCTTGCACAAAGTTATCTTCAGCATAGAAAACATGTCTGGCTAAAGTACCTATAACTTGATTCGATATAAGGGCCATGACACATTTTCTGAACAAGGTGATTATTTGCCAAAGGTACCCAGCATGCAGCGGTATGAGACCCAACATAATTTGCTCTCAAGCCTATTTCAAGTCACTTCAGATGTGACCCCCTTGGTCTCAGAACCATATACTAGTAACGGGGTAACTTTTTGTGAATAGTAGGTCAATGTAGGTAGCAATGAAAATTTCCCATATCTACTTCAGATGATGAGAGCTTGAGAGATTGCCACGACGAATTTAGAGTCTAAACATTCAGAATTAACCTTGTTGTCGTCTCGATTAGCAATGGAAACTCCTAAGTATGTGTATTGCTGAACAAGTTCAAGTTCCTGACCTTGGAGCGTCCATTTGAAATTTTGCAGATGCACGTCTGTGATGTCTATTGCAAATCATAGTTTCAGACTTTTCTAAGTTAATCATGAGTAGATTAGATTGTACATAATTACATAATTGGCCAGCGCATTCAAGCGTTGTAAACCTAGAGGGTTTTTAAAAAAATAATAATACCAGGTTGTCCGCGTATAAGAGTGCACAGATTATCCTGGAGTTCAATTTGGGGCCAACGGACAAAACCTCCGTAAAAGCTCCCTGAATGTCAGAGATAAAGAAATTGAAGAGGGCAGAGGCTCCAATACATTCCTGCCTCAGCCCCCTTCGTGTCTTAATACTTGGGCATAACCTTCCCTCTAAGTTCACTATAACCTGTATGTTAGTATTACTATGAAGCGCCTCGATCAAGCTCACTAGTTAAGAGGGACAGCCAGCTCGAATCAAATTATTGATTAGGAGCTCCCTTGACACAGAATCAAATGCTGCTCATAGGTCGATGAATATGAAATACAACGGTTGTTTCTTCAAGTCGTGATGAGAAATAATGACTTTTATTGTAAGGAGATTAATAGCAGTTCCCATGCCAGAGATGAAGCCGGTTTGGAACGGATCTCTCTGACAGGCATTTGTAGTCCATTGATTCAGATCTCGTAATACACACCATGAAAACATTTTACCTAGCACATCGAGAAGAGAGATCAGTCTATAGTTCATAGGAGATGACCGATTGCCTTTCTTAAAAATAGGTATGATTACTGAACTACACCACAACTCGGGAATGTTGTTAGAGCTCAAAACTTGTTGGAAGATATTAGACAATATTTTGACCCAAAGATGTGGATGTGACTTTCGCATCTTGTTGTTCAGACCATCTGGTGCTGGAGCTCTAGAGCTGCTGGATACGATGATGTAGTGGTAAATGTCTTCTTCCAATATTTGGAGCTCTGAATAATTAACTTTGGATTTTGCTTCGAGATCAAAGTGCTGTTCAGGAATTTCATGCATTCATTCATACATACATTTATGGGGAAGCCCAGAGATACTTGAAGCAACAGTTACCTCGCCAGAAAACTGGTAGATCCTTAGGCTCAAGTACTGAACAATAACTGTCTGACCCAAAGGTTAAAAGAACAAGGGGAAATGGAAGATAATTTACTGTTTTAGCAGCCAAGGCATTGAATGAACGGTTGCCAGTCATTTGGTCGAAAACAATTGGCCGACTGGACAACTGGTCGAATCAATTTCGTCGAAAACCAAATAGTCGAATTTTTTATTTTTTTTATTTTTACCCCCTTTTTTTTCTTTCTTTTTTTTTCTACACGAAAACCCACAAAACACATATATAAATAAAAAAAAAAAAATTCCAAATGACGTCGACCAAATTGCAGTCGACCAGTTTGTAGTCGACCAAATGACTGGACACCGAATGAACTGCTGGTAAAGCTAAGGCAGGAGAGAAAACAGGACACTTCCAAGAAACAGTTGAAATCCCTGTTAATTAAATAAGCTGCCGGTTCATTGTTTTTCAGATAGATGTATTGTCGCATTTCAGAAATGTCCACGTATTTGTTTGGTGCCCTGATGCCCAACGGCTATGGTGCAATACAAAAAAATTCATAAATAAAAAAATAAATACAAAATGAATACATAAAGGGCACATTTTACTATTACGTACCACAGCATAATGGCACAGGCCCTGCAAGGCGCTACTCGGACACACCCCCAAGGTGGAGGGGGATAGCGGGATGTAGAAAAAGTCTGTTAAAAGCGGTCAGATCCTCGCCATCTTTACACAGTCAAAAGCATGTGTACAAATACAAAAACACAGCAAAAAAAAAGATAAAACAAGGAAGTTAACAAGTTCCGCATCCACTCATAACAACCATGAAGAGCATAAAAAAAATGGGGGGCTCTGTCGAAGGAGCCTCCTTTCAGTTCTATTGTGGCTCAGATTTGTCAGTGGAGGTGTGGTCCGAGACCCGCAGATGAGAAAAAAAACATGAACACTTTATGTTTATTTTTCAACACGAAATGAGGGGAGCGACTAGTGATCGGTAGGGGTGTGAGGAGACACCAAACAAAAATCTTAGGTAATGGTCATGTAACAGCAGATAGCGCCCACATTCAGCATCGTGTGATTGACTGACATGTTGGAGCTGGATGCTAATATATTTTACAGTGCTTCAAATAGAAGATCTGTGGCACCGAAATTGCGGATCTAAACGTTGCAGACATAGGGCAGTTGTTAAGGCTGCCCTCTGCAGGGTCGGTCTTATGCTTGCCTCCTCCTTCCCTCTGTCTTGTCAAGGGGGCTGGGGTGTGCTCCAGGCCCAAGTTCACGCTGCCAGGCCCCAACACCTCACTCCCCCAAATCTGACGACTTACCTTTACAGGCCTGCAGGCCTACACAAATGTCTCCAGACCCTGCCCCTCAAAACCCAGCGCACTGTGCATCATGCTTCCTGGTGCAGTCGTTTGTGAGTCGTGTTTTGAGGGATGGGGTCTGGAGACCGCAAACGGAAATAACTTATGTTTGGACATTGCTAATTGCATGAATATTGATTAATATTGTAATGCCTATTTCTTCAAGGTTTTACTGAGGGACTGCGGAGTTGATAGACTTTATAGATTGTGGTTAAAACTCACATCACGTAGTAAATAGCAACTCGCTAATATTGATGTCTCACATATAAGGGTGACCTGTTGGCTTTAGGTGACATAACATTACTTTTCCAGTCCAGAGTCCTAACTTTACCATTCCTTTGCATCAGGGGCTGAAGCCGAAATTGTTCATTTAAAATAGTTAAGACTTTAGATGTGAATGCATGGGCGACATTGAAGAGCAGTGCAGGGCAGGTGGTGCACTGTTGACAAGGCGTCATGGTTATACCATGTGATGCTAAACATTTGTGTGTGCGCTTATACGGGTGACACTCTGAAGATTAACAAAGAAGAATGTGCAACATGTTATATAACATCCAAAATCTTAATAATAAGATCATATTTTGCTGAGCTTGAATGAATTTAGTAGGAAGCATACATTGGGAATGTCAGAGATGTGTGTCTCTCATATGTCAAATGCATCTTCTACTGCACCAAGAATACAAGCATGTGCCTGGCACAGTCAGCATTTAACAGGATATATTCCTGCATGTGCAGCTGCAGGTATGGGTGCTATGAAATTCCCCACTATTATGCAGGACTCACCTCATTGGACGTAAGCAAAGACATCCACATGTTGCAGTGTTTTTTTTTTTATCACTTGTATTACTGTAAACAAGTAGATGAGGTTGGAGTTGGGTAAATAGAATGAGGAGTGAAGGTAGTTGGTAAGGGTATCCGGGGGTCTTACCCACAATCAATAAATGTGTGGTTCTAACATAGAACCTATGATGCTATGTCAAATAAATAAATACATACGCGTGTATTCATTTATTGAATCCCTGAATACATTTTAAGTCACACAGGCACCCTTTTGAGAAGTTTGCAGTTTCATTTTGAGCAGTAATATTTTGAATGTAACAATGAAACCCAATTGTTTACGCATCATGTTTATATCAGTTTGTTTTTTTATTGTGCTTCATACAAGATGCTACCTACCCGCTTCTGATTTCTGTAATAAGAGCTTCTATTACTAAATGTATTGGTACTAAATGTATCAACCATGGAAGGATTACGGGGTGACTTTTTCATGAGGCAATATAACTTGTGAGGTGCATGCTTTCCCCATGTCAGAAGCAAGCACAGCATTGCCCTCCAGACATCAATAGAAATGTTATATTATATCACGTAGTTTTCATACTGTGCAGGTCTCCGCCCTATTGATTTTACAGCACCTATTCCTTGACATGTGAGAGAACTGTGGTCCCACCAGGTGCGTCAACCACACCACGATTTGTCACATGGGTACAGAAGTTGAGAAAAAAGATGGGATCGGCAGAGTGGGGATAAGGTGGGTAAACAAGAGAAACAGACTTTTCAGTGCAATGTTAAATGTGATAGCTCCAGAAATAGTTATGGCCATTGCTTGTCTTTCCATGGTAACTGTGAAGCATGTTAGTCGATTTCTTTCTTTCTTCCAAAGCTCAGTTCCTGACCATTCTTGTGATGTCTGGTTATCAGGAAGCCAGAATGATTAGGGGTGGACCTACTGCGTTGCTTCTAAAGCAAAAAATAATAGGATGTAGACAATCATATACAAGAAGCACATTTATTTAGTGACAAGTTGTCGGAGTATAGCAGCTTTCCATTAGGTAAAGGGTGAATAAGGAAAACTTGGAGGAGCGTAAATAACATATTTTTAGGAGCTCTGAAAGCAAAGGCTAGTTCTCAGGATGGTTAGGCCAAAGAAAACATATATTGAGGATTGAGCAGATTTAAAATAAAGGGACCGATTGGGTGAGGCTCATTGCTTGCATCAAGTTAGGCAATATTGTAGGGGCTGAGCGATTATGAGGTCTTGTCTGAATCTTAGCAGGCAAAATACAAAATTGTAATGGCTATTTTTTTTTAACTATGGGAATTGTACGATTGTTTTCAGGTATTTGGGGAGGGAACCTCAAACTCGAGGACAAAGGTTGAAAAACATGCATCTACCAATTTCTTTTTAAAATCGGTCGGAACAGTCCACGGCGAGACTGATCTGAAGTCAATATTAGAGATGTGTCTGACACATTTCTGTATGAAAACATGTGGTGTTCTTTTCATGAAACACTATTTTAGAAGCGATTCTCCTGCCTTCAGATAAACACGGTTGCGATTGAAGCACAGGGGAAACATGATCTCTGTGACCGAAATGGAGTAAGACATGGCGGCTGCATTTTATGTACTCTGAAGTCTAATGATGTGATGGTATCCAGGAAACCGAGGATGTGCCTGAGCACTTTAATGCATGCACAGCATCTTTTGCTACCAATGTAATTTGGGGTTCAAAGGATAAGTTGCTGTCCGTGTTCAATCATATTTGCTTTACAATAAGGATTTCTGTAAGTACAAGCATAGATATGAATGCTAATTTTAGGTGGAGGGGCTTTACATAAAGTATTATAAAGGATTTATGCCTTTTCTGGGCTGAGCAGAAGATGGCGGTGGCCCGTTCAGGGTGTAATCTTGTGACTCCATTCAAAGATTTTGAACATCGGGGGTAGAATTGCTGCAAACCTTAAAGATACCTTTTCTTCCATTTGCATAGTTGTAGAAGGTGAGGTAAATGATTTTAAGAATGGCTGGAGTGGGAAGAGCTAAATGAAGATTGGAAAGAGACGATCATTGGGGTGCACAAAACTGATATCTTATTTAAACCTGAATCTAAACGGTGATGGTATATACCTTGGGAGTTTAGTTAAAAGGGACGTTAACACCTCTAGTGATCTATCTCCGATTCCACAGAAAACTGTACATCATTGGAGGATGTTGGATCCACTAAAATTAATAATGCTGATAGATTGGGTAATATTAACACAGATGTTTTATCTCTGTCACCATTCATTTTGATGTTAAGATTGTCCCAAATGGAAAGAAGAATGGAAGCAGTACTATAGCCCATCATAAACCATCTTGCACTGTGTATAGGATGTTGTAAACTTCTTTTAATCGTTGAGCTGGTCCTAGGCAGCTTGATCTGCAAGTTGTTTTACAAATACCTGAAAGTAGAGTGGCTCAGTAGTATTGGGATCGTTTTGGAAATGTCCCGATATTTTCTATAAAGGTTGAAGGCATGCTACCTTGATTTCTGGGTGAGCTATCCCTGCAGTGGAGAATTCATTTATTGAGGATCATCCCACCTCTAAAAGATGAAAGACACCGAGAAGTGATTTGAGGAAGGAAGGCAGACATGTGTCAGCAGGTGATCCTGCAAGAAATGCTCTTTATAACCATTACTTCAAACGATGCCTTGAGATGGGAGAACATGAGAGAAATGCGCTGTTTTGCCTGGGGAGGGCAGGAAGGGGCAAGAAAACGTATCGGATGGAGTAGTAAGAAGTGGATTAGGAGAGATCTTATTATTGAAATCGAGAGTCTAGGAAGGTATATGGTTTATGGAAATGGGACAAAAGTGAGTTGCAAAGTTCTTCTGAGGCGGGCACATTGGTTGATCGAGATGCTGGTGAAGGGAATTCTGAGATCTTGACTGCATCCCATTGCAGGTTTGTAGCATTGAGGAGTCTTAAAGAGTAATGTCTTCATTTGGCTTTGTGCCTTTTTACACAATAATCTCTTCTACATGTCAGATAAGCCACTTTCTTTGTGGGTCTGTGATGTTTTTCTCCAAGTGTAAATAAGTGATGTTTTGATGTGTTTTAATTTCTTCAAATTGTATGAGAACAAGCGAGGCATATTACGTGGCTTCAATTGTTTACCTCTTTTGAGGGAGCAATCACATGTAGTGCCTTGAGAAATCCAGGTATTTACGGAATTTCATAAGTAACAGGGGGGGTAAGAAATTGTGGGAATTGAGGGATACTTTGCTTCAGTGGTGGGATAACTCAGCATTGATGCTGATTGCTTTGAAATTAATATATGGGGTATGTGATCCAGTATAAATATGGTCCAGAGTACCTAGATGAAATAATGAGAAGAATTGAGCTGAATGACCCACCCAAAGTAATCTAAGAGATGGTGAGATTAGAGAGCTAGCAAGTGGCATGTAGATAGGTGTGTTACATTATGACTTAGTACATTAAGTTTTAATCCTTGTATGTTTGAATCACACTGAGTCAAAGGTCTCTCCAGCCAGATAATAAAGTCCCTTTAGGTATATGAAGTTGTAATCCTGCTGGGCTTGAAAATAGAGTCACTTTGAGCCTATTTGAACGTAACTCCAGCCAGAAAATAAATTCCCCATTGATGCACATGATCAATTCCCCATTGATGCACATGTGGTAATGTCTCAGAAGAGAGCTGGCAATCAAATCTGCAAGTTCATCTTCAAACTTGTGTCATAGCCAAGTGGTATGTAGATGAGGAGAAATGAAATGAAAAAGGTGAAATGTTCAATTTAAGGATTCACATAGATTCACTTCAGAACAGTGTTATAGGATTGATTTGTAGCCTACAGAAATTGCTTTGTTTAAGGATGGTGTGTATTCTTCCTTGAGCCATGTCTCAGCAATGAAGAATAGCGACTTATGTTCGGAATTCAAGTTGTGTATCTCTAATTCATGTTATGGAAGTGATACATATATTTTGTTGTAATATTTTACTTTTACACCCTCTTCTAGGATCTTCAATCTCAGCATTGAAGATGATAGAGATTTGTACATGATCTGCATTGAAGTGAAAGTGATATACAACTCTCTATCAAATTTACGGGTCCAAAAGACAGGTTTAACTGAATACAGCAAACTAACAAACAATAAACTTCAACTCAATACATCAAAAACACAACAGTTGTATTCGGGCCCCAAATATCTGCTTCTGTTTGGCATCTCAATCATGCCAAAAAACAGAGTAAAATATCTTTGACCTGATCTGATCATATTAATTAATGTATTTAACACGTCCTTTACAGCATCTGTCTGCTTAGAAAGGTTCTCCCTGTTGGGGTGGTCAGGAAATGTCCCAACAATGAAGAGGGGTTCATGTTCCATGTGCCATATTTGTGACTGGGGGTGCGGCAAAGTGGGGGTGATGTTGCAATTTCATATGTGTCCAGTGTAGTAAAATGAGAATAGGTTATGTTACTTTAAGTGTTTATTTTGTGTTCAAATTGATACATATTAGATTTGCATGCGTGTCGAAAGACAAAATGCCAAAACCACCAAATAAAATATAAAACACGATCCAGGTATGGTATGTTACGAAGTGGCTAGAAACTGAGTGACAAGGAGTTTTGTAATGTGCATGAGAAGTAAGGGACTCTCTTGGAAGGCCCACATGTGGCGTCAGAATCATATAAATGCTCAGTAAATCCCTGGAACATTACATTTATGTCCTTGTCAGTCAACAGCAAGTTGTCAGAGGTGTCTCTCACCAACGTGATAGTTCACTCACTCTCTGCTAATTTCAACCTATGTGCAAATAGTCTCCCTGCTTTTTCTCCATGCTCAAAATTATTTATTTTACTCCTGAAGAATGCGCAATCTGACCTGTCAGAGATATTCTTTTTCAATTCATACTTCTTCCTGAGCTCAGATCGTATCTCCTGGTAATGAGTTTCAACATAGCGTTGTTCAAGATCCTTGTCCTCACTGGACAATCTCTTCAATTAGTCTCCTTCTCCTTCCTGCAGCGACCAATCTTTGACATCAAAACACCCCTCATACAGCATTTTACTGACCTCAGACTATAGAAATTGAGACATTTTCAGTTCTATTTATCACAATAAAATCCCCAAGTCTCATCCCTTATAAAACAGATATGTTCATTCTCATAGGGAAGTATTAGTTAGCATGTATTGTAGTGAGAGTCACATAGCCACTGGTGAATAGTCAGTAATTCCAATAAGACCAATGCCTGAGTGATAGCAACTAAGTCATTTCAGGCCAAGAAGTAAAAAAAAGAGATCAATTTGCGAGTAGATGTCATGATGTGCAGAATGAAAGCTGTAATCCCTATCCGTTGAGTGCTCCAGATGCCATATGTCTGACAGGTGACGTTCAGCAACCAAGTTGTCAATCAACCATTCACTCCTCAATGGCATTCTAGACCTGGTACCATTGGAACAATCAAGCATTGAATCTGTAACTAGGTTAAAATCCCAAACCAAAGATGACAAAATCTACATTGCAATTTTGGATGTGTTGAGCCAGTTCATGGATATAAAGGGGATCATCAGAGTAAGCGGCATACACACAAAACAGCAACATTACAGTGTCCTGGACCTTACCCTTAACAGAAACGATCCTACCATCTGCATCTGAGCTGCTTGAGAGGACTTTTAATGGAATATTGTTCTTGGCCCTCATTACGACCCTTGCGGAAAGGAGTTTACGCCGGCGTAATGCATGGCGTACCTTTCCGCCTTACTACGAGTTCCCGTAGCGCCATGGTGCTTTTTTCGCCTGCTTTTTCCGGGCGGAAAAATCCATGGCGCTACGGGACTTGTTGTTAATTACGCCACCGTAATTTACGGTGGCGTAATTAACGCCTTCCCCACTCCCATTATACCCTATGGGGCAAAAATGGGAATGGGGAAGGGTAAATGGGGATTGGGGACTTACCGCCCCGCCAAGGTCGGAATGGGGCGGTAAGTCCGCCAACCCCCATGGCGGAGTTGGCAGCTTTGCGCCATGGACCATGGTGCAAATTGCACCATGGTTCTCCGCCAGGGTCGTAATGAGGGCCCTTGAATAGTATAGATACACCCCCCCTACTTGCGGTGAAAGTGGAATAATATGTCTGGCCCATCCAGCTCTACCTAGGTTTCCTAGCCACAACTCCAGTGCGATGGGTTTCCTGAAGCAACGAAACATCACAAGACATACATCTTCATTCCAAGGTTGGCGGTAACCCAACGGTGCCACCGGCGAGTTGCTGCTGACCAAGAATACTGAATCCGCTGGCTAACTTCATGCTGCCACCGGGACATTATAAGTCCCAGCGGCATGGGAAGTCAGGCGGCGGCTTTGGTAACTCCCCATTCCTGTGGAGTCCCATAGGATTCCATGCAACGGTGGAGACGGAAGCACCGGCACCAATGCTTCCGTGAAACGTCTGCCTGCAGGGGCTTTTGCGCCCGGCAGGTCTGACCCTGCCAGGCCCAATGGGCCCTGCAGGCTGGCTTGCAGTATGGCAGTCCGGAAACAAGGGTGCTGGCTTGCTTACCGGCACCCTTGTTTCCAGATCGCCACACTTGGAAAGAGGCTCATAGACTTCAGACAAGACAACACTTTGGCATGTTTAACAGGAATATTCATACCATTAACATTCCATGATATCAAATTCAGGTGCCCCACAGGAGTGGTTTTCAAAGATGACATATTAACTAGATGTGTCGAGAGGAAAAAATAAAAATATATAATAAACAAACCCCAGCTCAAACAAGGCAAGGACGAACAGGAAAATCCTGTTAACAATCACATGTGGATGAACCACCAAAAAGCAGTACAGCAGTACAAGGCAAAGGAATAAAATGAAATGAGCATTTCAAATGTGTACCCACAACGTGCTGCAAGGAAAAATCATTTAAAAAAACACCGTGGGCAAAGGGTTGCAAGAGCATCATGAAATCCATGCAAACACATAAGGTCAAAACAAATCAAACAAGAGCCAAGGCACAAGAGCAAATACAAAGCAATGCTGAATCATACCCCCACCACAGCCCCGCAATCCAACTAAGGAGTATATGCAGACCCAGCACCTAATCCACAAAACTAAAAGGCTTATCCGGGTGCCATTTTTTACAAAAAAAAAATCTGATTGCTAAAGCTGCTGCCACTAAACAGCACACACAATTCAAACAGCCAAACCCAAATCAACCCAAATCAAATCACATTTACTCCCATTTACTCCCAGTAGCATCCTAGACCTCATCCAAGTGCCACACGGCAAGAACACTGCCCACCATAATACTGCCAATGACCCCATCATAATAGTTGCCTGTTTCTGAGCAAACCTCACTTCCACTAGAACACTACACAGCAAGATGTGACAGAGTAAATACCCATACGCCTGTCTATACTGCAATCCAAAAGCGGGGACTGACAAATAACATGCTGGTAGAGTTAATACCACCAATCCAATAGGCACAAACAGGTCGGAAGAGGAACCATTCAAAGTGCACATGGAGCGCACCATTGCCCAACACTCTAAATATTTATAGCTCCGGACACACACTTTAGCCTAAAGCGAGCATCCGATGCACAAAATGTAATAAATAAGCAATGCACTGCCGCCTTCCCAAAACCCACAAGCAGACACAAACTAACACACTGAAGGTACGCATATTAAAGGGCACTTACCCTGAATTGTGGGCAGCAGACTAACTCCCAACACAATATACCACCATAGCATGTTATTTCTAAGCCTCAATCACTCACTCACTGAATCTGCATCCATATGCACGCGCCAAAATGAAACTACTTTTTAAACAGCTGAACAAAGCGAGAGCTGCAAGAGGGAAAGTAGGTGGGAAATTCACTTAGTGACTGACACATTCAAACATTTCTCGGCGCCAGACTATGGAAGGCCATGCCCAGCCATATAACAAAATTCCCCGTAGAGCACCCTTATTGTCTCAACAACAATAAATGCAAGAATAAAAGCAACCACGAGTCCTTCCTATTGAAATGTGGTCTTCCCTTAAGGAAACACACCATGGAACATGTTCTTGCATGTAACTGAACAGGGCACATATACATTTATTAAAAGCAAAAATAACGAACTGCGCACGTGACAATGGCATCAAAGTGAAGACAGTCCTGGAATATAACGTGGATGAAAGTGCCCGAACACAGGGCAACGTAGTTCTCCCTGCATTGTATTCAAGTATATCGGGAAAACAGAGTCACAGCACCGGAGTCAGCTGCCCACCACCCGTGTCCCCCAACTAGGGGAATCCACGTTCAAACTCACATTGCTGCCTCCCCTACAGGAAGCACAGGCATTCAGACCATCATCAGAGTTGCGTGGCACCCCACGCAGCAGCAGACATACCCCCATCCCAGCACAAACCAGGTAAAAATATATTAAGAATATCAAGTTGGAAGACTTAGTGGAGTGTTTAGATACAATTATGAAGGACTCCAAGACGCGCCATCAAAATTAGTGCAAATATATGGCAGACACATCAAGCCACTTCTAAATAGATTTGCCTCTGTTAAAACCAAACCTGTTCGGGATGAACCGGAACATCAACACTGGTTTACGCCATATTTGATTACCATTAAAAATTCTAAAAGAAATGGTGAAAGAGTTTGGGCAAAAAATAAGACTAGTGAAAACAAACAAGCACGGAGAAAGAATGCAAAACAGAATTCCATGAAAAATAAAAAGGTTTCTATAACAATCAAATAGAGCAGGCTGATGACAACTCCAAGAATGATTTTGATATGTTTAAACAGTTAGAGAAACGTAAGGCCCTGGAGAGGCTGTTTTCACCAAATAAGGAGGACTGCACAAGGGTGCAGCAAGCCTTCTACGACAACATTTTGTTAGCACGAAATAATATTAAAAAGGGCCTAAACAATAAAGAACCTCATATTAAGGAGGCTAAGGAAACATACGCCGAGCAAGGGAAGTCGTTGCAATGGATCATTTTTAAGCCAATATCTATCATGGATATGGGGATGCTGCTAAAAAGTATGCAACCCACCTTATGTCCCAGCGATCTCCTGCCATCAAAAATCATCCTAGCCAACATTAAAAATGTTTCCCCATTTCTTAAGCAATTTGTCAACTCATCTTTTCTCTACAATCTATTGCCTAAAGAATCAAAGCTATAGTGTTAAATCCTCTTACTATGAAACCAGGATTGAATCCGAAGATCACCTCTAATTTGAACCCGATTACAACTACCCTGTTCCTGCTCAAAATCGTAGACATAATAGTAGCTTCACAAATGCAGGACCATCTTGAAACTATCTGCATAGAAAACAGTCAGGTTTTAGGTGGAAACACAGGACAGAAACAGCACTCCTGGATTGGCAAACAATGATGTTAGGTACCAGTGAGGAAAGTAAAGCTGGGATGCAAATACTCTTGAACTTATCCAGAGCATTCAATTTATTAGATCACATATGCTTGCTACAAAAATTGTCAGATGCAGGGAATTGTTCCAGAAACACCATCAAATGGCCCAAATCATTCCTGAGTGATAGAATCTCAAGAATTGTCTGAGGGTGCTACTTCGAATCCAATTTGAATAGAACATGTTAGCTCAGCAGATTTAGCGATCGCTGCTGCGATATGATCTGCAGGTCGCAGGTTTGAATCCTGGCAAGGCCAACTCAACGTTTCACCCTTCCGAGGTCGATAAATGAGTACCAATTTTGGTTGGGTGATAATGTATGTAAATATGTGCTCTGTAAAGCACTTTGGATTAAGGCGCTATATAAATAACAAATCATTATCATTATTACTTGTCACCCACACTTTTCAACATCTATATAAAACTGCTATGTGACCCGATGGAACAAAGCGGCCTTGTCTTTACAAATTATGCAGACAATATCCAACTGGTGATGGATTTTAGTGGATCATATGAAATGGACATGGAAAAGCTAAATAATATTTATGACTCTATTAACAATTGTATGCAGAAAAACTGGATGTATTTGAACAGCTCAAAAACTGAGTTTATGGTATTTGGTTCAGGACAGGGCAAATTTGGGGGTAGAACACGCTGCTTTTGACATAGAGGGAAGTGTAATGCCTGTGTCAGATAAAGTTAAAACATTAGGGACCCACAACAATGCCTCAATGGGTGCTACCTCCCATGTTGATGGTGTTGTGAAGAACTCACATTACTACCTCAGAGTCTTTTGACAAGTTCAGCCATTTTTTGATTTAGCTGATATAAATCAACTTTACAATAATTTAAGTAACTTTAAGTATCACACATACAATATTTAAAATTAATATTAAGACATTTTGTTAAAAAGATAGTAACAGATTTTTTTTCCTTCTCAATTAATATTCATAATACAATTACATTGACACAGTTCATTATCATAATTGAAATTCCTTAAAAAAAATAATCACTAGAAAATGTACTTAATCATTGAGTTTCAGAGGATTCAGAAATCTGATAGTTCGAAGTCTAAAAGAGGTTATGCTTCCACAAAATACTAATTGCCAAAACAGTTCTGGTGATATAGTTTCATATCTCTGAGTGGGAATTATCAAATATTGTACACGTTTTGCAAACAATTCTTTACACTCTACTTATAAATGATACAAGGTTTCAGGTTGATCTATACATTGACAAAATGAACAAAAATGTTCATGTGGCTGGATACATTTCCGTCTGGTTTGAATATCTTTGGTAGGCCATAGATTGAAGTCTTATACGCATGAAGCCTAGATGAGGTGACAAGGAGGAAGATCTCTGTAAGTATGGTTCTACTGAACTGAATCTCTTGTGTGTAAAAGGATTGTTCTCAAAATCATGATAGCTCATACATTTTTCTTTAGTGTTGATCCATTCCAGTTGGAATACTTTGGTTTTTACCTTGGTCGGATTATGTAGTAATTTATCAAAAGAAACATTAGCATCAGCTAGTGTGCAGGTCACCACAGATCTCCATCCTTGCACAAAGTTATCTTCAGCATAGAAAACATGTCTGGCTAAAGTACCTATAACTTGATTCGATTCAAGGGCCATGACACATTTTCTGAACAAGGCGATTATTTGCCAAAGGTACCCAGCATGCAGCGGTATGAGACCCAACATAATTTGCTCTCAAGCCTATTTCAAGTCACTTCAGATGTGACCCCCTTGGTCTCAGAACCATATAGTAGTAACAGGGTAACTTTTTGTGAATAGTAGGTCAATGTAGGTAGCAATGAAAATTTCCCATATCTACTTCAGATGATGAGAGCTTGAGAGATTGCCAAGACGAATTTAGAGTCTAAACATTCAAAATTAACCTTGTTGTCGTCTCGATTAGCAATGGAAACTCCTAAGTATGTGTATTGCTGAACAAGTTCAAGTTCCTGACCTTGGAGCGTCCATTTGAAATTTTGCAGATGCACGTCTGTGATGTCTATTGCAAATCATAGTTTTAGACTTTTCTAAGTTAATCATGAGTAGATTAGATTGTACATAATTACATAATTGGCCAGCGCATTCAAGCGTTGTAAACCTAGAGGGTTTTTAAAAAAATAATAATACCAGGTTGTCCGCGTATAAGAGTGCACAGATTATCCTGGAGTTCAATTTGGGGCCAACGGACAAAACCTCAGTAAAAGCTCCCTGAATGTCAGAGATAAAGAAATTGAAGAGGGCAGAGGCTCCAATACATTCCTGCCTCAGCCCCCTTCGTGTCTTAATACTTGGGCATAACCTTCCCTCTAAGTTCACTCTAACCTGTATGTTAGTATTACTATGAAGCGCCTCGATCAAGCTCACTAGTTAAGAGGGACAGCCAGCTCGAATCAAATTATTGATTAGGAGCTCCCTTGACACAGAATCAAATGCTGCTCATAGGTCGATGAATATGAAATACAACGGTTGTTTCTTCGAGTCGTGATGAGAAATAATGACTTTTATTGTAAGGAGATTAATAGCAGTTCCCATGCCAGAGATGAAGCCGGTTTGAAACGGATCTCTCTGACAGGCATTTGTAGTCCATTGATTCAGATCTCGTAATATAAACCATGAAAACATTTTCCCTAGCATATCGAGAAGAGAGATCAGTCTATAGTTCATAGGAGATGACCGATTGCCTTTCTTAAAAATAGGTATGATTACTGAACTACACCACAACTCGGGAATGTTGTTAGAGCTCAAAACTTGTTGGAAGATATTAGACAATATTTTGACCCAAAGATGTGTATGTGACTTTCGCATCTTGTTGTTCAGACCATCGGGTGCTGGAGCTCTAGAGCTGCTGGATACGATGATGTAGTGGTAAATGTCTTCTTCCAATATTTGGAGCTCTGAATAATTAACTTTGTATTTTGCTTCGAGATCAAAGTGCTGTTCAGGAATTTCATGCATTCATTCATACATACATTTATGGGGAAGCCCAGAGATACTTGAAGCAACGGTTACCTCGCCAGAAAACTGGTAGATCCTTAGGCTCAAGTACTGAACAATAACTGTCTGACCCAAAGGTTAAAAGAACAAGGGGAAATGGAAGATAATTTACTGTTTTAGCAGCCAAGGCATTGAATGAACGGTTGCCAGTCATTTGGTCGAAAACAATTGGCTGACTGGACAACTGGTCGAATCAATTTGCTCGAAAACCAAATGGTCGAATTTTTTATTTTTTTTATTTTTACCCCTTTTTTTTGGGGGGGGGGTCCCCCCCAACCCCTTTTTTTCTTTCTTTTTTTTTTTCTACACGAAAACCCACAAAACACATATATAAATTAAAAAAAAAAAATTCGACCATTTGGTTTTCGACCAAATGACGTCGACCAAATTGCAGTCGACCAGTTTGTAGTCGACCAAATGACTGGACACCGAATGAACTGCTGGTAAAGCTAAGGCAGGAGAGAAAACAGGACACTTCCAAGAAACAGTTGAAATCCCTGTTAATTAAATAAGCTGCCGGTTCATTGTTTTTCAGATAGATGTATTGTCGCATTTCAGAAATGTCCACGTATTTGTTTGGTGCCCTGATGCCCAACGGCTATGGTGCAATACAAAAAAATTCATAAATAAAAAAATAAATACAAAATGAATACATAAAGGGCACATTTTACTATTACGTACCACAGCATAATGGCACAGGCCCTGCAAGGCGCTACTCGGACACACCCCCAAGGTGGAGGGGGATAGCGGGATGTAGAAAAAGTCTGTTAAAAGCGGTCAGATCCTCGCCATCTTTACACAGTCAAAAGCATGTGTACAAATACAAAAACACAGCAAAAAAAAAGATAAAACAAGGAAGTTAACAAGTTCCGCATCCACTCATAACAACCATGAAGAGCATAAAAAATTGGGGGGCTCTGTCGAAGGAGCCTCCTTTCAGTTCTATTGTGGCTCAGAATTGTCAGTGGAGGTGTGGTCCGAGACCCGCAGATGAGAAAAAAAACATGAACACTTTATGTTTATTTTTAAACACGAAATGAGGGGAGCGACTAGTGATCGGTAGGGGTGTGAGGAGACACCAAACAAAAATCTTAGGTAATGGTCATGTAACAGCAGATAGCGCCCACATTCAGCATCGTGTGATTGACTGACATGTTGGAGCTGGATGCTAATATATTTTACAGTGCTTCAAATAGAAGATCTGTGGCACCGAAATTGCGGATCTAAACGTTGCAGACATAGGGCAGTTGTTAAGGCTGCCCTCTGCAGGGTCGGTCTTATGCTTGCCTCCTCCTTCCCTCTGTCTTGTCAAGGGGGCTGGGGTGTGCTCCAGGCTCAAGTTCACGCTGCCAGGCCCCAACACCTCACTCCCCCAAATCTGACGACTTACCTTTACAGGCCTGCAGGCCTAAACAAATGTCTCCAGACCCTGCCCCTCAAAACCCAGCGCACTGTGCATCATGCTTCCTGGTGCAGTCGTTTGTGAGTCGTGTTTTGAGGGATGGGGTCTGGAGACCGCAAACGGAAATAACTTATGTTTGGACATTGCTAATTGCATGAATATTGATTAATATTGTAATGCCTATTTCTTCAAGGTTTTACTGAGGGACTGCGGAGTTGAAAGACTTTATAGATTGTGGTTAAAACTCACATCACGTAGTAAATAGCAACTCGCTAATATTGATGTCTCACATATAAGGGTGACCTGTTGGCTTTAGGTGACATAACATTACTTTTCCAGTCCAGAGTCCTAACTTTACCATTCCTTTGCATCAGGGGCTGAAGCCGAAATTGTTCATTTAAAATAGTTAAGACTTTAGATGTGAATGCATGGGCGACATTGAAGAGCAGTGCAGGGCAGGTGGTGCACTGTTGACAAGGCGTCATGGTTATACCATGTGATGCTAAACATTTGTGTGTGCGCTTATACGGGTGACACTCTGAAGATTAACAAAGAAGAATGTGCAACATATTATATAACATCCAAAATCTTAATAATAAGATCATATTTTGCTGAGCTTGAATGAATTTAGTAGGAAGCATACATTGGGAATGTCAGAGATGTGTGTCTCTCATATGTCAAATGCATCTTCTACTGCACCAAGAATACAAGCATGTGCCTGGCACAGTCAGCATTTAACAGGATATATTCCTGCATGTGCAGCTGCAGGTATGGGTGCTATGAAATTCCCCACTATTATGCAGGACTCACCTCATTGGACGTAAGCAAAGACATCCACATGTTGCAGTGTTTTTTTTTTTATCACTTGTATTACTGTAAACAAGTAGATGAGGTTGGAGTTGGGTAAATAGAAAGAGGAGTGAAGGTAGTTGGTAAGGGTATCCGGGGGTCTTACCCACAATCAATAAATGTGTGGTTCTAACATAGAACCTATGATGCTATGTCAAATAAATAAATACATACGCGTGTATTCATTTATTGAATCCCTGAATACATTTTAAGTCACACAGGCACCCTTTTGAGAAGTTTGCAGTTTCATTTTGAGCAGTAATATTTTGAATGTAACAATGAAACCCAATTGTTTACGCATCATGTTTATATCAGTTTGTTTTTTTATTGTGCTTCATACAAGATGCTACCTACCCGCTTCTGATTTCTGTAATAAGAGCTTCTATTACTAAATGTATTGGTACTAAATGTATCAACCATGGAAGGATTACGCGGTGACTTTTTCATGAGGCAATATAACTTGTGAGGTGCATGCTTTCCCCATGTCAGAAGCAAGCACAGCATTGCCCTCCAGACATCAATAGAAATGTTATATTATATCACGTAGTTTTCATACTGTGCAGGTCTCCGCCCTATTGATTTTACAGCACCTATTCCTTGACATGTGAGAGAACTGTGGTCCCACCAGGTGCGTCAACCACACCACGATTTGTCACATGGGTACAGAAGTTGAGAAAAAAGATGGGATCGGCAGAGTGGGGATAAGGTGGGTAAACAAGAGAAACAGACTTTTCAGTGCAATGTTAAATGTGATAGCTCCAGAAATAGTTATGGCCATTGCTTGTCTTTCCATGGTAACTGTGAAGCATGTTAGTCGATTTCTTTCTTTCTTCCAAAGCTCAGTTCCTGACCATTCTTGTGATGTCTGGTTATCAGGAAGCCAGAATGATTAGGGGTGGACCTACTGCGTTGCTTCTAAAGCAAAAAATAATAGGATGTAGACAATCATATACAAGAAGCACATTTATTTAGTGACAAGTTGTCGGAGTATAGCAGCTTTCCATTAGGTAAAGGGTGAATAAGGAAAACTTGGAGGAGCGTAAAAAACATATTTTTAGGAGCTCTGAAAGCAAAGGCTAGTTCTCAGGATGGTTAGGCCATAGAAAACATATATTGAGGATTGAGCAGATTTAAAATAAAGGGACCGATTGGGTGAGGCGCATTGCTTGCATCAGGCAATATTGTAGGGGCTGATCGATTATGAGGTCTTGTCTGAATCTTAGCAGGCAAAATACAAAATTGTAATGGCTATTTTTTTTAACTATGGGAATTGTACGATTGTTTTCAGGTATTTGGGGAGGGAACCTCAAACTCGAGGACAAAGGTTGAAAAACATGCATCTACCAATTTCTTTTTAAAATCGGTCGGAACAGTCCACGGCGAGGCTGATCTGAAGTCAATATTAGAGATGTGTCTGACACATTTCTGTATGAAAACATGTGGTGTTCTTTTCATGAAACACTATTTTAGAAGCGATTCTCCTGCCTTCAGATAAACACGTTTGCGATTGAAGCACAGGGGAAACATGATCTCTGTGACCGAAATGGAGTAAGACGTGGCGGCTGCATTTTATGTACTCTGAAGTCTAATGATGTGATGGTAATCTGGAGCACTAGGCAAAGACGGTTCACATACCCTATTCTAGAGAATACAATGGCATCACAGCTGTGCATATTTAGAAAAAGTCCAGGAAACCGAGGATGTGCCTGAGCACTTTAATGCATGCACAGCATCTTTTGCTACCAATGTAATTTGGGGTTCAAAGGATAAGTTGCTGTCCGTGTTCAATCATATTTGCTTTACAATAAGGATTTCTGTAATTACAAGCATAGATATGAATGCTAATTTTAGGAGAAGGGGCTTTACATAAAGTATTATAAAGGATTTATGCATTTTCTGGGTTGAGCAGAAGATGGCGGTGGCCCGTTCAGGGTGTAATCTTGTGACTCCATTCAAAGATTTTGAACATCGGGGGTAGAATTGCTGCAAACCTTAAAGATACCTTTTCTTCCATTTGCATAGTTGTAGAAGGTGAGGTAAATGATTTTAAGAATGGCTGGAGTGGGAAGAGCTAAATGTAGATTGGAAAGAGACGATCATTGGGGTACACAAAACTGATATCTTATTTAAATCTGAATTTAAACGGTGATGGTATATACCTTGGGAGTTTAGTTAAAAGGGACGTTAACAACTCTAGTGATCTATCTCCAATTCCACAGAAAACTGTACATCATTGGAGGATGTTGGATCCACTAAAATTAATAATGCTGATAGATTGGGTAATATTAACACAGATGTTTTATCTCTGTCACCATTCATTTTGATGTTAAGATTGTCCCAAATGGAAAGAAGAATGGAAGCAGTACTATAGCCCATCATAAACCATCTTTCACTGTGTATAGGATGTTGTAAACTTCTTTTAATCGTTGAGCTGGTCCTAGGCAGCTTGATCTGCAAGTTGTTTTACAAATACCTGAAAGTAGAGTGGCTCAGTAGTATTGGGATCGTTTTGGAAATGTCCCAATATTTTCTATAAAGGTTGAAGGCATGCTACCTTGATTTCTGTGTGAGCTATCCCTGCAGTGGAGAATTCATTTATTGAGGATCATCCCACCTCTAAAAGATGAAAGACACCGAGAAGTGATTTGAGGAAGGAAGGCAGACATGTGTCAGCAGGTGATCCTGCAAGAAATGCTCTTTATAACCATTACTTCAAACGATGCCTTGAGATGGGAGAACATGAGAGAAATGCGCTGTTTTGCCTGGGGAAGGCAGGAAGGGGCAAGAAAACGTATCGGATGGAGTAGTAAGAAGTGGATTAGGAGAGATCTTATTATTGAAATCGAGAGTCTAGGAAGGTATATGGTTTATGGAAATGGGACAAAAGTGAGTTGCAAAGTTCTTCTGAGGCGGGCACATTGGTTGATCGAGATGCTGGTGAAGGGAATTCTGAGATCTTGACTGCATCCCATTGCAGTTTTGTAGCATTGAGGAGTCTTAAAGAGTAATGTCTTCATTTGGCTTTGTGCCTTTTTACACAATAATCTCTTCTACATGTCAGATAAGCCACTTTCTTTGTGGGTCTGTGATGTTTTTCTCCAAGTGTAAATAAGTGATGTTTTGATGTGTTTTAATTTCTTCAAATTGTATGAGAACAAGTGAGGCATATTACGTGGCTTCAATTGTTTACCTCTTTTGAGGGAGCAATCACATGTAGTGCCTTGAGAAATCCAGGTATTTAAGGAATTTCATAAGTAACAGGGGGGGTAAGAAATTGTGGGAATTGAGGGATACTTTGCTTCAGTGGTGGGATAATTCAGCATTGATGCTGATTGCTTTGACATTAATATATGGGGTATGTGATCCAGTATAAATATGGTCCAGAGTACCTAGATGAAATAATGAGAAGAATTGAGCTGAGTGACCCACCCAAAGTAATCTAAGAGATGGTGAGATTAGAGAGCTAGCAGTTGGCATGTAGATAGGTGTGTTACATTATGAGTTAGTACATTAAGTTTTAATCCTTGTATGTTTGAATCACACTGAGTCAAAGGTCTCTCCAGCCAGATAATAAAGTCCCTTTAGGTATATGAAGTTGTAATCCTGCTGGGCTTGAAAATAGAGTCACTTTGAGCCTATTTGAACGTAACTCCAGTCAGAAAATAAATTCCCCAGTGATGCACATGGTCAATTCCCCATTGATGCACATGTGGTAATGTCTCAGAAGAGAGCTGGCAATCAAATCTACAACTTCATCTTCAAACTTAGTGTCATAGCCAAGTGGTATGTAGATGAGGAGAAATGAAATGAAAAAGGTGAAATGTTCAATTTAAGGATTCACATAGATTCACTTCAGAACAGTGTTATAGGATTGATTTGTAGCCTACAGAAATTGCTTTGTTTGAGGATGGTGTGTATTCTTCCTTGAGCCATGTCTCAGCAATGAAGAATAGCGACTTATGTTCGGAATTCAAGTTGTGTATCTCTAATTCATGTTATGGAAGTGATCCATATATTTTGTTGTAATATTTTACTTTTACACCCTCTTCTAGGATCTTCAATCTCAGCATTGAAGATGATAGAGATTTGTACATCAGCTGCATTGAAGTGAAAGTGATATACAACTCTCTATCAAATTTACGGGTCCAAAAGACAGGTTTAACTGAATACAGCAAACTAACAAACAATAAACTTCAACTCAATACATCAAAAACACAACAGTTGTATTCGGGCCCCAAACATCTGCTTCTGTTTGGCATCTCAATCATGCCAAAAAACAGAGTAATATATCTTTGACCTGATCTGATCATATTAATTAATGTATTTAACATGTCCTTTACAGCATCTGTCTGCTTAGAAAGGTTCTCTCTGTTGGGGTGGTCAGGAAATGTCCCAACAATGAAGAGGGGTTCATGTTCCATGTGCCATATTTGTGACTGGGGGTGCGGCAAAGTGGGGGTGATGTTGCAATTTCATATGTGTCCAGTGTAGTAAAATGAGAATAGGATATGTTACTTTAAGTGTTTATTTTGTGTTCAAATTGATACATATTAGATTTGCATGCGTGTCGAAAGACAAAATGCCAAAACCACCAAATAAAATATAAAACACGATCCAGGTATGGTATGTTACGAAGTGGCTAGAAACTGAGTGACAAGGAGTTTTGTAATGTGCATGAGAAGTAAGGGACTCTCTTGGAAGGCCCACTTTAAAGGAGAGAGAATATTTATTAAACATGCATGTACACTGAGTTACATACACAGGGAACTTATACATTGATAAGTGTGCATAGTGAGCTTTTATGAATTAATGTAGACTCTGCAGCCAGCAGTTCCTGCTGTGAGTTTCAAGTGGTTTGCGATAACTAGTTCTGCAAGAGTTTCAGAGGCCAGAGGATGGGTAAATAAGTACCTACAACTTTCGCAAAAGCTCAGCTTAGCTAACAAACCAGTTAGGGTATCTTTGGCCTGGCAGTATCGCGAAAGCAGGCGTAATCTCTTTATAGTGCATGGGAGCTTACAGAAAGGTTTTGCCCATTGTTTTTGAATAGCAATAAACATGGGGTGCAGTAATGCCCAAGGCCAAAATGACCGATACTCAGGGGGTTTGATTGAATTCTCAGGATGTGCTGTGTGTGCTGAAATGGTAGTTATTCAAATTAGAGTGTTCTGGTAGGCCAGTAAAGTCGGGATGGATGAGATAGTTATTGCCATTTCGAAGGGAACCTGTTTATTCTGCTTTCCTCATTTCATTTGATGTATCCATGCAAACCATGAGCAATTATGTTTAGGGTTAGGAGGTTTCAGGCAGCTGCGACCTGTAATGAATTTTGTTTGTATATGAATGTGTAACCATGTCCTGATGACATGACCTGGACTCTTTTGACTTGATCTTGCTACCTTGTGTAATTTACTGTATGTTTCTAATAACTTGCACAGTCACCTATTATTGAGGTAAGCACTATGATGAGTTTTGATATGGTCTGCTCCCACTTACATGTCCAAGTCTTTAATAGTCTGTGTCTCCCCCGTCTTCCCTCCCTTTCTTTCCTCATTTTGAATTCTTTACCATTTTATAATTCACACTATGCATGGCCTTCAATCTTGCTTTCGGACTATGCACTCTTTGGAAAGTATTTTGGTGATGGGTCCGGTTGACTTCAGGGACAGCCCCTCGGTTACCCTTCCTGGCCTTGGTTGCCCAGCTTCACAAATTAAACAATGTAATTGTATGCTCTAAAACAAGGTATATGTGGTTTATGGGCTTACTCTGCTCTTTTTATTGCATTTGGACTCATATATGATGTATAATTCTATCATCATTGTATATCAATTGACCATAGAGTATCCACAAGTCAATGTTGAGACAAGAACAACTGAAATAGATCATCAAATGCCCTCCTGGCTAATAAATTAATAAATGCCAGGCTGAGGCTGGTCTAGAGAACTATGCCATCCGCTATTGTTGAGTAATGAAGCAATTGTGCGGCATTAGCGTGAAAAGCCATATATGAGCTAGCTAGGGCCAGCTAGAAAAACCATTAGTGCCTTTGCCCTGGTATGACTTTTGATGCCCTCAGAAGTTACATTCTTTTATTAGCCAGGAGGACATTTTATGATCTATTTCAGTTGTTCTTGTCTCAACATTGACTTTTGGATACTCTATGGTCCATTGATATACAATGATGATAGAATTCTACATCATATATGAGCTTTTCATGCCCTCAGAAGTTACATCCTTTTGTGTTGAATTTGCATAATGACTGTGTATGTCTAATAATTATTTTTTTTTGTTTCTGCTTCTTTATACATGAGTGTTTTATTAAACTCTGCCACCAAACAACTTTAAAATATTATCTTCTACCATATGTTTGCTTATTTACTTTATGGTACTTCTCATATGAAATAAAAACAATATATATTCTTTTGACTTTTTCCTTTTCAATATTATTTTTTCATACTTGTCTCTGTCATTTTGACTGTATATATCTACATACACCACATATTGATCGAATAGGTGATTAAATCACTTGCTGATGCAATATTAAGTTAATCAAATTCAATTTGCAAACTAAATGTTTTTGTACACGGGAAGACTGCTCTGTTGTCCTTGATATACTGCTCCATTCAGTTCCCGACATTTATGCAGTTCCTCTTAGTTTTCATTGATGATATGACCTACCACAGACAAATCCCAAAGAGGGGTGTGTTATGAATACTATCTGAGGATGGTAATTAAGTTATCGATGACCAATGACAACGGAAGAATTGGAGAAAGATGGGATTTCTTTTTATAGGTTTTGTCCAATCACATGTGGGGGGTGGATTGTAATAAAAAATATATGGGAGTGTTTTTACTTTTGAAAAAATGTATATAATGTGTCAACCTATGTGGTTTGGCGAGCCTTGGGTTGGTTTGACTAGACAGGTTTATCGAGCTCCTCCCCGGACTATTGTACAATAAACTTGCTTTACATACAAATGTGCACTCACTCCTTAAGTGGTGGGTCTGCTTGTTTAAGTTTATCAAAGGCCCATCCATACATTTGGCAACCAGCAAAGGGACCCCAGGCTTTCAGAGACATTTGCGGTCTCCTGTCCGCACAGCTCAGCTGGGGCGCCTCTCTACGAGAGCCAGTCTTCCATGCACAGTGAAAAAGAGGTTTGCGGGTGCAGTATTGGTAAAAGTCCTGTCTGTTCCCCGAAGGCATGGTACCGTCGTCCAGCTCTGCAGGACCAATTGACAAAGCATGACATCAGAGCGCTTCTGGTTTATGTGAGTGCACTTTTGGGGGGTAAATCAAGAGGGGAAATAGGGGTAAAAAGGGGTTGTTTCTTTGATTTAGGGGTTTGGTAAGGCCAGAATCAGAGTACATGTGTGCAGTTAGTTCAGTTTACAGGGATTGAAAGGGAGAATGCTTTGAAAGAGTGAGTGAATTGTTTTATGTTGTAAGTCCTCTGTATATTTGTTTTATCTATTTTGTTATTTTAGAGGTGTGCAGTGGTATCCTACCCAGCATGACCATTGTGAGGTTTGTTTTGATACCCTTCAGTTTGCTTGTCCGGTTGACGGGAGCTCTCACCTAGAGATGAGGTGGCATTTTATGGTAGGTCATCCATAGATAGTAGCAACAGACTTTATTTCAGGGCATGACCATACAAGTAACAATAAACAATAACAAAAACACATAACATAGTTAAAACAGACAAGTTGTACACACAGTTCCAACTAAAGGTAGCAGAGAAGCAGCCCAGTAACCTCAATAGATCATTGGGCCTCATGACACGGATGGCGGAGAACCATGGCGCAATTAGCACCATGGTTCAAATACCGGCATCGACTTGGCGGAAAGGGGAATTACCGCCCCATTCCAAGGTTGGCGGGGCGGTAATTCCCCCTTTCACCATTGCCCTTCCCCATTCCCATTTTTGCCCCATAGGGCTCAATGGGAATGGGGAAGGCACTAATTACGGTACCGCAAATTGCGGTACCGTAATTAGCTCCCTGGGTCCCTTTGCGGGTTGGTTTTTAACGCCTGCAAAAAGCAGGCGTTAAATCCCCCAACCCGCAAAGGGACCTCGTAGTAAGGTAGTAAGGATTTACCGGTACCGGTCTTTTATAGGTACCGGTAAATCCTTACCGCCATCCGTGTATTGAGGCCCATAAAGTTGAAACAGAACTAACAGGCCCAAGGCTGATTTATTTCAAAATATCAGTAATACATACATTAAAAAAATTTAATTAAAAAACAATAATCAAGAAGGCTATTGAACAATATATTTCCTTCTCAAGTGGCAGGCCTTTTTAAGAAATTGTGCTTAGGCCCAGAGCTCAGCTTTGTTTTGGTTGCATAAAAATAACTTTTGTGCCTCTTTAATATTCTGTAAACCATACTTCTTCTAAATAGGTACCAGCCATGTTACAGACTCCTATACAGAGGATAAAGAAACAAAAAGTGTTTAAGATTTTCACCCACTTTCAGGCAGATTTTACACACTGATGCATCTCCTTTGCCCCCAGCTCATGTGACCGCTGCAGGTGTGAGAATACCTAGTCAAATTTTCAGATACAAGTTTCATGCCTCCTTATCTTCAATAAATGCTAATACTTTTCTTGCCCAAAGAATTGTTTCAACTCGAGATGCACTGCCTTTTTGGCAGCCGGGTCTATCTCTGAGAGCCTTGATTTATAGTACCAATACTTCTACTTCTAGTTCATGTACTCTTTTGTAATCGTAATCACCTGGTGTGCAGCAGCAGGAATAGAGGGGAGGGCAAGTTTTGAACTCAGATCAAATACATAGCCGGCCCATAGAAGAACCCTTGCACCATCTTGGGCAAGAACATCTAAGAGAGCTGCTTTATATATACTAAGGGATGGCACCGTGCAGAACTTATAGAAATATAATAAGGGACACAGCTTGGCATCATACACAATGGCGTCCACCTCTTACTTCAATTTTAGGGGTAGAGACAGGGTAGACCTTGGAAGAGAGAGGAGCTTCTTCATAATAACCATTTCTTCTGCACCATCTTCCAAAGGTCGGAGTAATGCCAAATCTCTGCGCCATACAGAGCTGAAGAGTTGGCATAGCCTTCATTACCTCTAGACCTTGGGGAACTGCCTTGCTGCCATAATGCGGCATAAAGCCCTGCACAGTTGCCCCTTGTCTTGTGTAATTGAGTAGGGATGTGTCAATGTGTTTCTCCCATCGACCTCTTTCCTCAAGGTGGATTCCCAAATAATCTTAAAACCCACCAACCCAATTTTACTAGATCCTAAACAAATAGGCAGAATTCATTATCTGCACTGATCAGACAAAAGCATTGCCTTTGTTTTGGAAAGATTAATGGCAAGCCCCAACTTCAGTGATAAGGTTCCAAATAAATGAATCGACTTTTGAATACAAGCTCTTGTTTTACTAATTAATACTGTGTCATCAGTGAAAAGAAGTATTCATTTTTTGTTCCACCCAACAGGTGCACCGTCCAAATTTGTCAGCAATTTGATTTATATAGAGGCTGAAGAGAATGGGGGCGATAACACAACCCTGCCTAAGTCCCCTCTGAACCGGAAAGGGCTTTGACCGGTCTTCACTGCTTGGTATACGCACCTCAGCATTAGTACCCATATAGAGACAGCAGACAGTAGCTAAAAGATTTAATGGAACACCCAACCGAAACAAATGCGCCCATGACTGTGCTCAAGTTATTAAATCAAAGGCTGTGCGTAAATCAATAAACAGGAAAGAAAGATTTTGATTTCTCAGTCTCATATATTTGTTGCAGAGCAAGGACAGTCTAAAGACCTGATACAATGGGCCTATGCCTGCTCTGAAGCCTGCCTGAAGCCTGCCTGCAAATCTGAAAGCACTTAATTTTGGGAAAGCCAATCCTCCAATCTCCTCAATAATAATTTCCCATATATCATAGAGGCCACGTCAATGAAAGAAATAGGTCTGTACATTTGGGGATCATCCTTGTCCCCCTTTTTAAAGAACAGGGTCTATTATTACACCTCGCCAAGTGTCTAGGACAAGGTGAGGGCTCTTAAGGCTTGAAAACACTCACCATAAAACAGGACCTCATATGCCCCCTTCTGTGCTAAATTGCTCTGCTGGTAATGTATCCAACCCCGGCACTTTAGCCCTCTTCAGTGAGAGGATTGAAGGAAATGTCCAGCGAAAAATACGACAGCAGGTGCTCCTATCCCATAGGTCTGACATTTATCGATGAAACTACTCCCTGGTCTTATCTTTAAGGTGGCAGATGAAGACAGCCTTTTAATATGCGAGGAAACTATCTTCCAAAAGGCCCTGATGTTTTTCCTTTCAGACGCTAACTTGAGCTCATCCAATTGCTTTTTGCCAAAAGCCTTTTTGTTATGGGCCAACAATAATTTATATTCATTTCTAGCATGTCTTAGTTTCTGGACATTCGTACTTGGACTTTTTTTGGCGGCACTACCGATAAAACTGCCCTTTTTGACGTGCGTTGCTCTTCGACCGAGGGGCACTCGGTTTAGTCAAAATCAAATTTAAAGCACCCGTAAATTGTGCCCAAAAAGCACTCAGTCAAAAGCAATCTGCATATGAAAATGCTTCAAAGGATGGCACTAAAAACATGTATAACCTGCTAAGTTGTTTTTTGTCAACCAACGCTTGCCAGGGTACCCTCACCCATGCCATGTGCCCCTCAAAGTTGTCAGAATCACATTCCTGAGTGCCATTCACAGACTTAGGGACCCTTAAAGACAAACAAAGAGGGTCATCAGCACTTTCAATGAGCTGGATGACCTGAAAGTCATCTATCAACTTTCAACATTTTTTAGTATATAGTCAATCCAAGAACTACAGTTACCAGAGATATATGTAGGTCTCGGCAGAATATCACGACTAAACCTCCCATTACAGGCCCAGTAATCTTTAATAGTAACCTCCCAAATTAATTTTTCAGAAAAGGCTGTCAGAGGGAAACTGGGAAAAATATATAAGTGAGGAATTTCGCATGGTTCATTATAGTTTTTATATGAAAAATTGTACTACTCCACCATTTCTAATTGCATAATGAAATCACCATTAAAATGATGTGGAACTTTTTAACAATGTGTAGACATGACATATTCTCTAACTCTTTGAGATGCGCAATATGGCATTTATAGCTTCCTCGTCAGGTCTTAAATAATTATTAACAATAATAAGACTATTTGGGGCATCAATATCCCATTTCACAGTTAAAATGACGGGGGAGGATGTTTGGACCAAAGTTATAGTACCAAATAGTGTATTTTTAAAACATGTAAGGAGACCACCACTTGGGCTACTCCTTTCTGATTTTCTGGCAAGTAAACTGTACGCACTATCACAATTCCTCTCCTCCTGCAGCAACTGCTATGTCTCCTGTAGTCAAATAATTCAAAATGTATCTAGAAATTGCTGCCACTCTGCATCATCCTTCTTACTCTTGGTTCCTGCCACGTTCCAGGAAAAGAGGTTAAAACAGTTTTAACCATTTTGGTAAGACCCACTGGTAAGCTCATCGTGTGGGTCACCTCCCATTGTCGAGGACCTCCTAGTGCCTTCACACAAGTGTCCTCCCCCAGGGTGATAACACCAAACAGAGTGCCAGGCGTACTGGCCCTGATTAAAGCCCATCTGGGGGAACATGCAACATGCATCCATAAACTGCTTCAGTAGCGTGCTTGGACAGACCATCCTGACTCCAGACATTTGTTTTTTGAGCTTAGCTTTTAATTTGGGCCTTGTTAGGTCCAGAATAAGGGGGGTTGAGGATTATCGTCATTCTGCCCCCACCGTAGTATTACTTGGATCGCAGGCAAAATCTGGCAAAAGAGGTTCATGCCATGTATCGTGCAAGTGGCAAACAGTAAACTTAGAATCTTGATAAACCTCAATAACTATATGATAATGCTGTAATACAATGTAATATACATGCACGAAAATACAAACTAGAAACACCAAAATGTACACTACACCCCCCACAAAAACTGCAATCTGATAAAATCCTTGTCACTATAAACATTTTAAAAGAAATGGCTGTTATGCTCAGAATCTCAGCTAGGTCCTTAATTAAGATTTGCGTGTATGAGTTTGTATTTGTATGGGTCAGTCCTTTAAAACAACACATAATATTGTATTTCCTCCATGGGGCTAAGATATCCATCTGATCTACATCAGCATTTGCCTCTGCTTTAATAGCCATTGGTACTCCAGCCAGATTAGAACACAGATAACCCGATTGGACTTTTGGGGGGCTGCAGTTCAGTCCAGAATGTGCAACTATAACTTTGTCGGGCCTTTCTCCGAAGGCCAAGCTAGTCTAACCACTGGCCAACTTCATTCTCGCAAGATGGTCAATTACTTCCAGACCAGCGGCTGCTCTCTCGAACAATGATGTCCGCATTGGGTACAATTGAGGGAAGCTGAAAGACTCAACCACTGCACTTGACTTTCTTTGGTGGGAGATCTTGCTGGGTGGGCAACACACCCCCTCAAGCTCCTGCAATTTAACATTAATGTTAGGTTCCCTGTCCTTTGACATCGGGCAACCAACTTCTACCTTTTTCACTTTTGCGGCTACTGCAGCCACACAGCCCACTGCTATGGCGATTATAGCATCCAGACACTTATCAAAGTGCCTCTTATCTCCTGCATTTAAGTCTAGCAGATTAGCAAGGTCTCCTTTAATTGATGACAAGGTAGACTCTATTTGCCCCAACCGGAACTCCAACCTCTGTCTTTCCTCAAAACTCACAATATTATGGCTCTCGGTCAATGCCTGCTCGTTTGAACCTCAAATGGTTGTGAGACTAAGAAAGGGCTAGAATATTGCAATGAGCTGCTGTAACAAGTTCCCTTTAAATGTTTCTTATGGGTTCCTGCCCAACTTATATTGTTTCTTGTCAATTCTTCTACAAAGTTGCCTTCTTCCTACAGTTACTGCAGACAACTCTGTGTCCAGCCCAGACCTAGACCTTCCAAATTGCCCTCAGGAGTTGTAAATAGATGCTCCTCTGTCTGCCCCCTTGACCCTGCAGAAACCCTGCTCTGCCAGCTCTGGGTTAAAGAGGTAGGTCTGGGTGACATAAATGATGCAGTAGCTAGAGAGGCTCCCAGCAAATCTGTAATAATGCTACTTATTTCTGGCTTTAAACGTAACATTAGAAGCAGCTAACCGATGTAGCTGGGACCTGGTGCCCACAATGGCAATAGAATCGCTTTGACCCTCAGCGCCAAAGAGAGCGGCTGAATTCACACTGCCCATACCATTGGTGCTATATCTTTCATCTGCATCCTCAGCAGCTTTACTGAGGCTCCCACCTTTACAACTGATCTACTGGTGGTAGCAGACAGTTCTCCACACAGAGCATACATATAGAGAACTCCAGCGCTTCAAGTATTGATTTGTCGAAGGGACGAGAAGTGCACGCATGCATTGTGTGAACTTTAGTGATGTTTAAAAGAGCCAGCACAGGACTGGCAGTAATACCCATGCTACCAAAGAAAAATGCATTACACCCCTCTTCCTCTTGGAGGTGAGAATTCTTGAGTGCATGCTCTTTATTCTGTTCCTTACAGGGAGGAGGTCCAAGGGTTGGGGTGCAAACAGGTTCAATGACAGTATTAACCAACATAGGATGTATACAACTGGTTGGCGCCACCAGGCCTCACACTGTGCTGCGCTACTGACTCGTGAGTGCCCAATTAATGGTGTATTGAGTCATATAGGTCTTTCGGCTACCCTTAAGGCTGCCCTTAACTGCTGAATTTGGGGAACACACTTACTCAACTCTGTGCTCTTTTTTGTCCTACAGTTCACCTTTAGCTGATCAAATTAAGTGTTTAGAGCCATCCTTTAATAAAGGGAAGTGGACCACAGTTAAAAACAGTAGGAGACTGACAGTTTAGGGGCCAACCGCAACCATATACAACAACAGCAGGAAGGGTTGTGACTAAGGCAATAGCAAGAAAACATGTCAGGTCACATACATAGGAGCACACTTAAGCAGGATGCAGGTGACACAGTGTGCATTCTAAGGAATAGCAGCTCGAACTTGGCTAGGGGCTGGAGCCGATAGGCCACTGAAAATACTTAAACTGCAGCTGCTACCAGCGTTCCAACCTGCTAGCTTCCAAAAGAGTTGAGGCAGGGTTGCATCCTGGCCATCCCCATGTCCACCCCTGAAAGCACTCTGGCTTCGATGGTGCAGCAATGGTGTGTATTCCACAGCCCTCACAGCCACTTCCGGCTTGCCCAATCTTCCACCCAAGGAGCAGGAGTAGCACCCGAAGATACCTTCCTGAAGTATACTCTTGGCATTCTTTGTTCTGTATTGACAGAGTGGACAGAGCCCTCGTTTCACTTTTATTGATTAGTTGAAGTAGTGAAGCAGAAACTTGCTGTAGTAAGGGAAAGACGGTATTGTAGTAGAGGGGACCATATTAGTGATGAAGAGAACGAGAGCAGCAGTGTTGTATTTTGTGTAAGAGTGAGAAGTATAACTAAAATAAATAGCTAAGTGAGATTAAGAAACCGGGAAGGGGAAAAAAGGAGGGCTCTTTGGGTGGAAATTATGTGCTGCAGGAATGGCTCTGGTGTTGTTTTTGTGAAATTATTTTGGATGACTTGGATTGGAGTAAGCAGATTCCATTGAATCATTTGTGTCAGCTACTTCCTGACTATAAGGCAAAGATTCTAAAATATCATTGGGGAATGTCTGTGGGAAACTAAGGGTAAACAGCTCAGTTCTTGGCCTTTCGAGGGGACCTATGATAAGAATTAATGGAAAACCTACATACTTTTTTAACTACAAGGCACAAGGGCCTGAAATCAGAGAAGCAGTTGTATATCTTAGAGATATGGAGGATGTATGAAAAGAGCTGTAATGTTAAAATCTCAGAAGAGTGGCTGAAAAAGGTGGGCACATGAATTCCTTCTGCACCATCCCCATATTGGTGCTATACTGTATTGCCCGTAGAAGGGTATACAGACCCTGAGTTTGAACCTCCATTTTACCCAGTGCCCCTCCAGTGGTAGTGAGACAGACACAGGTAACGCCTCCATCTGCTACGATTTCTAGAAAATGGGAAAGCGAGGGAAGTGGAAGGGTAACTCCTTCAATGGTTAAGGAAAGGTTGAGAACGGAGAACAGGAAGGGGATAACTGCCCTGAGTGCTTTGTTAGAAGATAGATTAAGGGTGGAAGAATGAGAGAGAGTGAGGCCGGCAGTTAGAAGAACAATGAAAGGTTTTGAATGAGGGAGAAGGGAGAGATTAAACCCTTTTCCACTACAATAGAGGATAGGTTGAGAAGGGTAGAAGAGACACAGGAATGGGAAAAATGGAAGAAGTGCAGAGGCTATCAGAGGAAGAGGTAATGCTGTTACAGTGGCAGATTAATGAAGAATGGGGAGAAGTGAATAGATAGGCAAAGGATGTAGAGGCAGGAAGGTAGAGGCTTGGCCAATTTCTTGTTAGTTTGAATAACTCGATTATCAAAGAGGTCAATGTGGACCTGGAGAACAGAAATATTGCCATGGGTACAGGGTTCATGCATGGAGAACAGGAGCTAGCACCCTATGGTGGTACTGAGTATGCTTCTGCCCCTATAGAAGTGTCAGGGGAAGTAATAACAGGAGTAGGAGATGAAGGGGAATGGGAATTAGATGTCAAGCAGGGAGAGCAGGGTTAGCCGCCCTGGAAGATTTAGGAGGAACCCTGGGTGGAGCACTCATCCAACAAATAACTGAGTGCGGTCTCTATCTATTTCCGGATGGGGGTAACTATTCTCAATAATGAGATAGAGACTTGTCTGACAGATTAGAACACTGAAAGATTTATGTAGAGGGATCTTTCAGTGTCATTAAAAACATTTTAATCATTGATACAAAATTTCATACAAAAATTAACACATAGTTTTCTAAAAACAACTAAACACCAGGAACTACTCATCGGTCCTGTACATTTACAATTTCCACAAGAGTGATCTGAGTAACATCATATCCCAGAGTTGTGGGTTGTCTAAGGTTTTGAGCACAGTTATCTTCTGTTTCGGGGAGTGTAGAAACCCAGAAGTCATAGATCCATTTTTTTCAATCATTTCACAACTATATATTAGGTTACAGTATACATTCTCAAGATGTTTAAGTTCATGGATACATAAATGTGGAACATTCATCAGGAGTAGATAACCCAGCAGTTAAAAATACATAAGTGCCTGATAGTGTTTGTGGTAGTCCATACGTAATTTTTCTAACATAAAATCTTGACCTGTATTAGTTCTTGAGTGTGAGGCCACTTGATTTAGTGCTGATAGGGACACTGGTTTTTCCTTCTCTGTGCCTTGCATGTCTTTCTTGGGAACTCGCGTTTGAGTGGTTAGAGTTGAGGTTGAATCTTGTGGGCAGCGGATAACAGGTTGTGTCTTCTGCTCGCCTTGGTACTTCGTCTATGTTTTTTGATAGTTTTATTCTATTTCTGGTCCCCCGTCGGGTTACACTTTGACTTGCATGTAATGTGCTATAATTTTCAGTTTAAAGCTGGGATCGTGTTAGTAAATGGGATGCAGAGCAGCTGCCTGTGTGCTCTGTTAGTGTGTGGGAGCCAGCTGGACACCACTGTACAATCGACTGGTACGAGCGAGGCTGCTGCAGCATTCTGCTGGTGCGTATGGTTATGCAGCTCCAGGAGAAGCGACACAGAATACACCATGGAGTCTTAGATTGTGCCAGAGTACTCACATCACCGTAGTTAGTAGCAGGTGAGAGATGAGGGAAGCCCCAGTAAAAGTGGCTGCCACTCAGTTATGTCCTGTGGTCTCAGATGGACTGGAAAAGGGGCAATGCAGGGACAAGGTAGTGGATTTATGCATATGAGAAACACACTGCCGGTGCCAAGTTGGCCATAGGGGACATGAAAAGCTTGTTCATGGCTCTAATGGGGGATCAGTCAGACCAGCTTTCGAGGAGATTGGGGTATCCGGGAGTTCAGTTGGATACAAATGCCCTCGTTGGTGCAGCTTTTAATAATTGCAAGGCACAGGTATGGGGAGCACTGCAGTATCCTGATACGTCAAATATAAATTCTATTTTAGCTAGAACAATGAAGTTGTATGAAGATCCTGCCACACATATCCAGTTAATTCAGGAAATGTAAAGCACAGGGACATGAGAAGTATGGGACACACATTTTGAAATTTTTTACCACATGCTAAAGAATTGATTCCAAAGTCCAACATGATTTAGATAAATTATTAGGAATGAATGCCAAGAATTGTCCGGAGATCCGGGCGCATATTGTGTATCTTTGTAAAAGGAGGCAGAGAAGGAAAAGGAAAGTATAGAGCATGCACAAAGGGCAGATGCCAAGCTTGTTCAGAAAAAGCTAGCACAAATCTTTGTGTAAGGGGCATTGATTAGTAGCTCCATGGAGGGACAGCAGGCACAATTGGGACAGCAGAGGCATGGTGAAGTGGGTATGACACAGTGTTGGATGGATGGGTATGTCCCTGGTCCCAGGCAAATGAGAGGGTTTCTGAGGGGTAGGAGAGAATTTACAGAAGCAAGTGGGTCATTTGACAGGTTGGAGGAATGGGGACCCCATTAAATGGGCCAATGGGAAATAAAAATTGAGGTTTTTATAGGATTCAGTGTTGGTTGTGCCAAAGGATGGGACACGTGTCACAAGATTGTCAAGCCAGTTCACAGTATTTTAATGTGAGAGCTCAGCACATGCAATACCCAACCTTGCCATATGCCCCAGGCTCTGTGCAGTTATTGCAGTTACAGGTTGAACAGAACACAGCCACTGGGGCTTCACAGACTTATAGGATCCCACCGACCATGCCTGCACAAGAATCAGTTCAGACGTGGGAGAAAAATACTTTACCCCAAGGAATGGTCACTCATTACACTGAAACAAGTGTTTCTGGAGGGAGTCCTTTTTCACTCCTTGGCTGTCATATTTACCAAGAGTAGGGCAGCCCACAGAGATCACTGATATGTCCAATCCTGTCTGTTACCACCAATCCCAAACATTAACCATTGAAAGTGGATAAAGAACATTTGCAGTACTGCTAGACAGAGGTAGTATATTTGGGACAAGTGATATCGCCCGCAGGAAGGCAGACAGGCCAGAGAGAGCCACCGCCTTTCAGGATACACCTCATCCAGTCACAATGAAACAAATGCAGTTTTTTTGGGTCTCTGTAACTATTGTAGATCGTGTATCTTTGACTACTCTAGTTACGCGAGGCCCTTACTGCAGGGACTTAATGGTCTGAAGAAATGGTGACCGGCGTCTGGGAAATCTATGCTGCAATCAGCAATGCTCTGGCTTTGGCACACCAAATTACAAGAAACCATGTTATTTGTTTTCTCATTCAAATGGGCAGGTGTTGACAGCAGTCCTGACCCAGCAAGCATTGCTAGACCACAATTGGCATATTTTAGTGTACTCCTAGACCCAGTGATTCAGGGACAGTTCCCTTGTGAGCAAGCTTTATCGAAAACAGATTTTCTAATTCAAAAGTCTTTGACCATTACCATGGGTTGCATGCTGACATTGCATGTGGAGCAGTCTTTTCGATCTTGGACAGGTACAAGTCGACTTTTATAAACCAAAAAATGTCAGGATACAAGGTTATTTTATTGAATACATTGATACATCCCTTCCAATGTCACCTAGTCAATCCTGCTACATTTGTAGCCCAGCCAGTGAAACATGGTGACATTACTCATGGTACAACTTATGAGAGAAAAGAGGAGGAAAGGATGAATGTTGAAGAGGGTGCCTTGGAGGGAGGTGAGGTACTTTTGTACACTGATGAGAGGGGTATCAGGTAATATTATCCCCACCAAAAATATCGCTGTACATATGGTCGTCGGGAACAGCCATATGCGATATTTTTGGTGGGGATAATTTATGGGGTAAATGGATGGGGGGGTTGCGGGGGTGTCCCCCGCTCCCTTTTAAAATATATTGGGGTTACGGGGGTGTCCCCCGCAGGTTCCATGGGGTAATATTGCCGCAGAAATATGGCAACATTTTAGGAACCATGAGAGGCATACGGGTGCAGTCACTGTGGTCCTTGTGGAGGGAAAATTACAAGTCAGACTGAAAAAGCGGTTGCCTTTGCATTACTCCGCACACAGAACATAACCTGCATTTAATTCCTAAAGTGAAGTAATTTCTGAGAACAAGGCAGAAAAAAAGTGGGTTCCATTGTTGGACTTCAAAACCTCACAAATTCCTAACCATGGAAATACCTCTCTCACCAGAAACTTTGCTGCAGACTTAGCATCAGGGTGTACACATGGACCAACCTCAAGCCACCGGGAGAATGGACAAGCCACCACTATAGGATACTACATCTTATTAACATATCAACAAAGTCGATATGGAGTTCGCAAAATGGCCCAGAGGGTCTCAGAAAAACTCCCCTTACTGGTCTCTGAAGGACTGACCTCCTTGCAAACTATACAGTTTCTTAAAAATATACTTACCTGTTCCTGGAGGTTTGATATGAACCATTTCTCCTGGAGCTCCTGTACCTTTTTATGTGCTCTCCCTTGTATTTTGATTATTTGAAATACTGCAACTGCAGCATATGGGGCTAGAAACTCCATATCGACTTTGTTGATATGTTAATAAGATGTAACAAATACCAGTATCCTATGGTGGTGGCTTGTCCATTCTCCCTGTGGCTTGAGGTTGGTCCATGTGTACACCCTGATGCTAAGTCTGCAGCAAAGTTTATGGTGAGAGAGGTATTTCCATGGTTAGGAATTTGTGAGGTTTTGAAGTCTGACAATGGGACCCACTTTTTTTCTGCCTTGTTCTCAGAAATTACTTCACTTTTACAAATTAAATGCAGGTTATGTTTTGTGTACCACCCACAGGCCACCGGATTCATTGAGAGGCTAAATGGGGTCCTTAAGGCCAGACTGGCAAATATATGTAATGACTTTTTAAAAAACATGGTTGCCTGCCCCAGCACTGTTTTATTTGTGAAATCACCCAGGGAAAGAGCACCACCTCAGCCCTCACAATATCATGGCAGGGCGTAGATTTAGACACAACTCTCTGATCTGCAAGCACTGCATCAGATGCACAAAATACCGCAGAGGTCCTAGGAGAGGAGTTTAGAAAGTACCTTAGGGCTTTAACCAAAAGTGTTAAGATTACATATTCACAGGTTGTGGCTTCTCACCAACAGTCTACAGGAGAAAGCAGCAATGAGATTTATGATCAGCAAATGCAACCCATACTCTTGAGAGACTGGATCTGCGTCCAGACCTTCATGCGCCATTGGAATGAGTAGCATTTCCATGAGCTGCACCCGGAGATTTTACACAATTCCAAATGCTGTGAAGGTGGAGGGCAACAAGAGCTGTATCAATCTCAGAAATACACAAAGGGCTACTGGTGAAGGAGTATGATCAAAGTTAAGTATGCCCTAAGGATTTTCAGCTCATTCCAGTGAAAAGGAGGGTTGCGGATGGAGATCCAGGAAGTCAATTACTTGTTTTGAAAAAGGAAGAACATTTTTGAATGTATAATGCATGTTAGCATGAGTGTTTATATGTGTTTGTGGTTCTTTTGTGATCTTGTTAAAAGATGTAAATGAATATGGATATAGATGGTTTAAATGTATCTAGTTTTTCAGAATCTCAGAATGCATTGCTAAGGTCAAGAAGAAATGCTGATGTTGATTTTTTGAACAATGTAGATGAGGAAAATAGACCTAAAAGAAATAATGTCTGGTACGGCCACATGAGGAGGGTTGGGAAAGAAGAGATCTGTAGGGTTTTCCTACATCTGCCCCCTCATCCCCCATGATTCTTTTGTCCCAAGGGTGTTATCCTGAATGAAGAAGAGGTAGACAACACATTGTGTCTAGTGGAGCTAGTGTTGTGCAGGGTCTGAGGGAAGTTCAAGGGGCAATCTGACACAGCATACATTTTACCTGTTAATGAAGAATGTTCAACTCCAGATCATACAGAACAGAAACATATTTGAAGTACACAAAGACTCTTATTGAGTCTAAATGGGGTATTATCACCAAAAACCACTGGGAGAAAAGGGAGGAGAGTTGCAGAGCTGGGGGGATCAGAGGATTCTCAGAAAAAGCTGTGGCACGTATAAATCAAGAATGTAGAAATGTGTGACAAAGTTACCTGCAGCATTTGATATGGCTTAAGGAACCATACAAATATGTTACGATACAGACACTTATCCATGTACATGTGTGTTATCCAGGGCCATGGCACAGTGCCTGTTGGAATAAATGGGAACTGCTGCCACACACTTCACATGGCCGATCTGGCTGGGGGTACAGCTGCCCTCTTGGATGTTTTTGAGACTTGTGGTTTGAATGCCTGTGTGAGGTTGCCTTCCGTCTTGGTGAGGTGTGTGCAGTTTCACCACACTCCATCTGCCAGTTCTTGTCATCCATGAAGAACATTTGGTCCTTGTCTGCCCAATGCCCAAAGTCATATCTGTGCCCCCTTTGTACACTGTGCCCCTTGCATCCCTTCACCATCACACATGGACATATGCATGTCTGTATCCAATCACAGGATAAAAAGGACTATTGCAATGAACCAAGCAGTCCAATTACATTTTGGCAGCATCACCAAAAGCTTTAATGAACATTTCTGAATATTACCGGTTATTTAGTGCCGCATAGAGCTTCTTAACGTCCCTCCTGGCACGTGGTGTCCAAGCCGCAGCAAATACCAAGTGGCTCCACATAACCTGGTATGGAATGTTATTGTTTGTCAATTCATGCGAATCAACATTCAGTGCCATCGAACTATGGGCCCTGAGGCTTATAACTTTACAAAATAGGTGCATTCTCAACCTCCTAATGAGCTATGGAGGGAGGAGTATGTAAGAAAATCTGGAGTATGTGTTGCATGTTTGAGCCTCCCAATGATTTAGAGAATGGGTCCCTGATTCAGACTGTTGCTGCCTTACATATGTTCAGAGTGATCATGGAGAATGAGGCAGAAATCACAAATGAACAGTGGTTAGTGTCTCTTTTTTGCTGGGTATCTTCCTGGAGGAGACTTGCTGTAAAGCTTCTTCTCCCTCCTTTTGTCTTTTTTCATATTATCTTCTGCTCTTGTCAAATGCTTTTACGATGTTGTTCTGCCAAGATACTGAAGGCAGCTGCCATGATGTATGTGGCCCTTCCCAAAGTAGAATCACTGCCCTTTTATCTCACATGGGTACCCAGACTAAAGCTGTTTTGTGTTCTCCACCAATTTGGCGTGATTGTGTTTAGCAGCAGGTAGATTTCAGAAAGGGTGGGGGAATAAGTTGTGTTTTTTCAGCGGAGGAGTATGCCAATATTGCAACCGATATTACAGGTGATTGTAGGGTTGTTCCCAGAGAAGATGGTTTTGAAGAATTCATAGTTAAAATATTAAATAAAGGGGGGAATTTCATTTGTATCTGGTGTTGTTAAATGTGAATGGGATATGTTACTTTAAGTGTTTATTTTGTGTTAAAATTGATACATATTAGATTTACGTGCACGTAGATAGACAAAATGGCAAAACCGCCAAATAAAATTTAAAACACGATCCAGGTATGGTATGTTACAAAGTGTGGAAACTGAGTGATGGGAAGTTTTGTAATGTGCATACGAAGAAGGGGACTGGTCACCGAAGGCTCATTGTAAAGGACGGACAGTATTTATTAAACATGCTTGCACACTGAGTTACATACACCGGGAACCTATAGATTTTCTCTGTGGTGAGCTTTTATGAATTCCTTTAGCCTCTGCAAGAATTTCAGAAGCCAGAGGAAGGTTAAATAAGTACATTTGACCTTATAAAATGGGCAGCTCAGCTAACAAACCAGCCAGGATCTTTATGACCTGGCAGTATCGCGAAAACAGTAAACACTTTTTTCTGCTTTCCTCATGCCATATGAAATATCCATGTGAACCAAGAGCAATTATGTTTAGGGTTAAGAGGTTTCAGGCCAATTGTGACCTGTAATGAATTATGTTCGTATATCAATGTGTTACCATGTGCTGATGTCATGACCTACCCTGGAGGAATGCCAAAGAGGCATGTCTTATGAATACAATCTGAAGATCGTAGTTAAGATATCGATGACCAATGAGAATGGAAAAATTAAAAAAGATGGGATTTCTTTGTCTAGGTTTTGTCCAATCTCATGTGGGGGTGGATTGTAAGAAAATATATAGGAGTAAAACATATATAATAAAAATATAAATGTATATAATGTAAAAAAAATATATAATGGTGATGCAGTTTTTTCATAAGCAACTGAAAAATGTTATTTTCTCACAAACTGGATAGTCACTACACATGTCCTAGCAAACATCTTGAGAACAGTCCCAATTTCAATATCACCTGCACCCAGATGCAGTTTATTCTGATCAGTACTTTGTAGTTATGTATGCTTATAAGTACAACTGAAATGAAAATGTAAAATCTGCTTTAGTGGAGTCATTAAGATGTAGCAGAAGTGATTTGATGGACGGCACTAAAGGGATGGCTGCATCTATGTTTTAAAGGATGAGCAGAGCCCTGCCTGGAAGCCATGTTTTGGGACACAGAAGTGACAAGTTAGTGGAGAAATGATGGTATGAAAGAATACAACGTATCGATGCATGTCATTTTGCTAAGCAATTCCTAGCACTAGTGCCTCTGTTGATCTGAAATGGTATCAGAATATGTGATAACATGGGTTCTGGAAGTCCCAGGGGCAGTTCCTCCAAGTTGTTTTTAAGCTCCTATGTGAGAAGCTGTGAGGAATTTACATCTCTCAAGGTTGTAAAGCACTGGCTTTTTTCATCTTTACCAGTTAATAAAATAATGCTGGTACTTCCATCTCTGAAAAGGTAATATGCAGATCAGATTTCCCTTTCATAAGCTCCATTCCAAAAGCATAGTGTACACACCTGCACAGCTGCATCAGAAACCTGATAGCAGCACAAGCCCTAAACTGGCACAGAGCAGGTTCAAGTTACAGGTGCCCTCTTTACAGGTAAAGTAGCAGCCGAAGTCACTGCAGCACAGGGGTGGTATTTATGATATTCATCCCTGTACCAAAATATCATAATTATCATAATTATGCACAGCTCATGTTGGTGGCAGGGTAAATGCTAAATAGAATCTAGGCCTAAGTGAAGGCATGGTGCATGGCACATACAATTTGATATCGCACATGTGTCATCACCTTTGAGCCAGCTCAGCTGTGGAAGGTGGAAGGTGATGTGTGTTCTGGACAGACAGGCTAATCCTGCCAAGTCAACCTGAATTGCTAAGTCTCTTCTGTGATCTTTTTGTGAGGGTAGGTAACGCCCTTCTCCAGAAACAGCCACTCCACAGGTGCAGCTGGGGCGATGTTGCAATTTCATATGTATCCAGTGTAGTTAAATGTGAATATAATATGTTACTTTAAGTGTTTATTTTGTGTTCAAATTGATACATATTAGATGTGCACACACAGAGACATACAAAATGCCCAAACTGCCAAATTAAATATAAAAAAATGATCAAGTTATGGTGTGTTATGAAGCGCCTGGAAACTGAGTAATGTGGGATTGTGTAATGCGCATGCAAAGAAGGGGAATGGTCACAAAAGGCCCATAGTAAAGGAGAGACAATATTTATTAAACATGCATGCACACTGAGTTACATACACCAGTAGTGAGCTTTTATGAATGTATTCAGACTATGTAGCCATCAGTGCATGCAGTGAATTTCAAGTGGCTTGGCATAATTCATTGTGCAAGAGATTCAGAGGCCAGAGGAAGGGTAAATAAGTACGTTTAGCCTTTGAAGATAGTTAGTTTAGCCAATAAACCTGCTTGGGTCTTTATGGCCTGGCAGTACTGTGAAAGCAGTAATCTGTTTATTCTACTTTCCTCATGCCATTTGAAGTATCCATGCAAACCATGAGCAATTATGTTTAGGGTTCAGAGGTTTCAGGCCAGTTGTGACATGTAATAAATTATGTTTGTATATACATGTGTAACCTTGTGCTGATGTCAAGACCTACCACAGACAAATCCAAAAGAGGGGTGTGTTATGAATACGATCTGAAGATGGTAGTTAAGATATCGATAACCAATGAGAATGGAAGAATTGAAGAAAGAAGGGATTTCTTTGTATAGGTTTTGTCCAATCTCATGTGGGGGGTAGATTCTAATAAAATATATGGGAGTTTTTTACTGTGCAAAAAGGTATAATAAAAATGAAAACAATACATAATCTATATACAGTGTCACCATTTTTCAAAAGCAACTGAAAAACGTTATTTTCTCACAAACTGGATAGTCATTACATATATCCTAGCAAACATCTTGAGGACAGTCCAAGTTTGAATAGCACTTGCACCCAGTTTCTGTTTATTCTGATCAGTACTTTGTAGTTATGTGTGTTCATAAGTGCAACTGAAATTAAATTAAAATGTAAAATCTGCTTTAGTGTAGTCAATAAGAAATAGAAGAAGAGATTTGATGGAAGGCACTAAAGGGATGGCTGCATCTCTGTTTTCAGGGATGACCAGAGCCCTTCCTGGAAGCCATGTTTTGTGACACAGTGGGCCTCATTACACGGTAGGCGGTGAGCCATGGCGCTATTAGCGCCATGGCTCATGCCTGTAAAATACTGGCACCGCCTTGGCGGAAAGGGGATTTACCGCCCCATTCCAAGGTTGGAGGGGCGGTAAATCCCCCTTCCGCCATTGCCCTTCCCCATTCCCATTTCTGCCCCATAGGGCTCTATGGAAAAGGGGATGGCGCTAATTACGGCACCGCAATTTTGCGGTGCCGTAATTAGCTCCGAGGTCCCTTAGCGGGTTGGATTTTAACGCCTGCAAAAAGCAGGCGTTAAATCCCCCAACCCGAAAAGGGACCTCGTAGTAAGGCGGTAGGGATTTACCGGTACCGGTATTTTACCGGTACCGGTAAATCCCTACCGCCATCCGTGTAATGAGGCCCAGTGACAAGTTAGGGGGAGAATTGATGGTCCCAAAGAATACAACGTTTCGATGCATGTCATTTTGCCAAGAAATTCCTAGCACTGGTGCCTCTGTTGATCCTAAATGGTATCGGAATATGTGATAAATGGGGTTCTGGATATCCCATGGGCAGTTCCACCAAGTCGTTTTAAAGCTCTACAGTGAGAAGCTGTGAGGAATTTCCATCTCCCTTGTCAAGGCCTGGCTATTTTAATCTTTATTAATTAATAAAATGATGCTAGTTTCCATCTCTGAAAGGGTAATATACTGTTCAGAATTCACTTTTTTATAAGCTCAATTGCAAAAGCATAGTGTACCCACATGCAGAGCTGCATCAGGAACCTAATTGCAGCACCTGCCCTACAGTGGCACAGAGCAGCTTCAGGTTACATGTCCCTCTTTATAGCTAAAGTGGCAGCCAAAGTCACTGCAACACAGGGAGGGCTTTTATGAGATATATCACTGTACCTGAGTATCATAATTATGCAGAGCTCCTGTTCGTGGCAGGGTAATCTCTAAATAGAAGATAGGTCTAAGTTAAAGCATGGTGCATGGCACTGCTCATAATCATTGCTGTCACATACAATTTGATATCACCCTTGTGTCAGATCCTTTGAGCCAGCTCAGCTGTGGAAGGTGATGTATATTATGGCCACACAGGCTGGTCCTGCCAAGTCAACCTGAATGTAAAGTCTCTTCTACAATCATTTTGTGAGGGTAGATGATGCCCTCCTCCAGAGACAGCCCCTCCACAGGAAGCTGTTCTGGTCCCACGCATCAAAGGAGGCTTCAAAGGAGCACACCCATTCAAAGGGAGTAACTTTACTTTGTGGTGCTGAATACCAAAGAAGCCTTTCATCATAGTGAGATGAGAACTGCCAAGGTTACTGTAGAGAGGGCGAACAATGCACAGTTGGGAAAGGATTCCAACCTCTTGTTTCTTTCTGCCTCTCTCCTTCGTGTCCCTCTACTCTCTATAGCGCAAAGCACTTCGGGTGTGCGGTCAGAAGGGAAAAGTCCATGCATTACAAGAGCAGGGATTGGACCCTAAAGCAGACTAGCTTTAGTCCAATCACCTGTGGACTTTTACATTTAAAAGAAGGGTTCTCATGCTACTTCTTTGATTCACTGTGGAACAACAACATAGAATGATTCACTGGACCTCCTTTGGAGAGTATTTTCCAAAGCCTGCAACCACTGAGGTGAAGGAGGAGCCATCCAAGGTAGGGGAAAGCTCTGCTCTTACCCATTCCAAGAACAGATTGGAGGTGATTCTTGCTGTGGACCAGGACCTGCCACTCTGAACCTGGGAGAGCTGTCAACAGACTAATACTGCCTTTGAGACACTGAAATGGGTCTCACAGCATCTGCAGGACCATATCAGCAAAGGTTCCCCATTCTGATGCCTCAATGCCATTTGAACTGATGTTGAACAACTTTCTGCACCAAGGCATCCCATCGGTGCTGCTTTTTGGCACTCCTCCAACCCTGCTGAATGCTGCACAATGCCCTCGCTGAGCTCATCACCTGCTAAGCTCAAATGAACTGCTCAACTCTGGGACCAGACTTGAAGTGATGGAGAATCACTTGCTGACTCAACCCAAGCATTATGCCAAGAATCGTTCCAACTCGGCCTCAAATTGCTGCTTCGCCGAACCGCACACCAGAGGAACAGGATCATGTTTCGACCCTCACTGCCCACCGACACAAACTACTGGAGTGTTAATCATCGAGACTTGCCGGTGGTTACAACACAACTTGACCCGGCATGACATTGAACACATTTTAGCGAGCGCTCTGAACTGCTTCACTGAAAGACTCCTTCAAACAGCACAGAACTACCACATTCAAACCTGTTCAACACCCGCTTGCCACTTGGGCCGACACAATGCAAACATACCAAAACTGAGCTGGAACTGCTCACATCACTGCTTGAAGCAGGGTTCAATGCCGTCAACCTGCAAAAGAACCAAAACCAGGTACTATCAACATGTACCTTCCCCCCTGGTCCTCTTTTTTAGGCCCCAAAGACTGGTTAGGTCAGTTGCGAAACTCTTTTATCCAAAGGCATATCCTTGTTGTGGTTAATAATGTACATATCATCCCTGTATTAATAATCAGTGCTACATTTTTGTATCTGTTGCATCTTCTCTGTTCTTTCTTCAGGGGTGTGTTTTTACAATGTTTTTCTATTTGGATTTCTTGCAGACTGTGTTTAATAAAAATATATGTATTATTATAGAGCCTTGGTTGGACAATCCTTTATTTTGGAGTGTTCTACTTCACTGTTTAGGTTGCCACTGAAACACATTCAGACCCCTCCTGAGAGTGTAGCCTTCGCTAGGCCCATGTTACCACAAAAGGCAAAGGAGTTATATCTCTTAACTGCCTGTTTTACCTTTATGATTGTGGTGGCTCTGCTTTTGTAAAAGTGTGAGGGCTGAGTATGCGCTTTAGCCTCAGCTCCTCCTTTTATTCCTGCAAGGCAGAGGTCAATTGGTCACATTCATGTTGTACCACATCACTTAGTTCTACGAGCAAGGGCCCCAAGTCATGCTGGTTGTCACATGTGAAGGGGAGGTCCATGTCCACTGTATGCAACATCAAACATTTGCAAATTTAATAGAAACACATCTGCCTACTGATAGACAGGAATAAGAAGACTATCTATGCACCTTCTCTGCAACCCCTTCTCCATTGTATTTTCTTGTAGATGTAGTGATCAGGAGGGATCGCCCAAACACCAGTGACCCCAAGGAAGTTTGTTGTTGCCACTCTCCTCAGTAAGATCACTACCTCCACCACCTGCCATGTGCAACAGGTACACCATGCAAATGGCCTGTGAGTTGTAAAGTGTGAGCAAAGGGAGTAGGGAGAGTAGGGGGAAGAGGAAGAGGATGGCTTCTATGCAGCATACCCAGGATCTTGAAGAGACACCAAACATAGACACCTGCCCTTCACCACTGAGGCGGTGTCTAAGGGCATCTTTGTCACTTTACTCACTTGAATATCTTTACATGGATTAAGGTTGCATCCATAAATCTTACATGAGAATAAAAGCTACATCAAATTCAATATAACGGTTAAGAACATAATGAAAAGTAAGCTTTTTTGCAATCCAATTCATACAATAACTAATGATAATACATGCATGTGTTTCATTCTAAAAATGTTGTAACACCACCAAGACACATTTTTCATGAGGAAATACAGAAAGGCAGCCCTGCAATTTCTAAAATGAAAATTTTTAAGAACCAGAATCATCCCCTTTCTTCTAGAGTACACTATACGATGGGCAAAATAGGACAACATGCAGAAATTACTCCACCAGTGAAGGCAAAAGAGGTACACAGTGTTAATAACAACACAACAAATGTACACATCCTCTTCAGTGAATTTATTATAACGAATAATGGACTTTGTATTATAATATATAATGGATCTATATTTAAACTTTTAAAACTTCAAACAAATGAACATTCATTTTTGCAAGTTTCACCCTTTCTATGGCCTTTTGCAATCTATTCTGACCAGAAACACTCTGACGCCATTTATGGCTTGAACTTTGTACATGATTGGATGCCTTTCATTGGAGTTTCTTTGTATTTTTCATTTTTTCATAGTTTTCATCTGCTGGTTGCTGGATTTCTTCAAGTTTTGGTACCTGGATTTGGACTTCAGGATTCCCGTTGGGTTTCTTCACTTAACATGGGATTTTTTACAACATTTTTAATGCATTTCTCCCTGCCTCGGTTCCTGGATGTGGATTTGGGGTTTTTGGGCAGACTGGACTTCTTGTTTCCGGTTGGATTTCTTTGTATATCTTGGGATTTGTTCACTATTTTATGGTTTTCTTCATGACTTGGTTCCTGGATGTGGATTTTGGATTTTTCTGCTCGGTGGACTTCTGATTTCCGTTTGAATTTCTTTCCTTATATTGCGTTTTTTTCATCATTTTTATGGTTTTCGTAATGACTTGGTTCATGGGAGTGGATTATGGGTTTATTTGTCAGTGTTCCAGATTCTCACTTGGATTTAATTGGATTTACTTTTCAATGGCAATCAGAAATATCTGCTTTCTGGACACCTCTTGGCAAGTGTGTTTTGCTTTATATAGAATTGCAAATGAAATGCTAGGCTCTGTAAACATATTTCCTCTATTTTGTCAGGACGCTTTATGGTTCCATTATATACATGTGCCGTTTCATTTTCGTTATTTGTACACTTTATATTGGACGCAATGCATTTTGTTCTTCATGGTTTCGTTGTTTGTAATTCGTTATTCGGAAATGTTGAAATTAATTTTCGTCATTAAGACATGTAACAGGGAAAAGAGAACAGTAGCAAATATTAACATCTTTCCCCATTCAAATCCTTGATGATGTTTCCAGATATATTAGATTCCTAGTAATGTAGAAACTTTGATTAATGTTTTGTTACGGACTTGATGGTCGTGCAGAGTATGAATACCTCCGTCCCCAAGTACCACACAGACAACACCAGAAATACTGCCTGTGCGGTCTTTGAGGCCACAGGTGGTAGTCCGTTGGGCCTGATTCAGGAACAGCCAGAAGAACCCCTTGAACGCTGTAAAGCAAAGGATTATGAGGTTATGCACAGAACAGGAAGAATAACACAAGAACACAGGTAACTTGGCACTGCTTACCTAAGTGTACAAAAAGGTTGCCCAGAGATGCGAAGAAGGACTGGACCCCAGAGCAGGAGCTGTATGAGGTCAGGAGTATGGACAGGTAAACACCTAGCGTGGGGGCCTGAGGCCAGGTTCCAAGACAGAAAGACGTGATCCGTAGAGTACCCAGGGACGATACCGTGGTCAGGCAACAAGAGGACCAAAGTTCGAACAGTAGCAGGGTGAGGCAGAGCAGTCCGTGGAGCAAAGCGTAGTTCAGCAACAGGAGGTCCAAAGTTCGATTTGTAAAAAGGGTAAGGCAAAGCAATCCGTGGAACAAAGTGTGGTCGAGGAAAAACAATCCGTAGGTCAAAAAACTAAGCGTCACGTGATCCAGGAGGAAAACAGCTGTGAAGCAACGCTCCTTGTTTCCGGAAGCCTTTTATACAATGTCAGGAGTCACGTGATACGTGACACGGAAGCGTTGCTGCGTGGTGGAAAATCACGTGATCCGTGACGCGCGGGTCTCCGTGGGCAACGCTTGGCGTTATGGCGAGATGAAATCCTCCAGTTCAGCTGCCAAGAACGGGAGGGGCGATAAACGCCGGGTCTGCCATGCTGCAATCCAACAGGATGGGCAAAGGGCAAGGGATTACGTGAGCCAGGGTACGTGTGTGGGGTAGTGGAAGGGACGGAGGCCGAGGGTGGGGAAAGAGCACCTGTAGGAGATGCACAACGCCAGATAGGGGTACAACCCAAAATATTATGTTATCATGGCACCTGCCTGTTTGTTTAATCATTTCATGTTCTTCTCAAATGTTTTGAGCTCAGCTCAGCAATATAGCTTTTGCTTGTTTTTTTAACACCCACAGGGATTTAATTTGGGTTAGAAAAAAGAAGCCCCATGGTTAATATCAACAAGATCCTTTTTAATTTTCTTCAGCATAGGTATAGAAAGGGGACAGTTTTCAACCAATATTTCACAAAGCATGACATTTCATAGTGTAGCTTTGCATTAGCTCAAATTGTTATCACAAGAGTCTTGGGCTCATTTTCATTACATATTCAATGGACCTCATTACGACCCTGGCGTTAAGGGTTTAACGGTGCCGTAAAAGGTGACGGCGCCGTTAAACCCTTAACGCCTCATTACGAGTTCCCTTTGCGGGACCCGACCTTAACGCCTGCTTTTAGCAGGCGTTAAAGTAGGGTGCCGCAAAGGGACCTTGGTGCTGAGTACGGTGCCGCAATTTGCGGCACCGTACTTAGCGCCTTCCCCATTCCCATTGAGCCCTATGGGGCAAAAATGGGAATGGGGAAGGACCCATGGTGAATGGGGAATTCACGCCCCGCCAACCTTGGAATGGGGCGGTAATTCCGCCATTCACCATGGCGGACCCCGGCATGGACCATGGTGCTAATAGCACCATGGTTTAGCGCCGGGGTCGTAATGAGGCCCAATGTGTTCCAGGTCCAGCTATATATTATGATTGGGTTATATTGGAGCTTTTTTGGAGTTGGCCAATAATGTTCTTCAAAAATCATTCACCACAAACAATGAGGAATAAATCTTCATACATCCATATTTTTGCCCATACATGTGTCAAAGATTTCATACTGGATGAGTTTGCTATAGAGATTAGCTCAAGTGGTTGCTATGGCAATCTTAAAAAATATATATTTTGTTACTTCTTACCACATTTTGATGCTTTCTTAACCAAATGTATTTCCATTTCCTGTTTGCTCTACAATGGACTACAAATTAGAAATTTGATCTCCAATAGAATAGATTTTACATTTAATACAATAAGCATTATTGACCTTTAAAACTATTGATTTGGTGTATTGACTTTCAAAGACCTCTTTTTCAAGAAGAATGTGTATTTGTCAATTAGCTGGTGGAAAACATTTATGAGTATGAGTTATGAGAGCAACAGCATCTGCATACACAGGCATCAGGAGTATTCAGGCGGCAAACTGTGGAACATCAGGTGTAGTATTCGCCATAAATGTCTGGAGTGCATTTGTATATGGGCTAAGGCAGCAAGTACACAACCTTGTCCTCTGGATTTGGACTCTACCCGTGCACTTGCCACCACTGCCAAGTAGTAACTAAATGTCTTTTCCAATCCTTGAAGTTGAAAGCATTAAGAGATCAATGATTTCCAGTTATACAGTTATTCTTATCCTGGTGGTTTATTTTGCTAATTTTGCAGTTTTTTTAAGTATGGCTTCTTGGGCATGATTACTTTGTAGTTGTCTGAGAGCCATGTTTCTTGTAGTGCATGTGATTTTCATTTTCTTTTGTTAATATTTCTGGCATTTCGGTGGGGGTGGCATCTATAAAATCATTGGCTCTCTGTTGGGCAGGATTGTTTCTTGCTGGATATGTGGTTATGTCATCTGTCTTATCTCTATGTGCATCTATAATATATAAGCTTTGGACTCATCACTAGTTCTTCCCATCTTCATTGGTGAAAATTCACCAAAATCTTTCAGTCTGTTGTCTTGGATTTTTGGCCATCTTCATCATTAGCATCTACCATGGAATCTTTAAATCAATTCTCCAGAAGGAATTCTTTCTAGATTTGCTAATCTTTCTGATATGAACATCAGTTATGATTCCCCCAATATCAACATTTATTAAAGTAAATTATCAAATCAAAGTCCTTATACATTTGGTTCACTGAGCTTCGAGCTTATATTTCCCCCTGTGGTCTAACTAATGTGAGACCTTGATGGTTGCTTACATCTATCAGATCAGCTTTGTTTAGCATTTTAGATTTTGGCCACATACATAAGTGGCACTCTACAGCCCATATTGGCATTTTTGTCAAGGCAAGGAGCATTATTTCTTTGGCTTTTTATCGCTTTTTGGGCTATGGGATATCAATACGTTCTATATTTGATGAATTCCCGTAAGGTTTTAGCTCTAATGTCGAGGTGCCAGTTCGTCATGTATTATCATTGTTAGGGAGAATTCTCAATTCAGTGCTAATTCCCTTCAACCTTAGAGACCCCAGGCTCCTTTGCTGGACTTTAGGACTTTTTCATTTTAACCCTGGAGTGAGACCTTTTTTATCAAACTCTCATGTGTTTACACCTGATTTTGGCTTTTGTGTTTTAACTGTTTTTGGAGTCTGACAAACTCCATAGGTATCTACTTTTTGCATGGTGACACTCATAAGGTTGAAAAACCTTTTCTTGGGTGAACTACCATTCCCAAGAAAAGTAAAATGAAATTGACCTTACTTACATTTTCTCTTTGTATGTCCAGCACACACCTTCTTATGTGGAGTGATGAGGGGTTACTTAGTAGCCCCTTATTCTACATCCTCATGTGACACTACTTTAAATGGCTGGTGGCAGGGGTTTAAGTTTTCCTACCATTGTGCTTTTCTACCACAGGCTGAACCTTCCACTGCAGTACAGCACCCATGGTTGAGCAAAATGGAACCTGTCTTCTTTTTTTGCCATTTTCTCTTCATGAGGTCTTTCTTGGGTTTTACTCTGTGCAATGAGACAGAGGTGAGCCCTTTGTTTGTATTACCTTTGTGTTTCTAGAAGCCTGCCTCTGGCTCCAGTGTATCTGGAAGGGCAGGATGTGATGGAGGTTCGCGAAACTCCCCTGTCCTTTGTCTCTAGGAATGCCTGAATGCAACCAGTCCTGATTGGCTGACTAGCTGTTGGTAGTCTTCATGACCATCAATCTGGCTTCAGAGCCGCCAGAAGCACGGAAACTGCTCTCCTGAATATCCGTGAGGACCTGCTCTTGAACCTCGACTCCAACACTCCGTGTGTTCTCATTCTGCTTGATCTCTCTTCTGCCTTTGAAACTGTCAATCATGCCATCCTGCTCAACCGTCTCCGTGATAACCTGGGTATCACTGGTCAGGCTCTGGCGTGGCTGACCTCTTTCCTTTCCAATCGACCCTGCCAGGTCGAACTGGGGTCCTTCCTCTCTGACATCTTTTTCTCCACCTGCGGTGTCCCCCAGGGATCTAATCTCTCTCCCTGGCTGTTTAACCAGTATCTGGAACTCCGCACCCACCGCATCGCCGCTCTCTGCCCCAACTTCCAGTGCTATGCGGACGATACCCAGCTCATTTTCAGGCTACCCTCGGCCTCCCCCTCTCCTCCCTCATCTCTGACTGTCTGTCTGCTACCCAGGAATGGTGTGCCGCCAATGACCTCTGCCTTAATGCCAGTAAGACTGAGATTCTACTCATCGGCACACCCACTCCCTCCTTCCCTGCAGCTCTCTGGCCAGCCTCCCTTGGCCCCCTTCCTGCTCCTACCTACAAGGCAAAAAACCTCGGGGTCATCTTCGACTCCACACTCTCCTTCTCTCCTCATATATCTGACGTCTCTAGGAAGTCACACTACCAGCTGCACCTCCTCAGAGGTATTCTTCCCTTCCTCTCCTTCCCCCAGAAGCTCACTGTCTCCCGAGCCCTGGTTCTCTCGAAGCTGGACTATTGTAACAGCCTCTATCTTAATCTGCTTGCCTCCACTCTCCGCCCTCTGCAACTCATCCAGAACAGAACTGCGAGACTTGTCCTTGGCCTCAAGCCCAGGGACCGTATCTCTCCAGGACTGAAATCTCTACACTGGCTCCCAGTGGCTGCGAGGATTAAGTTCAAAACCCTCTGCATTGTCCACAAGGCCTTCTATGGCCTGGGGCCTAAATACCTTCAACTCTCTCTTCCTAAATATCTTCCTTCCCGAGACCTTCGCTCATCCGTCTCCAACTCCCTCAGGGTCAGCCGCTTCTCGAAGCAACGAGCTGGGGGTAGACCTCTCTCCGCGGCAGGGGCCTCCCTCTGGAACACCCTTCCTGCCTCGCTGAAACTTGAGGAGAACCATCTCCGGTTCCGGAAGCACCTCAAAACCTTCCTCTTTGCTTCTGCTTTCTCTCTCCCTCTCCCCTGCTAAATTCTTCACTGAAACTGCACTGAATCTGCAACTGGGCCACTCTCAGCGACCTCGGTCCTGGGCCCAGCCACTCTCCACTTGCACTGCCTACCTGGCAACCTCTGCACTGCGGGACTGTCTCTGTATCCCTACAGCCCCCCCTTCCCAGCACTTGTCTGCACTTACCTTGCACTTGCCACCAGCTGGCCCTATTTATTTATTTGTATTATACTTACTTTGTACTGCACTTCCCCCCTCCCCTTCCCCTTGCACTTCTTCCCTTCCCCCTACCCCTGCACTTGCACGATCTGAATGACACCTGGCCTAGTAGGATCGTTGTCTGTCTTCCCCTTGTTCCCCCCTCCCTGCCTCGTCGCGCCTTGAAACACTTGTGTATAGGCGTGTTACAAATGCCATATCATATCATCATATCATATCATAGCTGTCCTTTCAGGACGGCCACCCTGCTGGGTGATTGATAGCCTAGGCTGTGCATGAATGGGAGAAATCTGCTTAAAAGGTGAGGGTTTTGAGACCACCAGGGGGCGCAGAAGGCAATGGCTGTCTTAAGCTCAGCTCTTCGCCTCGAGGGGAAACATGAGATGAGTTAGAGCTAATCCAGAGGAGAAAACGTGGATAAAATACCAATATTGGGAGCGGAAACCAGAGAAAAGAAGATATTGCCCCGGGAATAGGGGAAACGGAAAGGGAAATCGAGTTCCCGGAGAGCTGCCCATCCCCCCACAAAGCTCAAAGAAATGGCAGGCATATGATATGAATCGCCGACCAAGTCACGGAGCCATGAGTCTGAGTGAACGCTCCAACCTACATATCTACCCTACAGCCCCAGAGGCGTGCTTGTGACCCACTGACATGAAGCAAAGTGCCTGGAGACAATGAGCGCAGGGAACCAGGTGTGGACTGTAGGGAGCCCCGGACAGCAAATAGGGGGTGGGAGCACTCCACATGGCAGGTGATCCGAACAGACTATGTCCAGCTCTAAAGAGGAGCCCGAAGCACCAGGGCGCACACAGCAAAAAAGTGAACTGGAACAATAAGAGGTAAATAATGGCCCGTGTATGAGGGGTTGCATCCAGGTGAGCATCTCAGACCACATCCCAGTTAAGGAATAGCCCTGGAAATCACCAGCAAGCCAACAGGGGAGATTTCTCACTCACCCACAAGGACTGCCCCGGGGCCCAGCACTCGCGCTGAATGGTGTATTGACAGGCTTCAACAGTACAGAAGACCCAATGAACACCGACACAATGAGCATGGCATCCACCAAAGACAATATTGCCAGCATCATGGAAGAAATTAAGGCTTTACAATCATACATTCAAACGTCAATTTACCGAAATACGAGGGAAAGTGGAACTCATAGAAGGAAAGGTCGAAAATCTTGAGCACAATCAGACCAATGTGGACCTAATAGAAATTAAACTAAATGCCAGGATGACTGACATAGAACTACAGGATGAAGAACTAACGCTCAAGATGGATGAAAATAGGGAAAGGAGGTCTGACTTGCGAATACTTGGCTTGGAGGAGAAGGAAGGCAAAACCCCTCAGCAAGTTGAAAAGATAGTCCGGGACAAGGTACACTAATTGTTCGAGGACAAGGGAGGGAAAAAAGTGTTAATTGAAAGGGCACTCGTGGGGGGGCAGAGCCTTTGGAGGAGGGCCCCGCTCAATCGTGGTTACATTTTTGAGCTACAAGGAGAAAACAGAAATCCTCACAAAGGTAAAGCAGAAACAGGACATTGCATTCCGAGGCTCTAAAATTAAAATATTCCCGGACCTTTCAAGCTGTACATTGCTGAGGAGGAGGGCTTGCAGGCTGCTGACTATGTGGCTCACGGATCAATCAGTCCAATACAGATGGGGATATCCGTTCGACCTAACTTTTGAGAACAAAGGAGAGGACTACAGAATTACCACACCTGAGGAAGCAAAACAGGTCCTGAGAAGCATGGAGGATCAAAACAGCACCTGGGGCCCATCCGACCCCCCCAGGAACTCAACCCTCCCAGATGAATGAAGGGGGAGAAGCAATGTATAGCCAGAGGAGGGGCAAGAAGGGCATAAAGTACTTCAAGCCGAACACGACTTTGCCAGCATAGCCTCCATGATAAAGGTACGAGGGCGGGAGCCAGGCAGAGCACAAAACGCAAATACCAATGAACACACATCACTTTATAAAGCAATACACATGAGATTAGGGGAAAAGGAAGGGAGGATTATCAGGTGATACCCTCATTGTGGTTAAAGTTCCTCAGTTTTAGGAGGGCGTCTCACACCCAAGAACCTAGGCCAACTACGATGGCTGCAGTTCAGTTAATATGTTTAGTTATGTTAGAAGTTAATGTGGGGGTAAAGGGGGAAACAAGTGGTTTAGCAGATCTGATGGGCTGGTGCAGAGGAAAGTGAGACACCTCACACCAAGGGTAAAGGGGAGATCAAGCAAGCAAATAAAATGGGACCCTACATGGACATGGCAGGGATGTCCGAGGCAGGGCCGGGGAGAGCAACAATAAGATTGGGAACGTTAAATGTTAAAGGGCTCAATTCCCCAACAAAGAGATCCCTAATAGTAAGGGAATTTGAAACGGCAGCCATGGACATCCTCTTCATACAGGAAGCTAGACTCAAATCAGGGCAGGAAAGATCATTAAGGGGAAGAGGGGTTGGGCAAACATTCTGGGCATCAGGGGAGCAGAAAAAAGGGTGTGTGGGCATTATTCTCGACAAATGAATCAGGCTGAATGATGGACTTCTATTGGTTCGAGGTGAATGGGAGGCTGCCTGGGTCACCCTGGCAGGGGTGTACATGCCCAATCAAGGTCAGGGGCCATTCAACGAGGCAGCCCTATCTTCAGTAAGGGGTAGCAGGAATGGATTGGTCATGATAGGGGGGAATTTAACACCTGGGCCAACGCCCATATGGACAGGCAACAAGCAAGGGTGAGGGCCAAATGTGTCCCCAGGGAGGAGACCAGTAGATTCACATACACAGTCAAGGGGGAGGGCCTAGTTGACGTTTGGAGAACATGTAACCCAGATAAAAGGGGAGTCACTTTTAAATCAGATTTCCACAAGACGTTCACTCTGATTGACTACTTGTTGGTCAAGGAAGAAGACAGATATAGGATCCTGGACAGTGTAATCCACCCCATAGGTTGGACAGACCATGGTCTCTGCAACCCTAGAAATAGAGGGGCTCAACCGCTGTGATACTAGGTGGCAGTATCATGACTCCCTGTGGAGGGACAAACTCTATGAGCAGGAACTGAGAAAAACAATAGAAGAATACTTTCAGGTTAACAACAATGGGGAAGTGGGCATTGGAACCGTATGGGAGGCTTGGATAGCAGTATGGAGGGGACATCTAATGAGGGGTGGGGCCATGCGCAAAAGGGAAAGTAAGCTCCAAGAAGACAAACTGAGGGATGAGATCACAAAGCTTGAGGGGAGACGGCATGCCCAAGGGTCCTATCGCACAGACCATATAGCAGCCCTTAAAGGGAAAAGGGAAGAACTTAAAGCACTTGGGAAGGGAGACGTAACAGGGAAGCTAAAGTTTTTAAAACAAAAATGTTACGAAAAGGGGGACTAAGCCGACAAATGCTAGCCTCAAGACTATGGGCACAAAGAGCAGAAAGATGGGTAGAAGCACTCAGAACAGAAGAGGGGGGTTGGGCACAGTCTGCAGAGGACATAGCCAATTAATTTGCCAGCTACTATTAAAACCTCTATACCACAGAGGGAATTCGAACGGAAAGAGAAATGGGAGATTATGTCAAGGCGTTGGGTCTAACACATCTAATAGACGCAGAACAAGTCCTTCTAGACTCGACCATAAAACCGGAAGAAGTGAAGGCAGCCATAAAGAGACTCCCCTGGGAGGGGCCCCAGGAGAGGACGGGTATGGTATGGGTTTCTATAAACGATTTGCAGAAATTCTGTCCCCCCGCGCAGGGAACCAGCTGTGTGTGGTAGGGAGCCCCGGACAGCCCCGGATAGAAGGAAAAGCAAAGCGTGCTAAAGGAGGACTCTGCTCACCCTGGGGAGCATTACAGAGTCGGGACCCCGAAATTAATCCAGCAAGACTCAGGTGTGGGGGGAAGTGGCCTCCCCTGCGCCTTGCACCAGCGGGGAGAAAGAATCGTGGAGGAAGGCCGCAGCGCAAAGAGGTTGGTGGACTGGGAGCAGCGGACCGCTTGTGGCCAGGGAGGATTGCCACCGGGGGCCGCAGAGGGAGGCACCACAGAGACATCCCAATGGAGCGGTGATCCAGGGCACGGCAGCATCGGCCCATGGCAAATCAAGGAAGGGCAGGCACCATGATCACCTGGCAGCCTCCCACCCAAGGTCTCAAAGGGGAGAGCCCAATGCAAACCGGATGACCCCGGCAGGGAAGCGGCCCTGAAAATGAACCAGCCTCTGACCCGCGGAGTCCGGTACGGAAGCAGCAACCCAGGAGGGAATAGGGTTGCAGAGCCTGCTGTGAGGGCTTGGTGCAGAGGTCTGTCAGAAAGAGGAGCCCCTGGAAGGACAAAGGCAGCAGTGGATCCAGAGAGGGGGACAGAGCAATAGCATCACTGAGGTGAGTGAGCCCCAAGAACAGATCACCCTCGCTGCAAATAGGGGTTGTTGGCACTCCACATGACAGGTGATCTAAATGGAAAATGTCCAGCTCTAAAGAGGAGCCCGAAGCACCAGGGCGCACACAGCAAAAAGTGAACTGGAACAATAAGGGGCAAATAACGGCCCACGTATGAGGGGTTGCATCCAGGTGAGCATCTCAGGCCACGTCCCAGTTAAGGAATAGCGCTGGAAATCACCAGAAAGCCAACAGGGGAGCTGTCTCACTCCCCCACAAGGACTGCCCCAGTGGGGGATAAACACAAACCCAGCACTCAAGCTGAATGGGGTATTGACAGGCTTCAACGGTACAGAAGACCAAAGGAACACCGACGCAATGAGCATGGCATCCACCAAAGACAATATTGCTGGCATCATGGCAGAAATTAAGGATTTACGATCATACATTCAAACCTCAATTTCCGAAATACGAGGGAAAGTGGAACATGTAGAAGGAAAGGTCAAAAATCTTGAGCACCATCAGACCAATGTGGACCTAATAGAAATGAATCTAAATGCCAGGATGACTGACATAGAGCTACGGGAGTAAGAACTAACGCTCAAGATGGATGACATGGAAAATAGCGAAAGGAGGTCTAACTTGCGAATACTTGGCCTGGAGGAGAAGGAAGGTGAAACCCCTCAGCAAGTTGAAAAGATAGTCTGGGACATAGTACACCAATTGTTTGAGGACGAGGGAGGGAAAAAAGCATTAATTGAAAGGGCACATGGGGGGGACAGAGCCTTTGGAGGAGGGCCCCGCTCAATCGTGGTTACATTTTTGAGCTAAAAGGAGAAAACAGAAATCCTCACAAAGGCAAAGCAGAAACGGGACATTGCATTCCGAGGCTCTAAAATTAAAATATTCCAGGACCTTTCAGGCTTTATATTGACGAGTAGGAGAGCATGCAGGCCGCACACTATGTGGCTCACGGATCAATCAGTCCGATACAGATGGGGATATCCGTTCGACCTAACTTTTGAGTATAAAGGAGAGGACCACAGATTTACCACACCTTAGGAAGCAAAACATGTCCTGAGAAGCCTGGAGGATCAAAACAGCACCTGGGGCACATCCAGCCCCCCAGGAACTCAACCCCAGACGAATGAAGGGGAAGAAGCAATGCATAGACAGAGGAGGGGCAAGAAGGGGATACAGTACTTCCAGCTGAACCCGACTTTGCCAGCAAAGCCTTCATGAAAAACGTACGAGGGCGGGAGTCAGGCAGGGCACAAAACGCAAATACCAATGAACACACATGACTTTATAAAGCGATACACTTGAGATTAGGGGAAAAGGAAGGGAGGATTACCAGGTGATATCCCCTTTGAGGTTAGAGTTCAAACCCTGGTGGTCCTCAGTTTTAGGAGGGCGTCTCACACCCAAGAACCTAGGCCAACTACGATGGCTGCGGTTCAGTTTATATGTTTAGTTACTTTAGAAGTTAATGGGGGGGCAAAGGGGGAAACAAGTGGTTTAGCAAATTCTGACAGGGTGGTGCAGAGGAAAGTGAGACACCTCACACCGTGGGTAAAGGGGAGATCAAGCAAGCAACTAAAATGGGACCCAACATAGACATGGCAGGGACGTCCGAAGCAGGGCCGGGGAGAGCAACAATAAGAGTGGGAACGTTAAATATTAAAGGGCTCAATTCCCCAACAAAGAGATCCCTAATAGTAAGGGAATTTGAAAGAGCAGCCATGGATATCCTCGTCATACAGGAAACTAGACTCATATCAGGGCAGGAAAGACCATTAAGGGGAAGAGGGGTTGGGCAAACATTCTGGGCACCAGGGGAGCAGAAAAAAGGGGGTGTGGGCATTATGTTGGCAAACAAATCAGGCTGGTTAATCCGACTGTGGAGGTGTCACTGAATGGTAGACTTCTATAGGTTCGAGGTGAATGGGAGGCTGCACCTGGCAGGGGTGTACATGCCCATTCAAGGTCAGGGGCCGTTCAACGAGGCAGCACTATTTTCAGTAAGGTTTAGCAGAAATGGATTGGTCATGATAGGGGGGGATTTTAACACCTGGGCCAACCCCCATATGGCCAGGCAACACGCAAGGGTGGGGGCCAAAAGTGTCCCCCTGGAGGAGACCAGTAGATTCACATCCACAGTCAAGTGGGAGGGCCTAGTTGATGTTTGGAGAACATGTAACCCAGATTAAAGGGGATTCACATTTAAATCAGAAGTCCACTAGACGTTCACTAGGATTGACTACTTGTTGGTCAAGGAAGAAGCCAAATATAGGATCCTGGGCAGTGTAATCCACCCCGTAGGTTGGACAGACCACGATATGCTCTCAGCAACACTAGAAATAGAGGGGCTCAACCGCTGTGATACTACGTAGCGGTGTCATGACTCCCTGTGGCGGGACAAAGTCTATGAGCAGGAACTGAGAAAAACAATAAAGGGCAGACAAGGCGCGGACGCCATGCGAAAAACCATGGATATTATGGAACACACCAAGGGGCTCGATGGAAACCATGCCCTCCTCCGCATCTACACAGAGAAGGCCTTTGATAGGGTGGAATGGGACTTTTTATGGGCTTTGCTGAGGAACATGGGATTTGGCGAGTTATTCATAAGGGGGATACAGGCCCTATACAGGATCCTGAAGGGAAGAGTGGCGGTCAATAGCAGGCTATCGGGGTAGATTGAAATGTAGAGAGAGACTAGGCAGGGGTGCCCTCTATCACCGATCCTTTACGCTTATCCATTGAACCACTAGGCTACAAACTCAGGAAAAACAGTGCAATTAAAGGGGTGAAGTTGGGTGCAACAGAACACAAACTGGCGATGTTTGCTGATGATATCCTCCTGTACCTAGCGGACCCCCAGAATGACATTAGAACAGTCTTGCAAACAATACAAGAGTTTGGCAGATCAGCTGGTTCAAAGGTAATAGCGACAAGTCCACGCTGTTCCCATACAAGGCACCAGACCCTCCGAGCCGAAGCTCTGCAACTACAGGGGGAATACCTACCACACTCCACAGCCGAAGGTACCTAGGAATTAACATCACAAAGTTAACAGAGAAACTATATGAGGAAAACCTGCCCCCCCCCTATTAACAGAAATAACCAAAGACCTAGGAGGATGGGCCAAGCTAACAATTTCCTGGCTGGGCCCGATTGAATGCCATAAAAATGATGGTGCTCCCCAAGCTCTTTTACCAATATCAGATACTCCCAATCACCATCCCATGGACTCACTTCGCAGAGGTAAAGACAACGATTCCCAGATGTTTGTGGCAAGGGAAAAAGCAGCGCATAGCACATGGCGCCCTGACGCCAAACAAAGGAGGAAGGAGGGACAGGTCTCCCAGACATGTACACATATTACCAAGCATCGCAGCTCATGGCCATAGTGCCACACTTGAGGGGAGATAAGCAAAAACAATAATGGGTGGCCATTGAAAACCATCGAATGAGACCAGTGACAATGGCAGAATGGCTATGGGCCCCGAAGAAGTCATTCCCTACCAGTGTCACCAACCACTTTGCGATGGCTACACTCTTGAGGCTATAGTGGAACAAGGGGGAAATTAAAGGACTCACGACCTGGCCATCCCCAATGAATTGCATATGGGTGCCCCCAATTAGAAACAGCATCTGTGATCCCCTGCGCTATCAGAGATGGAATGAAGCAGGGCTGGAAAGAGTGGGACAAATGATAAGGCCGAATAGTTGCATAACAATTCAAGACTTGGAGTCGGGCTTACAAATCGGTCCCCTTGAAGTGTTCAAATTCTTGCAACTAAAGGGGACACTGATGGCCTCTAAATGGAAGGGAAACGTCAAGAGAGAACTCACCCCCATGGAAAAAATACTAAGTGAATCAACCTCTGCCAAAGGCCTCATCTCAAGGCTATACGCTACCTTTCTAGATGTGAGAGGAAACAAATCGGAGGGGCTGAGAAGATGGTGGGAGAAAGACATGGGCCCACTGCTCACGAACAGTCTACTGTCCCAAATATGCAGCTCAGCGCATAGAAACTCGATCGCAGCACAGTATAAATTGCATGGAATAAAGCTACTACACAGGTGGCAATTCAACCCCAAAATATTTTCTAAAATGTTTGAGCAAACAAGCCCCCTATGTTGGAGAGGATGTGGTGCCCAAGACGATTATTGGCACATGTGGTGGTCCTGCCTGAAATCCCAGGCATTTTTGAAAGAGGTCCTAGCCTGGATCAGAAAGCTGGAAGAAATTATTTGAGACTGTGACCCCAGACTGGTTCTATTTGGCCTAGAGCAACAAGAGGAGAGTTGGAAAAGGGTGCCACATATGATGCACTTTTTACTGCTAGCAGCAAGGGCATGCATCACTACAAGCTGGAAATCAGAAGCCCTCCCAACAGAATCAAGACGGACCCGGAAAGCCAAAGACCTTTATGAAATGGAGAATATAACTGGTGCCCTCCACGACATCACACCAAGTAGGTAAATGGAGTGGGCCACCTTTCTCGAGGCCTAGCAATGAAGGGGACAAAGCCCAGCCTGTAGTCACCTCAAATGAAGGGAAAGGAACCACCATGCAGACTGACCCTTGCTACCCATTTGAATCCAGTGGGGGGAGAGGGGAGGGTTAGTGGGGAGTTTTGATTTAATCTCTCATGATAATATCAAACTTTGAGCAAATGTCTGAAATGATTGCATGTTATATTTAAATAAAATGCTCAATAACGACACATTTAAGAAAATAAATTGTGAGGGTTTTGGCACTAGAGGCAGAGTCGACCACTGGGAGAAAACCCCAATGAAGAACCCTGGACCTTTGAATTTCCTGGTGAAGCCCTGCTGCTGTGCTGAAACTCCTTTTTCATTTCGACAGAGAATCTCCGGAAGCGACGACTTCTCCCCTTGGGTTAGTGGGACCAACTAACCCTGAGACGAACTCCACTGGACCATCTTCCCTGACTGGCTGTACTGCTTTATTGCTGTAAGAACCGAATACCAGGGGTCAAATAATCCGTAGTCGAGTGAAACATCTCATGTAGTAACAAATCAGACTAGAAGCTCCAGGAGTCTCCTAAGGACCCTCCAGAAGCAGGACGACCAGATCCCGAGTCCCTTCATCAGAGTGTAGGACCCAAGGAGTGAAGGAAGCTCAACCAGTATCCGAGATCTGGGACGGTGCTGTTTGCTAAGAGCTGAAATCGCGAAGTGCCGCTGACCCGAAAAGAGCCCCTGACAACCTCCCAAGAACCACTGCAGCAGTCCTCCAGACATCCTCCCTCTTGTCCCCACAACTGAGACTCAGGAGCACCGGGTCTGCACCGCTGTAGTAAGACAGAATCCAGCTGGACCACTCTTCTTAAAACCAGAGGTATTGTTTAAACTTGGGGTACTTAACTCATTGGGCCTCATTAGGACCCTGGCGGAGAGGGTGTTACGCCAGCGTAGTGCATGGCGTACCTCTCCGCCATACTACGAGTTCCCGTAGCGCCATGGCGGCCTTTTCCGCCTGGTTTTACCAGGCGGAGAAAACCATGGCGCTACGGGACCTCGTTGTTAATTACGCCACCGTATTTTACGGTGGCGTAATTAACTCCTTCCCCACTCCCATTATACCCTATGGGGCAAAAATGGGAATGGGGAAGGGCAGAATGGGGATTGGGGATTTACCGCTCCGCCGAGGTCGGAATGGGGCGGTAAATCCGCCAACCCCCATGGCGCTATCGGCGGCTTTCCGCCATGCTTCGCGGTGCATTTAGCACCGCGAAGTCCGCCTGGGTCCTAATGAGGCCCATTGTCTTTTAGCTGTGCTTTTCTCAGTTGGGAATTGCGATTAGAGTTGATTAAAACTATCCTTTCACAGGCCTAACAGCTTGCGACCCTACAAGTGAGTTTTCTACAAACTCTCTAACTTAGTGCAAGACTTTGATTTAAGAGGTGCCTCATATCCATAGACTGTGCTCCAATTGACTTTAGCTGTCCTGGCTCCCTGAAGACTCTTCTAGTCCAGGGCCATAAGTGGTAGCGTGTTGTGAACTGTTACTGCTGGGAAAGGCTTTTCTAGATTTCATTGGAAGATGTAGTTGTCCTCATATTTACTGAGAACTTGTTTAACCTTTTCCTTCCTTAAAATGTTCCTTTCTGCAACCTCAGAATCTGCAAAGATATATAAATGTCATTACTGTCCTTGTGATTGAAGTCACCTGTGTGTAGGAATTGTGTAAGAAGCATATGCAAAGATTATCCACTAACTTGTCTTGATTCTGAAAAGTATTTTTAAAGTATATTTACTTTGTAACATGAATTGTCTTTTTAAAGAACGGTTATTTAAAAATTGATTAAATAAATAACTATAACTGAAAGCTTGAGTGTAAGTGTTACTTGGCTACTTGTATTTATGGATTTCATTTGTACAGCTCTACAGCTCACATTTACCCCTCTTGAGATAGGCCTGGCTGCTCAGTCACACTACCAACTTGTGTAGTACAGACCTACACCAAAAGGCGGGTTACCTAAACCAAGCAGATAAGTGTTGCGTAGTCTCACACAGTGTGACTGCATCAATTCTTACCTAACAAATCATTTTCTTTTCCTGCTTGGCTAGTATTTGGAATCAGGTCTTCGTTACTGGATGGGTAGGTACATATTTGTTTCCAGTTCACCAACTGCCTTTGATAATAAAAATCAATGGAGTTAGATAAAATAGGTTTCTGGGCCACTGTAGTCACTTAATAAAGCCATAACCTTTCACTGAGCATACTGTAGGAGAAGACTTCTTGTTATAAATGTAGCTAGGAATAAGATACCAGCATTAATTGCATACCAATCATCTCATGTATAAATAACTACTACACAAAAGCATGCACAAAGGAAAAATCGAATATATCTATTAGAAAAACATGGTTCTATGTGCATTTAAAAAAAACAATTTATCAAAATTTGGTTTTCTCGAAAAATTGCATCAACATGTTTCCTTTTGGTTTGGGAGGGTACCCTCAAACCCCCACTCTCCCCTATTAATGTAACTCCATTCCCATCCCATCACCCCTTATATACCCTTCCCCACCGGCGCATATTTTTCGATGTTTTTTTTTCTCGAAAAAATGGCTGTCGATAAATGAACGTTGCGCCGAAAATCCCACCAACTAGCAAGGGTTGGGGACACACTCAAATGATCTGACATAGCATATTACACCGTTAAGCCAATTTTAAAATGATAGAATCAGTACTAGCCCATTTCCCTGCAGGCCCATTTGTTCAGAGCATTTGCTCGAGTTTTTTTTTTCTCATTTTGCGGAAAAAGTAGATGGGCTTAGGGTAGGGTGTATATTTAGGTAGGGGTGTGAGGATTGTGGGGGTTTCCCCCCCACACACATTTTCTGCAGTGAATATTGTAAAAAAACAAGAATTTCAAGCAAATGGTCCTCGAACAAATTTTCTCGACCAAACACCATAGAAACAATAAAATTGACATAGTTAATACAATTTGTAGACATACGAACTGCCAAGAACAATATCAGGTTGCACATCAGAGATCAATGGGGTCAACAGAAACAGCTCCTCAACAAGTAGCGTCTTAATTGTGGTTATCTACTGGCAACTTCTACATCCAAACGTTATATGGCTATTGTGAATTAAATAAAAGCTTGAAGTCTTATATAGGCGTGGGATTGCTATCTTGAAATAAAGAAGCAATAGTAAAATGGTAAAGGCTTCAAACCTCTATAGGCCCTTGTGTGCCCCGTAAAATCTGCTTCTGAACAAAACAGAGAGGCTCCAGCCCCAATCAAGATCCACAGCTTCCCGTAATAAGAAAAATCCTTATATCAGGTGCATATATAATACATATTTCCGGAAGCTGCTGGGATGGCAACCTTTGTACTACCATGGCTCTGTGGTCCACAATTCAGCATAAACACCCCTAATGCGGCAAGCATGATTAGCAGAGAATGTTAAAAATGTTTACGAACTAAGCTATTAAGGTGTCTAACAATGCATCTTTATTCAAATCAGTGCAGTGTATCCAAAACGAAAACATATACAACTTGCACATGTGATTCAACAACTGTGGTGGGTTCAGTGGATCCAAGATCCCAGATCCCAAATGCTGTATGCGAATATTACACAGTACTAACAACAAAGCGGGACAAAGCAGTAACCTTCTTATGTCATAATAGAACCTAACAAGCAGAGGGACAAAGCAGTAACCTTCTTATGTCATAATAGAACCTAACAAGCAGATCTGTTTAGTGGCACAGACACTATGGTTCCGATACGTCCATTTAGTTTAATTAATGTTGCTCGTCACCACAATACACTTAGTACAAGTATCTGAAATAAAAGACTTACAATTGATAAGCTACTCTAACATTTGGATTCGATGACTCATTATGACCCGCAAGCATGCAGACCTTTAATTACGGGCTTCTGGTGTGTGTTATGCACTACACAAAAAACGAGACACAATGCTTACAATGCCCTTGCTAAGCCACTTTCCTGGTAAATGCAATTGGTGGACAATGAGGAGAAGTTCCAAAGCAGTTCTACAGTGTTGTCCCAAAAGCACACTCTCCGTTCGTTCCCTGACAGTGGTATTCTTGTCACTATTCAGTGACACGAGACACAGAGGTCCTTGGGCTGCCCAATCAAGTCAGAGCCTCAAAAGATTCGGTATGGCATCAAGGCCTCTCAAATGCTGCCCAAACTACTGCCAGCATGCCCTTCTCTTCAGGCTACCATTTTTGCTTTGCCATCAATGACTATAGCCAACCTCATGAAGCACGATCGTGAAGGCTCAGCTTCTCGAAATGGAATTATGGTGCCCTGACCGATGGCATGTCACGTGAAACATCCACTTGGGTGATCTGTTGCTGGTCGCTGTCTGTCTTATGGTTTAAACGATCACACCATCACATGTGACATGTCAGGCATGACTGATACCCGAGATGGCAGAGGAAACACCATGTCGCAAGCTGCTCCATATCACATGGACACAGGCAAAGACAACAAAAAAACAAGTCCATGTTAACACCACAAGGGCTTATGATTCTCTGTCATCCCCTGGGGAATCAGGATAGATCAGGGGAGTTGGGAAAGAAAACATACATGAGTCTCACCATTAGGCTATACTTGCATTTCAGATGGACACAAAGGGAAGGGTGGAATGCCGTGTGAAAGGTGCTTCCTACAGACCAACAAGAAGTCACAAAAGCCACTACTGATGGGCCTTTAAAATGGGCCAATATAATGCCCATCAGCTTGCCTTAAACACTGAGATTGTAAAGGTCATTTTACTGAAAGGGGCGGTGAATGAGCAAGGCACGCATCGCATGGAGTCTATCTAATGGGTTATAGGTCAAATGTTCGAAAACAAAAAAGGCTCGAATGCCTTTTTTTTCGACAGTAAAAGGACAGAAAAAAAGGATCGGATATCTAATGACCCGAATCCTTACGAGAGGGTGGAGGAGTCCCTCATCCAGCTCTGGACAGATGTGCTCCAACAACTTCCACCTCCGGAAAGGCAATGGAAGAATCTGTTCAGGTTAGTCCTCCATGGCAAACAGCCCAATGTTCTCATCGTCACAGCACTGAATGATGAAAAAGGACAAGTTGTCATTTATCAATGACACTGCCTAGAAGTGTGTTAGTGGGGGTGAGGGGTGTGTTGTGGGATAGCATATGTGTGTGGGGAAAGGCTGTGTTGTGAGATAGCATAAGGGGGTGTAGGAGATTGAAGAAATTGTGCATATTTTTGATGACATGTTTTGGATGCATTCCACTAGCACGCCTCATGAGCATTTCTTTTGCTTCCCACATTATTCTATATTGTTATTACGTGCATGTCTCAGGAAGATTCACGGGAGATTGGAAAATATTGCAAGTACATACCCGTGGCCTGGTTTTGAACCTTAGAAAATCTGCCCGTGTTTTCAACACATGACCTTCATCATGTTACATTACTGTAGTAAGGGTGAATGTGGAAGTGACAGCCTTGTCTACACATATTGTAAGGGGCACTGTCATAGTGTCCGTGGATCTTGGGTAGGATGAATGATAAAATCACAGAGAAATATACAGAGCCGTGCCCTAAAGTGAGGATTGTGTCTGCACAACAGTTCAACACCACTGCGGTATTGCAGCACTTGTTGGGCATGTGGCATGGCATTTCACATTCAATCATTTCATGTAGGTCTACCCTATTATGTGTCCTTCTTTGTCACGTGTCTGCACATACCACATTTTCCACCACCATGTGTCATTATAGGACAGGTCTGGCAAATAGCGGTTATTCCCTGCATTATTGGTGTTGTTTAAATTACGCATATGCCATTGTTCAAAGCATGTTAGGGAGCTAGACTACGTGTAAGAAAAGCGGGTACATTCCCTCTATGTAAAGAGGCTCTGTGTGCCTACCCACACTGGGTAGGCACAGTGAAAAAAAGACAGCAAACTCCTGTTGGATGACTGTTCTGTTGTACTCATCCCATTGAGGACGTCCCACATGGTCCTCTTCTACTTCGTTATTGCTGTCATGTGGCTGGTTCGCAGATGTTGACTCCGGGACATGGCTCCTGGTTCAACATACACCACCCAAAACACAACAAAGAGGGACTAGATTTGGAAGCTTTAGTGGGGCACCAAATTCATTCCTCCGTTATATCCCATTGTCTCATATTACACAAAAACGGGTACGGAGCACCCTCAAGCATAACAGCTCAAAACAGAGTTATTTCATTGTCCCTAGGAAGATGGTGATGCGCCACCTGTCTAAAAGAAAAGGGGGAGAATGCTGTCCCTACTTACCAATTCGAAACCATTTAGGTATAAAAGCCCACAAAAAAGTAACCTGTGGCAGGAGAAACAGTGTCCCTGTCTCTATAGATGAACATTGATAAGGGGAATTACGTATCTATTTATTATCCAACATTGCAATATGTTATCAGGCCATATGCACTGGGTACATACATGCTCACCGAGTGTTGGTAGGTGCCACTGGCATGAAAAAATATGACTGAAACCAACTTTAGTACCAGGGGCATGGCTCTGCTTATAGAAGTTTGACTTTTCACATCACCGTGTATGAGCAGTTAATGTGATAGAGGGCCATTATTTGTCTGTCTCTAAGTGCCCTTGTGGAGGGTCGTCCTCTGTGGATAGGTGGCTTCCCACTTTTCCTCCTTGCCTGTTGGGCCTTCCGTTGCTGTGTGGCTTCATATCTTTGGATTTTGGATCTGATCAACGACACTCACATGTTGAGTGAAAGGGATCCTGTGTAAATGAAGTGTGAGGCTTGGCTGGGCCTTATCCTTTGTGATATGATATGATAGGTTATTTATAACGTGCTTAATAGCCAGAGGTTTCTAAGCGCGGACCGGGGTTCGAACCTGTGGTGTTGCTCCGTGTCGTCTTGCTTCCAAGGCGAACACGTTGCTGCTGAGCTTTCCTGCCGTGACAATCTACTGATTGCAGTCACATGTGGGTGATTTCTTTACACCGGACACTCGTCACAGTCTGATTTTTCAGGGGTTAATTATTGGTGCTATCATGGGTACTGTTGCTTTAATTCTGTTTTTGCATCCAGTATTTATCAGATGTGAAATGTTTCCTTTATCTCATGTGTTATTTAGCTCTTCTACCTGTCCGAAATTTTCTCTTGCAGTCTTCTCTGAATTGTGTGGAGCGGTAGAACACGTGGCCTTCAGAAATACTGCAGGTTTTAACCTTACCACTAAACTCTAAATGAGGCGCATGCAACGTTTTTTTAAAAAAAAATGTAAGATACTATTTTGATCATGTATGATTATATATACTCCATATAGCCTATGGCCTTGTGCAAGCTATTAGATATTATGATAATTAGTTCAAAATATACTTTATTCTGACTGTGTTATGTCCTGCACCACCACCCTCACTCCGAGGCCCTCCAAGATCAAACTGGCGTCTGTCTTTTTCCTCCAACATTTCCTCTGTAAAGTAGGCACACTCTCCATTACAGTGGCAGTGCTCTGGTGCTAATGCTCCATCAGGTGAGTGGAAACTAGAGTGGCATGTTCCCTGATACTGCTTTAAATGGCTTCCATTCGCACAGGTCAGTTTTGGCCACGAGTTTTCGAAACAATCTTTACTCTCCTTGGATACCTCCTCGATCTGTACTGAGAGATCTTTTTCAGTCCACTTAACCCTTTTTGTGTGTCATCTTTGGAGTTCCCTGGTGCATCTGCTATTTCAAATGGATGCCTGTTGGGAGTGTTGGTAATGGTCATTACAGAAAGGGATATATTCTTCTGGAGTACTGCCAGAAACATAATAACCTGTTAGAACCCTGCAGGGCCCGATCGGCACAGTAATACGTGAATTGGTCAACTTGGAGAGAACCCAAGCTGCCTGTTGCATTATCTGAATTAAAATCTATTTTACAACGTTTATTAAAACGCAATCCTGTTGGTCAAGAAGATCAAGATTATAGAAAACATTTAACGAATTGATTGTTGTCCTCATTACACAATTTGCGATCTCTGCACATTGTACTCAGCATGTAAACAATTAAGTGGATAAAATGTTAATTTTAAATGCACTTATGAAAGGCGAGCATGTACTAGAGCACACCACCAGATTTCCACTGTCCTATTAGACCCAGAGATTATATGACGGTAATAGGTTGTGTAGATTAATGGGTTAGACGTACATGAGTCAGGACAAGAAGAAAGCAATTTTAGCACCTCTTCTTCAACAAAATTGAAAACTCGAAATATCAAGGGAGCCATACATGGTGTCTTGCATTCATAGTAAGTGTGGACCATTTACAAGATTACATATTACACAGATCAAAGGGCAATGCAAGATATATACAGTCAAAATGCGAATGATCTGTCTCTATCACATGGATCCGTATTGATGGGGTTTCCATAAAAATCGAACATGCAAATTGCCTGCAACATCTTGGGATAACATATGACACTTATCAACCCATCTCGGGACGTGACACTGAAGTTCAAATAAAGTTAAAATAAAGTGCCAAGGTATAAGTGACTCCTTTGTGAGTTTTAAACAAAATATATAACAGAAAAGGAAGAATTTGCATTTAGAAAAGTCTATTTCGAAAGAAAACCAGCGAATTGTAGAAGAGTGCATCATACTGGGTTTATACAGAGAAACACTTGCTTCACATGTCAAAAACGTGAAGATTATAAGAAAATACAAAGCAAGTTCTGATATAGCATAATGCATTCAAAATAACAAATGAAAATTAGCATGGTTGTGTAAATGACCTAGCATTTGATGGAGAGAAGAAGAGTTCAGCCAGATGAGGAAACCTTGGATGAATGATCTGTTTTTCTTTTGGCAGATCGGAAAGGTGGTTGTTTGGAAAAATCCATTTGCTCCTCCATTACGTACACAGTATTCGGCACACCAATTGCAGTACAGGTTTTCCCACTTTCTCCTCTTAGATTGGGCGAAATTCTTCTCAATCAGAAGGCTGAAAATTCCAGCCAATAGTGACACTTAGACATTTCAGTTAATCTGGGGCCCATTTGTCAGAATTCCCAAATCCCAAGCACTCAGTTGGCCAGATTGTGTTAGGCACTCTGATTGGCCGGAGTGTCGGGCATTCCAGCCAATTATAGCTCAGTTTTCCCACACAACTGGGCGGTGAAAAATCAGACACAACTGCAAACATTCCTTTTATGGGGGGTGGGGGGGGCAGAATCATGGGAAGAATTCACTGATTCTGGAAAAAACTCTGCCTAATTATTCCCATAGGTACCTCCTTAGATCAAACCAATTTGGAGAGTACAACGTATAATAGATGTGTGAACGGGCACAGCTCCATGATGTATTAGTACATTTCCACAATTTCAGAAAAATTAAGTGGGGTGCAAACCCTTCAAAGGTGTCACCACACACAGCACTGAATCTGAACAGTAAGAAAAGACCTAACCTATGAGCCTGAGGTGAGGGTTGCACACCCTTACAACCTATGGTTAAATAATAGTCATTCAAAGGTCCGGCTTTAATTTCCACCATGGCTGCCGCATCATCAGGCACCAGAGTGCCTGCCCTTCTCCCACAGCCACCACTCTGATTGGCCCAACCTTCACCAAAAGGCCCAATCCAGTCAGCCGACAAACAAGAGATGCCCCCTCACCAAGGCTCACCACTAAGACCCCTGTCTGAGCCTGTTCCACCTTCCATTCTTCAACATCTAACACTGAGGATCCACCTGCAGCCTGATTCCTTGCTCATGAGGCTGCAGAAGCAGCACAAGCACTACTCCATAAGAAGAGAATTGTATTGGCCCAACCTTCACCAAAAGGCCCAATACAGGGAGCAGGCAGGCGAGAGCTGGCCCCCTCACCAAGGCAATCCTCTAAGGCCCCTGTCTAAGCCTATCTGGACCTGTAAGGAGCACTTCTCCCTGCAGCTCCTTGGAATCATTCCCAACGATTTCCGATGGACCTGGTTCCCTGCTCGCTCTGACCACAATCAAAATCTTCTTGAATTGCCCTGTAATCAATAATGGATCGCATTGGTCCTCCGACCTTCCTTGACACTATGGGCCTCATTCCGACTTGGGCGGTAGGGTTAACGCTCACCGGTAATGATGCCAGTGACGGAAAATCCTTACCACCCAATTCCCAGGTCCCTTAGCGGGAACCGCAAAGGACATGTGGTCTTACCACCTGTTCTCTGCAGTTCCCGTTAAGGGACCTTGGAGCTAATAACGGTACCGCAATTTGCGGTACCGTTATTAGACTTCCCAATTCCCATTGAGCCCTATAGGGGCTCAAATGGGAATGAGGAATGGTCTACAAAATGGGGATTTACCGGGTCCTCCAGGGTTGGAATGACCCGGTAAATCCCCATTCTGCCAGACCGGACCCGGTTTGGGAGGCAGCCACGGTGCTAATAGCACCATGGCTACCGTCCAACTCAGAATGACCCCCTATGACTACCAAATTGCTTCCTGTTCCTTTCCTATCTGCCTAAACTGTAATCTTGCAAAAACAATTGTAATCTCTGCACCAACATTTTACTATGCATGGTGATGTTCCTCATACTGATTGCTTCTCTACTGCTCGCTTAATGCCCTGCTTCAAATGAAAAAGTATACAGAAAATGTAAAACTCTTTTCTTTTGTAAAAAAAACCCTTTTGTAAAACCCCCTTTGTACTGTTTTTGAGTGCTCTCTGGCTAAATTTGAATATTAGGTGTGCTTCCAGCTGTGCATCTACCATTTTGTACTGCTTTTGAGTGCTTTCTGGCTAAAATAGAATTGAGGTGCGCTTCTAATTGTGCATCCACCATTTTGTACTGCTTTTCAGTGCTTTCTGGCTAAAATCGAATTTAGGTGTGCTTCCAACTGTGCATCTACGACTTTGTACTGCCTTTGAGGGCTTTCTGGCTAAATTCGAATTTAGGTGTGCATCCAACTGTCTATTCAGCACTTTCTACTGCTTTTGAGGGCTTTCTGGCTAAAATCAAATTTAGGTGTGTTCACCAACATGTTAATAATCTGTAAATCTGGGCTTTTTCCAGCATGCTCACCGAATGTCTGCCTGCTTGGCCACCTGGTGTGATCCTATTTTTGCATAGTGTTTCTGACCCTTTACCCTCCTATCCTCTGAATCCCACCCCCCTCTTGTCTCTGCCCCCGTCTCCCCTATCTTTTCTAACTGTTTCTCCATCACCTATCCTCCCTCTCTCATCAGGGTCAGACTGGGCCATGAAATTGTCTTGGGCACTAAAAAAGTGGCCCACAGTTGCAAACGGCTATTCATTCCTTTTTGTGACACTGTTTGAATAGTAACCAAGGGAGAGTTTTTGTGTGCTGTAAATTGTGCATTTTAAAGAATATGTATTCAGCAAAACTGGTCAAAACTAATAGCCGCAGAGTGAATTAAGTCATCGAACTGGCCCAAATTGGTCAAAACAGTGGCTCACTTTGACCCAAAAAACGGGGCCCACGCTAGCATTGTGTGTTTTTGGTTCGGCCATGGGCCTATTCCCCATAGGCCAGTCCAGGCCTGGCTCTCATAAGGTCTGGTAGGAAGAAACTCAAAAAGGCACTCCTGAGTTCCAACGCTGGCCTGCCCATTGCAGGCACCCACATCAATGCTTCCTCCAGACAGACTATCACTGACATTCTCTGCTGTTCCTTGTTCTAACCTCTGGACCCCCCATGTGGTTTCTGTCCTCTCCCCTTTCTTCTCCTCACCCATTACTGACAGCATCAGATGGGAAATGCTCTTAGCTCACTTCACATCTCCCAAATGCACCATTAATGTCTATCATATTTGGCATTATCATGGCCCAGGGCTCTTAGCCCAACCTTCTCCTTCTTGACAGGTGTCTTCCTTCTCTCTTCAGTTTCCCCCCTCATTCCACTCCTCCTTCCCTCATCCCCCACCCCCCAGTGGTGGCAACCCACCCCTGTGCCCCCCTCGCAAATCTTTTAAAGGGGGAAGCCAGATTCACTTAGCTACCCTCAACTCACACTCTGCCATCAAACACTCCTCTGACATCTATCACTTCCTTGAAGACCTTGACCTTGACGTCCTTGCTCTCACTGAGACATGGTTCAAGGCCAGCTCTCTCACTGCTTCTGACACTCTTGTCCCTGATGGCTACAAGATTCTGTCCAATCCCAGGCTATCCTGGACTTGTGGTGGAGTGGCATTGATCTTCCCTGAGTGGGTTCCTGCCTCTATCATCCCCACTCAAACCTACTCATCCTTTGAAAGCCTAGTCTGTAGGCTGTCTGTCTCGCCTACTTTCTAGGCTACATTACTGCAACAGCCTCTTCCTCAACCTTCCTCTTTCCTCCCTTCACCCCCTTTAACTAATTCAGAAAAGGACTGCAAGATTTATCCTTGGCCTCAAGCCCAGGCACCACATCCCTCCAGCCCTAGAATCTCTCCACTGGCTCCTGGTGACTGCAAAAGTCATATTCAAGACCCTCTGCTTCATCCACAAGGCTATCTGAGGCCAGGGACCTCTTTACATCCAGATTTCCCTCCCTAAATACCTCCCTGCCAGAATCCTTTGGTCTTCTGGCTCCAGCTCTCTGCAGATGAAATGTTTCTCCAAGCAGAGAGCGGTAGGTAGATCCCTTTTCTCGGCTGGCTTCTCCCTCTGGAGCAGCCTCCCTCCCACTCAGACTTGAGATGGATCTTCTTAAATTCTGGAAACTTCTCAAGACTTTCCTTTTCTCCTGTGCCTGCCCTCTCCCCCTTCCGTGCTAAAATCCTATCTGCCACTGTGACTGGAGCTTGTTCCCTTCAGAGTCATACAGGGGCCAGACCACCCTCTACCAGTCCCCTCAGCGTCCTCTCACAGCACTTGCTCTCTGGCTGCCTTTCACAAACTATCCCACATGGGTCTCCAATGTCCACTGCACTCATCCTCCGCTCCCCGCCTCTTCTCCTGGCACTTTCCGCTTGGCCCACTCAGCACTTACCCGTCCCCACCCTTGGAAGTTCCCCACTGCTGCAACTCGCCCTCTACACCCTCCCCCTTGCACTTCCCACCTTTTTCATACACTTGCATGGTATGATTGTCACAAGGACATATAACCATTTTTTCTTGCTCTACTTTTGTGATTCCCATAGCTCCCCACCCACATCTTGTCTTGTGGCACCTGGAAACACCTGTGTATAGGTGCCATAATAAATAAAAAATAAAATTGCACATTTATAATATAATGCAATTAATCATACAATTCACATGGAAAGTTGACCAATTTAATTAACAAATAGCGACAAATGCCAATGGGTGGTGCATTTTGGAACAAACAGGTCCTTCATCAGGGCATAATCTGTCAGAACACGTAACAAACCTGATGGTCGTGTACACAAACCGGATTTAAAGGAGACATGTAACCAGCTGTCCAGTTGGAGTGTGCAGAATCCAAGATCTGTCAACAAATCCAATGTCATTCAGAAGCCGGAGCAAGCTAATGGTAAAACAGCAGACAGCTCAAACCTAAATTCATAACCATAACTTTGCACAGAAAACACCTAGAGCGTAGGAAACAGGCCGATGGCCATATTAAAATTAAAATGCTCACTTTTTATTTGAACTTTCCATGTGAATTATGTGGTGAATTATTTTATTATATATGTGTAATGCACTTTGAATTACTATTTTTTAACTATAGCTTGTTATGGTGTGCCATCCTCGCAGCGGCAGGTTCGTTGCCTAGGTCCTTTCTTAGAGTTTATTCCGTATGCCAACATTTCCATTTGTTCGTTTTCAGGGAATTACAAAGATTTTGTTCTTGAATTTCTAAGATAGCAAAATGTTCTTCTCAGTTGAATTACTGAAATGCCATGTAATTTACTTTCGAGAACTTCCATTATTCTGTAAAGGAGAGGCGCAGGATTACATAACTGACATCTATCCATTATTTATCATGCGCGGTTTCTGTTTTTGGAAACAACGCGAGAGCCAGCAATTCAGTGTGGATCACCCTTTCCTCAAAGCTATCACCATTTTTTGACGATGTACGTTAATGGTTTGAAATATGTTTCTGACATTTCAGGTGCAGTGAGCTTGTAAATGGGGCCTTGCAGAGTGCATGCACCACACCGTTGTATTGGGAGTGTAAAGTAATCGTGGTATTGGGAGACAGTATAAAGTAATCGAGACCGCATTCCAAACAATGTGACATACTGCCAGGAAAGTTCTGCTATGGAATTCAATAAAATCAGCCAAGAATTATAACTTCCAATGTAAAATAAGCGACACATAGAAAACGTTGTTTAATGAAAAGCAACCAGCCAGGAAATAAGCCTAGCCTCTGACAGTTGATGCTCAAGGACTGACCACACCAATGTGCCAGTTGGGTGCCCACATAATGATGAGCACATTTGGCAAATAAAACCATAGCAAATAATAAACACGTACACTCCATCTTCTCGAACTCTCTCTCTCTCTTTCACAAACTCTGGCACAGCAGCAAACCGAGGCTTCTTCACAAGGGCATACCTTGACTGGCAGGCTGGTGGCCTTCTGCATAAAGCGGCGAGTTTCTGTTGAGCAATTAGCAGATGTCAGAGAACTAGACAGCAGCTGCTGTTTCACCGTGAGGTGAAGGGCCCCTCCATGACTCGAGGGACTCAATTCATCTCGGAACAAAGTTGTACTTGATTGATGATCAATGGTTCTGGAGAAAACATGAGGTCTCCGAAATTAGATTGGCTGGTAAAAGACTCATTTAGTTCCCTTTTCCTGACATTAGGACACGCGCTTTGGTGCTTGACTGCGAAATTCTTCGCACAGCTGTCTGCTGCCTGGCGCAGTAGATCAAAGAAAAGATTAATTAGGCATTCTAGAAGTAATATTTTTCTTTCCCAATATCCTTTTTTTATAACGTTTCGGTTAGGGATTACCAAAGTATTCATCATGTTTTTAGCACAAGGTATAAACAGAAAAGTTATCAGGTTGCTTCACATTAAGACCAATGTAATTCTGCACCTAGCAACCAGATGCAGCATTGTTTATGTTTTTATTAACGACATATGTCACTAAAACCGACAGCAATGCATTTCTAGAGTTAATTTCCACAAACAAATGGATTGTGGCTCTAGTTTAAGCAAGAGTAGTACATGACTTTTCAGCTAATTAGAAACACATGCCACAGCGTTACCAAGTATCCACCACTAGAAGTTCATTGCCAGATCAGTGGCCCGCTCTCAATCAGCATCAGAAGATGGATGCCAGATCACCTACCCAGCGATGCATTGCAGGGACTCAAGCCAAAAAGCTTCCCTTTTCTATCTATGCAGACAATTGTCCTTATTTGGAGGGCAGTGACATTTTAAACATCACTTCATCAATGCAAGACTGTCAGCTCTCAAGAACACAGCAACCCACCAGATACCAATTTCCAGATTCAGAACCTTCTCATTGCATTGGGATCATGACGTTGTGATTGGGCCGCTGTGTAACAAAGACCATCAATGTCATGGTGGTGGGTTACACAAAACAAATAACATAGCCCTCCGTCTGTATGTGACAGTAGAAAAAGCCAGTTTAGCTAATAAGAAGCACTCGGCAAAGCACAACCTAGTGGGCGTCACTGGATGATCACCTCCGGATCAGACCCACAAACCAATGCATCACAGATATGCAAAGCAGTTGAAAAGATTGCATGTTGGCTCAATGCAGAACATTTTCATGCCCGTATAAAGCAGCGCTAGTTTATGCATAGATGTATCAAATCAAGACTGGCAACTTTCAAGGATTCAACACAACCACATACATGTGCCACTCAAGATGGCAGTCATGAGCATGGTGTAGTTGTAGACTAACCTGCGTCTAACACTATCATTGTGCCTTGATTACCAAATGTCATCAATACAAATGCGGGTTTAAAAAATTAGGAGCAAAAAAATAAAACATGCTAACGAGTGGTGGCTGGTGACTTTGTTAATGGTGAAGCGTACATTCTTGACTTTGAACTATCGAGCAAGCTCAACAAACCCTTTAGAGGGAGGTTGCAGGGAGCTGGAGGTTCTGTCACCCTTTTCTCATCCCAAGAACATTTTGGTGAAAATGAAGTGCAAATGTACTGCACAGTTTCACGCGAATATTGCCTTAAAGCACACGGTTTTAGGCACTGATAATACTGTTTTATAAACCACCATTTAAAAGGTGCCAGTCTGAGGGAGTGTCAGGATGCATTCCTGGTATGCCACTACTAGGCTCTCACTTAATAGGCCTCTCCAACTGAAATGAGGAATGGTGAAGGGCCTGCATTGGCTCCATGCCTCAAACAATTGACATTGCCTGGATGAAAACCTTTGTAAAAGCAGCCACAGTTGCCAATTGTCACCTCTGTCACAGGCATTAAGGGAATTCTGGCATTTTAACCAATAACATTTTGAATTTGGGTAAGATTTGGTCCACACCTATTGTGTTGGTTGAAAGTCATCAAAATTGCTGTTAGCTGATTTGTATACAGGGTTAAATGTAAGTGGCTAGCGGAGCATAGTACTCTGTCAGAAGACGTAACTATGATGTTTTGTAAATCTTTCCTTAATGAAGGCCAACAGAACAATCCCTAAATGGTCCCATGTTAGGTGTGGAATATTGTGCATGACCTGCATACTTTTTAGCTTGTATCAAATTGCATTCTGGTACTTCTGTTGTAATACTGCATTTAATACTGAAAAACTACATGTGCCAGAATGCAAAGAAAACATAGAATGGCTGTGCTTCCCATTTTTGTCGTGGGGCACTCAACAGCTTTTCCAATGGAACCAAGATCCAATATCGTACAGGACTTTTTCTTAAAACAGTTCCACATGTTTTCAAATGTAAATTGGCAGAAATGCCTGTAGTATAAAATCAGAAGCTGTTTGTGTGACAAATTGACTTGTTCCCTGCAGGAATACACGGATGGATAGAGGCTAAATCACGCACACGTTTACAAATCGACAGTGAGTTCAATTATAAAGGTGAAACAGGCACAGTTAAGAAATATACTTCTTTCGCCTTTTGTGGAAATGTGGGCTGAGGAAAGGTTATGTTTTTTAAGAAGGTTGTGGATGTAATTCAGTAGAAGCCCCAACAGCAAAGTATAAAAGTCCAAAATAAAGGCATGTTCAATAATAGTTCTATAAACATATACATACTCTAATTAAACACATACTATGCCATAATAACAATAGAGAAAGGACTCCAACAACCCACTGCTGTAGAAAGAACACAGAACATGCATGATATCAAGATGCAGCAATCTGGGTAATGGGACGGGGGGAGAAAAGGCAATAAAAACCACAATGTTAAAAAATGATAGGTTCTTGAGTTGCAAAAAAGGGATTAATGTGACCTAGCCAGTCTCTAGAGACCAACATGGAGCAAGGGAACCGTTGACAGGCAATAATACCACTACAGGGTCTTGGTGGTTCAACAACCATGAAACAGACTTCTTGACACCGTTTAGTGGTTCGATTCATTTTTAAATGCTGCAATCAAAGTCATCCGGTGGCAAGTATATGTTGAGGACTGGTTGAACTAAAGACGGTTGTGTTTCAAAGCAGACTCGAGTGATTCAGATTGTGGATATCACCAGCTTTGGTTCGACAATCAAGGTTCGATGGCTGTCTGGCTAATGACTTGATGCATAAATGAGTGGTTTGATTCAGGGCTTTAAGGATGCGCTTTGGAAAGAACACCAGAAATGGTTACATCAATGATTGGATTGGCAATGAAGAGATGGATTGCTAAAACATTGGTTCAAGCATTTATTTTCCTTTTTTGTTGTACAGCACACAACAGCCCGTAGGCATTGTAGTGCTGTTACTAAGTTCGAATTGCTTATTTACGATGCTACATACAAAATAACCAGGGATTTGTGAAAAGCAAGGTTGGATGGTTCAGCTCTCAAGGTGAGTGGGAGGGAGGGAGTTCCATCACCTGGCAGCAATGAAGAGGAAGCTGGCACCTCCAGCTCTAGCCTTTTGACTCTGGGGACTACGAGTCGGTGGGAGCAGGGTGTTTGGGTGGGTCTGGAGAAGCCTGTTCTGATTACTTTCTGGGAGAGGTAGGGTGGAGCGTCTGTGTGATGCACTTGTGGGTGATGGCGAGTGTCATAAATGGGATCCATTCTTTGACGGGGAGCCAGTGTACGTGCCTGCGTGTTGCACAGATGTGTTATTTTTTGGTAATGCCAAAGGCTGCTCGGAGAGCGTTATTCTGGAATATTTGAAGTTTCAGTTTGTTTTCAGCTGAGGTGCCGGAGAAAAGGACTTTACAATAGTCTAGTCTGGAGCATATTATTCCTCTGGTGGTGGATATGCAGTTCTCGGTGGACTTTCTCCATTGAGTAGATTAGTGGAGTAGGCTGCAGAGGAAACGATAGCGCTGACTTGCCGTGACATAGAAAGCATGGCGTCTAGGTGGACTCCTAGGGTCTTCACCGAGGATGAGACAGGGATTTGTATGTTGTCAATTGTAAATGATGAGTATTGACTTTTGAGGTTTTTTTTAGGGTTTCTTGGGGTCCTATCAGCAGGAGTTCCGTTTTGTCTCCATTGAGGCAGGGCCAATTCTGATGCCATCCAGGCCTGATTGATGGAATAGGTTGTGTTGAGGGCTTTGGCATCTGCTTCATAGTTTCCTGAGAGGGGGATGAGGACTTGAGTATCGTCGGCATAGTAGGTGTAGGCTATGCCGATGGAGTCCAGGATGCCAATGAGTGGTCTAGTAGAGGAGAGATACAGGATCCCTGTGGAACTTTGCACTGGATGGTGGCTGGGGAGGCACATGCCTGGTATGAGAACACTCTCATTGCTCTGCCTTCGAGGAATGAGGTGATCCAGGCTGTCACATTGGGTAAGAAAATAGCTGAGATGAAGTGATGATGACAGAGGGTGTTACGGTCTACTAGGTCAAATGCAGCTGATAAGTCTCGGAGGAGGAGTAGAGCTGGCTTACATGCATCCTTAATTTATTTTGTCCAATTGTTTTTTTTCACGTCAAGCAGGGCTGATTACTTTCGATGCCCTGGGCAGTAGCCAGATTGACATAGACCAATGATGCAGTAAGTTTCAAGGAATTGTTGGACATGTAGGTATGCTGCTTTGTCTAGATTTTTCAGCAGGAAGGGGACTATTGTTATTGGCCTGTAGTTGTTTAGGGATGTGGGGTCAAGTGATATTTTTTTTTGTTTTTTAGGAGGTGGCATACCCAGGCTTCCTTGAGGCATGGGGGGAAGAGCCCATAGGTGAAGGAGGCATTTATGAAGGTGTTGAGGAACTGCGCCAGGGTAGCTGCACAGTCCTTGATGATCAAGGAGGGGCGCACGTCACCTTTGCAGTTAGATGGGTTAATCTTTTTCATAAGGGTGAGAACTTGAAGTCAGTGACATCCTTGAATGCAAAAAAGTGAGATGTCCTGTGTGGACGGGTTATGCGTGGCTGTGGTTAGTTGTTGTGGAGTGGTCCAGGTGTTGTGATTAGTCTGGATTCTCCTCTTCATTAATTCTATTTTGCTGAACATGGCCATTTGCATGTTGGAGCAGAAGGTTTCATCCTTAATGAAGGCCTGTGGAGTTGGTGCGGGAGATTCAAGTTCCCTCAAAATTGCAAAGATCTCTTTGGTTCATTGCAAGTGAAGCAATGATTCTTGCTTCAAGCCAATGCAAAAACATGCTTCAGCATGCGCAGTGCAGAGACAGAATGGTACAAGCTTGTGCTCTCCGGTTTGAAAGTCGGTGAATGCCAAAGGTAGCTCTGTAGGATCCTGTTGGTTCAAACGTGCTTGAATAACGTATCACAGCAATTTGGTGGCATAATGGCAGGAATCCTGGTGGCCATGGCCGTCAGGACCTGTGAGCCCAATTCCAGGTTCTCAAGGACAAGATGTGTGCTTTCTTGGGCTCCAAACATGGGGGAGGCTGGCACTTACCTTCAGTGACCCCATATTACGTTGAGGTCCTGAGGAGCAACGTGAGGGTTTGAAGTCCAAAGAGGATTACAAAAAAGAGTGCGAGACCCCTTCTTTTGAAGGCAAATGTCTGCAGGAGATTGGTCAAAAGCAAGCCTTTTTTAATGGTCCGTCTGTCCTTGGAACAAGTGGACTTTGCCTTCTAAAAACACTCCCAAAGTGCTTTGTGCAACAGGAATTTGAGGGGACAGGAAGGTAAGGTAGGGTCAGAGAGAAAGAAAATGTTAGAACTATCCTCCAGCTTTAAGGAGCTCCCTCTGTCTGGTCTTGCTCCACCCCTTCCCATCTCAATAGAATCAAAGGCCCTTTTGGTATGCAGAATCCTGGTGTGAGGCTACTCCTTTTGTGAATGGGTGTGCCCTTTGATTCCTGTTCCCAGGAAAGTTTCCTGTGGAGTGGTTGTCTCTCTGGGGAGGATGCTACCTGCCCACACAAATAAACTAAGTTAGGCACCCCCTAGTGCTATAGTCTTGTAGGAGCAGCCAAATCAGCCTGTCTGGGGGTAATAAACATAACTGCTACAGCTGAACTAGGCACACAGCGCTAACATATCTGATATAAAATTGATTGTACTTGGATAATTATGAGAAATGTTAGCCACAGTACCTCAGACTCAAGTATGGCTTATTTTTACAGTTTAACATTCCACCAGGTTAGCATTCTCATAGCTGTATAGGATTTGTTGCAGAGTTGCATATCTTATGATATCACGGTGCTTCAGAGATTTGGCAGCCACTGCAGCTGTCAAGAGAACAACTGTGACCTCTAAACATGATGTGTGCCACGTGAAAGCAGGCACTGCATATCAGCTTACTGCTTCAGGAGGGCACATGTGCACACTCTGATTTTGACATGGAGCTTAAGAAAGGGAAATCTGATCAGCAGGTTCATCTTCTTGAAACAGAATTACCCACATCATTATCTTAACTAATGAACATTTTAAAGAAGAAATGGCTAATACACTCTTTCCAGATCACAATTCCTCACAGATTGTGCTTCATCTCTGTGTGTTTCATTCTTTTGTAGAACAGTGGGGAATCAGCAAGTTCACCTTAGTGTGTGGCAAGAATAAGGTTTGTACAAACACAAGAACTACATAGACAAAATAACAAACATTAGTCATAATATTTTCTCATGTTATTGCAAAGGTACATCATTGTTGTGCACAATCCTGACTGGATTCAATGGTTGAGCAGTCCAGATAGCTAAGTGACTGAAAATAGCAGCACTCTCACAATTGCATTTGTCAGAAGGTAACGGGATTGTAGAGATGCATCTCACCTGCATACAAAAAACAATACACAGTTCTTAAAAAGTAGGGAACATTTAGACAGCAACACATTGGCTGAAAGTACAACAGGGTCTAGCAGTGAAAGTTTCAGAATGTGGTAACCACTGTGATTTCAGGTACATAATTTGTATTTGTGCACTGGAAATACAGTGGTATACGATGCTTATCTCTGGCCCCAGGCTGAAATGGTTACCTAAGACAATCCAGTGGATTCTGGGACTTGAAGTTTGACTTTTACCAACTGAGTGGGGAGTTAGAAATGCTTGTATGCAGGCATCTGCTGGATGAAGTCAAACATGTGACTGAACATGATTCTTATTGTTACTTTGGAACAGATGACAGTTGTAATGGAGTAGTTACTGACACATGACTGATGCGACACTTGTCCATGTTTGATCTGTCAACTATTTATTAATTCATACTGTTTTAATCTTTTTTATTCAAACTTGTGTGAGTTCCCAAAACAAAGGAACTGGGGAAGTGACCCATTTTGTGTGTACTGTTTCCCTTTTCCTATATGAAATCTTTATTCTGCATTCATCTGCTGTTTAACAGGAGTGCAGTTTGTTGGCAAGTTGCTGACAACCATGCATCCATCTGTGTGATATGCCCCAGGCAGCAGTGTTAATTAGAGGACAACCTCTGCTGAGGGGTTTTCTGAGAGATTGGGAGAGGAAAAGTGATAAAGTACTCGTTTGACACAAATATGAAGCTGCTTTACAGAGGTGTATTGAGTTCTTTCGACTGGATGTTGGTCACTTAATGCATACTGCAGCTAACCTCTTAGTGAGTAGTGTAGGTAGGAGGTGCCGAATTTGTGCTGCACATGCTATGTGCTGTGTAGTGTAATACATGGCTTACCAACACGGGTACTAAAATGTACCATTAGGGACTGAAAGGGGGGTGACTTTGGGGAACTAACAGCTAAAGCTAATGTAGGGTTGGTTGGTGTGGGCTAGATTTGTAGGCCACAGGCTCTGTTTGCACTAATACTGCAGCAGGCGCACATACTCCACTGACTGTGAAGTAGTTTCAGAAAATAAAGCAGACATTGAAAAAGGAATAGCAACAAGGTGATTTTCAGAATGTTCAGTCAAGAGCCTTGAGAGCAAATGCACATTGTTCATACAAAGTAAGCACAGGAAGAAAGGATGGGAATGTTTCATTTATTTTCTGAGCTGCAGGAATTAATGATGGGCAGGAATGCAGCTTCCCAAAAACCAGGGTGTGTGACATGAACTAGAAAGAAGTTGAGGGAGTCAGAAGGTGCTGGGGTTTTCTCAAAGGTTCTGGCACGTGTTCAGAATGGAAGGGACTTCATGGAGAAGTGGTGGCAGCTGATGTCACAGAGGATGGAAAATGGTAAAGGGAATATACCATTATATAGCATAAGATGCAGGTCTACTGAAAAGGCTTAAAAGGGAGTCAAAGGCATACGCGAGTGCCAGCTCATTGTTTTTCTTCTGGGAGCTGGGTTCCTGGGTCCTGTTGTCAGACTTCCTGATGAAGCGAAGAGCTGCCAGGCTCTTTCAGTTTTTTTGGCTGCTTTGAAGTTTTCCTAAAGAGAGAGAAAGCTGCCGGGTGCGTTCTGTGCTTTGCTGGGAGTGGTGCAGGCCTGGTTCTCTGGAGATTGGTGGCAGCTTCGAGCAGGATTCTGGAAGGCGGTGTAGAGCCAAGGGCAGTGACGAGCATTCTTAGCAGCCAAAGGGCATAGCCTTTTTTAAGTATAAATAGGGCAATAATCACTCATTCTATTAGTCAGTTAGGACTCTAAACCCGGGTGGCTACTTAGATCTGTAACACGTCATGCATGGATGGGATGCAGAATAACTCTTACTCCAAATAAGACTAGCAAAAAGTCTCATCCAACTGTTTTAATATCAATTATCTAAAACAGGGAGTTACAACGGACATCGACAGACGTTCACTCGTGTTCTCTCAAAGCATTTCATAAAAACAACACTTTTTTAGTAAAAACTCATCATACATGACATCATACTATGTGTCAAATAAGAGAAACCTACTAAGGGGCGGGATTGGCTTAAGGGGGAAATAGAAGTATACTTTCTATATAGGGATGGGTTGTGATTGGGTCTCTACTGTCAGGTGGACAACTTATGCTCATCCCTTGTGCAAGTCATCTTCATCGGTTATTAGATAAAGAGTATATCATTGGCTCTCAAAATATATGGCCCTTCATTATATGGTCCTCCATAATTGGTTGGCATGCTTGTATCCTTCTGGAACATTCGGCTTAGTAGCAGCACGTAAGCTTGTACCCCAGGTGTCAGTGGGTGGACTTTGACCATGTTTCCCCACCCAATTAGCCCAACATCTCTCATCGCTCACGCCCTCTGCCATTCAGATTGTCTTTGAACTTGGCCTTGCTCCTGGGAATATAAGAGAGTACAGGCACACGCTATCTCAAGTCTAGAGCAGCATGCCCACCTTCTATTTCTACCCATAGTCCATGTGACTGGAGACCATATTTTGGCCTGTTTTGCAACATTTAATTGTCTTCAATTAATAAACTTGGCATTCATAGTGTTCTTTCTTTGTACATTAACATGAGATGATTCAGCATCTCACAGTTTCTGTTCTTCAAGGATAGATGACCAGTTCTTGACCATTCTATCCTTTGACACCAGGCCAGACAGATTCTTCCAGGCCTTTCTATGCTCTTAGATTCATGTTGCTGTGACACAGTTTCCCGATCCCTCTTTCGTTATGGGTCCGAGCTTGCTAAATATATGACACTTATGTCCAGCGACTATATAATGGTGGCACCGCCTGCAGTCTATTCACATACATAAAGCTAGCCCTTAAGATCACTTAATCTACTTGCATTGCTGCATCTGTACAGTTATAAAACGACTTCCATTTTCTGCAGCGCTCTTCACAAATGCAATCTATATTCCAAATATGAAAGTTTACTTGATTCTTTATTTCATCATCAGATTTCATAAAATCTATACATCCTCTTCTTCAACCTCTCTTTTCAGTGTGTCACACTTGCTTCTTGTGATGTCACCAACTTCTCGTTCTTTCGTCTTCATATTCCTTTGGGGATCTCCTCCAAGATATTGTCATCTCTACAGGGTACATCATATAGGGTCTTCTCAATGGATACCTTTTCTTGAAGGGTCTCCTTTGACTAGGCACCATCACTGGTGTCGTGCATGTCACGATGTCTGGTTTCCAGCACATAGGAAGGATGGGGGTGGGACTTCCTGCAGAGGCATTCAGCTGCTCCTCTACAACCCTTTTCTGTAGGGTATTGCAATTTGGCCTGGTGTCAAACTGACAAGAGAAGGCACATCTTCATTTGTCACTGAGGTATCGAATGACCTATGAAGTAGCCTGATTTCTAAAATGATTAACTGCGGTTTGTTTCTTTCATGCAGTAGGGGTCGCTAACTTCAGTATACATTATCTTACATGGTTTTAGTTTGGCAACTAACTCAATGTTACCTGAGGGCGGAGGGATGGAAATGAGAACTGAAGCTAAATCTATAATGCATTTGCTTTCATAATTGCCAACGTTACTTCCAATGCTTTTTATGATCACCACTGTACTTAGGAGAGAGTTTGATGTCTACACATGCACTCTTTCTCTCTTATGAATGAATATAAAAATGCCTAAGTACAGAAAGTTGAAAACGTGCGGTGGGTGTTATTGTCTCAGGGTTTTATTGTGCAGCCTGTCCAATTGATCATTTCCAGTGTTATAAGAACATAGCGTACGCCTGGCGCAGTACAACGCCTGCTGGTTTTTATCCAAAGAGCCTGCAGGATAACAAAATGGTGGCTAAAAGGATAGTGGCAGGACATATCTATCATAAGCTCAGTGACTAAAAACATGCAGCCATTATCTATTTCCTGCTTGATCTAAAAATGTCTTTGATGTTTCATGGTCTTGTTGTTTTGAGTGCTAATGTCAAGGGAAACCACCCTTTTCCATGGGCCACTTGACTGTCATTCTAGTACCAATCAAGGCACAACAGAACATTTTAAATTGTGGACGGCCACAGAGAATGCAGACTGTGTGGCCTAATGTTAGAATTAAGGAACAAAAATGTGTATTTATGAAAAAGAGCGGGGAGTCCCACAGTGAGTGAATCAGCTGAATCAAATCAACCCTTCAGCGCTGACCAGTTATTACAAGAAAGAGTACTGTTGCCACTGATGCAGCTTCTGCTCATAAAGCTACACTGCTGCATGCAGCACCTCCAGGTCCATTGCTACTGCTACTAGAAGCAGCATAGCTGTATTGGCCAGTGTGTGTGGCTTGGATGTGGTCCTTTTCAGCAGTCCTAATGCTCATTTTGTGCAGCTGGGTGCTTTGGGTGCACTTGTGACCTGGGCCTGGTTACCGCCTGTTCTGCAGTTCTGGTGCTTCTGGCAGTTTTCCTGGTGGCACCAGCATTTCCGTGCCAGTGTTTCCAGGAAAACCGCTGTCATGATGCTGCCTTATTACCGTGGTGACAGTGTTTTCTGTGCAGGTTTTGGAGGGCCCCGTAGTTTCTGTTCACTGTGCTATTGGTGATGTTAGCATAGTGGACGCTGTCACTGCTGCCCTTGTTACCGGCATTGCCTCTTGTAATAGTGCAGTCCAGAAAGAGTGCCGCTAATCAGAATTACCAGCACTTTATTTCAAGACTGCCACACTTGTAAGGGCCCCCTATGTCTCATTCTATGACAGTCTTCAACAGCTCTGTTGAGATGTCAGTGGAGGGAGGATTGAGGCTGTAGCTGTGAGCCTGGGGTCTCATTGAGAGCTCAGTCAATCCTGTGGTAACGGGGCTGAGCAGTATCTCATTGCTGATGAGTTCTGTGGGACAGATAGGATTGTGCCTTTCTTGGTCTGGGTTTCTGTTCACAGACTTCACTTTTGCAGCGCATATCACTATTGTATGTAATACGTGGTTTCAGACCAAAGCTCTGTGAGTGATGCACATCACATTGAAGGTACTGCGATGACCGATCAGCAGCAAATGGAGGACTTGCAGGGCCTGGTGGGATGTGCTTTCTAGGACCTAAGTAATGGAGCAGTCTTGCAGCAGTGTTTTGGACTTGTTGGAGTTTGGTAAGATGGGTAGCAGGCTCCAAGCTATACTGCATTGCCATAGTCTAGGAATGGTAGTATGAGTATCATGATTTGGGAAAGTCTGTGTGGAAAGGTTAGTAAAGGGAAAATGTGTCAGATTATGAAGATGTGAAAGAAGCTGCTTTTAACCACTCAGTTGATGTGATGTGTAAGCGTCAGGATGAAGTCCATGAGGCAACTGAGGTTTTTGACTGTTTTAGAAGGGGTAAGTGGGGGCTTAGGTTAGGGGGCCATTGGCAGGGTTGAGGCAAGAGAGCAGTTTTTCCACACAGCATGATCTTGTTTTTGCGAGGTTTGAAGAGGAGGTAGTTGGCTGTCATCCAACATCCAATCTCAGAGAGGCAGATTGCAAGGTCTGGAGGGATGGAAAAAGGATTAGTTGTGATTTTGAAGATGAACTGGATATGTTTGGTGTAACTGTATTGTGATATTCTGTGAAATCATATTAGGGCATATAGGGGGCTCGAGCAAATGTTAAAGAGGAGTGGCAATAAAGGGTAACCCGTGATGGATGAGGTGGTAAGTGGAAGGGAACAGTGGAACATGTACAATTTGTGATCTGTTAGAAAGGAAGGAGTTAACCCATTCCAGAGCTACACTCCTAATGCCTGGGATGAGTAGTCTGTTGGTGAGAATGGAGTAGTCTATGTTGTCGAAAGCAGCTGAGAAGTCGAGACGGATGAAAGCAGCTCTTCCGTCCAAGTTTGTGTGTCTTTTAATATCGCCCCAAATGGAATCTAAACATGATTCTGTTCCCCGTTTATCAGTTATTTTTCGGTGTGTTGGAGGCGCTTTCATAAGGGGATATTACTGTTTGGTTAAATGTTAAATGTTAAATGTTAAAGGTATTTGTACCACGCACCGTCACCAACGGAATTGGTCCCCAGGCGCTCAGGCGGATCTGAAAACGATAAAGGTGTGATGGGTTAGTAGGTTGAAGAAGGGAGTAGGATAGTGAGAGGAGTGGTGTGCTGTTGGCAGCTTCAACTCAGTATACACCGGGTGCTGAGCTTTGGTGCAGGTATCGGATCGGAGTCAGTCCGCGTGTGCTGTTGATCCGGTTTATGTGTTGTTGCAGTGTTGTGAAGTGCGTGCAGTTTGTTGTGCGAGAGATGGTTGTGTGAGCTTTTGAGTGAGATAAGTATGCAGAGTTTGAGCTTATTGGTTAGTGGGTTATCTGACCTTTACCAATGCTAGCACTCGCAGTTCTGGGGAGTGTGGCACTTGTTGGCCCTCACATTCCCATCTAGACGCGGCGCAGGCCAATGATTAGGGCTCCATACAGGTGTGATCATGCCAACATTCACACTTTTATCTAGCCGCGGCGCAGGCTAGTGTTTAGAGATCGGTCCAGGTGTGGGCAAGCAAACGTTCACAACTCCATCCAAACACCACGCAGGCTGGTGTTCACGGCTTTGAGTGTGGCACAAGCTGGCATTCACATTTTTGTGTAAAAGGTTTATTGAAACGTTTGTTTAAATATAACTTATGTCTTATCCCAATGTTGGGATTTGTCACAAAACGTACCTATGTACAAATACATCACAGATCATTTTTGTAACTAGGGGCTGCTTTTATGAAGTGGTGGTGTTGTGCGAATATATCTGCTGCTATCACGCCACCACTGTTGTTGTGGTTGTTGTGTTCTTAAGTATATTTCCACCTTTTGATATCTTCATTAATTCATCCCCTGCCCCACAACGAAGTGCATTTAGAAAAATTAGGAATACCTTTATTGTGCTGCCTTGCAGATGGTGGTTAGCCTTACAGGTAATTACAAAGGTAGCGGGCGCCCCTCTCTCGCAAGAACAGACATGATAACCTGTTCAGTGGTTATTAACCACTTGAGAGTTCGCAGCCACTGCTTTTACTCACTGTGCCTTTCACAGATGGGAAATGTCCATTTGCATATCAGTCTTTGTCCTGCCCAGGGGCAGTCCAGCAGATTGGAGTTGCCATTGTATTTCGGTGCTGGACTGGGCAGGACAAAGACTGATATGCAAATGGATATTTCCCATCTGTGAAAGGCACAGTGAGTAAAAGCAGTGGCTGCAAACTCTCAAGTGGTTAATAACCACTGAACAGGTTATCATGTCTGTTCTTGCGAGAGAGGGGCGCCCGCTACCTTTGTATAACTATTTTTTAAGGAACCTGGGATTGGTAACCCTAGGTCTCCTGGGGGCAACCAGACGTGGTCTCCCTCTCACTGTGCTTAGAGAGGCATCAGCTTCACCTCACTGATGATCCCCAACAAGGGTGAAACACGTGTATGGGGTTGCTGGTGGTACTCTCGTTCAGATTGGAGTTGCCATTGTATTTCGGTGCTGGACTGCCCCTGGGCAGGACAAAGACTGATATGCAAATGGATATTTCCCATCTGTGAAAGGCACAGTGAGTAAAAGCAGTGGCTGCGAACTCTCAAGTGGTTAATAACCACTAAACAGGTTATCATGTCTGTTCTTGCGAGAGAGGGGCGCCCGCTACCTTTGTATAACTATTTTTTAAGGAACCTGGGATTGGTAACCCTAGGTCTCCTGGGGGCAACCAGACGTGGTCTCCCTCTCACTGTGCTTAGAGAGGCATCAGCTTCACCTCACTGATGATCCCCAACAAGGGTGAAACACGTGTATGGGGTTGCTGGTGGTACTCTCGTTCAGATTGGAGTTGCCATTGTATTTCGGTGCTGGACTGCCCCTGGGCAGGACAAAGACTGATATGCAAATGGATATTTCCCATCTGTGAAAGGCACAGTGAGTAAAAGCAGTGGCTGCGAACTCTCAAGTGGTTAATAACCACTGAACAGGTTATCATGTCTGTTCTTGCGAGAGAGGGGCGCCCGCTACCTTTGTATAACTATTTTTTAAGGAACCTGGGATTGGTAACCCTAGGTCTCCTGGGGGCAACCAGACGTGGTCTCCCTCTCACTGTGCTTAGAGAGGCATCAGCTTCACCTCACTGATGATCCCCAACAAGGGTGAAACACATGTATGGGGTTGCTGGTGGTACTCTCGTTCAGATTGGAGTTGCCATTGTATTTCGGTGCTGGACTGCCCCTGGGCAGGACAAAGACTGATATGCAAATGGATATTTCCCATCTGTGAAAGGCACAGTGAGTAAAAGCAGTGGCTGCGAGCTCTCAAGTGGTTAATAACCACTGAACAGGTTATCATGTCTGTTCTTGCGAGAGAGGGGCGCCCGCTACCTTTGTATAACTATTTTTTAAGGAACCTGGGATTGGTAACCCTAGGTCTCCTGGGGGCAACCAGACGTGGTCTCCCTCTCACTGTGCTTAGAGAGGCATCAGCTTCACCTCACTGATGATCCCCAACAAGGGTGAAACACGTGTATGGGGTTGCTGGTGGTACTCTCGTTCAGATTGGAGTTGCCATTGTATTTCGGTGCTGGACTGCCCCTGGGCAGGACAAAGACTGATATGCAAATGGATATTTCCCATCTGTGAAAGGCACAGTGAGTAAAAGCAGTGGCTGCGAACTCTCAAGTGGTTAATAACCACTGAACAGGTTATCATGTCTGTTCTTGCGAGAGAGGGGCGCCCGCTACCTTTGTATAACTATTTTTTAAGGAACCTGGGATTGGTAACCCTAGGTCTCCTGGGGGCAACCAGACGTGGTCTCCCTCTCACTGTGCTTAGAGAGGCATCAGCTTCACCTCACTGATGATCCCCAACAAGGGTGAAACACGTGTATGGGGTTGCTGGTGGTACTCTCGTTCAGATTGAAGTTGCCATTGTATTTCGGTGCTGGACTGCCCCTGGGCAGGACAAAGACTGATATGCAAATGGATATTTCCCATCTGTGAAAGGCACAGTGAGTAAAAGCAGTGGCTGCGAACTCTCAAGTGGTTAATAACCACTGAACAGGTTATCATGTCTGTTCTTGCGAGAGAGGGGCGCCCGCTACCTTTGTATAACTATTTTTTAAGGAACCTGGGATTGGTAACCCTAGGTCTCCTGGGGGCAACCAGACGTGGTCTCCCTCTCACTGTGCTTAGAGAGGCATCAGCTTCACCTCACTGATGATCCCCAACAAGGGTGAAACACGTGTATGGGGTTGCTGGTGGTACTCTCGTTCAGATTGGAGTTGCCATTGTATTTCGGTGCTGGACTGCCCCTGGGCAGGACAAAGACTGATATGCAAATGAATATTTCCCATCTGTGAAAGGCACAGTGAGTAAAAGCAGTGGCTGCGAACTCTCAAGTGGTTAATAACCACTGAACAGGTTATCATGTCTGTTCTTGCGAGAGAGGGGCGCCCGCTACCTTTGTATAACTATTTTTTAAGGAACCTGGGATTGGTAACCCTAGGTCTCCTGGGGGCAACCAGACGTGGTCTCCCTCTCACTGTGTTTAGAGAGGCATCAGCTTCACCTCACTGATGATCCCCAACAAGGGTGAAACACGTGTATGGGGTTGCTGGTGGTACTCTCGTTCAGATTGGAGTTGCCATTGTATTTCGGTGCTGGACTGCCCCTGGGCAGGACAAAGACTGATATGCAAATGGATATTTCCCATCTGTGAAAGGCACAGTGAGTAAAAGCAGTGGCTGCGAACTCTCAAGTGGTTAATAACCACTGAACAGGTTATCATGTCTGTTCTTGCGAGAGAGGGGCGCCCGCTACCTTTGTATAACTATTTTTTAAGGAACCTGGGATTGGTAACCCTAGGTCTCCTGGGGGCAACCAGACGTGGTCTCCCTCTCACTGTGCTTAGAGAGGCATCAGCTTCACCTCACTGATGATCCCCAACAAGGGTGAAACACGTGTATGGGGTTGCTGGTGGTACTCTCGTTCAGATTGGAGTTGCCATTGTATTTCGTTGCTGGACTGCCCCTGGGCAGGACAAAGACTGATATGCAAATGGATATTTCCCATCTGTGAAAGGCACAGTGAGTAAAAGCAGTGGCTGCGAACTCTCAAGTGGTTAATAACCACTGAACAGGTTATCATGTCTGTTCTTGCGAGAGAGGGGCGCCCGCTACCTTTGTATAACTATTTTTTAAGGAACCTGGGATTGGTAACCCTAGGTCTCCTGGGGGCAACCAGACGTGGTCTCCCTCTCACTGTGCTTAGAGAGGCATCAGCTTCACCTCACTGATGATCCCCAACAAGGGTGAAACACGTGTATGGGGTTGCTGGTGGTACTCTCGTTCAGATTGGAGTTGCCATTGTATTTCGGTGCTGGACTGCCCCTGGGCAGGACAAAGACTGATATGCAAATGGATATTTCCCATCTGTGAAAGGCACAGTGAGTAAAAGCAGTGGCTGCGAACTCTCAAGTGGTTAATAACCACTGAACAGGTTATCATGTCTGTTCTTGCGAGAGAGGGGCGCCCGCTACCTTTGTATAACTATTTTTTAAGGAACCTGGGATTGGTAACCCTAGGTCTCCTGGGGGCAACCAGACGTGGTCTCCCTCTCACTGTGCTTAGAGAGGCATCAGCTTCACCTCACTGATGATCCCCAACAAGGGTGAAACACGTGTATGGGGTTGTTGGTGGTACTCTCGTTCAGATTGGAGTTGCCATTGTATTTCGGTGCTGGACTGCCCCTGGGCAGGACAAAGACTGATATGCAAATGGATATTTCCCATCTGTGAAAGGCACAGTGAGTAAAAGCAGTGGCTGCGAACTCTCAAGTGGTTAATAACCACTGAACAGGTTATCATGTCTGTTCTTGCGAGAGAGGGGCGCCCGCTACCTTTGTATAACTAGCCTTACAGGTGATGCAGTGTCAGTGTGCCACTGTGATAGTTAATATTAAATTGATTCCAGGCTCGACCCAAAAGGGAAACCCACAATGGCAGTGCAGACCCACACAAAGATGAGAGAAAAGTAATGTGACTGATGTTCTGGTGTCAGGGGAACATGAAACTCCTAAAAAAATAAAATGTGCCTCTCCTTATAATTAAGTGTCATGAGAGGCCACTCTGATCAGGGAGAAGTGGCATGGAAGGCACTGAAAAATAACTGATACGCTGGACATTTGGTAGCTTGGAGACATGCCCCTTGCTTCATGTGTTCACACTACTGACAGTCAGATGTCAGTTTTTCAAAATATTTACCATTATACAGGGGCAACTGTAAGTAAGGCAGCTAGGCGGTGGGAGAGCATGACATAATGCATGGGCCTCGAACGTATCTCGGACAAAGTCAAAGAAAAATGGAAATTCTTGGACTGGATCGAGACATTGGACAAATCAAAGGAGTACAAATCAGTTACTCACTTGACAATAAACACCCAAAAAGTGGATGAGGTCCGAAACTACTTAAAGAAGTTCCCTGACAAGGCACTTCACACAATATACTTAAGTGAACACCTGAACGTCTTGAAAACGAATGAAGTCCTATTCTCTCCGAAACAATCAGTGAGCAACACATGCCGCTACTGTAAGAACACAGACCACGTCGAGACAGTGCAACATCTCCTCTTATTATGCGCAGGGACCGCAAACCTGAGGGTCACGTACCTCCAACCACACAGGTTGGAGCTTACATTGGACAAAGAATCCTGGTGTAACTGGATGATGGGCGGAGACAACATATCTTTAACCATCGCTACAGCAAAGTTCCTACAGAGCTTGGCACTTGAAGGAAAGGCGTAAACTATGACCACTCATGGAGAAAATACTCAAAATACAATCTGCCAAAGCACAAGCACGATGATCATTGTTGCCTAAATTTGTAAAAATTGTCAAGTCACAACTAAACACACAAAAAAAATGAATGGGCCAGTTCTCTATATTCATAGAACATAGCAGTGTGTGCTGGGATGGGGGCGCTCTGTAAAAGTGAGGAAGGGGTGAAGGGAATACACTGGAGGAGATTATGGAATAACACATAGTACTGTGAAGGCCTGGGTAAACTGGAGTGGTGTTATAAGGCATTTGTAAGATGCATATGTATAAAATAGGGCATATCTAAAGGGGCGCAGATAGTCAGCATAGGTTGTGTTGTAGATGCATTTTAAGGCATGACTGACTGCAAGAGGCTCGCCTTGGGTCAGGTACCACTGCAACAGAAGAACATCTCTTGTTACCACCATTGAGTGCCGATTATTCTTGAATATCATTGGGGCATGGCAATCTGTGTGCCACATTATTGTTAATCTGCATGGACCCTGTCTATTTCCAAATATGTTTTAGCCTGTTTGGTATGCATTTCAGCAACATTGTGTTCAGCCCTAGCACACCATTCCTATATTAGTGGAGTATTGTACGGCACATCCTTTCCGCTACTCAATCACATATACCATGCTGAGGTGCTGCTTGTCCTGGAGTAGTGGTGGTGTTGTGCGAATATGTCTGCTTCCATCACGCCACCACTGTTGTTGCGGTTGTCATGTTCTTAAGTATGTTTCCACCTTTTGATAGCTTCATTAATTAGTCCCCTGTCCCACAATGAGGTGCATTTAGAGAAATTAGGAATACCTTTATTGTGCTGCCTTGCAGATGGTGGTTAGCCTTACAGGTGGTGCAGTGTCAGTGTGTCACAGTGATAGTTGATATTTAATCGATTCCAGGCTTGAGCCAAAAGGGAAACCCACAATGGCAGTTCAGACCCACACAAAGATGAGAGAAAGGTTCTGTGACTGATGTTCTGGTGTCAGGGGAACATGAAACTCCTAAAAAAATAAAATGTGTATCTCCTTATGATTAAATATCAAGAGAGGCCACTCTGATCAGGGAGAAGTGGCATGGAAGGCACTGAAAAATAACTGATACGCTGGACATTTGGTAGCTTGGAGACATGCCCCTTGCTTCATGTGTTCACACTACTGACAGTCAGATGTCAGTTTTTCAAAATATTTACCATTATACAGGGGCAACTCTAAGTAAGGCAGCTAGGTGGTGGGAGAGCATGACATAATGCATGGGCCTCGAACGTATCTCGGACAAAGTCAAAGAAAAACGGAAAATCTGGGACTGGATCAAGACATTGGACAAATCAAAGGAGTACAAATCAGCTACCCACTTGACAATAAACACCCAAAACGTGGATGAGGTCTGAAAATACTTAAAGAAATTCCCTGACAAGGCACTTCGCACAACATACTTAAGTGCCTGCCTGAATGTCTTGAAAACGAATGAAGTCCTATTCTCTCGGAAACAATCAGTGAGCAACATGTGCCGTTACTCTAAGAACACCGACCACGTCGAGACAGTGCGACAGCTCCTCTTATTATGCCCAGGGACCGCAAACCTGAGGGTCACGTACCTCCAACCCCACAGGTACAAACAGCTTACATTGGACGAAGAATCCTGGTGGAACTGGATTTTAGGCCTAGACAACATGTCATTAACCATCGCTACAGCAAAGTTCCTACAGAGCTTGGCACTTGAAGGAAAGGCGTAAACTATGACCACTCATGGAGAAAATACTCAAAATACAATCTGCCAAAGCACAAGCACGATGATCATTGTTGCCTAAATTTGTCACAATTGTCAAAGTCACAATTAAACACAACAAAAAAAAATGAATGGGCCAGTTCTCTATATTCATAGAACATAGCCGCGTGTGCGATATTGGGGGCACTCTGTAATAGAGAGGAGGCGATGAAGGGAGTACACTGGAGTAGATTTTGGAGTAACACATAATACTGTGAAGGCCTGGGTAAACTGGAGTGGTGTTATAAGGCATTTGTAAAATGAATGTATATAAAATAGGGCATATCTTAAGGGGAGTGGATAGTCAGCATAAGTTGTGTTGTACATGCATTGTAAGGCGTCACTGACTGGAAGAGGCTCGCCATGGGTAAGGTACCACTACAACAGAAGAGCATCTCTCGTTACCACCATTTAGTGCCAATTATTCCTGGATATCATTGGAGCGTGGCAATCTGTGTGCCACGTTATTGTTAATCTGCATGGACCCTGTGTATTTCCAAATATGTTTTAGCCTGTTTGGTATGCATTTCAGCAACATTGTGTTCAGACCTAGCACAACATTCCTATATTACTGGAGTATTGTACGGCATGTCCTTCCCACTACTCGATCACATACACCATGCTGAGGTGCTGCATGCCCTGGAGTAGTGGTGGTGTTGTGCGAATATATCTTCTGCTATCATGCCACCACTCTTGTTGTGATTGTCTTGTTCTTAAGTATGTTTCCACCTTTTGATAGCTTCATTAATTCGTCCCCTGCGCCACAATGAAGTACATTTAGAAAAATTAGGAATACCTTTATTGTGCTGCCTTGCAGATGGTGGTTAGTCTTACAGGTGATGCAGTGTCAGTGTGCCACGGTGATAGTTAATATTAAATTGATTCCAGGCTCGAGCCAAAAGGGAAACCCACAATGGCAGTGCAGACCCACACAAAGATGAGAGAAAAGTTCTGCGACTGATGTTCTGGTGTCAGGGGAACATGAAACTCCTAGAAAAATAAAATGTGCGTCTCCTTATAATTAAATATCATGAGAGGCCACTCTGATCATGGAGAAGTGGCATGGAATGCACTGAAAAATAACTCATACGCTGGACATTTGGTAGCTTGGAGACATGCCCCTTGCTTCATGTGTTCACACTACTGACAGTCAGATGTCAGTTTTTCAAAATATTTACCATTATACAGGGGCAACTGTAAGTAAGGCAGCTAGGCGGTGGGAGAGCATGACAAACTGCATGGGCCTCGAACGTATCCCGGACAAAGTCAAAGAAAAATGGAACATCTGGGACTGGATCGAGACATTGGACAAATCAAAGTACAAATCAACTACCCACTTGACAATAAACACCCAAAAATTGTCACGTACCTCCAACCACACAGGTACAAACAGCTTACATTGGACGAAGAATACTGGTGGAACTGGATGATGGGCGGAGACAATATATCTTTAACCATGATGCTGATAGCATGAATTGTAGCATGATAACAAAACGTCTGAGGACAGTGGTTTATGCTGCATTTCTTTATCAACATATTCACATGGATGTCCTGTACAATTTCTGCTGTACCACATCAATGAATAGTAAACTTAAAAAGACCTGATCTTCAATTTCTTTTCCATATGAATTCAATTCTTGTTTTCATTTGAAAGCAGAACTACAGCAATGGTGTTTTCTAATATCAAACTGAATAACAAATTATTATCGCCTCTCAATTGCTTTTCTGTATTTCACTGCTGAACAAGATTTGTAAAAACAAATGTGTGCAGTACAACACAAACACCTTGTACACACACACATCCATCATTTTTCAAATCTATTTTACTCGCATTTTTGCAATGTATGTGTATATGTACACCCGTAACATCATACAATGAACAATATTTGTAATCAACATTTGTAATCCCGGCTGACATGCAATGTGCATCAAATAGTAGTTTGCAACGGGGGAATCTGTCTGCCGCACATTTGTTTACATGTTTCTCATTATCAATATGCCTAAATGAAAATGGGATGTACCTGTCCTCTGTCTCCACAATGGTGTGATAGCCACAACCATTACTGACCAATATGCAGGAAAGGTTAGCCATACTCCATATTGTTGCATTATACACTATTCTGCAATGTAGGTACTGAATGGATTACAACGAAAAAAGTGATGGGTGTATGGTTTCGAATGAATCTGTACCAGTGGCACTGCTCTGGCCAACATTCCTCACCACTGTTTTTTATCCCGTCTGCACCATTGCAAAAGAGGTCCAGCCATATGCAAATCAGTCAGGTACTGCCTCCAATGGTAGCATCCCAACCCAAACTGCTAGGCCAGGCCCCCTTGGCACAGAAAGACAAGAAACCCGAGGCATAATTTGACCTTGCTAGGCCTCCTCTGTGAGGTGCATCGTGTTTCCCTATGGTGCGGTGATCAAGGGACCCATGTCTGGGCATACCATCTCTCACATAGTAAGACAAACTACAATCATAAAAGTGATAGGTGGAAGTTTATGAATGAATCTGAACCACTGACACTGCTCTGGACATCCTTCCACACCACCATTTATTAGCCTATCTGCACCATTGCAAAAGGGGTCAAGCCATATGCAAATCAGTCAGGTACTGCCACCAAAGGCAGCAGCCCAGCGCAAACTGCTAGGCCAGGTCCCATCTGCATGGAAACACAAGCAACCACAGACATGTTTCGTCCTTGTTGGACCTCCTCTGTGGGCTACAGCTTGGTTGCCTTTGGTGCAGCGAGCAAGGGACCCACACCCGGGCATACACTCTCTCACACAGTGAGACAAACTACAACTAAAAAAGTGATGGGTGGAAGGTTTTGAATGAATCTGAACCACTGGCACTGCTCTGGGCAACTTTCCACACCACTGTTTTATAGCCTGCCTGCACCATTGCAAAAGGAGTCCCGCCATATGCAAATCAGTCAGGTACTGCCACCAATGGTAGCAGCCCTACCCGAACTGCTAGGCCAGGTCCCCTCTGCGCGGAAACACCAGCAACCCCAGACATGTTTCAGCCTTGTTGGGCTTCCTCAGTGAGGTGCAGCTTAGTTCGGTATGGTGCAGCGAGCAAGGGACCCACGTGTGTGTATACTATTTCTCACACAGTGAGACAAACTACAACCAAGAAAGTGATGGGTAGAAGGTTTTTCATCCCTGTTGCATAGTGACATTCCATGCCGTGTTTAGGCATATGTACACTTGTAGCTCTACCTAGAAAGGGCATCGGTAGTTTAGTGGAAGTACACTCAACTTTAAAAACAGGAACAGTTTTGCAAGCTGGATATGAAACTTTATTCCAGTGCTCTTCTTTGTTTTCTGAAATATAAATTGTTACTTCTTAAAACAGTGTAAGCCGCATCACACTGCATGACTGAATAGTGAAATAGTGTTTTTAAACATATTTGTTGTGTGTTGAAAGTACAGTGGTTCACGTGGGGCATGGTGAAGTGCCATTATTTAAGCATTGCCATATGGCTGAGTAATTGGCAGAAGTACACAAGAATTGTTTTTCAAGAGGTTTGTATTTACAATAGTCCTTTTCAAACCATCCCTAAGCCATCTTCACTTGACTTATATTGTCTGATCAGTCTCAGGTTTCAGGATTTCCCACACCCTGCTTCTTCATGTCCTACACTGCCTCCTCTCAGTATCAGTCTTAAGGTCTTCTTGCACCCTTCTGCCCCTTTCCAGTTTGATCTCTCCTTTTGATATCAGGCTTAAGGGTGTCCTGCATCCTTCGTCTCAGTAATTAGTCTCTCTCTTTCAGACTGCTACAGAAGATGATGCTAGGTTTATCCTACTAGCTGCAGGTTTAAGGCAAACTTCTCACCAAGGCACTGCTAGAACCATGGGGGAGGTTCTTCTCCCACCCCCAGTGGGTGCTTGAGTAAGGCCTTGTCACATTCCATTTCTATGGGTCCTACTCTTTACACTTTTCTATTCCTGCCTTCTTCCTGTCCCTCCTTGATGTTCCTCCAGCAGGCATGTTCCTCCTCCAACAATGGGTAAAACCAGTTGAGATAATATTGTCTACTCTGTCCACTGGGTGTGGCTTCAAATGTTCACAATGAACATTCCTTTGCTTTTTCTCTAGCTTGATCCTTCTGATCTTACTCCACCATACTTTCCACCAGAGCCTCCTCCTGATTTTCTCCCACCTCCTCCTTATCTTCACCTACAGCCTTCTCCTGATGTTCACCGGCCTGCTCATCTTCTCCTGACACAAACTCCTGATGTCCAACCACATCCTCCCTATCTTCTCTTGCCATCTTCCCCTGAAGTTCACCAACCTCCTTATTATCCCTCCTGCCTAACATCTGTGATATTCACCCACATCCTTTTTATCTTCACTTGACACCCCCTTCTGCTCCTCTCTGGTCTAAACTCCTCACAAATCTCCTGTGACCATTTTCTAAAATGATCATCAACTTGCACCAAATGCTTGCATCATCCATCTCCAAACACCAACAATGTCCGAGAGTTTACACTCATCTAGCACTTCCCCAGGAATTATTCGGTCTGAGGTTCTGTAACTGGGATGGAACATGGAACACTTTTGAGGGCCTGGGCCGGCTGAATAAGGCCAATTGACTCATCTGGAATCACTAATTGACTGATGAGGCAGACCAAGCCTTTAAGTGGCTTGTCCACCATCTTGGATATCATACGTGTCACCGCCATTGCCTGCCAGGAACTGTGGGAACCATGATAACACTTGAAAATGGTTACAAACTAGGGTGACAGGTTTAAGCTCACCCACTTAGCTTTTAGATGCCTTACTCACAGAGGGAGATATTCCAGAATTTTCTGGGCAGTCTGTGATACCATGCAAACTCACCTTAACTGCTGTGGGCCGTTTTTCAGCAAACTCCTGTTGCCCCGGTGTGAGCCATTGTACAAGGATGCACACAAGCTTGGAGGGCCTTTGATGTTGTACACCGCTCTGCCTTAGGACAGGCATTTCTCATGGAATGCACTTTATAATTTTGTGGGACCACTCAAAGTCCCCATTTCCTAAAGGGAGAGTGACCTTGAAATGTGGCATTGTGAAAGAGAGTGAGCAGTAGACACTAGGAATACAGGACTGCTGAAAAGCTATGTTTTGCCTGTCTTTCTTGAGTCATAGTGTTTGTGTGAGTGACAGAACAGCTCAGATTAATTGTAGCTCTCAATGATTAACCCCTGCCCTATGATGGGGACAACGCAGTGGTGACCAGCGGTTCCTTCCCCACAACAACTCTGGGATCATTCTGCTAGCCTGCAGAGATAATCAACCATCTTTTTTTTATTTTTGTTTATTGGTTGCAAAAAGTTATGTCAACCTTAACAAAAGTATATAAAACAGCTACCTTTCACAGAAAAGTTAAACAGTCCTTCACCAAAGCAAACAAACAAACCACAATACAAAAAATTCCACAAAGAATATCAGAAAACCAATACAATTACAGGCTTCAAGTTATTAAACAAAACATTCTAAACAAATGAAAATACATCATTACTCTTCAGAGTTCACTCCTGCCAAATCTAAAAGGTTAAAAAAACATACAACCGTGATTGCATTATGCACCAGATACCCTTCTAGACATAATGCCCAAAAGGTATCAGACTCTGACTCTTCATACTGTAAATAACTTTGTAAAGTTAATTAATCTCATGCTACTCAGACTTGAACAGTGTGCCACTAGATAATTTTGGATATACTTTTGTTTTTACAGAATCTACAAAACAGTTGTTCTTCTGATATTATCCTCAGTCTAAACATAACCTCCCTTGTATGGTACAAATTACCTCTGAAACATTGGAAGTCCCTCCTAACTCTACGGCAAGGAAATATTTTCAGATGAGAGGCAACAGTACCTAAAGACTTGTGTTCCAAAGTTAGGTGTGTTAGACTGTGCTATTTGTGTAAAACATGAATAGTGTTACACTAGTCATTCTTTTTCAAAAGTCTCTTAACCAATTCAGGATTATTACTGATTGAGCAAGACCACAAGTGTTAAGAAATGCAACACAACATTCTTCAAGTGATGCCAGTGTCTTTACATCTTTCAACTTTGATCCTAAGTCCTGATATAAGGTGTTTACTGGTGGGCTCAGAAATGTATGGCATAGTGTGAGAACCTGCCAAATTCCTTTGGGTCTCAAAGAGTCTATTCCCAACTCATACCTGATGGCAACGGTCAAAAAAGCATTAGTGATTCCCACTACTCTATGCCAAATGATACTTTCAAGTTGTTCCAGATAACCAAGCACCCAATCTCCATTTAATTCTATTCTGTACAATAATTTTGGAATTACCTTCCTGTTATAGTACTTGAATAGTAGTGTGCACCAAAATATGCAATACCTGGTCTGTATATATACATAATTAGTGAGATATGTTTTTTTAGCATTTTCTCTTAGGCAATTATCTTTAAAGATTGTATTCACATGACAAGTGATTGGCAATCCCAAATAAATTAGGGAGTTGACTCTTTCCAAAGGGATTTCATTCAATACCCATCGGGTATCACTGATCAGGCTCTGGCCTGGCTGACCTCTTTCCTCTCTGATCGACCCTCCCAGGCCCAACTGGGGTCTTTCCTATCATCTATCTTCCTCTCCACCTGTGGGGTTCCCCAGGGGTCTAACCTCTCACCCTGGCTTTTCAACCAATACCTGGCAACTCTCGCTCACTGCATTGCCATGTTCTGCTCAAATTTCCAGTGCTACCCTGATGACACTAAACTAATTTTCCAGCTGCCCTCGGCCAACTCCTCTCCCTCTCTCATCTCTGACTGCCTAACTGCCATTCAACATTGGTGTGCCGCCAATGATCTTTGTCTGAATGCCAGCAAGATGGAGATTATCCTCATCGGCACACCATCTCCATCCTTTTCCCTCACTCTCTGGCCGGCCTCCCTTGGCCCTCCTCCTACCCCTACCTGCGAGGCTAAGAACCTTGGCGTCATCTTTGACTCCACACTTTCCTTCTCTGCCCATATCTCTGATGTCTCTAAAAAGTCAAACTTCCGACTGCACCTCCTCAGAGGTATTCTGCCTTTCCTCTCTTTCCCCCAGAAGCTCATGGTATCCCAAGCTCTGGTTCTCTCTAGCTTGGACTATTGTAACAGCCTCTTTCTAAATCTACCTGCCTCTTCTCTCTGCCCTCTACAACTTATCCAGAACAGGACTGCGAGACTTGTCCTTGACCTCAAGCCCTGGGATCGTATCTCTCCAGCTTTGAAATCTCTCCATTGGCTCCCAGTGGATGCAAGGATTAAATTCAAAACCCTCTGCATTGGCTTTCTGGGGCCTTGGTCAAAAATACCTTCAGCTATCCCTCCGTAATTACCTCCCCTCTCGAGCTCTTCGCTCCTCTACCTCTAACTCCCTCAGGGTCAGTCATTTTTCAAAGAAAGAAGCTGGGGGTAGATCTCTATCTTCGGCTGGGGCCTCCCTCTGGAACAGCCTCCCTGCCACTCTAAAACTTGAGGAGAACCATCTCCGGTTCCGGAAGCACCTCAAAACCTTCCTCTTTGCTTCTGCCTTCGCTCCCCTTCTCCCCTGCTGATCTGCTCTCTTGGCACCTGGTCACCCTGCCACCTTCCTGCACTGCCTCCTGGCCACCCCTTGCACTGGGTACTGTATCTGTACCCATACAGCCCCCCCCATTTTTCTTCTTTTTCTGCACTTATTCAGACTTACCCAGTCTGCTGCCTTAAACACAGCACTTGCCACTTGCTGGCTGCACTACCACAGTTTGCCTCAATTTTCTATTTATTTTATTTATCTGCGCTCCTCGGCTCCTGCACTTTCCACTCTCCCCCTTCCATGCACTTTTTCCCTTTTCCCTTTCCATTGCACTTGCATGTTCTCAATGTCACTGGGCCTAGTAAGATCGTTTTTATGTTGTGCTGTGTTCTCCCTTGTTCCCCTCCCTTGCCTAGTCGCGCTCTGAAACACTTGTGTATGAGCGCGATACAAATAAAATATCATATCATATCTCTAAACTAACTATTTTTTTTCCTTTTGTAAGAGGGAGTATTTTTGTTTTGTCAGGGTTTATTTTTCGGTAATTGTCATCTGCATATCTGGCAAATTAATCCATCCAATAACCTCTGAAGACACATGGTTGTAGAGTCTGCTAAAATAAAATCATTGGTCAGCCCGCCGATTTTTTGAGATACAAATGATGCGGCTTCAAGATACTCACAGATAACAGAAGCATTTAGGTTAAAAAGACAGGGAGGCAAAATGCACCCCTGTCTTCAACCATTAACCGGGAGATTTTCTGTGAAAGTGCTCCTTCTTGGTTTAGACATATTTGGACGTTTTGTGCTACCAACAAGAATGTCGAGCAATGCGTCGGGAATTCCCCAAGAATGTAGCTTCTGCCAATGTTTATTCAATTATGAATCCATTCAGGTTAGTTCCATGTGATCTTCTAAATCCAGTTTGGTTTTTACTAAGCCTTCCCACACCAACCGCCCATATTTCAAGCTGTTTTAGTACCAAAGACGCAAAGATCTTACTATCAGGGTCAAGTATGGTAATGGGACAGTAGTTTTTTGCCTCTTTGCTAAGACTTTTTTAACCTTTTATGAAAATAGTGATGATGTAGGAGGTGCGCCACGTTACTGGTTAGTGTCTTGTTTTCTAGAATAGCATTCAATAAAAAAATCAAAGTTACCGCCCACATTTTGGGATTTCCGTTAAATAAACTATTTGACAAGCGGTTCGGTCCCGGTGCACGTGAGTTACTGGCTGTCATGATGGCTAAGTATATATCCTCAACTCCAATTCTCCAAAATTCTTCCTAGTCATGAGTTAAATATGGTGTCCCCCTGGCAATAAGGCTGATTCAGAATCTTCCCTGTAAAGGTCAGCTATATGAGTCTCCCATTGTGTTTCTGAAACTGTGTTCATTCTTTTTTCTGTTTGGCCCTTACTTAACGGACTGAATGAGAGACCAAAATGCTTTTACCTTAGTGCTACCAAGACAATTTAGCATCTCCTGCCTCTGCTTGTAGAAGAATAGCTTTATGATTTCTCACCCAGTTCTTGAATTGTTGTTTGACCATAGCATTTTTGCCATTTAATTCTATGCGATCAAGACGTCCATGATTGATGTGCCTAATGTTAGACCTCATCTCCCTTTTCCGCATAGCAAGTTCATGGTTATACTTATGAAGTTTCTTTTTCAGATCACCTACCTTTAGGTTATGGTCCCTTTTTCTTTTAACGGTTTGATTAATAACCTCACCAAAAAACACATCAAAATGATCATAAGTAAAGGTTTTTGTTTTCCATACACATGTTGAGGTACTACAGACATCTTCCATCTCGTTATTCATATTTTTTTATATTCTGATTATTCCAAATAATTCTGTTAGATGCAGAGTGTGGGCTTACTAAAGCAGAGTACTTCTCTTTAACTCGTTGGTGACCAATATTAAATGTGCTTTTCAGCATATAATGATCACTCGAAGAGTTCTGTAGGATCTCAAGAGAGTCACATTTAATGAACAATTCATGTTTGACAAATGCATAATCCAATGTGGAGGAGAAATACACATTATGACAAGTTACCCCCCCCCCCTCAGTGCCACCCACAACTGCTCCATCCAGTATGATAAGACCTACATTGCATAGTGCTTTTGCCCAATTTACTCCATTTCCAATGTTTGTTCGCCTGCTCAGTTGATTGTTGGTGGGTTCAAATTCATTGTTTATTTTTGAATTGATTGCTTCCCCACACTTAAACAGTCTGAGTTATGATCTCCCATTACCATTACATAACCATGTGTGTGTCTTCCCCTCCACATTGCAATATGGTTTATCAAATCTGTCAGAAAGATATCGAAGTCTGAAACCCTGGCATGCCAGTCAGTTTACATAATAGGATTTTTTTAACGAATGACCAGCCCAACATGGGAACTCAACGGTTAGAAGACCTTCCCTAATGTCAGTCATAAAAAAGTCATGGAAGTTGCAATCATTTCTAAGGAAGACAAACAAACCACCCATTGGTCTGCCCAATTATGTTATTTTTCTTGGTCGACTGGCAATAGGCACTATGAGTTTTCCAAGCAGGTTGCTTAATTAACCAAGATTCCTGTGGGCATGCTATATCATAATCTCTAAAAATAGACATCAGTTCCAAATTATTAAACAACTGAGCATGCCCTCTGGAATTCCTGGAAACAAGTTGCAATGGTTCTTTCACTGGGGCCTATTTAGAAATACTCGATTTGTTAAGAGTGGCTGCTAACCATGACCACTCAAAATCGAAACTGCCCTTCCCTGATTGTTTTGTATTGCCAAAAGCCTTACCCGTGTTTCGAGACCCACCACACAATGTTGGCTCTTTCAATACTATGTTTACCGATTTTGGTTTATTCCCACCCGAGTGTCTATTTGTTAATTCTGGACCTTCATAAGGTGAGACACAAAAACCTATTTGGCGAAGGGTTTTTGCTTGCTTCATGATGATTTCACATAATGCTCTTGAGTCAAAAGTTAAAATTGCCCTGTCCATTCGTTCCTGTTCCAAGATTGCAACCCTTGTAATATATCTTTAGATGAGATAGGGCCTCATTACACGGATGGCGGAGAACCATGGCGCTATTAGCGCCATGGTTCATGCCGGTAAAATACCAGCACCGCCTTGGCGGAAAGGGGAATTACCGCCCCATTCCAAGGTTGGCGGGGCGGTAATTCTCACTTCCACCATTGCCCTTTCCCATTCCCATTTTTGCCCCATAGGGCTCAATGGGAATGGGGAAGGCGTTAAATACGGTACCGCAAATTGCGGTACCGTAATTAGCTCCCTCGGCCCCTTTGCGGGTTGGTTTTTAACGCCTGCAAAAAGCAGGCGTTAAATCCCCCAACCCGCAAAGGGACCTCGTAGTAAGACGGTAAGGATTTACCGGTAGCGGTATTTTACCGGTACCGGTAAATCCTTACCGCCATCCGTGTAATGAGGCCCACAGTATTTAAATTAAGGATTTCTGGAAATATTAGGAATAAACCTGACCTATTCAGAAGCAGTGTTTTGCCTACTCTTGAATAGATACATTCTATTAGAATGCTGTAGCCCATGTACTGTAATACATTTTTTTGATCAATATGGCTTTTAGACCCTTTAATAACCAGCCATCTTGGTAGCCCCAATGGAAGTCCCCAGGAGTATGCAATGGGCATTGTCAAATAGCCCCAATCATCTCTATGACCATCCTGTGGGTCTACAACTGTATATCAACTCAATACTCCACTTTTGTCTACAATATAGCCTCCTTATGCACCACTGAAAAGTGATTGGGCAGTAGAGGTAGTAGTTACTTTAGAGTTGGTGCATTTGGTCCTGGATGGGGTGCTGGATATCCATGTAAATGGGAGATGACTTGTAACAAAGGTAACATTGTTACCTGTAAGGTAATGCTTCCAGGCTTCTATGGCCCATCTAATGTCAAAGCATGCTATTTTAATAGTGGCAAAATGTATTTATGTAATGTGACGTAGTTTATGAATACACTTTGCACATATTTACATACCATCAAAAAATAAATTACATACAAAAATTCCTTTTACTAAATAGTTGCATATTGTCTCTCGGGGGGTGGAGATTTCGTGTGACAATAGGTTGGTCCAACTCATCAATTACTTAGCATAACATTAACCCAGACATATTTGTGACGGTTTATAGTCATAATACCGAACTTATAAATCTCGAAAAAAAAAATCTCGAAAAAAAGGCCGAAAAAAAATCGATTTTTTTTTTATGACTTTTTTTTCAAAATGGGGGGGTTCCCCCCCAGTCCCCCTTTTTTCTATTTTTTTATTTGAACCCTTTTTTTTTTACTAACCTGACCCAAAAAATACATATATAAAAAAAAAGGAAAAAAATCGATATTTTTTTTTTCAGCCTTTTTTTTCGAGATTTTTGTTATTCGAGATTTTTTTTTGACCTTTTGACCGACCACCATTTGTGACACATCCATTTGTAGCATGAATTAAATCTCAAACGTTGCCATAACCAGTGATGGTGGATGGCAAAAGAGATAATCGACAGCTTAAAGACCTTCTCAGTGCCCTCAGTCCATTGGATGTGATTGAATTTTGAACCCATCAGTTGGTCAGTAAGTAGTCTAATAATAGTTAAAAACAGTGGATGAAGTTTCAGTAATTTCCTATGAGGCCCATGAAGGGCCATAAATCCCCTTTGGTCTTAAGTGTGAGTAATATCTGGGTGATATTGCTGTTCACTTGCTGAAACTGGACCATCCACATTCCTACACAAAACCCAAGTGTTTGACTGATGGCAGAGTCCTTGCCTTTCGTTCAATTGTCTTTCAGTCATGCCTTCCTCAGGCTTTGGGTGACCAGATACAGGGTCCTCATGAGTTCAGCCCAGTTTGGCTATGGGCCACAATGCCATGGACATATGCCCAGGCAAATGCCTGTGGTGGTTGAGTATGGCATACAATATTTGTTCAAAGGTTTCTTAGGCCAAGTGTGGCCCAAATGGTGGGACAGTAAACTGGAATAGGCCCATTAGAGTTACAAAGTCTGTATTATTGTGTTATTTGAGGTACAATGTATTGACCAATAGCCTTCCATCAGATAAAACATACACATTAATTTGGCTCAACAAATGCTCTCTATCATCTCAATGTTTCTTTGCAGTGCATAGGCATTACAATTGTAAATATCATTCACCAGCCAGAAGCCTTATAAAAATTAGGTGAAGAGGTGAGGATGACCAGAGATGACCAATTACTTTGAGAGTGTTTGATCACAGAGAGATACTATTTTGTGACTTGATCCTTGAGGGCTAACTGGGAAGCCTCAGGTAATGTCTAAGCCCATCGTCAGACTGATTTTTCTTGAGGAGTCTCAATGTCATATAATAATCGTCCTGCTCAACCAGTGCAATCCACAAAGATTTTGGAGAAGTGTCATAGATGATTTTGCAGGTATTGGGTCTCATCGGGGTTCAGGTACTTTGGAATCAGAGAAAACGGTCTTTTTACTCCCGGTATCTTGTTTGGATTATCTGAAATAATTACTTCCAACACTACGGTTAGTACAAAAAATTCGTTTTTTATTGGTGTTTTCTTGTGTGGTTCATTCATAAGAAATATTTGTGTTTTAAGAAACACTGTTTGGGACTTGTTGTGCAAGTTTGGTCAGCCGACATGTGTTTCGACCCATAGGGTCTTTCTCAAGGCATGTACTGATTGCTGTGTGCCCTCAGTGGGGTTCTGCTGTATTAAAGACTGTCCTTATGGCAGTCCTGGCTCCTGTTGGGCCCTGTGTGTTCTGTCCGGCGTCCTGGGCGGTACTGTGCTGTACTAACCATAGTGTTGGAAATAATTATTTCGGATAATCCAAACAAGATACCCGGGAGTAAAAAGACCTTTTTCTCTACCTACCAAACTGGGGCTTAGGCTAAACCCCAAAACCGCTCCTGTGATCTTGCTAAAACTCACAATCACAATGCAAATGGAGCTTAGCACAGGCAGGTTCAATTCCTAGAGCCTAAACCTACCTCAACTTTGAAATCAGCTCAGTCAAAGTATACGTATTTCATGCTTATTTGTGGGCCCTCAGATTTCTTCTAGGTATTTACACAGTTCTAGCAATATACTTTGGTGGTCTTCCGATGGTAGTTTAAATTGCTAGCTTACTTATTGAATTTGTAGGGTCCGTGCCACTTAAACTATTCGTTGTTTTCTGACATCCACAGCAAGGCAAACCCCATATCACCCAGCAGCAATTATGTTCTCTGTCTTATTTTATTTTCTTGGCTTTTTGTTGGGCCGGGCCAGTTTATGAATTAAACATAACCTCTCTTGTGCGTTGCTAGGTGTTCTACACAAATGGACGTGTTTATGCTTCAGTCGTATATTAGCCTTCCCATCCTTCTTTCAAAAGGTTGAGGACATATCTTGCCTCTGTATATAAACTTGAATGGGGTGCATCCTGTGGATACTTGCAGTGTCTTCCAACCAGTGATGTGTGCTCATGGAATCAGCATGTCCCAATTGGATAGTGATTGTCTGAGAAAGTTATTTTTAGAGTCTGATTGAAGCACTCACCCAAGCATTTGGTGAAGAAGTGATATTCTGAAGTGTGGGTGGTATCTATTTGTAGTGTTGTCTTTAACCCTAATAGCTGGGAAATTAATTGAATGCCTTATTCACTAAGAATTTCCCTTGGGAACCAAACCCTGGTAAACTAGGATGCCTTGTGTTTCAGGATGTTCTGGGTAGTTTTGACTCTCATAGGGTAAGCCTGGAATACTGGGGTTGAATAGTGGGTGACCTAAACGAGGACCAGTAGCATGTATGAATTGTCTGTCCTAAAGGGATCTATAGCATGATTTACAAACCCGTTTTTCAATAGAAAAATCCCATTAAAGACACTTTCTAAATCAGGCCCTTAGTGTCAATACTGATTTGGAGAAAGTGAACCTCAATAATGGGAAAAAAGTGTGTCTTAACATTGTAGTTTCCTGAGGTCCTCTGACAGAAGGGACGTTTGAAGCAATATGTTTTAAATCTGCTGATGCATGTGCTCTTTCTTTATTATGACATCTTGATGTCCTTCAGAGAAGTGGGAATTACCTAAGTTTAACACTGCCTTCTGTATCCACGGGGGCACCAAAAGTGGGTATTATTGATTGACCCCTTTCACATTATTCATGACCCAATAAAGGAGACCTTCCTACTCTACAAAACAAAGACCGGCATACATCCTCCTTCTCCAGCTAAGCTAATACTGTAGCAACAACAGCGGCCTGAAGAGATGTTTGGCTCCTCTGTGCTGCTTCAGATTCTGGCACTAGCAGGAGTTCTCCTGGATCGTGCCCTGGGTTATGTACCCATTTGCCAAGAGTTTCTTAGTGAGTCTGGTCCAGCCCTCTTTCTAACCAGAACTTCCTGCTTCTGGTGCACTCCTGTTGTGCTGGAGAAACCAAACACATCTACAACCCTTTTAGGGGTGAATGGCTGGAGTTGCTCTGATTTCGTGGGTTGGTATACCTCACATATCAGTTAAGTAATGGGGGATCCTACTGGAAGAATTAAATATTCTGAATTATGATTGACTTTGGCAAAGTCACTCAAAGTCCTGCTGAGATCTATGTCATCCGCATGTTGGAGCCAGCCACATCTAATGGGCCCTTAGTGTGCATCCTGGCCATTCAGGAAGATGTTATGATTTGTATCTTGGGATTTCAATGCTGTTTGTAGGCCTCTTCTAACACAGCTTCTATACACGTGTACTGGTTTCACAACTAGATCCTCGGTGTTTAGTTATTAATTGGGCATTTTTAAGGCACTTATACAGCTAGAATAGTGTTTCGAAGCGCCAAGTTATATAGTGTATAGGATTGGAGCTGTGTTGTAAGGTAGGTTTAAACCTCTACATGTTTTATGTTTTACATTATGTATCATTTTGTTCTGGTGAGGTGGGCAAGATACAAATGAAATAAAATCTAAATTGAAATTATAAATCAGATTGTGTTTTAATTGTCACAACAAGGAGTCCAGAGCTAGATTTCAACATCCATGCCAGTGTTTGGCATTTGTTTTCTTTTCATAGTTTGCCTTCTGATGATGTCTTTCAGACAATGGCAAACTCGCACTCCTTCTATTGCTTGACCTGTCAGCAGCTTTCGACTTGGTCAACCACCAAACACTTTGTCATCACTTGAAATCTGCAGCACACTTTTCTGACGCAGCCACGGCTTGGATTAGCTCCTTCCTGGCGAACAGAACCATGAGGGTCTTTTCTGCTACAGATTCTGCTGAACCCTCACCAGTACCTTGTGGGGTCCCGCAAGGCTCTTGCGTGTCCCCGACACTTTACAATATATTCACTAAACCACTCTTTGATATCCTTGACGTTCTGGGTGTCACGTATACTAATTACGTGGATGACACCCAGATACTCATTCCTATCTCGGGTGACTACGTAACTGACAGTACCACCCTCAATGAAATCTACTCGGTAATACAAGCATGGATGGCACACCATGGACTGTGTCTCAATGACGAAAAAACGGAGTTAATCATCCTGGGTACTCATGCCAAACTTAAAAATCTCAACCCCTCATTCAAAGCCTTTACCATAGATGGTAACCTCATCCCTGTGTCAAATAACACTAAAACTCTTGGTATCTATATTGATGCCACCTTATCCTTCTACAAACAAACCAATGCAGTAGCTTCCTCAGCCGCATACACCTGCAAGCTGATCACGGTATGTAGACCGTTCATCTCCACACCCAATTGCATTACTCTTGCTAGAGCACTAGTCCTTTCCAAATTAGACTACTGCAACGCCCTCTACCTGGGCACTAGTCACAAAAACATCAACAAATTGCAAGTAGTCCAAAACAATGCCATTAGGGCTGCCCTCAACATCCCCAAAAAAGCACACATATCCGAGACCAGACGTAAACTACGCTGGCTCCCTGTCGAGCACAGGATAGCTCTTAAATCATTGGCCCTCATACACAAAGTCAGGGCCAACCTCGCCCCAGCATACCTCACAAACCAACTTACACCCCACACCTCCTCAAGACCACTCAGGGCAGCACAAACTAATACCATGACCATACCGCGATTCAAAATTCATAACTCAGGTGGAGCTAGCTTCCCTGTTCAAGCTTCCAAATTATGGAACACTATCCCCGCGCCTTTGCGTGCAGAATCCTCATTCAACCTGTTCAAACATAACACGAGGTGTTGGCTTCACAATTTGGACTCCTCGACAGCCTATCCCCCGGATCCTAGCACGCTACACTGATGCCGGCACACCATGTAATTTATGTATATTTGTATGCACTTGCAACACTATGATTGTACCTTCTGTAATTGTAATGTAACCACTGTTGACTGCTTTTATTGTAACTGTAACCAGATCTAACTTACGCGCCCGTATGCCCACGGGCCTGGCTGTGCTTTACAAATAAATAAATGACAAATGACAAATAATACTTACTGGATTGTCACACTGCTATGGAATCGGGTGTTACCCACCACTAAAGTGCAGGTTTATGCATTGTATTTGTATTGAGATTGTTTGGCATCAGTCCTTTTCCTTTTGCAAAGTGTGGCGTTGCTCCTTTTAGAAACAAAATAAAGTGATCCTAACATGGAGTTGCCCTACCGTGATTGTGTGTTTGGGCCTGTAAACAGTGGAACAAATAAACTGCAAACTTCAGATCATCTTTTGAACCCCAGCCTCACTTCCATTACCACTCATCCTATCTCATTGGGCCTTTAAATGTTAAAGGTCTGATGGGAAAGGGATAGTGGTCAACTTTAACAGACCTTTTTAATCAACACTGGCTTTCTCGGGTCATTACTACGTATGGCCTGCCCTGCTGTACGCTCCAGTGTTCTGTTTCTGTACAATGTTTAAAATGATTGGGCCAGCGATTAAAATAATCAAACCTCTTGCATGCTTCATTAGATAACATTCCCTTAGATTTAACAAAATTAGCCTGCATCATTGTCATACTAAATATAATACAATAAAAAAACAAATCAGACTACCCAGCCCTCTCTAGATGGCATCCTCTCACAATAATGTACGAAAGTGTTCATATATATGGATACACCTTTCTGTAGCTACATCATTATCTGGTAGTTACATTGTTATCCCAACATCTCTACTTCGATTTGCTGCAAAGGTGAGACATTCACACCACATACATCTTTTCCTAGATTTCTGACTCAGGAAGGGAAGACAAACATACCTCCATTCAAACAAAAAGGTGCTCAAACACTTTGCTTATACAAATTGAACTGTGTGTACAAATGAACTCACATCAAAACACAAACTCAAGGTAGGAGAAAAGCTCAAATGAAGAACACACAAACACACAACACCAACACCAAGCAACCACACAATGACCCAGAGAGAGAAGGGGAGCCTCTCTTGAAAAGTAACTCACAGTGTGACTGAAGAAGAAACAGAAAAGAGGGGCACCAAAGGTTAAGAATAGAAGAAATTCCCCAGAGTTCAAAGCTGCACATGCCTTGAAATATGGGTTTCTGTGAGACTAGAGAAGGAAGACACAAGACCTAAATACAAAAGAAAAAACATAAACAAACTACCTCATACGTAAGTGGAATGCTTCCCTTGACACATGAATCACTTAGTTTCTGGAGAAACATATAAAAAAAGAAACACAGACATAACTGAAAAAACAAATAATCACTTACCGTGGTAAAGGTAATTTCTCTTCAAGTATTGGACCTTGCGCCTAATTTACAAAGGGCCTCATTACGAGTCGACCGGAAAATCCGGCACAATTACCGGCATGGCAGGAAGTGCCTGTACGTGCCCTCGAGAACCCGCTACCAGCGGCCGATCACGAGTGCGCGAGCACGCGCGTCCCCCCATGCCGGTAGTGGAAAAACCGCCATCCCGGTAACGTCCCACCAACCCCCCTATACCGGCATTGTGGCTTGCGTCCACTCCGTAACCGCCTTCAATGAACCCCTAAACACTGGCACGGTAACTCCGGAACAGAATAACCGTGTTCGGAAAACCGGACCCGGAAATTACGTCATCGCGCTGGAACGGGACATGGGCCGGCGGCCATCTTTAAAAACACAATCCATTGCAATCCTCCACAACCAACACTCCTCCCGTGTCGTAGTGTGTCAGAGGAGCATCATCATGTCCAAGGCCAGCCGGAAATCCACACAGAGGAAGAGGAAGCAGCGTTTCTCGGACGCTGAGCTCACCATGCTCGCCAGCACCCTGGAAGAGCTTGCGGATGTAATATGCAGCACAGACCTAAAGCATGCCGCCCAAACCCGCAAAAAAGAGGTCTGGCTTGAGGTAGCTCAGAGGGTGACAGCAGTGGGGTGCGCCCCAAGGAGTGTGCGCGACTGCCGGAAGCAGTGGGACGACCTACGCCTCCGTGTCCGGAGGATCATGTCTGAGAACCGGAGAGCCGCAATGGCGACAGGCGGTGGCCCACACTCCCCAGTTCAATTGATGCCATGGGAGGAGACGGCAAGTGGCTTCATTGACCCTGAAACCATTGAGGGGATCGGAGATCAGGAGGTCGGCGCAGCAATCACCACAGAGGAAGGTGAGTGTACCATCACAACCACTTATCACAACACATGACGTGGCCCAACTGGGGAAGTTAGAGTGGGTAAGGTGATGCATCAACATATCCATAGAATAATCATTGTCACTCCCTGCACCACATGGATGCTGAGTCACGACCCTAATCCCAACAGAGGTTCCACATGACCCAACCATGCCCATGCACCCACCACACAGAGACCAAACTAATGCTACCCCACCAGCCATGCATTGATTCCCCACATACCCCCTTAGTACACCTAAAGCAACAAACCAGAAATTAAATGATGGCTGAATGCATGAACATATCCCACCGCAATTCAACATAGCTGCCATTTGACAACATCACTGATGACCTGCATCTCTTCTATCCCCCAGGCACCGATGATGAAGGTGGACCACTGGACAGGGGTGCAAGCACGTCCAGTGCACGCAAGGGGACCAGGGACACCCCAACACAACCGGCCAAGGAAAAGACACCTGCCAAAGCCAGTGTGCCATGCAAGGCACCAACCCTGCAGGGGACACCTGCACCCACTGCCCAACAACAAAGAACCACAACAGTGGTAGCCCTGCCGCCAGCCAACAGGGACGTTGTGTCCACAGAGGTGGAAGAAGAATCAGACATGATGCCTGGCACTCGACCCCAAGCCACATTGCCAGCCCCCAACCTCTAGCGGAGTCTGAGTGCCTCGATGATCCCTGTCTACATGATTCCGACCTCGGGGAATCAGACATTGCGCTGTTTGAGGACAGTGCCCCGGAGGATGGCTCCGCACAGGCCCCTTCCTCCACTCTGCCTTCCTCCACTCTGCCTTCCTCCACTCTGCCTTCCTCCACTCTGCCTTCCTCCACCATGCCAGCAACCTGCAGACCTGCGGACGACACCTCATTTGATGCCCGCCTGACAAGGTTCGAGGCCCGGCAGGAGTACATGCTCCAGATCATGCGCCAGCAGGTGGAAGCAGGCAATGAGGCCATGAGTGCCATCGAAAGGGCAATAGCAGTCAATACTGCAGCAGTGGAGGTATCCACACGTGCCTTCTGGGATTGCATGGGGACACTCACGGAGGCCATCATTGCAGGTAACGCTCCGATGCAGCGGCCACACCTTCACACAGACAGTCGATTGACAATAGACTCCTCTGCAACTACTAGCCTTACCACCTCAGCGCAATCCAGTCCGGTGCGTCACATAAGGAGGAGCGCACGACAGTCGGCATGGCACCACCCGACACTAAAGTCCGAAAGAAGTGAATGCACGGACAATGACATTGTGGCAAAACACATTGTGGAAGGGAGCACTGTCTGTTGCACACATGGGGACACTTTGCATCTGTGGGGTGAGAGAGGGAGTTAACAGGGGTGTTTTGAGGGTTTGTGGGGTGGGAGAGGGAGTTTGTTGGGGGATTGTGGGAGGGGGGAGTGGGCACAGTTTTGCACTTTCATATAATACACAAGTTTTCTGGAGAACAATCCATGGCTGGACATTGTTATTTTTGGTGTGCATCCATTTAATGTGTTACGGTGTTCCATGTCCAAATTACAACATTCCCTTTGTGCATGTTCACATTGGCCCAGTGTCTGACTGACAAAAGTCATTCATGGTCCCTGTATCTTAAAAGTATTCGTCAATTAGTGCTTGGCGTACAGCATGGCCGTCCTGTGCATCACGTACTGGCAGGGGGGCTCCTTCACCTCCGTCTCCATCCCCTTCATCCTCACCGGGGCCATGCATGTCGATGTCAGGTGGCAGTGGTACATTCCTTCGGACGCACATGTTGTGCAGCATGACACAGGCCATGGTGATCTTTGCCACCTTCTCAGGCCTATATAGGAGTGCCCCACCAGACCTGCTTAGGCAGCGGAACCGTGCCTTCAACAGGCCAAATGTCTGCTCAATCACAACACGGGTACGAGTGTGCACACGATTGTACTCCTCTTCATGGCTGTTCTGCCGGATCCACACAGGGGTAAGTAGCCATGGCCTCAAGGGATATCCTCCATCACCTGCAAGCAGATACAAATAGGTGTGTGTCACTCTGAACTGTCACCTTCAGGGAGCACGGCCATGGCAGCGGCTATTAGGTGTGAGCATGCACATGTCCCTGTACGTGTACCAAATAGTCACCAATATGGAATGTATACTGTAAAGAGGTGTGGAACACTGGATGGGGTTGAATAGATGATGCAGGGTGTAATCATGCATGCTGAGGCAGATGTGCTGTGGCAGTGCGACAATGTTTAGCCTCCAATTCATGCTGTATACTCTTGACTATGCATGGTCACACAGGCCACATTGGCACAGTTGCCATCCTATTCAGTCATGCATTGCTTGCCATCACCATGATGCCCCGGTTGTGCCTCTTACTTGTTGTCTTCCATTTGCATTATTTGTGATATGTGGCCCAGTGATGTGTCATTTTCCGTTTGGCTGTGTCAGGTGAGGAGTGTTTAGCTCTGCATTCATTCTCCACTCACTGGCTATTGCCACCCAGGTAAACTATCCCCCCCCTTTCCCACCCAGGTGTACTATCCCCTCCCTTCTGCATCCGCACACATGAGTACCCCACAGCATGGCCATGGGCCTGTTGTGCAACTCACCGAGCAGCCAGGCACGTGGTCCAGCATGTCGCTCCATGTGACAGGGTAGCGTGGAGTTGTGCAGTACCATGGCATCATGTGTGGATCCAGGAAATCGGGCGCAGCAATGGGTGATGATCTTGCTGGAGTCACATACCATTTGCACATTGATGGAGTGGTATTGCTTGCGATTGCGGTACACCGCCTCTATGGCATGGGGGACTACCAATTCCACATGGGTGCAGTCGATGTCACTGACACAATTGGGCATGCCTGCCAGTGCATGGAAGCCTACTTTGGTTTTGACTATCTCCTGGGCAGTCCGTGGTAGGGATACGTGGGTGCTTGCCTGCTTCAGGAGGGCATCCAGCACTTGGTTCAGCATGCGTGAGAATAGTGGTTGTGAAATGCCATGCAGCTGGCCCACTGTGTGTTGGTAGGTGCCTTTGGCCAGGAAGTGTAGCACAGACACCACCTTCAGTAGTGGGGGGATGGCAGTGCGTATTTGTATGTGGCTGGCAATGTCGTTGTGTATCATGTCCACTATGGTGGTGATGGTGTCACGGTCCAACCGGTACAGGGTGTGGATCTGCTCAGGGGTTAGGTTGAATGGGCTGGGTCTGGTGCGAGGGATTGGTGGCTGCCTACGAGGCGCTGGTGGCTGGGCTGGTGGTAATTGTGGGGCCTGTCTCACCCTCCCTCTCCTCCTGCGTCTCCTCTGTGCTGCCTGTTCTTGCAGCTGTAGTTGTTGTTGTTGTTGCTGTTGTTGCTGTAGTTGTGGCAGTATAGGCATGTCCTCCAGCGCCATGATTGCAAATGCTAGTGGTAGCATTTTGGTGTAGGAAGGGGTGTGGTGTGTGGGTGTGCTCCTTTTGTACTGGGCCACTCTGCATTGCCTACACCTGTGGGGGCTGTATGGTGTGTGGGTGTGCTCCTTTTGTACTGGCACAGCCTCCTTTGACTCCACCTGTGGGGATTGTGTGCACCTGTGGCAGCTGCCTTGTATCTTGGCTGCTGTTTGCGGGTGGTCTGCGATGCCTGTTTTTCTGGCATCATGCAGCCCGTTATTTCCGTGTTCGCGATGCCGGTATTTGCATGTTTGCGTGGGTTGTGATTGCCCCCTATTACCGGCATGCCAGTATTTACTACCCGAAGAGGCGCGTGAACGCGCCTATGCCGCTATTAACGGCACCGTAGATAACGGTGCCGTTAATGCCGGGTTTGCGGGTCAGAATGCTACGGGATGTTAAATGATGCCAGTATTTATATACCGGCATCATTTTTCCCTTACCGGCATGACTCGTAATGAGGCCCAAAGAGTTTTTAAATAGAATTTTCCCATTGAAAACCGCTTTGTAAATCCGGGCCCCTGTGTGGTGGATGAACGATAACTACATATTGCACACAAATAATATGCACCACATACCACTATGAAGGAAAACATGTAGGACAGAGACATTTTGTTTCTTGCAATCTGACAATGTCTCTGTTATTGCACCACTCTCATACCACAAAGAGTTGACACACACAATTCTTAAATCTGTAATAATATCAGGAGTGAGCGTAGTGAACAGTAAACGAGTAGAGAAATGTACCAGCAGATGCGTATTTCAATTCAAGGTAACTTTCAATGCACCTGCCAATGAAACATGGCAGTGTACCCATAGATTTGGAACCATGATCATATATCAGATAATATATGAAACTTTACTCTTCATGAACACAGCTCAAATTACCGAAATTTCATGAGGTAAATACTCTCCATACATTCAGTAAAGGAACAATAAAACATACAAGTCGTCATTGGGATCAAAACAACTGGTATACGAGTAAATGGAGAACAGGGCTCCGTACGTACAGCCTACATCAGTCACGTACACCAGCTAACATACAGTGCCATAAAATAAGCACACCAGCGTCACACACATAATCCAGTGAGCCAGCATGCATGCAAATATTGCAGGTTTCGTAAACAGAATAATGGGTGTTCCATACTGACGCATTAAATATGTTAAGCATGAAAATAAAATAATCAAAAAATCATGACAGAAACATTGGAGTGTCCTATTGCATGAAAACAAATACATGAGCACACTTCTAAGCAGACTTAAAAAACAATGTCATGTAAAGCACACTTGTTGCTGTAAAGTAACATGTCCAATTGTTGGCATTGCCAGGACATGCTGGAGAACAAATTATGGGCTTCAGGAATATACATAATCTCCTGTTTTACTCGGGTAATTATTCTTTCTATGTCAAGACATTTCAATTCCTCTATTTTGTCTTTCAGTGCAATGGCCGAGGATAGAGTTAATTCACTATATTTGCATCGGTGCAAGCGATGCAAATATTGCCCTTGTGTAAAAAACGTGCATTTTTGCCCTAGGCCAAACCTTGTCCTACTTCCTGGCCCTGGTGCAAAAATATATTGAAAGAATATGTTTTTTGTAGTATGTCATTTTCCCCCATTGTTAATTGTGGTAACACACGTACTAGTCTTCTGTGAGATTATAGAAACTTTACAGCGTTGCAACTGCACATTTGCACCATATTAGCAAGGTTTGGGGCCATATTCGAAAATATGTGCACTGTAACAAGTGACAATTCTCATGGTATAAGGACTGGGGCAAAAATATCCCTAGTGAAAATAACATACACATTCAATGCATGTTTGCACCAGGTCAAAATTTGCATGCACTGTCGTAATCTGTGCATCGCACGGATGCCCCCAAATTGCTATGCAACCACATGTATCAGTGGCACCAGCATGCCCAACTTGCTCTTTTCCTTCCACGCTGCAATGGCTCTTCCTGGATACATTCTTGCCTGGTGCATGATTCACTGCAGAGCTGAAGACATCATGGTAAGGCTATTGTACTGTATATGTGCATACATGCATGTGTGTTTGTATGTAAGGCATGCAGTGTGCGCACATACAAGAGTTGAGTGAGACATGTAGTTGTGAAGGTGTGCCTGTATGCTACTGTCATCGTGTGTGTGTATGAGAAGGTGTATGAATGAAAGTGTGAGTGCATGGGTATGAAGGTGAGTGTGAATGCAATGGATGCATGTGTTTATATGTTGAGCAGTAGCAATGCTGATTTCTATTGTGGACACAGGCTCAGCCTCATTGAAGTGATATACAGTGACCATTGTTACTGGTATAGACAGATTTTGGACACAACCGCATGCAGTTGATTTACATTTATCATTAGTACTGGCATAGATAGATTGTTGCACAGCATCATGCAAGTGATTTACAGTGACAGTTATTACTGGCATGGTTAGCTTGGGGTTGCAGCTTCAGGAACAGTTTCCTAAATTCTTCTGTGAACTAGCGGTGACATGGAATTTATTATATTTTCCATGTTTTACCCTTAAAAAACTATTGCAAGCAGGATTGCTTTTTATGCAATTTGTCTCACAAATCGTGATGCAAAATTCATCATTTCAACACATTACTTCAAACAACATCTCTTGAGTTTGAATCTTCTGGGCTTTTTTTGTGACTGCCAGTGTTGTTGTGTATAATGAGGAAAGGTTCTTCTCGTAACCATATGCTTCATCTCATTTCTAGCATTGATGTCAATGTGGAGGAGTACTCCATTATTTTCAATATTTAAGTCCTTTCTACTGAAAGTGTGGTGCATTACTGTATGTGTCATGTTTGGTTTACATGATCACTGAACGTGATAATAACAGGAACTGCAGCCACTGGTGATTATTGGGTGCTGCTTTATTAAAGTACACATTGCACAGTATTGTGGACAATAGCCATGCATTGGACATGTTGTTAAAGGCAGTTGTCTCTGGAGGATAGTTCAGGGGCAACGTGCTTGCCTTGGAAGCAAGACTACAGGGAGCAACACAGGTTCGATCACCGGGTCCATGCTTAGAAACCTCTGGGTATTAAGCACGCTATAAATATCACATCATATCAGTTCGAAATTTGCATTTTGTTCTGTTCTTTTTCCCAACTCAAAATATCTCAGTTACATTGTGAATGCAAGAGCATGTTCAGTGAGAGTGATTTGGAAATGATAGTGGAACACTAAGGGGCCGATTCATGGAACAAACGTGCGCCGAAAATCCATGTGCAAGCAGGCGCAAGGGAGCGCAAGCGTGAGAAACGCAGCAAACGCGCACGCGTGCGATTCAAGGAAGACGCTGCGCGTGTTTCCCACTGTCCGTGCGCCCAATGCAGCCCTGGTGCACGCAGGCATACACGGCGTGCGCTAAGCGCACAGCAAAAGCGCACATAGCACGGCGCACACAAACAAAGTGGGCGGAACAGTGGGTGTAACACGCGGAATGGGGAACAACGAGTGAAAAAGAAGGCATAACTGGGGAAGTACTGCAGGGAACTACACGGAACGCCCACACGCACGCGAACAACCCGTATTCATGGATCCGAATACGGGAAACCCGCGCACGGCAAAAGACGCACACAGTCGTCAATGCGTCCGCCACACGAAGGCAGGCGGAAGCGTCCCCGTGCACAGTACAAAAGTGCGCGCAAACAACAAACACGTATATTCAGCCACGATGAATGACCCATTTGTCGCAGCACTGATCGTGGGACACCGCAGGAGGAGGAGAATAGCCAGGGCACGCATTTTTGCACCACGGACAAGCCTTTTTGGGATGCCTGATGACCAGGTCTACGGCAGGTATAGGTTTCCACCCCACATCATCCTAGACCTGGTCGGGTAGTGGGAAGATGACCTTACATCCCCCACCCTTTGCTCCCAAGCATTGAGCCCCTTGGAGAAGGTGCTCAATGTCCTGCATTTTTTGGCCACTGGGTCATTTCAGCGGACTACTGCCATAGTGGGGGGGTCTCACAGGCCACGCAGTCACGCTGCCTACACCAGGTACTGGCAATCATGACAGCGCGCCCCTCAGTCTGCAGGCACATATACATGCCCAGAACACCCGCCGAAAGGCAGGCCGTTGTCCTGGATTTTTTCAGGGTGGCACACTTCCCCAAAGTGCTCGGTGCCATAGATTGCACCCATGTGGCCCTACGTCCACCTTGGGCCACTGAGCACATCTACCGAAACCGCAAGCGCTGGCATTCCATCAATGTACAGGTGGTATGCGATGCAAAGGGAATCATCACCTCTGTCTATGCAAACTACCCTGGCTCCACCCATGACAGTTTCATATACAGAATGTCCGCCCTGAGCCGGGCCCTGGAAGCTGGGCAGCATGGCGACACATGGCTCCTAGGTGAGTACAAATGCCCTTGCACATGCATGCAAGTCACACACAGACAAATACCCAAACCCTAAGAATCTCAACTATTATCACCTCCCCAGGGGACAGTGCCTACCCTCTGAGCAACCACATGATGACGCCAATCTGGAACCCCACCACACCACCCCAGGTGAGATACAACACCGCACATATTGCAACCAGGGCCATAGTGGAGCGCACATTCGGAGTGCTCAAGTCACGTTTCCGCTCCCTTGACCGCTCTGGCGGGCAACTACTCTATGCACCACCAGTAGTGTGCAGGATCATTGTGGCAGCATGTGTCCTGCACAATGTTGCAACACGGCAGGGCGTCCCGGTGGACATGGTGGTGCCCCCACATCCCCAACCACAGGCACAGGCGCTGCCGATAGGAGGAGACAGGGCATGTGGCGAGGAAGCCCGGACCCAGCTTGTGGCCACATTTTTCACCTAAACTCCCACCCCTGCGGAGTGCACACAGGCCTGGCACATACCAGGTGACAATCGATGATGACAAAGAGACAGTCACCTGTCACAACCCTACCACCCTGAGATAGTTGCCATGGAAGTGCCACATCGTCTGCATCCCTAGCTACTTAAACACAAGCTATCCTGTGTGACCAAAAGGCACACATATCACATATGACATGATATGGCCTATACACAAGTATTTCAAGGTGCGATGAGGCAGGGAGGGGGGAACAAGGGAAGACAGACAATGGTACAACTAGGCCAGGTGTCATTTAGATTGTGCAAGTGCAGGGGTAGGGAGAACGGAAAAGTGCAAGGGGAAAGGGAGGTGGGGAGTGCAGTACAGGGGAAGTAGACCAAAAAACAAATACACAGGTCAGCTGGTGGCAACTGCAAAGGTAAGTGCAGACAAGTGCTGGGAAGGGGGGCTGTAGGGATAGAGAGACAGTACCGCAGTGCAGAGGTTGCCAGGGAGCCAGTGCAAGTGGAGAGTGGCTGGGCCAGGGACCGAGGTCAGTGAGAGTGGCCCAGTTGCAGATCCAGTGCATTTCCAGAGAAGAATTCCGCAAGGGAGAGGCAGAGAGAAAGCAGAAGCAAAGAGGAAGGTCCTGAGGTGCTTCCCGAACCGGAGATGGTTCCCCTCAAGTTCAAGTGAGGCAGGAAGGCTGTTCCAGAGGGAGGGCCCTGCCGCAGAGAGAGATCTACCCCCAGCTAGTTGCTCTGAGAAGTGGATGACCCTGACATGCAAGGTGTGCATCACACACACCTGCAAAACAGGCCATGGCCATCACTGTTAAGTCACTCAAACCCTCCCAAACCACAACATGACATGGCAAGCAATACCCATACACCAACACAGTAACAATAAGGTACACATTGCCATGTCCAAAATGTACAGTGGCATCAGACAATGATGCCTGACCTTAAATCAGATGAAATGACAGACCAACAACCTCCCACCCAAAATAAGTAATTTCCAAATGCATTACAAGAGTTGTAGACGTAACATAACAATGAATGCCTGTCTACATGCACATTGTGCATTGCAAAATCAACACTGCAGCTTATGTGTGCTGTGTCCTACTCCTGCAACACACTGCTCAGCGCACAGCACTGTGAACAGCCATTGTGTGTGATGCACACCCTGAGCATCACATCTAAGCGACAGACCACATCAAAAAGCAAATTAGGCATGTACAGGATCCATAATTGGTCACAGAACATGTGCTGCAGGGACACAGTGGCCACCAGAAGGCAAACAGTGTACACGTGGATATGCAAGGGTGGGAGTACATGTAGTGCATCAGAGTGCAAGTGTGTGGGTTTGCAAGGACATGCACTCAACATATGCATGTGCACTCAAGTGACCATCCGTGTTCTCTACACATCACATGTGAACATTCACCATGTGTACACCCCAGCATGTCAAACCACAACTATCCCCTTGCACCTGAAAGGTAAACACAACACATGAACAGGCATTGATCAGCAGAACACAACATGTACATAGGATACCACCATTACAATGTCAGAGTTCCCATCACACTGCAGGGCAACGCAACTGTCAACAACAACCCCCCCCCCCTCACAAATGACCATGACCCACTGAACAACTGCACCTGGGTCATAGAGCCTTCAACCCTCAATTCCACCTGGCCACAGGATCACCTTTACCCTTCGTCACCATCTCCCACCTTGTGTGTAAAAAGGTGCCTGCACCCTCAGAATCCACACTCATTTCCAAAATCACAAAATCCAAGGCATACAAACGAACCCGAACACCCTCCAGTAGATGACTTGACGTAGCAGTACCTCACAAAGGCCAAGTACTACCACAATGATGCAACAACCAAGGTAGCAAAGTAAAACAATGTCACAACAGGATGTGAACCATGTGTGGTACATAACATAGGATGATGCACCATGAACGGATGTGTATTGTCACAGGTCCCGTGTACAGGCGCGGGAGTGTCACGAAACAACCACCCCCACCGTGTCCCGGGTGCCTGCAAGGTCAAACTCACACAGGCCCCTGAGACCCTGGTGGGGAAGGAGGTTCCGGGATATGCAGTCGGGACAGGTGTTGGCACACTGGAGAACTGGAATGAGTGGCAGGAGCGGGGAGGAGGAATGACACATGAAAGTAGGGAATGCACGAAAATGTACTACCTGCATGAACACATACACAATCCAAACAAACTTGGACATCATTGTCATGGCCTACCACCCCCTCTAGGGTTTTGGCGCCTGCAAGTTTGGGGCTTACACAGGCATCCGCAACCACAGCAGGGAAAGAGGGTTAGGGAACGTTGCTTGGATAGGTACGGGAAGCAGGAACACCGGGTAGCGGGTACAGGGTTCAAAATTGCATAGAATTCCCTGTGATTAGGGGGAATCAAAATACCAAATTGAATCACACATACATCCATGCATTAGTGCACCCCCCAGCAAGCCTATGCAGAGCAGTTTGAAAGAAAAACAACAAGACACTTAGCTCTGGTTTTGAGTGCTGGCCTCCTGCCTGCGCACTCTCAGGTCCGGTTACAGGAGCACTGCAATGCTGCAAAGAGAGCCACAGTCAACAACCTGTACGTGCCAATTACACAAAAACACACCACCAAACATGCCCCATAGCAACAAACTACTCTACAAACAGACTATCTGGTGTAAATGCTTTGTACCCATATATAACATCACCCCTGTGACGGGTCATACACAGTCAATGCAGTAAGTCAGCCGCCGGTGGGTGCGTGGCAAATGGAACACCAATGTGTCACAATTCACACAACATGCAATGTTCCCTGGGTAAGCAGACAGACCCATATAGCAAGCCATGACTTCAGAGCAAGTTGCGTACCACCATGACCAAAACAAAGTTGGCAGTGCATGTATCAAAATGTACATGGAAATGAAATGCACTGCACCCGAGTATGTCCCTTGCTGTATGTCCCTGTGAGCTGCCCCTTTCCATGTCTCGGAAGGCTACATGGTTGATACAAGTGCCTCAATGGACCTTGGTGTACCGGAGGGTATGTGCCACTGCCCCTGCAGGTGTCCCAGACAACCTTACAATCAACAGCCATCAGTCCACCAACACATCTGAGCTGCATTGTGTGCTTCAACACCAATATTCGTCCAAGCTCACCCTCAGTGCTGTGACTAAGCCTGCATGTGCAACTCGCCTGGTGCAAGCTTTGCTGTGTTGTGGCCCCCCTGTGCTGCTCACTTGGAGTTCCTTGGAACACGTCAGCAGTTCTAGGATGTAGGTCTGCAATCCCTGTGTGTCTGCTTGTGCACACATGTGCATGTGGGCACCAACAAATGTGTCCAGAATTCCGACGTCCAATGGGCCATGTCTGCTGGAAAAGGTGCTCTGGAGGCTCATCCCCCTGCAGAAATGGCATGAAACACATGATTAATGCTTCAAAGTCATCTGTGTGTGTCTCTTCAGGCATCCCATTACTTGACCATGTCAGAGAGTCACATCATAAATCACACCATCAGTCCGTCTGTCACATCCAAAGTGTGGAACACTATCTACAGCATGAATTGCAACAAGCACGTGTACAGTAAAGATAAGAAACATACTACACAATGCATAACAATTAATGTACACATTAATCATGAAACACCACATCTAGCAAAAGCTGAACAGTGGACAGTAACACCAAAATCATCATCACCACTAGGGGTGTCAACACAAGTCACACAGCACCAGACATGCCACAGATATGACAGTCCAAAGCCCTTGAGTAAATGTTTGTGACACCGAACCATCCTTGCGAGCCCATGGATAAGGGAGGCAGGAGTGGCATATGTGAGTCAAGGACCCCAAGCAGCAAACACATACACAAGACAAGCCTGAGGGGCCCAGCTGGAACAGACAGTGGATGCCTTCAAAAGACACAAAGCACCGCACCGTCACATGAAAGCACAATAGACAAGCAATTTTAAACTATATTAACTATTAACTAATTACACTAACTATGGAAAACCTACATTACCTAATTAAACTAACTATCAAACAGAAACTTAACTAACTAAACTAAAAGAAAAATAAAAAATGGCCAAATACGACACGGGGGGGAGGGGAGGCACCCAGGAGGGGGGAGGTACAGGGTGCTGGTCAACATCCACATGCGATGATGCTGAGCCAAAAAAAAAACCTCCATGGGCTCAACGCCTGCACAGCCCGACCTATGTGGGAGATAGATGGTCGTCCGAGTCTGGCTCATCCTGGAAAGGAGGATGTGGCACAGTAGCCTGTCCACGCCTAGCCGCAGCTTGCCCCTCGTCGGCAGCAAGTCTGCTGGACGGGTGAGCCTGGTTCTGTGTGGCGATGTGACGTAGGTCTGCATGCAGAACCTCACGTGATACACGTGCTTCCTCTTGCAAGGTAGCACGTGTAACACGGAGTTCCTCCTGCAAGGCCTGGCTGTACAACCGCTGCACCTCCCGGCAAGCCTGTAGCTCAGCCGAGATGGTACGCTCAAGCTGTGCCAACCTCTCCTCTGCCTGCTGCATCTGGGACATCATAAGGACACCCAGCGTGGATCTGAGGGAAGCATACTCCTCCCTCAGGGCATCCATGTGCGCCTCTGCGTGAGCAGCAATTGCTTGACGCAGAGACGACATTTCAGCCTGGCGTGCTCTGTCTGAGGCCGCCATGCCCAGCCTGAGCGAGTGGGCCGTGGACCGTGCCGCCTGCTGCTGGAGAAGCACCTGCCTAGCACGGGGGAGCACAGATCGGGCCACACGCTCCATGCTCTCAGCGATGTTCTCCATTGCTGCCCCCTGCCGTTCTGAATTGGCAGTCATGTCTTGCTCCCACTCAGTATACTGCGGTTGCGCGCGGCGACCGCGTAGCCGGGCTTGACCCCTGCGGGACCCAAGGACCGCGGGTCCTCGCTGTGTTGGCACCGCCCGCGGCTGCACGACTACATGCCCCCGTCGACGTGATGTCCCAGGCACATCAGTGACTGGTGTGGAGAGTGACCCTGCGTCCCGATCCACCACAGGCGGAGGAACCAAGACTGTCTGATCCCTCAGTGCAGGTGTCGCAGACAAAGGAATGTCCACATCAGAATCACTCACCCCTGACACATGGACTTGATGCTCATCCAACTCAACATGGACGTCAGAGTCGTCATCAAGGCTGGACTCATAGGCAGCCAGAGACAAGATGGACTGTAGCACTTGGGGGTTTTCGTGGCCTACCACCCCACGACCCCGACTAGTGCCGGGTTGAAGTAGTGGTAACAACCCTGTGTCTGGCATGACAACACCATCCTCCGCCTCCATTGCGTCATCACCTGAAAAATAGGGAGAAAAAAGGTCACTACACATGTCAGAAGCACGCAACACACACACACACCGACAGCAAATGCATCAGGCAGACATGTGACACACAACATATAACCTGCCATGCATGCTGGGTCAACTTTGAATTGCTTCTGTGATCAGACCTGTTGAAAGGTGGTAGTTTCCATGAAGTGGGTCTATGCAGTGCAGAAAATGTGTACGCCACTCACTACCTACATGTACAAGGACTCCATGGTGTGTGCCAGGAAATGTGAAGGCAGTGCAATGTCAAATTCAGACGTCACGTGCATTGTGCATTCAATGTGTACCATATCTAGAAGCCAATCACCCCTCCACCCCAGTACCAAAGCAGGGATGCCTAGCATGGTATCAAAAGGTTGACCATACACCTGTGTATTGACAGGCAGTGTTGACTGGCATCAACAGCTGAATGTGATTCAAGTGACACCACTGCAAATGTTGCTGGGACAGTAAGCAGGACACATGATGAAAACTCTGGATTCCGCCCATGTGTGAAGAAGACACAACAACAGTTGGACAGAGTCATTGGCCATTCAACAGTCTGAGGCCTGTGAGCCACACAGATTGTCAGACCCTAAACATGTGTGCAATGCAGGACTGAGCCACAGTTGACATGGGAAGGCTGATGAGATGGCAGGCAATGTATGTAACCAAGGACTTGTATGACAGTGATCATCCAGTCAAGGACACATAGGGGCATGCGTGCAATGCACATGGAGCATGAATGGGCACTCATGTCCCTGCAGGACATCTGACCTATGCACAGTACAAGTGAGATACCCTGCATCAAGTACTAAGGCTGTACCACACGGCATATGTTTGGCAGATTCTACGCTGGAAGTTAGCATCTACACAGGACGCATGAACAAGAAAGTACACATTGGCAAGATTGAAGAACACCAGTGCAAAGGTGGAACTGGGGTGCAGAGTGGCGGAGGAGGGGCAAGGGAGCATGCCTACATGGAATCTCCGCATGCAGGCAGAGGAGACATGCATGACGGAAGCATTGGATTACTTACACATCAGAACCATGTACACGTCACATGTAGCAGCAATCATGCACAACACATCCCACAAGTGAAACACACACGTGCTCAACAAACACGCATCAACACTCACTGGTCTGGGCATCAAAGTCCAACATCTCTCCCACTCCTTCGACCAATTCAGGTGGTATGAACTCCGCAACGAGTGCCTCATGCGGAGTGAGCTCTTCCTCCTCTGGTGCAGGCCCACCGCCAGTCACCAGAGTCAAGTTGTAATTAGAGGCACGCTTAGCCTTAGTGCTGCGTTTGATGTCATTCCAACGCTTTTTGCACTCTTGCGCCGTGCACACCTCATGGCCGAATGAACTGACATGTTCCGCAACATGCTTCCAGTGGGTGTCACGTTGGGCAGCCGTAGTCTGACTATTGGCACCCACTAGCATGTCACGGCTGTGGCTCCGCACATAGTCCACGAGGAAGTCCAGTTCCTGCTTACAGAAAGGCTACTTCCTCGACGTGCAGGAGGTCGTGGCTGTGTGTGGGGTCCCAGCCTGTGCTGCAGGTGCAACCTTCCTCCTATTGGACTGTGGCGCAGACCCTGGCTGCCTAATGCCGCCCTGACCAGTATGGCCAGTGGGTTCGGTGGATTGAGCCAAGGGAGTGGCAGGTGGAGGGATGACCAAAGGCCTGACTTGTGTCAGTGGCAGCTGGGTGCCCACTAATGGGCCCTGCGCAGCAACATCAGTTGTGGCAGGGTCATTGACCGCAACGGTCCTGGTTGGCAGACTCACAACCGGGGTGCTGTTGGGTACATCTGCCCCTGCACTTGCCAACACCCGGCTGTTCGGGGCAGCAGATGACATGACTGCCCCAGGGAGGGACACGTGTCTTGGTCTGAGCAGCCCGGCATGCCCCTATGGTTTCCCCCCTGGCCTGTTGGAGATCTACCAAGGACTCTTCAAGTGCCAACGCAGCCTGCGCTGGCAGACCCCGAGCCTCGGTGGCGGTGTCCACAGCTGCACCTGCAGCTACCACTACCCTTCGGCCCGTGGCAGTCGATGGAACGGACTGCCGGGTCACACGGGCGCCAGTGCCAGATGCAGAAGCTGCATCCCCCGGAACCACAGGGGGTGGTGGCATGACTGCACCGACACATGGCACAACATTGTGCTCAAGTGGCGCATCCCTGCCTCTTCCCCCTCTGTGGCCGCCCTGGAAACCCTGGAGTCCCCCTACTCCCTGGTCACCACGGCCACGTCCCCGACCACGCCCGCCACGAGGAGTACGCCCAGCTGAGGCGCCCCTCACCTTTGGTGGCCTCCCAACCATGGCACAGATGTAGTAGTGCCGGCACAGATGGAGTGGTGCCAATGGGAGGTGTACACCACAATTGACCTGGGCAATTGGGGTGAAGGGGGTGGGAAGCAAGATGTTAACAGCCTCCCTGCACCTGCAAGGCTGTATGTGACCCCGGTGATGTAGTGACGGGTCACGCAACGCTCAGGCACCCCAAAACTGCAGTAAAACCGTGCACGCAACCCTGCAGCCTACGTGCGTGGATTCAGTACGCAGTGGCACCCAGTAACACGAATAACGCGTACGCGTGGGACACGCAAGCTACTATGACATCGAAAATGGGTGCGATACACAGGGGTACCCGCAGTGGGAAAAAGAGCGTGTGCGACTCACCGTCTGACTAGCGCGATGCAGAAAAACACGCGTAGCCAATACCCCTGCCAAAAGAAGAGATACGTCCTTGATAGCTGTGAAGTTGTGATGGCGCGCGAAACAACAGGAAGCAGCAACACACGTCGGTCTGCACGAAAGGCACGTACAGCGAACTGCTGGGCCCGCTCACCTTTAACCCGTGCTGAGGGAAACGCACTCGCGCGTTATGTCACTTACGCGCATGGGCCCTTTCCTCGTATTACACGCGGACGTGCAGTATTTCACGCGTGCTGAAATGCCCATGCACGCCTGTGCGCGTCACGTCACAGGGGCGCTTGCGCTTGAGGGGCCTTCGGTCCAATGAAATTGCGTATGCGTGCAGACGCGCTTACGCGCTAAGGGCCTTTCCTCGAATTGCACGCTGACGTGCCGAATTTTCACGTGCCAAATCACTCCGTATCAAGCTGGCCACGCGTAAGCACACGGAAGACCACGCTCCTGCCCAGAAGGCCGAACTACTGCCCCCCAGAACCCTGAGCACGCTCCCACCTGCCATCTGCTGCTGCCTGACTGCCTGCTGCCCACGTGCCCTGCCATTTTCTGCCTGCACATCAGCCAGGGGTGCTGTTGCTGTGACCACCCCTGCTGGAACCGAAGACTCCCGACTGGGATTCCATCGCTCCACAGCCCAGCCCCAGGACCCAGTTGCCCACCGACTCCTGCCTCTGGGGTTGTCATGTCGGGCACTGCAACATCTGGCACCACTGACAACCCCCGGCCAGAGAGGCAGAGGGGCACAAGCTTCAGTGCCACCCAAGTTGGTGTCCTGGTGGAGCAAGTCCTGGGGCAGTATGATGCCCTCTTCGGAAGTTCCCGCGCCGACAAGGAAGGACGGACTCGGATCTGGACTGACATCGTGACTGCCATCAACGCGGAGGGGGTGGCAGTCCGCGACTTCCAACATGTCAAGAAGCGCTGGGAGGACTTCAGGTCCAGGACCCTGAACAAGGCCTGGCGCCTCTTGAAGGCAGCGGATGCCAAGGGGTGCCGGGGCCACTTGTCAGAAGATCAGATGAGGGTCCTTGAACGCATATCCCCAGTGCTCCACGTCCAGGTCCTTGAGAGGCAGACCCGTCTGGAGTCGAGCGGTAAGTGTACATGCATCCTGATTGTGAGCTGTGCGTGTGGTGATGTTTCAGTAGTGTGCAGGTTGCACATCTGTTTGTATGGGGTCGAATATGGGTGGGGGTGTACAGGGCCGTGGGGCTAACACATGCGAGGGCTGTAATGTGTGATACATGGATGGTGCTTGTGTGTGTAGGCTTGCATGCCAAATGCAGTTGTGTGGGCACACATGTTTGGATGAATGTGTATGTAAGTAGACATGTCCGTGATGTCACGCATGTATGTTGTTTTCAGCTGCATGTATCGGCACTGTGTAAATGTGCATTTGTGTGTATTTGACAAGGGTGCAACAGTGATGCAACATGGATGCATGTGACAGCGGAATGTGGAAGCCTGATTGGCAGATGTGACATGGATGCCCATCTGAACACTGCGACACTTGGCAGAGGTGTACACATGCATGCAAGTGTGGTGGTGCGTGTACATGTGTGGTGCACTTCCTGTGTTGCATGTGATGTCTGGCTCAGCTTTGGCTGCTCATGCTGTTGTATGTGTATGGATGGTGCTGGCAGTTGCGATATGGCTGAGGTATGGCTCATGTGTGCGAGTTGAAATGACGTGTGTGTTGGGGATTGTGATGGCATGTCTGAGGTTTGGCAATGCCACTCATGTACAACTGTCATGTGTGTATGTGTCCATTGCACAGTGCCCTGATGCCTGTGTTTTATTTCTCCCTGTCTGCAGCGTCAACTGATGAAGAGGGCGGAGAAGGTGCTGTGGAGCACAGCGGCGGGGATCCCACCGCCAGCCGGAGACGCAAGGCCCGGCTCCCCTCCCATGTTGTCATCTCGTCGGGGAGTGAGAAGTCTGGTGCCGCGTCCCAGGCCGCAGCTGCCAGGGGGAGGTCCAAGAGGCGGAGGTTGGAGTTGGACTCCTCAGCAGCAGAAGGGGCAGCTGGGACCCCACAGGGCCCAACGGGGGAAGATGGCACGGAGTCATCCAGGTTGGTGGGGGGTTTGGTGGAGGAGGAGGCCGTGCAAGCAACAGAGACGGGGTCTGGAGGTGGGGATCCCACTGGTGCTAGTGGTGCAGTGCAGGACCAGGGACAGGAGGCAGCACAGGCCGCCGCGGAGGTGCCTGTGTGCAATCCTGTCCCTGATCCTATCCCTGCATCATCTTGCAGCAGCAGGGATGCCTACGTCCAGACCCGTTTTCAGGCAGGGGATGAGCTCATGACAACTGGCCTTCCTCTGCCTGCGGACGTGGCAATCCGGGTCCGGGTTGAGCCTGTCCTGACTGGTGTGGCGTTGCGTCAACGGGCCATGCGAGGTGACCTGCAGTCTTTTCATGAGGAGACTGCACGTCATCTCGAATGGCTCGTTGACCGCGTCAGCCTGCTGGGACGGGTCACCCAGGCCGGATTCCTCCGTTTGATGGGGCTTGCTCCGACTCCCTCCTCAACGGAACCCCCTACGCGCCAGTCGTCCTCCGTGCCATCTTCTCACCCATCAGTCACCTGGGTGCCCTGTGGAGCTGCCTCTGATGGTGCGGCCAGACTGGTGGAGGAGGCATCCCTGCCACAGTCGGGAGTCGGATGTCCAGCAGGGGTGGCCACATCAACGACTGCACCCCAGCCGGCGGAGGATGTGCAGGCAGCAGGAGGCAGTGCACGGGCAGAGGCACAGCAGCAACGTGGTGGGACCCATGAAGGCTCGGGGCCTTCAACATCGGAGGGGCAGGCATCGGCCGGAGGGGAGGGGGACCCAGGACAGAGAGTGTCTTCCGTGTGGCAGCGGTTGGGCCACGCCATAGATGCGGAGCGGCAGCGGGTGGAAGAGGCATGGCTCACAATGGTCAGGGCGGAGAACTCCATGCGGAGGGCCCTGAGGCGGGCCGAGTGCCTCGAGGCAATCCGCAGGGGGTTGGAGGTGGACACGTCGATGGCACTGCGGACCCTCGGGGCCATGGAGGAGGACCGCTTCCCGGAAATTGACCAGGAGTTCGATGATGCCCTGGCCCGGGACATCCAAAAGTGAGCCGTCAGACTAGCCCGCTGCCCTTGTACATAGTTATGTAGGTAGTGTTAGGTTTCCTTTGTTTTTTGATTTATTTTGGACCTTTTGGACATTGGTCACATTTTTGTATATAGTTTATTTTATTAGTTAGTGTTGTTAGATAGGTTTCATTTCTTTTGTTGGGATAATGGACCCTGGCTTGTTTGTCTGTACATAGTTCACTGTTGGATTTTATTTTTCTTTCACAATTTACCCATGGAGCAATGGCTTTCAATTATTATTTTCCATTGGATTTTCTTTTGTGGACAGTGACTTTGGACACCATTACTTTGTATTATGATTTGTGGTTTTGCTTTTTTTCACGGACATGCTTCTTTTCATTTTTGTACATTGCCATTTCTGTTTGTTTATTTTTTAATCTATTTATGTTTCCTTTAATACATATTTTTTTATCCAACTTCAATGTGTAGTATCATCTCATTGGTTTCATGCATATCATGATATGGGTTTTGGAATTCACTGACACCCATTGTGTGTATGTGAGGGACATGTGTTTGTTTCGAAACTTGCAATTGGTGTTCTGTCATGTAATTGCCATTTCTGAGTGGGTGGATGCAATACTTGGGTGGGTGTTTTGCATTTGGAGGCTGACCATAGGGACCAGGGATCTAGATTGTGATGACATGTTGGCTGGGGAACATGAGTTGGGGCCTGCTGGCAGGTGCCCCACAGTGCTGGGTGGTGGGGGTGGTGGGGACATGAGTCGGACATGGGTGGGGGCCTGCTGGCAGGTGCCCCACAGTGCTGGGGGGTGGGGGTGGTGGGGAACATGAGTTGGACATGGGTGGGGGCCTGCTGGCAGGTGCCCCACAGTGCTGGGGGGTGGGGGTGGTGGGAGACATGGGTGGGGGCCTGGTGGAGGCTGCCCCTGCACTGCTGGGGGGTGGGGGTGGTGGGAGACATGGGTGGGGGCCTGGTGGAGGCTGCCCCTGCACTGCTGGGGGGTGGGGTGGTGGGAGACATGGGTGGGGGCCTGCTGGCAGGTGCCCCACAGTGCTGGGGGGTGGGGGTGGTGGGGAACATGAATTGGACATGGGCGAGGGCCTGCTGGCAGGTGCACCACAGTGCTGGGGAGTGGGGGTGGTGGGGACATGAGTTGGACATGGGTGGGGGCCTGCTGGCAGGTGCACCACAGTGCTGGGGGGTGGGGGTGGTGGGGACATGAGTTGGACATGGGTGGGGGCCTGCTGGCAGGTGCCCCACAGTGCTGGGGGGTGGGGGTGGTGGGAGACATGGGTGGGGGCCTGGTGGAGGCTGCCCCTGCACTGCTGGGGGGTGGGGGTGGTGGGAGACATGGGTGGGGGCCTGCTGGCAGGTGCCCCACAGTGCTCGGGGGTGGGGGTGGTGGGGAACATGAGTTGGACATGGGTGGGGGCCTGGTGGCAGGTGCCCCACAGTGCTGGGGGGTGGGGATGATGGGGAACATGAGTTGGACATGGGTGGGGTTCTGCTGGCAGGTGCCCTACAGTGCTGGGGGGTGGGGGTGGTGGGGAACATGAGTTGGACATGGGTGGGGGCCTGCTGGCAGGTGCCCCACAGTGCTGGGGGGTGGGGGTGGTGGGGAACATGAGTTGGACATGGGTGGGGGCCTGCTGGCAGGTGCACCACAGTGCTGGGGGGTGGGGGTGGTGGGGACATGAGTTGGACATGGGTGGGGGCCTGCTGGCAGGTGCACCACAGTGCTGGGGGGTGGGGGTGGTGGGAGACATGGGTGGGGGCCTGGTGGAGGCTGCCCCTGCAGTGCTGGGGGGTGGGGGTGGTGGGAGACATGGGTGGGGGCCTGCTGGCAGGTGCCCCACAGTGCTGGTGGGTGGGGGTGGTGGGGAACATGAGTTGGACATGGGTGGGGGCCTGCTGGCAGGTGCACCACAGTACTGGGGGGTGGCGGTGGTGGGGACATGAGTTGGACATGGATGGGGGCCTGCTGGCAGGTCCCGCACAGTGCTGGGGGGTGGGGAACATGAGTTGGACATGGGTGGTGGCCTGCTGGGAGGTGCCCCACAGTGCTGGGGGGTGGGGTGGTGGGGACATGAGTTGAACATGGGTGGGGGCCTGCTGGCAGGTGCCCCACAGTGCTGGGGGCTGGGGGTGGTGGGGAACATGAGTTGGACATGGGTGGGGGCCTGCTGGCAGGTGCTCCACAGTGCTGGGGGGTGGGGGTGGTGGGAGACATGGGTGGGGGCCTGGTGGAGGCTGCCCCTGCACTGCTGGGGGGTGGGGGTGGTGGGAGACATGGGTGGGGGCCTCCTGGCAGGTGCCCCACAGTGCTGGGGGCTGGGGGTGGTGGGGACATGAGATGGACATGGGTGGGGGCCTGCTGGCAGGTGCCCCACAGTGCTGGGGGGTGGGGGTGGTGGGAGACATGGGTGGGGGGCTGGTGAATGCTGCCCCTGCACTGTTGCGGGGTGGGGGTGGTGGGAGACATGGGTGGGGGCCTGCTGGCAGGTGCCCCACAGTGCTGGGGGGTGGGGGTGGTGGGGAACATGAGTTGGACATGGGTGGGGGCCTGCTGGCAGGTGCCCCACAGTGCTGGGGGGTGGGGGTGGTGGGGAACATGAGTTGGACATGGGTGGGGGCCTGCTGGCAGGTGCCCCACAGTGCTGGGGGGTGGGGGGGTGGGGAACATGAGTTGGACATGGGTGGGGGCCTGCTGGCAGGTGCCCCACAGTGCTGGGGGGTGGGGGTGGTGGGGAACATGAGTTGGACATGGGTGGGGGCCTGCTGGCAGGTGCCCCACAGTGCTGGGGGGTGGGGGTGGTGGGGACATGAGTTGGACATTGGTGGGGGCCTACTGGCAGGTGCACCACAGTGCTGGGGGGTGGGGGTTGTGGGGACATGAGTTGGACATGGGTGGGGGCCTGCTGGCTGGTGCCCCACAGTGCTGGGGGGTGGGGGTGGTGGGAGACATGGGTGGGGGCATGCTGGCAGGTGCCCCACAGTGCTGGGGCACCCCCTAGCACTGTGGTGCCCCACAGTGCTAGGGGGTGGGGGTGGTGGGGAACATGAGTTGGACATGTGTCGGGGCCTGCTGGCAGGTGCACCACAGTGCTGGGGGGTGGGGGTGGTGGGGAACATGAGTTGGACATGGGTGGTGGCCTGCTGGCAGGTGCCCCACAGTGCTGGGGGGTGGGGTGGTGGGGACATGAGTTGGACATGGGTGGGGGCCTGCTGGCGGGTGCACCACAGTGCTGGGGGGTGGGGGTGGTGGGAGACATGGGTGGGGGCCTGGTGGAGGCTGCCCCTGCACTGCTGCGGGGCCCACCCCCCACCCATGGGAGACATGGGTGGGGGCCTGCTGGCAGGTGCCCCACAGTGCTGGGGGGTGGCGGTGGTGGGGAACATGAGTTGGACATGGGTGGGGGCCTGCTGGCAGGTGCCCCACAGTGCTGGGGGGTGGGGGTGATGGGGAACATGAGTTGGACATGGGTGGGGGCCTACTGGCAGGTGCCCCACAGTGCCGGGGGGTGGGGGTGGTGGGGAACATGAGTTGGACATGGGTGGGGGCCTGCTGGCAGGTGCCCCACAGTGCTGGGGGGTGGGGGTGGTGGGGAACATGAGTTGGACATGGGTGGGGGCCTGCTGGCAGGTGCACCACAGTGCTGGCGGGTGGGGGTGGTGGGGACATGAGTTGGACATGGGTGGGGGCCTGCTGGCAGGTGCCCCACAGACTGAGGGGTGGGGGTGGTGGGGAACATGAGTTGGACATGTGTCGGGGCCTGCTGGCAGGTGCACCACAGTGCTGGGGGGTGGGGGTGGTGGGGAACATGAGTTGGACATGGGTGGTGGCCTGCTTGCAGGTGCCCCACAGTGCTGGGGGGTGGGGTGGTGGGGACATGAGTTGGACATGGGTGGGGGCCTGCTGGCGGGTGCACCACAGTGCTGGTGGGTGGGGGTGGTGGGAGACATGGGTGGGGGCCTGGTGGAGGCTGCCCCTGCACTGCTGGGGGTGGGGGTGGTGGGAGACATGGGTGAGGGCCTGCTGGCAGGTGCCCCACAGTGCTGGGGGGTGGGGGTGGTGGGAGACATGGGTGGGGGCCTGGTGGAGGGTGCCACTGGTGGCTGGGGGTGCAGGGGGACATGCGTTGGTGGGCAGTAGTGCAAGTTGACATGTGGGTTGGCTGGGGGGCATGGCCATGGTGGATGGGGTGCTGCAGGACATGTGCAGGGTAGGCCCCTGTGGTGTGAGCCACCTGCAGGGGCCGTGGAGGGTGTAGAGGGTACACCTGGGAGGACCCACACGTGCAATTCACGTGTGGTGCTCCCCGCGCACCCCTGTAATACACGTACCCTTCTGATATCGCGTGTGAAACTTTCCGTGCACCCCGAAATACACGTAGCCTGGACATTCGCATGTGGAACTTCCTGCGCACCCCTGGAATACACGTACCCTGCTGATTTCGCGTGTGAAACTTCCGGCACACCCCGAAATACACGTAGCCTGGACATTCGCGTGTGGAACTTCCCGCGCACCCTTGGAATACACGTACCCTGCTGATATCGCGTGTGAAACTTCCCGCGCACCCCGAAAAACACTTAGCCTGGACATTCCCGTGTGGAACTTCCCACGCTCCCCTGGAATATACGTACCCTGCTGATTTCGTGTGTGAAACTTCCCGCACACCCCAAAATACAGGTAGCCTGGACATTCGCGTGTGGAACTTCCCGCACACCCCTGGAATACACGTACCCTGCTGATTTTGCGTGTGAAACTTCCCGCACACCCCGAAATACAAGTAGCCTGGACATTCGCGTGTGGAACTTCCCGCGCACCCCTGGAATACACGTACCCTGCTGATATTGCGTGTGAAACTTCCCACCCCTGGAATACACGTACCCTGCTGATTTTGCGTGTGAAACTTCCCGCGCACCCCGGAATACACGTAGCCTGGACATTCACGTGTGGAACTTCCCGCGCACCCCTGCAATACACGTACCCTGCTGATATTGTGTGTGAAACTTCCCACGCACCCCGAAATACACGTAGCTTGGACATTCGCGTGTGGAACTTCCCGCGCACCCCTGGAATACACGTACCCTGCTGATATCGCGTGTGAAACTTCCCGCGCACCCCGAAATACACGTAGCCTGGACATTCGCGTGTGGAACTTCCCACGCACCCCTGAAATACACGTACCCTGCTGATATCGCGTGTGAAACTTCCCGCGCACCCCGAAATACACGTAGCCTGGACATTCGCGTGTGGAACTTCCCGCGCACCCCTGAAATGCACGTACCCTGCTGATATCGCGTGTGAAACTTCCCGCGCACCTCGAAATACACATAGCCTGGACATTCGCGTGTGGAACTTCCCGCGCACCCCTGGAATACACGTACCCTGCTGATATCGCGTGTGAAACTTCCCGCGCACCCCGAAATACACGTAGCCTGGACATTCGCGTGTGGAACTTCCCGCTCACCCCGGGAAAACACGTACCCTGCTGATTTCGCGTGTGAAACTTCCCGCACACCCCGGAATACACGTAGCCTGGACATTCACGTGTGGAACTTCCCGCGCACCCCTGGAATACACGTACCCTGCTGATATCGCGTGTGAAACTTCCCGCGCACCCCGAAATACACATAGCCTGGACATTCGCGTGTGGAACTTCCCGCGCACCCCTGGAATACACGTACCCTGCTGATATCGCGTGTGAAACTTCCCGTGCACCCCGAAATACATGTAGCCTGGACATTCGCGTGTGGATCTTCCCGCGCACCCCTGGAATACACATACCCTGCTGATATTGCGTGTAAAACTTCCCACGCACCCCGAAATACACGTAGCCTGGACATTCGCGTGTGGAACTTCCCGCGCACCCCTGGAATACACGTACCCTGCTGATATCGCGTGTGAAACTTCCCGCGCACCCCGAAATACATGTAGCCTGGACATTTGCGTGTGGAACTTCCCGCGCACCCCTGAAATACACGTACCCTGCTGATATCGCGTGTGAAACTTCCCGCGCACCCCGAAATACACGTAGCCTGGACATTCGCGTGTGGAACTTACCGCACGCCCCTGAAATGCACGTACCCTGCTGATATCGCGTGTGAAACTTCCCGCGCACCTCGAAATACACATAGCCTCGACATTTGCGTGTGGAACTTCCCGCGCACCCCTGGAATACACATACTCTGCTGATATCGCGTGTGAAACTTCCCGCGCACCCCGAAATACACATAGCCTGGACATTCGCGTGTGGAACTTCCCGCGCACCCCTGAAATACACATACCCTGCTGATATCGCGTGTGAAACTTCCCGCGCAGCCCGAAATACACGTAGCCTGGACATTCGCGTGTGGAACTTCCCGCGCACCCCTGAAATACACGTACCCTGCTGAAATCGCATGTGGAACTTCCCGCGCACCCCTGAAATACACGTACCCTGATGGAATCGCGTGTGACACTTCCCGCGCACCCCTGAAATGCACGTACCCAGCTGAAATGACGTGAGGTACTTCCCGCGCACCCCAGTGATACACATAGCCCGCTTGCCATGCTGATACAGGGTTAGCGCAGCCCTTTGCGCTGGATTGGGGATTTTGATGGCTTTTCCCTGCGCGAGAGGCGTTCTTGGGGGCGTAACTGGCGCTGCTGCAGGGTCGCTGCGCCACTGTGCGCCACGGCTGGTTTTGGTAGCTGGAATCCATGAATACGCTGTGCGCGGAAATGGGTTTTGGCGCACGAGGCTGGCGCAGGGATTCGCACGCGCACACTGTGCGCCAGCCGCGTGCGCCACTTGTGCGCTGAATTCTATGAATTACCCCCTAAATCCGTATGGACAAATCAAAGGAGCACCACACACAATTATAAGTGAAGACTGAAATATAAAAGGTTCTGGCAAGAGCAAATTTCTGTTTTCATAAGTACTGCCCTATACAACTGTCCCGCCTACTGCCATTCACCTGGAGGTGTGGATGTATGTATTCATGCTTCTTCAAACATCAGAACACCTTCAAGGTACACACGTGCCTTCAGACTATTCGCTTCCCTTTCTATAATGGCATTCCTCTAGTGAAGTAAAACACCCTATGAAATAGGAACAAAAACAGTTGTGATTTAACAACGTTTCTTCAAAATGAGTCAAGACTTCCTCCTTTGGGTACCTAGGGACACTTCCATTGTTGCTGTGGAGCATCATGGTAGCCCACATACGGATATAAAAGCTAAAGAAAAAAAGATATTAACAAGAATAGCCATTCTTTTTTCTTCATGACTAAAATAGGGCTAGAATAAGAAATACTGTTGTAAGGGCGTACGTGTATTCATTTATGTATTTATTTATTAATCAATTTATAGAAGTGTGCCAAGCCCTTGGGCATCTAGGCACTAGTTACAGACAGAAGATACATCTGACAATGATAAGCGGTAGGTACGTGTTTGGGGTTAGATGAACACATGTGTCTAGGTTTTTCCTGAATAGCCGGTAGTTAAACAGGAAGTTAGCTAGTATTAAACAGGAAGTTTAACACTAGCACCCCAATCACCCTTGTGCTATCCGAGCTCACAAAACCATGTCAAAATACAAAGAAAATAAAACAGTGTTACAATGTTTTCAGCGAGTGATAATTATCCACACATTGCTTTTTCAAAATCAAGAGATAGATGGACTTTGCAAGTGCAATATGTAGTATTTACAAGATACCCAAATAGAAGGCATTACCATGAACCCTATTAGGTAAAACAGAATGAGGATTGCTTGTAAGCTAAATAATAGGTCTGGACAAACTTCCTAAAATGGGCCTTTCAAGACGCTTGAATATGTTTAGGGGGTGTTATAACAGGGAATTTCATTTTGACCTTTGGCTGTGTACACTAGGTGAGTTTGAAGTTGGTGGTGGAAACTGCAGTAGACTCTTGGATGACACACACAGGGCTTCTGGCCCGCCTCCTTCACTGATCACACAATGAATGACTGACAAATGCTGTTTGATGCCCTAACGAGTGTTTTGCTGATGAGAACAAGTCATAGTTAGCCACTAAACAGAACATCTGAGCAAGTGAGAGTGAGATTTGGGATGCCGACCAATATACTGGGCAAGTTGAAGATGGCACCTTGGCTTTTCTTGTCTCATGCAGCAATTTCTCTGAACCAACATTGTGTATGTGAGAGAGATAGAGAGAATGGGCAATGTTAGGAATTTAAATGGGACCTGCCAGCAAGAGGACAGTGGTAGAAGCACAAGGTTGTTTGATTGACTTGAGATGCCTTGTGCGGGTTGCCATGTATTTTTCATGCAATGCTTTGACATGTTATGATCTGCTGTATGTGATTTCAGATGTTCCTTCCCTTCTTTCTATGACGGCTCCCCCACTAATACACACTAATTCTAAGTACCACCACAATGCACTTATCTACTAAGTCACCCACAGATGACAGTTGAACACTCACAGAAAATATCAAATACTTGAACACTACAATTTACAACTAACGTACCTACCACACCTCTTCCCGATATATCCTTAATCTATGGGCACAAAGGGGTCATATTTGGACACAGGTGCCTCTATGCCATGAAATGGGCACTTTGCATTTCAGGTTGAATCTCAAGTAGACACATTGAGATTCAGACCATCAGAGGACTCAAACCAGCAAAGGTATTTTGATGCTATATAAAAGGCAACCTCAATTCCTGGTCCTTTTTGGCTTTGGTATGGCGTTTAAAGAACGGATAACACAGGGCATGCTTTTAATTGGAGGGTAACTAGAGAATGTTAATGAGTTTTGAGAAGTGTGCTGTTGGTTGGAGAGCTGTTGTTGACTGGTTGATATTTTTGTAGTCTGCTTTATGTTGTAATGTTTAATGTTTGTTCTGTGTTTTGTTAGACCCCTGATAAAAAAGAAAAACAAAATACCCCCTTTCTACTCCTTACGTTTTCCATTTTGTTTACACTGAAAAAACGTTAAAAGGGTGAACACACATTCTGGGCCCCTTTCATTTCCCGTAGTAAACACACAGTTAATAGTTAACGCTTGTCCAGTGTCTCCCTGGATGTTTGTTTTAGTTGACTTCTCTACATGCTTGTTGTGTTGGTATTTCACACCTGAAGTTAATGGGAGTACTACAGTGTTGTTTTCATGGGTGTCTTATTTATTCTCTGTGATCAGTTCACTGAGTGTTTCATTGGCTCTCTGGTTCTTTTTGGTTTGTATTCTTCTGGCCTTAATTCGGGTTCTCTTCTAGTTTTTGTACCAATTCGATGTGGGAAACTGGTACACATGCAGAGCTGGGAAGAGAATGTGTTGGGATGAGGGGAGTGGCTGTCTATTATCTAGCAGAAGGAGGAAGAGTCTGCCATCATTGACAAGGAAGATGGACACTTCATGATGTTCTTTTGGTCTCTTATGGGGATGTTCTACTAAGCATTGCCAGGCTTCTGGGGTGGTGCCAGAGGATGAGGCGTTGGTGGAGGTAACATGAGAAATAGGAGAAGTGAAAGAGAAGGGAGGGACATCAGAGTGGACTTGTCCACATAGGACCGGCAGGCAGGGCCTGTGGCGGAGAACCCCACAACAGCCGGTGGTCAGGTCCTGTGGTGGAGGTGGCCAGGATGTAGGTGGCAATGCCAGGAGACAACAAAGGAGTATTCCAAAGGAGAAGGAAGTTATTTGCAATAAGCAGCTGTGAGATTTCATTGTTTTCTTTTGTTTTTGTATCCTACTTTGGGCAGAGGAGAAAGTGGTCTTACCCCAGAACGACAAAGGTGCATGTGCATTCTTTTTGGGGCAAAATGTTTTCGACATAATGGTCATTCGAAAATATGTTTTCAAAAATATGACCGGATACCTTATCAGCTGTGGTATGGCTGACCTGGTGCCGATCCTGCTCTCAATGTCCTCCTGGATGTGGTTCAGGAGGTCAAGTATGGTCTCCCTGTCTAGGTGGTACATGATATGATATGTTATTTATAATGCGCTTAATACCCAGATTGAACCTGTGTTGCTCCATGTCGTCTTGCTTCCAAGGCGAGCACGTTGCCGCTGAGCTATCCTCCCAAAATGTAACATGGTTAGTCTCTGCTCGTTAGCAAGGGCCCAGGGTGTCGTCCTTATGCCTGGGCTCACTGCACGCCTCTGTCCCTCCACCTGCAGCCCCATCCTCCTTTTCTTTCTCCTCTTGTCTCCCTGGCCTCCTATTGACCGTGTACCAGCAAAGTTGTAATGTGGGCCAATGTCTTAATATTGATTCTCAAACAGTATCCATTTTTAGCAATGCTTTTCGATGCCTCTGATTTTACGAAGATAACCCATCGCACAGTATGTGTTTACTCTACAGTTCACATTCTCTTCTTGCTTTGCCCGAAAAATCTTTTTAATCATTCGCTTCCTCCTCTGGTTAACAAAATTACTTCAAAAAATCACTTCCTATTCAACACAATGATTATCTCTGCATTCGTTGTGAACGCTCTGTTTCTGGTTTTAGAAGTGCACTGTGCAATCAGAAGAAGTGCTGCTATCAGTGATGTTTCACAGATTAATGGCGTTCTGATTAGGCTGGCACCGAAAGCGACTGTCTTGTCACTGGCGCACTCTGCATCAATCCTGACAGTGCTTCACCTTAACAAATTTCACTCTCGAGATTTAAGGTTAAATGCGACTATGACTCCGACACCATTTTAACTTCTACTCTGCAACTCAATTGCTCTTCTGTCTACAGTACATTAAGATGATCAAAACATCCAAACAAATTTAGACGTAGTAACTATGCAGGGCAGACGGCTATTGTATTTTTAATTTGAAATGTAATGGCGAGCCATGTTAGAAGGTCCTTGGAAAAAAAAAAGGGTTATGTGATCCCGAGGGCACAGATAGAATATTCACTGCTTAAGGACAGAGGTGTGATGTTCAAAGTCGTTTGTGCAGCAGAATATGCAAACAAGTAGGATTGGGTTATTACTTCAATATTATGTTTAACAGAAAATATTTTGTAATAGATTTTTTAGATCTTTGGCTTATTTTGAATTTGTGAAAAATGAAAAACATGTGCCCCGACCAAAAAAATATATATTCGGAATTAGTAAATTACATGATGGCACTCAATAAAGAACACAGCTTTGATTTTGAGGGTGCACTGGACAGGTTCTGAGGGATCATTAAAAATACATATTTGGCAATGGTACCAGATTAATCAGGGTTGACGTTTTCATTTTAATTAGGATGCTGCCAGAAAGCGTTAGTGATACACTGAACTTGAACTTGAAAAATGTTGCTTCATAATATAGAGTGGTTTGCGTGCCCAATCAACCTAACTATTGGCAATATTACAAAAGATCAAAAGGGTGCAAATACATTTGGCAAAGAACTAGACATCATACAGCCATCTTGGCTCGTGCTCTCTGATATACAAGCATTTACATTTTTTCAAAGGGAACTGGAGAACCCAGCTAAGTGCTAATAATTGTGTGTGTATATATATATATATATATATATATATATATATATATATATATATATATATATATATATATATATATAAATAAAGTCACCTTTTATAGCATACCTTACAGAAGAAGCCAATGGACAAAATCCATAGATTGTATATGCCGGCATTATGTTACGTTATATGTTGATTGTATAGCTACTAATGCCATTGGTATGGCCTCGAAGCGTTTTGGGGTTGAAGGGCTTTCGGAAGACTGTAGTGAGATATGTAAGAGGTGAACAAAGGATTTCTAAAATTCGTGTGTGCATTTTTAGCCGGCATGAAGGTGGGTAGGGAGTGGCTAGGTCCTTAGCAGCAGCACATAGTTGCAAGGTGAGAGAATGGGTGCCATGGCAAATGGGGAGTGGGACAGTCCGAAGGGTCTGATTGTGTGAACAGCAGGTCTGAATTGTGCATGGGTCGCATCTGTATTGTATTGGATTAGGTTGTCAGTGTTTTGGGTTTGTATAATCAAGTAGTGCGTATTGAGAGGTATGCAGGTGAATGTGACGTGCCCATATGGGATATGGTTATGTTTTGTATTATGCAGGAATGTCAGTAGCAAAATACAGTTGGGAAACCCACACCTTGGACCCTAATGGAAGAGAAACAAATATGGCTGTGGAAAACAGTAGCAAAATACAATTGGGAGACCCACTCCCTGGACCCTAAGGGAAGAATAGCAAGTATGGCAGTGGAACACCATAGCAAAATATAATTGGAAAACCCATGCCGTGGACCCTAAGGGAAGAAAGCAAGCATGGCAGTGGAGAACAGTAGCACAGTACAGTTGGGAAGCCCACACCCTGGACTCAAAGGGAAGAAAAGCAAGTATGGCTATGTAAAACAGTAGCAAATACAGTTGGGAAACCCACGCCCTGGACCCTAAGGGAAGAAAAGCAAGGATGGCTGTGGAAAACAGTAGCAAAATATGGTTGAGAAGCACTGTGGGAAGATAATCAAATGCGGTGGAACAAAACAACAGCAAGATTAAATAATTCTGACCTAACCCAGAATCACTGTGGGAAGAAAGTGCAACGTGGTGGAACAAAACAACTGCAGGATTAAATAATGCAGACCGAACCCAGAGGCACTGTGGGAAGAAAGTGCAATGTGGTCGAACAAAACAACTTTGGGATCCAATAATGCAGTCCCAATCCATGTGGTGGAACAAAATAACAGTGACATTCAGAAATGTAAACCCAATCAGAAGCACGGTGGGAAGAAAATGCAATGTGATGGAACATAAAAACAGCAAGGTTCAAAAATGTAAACCCAACCCAGGAGCACTGTGTGAACAAAATGCAATTTTGTGGAACAAAACATCAGCGAGAATGGAAAATGCAGTAGCATAGCAATGGTGTAGTCTCCTACCTGGTTGTTGCTGCCGACTATGAACGATAATGCCTTTCAAAGTAATAAAATAGAGCAATTCATCGAATCATCGGACAACCCACACAGACAATAATTCAGGAGAGTCAAACATGACCCACAAGTAGCTGGTAAACATGTTAACTGATTGTGTGTGTAGACTAATTCAGTGTCAATGAAAACCACATGAAACTGTCAAAACATTTGTCTGCAAATATACCAGTACCAAAATCTGGGCAAGAACATTATTTTTAAAACATATCTTTGTATTATGATTATTAAACATACATTATAATTTATGATATTATATTGAACAATGGAATAGTACAATTCATTACATATGTCTCTGACATTAACAAACTACTGGTGAAACACACTCTTACCTCCTTGACAGCTATAAACACTAAGAACACTAAGAAGCCCTGAAAATGGTTAATGTTCGGCTTTAAGAAATAGCATACTGTAAGATAAGACTGAAATAAATGAATACATCCACACACTTCCATGTACTGTCAGTTGCTTAAAGCCACAGTTGGGTGCAATAGCATTCTCATATGACAAACACCACCAAACAGAAATGTGCAGTAGTAGCCCTATGAAATGCAAGAGCTGTACAGTTACACTGCTATGAAATGTACGCAGGCAGCTTTTCCTGAACTTTGCAGGGTTCCACACAACTCTAACTTTGATCTGCACGGACAACTTACAAATGAAATCCCACTCTCTCTTCAAGTTTACCTAGGGGCATAGATTGATAAACATAGAATACTGTGGACACACAGTTGCATCACTCTGATTGGACCTTACTCTTCTCCCAACTCTGCCTTATGAATTCATCTTTCACGGGTACATGGCAGGCAGCGTTTACTAATTTTGCAAGGCCGGTTGCAAAAGGGTGGCATGCAGGCCTGTACGTCACCTTTTTGCTCTTTACTTTTGTACTCCCCATGCAAATCTTGAATAATCATGCTGAGGGGACCTGCCTATGCAAAGGTGTAATGCTGATGTATAATTTTAGAATAACAACTCACGGGTAAGTGTGTTTGATTCTTTACATGTTACAAGTGTGAAATATTAGAGGGCTTATCATCACTGGCATCCATCTTCAGGGAGGTTTTTTAACACTAGTGAATGACATCACCTTGTGGTCTTTGTGTGCAGGTTAGCAGCCTGGGCCTGTTCGAAAGCATTTATTATAGATGCTGATTATATATATATATATATATATATATATATATATATATATATATATATATATATATATATATATATATATCAGTGAAAAATCGAAAGGGACGTTATGATTAAGTTGCACTAGTAAAAACCTATGAAATTCAATGGAAATATTTTGTTGCAGGAATGTTATGGTTACAGGTAAAACTGAAAAACACCATAAATGTGCCAGTTATGGTGAGCTAAGCAACCCTAACTCACGCTACCACTGTGCACTGCAAGGACTCACACCCATGACATCAAAGATTACATCACTGATGACATCACATGTCTGGCTCCCTCTTTTTTTTGTTCACTGACATATTTAGGCCAACTGGGTTTCTTCATTGACAGTCAGGAAGTAAAAATGCAAAAGGTACTATGTTTGCAGACCTTACCCTTCTCATATGCTCTTACACTACTTTCCGTGGGGTTCAGGCACATCATATGATACATATACATAGAGGAAGAAAGCCGCATGAAATACAGCAATAGTTTCTGTGCATGAAGATAATCATTTAGATTATGAACACTTTCTGGTAGTACGGCTATGTTTTTGCTTACTCTACTTGCTCTGTATATGCTCATATTTGTAAGCATTTTGGTCTCTTTATGTTTTGTGTATATGTTTTGTGTAGAGTAGTACAATTATGTAGTAAGTGAGGCGTTCTTAGTGACTTATTACATGTTTCACAGTACACAAAACTGACATGAAAGCAATCATCATTTTACTGTCCAACATGGGAAGATTTGGAATATTTCACCTGTGTGATGCATGCTGCAGGCAATGCCTACGTTTCTACATCAGGTGGTGCATGTACATGAAAGAACTCTGTAATGCGATGGTGTTTATAGTAATGCATTGGTTAATGAACTATTTGTTTCATCATAGTTCTTCCAATGACCTTGGATACTTTTCTGGCAACATTACAATGACAATTCCTTGTGGAGGCTTTTTTGTGAGAACTAAATACACATGTGATGTCATCAGTGATGTCATCAATGACATTTGTGATGTCATCTTTGATGTCATGGGTGTTAGTCCTTGCAGTGCACAGTGATAGCACAAGTTATGGTTGCTTAGCTCACCATAACTGGCAAATTTCTGGGGGTTTTCGGTTTTACCTGTAACCATATCGTCCCTGTAACAACGTATTTCCATTGAATTTCATAGGTTTTTACTAGTGCAGCTTAACCATGACGTCCCTTTAACACATTTTTTTCACTGAATTTCATTAAGTTTTTACCAGGATACCTTCAGTTTGTAAAGATGTACTGTAGAACATACTGAAACTGCTATCACAACGTTAATGCACACAGAAGTTGCAGACTATGCATCTGGTTGCAGACTTCGGGTGGCATCCAACCTGCTCAGAAAGGCAGGGGCTTTCTTACATAGTGGTACCATTCACCAAACCCAAGGAACATATACAAAAAGCACCATGTGCATGAAGTGCAAGGGGAAATAGATGAGGTCTGCAAATTGTGTACTTATGAAACAAACAGCACAAAGGCATAGGGAGTACACCATAACGGAATGCACCAACAAGAGAAGTGATGTCTGCCTTTAACAATCTTACTGCACTGCTACTGTACATGGTGACAAAGAACGTATGGGCAGAGTAAGGGCTAGAAAGTACTATGACCAAAACGTCACTACAATGTAGTAACCACACTGAAGTTTGTCTGATAATTGCACAGGTGGTGCAGTATACAACAGTTGAGAAGCATATAGTTTCTTTTTTATGCAGCAATGCCAATCACCTTAGAGTGTTGGAAGAAAATGTACCTCATGATGCAATGACTTACGATAGTAACCCCATTGGTACGTAAAATATGTACTATCCATTGCTTCATGTACACCTAAAAGATTTTTTTTCTTTAAGAGAACATATTTGAAAGGAAAGCAAGGCAGCACAAGTGGCACCCTTTCAACACCAGCATACGGGCACAAGATAGGAAAGAAACTCTGTAAATAGCAAACTGAAGAGCCTGGAAGGCGAAATAGAGGAAATGGTGAACATTTGTGCCACCGTGAAAGATGACATATAAGGATATAATATTGTAAAAATAAAATACCACTGCCCGACCTGCACGTGTACTCTTTCCCCACTTCACAGCCTGCCATCCCATCAAAATCTGTGTGATTCGAGACATTACGCTGCTAACTCAATCCCTTCCTCCCCTCAGTCATGACTAACTTGTGCAAATACCCAATTCCCCACAATACGTACCCACTTCTGCTACCCCCTCCCTTTTCTAATGGCATGTATGAATGTGTGGAAGTAATCGTTGATATGTAAGTTGTTGCTGAGTGTACATGTGCCTTTTCCTTTGGTTTTAAAATGCTGTTATAACTCTGCGGTGCACAGTAGTGGTCGGAATTACCGCAATTAAAGAAAAGGGAGGTGTCCTACTGACACCGCTCCTTCCCGGCCTATCCGCAATCACAATGGAGGCAACTGTGCCATTCCATTACAAACCGCATGTCCGCACATTGTGAACCACCTATAGCTAGTTGTGGGAGCAGACTTTTGTCTTTTGCACAAGTACGCGCATGCGCATCTCTTCCTCTATCTCCTGGTAACACTGCCCCTGTCCAGCATATGCGAACAAACTTGTGACAAACTTTAAGTAGGTCCAGGCGCCCACCCAAGTCCTATAGGTAGCTGTACACATAAACATTCCACCTGCTATACCCTACAAAAACCCAGTGTGCCCCAAAATGGCAGGCACACATGTGTCACACTATTAATTACTGCAGAGATCCCAATGGTGTGCACATGCACACAAAATATTCCACCCAAAACGGGTCCTGTGGACAGCTGTCCCAATGGAGAACATGCGTGACATCACCATGGGACTGTACCCATTGCTGTGCGTGGGCCCTTATGGCGCAGACACAATCCGAACCCTCGACCAGTGGAAAAGTGCAATGTTCTGTGATCTACGAAGTGTTATTGGGAAATTGCACGCTTACAAACTCCCCACAATGTGCCATTGCACATGTATGTATTTGGTGCAATGATGAAGGCCTATTTACCAGTTGCAAGGTCTCCGCAGCAGCCCTACAAAAGTTCACACCCCAGACCTGTTCTGTATTCTGTTTGTAGCTTTTCAGAACAGAGTAGCAGCCTACATAGCTGTCAGCTGTTAGTGAGTTTGGAACCATTTCTACTATGCTACATTACCTTTGCAAGTAATGGGAACCATGTCAGCCCGGCTCACTACGCACAATAATGGAGAGAAGTATTAACACCCTTTTCTGTGAAGCACACTCTCAGCACCGATAATCCCCACTATCCCATACCCATGGGCAGCATGCTCACAACAGAGGTATGTGGCATGTGCTCTTCCCGAAGTACCGTGAGGACTGCACCCTAGTAAAGCAGTAACAGCCCTTCTTCCATTTCCACTATCTTCATTCCAGCAACCCCTTATTCGGTACTGATAAATAGTCACACACGCATGTACCAATCACTGTGAAGAGCTCTCCATGTAACACTACCAGTTCTAAATAACATTCCTCTGCGTACACACCACATTATGAAGAATTATTGCGCAATCCGTTAGCCTGAACAGTCCCATTTCCATGCACGCCATCCTCAAAAGCCCCGGATTGGCTTTGGTGCTGTGTGCAGGCGTGGCGGAATAAATTGGAACCAGGGTAGGGGATTTCGTCATCAGTAGTGGCTCTGAAAAGAGCCTTTTTTGTAGATGATTCTAGAGAAACAACTTTATTTTCGTTTTTTAAAAGGTTTTCTTTTTTCTTCTCCTCCTCACATTCTTACAATAAACTTTTCAACGCCTCCTCTATATGGACAAACAAAAGAGCATCACCAATGCTGGACAAAGAAATGCCATTTGCATGGAAACACACTTCATTTCAAGAATGAATGCTCTCATGGCTGCAGAAGAACATCCCACGAGCGGAAAAAAAATCACACATCCTTCTACTGACGCGACCCCTTCCAGCCTCTGGCTGGGCATAGCATACATTAGGATAGTCCCATAATCTTCTTGGTGTTATGGCAGAGAAAACCACCTGGGCCGTGGTAAAAAGCCTCTTCACTGCCTTCATCAACCTCTTCAGTTGATGGAACACACGTGAACAATTCATGTAACCCAAATGCATGCTGTCATAATGCAAATACGACAACGTGCACTGTACCAAAACTGGCCACTTGTCTGCAAAGGTCAAGAATAACGCCAAATCTGCAGTCATCGACAGCGCACCACAATGCGTCCACACCTTCCAAACCATAATCGCCATCAACGTGTCTTTCCTGGGCATACTTGTGCAGATCGACCACAAAGGCATAACCCAAAATCTATACAATGTGTTTCTCCATGTCAGCCCTCCTCACTACACAGAGTAATGAAAATTAGAATTACCACCCTTTCCTGTGAACCACACCCTCAGTACCTGATTGGATAATCCCCACAGGCCCATTTCCATTGGCCCACATGGGGAGAAGCGCAAACTGTGGTACGTGCGCTTCCCCAAGTACTGCGAAGGCCATGTCCCAGTAAAGCAGGACCATTCCTTCTTCCCTTTCCACTATGTTTTGTCTAGCACTACCTCATTGGGTACTGTTAAATAGTCACACACGCATCCACCAATCACATCGAAGACGTCAGCATGAAATACTGTCAGTTCTGTACAACACTTCATATGTACCATTACACAATCAGAGTGCAAGTTCTGTGTGATTCCAAAGCACCTCCAATAGAAAGTTCTGTAAAACTATCCAAGATTTCTGCATCCACATTCATCCACATGGCCACCCATCACTGCAAAGTACAGGTAGAAATATTTTCTGCACACTATTTTTACAACTCTGTTATAAGTGCCTCTGAACAGGCTGTCTGCCACTGAACGTCCACAACCTACTTACAAGACATACTGTTCTTTCTCCCATCACCTACCACCCAGTGCCACTGCAATGGAATATGCTTTCAATATTTTCATTTACCCATCTTAGCCATTCCAATATCCAAACAGTAACTGTCTTCTTGCCTTCCGACAATGCTACAAATTGTGTCTTCATACAAAATTCATAAAAATATCACAGAAAAGCAGCATTCAAAGTTGCTTAGCAACATACATCAAGTACATACAGTGCATGCATCAAACAGGATGCCTTCCCCTTACCGTGCACACTTAAACCATAGCCTTCTGCAGGTACCTGTACAAATAGACCATCTGCCAGTGTGTTTGCGTACACACCAGAACCACAAACCTTATTGAGCAATACATTAGCCTCCACAGTCCAATTTCCATGAATACCATCCTGAAAAGGACCAGATGTGGCACGTGTAATCCTAAAACTACAGCGGAATCTGCAGCAATATCATGCTAGGAAGGGGAGGGGCGAAAGAAATTTGAAACAGGGTAGGAGATTGGGTCTGTAGTGGTGGCTCTGCAAACAATATATATTTTTTTTGTTTCGTGTTTTTTTTTACGTGCTTGCAGATAACCTTTTTTTTTCTCTTTACATATGTTTCTGATTGCTTCTCCTCCTTATATTTTTACCAAATTCTGGCCAACGTTTCTTGCACAGTGTAAATGAAATGGCATTGCCAATGGCGGTCAAATAAATGCCATTTTTATGGAACCACTGCATATTTTGTGACCTCATGATCTCATAGTGGGCGGAGAACTTCGCAGCAGTGCGCATACATTCACACATGCTTCTGTTTATAAGACACTTTCCGAGCTCTGGCTGGGGACAAATTACACCGGCGTGGTCCCATACTCCTCTTGGTGTTATGCATGAGAAAACGACCTTGAGAGTGGGAAAAATCAGAATCAGTACATTTAGCAACTTCTTCAGGTGACGAAGCAAACGTCCACATGACATGTAACCCAAATATAGACTTCCATAATGCACCACAACAACATTAACGGTAGGCACAGAGGCCACGTATCTGCAAAGGCGAACCAACCCGCGGAAACTGCACTCATAGAGACTGCCCCAGAAAGTGTCCACTCATTCGATCCTGAAATTAGCAGCAACGCCTCTCTGCATGGCACACCTGTACAGATGTTGCACAAAGGTATCAACCACAACCAGCACTATGCATCTCTCCATCTCTACCAACCTCACTACACTAAAAAAAAATAGAACTGCCCCTTCCTGTCAACCACACCCCGAACAACTGATTGGATAATCCCCACAGTTCCATTTCCATGCCCACCTTGCTCAGAATGGCAGGATGTAGCATGCACGCTTTCCCAGCTACAGAGAGGGTCGCGCCCCAGTAAAGCAGAGACAATACTTCTTTCCTTTCCACTGTTCTTTTTCCAGCACTTCCTCATTGGGTACTGTGAAATATTTGCACACGCGCATGCACCAATGACAGCCAAGACCTCTGCATCCAACCCTATCATTTCTGTACAGCACTCCATATTTACCATTACACACTTCAAGTGCCAGTTGTGTGTGCTTCCAAAGCACCTCCAGTAGAAACTTCTCCAAAAGAATCCACGATTTCAGCATCCAAATTCATCCCGAGCGGCACCCATCTCAAATTTGGCCATGCACACAAGAGTCTAGGCCATGCCCACACCCAGCACAACATAATGGAGACATGCATGCGAATATGTGGCCAGATATCAGAATCCACAAACGTATCATAGCCAGCGGCACTTCTACCCAACCCCCGCACCATAACACAACAATGCAAAGAAACATGTAACAGTTAGCAGAATCCGCAAGCGTACCACAACCTCCGGCACTCCTACCCACTTCCATTCACTAAGTATTGTGTCACTGTCAACCAAACCACAAAATCTTCACAACATTGGCCCTACTCCCACCAATCTCCACAAAGCAGAGTATCCAAGGACATAGAAGATCCACTTCAACCCTACCCTCTTCTATACTGACAGTATTCCAACACTGCACCCAGTGTCCACACTGCAGGACTTGTCACTGCACCATCTCCAGCCATACACCGAAAACTGTAGGATGTTCTAACAATAACAACACCTATGGACCCAACAATGTATGCAGGTCAGCTCATACAGCTATACATGGAAACATGCAACAGTTAGCAGAATCTACAAGCATAACAAAGCCTCCGGCACCCCTAACCACTTTTATTCACATACTATGTTGTTACTGCCAACCGACCCAAAAAATTGTTCACAACAGTGGGCCTGCTCCCAACAGTCTAATCCGTCCGCAAAACCAATACCTTACAGTGCACTGCAGTAGTCAGCACTCCGCGCAATGGACACTACCCAAGCCCATAAAATATGCTCTTCAACCCTATCCACTTCTATGCACACACTATTAGAACAGTGCACCCAGTTGACACACTTCAGTATCCAAGCACATAGAAGATGCACTTGAACCCTACCCTCTTCTACACTGACAGTATTCCAACACTGAACCCAGTGTGCACACTGCAGGACTTTGCACTGTACCATCTCCAGCCATACACCGTAAAAGTGTAGGATGTTCTAACAAGGACCACACCCATGGAACCAGCAATTTACGCATGTCAGCCCACTTCTGGTGCTCCCATCGAACCAACAATGTATGCAATGTTGACAAACCACACACACAAGGCAACAATGTCAAACCTACTTGCAACCAGGGCCCATAGTTGTCAGTGCAAGGCCTCCAGCCATGCATGGAAGGGGCTACAGGCTTGCCACACGCAACACAGCATAGCACGTGCTATGTCACCATGTTTATATCATGTGCAATGCACTCCTCTTCTGCAATTCAGCTGCCACCATGCACCATGGTAAGAGGTCGCAGCATGAGCTATCGTGCCGTAACGAAGGCTGCCTGCATTCACCACACATGGTAGTCGCCTGTGCAGGGACCGGCGAATTGGCGCAGCACACACATATACTGCAGGCACACCAACGTCTTTGTCCACCCAATAATCACATATCTCAGATGAAGCAATTCTCACTCCTCCAACCTTTCCATCCCTTCTTCCCACCACCACATGGCGTACAGTATGTTTGTCAGTCCCTTTCGGTGTGCACTGTCCTCCGATACACCATGGCAGCGTGTCCCAGAAATGTTGACGCACAGCACGCTTCCCTCCAGCCAACCACCGGCCGCGTCCAATGTTCACCGACATCACAGCGTACTGCAAGCCGATGCGACTTTTGTCTGTGGAGTGAACAGGGAAATGGGTCAGCGGAGCAGATCCAGATATCACATATATTTGAGACGTACATTTCAGTTCTTTGCAACCAAAGTACTGGTCGTATTTCCACCAAACACACCAAAGCACGCTTTCAGAACCAAGCCCCCGCTCCTGCCACAAATTTGGTTAAAATCCGTCCAGCTGTTTGGGCTGTAGCCCAATTGGGGACCCCCTATAACTTTGTCCCCCCTGCACAAGATTCCTTCAGGGGGAGCGAAGTTATAAGCCACCCAAAAAGTGGTCTTCCTATGAGTTTAGCAAATTGAACATAACTACACGGCCGCTACCGCGGGCCGTGTAATTTCAAAGTTAGACATTACTTTTTGTATGTGCCAAACAGTTATTACCATTGTATTGTTTCCATAAAACATTTGATTGCTTGATGACCACTTGATTCCTTGACAATGACCATTTGCTTCCTTAACCATTGGATTGTTGTAATTATTTTTTTGTGGGGCTATTTGATTACTTGTGTTTTTTATACTTTTTCAGGGATTGTTTTGTTATGCCAATTATAAATGTATTATCAACATTTCTTTTACTAAGCTGATAAATGCCTTGTATAATGTGTAAACCTTTTTTTCGTTTTCTGTATTAAATAATTACTTTTTCTAAAATAATATTCAAAATATATAAATATATGAACAACAGAAAAGAGAGTTTTAATATAGAAAACCTATGTCTGTCTTTTAATTATGAAATCTTGTAGATGTTGTGATGATCCACATATTCAAGCTCTCTTGCCAGGCTGTGTAATGGGTGTATGAAAAAGTATTGAATTAGGCCGGAGGGAACAATGTCTTCCACTCTCCCTGACATATGGCTGATTGATTTTTGTGCAATGGTATAGGAAATATAGGCTTAAAACATAGAAGCTATCACACCGGAATACTGGATATAGTACAATCTTTCTTTTCCCACTATTCTTAAGGTCTCTTTCAAACCTGAGGAAATCAGGTAGGCTTGCCTTCTCAGTGGCTCTGTGGGATTGCTTATTTTTTACTAGAGTTTGCGGACACTAGGGCAGGGGTCAGGGTGATGGGAGAGACGGGTTGGCCACTTGTTTTCCCCCTCTGCTGGTGGCACCTGCTTAATCACACAGAGCCGAGCCGGGGAGGAGAGGACAGCACCGCCTCTCAGCGAGGATGTCTCTCATTGCATCCAACTTCTTGATCCCTCGGCACAGAAATAGCTATGGTGCGTACACATCTCTTTGCCTCTTCACACCACCGTAGACTCACATTGCATGTAAGGAAGGTGGGAGGGGGCATTGGATGTGTTGCCTTGTTGTTTTATACGTTTAATGTCATTCGCCTATTCACAGCAATGGCTGCTCAGGTTTAATGCTTTTGGTGCCCAAAGTTGCACAAGAGACAGGAAATGTGAAGTCCTAGCTGTGTTTGTTTAACAGGTTCAGCGTTATCCCAGCGCATCCTGGTTCTGCACTCCGGCAGAGGGTGAGCACAGTGTGCATGGGCATGGATGTCTTTTAGGGGTCCCCCGGAGTCGCAACAGCGACCCCTGAGTTCTCCCTTTTACCCCTGTGGTCTCCCTTGCTACCCCTAAAAAAAGATATATATCTGTATTTGTTTTGTTATTGAGGCTCATGGGCAGTGGCCAGCAGCATGTGTCTCTTTGTTTCTGCAGTGGCTGATTTTCTGATAGCTATAGCCATTAAGATAGCTCAGTGGTTTGAGCGCTGGCTGCTGTGATGTGTGTGTTCTGCAGGTTCGACTCCCAGCAAAGTCAACTCAGCCTTTCATCCTGCTGAGGTTGATAAATGTTTACCAACACAGATTGGGTGATATTGTATGAATATTTGTTTTATATGAAGCGCTAAAGCATAAGTGCTGTATAATAACACATCATATTGTTTGGCCTTGGACGTCTGTTTGCATTCACAGTAATTTGGTAATATGAACCTATACGCACTGATATCAACGATACATATGGTGATCCATTGTTGTATGAAATGAATATCACTTTACTGTGATATTGTAACCATATTTTTCATAGTCTACTTCGAAACCATGTATGTGATGCAACTTCCTGTTTTGTCAAGGGCTGAAAGGTCGTGTTCCATCACTTCTGTGATGTCACTTTGTGGCATGGTCAAATTACATCACTTCCTGGTATGTCTTCAGAGGTCAAGGGTTGTGTGATGTCACTTCCGCTACCCCTTGCATTTTGGTGAACTGACGTCCCGTGGGTCTTCAGAGAGAAAATAAAAACAATTTACTGTTGGACAATATCGTTTTTAATGGGTTAACGCTATGGGTTTACGGTTAAATCAGGGCTTGCATACAGCATTTGCCGTGGTTTCAAGGACCCAAAAAGCAGCTCAGATCAACCATAAAATAGGCGACTTTAACTAATATGTAAATGCACTTATTTTTACATTTAATGAAGGTGCTTTGATAACCGTGGCCACAAATAATCTCCTCTCTAAATGCTGTCATATATTGTGACATGCTCAAACCCCTCTGGTGTCTTTACAGCAGACATCATGGACAGTCAATTCCCCGGTTCTGGCTGAGGTTCGGTGGTCTCCAGTCATTGCGGGTGGGTTCAGTGACCCATACTTAATCCCAGAGGTGTCACGATGATGTGGGAGGGCGTTCTTCCAATACTGGAACAGCAATTTCACTTTAGGAAAGCTTTGTCTGTCGCAGACACTGTTTGTAAGCTCTGTGCTCTAGTGTCCGGGGTAAAAGTCTTTGTTTGCGCTGACAGACTTTGGTTTTGTGAGGCTGTGGAAGGGGGGCTAAGATTTGGAAGTGGGGGCTTTCGTGAAAGGGTGTCCCAAGAGATATCATGTGTTTACACAGGCCTGGGGCGATGCAAGCCAGGTGCACGTGTAGGCAGGGACGTCATTTCACCAAAATGCCAGGGGTAGCGGACGTGACATCACATGGCCCTTCACCCCTGATGACCTCACAGGAAGTGATGTCATCTGACCCCACCCCGAGGTGGCATCACAGGAAGCGATGGATCATGCCCTTTCACCCCTTGACAAAACAGGAAGTGTCATCAGATAACATTGTTTCTAGGTACACTATGAAAAATATGGTCACGGTATCAAAGTACACTATGAAAAATATGGTTAAGGTATCACTGTAAAGTGATATACATTGCATACACGAATGGATCACCATTTGTATCATTAATATCAGTGCTCAGAGGTCCATATTACTGTGAATGCAAGCAGACGTCCAAGGCCAACCGATAATGATGTGTTATTATGTAGCACTTACGCTTAGGTGCTTCATATAGAACATACATTCATACAATATCAACCAACCTGTGGTGGGACTCATTTATCAACCTCAGCAGGAAGAAAGACTGAGTTGACCTTGCTGGGAGTCGAACCTGCAACCTGCAGATCACACAAGCACTGCAGTAGCCCTCTACCCACTGAGCTATCTTAACGGCTTTAGTTACCAGAAAACCAGCCACTCCAAAAACAAACAGCCATATGCTGTTGACAATCAAGGTCTCCTTCCCTCCTTTGCTGGCCACAGCCGAGGACCCTCCCCCGAAAAAAGGCGTTTTTTTCCTTTTTTTTTTGGGTAGCAAGGGAGACCACAGGGGTAAGACTTCAGTGGTCACACTTGTGACCCCTGATGACCCCTAATTGACGTCCCTGCGTGTCGGACCTGGCTTTGTTTTGGAAAATGAAGGCAGTTTCATCTGTGCCGGATAGGACTTGTGTTTGGGTAGAGTGAGGGTGTGGGATTAGGTGCCTGGTTAGGAACTGGGATTGGTGAGGGCAGTGGAGGGGCTGAGAAGAGATCTCTCTCGTACAATAACAGCTGTAAAAAGACCTCGTGTGGTGTCACGTTTGTGGTCACCCTGGGGTGAGAGCTTCCATGGCCCATTTGTGAGGCCCTTCACATGATCGGTTCCACAATAAACAAGCACGGCCAGGCAAGGAATATGGGGGCGGGGTGGCATCTCGTCTCTGCTGCAGGAGGGAAATTATGGATGCATCCCGAGCACCCTACCAGCCAGGTGAGGGAGCAGACAAACCACAAAACCAACGCAACCTGCAATGGAAAAAAACAACCTCACTGCTGGCTTCCACTGCACGCTACCGAATGCTGGCAGCCCTGTACCAGTGAGGTATTTAAAGCAGAATTCTCAGTGCACGCCAAGACCAGCACGACTAAACTCGTTTGGCCAGCTGTGATGTTGGCCAGCTCCATTAGGCAAGTGCCCTTTTAGCCTCCTGCATCTGAGTGACACACCCTGGATTAACAGGACGGAGCACTCTGCTCTCTGACATTCCTTATCTAATTTCAATGTGAGCATTAAATATTGAATGTACACGGGTTAAGCCATTTTGCACGAGTTTGCAAAGTGTTTTTCAGATTTGCTCATTTTGAACCTTGCACAACCATGGCTGCCGCAGGCAAAGAATGATGCTAACAAACACACTGTATGCATCAAAAGAGAAAAAAGTGCACATATTTTAGCACACTATATATATATATATATATTTTGTTTTTACAAACAGGGTTAGACCATGATCTGTATTTACACCCTGGTTACTTCCAGGGCTTCAGTTTGAGCAATCATTTTTCAAAGGCCCCAGAAAATGTTTTACCTATAAGCAGCAATTCACACAAATACCCTGATTCATGGAATCAACTGCGCTGGACTTTCCTGGGACTTGCATGGACTTCGTGCAAGTATGGCACGCCTACGGGAGCAGTCGAGCACCTTCAGTGAGACTCCTCGCAGCATGTGGTTTGGGCCTGTGCAGAGTCCTAAATAGGGGACGGAACATACAGAATGACAAATAACTCTGTAAAATGTGGGCATGTTGAGGGACGGTCCATGGCTAAGCGAATGTATGCCCATTACTACGCAAACCCAAACATATTCATGGATCTCAAAGCGCAACCTTGTGTTGGGAAAAGGTATACGGAAATTCTGTGTTCCGTCCGTCACATGATAGCAGGTGTAAACTTCAACACGCATAGGAACCAATGCGTATAAAACACACAATGCACACCAAACTAACATCTATAGCCACGATGAACCAAATAATAGTAGCGAGATATCGTGCATGGATACCGCAAGAGGAGTAAGATGCCCAGGGCCCAGATCTTCACACCATGTATCACACTGTTTTGGATGCCGGATGACCAGGTATATGGAAGGTACAGGTTCTGTCCATGCAATCCTAGACCTTGTCAGGGAGTGGGAAGATGACCTAAGATCACCCACCATCCGCTCCCAGGCCCTTAACCCCTCTAGAAAAATTGCTGGCTGCACTCCATTTCATAGCAACTGGGTCCTTCCAGTGAACCACAGCAATATTTGGTGGGATATCACGGGCCACCCAATCCCGCTGTCTACACCAGGTATTGCCATGCATAACAGGACATTCATGTGTGTGCAGGCACATATATACACCCCGAACACTTGCTTTTCTCTCTCCTTTATACCTACACCCCTCTATGGTGCTTTCTGTCTCACCCATCTTCTCTAAACAAACTGGCCTGCCACCTGCTCCAGAGGCAATACATAATCTCCATCTTCTACAAGAAGATCGTTCACATTCAAGCCTGCATCTCTGCAGCCTCTAACAGCACAGCCAAACTTTAAAAAATCTGCAAGAATCTGGCCAATAAGACTGCTGTCTCTAACTCTCCTGTTCCTTCTCAGGCCCTCTGTATGGCTCTGGCTTCTCATTTCACCACTAAAACTCAGGGCACCTGTCAGTGCTATTCTCTGCTCCTCATGTCTCTCACTCTACCTGTCTCAGGCCTTCTCCGGCCAACCTTCCCTCTCCTCTGCTTCTCTCCTTTATCTCTCTAATTACACCTGATGTTGTTTCTAGACAAGCTCGGTCTATGAAGGTTTCATCCAAACAGGTGCCACCCTGCTCCTCCAGAACCATTAACAACTACATTGTCCCCTCGCTCCAGCTTTGGCCTATTTCTGCAATCATTTCTTTGCCACTCGATCTTCCCCTCTCTTCTCAAGTACTCCCTTGTTCACCCCCTCATAAAAAAAGCCTTCTGCTGATCCTTCCTACTGGTCCAACTATCCTCTGATCCCTATCACTCCTTTCCTGGGCATACTCCTTGAGAAACTGGCCATCTCTCAGCTAAACCTCCACACTGAATTTGCTGGTTATCTCCATGACCATCAGCCTGGCTTTAGGTCGGCCAGAGGCATGGAAACTGATCTCCTGAACTCCCATGAGGATTTGCCCTCCAACCTTGACTCCAGCTCCCACTCTGTCCTCATCCTCCTTGACCTTTCCTCTGCCTTTGGGCCCAGTCAATCATGCAACCTTGATCAACCATCTCAGTGTGAACCTTGGCATCACTGCACAGGATCTGGCGTGGCTGACCTCATTCCTCTTACACCAACCCTCCCAGGTCCAACTTGAGTCCTTTCTCTCCACCAACTCTCTTTCCACATGTGGTGTTCCCCAGGGCTCTATCATCTCACCCTGGCTCTTCAATGTCTATCTGCCCCCCCGGCCCACCTGATCTCTACATTTTTTACTCTAACTTTCAGTGTTATGTGGATGACACACAACTCTCTTTCAGGCCACCCTCAGCCTCCCCTCCCTCCTCGCTCATTCCTGACTATATATCCACTATACAGGGACGGTGCTCCTCTAACGACCTCTGCCTTGATGCCAGTAAGACAGAGCTTCTTCTCATTGTGACCCCTGCTCCTGCTTCTCCTCTCTTCCTCTGGCCACCCTCCTTGGGCCCACTTCCCTCACCCTCTTGTGAGGCAAAAAAGCCTGGTCTCATTTTCAACTCCACTCTCTCCTTCTCTGCCACACATCATGAACCTTGCCAATAAGGCTGACTCCTCAGAGGTAACCTTCCCCGAGAAGCTCACTGTCTCCATAGCTTTGGTTCTCTCCAGGCTTGACCACTGCAGCAGCCTCTTTCTCAATCTTCCAAAATCTACTCTTCACCCACTTCCACTAATCCAGAAAAGGACTGCAGGAGTTATGCTTGGTCTCAAGCCCAGGGACCGCATCTCTCCAGCTATGAAATCTCTCCAAGGTTACCTGTGGCCGTGAGGATCAAGTTCAAGACCCTCAGCATCATCCACAATGCTTTCTGGGTTGGTAGTCTCCTCTATATCCAACACTATCTTCCTAAATACATTTGTTCAAGAGCCCTATGCTCAGCTACTTCAAACTCTCTACGGGCCAGATCCTTCTCCAAACAGAGAGTGGGGGGTAGATCTCTTTTCTCTACAGGGCCTCCCTCTGGAATAACCTCTCTGCCCCTCTCAGACTTGTGCTGGATCACCTGAAGTCCTGGAAACTGCTCAAGACCTTCCTCTTCTCTTCTTCCTTATCGCACCCTCTCACCTGATAATCTTCCTGTGTGCATGGTTTCCCTCAGAGTCACACGGGGTACCACCCCCCGCTTGAACAGACACCCTGCAATGCCTTCTGGCCTACCCAGCACTTCCGGTCTGGGACTGCACCCATGTAGTCTTCTACTGCCCTCACACTTACTCACAGCCTTGCTGGCCTGATTGAACTTGCCCTCATACCCCTTCCCTGCACTTCTCCCCACACCCTCTCCCCTGCAATTCTCGCTGCTCTTGCATGATCTGAATGCCAAAAGGCCTAGTGGTTTGTTTGTCTTGTCTCCTTCCTCGTCTTGTGGCGCATAGAAACAACACATATCATATCATGCAGTGAAGGACCACATTACGCTTACCTACGTTCAAGGTGATGGGATATTGTGAACACTCTGATCCGGCCACAATGAGAGGACTCAGAAAAAGAGACCACTGAAAGGTTGGGCACCCAGGATCACCTTGGAAATACTCCCAATGCCATAATACTGCATGCCCTGATTGAAGTGGCAGTGGGACAGTGCTGTAAACACTGGCAGGGTAGCCGATGATGTAAAGTCCAATACAATGTGATGTAAGAATATCACCAATTGCACAGAAAACAGGATCCAGCAGAAGGCAGCTCTTCACAGAGGCAGCAGTCATACTGGAAAGCAGGGCACCGAGGCAACTGGCATGAAAGAGACAAGCAGACATGCGAAAGCAATGAGAAACAGAGTCCACAGACACTGCCACACAAAAAGGAGCAGGTAAGAGTAAGGCAAGGCAGACTTCACAGGGACTGGATTCAATTGGGTCCCATGTGCGCTGAAATTAAGGGAGCATTGAGATGCACTCAGCAGCTGTCAACAGGCCTAAGAAAATCTGCCGGTGTATTGTTCACAGTACATGTTCATCATAGCAACCAGCAACCCCTGGCCAATGTTGTGTACCTAGTGTGTGGTGAACATGGCATCCCCCAAATAGCCATCAATATCATGATGTGTGTGGCATTGTCTTGGGACAGCACACCCAGAAGGAGAGAAGGACCAGGATTGAACTGTGTGTGTGGGTAGACATGACTAGTAAAGACTCGTAATGGGATGCCACGTGGCAGGCAAGACACACATAAAAAGTGCAAGGAAACAATCCCCATCACTACCATCAACATGTGGCAGAGCACACAAACAGCAGGACCTGCCACCCTCATGACAACTCACCAACAAAGGCCCTACAGTGACAGGCTTGCACACAACTATGACCCCGCAACCAGTGCCACCCTGATTGTCTTGAGAAAACAGCATGCCAACCTACCAAAAAACATGTTTCACGTGAACCCATGAAGATAGACCCATTCATCTCAATACAGGTCAATGAAAAACAACCCCACACAGTGCCAGACTGCCTGCCACCAATCACAACACAAGTGCCACCCTGAGTGTCCTTCATTTACCTGCACAGGGTACCCACCTGGCTTGCATCCACTGCATCCCACCTGAAAAGAAATTTGGAAATTGCAAAGACATGCATTGCCTCAACATAAAGATACTGGACATCCATGGCAACTCCTGTATGGAACAATGAAATAGGCCTGGACCACCCAGTGTCTGAGGATGACAGAGTGAAAGAGGGAGACAGGACAGAGAGACATGATTGCCTAGAAGTGGAGTGGAGAGAGAGAGAGACAGAGCGAGAGAGAGTGAGAGAGGGGGGAGGCATGAAAAGTGTTACAAGGGGAGACTGGCTGGAGGGGAGATGAGGGACGATATTTCTGTCATCACATTGGGTTAGGGCATAGAGATCTTGTCCAAGAGAGGAAGACAGAGGCATGAACACTTTTTTCAAGAAGCAGCCTGGTCTGAGAGCCTGGAAGGCACATGTCTGGAAAAGTATCAAATGTAGTGGGCCATGAAGGACAAAAGTGCATGTTGTAGAAGGGCAGAGTGGCAAAGAAAGGTCAATCAGCAGCTCTCCACCAGACAAACTACAGGCAACACCCAGCATGGCATGCGAATCAGAATACGACCCATGTAAGCAACATCCCTGCACAGTAGTGCCTACAGCCACATGGTCATACCCTACACCAACCAACAAACCCCCTGTTGGACCCCACTGTAAATGGACCTCAGGAAAACATGCAGCTCTTCGCTCACCCTCCAACAGACCACACACCCTCTTTGAGACCATACCAGTATGTGTGGATTCCATGCTGCACTGACAAATCACAGAGGGGAAACCAATGTATAGAAGCTGTGGGGATTGGAGGATGTAACACATGCATGGGCCCACAATATGCACACACAATGTGCAGTCACTCGCAGTGCCGATGAGATGAACAAGTAATGCAAACAAAAAATCATGCAACGCATCTTGGTGTAGCAAACATACAGAAACAATATACAAGTGACCTGATCGGGTAGCACAGGAGCAGTCTGTTAAGGGTACACATGCGCATATCTGCACAACCCTACATGCAGCAAGTATGAGAAACCTGTCCTGTGGAGTCAATTCACACTTCAGAACTATGTCACCAGAGGCTACGTCATGAAGCAGTGCAGCTGAGATTGAGTAGACCTGACAATTGACGTATGTGGTACATGTGGAATAGTGGCAGGGCAGGTCATGTTAGTGGTTAAGGGAGTGGAGTCAGCATTGGCAGAGGCCAAAGAGTAGTGTGGACAGCAAGTACACCTATAGGGGCCTCTAGGAAACATGGGGCCAGGATGAGTAGAAGGGTGGTAGTAAGGCGACATCACCACGGTCAGTGAGGCAAGTGTTAGAGAATCAAAATACATAGGGCATCATTACGAGTTGCCCGGTAACAGCGGGTCCATTTCCGGCATGTCGGAATGAGCATGTCAGTGCATGTATGAACCCGCTAACAGCGGGTGATTACGAGTGCGCAAGCATGCGCGTTGCCCCATGCCGGTAGTGGCAATCCTGCCATGCTGGTAAAGTGCCACCAACCCCCTGATACCGGCATCGCGCAGCCCGCCCATAGCGTTACCGCTTCATATCGACACCTGAATACCGGCACGGTGATACCGACACGGTATCACCGTGTATGTAAAAACCGGATCCGGAAATTATGTCATCGCGCAGGGTCATCGCGCAGGAACGGGAAATGGGCCGCCGGCCATTTTTAAAAACACAATCCATTGGCATCCTCCATAACCACCACTACACCCGTTTTGTTGAGTGCCACAACTCAATCAGGATGTCGAAGGCCACCAGAAAAAGCACCCAAAGGAAGAGGAAGCAGCGTTTTTGTGATGCTGGACTGACAATGCTGGTAAACACCCTCGAACAGCATGCTGACATCATCAGAAGCACAGACCTTAAGCATGCGGCCCAAACCGGAAAAAAAGAGGTGTGGCAGGAGGTTGCTATGAGGGTGTCAGCAGTGGGGAGCACATCAAGGAGCGTACGGGATTGCCGAAAGCGCTGGGACGACCTCCGCCTCCGGGTCCGGAAGATCCTGGCGGAGAACCGGAGGGCCGCAATGGCGACAGGCGGTGGCACACACTCCCCTGTAAAGCTCACGGCATGGGAGGAGACCGCAAGTGGATTTGTTGACCCGGAATCCATAGAGGGGATAGGAGACCAGGAGTTTGGCGCAGCAACTACAACAGAGGAAGGTGAGTGAACCATCACATCCACGTATAACAAAACATGATGTGACACAAGTGATGTTGAAGTCAGATTAGGCACGCCAATGCATGTCCCAAGGCGACATCAACACATCAATAGAATAATGAGTGCCACCCCCTGCACCACACGCATGATGAGTGAAAATTCCAATCCCAACAGAGGTGCAACATGACCCAACCATGCCCATGCCCCCATAGACACCAAAACAATCCAATGCCACCAGCCATGCAATGATTGCCAACATGTCCCCTCAGTACACCAAATGCCACACAACAGAAATTAAATTGTACTGAATGTATGAAAATATCACACCGTAAAACATCACAGCTGCCATTTGGCAACATCACTGATGACCTGCATCTCTTCTATCTCCCAGGCACTGATGAGGAAGGTGGAACACAGGACAGAGGTGCGAGCACATCCAGTGCACGCAAGGGGACCAGGGCCACTGCCACCCCCTCATCCAAGAAATTGCCAGCAGCCACACCCAGTGTGCCACGCAATGCATCAACCGTGCAGGGGGCACCTGCTGTGACAGTGGTAGCTGTTCTGCCGGCCACCACGGACGTCGTGTCCGCAGAGGTGGCTGAAGAGGCAGAGGTAATGTCCGGAACGCCCAGCCCAACGCCCATTGCCAGCACCCCCCCACCTGTGGAGACAGAGAGCCAGGATGACCCATGCCTGCATGACTCCGACCTTGGAGATTCGGACATTGGCATCTTCGAGGAGGACAGTGCCCAGGACGAGGACCCCACGCAGGTGCCTTCCACCCCTCCGCCAGCCACCACCCTGCCTTCCACCACCCCGCCAGCCACCACCCTGCCTTCCACCACCCAGCCAGCCACCACCCTGTCTTCCACCACCCTGCCAGCCACCACCCTGCCTTCCACCACCCTGCCTTCCACCACCCCGCCAGCCACCAGTACACCTGCGGCTGAAACCCCCTTCGAGGTCCGTCTGGCAAGGGTAGAGGCCCGCCAAGAAGAAATGCTCCAGATAATGCGACAACAGGTGTTGAGGCCATGAAGGCCATAGCCACGGCCATGGCCATTGCTGCCAATACAGCTGCCGTGGAGGCGTCCACGTGAGCATTCAGGGAGTGCATGGGGTCACTGACCCAGGCCCTTCTTGCGAACATCGCGCAAGTGCAGCAGCCACACCATGGCCCAGCCAGTGGACTAACAATAGACACCTCCACCAAGTTAACCCCTTCCACCTCGGTGCAATCAAGCCCTGTGCGCTTAACGCACAGGAGCGTACGGCGCTCGGCCATGGCACCCCAGACCCAAAAGTCGCAAAGAAATAACATTATGGGAAATGACAAAATGTGAGGAACTACAATGGTGAAGGCAACACTGTTTGTTGCACACATGGGGACATTTGGGATCTGTGGGGTGGGTGAGGGAGTTTGTTGGCCTATTCATTGGGGTATGTGGGGTGGGTGAGGGAGTTTGTTGGGAGGTTCTGGGAGGGGGGAGTGGGCACAGTTTTGCTGTTACAAATAATACACAAGTTGTGATGAGAAAAATCCATGGCACGACTGATGATGGTCTGGAGCACCAGTGTGATCTCATATCATATCATACAACACCACGTCCTCCACTGGTGGTCTGATGGACCACAAACTCTTCTTCCTCCTTCGCTGCATCGGGTGCATTCTCACCTGCACATGGACAGAAAAAGACATTTTGAGTCACGTGCCTTGAGACACAAATGCACATGTGCATAAACGTGCACTCAAACAGTAAATGGGAGGAGACAAACGCATCAGACATTGTGCATTGTCACACTATGCTCTGTAAGCGACAGATGTATGGCATTTGCTGACAAGGCCCCTCGCCTCCCAGTCCTGTCCATGCTGTCAGTGGACACATTGACGTACAAAAGTGGCACACACATTCACTGATGGGCCATGCAACTGTCATGCCAGCACACATTCCAGCTAAAGGTACTGCACATGTGTCTTTGTAATGCAGAAGGACATCACATGGCATCAGTCATCCACTGATATAGACAGACACTACCATAGTCAACACATGAAACACAATACATGATTGGGACAGATAACTGGATACATTGAGGGCCTGGGGAGGTGAGGAAAGGGAAAATACCTAAAAGGAGGTGCAGTTGAAAGTGGGCCTTCTCCGCAATTTCTGTGATGTGAAGAGAGAAGGAGAGTGGATCCAAAGATGTCATCAAGGTCCATTGACCCACAAGGGGGTGAGGGGAGTGGGCCCATGGAGTGTGGCCAGAGTGTGGGTGGGAAAGAGGGAGCAGGTAGCCCAATGTGTAGGCTCTCTGTGTCACTGGCTTTGAGGCTGAGATTGGTAGCAGTGCACCATGCCTGTATAGCAGATGGGCAGTCAGGTCTGAGAGACGATGAGGGGGAGGCAGAGCATTGAGGCTTGGTTGAGAGCTGCTTGTCATCTGCATTACAGTGTCATGGCCCTGCCCTGTTGCTCCCGCTTCAACCATGCTGGTGGTGAAGCTGTGTATGTGCAAATGTGGAGTGCATAGAACATATCCTGAGACACAGCTGTTAGACATTGTGATGAAGATCATACAAGGTCCATGAGTGGCATCTGTGTCAACAATCAATGCCTACGGTATAAGTGTTCTCCTTTGAAAAGCAGTCCTATCTATGAACATCATTGTACGATGATGGGTCAAAAGTTCATGACCCTGCATGCTTAGACTGATGCACCAACTCAAATATACATATCACATTACACATGGAGCAATTGAGCCAACATGCCACTTGTGAGTTGGCGATGTAGCTAGCATGTCATACCATATCAGATTGATGACACAAGTATGATATGATATGATAGGATAGGTTATGGGGAAGTGCGCATGTATCCAGTTTCCAGACAGGCCAATGCTCAGCACAATGATGGTAGCGACAAGGCATGTGGCTGTCAAGTATCAACTGACAGACAAATACAGGAACTTTGCCGTCAGACAGGTGCTTCCAATTTGAAGTTGGTTGATATGTTTGAACAACTACCATGCACATGCATATAATGGAATGCTACCATGCACACCCTTTGCCATTCATGCCCACCCCCATAGCAACGCCTCTGCCCAGGACCTTTTACATAGGCGGTCTACCTCTGAATATCGACCCACCATCTGCTACTCTTCACCATGTAGTGAATGCCGTAACCCCTTATTTATTTCTTTATCTATTGTTCTATTGTTATGCGATTATACAGGAAGTAAATATTGTTTCAAATCGCCCACAGGGCAACAGGGAGGAAACATGGGAGATACATACAGTAGAAAATATAGGAATAAAAATACAGTTCAGATAAAACAAACAAACCTATTATGCCGTGTGAGTTTTCAGCACTTGCAAGTGCAGCAAGGAAAAGGGAAGTGAGGGAAGGTGCTGGGATGTCCATGCTCGTGGGAGAATCACAGATGAAGTGCATGGTATGGTAAGTGCTACACAGCCTTGTGCCGTGAAAGGTGGAGAAGTGCGAACCTCCAGGTGGGAGGGTTGTGCTGAGGCAAGTGCTGAGAGAAAGAAGCAGGGCAATTGGGTGTGGGAGGTCAGGGCCCCGAAGATGCATAATGACCCTTTACACCATTCATAACGACTGTGAGATTTAGCAGAGGAGAGACAAATTGAAGGAGGAGGAAAAAGAGGAAAGTCTTGAGTTGCTTCCGGAATTTAGGAAATTTCTGTTCAAGAGAGAGAGGGAGTGGGAGGCTGTTCCACAGGAGGGAGTCAGTTTAGGAATGCAATCGACTTCCGGCCCTCTGTTTACCGAAATGCTTTACACACAGCGAGTTGGTGCCAGATGATCAAAGAGGTCTAAAGGGAAAGTATTTAGTTAGCAAGGAGGCAAGTATTCACTTGCCACCTGCTGGCCGCACTACCTCTTGTTGTTTTTGATCACATGTTCAGCACTTTCCACTCCTCCCCTCCCCCTTGCACTTTCCCCCTTCCCTCTCCCTTGCAATTCTGCATTCTCAATGTCACTGGGACTAGTACGATCATTGTTTTGTCCTCCCTTGTACCCCTCCCTTGCCTCGTCGCTTTCTGGAACACTTGTGTATGGGCGCGATATAAATAAACATCATATCATATCATATCAGAGATTTCAGGTAGAGTGGCCCCAGGCCCCAGACAGCCTTGTGGATGATGCAGAGGGATTTGAATTTAATCCGTGCAGCAACCTGGAGCCAGTGAAGACTTTTTAGGGCAGGAAAGATACAGTCCCTGGGCTTAAGGTCAAGGATAAGTCTTGCTGCCCTATTCTGGATTAGCTGGAGGGCTCAAATAGTGGAAGAGGGTAGAATCAGGAGGAGGCCATTGCAATAGTCAAGCCTAGAGAGAACCAGTGCTTGGGTAACATTGAGCTTCTGGGGAAAGTGAGAAAAGGCAGAATGCCTTTGAGAAGGAACAGCTGAAAGTGGGACTTGTTGGCAATGTCCTGAGTGTGAGGGAGGAAAGAGAGAGAGGAGTCGAAGATGTCTCCAAAATTTCTAGCTTGAATGGAGGGAGCAGGGGAAGAGCCCATAGAGGAGGGTCCCAATGAGAAGGATCTCAATTTTGCTGGCATTGAGGCAGAGATTGTTGCAAGTGCTCCTAGACTGGATGGTAGAGAGGCAGTTTGGGATGATGGAGGGGGCAAGAGGGTCAGCAGGAAGTTTGAAAAAGAGTTGAGTATCATCTGCACAACACTGGAAGTTGGGGGAGAAGGAGGAGATGAGGACTGGCAGCTGAGCAAGGTAGACATTAAAGGGGACAGGATAGAATCCTGGGGAACACCACAGGTGGAGAGGAAAGTAGGAGAGAAGGAGCCCAGTATGACATGTGAAGTGTGGTCAGTTAAGAAAGTGGTCAGCCAGTCCAGTGCCTGTTCTGAGATACCAAGGGTATCGTGGAGCTTTTGTATGAGGATGTCATGGATGACCATGGTTACCCATGTCAAAGCCAGAGGAGATATCAAGTAAGATGAGGACAGCTGGGGTGCTGGAGTCCAGAGATGTGAGCAGTTCTTCACAAGTGTTCAGAAGAGCAGTTTCGTGCCTCTGGATGCTAAGAAAGCAGATTGATGGTTGTAGAGACCACCAACAAGTTCACTGTGCAAGCTGAGTTAGGGCAAGACAAGCTTCTCCAGCAGTATCCCCATGTAGGGGGTGATGGAAATAGGGAGGAAGTTGGCTGAACAAGAAGGGTCTGCTGGAGGTTTTTTCAAAAGGGGGCGCAGAAGGGAGTGCTTGAGGGAGGAGGGAAAAGATCCAGTAGAAAAAGAGAGGTTGCAGAAATCGGGGGGGGAGAGGGGCGAGAGAGTCAATGTTGTCCTTGATGGTTTTGGATGAGCACTGGGAAACCTGTTTGGAAGAGACCTCAATGGAGTGGCCAACTCTGGTGACCTCTTCAGGTGTGACAGGGGAGAAGGAGGCGCGGTTGGAAGGGGGAGGGGCGAATGGAGGCACAGAGGTGTGGGATGGGTTGGGTGGGTGAGTTGCAAGGGTGTTCAGGATGCTCTGAGTTTTTGTGGGAAAGTGTGTGGCCAGAGCATTGTAGAAGGCCTGAGAAGGGCGAGGGGAAGAGGAGACTGCGGAAGGCTGGCAAGTTCACTGCAGATTTTGAAAAGTTTAGCCACGTTATTGTAAGCACCAGATACCCGCGTCTGAATGTGGGACCTTTTCCCACATTCAGACACATTTGCCACTTTTGTTCCGCCACTCTGCACTTTAGTTTCAGGGCTGCAAGTTCGGAGTCGTAACAAGTGTTACGCTTAGAGGCAGGTTTCAGGTGGATCCTCATGACTGGGGCAGGAATGTCAAGACTATTAGTGGTGGCCAGGTGGAGGTTGCTGAGAGAAGAGTCTGTGGACGAATCTGAGGTAGGGGGGCTGAAGGTGGAACCGATGTCAGCAGTTGACACTCGTTTCATCAGATGGATGTGAATGAACAAGGTTTGCAGGGATTTTGGGGGTGCAGTGGAGGGGCTGAAGTGTTACCCAGGTGAGAGGAGAGGAGAGAATGGTCTGACCAAGAGAGAGAAGCGACCACAGGGGGGGAGAGAAAAGTCAGAGTGGATGAGGGCGTCCAGAATGTGTCCAGCCGAGTGAATTCGGCCAGAACGTAGAATGGTGGGAGATAGAGTGGAACAGAGGTCAATGAAAAGAGTGGATGCTGTGACAGGGGAGTTCGATTGTATTTTGAAGTCACCCAAGAGGAGAAAATTGGAGGTGGTTGACATTACGGAAGAGCAGAAATCAGCCCATTCAGAAAGGAACAGGGTGGAGGGGCCTGGAGGCCATTAGATGGTAGCAATTGTCAGTGTAGTGGAGGGAGAGATGGCCAATGGCTTTCAAAGGAGGAGTAGAGCTGGTTGATTTAGATGGAAGAGGGAACCCACTCAGGGAAGATTAGGGCAACTCCACTGCCAGCACGGTGGGGTTGCGGCTTGGAAATGATCTTGAAACTGTCAGGGAGTAGGAAGTCAAAGGCAGTGACTGAGCTGGCATTGAACCAAGTCTCGGTGAGAGCGAGAATGTAAAGGTCAGTGTCTTCAAGAAGGAGGCAGATTTCAGCAGAGTATCTATGGGCTGAGCAGGAGTTATGAGCCGCCAGGTGGAGGAGGTCTCTGTCTTTGAAGGCTTTCTGATGTTGATTACAGTGGCATGGTATTTCAGTGATTGGGGAAGGACAGCGAGAGTGATAGGAGGATAGTCAGGGGAAGTAGGAAGTTAATAATTGATGGCAGAATCTGATCAAAGAGAAGGAGGTTGGGTTGAGGACCATGGACCTGGATAGTGCCAGTGTGATAGATATTAACAAAGCAACGTGAAGTTGTGAAGCCGGCCAAAAGGACTTCACACTTGGTGCCACCATTAATGGGAGAGGGAGTGAAGTGGAAGAGAATAGAGATGATATGGGAAGTCCATAGATCTGGTCAGGGGACAGAGAAGAGTATATCAGTCAAGACCTCTCCGGAAGATGCACTGCCATAGGTGCCTGGGATGGGAAGGCAAGTGTTTGCACTCAATGGGCCTCATTACGACCCTGGCAGAGTGGGTTTACGCCAGCGTTATTCGCGGCGGACCCGTCCGCCCTACTACGAGTTCCCGTAGCGCCATGGAGCGTTTTCCGCCTGTTTTTTCCGGGCGGAGAAATCCATGGCGCTACGGGACCTTGTTGTTAATTACGCCACCGTATTTTACGGTGGCGTAATTAACGCCTTCCCCACTCCCATTATACACTATGGGGCAAAAATGGGAATGGGGAAGGGTAAAATGGGGGATGGGGATTTACCGCCCCGCCAAGGTCGGAATGGGGCGGAAAATCCGCCAACCCCCATGGCGCTATCGGCAGCTTTCCGCCGTGCTCCATGGTGCATTTTGCACCGCGATTTCCGCCAGGGTCGTAATGAGGGCCAATATGTCTTTTAGTGTTTTTTCTTGCCAGACATTGTGAGAGGTAAGATAGGTGATAGTGTAGCAGTTAGAGAAGATAGGACAGATGAAGAGTGCCATAGCAATGGCAGAGGAACGAATTTAGAAAGTAGAGTAAGAAGAAGCACTGCACAATGCTGGCTGTACTCAAAGGTCTACTAGTTAAGGGGCAGAATGCAAGGCAATAGCTGGCTACAGGAAACCACTTTTATTTTTTAAAGTGGGTCAAAGTGAGTGCAGTGCACACATGGATGCAGATGAAAAGCAACCACCAAGATACAGTTTTAAAATGGGTCAAAGTGAATGCAGTGCACACAGGGATATAAATTATAAGCAAACCAAAAAGATATGATTTTAAAATGCATCAATGTGAGTGCAGTACACACAGGGATGCAGACTTAAAGCAAACCACCTGGTTACATTTTTAAATTAGAGTATAATGAATGCAGTGCACACGGCACAGGGATGGAGATGTAAATTAAACCTCCTAGCTACGATTTTAAAATAGAGACCAATGAATGCAGTGCACACAACACAGGGATGCAGATGTAAAGCAAACTACCTAGCTACAATTTTAAAATAGAGTACAATGAATGCAGTGCCCATGAAAAAAGGATGCAGACGTAAAGAAAACCACCAAGATCCGATTTTAAAATGGGTCAAAGTTAATGCAGTGCACACAGGGATGCAGATGTAGAGCACAGTACAGCTAACACTATTTTAAAATGGGGGAAAAAAGAATGCGATGAGAAATTAGGAAGGCTATGGGTGAGAGCAAGAGATGATAGGAAATGTTACAGAATAAGTGATAGGAAGACCAGTCTATGGACAATCAGCCATCACTCACATGAGGAACAGAAAGAAGCGTCCAGGTGACTCAGACCAGGTTCCAGGGGATGCTGGTCGATTTGCCGAATGCTGCGTTGTTGCATTTCAGTAGGAAAGGTTGTGGACTCCCTCGCGTGCCCTGCCAGGCCCTGACAGGGCCTTTCTCTGTGAGCCTTCGTTGTGGGGGGCGGCTTACAGCCGGCAGGCACCCGAATGGCTCCTTGAAGGAGCATTGCACCAATCAGAAACTGTGTGCAGTACTGTGCGCTGGGGTCCTTTTTGTTTTATGGCCCTAGACACCTCTGACAGATTTCTTGGTGATTGTACAAGTGTGCCTGGGATGAACTGTTGGCAGCAGTTACTTTGTATAAGTGTTTTACTTCTTTTTACATGATCACATCACGTTTACCGCATTTAGTTCAAGACTGTGGCCAGGCACAAAAATGGCAGAGATACAAAGTCTTTTGTTCCGTCCCATGACCATATTGTCCCTTGCCTTCCCCCAGGCAGAGTGACCCAGGGTTTCCTTATTTGGGCATGCAGCATTACACAAAAACCAATCGCTTTCACTGGCTTCTGCATGTCAAGTGCGTGTGCCCAAGAAGCGGTTTGGGACTCTCTCCTCCCAAGCCACACTACTGGTGCAAGGATGTCTGGAGTGCCTGAATGACTGGGACCACCGTGGGATGTGCGCCGGAATTGGTCCAGAACTGAGATGCTGCATGAGAGCAGATCTTCAATTGGAAGTCCTGGATTTTGGTGTGAAGCTAATCTTGGATAAGAGAAAGGGCTCTTCATCCATTCCAGGTCAATCACCTGAGTTCTCCCCAAACTACATCTATCAAGAAAGCATGCAAGGAAGTTTAGCCCCTTTTGATTAGTGGGAACAACTACTCTCGGTGCCACTTGCTTACCCACCAAACGAGCCCCTTCGGAAGTGTTCCTGGGCCATCCAGTGAACTGTCTAGCTCTACCTCAGGGTATGCTGCAGAATCGCTGCGATCTCGAAGTTGAAACCCAAGACCTGGGACATCATTTGCTTGTGGTCCCATGCCCTCTCCCACCAAATTTTGTAGGCCTATCGCCTCTGGGCCACAAATTAGTAGTGTGCGTAATGCTGCACACATCTGTGATTCCATCGTCAATACCTGTTGGTGATGGTCACTATAGGTGCCCTGCTGACCTGCCCTCCTGTGCCATGAAGCCTGCTTTGTATCTTCTTCGGAAGCTGAAAAATCTAAACAGTCCTATCATGGACGATCGTTCTATGCCACAGCTGCTGAGAGCCGGGGAGCCTCGAAACTGCGAGACTCAAACATACTAGCAACCTTGACTAAACTGGCAAAGTTTGGTCTGGACTGTGTTGTGAGTCGGCGAGTACTTGCATTACTTAACGGTGGCCCCCTAGCACAACTGATATTTTTACGCAAAAATATCCCTGAAAAGTTATTTGCTTTTGGCTAGGTTAGCCTGCACTCCTTAGCTATACTCAACATCTGAAAACTGCTCTGCTGCCAAGGGTAGACCCTACTCGAATAGTGGGAGCCAATTCTTCATCACTTCAAGCCCCTTCCTGACTCACTACAGCACCCTAAAGAAGACTGGCTTTTTGCTCTGCCTGCGCGAACTGTGTTTTTATGCACAACTGTACCGTTGAGCACAAGGCTCCCCACTCCTTAGTGCTGGACTGCAAAATTTTGGGAATGACTCAGAAGAATTGTCTAATGCTCCTAGTCTGATAACTCACCCTTTCCCTTACAGGTTGTGGCTGTGTTTTATATAAATGTAATGCATATATATATATATATATATATATATATATATTCACTTGAAAAAATGTTGTTAAGGTAACGTTATGGTTAAGTTGCCCTACCAAAAACCTGTGCACTTTACTAACAAAACTTTTCAAACGTGCCATTATGCTTCAAAGTAAAACCGAAAAACCCCTAAAATTTGCCAGTTATGGTAGGCTAAGCAACCATAACTGCCTGCATCACTGTGTGCTGCTAACACTAACACCCAGGACATCAAAGATGACATCACAAATGTCATTGATGACATCACTGATGACATCACATGTGTGGCCCTTTCGTTTTTGCTCACTGCCACATCTAGGCCAGGCGGTTTTATTTACTGACAATCGGAAACTTAACTCACAAAAGGTATTACATTTATACATATTGCTATCCTCACATCTTTTGACAATATGTTCCGTGCATTTTAATCGCATCGTATGAAGTACGTATATAGGGGAAGAAGCAGGCCTGAAACAAAGCTATCATTTTTGTACATGCATACAATCATGTAGATTATACACAGTAGCTAATGATACTGCCTCTTGTTTGCTTACTGTACTCTCCATATATTAGCCCCATATTTGTATGCATTGTAGTCTATTTATGTTTTGTGTGTATTACCACAAATATGTAGTAAGTGATGCATTATTAGCAACTTAGGACATGTTTCATAGACCAGAAAAGTCTGATACAGAAGCATTTATGGTTTTACTATACAAATTTGCAAAGTGCAAATTTACCACCTCTGTGGGGTATGCTGCAACCGATATCTACATTTCTGTATGCATAGGTTCCTGTACTAGAAAGAACAGTGCAATAGAATTTTCTTTACAACAATTCATTGCGTGATGTAGTATGTAGTTTATTAGATATGTCCTCATAACCCCTGATATTGTTTTGCCAAAATTATATTCACAACCTCTTGTCTGTAAAGTAATTAAACATGTGATGTCATCAGTATTTCATCAATGACATTTGTGATGTCATCTTTGATGTCCTGGATGTTAGTGTTAGCAGCGCACAGTGATGTGGGCAGTTATGGTTGCTTAGCATACCATAACTGGCAAATTTCAGGGGTTTTTCGGTTTTACTTTGAACCATAATGGCATGTTTGAAAAGTTTTGTTAGTAAAGTGCACAGGTTTTTGGTAGGGCAACTTAACCATAACGTTCCTTTAACAAAGTTTTTTCGAGTGAATTTTACGGGTTTTTAGTACGTCGTTTTATGTATAGCGACTTGTGAATAAAAAAATGTTGTACTGAATGTTACTGCTGTAATGAAGAAGCACAAGAAACAGTGCTGCTGCCTTGCAAGTATAAAGCGCACAAAATGTGTCGCCGAACATCTACCGACCCATATTACCATTGGTTGGCTCTTTGTTCATTGCCGTTCGCAAATTGGCTAATTATGTGGCGTTTCAAAAAGCAAAGCCACCCGTACACAAAGTAAACATTGCGTTAATAGAGCCCTTTCACAGTGCAAATAAATGTATTAAAAAAAAATTACATACACTCCAAGTACTGCATATTTGTCAATAAAATACATAGACGCAATAATCTTTGCCAGTAAAAGTGTAAATTTGCAAGTCGGCAAAAAACACAAATAAGTGACGTGATGCAGAATCTGTAAATAAACATACAGCGACGTACAACCTAATATCTTAAATTTGCAAATAATAAAGTGGATTGTTAAAGGAAACGTAAACATTTTAGAGTTTTTAAAGTAGGTTTATTTAACAACAAACTGTCAGAGATGTTCGGAGTAATCCCGTTGTGAATGCAATGATAACAATGGTTGAAAGAGGGGCATTGCAAAAGGTAAAGATGAAGAACATGTTGTTTTTTTTTTTGCATACAAAGATTATGAGTTCTTTGATAAAGCAGGCACTTTGTTTCCACAGTGATTTTCAAGAAGGCGTGGTAACCTTGAGCCTACAGCACCATAAATGATGTTATGTTGCTCCGAGTAGCGAGTTCAGCGTACGGACGAAGCAGGTTTAGGGTATCGTCCCACATAATTGTTATGCACAGGAAACCGCTCACAAGCAGAAACAGCCTTCACTCGGCATCTGAAAGCCATGGCACGGACACTACAGCAATATATGCCTGGGGGGCAAATGTTACACAAATTACGTGTCAATAACCAACCTATACCAAAAATATTTTACAAGAAGACACAAAAAAGTGACAAAGTAATACAGAAATGTAAACGTTCAAACATGACATTTTTGTGAAATGTTTCTAATGTTACTATGGAAATAGTGTTGAAACGGTGAGAATCTGCATGCGCCGTAAGAGAAAAAAAAATAGCAACTACACAGAAAGAACATAGTGTAGTTAGGAAAGCAAAATGAATGGATAGTGTAAGGAAAAGTATGGCTCGTGATTTCAAAGAAGACCACAAGAACGTGCAAACTGATGCACAAACATAACATTGCAACTAATAAATAGCAATGCTAAAGAAGGAGCAGTGTACGCAGCCCCTACAAATGGGAAACCTGTGCACTTGGCAATATTGGAGGAGAAATGTAACAGCGTAGAAACATGAAATGTCACTTATATTGGCACAATTATAGTTTCGGTAATGTAAAAATAAAGGGTGGTCCGCTGTAGAGTGGGCAAAAGTAAACTTACATAATATGTACTGCCTCCATTCTGTAACTGCAAGTCAGGCACCAATGTATTTGCATTAGAGAATCCTCGTGGACTGATATTGCATGTCCCTAACAAACTTTTTAAAACATAACCTTATCAAGTGCTAATTTTTTGGACCCTTTCATTTCTTGATTTTCTTGTAAGGTTTCAGTTTCGCTCAAGGTCAAAAAACAAAAGCCCCTTATACAATCACTCAGATGCGCGGGTGTATTGAGCTTCCAACCAAAAAAATAAGTCATGTGACCTTCTGGCAGAAGGCACAAAAATTCCTAGTTTGCAACAACATATTGCAATTTAATTATGAGAACCACTAGTCGCTACTCGCATACACATCCAGAGTCGCTGTTTCCAGCAAACAGTGCAGATGGTGGCCTTAGTTTTCAAAACGTAAAACGGCAGTCTGACGGTAATATTGTTCCAAAACCATTTCAACCCATGCACACTATTTGGTAGTGGTACAGTGAACACAAAGCTGTAATTAAACGTATGAGTTTGGAGACAAGAAAACTTCACTTTTTCATTTTGTGCTCCCACATCCCATTCCAACCCCCTAAATGGTGACCTTCTGAAGTATTATTACATAAGTGTGATCAGTGCAATGCTGTCTAGTTTTGTATGTGAGGTGGGTTTAGGCTCTAGGAATGGAACCTGCCTGTGCTAAGCTCCAATTGCATTGTGGTTGTGAGTTTAGCAAGATCACAGGAGCGGTTTTGGGGTTTAGCCTAAACTCCAGTTTGGTAGATAGGAAAAGAGGTTTTTTGCTCCCGGTTATCTTGTCTGCACAATCCGTAATAAATATTAGTAACACTCTGGTTAGTACGAATTAATTTGTTTATTGTTGGTGTTTTTCTTGACTGGTTCATTCCATAGATACATGTGTCTAAAGAAACACTATTTTGAACTTAGGGTGCAAGTTTGGTCAGCCGACACGTGTTTCGACCACAAGGGTCTTTCTCAAGGCTGAGCAATATTCAGTGGTGCCAGGTGTCATGTGAATCGTGACAATTGTGTGACATGTTATAGTACATTCAATTGTGATGTTTTAAAGTGATGTGCAATAATAGTGACAGGTAATACATGACATCATGAATTGATGTGTTGATTTTAAGAAAACAGTTTTCAAATGGAAGAGAAGAGGGGAGGAAGAGAAGAGAAAGGTAAGCAAGTAGTTGGTTAAAAGTACTTAGGTAATGTGGATTGAGGTGGATGCCTCTTACCAAGTAATGATTGCTGTGTGCCCTCAGTGGGGTTCTGTTGTGATAGAGACTGTCCTGAAGGCAGTCCTGGCTCCTATTGGGCCCTAGGGGGAGAGAAAGGAAGGTTAGGAAATTGAGCTTGCATGGGGGCATGTCTTAGGCATTTAGTGAGAGTGCCCCATTGGATTCCCCCTGATCATAATGCATCACGGATGACCCAGGAGTTGGTTGAGGTCATTGCACATAGGCACTGTGGAAAAGACATCAAGTGCTTTTCTTGAATAGCCTTGTGTGTTCCCAGCTGTTTGTCGTGTCTAATGTTGCAATTGCGGCATTGAAAGTACATCACGTGCATTTGTCAAGGCTCGTGTGTGTTTCTCAGCCGTATACGTCTATCCTAGGTAGGGAGCTGTAATGTAGTTAGAGAGCCTAAGGCTGTTGCTTTTTGCTGGAGTTGTTGATATGATGGTCTGGGAAGTACATCAAGGGCTCTGTTAACGGAGCTCTTGTGTATTTCCAGCCATGTGTAGCCTTTATTTGCGAATGTGAATCGCTCGGAAATTAAGTGAGGAGCTATTAGAATTGCAGGGACCCCAATGAATAAAGCAGCGTGCTGTCCAAGTGGGCGGGCGGGAAGCTTACCTGCATGCTAAGGCTTGCGTCCTAGGCGGTGCTCTGCTGCTTGGCTCACCTGCATGCCAATTTACCGGTGACCGTTAACCCTTACCGCCTTACTACGAGGTCCCTTTGCGGGTTGGCACTTTAACACCTGCATTTTTGTAGGCGTTAAAAACCAACCCGCAAAGGGACCAGGGTGCTAATTACGGTACCCCAATTTGCAGTAGCGTAATTAGCAACTTCCCCATTCCCATTATGCCATATGGGGCAAAAATGGGAATGGGGAAGGGCAATGGGGGAAGGGGGAATTACCGCCCCGCCAACCTTGGAATAGGGCGGTAATTCCCCTTTCCTCCAAGGCGGTGCCGGTATTTTACCGGCATGGACAAAGGTGCTAATAGCACCTTGGTCCACCGCCTACCGTGTAATGAGGCCCTTAGTCTTGACCGCCTGCCAAGCTACCTAGATTGGTTTGGCATGTCCAGAAGGTTCCCCTCTTTCTTTAAACTAGGGTGGCTTCCGAAACCTCTGTCCACCAGGTCAGAGTTTAGAAATCAATCTTAACAGTGGGCTACGGCTTACAGCCTGCTGGCACCTGATTGGCTCCTTGTAGGAGAGTTGCACCAATCAGAAATGGTGCGTCTGCATGGTCATGGACACATCTGGTGGCTCGTGGGAGCCGCGGCAGGGGGCATCCATGAAAGTGAGGGTGCTTTGCCGCTCATTTTACATGCTTTCACGCTCTTTTAAGGACGTATGAGCAGAAAAAGGGCTACAGAAGCCAGCAAAAGCTTGGTGTGCAGAAATGGTGACAAAATACACACAAGACGCCGCAGCCCGCAACAAGTGGTGGCTGTACTTTCCAGAGCCTCGAGCTCCCAGCAAATCTTGCTTTCTCCCTCTGAAGTCAAGAAGCCAAGTTGGAAGTGGGTGAGAGGACCGGAGCGTCCCCAAGACCAACTGCTCCTCCTGTAGTCCTCTTATTCTGTCTCCCAGCACAGACAGGGGCTTTCTCTGTGGGCCTTCATCATGGGGGCCAATCAAAAGTAAAACTTAATACGGATAATGCAGGTTTTTGGATTGAACAGCATTTGATCCATGTTTCTACAGAGGTTAGGACACTGGGAATTGTGATTGAGTCTTCATTAAGCACTGATGCTCATATTAGTAGCATCGTAAAAAAAGCATAATACCACCTGAGATTACTTAGGTTAATTAAACCTTTCTTCTCCCAGGCCAACTGCATTACACTAACAAGAGCTGTGCTAATGCCAAGGCTGAATTATTGTAATGCCATTCTAGCAGGGACTAATAAAAGATGCATCCATAGGATGTAGTTGTTGCAAAATGATGCAGTCCGCATTGTTAAAGAGATTCCTAGAGGTGCTTCTGATAATGAACACAGAAGAGATCTTCATTGGTTAGCCATTGAGCAGAGGATTGTTTTTAAGGTTAGTACCATTACCCATAAATGCTTGTACGGCTCAGCCCCGGTTTATCTTCGAAATAGAATCCAATTGAAGCACTTTACGAGGACTGCCAGGTCAAGTGGCACAATGCTTCTTCGATGTCCCTGTGCTAAAAGAGCTAATGGTAATGGTCACCCCGTTTCAGCATTGACTGCAGTGACATGGAATAAACTCCCAGTGAAATTGAGAATGATTCCAGATCTGCACACTTTCAGGAAGCGTCTGATATATATATTTCCTTTTCTATGAACCGTTTGCCTGAGCAAATCTCTTTGCACCCTGATGCCTGTGGGTTCCGGCACATTATGAAAAGATAAATACACAAATAGATAAATAATCTAAAATGTTGCGTCAGTGTTGTCATGGGGTCCCCTGGAGGCTCATTGTAGCCAAAGAAGGGGGCATCCATGAAAGCGAGGGTGCATCCCTGCTCATTTTACCTGATTTTGTGCTCTTTTAAGGACGTATGTACAGAATACACAGGAGACACAGCACCCCGCAACAAGCAGTGGGTGCACTCTCTGGAGCCTCGAGCTCCCAGGAAATCTTGCTTTCTCCCCGTGATGTCAAGAAACTAAGTTGTAAGTGGCTGATAAGAAACTGAGCTCCTCCCAGACCAACCGCTCCTCTTGCAGTCCTCTTCTTCTGTCTCCCGGCACGGATATGGCCTTTCTCTGTGGGCCTTCGTCGCAGGGCTGATTTACAGCCTACTGACACCCGATTAGCTCCTTGAAGGAGCGTTTTACCAATCAATAACGGTGTGTCAGCGTCATCATGGAGACACCTGGAGGCTCGTTGTAGCCGAGGAAGAGGTCATCCATGAAAGCGAGGGTGCTTCATGGCTCATTTTACATGCTTTCAGTCCGAATGTGACATCCAACACCTGATGTACACTGCCGGACATGCATCCATCCCAGCCAAAGGTTTTTCAAGGCCACCAAGTCTTAGTTGTGGCACTGAAAACTTTGCATCAAGGTCTACCACATGCCTCAACTTCCCAAGAGATACACCATCGAGGAAACGATCGTTGAAGAGCACCTCAAAGGTGGAAGCTGCTGTCTTGACACCAATGTTCCACTTTTCCTTAAGGTTCTTGATGCCCAGTGGCTCCTGCTTGAAAAGGATGCCTTCGAGGTTGAATTCCCGGGAGGATAGCTCAGCAGCAACGGGTTCGCCTTGGAAGCAAGACGACACGAAGCAACACAGGTTCAATCCCCGGGTCCGTGCTTAGAAACCTCTAGGTATTTAAGTGCATTATAAATACGCAACTAAAACAAAACAATTCCCGTAACAGCGCCTCGATGCCTGCGGGCTGTGTGAGTGCTTTAAAAAAGCAAATAAATAAATACCGTTGATAAACCGTCCAAGAAACTCTTCCTCTTCAGATACATTGTGGTGGTTGAATTTTTTAACCAAGAAGCAAAGCTTATTGAACATTTATGGACTGGGATTGTTAATTTTCTTATTACAGATTGCCCAGGTGGGGGAATCCTCATTGAGAATTTTGCATCTATATCCAAAGAAATAATTCTGCCAGTGCTTAACTTTAACCTGCATTCCTTCCTTATTGTCTATGTTGATGCACTTTACTGAAAGATGTGTATGCACTATTATAACTGCCAGCAGTTTATACATTTTAAAGGAATCTAAAGTCTAAGTGTGGTACCACATAGAATTGTATAGATTTGTAATTTCAGAATTACCAGAGTACAACGTGTGTTATTGAATTGTGTATATATCTCTGAACCTTATTTTTATATAAAGGACTGTGTTAGCACATAACATAGTGTGCAGACATTCCTTTGTGGGGGCTTGGGGGCTGACGGTACTTAAGAACCAGCCTGCATCTCCTCCTGAGAGCTTAAGCTTTGGTTTCTCATCCATAGCTTCTATATAGAGAACCTTGGATGGGGTGCTCTGTGACTTTACCCTACCATATGGGGGACGGAAATAGAGATACCCCCTCCAGTCTTTACACTGCCGCACCCCGCAAAGAGCGGTGGGTGTACTCTCTGGAGCCTCGAGCTCCCAGCAAATCTTGCTTTCTCCCCCTGAAGTCAAGAAGCCGAGTTGGAAGTGGGTGAGAGGACCAGAGCATTTCCCAGACCAACCGCTCCTGTTGTAGTCCTCTTCTTCGTTCTCCCGGCATAGACAGGGCCTTTCTCTGTGGGCCTTAATGGTGTGGGCTGGCTTACAACCAGCCAGCATCTGATTGGCTCCTTGAAGGAGCCTTGCACCAATCAGAAACGGTGTGTCAGCATTGTCATGGAGATGCCTTGAGGCTCGTTGTAGCTAAAGAGGGCATCCATGAAAGCCAGGGTGCTTTCTGGCTCAATTTACATGCTTTTGCACTCTTTTAAGGAAGTATGGGCAGAAAAGGGGCTACAGAAGCCTGCAAAAGCTTGTTGTGCAAAAATGGTGACAAAAAAAATATGAGATTCTGCAGCCCGCAACGAGCAGTGGGTGCACTCTTCGGAGCCTTGAGCTCCAAGTAATCTTGCTTTCTCACCCTGAAGTCATAAAGCCAAGTTGGAAGAGGGTGAGAGGACCGGAGCGTCTATCAGCCCACCCACTCCTCTTGAAGTCTTCTTCTTCTGTCTCCCTGCACAGGCAGGGCCTTTCTCTGTGAGTCTTTGTCCTGGCACCCGATTGACTCCTTGAGGGAGCGTGGCACCAATCAGAAAATGTGCATCAGCGTCATCATGGAAACCCCTGGAGGCTCGTTGTAGCTGAAGAAGGGTGCTTCCATGAAAGCGAAGGTGCTTCCCCACTCATTTTACATGGTTTCGAGCTCTTTCAAGGAAGTATGGGCAGAAAAGGGGCTACAGAAGCCAGCGGAAGCTTGGTGTGCAAAAATGGCGACCAAAATACACACAAGATGCCGCAGCCCACAATGAGCAGCGGGTGCACTCTCCAGAGCATCGAGCTAACAGTACATCTTGCTTTCTCCCCCTGAAGTCAAGAAGCCAAGTTGGAAGTGGGTAAGAGCACCAGAGTGTCTCCCAGACCAACCACTCCTCTTGGAGTCCTTTTCTTCTGTCTAGCGGCACAGACAGGGCCTTTCTCTGTGGGCCATCGTTGTGGGGCCAGATTACAGCCTGCTGGCACTAGATTGGCACCTTCAAGGAGTCTTGCACCAATCAGAAACGGTGCATTGATGGCATCGTGGAGACATCGGGAGGCTCGTTGTAGCTGATGAAGGGGGCACCCATGAAAGTGAGGCTGCTTCCCCTCTCATTTTACATGCTTTTGTGCTCTTTTGAGGAAGTATGGAAAGAAAAGGGCTACAGAATCCTGCAAAAGCTTTGTGTGCAAAAATGGTGATAAAATAAACACGAGACTGCAGTGTGCAATGAGCAGTGGATGAACTCTGTGAAGCCTCGCACTCCCAGTAAATCTAGCTTTCTCTGCATGAAGTCAAGAAGTAGAGTAGAGTTGGAAGTTGGTGAGAGGACCGGAGTGTCTCCCAGACCAACTGCTCCTTTAGTAGTCCTCTTCTTCTGTCTCCCGGCACAAACATGGACTTTTGCTGTGGGCCTTCGTCATGGGGGCTGGCTTACAGCCTGCCGGCCTCCGATTGGCTCCCTGAAGGAGTGTTGCACCAATCAGAAATGGTGCATTTGCATCATCATGGAGACCTCTGGAGGCTTGTTGTAGCCAAAGAAGGGGCATCCGTGAAAGCGAGGGTGCTCTCAGCTCATTTTATATGTTTTTGCTCTCTTTTAAGGAATTATGGGCAGAAGAGGGGCAACAAAAGCCTGCACAAGCTTGGTGTGCAACAATTGCGACAACATACACAGAGCCTCAATCTCCCAGCATATCTTGCTTTCTCTCCCTGAAGTCAAAAAGCAGTGTTGGAATTGATGAGAGGACCGGAGCATCTCTCTGACCAACCGCTTCTCTTGTAGTCCTCTTATTCTGTCTCCCTTCACACGCAGTGATATAATAGATATGATAGGTTATTTATAACATACTTAATACCCAGAGGTTTCTAAGCGTGGACCCGGGGATCAACATGTGCTGCTTTGTGTCATCTTGCTTCGAAGGTGAGCATGCTGCCCCTGAGCTATCCTCCCGTGCCTTTCTCTGTGAGCTTTTGTCCTGGGGTCTGGCTTACAGCCTGCCAGCACCCGATTGGCTCTTTGAAGGAGCGTTGCACCAATCAGAAACGGTATATCGGCATTGTCATGGAGACCCCTGCATGCTCACTGTACCCAAGGAAGGGGGCATCCATGAAAATGAGAGTGCTTCCCCACTCATTTTTCATACTTTCATGCTCTTTCAAGGAAATATGGGCAGAAAAGGGGTTGGAGAAGTCTGCAAAAGCAGGGTGTGCAAAACTGGTGACAAAATACACGCAAGACACCACAGCCCGCAACGAGCGGCGGGTGCACTCTCGGAGCCTCAAGCTCCCAGCAAATCTTGCTTTCTCCCCCTGAGGTCAAGAAGCCGAGTTGGAAGTGCGTTAGAGGACCCTTACTGCATAAAAATATTATAGCACCAACATCATGCCTGCAACACGGGGTGGGCACTTATGCTTCTTCAATCTGGGAACACCACATGATGTGGTGACAGACAGCTCAGATATGCATCATGAAAGGGCATCCCATATATGCAGGTGACAAATGGAACATGCAACTCAGCATTGAATGATGTGGTTGCTCAACATATTTTTTATTTTTATTTTATTTATTTGCACATAAACTGCCCTGAGGCATTGTGGCACTGTTACAGCAAGCTTGAACTTGATACAGGTAAGACTTAAACTTAGTCGGTTGCAGTGGTAATACAGAAAACAAAAACTCATAGTGCAGCATTGAAAGTGACAAGTAGCAGAGGACAGTACGGGTCAAATATTATGCTTTGCTATGGTTACAGTGCAATAGCATAATTATACATACAGTTAGTAGAACATTATCAGAACAGGAAGGTTTTTAGGTTTTTACAGAAGGTAGTGTATGATTTCTCATTCCTTAGTGAGGTTGGTAGGGCATTCCAGTTTTTGGGTGCGAGGTGTTGGAAGCTAGACCCTCCGGCTTTCGATCTTTTGAATGTTGCGACATAGATCTGGTTGGTGCGGTTGGCTCTGGCAGGTCTGTTGGAGGAGATGAGGGTGATTCTTTCTGAGAGGTAGGGTGGGGCATCAGATGTAAGGCATCTGTGTGTGATGGCCATGGTTTTAAAGAGTATACGTTCCTTAACCGGTAGCCAGTGGGCCTCTTTCCTTGCTTGAGAGATGTGTTCCCTTTTGGAAATGGGCAGCGCTGCCCGGAGCGCATTGTTTCGCGTGATTTGGAGTTTTTTTAGGTTGTTGACCGAGGTGCCCAGGAATAGGGCATTGCAGTAGTCAAGTTTAGTACCTATTGTAGCTCTGGCTATGGATAGGCAGTTTTTGGTGGAGAGAAAGGGCTTGACTGCGTTGATCATCTTGGTGGTGAGCGCAGATGAGGAGGCTATGGTGTTGACAAATGGCGGGACATGGATAGTGAGCCATCTAGGTGGACACCTAGGGTTTTGACAGTCTTGGAGACTGCAATGCTGGAATTGTCGATGTTGAAGGTTTCATATTGCGGGGGGAGTTTATTGAGAGTCTCGGTGGTACCTACTATAAGGATTTCGGTTTTGTCCCCGTTTAAGCAAAGGCCGTTGGCAGCCATCCAGGTTTGGATGGCTGTGTAGATTTTGGTTAGGGCTGTCACATCTTCTTCATAGGTCCCAGTTAGAGGGAGTAGGACCTGCGTGTCGTCTGCGTAGTTGGTGTACGCTATGTTGCGACAGTCAAGATCATTGAAGAGTGCAAGGGTAAATATTTTGTAGAGTGTAGGGGCGGCGCAGGAGCCTTGAGGGACGCCACAGTGGATGATGATGGTAGGGGATGCAGAGGCTGTGTCAGAGAAGACCTTCATGAGTCTTCCATTTAGAAAAGAGGTCACCCAGGCGATGGCTTCTGGGGAGAAGTGGGCTTCATTTTTTAGATGCATGCCTAAAATAAAGGCGGCAGACAGATCCAGTAAAAGAAGGAGTGCCTTTGTCCATGATGTCACCGAGTTGTATTTTTAAGTCGAGTACGGCTGACTCTGTCCCGTGACCTGGATGGAAGCCTGACTGTCTTTTGCCTAAGATATGGTTGGTTTCTAGGTATTCCTGGATTTGTGTGTAGGCAACTTTATCCAGGATCTTGAGCAAGAAAGGCACTGTGGTAATGGGCCGATAGTTATTAGCAATTTCTGGGTCAAGAGTGGGCTTTTTTAAAAGGGGGCATACCCAAGCATCTTTTAGACTGTCTGGAACTGTGTTTGCATTGAAGGAGGCGTTGATGAAGGATTTGAGGAAGGGAGCAAATGTTTCAGTGCAGTCTTTGATGAGGCTGGCTGGGCAAGGGTCTCCTTTGCAGTGGGATGGTGTAATCCTGTTCATAATCTCAATAACTTCCTGTTCAGTTACTTCCCTGAATTTGAACTGGGTTTGGGGGCTTTGGCGGATGGGTGCACTGAGCTGGAGGTGAGTAAGTGGTCAGTGGTGGAGGTACATTTAGTGTACTGAGATACGTTTTTGCGGTGTTCATTAATTTTTTCTTGTAGGAGTTCGATTTTGTTCAATAGGGCAGATTGCATAGCGTTACACCAAGTTGGGTCTTTAGTAATGTCTTAGGATTTGATGACTGGTATAGTGAGTTCTTTGAAGATGGCGAAGAGTTATTTGGATTCAGAGCTTGCATTAGTGATTCTTTCATTGTAGGAGGCTGACTTGGCTGAAATTATAGCTTTCTTGTATTGCGAGGTGATTTTTTTGTAAGTGGATAAGGTGGCTGAGGAGGGTAGTTTCTGCCAGGTATTTAGGGCTTTCCTCTTCTGAGAGCGTAGCTCTTTTAGTTCTGCTGAGAACCAGGTGTTAGAGTGTTTCACTACTTTGGCTTTCTTGTTCTATAGAGGGGCAATGAAGTCTATGGCAGTGCTTAGGGTGTGTTTATAAATATCTGCTAGCACTGACGGGTCAGAGGACTTGAGGTCTGTTGTGAGACTGCTGAGGTGTGGTATGATGTTATCTTTAGTGAGATTTTTGGCGCATCTGGCCGGGGCTGGGGGAGTAGGGTTAGGCTTTTTGGTCTTAGACGCGGTGGGGATGAGGAAGTGAATGAGGTGGTGGTCTGACCAAGGAATGGGGGTAATGGAGCTAACGTCAATCTGACAATTGTGGTCGGCTATCCAATCAAGGATGCAGCCTTTGTCATGTGTGGGCAAGCTTATTCTTTGGTCGAAACCTAGTTCTTTTAGTGCTAGAGAAAGGGATTTGGCTGGCTTGTCCTTATTGTCTTTGAACCCAAGGTTGATATCACCTAAAAAAAATGGTTTGGAGGAGGTTTTTAGGTTTTCTGTAAGGCGATGTAGGAGGTTCTCCTGGAATTCTGATACTAGGCCGGGTGGGCGGTAGATGAGGCTGATGGTGATGGTGGAGTTAGGGGAGAGGGTGATTTTTATAGCAAGTGAGTCTGTGATATCACCTAGGTTGGATGTGATTTGTCTGGCCTCTAAGTGGTCTTTCAGAATGAGTGCTACCCCACCTCCTACTGAGGAAAGCCGGTCTTGCCTGATGATGGAGTATCCCTGTGGGATGGCAAGGTTGAGGGCTGGCCCTGCGGCACTGTGTAGCCAGGTCTCGGTGATGGCTAGGATGTCGAGGTCCAGGTTGATTATGAGTTTATGGATTTCAGTGGCATGAGCAGGGTTGGATCTAGCGTTGATAAGGGCACACTGTAGGGTGTGTGTCGGCTTTGATGTGGAAGGGGTGGTGTTGTGTGGAACAGGTGAGGTAGGGGTGGGGTTCGTCGGGACTTGTGTCGGTGCAGTAGGTTTGGCTGTGTGGGTGGTCGTTTCTGTGGTCTTGGATGGGTTAGGTGGAGCTTGAGAGGAGGTGTTGGGGTACCTAGAACTGGGTCCTAGAAGTTGGTTTCTGATGTAAGTGGGTCTGGTGAATGATGCTTTAGTGGGTGTAGGAGAGTATGTAGTGATGTTGCTTTTTGTGAAGAATGAGGGTAGGAAGTAGGTGGGAGGGATGTTGGAGGGGAGGCAGTGGGGGGCAGCTGATGTGTTGTTTGGTTGAGGGTGTTGCATGGTGAGTATGGGTTGTAGGGTGCTGCGAACAGATGTCGAAGTAGCTGGTAGTTAGGGGCAGCAGTCAAGAGGTGGGGCAACTAGATGCAATGGGCGACAGCCAAGTGGAGTGCAACTACGTGCTAGATGCAATTATAAGATGGCAGTAGAGCTAGGTGCTTAGGACAACAATCAAATCAAATGTGGAGCAGCTGGGTGCCGATGCAATTATTAAGTGGCAGTTCAGCTAGGTGCATAGGACAACAATCAAATCAAATGTGCAGCAGCTGGGTGCTAGATGCAATTATCAAATGGCAGTTCAGCTAGGTGCTTAGGACAACAATCAAATCAAATGTGGAGCAGCTGGGTGCTAGATGCAGTTATTAAATGGCAGTACAATCAGGTGCACAGGACAACAATCAAGTGGGGAGCAGCTGGGTGCAGGATGCAACTATCAGAAGGCAGTGCACTGGGTGCAAGGAGCAAAATTCAATTGGCGGAGCAGCTAGTGCAGAACACAACAATCATAAGGCAATGCAAAACAATCTAGGTGCAAACAAAGTTAGTGCAGAGCGCATAAGGCAAATGCCAATACAGGTAGGTATTAGGCGCTGGGAGCAAATAGCAGGACATGTGTGACACAGGATAAGATGTTAGTTCAGTGTGACTACTGTGTTAGGTGTACCCTAGAGTTGTACCAGCACAGGCAGTCATGGGTGGCTATGGCAGAGTGTTTACAATAACAGAATGCAAAATTAGTAGCATATTCGGTAGCTAGCAGTAATGGTCAGGGTTAGTGACATGCAGCACGCATGGCAGTAGGCAGTGTCATTAGGGCACATTCTGGTTTGGGTGATGATCATGTGGTTGGGCGAGGGCGTAGGATGAGAGTCACTTTGTGGATCTCTACGGTGCGGGTGTGTAGTGTGCAGAGGCACATGCACCAAGATCAAGATCTAGACCTTTGTCTGCATCAGAAGCGTGCCCAGGCACTGATGGCAGTGCATATGGGAGTGGGGATAAGTAACGGCTGCAGCAGATGTGATGCCGAGCGCAAACCCGGAGCACTGTTAGGGCTGGCGGTGACAGGAGGAGATATGGTCACAGTTAGTGAGGGGCAGTCAGGCTTTCTTCGTGATGCGGCACGGGGAGGGATCAACAGTGCAGAGCTGTGTGCAGCAGGATATGTGCGCAATAGTGGAGGGCTTACCCTTAGAGACCTGGAACTGGATACAGGAGATGAAACAGCTGGCAACGGGTCCTCCGGCTCCAGACAGGCTCACTACAGGGGTCGCAGACTTAGAGGTGTGGCTTGGTTGGTGGGCCAGCGCTCGCCAGCCGGCGAGGTGATAGGCTCTTAAAACTTGAAGTGAGCCAATCGCGTTGCGCTCCTTACAGCAGGAGGGTGCTAGGCAAGTCAAGGGAAAGCAGGATCACGGGGGGGCATATTGGAATGGCTAAGCCTCGTGGTTAGCAATAGTGGCTGCCCTCATAGGGATGTATAGGTGGCGTTGCGGACATCGGAGGCATGCAGGGGTTCATTCTCGCAGCTTCAGGTGCAGTGCATTTCAATTTCAGTAGTTGTGTGGCTAATTTTGGCGCGATTCTGCAGTTTTCCCTGAGGACCTCTTAATGCAGATTATGAGCCTGGTGGCCTGCATTGAGGATATTCTTCCCGTGTGTTCTTCTGTCGAGGTAGCCACTGCTCCAGCAGTGGGGGAGGGGCTCCTGCTCCCCTGGAGATGGACAGGTTCTATCAACTTCATCGTCACATGTACCTGTCTATCAGTGCAGAGTGACACACCACAAGAAGAAAACTGTACATGTAGCTGTCTCATTTCTTGTCCATGAAACAGGGGAGTCCCTGTGGGTGATGTGTACCATCAAACGGATGCACCACGCATATCCACCACACAGGATTCTCCCAGAATGATTGCCATGTGACATGAGTCTGAACGTCGGCAAACATGCATTCCCCAGGGATGTCATACAACGGCAAGAAGATGTACCACTACACAAATATGGTCATGCATGATTGGCAAAACATATGATACACATTGCGAGCCACTCACCAGATGTGTCCTCATAGTTCTCCAGGCCTACCACTCCTTGCACCTGCACAAGGAGGATGAATTGGCTCATGGCCTCTTCATGCAGTGTCAGCTGCTCTTGCTCTAGTGGCCCCCCTCCAGTTGTCAGTGCAGCAGCTTGACACTGAGCTTGTGCTTTGTACCACATGTGAGATAATTTCACCACTTCTGAACCTGTTCAGCAGTGTGCATCTCCACACCTAAGGTGTTGATGTGGTCCATGACCCACTGCCAATGCACCATCCTTTGTGCGGGTGTATAGGTGCTCCCCGCATACTGGAACATCTCACGATAGTGATTGGTCAGGTAGCCAATAAGGATCTGAAGCTCTTCATCATTGAAGCATGTATTCCTCTGCTTGCCAGTGTCCTGTTCTGTGTGCTGAAGCCTCTTCCTGCTGAGGGGCACGAGATGTTGTAGCTGCTCCTGTCTGGCTTTGACCATGTTGGTGTCAGGTGCCGGGCCACCTGTGCACTGGGTTCTGCTGTGTCCTCCTAGGGCTAGGGCAGACGTCTCCACACCACATCCCTGACCCCCTGGGGTTGGGGCAGATGTCTCCACACCACTTCCCTGAGTCCCTGGAGCTGGAGGAGATGTGTCTTCAACACATCCCCTGCACCCGCTCAATCTGCTCATTTTTACCTCTTGGGACCTTTCCACTCATATCACATGTGTAAGTGATGAATGGAAACACAGAAGTTATTGACCTGGGCAATATGAGGAAATGAACAGTCTACATGATGTGCGATGTAGATGTGTGGTCCAGCAAGGTTCCAATGTACCCCAAAAGCAAAGAAAATATGGCACATGATACGTAGTGGCACCCCAAAAAAACAAAATTGAGTCCATCTCGTTCATTTGCACGCACAACCAGTGTTGCACATTCCCGTTCTTATATATTCCCATCAATGCCGTGAGGCGCGTAGGCATGCTGTGTGCAGCGTGTGTCACATAACTTATGCCCTAAGGGCCTTTACTCTGCTTTCATCTGCCTTCGTAGCTAGACACAGAAGAACCACCCTCCTACCTCCATGCCACTTTAACTGCCTCCTCCTGCCCTGTGCTACCTCTCACCTTGCTATTTTCTGCTGCCTGTCCAGTGTGAGTGCCTGCTGCCCACCTCTACTGCGTTGTGAGGGCCTGCTGACCAGCCATTGTCTATGTTGCTGTCTATGGCCCTGTGGCCACCTCTGCTGCTGTGTCAGATTCTCTCCTTTCCATTCCACCATCACTGCTCTACAGCCCATCTCCAAGAACACTTTTCCCACCCACACCTGCTTCTGGGGTTGCCAGGTCTGCACCATCTTCATCTGACCAAAGCAGCAAACCCATGGCAGTGATGCAATATGCTACCAACTTCATCTACAAAGAAGATGGCATCCTGGTGGATATGGTCCTGGAGAACTATGACGCCCTCTTCGACCCAGTGAAGAAACACAGCAAGGAAGGATGCAAGAAAATCTGGGGGGACATAAAGGCTGCCATCAACACAGAGGGGGAGGCCATCAGCTTCCCCAAGAATGTCCATGACCACTGAGAGGACCTCAAATGCCGGACCCACACCAGTGTCTTGCAAGCCCTGAATGCCGGTGCAACCATGGAGGTGCACTGTGTGGGCAGGTGCAGGTTTTCATCGAACAACATACGGGTCCTGGCGAGGTTGTACCAAGAGCTGCCAGGTCTATGATTGGAGACTGCGTCTGGAGTCTGCTGGTGAGTAGGCACGTTGTGCACTGCTCTACTGTGCTTGTTTGTTGTGCATGTACCTGCATTTTAGTAGTGACACCTTTATGTATGCAGAATGTGTGTTTCATCGATCGACAGCGCCATGCAGTCCCCAGACTATGATCCCCATGTGTGAAGTGTGACACCTGTTGATTGGACATGAGCTTTTATTTGTAGTGTGTGTAGTTGTACAGTTGCACAAACTGTGAACATGCAATGTCACTTGATGCTTAGACATCCCTGGACAGCAAGGGTGCCAGATGAAGACATGGTGCCCATGTCAGGTGCATGCATGATAGACTTGATGTTGTGCCGAAAATTGCAATGTGTGGATATACACACTGTACCTCTGGATGAAACACTTCCGTTTGGATGTTTGGCATAGTCAAGTTGTGGCATTGCAATTTCAGGGACTTTGATGTGATCTGCTTGTGTATATTGAGTTCATGTGTGCGAATGTCATGTGCATGTGATTGTGGATATGATATACTTGTGTGTGCCTCTGCAATTGATGCATATATGTGTTGCTTGCTCAAAGGTCGGGCTGTGAGGGAGGTATGTTGTTGGACTTGACTGTGCAGACAGATGCCCAAGCAGGTGTTGGCATGGCCATGCTGTGAGTGGTGCATTCATGAGTGACTACTGGTGGCCAGGATTCCACTATGTGTCTTCCCAACAATGTGTCCATGGCAGTGGCACGGTCCATCTGTGCTTTCATGCTTTATGTGTATGGCCATCCTACCGGTTTACTCACTGCCCAACCCGGTCACCCTGTGCCATGTCTCCTGTGGAAACATAGCAGGTTGCAGTTGGGTTACATTGCCTTTGCCATTGTGCCATGTCATTTCTCTTGGTATGTGTCGGTGCACAGCCCACATAGTACTGCCTTTACATGAGGATTATTACTGTGGTTGTCATTGAGCCTGGGTTTTTGTGTCTGTTTGAATGTGAATTGCATGTCCATGTGTGTGAGTGTGGATGCTGCTGTCAGTACCAGCCAATGCTTCCACATGTAATCTTGACACATAGTGAAGTTATAAATTCTTCCTAACAATATAACCCACTGAATGCTTAAATAAACAAGCAGAGGGACCTATTGATTGAAAGATGGATAGATGGATCCCATGAATCACCAAGCTGTCAGGAAACAATGTACACGCTAACAAAATAAATTAACTGAGTCTATATTTAATATCAGATCAAAACAATACAGACCTGTGCAATATGCACAGGTCCTTCGTATCAATAATTCTGAGTGTAAGAAAACTAACAGTAGAAATAAGAACAGGATTATCCACAGGCTTAAGATCCCCTGATCTCCAGAACCCCTTAGAAGTGGTTTTACTGTGGAATCCGAAAAGCGTAGAGAAAATATGGATGAAGAACCCGAAGTAAGTTAAACACAAACAGAAAGATGTGAAACAATGTCTTAGCCACAGAGCACGCGTTCGCGTTCTCACTACAGTTGAAGTACAGAAATAAAAGGAAAATGTCTTCCTACGTTGCGCGCTTTCGTGTCCTCAATGGATTTGTAGAAAGGTGAATAAGAAAAGTTCTTTCCCACAAAGCGCGTGTTCGCGTACTCACTGGAGTACTGGATGGGTGAAGAGGAAGAGTTCTTTCCCATGGAGCACGCGTTTGCTTCCTCACTGGAGTTGTAGACGGGTGAAAAGAAAGAGTTCTTTCCCACGGAGCATGCGATTGCGTCCTCAGTGGAGTTGCAGTATTAGAGCTAAAAGGTAAGGCTGGACAGAACACCTGTGTAGCTAAGTGGGGAAAAGGCAGAAGGAATGAAGATACTCTGCTCAGGTAAGGATTGGAAGAGCGATAGAGCTGTACCCAATAAACCATAAAGGGAAGGTATGCCAAAGTACACCTTCTAAGCTTGTGTGAGGAAAGCGCCAAACCAAACAAGGGAAATTCAAATAGCAGGTAGAAGTCAGTCCTGAAAACGTAGACACGAAGCAAAGGTCAGCAACAAGAAACAACAATGATCAAAAAACAACAGTCGAAAGTTTGTTCAGAAGCGAAGAGTCAAGCGCCAGAAGGGCTGATAAAGACAAATACACTTGACCTTACACAGCTTACCCAAATGTAAGGGATGCCACCACTGCCATGGCAACCGCCAGTCTCGGCGCCCTGGCTTTCCACTGAAGACTTTTCTTAAAGGGAAAGTACGCCGAATCACTGGGAACTGAAGGCGCTTAGAATGTAATGTATTATTAGCAGTGTCTTGTAGTGGATTCTTCCTGCGTGTGCGCCACCGGATCATGACAGTTGCTGGTTGTAACTTGGACAATTCATGTTACTGTAAATGCTGTGGAAGCCACACAGGTGTTGATGCTGTACACTGATGTTGCTGTTCTGTGTCTCCTTTTACACCGTTTCTGAAGAAGAGGGCAGAAGTGGTACTGTGGAGCATGGAAGCGGGGACCATTCCACCAGACAACAGCGCAGGCCCCAGCCATGCCCCAGCTCATCTTCATTGAGCGATGTGGCAGAGGTAGCTCAAGGTCCACCGGGCATGATTACTGGGGAGGTAAGTCCCAGGAGGTGAAGTGGCAGGGGACTCCTCAGCAGCTTTGGCATATTCAGGTTGTCGGAGGGGGTGGCGTAGGCGGTGGTTGTTATAGCCCAGCACATGGGGTCAGGTGGGGGTGTCGAGGTGGGTGTACATGCTGCAACCCTATCACAGGGGCATGATACTGTGCAGGCCACCGTGGAGGTGCCTGTTCAAAATCCTGTCCCTGGGCCATCAAATACACAGTGCACCCCTTTCCAGGATGCCTCTACTCAGACCAGCATCCCCTTACCAGCTGATGTGTCCATCAGGTATCCGATGCTGTCTCTGTTGGCCAGCCTGATGAGGCAGACCACAGTCATTTGTGATGATGGGCAGACTACTTGTGGTATGCTTGCCCATCATCACAATGAGCTGTTCCAGCTTGTGGCCTTACTGGCAGCTGGCATGTTTCCTGGTGGGCTCCATGGGCTGTTGACTGTTGCAACCCCTTCCTCGGCTTCCTCCTCTGTTTACCAGTCATACTCTGGGGTGCCTTCCAGGCAACATACCAGCATGGCCCAATGTGCACCATTCCCACCCCAATGGCCCATGTGGTGGAGCTAACATCCCTGCTCGAGGTGGGAGTCTCAAGTAGGTCAGCAGAGGTGGTCACTGTGCCTACCCAGGCACCTACAGGGTCATAGGCAATGGATGGATAGCAGGCTCATCAGAGCAGTGCAGGTGCCTTACGCTCCAGCAATTGTCATCACACCAGAGGGCGTACCGATGGAGCCTGCAATGGGCAAAACCTCATCAGGTGTCAAGTATGAAGAGGCAGACTGTCACACTGCAACCTACCCCAAAGAGGCAGGTGTCAACAATGAGGCTGAAGCACCATGTGGGGGCACTGAATGCCATGTCTTCCATGTTCAGACAGTATGAAAGGCAGCTGCTGGCAGAAAGCAAGCAGGCACAGAAGGCATACGTTATGGTGACCAGGGCTGAGATGGAGCTGTGTCGGGTAAGGAGGCAGACTGCCATCCTAGAGGTGACTTGCAGGTTGGCACGGGATGCAGAACACCAGTTGGTGTCAACCCTGCAAGCCCTCCAGGCAACAACAGTGGCCCACCTGAGTGAGGAGGATGTGGCTTGTGAGTCAGCCCTGGTTAACAGGTTCACAGAGATCTGTGAGGAGCACTAGCCCACTGCCTTCTTATAAAAAATTGTTAACTGTTGTGGGGTTACACCAGGCACTGCGGTGTGCTAAGATACCTGATTTGCAATGTTACTACACAATTTTGTCGATAGCTGCAAAGTCTGGTCTATTCAGGCTAAAGCCCTACCTGATCATAAATAGTAAAGAACAGTTATTTAACCAGGTTATGCTGCGCTTGTTCATTCCATATGAAAACACTAGTCAACCAAAGTACAAAAAATACAAAGTTATAAATTTGGTCAAGATTCTTTATATGCTTCTTCAAAAACGATATATTCAAATTGAGCCAAACCGCCAGCATGTGTTTCGACCGACTGGGTCCTTATGAAGGTGGATAACAGTGCAAAATTACTATCAAAATACAAAATATGAGGGACCAAAACGAATCCTCGTCCAAAGGCCATCTCCTCAACCTAGTAGACCGCCACAATGGGAGATGTTAGTCTCTGTAACATTGTCGCTCAAAATGGAAGTGGAATTGATATAGAATTGATATGCTTTGTATCCCATTCTCTGTAAATGTTGTTGAGGCTAGATAATAAATGTTAAAGCCCCATCTCATAGAAGAGCCTCTCTATCAATGCAGGGATACCATGTAAGGGTTAATCCTACTGGAGTCCCGCTTGTCCGCAGGATGAACCCAGTGCATCTGTTCATTTCAGGTCAAGTGTATTGTGGCGTGCCTGTTTGTGACATGTTGCTGTGATGTTTGTGGGTGGAGGGATGCACATGTGCCTGACATGTGGGGTGAGGCCGTCAGACGACTGGGGGCTGCACTGGTTGTTTTTAATTGCCATTACATGGGTTGTATACTAATTGATCTTTTCACAATTGACCTCGGGAGAATTGACCTCGGGAGAATCAACCTAATTTAGAAGGTCAATTAGGACAGATATGTGGGGGAAACCCCCCCCACAACCCCCCAACCAATCCAAAAACCCCTGCAACCCCCACCCAATCCCCTTATATTATTTATAATCCAAAACCAACCCAATACATATATAAAATAGCTAAAATAATATAAAGGTCAATTGTGCAGAAGGTCAATTAGGACCACTATAATTAGGTCAATTGTGCAAAAGGTCAATTGTAAAAGGTCAATTTGGGGAATACCATTACATGTGCAGCTACACTGTGTGTTTAGCGTCAGTATGTCAATGTGGTTGGCGTGGAGGATTCTGGTGTGTGTGTGATGATGTACATACGGGTATGTTTGCAGTGATGTGTAGATGTGTTGTGTATTTTTTGGTTGACTTTAATTGTGGATGGAATGCCAGCTGTTCATGTGTGTTCACACGTATTAACATCGTTTTCATATTAGGTCCACTGTTGTTCATGTGTCCCATTTGCACATTCTTGGGATTGTGTATGTGCCAGCACTGTAGTGTGTATCTATCATTATGTGTACAGCGTTGGGAGGTGGGTTCAATTTGGATGGGTAGCCTGGACACATAACTTGCAAATTTGTTATTTCAATGCTGTGTCACTCCCAAGTCATGCACACACCTCCACCAGCATATGCAGTCTCACACTGCCTTCTCTCATGCATTGATCCACCTCTGACACTGGAATACAGTTGTGTCCCATGGTCGCTGTTTCTGTATGGCAGCACACATTTCCTGTCTCAGTGAGTCATGCACTCTCTGACTGACCTCCCATTCACAGACCTGTCATGTTGTAGTCCCTGACAGGGACTTTGTGACCCCTAGCACATGGGTTACTTATGCTCAGGCTGTAATGCACCTGGTCATTATTTGCGGATCTGGCCAGTGTTTTATTATGTATACTTCTGTCCTCAACACACATTCAGTTGCTGTGCTTTGATGCCTTTGCAATAACCCATGGCCAATATGCACATGCCACTTTGCATTGGATTCACTTGTCACATGTGGATGGGGTGCCCACACGGCTGTTGGTGCAATATTGTGCTGTCTGGTGGAGGTGCTGCAGATTTAGGTCTGCCAGCATGTGGCAGTGGATGCTTCGGTCCTGGATTGATCTTCAGTGCTTCATATTGATCGTTTTGGCAGTGGACATGTTGGCGGTCTGCTTCCTGGTGGAGACAGCCCAGAGAAGTTCAAGTGAGTAGCAGACATCCATTGAACTGGTAGGGTGGAAGACTGTCAGGGGGCTGCCTGCGGGTAGTGTTGGAGATGAGGGCAGTGTGGGGAGGGGGTGTAATGTCAGGGGGCTGACTGGGTGGTGACAGAGGTGAGGGGAGTGGTGGGTGGTGTGAGGACTTGACGGGGCTGCCTGGGGGTATTGTCAGAGGTGAGGGTGATGTGGGAGTGGGGATGTAATGTCGGAGGGGAGGGAGGGAAGGGCAGTTTGGGGAGGGGAGTGTACTGTCAGGGAGCTGTCTGGGGTGGTGGCGGAGGAAAGGGCAGCTTGTGGGTAGTGTCAGAGGTGATGGTGGTGTGGGGAGGGGGTTGTACTGTCAGGAGGCTGACTGGGGTGGTGGCAGAGGTGAGGGGGGATGATGGGTGGCATGAGGACTTGCCTGGGGTAATGAAGGTGGTTAGGGCGGTGTGTGGAGGGGAGTGTACTGTTAGGGGGCTGCTTTGGGGTAGTGTCTGAGGTGAGGGCAGTATGGGGAGGGGGTAAACAGTCAGGGGGCTGACTGGGGTGGTGGCTGAGGTGAGGGAGGCTGGTGGGTGGTGTGGGGACTTGAGGGGGCTGCCAGAAGTGGTGTGGGAAGGGGGCTGTATTGTCAGGGGGCTGACTGGGCAGTGGTAGAGGTGAGGCGGGCTGGTTAGTGGTGTGAGGACTTGAGGGGGCTGCCTGTGGGTAGTGTCAGAGGTGAGGGCATTGTGTGGTTGGGGGGTGAACTGTCAGGGGATGACTGGGATGGTGGCAGAGGTGAGAGGGGCTGGAGGATGGTGTGAGGACTTGAGGGGGCCGCCTGGGGGTAGTGTCTGAGGTGAGAGTTATGTGGGGAGGGGGCTGTACTGTCAGGGGGCTAACTAGGGAGCTGGCAAAGGTGAGGGGGCTAGTGGGTGGTGTGAAGTCTTGAGGGGGCTACCTGTGGGTATTTTCGGAGGTGAGGGCAGTGTGGGGTGGGGGATGAACTGTCAGGGAGCTGACTGGAGTGGTGGCAGAGGTGAGGGGGGCTGGTGGGTGCTGTGAGGATTTGAGGGGCCTGCCTGGGGGTGGTGTCGGAGGTGAGGTCAGTGTGGCAAGGGGGGTGTACTGTCAGGGAGCTAACTGCAGTGGTGGCATTGGTCAGGGGGTTGTTTGGTGGTGTCAGGACTTGAGGGGGCTGACTGGGGTGTTGGAAGTGGTGGGATGGGCTAATGGGTGGCGGGAGGACTTGATGGGTCTGCCTGGGGGTAGTGCAGAGGTGAGGGCAGTGTGGGGAGGTGGGTGTACTGTCAGGGGCTGACTGTAGTGGTGGATGAGGTGAAAGGGGCTGGTGGGTGGTGTGAGGATTGGAGGGGGTTGCCAGAGGGTTGTGTCTGAGGTGAGGGCGGTGTGGGGAGGGGGCTGTACTGTCTGGGGATGACTGGGGTGGGGGCAGAGGCGAGGGGGGCTGGTGGGTGGTGTGAGGATTTGAGGAGGCTGCCCAGGGGTAGTGTTGGAGGTGAGGGCAGTGTAAGCAGGGGGGGTGTACTGTCAGGGGGCTGACTGGGTTGGTGGCGGAGGTGAAAGGGGTCAGTGGTTGACTTGAGGGGGCTGATGTGCAGTAGGGGTATATGCCAGCAGTTTGGGTGCCTTGGGAGAAGGGTGAGGATGCGCAGTTTCACAGGAGTGCAGCCGTTATTATGTGGGGGCTTGCACGGTTTTGCAGGGCTGCAGCCTTGATTTATGAGGGAGCTTGCGTGTTTTCACAGGGGTTCTGCCCTGACTTACGAGGGTACACACCCAGATTTGCAGGGGTGCCGCCTTGGCTTACAAGGGAGTTCATGCATTTTTGCAGGGGTTCTTCCTCGACGTACGAGGGAACTCGCATGGTTTTTGCAGGGGTGCTTCTTTGTCTTACAAGGGAGCTCACACATTTTTTCAGGGGGGCAGTATTGACTTGCTAGTTGGCTCACATTATTTTTCACAGGGGTGGAACCCTGACTTACGAGGGAGCTTGCATGTTTTTGAAGGGGTGCAACCTTGAGTTACAAGGGTGCTTGCACAATTTTGCAGGGGTGCTGGATGGTGGGTCAGGGGAGGACGCAGAGGTATGCGCTAAGGTTGGTCTATTGCTTGGTTTTTAGTTTCCATGGAGGCGTGTTGTGGGCGTTCCTCACACAGCTTAATTTTGTTTGTGGATTCGGTTGTAATGCGCTTTGGAATCCATGAATACAGGGGGCACGCATTGGAAACTTTGGCGTAGGGCCGCGGAGAGTCGTTCTTGGTGTGCAGGCCTTACGCGATCAATGTGCCCTTTTCCATGAATCGGGAGCAAAGTGTATTTTATTGTGTTCAGAGCCTTAAGTCTCATTTTTGGTTTTGCCGTATTTGGTGGTGTGCTAGCACCACCTAATGCCAAAACATTGGTTTTGTAAGTACTCATGAGAAAGGGGAGATCAGAAGCAGTCTCTCAAGTTTTTTTGTTTGTTTGTTTATTTTATTTATGTAGCGCACCAAACCCGGAGGTATCTGGGCCCGTTACATAGTTGAATAGGTTACATACAGGATGAACAGCAGAATAATTGAGAATATTTACAAGAAAGTATTTGCAAATGTTACATACTGATATATACAGAGATGTCAAACTGGTACATTCATTATACATCAAGAGATAAGAGCCACAATTTCATATTGTTCCTAAAGCTGTAGTAGGATGGTTCTGCTTTTAGGTCCACAGGCAGTTAATTTCAGAGTTTAGAAGCCATTACTGGAAAGCTACTTCTGCCTGGTTTCTGAAGTTTAAAACTTGGGACCTTCAGGCAGTGTGAATGTACGGCTCTAGTAGGTTGTTCCAATGTTTTTTGGGCAAATTTATCAACTAGAGAGTTAGGGTCAGAGTTGACGAGGCATTTGTGTGGAAGGGTTAGGGCTTTGAAGTTTATTCTGTCTTTAACGGCAAGCCAATTTGTACTACGTCAGACTGCTGAAATGTGCTCAGTTCTCGGAATGTTGAACACAGTTCTTAAAGCATTATTCTGCAATATTTGTAATTTGTTCACATTGCATCTACTGGAACCTAAGTATAAGGTGTTACAGTAGTCTAGCTTTGATAAGATTAGAGCTCTGGCCAAAGTGGTGCAGCTATCTGTCGAGAGGACAGGTTTACAAGCATTAATTAATTTACAGGTGTATGATGTTGCCGAGGCTGTGGCATTGACCTGACTATTTAGGTTTAGAGCTGAGTCAAGGTAGAAACCTAAGGTTTTCACCACCTTGGATACTTCAATATTGATGCCGTCAATATTGAAGGATTTAAATTGATCACTCAGGTTGTTTATTCTTACATTAAAATCAATGAGAAGAAGCTCAGTCTTCTCATCGTCCCGGTAGAGGCCATGAGTTGCCATCCATGCTTCAACGAATAGATATATTTTGTTTAGTAAGGTTGAGTCAGTTTCATAGTCACCAGAGATGGGGATGAGAATCTGAGTGTCATTTGCATAGTTAGTGTAGGTGACACCCAGATTGTCAAGATCATCAAAAAAAGGCTTGGTGAATATGTTGTACATTGTGGCCGAGACACATGACCCTTGTGGGACTCGACAAGTAATAGCTATGGGTTCAGCTGAATCGTTGTGTGAAAAGACTCTTATTGTTTGATTGTCCAGGAATTATTGAATTCAGGCGGTGACTTCGCCAGAGAAGTGTGCAGCTGAGGTCAGGTGATTGCAAAGGACCTTGTGAATGACGAGGTAGAATGCAGCCGAGAGATCCAAGAGGAGAAGGAGGGCAAGCTTACCTTTGTCCTTTAGGTTGTACATTAGATTTTTCAGGTCTATTAATGTGGATTCTGTCCCATGTTTGGGTCTAAAACCAGATTGACGCAGACCAAGGAAATTGTTAGTTTCGAGGTAAAACTGTATCTGACGGTAGGCTGCCCACTCTAGAATTTTCAGAAGGAAGGGGACAGTAGTTATTGGCCTGTAATTGGTTGATATGTTAGGGTCGAGGGTTTTTTTTTTTAAGAGTGGGAGGTCCCAAGCGTCTTTTAAGTTAGAGAGGACGGAATATGAATCAAATGAAAAGTTGATAATGGTGGTGATGAAAGGCGCTAATTCTCTGGCTGACTCTTTGATAATTGGAGCCGGGCAGGTGTCACCCTGGCATCTGGATGGTTTTAGTGAGGATATTATATCCACTACTTCCTAGGTGGAGACAGGGGAGAATTTGAAGCGGTTACAAGGTTTAATGAAGGTTGTGTGTGACTTTGGTGAAGGCAGGTCCCTGAAGAGATTTCGTTTTTTTTATTTTCAATTTTCTCTTGTAAGAGAGAAACTTTATTGGCTAGCATATTTTTAATATTTGTGCACCAGGTCTTGTCCTTGGTCCATGTTCCAGTTGGGAGTATAGGTGACTCTAATTCTTTTAGAATGATGAAAAGTTCTTTGTTACTTGAGTTAGCTTTATTAATCCTGTCATTGTATGTGTCTTTTTTTGTTTGAAGTATCTCATTTTTATATTTTTTTGATATGTTGGCCACATTTTCCTTATTAGCTTCTGTCGGATTAGACTTCCAAACAGCTTCTGCACTTCTTTTCTCATTACGTAGAGCTTTGAAATTAGGAGTAAACCAGGAATTGAGGTGCGCTCAAGGTTTTTCTTTGTGCATTTTTAGGGGTGCTATCTTATCAATAGCTTGATTAATCGTATTGTTGTATAGTTCCACTTGAGCTGAGGGTTCAAGGGTAGCAATTGTAGGATTCAAAATGGGTTGGAGTAGTGGTAGTAAGTTATCCAAGGTTATATTACGCTAGTTAGCATCGGGGGAGCCACTGGATTAGGAATAGGTTGAGACTTGACTGGTAGGATGAACAAGATCAGGTGATGGTCAGTCCAGGCACACTGTTCATTGGTGATAATTTTAGTCTCACAATTGAGGTCGGCAAGCCGGTCTAATGTTCTTCCTTTGTTGTGTGTTGGCAGGTTGATATGGTTGGTGAAGTCATGTTCCATAATGGTATTAGCAAGAGTTGAGGCATTGTTGTCATTAGAGTCATTAAGTCCTAAATTGAAGTCTCCTAGTAGTATAATCTGCGAGCTAGATTTCGTATTGGTGGTGAGTAACGACATGACATCTTCCTCGAAGGATGAGATGGGGCCAGGAGGTCGATATATAAGATGCAAACTTATGGTTAAGTTACAAATGCCATATCATATCATGGTGCATGATGGTGAGAGCGGCAATTTGACTGTCAGGCATTCTCTTGAAGGGAAAGGGTGTTGTAGGAGTACTCTATGTCCCAATTTAGTTTTGGCAATGAAGATAATGCAGCCTCCTTTGGAGGTTTCTCTGTCTAGCCTGAGTATGGTGTATTTGTCAGGTATAGCTAGTGAGAAAGTTGGGCCTGCTGAATGCTAAGTTGGCATGGTAACTAGGGCAACACTAACTTGTTGAAATGGCTGAAGCACTGGTCGGCCTTGATTTGTTTCTAGGAGGCCTGGGCTTCCGCCATTTCATACAACAAGAGCAAAGACCTCATCAGTGGCATTATTTATGTATTTCCAGCCCGCCTCCCCATTCGCATTATTTATTTATTCCCCTCCCGCCTCCATAGCTGCACTATTTATGAGCTTTTTTTAACCTATGCAGATAAGATGGTAAATCCCCATTCCGATTAGTCGGATTCCTCATTTTCTAGCCCCCCTACCAGCTTTGTGTGTCAGGAGCCCAGAAAACGGAACTGCATGCCAGAATGTGAAGGTGTCACACCCACCCTACAGCCTTTATTCCCACACACACTCACCCTACTCCACCCTAGCCCCTCTATTCCCCATGCACCCACCATACTCGCTCTCCCTATCCCCTCTCATCCTTCCTCTCACACTCTTGATGTATTTATTTCCCTCTCACCCTTTCTCAATCATATTTCCTCTTGCTCATCATCGTTACCCTCTATCAATATCTTCCTCAGTTGCACTATACCCCTTCTCATTGTATTGCACACCTGTACCCCTTATTGCATCCTCCTTTAAAACTTTGCACTCTCCTCTGTGCACCCCGGTGCCTATAAATGCAAAGAACAACAGTAAAAGTCAAAACTATTGGTATTGCCAATGCTTGTTTGTTGGTGTGGCCATGCAGATAGGCTTCCTTTCACTACATAAAACAATAAAATAAATAAAAAGAACTTCTTTCTGTGGAGGCAAAATGTGGATTAAACTACATGAGGTACATCCCTGTATTTACTGCGTGTGATATCCCTATGGAATCACGTTTGTCGTAAAAAAAAACAAAGGCCATAACGTGGCTAGTGCTAAAGTTTTGCTCTTAACTCTGCAATGTTAATGACGGCCTGTGCGAATTTAACCAGTAATGCTTGGCTTTGCATCTCCGTGTTTATTTCTGGCAAGAGAAGGGCATATTGATTAACATTTGCGCCGTGCCCTTTAGAAAATGTTACTTGACTGGGGTCTGATGGAACAAGTATTGCATGGAAGTCCTTATAAAGAAAGAAGACAGAAAGTGTAGAAGCATGAAAGACGACAGAGGGATACAGAGAGATCACATGAATAAAGGATAGGTTTGAAAATATGTGAGAAAACATTGCTGGAAATTGTCGTCTGTACTTGTTTACCCATTTTAATAAAATCTGAAGCTTTTACTGTAATATTATTGCGTAGCTTTTTGTGTACTGGCAGGAAGTGTCAAATCCGTAAGGCATTATTTCCCACACATTCAGTCGCTCTCAGCAAGTCTAAGCTCGCCTTAATGGACCTAAGGTTCTATTAAGCTGCATGCAGTAATTGGCATAGTAAATCTACTGGCAGCTTGAAGGTTCCAGTTGGAAAAGTAGACGTTTCATGAATTATCCAGCTGTTTTCAGCTTTTTGTCAGGAGGCATCTGATTGATGAGAGTTCCAGATACTGTCAGTCCCAGTGAAGTCGTTTTCTGCGTTAGAAAAAGGTTGGTTTTAAATTGCTAAAAACTGAAATTTGATGAGACACATAGGTAGCACTTTTCAAAACAATTTTAAACAAATGTTTAGAATAACGGTAAAAAAGCAAACATTATTATTATTATTATTATTATTATTATTTTAGCAATTTGATTTTGAAAAGCAGATCGAAAATCAGAGTCTGGTGGCAGATATATCCCGATTGTGATGGCCCTGGAACCGTCCAGTCGTGGAGGCATTTATCATGCCACTCTGATCGAAATTGCAAAAAAAGGCACCTTTGATCAGCGTCCCAAGATAACATGCCAGAGCCAATGTTTCAACTAAAAAAGGCAGGATGAAAAAGCCTTGCAGTTAAGGGAGCGGAACTCTGGAATGACATCCTCCCTGAACTAAAACAACTTAAAAACTCTTCACTTCCTGCAAGCATTTGGAAACGAATTTCCCAGCCTCAGACATTTGACTCATGTACAAGACAAAGGGCAGATTGTAGCACACTTACCCTGCATCTACAGTTTAGCACTCACCTCATCCGTGTTCTTTTCTCTATAGTTCTGCTTGCATTACCCCCAGTGCACTTTTAAGTTAAATTATCGGCTAGCGTTATTCATTGTTATGTTTAACATACTGTACACTTTAGGCTAATAAACTCGTTGCAAAAATTACCCTAACTTTCTTCGACCTTACCATACCCACGTTTCCCCAATGACAATATGCTTTTGCACATTTCAAAACACCAAACCGATACATAAATAAATACATGTATAAGCCACATGTGTCAAAAAGAAACAACCCCGTAGTAGTTTTGCCAACTATGTGTGTGAATTGATTTGCGTGGGAAATCTGGGTGAATAATCCCTTGGACCACAGAGAAATCACGGGCATTCATATAAAGATTCAAATCTAAATGGCATCAAATGGCAGCATATGTCAAACCCCCTAAGAACTAGCATATCCTACTGTTAGGATTGCGGGCACTGCCAGAGGACCAAATACGGAGGATCTTCCTGTAGCATCACAACAAATTATTTAAAATTGACAGGGGACCCATGGCTTTGTCACAGAAAATAGTCCCCCTTTCTAACGTTCTTCAAAAACATCTGTTGCTGCTGTTGGCAATGTACAATGCCCTCTTCTGCCCCCAACAGCTACCCTCTCATTGATCCCATGTTGCACAGAATATGTAACCTGAAGAATCATCTGCTACTAAACGTACCTAATCTCTGTTACAATCGGCCTGATTCGAGGTCTGATCATGTTTCATCAACTCCCAGAGTGCCTTACTGCCCGCCTTCCAAACCACTTAGAATCAGGATCCACTAGGACCAAGTGTGGCAAAGGAGAAAATATCAGTCATTCCTTAGCTGGAGGATGTTTGAGGCAAACACTGTCACTTTGTGTCACCAATTATAAAGGCAAGCCTAGAAATTAGTTTCCACCTCTAGCAAGCTAGCTCAACCCAAGTGAACTCTATGGAATGCTACAGAGTAATCGCTAGGGAACTTGAATACATGTGAAAATGGCCTTAAGAGGTGCATTTGGGGAAACGTTGCTGAAAGACTCATGATATCAACTGCCTATGGTCAGATCTCAATTATATGTCTTGAGTATCAGTTGTGGTACAAGCATGCAAAAACAGTAATCTTGCTGGATTGGAGTGAGTTGGGGGCCTAGAAAGAGGTAGGGGAAATGCATAAATGGATGATTTAGCCCTGTGCATGTCAAATGATGCATGCATGCATGTCAGAGTAAAGTTGTGCCCAACCTCTAGTACCCATAAACTCACTTTAACGTCCTGAAGCCATGCCCAAAATCAAATCTATGGACTCCCCTACCTAGAGCAGCAGGGAAATACAATTGGTTGGACATAGATTTTGAAGGATATTATACTAGTAAGACCTGGAATCCAGTTATAAGTGGCAAGAAAGGATGGGGTAGCCCCTACTTACTCCCAGTAGTGCTTGCCACTAAACACCGTGGAGAGTCTAAACTTTCTCCAGATGCCTATGGAAGACTGTGTCAGAGAACCTCAGCTAATTGACTTCCTGTGATAGAAGCTATGTGTATGTATGAACAGGTTCTTCTATTAACAACAACACTCCAATATTATGTTTTGTTGAAATGAGTACATTCTTTAATACATTAAGTAGTTCATGATAGATCTCCTGATCACCCCTCACATCTTTTTACTAACATTATATATATATATTTTTTTAATGATTTGGTTTAGATATTATACCTTTCATCTTTGATTATGCTAATTAACAACTACAGGTTCATATTAGATATACAAGAAATATTTCATTCATATTTCCATTCAAGTTCTAGTATTGCTTTTAGAAAATACACAATGGTGAAGATTTATTTTTTCCTTCCCCCCTCAAAAAATGTAGCCCATCGATCTTCAGTTGTTAGTTCAGTTGGTGCGGTTAAGTACATGTCTCTAATGCACATTTATGTATCATTCAGGGCTGGACAGACTGTGATGATGTGCTTCAGAGTTTCAAGTTCGTTTTCCTGATTGCATAATCTGCAGTAGGCCTTATCTGTTGGTAAAAGATTCCTAGATGTCAATAGTTCACGAGTTGGCAGTAGGTTTAGCTGGAGCATAGGAACAGGTCTCTATATTGATTAGATGGAAATCGTTGGATGTAAGTTGGGAGGCAGTTCACTGGATGGGTATCAAATTTACATTCTTGATTACATTTATATTTTGATTTTGCCTCAATGGTCTCTATCCAATCTCTATATGCGATTCTTTTTTTTTTGCTTTATCTGGGCGGAGTGTTAGCAGTTCTGTTGAAATGTCTGCTTTGTTTCAAATGTCTTCCATATGGATTTTCCAAGCTAGTAGAGTAATCGATTGAGTTGTGTTTTCTTTTTCCTGGAATATTTCTAATGCCGGGATATTGGAGTCAGTGATGAGTTTTCTGTAGAAGTCTAGTTTTCTCCATGTATGATGTGATGTCAGAGATTGTAATGCCATTTCATATATGAGGCGGACCATTGGGAGAGACTGAGGTAATGAAAGGACTTTCCTCCAAAAGAGGCCCTCTAACCGTGTCCATATCGCTCCGTCTAGATCGATCATTAGTTTGTTTCCGTAAAGAAGGTTTGCCACAACTTTTTGTCTGTAAAAAGTTGTGATTGGTTGCGTTGAAAATTTCCCATATTTGCGATGTAAGAGTCCTTGGCCTTTGGCGGGCTAGTGAAATGGTTTTCATTTGGAGGAGGTTGCCCCAGTTCGATTCTGTTGGTGATTGGTTCACCCACATCCCCAGATATTTTACAGTTGTTACTTTGTTAGGGGCTGTTTGTTCAGGAACATTGTTTTCGCTTGCTGACTTGTCTTGCGAGTCGGTGCAAGCTGCATGACTTTCGATTTTTGGGTGTTTATTTCGAGATGGTTCGTTTTCATATAAGTCTCTAGTTTGGTCAGTGCTGTTTGGAGGCCTCTTGGTGTCTGAGAGCATAAAACAATATCATCCGCGTACATAATACATGGGATGCTTGTTGCATTTAATTTTGGGGGTTAGCCATCGGGGTGTTGTTCTCAGATTCATAGTCAGCTGTAAAAAGGTTGAACAACTTTGCTGATAATGGACAACCTTGCTTGAGGCCATTGTATGTTGGGATAGCTTCTGAGACTGTGCCGTCTTTTGAAAGTCTGACTCTAATGGAGTTGTTTTCGGAGAGTAGCTTCAAAGGTTCCAATATGGAGGCTGGGTATCCCCATTGATGTAGTTTAGACCACAGCTGGGTTTTGTTAACTAGGTCGAAAGCTAATTTGAGATCGATAAATGCTGCAAAAATGTGTCTTTTGTTGTAGATTACTTCTTGTTTTAGCAAATTTAGTAGAAATACATTGATGTTTGTATCAAGGTATTCTACAAAGCCAGTTTGTATTTTTGCAAATATTTGATTTGGTTTACCCCAGGTATTTAGTTTCTCCAGGTGTATGTTGGTAAAGATCTTTCCCAATGGGTCTAGCAGGGCAATGGGTCTGTAGTTAGAAGGGTCTGTTGTGTCACCTTTTTTAAATATTGGTAACAGCACCTCCTTTTGCCATGATGGAGAGATGGATTGGGTTTTATCAATTGTACTGAAGATATGAGAACACATTTCTAACCACATGCTCTTGTTTGCTTTAATAATTTCATTGGAGAGGCCATCAGGGCCCGGCGCTCGTGAAGGGTTTAATTTGGTGATCGCTCTCGCAATGTCTTCAGTCTCCCAGGTGAAGGTCCAGGGTCTTTTTTGATGATGACAGATGTTGCTTCCTTCAGTAGTGTCTCTTTATAGAGGTCCAGGAAGTGAAATGTCCAGCTCTGTTCATCCACATTTGTTGACATCTTATCTGTGGGATCTGTTTGGGGATTCAATAGTTTCCACAGCTCTCTCGTGTTTCACTTATTTAGTGCGAGCATCATTGTTTCAGCATCATTTTGGCTTTGTAAAGCTCTATTGCTCTTCATCCAGTTTTTGTATTGTTGTTTAAGTAATCTTATTTTTTCTTGATTTGGTTAACGAAGACACTGTAGCTTTTTAACTTCTTGCCTCAGCTCCTCTTTCTTATTCGCGATTATTCTCGAATATCCATGTGTGTGGTGTTGGTTCTTTTGTCTATCTAATGTTCGAAGGAGCTTGGAGCTGTTTAGTAGCTGTGGGTAGTTCAACCGCTGAGTGTCTGACATAAAATTACTATTCATTTGGTCCGACAATTTTATCAAATTTTCATGAGAGATTTTTTAGTCTGTTCAGGCTTGCGTTTAGAATAAGTTCTGGAAGTTTGAGTTTTTCTTTCCGCGGATTGTACGCTTACCACACAATTGTCAAGATTGAATAAGCACTATTCTCAGATTTGACACTTTCAACTTGAAGCAGTTTTGAGTGAATCTGGTTGGTTATAAAAAATATAGTCGGTGGTTGCACCTGAGAGGCCACGGGACCATGTATGCGTTGGTTTGAGTGTAATTTTGTCCGGAAAATGCACTCTGGAGAGACCTCTGGTTGTCATTTCATTGAGCCAGCATTTGACACGTGAAGACATGTTGTTTGTTTCTATTTCCATGCCATTCTGGTCATTCAAGTGCAGATTCAGGTCCCCACACAATAAAATGTTGATCTTTGGATATCTTAGGATGATGTCATCAATGCCGGAGCAAACTTTTTCAATCAATGTGTCGTCGGCAATGGCCACTGGATTCCAGCAATTGTTAATCATGCCGTATAAATTGGGTGTATGTCTTGGCTCTTCGTTGGACATACTCAGTACAGTTATTTGAGTCCAATCGTTGATGTCAATTGATTCAATGATTTTGAGGTTGCTGCCCACTTTTATTAAGGTCAATAATCCTGCAGATGGTCACCCTTTTTTGCTAGTTATCGCCGGTGTCATCTTCACTACATAGCCATCACAAATCGGTTGGGATGCGATCCATGATTCTTGAATGTATATGATGTCATATGCAGTTAAATGATGGACCTGTTCTCTGAATAGATGGCTGTTTCCTCGTGTGTTCCTCGAACATAATGAAAGTTTGAGGTTGGATTGTTGCAGTGTTGGTTATTGGGTATTATCGCATTGCTCCGAATATGTTACTTGAGACCAATCCATTACCCTCCTGGCCATTGTAAACAGAATGGTTTTGATGTGTATTATAGAGCTCATAGTGCTTGTTTTCTCTTTTGCAGGTATTTCTTTGGATATTTTCATCTCTTGTTATTATTTGTTGTTTCTCTGGATTAGAGGCTCGGTTTAATCGGAATCCTTTTTTTTACTAGAGTATTTTCCAGTTCTGCCTCTTTGTGTGGTTCGACATTATCTATTTCGAATCCAAGTGAGGATAGAATGCTCATTTGATTGAGGATAAGTTGTTTTGTGCTGGCGAATGTGAGAAGTAGTTGAATTCTATCTAGGTGATTCTCATTCAAAAGGTTTACTGTCATTATGTCTTGTGTGGTTAGCTTTTTTAAATTGGGGATTGCTTCAAATAAACACAAGACATTTGGTCAATTGAGAATCAGTTAATCTGCTTTTTTTTAGTTCTTTTCAGTAATTTAGCCCGTGAAGTTGACATTTTTCGCGGGTTGATAAATATTGGTTGTCGTAATCCGGTTTAGGTATTTGATTTAGAGCTGATGATGATGGTGATTCAATGCGGGAGACATCAATCGTGTATGGTTTAAGTGTGTTCCATCTGAATCAAATGTGGAATTTGATATGTCTTCACACAACAAATGTGTCTGCGCTTCCAGGATAGCACGTAATTTCTCATATTCATCCACAATAACGAGAGAGGTGTCACTTGGTTGAATCTGTGCTTCTTCTGAGATATCTAATTTCTCTACCAGATGTTGCGTCAGATTTAATAGTGTATCTAATTGTACCTCCTCAGTTAGGTCTTCAATATGCCTGTTACCATAAGGCATTGAGGATCCAATTCCGTTCTCGCTTGGTGGTTGTGATAGTGTGGCAATCTTGCCCGGTGGAGTTTTCATAGATTGATTTGGAGGTCTTGGTTCGGGAACAGTCAGGTTTTTGAGAAAGGCCCTAAAGTCAACTTGCCTTTTTTTGTTCTAGTTTCCTTATGGGTCTTTCCATTTTGTGCTTTTGGACTGAATATGGCATAGTTGCTTACTGATAAATTAGGGTTGTTTTCATTATTTTTAGGTGTTGGATTCAGGTTGATTGGGCAATCATTAGAGTTTTGGCCCAAATTCAAATGAGGGATATTGTTGATATCTTCCGCGTTTGGTATCATTTGCACCGGTAAGGTGTTTCTTGCAGTGTTGATGTGTATGCTGTTACTACTTGGGTTATGGCTAGGCTGGGGCTCAGGTAGTTGAGGAATAGGTGTTTGGTTATTGGAAGTCATCATAGCCATCAGGGCTGAAGTGAGTTGCAAATTATCGGCCCTGTCATGTCTGGCAATATCTGCGAGGCGTGATTGCTACCTGCTACTTGTTTCTGCCTCATAGTCCAGAAGGTCTTCAATTTTATGAATGTCCAGGTAGTTGCATCGGATGTTTCAGTTTTAAATCTTCTTCTTTTAAGATGTGATGCCTACGGCATACGTCAAGGTGGCTTGATTGTGGCGTGGATATAGGCGTATCATGGTCAGAATGACCTCTTTTCATTTTTCTTGGTTTGCAAGAAGTGCTTCAATTTCTAACATGCCCATGGATATTCGCGTTATTTTCGAGTTCCGTTAGGCAGCGAGTGAATTCCCTATGTTCTGTGAGAGACACTTGCTTTCGTACAGAGATTGCCATCTTCTCTTGGCTAAAACAGTCGTATTCCTTTGTGAAATAATTGGTATGTAGGGTTCTCCTAATATAGGATTCCTGAAAGAGGGTGAAGGATTGTCAGTATATGTTGATGGAGATTTGGCAACATTTGTTCCCTCATAATGCAAAGAGTGTGATTGCAGGGGACTCTCTGACAGGGGTCTTTTTATCATCTTGTCATGTTGGTGATCAACCTCATTACTCTGTTTTTCCTGACTTACTAGATTATCCGGTAAGCATTCTACTTTATGTAGGGAGATGGAATCAGTTTTCTGCTGTGCTCTGTCATTTTGAAGAGGGGTGATCAATGCGCAGCTGTTGTCTGTTGCTATCAGTGTGATCATTCTATTAGTTGAAAAGCTGTGTAAGGGTTCACCAAATCTTTCTTCGGTTATAGGCTTAGGTAGTATACTTTCTTGATTTGTAATGGAGGCAGAAAATTCATCTTTTATTAGTTCTTCAATTTTAGGGACGTTCTTTTCCGTGTGATTTAAATCCTCCATTGCCATGCCACAATTATCCTGGACATTGGCAGACTCATGGGGAGTCCGGCAGTGCAGCTGAGGTATTTTGCAGGAAGAACTTATTTATAATTCCTTTCTATGTAGGTGTTTTTATCTTGCTCCTTTTTTGTCCCTGTGGGGACATTATTTGTTGATTCTTGTTGAACCGTTTTTGACAAAGTCTGCGTTTTTGTACTTGGTTTCCTTTGAGGAATAGTGGTGAATGGACAGCGAAACTGGAACAAAAGATCCAATCTCTGGCAAGACAAGGATGCATGATCCAGCGAAAATATGGCAAATACTCATTCAAACCCATAACAACATATTACAAACAAAAAGTGATTCCAACAATAGTCTATGTAACAGAAGCAATGATGAATGCCATGGATTACGACTGGACAAAACTAGAAGCCTCCTTCTGGCACAAGAACCTGCAACTGCCACCTTCCTTTCCCATGCCCAGAATCAGACACGAAGTAGCAGTACAAACCATCAGCTCAATTGTCCTGTGGAAACATCTCGATCTATACCGTAAGCTGCTCACGGACGAGAAAACACCGGCAATCCAAATCCTAAAATCTCACCACGGAACAATGAACAAAGCAATTCTTGACAAATGGAAAGAACATCTCGAACGACTTGTGACAATGGAAGAAATCTCCCATGAAATGTTTACGCTGCACCCTCAACACGCAAAAAAATATTGATGAGAAATGATTGGATAAAAGCCACCCAAGAAAAAAAAAATACAGTCTGAATATACAATGTAAAACAGACATCAGATCAATTAACGAACTCCCAGCCTACCTGACCATCCTCCCTGACACCAGAATGCGAGCAATATATCTAATATATAACACAATACCAACACGCTTCTACTTAGCAAAAACGAGACAAATCCCTCCAACAACATTGTTTTGCCATTTCTGCTAAAACACACAGAAATCAGAAACACTCTTCCACCTACTAATGGAATGCAACGATCTTTCGGAACAAAGATCCAGACTTGGTTCTTACTACAAGATTAGAGAACAGACGATGGAGACAGAAGAAAGATGGATGGAGATGCTTAATGGCAGATCTAACAAACTCATTCTTACAATATGCCAATTTCTGCAAGAAATACTAAATCTGGACAAACATACCACTAACTAAAAGGAAAACTCTGCAAAACCTGAGACAAATGAAAAGTGTAAAATTAAACTATAACATTTAAAACAAATTAAAAAAAATAGTGGTGGACATTGCTTTTAAGCGTTCTCTTGTATGAGGACTGCTTTAGTGTTATTTATAGCGGAGTTCTCGTAATCTTCTTCCATCTTTGATGCTGCGCAAATGAAGCACTATAATGTTATAGAGGTTGTACGGTTGCACAGTAGTCACTTCGGGAGTCTCGTTGGAGCCTGTCTGTCCGATACATTGTTTGCAGAGAGGTCCGGCATCCTTAAGTGGGTTAGGAGTTTCTGTGCAAACACGATAAACCAGGTTTCAATCTGTGAAATGTTACGTGCTACTGAGTCAAAGGCCAGGGGTCCGCAGTCCTCAGAGCCGGTTATAGTTCACAGCATTTGCGTGTGGATGGATTGGCTTCCTTGGTTTAGTTATTAGCTTCTGTAAAATCTCGATGTATCAGGTTTCTCACAATAAAAGGTGCCGGGCTTCTAAGTCAAAAGCCAGGGGCCCGCAGTCCTCAGCGCTGGGTTTTTTTTTCCTTTTTTTTCCCTTCCTCTTTCCGCAACGTTTGTGTGTGTGGGGTTGAAGCGGTTCCAAAAAGACCGGCCCTATGGCACTTAAGATGTTCTTGGCTTATTCAGTGTAAGAGGGCATTTGGTCTTCGTTGCCAGCTGTGGCCGAGATAGTGGAGAATGTACAAAAAAAGTCTAAAGTGGAGGGAAATTGGTAGGTTGTATCATAAAAGATTGTATCCGTACCCGGACCCCGAAATGGATCTCCTTACCTTTTGCAACAGGTATTCCTGAATGCCCAGCAGTTCTGGCTGCCAGCAGCAGAGCAGCAAACAGTCAAACAGTCGCCATTCACGCGTCAGGGCTTAACGCTGGAAGGGTTGCTGGGGCGGGCTTTTGGCTGCTTTTGCTTCCTGGAGGGGTGGAGCTTAGTAGCCCGAAGTCCCGTGGTGCAGTAAACACTGGGAGCACAGAAAGGGCTAGATGCAGAGTCCCGGGGTGCAGTAGACAATGGGAGCACAGGGGGGGCTGAATGCATAGGTCTGATCACACAGCCATACAGCAGTGTTAGTACGCAGTTGCTCTTCGCGCGTCAGGGCTTAACTAACATTATAAACACACACCCTTTTAGAGACTTATCATAATTAATTTAATATGTGATGTCATCAGTGATGTCTTCAATGATATTTGTAATGTTATCTTTGATGTCCAGGGGGTTAATCTTAGCAGTGCATGGAGTCGGCCCGCGTTAGCATAACATAACTGGTGAATTTCAAGGGTTTTTCAATTTTACTTGTAACAATAACGTCCCTTTGACAACATGTTTTCCGTGAGTTTCAAAGGTTTTTACTAGTGCCCCTTTAATCTGCTACAAGTTCCTTATGTTATATGCCCTCCCCCCAATATGTCAAAAATGGAATTTGCAGACAGTGCGGTGGTCCACGGTCATCGGACAGCATTTCCAATGCTCAGAATCATAGGGGAATACTAAAAAAGATGTACCCAGCAACCAACAAACAGTTGGACCTAAAATCACAGCTAATGTTTGCAACATGCAAACATACCTTTTTGTACAAACATGTTAAAAATACCAAATATTGTTTTATTTAGCACACATTAAAATGGAATGCACCAATCAACAACCAATAATATACCCTTCTTATAATCTCCTCACTACAATTATGTATACAGATTGAGAAACACCAGTTGTTTATTGGACAACACATTCTCAGTAAATAGTAAGTGCATTGCATGTATTTCTCTATTATTAGCATTCATTAAATATACACATGTTATAAGACAGAAGGCCTTTTTTCTCACAGAAATGGCAAGTAGACGTGAATGGTTGGAGGAGAACTTCCCAAAAGTAGAAATGAGTGACGATAACATCTCCAATGGTATACAATAGATATTTTAATGTAAACAAATAATGTATTTTGTACACACCTTATTAAAATAATATTTTTTATTTTTATTACAGTACATAGTTTTCATGAAGAAACCATGCCCCAGTTGAATTATACCCAATCCCCAGAATCACAAAAAAAAGCCCTATCGCCAGCTGTAAGTAATCAAATAATGAACTTGTCCAACAAATTAGATGAACTCAGTAATGATTTAAAAAATCTTGTACAGTATGTGAAAAATAATGTTATTAAAAATGCTCTGCATCATCGTCCTTCTTGCACCTGCCCCCTTGTCCCCAGCAATCATCCCCAGCAAATTCTGAAAATGTTAATGAAAGACACTTTGATGAAACCTCACTCCCTTCCTTGTCTCATAATTATTGGACAAAAGTTCCTGATTCTCCCATTTATGTTTCCCATTCGATACCCTGTCCCTTTCTTGAATAAATCGATTTTTTGTACCGTATATGTTTTTTTTTTATTGTTGTGTGATATTTCCTATTTTACGGACAGTTTTAAAGTACTTTTCTAAGGTGTTTCAAGCACAAACTTTACCCTTGCACCACAACCCAGACCCATTCTACATGGATCTAGCATCTTTTTACAACTACTAAAGGCATTTTCTGTGACTCGGGTGTCTGCGGACAGCAAAACTGTCATAGACGGTTCCTCGGATGGGACCCACCCCTTACTTTTCCTCATTCTCAATCTGGCTGTTCAGGAGGGAGAACCTGCTTGCAGTTTACAAGTTCATTCTGTGCTGCTTTGCAGATCTGTTTATGGACAACACCTTCTTGTTCACTGCTGTGCATATTGGAGACCATGGCATTTCTTATGGCCATTGCTTCTGCCCAGCCACCCTGACCATCACCACCATCACCATCATCGTTATCTGGTTTCACTATGCGTGGAGAGGGGAACAGGCACAGTGAAACAAAAGAGGAGGATCAAGAGGAAGAAATGGATGACCGTTGGAAATGTCCCAAAGCCTCGTGCAAGTAAGGTTTGATGCACTGAGTGCAAACTTCCACTTTGTCGTGGGAAACCTGGCTTTTATTCCTACAGGATGACTTCCATAAGGTGCCACACCAAGGCGATACCTTTCTCAGGTAAGTGCAGGTTGACTTCCTCCACGCCATCATCTTTATCTGCTCCCCGTCATCACAAAGGATACTCCTTTGGGGCAGAGGATTCCAGCAGAGGCTTCAAAGGGCATACAGAATGTGTTGACCATTACATTTTGAGCTATGCATTTACTGTTAAGCACCAAAATGTATGAGGAAGCAGTTTCAGAGTGCTTTCAAGGCTGCAGTCAAGGAGCATAAGAAACACTGCCACCTACCTGATTAAGGCCCACCAAACATCTTCCTCTCTCCACCTGCTGATTTAGCCCTGTTGTTGGAGCCCCTTCCCTACCTTCCCTCCCCCTACCCTGTCTTAACTCAGAAAAAAAATGCCAAAAAATACAAAATTCAAAAAACACAAATAAAACAGTTAATTTAGGTCCACCTTTCACAGTTAAAACATAGAAATGAGAAAAAAAGTCACAGGCCCCTGTGCAGCCTGCATAGTCCGAGGACAGTCTGATAGTACACTGACCTAAAAAAAAATGGAGGTGTTGGACGGATGAAATTATTTTAATTGTTTTGCATTGAAAATGGGTGTCTCATAAAATAACCTTTTGTTGGATTTTTGGCATTTATATATATATATTTTTTGTTTTTGGTTTTACAAACTGAACTGAGAAAACATTTCACTGAATGTAATTATTTTTCTCATTTTGACAAAAACTGCTTCAATGCATTTTGAAGGTTTTCCAAAAAAATCTGATTACCCCCATGAGTTAGATGGACTTCATCTCACCGAAAAAAATGTCAGCTCTATCAAATGTAATGTTCTCATTATGAAACAATGTCATGCCAACATCTCAAACAAAAGCACACACAGCTTTATTGATGTTGTGCCTCGTTTTTTTCCATTTACATATCAAATGGTCTGGCATGCATCCACATCTGTCTCTGGGCAATGCATGAAAACATTATTTTGGAATGAGCGAACATTTCCTTCAACTTTCCCAATGTCTCCTTTATTGCAAACTGCAATTAAATTCCAGTCACATTCCCCAAACTGTTCCTTCCACAATGAACGCTAATAATGTCCGGATGTTTCAATTCAACCATATTTGCACAACATGGGAGCAAGTCCACCCACTTCATGCCTCTAACTCCAGACCAGAACACTTCCAATTCAGGGAATCCAAGATTTCTGGCTATTTCACAACTCTCGGCATACAGCTTCAACCAATGGACCCATGAGTCCCCCAAAATCCAAACACTCTGCCTGCTGAAAGACATGACCATGGCCATTTTCAATCCTCTCACAACTCCTACTAACACAACTCCTGCTACCCTCTCTTCCTGTACACCACACACATGAAACCTGATTGGCTGATCCTCCGATGTCCGCAGACACCATGACTGTTTTCAGTCTCTGCAGGCAACCTTAAAAGACCCAGCTGTGGCACGTGCCGTCCGCAGACTACCGCATTGTACATGGACAGATTAGAGGGAATGTGGAGGTTTTGACTTAATTTAAACAATGTATTGTACAATGGTGGCTCTTAAAAGTGTTTGTTTTTGTTTTTCTTTTCAATTTTGATTTTGATTTGTTGCTTTTCTTATTTGTATTTCCTAAACCTACTTACAAATGTGTTGATATGCACTGTACATTGTTTTTTACGTACATTTTGAATATTTACAAGAAACCTCTGATTCCTAAAAACAGTAAAATTCACTCTATCACTCCGAAAATTGTTTGTACCATACACCTTCATTTTCAAAAGATGCCATGCCCACACCATTCAAAAAACACATACACCTTTATTTACAAGGCACCTACCTTGTTTTAGTTGTGTGTAAAATACATTTCGGCATCTCCACACTTCCCTTGGATCTAGTTCTGAAAAAATAATATTTGCACATGGAAATAGTTCCATTAAGCCTTAGAACACATATTTTAATGCAACCTGCAAATATAGTGGAGCAATGTACCCCAAAATATTTTCTCTGCAATGAACAACAATAATATTTTGTCACTGAAAGTGAGCCATAGGCTTACACTATGATAGTAAACTCACCCAGTTTAGCCCAGACACTGTATACCAGCAAACCTCCACTCCCTCCAAACCAATAGTACCGGAGATGCCAAACAACTCAGTGTAACTTTTCAAATGATTCACCCAACAATCTCCCACCATCCACACAGTAGGCTTTTTATTAGCACTAGTCACATCCTTTTTAACTACACACAACAATCAAAACACCTACTACCCTTTCTTCCTGTAAACCACAACAAGAACACCTCATTGGCTAATCCCCACAGTCTCCTTTCCAGGCCAGGCATACTTGAAAGACACAGATATGGCATGTGCCATCTGCAGACTACCGCATTGTCCGCGGACATCGCCGCCACTCAAAGCGGTGGGGGGAATAAAACACAATATAATATCTTTAGTTGTGCCTCTGAAAAGAACTTTTTCTTTTTTGGGGGGGTTTGTTAACAAACACGTTTTCCTTTTTTTTTTGCATTTATGTACAGTAGGCCTGTACGCTCTAGATCTTCCTTTAAAATTTCCTTACAGGAACTTTTTCCATGCATTCCTAAGATTGTAATGGAAAATTGCATTTCCAACATCTGTAAAGTAAACTCCATCTTGACAAAAAAATTCACACCATCAGAATTGATATTATCATTCTGAAAAGGTGACAATCCTGCAACATATAAACAATCAGATACAGCTGTATTGACAAGCTGCCTTGATTTGTCAATTTGTGAACAGGTTTGTTGGATATCTCCATGTTCTGATTTATTTTAGAAAAAGTCTTCTCACAACTCCTAAAAACAAAACTCCTACAATCCTCTCTTCCTGTACACCACACCCAGCAAACCTGATTGCCAAATCCCCACAGTCCCCTTTCCATGCCAGGCATCCGCATAAGAGCCAAATCTGGCATGTGCCATCCGTGGTTAATGTGGTGTCTGCACACCCCATAATACAGGGTCAGCCCTTCTACCCTTTCCACTTTCATGTTCTCAACTCTCCCTCATTAGCTGCTTTCAAAGAGTCACACATCCATCCACCAATCACACCCAAAACCTGTTCATCCAACCCTGTCATCTCGCTTCAAACCTCAGTTGTAAAGTTGAACTCTCAGAGTACATATCTTCTGTTAATGAAAAACATCTGCATCAAAAGATACTGTGCAGCTGTCCAAGTATATATATATATTCAATAAAAAAACTTTGTTAAAGGGACATTATGGTTAAGTTGCGCTACTAAAAACCTATGAAATTCAGTGAAAAAACGTTGTTAGAGGGACGTTATGGTTCCAAGTTATGGTTCCAAGTGAAATTCAGTAAAAAATCTTTGTTTAAGGGATGTTATAGTTAAGTTGCACAACTAAAAATATAGGAAATTCAGTGAAAAAAATGTTGTTACTGGGGCGTTATGGTTCCAAGTAAAACCGAAAAACCCCTGAAATTCACCAGTTATGGTAAGCTAAGCAACCATAACTCGTGCCACCACCGTGCACTGCTAAGACTAACATCCAGGACATCAAAGTTCACATCACAAATGTCATTAATGAACTTCATATCAGAAGCCTATTTTTATCAAAGCATTGCTTAATGCACTACGTACCTCATGAACCTTGACACTTTTTTTATCAACATTAAAATAAGAATCCCTTGTACAGACTTTTTATGAAAAGTAAATGCATATGTGATGTCATCAGTGATGTCATCAATGGAAGTTGTGATGTCATCTTTGATGTCCTGGGTGCTAGTCTTAGCAGTGCACGGTGGTGGCGCGAGTTATGGTTGCTAAACTTACCATAACTGGGGAATTACAGGGGTTTTCGGTTTTACTTGGAACCATAACGCCCCAGTAACAACATTTTTTTCACTGAATTTCCTATATTTTTAGTTGTGCAACTTAACTATAACATCCCTTAAACAAAGATTTTTTACTGAATTTCATAGGTTTTTAGTAGTGCAACTTACCCATAACGTTCCTGTAACAATGTTTTTTCACTGAATATAGATATATAGATAATGTAAATTTGATAAATGTTTACTAGAATGCCCTTAGTTTATAAACATATAACATAGAACATACTGAACCTCCTACCTGTGCTATTGGGTCTGATATCTGCGGACCATGTGCCTGTTCGTGGATGACTCGGACAACATCAACACTATCCAAAAATGTAGGGGGTATCTAACATTGTTATATCATCCAAATAAAACACTAAAGATGTTCAAAAAGCAGCACATTAATACATTACATTCAATAATAAATAGCAAGTGAAACAGTCCAATTACATAGCATATGCAACATAGTGGAATATACCAAAACCAATAAATATGCCTCCAACAGAATTACCTCACAGAAATTGCACAGCAAAAATCAACAGGACACCTATGCAGAAGTAACCACAAAACATAGCAAGAAACTAGTGAGTACATTACATGTATTGTATATATTTATAAACTTTCTATACTAGGTACACTAAAACTAATATATATTTTTTTTTACACAGAAATGTCTAGTACTTTGGAATGGCTAGAAGAAAATGTTCCTCGGGATGAAATGAGTGAAGACAGTGATACTAATGGTAGACACTACACTTCTCTATATAAGCCAATTAATAACCATTACTTTATGTGAATTTAACAATTTTTTATGTTTTTAACAGACCATACAGACATTCAAAATAATATCAACACAGAGATGTTAGAAAATCCTCTGCAGCTAATGGAATGAAAAATGAAAAATTCATTTAATGAAAAATGTCATTGTTTTAAAAGACTTTGTGGAGGGCCATATAAGAGAAAAATTAAATCTCACTGTCCCACATGTACCTCTACCCCCTCTCCATTTCCCAGCCAACTATTCCCAAAAACTCCCAGCAAGAAAAAATATTACAATGAGACTTCACTCCCTTTCTTCCCTACCATCCATCATATCCAAACCCCTAATTCGACTCTATTTGTATCTGTTACTGCTTCCTCTTCACTTTAATAATGTTTTTACTGTATACAATGATAAAATATTAAGTGTGTGTTAGTATATTCCTCTGTGTCTTATTTTTTTTTTAAAAGGCAGTTAGGGTTCCGCAGACAGCACGGCTGTCTGGGATGTCCTCAATTAACCAAAATGGGGGTGTCCTAAGGGCACTATACCTGTTCACACTGTCCTAAATCAAGATGGAAGCATCTTTAGAACACACAAGATGTCCGCCTGTCCGTAATTCACCAAAATGGGGGTGTCCTAATGACACTATACCTGTTTGAATTGGCCGTAGCCAAAATGGAGGTGTCCGCAGAACACTAAAGACGTCTGCATTTTCTTAGCTATGCAAAATAAAGTGTCCTAAGAACATTACCCCTGGTTGCATTGTCCGTAACCAGAATGAATATGTCTGTAGAACACATAGCCCGTCCTCCTGTCCACAAAGTTGTAACGCACATTTATTTTGTTTGGGGATCTGAACACTGTCCGTAGAACGTGTCCTCTACATCATCATGTGACTGCACCAAGCGTAACAAACACTGTCCTGGCCCCCGGACACCTGAAAGTGTTTTTTTCAGCATTCCAAGGTATTTTCCTGGGAAAGTTCACCCTTTCACATGTCCCACACTATGGGCCTCATCACGACTTGGGCGGTAATGCTGGCGCTATTAGCGCCAGCGCTATCTGCCCTACCGCTGAACCCGCTGCGCTAATAGCGCCGGATCACGAGTTCGGCAGTAATGCCCCATTCCCCATTGGGCTCAATGGGGAAATTTTGCGCTCATACCTCCGGCGGATTCCCCGCCGGCGGTATGAGTGTGAATTTTTGGCGGATTTCCGCCCAGCTCAGAGCTGGGGCGAAATCGCCAAAGTCCTGATTTGGAGGACCCTTAAATCCGGCGGTAATAGCGCTACCGCCAGATTTAAGGGTTACCGCCAAAGTCGTGATGAGGCCCTATGTCCCTGGTGATCTGCATACTTTTTGGAATTTTTTTAGCCCTTTCTTGGGGTTCGAAGTGTCCTGGGACAGCACGTGTCCACGAAGCGCGCCACAGCACCCCTATAAAAGGCCGCACCCCAGAGCTGCTCCTTATTCTGTTTTTGGGCTTCCAGGACAGAGACTGCTTGTTGTTGCATTGGATTGCTCTTGCTCTTTGAAACAGCTGTCCTGATGGCATCCATGGCTGCTACTGGTGCTGCTGCTTCTCAGCAGCACCCCCAACCCCCTACAACCAACACCTCCCCAAGGGTCTGCAGAGGGGAACAGGCGTCAGGATCCAGAGGAGAGTGATGAAGAGCATGAAGAGTATGAGGTAGTGGAAGTCCCTACTACTAGTTCTCACCATGCATCTTGGGTGTGGAAGTTATTTACCACTCTTGATGGAGTACCAAAAGCATGTGCACACAAGGTAACCTGTAATCAGTGCAAGATGGTGCTGAGTCGTGGGAAACCGGGTTTGCACAGCTTTAGTATTACCTCAATGAAGCAACACCTAAAATCGTTCCACAGTGGGGCTATTCGTAAGGTTGTACCTTGCGATAAACATAATAGGTTGAATTCCCCTTCAGCATCCTCCATTTCAGCTCCTGCCACCACAAGAGACACTCCTGTGGGGCAGCGCATCTCTCCAGCTGCCTCGCAGGCCATACATGATGCTGTTGATCCTTACCTTTTGAGGGTCACAGTATTGTGCATGTACTGCGACGCAGTACTCTGCAGAGGGGAGAACCTTCGAAGTGCTTTTGAGACTGTGGTCAAGGAGAATGAGAAGAACTGCTACCTACCAGAATAAGGCCCACCCTACATATTCCTCTCTCCACCTGCCCTTTCTTATCCCCGTGGTTGGTGTTCCTTCCTTACCCTACTTTCCCTTCCTTTCCTTGTGTGTCGTGTTTAAAAAAACAAAAAAAATATAAAACAACAAAAAAACAAGCCTCTTTTCACAGTTCAAAAAGAGAAGTCTGCGGACCTCTTGCAGTGCTGCCCTGTCACTGCCATTGCACTTTTCTTTGGGAGGAAGTGGTGACTCTGAAAAGATCCTTTTTGTGTTTTTTTTGTGTTTTGAAAAATTCATATAGTTAACACCTACTGAAAAATGCATTGCTGTAATTCCAAAAAATGTCGCAATGCATTTTGTATATTTTGCAGAAAAATCTGATTGCCGGCATAACTAATATGTACTCCATCTCTGTGAAAAATGTGTGTACTACAAAACATAATGTTTTCGTTGTGAAAAGAGGACATACCAACATCTCTCAAAAAGGCACAGACAGCCTTGTTAACATTGTGCCTTGCTTTCTCCATTTGTGGACCAAATGAAGAAGAACGCAGCCACATGTGTCTCTGCGCAATACGGGAAAAAATTACTCTGGAGTTTGGATACATGTCCATGACTTTCCCAAGTACTTCTTTCATTGCAAATTGCCATTTATCCCATCTACTATGATCAAGTGTCACTTGCAATGTTGTCCGCTCTTCAAATTTTTATTCACTCATATTATTAACTGCAATGTGCAAACTGTTATTTTCTTCATTCATTCTATCATTTCTGTAACCACAGCCACGTTTTTAACCACATTTCAACCATTATAGCATTTAATACATTGTAGTGCATAAGATGTATTTACATTTTCCTTTCTATACATTCTGCATATTTCACATACATTCTATCATGTCAACTTCCTTTACAAATGACTATATTTGTAATCAGACACAACATACACATCTATCTAACAAAGTGACATTTCATGTTAAAAGATGGGAGAAATGACAGAATAATTGTGGAAAAAGGCTTTCTAGTGTGTTATGAAATTACACGCAGCCAGGAGAAGTCCATGCACCTTTATTTATGCACACAGATAGCCAATATCATGTGAAAGGCTCCCAGCTGAAACAACACCACTGCCTCTACAACTGTTCTTCCAATCTACACAGCTTTCTCATTCTAGCTGGTTTCCCATATCATTATAGATTTCACAACAGCATTCAACTATGCACAGGTGCAGTCATATCTATCACATAATCTACAACTATGTACAGTGTTGTAAAGCAAGACATACAGCATATCCCCCCTTCCCTTCAGTCTGCAACACAAGCACCAGGTCCTTCCTTACAACCCTTACTTTATTTCAGACTCTCCCATCTCCAAGCACCACAGAATCACCCAGTACTTTAGTAATCACCTACTGAGTAATAAGCTGCTGCCCCCATCAAATCCTTCTGATTTATTTCCCACACCTTCACAAATATATACATTGTATACTTTTCCATACAGTTCCTGGCATTTACCCTGTAAAAATAGCAAACAAAGCATACAAATATTTCTTCTATCTCCTAACATCCAATAACACTGCCTTACGAAGCCAAGTGTGCTCTGTGTGCTTACTATTGTACTCATTTCTAAAGCACATTCAAATAACAGATTCTAAATAAAATATACAGAATGCACATAGGCAAAGAAAAGTGCATATACATGCTATGCACAGTTATCAGAAAGCACTACTACTGCAATTACAAAGAAATCCATGTCTACATTAACAACAGTGCTATTAACACACATATTTACTAATTTCTTTCTTTCACAATTGCAGTGAAGACCACTCTCCTGAAAAGCAGCAGCGTCTGAAGTATGAACGAGAACTCAGAAGAAACATACTCTTTCCATTAAAAAAAGTAAGTGCAATACTGCCATAATGTTCTAACTGTTACTCAAACACAGTAGAATTCTAGTATTCTAAAACAAACAATTGTATTAGCCCTGCAACCTTACATTCAGTATTAGTGCTTCCCCTCACCAGCTCCATACTTTCTATTGCAATCTGAACACCAGTATGGTAACACACAAATACAAGGATAGCCTTCCCAACCTGAAGTAGCAGCCCATTGCACAATCACACACCTCTACATACATCCTTACCATCATACTCAGACACACATGCACAAAGCACACATACACTGCACAAGATCCCAACCCACACTTTCTTTTTTTCTCCAACAGATCCCAAAGAATGCCTACCAAAAAGCAACTCTGTAGAAAGCAACACAAAAGTAAACAAAATCAAACCAAATCTCTCCGAAATAAGCATCCACCTCTAGCAGGATTTGTACAAAAAGTTCAAACAAAACAGCTAATACAGTCACTAAGCGAAACAAAACAAGCTTCCAGTATAAAAACTTTGCCACCTCTTTCAAAATGTAGAACGAAACAGAAAGTTATTAACAAGAGTGCAGCTGCCACTAGTGCTAACACTGCACCTATAAATCTTGATGTAGCGGCAAGTAAGCATACCAAAAAAAGTCTTTTACAAAAAATGTTCCACCACAGAGTCCTTCAGAACCTTATAAAAACAGGCCAGAAATCATGCACAGCCCTTAAAACCTACCGTAGAAAATTAATCCTAGAAGCTCTCATAGACAGTGCAATCCTTCTCAAAAGGAAATTATTTATTTTAGTTTTAAACAGAATGAAACCACTAACAAAACTACAAAAAAGACTTCTCAATAAACAGAATATCAACAAAGATAACTTCACAAACATCTGTGGAGGTGAATGGAGTCACACCAGGAGCACAGAACCATGTTTCAAAGAAGAAGCATACAAACAAAAGCAAATAAACCCAATTGCCATAAATAGCAGTGGACGAGGGTATAAACAACTTAATAATACCATTATGGAACAAGAAACGCTGCTCACAAAAATATCCCAAGAAAACTCAGTATCACCTGTCCATTCCACTGAACCATACGTCCAGTCTACAAATGGCCGTGCACATCAATGTGTAACATTGCCAAAAAATCTTTCAACAACCAACAAAGAATGGGCAATCATGTGTGTCTGGTGTCTGTGGAGCACCTTGCATCCCAACAATGAGCAGCACTGCTGTTATGTGTGTGGATTTGGCTTAGGACAGCACCCCACAATAGGAAGAAGTACCAAGATTGGACTGCCTGTGGGACTAGTAATTAGTATTCCAAAATCACTGTATGGGATGCCTTGTAGCCACTAAGACACATGTTTAAAGTGCAAGGAAACACTCACCAACACCACCTGAAACACCAACAGTGGGGCCAACCACACTCATGACAACTAAGGGCTTGCACTGATAGCCACCCCCAACTAGGATCTCACAACCAGGGCCATCATGATCATCTTGAACAAACATCATATATAGACACACCAGCCTAACAACATCATGTGTCACATGCACCTACAAAGCTGGACCTGTTCACCCTTGAAAAAGTATCATTAAAAACACACCTCTCAATACGAGACTCCCTGCCACAAACCACAACACAAGTCACACCCTGAGTGCCCTTCACTTACCTGCACATGGTACCCACCTGGCTTGCATCCAACCTGAAAACACATGTTCAAATTGCAAAGACATACATTTCAACAACTTAAAGATACTGGCCTTCCATGACAACTCATGTAGGAAACAAGAAATTAGGAATTCACCACCCAGTGTACAAGGATCACAGAGTGCAAGAGAGAGACAGGGCGCAGAGTGACGATTGACAAGCAGTGGAGTGGAGCGGGAGAGAGATAAAGGGACAGAAAACTGCCTTGCAAGGAGGAGACTGTCTGGAGTGGAGATGAGGGCGGACATGTCTGACATCACAGTGGGTGAGGGCATAAACAATCCGCTCTAGTGAGAAAGATGGAGACATGAAAACCTCTTGAATTAGCATCCTTGTTGTAGAGCATGGAATGAACAGAGATGGACAAGATCAACATGTAGTGGTCCATGAAGGACAAAAGTGGGTTATGGTGAAGGCCAGACTGGCAAAGAATGGGCACATGAGAAAGGGTCAATCATCGGCCCTACATCAGAAAAAAACATTGGCAACATCCACTATGGCATGCAAATCCCAAAAAGAGCCATGCATGCTACATCCCAGCAAAGAAAGCAGTCCAACCACATACCTAGATCCTACACAAACTGTTAGTCTCTTATAGGTTACCAATCAAATGATCTATTTCTCACTCTTGATGTTGGCCGATGGGTAACACAATCAAAGTACAGCCTACCTTGTCTTCGGAGTTGCAGGAAGTGATGAAAGTTCACCTGCCGCACTCTCCTCGCGCTTGTAATTAAAGCTCTTGGAGACCATAGCAGGGAAACCCTCGAAAGGGAAAAAACCCTGGGTTGCTTGAGAGCGCTGATCAATAGAAATTAGGGTGCGTGGCTAGAGAGCGTAGTTTGATCCCCAATGTCTAGCAGGTGTATTCTACTTCACGTGGAGGTAACTATAATATAAGGAGAGAATTACTAAGATGTTTTTGACAGAAAGGTATGTCAATGGATATAGGAAATGAGGATAACTTTCCGGACTGTATTTCTGTTAGAACGGAAGAATAGACGGATGGGAAGTTCCTGCTGTTTGAAACACGCTTGACTCCTTTGGGTAAAAGAGTAAGGAAAAAGAGAGGTTAGAAAGAAGGGAGTAGGAAGTCTTACTCAGAATACCTATTGAGGAGTTTAGTTTACCTAAGTTGACGAGGACAAGGTTCGTGACTTGTGGAGAAGGGGTTATGGGAAATGTCGTCTGATACCACGAATCCTCGTTAGCAGAAAGGAACACAACCTGAAAGGGTCGAGAATTACTAACAGCAAAAAGTAGCCTGATGGGAGTCAAGTATCTGACGAGGTACGCAACCTACTTGAAAAGAATCTTCCTTAACAACGGGCAACGCTGCTTGAAAGGGTTCCTGCGATAAGCTCGGGGCCATGGGAGTACTCTCTGTGCTCGGTGGGCGCGGAGGAAAAGAAAACCTGGAAATATAAAGGAGTTGAAAGGTAAGAAGCAGAGGAGTTGCGGAAAGGTAGGGAAGCAGGGGGAAAGTTCGGAACTATTCGATTACTCACGTAACGTAGCTACAGTAAGCAGTAGCAACGCACCCTCCTCCTGGCTTCTGCTTCAGATGTACCGTCTCCAGGAAAGAGGGAGGAGCCTCTTGTCCGCCATTCTGCAGGACTAGACTGTTACTCTCAGTTCGATGTGCCATTTTGGAAGAACTATACGTCAACTTGGGTTTAAAGCGATATGTTGACGAGATGTGACGCCAACGGTGCCAAACCGACCAAGTCCGCCGTCGATGCATAACACAAACCAACATACACCCCTGTACTCCAACACTGCAAATGGACCTCCGCACAATATGCAGCTGTTCACTCACCCATCAACAAACCACAGTCACTGACTGAGACTGTACCAGGAAGTGTGAATGGATACCATGGTGCACTTGCAACGGGGAGAACAGATGAAGACAAGCTGTGGGGAGTGGACACGCTCATACATGCATGGGACTACGATGTGGGCACACAATGTACATTAACTGACAGTGGCAGATGACATGAAGAAGGTATGAAAAACAAAAACAACTCTAAGCCAACCTGGTGCAGATAAGCAACAGATTAAAACATTGTCCAAAAAGCTACTTCATTGGGTAACACAGAAGCAGTCAGCCATGACAAATGATGTGCATAGCTGTCCCATCAGACATGCATCCAGTGTGACAAACATGTCCTGTGGAGTCAATGTATGCAAAAGGGCAGAATTGAGTGACCATAGGCTACGTCATAAACGCTGCAGTGGAGGATGAGGATACATGCCAATGAACGTGTGTGGTACATGTTGAACAGCGGCATGTATGGGCAGGTCATGTAAGTGGAGAAGTTATGGATTGGGAAGTGGCACAGGTAAAAGAGTATTGTGCGAATGGTGTAACAAACATGTAGACAGGGGGAGTCGAAGGGTGGCAGTAATGAGACATCATCACAGTCATTGAGGCAAGTATTGTAGTACAAAAATACGCAGTTTAGATGCACACTGAATGCCTGCCGTCGATCAGTATGTATATTTAGACTGAATGAAACACTACCAATGTGTAAATTGTGGATGGTGCTGCACAATCCCTTCAAATGCTGCGGTCACTTATCTGAGTGCATACACCAAAACAATGCACACAAATAAAAGTGCAACTGTACATACACACATGCATTTGTACAGACACACATCTGCACAGACATTCACTGTTACACAAGGCTAACCCCCTCAGTTTGTCAAGATGTGTAATGCATGCAAACCAAGGTGACCGGAGAACACTGACACAACATGCGAGACAGTGCACATGCTTACCTGCTGACTGAGCTGGCATGATGTGATTCCCTCATCACCTCCACCAAGAACTGTGCCTCCAAATGCGTGAGAGGAGGGTCAGTGCCTGGCAGAGGGCATGTGGACTAGGGATGTGAAGAGGTGCATGTTGGACCTCCCATGAAGTGCAGTCACCACATTCAGGAGCACTGCAACAACATGCAACAATGCATTACAACAGCCATAGTTCACAATCATGCATGCAGCAGACATGCGTCAAGATTCCCTCCTACCAATGTTACCTGCAAATGCCATGACCATGAGGTAACCATGCCAGTTGACATCACTGTGCATGGCTGCTTGTCCACAACTTCATCTATCGTGTCCTTGAGAGTTCAACTGCACATCTCGGAAAAAAAAAAAAAAGAAAAAGAAATCCTCTTTAGAAAGGGGAAAACAAAAGCACATGCCAATATCCAGGCCAGGGCAATAAAAAAACTAACCAAAAAGTGTTCAAGGGGACTAAAAAAAACAATAAAAAACTTTGACCATCGACAACCAATAAAAAAAAAAAAAATGTCCATCATGGATTGAGGAGGGAGGGGAGTCCACTACGGAGGGGTAGGGGTAGGATGCATGTCAAACTCCAAGTTCTGAAAAACAATGCCCTAAAATCTGCCCTCAATATCCGGTGCTCCAGTCACATCTCTTCCATCAGAAGAGAGGCTCAATGGCTTCCCATCCGTGACAGAATTACACTCTGTACACTGGTCATCACACATAAGTACCTAGCCAACACAGCCCCTGTGTACTTGACAGATAAATTCTCAAGACACCAGACCAATAGACCTACCAGATCCATCTACCTAAACCAGCTCGCTATCCCCAAATTCAATCTAAAAAACAGCAGGAGGTTCCAGCTTCCCAGTGCTTGCTCGCTCAGATATTCATTTGGCCCTTGTGATCTAATGTTTCTTTTGGGCCTTCGCCCACTTTTTACTCTCATGCTATGGCCTCTGCCTACAAGGTGATCTGTAACACACCTCCAGTATCTGTTTCTGCAAGGAAGGTGAACTGTAACCTCTTCCTCGCCTTGCAGGCTCTGTATATAATTTATGTAACCATGTTTCTATGTATCTAGGTATAAGCACCCAGAAACCCTTGGGTCGGGTGTGCTATATAAGTAAATAAACTAAACCAAACTAAGCTAAAGATTTTAAGTTAAAAGAAAAATCTCCTGAATGGACTCATGGACCTTGCGGCAACGGTGGAGCAGGAGACTTGTATGTACTGTAAGCATATTCTGCAGTTTATCTGCAGGTGGACGTGGTGTTGGAGCCTCACCATGCAGTGCCAAGGCCTGGTCTTCACTGGCCACGGCCAGCTGTGACATGGTTGAATGCGCAAGCAAAGTGAGGTTGGTGAGGTCTCCATGCATTTCCTCAGAGATGGCTGCAGAGTCTATATGTGCACTCACCCATGATGCATTGAGTTGCTTGTAAAGTGTCTGCCTGAAGGTATCCATCTCCTCGTGGTTCAGTGAGCTAGACAGCTCAGATGTGCATCGTGACAAGGAAACACATATGAGCAGGTGACAAAACGGCATGAAAGTCAAACTTGGTCTGCATACACCTGTATAGCACTCTGGAGAGCCTCTAAGCTCATCCTAGTCAATTTACCATTTGCAATAGATTTCATTGCTTGTAATGTAGTTATCTAGTTCACAACTAAACCTCAATTTAACCAAGTGTAGATATTTTCTAAGTGGCGAGGTTACACACTGATTCTTAAAACTATAAGCATCACACTGATGCCGCCAGTATAAAGACTGGAGGGGGGTATCTGTACTCCTACTCTCTATATGGCAGAGTAGAGGAAGAGGACACCCCAGCCAAGATTCTCTCTTTGCTATTGTGGATGAGCAATCAAGGCTTAAGCTCTCGGGAGGTGATGTGGGCTGGTTCTTAAGTACAGCATAGTACCCAAGCACCCACAAAGGAATGTCCACACACTATGTTAGTGAAAACACAGTTCTTTATATAACTAGGCTCAAGTTATGTACACAATCACAATAACACACTTTGTGCTCAAGTTAATCCAAAATGGTAAATATATACAGTTGCTATTTGGTACCAAAATTACTCTTTGATTCCATTAAAATGCATCAACTGTACTCAATTCAAATGTCATACAAATCAGTTAATAATGTGAACTAACAATAGACATAGGAGGAAAGCAGGTTGGTTAAAACAATAGGCAGAATACTGGACCCCTACCACTAGGCACAGTTCCGTATGAGGAACCCCCACCTGGGCAACCTGTAAATAAAGATATAATACAAGCTCAGTCCATATATTGTTTATATGAGTCTTATTTCCCAATGAGTCTATGAGCCTAGCCAGGTCCTCTCTTGGATCAGTTGCTTGAAGGCACAGCAGCTTTCAGACTGGCGAAGGACAGCAGCAGCAATTCTTCTTCTTTCTGTGGGCTTCAAGGTTGAGCATCAAGTATGAACTTCAGCTTCTGTATGATTTCGATCAGTGAGAGACACACAGATATACTGTTGATCACCCATTCACTCTGCTAGGTCACGTTCAGACAACCAATCATTCAGAAGGGCATTCAGGCAGTCAGGCAGCCAATCAAGCTCACAGTGCATTCAGGCCATTCTTCTCCATCCAGACACTCACAACACGGAATGTGGATTTGGACAAGCACTCTGCCATTCAGCACTCCACACTGCATTCATACCAGTTCCAGGCAGGGCTGTCACAGTCATTGTGTCAAACACCAAATACTAGACACCATAACATGAAATGTGTATTTGTCACACACTCTATTCACCCAGGTCCCACCCTATGGGCGTACCCACAACATACAGTCATTGGGGAGGCTCTAGCCAGCCTGGCCTGGACCTCCCCACACTACCTTATATGGAACTTCCACTCAACAGCCAGTCAGGGGTAAGGGAGTCAGAGCTTCCCTGGACTTCAGGAATACAAGGTAACAGGCAATAGAAAGCAAGAGGCCACAGCGGCCATCTTGTTTCCCATCAGGAATCAATTGATTCCAATGACAGGGCTTTGGTATCACCAAAATGGAGGATACTCAGTGCACCTGTCAGTTAAGCATGGAGCTGCCACCAGCCCATACCTTGCTCTGTGGGACACACACAGGTGCCCAAAAACATACACTAGGAGTACAGGGTTGTACTCCCAACATGAGTGCCATAACGGTATCCCAAGGGTCTGTTCACCAAACCAAAAAGAGGAAGAGCCGCACCACCATGAGTCCCACATAGACTCCTGCACAGAAAACAAGAAAGAACATACATGATAAAGCAATAAAAGACAAGGATATGGAGGCCCTTTCCCTCCCATGCATTTCCAGCATCACAGGTTCGCCCAAGATCAGACAGTGTATCAAGCACAAGCACCATGAGCACAACTGGCTTTGCAACCACAGCAAGCACCATTCAATCCACCTCAAGGGCAGTCACAGCACACACCCATGCAGATACATCATGGTGCAAATGCAGGACAGCTATTGACTCCTAGAGTAGGGGGTGTCACCATCGAGGGTGGGAAAACTTTTACAGGTAGGGGAATAAGTATGAACCCACAATAGGACAACTCATAGGGTGACTTGATGTGTTCAGTACTATCAGTGATGCAAAATCCTCAAAAGGAACCAAGGGTTGACGTTGCCATAGGAGGCAAATTGTTTTCTTTTTTAGTAGACACAGGGGCAACTCGCTCATGTATACAAGAGTTAACATTTTCATTATAGGGAAATGCCATGAATGCTCAAGGGTTCTCTGGAGCTACAAGTAGAGTTCCTTTCACTGAGAAATTGACAGTCTCTGTAGGAGACAGTGATATGTCTGTCCCATTGTAGCATTAGATGTAGGCACCAGTTAATATATTGTGCCTAAATCTAATGATGAAGCAAAATATGACGATTTCCTTCACTGATGAAGGCATACTGCGTTCAATGCCAGGAATACATTATTTAAATGTGGGCAAATTTATCATGGCATTTACAGGGCAAATAGCTCTGCGAGGTAGTCTTTCACCATGGGGTACGTATTATGTTAGCGTGGTTACTTCATTTATCGGGCAAGATTATGAGAATACCTGATGAATTTCTATTCAGGCCACAGATACCTATGGACGAAGATGGGGGACAGTTTTTTCCCTTGGAATTACAGGCAGCCATAGTGCGAGGGGAGTTGGCCATGCTCAAAGGTTTTGATGATGAGGGCAGGCCATGGAGAACAGTGATTACTATTGGGGAAGGATATAGATTGACTGATATCACGGACAAGGCTATATTTAAAGACGACCTGTCAGATGACAAAGTAGTTTTCGAAATGAGCTTTACGTATTGGATCAGGACAGAAAGACAAGTAATTCCACAAAAGATGTTGATAGTGATGCAGCATCCCACAATTTTTGATGAAGATATGAGAAAGTACCAATTTCTTTATGGATTTATGACGTAGGCCTGTTAAAGGGGGTTGGAGAAGTTAACATCAAGTTGAAACCAGGAGCAATTTGACCTTGAGCAAGGCAATGTCCCATGTCTCGAGAGGCAGATAAGGGTATTTTCAAGACCATATCGGCTATTATGGAACAAGGTATTTTAGTGATGTCAGAGTCACCATGTAATATTGCAGTGTGACCTATCAAGAAATGAAAAGGTGGATCATGGCTTTTAATTCAGCATATGAGACCAATAAAACAGATTGTGCAGGCAAAGTTTCCTCTAGTTCCGAATCCCGTGCAATTCTGTGTACCATTCCCCCGGAAGCGCAATATTTTATGTTGATTGACTTGAAAAATGCATTTTTCTCTAGCTTGTTGCATAAAGATTCCCAAGATCATACGTCATTTACGTTCCATCAGACTAAGCTGAAAAGTACACGTTTGCCCGAGGGATACAGTGAGTCTCCATCAATTTTCAAAAGGGTCCTGCAGATGGACCTAAGTAATATTGATTTGCCAAGTGTTGTGCTGCAATACGTAGATACTATGTTTTGTCTGTAGCACAACAGAAGAATAGTGCAGACGAAGCTCTATTCAGCTAATGATTATTTTAGCAGACAAAGGATGTAGGTGGACAAAGAGAAATTGCATAACTGCCTAGAATAGGTGTTGTACATAGGATAGTTAATCTTGCATTAAGGAAGGAAAGTTACGCCTGAAAGAGCTGAGGCAATCTTGAAAACGTCACAACCGCACACAATATAGCAAATGCAACAGTTTTTAGGACTATGGCCCTCATTACGACCCTGGCGGAAATCGAAAAACGATGGCGGAAATGCAATACCGCCATCGAATAGCGCTCGGTGCGACTATGACCCGTCACCGCAAAGTACGAAGCCATTAGCGACACCGTAGTGAACGCCAACGCTAACTGCACCAAGCACGCGCGCGCGCGCCATGCCAAACCGCAAACACCACCATGGTGCAACGGTACGCCAATTCCGACCCTAGCGGACATGTACCTAACGCCATCAGGCATGGCGGAATGTACCATTCCGCCATGGCGAGAAGTACGGCATCGCGAATCAACCGTAAACGGCCCCACTGAGTGCCTGTACACCGCTCCCTGCCCACAAAGTACAACTCCCGGTAGGTGCAATGAAGTCACAATGCAACCATTGAAATGTACAAAGCACCCATGCATGCCAACGAACAAAAGCAACACAAGAGGGGCCAATGGGAGCTGCAGGTCACAGATGGCACGAATACAGAAGCCATCCCAATGGACATGACCACAGTCCCCCACCAAGAAACGCACGCAAACACAGGCACCTGTGCCCAGCAATATTCCGAAAATCACATCATTCCACCAGTCCACCTGGCTGACTGGCATCTGTTACACAAAACCCAATCCCCCGCCCCTGAGCATGACAACATTCAAACTGTCATATAGGCAGCCCCCATCCCTGACCTCACGGGCTCAGTAGGCAAACGCGCCCAGTACAGTACCACGCAACTAAACCCCGAAGCTGGAACCCAATGCAGATCTCCTCACAATACATCGCCCCCCAAATAGGCATATGCCACATCACTTGCAAAGAAAAACGCTACACGGGCCAAATCAGAATAGCAATTTATGCACATCAAAGACACCAAGCCCATACAGCCATCAGGCCATGAACTCCAAAACACTAATCACCATTGTGGGCTGCATCCGCAAGAAATGACCAGCCACTACTTGTGTGTCGCCCTGTACCCCCATGGTACACAGAGCCACATTCACGTACGAAAAGGCAACATGGAAGCGCACAGAACCGCAGGGCTGTCCCAATGGGGAGGCACTAGTCCAGCTGAAAGGCCGAAATGTTGCTCCGAGACACCAGTACTGCGTAAGGGCATGTGGGCCATTGGCGATCGTCCCATAAGATCGTAATGCTGCTCCACCGATTAACACGAAGCAGCAGGTGTCGGGAGTAAAATCCATCTGCAGGAGTGGCATACAGATGGCAGTGGCAAAAGGGGAGGAGATACCTGTCAACCAAAAGAAAAGAAAAAGAACAGAATGGCCATCAGAACTACATTCGAACAACTCACTTCAATGATCACACGAAATCCACAGCCATATGCATGCTAGCCCACTCAAAAGGATCATCACCACCCCAAAACCACTTGCGACTCATAACCATCTATATCGAGGTGCAAACACCATCACAAACGAGTGTACCTGTGCATGCGTCTGTCAAAACAGAATCCATCAGATGGGAATGTCAACGTGCATGGACACAAGTGTCTGAGGGCGCCTCGAGACAGGGAGGGCTCAACAAGGCCAGATAGACGATGGTCCCACTATGGCAGCCCTGCATCACATAGCGTAGGGGAGGCGGATAGATCCCAAGAAGCCCTGTACATGGCAAACTCTGTATCAAATCACCTGCCCATGCATCCATTCATCATTCCCTCATCCCGGGATCAAAACGCCTGAATAATTACTCACATGACATTAGAAACATCCATTGAGTCTGTGCGTTATGCAGCCTGCAAAATCCACAGTGCCCCAGCCCGTAATTCCAGTGTTGTGAAGTAACATGTATTTGGGAACGGCCGGCCTCATCGCCCACGTAGCTAATGCGCATCCCAAACTATTCATATCAATCATTGCTCCCTCGCCATGGGCCCTGTCTCAAGGACATTGAACAATAGAACGTTATATTTGCAGTCAGACCTGTGGGCATCTCCTCGCCGCCAGCTGAAGACCGAAAGCGCCGCCCTTCGAATTCCTCATTTGCAACACCACGTCGGAAAGGCATCTGTGGCCGTTCGAAATCACTAATTATTCCATCGAGTGCGGCTGTGTGTGAAAATGGCAACTGCCTTCACCCACGAATGGGACGCCCCGCCCGTCGTTGCAACTCGGTACAGTGATGCATGAGGGCCCACCGTTACTCGAGTACTACGTTCCACTGACCCTTCACAAGTCTGTTCGCGACTGCACAGATAGAATGGGAAACAATGGGACCCTAGCCGAATGAACATAACAACCAATCCAACACGGACATCGGGTACAAATACATGATAGCAATAGCAAGATACCATTCCCCGAATTGCAGCGTTGTGCGCGTGACGTGCTCGGCCAAAGGGGAGGGCAGTTTGCACAGGTGGAATGAATCACCACAGGTGGAGGCCATACAGCCTGAAAACACATAAATTGCACAGCCAGTCTCCTCCCACAACCACACCGAAATGCTACCGGCAGGACTCGCGATGTTGGCCCTGGGGGACCTGATAGCACTGCAAGTGCTCCAACTCCAAGAGGAAGACGAACACCAACTACAACCGGCCGCACGGAGGAGACGCAGGAGGAGGAGGAGGGCAAGGCAGGGCCAGCAAGGCCCACCAGCACAGCCACTACCACCACGCAGGCAGCCCGCAATCCCACGCCTCCGAGCACATCCGTTCAACCTCACTGATGAGCAGATCCACACCCTCTACCGTTTGGACCGGGACACCATAGCCGCCATTGTGGACATGACACAGGCTGACCTTGTCAGCATGATAGATAGCCCAACCGCCATCCCACCCCTACTGAAGGTGGTGTCTGTACTCCACTTCCTGGCCACAGGCACCTACCAGCACACAGTCGGACAGTTGCATGGCATTTCTCAGCCACTGTTCTCACGGACACTATTGCAAGTGCTCGATGCCCTCCTGCAGCACGCAGACGACTACATCTCCCTACCACGCTCGGAGCAGGAAATTACAAACACGAAAGTGGGATTCCATGCACTTGCCGGCATACCGGGTTGCATTGGTGCCATTGACTGCACCCATGTTGAATTGGTCGTCCCACATGCCATGGAGGCCCAGTACCGCAACCGAAAACAATTTCATTCCCTGAATGTACAAATGGTGTGTGACTCCAACAGGATCATTACACATTGTTGTGCCCGATTCCCTGGATCAACCCATGATTCTATGGTCTTGAGGAACTCTACAATACCACGCTACATGGAGCGACACGCAGGGAACAGATCCTGGCTACTCGGTGAGTCTCATTACATGCATGATGATGTGGGGTATGTGAATTGGCAATGACCTGGCAGGAAGGGGGGGGGGTGTGCGTACGTATCAATGGCATTCCACATCATACGTTTCTCGTCCACATACAGGTGATGCTGGATATCCACTGAAGAGATGGCTCCTCACACCAGTCCGGAACCCACGGGACCAGCATGAGGAGGACTACAACCATGCCCACTCACGTACCCGTGTAGTCATAGAACAGGCATTCGGCCTACTGAAGGGCCGTTTCCGCTGCCTCAGCAGGTCTGGCGGGGCACTCCTGTACCGCCATGAGAAGGTTGCAAAGATGGTGATGGCATGTGTCATGCTCCACAACATGTGCGTACGTAGAAATGTGCCCATGCCCCCTGACGCAGAACTGCAAGCACCTGAAGATGGTCATGATGAGGGTGGGGATGTGGCAGCACCTCATGGAGTCGGCGAGGCACCTGAGGCCCGTGACATTCGTCAGCATCTCATTGATGTATGCTTCTAGCACTCACGCCTGGTGGCTGATACATGGACACGGGACTCGTGGCACTGCGTGTGTCTGGGACATGCACAATATGGACTGTACGCCTATGATGGCCTAGTACACAAAGATCAATGTCCACACATCTCATTGGTTGATCGTGCACTTTTTATGGCATATGTGATGTCATGTTGAACACCCTATCGACCCGCCACCCAAGTGAGCCCAACACACCCCCTCCACCCCCCTACCTCCCCCCCGAACACCAGTGTCCAAAGATGCTCATTGTCAGTGGGCTGTCGCTATTGCAAGCCCCCTCTGCGGGTATCAGGGGCACCCCTGCCTGTGGAGCGCAGGTTCCTTCCAGATCTACGTTGGGGGCTGCCCTGGACGGAGCTTGCAACGGATGATGTGTCTGCCTGCTCACGTCCATGCATGTCCCTAAGGGTTTGCGAGAGCTCAGTGAGCACACGGCGCACTGCGGCAAGTTCGGCACATACGTCCTTGGCCGTCGCATGCAGTTCCCCCCTGAGGCTCTCGGTGCTTCTCTCCATTTGGACTCTCAGGCTCTCGGTGCTTCTCTCCATTTGGACTCTCAGGCTCTCGGTGCTACTCTCGATTTGTGCCCTAAGTGTCTCAGTTGATGTTTCTATGTCTGCCTTAGTGCCCCCACATTCATCAGCATGGTCCTTGAGGAGCGTGGCCAGTTGCTGCTGTTGTTCGATCAACTGGTCGAGGGACTGTTGCCTCTGCTGGGCCAAGGCCATTTGCGGGGGTGTCACAGAGGGGCTGTTGTCCTCATGTTGCCTTGCCACAGGGCTTGTGGGGGATGGCCAGTCGTCGTCTGGTGGGTGCCCCTGCGTGGTATCCTCATGTTGTACGGGATGGTACAGACAGGGGGATTGGGACAGGTCATGGATGGATCTGACTTCGGCATCCCCGTTTTCTGTGTCGGAGCATGCTGCCATCAATGGGGTGTCACCTATGGTGCTGCTGCCACCGGAGGCAGTGCCTTCTGTGGCATCCATTGGGGGGACCTGTGGTGGTGGTGTTGTGGGCATGCTGGCTGCTGGGGTGCCTGTTGATGTTCCCTCCTCTGTGCTGCCACCTGATTTGTGCTGCTGCCGTGTCTTGATGCGTGCAGCTGAGGTGGAGGGTCTCTGGCCGTTGGTCTTGGCCCTCTTTGCAGGTGTGCTGGTAGGGGTGTCCTGTAGCTCGTCGTTTGGATCGGACCCTGTGGTGGAGTAGAGGAGGGCGAGGGTTATTGGTGGGTCTGTGGGAATTGGAATGGCATTGTATCACATGCATTGGGGTGGTACCTGAGGGTGATTTGGGCCGGGCCCTTGGAGGTGCTTTGATTTGTGTGTGGAGTGAGGGTGCAGTTGTTTGGCAGCCTGCAGTTAGGGTGTGCCTGCTGCACGTGTAGTGCGTGTATTAGGGGTTTTTAATTATTTATGTATTTATTGTGGGTTTTAACGTGCGCTATCAGGCCGATGTGTGTGGACGTTCTCCTGGACATGTGTTACTGTTGCACTATGTGGACGCATGGTACTTCACATGGATGGACTGTGTGGATTTGGCATTGTTTTTTCTGGCCCACCTACCTGTATCTTCGGATGTCTGCACTCCTTTCTCCATCCCTCCGACTCCCTCTATGCTCTCCATTCCGATGGTGGAGGCACAGGTTTCTTCCCAGGGGGTCAACTTGATGGGTGATTCAGGACCTCCCCCGGTGGCTGTGGCAATGTTGCGGTTGGCAGAGAGTATGCTGCGGACGCGTATCCGCAGGTCGTCCCATCGCTTGCGGCATTGCTGTGGGGTGCGGGGTGCGGTCCCCACCGCACTTACCCGCTGTGCCACCAGAGCCCATATGGCCTTCTTGTTTGCAAGTGCCGTCCTGGTCATTTGCGTGCAGAAGACGACGGCAGCATTCTCCTGGAGGGTCTCTGTTAGCACGGTGAGTTCCTCACGGGAGAAGTGGACCTGCCGCTTGCGGTCGCACGCTTTCTTCGCTGCTTTTCCCATTATTCTTGGTTTCGCTAGGGTGGTTGACGGGTTGGGGTGTGTTTCAGGGTAGTGATTTTAGTGGTTGTGTGGTTTTAGTGTATTTATAGGTGTACGCCGGGATGTTTTAACTTCCGTTTCCGTATATTTCCGGGCACCGTACTTTCCGGTAGGCGCACACTGCGGTGACCGCTAAGAGGGGTGGCGGTATTGCACCTGGGGCGCCGTACGGCGGCGGTGTGGGCCGTTTTGGGGTCATTTCCGCCATCGCGGACTTTGCACTTCCGCCATGCCGTGGTGCTCGTGCCCGATGGGTCGGAATGGGCCGCACTTTGCTCCTTCGTGCAATGGCGGAAACGCTATTTACGCTGTGGCGCTCCGGTCAGTCGCTTTCCGCCAGGGTCGTAATGAGGGCCTATGTAATTATGTTAGAGCATGGGTATTTGATTATAGTTCCTACACAAGACCTTTGTTGCAGGCTCTGAAAAAGGCACAGGTGAATAAGGAAACAATTGAATGGACTGAGGAAATGGAGGAAGAGTTTGATGAACTAAAAAAGGCAATTTTCACAGTTCCAGTTTAAGGAATTCACAATTATTTTGAGGAGTTATTTTTATTCTCGCACACGAATGGGACAGTGATGACAGACGTACTCACGCAGAGAAAAACATTGGGTTACAAACCCTTAGCATATCATAGTGGGATTCTGGACCAAGTTATCATGGGTCACTTTCCGTAGAAAACAATTGCTGCAGCATCCGCGTTCACTATCGAGAAATCTGCTACCATAGTGATGGGGTGATCCATGATGTTATTCATTGAGCATGGTTTGTTTGCTGTTTTGGAGAAACCTAAAGGTACATTGAAATCTCAAAGAGCTTCTGCTTCTGAGGTGGTCATATCAAATCCAGTAATCAAAATAGTGAGGTGTAAAATGATGACTCCTGCCATGTTTGGAGCCGAACCACTGGAAGAGGATGATCAAGTGCACGATTGATCAAACTATGAAGAGAGACCCTGAGGGTAAAGGAGAATGCATATGGGGAGGTTCTCTATATTGATTGTTCTTCGAAGATCAATCAAACTGATGGAGAAAGGCATTCAGGCTCATCTGTGGTAAGACACAGAGCCAATGGGGATTTTGAAGTTGTAGCAAGTCGAGACTGCCATCCAATTTTTCAGCAAAGGTTGCAAAATTGGTGGTGCTTATTGTCGCGCTCGAGAAACATTCAGGGCAGGAAGCAACAGTGTGCAGTGACTCTGCATAGGTGCCGTCAACCGTGCATGTAGGATTAGCTCATTGGATGGGCTAGCTCCGAGCGGACGACACTCCAGTGCAACAGGCTGCATTATTGGACAGGCTTATTAAAGCACTACAAGTGAGAGTAGCCACTGCAATAGTTAAGTGTGCAGCACATACCAAGAGAACTGACTTTATTTAACACGGAAACCAAGCTGCAGATGAAGCAGGCAAAAGTGTTGCATATTCTTCTGATGTTTATAGTTTTGATACTCCTGTTGTGAAAGAGAAAATGGCTGTAATAATGGTTGTGAATGAAAGCTTTAATCATTTGTTATGAACACAGTTAATGGAAGTGCAAGGTGGAGATCCACAGGAAGAGAAAGACCTGTGGACGTAGAGGGGGTGTTATTTATCCCTTCCGAAGCACTGTGGCGACAAGATAGGACTGGTAAACCGGTGATGCCTGTAGCCTCATTAAGGTTGGCGTTAGAACAGCTATACTACCCTGTGCATGTCACCCCGGAGAGCCTCTCAGCAACCATTGCAGAAGACTGGGTCGTACCCAACCTGCTAGAACAGATAACTTTTTATGTAGAAAATTGCATCATATGTCAAATGTTTACTGCTGGGCACACATTGCTGACAGTTAAGAGGACTAATTCCTTGGCAAAATGGTCCTTTTCAGCATTTACATATCGATTATGTTATTATGCTGCAGGTCTGTAATGGATATAGCTATACAATAGTGGTAGTGTGCCTGTTTTTTACATGTATTGATGCTTGTCCATGCACACATCCTGATGCCACATGTGCTGCAAGGTTTTTAGTTTGAGAAGTATTTCCGAGACCGGGAATAAGTGAGGTGCTGAGATCAGATATGGCTCCCATTTTGTGAATGAAGTATTTGAACAAATTAGCTTATTGCTTAGCATTAAACTCAAGTTTTCTTCTGCTTATCACCTGCAAGTGAATGGAATATGTGAGAGACTCAAAGGTCTACTGAAAGAGATAATAGCTAAGTTTGAACTGACACTGAAATAGGGGTGGCTGTATTGACTGCCCCTTGCATTATATGCATTGAGAAATCAGCCCAGCTGTGACTACCACCTCACTCCCCACAAATTAGTTACAGGGAGGCAAATGAGAATGCCTTTAACTCTTCCATCGAGGAATAGGAGTGATGCCCAGACAACTGCAGAATTGTTAGGAGATGAGTTACATGCTTACTTAATATGTATGACCGCTTGTATCTCTGTCATTTCAGATCAGGTCAAATGTTGGTCTCAGAACACAGATGAAGACCATAAAGGAACCATATCTTAAGGACTATGTGTTCCTAAACCTTTTGCCGGAGATCAAGTTCTAATAAGTAATTTCACAAGAAAGTGGCACCAGCCCCAATTTTGCAGCCCTTTCATTGGAGAGGATTTTACTCCATTAGCAGTCAAGGTTCAAGAAAGACGAGCTTGGATATGCCTAGGAGACATGTAAGTCTACCCTGGAGAGGCCGACACACCCCCAACCCAATCAGAAGCAGGTCAATGAGAAGAAGTTCAGCACATGCACACTAGATTGATGATGAGGAAGAAGCATGCAAAGACTATCCAGTAAACAGACAAAAGTGTACATCTGGACTGTGGCTCCCCTGAAACACTCTTTGTAGCTGCTAGGAAGGAGTGAGGAAATTGCTGCTCTTGAGCCACAATAGTTGCTGATACTGGACTTTGGATTGCTGGAGTAAGCAAAAAATGCCCAATTAAGACTTTCTGTTTGACGACTGGTAGAGGGATCAGTTCCCTGACTCTTTTCTCACTGAGTTTCTCTTTGGAGGTGCCCATGGTGCTATCAGATGTTGACATACACAGACTCCTTCTTGCTGTCTTCATATTTATACTCAGAACTTACCCTGCTCTTGTTTGGAGTCGCAGTGACGTGCATACTTTTGTCCAGGATCCTAACAATGGCCCGACGATTAGACAGCTATTGGCAGCAATTATAGAGCAGAACAGTTTATTACCTGAACATCTTTCCGGAAGTAGAGATGGTCCTATCTGATGACAATGCCCACAAACTACTTACCATGTTCTTTTATTATTTACTTCTAGTACGTCCTTATCTTATTTGGTGAAATACTAACAGGTATGTGTTTATGCAACATCCTATAAATCGACCAGCAAATAGCCGATTACTTATGAAGATAATAGAGCAAATTCAACAACTACCAGAGCAGTTAATGAGATTGCCTGAGTAAAAGAGTTTTTCCTTCCTTAAAAGTATTTACCAGCATTCATGTGGTCTATAGAGCATATTGCAGTTTCAAAAGTGAGCAAATTCAATGAGACAAGGAGAAATATTGATGAGGGAGCCTAGTGTATTGATGCAAAATCTATGCCTGTTCATTATCTATTCTCGTTTTTCTATTCTGTTGATTCATGCTGTTTACTTTAATGGTTCCAAAAGGGAAGGAGTTCCATTAATCCTTCGCACTCCAGTTACTTTGGCAGAACTAGACACCATGAGAAGGCCAAGGCCTTATGTGATTGTCCCTACTCTAGTAGTTCATGTGAAGGCACCGATTTCTCTGACAAGTGTCCCTATCATTCCCCCAGTAGGAGGAATGTATACTGATGTGTTTCATGAGTTGTTTATACAAGCTCATCTGGCATGAAAGAGACCTAAGAGAAGTGCAAGAAAGGATGATTATGAATTAAATTATTATTTAGACAGTACAGCACATTTGGGGAACAGCATGTGGTATCAGAAGATGAAAGAGGTTGGAAAAAGTACTTTTGAGGAGGATTGGGAAAGTCGAAGATATCCATAGCTGTTTGAAATAGATATTCACCCAGTCAAACAGCTCATTGCCTTACTCACCTTGTTCTCTGTCATACAAAAGGTCAGTACCAGGGTCGAACAGCATCTCTGGTATGGTTGACAGAATGGACATCCCCAGATGAAGATAATTATGTTCAAGATGTGAAGACAAGAGAAAGAGCACACCCCAGAAATATAGTGATAAAATATGAACAGCCTGGCATGAAGGTAGCTGGAATCAGATGGGAGATAACAGGAAACTTAACTGTCAAGGAAAAACTGATGAAGAAGTATGGAGCTGCAAGGAAAGAAGCCAGATGCAAATCTGGGGAACAGTACTTTCTCCAGATAGCTGGGAAGAAGGCATAGTAGTATGCAAAGCTGTGGCAGCAACTGGTCATCACAAGCCAGTTATTGAACGAGTGGAAAATGGATGCAAACCTCTCTAGCCAAGACTTGCAAAGCTTCTAACATGGGTTCAAGACAAAGGAGGCCCACTGCAGATAGTGCCTTTGATAAATGCAGAACTATGTTTCAGAAACAATGGCACAAGGAAGGTTGGAGAAAATCAACAGTGCAGACAAATCTTTGATGTGTCGGAATGTAGGATGGGACAGTATTGATAATAAATCACTATTGGGCCAGCGGATCTAGAGCATACATGAAGCTGCCCAGACACTGGGGAGGACTATGTTCCATTGTGATTGTTCATGTTCCAGCATTAGTGATTCCAAAGAGTTTTCTGAGCATTGGCAAGTTCCCAAAAGTAGATGCTCACCTGAGGAAATATAAATCTGCTGAGCTTTTGAATCGAAAGAAGAAAGATAACTATTTCCATACTGCATCACGTGTGACTATCAGAGATGACATACTGTACCTCAAACAAGTTCCTACTCCTCATTTGAAAGGCATACAATCTTATAGACCAACCAACAAGGATATAATGTTCCAGGAAGGTGGGGAAGGGTAGGTTGGGGGGGGGGGAGTTATTTAGATTAAAGTAAATGTTTTCTTGTTCAGGAGGCAAGGATGTGCCACATGCATGTGAACCACTGTACATGTTTTTTTTGTATTCATGTTTTGTAATGCTTCCTGTTTACGATCTTGAAAATTTCAATAAACTCAAATTTGCAATGACCCGGAAAATCGCCTACTAGCATTTATGCACCAAGAAACGCTTAAGGAATCCGCAAATTGCCATCTAAAAAAAATCATGGAAAGACTTGTCAATGAGATATGCTGGATCCCTAGAAAGGGATGTGAGTGGGGTGCAATGAAGTGTGCATTAGTCAAGCATATAGAATTATGGGATTGGCTTGAAAATTATGCATATCTAAATTGTTTTAAAAAGTATCAATTTGTGCTGTATATATTATACACATTTAAGAAAATGCAACAGTATCTCAATCTGTGTCTTTCAATGAGACTTAGACGTTTTATTCTATTTATGAGACTTGATCATCTGCCTGTACTAGCAGTTTATGGTGTTGTAAGCCATACTCTATTGTCTGATCAATCGTGTTGGATATGCAAAAATAGCGCAGTAATAGAAACAGCCAAGCACTTCCTATCCGAATGCCCTAATATGACAAAGACCTATCAGATGCATTACAGCAGGTATGTCCATAATCTGGACTCAATAGGGGAAACAACATTTTGGATACAATGTATAAATACGAGGAATATCAAATTGCTTATCTCAATGTATAATGTCTAGTTGAAGATTGAGAATATTGTGGGAATCTCTTTATAGTCTTTTAAGATACTCCACCCTTACGATTTATAGTGGATTCAAGGTCAGTGACTTGGTCAGGATATGTGGTTAATTATATCCTGTGCTGATTGCCTATTAGAAGAGGCTGATTTATGTAATCCTGAAGGGCTATGATTTGGGGTGCTCAGATTCACAACTGCCTATTGAGGTTTACAACCGAAGTTGCTTCTGAAACAGATTTCTTTTTATATGAAATGATTTTAGGACTCTTAAAAGTACTATTTAGTAATGTGATTATCTTCCGCTTATTTTAAAAAGGTTCTTTTGAATGTGTATATATAATACAATTGCATACATCATATTTTATATCACCATGAATGTTATTTGTATATTAAGTGCTCTCTGATAAGTTATGATTAGGATTATGTTTTCATATGTATAATATGTGTAAAGTTTAATTGTAAACTATATCACATTAAATAAATACATATTCTCAGCCTTAATTGAATGGCAGACCACAAGAGTGTTGATAGATGTCAGACTAATTGAGTGGGAAGCTATGGTCAAGACCAGCACACAGGCACCTGGGGAGCCAGCCTGTGTGCTGCTAGTGTGTGGAATATTCCAGAAGGGTATAAGTGTGCCAACCAATTATAGAGGGCCATGTAATAGAGAGACCTATAGAATGCGTAACCAATGGATCATCATCTATTTTGTTACAACGAAGATGACTTTCACTAGAAGAGGGCTTAGTTGTCCACCTGATGTTAGAGACCCAATCACTACCCCGTAGTATGGAACATATACTTAAATGTTCCTTTTAAGTCTATCACATCCCCTAGTAGGTTTTTGTAGTTTTCCACATAGTATGACGTCAGTAGTGACACATTTGTTGTACAAGAATGTTGTTTTTTCATGAAATGCTTTTAGAGAAATCGAGCGAATGTCCGTTGATATCCGTTGTAACTCACTGTTTTAGATAATTGCAAATAAAACAGTACCTTGTTTTGCCAACTTCCTGAGTCAGTTTGATTATTGATGTGTGAGTAATTTCTGCATCCCCATCTAGCTCTAAGGTTTGCTACCTCGTCTTAAAGTACCCAGGTCTATGGGTTTGTGGTGCAGTGCTCTACTGTGCATGTGTGTTGTGAATGTGCCTGCATGTCTGGAGTGACACCATTATGTTTGCAGCATGTATTTTACTGAGCTCGACATTGACATGCAGGTTCTGGACAATGCTCCCGATGTGAGAGGTCTGACATCTGTGGATTGTGCAAGCGCTAGCAGTTGTGGAAAATATGCACATGCAATGTCACTTGTGGCTGAGATGTGTGTGTAGGGCAATGCTGCCAGGTGACTGAGTGGTGACATCGCAGGTAAATGCATGATGGCCATTAGGTTGTGAGGATTATAGCATTGTATGACTCTGCTAACCCCACATCTGTAGGTGGCTCATGCTTTATGAGTGTTTACGTGGTAACATTGGGGCATCACAGTTTCTGGGAATCTGCTATGATTTGACATGGCACAGTCTGTGTACTCAGAGTTCATGTTTGTGCATGCCATGTGTATGTGGTTGGGGCCATGGCATCCTCACGTGTGCCTTCACAATTGATGCATGTTTGTGTTGCATGCGCACAGGGTGGGTGGTGAAGGAGGCATGTTGTTTGATGTGATTGTGTGGAGAGATGCCAAGGCAGGTGTTGGCATGGCCATGCTGTGAGTAGTGCAATCATGTTTGACTACTGGTGGCCAGGAATCCACTGTGTTTCTTGCCAACAATGTTTCCGTGGTGGTGGAGATGCACATCTGTGTTCTGTTGCTTTACATGTATGCACATCCTACCAGTTTACTCCCTGCCCACCCCTGTGACCCTGACAGATGTACCATGGATGTACATCAGGTTTCAGTTGGGTCACTTTGACTTTACCATTGTACCATGTGATTTCTCCCGGTATGTGTCTGTTCACTGCCCACATTGTGCTGGGTTTCACATGTGTATGTGTCATGAATGTGGTTGACAATGAGCCTGGGTTGTTCTCTCTGTTTACTACATGCCTGTGTGTGAGTGTGGGTGATGCTGGTTGTGCCTTGGACAAATAATGTTGCAGTGAATGTTGTTGATGCCACACCGGCTTTTACGCAGTACACTGATGTTGCTGTTCTGTGTCTCCTTTACCACAGATACTGCAGCTGATGAAGAGTGTGGAAGCAGTGCTGTGGAGCATGGATGTGGGGACCGTTTCACCAGACAAAGGCGCAGGTCCCAGCCATTCCCCCATGACAGCTCATCTTCAGGGAGCGTTGTGTCTGAAGTAGTGCCTGTACCATTGGGCATGGCTGCTGAGGGTAAGTCCAAGGAGGTGAATGTGGCAGGGTACTCCTCAGCAGCGGTGGGGCTGGGTTATGATACACAAGGGCCATCCACAGCAGAAGACATCCTTAAGTCATCCAGGTTGACCGAGGGGGAGGCGGAGGAGGTGGCCGTTGCAGCCTAGCCCATGGGGTCAGGCGAGGTGTTGAGGTGGGTGTGCATGTTCCAATCCTGTTCCAGGGGCATGATGCTGTGCATGCCACTGTAGATGTGCCTGTGCAAAATCCTATCTTGGGGCCATCAAATGCAACAGTGCACACATTCTGGGATGCCTCCACCCAGACAAGCATCCCCATGCCAGCTGATGCCCCTGCTGGCCAGCCTGACGAGGCAGTCTACAGTCATATGTGATGATGGACAGGCAGCTCATTCTATGCTTGCCCATCATCATAATAAACTGTACCACCTTGTGGCCTTGCAGGCAGCAGGCCTGTTGCCTGGTGGGATCCATGTGTGGTTCACTGCAGTGACCTTGTCCTTGGCCTATTCTGCGCATCAGTCATACTCCTGAGTGCCTTGCGGTACACATACCATCCCCCCCCCTGTGCACCAGTCCCAACCCAAATGCCCTTTCCATCCCTGCTCGAGGTTGAAGTCCAAAGCACATCGGCTGAGGTGCTCACTGTGTCTACTCAGGCACAGTCAGTGGCACAGGAGGTAGAGCAAATACCTCAGAGCAGTGTAGGTACCATACCCCCTTCTCAGTTGTCATCATGTCTGAGGGTGTACCAATGGAGCATGCACTGGGCACAGCGACAGCAGATAGCAGAAAGAAGGAGGAGGACTGTTGCAGGGCAGACAACACCAAGGAGGCAGGTGGAAACTTTGGGGCAGGACGACCATGAGGGTGCACTAAACTGCATTTCTTCCATGTTCTGCAATTATGAAAGGCAGCTGCTGGCAGAGAGTCAGCGGGCACATGAGGCACTTGTGATGGTTGCCAGGGCTGAGGTGGTGCTGCGTTGGTCTTGAAGGCTGGCTGCTAAACCGTTCCACTTGCAGGGTGGTGCGGAATGCTGAAGTACAGATGCTGTCCACCCTGCATGCACTCCAGGAATCAACAGAGGTCCACTTGATGGAGGAGGACATGGCATGTGACACAGCGGTGGTTGACAGGTTAGGTAACATTTGGGATGAGGACTAGCCTTCTGCCTTTGTATATAGTTATTTAGGTATAGGTTTAATTTCTTTATGTTTTCTTTTGTCCCAGAATTCGATGACTGTTCTACTCTGTTTTTCATGTACATAGTTATTTAGGTATAAGGTTATTTTGATTTTGCACCATTCACCCCGAACTTCTTGGACCTTCCTTCTCAGTTTTTGTTGTATATATCGTTTTGTTTAATACACATTTTTATATGCTTCCCTTCCACGCTTCATGCAGTTCAATTGTGTGTATGCTACTTTGATTGTTGCCATTTCACCCAGTGCATCATTCCATTGCAGGTCATGTTTATTGTGCATGCATGTGTGTGTGATGTAGCTGCTGTGATGCTTGAGGGTGGAGGAATGCACATTGTTTCAGACAACTAGGGGCTGTACTGGATGTTTTCCGTTTAATTTACATGTGCAGCATCACTGTGTGTTTAGCGTCAGTGCTGTTCGGGTGGCGGGGTTCTGGTGTGTGTGGGATAATGCACATCCCGTTATGGTTGCATTGATGTGTTCTTGTGTGTGTGGGATAATGTGGATCCAGGTATGGTCGCATTGATGTGTGTGGTTTGCATTTTTAGTATGACTCTGATTGTGGATGTAATGCCACCTGTTCCTGTGTGTTTGCACAGTTTCACATTGTTTTCATTTCGGGGCCACAGTTGATCATGTGTTCCCTTTGCACATGCTTAGGATTGTGTATGTGCCCACACTCGGTTCACTGCATTGTATATTTTACATTGTGCTTGCTGTGGTGGTCTCATTGTGAATGGGTGGCCTGGTCATGTCACTTGCACATTGGTTTATCATTGCTGTGTCACTCTCCTATCATGCATGCACACCCACCAGCATGTGCAGTCACACACTGCCTGCTCTCATGTCTTGCTCCACCTCTGCCACTGGAAGCCTAGGGTTGGTTCGGAGGTGAGGTTGGCTGGTGGGTGGTGTCTGGAGTTGATGGGCTGATATGAAATATGGGCATATAGCTATGGTCTACATGGTTTCCCAGAGCCATGCTAAAGGTTAAGATTCATTCTAAAATGTCCAGTCCACGCCTCCTTTAAACCTTGAGCTCCTAGAATAAAAATCCAGCACCTGGCATATGGGTACTTGAATATCTGCCACACAAAATATTGTTGGTATTATGTATGCACGTGCACAAACTTGACACGTGTCTTTGTGAAGTTTCCTAAAGAGAAGTCCTGCATCTTCTCACACCTGTTAAACAAGGAACTCCCTCTACTGTCATCAATGAGAGAGCGCTTTATCTTTGGGGTTCACACTTCTTTCAGAGATGCGTTCAGGTATTAATCAGGGAGGAACAGAAACGTGAAGCTGGTAATATTCAGAGCCGTTTAGAGGTTGTCATCCTCATATGATAAAAATTAAGGACAACTACCATGAAGAAGAGAGAGCGCCCTATTGCTGCTTTGAAACCCTAAATATCAAATACCGTATGTGAAACGTAATGCTTCCTGCTGTGCAATGTCATTAATTAATGACAAAGGAAAGGCAAACAATGACACGATTAGTTTGAGTTACTTTTGAGTAATATTGGTGAGCTGTAAGTAAAATATTTGGCAGTACGTGAAGTAGGGTGCGGTAGGAGATCCCTAAAACAGTGTCACACATCAAACCTCTGCTTCCTTCCAAAACTAACTTCAATCACTCCTGCATTCGGACATGAAACCTCCTTGGTACATCTGCTTCCATAAGTAGCCGTGGCAAGCAGAGATCCAATTTTGCAATCACATGAAGCGTTATGTGCCTTACTGAGGGCAAAGGCTGAATTACGTTTCCTTTTTTAGTTTTTTTCAAGGCGTGCCCCCTTCTGCATGTCACATCACTGCTGTTGCAAGTTAACCACAGATAGACGCTGGTGTGTCCCTGTCATGTGGTGGAGTGTTATCTTCCCCTTGCTCACTCAGAAAAGAAACGTCCTCCTTTTCCTGGAGCACAATGATTGGTGCTGTAGGCCTTTTTTTTTTTTTACCAGGAAATGTATTGGGATGGGGATGGGGGTTGGGGGGCACACTTTTCCTGTCTAAATTCACAGATTTTATGAAAGCATATTATTGAGGCGAGTGGTGGCAATGTTGATAAATGGTCTTCACCTGCTTGCAATTTTGGGGGAATTGCCAAATGACACCTCCTACTGCTTTCCTTCAAATTTCTCGGCATAGATGCCCTAGCTCACAAATAGATATCTCTGCCAGCATCAATGATAAAAGCGTGTATTCATCCCAATTATGTCGGTAACACTAGACTATAACCGAATGAATCAGCAACTTGCTCAGCATTTTAAGAAAGCATTATGTATGCAAAGCCATCCTCGGGCTAGTCTGCAATTTCAAGGAAAACATTAGAGGTGGTATTTAGGTCACATGGATTCCATTTAAATCCACAGAAGGTTGTTTATCTCCCTTTAAATCATTACCTTGGTGTGCGCTTCGGTCTTGCTTATGGGCTTCCTTTCATAATTTTACATCTTGTTCATGTCATGTTGTGGAGGAATTAAAGGAAGTGCGCACGCTGACAAGTAAAGCATGATGCTAATGCTGGAAAGAGCGGAGCTGACATAAAAAAATAAATAAATAATGCACAGCAACATAAATTGAAGAACATGTACTTTCCTAGCTGTGTGCTCCCAATAATTGGTAGTTATGCGGCTGTCTTTAATCATATTATTAACAATATTATTATTATTATTATTATTATTATTATTATTATTATTATTATTATTATTAATAATAATAGTAATTATACTACTACTACTACTACTACTACTAATAACAATAATAATAATAACATAATTTGTGTTCTCAGAACTTCATTGCCCGATTCCTCTTACATGTAAGTGACGTAGTAATAGGTATTAATATTACATCATTTAATAAACATTGGAAGGATGAAAGGCTGAGTGACCCCGCCTTGGCATTTGAACTTGGGAAATGAAAAATGGAACTGCGTGAGAGGCAAATAGTTAACTCGTCAACTAAACACCCTTTCTAACCATCTATTTAATGTGGAATTCTTGTTTGAAATCTATCTGAATTACATAGACTATGAAAAAATAGTAGATAGTGAAATACCCATTACTATATGTCAACCCGTCTCTCGAAATTGAGGGCAATCTGGTATCAAGACAGACACAGCAGTACCTTTTTTCTAACTTGTTATCACAATCCGGAAGTAGTTTTAAAAAGCTGTGGCACTCCCTACCCTCTCTCTGTGTTGTCTTCCTTTATTCAGTAATGGCTGATTGGCCCAGGCAATGAGACGAGAGTGTCACATAAGGACTGTGACCACTTGGGTGGACTATGTTATGAGTCCTCACAATGGCCCTACCTAAAGTCTGCTCCGAGGTGGCTAGGGAAAGGCAGATACTTCCTAATCCTGACCCTGGCGGTGTCATTAGCCAAGTGGATCACCTGAGAAGTGCAGGTTCCCAGGGAAACATGGGGACTCCATTGGATGAGACACAGTATTTGTCCTACTCAAGGAAGGAAATAGCATTTATACCGGAATACGTATTGGCCTGCTGTCAGAGAAAGCTGTTATTGTTTCTTTGCTTGTTTGTTTATTTATTTATTTTTTTATTTTTTTATTGAATTTTATTCAAGGAAACCTGAATTTTATCAAACTTTCGAATACATTTTGTTTCAACTTGTCGCCCTGTCCTCTCTAAAGTCTATGCGGATAATCCTGCAGAGACTTTCCCCGAGATTCCCTCCTCACTTTTGTCCATTAGCAGAGTTTTGGTTCAACTGTTTTGGTTCAACTATGGACTGGACGATCTCGATGACTGGTTGATTTGCAGAAATGCTAGTTCTATTAATTTTACCATGGCCACTGTCCATTTAGTCATCTTTCCAGAGATTAGTCTGTTCCACAGCTCTTCTTCTTGCAGCATCCAGTGGTTTGTTGTCAACGGCAGGAGATATGTATTTTGTTTTTTTTGGTTTTGGGGCAATCTATTCCCAAATGCCTCACGGTTTCAGTCACTTATGTCTTTTTGGAGAGTTGACAGGCATTTTCACTCTTCGATCCCCGGATGGTTATGATTTCCTGTGTTAGTAATAAATTGAATCTGGCTTTCATGAAGAGATTTCTCTTCTTTTTTTCAGGAAATTCGACACAATAGTTTAGGGGACTTTTCCTCTTGTTGAAGGTCGTAGGAAGATGATTTAAGAGTTTGTTCCCTGCCGCTTTCTCAATCGTCTGGATCCAGTCCATTTCTTCCATTTTCTGTTTGATTCTGTCAGGATTTTCCTTTAGTTCCTTTTCTGTACAGGCTATTTCTATTAGCTTCTCTTTTCTGTTGTCTACCCATTTCTTTAGGGCTGCACATTTTCCGATCTCGATTTCTTCCATGATGATGTTATATGCAGGTAGTGTATCGGTCATGCTGATTTTCCTATATAGTCTCATGGCACTTTGGTCGACAATCGAGGCTAGTGATACTAAGCCCAGTTCTTGTCTGATGGCCGGCATGGAGGTCGACTTTGGCAATCCCAAGACTGCTTTCCAAACAAGCCCTTCCAATTTATTCCAGAGTGGACGTAGGATATTCAGCGAGGCTTCCATTCCGTATACCAGTGCTGGGACAACTTTGGTCTTGTAAAAGTTTATCGCAGGGATTAATGAGAACTTCCCAAACTTGCTGTCTACTGCTCTCATTTGCGATGTTAGCCGTTTGGCTTTATACCACAGCAGATCTTGCATTGCCATATCCCTTCCTGAGCTGTCCATTTGGACTCCGAGATATTTAATGTTCTTTACCGTTTCGATTTTGGTATTATCGAGGAACCAGTTCAGCTGCTTACTTACTTTTGTCGGGGCCGTCTCGATTACCATGATTTATGATTTCGTTTTGTTTATCTCTAGATGTTTGTCTTCCATGTACTTCGCCAGGTTGTTTAATTTGCATTGAAGCCCAATTTTCGTCTGGTCTTGAAGATAACGTAGTTGGCGTACAGTAGTCTCGGAATGCTGGTTTTTCCGATTTTGGGAGGGAAGGCCCTATTTTTTTCTTCCGAATGTTGGTAATCGCCTAAAAAAATGATAAATAGGGCCGGGGCCAGAGGGCATCCCTGTTTGACACCTCTGTTGAGCCTGATCTCTTCTGATAGTGTGCCTTGCTGGTTTAGCTTCACTCTTATCTTTGTTTGGGAGTGAAGAGATTTTATTGGCTCTAGCACCATTGTGCAACAGTTTCAGCTGTGTAATTTCGCCCATAGTTTGTTCCGATCGATCTTATGGAAGGCTTTCGAGAGGTCCACGAATGCCAAATAGACTTTGGGCGCTCCTTCCTTCATTTTTGCTTTTAAGATGTTTAATAGAATGATGTTCATCACTGTACTTCCATTTCTCTGGAAGCCTGTTTGCAGGCTGTCTTTGGATGGAGCATTTCTTTCGCAGTTCCTGAAGTGGTCGAGCAGGAGTGTTGCAAATATTTTTCCTATAATATCCAATAATGCTATCGGCCTGTAGCTCTGGGGGTCTTCTCTACTTCCTTTTTTCTACACCAGAACTATGACTGCTTTCAGCCATGTTTCTGGGATCAGTTTTTTTCTTGCCACAATCAGCGAAGGTCTTGCTGATCACTTCAGACCACTCTTTCGGAAACTGCTTTAGATCCACATTTGTCAGTCCATCCGGACCGGGTGCTCTGGATGTTTTTAGCTTCCTGATTTTCATTTCTAAATCCTCAGGATTTGTTACGTCAACCCAGGCTGAGTTGGGGTCGCACTCGGTTGCGGGTGTCTTTATCTTCGGTCCTTCAAATTTGGTCGTTAAGTATTGTATCCACTTTTCTTCCGACACAGCATTGCCCTGTGTTGCGCTTGTTGTACTGTTCATGGTTTTTATCAGTGTGCAGAATTTACTTGCTTTTTTTGATGAGATTCTTCACATCATCTCTTCAGCATCGTTTTGGTAAAGGGCAGCTCTATGCTGTTTCAGCCAGTTGTTATAGCTTTTTACTTCTAACTGCCATTTCTCCCACTCTTCTTTGATGTTCGTTTTCTTTGCTATTCTTCGCAATCTCCACCCCACTTTTCTTTTTTCGACCACTGCTTTGTCGTAGGCATGCTTTGAGTGCTCTGGTTCGGTGGTTTTTCTTAACCCTGGCTTTTGATAAGCCAGTAGTAGAGGTAAGTAGTTTGGTCTTTCGGTGGTCTTGTTGGGCGAATTGCTAGCCGCTGTCAGGTCCCAAGACAACTTGATTTTCATATTCTAAGCCGTGTTTGTTGATTATTTACTTCAGTAAAGACCTTCCATTACAAATATGTAGTCGAGAGTTGCTTTTGAGGACATTCTCTCCCAAGTCGGAATGTTGATTTGTTCTGGGAACAACAAGGCAATATTTTGAATGTTTCTCAACTTGATAACTTCTTTCCATGCTTTCCCTCGGTCCTTACTTGCTTCAGTACCCACGGGCCACTGTACCTCACTCGGCTTTGCCTCGGATGCCTCGTTACATTTGGCATTGAAGTCCCCACATATAATGATTTCTATTTTGTCAAAATCTTCATACAGCTGGTCTATCACCGCTCCCATGTTGGAGCAGAAGGTTGCTGTTGACATGCGTTGTGGATTCCAGTAGCAGTTTATTATTGCTAGATGGTTAAGTTGGACTCTTTGCTTCTTTGCGCACCGTTGCGACCATGTGGTTAGAGTCACAAGCATTTCGTATGCTTCTTTCCATTTTCTGGGTTCCGTTAGGCCCAGGCCCGTTTTGATTACCGTTAACAGGCCCCACGATGGTCGTGCTAAGAGGCCCTTAACTGCTGGTGATATTTCCACCATGAACCTGTCAAGCATGGGCTTCTGCATCAGCCAAGTCTCTTGCAAGCAGACTATGTCATAGAGGCCCAGATTCACATCTCCAACTGTCGTTAAATGCGCGTGGCCTCTCGTATTCCAAGATCCCAGACAAAATTCTTCATTTTCGGGCCACTCCACTCCACTTGTTGTGTCGTTGGGCTGGTCGCGGGCAGGCCCTAGTCATTGCTATTTCTCAGAGTTCTTGTTCAAATTTGATGTTAACCACTTCCAAGGGCCTGCTTGGGGTGACCCTGTCCTTTTCGCCAATTGGGTTTCTGTTGCCTTTCTCTTCGGCTCTTGTGCTTTGGAACTAGACTCAGTATGAGTCCGATGCTCATTTTGTTCCTCTCTTTGTCTTCTCCGTAACCCCTGCCCGTTGTCTGGGTATTCCCTGTTATAATCGGTCTGTTGCCTGTTTTTTTCTCCTCTTCCTCCTTCCCAATTTTGTTGCTTTGTCGCTTTTCATTTCTTTGCATATGTTGGTTTGTCCACCAAGCTTCATCTTTTGCCTTGGGATTCATCCAGCGCTTGTGTCGGTATAGGTCCTCGGTTTTCGAATGATAATGCTTTGAGTACTTTATCATTTCTTTCTTTTCATACTCCTGCTCCCTTCGTTCCCTCGTTTTTATTTCTGTTCAGCAAAAACCCATTTGTTCAATTTCTTTGAATGCAGAGCTATCAATGTATTTGATTCCGGCTGATTTAACATGAAGATATGCGTTGGCCTTTCTTTCACTGTGGTATGGTTCCACTAGTTTTAGATCTTCTGTTCTGATTTTCCATAAAGTTTTCATCTTCTTTGTTATCTGCAATTCTGTTGGTCGATTTAGTATTAGATCCTCATCCAATGCTTCCACTTGTTCTAACTTAAATACACGTGTCTCTTCTTTTATTTTTGTTTGCCTTTCCCCCTCCTCTCTTGATGTTCGATACAGGCGTGGACTCCCTCTGGTTCTGGTTCTTTGATTTTTTTCCTTTTCTCGTTCTTCACTTAAGTGTCTTTTGGATTTATATTGTGAGTCATTTTTTTTTTTCGACAGTCCTGCGCAGCTTTTATCTTTTATCTTTTTCGGGATGTTCCTCTTCTTTTCTGACTTGTTTGCTCCTTTTTTCTGGTTTATGTCGTCCTCCTTTATCTCCATCTCGTTTTGTTCTACGTGTTGTGATAAGTTCATTAGGTCGGACTTACTCATAAATTCCTCTGCCGTTCTTGGCAATCTTGTTGTGTCAATTTCTGTCGGCCATTTGGTAGCGCTATCTTTCTGCTCCCTTGTTTGCGGACCCGTTTCGCTGTGTGTTGTTTCCGAAGCTACAAAGATCGCATTTTTTTCTTAGTTTGGCTTATTGTTGGCCGCTAACTGCAGCACTATTTTTCTGGGGTCCTTTTTTTGGTTTGGTTGGTGAGCTTCTTCGCTATGTCTTGCTACAGGTGAAGACATGATTTTATCCAAATCCATCCGCTGTATCTGCGAGTCTGTGTTTTTGGACTTCAGAATTGTTTTTGACCCTGTTAGTTTTCTATTTATTTGTTTTATAGTTTCAATCTTTTTTTCTAAGGCTTCAATTATACTTTCCCAGTACTTCTGCTAACTGGTAGTTCTGTCTTCTACCGCCGTCATATAACTTTCCACGTGTGACATTTTTGTTATTATATTCGTGAGAATCGCAGTGTCTTGGATCTCCTCTTTGATGGCTTCGTAGAGTTTGCAGAATGGGGCTAGTGCGATAGTCATCGAAGATATGATTGCTAACATGTCTGGCTTTTTATTTGGTGATTCTTTTTGCATTGCTGTTGCGATGTCACTTAGTCTTCGGTTTTTCGGTGATACTTGAATTTTTTCGGTTCTCCTAGTAACACTTGGTGATTCTATTGATGAGCACTCCATAAACGACATTTGGTCCTGCTCTCTTAATCCTTGACACTTCGGTGGTCTTTTTGGTCAGTTGATACTCGTCCTGATTGCTTGTTTCCTCATCTGTTTTTTTCAAGGGTGTCATTTTGTAAGATATTTGGTCAAATGGGGCTTAGTCCAGGCAAAGCGGTGCTCTCTCTCGACCTGAATATAGTCCCTCTGTTGCGCCTCTGGCGTCGTTTGCTCTGCCTGTGCTGTCTTCATCGCTTGTCCCTCCATTATTCCTTCTGTTTGGGCCAATTTAGGCTGCAACCATTTCTTTAGTCGTTGAATCTGGTCATTGTACGCTTTAAACCGGGGATCGCTCCTTGTCTCCGATTGGTTGGTAGCTAGCTTCTCTCCCCTCTTCGGGTCTTCTTGAGTTCCAGTACCTTCCTGGTTACTGCTGTTTCTACTTTCTTGAGGACTAGCCTCTTCATCCGCTGGTGTGGTTTTTACTAAATAGCCAAGGTCCGTTTTCCTTTGTTTAGAAACTGGTGGCGTTTCTTGCACCACTTCTAGCATCTCCGCATCTGATACTTCTATCTCCGGATTTATCTTTCTTTTGTGTTGTTGCATAAAGAAAGCTTTTAACGGGCATGATAGGAGAGGGTTTGGCAAACCTTTTGAAGTGTACCCTCGCCTTTTGGTCACCTTTGAACACCCACTTTCTTTTGATATTACCTTTTTTCCATTCTGCTCCGTCAAAGGGAATTTGTTTGTTGATCTCGTTTTTGAGGAATTTTTCGCCCCTGATTTTATTGGTTTAGCCTTCATTTTTGTTTTATTTCTATTTTTTTTCTTTCCTCTCGACGTCGTCATTAGTATTTCCCCATCAGGGTCCTTATTGGAGTCTTCGGGCTCATCTTCCATTATACTTTCTGGGTCAGTGTCAACCTCTTCTGACTCATCGTCCTTTTCCTTTTCTGTGTCCGTCTCATTTCCGGAGATCTCTATAATGTTTTTGCTGTTGTTAAGCAGCCTTTTCCCGCTTGTTTTGGGCATCACCCACCCTGGCGACTTTTCGTGATACTCTCTACTATCACTATGGATCAATGCCAATATTTTTATTTTGTTTTGTGTATTTTCTTCTTTTTCAAATCCATTCAGCGGTACTTTATTAGGGCCGTTCTCTTTGTTTTTTACAGGCTTCTCGAGTTCTCGGATTTTGGGGTTTCCGGGGGTTTCAGCTGAATTTTTTCAGCCCCCTTGGCACGTGGCCCCAGAGTGTCTGGGCCGTTTTCCGCTTCTGCCGTATTGACTTCGGCCTCTCCTATGCCTTTCTGAAGGAGTGCGGCTTCGCATACTTCTGCCTCTTCCTGGTCCTCGTCTGTCTCCACTCCTCCACCTCGCTCCCCTCTGCCGCCGCAGGGACTCCACTTGGTGCCCGGCGGGAGCCGTCCTCCGACCGCTCTCACTCGGGCTCCACTTCCTTACCTGCAGATGGTGGAGTACAACCATCCACGGAGGCAGCGGAGGAAGACAGATTCCTCGTCTCCTCAGTGATTTTCTGCTCATGGCCTTTGACCCTGCTACGATCAGACGTCTCCCAGTCCACTGGGCTTTTTCTGGCCGGATTTCGGCCCGTATGCCTTGGGTCCACCTCACCCGATGTCGCCACCATCAGCTCCTCAGGTACGGCTGTTCTTTCCTCTCTGGGCACGTGATTTTCCACTACTTTCAATTTGTTTTCACTTTCCGGTGTATGGCCTGTGATTATCATGTCCTTATGCTCGGTCATATACTCAATTACTTCTGTAGATGGAGCTCGTAGACCGGACCCTTTTTCCAACTTATCCATCTCTTTGCGTCCTGGGGCCTTAGATCATGGCGACTTTGCTGTTGATTTCGACGGTCGCACATCGGGCTCCATCCGGCTCTGGCTCCACATCTGCAGTGGACTGCTGCAGACTGGCTCACAACCTCGGCTCACCAGCTCTGCTCACTGCTCTGCGGTGTGTTAGGGTAGATATAGGCACCACCTCCTCACAATGATGTGGAATGTCTGGGCTGTTGCTGCAGACTGGCTCACAACCTCGGCTCACCAGCTCCGCTCACCACTCCGTGGTGTGTTAGGGTAGATATAGGCACCTCCTCCTCACAACGATGTGGAATGACTGGACTGCTGCTGCAGACTGGCTCACAACCTTGGCTCACCAGCTTATTAATTTTGTAGGGCGCACCTAACCCTTAGGTAACTGGGCGCAACAAAGGTACAAAGGATACTTAAGGCTTAGTTATACAGTGAAATAGGTACAGTAAGGCAGCAGGAAAAATGCAAAAAAATGAAAAAACAGAATACACAAAGGTAGTGCAAAAGGTTACATGAAGCAGATACATGGGTCAATATTTCAGCGTTTTGTTCAGGAGGGATCATAATTCATTAGAGCGCAGCCAGTTTAGAATATTGCGCCTAAAGCTGAGGTAGGATTGATCAGTTCTGAGATCTGGTGGTAATGCGTTCCAGGTCTGGGCGACTTTCACCGGGGAGCTGCTTCTGCCAGATTTTTTTAGCTTAAATCTGGGTATCTGTAGGCAGTGAGAGTTGGCCACTCTGGAGGGGTGGGTCGAGATTCTCCTAACCATTCTCTCTGTTAGGTAGGGGGGAGCTGCGTTGTTAAGGCATTTGAAAGTCAGTGAGTCAGTTATTTTGCCAAGCTGGGTATCTGAATGTGGGTGAAAACCATCATAACCAGTTATATGTTTGCAGTTAAAAAAACACCTGTTAAAGTCACTGACATTAATAGGGATGAAAGCGCCTATGAATCCCAAGGGAATAAAATAGATGAATCTTTAAAAGTTATCAAGTTAGACCATAACAAACCCTCATTCCTCTGTAAAGCCAAATACTTCATTAAATCCTTGTAATACTCCTTTTAAGGATATCAATAAGGAGAGATGCAAACTTGGGATTGATAGATTCATTAAAAAAAACGATTTTGACATTGTGGACTCCAAAGGCCCTCATTACGACTCAGGCGGTAAGTGATTGAAATTACCGCCATGGCGTAATGAGCGTTAACGCCATGGCCCGATGGCGATAAGAGCGCCACATTACGACCCATCGCGCACGAGCATTACGCCATGGCGGTAACGTAAACTACGCCATGCCGTAAACAGCCCTTACCACCCTCGTTAACAGCGCAGGGTGACCTACCGCCACCCATCATTGCGCCGACCGTAGTCAGCGGTCACCGTAATTAGCGGTGACCGCAATTAGGCGGAACCGGAAATAGCGTAATCGCGGCGGAACGGGAAACAGCACAGCGGCCATCTTAATAAACACAATCCATTGCCATCCTACCCAACCACACCACAACCAACCCTCAAACCCTGACATTCCCATAACCCACCCATTTCCACAGCCAACCATGCCTAAAGTTGTCAAGAAGGCATGTGACAGGCAGCAGCAGGAGCGCTTCAGTCGAGAGGAACTGCAAATGCTTGCAGACACGCTCTAGGAGAAGGCTGATGTTGTCTTCTCCAATGAGATGACCCGAACAGCCATAGGCCGCAAAAAGGAGGTGTGGGAACTTGTGGCACAACGTGTCAGTGCTGTTGGAACCACCCCACGCACCTCCAAACAGTGCCGCAAGAGATGGGACGACCTGCGGATCAGGGTCCGGGGCATTATGTCTGCCAACCGTAACCTGGCCCTGGGAACTGGCGGGGGAGCAGACTCCCCACTGAAGATGCAGCCATGGGAGGAGACATGTGCCTCTCTGATTGGCATTGAGTGCATCGAAGGTGTCGGCGAGATGGAGAGAGGGGCGCCGAGATCTGGAGACACAGGTAGGTGCCTCATAATTAGCCTTGCAAGACACCCTGATACACTTGCACGTGACAATCACAATGTGGCAGACGCAACACATCAGCAGATGAGCCACACCCTGCGCACATGCAGCATGTACACTGTACAGTAGGCAGACACACACCTGCATGCAAAACCGAACCTAAAGGGAGGCAACCTGTATGTCACGGGCTACTAACTCCACCATCTATCCATTTCACTCTTCACAATGCCTGCTCAATGTCCGCTGAACCATCAATAACAGTCACCTCCTCTGCTCCACCACAGGCTCGCAATCGGACACTGGCAGGGACGACAGCACCAGCACCCCAGCCAAGAAGGCCAGGAAAGTGGGAGAGGGGAACCATGCATCCACCTCTGCTGGACCCAGGCAGAATCCACGCCAGGCTGAAGAGCCCAGGGCAGCAAAGTCCCCCGAGGAAGGGGTGGTGACAGCACCTGCAGCCCAACCACACCCACTGTTGCCCACTGAGGGCAATGCGTCAGCAGGGAGCAGTACTGTTGGGGAGACTGCAGCCATCGCTGCCTGCTCCGACAGTGATGTGGAGGATGACACCGGACTTCACCACAACACACAACTGCACTCACCACACCTATCCCCAATCAGCCATCATGGAGATGACACCCTGGGCCCATCGCCAGCTAATTCATGGCCAGCAACTCCAAGCCCAGTGGGAGTTGTGGAAGATGGGAGTAGTCCCATTGGTCCCCCATTGGCACCCCCCATTGGGCCAGAATTCCAGCTGTCGCTGGAGCAGATTGCCAACAGGCAGGAAGCACTGGGCACACTCCTCACGCAGCATGTAGCAGAATGTGTAAGTACCAGTGCAGCCATGGAGAGGAGTGCTGATGGCATCAGGGCTGCCATCCAAACTGCCAGCAGGGACATTTGCACCGAACTTGCTGCAGGGCGGCAGATGATGAGCCAGCTCATCCAGACAATTCTGGACACATGCCGTACTGAGCAGCCCGGTACATCCTCGGCTGCAAGTTCAGCACAAGCCTCTCCCGTCCGCAGGTCATCCAGGACCCTGAGGAGCACAGGCAGGGGGGCCCCAGGTTCCGGGAGAGGGGGCAGTCAATAGTGTGCTGAACTATACTCACTTCACCACGGGCACTGTCACATGTTTGCAGGGTGTTCAGGGGGGAGGGGGGTATTGGGTGTGTTGGAGTGTTCAGGGGGGAGGGGGAGGGGGGTATTGGGTGTGTTGGAGTGTTCAGGGGGGAGGGGGAGGGGGGTATTGGGTGTGTTGGAGTGTTCAGGGGGGGGGGGAGGGGCACTGTTATACCTATTCAGTAGTACAATACACTTTTTCTTTTCTCACAAACTAAAAGTGTGGACATTGCTCATTGCGTATGTGTGCTTTATTGTTACAGTCCACAGTGTTGACATACCAGACACACACAGTGCCCCAAGTGCCATCCATATGTCACACACTCGCTGTGTGTGCTAGAAGTATCGGTCAATGACATTCTGACGCATGATATGGCCCTCCTGTGCATCGCTGCCTCCCTGCGGTGCTGCCCCATCCCCATCATCATCATCCCCATCATCAGGTGGTTGTGGTTCTGCGTCAGGGGGCGGAGGCACGTTTCGTCTGATGCACATATTGTGTAGCATGACACATGCCATGACGATCTTTGCAACCTTCTCATGGCGGTACAGGAGTGCCCCGCCAGACCTGCTGAGGCAGCGGAAACGTGCCTTCAGTAGGCCAAAAGCATGCTCTATCACCACACGGGTACGTGCATGGTTATGGTTGTAGTCCTCCTCATGCTGGTTCGATGGGTTCCGGACTGGTGTGAGGAGCCACCTCTTCAGGGGATAGCCCGCATCACCTGTAAAATGTGAGAAAAGAATGTGTCAGGAACGAGATTGATATGTGAACATGACGCACAACCATGCCTTGATTCTGACTGTTACTGTGCACCAATTGGAGTTGTGGTTATGGATTTACGCTGTGCAACCAGCATGTGTTCATGGCTCTTATGTACTGTTTTGCGTCCTAAAACACAATGCAGGGGGGACGATTGCCTTGTGAGTGGCCATCCACTGTGTCCGTTCAGGCCGTCATTCATATGACCTTGCACGTGTCCTGTGAGCTTGAAGCTCACATGATAGCAACATCGATGTCTGGCTCATTATGACCCCAGTGAGCATTACTGGTGTCAATGGGGACAGTTTGTGGGTCTTGTAGTGGTGCATTGATGTCCCTGTCTGTCATGTGCCTCCTTTGTGCGCAGTTGTGGGGGACAGGCCTTTCAGTAGTTGGTGCATGGTGACGTGCATGTTGGTGTTATTCTTTAGGGTCAATGCGGCCACAATTTGCACTATGCACTTGCAAATGGTTGTGTCGTTTTTGGGATGCACTTTCATTCACATGTTGGGATGATTAGGTCAGGCATGATGTGTACACTTCTCTGTTGATGTCAGTGCTGCCACAGGGAATGATCTGGCTACTGCTAGTTGCACCCACCCCCCTGTATCTGCCAGATGTAATATGCATTGGTACGTCATTCAACACCCACTTTGCATTTCCATGCTCATGTCATTAGACTCACCGAGTAGGTAGGATCTTGGGCCTGCATGTCGCTCCATGTAGCGTGGTATTGTTGAGTTCCGAAGGATCATAGAATCATGGGTTGATCCGGGGAATCTGGCACAACAATGTGTGATGATCCTGTTGGAGTCACAGACCATTTGCACGTTGATTGAGTGGAAATGTTTACGGTTGCGGTACGGTACCTCCATGGCATGTGGGACCACCAATTCAACATGGGTGCAGTCAATGGCACCAATGCAACCAGGTATGCCGGCCAGTGCATGGAAACCCACTTTGGTGTTGGCAATCTCCTGGGCAGACCGTGGTAATGAGATGTGGTCATCTGTGTGCTTGAGGAGGGCATCGAGCACTTGCATCAGTGTACGCGAGAATAATGGTTGTGATATGCCATGCAAGTGCCCCACTGTGTGCTGGTAGGTGCCTGTGGCCAGGAAGTGGAGCACGGACACTACCTTCAGTAGGGGGGGGTGGCAGTGGGTGTATCAATCATGCTGACGATGTCGTTGTGTATCATGTCCACAATGGTGGTGATGGTGTCCCGGTCCAGTCGGTACAGGGTGTGGATCTGCTCAGCGGTGAGGTTGAATGGGCTGGGTCTGATGCGTGGGATTGGGGGCTGCCTGCGTGGTGGCATTGGCTGTGCTGGTGGGGCTTGCTGGGCCTGCCTTGCCCTCCTTCTCCTCCTGCGTCTCCTCTGTGCAGCCTGTTGTTGTTGTTGTTGTTGTGGTTGTGGTTGTTGTTGTTGTGGTTGTGGTTGTTGTAGTTGCTGTTGTAGCACTCGCATTGCTATCAGGTCCTCCAGCCCCAACATTGCTAGTCCTATTGGTATCATTGTGGAGTGTGACTGGGTGTGGGAAGGGGTGGGGTGTGCTCTTTTTGTACTTCCTGTGTCTGTATTGCCTTCACCTGTGCTGTTTCTGTGCACCTGTGGCAGCTGCATTCACTTTACATGGCCCTTTACGGTTGGTTCGCGATGGCGTAATTTGCACCATGGCGGTAAGGTACTTAACGGCCTGGGTGATGGCGTTAGGGGCATGTCCGCTTGGGTCGGCATTCCCGCACCTTTCCGCCATGGCGCTAAGTACGGTGTGGATGTTCGCGTGCGCGCGCCCTTGGCGCAGTCAGCGGCAGCGTTAGCTACGATGCCGCTAGTGACATCGTAGTTTACGGTCACGGGTCGTAATCGGCCCGAGCGGAAGACGATGGCGGTAATCGTTTACCGCCATCGTTTTTCGCTTTGCGCCAGGGTCGTAATGAGGGCCCAAGTCACACAACGCCCAAAGTACTGGGATGAGGAAGAGGAATGCAGAGGCGTAAGAGTGCAAGTTGCAGCCTATTAGTGGTAATGACCCACACCTGAGGAAGACTGGGAGGAATAAAAGCCCCCCTCAGTTGCAGGCTACAAAGAAGAGCAGTAGAAGTAGTTGGAGTTGTTGTGACACCTCCATATGGCAGAAGTTATAGGCGAGCAGAGACTCTGGGACAACCATAATCTATCGAGCAGATTCTGGTCCTTGGACAATCTCTGCTGCTGGAGACCTTAATGGCAGAGGTTGCACAGTGGGAAGCGTTGGGAGTGTTGGGATGGAAATTAGTCTGTCCCACCCCCCCTAGGAGCTTTAAGGTGAGGCGAATCCCATATGAAGTTGTGTATTGTACAAGGGGAGAGAGGACAGTGCTATGAAACTCAGCACGGATATAATATAGCGCAAATGATAGATGCATAAACCAAGTGTGCCACAGAAAGAAACGCCATTTTGTAATAATGGTAGATGCATAGTTTGGCATGGCAAGATGAGTATGCAATCTAGTTCTCATCGAAGCTACCCTTGTCCCTCCTTTGTTGCAAATATTCTGTATCACTTTGAGGAATGTGGTCTTCAAGGCTGTGAGACAGCACCAGGATCCTCGCAGTGCCCATTCATCACAGCCAAACTGCCAGCAGTCCTCTAACCATGACACAACATACCCAGAGCTATGGCCCACACCAACGTCCCAACCCAAACAACCCTGCATTCTATGATGGTGTATGACCCCAGCCCAAATTCTAAACCAACTGGCCATAAAAGATGTAAGCAAGTTTGACTGCTTCACCTCTTCACATAAAAAAACATACTTTGTAACACGAGGTACATGGAGGGATACATTATAGATTAAAATGAGAGTGGAGGCCATGGGGTGTGACATTTGTGGTATCAACCAAACACAGAATGTGTGGGCCACCTTGAGAGTATTTCTTCTTCCTTTCCCCTTGGCACCAGTCCAGGAGCCTCCCAGGTGCATGCCATAGGCTTAGTGTATCATAACGGTTTTTGATAATGTAACTTATGAGAGACCTGACCTTCACTCTGCTCAGAGATGAGCCCAGCTGACCCCGTTGTGGGATTGACAGACGGCGGGCAAAGCTAACCAATTGTAGCTTGGCATTTTCTATGGAGCAGGCCCATGTATAGGGTCTCGCCAAACAGTGGTGCTAATGTTTACTGTATGTTGAGGATGTGTTACTGACTTTTAAGTCGCTGCTTGTACTATTTTTGGTCAGAACATTATCAAGCTGCAGAGTCCTTTGATGATACCTTTGTATTCAGTACAATGAAATCTTGTTATCCTTGCAAGACAACTCTTGGCCTTTTTTCCGTAGATGGTTGTATTCTTTCTGGCATGAGCGTGAACAGGGACTTGCCTTCAGGGGTGATGGCTCTCCCCCTGAGGACCACAGCCTCAGAGGGCACACAGCAAAAAGCGTGCAATTTCAAAAAGTGTCCATTTATTAGATGGGCAACAGTGCAAGGCGAGCACTGTGGAGCCATGGGAGCAAAGAGAGCTCCTTTACTGACAGGCGTGGGACACCAAGAAGGAGAGGTTGCCAGCCGCACAGGAAAGCAGAACCAGAGGACCAGTGAGGCCAGCAACACATATGCTAGAGCCAATGAGTTCACAAATAGGTTGTGACATTGGAGCGCTCAGTAACTGGTCGCTGGTGCCTTTAGCACAAACCACATATAAACAGTGTGAAGTGGGAAAAGAAACAATATTGTATATACCAAAACGGCATGAATCAGATTGAGTTTCCTTTTAAAAAAGAAAGTAGACTTAAAATGAATCAGGAGGCAGATTATAACTCTCATACCAGTAGGTTGTGATTGTATCTAAGTGGACCAGAATATTTTGAATTTTTTTATTTGATTTATAGTTTTAAACCATACGTTTATCAGCATATTCACAATCCACACAACAAAAAAGAAATGAGAAAACAAATCAAAACAAGAATTTGAAATAAAGTTCGAAAGATAATTCAACCATTTACAGATGATCAAAAGAGCAAACAAGCCATCTTGCCTGGGCGGGGCATAGAGCGATAGACCTCTTAAATTTCACCTCACAAAGTTTCACTAAAGCAACCGCCTGCAGAATAAAGACCAACACCAAGAAAGGTCAATACACCCAAACAACTATTGCTAAAGCCAACAGATAAGCATATCAAGGCAAGACATAAGGAAAGAATATTGGCAAATACAAGAGAGTGCAATTAAGTTTTGAAGTGTTTCTAAAACATATTGCCCATATGCAAAGGACATCAAAAGAGGCGCTGGTTTGAACCCACATTGTCAAAGCCAAAGAAGTATAAGAGTAATAAAGAATTGTCATCAGCATTTGGTTAATGCAGAAGTGGGGAAACACGAGTGGCAGGAAAACTGCCCTTCTGATAGAAGGCATTCATGAAGATTGGAGCTTAAGCTTCATTGCATGGGGCAATCTCAAGGGTGTAAAAACAGCACCAATGTGTTTCTTGCTTCCCCAAAAGCAATATTTGAACTTGAAGTTGTGGATCAGAAGTGGGGAAACAAGAGTTGCCCGGCGCCTGCCTTTCTGATTGAAGGCATTCAGGAGGAGAGGAACTTAGCCTGCATTGCATGTGGCAATCACAAGTGTGTAATAAACAGCACAAGTTTGTTTCTTGTTGTCGAAGAAGCAATATTTGAACTTGAAGTTGTGGAGCAAAACACATTGCTAACCTATTTGAAGTTGACCTTTACCACATAAGTACTTGTGGTTAGTAATTTTATTCTGTCCTGGCAGGAGAGTACACCAGGTCAGAGGTCAGGGAACATTGTAGTAGTAAGCCTTGAAGGTGAGTGGACCAGGTGGAAGTTATTGAAGTACTGTGGTGTGGTTAAAAGTCTTAATGAAGAACTATCAGAATCACAAATATGTTGTTGTGAACTTTTACTGAATCATGCTGAAAAATTATTATTGCTGAAGCACGTGTTGTGTGAACTGTTGCAGAATGATCTAACATTGTTAAAACAAGTGATTGTGAACTGTTGCAGAACTATCCTGACAAAGACATTGTGTTGATGAACTATGGAAATATTCTTGGTTTACAAGAAGAGGTAGTTTTGAGTTATTTGTCGCAAGTGGAAAGAGGAAAAACCTGTACAATTTTAAACTGTTGGTGAAATTCAAGTTGGACATTTTATTGTCAGGTTGAAACCAAAAGTACTGAATTTCAACTTTGTTATAAGACAATAATCTGTATCCTTTTGGAACTGTTACAGAACATCCTGCTTGGATCTGGGGAAGGGAAATGTACACAGATCATAAGGAGAGATCGTTATCAGGCTGTGAAAATAACTGTTATATTTGTTATATGTGAACTGCCATACATTACCTTGTTGAGTTGTTATATGTATAAGTGTGAGGGACAGAAACATTTTGTTAGAGTGTTTTCCTTTTGTTTCTTTTACGCAGGGAAATCCTCTTCAGTTAGGGAGCGTGAGGCATTTATCCAAACTTTTGACTAAATAGAATGGCACCTTTTGAAAAAACCTCACAAAATTGTCTGCCTCACATTTCTGACCCCTCACATCTAGGAGTAAGGATGATTAGACAGGATAATCTTTCCATCCTTGCCACAGTCCATACCAATTGGAGGGATACAAATCGGTGCTCAGCATATGCCAGAACTGTAACAAATCACATAAGTACTCAAATACACTACCCACCCCAGAATGTATTTTCTCTTAAATCATGATGTGATCGCCTGTAGAATTTAGGATCCAATCTCTGCTGAAAATGAATATCACATTGTCATTTTGTAGTGCTACAGACCTGTGAGGAAATATTGAATGGGAGCATTGCAGGTGTGACTAAGAGGCACACTTTGAGGCTTCAACCAAGAAACTAGACCCCCCTGCTATAACACCCCTAAATCATTAGCACTAAAGAGAGAATGGCTAAATCATAAGACAATTGTCAAGAAGATCCATCAACTTAAGAAACAATAGATAGGTTTATTGAGTTAGCTGCTCACCACAAGCTATGAGCACAGCCTATTCCGATAACAGATTTTGATGCTCAGCACACTCTGGGTCTGGATTCCAACCTGGATGAACAATCTCCTGATAATCATGGAACACAGAACACACATTAAGGATTAATTCAGGTCCAGGTTGCAAAATTATTACATCTGGTATGAAAAAAGGGTGGATTCTAGGATGATGAATGGCACGATTCCACCAATGCACCTAATTCACTGGTTTGCTTCTAGGAACTCTGCTTTCCTAGACATTAATTCGATATCCACTAACTAAAAAGCCTCAAATGGGGTACTTTGCAAATGTCAGACAAGCAACAAGAGATCTCAAATGGGCGTCAACATGTTCCTCCGGGGCGGTTTCCTGAGCCTAAGGCTCCTGAAGAGATGAATCACAAAGCAATTTCAGAAGCTTATGGATGATCCTGGATGCCTAACCGCTTGGAATGCAGCCCGCTGCAAAAAGTATCTTCAGCCCTATCCCAGGAAGGGAAGGAAAGTCAATCATGCACATATACCTTCAGGGTTCAGCATGGCTTGATTTCTGAACTTCTTTTAGAAATGCCTTCTGAGTTTCCCAAAAAGGTCATACCCTTTCCAAATGGTCAGATGCAACTGACAGATCATGCATACTGGCATGACTGAAAAGCTTAGTGGAGAAGGCTCAGCTGTCATACAAAATGGGCTTTCTGATGATAGGACCTATAAGAGGAACAAAGCCATGCCTCCTTGTATTTGAAAACAGATGCTTACAAGTGAAACCTTGCTAGAAAATATTAGATGCAGCTGATTTTGCAGAGTGTGAGCTTGTTTTAATGTTAATGGGCACTTCCCTGCCTTTGCATAGAGCAATACACCTACAGTCTGTTAATTCTGTGATGGGATCAATGAGGGTATCTTACAATTGATCGTGGAATCTTGGTTATGGAGTATTAGCCACAAATGTGAGAGTCCATCTATTGAGAACAAACATGGCTACAATGGCCTGCTATATGGAATGATACCCACTTGTGTCAACAACTACACTTTAGCCAACTCTGACTTACCAGAGGAGGAAATAACAATTTACATGTGAGTCTTGTCCGTCTCACAAAGACAGTCCAGCACTGAAATGCTAGAAAATTCTCCCCTGAACAAGCGTACCAACACCAATGATCGACACATTGTTCTGCCTTGTTTGGCATCATATTTCAGGGTACACTGTGCCTATCTATGCAAAGAGGCGCAGGGAACCATGTCTAGATTACTTTACTCATAAGAATTTAGAATTAACCCCAAGTCTTCCAAAATTAGCATGAATTGTGAGACACCCACATAAGAGAATGAACATGGCTAAAGTGGCATGCTTAATAGAAAGTTAAACACTCTGGAGGGTCACCAATAATGTTCTGGCACACTGCCTTACCAGAGGAAAAATATTAATTTGAATTCCAGTCTGCTTCCACCAACACAAATAGCCTAGCACTAAAATGATATGTCTCCTCTCCAAAAGGTAAAGTTAGGGAAAACGTGGTTGTAGACCCCCCTGAGCAGAAACAAATCAGAGAGAGCAGGTGATTTGGCTGTGCTTGTTTTGGGTAGGAGGCACCCACAAATTTGCATATTTTGAATGCTTGGGGTTTCCCTCTAAGTGAAAAACATAATGCAGATGCAGAGCATTTTCTCTCTGTGCTCTAGAGAGGCACAGCTTCACATTACTGATCATGTCCAACAAGGCAGAAACATGTGATTGGGGTTAATGTTTGTACCATTCTTCAGAAGAACCATGTCTTTCATTTTGGTACAGTACTGTTCTTGTGGGTGACAGGAGGGTGAGGTTGCCCGCCCTGACTGTCTGTGCCGCAAACCCATCGCCGCCAAACAACTATGTCACTCAACATAGTTTGCCGTGCAAAGGTTTTGCCACAGAGGGTCCGAAACTCCGGTTTTATAGACTTGGAAACGTGAAAGTGGCAAACGTGCTATGAGTCATCGGGCAGAGACTCCTGTGCACATGTTTCATTCAACACTGCAGCCTTGTCCTGCAAGGGCTTTGCCACAGGGGGTCCGAGCCTCGGGTTTTATAGGCTTGGAAGCAAAAACGTAGCAAACGAGCTACTTGTCATCGGGCAGAGGCGCATGCACACCGCGTTTTTGTACACTGCTGCTTTGTCCTGCGAGAGCTTTGCTGCAAAGGGTCCAAACCTTGATTTTTATAGGCTCAGAAGTATGGATGTAGCAAATGTGCTACGTGTCATCAGGCAGAGACTCCTGCACACCTGCGTCGCTCCACACTGTGGCCTTGTCCTGCGAGGGCTTTGCCGCAGAGGGTCCAAACCATGGTGTTTATAGGCTCGGAAGCATGGACGTAGCAAACGTGTATGTGTCGTTGGGCAGAGACTCATGTGCACCTCCGTCGCTCAACACTGCAGCCTTGTTCTGTCACCACAGGTTACATGAGGAGTGGGTGAAGGAGTCACAATGTAACCCCCAGCGACCCTCGTAAGGTGGCGTATACTGGACCCACAAAAGAAAAGGTAACTAAGATAAAAGCTATCTTACTATTCTTGGTAACAGTAGTTTGCACAAGAAGATGTATTTAAACATGAAGAGAAGTCCAAGGGACTCCTCAGTGACCCTGCACAGAGGGTGCTGGGTGTCACAAAGAAAAAAGCAGATGCCTGTATTAAATTTACAGAGTTTACCAGACTCCATAAAACAGTGGAAATAAAAATCCCATTCAGAGAAAAAGAATGACTGAATGGTAAAAAGGTCCACTCATTCAGGAGATTAAAATCCAAAAAGTCCAGAGTGCATCAAAAGAGCGGGGGTCTCGAAGGTTAAAGGGAATTAGCACAGAAACTAAGAATTCTCCCTAACAGTTTACATGTTCACCAAATATGAGTTGGTTTGATTGTCTATCTGTTCTTTCTGATGTTTGAATATAAAAGTGCATAACTCTGAAAGTGTGTGGTGATTATTACTGTGTCTAGTTTGTTTTCTTTTTGGGTTGCACGTTGACGTAAATGCACATCTAAGATGAAATGCGCAGTACAAGATCTGATTATGCCTATCTAAAAACCTGGCATAATATTGTGGCAGAAAGTGAAGTGTCAGTATTTATCCTACAGGAACTTCAACTTTTGAGACACCCTTTACATGTTTCCAGAATATGGTCATATGGCTTGTTGTCACTGAACCACCTATTGTTTGGATTAACTTTCCATGTTTCAGAGATGTGTTGTTTGCACAAAGCATACCTCTGACTTTCCAGTTGACTAAGCACTCAACAAATACTTTTCAAGTATAGTCGTAATCAGTTATGATTGCCAAATCATGGAGCTGGTGGTTTATGGCAGTAAAGAATGCTTCCAATTCCTGGTCATCATTTTCATCCATATACATAAACTATTGGCATTCTCTGACAGGTGTTTTGGCATATGCCTTAAGAGGAGAAGCCAGAGTTATTCCTAAATGTAGACAATTGCTTTGGACACAACCATCTAGCCAGGTTTTGTGCCATGGGACACTTATTATTTTGAACACATTGTATTTCTAAATGATAATCCTGTATTGCGAGAATACAGGAAGTTATTTTTGAGTGAGAGACATTAGTATTTCATATTCAGTCACTCAACAAATATTGCAGAGGTTGGTGAGTGGTCACAACTCCCATGCTCCCCATTGATCAATGCACAGTAGATTTCTGATGCCCATACTGTTCCCAGTAGAGATTTATCACTTTTATTAATGTAGTTCTTAAAAGGCGATAATGTTTTGCTTGGGTACAAGATCACTGGTCATGTTTCTAATATAAGATTGTGGTTAAACAGGTGACAGAAAATCTAATTTCTGGGAAGAAATCCCTATTTTTGGTCTGATAAGTCAAGCATGGCACTTGCGATAGAATGTGTTTCAGTCATTTAACAGCCTTTGTTTGAGTCACACCACAACATCCCCTTGACCCTGCCTTCAAAAGATGTACCAGCAGTTGAGTGATAGTTGCATCATTCTGTGTGACTGTAGGACTATATTTAGTGATTCTTAAGAATTGTCCTCCATTTCAATTGTCCCAGAAATTGTCACATTCTTCTTCTCACTATATTTCCCTTTAAACAAAAAAAAAAAGGCCGCTGGTTTTATGTCAAGGTATAAAGAGGCTTCACACTTGGCCTTTGCCAAATTTTTCTGCCAACTCAGGGGTATTTTCACAGGAAGTAGAAGTAGTTTTTCTAGGTCATGGCATCTATTTTCTGTTTCCACCCTCCTTGTCCGTTTCCCCTCATTTATTTTTAAGTGTAATACTTTCCTATTGCCATTGCCCACCTTGCCCTGTGGATCCGTTCTGGGCAAGGATTCTGTGCATTAGGATCAGCATTTCCCTTTTAGGATCTTATGATTTAGCCATTGCACTGACATGACACTCAAGTTGTGAACAGCTTCTCCACAACAGTGTGGACTTGAGTCATTACTGTTCTTCCATACACGAGAAATTGTCTCTTCTAGAAGAGTAGTTTTGGTAGTTCTGATAACTATTGTTGGGTGTATTTTTGGATACCTACTCACCATTGTCCTGTGATCTGTTATCCTGAAGGAAGAGGGTCATTTTCTTGGTAATTGGTCCTAGAAGGTGGTGTTTGGATTCTCTCCCTGGAAAATACTGACATTGATTTGCCCAGGAAACTAATCCTGAAGTTTGAGTATTTCTCTTGTAAGGATGGACATATTTAAAGCCCAGGATAGCACCTATGTCTACATGCCGGGGACTATTAAATCTCTGATTTTGTAGAATGTGTATCTTGCATACGATGTTGTGGGGTATATGGCTGGCCCTGAACAGAGGATCTTCTTTTCTTATTAGAATCCTTAACAAAGGAGGAATAGGTCTGTGGCCACCATTTCTATAAATTCAACTTAGAAACACTCTATACCTCCCCTACCTTAATATTGACTGGAGCAGGCATAATTTTACTGTTCTTTTCTTTATTTTTGGAAGTTGTTGGGTTCTGTACTTTATAGATCTTCATAGTTTCAGTGATTATCCACACGCCACTTGAGTCATCAATGACAAACTGAGTTGCTATGTATTTTGTAAGAAGGAAGGAGGAAGAATTTGTTTTGGAATCTTGACTTTTGGTATCGACACTTCAAAAAATCTGGGCATGTGCACACTTGAGTTTTTGAGCAACCTTCCTAGGAGATTAATTCTTAGCACACATTAAATTATAGGCTGCCTTGAGGAAATCTTGGGGATTTCGTTGAGTAGAGAAATATTTCAAAATGGTCACCTTGTAAGAGGAACATTTGTAATAATGTTGAACTTCTAGCCTAGGAAATAAGCTAGAAAACAGAGGATAGAACGTCAGTTTGAAGAATGTTGTTTTATTTTGGCAAAACAAAATATTCTGCTTTTATATGACATGGGGCCATAAAGCTTTATGGCATCCATCTCTTTGATTGGGTCTTTCACAACTTGTGATTGTGTTTTTATTTTTCTATGTTTCCTCACTGGAGTCCAACTACCCTCCTCAGAGTCAGAGCCAGTGCTGGAATCCCTATCTATATGATAAAGGGGCTCCTCTCTCTTCTTTCTTTCCATTTGGTCTTCTGTATTATGGGGCTCAAATACTATTTTGAGGGTTGGATAGAAGGGGATGTCATCATATTGTCTCTCAGAATTACTCAGAATCATTGTTCCTCCATATACCTAAGGGTTCTGGGGATCGATAGGGATTTTTTAAATGCCAGTTTAAGTAACATTGTCTCTATCTGCCAAATATGGTAAATGGTCTCTCTGTTGGATCATACAGGGGCATTTGTGTTCTCTGAAATCATTTTCACATCTTGATTGACTAATTCTCTGTTTGGGGTTGCTTTCCTTGGCTCTCCTGTCCACTCCTGACATACTGAGTATGTCACTATCCTTTCCTCTCATCTGAACTGGTCCATATTCCTCGGAGAAGTTAAGGTTTCCTGTATTTCTGGGTGAGTTTGTGAAGAGGAAATGGTAAATCTGTCACCTTTTATCCTGACTATGGCTAAAGTTGCCAGAACCACTAGCTTGAACCTGTAACATTCTGGGCATTGGAGAGGTAGTCTCAGGGATTGGGGATAATCTGCCTTCATCCATGAAACATATATGTTTGTGAATTTTAGACTGTGATTCTGAACTCAACAGAATGTCTTTGATGTCGTACCTCAATCTAGCATTATGGCCTATTTAATTTATCATCTGCTTTGTAGTGTGTAGAAGCTGTTACACGAATTCATTAAGGCTATCCTGTTTAGCTGTCAAATTGTTTGGCATTTGTCTCTTTGCCCTCTTTCAATTTCATTTCTATATTTCACAATTGTATCAAATAGGTCACAAGTATTACTGGATTGATTCATTATTTTTGCCTTTAACTTATCATAGGTACTGACTATGAATGTGAATAGTGTTTACATGTTCTCTTTCTTATCTTTTTTGGCTTCTATGCAGACTTTCAGTTCATTTTGTATTACACTGTGTTGTTTCAACTCAGAAAACCTGTCCTCTATCCTCTTAAGGTAGAAGAAAAGTTGGCAGAAAGTTCATGATACAGGCATTTTTACTTCCAAGCTGTGCAGGCTAAAGAAAGTGTTTTGTAAAGCTTCATCTAGCACTCCTGGTACCAAATATCAGCACCCACATGTTGTATCATATCTTTGATTATATCTTTCCATATCTCAATGTCTTGCAGCATCCATTGGCCATGCAGGAAATATTTGGTTGTTGCATGGTCAAGAGCCACCTCCAAATCTGCTGTGACATCGTATGACTCCATGTCACTATTTCATACCTCATCATAAGTATGATGCAGTCTATGCGACAAGCAAAATCACATATAAGCAACCGACCCGAATTTCACCTCAAAATCCACTATCTTGCAACCTACAATTACATAACTGTCAATTCACATATACTGCCTGAATACTCTATGGGGCTATCCAACAGGGGTGATCTAATTCCATGAACTAATCCAACTTTACACACAGGCCTGATTGTGTGCACATTTATTGTTACTCAATACATGTGTAAGTGAACACTAGTGGTGACCTTAATGTAACATCTTGGCACAAACCCTAATTTCTGTAGGGCCACTACGCTTAAAAACCCCTACAGGACAGGGCACAGGGGATATTCTTGGGGGAGACCCCCATGGGAATTGGAATCCCCAAGTAAGAGTTTTACTGCCCCTTGCTTCAATACAGAATCCCAAGTGTTTTTTGGTTGTATGAAAATTGAAAAACTCCCAGGTAACAGACACAAGAAGGGTGAGCTGGCTGGAGAGAAAAAGAGGCTGGCCTACATAGCCATGCAGAGGAGGGAAACGTATCCCTCTCAGAATGAACCTGCAGACAGAGCCATCAGAGCGCATGGTGAGCAGAGGAGCAGGGAATCACATGGAATGGTTATGGAAAGATGGGGAGTCCAAGGAGCTTGGAGCAGCCGAGGAGAAACAAAGCAAAGCCACACCAGAAATGGTGTGCCAGCATCATCCCTAACTAATGCTGAAGTCCTGTAAATCCAAGACAGTAGACCTGCAAAGACAAGAATGTAGGGGGATGCATGGTTCCATGCAGGCCGAAGAGACCGCCTACCCCAAAGAGCACCGCCACTTGAAAGCAGGTATGTGGCACAGGTCAAAACAAATGGATGGAGGTTTGTGAGGCCAGACTATAGCCCATGTTCTTAACATCTGGTGTACCACTTCTCTCAATGGTGGCTAAGGTGAAGTATTTATATAAGAAAAAGGGTTCCAACATTGGGTTTTCTTTGAACTTTCTTTACAGTCAAATGTTATTCGTTCTGGACGGCTATACTAACATGATATCCTGTTTAATATATCAGACCTCACAACTAAAATAAAGTGCTTAACAAACCAGTATGTGATTGAATGGTTTGAATACTTCTTTCAAACAATCCATTTTAATTTTGATATTTTGTTATTAACATTTTAAAGAAATTACAAAGGAAACCCAATGGTGAAACTTTTTGTTATATAGATACTTCACCCCAGCCACCATTGAGAGAACTGGTACACCTGAGTTATGTTAATGTTATGTTAATTGCAATAGCAACTGTTCTTGCTTTGGGACTCATCTCAAACATGAAAGTGTAGATGAAATTCATCTTGCTCACAATCTGTTTTCAAAGAGCCCCCTCCACCATTTCTTTTTCCCGTCAATGAAATAACGTGGCAACATGCAAGCTGACGCCAGATAATGAGATTCCACTACCACTACAACTCAATTGAGTATGACAGAGAATACAACTTTGAGTTATACAGAATTGCAAACCTCAGATTTGATCAGGGGCCCATCCTTACAGGCACCAACCAACCCATCTTCAGATCAGACAAAAGTGAGAACTTCTAAAACTAAAAAAGAAAATGTTTAGAAGCAATCTACATGGACATTTATATGTTAATCTCTTAAGGCTAACATAATACCAACTGGTTTAATAGTCAAAAATGAACCCTGCTTATCCTTGGGCTATAAGGGATACACTGCCAACTTTAGTCATATGGTGACTATGTGAAATCCCTTGCAAACACATTAATAACAAACACCGGGAAACAACTGTGTGATGTCAATTAGTGTTTTGAGGATTTTAAATCAGCTACCATAAGCAAAAAAAATAAAGCACCTGGCAAGAGATATTCATGAGTTTAAGCTAAAAGTAATATCTACTTTGCCGGTAACTATTTGGAATCTATAAATAGACAAGGGTCATCTTCTCTGACTCGAGTAGTGATTCAGAAAACAGTAGGTACAACTAACAACAATCATTCAGGAATTATCAACATCCCCAGCCCCTTTTTTAGGCAGAGGCAGGATCAGAGGAGACAATTAGAGGCCCCGACCATGGACACAATAACACATCCATTCGGTACAGGGAGGAGATAAATGAGAACGAGGAGACAATCCTTTCAGTAACAAATTACCTCCTTATACTGCCGATCTTCAACTTGGCAAAAACAAAACTAACCCATGACCTGATATCTATACTATCAAAAGGCCTGTCATTTGTGCCATCCTATCAGGCAGACTGATTTTACACAGAAATGCAAATTCTCAGATTCCTGAGGACAGTACAACTAAGAACCTCTTTAAGGTACACCCAGAGGAAACTAGGGAAATTGATTCAGGACTCACCCCACCCTCAATGTTTACCCCTATAGACAACCAAACCCCCGGGATATCCTAACATTTGAAAAGTGTATCTGGATGTCGGAATCGAAATAATATTATACCATTATACCTCCTATTGCATTGTTTGAATGTGTGTTGGCCTACGCCAAATTGTCTAAAACATTGTGTAAATAGATTCCGCGGCAAGGTCTTGACCTTGATGTACTGTGTAAATCGCCATCTTGGATTTAGCCGCCATTTTAGGTTCTCTTGTAGTGTGGAAGTCACCCTGAACATCAAAATGGAGGCCGAATGACATTTCGAGTGGGATTCTGGCCGTTGTGACCTCCGCACAAATGAATAAGTAATATGCCTGCAGGCCACTTGTTGGGGTCGCGAACTGAGACCTTGTCCTATCCCTGACCTATGTGTAAATGAACAACTGTATCATCGGAACTGATCCAAATGCATACATTATGGGATTGACCTGGCAAGGAACCCTAGGCCTGGTCCTAAGAATGTTAACCCGCGAGGGGGTTGGCCAAAGCAGGATAAAAAGTATAAAAACACGAATATCCCAATGTACGGTCTCTCACACTAACACAGTGAACTGTCGTTGAAGTTTGTTCTGTTACTCTGAGAGCCGAATAGCTATCCGTTTGTCAATTGACTTTTTGGTAACTGTTGCAGCTTTTAAATAAAGCACTTTGTATGTTCTTTGTAACCTGAGTTGGTGTGTTTCCTTTGGGCTTCCCGGCCTCATATCAATTTCTTTGTTTTCACATGGAGGGACTTTGAAAAACTCAAGCAAAAGAAGACAACCCTCCTTCACAATATATCAAAGAAGGAGAAGCAGCTTTACACATTCTGATAGATAACCCAGATCTAATCATTAAACCTGCAAATAAAGAAGGGGGTATAGTGATTATGACAGCAGAACAATATCAAAAGAAGGTATACGACCTATTGAATGATAATGAGTGCCATACATGACTCCAAAAGGATCCCACCAAAGACCTAGGTCAGAACATTTTCAGAGACTGTCGCCTATGGACTACAAAGAGGTTGGATCTCTGAGAACGAAACAAACATTCTCAACAGCAGGCAGGGTCACATTCCCACATTCTATGCCTTACCTAAGATCCACAAAGTTCCCGATAATCCTCCAGGAAGACTGATAGTATCAGGATGTGACTCCACCCTGGAACCTATATGTCCATTTGTGGCCACATTCCTAAAACCCATCAGCGTCCTTACGGAAACATATCTAAGAGACACCACGCACCGTATTCACATTTCTGAAGAAATACAATTAGATTCCAATTATCCGTTTCTGGTCAGTAAGGATAAAAAAAATCATAATACTCATGAATCCCACAGAACCAAGCAATTGAATGCATCAGAAAACATGTAAACAATTTAAATATGTACAACCTACAAACAAGGGTCCCCAACAACTTATTGTGGAATTGATGACCTTAGCTCTCTGACAAAACTTATTTTTGCTCAACAGACAATATTATGTGCAAACTAAAGGGAACAGCCATGGGTGCTGCATTTGCTCCCAGTTTGGTAATTTTATTAATGGCCGAATATGAATCTAAATATGTGTTTTATGACCAAAATCCATTTAGGGAACAGATTGAACACTGGAAGAGATACATAGACGATGTGGTTTTCAAATGGATGGCACAGGAGAAGGATTTAAATTGTTTCTCAACTGGCTTAATGAATGTGACCAACACATCCAATTTACTATCGAATATAGTGACAGAGAAATTAATTTCCTAGACCTTGTGATTAAACACCGGAATGACAAATAGGAATGCATTTTATATTGTAAGAGCAGCAAAAGAAATGCTTTGCTACATTTCAACAGCAACCACCCGATGCATGTAAAAGAAAACATACCATATGGGCAATATTTAAGAATAAGACAAAATTGTATGTCCTTGGAAGATATCTATAACCACGCAGCACATCTGGATAACAGACTGATAGCACAAGGCTGCCCAAACACACTTCTTTCTGGATCCAAAAAGCAGGTTATAATCACAAATAGAGAGGTACTTCTGACACTGCAAAACACAGCAACAGGTGAAACCAACAAACAAATGATATGTGTCATTACACATGGCACAACAACAGTTCAAATAAAGAAACTAATTCATAAATACTGATCCACTTGAACAACTGGATCTTCTGAAAGAACCTGAACCACAATTCGCCTCGAAAAGGGCTAAGAACATGTGAGGCCCGTTGTTACACTCCCCATTCCTTAAAAAAATAACACAGTGGACTATGGAACTCACAGAAAGTCAACAGACATTTCCCATGTGGAAACTGTGTGGCATGCAAATTCACAAAAAACAATACAATCATTTACCATCAAAGACAAGACTTGGACTTTTCAAAACCTAACCAACTGTAAAACCATTCAGGTGGTTTACGGTATCGAGTGCCCTTGTGGCTAACAGTACGTAGGTCAGAACATGAGATCCATTCACATGAGAATATCTGAACACAGATTGAAAATTCAATGTAAATATATTATGGCACCTTTGGTAAACCATTACATCGAATTCCAACATTCAGCCAACGATCAGTGTTTAAGGAGTACCCAACATACAGAGATGACTCTTGGAAAAAGAAATAAGATGGATCCACAGACTGGACACATTTAATCATGCCCTGAATGAGGAATTCACACCAGTGATATAACTTGGATTCACGCTATGAGATGAAATCACCCTGAGGACACCAATCTCTCTTCATTCTGGTAGCAGATCGCTGTGAGAATTCATGTTTTGACTTTGAATTCCAACAAATAGATGCAATCACCATGAAAATACTTACCATACATGATTCCTGTAGCAGACAGTTTTGGTATATTTCTGCTCTGACATCATATTACAATGCTTCATTTCCTGCCTGCACACTGAATAGAGTGCCAACATTACAGAGAATATGCTAGTAAAAAAGAGGGGTACGACTGAAAAGCAAAGTTTTACATTAATATGCTTCACACAATAATCCTTTCATTTCACACTCAGACGGACATGTAAATAGAGAAATGTGCCGTAGGTTGGAGCTCCTCCAGGTCTCTTCAGACATGGTTGGAAATGGATGCCAAACAATGTTGGTTACCCAGGCAACGACACACCGTATTGAAAAGGAGCAGGCTTCTGGAATCTACAACACACGTTGAGGTCAGCACTCACTTACTGGTTAGCCAAATAGACACAGCATTCTAGTATCTATAACAACAAGGCAAATGTGACATCGGGCTCCCTGGCTGCCACGCCACAGAGAAGAGGCGCATGATAGACCACCCTAGTAAGTACACACAATGCAGTGCTCGATGCCCTGAATCTAGGCTTATCTACAACACTTTGCATATATCCATTTAAAGCATGTACCGCACCCATGTATGAGTGCAAACAATAAGAATAGATGAGCAGTGCATACCGTGTCAACTAGGCGCCAGCCAGATGAAAATAAAGGTAAATTACCAGATTTGTCTATATCTGTAGTGCATGCCCACCCACAACACCGGCATTATTCCTTTTAAGCACAGGCTTTCCGGCATGTTGTGTGAGCACCACTTTGGATGGTCACTCCTGCATCTCTCTTCACATGCCATCATGAGTTCAAGCACTTTTCACGGCTCACTGCACACAGCGCATCAAAAAAAAAACACTTGGTACATGGGATATATCGGACAGCACCCATTTGATCCATATCCTGTTACTTCATCACTCACACCAGCAATTAATTTAAAAGAACCCATGTGGGTCTCTACACCGCAAACTGGGGAGACACAGCTTTCCATAGCCCCCCTCCACTCCTCAATTTTTCAGAAATGTATGTACCCCACTTTCAATCTGGGTAGGCTTACTTTACTGCACTGACATCCTAAGTTACAATTCTCCTGTTTCTCTGCCCACAGAAAGGAGGACACCTTTCCTCCACCCCTCTCACTAATTGAGAGATATAGTTGGTCACACACCACAGTAGGACGAGTGGACATACCAAACAGAAGTTCTTTCATCTTTATCACCACCGTGACAGCCCCCTGTGATGGCACATGCTGACCTTGAGGGTAGCAGATAGCTGGAGCACCCACACTTATTTCACATTGGGTAAGTGCCCCAGGACAGATCACTATGGCCCTTTTTCTAAGTAATGACGCAGGTCAAACTCAGCCTTAACACTAAAATATATGCATGCATACATATATTCACAGGGTCTATTAACATGCCCTGATGAAGCCATTCTGATCTACACCTAAAACCACCAAAACATATTTCATGTTGGGGACCCTACCATCTACAAAGGATCCCCCTCAGAACATCTGGTGGCAAAACTCATGTTACACACGTTGGCAGACACTTTTGATTTTCATACAAACTGAAAATGTTTTTTGCTTGATGAGATGTTAATGTAAATAACTGTATATGAAATATTTAACTGAAATTATTTGTAAAATAAGGAAAAAGATTAACATTTCTACTCTCTTAATTCAAGTTACATTTTCTCCAGAAGTATATTTTTCAATTGTATGTAAAACGTTACGTTAACTCAAATGTTTTCTGGGCCTCTCACCCCAAGTTTTTTTTCTTTTTCTTGTCATTTCATGCTCTATTCCCCTAGGGTACTGTTCCCTGGTGTCATGTGTTAGTTGTTGTTAATGATTGAAAATATTCAAACCATTCAATCACATACTGGCTGTTATGTACTTAATTTTAGTTGTCAGGTCTGATATATTAAATGGGATATCAGGCTAGGATACCCGTCGAAATAGAATTTAAAAGAAATTGAATGTAAAGAAATTGCAAAGAAAACCCAATGGTGGAAACCTTATGTTATATGTATAGCCCATGCTGGCCTGATAATCAAAATACCCCATGAAGATATGAGAAAAATGAGAGCCAAAGTAGGGAAAAGAAGGTCCCTTAGCCCAGGCTGAGAATCAAAATGCCCCATGAGGGGTTGAGAAAACCGATAACTGAAGTAGGGCTGAGAAGGCCCATAGTCCATGTTTGGATGAGATTATAAATGCTCAACAAGGGGGTGAGAAAACTGATCATCAAAGCAGTCCTGATAAGGACACAGCCCCCGCCAGGCTGACAATCAAGAATCAAGATACCCATGAGGGTATGTGAAAACGGATCAATAAATAAGGACTGAAGAGCTTGGAGCCCAAGATGGGCTAAAACAAAATATAATCCACAAGGGGGTAAGTAGTCCTACAACACAAGTAAGGGTGAACAATAGAACCTTCCAAAATATGATGATGCATGAGATACCCCAAGATGGGGCGAAAGACATTTTCAGTTATGTGATGAAAGACCAAACCAGACTACTAGAACCTTTTGTTTCAGATGAGGAGTCCACATACAGAAATAGTGGACACATTTTGACTTCTTTTAACAGTCTAACTAGGCAGCTTGACAAGAAGAAAGAACCAGATCATTCAGGTTGGAGCCCAGACCAAATACCACTAGAAAAAGGAAAATTCTGAAAGACATTTAAACTGTGACAACAAGACTCAGGCCGGGAAACACTGTGAACTCTTAGGGTGGAGGTCAGAAAACCAGAAACCACTAGTCAAAATTAGGTGGACAGTAATCGCTTCCGACTTGTGAAGACAGTAATGGCTTCACAAGTCAGAAGCGGCTGCTTGTTTGTTCTCCTGGCATTGCAGTGCGGCTTGACTTGGTGCTGTCAGCTGTCAGTCAGTGTTCTCACCATGGCTCAGGGTCCTTTCCTCTATCTTGTGCCTGATGCCAGGCAGCAGATCCAGTGTGTGCGATTGGTACGGCACACTCGGTTCAGAGCTTGGTGTTCGGTGTTAACTGGGCAGCCGTAAAGGTACTATCCAGGCCCCGACTCCGAGGCCCTCCGGTGCTGTGGGTGAATTATGGTGCCTGCAGGTGAACCACGGTGGCTGCAGGTGACCGCTATATCAGTAAGTGAGAAGTGCTAGAGAAGCACGTGAAGGTTTGAATCTTCATTGTTACTGGGTTTTCACTCTCTTCCCTGATTTCCTCTTGCCAGGGACGTAGTACGCCGCCCGCACAATAGTGGCAAGAGGTAAGGGGGGCATAACTGAAGAATGTGCGCTGGGACTGGATCCTGGGCGTTGGGTGCACTGCTACCGTGACCCAATGTACTAGGAGTGTTTTTAGGAAGGATTGAATTCCAAGGAGCAAGGACTGGATTTGAATATTGGGCAGGAACTATTCTTATTAGGTTGTGCCAGACAGTGTGCTGCAAAATTGCAAATCGGCTGCCGGCTGACTGATAGCGAAGGCTCTAATCTGGCAGGGCACCTATTGCACATTTGTTGTGGTGCGAGCTGTAAATACTGCCTTTCCCTATTTTATAGACATAATAAAGTAAAATCTATTACCTGCACTTAAACTTTTACTTAGTGCTGGAAACACAATAAAATCACTGTTATGCTTGCTCGAATATCTCTCCCTAGTTGTTATCTTTTATTTGAGAGATTAATAGGGAACTCTTTGTTTTTGGCAGTACTTACTATAGAGAGCAGCAACCAAGTGTGTAGGCAAAGAATAGATCGCAGCAAATACTTTAATTTTGACCGGGAGACTGCAGGATAATCCTTTGATCCCGGTCACTGTGCACCAGTGGTGTTGCTTTGATTATTTAAGATGATGACCAACAAAAATAAAACGCAATGTAAATATAACCTACGGGAGCAAAAAGCTAAAGCAAAGGAGCAAAAACAAAAGGGAGCGATAACTTCTTTCTTCCCAACCAAAGCGCAGCCTACGACTAATTCTACTGTTCTAGAAGAAGCAGAGGAAAATGGTGAAACAAGGATAGTGGAAATACCGGAGCAAAATGCTTCAAACCTCCAAAGATGATCCTACTTTTGGAGATATAGATAACAATTCCTTGTTAGATCTTTGTTTAAAAATGCAAAAGGCAATGACACCGGCCCACATGAAAATCGCTAGCGCCTCATGCAATACAGAAGAAATAAATGAAGTAATGCATTCCCACAAGACTCCCCAGACAGCTCGGCTTTTGGCATCTCCTAATCTGGCCATTAGTATGACTGGAGAAACTGCTACAAATATTACTGTGAACAGTGAATAGGCACATACACGCAATACAGAACTGATTGAGCTGCAGTCTACTATGGCCTCCATGCAATTTGACATGAAGATCATATTTAAGATGTGTGGACAAATATTGGAAAACACGAAAAATATAACCATAACAGGCAATTGCAATATCTGCACTAAAGAAAGGGTAGAAGACGACCTATCGGCTGCCATTAAAATTTTGGAAGAGCCAGCAGTAAGTGAGGAGAACGATTTGAACACAGTGTACGACTCTGAGGTGTATTATTCAAGGAAACAACACAGGTTGGCAAGGAGGGAGGCAATGTCTAAACGATCATGCGCTGTGGCCTTCCCACTCCCTGAAACAGCAAATTAAATCAAAAGGAGTAAAAAAGCAAAGAAAAAAGCTGCAAGATCAAGGAAAAATACTGCCACGGGAGAAGGTTGTCTCACTAGCTGGCTAACAACGGACAAAGACAGTGTGCTGCGAGGAGAAGAAGAAAGCATAATATCTGCAGCACCACAGGAGGAAAATGACGTGAATATAAATGTGCCCATATCTCATAAGGACACTGATGTGCCCCTATTGGAGAATCTCGTGGACGCATGAACATCAGAAAAGGAAGCAAGTATATGTGGCATAATGGGAAACTGGATTTGTATTATTAAAAATGTATACAAAGAAAAGGAACCTAGTAGGCTAACAAGAACTGAATTGCTTACAAGACTGCATTCAATACCACAGCTTAGGGTGCTTAAATCAGATTACTTCGAGTACATGGAACCCTTGAAATGTCCCAACCCCAAGGTAATTTTTGTTAGTAACTGCGCAGTTGCTTCGCAGCTACAGAGAAAGTTTGATGGTAGTAGATATTGAGCTAGATGTAGACCCTGATAAAAGAGCCTCAAGCTGGCCCCTGATCAATGACAATAAAAGAAAAGAACTGCAATCCATACAGCAACTGACACAAGGAAAAAAACTGCAGCTGACAGACATACAGAATATCTTGAAATGGTTGACACAATCACTGGCAACCATTGTACATAAATTGTGAGATTGTACTTTCATGTCATGGAATTGTGGGTCTTTTTCTCACCTTTTCTCTGCTAATGGATCACTGCCATCTATTATAACTCATATTTGCTTTTGCCTTCAGGAAACATGATTGCCCTCGCCCATGATATTTGATGGGTATCAGATCTTTCAATCCATGGCCAAAAAAGGTTTACAGGGTCGACCGTACGGGGGGCTGGTGGTTGGTTTATCGCAAAAAGTTAAAGCTGCCCGTAAAACCTCAAATTGTGAAGACAATATGATTGCAGTTGAGATGGAAGTAGGCAGTGATGGTTTAGTAGGGAAAATAATATTGATTGGAGTGTATAATCCTGTGGGAGCTAGCTGGAGAGGACCCTTGCAAGAAGCAATGCACAAACTCCTGGCACACTGGTGCGTAGTGCCAGGGAATAAAGCAATCATAATCATGGGTGATTTTAACTGTCACATAGCCGGGAGTAAAGGGACATCTACTAATCCCTTTCTAAAAGCCAGAAGTTTAATGTCACATACTATTACCGGGCCTGAGGGAAAACGCTGGTTGAGCTTTTTCCAAGCTTGAGATGCCAACGACCTCTGCCTTAATGCCAGTAAGACCGAGATTCTACTCATCGGCACACCCACTCCCTCCTTCCCCGCAGCTTTCTGGCCGGCCTCTCTTGGCCCTCTTCCTGCTCCTACCTGCAAGGCAAAAAACCTCGGGGTCATCTACGACTCCACACTCTCCTTATCTCCTCACATTTCTGACATTTCTAAGAAGTCACACTACCAGCTGCACCTCCTCAGAGGTATCCTTCCTTTCCTCTCCTTCCCCCAGAAGCTCACTGTCTCCAGAGCCCTGGTTCTCTCGAAGCTGGACTACTGTAACAGCCTCTATCTAAATCTGCCTGCCTCTACTCTCCGCCCTCTGCAACTCATCCAGAACAGGACTGCGAGACTTGTCCTTGGCCTCAAGCCCAGGGACCATATCTCTCCAGGACTGAAATTGTTACACTGGCTCCCTGTGGCTGCGAGGATTAAGTTCAAAACCCTCTGCATTGTCCACAAGTCCTTCTGGAGCCTGGGGCCAAATTACCTTCAACTCTCCCTTCCTAAATATCTTCCTTCTTGAGCACTTCGCTCTTCTGCCTCCAACTCCCTCAGGGTCAGCCGCTTCTCCAAGCAACGAGTTGGGGGGAGATCTCTCTCCGCAGCAGGGGCCTCCCTCTGGAACAGCCTTCCTGCCTCCCTGAAACTTGAGGAGAACCATCTTCGGTTCCTGAAGCACTTCAAAACCTTCCTCTTTGCTTCTGCTTTCTCTCTCCCTCTCCCCTGCTAAATCACTGAAACTGTACTGAATCAGAAACTTGGCCACTCACCAATCTCGGTCCTTGGCCCAGCCACTCTCCATTTGCACTGCCTTCCTGGCAACCCCTGCACTGCGGGACTGTCTCTGTATCCCTACAGCCCCCCTTCCCAGCACTTGTCTGCACTTATTTTGCACTTGCCATCGGCTGGCCCTTATTATGTATCTTGTTCATTACTAACCCTGCACTGCACTGTCCCCTCTCCCTTTCCCCCTTGCACTTTTCCCGTCCCCCCTACCCATGCACTTGCGCGATCTGAATGACACCTGGCCTAGTAGGATCGTTGTCTGTCTCCCCTTGTTCCCCCCTCCCTGCCTCGTTGCGCCTTGAAAGACTTGTGTATAGGCGCATTACAAATGCCATATCATATCATATCATAAGGTAGTAAATGGGAGAAAAATGAGTGACTACCCTGGATTACCTTATTGTAAGACCAGCTCTTGCTGTTTAAAGTTAGGGATATGAAGGTCAATCAGAACCCATTGTGATCATAGCTCGCTTACTCTCACGATTGAAATTGGCGATAATTCCATCGACCCTAAACCTATGGGTGATATTATATCTAATCATCAAGCATCCCATATACAATGTCAGAAACCAACATTAATAAGGTAGCAATTGCAGTGTTGTCTAAGAGCATAGATAATTTTGAGATATTTGAACCAAAGTCGGTAACTGACATCGAATATTGGATTTCGCAATTCACAAGCACGCACGCCTCTGTTGCAGCGAGGAATATAGGTGTTGACCAACTTAAAGTTAAGCAATTTGACCAATACATTAAAAATGCCAAAAGAAATCATGCGTCACCCCTAAGGCTTTTTTTAATAAGTGCATAGAAATTAAAAAGGAGTATAGAGCCCGTATTAAAGGGAAAAGATACTTGGACAAGCTTAACAACTGGCAGAAAACAGTCCAAGTTATATGTACCAAAAATACTAGAACATACAAAAATACTAGAAAATACAATTTTCCTGGCAATAAAGCAACAAGGGTGGAAACACTCATGATGCCTCGGAAAACACCATTCAGAGTGTCATATGAAATAATATTAGCAAAAATCCAGAAACTTAAATCATCGAGGGCACCAGGGCCAAATGGATTGGCAAATGTAACACTAAAGGGCCAACCAGAATTTTGGCCAGATTTGCTAAAAATACTTTTTGAAAAGGTACTGGCGGATTGCATTATACCTCCAACATGGCAGACAGCAATCCTGATCCCGATCTTTAAGAAGGGAGACAGGATGGATCCTGCAATTATAGACTGCTGTCCATGCTGGACTGCACGGGCAAGCTGGTTGCATCCATATTGTTAGATGCATTACAGGCATGGGTGGATAAATCGGATCTATTATGTCAGTTTCAATCAGGCTTTAGACGAGGGTACTCCACAGTGCATAATTTGGCTGTTATGGACATACTTCGTAGAGCCAGATCAAAAGGTAAACCCCCACTCTATACTCTTTTTGTTGATTTCAAGGCAGCGTTTGACCTTATTCCTAGAGAAAAACTTTGGGCTAAACTCAAATCAATGGGCTTCCCGGAGGGCCTATTATACTATCACAGGCTACTACATCACAATACCAGTGCATCCCTGAAATTAGATATGCAAGGGAATATGACTAAGTTTGTAAACCAAAAAAAAGGGGCTAAGCAGGGATGTGTTACTGCCCCTTTAGTTTACAATATTTTTGTGTACGATTTACCAATTGCGATAATGTTTGTGCATAACAGTCTGCCTTTGATAGGCTCTACACATTGTCCGGTTTTGGCCTATGCAGATGACCTAGTAATACTTGATCATACTTTTAGTGGCCTTTGTAGATCAACTGATGCTCTTTGGTTGTTTGCTGAGGACAATGGACTGGTTATAAATCGTGACAAAACGCAACTCATGGTATATACTAATAGGAAAATCACTCGCACCAGATTGTTGATAAAAGAGCTAGAGATTCCATATACACCAATGTATAAATACCTGGGAATTGAGCTGAATAACAAGGGGAGTTATTCTGCATGTAAACAAGAATGTTTAATTAAAGCTGCCCAGATAACTGCCATGGTATATTGTTTCACCCTTAACTATGGGGGATACACCATTTGGGCTGCACGTCAGCTATACAATCAGGTATTAGCTCCAATGATTGCCTACGGCCTGGAATCACTATTGTCTATAGACTTAAAGTGGTTGCAGATCATAGAGGGTAAATATTGGAGGAAAATGCTGGGCCTCCGAGACTGCATACGGATGGTAATAGGCTAGAGCTAGGCTTGATATCATTCAAAGTTATTGTGCTGAAATAAACGGGCAGAAATGTACATCACTATGTTTAATAACCCATACAACAGATTGTTACTTGCCTTACATCAGGAAACACGTAAAGAAGCGACGACGTGTCAGCAAAAAAAAAAAAGCATGGAGACACTTTTTAAAGAGATATGTTGGTTATAGAGGAAAGGTCACAACATTGTAAAAATGAAGCATGCACTTGCTAGATGTATTGAACTGTGGGACTGGCTGGAAAATATGCTCATCTGAACACCTTAAAAATGTACCAGTCGGGATCCCACTTGTTATATACGTTTAAGAAACCTCAGCAGTACATGAATCTTTTGCCTCCTTCAAGACTCAGACGTTTTAAACTGTTATTAAGACTGAACAATCTGCCAGTACTGTCAGTAACTGGGTCATTTACCAACATACCATGGTGTGACCGATGGTGCAGATGTGTAAGGATAAGGATGCTTTAGAAATGGCCAAGCATGTATTGACAGAATGCTCTAGTCTCACTGAGACATATACCGGACTTTATGGGAGATACATATACAATCTTGATACCATAAAAAAATATGGCCTTTTGGGCACAATGTATTAATACAAGGAACATGAAGGTCTATATCTCGATGTATAATGTCTGGCAAAAGGCAGAACAACTCTTGGAAATAATAATATAATAGCGACTTGACAGACCCTTTATTTACATGCACACTGTTGAAAGTTCAAGCTAGATTGGAAATAGATGATACTTTGAAATTCATATATTTTAAATTGGTTAATTGAAATTATTAAGGATTTATGCATTTTATTTAGTCAGAAATTATATTTTAGTTTTTTATGTAGTATATATACAATTATATTTGAAATTGTAGCTATATTGAATATGCATTATAGATGCATTGCATTGCTGTGATAATAGTGAATAATGAAGAAATGATTGAGTTGAAATGTATGTACTTATTGAATGTGAAAGGTTTACTTGTAAACTATAACAAATTAAATAATATTGTGTAATCCTTTCTTAGGTTCAATCTATGTTATCCTTTTGTAAAAGTGATAGGGCAGATGTTAGGTAAGCTTAGGTTTGGACAGAATCTTTGTAAGAAATCATGACAAGCGTCCGTTTATTATTTTGTTGAAGAATAGGGAACTCATTGTAAAGACAAATCAGAAGAGGCATTCTTTCCTTTAATAAAAATACTCTGTTGCAGACATGTCTTTTTGTCCTTCTCATATGTCTGACTTACCACAAGTCCCACCTCACAATTCTGGGCAATAAGCAAGTGGTTTGCTCAAAACTCAAATTTATTTAAATACAATTAAAGGTTGAATCAGGAAAAATTTGTTCTCCAGCATTATGCAAGTTAAATCAACACAATGTAAAACAATCACAGATAGCTGGTCTACAAAATGAAAATTACCTGCCTGCGTGAATCTCACTATTTCTTACAGACAAGCTGTCATTGCCATTATCAATTCAATATATATATAGAAAAGCACAAAGGTATGGAAAAGGACAGCATTCCAAGAACAGCAGCGTGGTAAAGTTTCCAAATTGCAGGAAGTGAATCGACCATGATGTCAACAGCAACACAGTGGGCCTCATTAGGAGTATGGCGGTAAGGGAAACAACAGCGCTGAATTTGCTACCGGCACTGTTGCTACCGTACCGCGATACTAGGACTTCTGCTCGCGGGTGCCCTAGCAGACACCTTGTCTGACCAGGTGGCTGTACCGGCACCCGTGAGCAGAACATGATGGTAGCAACGGTATCGTTATGAACGGTACCACTGCCACCACCCTCCCCATTCCCATTGAGCCCTATGGGACCCAAATGGGAATGGGGACATACCGGCTCCGCCACCAGTGCAAGGCGAATTACCGGGTCTGCCAAGGTCGGAATGGCCCAGTGTTTCCCCTTTCAAGGGTGCCGGAGCCTAATGCGAGTTTGGGGGTAGTCTTGCCGGTAAAACTGGCAAGGCTACCTCCAACCTCATAATGAGGCCCAATGTCCTTTATTGTTTGTGCAATGGAAAGTAAGAAAAGCAGGCAACGACGTGTTTCGCTGTTAACAAGCCGCTTGTTCACATGAAAGGGTCATGACTCAAACGAGGGACAAATAAATGGTATCTTGTCTCTATGATTGCACACTGGGATTGCAGGGACATCATTTGGGGGTCGCCAGAGGTCGCAAGTGCGACCTCTGAGGCCTCCCTTGCGACCTCTGTGGTCTCCCTTGCGACCTCTAAAAAAAAAAGAATAATAATGTTTTCTTTTTTTTTTGTGTGCAATGCAATGCAACCTCCTGGGCTGTGGCCAGCACCATGTGGCTCTTTAATTCTGGAGTGGCTAGCTTTCTTGTTCAGGCCCCTTAAAAAAAGAAGAAAAATAAGAACAGGAGTGCCACAAGTCTAACACTTTCAGCACTGACCCTAAATAAGAAAGAATAGGAATGCCAAATAATTTGTCTTTCTGGAATTCTATACAATAATTGCTAGACTCATTAAAGGTTTATTTCAGGCAAACTTCAGGGGGTGAGTCACTGATTTAGTCTGTTCTTAAACGCCTCAACTCAGCCTTTCATCCTTCTGAGGTTGATAAATGGGTACCAACACAGGTTGGGTGATATTGGGTGTATATTTCTTAAAGCGCTTAAGCATAAGTGCTATATAATAACACATCATTATCATTTGGTCATGGACGTCTGCTTGCATTCACAGTAATTTGGTAATATGGGCCTATACACACTGATCTTAATGATACATTACACACTGATCTTAATGATACATATGGCGATCCATTCTTGTATGAAATGTACATCACATTATAGTGATATCATAACCATATTTTTCGTAGTGTACAGTGCTATGTGATTCCACTTCCTGTTTTGTCAACGGGTGAAAGGTCGTGTTCATCGCTTCCAGCGATATCACTTCGGGGTGGGGTCCAATTACATCACTTCCTGTGATGTCATCAGGGGGGGTCAAGGGTCGTGTGATGTCACTTCCGCTACCCCTGGCATTTTGGTGAAATGACGTCCCTGTGGGATTGTCAGCAGCCTCACTAATCTGAAAGCATTGCAATACACGCCCATCTTGTAGTGGCAAGAAAACGGGGATTAAGATCATTATAAAACTAGTCCCCTACTGATGAAATGATCAGAAAGGACAGTCACCTGAAAGGCACTCCCGTATTTGAACACGTGTAGGTTGTAAATCTACAAACTTACACCACAGCCAATTAGAAAAAAATACTAGTGCGAACATGTATACAAAGAGCATGCCAAGATAGTCAACGTTTCTCATAATTAGTTGATAGCTGTGCGTTGACTATGTATGTGCTCAATTGTATAAAAAGCTAATCCTGCACTAATGGCAGATTGGCGACATGTCATCTGACAATGAACACAGATAAGCCATGTGCGGAAAAGGCTGAGAAGGAAAACGTCCAGATAAAACCGTCATCAATATACAACATTTGTAAAAAATATACGCAGTGCCTTTCTATGTGACTGTATAGCCACTCACAAGATATTGAAAACATGGCAAGTTCAAATAGGCAAAGGAAATATAACAGAATATATCAAACAATTCCTCATGCATGGAATGAGACACCAGCCTCAAATGTAATGGGTTATGTGCAAATCAGCAGTCATATAAAGTGCTTGATGCTCTTTCATCCAGTCATGCCATGTTTACAATTTAAAATTATACAAAGCTGTACGTAAGTAATTTCCCTGAAAAATCAGCTACAGTTAAGGGTTCAAAGCAAAATATGTAGTACATGTGCAAATACACAATAAGGTGCAAGATGTGCAAATCTGTGCATAATGCTAGAAACATTACATATGTGCAAAAAGCAGCATTATAAAGTGCTTAGTGCTTGAAATGAAGTGTCTAGTGCAAAGATTACAATATTTGAAAAATAGAACCCCAACTGAAGACAACCAAATAATAAGAATGCAATTAAGGATAATCCAGGCATCTCGGATGCATGTGCAAACATGCAATATACAAAAGTGATATGTGCATGCTACCATTGTAATCACATTACAGATAGAGACTTAATATATAGATGATAAAATACACTTCCTAACAACAAAGCATGTTTTATATCTAACAAAACCTAAAAGTTGCACAAGAGGGTGTAACAAAATGCAAACAATGCAATTCAAAATAGAGCCATATGTAAAAACTGTGCATAAAAGACCATCTGTGGAACAGACCAAATATAACAAAAAAACCTGTGATAAAATCCAAAAAGTAAGAAATGCTAAGCATTCAGACAGTACCCTATCTGTATTCTCCAGGTATCCCAAGAAGCAATACCATAAGAGGGTCAGTAAAAATGCTCACTACCAAAGTCCAATTAATTTACCCAATAGTGTTACCAAACAATTGGCAAAACGTTCAAATAAAATAAAAACAGGGAAACAGGGGGTGGGAGAGAAGAAAAGGGAAAGGGGCAATGGGGTGGGGGGAATCAACAATAGGACAATCCCTAAATCCAAAATCCCAAAAGGAGAACCAAAAAGCAAATACTCAAAAAAAACATTGTAGATGAGCCTCAAATCAGAAAGCATGGTTGTAAACCAATTCAAGACTGAAATAATGCATATAGGGACATAAACATATGCAAGGAACAAGAACTTCTGGTGAAATTTCATCAAGTGCTCAGAAAAGTTTAGAGTTCCTTAACCAGGTTATGTCCCCTGGGGCTTTTTGTCTCCAGATTTAAAATGCATTTGTTCTCTAATTGTCTCACTAAAAGTTCTCGATTGCCCCCTCTGGGTAATCCTGAGACCGAATGAAACCCAACGTATCCAAAGCCATCCAGTTTGCTAGCATGAGCTGTTTTAAAGTCTACTGCCTTGGGATATGTAAGATATACATTGTTAATTGCGCAAATAAGCTGGAGCACCGTGAGTTTCAATTTGCCAATAGTTCTTCCAACATACCATTTGTCACAAGGACAAGTAAGTACGTAAACCACATCAACAATGTTGCAAATGATCCTAGACACAATCGTAATGTCAGTTGCTAGGACATGATGGCGAGAGCTAATAGTGTTGGTAGCATACTGGCATGCCTTGCATTTCATGCATCTATGAAAGCATGGTGTGTTTTTGTTTAGCCAACATTCACCTTGTGTATTGACAATGAGCTTTATATAGCTAGACACTAAATTGTCTTTTAATGATGCAAGAAATGAGAAATGTGATATTGATTTTGTCACCCAAAGTTTTACTCAGATGTTCATCCAGTTTGAGCACATGCCAGTGTTTGTTAATTATACGGCGGATGTTGTTGGACCCGTTACCATAAGTTAAAATCAGGCGTGTGTCTTTGTCTTCTTGATCAGATTTGAAACTGGATTAAATGTTAGGAGAGAAGTTCGATTTTTCTAATATTTATATTACATTCTGAATAGCACTAAACAATCTAGTTACACTTCTATCAAACCACAATATCAAACCACAATATCCTATTCTCCTTCCCTGAATAATATGTTATGAATATCCCATGCTGTCTGAAGACATGGCTGGTTTTCTATACACATTCAAGTCTGGTTAAGCTTTCAATAATTTGAAAAGGGTGCTACCTAATGACAATCACCACCCGAATCACTTGCACCCCAGGTCCCAAATAGGGTATTGATTCCAGTGAACATATCTAGTTATATTTCGGGAGTTGCCACCTTGAATTAATCTTTCTTTGCATGATATGATATAAGTCATTTATAATGCACCTGTACACAAATGTTTCTAGGTGTGACAAGACAAGAAAGGGGAGACAAAGGGAGGACAGAACAATCAATCTTACTAGGCCTTATGTCATTCAGATTGTGCAAGTACAAGGGGGAAGGAAGAGGAGTAGTGCCAAAAGCATGGCAAGTACTGCTGGGGTGGAGAATCAAGTAAGTACAGGGAGGCAAGGGACTGTAGGGTTGCAGAGGTATGCAGACGTTCCATCAAAACATTTTCCCTTGAATATTTTCCAATGAAAAAATGTGCATCAAATGCATATTATTGCATATTTCTGTGGAGTAAAGGGTTCATTTTGTTTTGGTGTTTTAAAAACAGGGCTATGGGGGGGGACCACACCAAAATGTGATCGTACTTACCTTTGATGGAAAAAAAATTGGAAAGACATGTAACTGGTTGCAGTGCAGTACAAGAGGCTACTGTTCATGTAGGAGCATGGTGCCTGTGAGATTCAGAGGGTAGCCAGGTAACCAGTTTGTGCAGCAGACAGGAGCATCAGCAGGGGAGAGAGAGAGAGAGAGAGAGAGAGAGAGAGAGAGAGAGAGAGAGAAGAGAGAAAGCAGAAGCAAAAGGCAAGGTCTTAAGTTGCTGCCGGAACCGTAGGTTGTCCTGCTCAAGTTTGCGAGAGGCAGGGAGACTGTTCCAGAGGGAGGCCCCAGCCGATGACAGAGATCTTCCCCCAACTCTCTTCGTGGAGAAGTGTCTGACCCTCAGAAATGTGGAGGTAGATGAGCGCTGGGCTCGAGAAAGCAGATGCTTAAGAAGAGAGAGTTGGATGTAGTGTGGTGCCCGGCCCCAGAAAGCCTTGTGGACAGTGCAGAGGGTCTTGAACTTGATTGTTGCATCCGCCGCGAGCCAGGGAGAGATTTCAGGGCTGTAGAGATATGATCCCTTGGCTTGAGGCCAAGGACAAGTCTCGCAGTCCTGTTCTGGATTAGTTGCAAAGGGCGAAGAGTAGAGGCAGACAGATTTTGAAAGAGGCTGTTGCAGTAGTCCAGTCTGGAGAGAACAAGGGCTCTGGACACAGTGAGCTTCTGGGTGAAAGTGAAAACAGGAAGACGACATCTGAGCATGCAGCCAGCATGAAGCCTAATGTGTTCCCATGGGAGTCTCACTCAGCAAGCCCCTCTCAGTCCCTTCCATGAAGTCATGACTGCCTCATATTTAGTTGGTTTCAATCCCTCCTCAACATGGCCCAATTCTCCAGAACATACTAAGTTTGAAGACAAATTGAATGCGGCACAGGTGTTGCTCTTCTCTCTAGCTCTTCCCAGTCTCAGAATCCTCTGTTCTGTGCTCAAACTGTTTTTAAAGTCTACAGAATTATGAGGCTATATCTAATTATGTCACACCATATAATTGGTTGAATCGTTTCATTGGCTTATCAACAGTCAGGGAATGCTATTAAATACCTATGCCAATCTTGATGAGATGATTTACATTTTCATAATTGTAGTCAGAATGGTTGGTTGGGGACAAAACACTCCTAAGGCTTGTGACAGCAAATTCATTTTTGTCTTATATGAAATTAAATGATATGATATTTTATTTATATTGCACTCGTACACAAGTGTTTCATGGCGCAACCAGGCAAAGGGAGGAGAATAAGAGAGAACAAAAAAACAGTGATCTTACTAAGACCAGTGACTTAAGAAAGCATAAGTGCATGGAAAAGGGAAAAGGGGGAAAGTGCACAGTGTGGTACAGGAGAGAACAGAATAAATACTAAATGAAATAAATAAATGAATGGCAGGTGATAGATTAGTCAGATAGAGTATATCTGATAAGTGCAGAAGAGAAGTGGGAGGGAGACTATATGGGTACAGATACAGAACTCAGTGCAAGGGGTGGCTCGGAGGCAGTGCAGGTGTGTGGCAGGATGAGCGGGTACCTCATCCCGAATGACAGAGGATAGCCAAGTCACAACGCCAAGAGAGAAAACAGATCAGCAGGGGAGAAGGGGGACAAAGGAAGAGGCAAAGAGGAAGGTCTTGAGGTGCTTCCGGAACAGGTGATGGTCTTCCTAAAGTATAATTATAATTTCCAATAGCAATATGCTAAATCAATGAAAGATCACCAGGATCTATCCTTCGAGACCACACTTTGACATGCAGCAAATCTACATGGACCATTCATTTATGAAGTTATTAATTTGAATAATTTAATATAATTCTTAATATTCATGAAAATTTGAATTTAGCATCTTCGAATTAGGTTGCTCAAGGAATTAGCTTTTTGCCTTTTTTAAACTTGAGGGCAACAGAAGATTTAAAACATCTGTTATTATTTTCTCCCATATAGTTGTCTCAGCGCATTCATTTTGTTGGCAAGGTTGTTAACAAGTTGGCATGTGTGGACTAGAGAATATATGGTCAATCATGTTTGGGGGGGGCAGATCTGTTGCTCTGACAATTAATGCAGTGAAATTCCTAACAGGGGTAGACTCATGTAAATGGAAACACAGGATCATCTGATAGCTATATGTGTATCTTGTTACATGTGTGGATATATCTTTCTCTTTTACTTAGGATAATGTTATGTTTCCGTTTTGTCTATTTTGTATCTAAAGTTATTTTAATGGAATTAATTAAAAAGACTGTGCTTATATGTTTTAATGGGATACATTGAAAGGTTTGTTTTAAATAATAAACAATAATATAAATAAATTAGTATCAAATCAAAGAGGAATGTTTAATCTACAATACACAATTGATGTCATAATCCTTCATCATATCATTCAAAAGTTACCATTATTAGCTTTTGCAACTTGAGTCATTTATACAATTGTGCTTGTTCAACTCTAAAGGAAAAATGCATCAAACTGAAATGCTCTGTATTTCCTCAGGGGGGAGGGTGGGGGGAGACTCAGTAATCAGGAACAATTAAACCAGACATCATGAGTGGTATCTATTGTCATGGATGGAACATTTTAATAGGCCATATTGGATTTATTGTTTATATACCTCTAACCATCTGGAGGTATGTGCTAAAGAACAAGGTCCAGAGGTTACCACCAATTCATTGATTTGTCATTGAAACCTGTTTGAAGCATCCATAAATTCAACCATCTGTTCAACTCAGATAATTATCTCGACCCCCACTGCAGGAAGCCGTTTTTTTGCACACTGTATGATTTGTTTTTCAAAGAGTTGTTCAAGAACATTTCCCAAAGATAGAGGGATATTGCTACACATTGAAAAGCAGGTCACTTGATTTAGCACAGTAGGATTGTTGAATACCCCAATGTTATTCAATCCTAATACATAATACAATAGTTTTCTGTGTACAAAAAAAGAGATATGTATCCCAGAATGGGAAATCACTGGTTAATTTGTGTTCATGGTACACATTTAAAAATATGCTGGGAATTCCAAGGATCATTTATTTAACTTTCATACCTTCAAAATAAATGTTTTGTGGCATGGACTGATTTCTTTTGATGGTAATTGCATTTCAGATTGTAGGACCTTTATACTGAATGTTCTGTCCCAATATGCAGGTACAATTTGCCAGTGTTCAGTGCTGTTCATAAGGACACAAGTGGCAGATGATAAAAATGCATATTTACTCTAGCTTTACATTTGAGTCAGTCTCCATCTCTTTTGTTAAGTACAGTTCATTATAACAGTTGAATCAGTTGTTTCAGATTTGAAGCAACAGTGGAACTTTCCCACAGATCTCTCTGTTTTCCCAGGCATACTTTCTATGTATTTAGTTCTCCGCGCAGGCTCTCAGAGGGGCCATGTTACCATCTGTCCAGGTGGGAGATTATTAGGGCTTGGATAACTGTTCAGAAACTCAGAGTAGGTTTGAAAGCCCTGGCCTTGCATAGGTGCTGAAGCTGGTAACAAGCTGGCTGCCTGTGTCTTCTTGGTGATGTGTGCTTTGCATGAAAAGTCAGGAGAATTTGAACTGGGTGAGAGCTTAGGTGAGAATTGAGGTTCATGTTAGTCAATCAATTAGGTCTTTAAAACGATTGGTGGAGTTTCCTAATACAATTATATATATCTCTGTCAGGTTGAGCTTACATGCGCATTTGACATCTGGGCTTGGCTGAGGGAAAGCCATTTCTTAAATCAATGTATCAAAGCAAAAGGGGTCCCTATACTAGCCTCACATTCACCCATGTTTCGCCTTCTATTTGTGGATTCAAGTTATGATTCACTCTCACTGTCCCCATGGGTAGGTTTAGGGGAGTACAGGTCCTCATATAATTTGGCAAAAATGTCTGGTTGTCACCTTCTTTCCTTTCCTCATTGAGAGGACCTTGGACCTTGCTTTACTGGACTTTAAGTATCACAACAGTATCTTACTAGCTCGATTGTTGGGAGGGGGTGAGGCTGAGTACAATTTTGTTTGAAAAATTTCAGTGAAATCCATCATGTGAAAGTTATTAGCAATTCAATTTATTTTTCGGTTTTCCTATGGAAATTGATACTCAACTGTAGTGCAGCATTTTTTGGTTAAAGGGGTTTGGGGGTGATGGAAATGGTATGTGTGGTGTAACCAGGAAAATCCCCCATTGAAAAAATGCCACAATGTAATTTCAGCAAAGTAAATTACTATGAGGTATTTTACTTCAATGTAACAATACAGAACCGCTGTGTGAGTAGAAACAGGAGCAAAGCAGGAGCAACCCAGGTATCGTCAGTGTATTCTTGGCTTGGTTTCCACTGACCTCCATGGAAGGGGAGAACAAAGCTGTGAAAGACCTACCTAAATCAGACATTTGTCTCACACTGAAGAGTAGTTGCAAGGCTAAGGCCTGTTATTAGTCTTGGTAGCAGTTACAGGACAAGGCTAAGGAATAGGACTTGAAAATATTGACAGTTGAATGTCAGGAAAAACCCAATGGTATCTCGGACCAAGGAGTAATAGACAAACAAAGGTCATTAAGAGATGCCACTGCCTTTGTAGGCAAAGGCCAGGAACTGGCTTGTGTTTATCTTGGGCTCATGAGAAATGTTCAGGCAAAGGCCTGCAAATCAGTCTCAGGAATGTTGGTAGGCTAAAGCAAGAGCACAAGGACTGTTCACATTTAGCGGCTGATTCATGGAATTACTTGCACCGAAAAATGGGGATTTATGCGCCATTCTGCCCGCAAATCCCTGTTTAACAAATGGGGATTTGCGGTCAGAATGGCGCACAAATCCCCGTTTTTCGGCGCAAATAATTCCACGAATTAGCCCCTTAATGTGAATTAGCTACAATGTTGTCAAATACAAAATATGTGTACACATCAATCCAATAGATGGCAGAATGGGATTATATGTTGGGCATTTTATGGGGTGTTTCTCATGATCCAACAGAATGAATGTGAGTTTGCAGGATGTGAAGACACAGCAGTGAACTAATAACCCCTTTTTCTACGATGGTGTCTGTTCTTGAGTCTAAGAGAATGTCCGGGGTATCGTGCAAACCCATAGTGCCGAAGGGATCATTGGACCCACTGGAAACATGAGCTTGTGTTATTATCGATTAGAACTCAACATAGTTTGGAGCAAATCTGTCACTAAAATTGTGTGTATCTTCACTATTTATCTGAAAATGTGAACAAAATTCATGAGGAATACACCAGTAATGACACTGTCACACCATGACCTTTTTCATAATATGGAAGCTATGGGTCAATTAGACTTTGTTACGAAGTGACTTCCAGGCTTACTTGGATTACTATGGGGTTTATTACAAGAATTTAAGACACAGTTACATAAGGATAAATACATGAGAGTATGGACTCAATCAGCACTGGCCCCATCACCCATGCAGGGGAGCTCTAACTGCCTGCCTCAGTATGGAACCCTCAGATAAACATTCCATCATTCACACAGCAACACTCCATGTGACATCACAGACTCACAGCATGACAGCATGACATAGACAGTGACTACATAACACATCTCCTTCCCTCACCAGACCCACACACAGAAAGTCACAACATAACACATCTCCTTCCTTTACCAGACACACACACATACAGAAACAATCACAACATAACACATCTCCTTCCTTTACCAGACACACACATACAGAAACAATCACAACATAACACTTTGCCAGACCCGTCTCAAAACAACGCATCACAATCCAAACCGGAGGCAAGGACAAAAACAGCACTACTCACAAAATCAAACACCAAATAGACTCAGCCAATCGGGTGCAACCAACTTAGCCAATGCATTCAAATACTGCAGCTATCTATGAGACACTGGCCAGACATCCCAAGTCCGTCTGCGTACCCGGCATTTGACCACTGACGACCGGATGGCGATATTGCAAGAGTCTGCCATGCCAAACCCCACACTATGGAGGAGATACAGGCTTTGGCACAACAACATATAAGAAAATATCATTTACGAAGGCGCTACCTCCTTTAAACAATTGTGGAAACAATCCGACGTGGCACTCATCCACTCAGATACCTGCCCTACGACATACTGGCAAAGGCGCTACCTCTTGCTCATCACAATATTTCACAAACCGGAAGCGCTACCTCCCTCAAATACACTTGCGTCCATGCACACCAGAGAGGCTACCTTTCTCCAATACATATTTTTCGCATTGACCGGAGGCGCTACCTCCCTCAAATACCCTAGTGATACGCAGATAAGAGGCGCTACCTCTCTCAAGTACCAATTGTGCCACACAAACAAGAGGCGCTCCCTCCCTCAAATACCCTAATGACATGCACATCAGATGCGCTACCTCTCTCAAGTACTAATTGTGCCACACAAAACGGAGGCGCTACTTCCCTCAAATACCCTTGCGTCACCCTCACCAGAGGTGCTACCTCTCAGTACTACCACAGTGTCACTCACCACAGAGAAGCTACCTCTCGCCAATATCAATCGTGACATACACACGAGAGGCACTACCTCTCACTACTACCACAGTGTCACTCATACCGAAAGGCTCTACCTCTGCAGTGACAGCCTGACTCCTACCACCTTCATGCCCATCCCTGTGCATCCATTTCACAGCCATTCTTAACTGAGTCAGGCACAAAATATTTCGCATTACACAGATTAAATGCAATGTTATAACTGTAGTATTATTTAAATGCAATTTTATAACTGTAGTAGAATTAAATTGACAAACATGTTTGTCCTACAAGTCCATGGTCATCTTTTGACCCGAAGGCAACAACTATGCCCTTAAAAGTCCATGTTGCTACAGCAAATAAACTTCTGAAAATCCTCAATAAGGTTATGCTAGCTCATTGTTCCAGAACCACATCTTTTTCATAAGAATGCAGGCAAACTTCAAACTCTTCACTTCTAACACACAAACTTTGATCAGCATATTAATATAACACTACTTATCTAAAAGTCCATGAGTAGACACCCTTAACCTGCAAATCCTCCAACTTGTTACATCTATCTCACAGCACCTTGCACAAGACTTCACTTAACATGAACAATACATAGCATCGTCATTTCATTTGTCATGCCCCTTCCAATTGTCCACTTAACAAAAAAGGATACAAGACACCTTCACTTGCGTCAAGGAGCTTCAGATTGACCCTTCTCCTTTCGCTACGGACGACGGAACACTCCAACACCACGTGATGCACCTGCGAATTGTACCTTTTTATCCCTTCGCTGTGCTGAACCTAACAGTCCACTGCTCCTTCATACGCCAGGTGCTGTCCACTTCTATTCCACCATTTCGACCACGAGATGGAACGGATCGCAGACCCAAACTCCCATTCTAATATTGGATGACAGTATTCATCTCAAGGCATATTGCTGCGGTAACCACTGACAAGGGCCGCCGCAAGCAGCATTACCGGCAATGACCTACTTCCTCATCACGTCATGGCATTACACAGGTCCTTTCCTCTGCTGTCTGAATTACGTCCCACATCAACAACACAATCCTTGAACGGCACGTTCTAAAACACCGTCGACTCCCCTTGGCCATGTGATGTCACCAGTACGCCGGCTGGCCACCAAACTATCGGAGCTCCATGGTCCCAACCGCCATATGCAACCGAGGATCATTATATTTCACCTCGACCGACGGTACGTTATATGCACCTTGCATAATATGCAGCGAACAGTCGTTAACACATCCCTTTGTGTTAGGGTCTCCATCGACTCGCCCCAGGCTTCTAATTTTCCCAGTCTATGATAAAACAAAATTTCCCATCTCTCGTGTGGAGAGCTTCCCACTGCTTCTTCCCATTGCTGGTGCTGGGCAGCCCATCAGCTGCACTCTACTACTTCACCTGAGTTGCTGCAATCAGGGGCTTAATGGCATTACCCATTTGTTTGCTCCCAAGGTGCTGGCAGGAACAGTCCTCTTTACTGCACGTTCCTCTAATTCGCCCCTTCTATTTCACTAGACCCCAGCTCTTAGTTGCTTTGCCTTTTTCCTGAATTCTACTGCAGCTGGGGAACATTAGTGGGCTTCCAAACTTTACTTTCCCACAAACTTGGGCTTGGCTACCCCCGACTGAGCTACTTTACCATCACCCCCTTGGGTCCTCTTACATCTGCTTGTGGACCGCTGTACTCCTCCCTACCTTAGCCCTGGGTGATGGGTCTTACTTGTGGGCGCAGTGCTGATCGCTGCTTTGTCCTCCTCTCTCCTGCACCCCCCGCAGCAGGCTCCTTCATCTTCAGCTTCTTCTTCTTGAGTGCAGGTTCTTCTCTAAAGACCAACTTGTCGCCAATGTTACAAAGTGACTTCCAGGCTTACTTGGATTACTTATGGGGTTTATTACAAGAACTTAAGACACAGTTACATAAGGATAAATACATGAGAGTATGGACTGAATCAGCACTGGCCCCATCACCCAGGCAGGGGAGCTCTAACTGCCTGCCTCAGTATGGAACCCTCAGATAAACATTCCATCATTCACACAGCAACACTCCATGTGACATCACAGACTCACAGCATGACAGCATGACATAGACAGTCACTACATAACACATCTCCTTCCCTTACCAGACCCACACCTAGAAATTCACAACAAAACAGACTTCAATTGCAAAAGTTAATTATTTATAGATAAGAAATTAAAATATATGCTTTTGAGAAAGTTAAATACCACACAACTCTGCCATCTCCGCATAAAAGAGGAGAATGCTTTTGGTGCCAGGCATTATACAATCTCTATCTGAAAGTCAAAGTCCTGATACAATCTCATAGGGCGAGTGAAGTAAGCAAGCATAGTTCATGCTGTTCACAGAGTGTTCGGCATTTGCACATGACATTAATTTGGATATAAACGGGTTGCACACTCATGTATGGGCCAGTTTATGTGTTAAATCATATTCATTCAAATTGTGCATGTGTATTATGTATCTGAGTTTCAACCATTCAATAGTGGCTTTTCACATTCAAAATATCATAGAGTCATGTTAGTCGTGCGCGTGAATTTGATTGACCTAGCACTCTCATTTGTGTGTTAGTTTTGCAAATATATTAGTGACATATGTTGTGCATGACAAATAAAACGAAATTATCAATTATTTCATTTAAAATGTGGCCAGACAAACAATAAAACATATATGTTTATATATTATGAGCAATATGTTGAATAGGACCAGTCCCAAACGCAATAATTGAAGAAAATGGCCATAAGGGATTGCACGGAATGTCAATAGAACAATACAACAGCAGAAGACACAATATAATCTAAACCCATGCACCAGTAACTTCTTCAGCAATATCATCCAGGTAGAGAAGTCTACTTAGTGTCACTCACTGCAAGCAGTCACTACCTCCTTGTAATAGTGACAAGGGACATCACACATTGCTGATGGACACCTTTTAAAGACATCACTCCCTTGTGATCAAATATGATGTCATTTATAACACGCCTGTACACAAGTGTTTCTAGGCACGACAAGACAAGGGAGGGAAGACAGTGGTGCTCATGAAACTCAGTCACCAAAAGAGGATATTTTAGTCCTCAAACTTCCTTTCTAAACACTGAGCAATGCACATTCCACCGGCACCTTACTCGTCCACGTTCTGCTATACAGCAGAGTAGAGGTGAGATTTAGTAGGCAACACTGTGATAGGATGATGAAGCCCCTTGAATCGCAAGTCGTTTGGTGTCCCCTCAGCAGCACTGGGCCCTCCTCACACAAAATGCTGGCCTTAGTAGCTAAGAACACATTGCACCGAAAACATTGATCCAAGCCACTCCATTATTAATATTATTATTATTATTATTTTGTTTTTATAATGTGCAACACGCCCGTAGGCCTCAGTACACCCACATAACAAGAGACAAGGGGTAAACATAACATAATGAGAAGGGGTGCCGAGGTCAAGATGTGGTCAATATAAAAAGTTACATAGCTACTCCTTACAGTTAAACAGGAAGGTGTTTATGGCGTTTTTAAAAGTCGTAGGAGTAGAACGATATTTTAGGTCTAGGTGTACTGCGTTCCAAAGATTTGGCGCACCTTCAAGTTTCCCAATGTATTAGATTGAAGTAGAAGTGCATTTAAATTCTTCTTCAGGTGCTGCTGTAAGTAGATGGGTGCAATGCCATGAATGGACTTGCATGCCAGTGAAAGAACTTTGTGATTCACACAGTGATGGACAGGCAACCAGTGCAGAGATGTTCTTGCCTGAATCACATGCTCAGTGCCGGACAGTCCACAGATGACTCTAAATGCTCCATTCTGTGCTGTTTGGAGAATGGTGATGGTACCTTTCGACATCCAGCGAGTAGACTGTTACAATAATCTACTTTTGAGTTTTCAAGTGCTGTTGCTACTAAACATATGTTTTGGGGAGACAGGTAGGGTTTAATTTGTCTTATTAACTTTGTGGTGTCTGCACATACAGCGTTAGTTTGCAGTGCATGCTTTGTCGCGGTGAGTCCTGAATCTAAATAGACTCCCAAAGTCTTCACCCATTAACTAACTTTGATAGTACAATTCGGCTGTTGAATTGAGCATATCTGGCTTCCAATTATTTTAAATCTCCAGTTTGAATCAATATCTCGGCCTTACTGTTATTCAGGGCCATTGAATTTGCAGTCATCTACTCCTGAATTAGATTATATACCCCATTTATTCTGGCAGCATCCTCTTTATAGTCCACAGTAAGTTCCAAGACCACCTGGGTATTGCCAGCACAGTTTGTATAACCAATGCCGATGCTATCCAGGAGGTCAAAAAGGGGCCTTGCATACATATTAAATAATGAGGGTGAGACGCATGCGCTTGGGGAACACCCCATGTCAATTCCTTTGGAGGTGCCTGGAAACCCTTTCCTGCCACTCTAGCTGTTTGTGGGCCCAAAAAAGAAGCCGTCCATGAGCAGTTCACAAGGTCCTCCAACCTCTCCAGCAGCAATTTATGATCAATAAGAGAGGTCAAGAAGCATCAGCAGTGCGATTCTCCCATCATCAACAATGTTTGCAAGACTTGTTTTCGGGTCAAGCATAGCAGTTTCTGTCCCATGAGAGGGCCAGAAACCGACTGTCGAACACTCAACATCTATTTTTCAATGTGTGTCTGTAACTGCAGATAGGCTGCACTATCCAAAACCTTTAATACAAATGCAACGTTCATAATAGGGTGGTAACTATCTGCTTTCTCCGGATCAGTAGTGTATTTTTTAAGGATGAGCGAAATCCGTTCTTCTTTTATGCATGGTGGTAGAGAGGAAGTTTTAAATGAGGAGTTCACTATCTCTGTTATAAGTGTTGCAAGACATTTAATAGATGATTTGAGCACACTGGCTGGACATATGTCGCCAGTAAAAATTGATGGCTTCAAACGTTCCAAAATGTCCATCAATTCAACCTCAGAGACTGTTTTGAGCTTGAATTCAGGAGGGAAAGATGAATGGTTATTCTGTGACTTAGTATACACTATTTTATTGGAAATAGATTGTAACAAATCTGTCTACCTTGCACAGTAGTTGCAATATGTGGCTTCATTTTCTTCTTAAACCCATCCTGGATCATAATTTTCTTACCCTCCAATGCGCTCAGAATACTAAATAATTATTGTTTGTCTGACTTAGTAGTCTTTAATGTATCTTCATAATTGTCTCTTTGGGCTTAAAGAATATCACTTTTCTAACTAGCTGCAGCCGTTTGATATGCATCTAAGTTGGCTTGACATGGTTGTTTCCTTCAAGTCCAGTCCCTTAATTTTTTGACTTTCCTACTTTCTATCATTTCTGTTGAAAACCAGGTTAAACCTGATGTATCATTATTTTTTCCTTCGTCTTTATCGGTGCGAGTTTACCAATCATTGTAGTAGTTATATTCTGAAACTGGTCAATCAAAATGTCTATATCCCCTGATAGTGTCCGATTGACTAACATCCGATCAGCTAATTTAGAGAAAGTCTCTGGAGTTACTTTACAGAGATTTCTAACCTTTAAGATTATTAGCCTCAGATAAGTATTAGCTTTTTTGCATTCAGCTGGAAGTTGTAAAAAGAAGGAAATTACATGATTATATGTCCAAGGGCTTACATCAATAACAGGAGAAGAGGTTAATAGATTTTGTGTTAGAACCCAGGTGAGAATATTGCGCTCTTTGTGAGTCAGGAATTTAACAATTTGGATAAATCCCACAGCTTCTAAAGTATATAAAAGAGAGGAGGCCTCACTGTCCTGAGCATCAAAGGTCCAGAGATTAAAATCACCCAATATAATTGTATGTGCATCAGCTTTTACAGCATCTCCCAACAAAGTGAGCAGTTGTTCCTCAAAAAGTGGCATCTTAATAAGTGGACAATATGATATTAGTAGATTAATGGCATCATATGCATTAACACTTAATTTAATATGTGTGTGCTCACAGCCATCTAAGGGTGAATAATTAACTCTGTTAAGTGTAAGGTAATCTTTAAGGATAACCCAGCACCCCCACTCCTTCCTTTATAACCTGCTGGGGTGGCTAACTCTGCAGCATGGTTAGTTGTCACTGTCAGCCAAGTTTCGGTTAGGCATGCCATTTCTATATCCTGAGTAAAATATCTGCGACCTCAGTCGCAAGTCTTACTAGAGAACGTGTATTTAGAAGGGCTATTTTAAAATCGTCCTTACTTTTCTTCTCACCATTATTTGAAGGGACATCAGGTGAATTGTCATTAGTCTCTGTGTGAGTATAATTCAGATGGGCTATGTCATTAGATATGATATGATATGGCATTTATAACACGCCTTTACACAAGTGTTTCTAGGCAGGACAAGACAAGGAGGGGGAAACACAGGGAGGACAAAACAATGATCTTACTAGGTGCTGAGTCATTCAGATCGCACAAGTGCAGGGAAGTGAAAGGGGGGAAATGCCGAGGGGGGAGAATTGAAGTTAACTCAAAAGTGCAGCCAGCATGTGGCTTAGGGCATGTAACTCAAAAAGTGCAAAGAGAAGAGACTGTAGGGTTGCAGATACAGACTACAAGTGCTAGGGGAGCCGGGAAGCAGTGTGAGATGCATCTGGACATGCAGAAGCCTGGGCCCAAGTTCAGAGGGTAGCCAGGTGACCCGTGTGTGAAACTGTTAGGATATCAGCAGGGGAGAGGAAGAGAGAAAGCTGAATTAAAGAGGAAGGTCTTGAGTTGTTTCCGGAACCAGAGGTTATTCTGCTCAAGTTTGAGAGAGGCAGGGAGGCTGTTCCAGAGTGAGGCAACAAATAAAGATCGAGATCTGCTCCACCTCTCTTCTAGGAAAAGCGACTGACCCTCAGAGAGTAGGAGGTGAATGAAGGGAGAGCTTGAGAAGGGAAATATTTAGGAAGAGAGAGTCCCAGGCCCCAGAAAGACTTGTGGATGATGCAGAGGTACAAAGTTTTGTATGGATTACCCCATTGTTATTTATAATTGTAGGTGCTTGATTTTTACTATAATGTTTGTTATAATTATTTATCGCTACATCATTTTCCTCTAGCTTAAGTATATAGTTTGAAGTCATAGGTTATTTTGATATAGGTAATGGTCCTTACATGTCAGGTACTGAGTGATTACTTAATTGGAATGGTTGCTGTGCACAGGGGCTGCTTTTGGATGACCCTCTAATAACGTTTTAGCAATCCTAATAGCTTCCAATGGATGCATAATGTGGCTTCCAATATCGCTCCCTACAGTAGTTGCTTTTAGCTTAATTTTGGCAATATAATTCCAAAGAATTTTGTTTTACACTCCTTACCATCCTTCCGGGTGCCACAGACAAGCAAACCTGGCTCGTTGCCACGTGCCAGCGCTCACACACCGATCTGCAAACTAATAAGCACTCAAACTTCAATACGTTAAGTCTGGTTGCTAAATTATTTAGTTAGTTAATTTATTGGCAAAACATGGCAACCATACCACAGCTTCTTGCAATAAAGCAGTCCATGGTGTTCATTCACTTAAGACATAAAAGAATTGGATGATGGGCTCCTGGTCTCCCACATCCTCTGAAAGGGGCCCCTAAGGGTCCCTCATGACTATGGGAACAAGACATGTCACCACACACTATAGATACGCCAGACACAAGGTTGTATCCCCAAAGCTAGGGTTTATTGCAAAGCAAATAGTCTCAGTTGGCCAACTCGGTCTCACGCTCCGCGACATGTATCTCTAGACCTCGAGGGACGCAAGAGAGCGAATTACGTATATCAGTTACATATATACAAAATGCATATCATACAATCAGCTGTGACATGTTTAAACCCACCTTTATTGGGTTTCTTTGAACTCGGTTTGATGATGGACACTTTCGACGAATATGACACCTTCAAATGTCCGTCGCTATCAAAACACCTTCGCTACTCCTTTTGGTTCTAGATCTGGATAGTCTGGCCATGTCTGCTGTTTCTAAGAGGAACACTCCCGGGAACAGCAGACCTAGGTAACATGTACCTCCCCAGTTTCTGGGCAACAAAGGATATGCTTTCTCTCCACATATAAAATAGACTGGATCTCCCACATATACTGGTTCTATTTCCCATTTTAATACCGCTGTATTCATGCATCCAGTAAATGTTCCTACTAAATAGGAGCCTTTCTTTTTTAGACAAAAAGGGACAGTTCTCGGGTTGTAATTCACTGTGTAAGAAGGGGGAATTGCATCTTTATTCCTGTCGGTTCTTACACGAAACGTCATCACAGATGTTTTAACTGGTGGGGACAATCTGTCTTGTCTATTTTGTTGTGTTATTTTTCACGTACTTTTTGCCGTAGCTTTTGGGATCATCACTTGTGCTTTGTGGAATATGGAATAACCCACAGGCCTCATAATTATTTCCTCAAACTCATTCATGTTTGTTCTGTCTAATTGACCCTTAATACTCTAGTTCCACTTCCCATAAAACATTGCACTTAAAGATGCACTGCATGCAGAACTCAATGGCAATGGTTGTACATACCACCCTATTCCTTTCCCCGCATCCTGCGGTAAATGGGCGCATACCCAACAATTATTTTTCTTTAGAATTGCATGCGTCATATTCATGATGAGTAATAGCGTATTATTCCCAAACCCTTCTCTGTGTCTCTCTTCCATTGGGGACAAGGTATAAGTAATCACCTGAACCAGATTTCAGTAGTGGATACATTAATTATTGGTAGAAACATTCCCAATGGGTGTATAGATTCCACATACCATAACACCAACGCTGTCGTTATTGGTGCTACCACACTCATGAAGCACATTATTATCGTCAAAGCCAGCATACAATTTTTTTTACCATGCGTTTTCCCTAAGTTTACAGTCTTTATAACTAACTCATTCTCAGCCGTGGTGCAGGAGGAGGCTGAAACCGGCCCCGACATTTTTCTCACCGTCCTTCTTCTTCTTGACAATGTTCGTCGTGGATATCTCTCTTCGTTGCACTTGTCCGGATGTTAATAAGTTCAAAGGAATTGTCAACAGTTTAGTCTGGCAGCCCTTTGCAGTCTTGTTTGCTTATTCGTTCTAGGCAAGATCACATATTCTCTCTTATACTGCTCAGAGGACTTCTGAACAGTTCTCTATTGCCTTAGTACCATGTGCGCCCAGCTTGTCCGCTCTGGTTCAGGACACATGTACTTTTTATGATCGCACCGAGGACCCGCGAGTCTTGAATTGTCCAATTTGCACAATTCTCACCGATGCACTTCCAAATCCAGGCTCAGCGTCAGCCTGCGGCGCAATGACAGATGCTGGTGTGCGCCGCGACAGTGATGCGGATTCGGTCTTTCGCTCTGGCACAATGGCAAGTGCTGGTGGGTGCCAAAGGTGTACACGTTTTGTATCTGAAGTTATTTGCAATGCAGATTTCATGTCGGCCAGCAGTGATGTAGGTTCTGCTCGGCAACGTTGGGGCACTCTTTGCCCTTCCCCCTTTTTGGCAATCTTTTCAGACTTTGTTTCGAGTTTCACTTTCCGCTCGGACAGATTTAGCCGCAGTGGACTGGCAGCAGTTTCTTTCGTTTCTGGGACCGCTGTCTCTTTCTGGTCATCCGGATTGGGCAAATCTTTCAGTGAAGATGGGATCTTTTGGCATGGGTGGCATGGATCCACGACTTCCTCCCCTCCACCCGTATTGCCGTCTGCGTTGCCAGAAGCGCTTGATAGGGGCTGCGCCACCTGGGTGCTAACGACAATTTTCTCTCAAAGTTCTTTAGCAGCACCCAGTCACCTGGCTCCAGCACGTGCCCTGGACCATTATATCTTATGGGTAGAGCCTCCTGCACCTGCTGATGAATCAAATGCAATTTCTGCATTAAAAGGCCACAATAAGTGCTAAGTACAGGATGTTCCACTTCACTCAGTCGCTTTGGCTGAGGTGCGCACCAAACATTCGCCGGCCTCCCCATCACAACCTCATATGGGGAGAGCCCAGTTCTAGCCTGTACAGACATACGCATGCACAATAGTGCTATCGGTAATGCATCCACCCAACTCAACTTGCTCCCTGCACATATCTTGCTAATTTTTGACTTGAGGATTCCATTGTGCCTCTCAACAAGACCGGCCGAACTCAGATGCCTCGAACTATGAAATCTCTTATCAATCTGAAGACCCGCACATATCTGTAACACCACTGCGTCCACAAAATGTGGACCATTATCTGACCATATGACACGGGGCAAACCAAAATGGGAAAAGTATTCTTTAAGCATTACTTTTGCCATACTCATTGCTGTGCAGTCTTTTAAGGGATATGCCTCCACCCACTTGCTGAATGCACAGATCACCACTAAGACATATTTCAAGTTTTGGCACCTCTCCATCTCTATGAAATCAAAATGGATTACCTCAAAAGGCATAGAGGACGGGCCAAAACTGCCTATTGGAGTCACTGTTCCCTTTCCTACATTGTGTTGTAAACAGGTGATACAGTTCTGCACCAACCTCTCTGCATTCTTCTTTATGTTTACATTCTGCCATACTGTAGATAGGTGCTGTATTATTTTTTTCGTACAGATATGAGTAGGGCTGTGAGCCATTGTGACCATTGCAGTCACATAAGAATTTGGCAACATCCAGTTTTTAGTTTCCTTGTCCACCCAACAACCCTCTAAATCTACCTCAGCATAGCTCTCTGCCCACCCTTGTATCTCATCGGCCGTGGCTTCGGCCTGCATCTCTTTCACAGTGGCAATTCCATCTTCTATCATACAGGGTACTTCCTCAGTCTGAACTGTCATCATTTTATTATTCAAATCAGTGGCAGTTTGTCTCGCAATTCTCTCTCCCACTTTGCATGTTACCCTTTTATGTGCCTCGCATTTCACTATTGCTAGGCGCTTTGGAAACGTGAGTGCAGACAGCAATCGTACAATCAAAGGGCCATATAAATTCTGGCACCATGTGATGTCAAGAAACCTCTCTCAGCCCAGAGTCGACCAAAGTTATGAACCACTCCAAAAGCATACTGACTATCAGTATAGATATTCACGTTAACATTTTCAGAAATCTCACAGGCTCTGGTCAATGCTATTATTTCTGCGGCTTGTGCCGAGTTGTAGGGAATTCTTTTGCTTTCTACAACACTCTCTAGGGTAGTGATAGCATAAGCGGCAGTTGTCGTGCCATCAGGTAGTTTGAAACAAGAGCCGTCACAAAATAACTCTCCATCTGGCTCCTTTTGTGGGATGTCACTTAAATCAACTTTCCCCTTTGTTTCTTCCTCAGTGACCATTAAGCAATCATGGGGCGGTGATTCGTTGTCACCAATTTCTTTCATGGGCAGTGGCATTAATTCTGCAGGATTCAAAGTGCTACACCTCATAATTTGGATATGGGGCGCAAATAAGACAATTTCGTATCTTGTCAGTCTAGCAGAGGTGAGGTGTTGCGTCTGTGTCCTATTTAATAGGACATCTATGGCATGTGGCACCATCAGAATTAAAGTATGCCCCAATACCATCCCTTCCGTTTGTTTCACCGATGCAGCAGCCACCGCGACAGATCGCAAACATCGTGGTAGTGCGTGCGCTACTGGGTCCAGCGCAGAAGAAAAATAGCCGCACGGCCTATTTCTTCCACCTTGTTCCTGTGTCAAAACAGCTAAAGCACATCCTTCATTCTCTAATACAAATAATCTAAAAACGTTTTCATAATTTAGCGTGCCCAAAACTGGAGCAGAACATAATGCAGTTTTGAATTGATCAAACGCTCTCTGACATTCTTTATTCCATTGCAAAGGCATCACCGCATCCTTCTTAGTTAATAACACCATTGGCTTCACAATTAATGCAAAATGACTGATCCACTGCCGGCAATAAGAAGCCATGCCTATTATGGCTCTGACTCCTTTCTGTGTCTTTTGAATAGGCATACAAGAAATACTTTCTATGCGTTCTGGCGTTAGCCTTCTCCCCTCTTTCGAAAGTAGGTAGCCCAAATAAACTAACTCCTTTCGATTACATTGAAACTTCTTCAAACTAGCTTTATGCCCATCTGCCGCTAGGTGTGACAGTAGTAATACGGTGCTCTTTTTACAAATCTCTTCTGTATCAGCAGCGATCCACAGATCATCTATGTATTGCAATAGTACACACCCCACTGGTAATTCTAGCATGTCTAGCTGCTCTTTTAACACTCTACTGTAAATACTCGGACTTTCCTTATATCCTTGTGGAATGCGCGTGAATGTAAATGATCGTCCCCCTAATGTGAACGCGAACAAATATCTACTGTCCTTGTCCACCGGAATGCTAAAGAAAGCATTTTTTAGATCAATTACGCTAAAGTATTCTGCTGAGGCAGGTATCATTGTCAATATTGTAGTGACGTCTGGGACCAAAGGAAATTGTGGATCTACTACTTTGTTTAGCGCGCGCAAATCAATTATGAAACGATATGGTACTTCATTGCCTCCTTTCTTAAACACTGGAAGAATCGGGCTGTTACATGTACTGCCTGTAATTTCTTCAATTACCCCTAATTTCACCAAATCTGAAACAATACTTTTCAATCCTTTCTCTCCATTAGCTGAAATTTTATACTCGGGAATTCTTGGCAGTGTAACTCCTTCTTTCAAAATGATCCTCACTGGCTCAATCTTCAAGCATCCTACATCGTTGCCATGCGTCGCCCATATACTGGTTGGCACTTCTCTTAACTCTCCTGGCAAGGTTTCTGACATGAATCCTGACACAGGGGCATCTTGTGGCCAAATCGTTAGAAACACCCCGTCTGACGTACAATGTATAATCGCACCTAGCTTTTTCAATAAGTTCAATCCCAACAAGTTCTCCCCACAATTGTCTGTTAAAAGGAAAGGACAATGTTCAGTGAATGGTCCTATACTAACTGGGACTGGTTGGGACACTGTGTTTATGACTGGTTTACCTGTGAACCCTACGCAAACATTCTTTTGCCCTTACAGTGGGATATCTGGAACCAAGTGATGGTCTATTGAACACTTTTGCGCTCCTGTATCTATAAGGAAGCGGTGCTCCTTATTCCCGACTCCCATTTCTACGTAGGGTCCCCTCTGATTCACGGGAATAGACACTGGTTCAGACCCCTGCCCTGGGCTGTCCTATTGGGGAAATAACACATTGTCTGATGTGTAGTCACTACTATTACTGTAATACATATTTGGCTGCGTATTGAAAATGTTCCAACTCTTTCCTCTATTTCCCCCACTCTGATTCCCATACTGTTGGTTTTGCTGACCCTGACTCTGGTTAGGAGCACTTTGGTTTTGGCCTTGGTTTTGATTACCTTCATTATTGTGGTGCTGCTGTATACAATTCCGATTTGGTCACATCGTTTCTTGGTGCCCTCTGTGCTGTCTTCTCTGACCCCGGATCCATTTCTATTCTGTAAATGTGGACATTGCGCTCGCCAGTGTCCTTCCTCCTTACAGTATGCACACTGATTTGGTCCCAATGGCCCCTCCATGCATATTCAAATTACTCCTCCCTTGTGCGTTCCCTCTTCCTCTATTATGTCCTGCTACTTGCTGCAGTAAGACCCTTGTTTTCAGATTTACTCTATCTGTCTCCTCCTGGTCTTTTCCCGCATTCACTCTCGTCTCATAATATTGGGCCATGTGCAATACTTCACTCAGCGTTTTTGCTTGCCATGCACTTTCTGATGTCATTATTAGGTTCTGAATTGGAAGTCTCAACCCCCTCACATATTTATCAAGAAATAGCCTCTTCCCCGCTTCCGAGCGCACATCCTGCCCACTAAAGTCTGTGAATACTTCTTCGAATTTATTGAAATAATCTGTTGCTAACTCATCCTTGCCTTGCACACATGCAGTCAACTTGTCCCTTGAATTCTTTTTGCTGGGACAATTTCTTTTAATTTCTGTTTTATCCGTGCTGGTAATGCTACCATGTTCGCTCCTGGTGTCCCTCCAACCGCTATATTCCTGTCCTCTATTACCAAGTCCGCCCACATGGCGCCATAGGCCGTTGCGTCATCCACCTTTCTTATTTGCTTCCATATGTCTGTTGGCAGGATCACTGGGAATATTAGGTCTATGTCACCCATGGTAAGCACAGATTATTGCAGGCAGGACTCTACTTCCTTGTAAAATCCTGCAGGATTCTTTCTTATATCGGGAATCGTCTGCTTTATGTTGTTCACCTCCTGTCTGGAAAAGGGGACATGCACGTACTGGGCGGTATAATGGGCTGGCGTTACCTGCGCCGCTACGTTGCCCGCTGCGGGAACCTCTGTCTTTGGCACAAAGGTAGGTGGGACCTCCCTCATAGGAAATGCCCCACTTACTGTCCCTCTCCCTTCTCTCATGTGCAATAATATTCCCAGATCAAGCGATAGGGCTGTCTCTCCTGTCCCTCACTCTAGTGCTCTCTTATATACTGCCATTATTTCGGGTGGGCTGGCCTTGTCGTTTTTTATATCTTTGCCTAGTAAATGTTCAGCCATCAACTGCAGTGCTTTTCTTTTCATGGGCATGGAATAGTCATCAAATATCTCATGTATCTCCATTGTGGGGATACTGGGATCCGACATCCATCTCAACGCTTCTCGTATAAATACTTTCAATTTGTCGCCCCTCTGTACTGACGACATTGAATGTCATTGCAGTATATATGGCTCTACCGCCTTCTTTCTATTTCTCCCGATATCCTTATCCCTGTACCCAGGTGCAGTAAACATTTCAGCATATTCATTATCCAATTCATTTTTAAGCTCAAAAAGTCCATACACATGTTCCCTCACTTCTTCATCTCTTTGTCTACAGCGTGCTAATGCATTTAAGTCTAACAATCGCTGCGGTGGTAATTTCCCAATTAACTGTTTCCATCTCTCCACCAAATATTCACCCATGCATTCCAACACTACCTGTCTTTCGTTGCTTCTTCGGAAGTCATACTTCGAAGCCAATGCTGCCGTCCAATCATTCCCGTCTATAAACATTTCTGCCTGTTGCTGCAATTCCACCTTCCTTTCTTTGCTGATCGCACTGCGAGTTACCCTCATACATCCACTTTGTTCAGTCCCGCCTCTCGTCCCCGTGGTTTCAACTTCAACCCCTGGAGGGACGGACAGTACCGAGTCTGTATCCAAGGCGGGAGGTGCGGATGGGACAATGGGACTGCGGAGTGTCTGCTGTGGGCCTGGTTGACTAATAGGAAGTGCTTTGTGCGCGGCCTGTGGCTGCGCGAGGGCTTGAGCTGCGGGAGGGGCTTAAGCTACGGGAGGGGTTTGAGCAATAGTTACTGACATGTTTGGCCTCGCTTCTGATCTTGGGCCTTGTTTTGTATGGATCAATATGTTTTCCATCACTTCATCTGCTATGTTCAATTCTCGTTGTGGGTATATTTTTTCTATATTTAACTGGTCACGTCTACCTGACCTTCTTAGACTCTCAGTCCACTCCTCCTCCTCCTTTTCTTCCGCTACTTCACCTTTTGATTTATGCCTGCGCGCATGCTTCGCTCTACTTCTAAATCGGAGCATTGCTTCCCTTCTCCAGTCTTTAACAATATCAAATGCTGGGGGATGCGCTTTCTTTCTTATCAACACTCTTTTCAAATTATCTATTCTCGCTATCTCAAAACTACCATTTATCAGCCACTGATGGTCTTGTTGCTTTCTGGTTTGCCTATGCCAAGTCTCACAAAATATTATCGCTCCCACACCATACTTCACATACATCTCATAGGCCGGCGTTCCCCCAGGTGGTGCAATTTGGCCATCTTCCAAAGATTGTCTACCACAGCGGAAAAACCCTGCTAGGGTGGACAATACCCGAGGCATGTTTCAACCTTCCCCCTGGTTAATCAACCTTACCTAGGGCGTTTGATTTTGCAAAGTCAACTCTCAACCAATATCAGGTTTACTTTGAATCGGGGTATGACTCACCTGATAAATCAATTTGTCCTCCAGGACACAATTCGTCTGTATACTGACGCAACCAATGACGTCGTGTCTGCGTTTCTTGGCTTCTGCCTCGTTTCGGGACCCTCGCCTCCGTGTTTTCTAGCCATATACGTCTATCAGGGATCAGGTGTGTGCAGATCTGCAAAGGAATCTCTCATCACTTCTACAGGGCGCCCCGAACACCTCTTGATCCCGGCTCGATCGTCCCGTCCTCGTCGTTCTCCGCCTTTATGCAATTACAACGTACACAATGGAACAAGTGTGGGAGGGTCCCTATTCGGGCGCCATCTTAAAAGGGGCCCCTAGGGGTCCCTCACGTCTATGGGAACAAGGCAGGTCACCACACACGATAGATACGCCAGACACAAGGTTGTATTCCCAAAGCTAGGGTTTATTGCAAAGCAAATAGTCTCAGTTGGCCAACTCGGTCTCACGCCCTGCAACGTGTATCTCTAGACCTCGAGGGACGCAAGAGAGCGAATTACGTACATCAGTTACATATATACAAAATACATATCATACAATCAGCTGTGACATGTTTAACACCCCCCTTTATTGGGTTTCTTTGATTTGATGATGGGCACTTTCGACAAATATGACACCTTCAAATGTCTATTCTAGTAACAATATGCAACTTTGCAAGTGCAGAGACATTTTTTCTTTGTTGAACAGAACACAGTGCTCCTGTTCTTGGAAGCAAGCTACATACGGGGGAAGAGTCACATTCCAGACCTTGCTATCTATGAGGTGCTATTTGTGTCCTGGGAGCCGACACGCTCTACAGGGCTCGGAAAAGGGGGGCCGTAAGAAGAGCATAATTCAAGCCTTTAGCTGCTTTATTCTAACATATTCTACCATATAATGAGACTGGCTGGCAGCTGTGAAATGATTAAATGCCCTGCGGCTCTGCTTCAAGGCTACATTCGGGAGGGAGCCGGGCATTCCTCCCCGGAGCTGCCTACGTTGTGTTTCAACAAACTCTTATTAGCCTCGCAGCCCTGCGGCCTTGTCCTTTCACGTTCAGACAACAATGTTAACAGTCGAGTAGTGTAAGCAGAAAATGTGCTGCGAAGCAATGTGAACAGAAGCAATGAGCAATTGAAAGAAAACAAAATGGCGGTCCTTGTTACATCAAAATGGCCGTTCATTGGTAAACTCGGAAACCTGTATTTCTATCGTTTCGTACATGAGATGGTTGGCCTTCGGCCATCAAAATATGTTTGCCATCAATCATGAGAGGTATCAATTTTTCTAGACTGACACCTCTGGTTGCTTCTTAATGGTTTCTCTCCTCTGGACACCTCTGTAATGAACATAATCATGTTGGTAGCTCAGTACATGCTACTCCCCAAAAATACATCTCCCTTTTTTGCTGTGCCTATACTTCCTCAATAAAACAAGGGAAGATGTGAGTACCGATTATGCAGAAAGAAGGGTTCAGGGCTACCCTTGGACCAACCTTATGCACTCCATTATCACTTATATGAAATTACATTCAAATTGATATGCATTCAATATTGGTATACAAAATCCTGATGTCATTCTATAAACATATCAGTCGGGAGTAATATTATAACTCACTTCAATTATTCCATCAATGGAAGCAGTAAGCATTCCTGGGTGTCATTTACCAAATGCATTTCGGAACCAAGTCCATCTACGGGCTGACACACTGTTTACATATGACAATGTGGATTATGTAATAAGTCAAGCAAAAACACTATTCATGGCGCAAATATACAAACAAATAGGACAAATATACAACAAAATAAATTAATGTCATGCATAAGTAACCACTATACACCTCTATACAGAAACATAGAAGGTGTTCATATTACCTGCTATTGTGTGGCTGGTAGAAAACTATAGGAAAAAGGGAATTCAAACAAGAATATAAAAAAAAAAAAAAAAAAATGTGCTTGCATAGGGAACATTGCTTTAAAGCCTTTTGAATGTACCACAAATACATGAAAACATAGGAAGAAGATTGAGAAAGGTGACAAATCCCAACCAACCACATCCTCTGTAACTTTTTTAGGAAGCAGCAAAGAAGGAAAAGAATGAGGAGGGCTAAAGGGAAACCAAAGGGGAGAGGGAAGGATAACGAGACAACAAAAGAAAACACAGTGGTCAACCTTCCAACAGAACACTTATTCTAGCGAAACCTATACGCTATAAAGGGGCTTGAACTTTGTGCCCATCTGCAGCATCACTTTGTTTGACACCAAGGTGGAACTCTTTAGATTTGTCAGAAAACTAAAACTTGAGGTATTCTTTGACGAGATACAGGGTTCACAGGACAACACCATGATGGATGAAGACGCTTGAATTTAGAGGAAAGAGCACCTTTATGCCTTCCATTAACCTGCCTTTGGTTGAAATGTTTCAAAAACAAGTACTAAGAGACTTCAATAGAATCTCACATAGATATCCTAATTACATTAATTTGAGGCCACATGAGTTGAGTATAATATAGAACCTGTAGAGCAATAAAGAATTAACCATTTGCCAAGCTGACAAAAGAGGCGCCCTTGTGATAATGAATACTGCAGATTATGATAAAGAGTGCTACAGACAACTCAGTGATGATAATATTTACTACGTATTAGGAACAGATCCAACATCAATCATAATTACGAACATGACTTGTACACGCTTCCAAAGATCCATAAAGACCCACAAACCTTCCAGGTAGACCCATCGTGGCAGGCATGGATAGTATACTTCAACCCCTTGGCAAATACATAGATTTATTTCTGATACCACGGTCAAAAAAACCAGTACATATATTAGAGACACCACTCATTTTCTCCAATTGTTTAGACTATGAGCATATACTGAGGACAGATAATGTTCACAATTGATGTCTTACTTACCTCCATACCACACAACTTTGGTATGGAAGCCATTGAATGGTTTATTCTGAATGAAGGAGACATTAAAGCATCAAATGAGTTTATACTCATTCTCCAACAGTTAATTACTTAAAATTCTTATTTCCAACGTAAAGTACAATTGTTCCTTCAAGTGTCAGGGAACTCAAATGGTGGCCACTATGGCCCCTACATATTCAAACTGTTTCATGCACTATTTTGAGAAAGAACATGTACTAGATCATGCTGTTAGGTGCAACTATTTGGTTCTTTGGTTATTCTACATCAAGAATATATTTGGAATATGCAAACGGACAAGAGAAAGACTGGATGGCTTTCTCCCATATTTGAACACCTTTGACCAGTGGATGCAATTCACAAGTGAGGTCTCCGAAGAGCAGATACATTTTCTGGATGTAGAGATTAGACTGAAAGACAGAGAGTATTCCACCAACATTTTTCACAAAGAAACCAATAGAAACAATCTGCTACATCAGTTAAGCTTCTATCAACCAAGTCTCATCAGTAATTTACCTTAGAGCCAGATGTTATGGCTGAGGACAATAGTAAGTGACCCTATTGATAATATTGAATGAATCACGAAAATGGGAGAGAGATTTGTGGCCGGCAGTTACACACCCAAGGAGGTCAAAGATGCAACAGAAAGGGTAGATGCAAACACACAAGCAGATTTGCTGACTCACACACAAAAACAGAGGAAATACCCAATGCTTTTGTATGTATCTAGATACTCTATACAGAGTGGACACATTAAGTCCATAATCAAGAAAAAGTCGACAACTATAACATGTTTCGTGAACTTTCCACTTTTACTTACCAACGGGGCCCAAAGTTTAGAGATCGTCTGTTGAATACCAGACCTAACAACAAAAAAACAACCCATAACAATAAAGACTGGCACTTTCTCTTGCCTTCATGGTACCAACTGCGGGTTTGTGACCAAAGGCAACAGAGTGAATCATCCTAGATTGAAATCAAAATTCAAAGCTTTGCGACATGTGCTACTAAGAATGCCATTTACGCAGTAAAGTTTCACTGTTGAATGTATTACATAGGTCTTTCAAAAAATGCTTTCAAACTACATTGCAATGAACATCAATCCTCCATAAGAACCAGACACATTGGCTGGAGAAAAGGCATGATATGTCACAGATCAGATTTCAGGTGGTTGACATGATCGTGAGAAGGAATGCTCATGAAAACCTGGCCAAAAGACTACATCAAAAAGAAACGTTTTGGGGAGAAAACTAGGGGGCGCAGGTAAAATGGATGCCTGAACGCTAGCCTCCTCGAGGACTGGTGATTAATGGCAGAGAACAGATAGCTTGCCCAGGCCACAAGCCATTTTGAGAGTGCATTCTGGCGTCTGAATCTCTCTGCAGTATCCGGCCCAAACCCAGAGAGAAATTGATGCAGGAGACGGAAAGAATGAGTCGGGGTGCTTGAAGCAAACAAGGGTAAGGGCGTCTTAGGTTGACCCCTTTGTGGCCCAGCACCCGCTGCAAAAGGGATGCACGTTCTACTCCCTCCCACATAAGACATTCTCCCGAATAGACGTCTTTCTGAATGGGGAACTCAAACACCAATTAAAAATCTCAACAATCGAGTTAGTCGAGTGGTCCAATCATAACATGGTAGTAGTCGGGATGGATCTGGCCCCTAGTAGGATGGTGGACAGAAGATGGATATGTAATGATTTTCTGTTCAGAGACAGCTATTTAGAGAATCCTTAGACGTAGAGGTGCAGGACTTTTTTAAGCAAAATGACAAAGGCGAGCTCCCTCGCACAACAGTATGGGAAGCAGTGAAAGCCACAATAAGGGGCCTATTAATGGCGCAAGTGGCAGCTGTGAAAAGGTTAACATTGCTCAGAGAAACCCAACTGAAAAAAGAAATAAATAGAAAGGAGCTCAACCTAGAGAAGGGAGAAGGGGAAATTACAGAAACTTTGACTGAGATCAGAGAACTCAGGCACAAGCTAAAGGAATTTTGTCAGGGCCCACCTCAGATATGTTAAGCAAAAATACTATGAAAGGGCAGATAAGGCTCATACCCTACTTGCAGCAAAACTGCAAAGACAAAGGGCGGAAAGAGCGGTTGACAAGATCAGATCCCAGTCAGGTGCCACGCTAGACAACCCCAACAAAATAACACCCTGCTTTATGCAATTTTAGGAGTGGCTCTATACCTCAGACTGCGATTCCTCTTGGGAAAGCATGGCGGAATACACGGGCAATATCACATTTCCGCCAATCCAGTCTTCGGACCGTGAAGGGCTGAACACTCCCATAACAACGGAGGAGTTGGACTTTGCCATCTCCAACCTAAAAGCGGGATCGGCACCGGGCCAGGATGGCTTCACCCCGGCCTATTATAAAAGATTAAAAGGCACCCTAATGCCCTTCTTAACACTCTTATTCAACAACATTGTAGCCACGGGACAAGCCCGGCTCTCCTTTACAGAGGCTAGAATTATAGTGATACCCAAAGAGGGGAAAGACATGCTTGAATGCGACTTATACAGGCCGATCTCATTATTGAACGTGGACGCAAAGGTGTATGCCAGCGTTCTGGCAAATAGGCTGAGCAGGGTTCTCCCATTGATTGTGCACAGCGACCAGGTGGGATATGTGAAGGGGAGGCAGGGCACAGACAATGTGCATAAAACCCAAGATTTAATGGCAACACTCAAGGCAGATGATGTGGACCCCATACTGATTTCAGTCGTTGCGGAAATAGGCGTTTGACCAGGTGGAGTGGTGGTTAATGCGTCAAGTCTTGGAAAAAGCCATCTTAGGGCTGGGCTGGATTCAGGGGATGCAAGCACTTTAAAACAGCACAAGAGCGAGAGTCGTGGTCAATGGGAGGGCATCCCCTCTTTTTGCTCTGACCAGAGGCACCAGACAGGGGTGTCCCCTCTGTCCACTGATCTTCGCACTGGTAATGGAGCCCCTGGCACAGGTCATTCGAAACAATGGCACTCAAAAAGTTCAGCAAAGAATACAAACTAGCCCTGTTTTCCAACAATGTTTCGGTATATGTAACTCACCCGTCGCAATCGGTCCCAGCACTCCTAACCAGGATTGAAGAATATGGGGCACACTCAGTCTTCCACATTAAGCAAAACAAGACCATAGCCCTAACATTGAAGAGTGAATAAATGCACCGAGACTCAAGCCCAGCGAAGTGGGGTCTAAAAGTCGCCACCGACAGCATTTGCTACCTAGGGATCACTCTAACGAAACAATTGACAGATCTGTACCAGGCAAACTATATGCCGCTCTGGACGTCCATAGCGAGGGTCACAGAGAATTGGGCAAAGTACAGTTTTCATGGGCAGGGAGGTTTACAGCCATAAAAATGAATGTGCTACCGAGACTTCTTTTTCTGTTTCAGTCACTTCCCATTGCCCTCCCTGACTCCTTTCTAGCCGAGATCAAGAACACACTGTTAGCCTTCTTATGGGAACGAAAAAGGTCCCGGACCGCATATAACATGTTGATAGTCCCCCAAAAAAAGGGTGGCATGGCATATCCTGATTTTCAAGACTATTACAGAGCAGCACAGTTGCGAGTGTTTGTAAAGAATATCCGAGAGTCAACGAGTAAACAGTGGGTCCACCTGGAAAACAGCTATTTTGCACCAGTCACCCTGGGAGAATGGCTCTGGGCCCCTCTTAAGTTTGTTCCACGCAAAGTGTGAGAGCAACCAGTCCTAGGGGTATTATGGGCGATAGGAAAAAGAACCCAAACATGAGCGGAGTCACGACCTGGCCCTCCCCCCTGAATTGTATATGGGCTCCCCCGATCAGGGACAACATTATAGATCTGAATTGCTTCCAACCTCAGTACGAACAAGGGTTAGTTAGAGCGGGCCAGATGTGGAGGGAGGGAGTCTTCCTGTCCAGGGAGGAATAAGAAGAAGCTGAACAGGGATTGTAAATTAGCCCTCTCCTATACTTAAAACTGAAAGGAAGTCCTTACTGACCCAAGGTGGAAAGAGCACTACAAAGCCCTCTCACCCCCTTCGAGAGCATCTTAAACACGCAAGCAGAGACCGAAGGGCTAATCACTAAGATGTACTAGTCTCTCATAGAAAGAGGTCACCTGCCAACCCCATGCACTCTGTTGAAATGGAAAAAGGGTTGGGGTGGGACAATAACCAGGAGGGATTGGCTGCAATATTCAAAGCAGTCTGGAGGTCTTCAATAGAGGTCCATTATAAAATGCACAATTGCAGGTTACTTACACAGTGGCACCTAACCCCCCAGCACCTAGCAAGAATGCATGCAGGTATCAGCCCTTATTGGTGGTGTGGGTGCACAGGTATGCACATACTGGCATCAGTCGTGGGATTGCCCCAAATGCAAACCTTCTGGAAGGAGATCTTGGGTTGGATCCATGATATAGAAGGAATAGATAGAGGATTAACTCCTCTCCTGGTGCTGTTTGGTGTTGAACTAGTGGAGGGACAATACCTAGTGTTGCCCCACCTACCCAGAAATCTGCTCCTAGCTGCACATGTGTGTGTCACAATAAAATGGAAGGGAAGTGCTCTACCGGCAAAGAAAGACTGGCTGTGGAAAGCTAAGGAAATCTACGAAATGGAAATCCTCAGAGCAGCACTTTTGGAGTCTCCCACACACATTGATAACCAGTGGCTCACGTTTCTTGAGTATTGGGAATCGAACACTTATGCAGCAGGGAGGTTTGGCCCAATGGACCACGACAAACCGACAGAGAGAACCCCTGAACATGAGGGGTGACCTCAGAATACTCCCGGACACTAAACGCCCCAATAGGCAGCGCAAAGATACTAGTTGATGACAAAATGATAAGAACATCATGTGACTGGCGAGAAACCAACCAGGTATTGCTTCAATGCAGGTGTGAGATCAAGAGCTTTCCATAATCTCACTCCACAACCCAACAAACTTAAAGCAAGGAGGGAGGGGGCTTGAAGTTGAATGTTGTAAGTGTAAATCTAAAACTTATGGTCATGGACTTGCGTCAGGTTTCAAAACGTACTGCAATGTATTGGCTGTGCACTTGTTAATAAAAACACTTTTAAAAAATAAACTTTTTGGATAGAGAGACTTGATTCTATGACTCCCAATCGTATTAATGAGGAAATTAACTACATGTGTTTCATTTAATGTGGCACATGTGGCCCCAAGAATGATATGCCTCCACTGGAAATGCTCATATCTAATTCTGCTGGGAAATATTACACTTTTCGATTGTAATCTGTATATGGATGTTCACTTAGGTTGTAGCTCACAGCACTGTATATTTTATACATGCACTACATGTGCATGTTTTACTGCACAGCAGTCCATGTGATTACATTTGCCTTTTTTTTCTTATGTTATGTATGCATTTCTGCAATTTGTGTTTTTTTTGTTTTGTGTTTTTTTTTATACTGTTGTATGCATTCAAAGTTTTGTGTTGGATTTCATTGGCTCCACATTAAGAGAACATACAAGTTTAAAAAAAAAAACATTAAGTACTGTTGTCTCCTCGCTCAGCACATACATCCTAAAATCATATTTTCATTCACTATATTATCCCTGTGGGTACTACTTTCTTCCATAGACCCTCCTCACCTACCGTGCCTTTGTTTGTTTACTCTCTACTACTTATGACGCTGGGCAGCTGTGAAGTCACGATGTGCGCACACACGTGATGTCATACCGCCCTTGCTCGGATTAAGTACAGGTAAGCAAGACCAAGCCGGGTTTTATGGTCTTGGGTCTTCGGGCTTTTACTCGTTGGAGCATCTACTGTTCCCTAGAGATAAGTGGCTCAGTCAGGCTGAGCCCCTGCTGCTCTTTGGAGCCGTTTGAAACAATATTGGCATAATAAATGAGTCTGACTTTAGTTCCCATTTATATTTTAGGCCTATTATATATGTGACTCTTATACCAGTATGAGATAACAGGTTCAAACTCAGGTATAACCATTCGTCCTATGTTTTCTTGTATTTGTGGCACATTATAAAGGCTTTAAAGCAATGTTTCCTATGCAAGCATGTTTTTTTTATTTTTTTTATTGTTCTTATTGTCTTGCTTTCATTCCATTTGTTTCTATAGTTTGCTACCAGCCACATAATAGCATGTAATATGCACATCTGCTACGTTTCTGTATAGAGGTGTATAGTGGTTGCTTATACATGATACTAATGATTTGAACATTTGTTTGGTTTATTTATCCTATTTGTTTGTATATTTGTGTTATGAATAATGTTTTTGCTTGGGGTATTACATAATCTGCATTGTCATATGTAAACAGTGTTTCAGCCCTGAAGACTGACTTGGTTCCCAAATGCATTGTCTAAATGACACCCAGGAATGCTTACTGCTTCCAATGATGGAATAAATGAACTGAGTTATAATATTACTCTTGACTGGTACAGGGCATCAACATTTTGTATACCAACATTGAATGTATATCAATTTGAATGTAATTTCATATAAGTGATAACTGAGAGCATTTGGTTGGTCCAGGGGTAACCCTGAGCCCTTCTTTCTGCATGATTTACCCTTGAGGCAAGGGCTTTTTTTTTGCCATTTTTGCGCTTCACAGTTGGTAAAGATTACTTTACTGAGAACATAGATTTGTTATATGAAAAGTAAGTAGAAGTATAGTGGTGCCTGACCTCCATCCTGTGAGTACCAATTAACCACAAAGTAATTGTAGAATGGGATCTAATGCATACATACCCTCTACTTTCCCCTTGCCAAAAATACTGATGAAATGGATGTGTAGTTATTCCCCTACTTTTTAAGCTTAGAAAGTTCCCACATGGTAGGATCACATGTTGGATCAAACAGATCTTTTTATGTCATTGTTGATGAAGCACATGTACTTAATGAGCTTCCAGAATATGTGTCACAATTAGACATGGAAAGGTCTGCAACTATCAACATTCACTGGGGATGATTGATTGTTATTCTCCCCATATGTATTTGTATATCTAAGTGTTTGCATGGATACGAACGAATAGGATCTATATCTACCATGGTCCAGACATATCTGTATACAAGCAAAACAACCGGTTTTCCAGTGTTTGTAAATCATTCTCTCATAGAATCTGTTATCTCTTGACCTTTATTTCTGACATCACTGATGTTAGTGTGTCCATCTTTTTCCTTTCATCGCTCATTTGTGTGATCTTGGTCTTAATAACAGGTGAATAGCCCAGCTGCCCAGATCTAAGAATTCTGTCCATGAGTTACCCCTCATTGGATGGATGTATTTTCATATTTTCTTCACACTGGGCAATGTCCTGGCACATGATGGAAAACTATCCTATTAATTAAGCAATACAGAGATTGTCCAGACCTACAGTTGTTGTATCTTTAATGTCAGACAAACGTCTGCATTATTTTTGAGGGCATTGATTTTAGTCACCCACCAAAGTCTCTTCAAGTTCCAAAATTTCAAAGAACCCGAGTTGACATGGATCTTCATCTATCTGGGCAGTAACATTGTAGACTTTTCTCATTGAAAACATGTGTAATGAAACAAACTACTCTTGCAAAGTAAGTTATTAAAAGCCTTACTCTTTATCAGTTACCAGTAAAGTCAACCTGGGATCAAGTTGTTGGTCTTCTTTTCTTGAGCATTAATATGGATATCATCCCTTCCAAAGGGAAAACACAAACCTATACACATATATTCAGCATACTAACAACATTCATTTTATATACTGTCATGTCGGTACTATGGAAAATCCCTTCAAGCCAAGATTCATTATAAAGGATAATCGCTGTAGCACACCTTATCAGTGAGCATCTGACCCAATACAAACATCAGGTTTATCTTTCATAGAGCTGCGTAATTCCCTGCTGTGATCTCATTAATAGGTGATATGGTATATACAACCTATCACTTTTTAATCTTCCTGATTATTTTTCACAACAGGCCTCTGATTTTTGCCTTGATCATAAAGTCATGATACACTAGCAGCCAGTCTGATCTGCATTCTTACTTCTTAGCAAACCTTTACTCCTTGACCGATAAAGCCTGATATTGCTGGCAGAATGGGCTTCAGCTTACATCTTTTCTACCCAGACACTTGTGAAGGTGCACATTGTTCGGTACACCTCATATAATTAAACACCATGCAGGTGAAGAATGCTGCAAAGAGTGCACCAGAGACTACAGTTGCTGGCAGAAAATGCTTTGGTTTAAATAGTTCCAACCCAGACAGTTGTGAATAACACATTGTTCAGTAAATCTCAAAGATTTAAAATGCATGCACTCCGGAGAACAGCTTGGAGTGCAAGATAGAGTGCAGTTGCTGGTAAAATGGGCTTTGACTTCGGCAGTTTTGACATGGGCACTTGTGAATGAGCACATTGCTCTGTATACCTTTGAGATTTACACTGCATATGGGCACAGAGCACCGTGTGGAGTGCACCCTAGAGTGCAGTTGCTGGCAGTCGTTTACAGTTGAAGGCACATAAAAGCAATAGTAGCTGCTGCCTTATATTTCTCACCGAATATGTAACGCTATGGACTCATGAAAGCTCAGGGTGAGTCTCTCTTTTTGTTTTATTGTTGATTCTCTGTTTTGCTTGTTTCCAAAATTGCATAGTATGCCCAGTAGAAGCTTGCAATGGACAATGCATGGCCAGCAATGGTAGCCATGTAGATAAACTCGATATCATGATGTTAACTCATGTAATTTTCTCTTGCCCCTTCATGACAGACAAGCACTCAAATAAAACACTGGGCAAAAATACTGATTTCTACTAGCCCAGACAAGATCATCTTAGTTCACTTGAAAATAAGGAGTTACGATTGGTTTGGATTCAGCTTCTCATCAAAAAGTCAAATACCTTCTAAGGTATCCAAGAATGGAGAGAGCCACGTAATACCAGACAACAATCTAGTTTCTCCTGTCACTGCTTCAAACCAGAATGTATATGTTTCATCAAATAAACTTTGTGATCCCTTGAATTCTTTACATCAATCAACTTCCTTATTTTTTAATCATAGTCCTCATAATTTTAAGCCTTCAGCTTAGTCTTATCAACCAACCCCAATGCCGATGGGTTTGACTGATATTTTGGATTTATCTGAACATCAGTCTGGTTTGGGTTAGGCTCGCATCTTTTCCTTAAACTCTGTTTTAAATTCCTTGGTCAAGTTTCTCTGAAAATATTAAAAAATCACCTTAAAGAAATCAACATTGACCTGAGCACCATCAATTAAAAGATCTCCTTTTTGGCGGTATTTATTTTGGCACACAAAAAGTCCCATGAGAGGCACCAGTAATGAGATTCCTAACAATTTGGTGCCATGTTAGTTACCAATCAATACTTTTAACAATAGCAGACATATCTAGTTTGCAATGTATTTCTATGTGTGCTGCAGATGGTGTGTCATTTCAAACCATTCCTCAACAGTCTATCATCTATCAAAACAGTATTTTTTGTAACGGATTGGAAGACAATTCACTCTTGCAGTGTAAGTGGGTGGACAATAAAACGGAAACACATCTAAGAACATGACAAACGTGACACCAGGTAAAAATACAGGTTCTAGGAAATGTTCAATGAACCTGCATAATAAAGTCCTAGTTCTGAATTCACAGATGCATCTCAGGCCTAAAACAAACAACAACAAAAGAACATGGATTTAAAGGGAAAGAAAACAGTAAAGAAAAAAGATAAACTAGATAAGAGACAGCTCTTCCTCAAATGTGATCTACGGAGAAGGCTCTACTAGAGCCTACATACTCGCTTTAATTGAGGCATCAAAGGGCATTGATGACAAGGTCCTCGACCCTGTAGATTTGGCAAATCCAGCTTCAATGAAAATGATTTAACCTGAACATCCTTTTTTAATGATGGAAACAAGGAGACTATCTCTTTAAGCTTTACCTAGAATCATTTCTCCACTTCCTCCTTTGACTGACAAAACTGAAATGGATTCTCCCTTCGGAATAATAGATACAAAGAGGTCTGCCTTGCAAGTCCTTAATAGAGCTGCTCTTCAATCCAAATCAGCGTCTTTGTGTCAATCTGATAGGGAGGCTTCTCAATGTTAAAGTCAGCCATGTATAGAGCGTATACTTGTTTCAGAAAAAGAATCAACCTAAATTGATGCAATATTTTATCTTAACTTCATGAAATACCTTCTACGTTTAATACATTCAAAAGTAATTCAGCCTCATTAGAAGAATTCAGTCCTGGCAGTACATCCGCCAGGATACCGGGAAACTGTATTACCATTGCCGCCACTCGGTCCAGCAGTATGACTACCGGATTAGGAGCGGAGGTAATTGTTGCACATCCTCATTTCATGGAGAACCATTTTACTCCATGTGGGGGTTTTCCGTTATTACTGGCACAGGTGCCAGTAATGCTGGCGATTTTTGCCAGTAAGGTGCCTGACCTAACTTCAGCTTTCACTTGGATGTAAATCAGGTGCCCCACCAGCAAACTTGTAGTTGGCTGGTGCCATAACATGCTGGTAAACATTATTCCCGACAAGTTGTTACCACACCAGCCAACTTATAATGAGTCCCATTGTCTTAACTGATTTCCCTAATGAGGCAAGACAAGATATTGTTATACTAAGTATGGCTTCAGGATGAACAGCTTCAAGGGTTTTGGCTGAAACGACTACTCTGCTTTCATTGGGCTCTAACTTATGCACGCATTTTTTCAACATACTGAATCTCAAATGTCAACATTATAACAACGTAGCAAAACTAAAGAGTGGGGACCAATATAGAGACTCAGGTATCAAATTATTTTATGATTCCTGGCTCCCAAATTCTCGGAAGGTTCTATTGAGAATTGTTGAAGAGAAGTGTACTTTGGGCCTCATTACAAGTTTGCCAGTTTGGTAAGCTTGCCAGTACTGTTATTACCGGACCGGCAAACTACGAGTTCTGCCCGTGGGTGCCTACCCCCCACCAGGTCTGACCTGGCGGGCATACCGGCACCAGCGAGCAGACACTGCCGGTAGCACCGGCACCATTCTTATGGTGCCCTCTCGGGCTCAAATGGGAATGGGAGTAAAAGTTTCCAGTCCCTGGCAAAGGGAAAATACAGGGTCCGCCAGGGTTATAATGGCCCTGTATTTCCCCATTGCCAGGGGCCGGAAAAATGTGCAAGTTTGGCGGCAGCCTGACGGTTTTACCGACAAGGCTAGTGGCAGACTGATAATGAGGCCCTTTGTCTGTGAATGTGGAGTAGTGGTGGCTTCCTGATGCCCTGCATCTATCCACTGCCCAGCAGGAACTGAATCTATGAGTGGTAAAGATATTAAGACTCTCTAATGGAATATGCAGGCTATAAGCACTTGCTCAGACCTAATACAGAAGCTTTTCATATAAGTAAAAATGACTTCCTTTTGCTACAGAAAGTACAGCTGTGTGAAAAAACTCTTACTTGATGGATACAAAGTCCCTGATTCACAGAGTGTTTTCCAATGGGGTTTTGCCATTATAAAACACTTCTATGAATTAGGCCCAACGTGTTTCTAGAAGTAACCAATAAAGGAGTTAAAGTTCAACCATTTGGGATAAAAAATACAGCTGTTGGAAACAATTTCCATATGACATGCCTCACCTGGAGAGTGGTTTCTCTGGATTTTCTAGCAACGTATCATGGAAGGATCAGATTGATTACAGCTTGCATGTTTGCCTTATTACCAATACCTACATCTTTCAAATTACTTAGATACAACTATGTATATTCTCAGAAGCTGGGACGAAATGGAAACCTTTGGTAACACCTTGATTGCTGGTGACTTTTGTTGGGACTCTGATACCTTGAATGTTAATGAGGAATTTCTTTGCTCTTTGAGTTGAGGGAGGAGTTGGCCAAATGTTGTGTCCATTTGAGGTCTACAGAGAATTAATGGTAATGTTAATGGATACATTCCCTGCCAGCCTATTTGGAGGAATGGTCTGTATTCCTCTACAATTGATTACATGTTTTGTGACTGAATAGATTTTTAACATATGTACATTCATTCTTATCAAGGAAACTTTGCTGAGTGTCCATTCATTTTTACAACTCACTATAGATCTAAAAATCCAGAGTAAAGTCTCCTCTAGCAACGTATGTCCTCTAGTAATTAAGCAGGAACAAAATAGACTTATCTGGTGCCAGAAGGTATTACAGAATGTTAATACAAAACTATCAATGATTGTAAGTCAAGCAGAATTATTCGGTTATAGGGTCTTTTGCAATCCAGCTGGATTTTCGAGGTTGTTGTGGATTCTGCAGCTCTGATAGATAAAGACCTGCATATGTCCAATCGAAATACTGTTCAGTACATAGCTCACTCATTTGACATTTGTGCAACTTAAGAAAAGGCATCTTCATATTTCTTTACATTTACTTAGGGATAAAGGAGATATTGAGACCAATATTTTGATATCCTAATTAAGAAAATCCCACAAAAACTGAATTAAATAATATCAGCATGTTATGCTGCAAAGAGATTCAGAATTAATGTTGTCAATTCTGTTGCACAAGTAAGAGAAGCATTTCTGGAACTTGCTAAACAATTCTGACTCTTTACAGATCACAGTCAGATTAATGCCATCTCAGAAGTTATAAGGGAAGAGCCCCTTTTAGATATGGAGCGGGCATGAGATGAGCTAGCTGAGCCGTGGGAAATCCCAGCTTTGGTTGCACCACCTAGGAGGAGAGCCCATCCATTGGTGCTTAGTTGTGCCACACCCTTACTGGCTCTGGGGCTCAGGGCCTGCATGGCTGCTTGCCCAAGGACCAATCTCAGAAGCCAAATTAAGTAGGACACAAGGGTTCCTCGTATATTGACTATATTTTTGTTTGGAAGGAGTTATGGCTACAATACAAGATTTTGAAGTCTTGAGTGTGGAAAGGAGCGACAATAAGCCATTACTAATAAAGCTAATTGGTTGAGGTCGCCCCCTCAGTGATCGCTCAACTAGCACTCCTAATAATCATGTACCCATTTATATACAAGAATCAACAAAACAACAAATACAATGGGCAGAGTTGGGTTTAACCCAAGTGAGTCCCCAAATCTATGATGCCATGCTGCCATTATTAAAATAGTGTTTCTGAGCCGACATTGGTGAGAAAGACATCCGGTCCATATTCCAGATAGTCATCGAGACTGTCCTATAATTTGTCATGAAACCCAACAAGATTTTTAAAAAGTATGCCACGCAAACCTGCCCCTGCTATGATAAGGACTGTAGGTCTGCTAAGAGTGCCATTTTAAATTGCCTAAAAAGTAAACAACATATTGACAGACTGAAGCTTAGATTGCTTAGGTCAACATTCAAAAAGCTGACAAACACAAAAATGCTTTAATCTACCAAAAATGGGAAAACTTACAAGAAGGAGGCTTGTCGGGTGACACACTGACTTTCTGGAGGTTGGCGAGTAGCTTGGATGATGGACGTGACACGGGGGTGTTCTCTGAAATAAGTCCAAACTCTTGGACTAAACATTACCAGGAACTGTATGGCATGAATGGATGTTTAGGAGCCTCAGCACAGCCCAAAGTGAGCCAGGAAGGGTAGATTATCAGCAAACCTATTCAATTGGAATTGAGCGAAATCTGCAATGTGATCCAAACACAAAAGTGGGGGAAGGCTCCAGGCCCAGACCTTATCCCATCAGATTTATTCCAAGATGAGATAACAGTCTCGGGGCCCATGTAATGGCTCCTTTTTAATGCATGCCTAGACAAAATAGGGTCCTGCCCTCTTGGCAATTGGCCATTATAGTCCCAATATATAAGAAGGGAGGGAGGGAGTACCCACTTAACTCTAGGCCCATTTCGATATTAGATGGGATAGGGAATGTTTTTGTGAAAACAATATGCGTGCATATTCAGCAATGGGTTTCCCAAAATGAGATCATAGATCATCTTCAAGCGGGCTTCCAACCTGGAATCAACACTATAGAACAGGCTTTCTGTTTGAACGTCAAAACGCAGAAGTACACGGCCCTGATGAAGACAAAGGTATATTCAGCTTTTGTGGACATCAGGGCCGCATTCGATTCTGTGTCAAGACCAGCCCTATGGAAAATCCTAGTAAATAGGGGAATCCTGTCTGCCCTCTTACAGATAATTATTCAGTTATATTCTGGTAACACTACCTCAGTTTGATAGGGGATGGGAGGGGAACTAACCAATCCATCCAATGTTGTGAGAGGGGTAAGGCAGGGCTGCATGCTTGTCTCCTCTTTCTGTTGTACATTGATGAGGTGGTAAGGCATGTCAGAGGGAAATGTCTGAACCCCCCACCCCCAAAACTGGGCTTGGTGACCTACCAGCTGTTGCTCTTTGCTGACAATACAGTCATACTAGCCACATCGCCACAAGGCCTCAGGACCACTCTGGAGGCCTTTGTGGAAACAATTTCTGAGTTGTGTCTGGAAGTCAATATGGCAAAAAGCAAGGTGTTGGTCCTTCGCCCGAAATTCAGTAAGGTTGTCAAAATTGTGTTGAACATTAAGAATACCCCCCTCAAGCAAGTCCAGGAATATGACTATTTAGCCCCTTCAGTGGGTAAATCCTGTTTGCAGATAGAACATTTTGGTGGGGCGTTCGTGAGATTCTTTTATTCACATGGTCAATGCCCGATTTCACCTGCAATTATAATTTTCTCAACGCAGGCCAAATCTACAGCTTTGTACAGGGCTGAAATCTGGGGTACTGCAGATTGTTACAGACTGGACTTGACGGAGAGAGCTATTCTGAAGGAACATTTGGGGCTGCCAAAATCTTCAACAGGCCCCACTCTATATATGGAATTGGGATTGAGTCCCACACAGAAAGAGGTCAAAATCAGATCGTCATTTTTCTGGATGAGGCTATGGTCTACTCCTGAGTTGAAAATATATCAAGAAGCTGGCTCCATATTTTAGAAGTGGAAGGAGGGAGATCTCTGCCATGGTTCCAGCACGTAAAAAAATCACTGGGGCAAGTGGGGATGACAGGCATATGGCACAATCCACAGGGAATAACTCAGGCAACTGGACTAAAAGTGAAGAATTCCGCTAGTTTGCTTATGGAGGTCGAATTAGCGAACGGGTGGAGGCATCTCTCAGGGGGCCCTCTACACTTGGATAGCAAAACATGCCTGGGGTTTGAAACCTACCTAGACATGATTAGGCCTCAGTTTTCCCATAACGTTTATATAAGGCATGGAGTGTATAGAGTATAAAGAGTGTCTAACTTGTACCTGGCAGGCACTGCAAAGAAATGGGTCCCAAATGGGGATGTTCTTTGCCCTGTGTGTTTATTCACGGAGGAGTTGCTGCCTCATCTCCTTTTCTTCTGTGATGGTTACCAGGCTATCAGAAGAAGGCTGTTGATCCCGCTATTGAACAGAAATGTTATTCATAACGTAGATGCAGCACAACACATTTTTAAGAAATGTGATGACATTAACTTGGCACACTGCGTGACTACCTATCTAACTCAAGACTGGCGGATTAGGGCCAAAATGATAAAAGAGGGTAGTGCAGAGCTATGATTATTTAATGGAAAAATAGTTATGGACTAGGAGATGCATTGTTATGGATTTACTTGGCACTGGTGGTACCCCTAAAATTGTCTGAATTCATTTTAGCCACTATATTTTAATGTATTAAAGATTGTTGTATTGTTGTGTCATTTGTATGCTAAGCCTATACATTGCATATGTAATTGTGACTTGATGACATTCTGTCAAATAAAAGTCTATTGAACGAAAGACTTTTATACCACATCTGGATTCTAGCCAGGTACATTTGGATAGGTATTTGTTGTACCTGGGAGACTTTCCAGTTACTTGGAAATCATAGATGGACATTTGAGAATTATATAATAAAGCTAAATCGTCCAGTTCCCTGGGCACTGATAGGCTTTAAAATGACATGTTAAAAGGTGATTCCGACTTATGGAAGTGTATGCTGGGAAAACTATTCAAAAACATCTTATGAACCTGCTTTAACCCTGAATCTTGGAAATATGTCCCATATTGTGCCGATCTACAAGAAGGGCGATAGGCTGTACCATATGAACTATAGTCCCATTGCACTTGATGCTTCTAGCAAAATCACTTGGATCGTTGGTCTAAAGATGCAGGAGTTATATATATATATTAATCAGGTTTTCAGAATAGTTTGTCCACCGCCCTAAATTGATTAATTTGATGTCTTCTTCATTATCTCTTTCTTCGGCTGGTGCCTCCCTCTGGAACAGCTCCCTGCCTCCCTCAAACTTGAGGAGAACCATCTCCGGTTCCGGAAATACCTCAAAACCTTTCTCTTTGCGTCAGCTTTTTCTCCTCCTCTCCTCTGCTGACCTCCTGGCTGTAATCTGAACTGCATTGGCTTCCTCGGCACCCTCTGATCCAGGTCCTTCCCCTGCAACGTTGCACACCTGCACTGCCAACCTAGCACCCCCGCACTTGGGACTGTTTCTGTATCCCTACAGTCCCCCTTCCAACCCTTGACACCTGATTTCTGCACTTACCATACACTTGCCACTTGCTGGCTGTTACTTACTTATTGTTATCATCTTCCTATGTACAACACTGTCCCTTCCCCCTTTCTCACGCACTTGGCCGATCTGAATGACACCTGGCCTAGTAGGATTGTTGTCCGTCCTTTGACTGTTCCCCTCCCTTGCCTCATCGCACCTTGAAACACTTGTCTATAGGCGGGTTATAAATGCCATATCATATCATATCATTATAAGGCTCAATTAAAGTCTCAGTCTATTACAAGTTTTTTTTTTATATATTAAACGCCTGATTTGATAAGGTTAACTGAGATAAATGATGGCCAATTTACATAAATGGGGTTGTCCAACCTATCTTTTCAATATTCCTATCTATTTGCATACTAATACACAGACACAAGATTGGAGCAAGGTGGTACCCTGACCGAGCCAGTTAAAATATTTAGAAAGTCACAGCAGGACTCTGTGTTTGCTCCAGCCATGTTTAATTTGTACACGTCAGATTTGGGATTTAACCTAAATTATTGTAAATCATTTCCGCCACGTTTGGCCTCTATCGCCATCTGATACTTGTATGACAGAGATAGAGAATAGACAGAGAGAGAGAATGACTTGGATTGCAATATCTCAAAATACAAGATTCCGACATTTAACCAAATAAAAATAATCAATTGAAAAAGAAGACCTTTGGTTGGCACTTCAATAAGGTGGCATTCGATTCTGTGGAACATTGGAAACATTTAGGCTTTACTATAACAGAGAAGGCTAACTTGATTAAAGCCATAAACTAGCATTAAACTGTTTATTATGGCATCTGTGGCTCAAACAAAAAAGTTAAACAACAAACATGGAATTTTCTCTAATGCCTGTAATAAAATAATTTTAAAGATAGTTCCATGTTTAATATATTTAGCTGAATTGAGCTTAACTATCTCAGCAATTCAATGCCAAAAAATCGAGGCATGTCTATGGAGAAAGACATTATTACTACCGAATAGTACTCTAGCTGCAGCTATTATATATGATTTGGGACCCTTATCCTTGTTTGTGGTTATTAATTGGAAACAACTAGATAGATTCTAGCTCCTACTCATAGTTCTCTTTTTGAAAAGGTGAGAGATCTTGCTTTGAGTGGTACTTCTCGAGAGCTCAATAATTGGCATCAACATTTCAATGTACTACTAGCCTCATTGAACTTGACATCAGATCATTTATTATCCAACCACCTTCAACAATCTGGCCAATGGCTATGATGAAAATAGTAGGCTTAACCTGTGTTTAATCGTTATGTAGTTTGAACAATGTGGCCCTGACCAGAGCCAGATTAGGCCATTTAGATTGTGTGTATAGTAGTGGTGGTCGTATTAGTAGTAGTAGTAATAGTATTTGTAGCAGTAATAGTGATAGTAGTAGTAGTAATCACAGTACATATTGTTGTGGCCAGGGCCATCCCCCAAACCTTCTGGACATTAGCCATGTCCACAACAGTATGCATACTTTGGGTGTAATGCCTCTAAAAATATGGCCACAACCACAATTAACATTTTGGATTGTTGTATAGGTATAGTAGTAGCAGTTACAACACATATTGTTACAGATATGGCCAGTAGACAGATTGTTTGGGGGCTTTGCCACAAGGAGTGTGGGTATAGTAGGAGTGTGGGTATAGTAGTAGTAATAGTAGTAGTAGAAACAATACATATTGGTGATGGCCACAGCATTATGCATACTTTGGGTTTATTGTCCCCAACAATGTATCTACTTTCTAGGGCCAGAATAGTATTCTTCCTTTGCGTTTAGTAGTTATGTAGTTTGTAGAATGTGACCTCTGGTCATGACACAGTCGTAAAGGGAGTTGTGTGTGTGGGTATAATAGTAGTAGCAGTAACAGTACATGTGGTGAATAGTGGATTGGTGGATATTGGGAAACAGCAGACATGGTAAGAAGGGAACACATGTTTCTTTGTCTGTAAAGAAAATAACATATAGTTATTTTACAATAAGCAAAATGTCAACAGAATGAACTTCTTAAGTATCTGCGGGGGTGAATGGAATCACACTACGAGCACAGAACCATATTTTAATGAAGAAGCGTACAAACAAAAGCAAACAAATACAATTGCCATACATAGCAGTGGTCGAGGTCATGAAAAAGTGAATAATACCATAATGGAACAAGAAGTACTCCTTACAAAAATATGCCCTGAAAACTTAGAATTACCCCTCCACTCAATTGAATCAGAACGTCTAGTGTACAAGTGGCCATGCACGTCAATGTGTAACATTCCCAAACAATGTTTCAAATCTTTACGCCAATTCCTCAATAAATATGTAAAAAGCAAAGACAAAATCAAAATTAAATTACTGCAAAATATGGATACCTGTCCAGTGCGCAAGTACACAGGACTACAAGGACATTCATTGGCCTGCATTACAGGACCTACTTGTAAAACCACTTTCCATGATATCAAAAGGATATCAACACATCATTCAACTATAAGAAATCTAGTCTATAAACGGTACTATGCTAAAAGTCCTGCTTTAGCACTAGCAAATTTAAATAACATCATTCTACATGGTACAGCAAAAGACCTACTTGAAGAAATTCACTATATCCAGAAAAAATATTTTGGAAGTGAAAGCCATTTACAGAATGAAATAGCTTTAAACCAATTAAGCAACAATTCTACAAATGGCAACCTTTTGCTAAACACATACAAAAAACAAATACTAAAATGTAAAAGTACATCAGCTGAAGTACCAAACCATGTATGTGTATGTTGCCGTAGAACATTTTATAAAAGTAACACAAAAACTGTAGACCTATCATACAAAATAGAAGACAATGAAGATTCTAAATGGTTTGAATTAGCTCTCTAGCTTGTAGCAGAAAACAAATACGAAATAACTGAGCCCTTAATATTTTGCAGTTACTGCACTACAAAACTTGACAACAACCAAACTCCTTCACGTGCTATCACAAATAATTTGGAATTATACCCAGTACCAAAATCCCTACAACTTAATTAATATGAGAGCATCAGAATTCAAACAGTACACCCATTTCAAGCAATAATACGCCTTCAACCAAAAATAGCAAAATTCCCTCCCTCTGAATTGGTAAAAGGCATTCGTGGAAAAGTAGTTTATTTACCATTAGATCTAAAAGAAAATGTGCATACTCTAGGAGTGCAACGTCCAATGGACCAATCTTTAATTATCTTAGTAAATGGGGTACCTACAAAAGACAAAAAAATATGGCAACGGCTGGTAGATTTACATAAAGTTAGACAAGCCTTGCAATATCTTAAAGAGAATAATGAATATTACAAAGAAATTAATATTGAAGAAAACTTGAAAGATACAACTGAAATAATTCAAGAAACACAAGAAGCTGGTCAATTTGAGCTACTAGATCCTGCTACAATATCAAATACTTTAGACCATTATACAATTCATCTTTTGCACTCTAATGACACCATAGAAGATGTACTGGAAACGTACCAAATGCGTCAAACAAAAGGATCGCCAATCAGCATATGGGAAAAAAGTATAGAAGCACATGCTTTTCCTCTACTCTTTCCTACTGGCAAAGGAGGAAGGTATGATGATAGACCTATTCAAATATCAGCTTCAGAATACCGCTCATTAAGGATGTATTCTGAAGATCCCAGATTTAGACAAAATGTGGAATACATATTCCACCTACTCTTTGAAAGTGAACTAGCAACTTTATGTTACGGAGTTGCACACATATTAAAATCAGGATCACACTTTCAAAATATGACAGCTACACAATTATTAGAAAAAGTTCAACAAAAGGATGAGGTTTTACAATCAAATATTACAAATCTATTAGCAAATATGCGTGGTACTAAAGAATACTGGTTTTGACGTCATGGAGATGTACGTTGTATGATCAGAAACCTTGGCCCACCCACTTGATATACTAATACCTGGAGAACTTTGTTCTTTGGATCCTGTTAATGTTTCAAGATATTTTCACCATCCCTTCATTGCTATGCTACATTTTATTTGTAATAAAACTGTTCCTCCCCTTGGAGAAGTGCAACACTTCTTGTGGAGAATACAATACCAAGTCAGAGGAGCACCACATATCCACATGCTTTTATGGATTAAAGATGCTCCTAAATTTGGTCAAGACAGTGATGCCACTGTTTTACAATTTATTGAAAAATATGTCACTTGTGAAATTTCATGAGAAGCCACAAATAGTGATCTTCATGCACACATTTTACAATTTCAAAGACACAAATGTGGAAAATATTGTCGTTGCAAATACAAAAACAAAGGGAAATACTACACCAAATGCCGATTTGGTTTCCGTAGACCAGTTACAAATACAGGTTAAGTGAACAACCTCATGTCTTCAGTTAGACATAGTGTTAAAGGTAAGTCACCTAAAAATACATATTACATAAAAAGAAAAGAAGAAGAAAAATATATCAATGATTATAATGCAATCATTGCCCACTTATGGAATGCAAACATTGATGTGCAGTACATTGCAGACAATTCTACTGCAGTTGCACGATATGTCACAGCATACTTTATCAAAGCAGAAAAGACAGAGCTCCAAGACCTCTGGAATGACCGGTCATCAGATAAAACAGTGTCTCAGAAATTATACAGTTTGGGCATAAAAATGCTCACCCATAGAGAATGTGGATCATATGAAGCAGCTGATCGTTTAACTGGTACTGCAATCTAGAAAAAGAGTTCTAAAATCATATGAAGATATAGAAACAAAAGCTAAACGTGATCCCAACAGCCAAGACATTTTGAAAAACAATTTATTGGACACATCCTAGCCAAACAGAAGTAATACTTTGGAAAACATGTGTCTATACCACATAGCCCAAAACTACACATACAAAAATAATATGAAACCTGATGAAAAAAAAGGTAAATATAGAGTGACAAACTGTGAAGGCAGCTTAGTTAAACTCACTAAACCAAATTTAATTAATCATATCAAATTGTCATTAAAGACTCCTCAACATAAAGAAGTATATTACATGTCCCTGCTACAACTCTTCAAACCATGGAGAAAAGAAAAACAAATACTAGATAACTATGACTCATATGAGGATGCTTTCAAAGCAAATGAAAGCACTATAACTGATGTAAACTTTACACAGTACAAAACAATGTTGCACAATGAACAGCAACATGAAGAAGAACTCCAAGCCCAGCTAGATAAGGACACTCCTGACAGTAGTCAACCTTCTGTAACAGGAAGCCAAGAACCACTGGGAGAACCACTAATAATAGATGAGGCAGAATTAGCTATGATAGAAGTAGAAAACACCATGTGTCAGTATGAAGATAAAGAAGACTTAACTATACTATAATCAAAACTAAACAATGAGCAACGTAGCATTTTTCAAGAAGTAACAAAACAAATTGCACATGGTGTAAAACATGAAAATAAAGAATGTTCCTGCCAAAATTATAAACCTATACTACTGTACGTCAGTGGTGAAGCTGGTTCTGGCAAAACATTCCTAATCCAAATCATTAGTAAATTCCTTCAACAATTGACAAACAACAAACTGTCAGCTGCTGTCACTGCCCCCACAGGTTTAGCTGCCTACAACATAGGTGATGTTACATTACACCGATTACTACAATTACCAGTAGAGCACTAGAACAAATTAGACTATTACAAACTTTCTGCAGAAGCTGCAATGGAACTACGCAGAGTATTGAAACAAATGAAAATGCTCCTAATAGATGAAGTGAGCATGGTCTCCAACCTGATGTTAGCTTTGATTCACCTCAGATTACAAGAAGTACTCAAAACAGACTATGAAGAATTCTTTGCAGGAAAACACATTATTGTTTTTGGAGATCTGCTTCAATTAACACCAGTAAAAGGTGAGCCTATTTTTAAAACATTAGGACAAAAACTCTGCCGTAAAACTGTTGGCAGCATTGGAAATGTCAACCTTTGGCAACATTTCCAATACAGAGAATTAACAGAAAACATGCAGCAATCTGCAGATCTCACTTATGCCAACATTTTAAAAAGTATCAGAGTTGGTATACTTTCTAAAGAAGCAGAAGCAATATTGAAAACCCGGTACATTATTTCACTTTATGGCGATAATGCATGTGCTACAGATGTTATGGAACAATTATCCCACACAAATGTCAATTGTATGGCCTTAATGCCAACTCTTGCAAGCTGTTTCAAATTCAATGAAGTCATGCTAAGTAAAGAAATGCAACCAATCATGGAAATTAGCGCCACAGACAAACTAGATGTACATGGTATGACACTACCCATGTGTGACCAAGCCACAACAAGACTAAATAGTTTAGAAAAATCAATCTCAAACACAGCAGGCTTAGAAAAGGTATTAAAATTATCCTTAAATTGCAGATTAATGCTTAAACGTAACCTTAATGTGGACCAAGGACTAGTTACCGGAGCACTGGGTACAGTTGTTGGCTTTCAAACATACCCACGCAACAACAAAATTCAGTTTGTTAATATACTCTTTGACAAACTTTCAGAAGTAAAAAGGATAGGACGCTCAACAGCTAGATTCCTTCTCTTCAAAGATATGTATGTACGCAGAGAACAATTTTCTCTAACTATTGCATACGCAGTCACGATTCATAAATCACAAGGTCTTACCCTAGACAAAGCAATTATAGATATTGGTAACACAGTCTTTGAAGAAGGCATGAGCTACGTAGCACTATCACGCTTACGTACACTTGACGGTCTATTTCTAATCAACTTTGATGCAAGTAAAATAAACGCTGATATTCCTTGCATTTTTTAATACAATAGACTACACTCACTATACACCCCCACCTAAACACATAGGGGCCGATTCATGGAACAAACGTGCGCCGAAAATCTACGCGCAAGCAGGCGCAAGCAGGCGCAAGCGGAAAAAAAGAGGCGCACGCGTGCGATTCATGGAAGTCCCTGCGCGTGTCTTCCTCGGGATGTGCACCAAACCCGTGCATGGCGCACACGTCACTGCAACATCGCGAAAGGCGTGCGCGACGCGCACAGTGAAAGCGCACAACCGCAGCGCACACACCAGAAAGTGGGCGGGACATGGGGCGTAACGCGCGGAATGGGGAACAACACGCGAAAATAAGGGCGTAACTGGGGATGTACTGCAGGGAAGCAGACGGAACGCCCACACGCACTCGAACCACACGTATTCATGGAATCGAATAGGGCAAAGCCACGCACAGCCAAAGACACGCACAAGCTGAAACACGGCCGCCACACGAAGACAGGCGGTAGAGTCCCAGCGCATCAAAAAAGTGGCGCGCTGGAAGTTAAATACGCGATTGAGCGGGGTACGTGGATTTCAGGGGTGCGCGAGAAATTCTACACGCGATTGGCCTGGGTACGTGTATTACAGGGGTGCGTGAGAAAATCTACACGCGATTGGCCTGCGTACGTGGATTTCAGGGGTGCGCGAGAAAATCTACACGCGATTGGCCTGGGTACGTGGATTTCAGGGGTGCGCGAGAAATGCTACACGCGATTGGCCTGGGTACGTGTATTACAGGGGTGCGCGAGAAAATCTACACGCGATTGGCCTGGGTACGTGGATTTCAGGGGTGCACGAGAAATGCTAAACGCGATTGGCCTGGGTACGTGTATTACAGGGTTGCGCGAGAAAATCTACACGCGATTGGCCTGGGTACGTGTATTACAGGGGTGCGCGAGAAATGCTACACGCGATTGGCCTGGGTACGTGGATTTCAGGGGTGCGCGAGAAAATCTACACGCGGTTGGCCTGGGTACGTGTATTACAGGGGTACGCGAGAAAATCTACACGCGATTGGCCTGGGTACGTGTATTACAGGGGTGCGCGAGAAAATCTACACACGATTGGCCTGGGTACGTGGATTTCAGGGGTGCGCGAGAAATGCTACACGCGATTGGCCTGGGTACGTGGATTTCAGGGGTGCGCGAGAAAATCTACACGCGATTGGCCTGGGTACGTGTATTACAGGGGTGCGCGAGAAATCCTACATGCGATTGGGCCTGTGCGAGTGGGGCAGTGTATTACGTGGGTGTGCGGGAAGTTGAAGAGGTGAATTGCCAGTGTGGGTCCTCCCAGGTCTCCCCTCTACCCCCTCCACGACCTCTGCAGGCAGCCCACACCACAGGGGACTACCCTGCACCCCTGGTCATGTCCCGCAGGCAGCCCATCCACCATGGGCATGCCCCCCAGCCAAGCCACATGTCCCCTTGCACCCCCACCCCCCAGCACCGTGGGGCACCTGCCAGCAGGCCCCCAACCATGTCCCACTCATGTCCCCTTGCACCCCCACCCCCCAGTCACCAGGGGCAGCCTCCACCAGGCCCCCACCCATGTCTCACACCACCCCCACCCCTCCAGTCACCAGGGGCAGCCTCCACCAGGCCCCCACCCATGTCTCCCACCACCCCCACCCCCCAGTCACCAGGGGCAGCCTCCACAAGGCCCCCACCCATGTCTCACACCACCCCCACCACCCAGTCACCAGGGGCAGCCTCCACAAGGCCCCCACCCATGTCTCACACCACCCCCACCCCTCCAGTCACCAGGGGCAGCCTCCACCAGGCCCCCACCCATGTCTCCCACCACCCCCACCCCTCCAGTCACCAGGGGCAGCCTCCACAAGGCCCCCACCCATGTCTCCCACCACCCCCACCACCCAGTCACCAGGGGCAGCCTCCACAAGGCCCCCACCCATGTCTCCCACCACCCCCACCCCTCCAGTCACCAGGGGCAGCCTCCACAAGGCTCCCACCCATGTCTCCCACCACCCCCACCCCTCCAGTCACCAGGGGCAGCCTCCACCAGGCCCCCACCCATGTCTCACACCACCCCCACCCCTCCAGTCACCAGGGGCAGCCTCCACCAGGCCCCCACCCATGTCTCCCACCACCCCCACCCCCCAGTCACCAGGGGCAGCCTCCACAAGGCCCCCACCCATGTCTCACACCACCCCCACCACCCAGTCACCAGGGGCAGCCTCCACAAGGCCCCCACCCATGTCTCACACCACCCCCACCCCTCCATTCACCAGGGGCAGCCTCCACCAGGCCCCCACCCATGTCTCCCACCACCCCCACCCCTCCAGTCACCAGGGGCAGCCTCCACCAGGCCCCCACCCATGTCTCCCACCACCCCCACCCCTCCAGTCACCAGGGGCAGCCTCCACCAGGCCCCCACCCATGTCTCCCACCACCCCCACCCCTCCAGTCACCAGGGGCAGCCTCCACCAGGCCCCCACCCATGTCTCCCACCACCCCCACCCCTCCAGTCACCAGGGGCAGCCTCCACCAGGCCCCCACCCATGTCTTACACCACCCCCACCCCTCCAGTCACCAGGGGCAGCCTCCACCAGGCCCCCACCCATGTCTCCCACCACCCCCACCCCCCAGTCACCAGGGGCAGCCTCCACAAGGCCCCCACCCATGTCTCACACCACCCCCACCACCCAGTCACCAGGGGCAGCCTCCACAAGGCCCCCACCCATGTCTCCCACCACCCCCACCCCTCCAGTCACCAGGGGCAGCCTCCACCAGGCCCCCACCCATGTCCCCTTGCACCCCCACCCCCCAGCAGGACCCCAACCATGTCCCCTTGCACCCCCACCCCCCAGCAGGCCCCCACTCATGTCCCCCTGCACCCCCACCCCCCAGCACTGTGGGGCACCTGCCAGCAGGCCCCCAACCATGTCTCCCACCACCCCCACCCCTCCAGTCACCAGGGGCAGCCTCCACCAGGCCCCCACCCATGTCTCCCACCACCCCCACCCCTCCAGTCACCAGGGGCAGCCTCCACCAGGCCCCCACCCATGTCTTACACCACCCCCACCCCTCCAGTCACCAGGGGCAGCCTCCACCAGGCCCCCACCCATGTCTCCCACCACCCCCACCCCCCAGTCACCAGGGGCAGCCTCCACAAGGCCCCCACCCATGTCTCACACCACCCCCACCACCCAGTCACCAGGGGCAGCCTCCACCAGGCCCCCACCCATGTCTCCCACCACCCCCACCCCTCCAGTCACCAGGGGCAGCCTCCACCAGGCCCCCACCCATGTCCCCTTGCACCCCCACCCCCCAGCAGGCCCCCAACCATGTCCCCTTGCACCCCCACCCCCCAGCAGGCCCCCACTCATGTCCCCCAGCACCCCCACCCCCCAGCACTGTGGGGCACCTGCCAGCAGGCCCCCAACCATGTCCCACTCATGTCCCCTTGCACCCCCACCCCCCAGCAGGCCCCCACTCATGTCCCCTTGCACCCCCACCCCCCAGCACTGTGGGGCACCTGCCAGCAGGCCCCCAACCATGTCCCACTCATGTCCCCTTGCACCCCCACCCCCCAGCACTGTGGGGCACCTGCCAGCAGGCCCCCAACCATGTCCCCTTGCACCCCCACCCCCCAGCAGGCCCCCACTCATGTCCCCCTGCACCCCCACCCCCCAGCACTGTGGGGCACCTGCCAGCAGGCCCCCAACCATGTCCCCTTGCACCCCCACCCCCCAGCAGGCCCCCACTCATGTCCCCCTGCACCCCCACCCCCCAGCACTGTGGGACACCTGCCAGCAGGCCCCCAACCATGTCCCACTCATGTCCCCTTGCACCCCCACCCCCCAGCACTGTGGGGCACCTGCCAGCAGGCCCCCAACCATGTCCCCTTGCACCCCCACCCCCCAGCAGGCCCCCACTCATGTCCCCCTGCACCCCCACCCCCCAGCACTGTGGGGCACCTGCCAGCAGGCCCCCAACCATGTCTCCCACCACCCCCACCCCTCCAGTCACCAGGGGCAGCCTCCACAAGGCCCCCACCCATGTCTCCCACCACCCCCACCCCTCCAGTATACACACTGGATGACTGGAATGAGTGGCAGGTGAGGGGAGGAGGAATGACACATGAAACTAGGGAATGCACGCAAATTTACAACCTGCATGAACACATACACAATCCAAACAAACTTGGACATCATTGTCATGGCCTTCTGTAGTCCAGGCTCAGGAGTGGTACGAACCAACCACCCCCTCTAGGGTTTTGGCGCCTGCAAGTTCGGGGCTTACACAGGCATCCGCAACCCCAGTGGGGAAAGAGGGTCAGGGAACGTTGCTTGGATAGGCACGGGAAACAGGAACACCGGGTAGAGGGTACAGGTTTCATAATTGCATAGGATCACGGGTGAATAGGGAAAAAAACATACGAAATAGGACCACACATACATCCATGCATCAGTACACTCCCCAGCAAGCCTATGCAGGGCAGTTTGTAAGGAAAACAACAAGACACTTAGCTCTGGTTTTGAGTGCTGGCCTCCTGCCTGCGCACTCTCAGGGCCGGTTACAGGAGCACTCCAATGCTGCAAAGAGAGACACAGTCAACAACCTGTATGTGCCAATTACACGAAAACACAACACAAAACATGCCCCATAGCAACTAACTACTCTACAAACAGACAATCAGTGCTCGATGCTTCGTACCCATATATAACATCACCCCTGTGACGGGTCATACACAGTCAATGCAGTAAGTCAGGCGCTGGTGGGTGCGTGGCAAATGGAACACCAATGTGTCACAATTCACACAACATGCAATGTTCCCTGGGTAAACAGACAGACCCATATGGCAAGCCATGACTACAGAGCAAGTTGCGTACCACCATGACCAAAACAAAGTTGGCAGTGCATTTATCATGAAGTACGTGGAATAGACATGCACTGCACCCAAGTATGTCCCTTGCTGTATGTCCCTGTGAGCTGCCCCTTTCCATGTCTCGGAAGGCTACATGGTTGATACAAGTGCCTCAATGAACCTTGGTGTACCGCAGGGTATGTGCCACTGCCCCTGTATGTGTCCCAGACAACCCTACTATCAACAGCCATCAGTCCACAAACACATCTGAGCTGCATTGTGTGCTTCAACACCAATATTCGTCTAAGCTCACCCTCAGTGCTGTGACTAAGCCTGCATGTGCAACTCGCCTGGTGCAAGCTTTGCTGTGTCGTGGCCCCCCTGTGATGCTCACCTTGCCAGGAGTTCCTTGGAACATGTCAGCAGTTCTAGGATGTGGGTCTGCAATCACTGTGGCTCTGCTCGTGCACACATGTGCATGTGGGCACCAAGAAACGGGTCAGGAATTCCGTCGTCCAATGGGCCATGTCTGCTGCCAAAGGTGCTCTGGTGCCTCATCCCCCTGCAGAAAGTGCATGAAACAAATGATTAATGCATCAAAGTGATCTGTGTGTGTCTCATCAGGCATCTCATTACTTGACCATGTCAGAGAGTCACATCACAAATCACACCATCAGCCCGTCTTTGACTTCCAAAGTGTGGAACACTATCTACAGCATGAATTGCAACAGGCACGTGTACAGGAAAGATATGAGACATAATACACAATGCATAGCAATCAATGTCCACATTAATCATGACACACCCCATCTAGCAAAAGCTGAACAGTGGACAATTACACCCAAATCATCCCCACTAGGGGTGTCAACACAAGTCACAAAGCACCAGACATGCCACAGATATGACAGTCCAAAGCCCTTGTGTAAAATTCTGTAACACCGAACCATCCTTGCGAGCCCATGGATAAGGGAGGCAGGAGTGGCATATGTGAGTCAAGGAACCCAAGCAGCAAACACATACACAAGACAACCATGAAGGGCCCAGCTGGAACAGACAGTGGATGCCTTCAAAAACCACAAGGCACCGCACTGTCACATGAAAGCACAATAGACTACAAATTTTAAACTAACTCAACTATTAACTAATTACACTGACTATGGAAAACCTACATTACCTATTTAAACTAACTATCAAACAGAAACTTAACTAACTAAACTAAAAGAAAAATCAAAAATGGCCACATACGACCCGGGGGGGAGGGGAGGCACCCAGGAGGGGGGAGGTACAGGGTGCTGCTCAACATCCACATGCGATGATGCTGAGCCAAAAAAAAATACCTCCATGGGCTCAACGCCTGCACAGCACGACCTATGTGGGAGATAGTTGGTCGTCCGAGTCTGGCTCATCCTGTAAAGGAGGACGTGGCACAGTAGCCTGGCCACGCCTAGCCGCAGCTTGCCCCTCGTCGGCAGCAAGTCTGCCGGACAGGTGAGCCTGGTTCTGTGTGGCGATGTTACATAGGTCTGCATGCAGAACCTCACGTGATACACGTGCTTCCTCTTGCAAGGTAGCACGTGTAACACGGAGTTCCTCCTGCAAGGCCTGGCTGGACAACCGCTGCACCTCCCGGCAAGCCTGTAGCTCAGCCGAGATGGTGCGCTCAAGCTGTGCAAACCTCTCCTCTGCCTGCTGCCTCTGGGACATCATAAGGACACCCAGAGTGGATCTGAGGGAGGCATACTCCTCCCTCAGGGCATCCATGTGCGCCTCTGCGTGAGCAGCAATTGCTTGACGCAGAGACGACATTTCAGCCTGGCGTGCCCTGTCTGAGGCCGCCATGCCCAGCCTGAGCGAGCGGGCCGTGGACCGTGCCGCCTGCTGCTGGAGAAGCACCTGCCTAGCAGGGGGGAGCACAGATCGGGCCACACCCTCTCTGCTGTCAGCGATGTTCTCCATTGCTGCCCCCTTCCGTTCGGAATTGGCAGTCATGTCTTGCTCCCACTCAGTATACAGCGGTTGCGCACGGCGACCACGTTGCCGGGCTTGACCCCTGCGGGACCCAAGGACCGGGGGTCCTCGCTGTGTTGGCACCGCCTGCGGCTGCACGACTACATGCCCCCGTCGACGTGATGTCCCATGCACATCAGTGACTGGTGTGGAGGGTGACCCTGCGTCCCGATCCACCACGGGAGGAGGAACCAAGACTGTCTGATCCCTCAGTGCAGGTGTCGCAGACAGAGGAGTGTCCACATCAGAATCACTCACCCCTGACACATGGACTTGATGCTCATCCAACTCAACATGGACGTCAGAGTCGTCATCAAGGCTGGACTCATAGGCAGCCAGAGACAGGATGGACTGCAGCACTTGGGGGTTTTCGTGGCCTACCACCCCACGACCCCCACTAGTGCCGGGTTGATGTGGTCTTACCAACCCTGTGTCTGGCATGACAACACCATCCTCTGCATCCATTGCGTCATCACCTGAAAAATAGAGAGGAAAAGGTCACTACACATGTCAGTAGCACACAACACACACACACACACCGACAGCAAAGGCATCCGGCAGACATGTGACACACAACATATGACCTGGCATGCATGCTGGGTCTACTTTGATTAGCTACTGTGATCAGACCTGTTGAAAGGTGGCAGTTTGCATCGAAGTGGGTCTATGCAATGCTGAAAATGTGTACGCCACTCACTACCTACATGTACAAGCACTCCATGGTGTGTGCCAGGAAATGTGAAGGCAGTGCAATGTCAAAATCAGACATCACGTGCATTGTGTATTCAATGTGTACCATGTCTAGCAGCCAAGCACCCCTCCACCCCAGTACCAAAGCAGGGATGCCTAGCATGGTATCAAAAGGCTGCCCATACACCTGTGTATTGACAAGCAGTGTTGACTGGCATCAACAGCTTAATGTGATTCAAATTACAACACTGCAAATGATGCTGGGACAGTGGGCAGGACACATGATGGAAGATCCGGAGGCCGGCCACGTGTGAAGAAGACACGACAAGAGTTGGACTGAGTCATTGGCCATTGAACAGGCTGAGGCCTGTGAGCCACACAGATTGTCAGAGCCTAAACATGTGTGCAACGCAGGACTGAGCCACAGTTGACATGGGGAGGCCGATAATATGGCAGGCAATGTATGTAACCAAGGACTCATATTACAGTGATCATCCAGTGAAGGATACATAGGGGCATGCGTGCAATGCACATGGAGCATGAATGGGCACTCATGTCCCTGCGGGACATCTGACCCATGCACAGTACAAGTGGGATACCCTGCATCGAGTACTAAGGCTGTACCACACGGCATATGTCTGGCAGTTTCTGAGCTGCAAGTTAGCATCTACACAGGACACATGAACAAGAAACTACACATTGGCAAGAATGTAGCAGACCAGTGCAAAGGTGGAACTGGGGTGCAGAGTGGCGGAGGAGGGGCAAGGGAGCATGCCCACATGGAGTCCCGCATGCAGGCAGAGGAGACATGCATGACGGTAGCATTTCATTACTTACACATCAGAACCATGTACACGTCACATGTAGCAGCAATCATGCACAACACATCCCACAAGTGAAACACACACGTCCTCAACAACTACGCATCAACACTCACTGGACTGGGCATCAAAGTCCAGCATCTCTCCCACACCTTCGACCAATTCTGGTGGTATGAACTCCGCAACGAGAGCCTCATGCGGAGTGAGTTCTTCCTCCTCTGGTGCAGGCCCACCGCCAGTCACCAGAGTCAAGTTGTAATTTGAGGCACGCTTAGCCTTAGTGCTGCGCTTGATGTCATTCCAGCGCTTTTTGCACTCCTGCGCCGTGCGCACCTCATGGCCGAATGAACTGACATGTTCCGCAACATGCTTCCAGTGGGTGTCACGTTGGGCAGCCGTAGTCTGACTATTGGCACCCACTAGCATGTCACGGCTGTGTCCCCGCACGTAGTCCACGAGGAAGTCCAGTTCCTGCTTACAGAAAGGCTTCTTCCTCGACGTGCAGAAGGTCGTGGCTGTGTGTGGGGTCCCAGCCTGTGCTGCAGGTGCAACCTTCCTCCTCTTGGACAGTGGCGCAGACCCTGGCTGGCTAATGCCGCCCTGACCAGTATGGCCAGTGGGTTCGGTGGATTGAGCCGAGGGAGTGGCAGGTGGAGGGATGACCAAAGGCCTGACTTGTGTCAGTGGCAGCTGGGTGCCCACTAATGGACCCTGCGCAGCAACATCAGCTGTGGCAGGGTCATTGACCGCAACGGTCCTGGTTGGCAGACTCACAACCGGGGTGCTGTTGGGTGCATCTGCCCCTGCACTTGCCAACACCCGGCTGTTCGGGGCAGCAGATGACATGACTGCCCCAGGGACACGTGTCTTGGTCTGAGCAGCCCGGCGTGCCCCTATGGTTTCCCCCCTGGCCTGTTGGAGATCTACCAAGGGCTCTTCAAGTGCCAACGCAGCCTGCGCTGGCAGACCCTGAGCCTGGGTGGCGGTGTCCACAGCTGCACCTGCAGCTACCGCTGCCCTTGGGCCCGTGGCAGTCGATGGAACGGACTGCCGGGTCATACGGGTGCCAGTGCCAGATGCAGGAGCTGCATCCCCCGGAACCACAGGGGGTGGTGGCATGGCTGCACCAACACATGGCACAACATTGTGCTCAAGTGGCGCACCCCTGCCTCTTCCCCCTCTGTGGCTGCCCTGGACACCCTGGAGTCCCCCTACTCCCTGGTCACCACAGCCACGTCCCCGACCACGCCCGCCACGAGGAGTACGCCCAGCTGAGGCGCCCCTCACCTTTGGTGGCCTCCCAACCATGGCACAGATGTAATAGTGCTGGCACAGATGGAGTGGTGCCAATGGGAGGTGTACAGCACAATTGACCTGGGCAATTGGGGTGAAGGGGGTGGGAAGCAAGATGTTAACAGCCCCCCTGCACCTGCAAGGCTGTATGTGACCCCGGTGATGTGGTGACGGGTCATGCAACGCTCAGGCACCCCAAAACTGCAGTAAAACCGTGCACGCAACCCTGCAGCCTACGTGCGTGGATTTAACCTCCCGCAGTACGCGGTGGCACCCAGTAACACGAATAACGCGTACGCGTGGGACACGCAGGCTACGGTGACATCGAAAATGGGTGCAATACACAGGGGCACCCGCAGTGGGAAAAGGAGCGTTTGCGACTCACCGTCTGACTAGCGCGATGCAGAAAAACACGCGTAGCCAATACCCCCGCCAAAAGAAGAGATACGTCCTTGAGAGCTGTGAAGTAGATGGCGCGCGAAACAACTGGAAGCAGCAACACACGTCGGTCTCCACGGAAGGCACGTACAGCGAACTGCTGGGCCCGCTCACCTTTAACCCGTGCTGAGGGAAACGCACGCGCGCGTCACGTCACATGCGGACGTGCAGTTTTTCACGCGATTACGCGCATTACACGCGGACGTGCAGTTTTCCACACGCGATTAGCCTGGGTACGTGTGTTTCCGGGTGCGCGGGTAGTTCCACACGCGATTGGGCTGGGTACGTGTATTTCAGGGGTGCGCGTGAAGTTCCACACGCAAATAGCCTGGGCGCGTGTATTTCAGGGGTGCGCGTGAAGTTCCACACGCGATTTCAGCAGGGTACGTGTATTTCAGGGGTGCGCGAGAAATTCTACACGCGATTGGGCTGGGTATGTGTGTTCCGGGGTGCCGTGAACTTTCACACGCGATTGGTTGAAATCCACGTGTGTTCTGTCATCACGTGCAATGAGGGATACACCCTCGCACGTCACGTCACAGACGCGCTCACGCGCTGAGGGCCTTTGGTCCAATGAAAATGCGTATGCGTGCAGACGCGCTTACGCGCTAAGGGCCTTTCCTCGAATTACACGCTGACGTGCAGATTTTTCACGTGCCAAATCACTCTGTATCAAGCTGGCCACGCGAATACACACGGAAGACCACGCTCCTGCCCAGAAGGCCGAATCACTGCCCCCCAGTGCCCCGAGCAGCCTCCCACGTGCCATCTGCTGCTGCCTGCCTGCCTGCCTGCCTGCTGCCACCGTGCCCTGCCATTTGGTGCCTGCACATCAGCCATCTGCAGGGGTCCAGTTGCTGTGTCCACCCCTGCTGGAACAGTAGACTCCCGACTGGGATACCATCGCTCCACAGCCCAGCCCCAGGACCCAGTTGCCCACCCACGCCTGCCTCGGGGGTCGCCATGTCGGGGCAAGCACCATCTGAGACCAGTGGCGACCCCCAGCCAGAGAGGCAGAGGGCCACCAGCTTCAGTGAGAAGGAAGTTGGTGTCCTGGTGGAGCATGTCCTGGGGCATTATGATGCCCTCTTCGGAAGACCACGCGCCAACAAGGAAGGACGGGAGAGGATCTGGGACGATGTAGTGGTTGCCATCAACGCGGAGGGGGTGGCAACCCGCGACATCAAGCACATCAAGAAGCGCTGGGAGGACTTGAGGAGGGGGGCCGGGCACGCCTGAGTGACATCCAGATGAGGGTCCTGGAACGCGTAGACCCAGCGCTCCACGCCCAGATCCTTCGGAGGCAGACCCATCTGGAGTTGGCCGGTAAGTGGCCAAGCATTACTGTGTGAGACAGGGCATGTTGCAGTGTGCTGGTTGTCTGATACCTGCCTGTATATGTGACATAGGCCATGTACGTATGTGTGTGTGCAGGGACATCATGGTCAGGCATGTGAGTACAGTGATGTGTTCTATTGCAACATGGGGGGCTCTGTGCGGAATGGACACATGGAAGCATGGCAGTCTCTGTTCCTGGACATGGGTGGGGGTGAGGGATGGGTGCTGGTCCCATGTACACGTATGGTGTCCATGTGTGTGTGTCTGACCTGCGTGTCTGTGACTTGTAAATGCCATGGATGCATGACACATGTCTGTGACAATGTTCAGATTCACTGATGCAGCCTAGTCATCCTTGTATCCACTGCGTCTGTGGTGTACGAGGCCAGATGGATGGAACTACGGTGAGGTGTGTGCATGTGATGGCAAGACCCATGATGCATGTGAGTTTAAAACCAACATTGTTTGAATCATGAGTCCCTTGGTCATGTATGCCAATGTCCATGGCATGCGCCATGCCTGTTACTGTATGTGTTTTGCCTGCACTGACCCATGTGTTGTGGAGGGACATGATGGAAGTGATGTATGACAGTGCCACTCATCTGCTGTTGCTTCCTGTCTAGGGGACCATTGTACAGTACCCTGATGCTTGTGTTCTATGTCTCCCTCTACACAGTGGCAAGTGAAGAAGAGGGCGGAGAAGGCGCTGTGGAGCAGAGCGGCAGAGATGCCGCCACGGCTGCAGCGGAAGGGGTGGGTGAGCCCCCACAGGGGCTTGCACCGGCGGAAGACGGCGTGGAGACATCCAGGTTGGTGGTTTCCACAGAGGGGGAGGAGGCCGCTACTGAGCCACACATGGGGCCTGGTGGGGGCATCCCCACTGGTGCAAGTGGTGCAGTCCAGGGCCAGGGGCAGGAGGCAGCACAGGTCGCCGTGGAGGTGCCTGTGCATGTCACTGTCCCTGACACTGTGACTGCACCACCATGCACCAGCACGGATGCCCCATCCCAGGCCCGTCCGCAGGTAGGGGAGATGTCCATGTCATCTGACACTCCTCTACCTGCGGACGAGGGGACCCCTGGCCGTGTGGAGAGGGTCCTGATTGGTGTCGCGTTGCGCACGGCTGGCATTCGTGATGAGGTGCATGCTTCCCGGGAGGAGCATGCACATCATCACGAAGAGCACCGTGCGTACGTGAACCATTTGGGAGCCGCCATGGTCGGGGGTTTCCTACATGTGTGTGGCCTTCTGGCGACCCTCTCCTCCTCTGTGGGGGCTATGCGCCAGTCGTGCTCCATGCCGTCTTCCGGCCCAGATGCCACCAGGGCCCCCTGTGGACCTGCCCCGACCAACGCAGCCAGCTCGGTGGGGACCCCATCCCTGCCACAGTCGGGAGTCGAAGGTCCAGCAGGAGTGGACACACCAGCAACTGTCCCCCTGCAGATGGAGGATGTGCCGGCATCATCTGGCAGGGCACGTGCACGACGGCATCGGTGGATTCCATCAGCCTGGATGCCGTCGTGCTGGCAGAGGCAGTGGCGTCGGAGGCAGCAGCAGGCTCGATGTGGGAGGCATCATGGCTCGGGGCCATCAAGATCAGAGGGGCAGGCATCGGCCGGAGGGCAGGAGAACCCTGGGATGGCAGTGTCTTCCGTGTGGGAGCAGTTGGTCCAGCGGATAGGTGCGGAGCGGCAGCGGGCGGAAGAGGAGCGGCTCACCATGGTCAGGGCGGAGTTCTCCATGCGTCGGGCGTTGAGGCGGGCTGAGTGCCTCGAGGAAGCTCGCAGGGAGTTTGAGGTGGACACGGGGTTGACCCTGCGAGACCTCGGGGCCAGGACAGAGTCCCGCCTCCGGGACATCGACATGGAGTTCGATGATGCCCTGGCCGGCAACATCACAGAGTGAGCCGCAGGACTTGCCCGCTGCCATTGTATATAGTTATATAGTTAGTGGTAGGTTTCCTTTGAATTTTTTTTTTTATTTGGTTGCGATTGGACAATGCGCCACTTTTTTGTATATAGTTCAGTTTTTAGTTAGTTGACATAGTTAGGTTTCATTTGGTTGGGCTCATGGACCCGGGATTGTCTTGTAAATGGTTCTTCTATGGATTTTTGGATTTTTTGGATTTTTTTCATGGACATTCATCTTCTTTTTGTTGTTTTTCTTTGTGGTTTTTCTCATTTCATTTCCATTCTAGTTGATTTTCAATCCATTTTTACTTTCATCCTTCAATGTGTCGTATCATCTCATTGCTTTCATGCATGTCATGTTGGGTGTTTTAACATTCACTTGCAGCCATTGTGTGTGACAGACATGTGTTCATTTGCATTATTTACATTGGGTGTGTAACATGTAATTGCCTTTGATATGTGGGTGGATGTGATAGTTGGTTGGGCCTTTTGGCAGGGGAGGATGGCCATTACGGACATGATTGGGGATTGTTGGGACCCAGGTGCAGGGGGGCATGGATGGGACATGGGCGAGGGCCTGGTGGAGGGTGCCCCGCAATGCTGGGGGGTGGGGGTGGTGGGAGACATGAGTTGGACATGGGTGGGGGCCTGCTGGCAGGTGCCCCACAGTGCTGGGGGGTGGGGGTGGTGGGGGACATGAGTTGGACATGGGTGGGGGCCTGCTGGCAGGTGCCCCACAGTGCTGGGGGGTGGGGGTGGTGGGGGACATGAGTTGGACATGGGTGGGGGCCTGCTGGCAGGTGCCCCACAGTGCTGGGGGGTGGGGGGGTGGGGGACATGAGTTGGACATGGGTGGGGGCCTGCTGGCAGGTGCCCCACAGTGCTGGGGGGTGGGGGTGGTGGGGGACATGAGTTGGACATGGGTGGGGGCCTGCTGGCAGGTGCCCCACAGTGCTGGGGGGTGGTGGGGGACATGAGTTGGACATGGGTGGGGGCCTGCTGGCAGGTGCCCCACAGTGCTGGGGGGTGGGGGGGGTGGGGGACATGAGTTGGACATGGGTGGGGGCCTGCTGGCAGGTGCCCCACAGTGCTGGGGGGTGGGGGTGGTGGGGGACATGAGTTGGACATGGGTGGGGGCCTGCTGGCAGGTGCCCCACAGTGCTGGGGGGTGGGGGGGGTGGGGGACATGAGTTGGACATGGGTGGGGGCCTGCTGGCAGGTGCCCCACAGTGCTGGGGGGTGGGGGGGGTGGGGGACATGAGTTGGACATGGGTGGGGGCCTGCTGGCAGGTGCCCCACAGTGCTGGGGGGTGGGGGTGGTGGGGGACATGAGTTGGACATGGGTGGGGGCCTGCTGGCAGGTGCCCCACAGTGCTGGGGGTGGGGGTGGTGGGGAACATGAGTTGGACATGGGTGGGGGCCTGCTGGCAGGTGCCCCACAGTGCTGGGGGGTGGGGGTGCAAGGGGACATGAGTGGGGGCCTGCTGGGGGGTGGGGGTGCAAGGGGACATGAGTGGGACATGGTTGGGGGCCTGCTGGCAGGTGCCCCACAGTGCTGGGGGGTGGGGGTGCAGGGGGACATGAGTGGGACATGGTTGGGGGCCTGCTGGCAGGTGCCCCACAGTGCTGGGGGGAGGGGGTGCAGGGGGACATGAGTGGGGGCCTGCTGGGGGGTGGGGGTGCAAGGAGACATGAGTGGGGGCCTGCTGGCGGGTGGGGGTGCAAGGGGACATGTGGCTTGGCTGGGGGGCATGCCCATGGTGGATGTGCTGCCTGCGGGACATGACCAGGGGTGCAGGGTAGTCCCCTGTGGTGTGGGCTGCCTGCAGAGGTCGTGGAGGGGGTAGAGGGGAGACCTGGGAGGACCCACACTGGCAATTCACCTCTTCAACTTCCCGCACACCCACGTAATACACTGCCCCACTCGCACAGGCCCAATCGCGTGTAGAATTTCTCGCGCACCCCTGAAATCCACGTACCCAGGCCAATCGCGTGTAGAATTTCTCGCGCAGCCCTTTTATACACGTACCCTGCTGAAATCGCGTGTAGAATTTCTCGCGCACCCCTGAAATCCACGTACCCAGGCCAATCGCGTGTAGAATTTCTCGCGCACCCCTGAAATACACGTACCCTGCTGAAATCGCGTGTAGAATTTCTCGCGCACCCCTGAAATACACGTACCCTGCTGAAATCGCGTGTAGAATTTCTCGCGCACCCCTGAAATCCACGTACCCAGGCCAATCGCGTGTAGAATTGCTCGCGCACCCCTGAAATACACGTACCCTGCTGAAATCGCGTGTAGAATTTCTCGTGCACCCCTGAAATACATGTACCCTGCTGAAATCGCGTGTAGAATTTCTCACGCACCCCTGAAATACACGCGCCCAGGCTATTCGCGTGTAGAATTTCTCGCGCACCCCTGAAATACACGCGCCCAGGCTATTCGCGTGTAGAATTTCTCGCGCACCCCTGAAATACACGCGCCCAGGCTATTCGCGTGTGGAACTTCACGCGAACCCCTGAAATACACGTAGCACGCTCCTCCAGGCCCGATCGCGTGAATCAGTTCACGCGAACCCCTGAAATACACGTAGCCCGCTCCCCCAGGCCCGATCGCGTGAATAAGTTCACGCGAACCCCTGAAATACACGTAGCCCGCTCCCCCAGGCCCGATCGCGTGAAAAAGTTCACGCGAACCCCTGAAATACACGTAGCCCGCTCCCCCAGGCCCGATCGCGTGAGTGACTTCACGTGAACCCCTGGAATACACGTAGCCCGCTTGCCGTGCTGGTACAGGGTTAGCGCAGCCCTTTGCGCTGGATTGGGGATTTTGATGGCTTTTCCCTGCGCGGAAGGCGTTCTTGGGGGCGTAACTGGCGCTGCTGCAAGGTCGCTGCGCCACTATGTGCCACGGCTGGTTTTGGTGGCTGGAATCCATGAATACGCTGTGCGCGGAAATGGGTTTTGGCGCACGCGGCTGGCGCAGGGATTCGCACGCGCACACTGTGCGCCAGCCGTGTGCGCCACTTGTGCGCCGAATTCTATGAATTGGCCCCATATTCTGTTCCACAAAAAGTAAAACGTTATAAAACAAAAATAAATCAAACAGAAATGCAACAGGATGTCACTGCAAATCCTCCAAAGAGAGTAAAAGAAACTAATACTTCATCAAGTACCACAAGCAAAAAAGAATCAATTAGGGAAAGTAAACCAGGTACTTCTTTAAAGAAGGAAGACAAACTCCAAAAAAAGCAGTTGGATACAGAATTACCTGGACCATTTAAATTCTCAAATATAGTTGGTGTAAGTTGCTACGCAAATGTAGCAATGAATATTCTATTTCAATTACCACCAATTGTTGACAACATTTACTTACACAGTACAGACCAATTGTGTTTGCAAATGTGAGTACTTCACAGAAATGCAGCAAACAATCCTGACAAAATGTATAATGTTTATGGAATAAGACAACAATTGGACTACTGTGCTGGAATGGTGAAATTCACAATAAACTCACAGGAATATCCACAAGAATTTCTAATGTACTTACTACAAGTACTGGAAAACAAAAACATACCTATAAATGAAATCTTTCAGATTTCATACATGTGGAAACATACATGCACTCTCTGCAACAAAGTGACACAAGAAGAAATCCCCAATGAACGCTTCATATATATATCAATACCAAATTGTGAATCCATTACATTTCAGCGGCTTGTACAAAATGCAAACCATGGTAGATTATGCTCTACCTGCAATTCAGATAATCGCTCCACGTTAGTAATACAAACACATAGTAAGTACATAATACTAATGCTTCTACATTACAATGCAGATGGTACCAAAAACAACTGCAAGCTGACTGGATTCACACATGGTCAAAAATCACTTGGTAAGAAAACCTTCACAACAATAGGTATAATCTACCACGCAGGAGCCACAACCAATTCAGGGCACTACACTGCATATATAAAAAAGAAATGTGGATGGTTTGAATGTAATGATAGTACCATTACTCTAAAGCAGAGATTACCAGCAAATCTTACAAACACTTATTTGATGTTCTTAAAACCAACATTTGATAACTAAACTGTATTTAAACCCTAAGTAAACTTGTGTTAAAAAAATATAAACTGTTAGAATACTCCAAAAGCTATCTAACTGCTCAAACATTCTACAACAACTAATCAGATAAATGAATACCACTAAATTAGACCAGAAAATACACAGTTAGAATATGCCAATTGGTATCTAACTGTCCCAAAATTTAACAATATCCAAATAGATAAATCAATACCAATAAAATATATTAAAAAAATAGACAGTTAGAATACGCCAATTGGAATCTAACTGCTCCAAAATTTTATAATATCCAAACAAATAAATAATATGTTACTGCTCCAAAAAAATGCAACAAGCCAAAGTATAAAGCATTAGCCAGAAACAACAAGTGAACACTGAAAACAAACAACAAATAAACTGTAGCATAACAGAAAAAGGTTTTTTTTAATCCAACATGGATTATTTTTTCTCCCAAAGACCCAATCATTTTAGCAACAAATACAGAAACTGAGCAAATTGCACAGTACTCTGATTTGCAATCTACTAAATATGAGAGTCAAAAAAAAAAAAGTATGTTGATTATACAATATAATAAGTCATTACAAAATACTAATACTAACATGCTATTTTCTTTTATCACAGAAATTAACAAGAAATACATGTACTCCGGTTACTAGACCAAACAGTAAGTATACAATAATAAGGAGAACCATAGTAGCATATAACATCCATAGTATCTAATACCTTTGTTCCTTATACATTTGTTTTTCACCCAAAGTTATAAGCAAATATGAATGTGATATGCTGCGGTGTTTGTGGCGAGGGCATAGAGTCTTGGGTGCATGGCCATGCACCCAAGACTCTATGCCCTCGCCACAACCACTGCAGCATATCACATCCATAGAGTCAAACATTTCAACTGTGGTCTATGGAAACATTTAATGTCCGCGGACATTATGAGTGTTCTTAGAACACGTTCAACTTGCCAGAGAACAATACGGACAGCGTTTTCAGGACATCCCCTACGAACATTTCAGAACAACGCGATAGTTCTTAGAACACTTTCAACTTGACAACGAACAATACGGACAGTGTCCTCAGAACACCCCCATTTCGTTTATTTGCGAACATTTCAGGACACCGCGAGTGTTCTAAGAACACATTCAACTTGCCATCGAACAATACGAACAGCATCTTCAGGACACCCCCTACGAACATTTCAGAACAACGCGAGAGTTCTTAGAACACATTCAACTTGACAGAGAACAATACGGACAGCGTCCTCAGGCCACCCCCATTTTGTTTATTTGCGAACATTTCAGGACGCCGTGAGTGTTCTTAGAACACATTCAACTTGCCAGCGAACAATACGCACTACGCCTTCAGGACACCCCTTACGAACATTCCAGGACACCGCGAGTGTTCTTAGAAACGTCTTCAGAATACCCCCATTTTGTTTATTTGTGAACATTTCAGGACACCGCGAGTGTTCTTAGAACACATTCAACTTGCCAGCCACAACCCCCCATTCATATTTGCGAACATTTCAGGACATAGCGAGTGTTTGACAACGTCTTCAGAACACCCCCATTTTGTGTATTTGTGAACATTTCAGGACACCGCGAGTGTTCTTAGAACACATTCAACTTGACAGAGAACAATACGGACAGCGTCCTCAGGACACCCCCTACGAACATTCCCCGGACACCGCGAGTGTTCTTAGAAACGTCTTCAGAACACCCCCATTTTGTTTATTTGCGAACATTTCAGGACACCGCGAGTGTTCTTAGAACACATTCAACTTGCCAGCCACAACCCCCCATTCATATTTGATAACATTTCAGGACATAGCGAGTGTTCGACAACGTCTTCAGAACACCCCCATTTTGTGTATTTGCGAACATTTCAGGACACCGCAAGTGTTCTTAGAAGCATCTTTAGAACACCACCATCTTGTTTATTTGCGAACATTTCAGTACACTGCGAGTGTTCTTAGAACACATTCAACTTGACAGAGAACAATACGGACAGAGTCCTCAGGACACCCCCATTTTGTTTATTTGCGAACATTTCAGGACACCGCAAGTGTTCTTAGAACACATTCAATTTGCCAGCCACAACCCCCATTCATATTTGCGAACATTTCAGGACACAGCGAGTGTTCGACAACGTCTTCAGAATACCCCCATTTTGTGTATATGCGAACATTTCAGGCCACCGCGAGTGTTCTTAGAACACATTCAACTTCACAGAGAACAATACGGACAGCGTCCTTAGGACACCCCCTAAGAACATTCCCCGGACACCGCGAGTGTTCTTAGAAACGTCTTAAGAACACCCCAATTTTGTTTATTTGCGAACATTTCAGGACACTGCGAGTGTTCTTAGAAGCGTCTTCAGAACACCACCATCTTGTTTATTTGCGAACATTTCAGGACACCGCGAGTGTTCTTAGAACACATTCAACTTGACAGAGAATAATACGGACAGCGTCCTCAGGACACCCCCATTTTGTTTATTTGCAAACATTCCAAGACTCCGCGAGTGTTCTTAGAACACATTCAACTTGCCAGCCACAACCCCCCATTCATATTTGCAAACATTTCAGGACACAGCGAGTGTTCGACAACGTCTTCAGAACACCCCCATTTTGTGTATTTGCGAACATTTCAGGACACCGTGAGTGTTCTTAGAACACATTCACCTTGACAGAGAACAATACGGACAGCGTCCACAGGACACCCCCTACGAACATTCCCCGGACACCGCGAGTGTTCTTAGAATAGTCTTCAGAACACAACCATTTTGTTTATTTGCGAACATTTCAGGACACCGCGAGTGTTCTTAGAAGCGCCTTCAGAACACCACCATTTTGTTTATTTGCGAACATTTCAGGACACCGCGAGTGTTCTTAGAACACATTCAACTTGACAGAGAACAATACGGACAGCGTCCTCAGGACACCCCCATTTTGTTTATTTGCGAACATTTCAGGACACCGCAAGTGTTCTTAGAAGAGTCTTCAGAACACCACCATCTTGTTTATTTGCGAACATTTCAGGACACTGCGAGTGTTCTTAGAATACATTCAATCTGACAGAGAACAATATGGACAGCGTCCTCAGGACACCCCCATTTTGTGTATTTGCAAACATTTCAGGACACCGCGAGTGTTCTTAGAACACATTCACCTTGACAGAGAACAATACGGACTGTGTCCTCAGGACACCCCCTACGAACATTCCCCGGACGCCGCGAGTGTTCTTAGAAACGTCTTCAGAACACCCCCATTTTGTTTATTTGCGAACATTTCAGGACACTGCGAGTGTTCTTAGAACACATTCAACGTGACAGAAAACAATACGGACAGCGTCCTCAGAACACCCCCATTTTGTTTATTGCCAAACATTTCAGGACACCGTGAGTGTTCTTAGAAGCGTCTTCAGAACACCACCATCTTGTTTATTTGCGAACATTTCAGGACTCTGCGAGTGTTCTTAGAACACATTCAACTTGACAGAGAGCAATACGGACAGCGTCCTCAGGACACCCCCATTTTGTTAATTTGCTAACATTTCAGTACACCGCAAGTGTTCTTAGAAGCGTCTTCAGAACACCACCATCGTGTTTATTTGCGAACATTTCAGAACACCGCAAGTGTTCTTAGAACACATTTAACTTGACAGAGAACAATACGACAGCGTCCTCAGGACACCCCCATTTAGTTTATTTGTGAACATTTCAGGACAGCGCAAGTGTTCTTAGAACAGTTTCAGCTTGCTTGCGAACAAAACGGACACATATTGAGTCCTCAGAACACCCCACATTCAGTTTATTTAGAACATTTCAGAACACCTGTGATGTCCGCAGACAAATCGAACACAAAAAGAACATCTAACACATAAAAGAACACAACTTTCATCCTATCTCATACACTCCCACCCTCCACAAAGACTCCTACACACCAACACACTCTACTAAATACACATTTTGAACAAAGTTTCACTGCGCTGTCCACGGACGTCTGCGAATCCAAGATGGCGGGCGCTACCGAAAATCTGATGCGCTTCACGCTCCACGCTCCACGCCATCCAATCAGCAAACACGTCGCATGTCCGTGGACATCACGCAAGCTGATTGGCCAATCAGGACACTGTCCGCGGAGCGAACAGGGAAGTGTGTCCGCGGACCGAACACAGATATCACTAATTTTTTTTTACCTACTTTTTGGTCATTTTAAAAAAAACTATTGGACGGATTTTCACCAAATTTGCAAAAGCACACTTGCGGGACCAAGCCACTGCTCCTGGTCCAAATTTGGTGAAAATCCGTCCAGCAGTTTGGGCTGTAGACACGAGCAAAACATTTTTCCCATTCAGTCTATGGGGGAAAAAAAGTTTTGGGACCCCCCCTCTAACTTTGCCACCCCTGGACGAATCCTCACCAAACATTGCAAAAGAATTCTGAGTGACCCAAATACTTTTTTTGCAAAGTTTGGTGAGGATTCGTCCAGGGTGAGCGAAGTTATAAGCCGCCCAAAAAGTGCTCTTCCTATGGAAACACCAACTTAACCATAACTACATGGCCACTACCGTGGTTAAGTTGGTGTTTCCATAGGAAGAGCATATATATATATATATACAATTTCAGCAAAATAATCCTTTAGCTTCTCTTCCCCTGAACTGTTTCAGGAAAACACATTTGAAATACTCTGTTTCACCAAAGTTCCATTAAAGGTGATGTAATTGTCTCTTTCCTGGCTATTCTCCTTAAGATTACAAGGCCAATGTTCTTTATAGAATACAGGTTGAAATATATTGAAATAAAGTCTCTTACAGTCTTTAGGATGCCAGGGCAAAACATTACATTTTAACAAAGGTCTGATATAATGAAGTTCCTTCAAGACTGTTTGTAGTTTTACTTTGAAATTGTCTATTATATTTTTTCGACATGGCAAAGCAAAATGTTCACTTTCAACCCAAGCCTTACAATAAGAATGTTTATTTTCAACAAAACATTACATTTCCTGGTGTACTCTCCTGCCAGGAACTCCTCTACTGAAATATTCAACTTCAACAAAGACCAACTATGACAAAAAACTCATTTTCAACACAACATTGAATTTCCTGGTATTCTCCCCTGTCAGGAATATCTCCCTTTTGTCTCACACAGATCCCCTGGTTTACTCTCCTGTCATGCATCTCTTTCCAAAAAGGTTCACTACCTGATGCTGTTATCAATTCTCTCCGCAACATTCATATTTCTCTTAAATATCACACAAGTGTAATTCCTCGGTAGCATAACTTTGTTGACTTCAATTAGTACTTTCACCAATTTCCTATAAGAGGGTTTGTTCAGGCTCTTTTTTGTCAACTTTTCTTATAATGTCAGTTGGTTCTTGGAAATGCTTGTTCCAGGTTTCCCCCAACTGACATCTCATGTCAGGAGATTTGGACAACATGTGCCTCTTTATTTCTCTTACAATGGGCCTCATTCCGAGTACGGCGCTAACCAATGGTGCTATTAACGCCTTGGTTGACGCCGTACCCGGAACGGCAGCGCCTTGGTGGATGGCGGAATCACCGCCCCATTCCAAGGTTGGCGGGGCGGTGATTCCCCATTCACCAAGGCTCTTCCCCATTCCCAAATGAGCCCCCATAGGGCTCAATGGGAATGGGGAAGATGCAAATAACGATGACCGTTCATTACGGTCACCGTTATTGGCTTGGGGGCCCCTTTGCGCCCTCGACTTTAACACCTGCTCAAAGCAGGCGTTAAAGGCGAGGGCGCAGAGGGAACTCAGAGTATGGCGGTAAGGGAATACCGCCACCGGTCTCGTTACCGGTGGCCGCTATCCCTTACCGCCATACTCGGAATGAGGCCCAATGTCTTTTAGCTTATGTCAATTTTTGTTCCAGGTTTCCCCCAACTGACATCCCTTATCGGGCGAATTGTACCATGTTTGCCCTCTTGTTCTCTCTGTACATCTATTTGTCCATGTGCCTGTTGGAACGGCACGGGATCACCACTATCAAAGGGCCAACTCACTGTAGCAGCAGAGCCCAGCCTTGAGTATGACATTTGCGGCTTGTCAAACTCCCTTTCAGTTCCTCTACCAGCTTCATGGTTCCTCGCTGATACAGTTGCTGCGTTCTAGTTTGACAGCGTCGTGGATGACCTGTCTGTGGATGGCAGTTTCTTTGTTGCCCTTTCCTGGAGCACGTCAGTCTCTGTTGGATCTCCCACTACTCCAGTATGTCAGGTTGACAAGTGGCAGCCTGGAAGCACCTCTCTCCTTCAGCCGGGCTCACTCCCACACGTCTGCCTCTCTCCCCTGCTCTGCTTCTTGCTCTGCATACTCTGCAGCCTGATCAAACTACTTCTTCACCTTCTCTCCCCTGCAGATGATTTTTGGATTGAAATGTCCCTCATAATGTTTTGAATGAATAACAACTAGACTGCATGTTACTGTCTTTATTGTTGTTGATCCTCATTGACTTGTTACTCTTGTTCTTCGTCCCAGTACTAAAAGCTTTCTGGGAATTGAAGTCCAAAGTATTTTCATAGTGATGTAAGTTCTTATGTTGAACACTTTTGTCTACAAAACAGCAATCATGAATATTAGATGTCAAATGAGCTTTAGAGAAGTTATGCACATATGAAGAATTGATACATTTTTGTTTAAGACGTTTTACAGAATAAGGTTTCACGTCCTTACAATTAAAGGGTTCTGAATAATGACTGCACAGTGTCTCTCCAGTCGGAACCACCACCTCCCCTGACAGCCATATCCTCCCATGTTATCCACCCTCAGAATACCACCCCAGTGTCAGGATCAGGTAGAGGATGCCTTCCGATGGCCACATAGGAGAAGACTTTAGGCCGGGCCTTAGTAATGACTCCACAGGATTCATCACAGGCCAACATAAAATAAATCCAAAATGAACTGTAAAAATGTGTTTCAAGTTGCTAGTTTACATGTCCATTGGAAAAAAACATGTGAACTTCATAGCAGTTGCTGAGTTATGGTTGCTTTGCGAAACATATCTGGTGAAATTGAAGTTTTCAAGATCTGGGTGAAAATATAAATACACCACTTCTAAAAGATTTTGCAAATTGCTCAGGTTTTTATTACGGATGATTAACCATAACAGTCATGAGATGTACCAAGATGTAAAAGAAGAAGGATGCCAAGGTCCTGCATGGTGACTTGTAATGTCCTTATCATATACAGGGGTTCACAATGTAGGCTTTATACCGATTGGGCACATCATCAAGCCCCTTAATACTTGATGTCCTACTTGTTCCGTTTCAAACGTCCTTCGAGTTATAATGCAGACTAATGTAGAATCTTTTTAATTGGAAAAAATACACAGTTAGGCTTCTGGAATGTGTTGTAAACATTTTTAGCACTTTAACAAAAAATGCGATATCAAATATTGTGGTTGAATAACAACATATCATTCTCAGAAATTCATATACCGCCTGTCACAAAGCTGAGTAGGACCAATACGAAACAGATACAGAGTCTAGGGTTTTAAAGAATGCATATGTTTTAGGGACTGTTACACCAGTAAGGTCAACTATGGAAACACAACTCAACAAAAGGATGCCTCTACCTTGGTTTCAAAAAACAATGTCTCAGGGTTTCATTATCCTCTGGATTCCTTCCTAGCCTATATCCTTACAATTTTGGGGGTTTCAGTATTCCCACTCTTCTTGTTTGGCTCTTTGTTTCTTGGATTTAAGTTATCTGCTTCTTGTCCTTGGTCCTTGAAGCTCCCACTTCTCAGTCTCGGTGGCTAAGTGGACATGCACACTAGATTTGGAAAAGCAGTCCTGGGGTAAAATAGTGGTAGAAGAATCCTGAGAACAGCCACCAAGAGTCAGCCAACCTTCGGCTCTTTTAATGCAATACAAAGAGAATTAAATCAATCTCATGGCCTTGCATATTTGTCCCCTCACCTCAGTCGCTTTTAATCTCCCCGATGAGTTGCAATAGTCTCACAACTTATGGAACCTCTCCTGCTCCTCCTGTCCTTTTCCCTATGCTCCTCTTTCACATTCCCATTTATTTCCTGTGCCTCTGTGCCAGAACCCTATCTCAACTCCATCTGCCAAGCTTGTTTGATTTCACTCGGTTTTATTGATATTGTGCTAATACAATTTATTGAATATTAACATTGAACAAGTCCACTGATTACTTATGAAAACAAACACAAAAATATTTTTCTTAAAATTAAGTGATACGAAAGTTCAGAGTTTTAAAGTATGCCCTGCAGAGGTGTTTCATTCCAAACATGTATACATAGAGGTCCAATCTACGAGGCAAAGGCACACAACTAAAATGATTAAAATACATATAAGTTTAAGTAGACTGTGGTCATTTTGAAAGATCTTAAGAGCAACGTTGACATCACAGAATACACGAAAGACACATTTTCAAAGGTACCTTTGGAAAAATCGGTTTTGATATAGGTAACAGTATAACAGTGGGCCTCATTACACGGACGGCGGTAAGGGTTAACGGTCACCGTTAATGGCAACGGTGACCGTTAACCCTTACCGCCGTACTACGAGGTCCCTTTGCGGGTTGGAGGAATTAACGCCTGCTTCTTGCAGGCGTTAAGTACCAACCCGCTAAGGGACCTCGGAGCTAATTACGGCACCGCAAAATTGCGGTGCCGTAATTAGCGCCTTCCCCATTCCCATAGAGCCCTATGGGGCAGAAATGGGAATGGGGAAGGGCAATGGCGGAAAGGGGATTTACCGCCCCTCCAACCTTGGAATGGGGCGGTAAATCCCCTTTCCGCCAAGGCGGTGCCGGTAATTTACCGGCATGGTCCAGGGTGCTAATAGCACCCTGGATTACCGCCTTCCGTGTAATGAGGCCCAGTGACTTTGCCGCAGTCCAGCGATGGATAGTAACATAAACGACATGGAATGGTTTTCCAAATACATGTTTTTCACATTTTATGAAGTAACTGTTAGTTCATCAAAGAGCTGGTAGTCCCAAACCATGTGAGAAAGCAATGCTTGTATTACATGGACTCTAAAGGTCAATCTGCAATAACATGTTTGAGGATCGAAAAGTAATTAGTACACAGGAAGATGACGTTCTATACTGTTCAAATGTATGATCTTTCTAGCATTTAAGAACATGTAAATTATCTGGAGCTTGAACTATTTTTGTAATCCTTCATTATTGTTTGATGCTGGAAAAACATATTGGGCCTCATTACAACTATTGCAGAATGCGTTTAACAGCGCCGGTAATGGTGCCGGTGCCATTAAACGCATTTCGCACGATTACGAGGTCCCCTCGCGGGACCCGCTCTGGACGTCTGGTTTTACCAGACGTCCAGAGCGGGTCCCGCGAGGGGACCAGGGACCTAACAATGGGCCAGTCGCAATCGGGCCGTTGTTAGCTCCCGCACCCATTCCCATTGAGCCCTATGGTGGCTGAAAAGGGAATGGGGAAGGTCCGGGCCCGGATTCCCTGAAGGAGGAATTACCGGGCCCTCCAAACTCGGAATGGCCCGGTAATTCCCCATTCAGGGAACCCGGACCCGGACACGATTTTGGAGGCAGCCATGGCACCAATAGCGCCATGGCTACCTCCAAAGTCGTAATGAGGCCCATTCTGTATTCATTTAAGTGATGGGGTATTTTGCATCTCTCTTATCGTAATCTTCATAATTGAATAGTCCACATTATATATTCCTCCTGTGTTTTGTAATCGATTTTCTCACTCTGTAGGTTGCTTCCAGTGATGTTAGTGATGTTGTCATATTAGATGTCATATTTAAGGCCATAAGAATGCCACCAGTGATGTCATCAGTGTGTTCTAGTATCTGTTGATCAAAACAGACCCACTAACCACTGGTGATAGGCTCATCATCACTCCTTTCCGCAATTGCCATCAATTTCAAACTACAATCAACAACTTTAAGAAAATATATTTCAGGCACAATTTGTAAAAACCTTTTACTAGTGTATCCAATTAAAGATCTCTTAGTCCGTATTCCAATTGTGACAAACAAAAATACTTTTTTTAATACCGACTTTTTAAAGCAACATGCATAAATGCATCACACAATTCAATTATGTCATTCTAGGAAATACACTTGTGTCAGAAAGGTTTTTTATATATGAAAGACAAACTCCCGGTAGTTGTCCTTTAAACCAACAGTTTTTTGCCCAATGCATTTCGGATCATCACTCCTTCTTCAGGGGAACCAGAACATGCTTTCATATAGCTACAGACAGAAAAAAAATATGCCTTTTTCTTAATCCATCTGTTGAATTATTCAATCATAGAATTAATTAAATAGTAAACTTTGTATGTTCTATGCTCGCAAAGGCAGAGGTGCAGCTCGAATTGTCTAAAAGGTGGGGCATGGAGCGAATGTAGTTGGGTCCATGTTAGGCGGAAACCTGTGCAGTTCCCTCTGGGACCACTGCAAAAGATTTAGGACTACAGGTGTTTGGCAGTAAACCCACTTGGTAGCAGTCTGTACCACACAGATTCACTTGGTAGCTGTGGCTGAGCAGTCAGACTTCCCTCAAGAAGAGTTAAGCAGTATGTGGAGTATACAAGATAGGGCAATCCTTCACAGTACGATAAGCAAGCACGCAACGAGGCTTCAGTGTAAAGATATTAAGGTATTTATTTATAACTAAACATCTATCAAAAACACTATGGCACTATCACGGCAAACAAATCAAATACAATTACTCTACGAAGAAGAAACGATCAATCCCCCTAACAATATTTCGACAAGTCTAGGTTCTACCGGCACCACTTATTTGCAGACAGAGGTGTATGCCTCAACCTAGATGGCACTCTAATATTAGTTAGGACGGGAGAGAAAAATCAGTAGGTTAAGAAATCAACACAGTTCAATACTTCACGGGAAAGAAAATGCAAGGCAAGAAGGCAAGAACCACAATAGATCATAAAGTTCAGAGGCCAGGCCCACTCGGAGAGAGGCAAGGCGATGTGTCCCAAAAAGTCTCTAGTGGAGATGCGTTCGAGTCTTTGTAGCAAATTGTTATCGGCACATTGAACTAGTTCAGAACAATACGTGAGAAAGCTTGGAGGCGACCCAACGGAAAGGAGAGGATTAAGACACCTCACTCGACCCGATCGAAAGGGAAGCCAGGCGGACACGGTACCTTGTTTGTGGAGAGACAGCTCCGGCGGGGGCAGTTGTTCCTGGTGGTGGATGCACGTCGGGTCTTTGCCAAGAGTAGAGATGATCTCGTTGTCGAAGAAAAGTGAAGTCCGGTGCACCACCAGGGAAGAGACCAGCCGCGGAGTGCTCCATCACAAGGCACCACCTTTTGGTTGCGGTACAGGGGTAGTGGCTATCCGGTTGCCGAGGTGCTCTGCATGGGCAATTCAACCACTGCGTCGTGAGGCGAAGAAAAAGCAAAAGGGACTGGTTGTTCCCACCAGTCAGGGGAAGAGACTCTCCGGCAGGGAGTTCTCCTCTGTCGTCGGGAAGTGGTGAGTCGGTTCAGCAGGGCTCCACCGGAGGTGTCGTCGTGCAGGTCGGCTCAGCTTTACCCTCTTCGGATTCTTAGGTCCTGTGGCGACTTCTGAAGATCCAGTGCCAAAAGCCCTGCTTTTATGCAGAAACCCCCCATTCATTCAGCCTAGCTGTCAATCAACACATGCTAAGTGGTGAGCGGGGAGGCTCACCACTTGGGCCAATCACACCAGAGTGCGACCGGAGTTGGCAAGGCAACTCAGTCCAGGGTGCCTAAACCCCCTCCCACACCCCTGTGGTAACCCAGACAGAATGGCACCACTTTGGAGGGTCTCTGTACAGAGCCCGCCAAAAGTGGAACAAAGGGCTCAACCTTTGGTTTAGGAGTCACAGAGACGAACACAGACGCCATTTTAAAAACCGAGTTCTGGTAGAAAATACCATCCGATAAACGTATTTAAGATAAGTAGACTGGTGGTACGTTAGAGATTAACGAGAAAAAGTATCAATCTCTAACAATGGGACGAATCCCATAGGGTTATGTTCGGGGTCGAACATAACAAGTAGTTTCCACTGCCACCAGCCAAAACTCGACGAGGGGGGACGGGACAGTGCCCCCTCGAGTAACAGATCCAGGAGTAATCGAATTACCCCTACTAGTACGTCCACAATAAGATGGTTTGTACTAGTTCTGTTAGTAAATTTAGGTCTAGTAAAGCCAATGGTGACTTTACATGCCCGGGGAGACAGTAGTCAGTCCCCAGGTATGGAGTCTATGATGGAGGTCCGCTAGGACGCACCAGTGTTACGGCACAGAGAGTGCGGTGTAACACACATAGAAAAACATATGAGACCCTATGGAGTAAAAGACCCCATAGCCCATAGAACACATTGACATTCAAAGGAATTACACACATACATGTCCAAGAGCGGGAGAAAAGAGTCCCACTCTTGGCAGGATGGAAAAAACAAACTGCAGAAATCCAGCAAAGCTGCTGGGGGACTCACTAGGTTAGGAAATTCAGCCTAAACAGAGAATTCTCCCTAACAGTCCAGAACATTGACATTAACTTCTGTAAATGCACACACACTGCTGCTGAGTGGGCATTTACAGATGTTGGGTGGGACTTGCCTGCTCAGGCCCTACCCTTTCTATGCCTATGGCAAGGGGTGGTTTACAACTCATATTCTGAAACCAAAAGAATCAGACATTTGTTAGAAACGTGTTTAAAGTGATGGGATTGGACCCTTAAATTAGTCTAGCTTTAGTCCAGTCATATGTTGACTTTTACCTTTAAAACACGTTTCTTCCACTCCTTCTGTGATTCACTTTTCAAAATATAATTAAGAAATACATTATTGGACCTCTGTTGGGAGACTTGATCTTTCCAAAGCCCTCCAACAGTGAGGTAAAGGCTCAGTGTCCAAGGCAGAGGGAAGCTCCGTCTCCTAACCAATCCCAGGGACAAGTGGGAATGATGTTGGGACACGATCTGCCTCCCTGCCAACACACTTACTTGTGATTCACAGCATCCTGGGGACCAAGACAGCCAGGACTCCTGTTTTCATTGTATCAACCGGTCTAACTGCTTTCAAACAGGATTTGATGCATTTTGATCCAGAGGACTTGCCAGTGCAGTCTTCAGCACTTGATAAACTGCTCAAATTAGCGTGCTTGCATGTCGAACCAGCTCCAACCCTCATCATGCCACGCAGAGCCTATCACCTGCTCGGCTCGAAACAACTGCTTAATGCCAGAACTGCTGGAGTGTCCCTCGCAGACTTTAACCATCTGTTACTCAAACAACTAGATCAGGCTCCACCTCAAACTGCAGCTTTGTCAAACCGCAAACCAGAACATCAGGATCACCACTTCAAACCTTTCCCGACCATCCACTTGAACTACGGGAGCATCACTCACTGACCCTACGCAGAGGTTACAAACCCAACTCAGCAGCTGCCACATCATAGGATACACAGGGAGCTCCCAGGGACCTCTATTCCTGCTTACCAATCTTCCTCTAACAGCGGGCCATGGTCCAGGTACACTGGGAATCAAAAGCCCTTGTGAGATGGAACACCATGCTCACAGATAGCATCCAAGGGTGGGCATGTCTGGGCGTCAGTGCTAAAAGGGGCCAAGTAGTGGCACTGTATTCCTATATGGGGTACCCAAGCTATCGGTTGACAAGCAAGAACCAAGGGACGCTCCCTCCAACAAATGCCTGCATTGGCTGCGCACTGTTGGGGATTGCATGTTTGTCCTAGGGAAGCCATGATGGGTTGCCTTAGAATGTCTAGTGAGGGTGATAACCATTAAGATTCTGTCAAATTGATGTTCTGGGATGAGAGAGTAGCTAGGGGTGTCCTGGGTAAATCTGGATGTTATTGTAAGTCCACTAATAGTGAGATCACAATCAGATCATGTGCCCATAAAGGACTTGCTGGCTCCTGCAAAACTGCCCTATTTAACTATGTTTTATCGGGAAAACATCTTATATCCCTGGGGACAAGGGCAACAGGGAATTAATATGGACTTGGGTTTGTGAAACTGAGAAATGAGTTATCCCTGTATAATATGGATCTTTTTATGTTTATAGTCTGTGCCTATCAAGAGCTCCTAGTTTTATGGTCTATTTTCATGTGTTGTTATTCTCTTTGTGGGAGGCACCATAGATCATTGCTTTATGTATGTTTGTGCAATGTAATGTTTTATAGTTTCCTACAGCTGAATAAAGTTATGTTTGACAACAAACCCAACTCTAAACGGCACGATCCCTAATGAAATCCTGGTGAGCTTTCTAATCGGCATTGCTCGAAGACAACAGTTGAATGGCTCTGAGCACCCTATTCACCCAATCTAAGTGCCATCTTGCCATTTGGATGAACACAACTCGCTGCATCCCAACTTGTCTCAAACTGCTTGCACAACAGCTCAATGCTATTGAACCACCAAGAACCACAAACAGGTACTGTTGACTTCTATCTGTCTCTTGGTCCAGTTTTGGGCTTAAAGACTGCTTAAGTCAGTGTGATCCCATTTGCACCCAAGAACATATCCTTTTAAAGAACACTTTGTTTTTTACTTGCCATTCACCCATGAAAGAGTTCTTCGTCTTGCTATAATTGCTTATTTGTGTTCTTTTTTCAAGGGTACGTGTTGTCTAATGTTTTCTAGTTAGTTATTATTGTTTATGTTGTGTTTGATTAAAATATATATTTTTATAGAGCCTTGATTGGACATTCCTTTCTTTTTTTACTGTTATACTTCACTGTTTGGGTTGCTACTGTATCACACTCATACCACTCTTGAGAGTATAGCCTTTTGCCCATATTATCACAAAAACCGAAGGTGGTATAGCTGTTAACACTGCCCGTTTTACCTTTTATGATCGTGTTGCCTCTTGGTTTGTAGGAGTGTGAGGGCTGAGTGGGCGCATTAGCCTCTACTCATCCTTGTACTCTTTCAGGGCATAAGTCAATTCATCAAAGTGGGCGTGATGAGGGTTTCTCTGCATAACACAGTATCATGCAATGAACTCATACATATATTCACCATAAACGACATAGATTGCTAATGGCTGCTTTGATTTAAAAAATAAATAAAAAAGGAACCCAGTCTGATATTTGAACACGCAAAGGAGTTGGCTGAGTCTGGAGGAATGTGTACATATTTGCAAACATCAGTAAAGTGATGCAGGCGTAGACACGTGTGCATTCCTTGCACAAAGTTTGCAAAACGACCCAGATGGATTTACACTTTTTGTCATGCTCTGTTTATGAAACAACAAACAGGGCACAGATGAGTCAAAACAAATAACGAGTTTGTCTCCGTGGATAAACGCCTTAATACTGGAAAATGCCCTTTGACACCTTACCTGATCATAATTCTTGTGTTAAGTTTATTGACAATACATTCCATAAACCATTCCCAAATAATGGTTAAATTCCGTGTTTGACTGGTGACGTCTGCCTAACCATCACCAGACATGCACCCCCTTCTATAATGGATTGCATGTACAGTATACATTAATTTGTACATTGGTGGGGAAGCGGAGATTTATCACCCTGTACAATAATGACTGTAACCACATCTGGCTTCATTTTAGATGACGTTGGTTAAATTAACCTGTTCCTAGTAGGGACAAAAACAGACTGATTTAAGCAGTGCGGATGAGCACGGATTACAGTATAACTGGTGAACACTATTCCAATGCCCCGTGGTTAGTTTACAGTTTTAAGTCAAGTAAAATGTGTTTTCTCTGCAGATGGTGGACCTGACCTGACTCCAGCTGAGAGGAGAATTATATGTTTTCTCTAAACACGTTTCTGGTTCCTCAGATTAGGCTTGCACAGCTGTAAAATCGCATTTTAATCTCTAAAAGTAATAATAAAAGTGTACCTGCAAATCCCATTTCGCTGAGAGGGAACAAACTGCATCATAATGCAGCTTATCAACAAAAACATGAGGATCAGGATTTCCAATATAAAGTTACACAGATTCTCCGCTCAGCTTTAAAGAACACATTTGTTTCAGCTGAATTGAACCGTTCACCTGTAGAGCAGGAAGGGTTTTTACAACCTTGCCTGAAATGATCACACAATATGAATGAATTTACTATTCATCAACACGGTCGATTCAAATAAATGGTTACATCCCAATTTAAACAAAATCAAAAGTGTTTGTTTCTCCAAAAGACAGTTCTACGCACATGGTGGATATCTCTATGGCCAGTAAAAAATGTTTTAAAAAAAGTGCCAGGACACAAATATTCATAGCTGCTCCCCACAGTGTGGACATATTGGGGTTGCATTAAAGCACACACCTGCTCATTGTGGTTGATGAATGCACTGACTATCACCACTTCATAATTCAAATGGGTCTGAGACAATACGTGCCGTGGTTCAAAAATAAGGCAAACACCCCACAAATGAAGCACTGGCTATGTCACTCAATATAATCCAATGCTACCATTGTTGCCACTAAGTTCCCTTTACAAGCAGCAACATTGGAAAAGTGGCCTTCTGGATGAGTTTGGTGTACTCCAGGGTGAATTTAAAAGAAGGCACAGCGTTTGCCTTAGTTTCAAGATGTAGCTGTGGCAAAATGCTTTGACAGGAACTGGGCATAGATCCTTAGCTAGCAAGGGTTCATACATACTGCAAACATGAGATTGCAGTATTATTGTCCTGTACATTGCCAGCATGGTTTGCTTCGCCTTCCTGCAGCCACCTCAACCCGTTAGGCCAAGGTGCTATACCTTGAGAAATCCGCACTTCGATCTTTTCTGCTCCTTATTTTATTGGGAAGAACACGCTGCAGGGTTGCAGCATCACTCTGACGACAAAGTCCTGGTGTGGCTCAAAACCTGGTGAGGTGTGATTGTTGCGGTTGAGGAAGAGGATTTCATTTCGTCCTGTGGCTGTGTTGTCTGTGTGAAAAGTGTGTGTGGGTTAATAAAGCACTAGGGTAGACCTCTGGGAGTCATGGGCAGTGGGTCTAGCCCCTGCCCCAGATCTGCTATAACAACCCATACATAAACTCACTAAATAAATAAAGGTTGTTGCAATAATCCAATTGTAATAGCATCAGTGCTCTAGGTACTTCTAGCCTGTGTTGCAGTTCCTGTAAAGGCAACATCATTTGCAGATACAAAGGATTTACTGATTCATGTAATGATTTGTTTATCTATATAGCACTTACACCTAAGCACTGTGCATAGAACATATTTGCATACATCACCCCAATGGAGGTTGGTACTCATTTATCGACCCGGGAAGGATGAAAAGCTAAGTTGGGCTTGTCGGGATTCGAACCTGCGACCTGCAGATCACACATAGATCACAGCCGCAAGCACTAAACACATTGAGCTATTTTACTGCCTAACTGCACACCTCAGGTGATCTTGATCAGCTTGTGGTGAGCATATCTGATTGGCATTAACTGTAGCCCCTAGCAATTTCACTTGTTTACCTCCGCTAGGGGGTCTAAACTCGTATGGCATTGGTACAACAAGGTGCTGGTTGGTTTCATAACCAACAATAGGATTCTGACTTGAAGCCTTTTAGCACGATGTTATTGTTTATCATCGAAGTCACAGACAGTGAAGAGAACATTTCTGATAGGTGACACTAGGTGCAGCATCTTCTAAATTTGCAAATAAGTATATATGACACATAAAGAAATGTTTGTAGTTTCCTAAGTGTTATAATAACTATGTGTACTTTTGGAATCGACCATGGTTTTATGCAAGTTGCAAGAAGCCGCGAAGTTACAATCAGGATTTGTCATATATGATCAACTTCATGACTCATTTCGATCAGCTAACCTCAGAGATTGGTTGGTCAGAAGGGATGCAATATTTCCAAGAAAATCACAGACGAGTTAACACAGGTTTCTCAGTTCGATACTAGGCATCCATGCCTGAGCAGGTTTTGCAGAATAATTTCCGTCTACAGGAGAGGAAGTTGGAAAGACATAAAGATCGAAATTAGGCTTTTCCAACACCTGAAAATCCAATACAAAGTATAGGGACTTTTCCTTGGAGGGGGGGCGGGGGCAGAGCCCCAGAGAACAGCATACTCGGCACCCTTGGCCTCTATCACAGCAAGAAGGAAAACTTGGTGAAACAGTGTAGCGGTCTTCTGTTTCTATTGTCAGGAAGAAACTATGCCTGCTTTTCATTCTGTGAGCAGTAACATGTTCTCAGAATATCTCTTCAGCTCATCTCTGGCAACCTGAACTCCATATAGGTCACGTGAAACCTTTCTTGGTGTTCTGATCGTCCCTTTCTATTGACGTTTGAGACAATCACACGTAATTCCTGCCTTGATTGACTCTAGAGGTGCGGTGTTACCTATGGATGTCTTGGCCACAACATTATCCAAGTGAACACATATTACTACTGAAATTATACATGTTATCAAATGTTTTGTGCTTTTTGGTCCTATAAACAAACAAAAAAACATTACATATGTTTATCATAGGCTTTAGGAGACATTGGGCCTCATTACGACCCAGGCGGTAAGTTACCGCCTGGGCCGTGACTTTACCACCATGGCGTAAACTACGTTTACGCCATGGTGGTTGGCGGACTTACCGCCCCATTCCGAGGTTGGCGGGGGCGGTAAGTCCCCAATCCCCATTTACCCTTCCCCATTCCCATTTTTGCCCCATAGGGCATAATGGGAGTGGGGAAGGCGTTAATTACGCCACCGTAAATTACGGTGGCGTAATTAACTCCATGGTCCCTTAGCGCCATGGATTTTAACACCTGCTAAAAGCAGGTGTTAAAAGCGCCATGGCGCTAAGGGACCTCGTAATTGGCGGTAAGGGGTCGGCGCAGCTAACGCTGGCGTAAACCCCTTACCGCCAGGGTCGTAATGAGGCCCATTGAGCCTCATTATGACTGAGGCTTCCAGTTCTACGTTTTTACTGATTTTTACACATGAATACAGACGGAAACCAATCTCCTTTCTCCCTGTATTTATTTATACAAATGGAGAGAAAAAAAGAAAAACCAGATCTTTCTGTCTCGTTGTCTGTGATGTCACTCATACACCGCGGGCCAATCACATTGCAGATTGGCAGCATGGAGAGTGTAAAAGTTGTATAAAAATAGAATTAAAGTTCTTCAAATTGCTGACAGCATACATCTTAAGGCAACAGTCACAGGAGCAACCGTTTGTTGTTATGGAAAAAATGGAGGTAGCATTTCTTTCCTGTATGGCTGCATATGTGCTTTAATAAATGCATCTAGAGAGTGCTCTGGGAGTGCTGTTACGTTGGCCTCCACCTGCTCGATGCTGTTGGCATACATAACAGAGTGACAATATACCATGGATATATTTTGGACACACTTGAACTTAAAGGAACTTATTTTCTGGACTATTTTATCCTAATTGCTAAGCCACACCCACCTTCAAGAGACCCTCTATAAAAACAATGGGTGCGTGCATCTGTGCGCATGCATCTAGAGAGTGCTCGGGGAGTGCTGTTACACTGTTAAGCGGTTTAGGGTTTAGGGGTGAAGGTCGTCTTTATTGTTGGGTTGAACCTTTGTTTTTTTTTATATTGTGTTTGTAGTTTTCTTTCAATTATTTTCCCCCTTTCTTGACTACCTTAGCTCCAATGTCCTCTTCATATGTGTTGACATCGGCTATGCCAAAAATAAAAGGACAACCAGCTTGACCAATTCTCCTACTATTGGGTCTATTACGCCGAAACAGTGGGTGGAGCGTTGTGTTTCAGAGCGGGCTCTTGTAAAAAAATGGCAGTAGACATAAAACGATCCTTTGTTAAAGCCAACATTGCGCCTTCTAAGGTTATCACCCATCCTAAAACTCAACCATTGTTGTCCCATCGTTTAGAAGGCTCCCCGGCAGATCTAAGTCTATTAATTCACTTTGATGAAATAGCGGATGCTGCAAGCTCGGAGGAAGTTCCGCCGAGGGCTTAGGGAGCTGGGTTGAGTCTAACGAGCAGCGCCCTTTCTAGGCTCTTAAAGACTAGTATATTGGCTGCACCCCAAGTTCCAATCCTGAAAACAAGTTCTGGCGATTCCCTACCTCCCAACTGCAAAGGTAACAATAGCCCAAATCTGCCCTCAACAACCTAGCCCGCTCTCTGTTCTGGCCCAAAAGTTAGCTATGGACTCCAATTTGCAGGTTCTATTGGAACCGCTCCATCTGAAAACCCGTCTTTTACCCGTATTTTGAACCGTCTGTGGAATTAGGAAACAATCTTATATCTTGTACCACTGATGCTCATTTACTGGGCTCACAGGTCATGGCTAATGAGACTGCAGTTTGGTTAAAGTATACGCAGGCTACATCCTTTTCAACTCTGAAACCAATGAATTTATCACACTCTCCTATTCTTTGTCCTGATTCATTGAATTCCACTCTTCTTCTACAATGTCATCCTTTGCTAATCCCACTGCTAGGAGACCTGCTGGTCTAACATTACTTCCTGCATCAATGACTGAGATTACACTTTCTGCTATGAATACAGCCCTTATAGCTTTAGCTAAGTTATTTGAGACCCTCGATGGAAAGGCTACACAGCAAGATCTAATGTTGGAGGCCTTGCTAACCAAGGTCTAATTTACTGAAGAACTAATTATTGGTTAGCAGCCCGAGCAAACTCATCTTAATGGGAATGGTGGGTTGATGGGTTCACTGTTAGTAGTTCCATCTCCCTGGCATTCCGTGGTGGATCCGATACATTACTTGGAAGATAACTCATCAACAGAACCAACAGGCCCCGTCGAAGATCATCAAATGCAATTAAGTGGAATTATTAATAATTCTGATCCCATGGATGAAATTATTGAAATTATACAACAACAAGAACCTTTTACATTTTTTCGAGATAAAGGGGGAGTCAGAAACAACCCTGCGGAAGGGTGGTCCAACAATCAGAGATCTCTGTCGAGAGTTCCATCTCATTGATCCCGTAATTTATGGAAATCCATTACCACTCCCTTGTCGGAGTCTCAATTGAAAACGAACTTGAGGGACGACTTACCTGTTCGCACCAGGCACAAAAATAAGCATGCTACCTTGCAGGAAAAAAATCAAGAATTATTAATCCAGTTGACTACTGCTGGAGAGTGTGACTCAGTAAATAATTCAGACTTGGATATATCATCCAGGGCTCAGACGCAGCCCGAACAGGATATCCCTCTTGGGGCCCCAGTTTTAAGCCAGACTATGGTTTCTGTTATCACTAATTGTCCACTTACAACTGCTCCCGGGCAACTTCTGAGGGATCCCCTTATTGCCACCCCTTCTCCAAAAAATCTTCTTTACCCTGGAATAGATGAGAAATAGAATAACAAATAGCCAGATCTCCTTCTCTCATCCGAGAGAAACCCAGCAATTTAGTTTGCTCACTGTGAGGTGTAGAGGGGAGGGGCAGGTTGAAGGGTTGAAGCGGGAATCTCGAGGGAGAAATAAAGTTAGAAGGGTGGAGCATCATAGGGAGTTTCAGAAAGATCACCACAACCATCAGAAAGGCTGGAGGAGACTGGATCTTGGGGGACCTTCACATTCCCCTTCTAGAACTACATTTAATCAAAAGTCACAAAGAGGCGGGTTCAAGGAAACAACCATTTTGAATAGATCTAATATTTTGGGATTGCTTATGGGGATTATGGATTGGGGGGATTGCAGTCTTCAGATATTGGGCAGGCTCTGAATTCCTGAATTAGTATGAACTAGACAGAGATAGATTGCAGATCAGATTCTGTCACTATTAAATGAAAAAGCTTTGCTCTGAGCCAATACCTAACTGTATCATTATGGATTCATACTGAGGGTGGACGAGAGGCTTACCTTGCAGGCTAATCATTTCTCAGTCAGACATCCCACAGAGATAGGAGTGGCCCAGATCCCTCAGGGGGAAAAGGGGGTCACTGTTCACAACATGAGAGATTTATATTGGCCATGGCTTCCGGGGGTTCTCACCTGCCATAAGAGCTATTCTGCTAAGAAACTCGTGAATGAGCTTGTATTAGAGAAATGGGAGCTAGACGTTTCGAACACAAAAGGGTTTAAGCATCTTTTTGAAGCCAAGATTAACCCCTTAGGGGGCCTGGATTAATTATGCTACGGTTAATTATGAAGGTTATTTGGTTCTGCTAGTTAATGCGGACAAGGCTGATAGGGGCGTCCACCGGTAGGGTTAATATACCGCCTGTAAAATCCATCCTAAAATCAGCTTGGACCATTGGGATTCTCAGAATTAATTTACTCAATTGACAAAACTTACATCCCTGTGTGGAGCTTTTGCCCTCCTAAATGTAACCCAGCGGCTACTGCTGATACAGGTTTTCTGGAGGTTATTATTAGTATGCTGTTCTTAATATGCCTACACACGACTATACATTTTATAATAATTGCTACTGATTTAAACGCTCATTGTTTTTCTTCACCGGGGGACCCTTTATCTATTAGAGCTAAAAAATGGTTGGCATTGATGAAGAATCGGGGCCTTGTGATGTTTAACGGCGTGTTTAAATGCGATATCCCACCCAATCCACTTCTGGATTATGTTTTTTGTTGATAGAGAATTCTTTATGTAAATACTTGATTTTAGGCTTACTTCGCAAAGCAATAGTGACCATGATTTATTTATGGCCACTTGGGCCAACTTGATTCTTCCCTCCTTAGCCACCATCTATTCCTCAAGGTTAAAGCGTTACAGAGGGTAGAAATTGGTTAAGGTGGTCTAATGAACTTTCATGGGATGTATGCGGCAGGGTGCCCGTGGACTAGATCCAGATATATCCTGTGATATGGGCCTATATGTAGCTGCTTTGGCTCTATTTAAAGAAAAACAATCATGTGGGCGTAGACCTATTTTTGCCCACAAGCATACTTTTGAAATAGAGAGTAAAATCAAAAAAGCTGCCTTAAGGAAATACCTACGAGAGTTAAGCTGTTGAAATCAAAGTGTATTTGTAGAGATGTCGCGTAATTTAAAATTGGATATAAAAACTGGCTAAAAACTAGGCGTGAAGCGGTGTATCAGAAGGACGGCGAACATATCCTTAGGGTTCTTGCTAGCAAGAATATTGCTCAGATATGGACTTTGCTGAGATCGGGTGGGGTTCCTCAACTGCCCGTACAGACCAACCCGATCCAGGAAAAGGCATGGATAGAGTATTTTCAGAATGTATGCACTCCCCTACCTTTGGAGAGAAGAGGGGTATATAATTTGGATTCTTGGCAGTCAAAGTTTGATTTGGATGATATTATTGGAATAAAGAAGAGACTTAGTTCATCAAAAGTGCTGAGTCCAGATGGCCTAACTAATTTAACACTCAAAGCCCACCCAGAAGCTTGGCCCAGGATATTGTTACCCAAGTAATTAACACAAAACTGATTCCATAATCTTGGAGGAAATTGATTGATTTTAAAAAAAGGGGATCATAATCCTCCTCACAACTGCAGGCCAATAGATCTTCTGGATGCCCAAGCAAGATTTTTGGAGGGCTCCTATTAAGAGATATGAAGCGCTGGCTAAACCAGGACTCTTCGTTTGATAGCAACCAATCAGGGTTTGTAGAAGGTTTGCGCACTTGAATTAATTTAATGGCTCTGTCCCTTATAAAAGAATAGAGCCTTATAGCTTCGGCAACCCATTTATATTGCTTTTATTGATTTCAAAATGGCATTTGATTTGGTATCAATGGATCTTCTTTAAAAAAAAATGAGAAAATGCAAACTGGCACACATCTCATTGTTTGTTGAACAACTACATGCAGATATGACAATTCAAGTCAGGCTAAACAGACAGGGTCTTTTGTCAGAGCATATTCCCGTGGGCTGTTGCATGAAGCAAGGGTGTATATTGGCCCCAGCTCTCTATAATCTGTTTATAGCAGATAATGGGTGCCATTTACAGTGGGTCTGTCCTGACTCTCCGAAGTTAGAGAAAGTAGATGTAGCATACCTGCTATACGTGGATGATTTAGTACTTTTCTCTAAAATGCTGATTGGTCTACAAAGGAAGTTGAAGGCCTTGGAGCCTTGCGTTGAAGATAATTACCTATTAACGTGGCTAAATCCAATGTCATGAGGCTCACAGCAATAAGGTTTCCAAATATAGGGCCGTTGTTTGGAATATTGATAATGCTCCACACTTGGTAGTTGATGACTACAGATATCTAAGTCTGGATATGGATAATAACCCAAGAGAATTACCGTAATTGACTGACATTAGGCAGACGAAAGTAATAGTGGTGAGACAGGGCTGAATTATTGATGCTAAATATGGGAGGTTCTCCTGTCTCCCGCTGATTTCCTTTGAGAAGCAGAAGGAAGAGACAAAAATGGTGTGAAATATGTTAGATTGGGATGTCATTGAGGGATGCTACTGGAAAAGGGAATTATCCCTCCCATCTAGCCTCCCTATCCAACTAATTTGCTATGAATTGTGGTTACTTTTATTGTCAAAAATGTACAAATGGAGGATTTTACTACTACTTAGGAAATGTTATTTACAACAGGCAAATCCGGTCGCCATGATTCTGTTTATATGTTTGATATGGAAGATCGGGTAGACACTTCATTGCATTCCTAGAAGGAAATGGCCCTGAACCATATGAAGGGAGCAGGTATGACTATAGAACTCCTCTTGACTAATCCTGTTAGGGCAAAAGTGAAGTTATGGACCTATGATTGGCGTTTAAGTTTTGAATCATGGCAGCGATATAAGGCTTTTAGAATGGGCCATTTTGAAATAAAACATTTAAATCAGGTTCAACCCTATCTTTGTAAATTCCCTTATCCAAACCTTAGATAGGCTTTCTTGAGACTTTGTTTACATTTGTGGCTGACAATTGATGTATTAAGGTCAAGGCTAAACTGGTCTAGGCTTCAGCACAGCTGCAGATTTTGTAAGAATCACCCTGAGATGGAAACCTCAAGACATATTTTGGTCATATGCCTGGCGCTGTCCACTAGTAGGGTACTTTTTTTAGACCCTTATTTTAGCTAATGTTGTTTTATTACTGTTTATGATGCTTGAGAAATGATTTTTAGAGGTGCCACGTAACATTAACTTTAGCTGTTTTCAAATGTTTATTATTCTTGGAAATGTGATAATGGTATGAGATATAGGCAATTTTCCTTTTTCTACTGATGGGATATATGTTTTATCTTAAATGAATTGTTATTTACTCATGAATTGGTGTATTAATTGTGTTGTTTGTTGAAAGGTTGAACTGTTGGTTCAGCCAGATCAAATAAAAAAATATTTTTTTAAAAAATGAATGCATTTGTTCATTAGAATAAATGCAGAAAAATACTGTTGCGAATTATCTTTTTATATGACAAAAAATAAATATCTATACATATGGATTAATACAAAAAAAAGAGGCCCACAAATTAATTATGGATAAATACAGATGGAAATTGCAAAACAATAAATACCATGAAACCAGAAGTCTTAATTATGACCTTCCATTACAGTAATACTGTGTTAGTAATTCAGTTTACAGGCATGTAACCACATTGGCAAAGTACATGTTTGCAATGGGGTGGCTGAATTACCTCTAGCCAGGAGCTGGAGTCAATTCCGCCACCCCAATGGCAAAAATAGCCTGTATTACGAGCACTGGAATTACCTGTGCAGGTAATACCGGCAAAAAATGGTGGAGATTTACCACCATTACCAGCACTCATAATCCAATGGTAATTGTGCTGGACTCAGTGCCGGTAATGGTTTTACCAGTTGACAGTATCATGGCAGTAATACCACCAGGCTACCGGCAACCTCGTAATGAGGCCCATTGTTTTACAGAATTTCAGTAGCCCTTGTGTTCCTATAATACATGGGAAAAGCTGCAATATAACATACTTTAATATGAATTCACAATAATTCTTTCGTGGATCAGAGGTTTCATGCAGCAAGTGTCTGTCATTCAGATATTTTCATAGTAGTCCCCTGAATTATTGCCAACCTATAGGTGACTCTACAATTGTTTGGGCATTTAAGAGGATGCCCACTAAGTATGCTTAGGTTTTGTTTTTTTTCCAGAGCCTACTATGTTCAGTGCACTTCTTTATTTGGAGTCTATTTTTTCACTTTGGTTTCTGATAATGGTGTCCCCTTTGTATGTCTGTGTATACTATTAAAACCTTGAAAACTATACTTAAATAGGATCTAACTAAACACACTGTTTGCTGCCTTACGAGATGAGTGGTGTGGTAACAATGTAAGTGTCATTAGGTTACCGCCACATTGTCGCACTGTGCAACTGCAAGTTTGGCTGAGAGGATGAGGATTCATCTCACGCTAAGAAATTAAGGTATATTGCCACCTTTCTGTCAATAAACTGCAGTTTCAGTTGAATTACCCATGGAGTCCTATAGTCTCCTATTAATGGGGACTAACATCAATCCCCAACCAACACTTGAGATCCAGTGTCAATACCGCTGGACCAAGTGGTGGTAACGATTATTCCATTGGTGGTATCTTGGTGGATTTACCACCGAGATACCACCAAAATTGTAATGAGGCTCTGTGAATGGTCTCATAGTCCCTAATAAGTATCCTTATAGGACCTCTTTGTTTTTTGTTTAAAAACTGTGGGCCACATTAGGCTCTGGACAAACTACCTGGCAGTCAATGAGTTGCCAGTCTAGGACAGATACCCTACTCAATTAATAATGAGCAAGTAGAAATCCCATTAAATCAGAACCTTTTTAGTAATATCATCGGCTCGACCAACAATAAAATGAGAAGCGCAAGATCAGCATCTATATATCACTGCGTCACTTTGAATACTTGGTGATGGTATTTGGTCTGTATAATGTCCTTATTCTGTTCCAGAAGTTCAAAAGTGTAGTATTATCAGACCTAGTCAATTAAACAGTTAATCTGTATTTGTATAATATCATGATATTAAATCAGACATCTATTTAACTAACACAAACACATATGGACATCCTTCAATGCAAGCACGTCTTGAGACGGATTGTCATTTGGCAAGGGTGTACAAGCCTTGACATTTTCCTTTTTTGTTAATGTAATAACATGATGTGGGTATTTCCATCTCAGAAAGGGTAAAATAATAATCAGAGCTCCCTTTCATTAGCTCCACATCGAAAACAAAGTGTTCTGTGACCTGCCGCAGCAGTATGCTGATCCACAGTGCCTGCTCAACCATGAGTATGTAGCAGGTTCAGAGGTCACAGGTGCCCACTTGACAGCTGCAGTGACAGCCACGTCTCTGAAGTGCAGGGGCAACAAACATTATATGCACTCCTGTATCAAAACCTTCAATTATGTGTCTACTGTTCTGGTGGCAGAATACTCTCTAAATATAAGCTACAACTGAGTTACGGAATGGTGAATTGAATATCTCTGAATTATTAAAGTCACATCATTTTGATTTTACACATGTGTCACCCCTATGAGCCTCGCTCCACTGTGAAGGGAATATGTGCATTATTCTCATGTAAGGCTGGCCTTGCCACTTCTGGCAGGGTTGTAGCCTTTGGGATTGCCCCTCTCTGTTACTTTGTAAGGGTAGGTAAAGCCCTTTCCAGAAGGAAGCCACTGCACAGGACACTGGCCTGGAAACAGGAATCAAAGAGCACACCCATTTGCCAAAGCCTGCCCACACACCAGGGTGTTGCATTTTAAAAGGCCTTTGATCCTATTGAGAATGGAGGGTTTTGGGGTGATTGTTGACAGAGGGATCTCGCTATAACTGGAGGGAGGTACCACATCCTGTTTCTCTGTGCCTCTATCTCTCCTTCCTATCCCTTTCACTTCCAGTAACACAAAACACTTTGGGTGTGATGTCAAAACGCAAAGGCCACTCATTTTAAAAACAGGGATTGGACATCTAAAGCAGTCCTGCTTCAGTCCAATCACCTGCAGGCATTTTTCTTTAAAAGAAGGGGTCTCCTGCCATCCATGAGCCTGATCATCAAACGCCACATATGACCGCTCAAACTGACCTGCACTTCCCGTCTCTAGCTTGTACGCATTTATGCCGACTGTTGAACAGACCCTGGTTGCCCTCACAATTCTCAGCTCCTCAAGCATTTGATCGAATGATCCAGTAGAACTGTGAATACTGTAACCAACATCTTTGCAGTCATATCAACTGTCAAACTGACCTGGTGGCCCTTTCGATTTGCCCTTCTCAAGCATCTCGTTCGAAATGCAGAGAGCTCCTGTTCAAACACTGCCTGAACTGTAAAAAAGAATAAGAAGGTACTACTGACTCTTAAATACTCCCTTTGTTCAGTTTTCATCCCTAGACACTTGTTATGTCAATAATTCCCTCCTTAGCTTCAAGTAAAACACTGTTTTACAAGAATATGATGTTGTTTATTTACCTTAATCTCCAGATGCATTACTCAGACGGCTGTATTTTGCATCATTGCTTATTTCCTGGTCTTTCCTCAGGGGTGTGTTTTGTGTATGGTTGTTCTATTATGTTATTTTCGCAGATGGTGTACTAACTAATATATACCTATTTGTTTAGAGCCTTATTTAGGCATTCCCTTTATTCTTGACGGTTATTTGACACTGGCTACCAAAGCCTTCTCGGCCTAAACTTTGAACTGTGGCTTCAGGACAACCAACACCACCTGTGCGCAGATGTGGGTGTAACAGATGTAGCTGAGCCCAGCCTGCAGCCAGTATGCCACCATCTTCGTAGCCGGTATTTGAGGGTCTTGGTATGGCGGTGGATGGACAGAAGACGGCAGCCAAGGGTCAAGGAGACAAACGCTACGCGTAGCCAATCAGACGGCACGTAATACGGCATGGACATGAAAAAGAGCCTGCAAGCGCAGATTTGTGGCGGAAGATGCAGAAACGAAACGGCTGTTTATTCTTGACGCTTAAGCTTTGCCTTTTCTCTCTCTACTGTATCATATGTGCACCCCTCTTGAGAGTATAGCCTTGACTCGGCCCACGTTACCACAAAAGGCAAATGAGTTATATCTTTTTATTGTGCCTTTGTTATCATTATGTCGGGGATCACTCTTGTTTTTTAGCCTTTAAGGGCTCAGTGGATGCTTTAGCCATTTCTCAAGTTTGTACTCCTGCCCGACAGAAGTCATTTTGTGACACGAACAATCTGCCAGTAAATACAGAGTAGCATCAATTTAAGAAGTTGTTTTTCTTTAATAATTGAGTTATCTGTTGTCCACCACTGGTTTGTAAATAGATCCTAGGATGATGTCTGCAATAATGACGTGGCTGGCACATACAAAATGTGAAATGCATACAGTGCTCGGTCAGATTTCATCATTTTTATCTCATGTTCTTGGGCAATTATTCCCATTTTTGGATTGCTCAGAGCTCATTTAAGATGAATGAACTTTAAGTAGGGTATCTGTTTCCAAATGTGCCTTAGTAGCTTTTTTACTGAAGTTCTGGCTTTCTACTACTCCAACAACAAAGCAGAACTTCTGTCAGTGAAAAGGTGTCATGAATCTGTTTTATTTTATTTTGTGTTATACTCAACAAAGTGACTTTTCACATATATCGAAACAGTTAACATGCATTCACAATTAAAAGGTAAAATAGAACATGTTTACTGAAAGAAACTATTAAAGAAAGGAACAAAATCAGAGCATTTTTAAAATAAGAGTAGACTTATTCCTAACCAACCCTCATGTCATGTTTTGGATTTAGAATTATATAATCTAATAACACCCAAAGTGTTGAACAACATCAAAACTAGGCCGGTCAAGAAAACGTTCCAGATGTAACAATCTTGACTTTTGGATGGCATGAACAAAAGATCAAAAATGTCTTTCCTCCAAATAGTGAGCAATCAGATCCAACATTAGACCCTCTATCCCACACTGCCATAATTTACCCCATGGGTATGAGATTTAAGCAGAACCGCAGGAATTAAAGCTCTCCATGAAGAATTGGGAATCTTCTTTAGGTAAGTTGACAAGACACCTCTGGATTTATCCAGTGTTGAAAAACTTGAAAAACAGTTATGTAACATATAGGTGCACATTCTATCTATTGTTGTTATCCAATCACTGTGCAATATGGCCTTCTTAACACCAAGTAAGCCATCAGGTTGAATGTTGTTCTTAGACATTTATCTAGTATTTCCATTGCCATTACTTCAAGATTGTTTAGGAATTGGCTGTTAAACTCTTGTAGAGTTAATGTGACATGCCCATACAAAGATGGGGCACCATTATGTCCCTGTATAGTGACACCAACTTACAATCCAAGCTCAGCTTAAGGGGGGTAAGCCTAGTTCATAACACAGACAGGCAATCGGGATAGACTGTGGCAGATGTAATCCAATGGGCCTCGTTATAAGTTTGCTGGTCCATGAACTACGGTTCCGGTAAGTTTGCCGGTACTGTAATTCCCGGACCGGCAAACTACAAGTTGTGCTACAACATGTCGGATGCACTGGCACAGTTATAAACGGTGTCGGTGCATCTGACCTCCCCATTCCCATTCAGAATGGGAATGGGGAGCATCTTTTTCTGGGGCCCGCAAATGGGCAATTACCGGGTCCGGCAGGGCCGTAATGAATTGCCCATTCGCAGGTGGCGGAAAAAAAATGAAACCCTCGCCAGCCATGCCTTCATTACAGGCACGGCTACCGCCTATGTCATAATGGGCCCATTGTTCCACAGCCTTCCCTCCAGCCTCGCACAACTAAGCTTCCAGCATTGTGACTCCACATCCATCCCATATAGTAGGGTCGGGGGAGATTGGCAAATTTGCATTAGTTATTCAGAAGTTTCCTGATCTGACAACTCAGTTGGTCCACTTTTCCTTCCAGTCCCCTTTCCACGAATAAAACATTGGGATGTGATGTAATTTTGAAGCCTAGATAAGTTACCACCTTACACCGAACAACATCCTGACCAAGCAGAGACCAGATATAACAGACGGCTTTTTTGTAGGGTTGCTAAATTGAATGATGTTTGATTTTAATGGGTTGACAATGATATTATTTCAGCATAGATACCAAGAGCAGTGAGCAAACGTTGGATGCCCCATGGAGTGTAGTCCAGAATCATGATGTTGTCCAACACACATTTAACCACCCCACCTTGGCATGACCAAGGGCCTGGTCTTTCAGCACTTCATTCAAATCCACCAAGTAGAGGTTGAATAGGCAGAGGGCTAAAATGCACCCCTGCCTCATGCCTCTCTCTGTGGTTATAGGATCGATCAAGTGTCCCCGACCATCCAGCCTGACTTGGCTATCCGAGTTCTCATGCAGATGGACTTTTATGCATAACAAGTGTTGGGGCAGTCATCCTTGGCTTAGCTTACTCCATAAGCACCCTCTGTTGATAGTATAAAAGGCTTTTGATAAGCCTATCAAAGCCCCATAGAGTAGTAAACTGTCCTTACACCATGCCTTTCTTTCGTAAAATATTGATTATCAGGCCATTCATAGATTTCGACATCCCCTTAGGAAATCCAATTTGACCTTTATCCAAAATGCCATTTTCTTCAGCCAAATCTTCCAATTCTTTCAAAACAGCCCAGCAAACAGTTTGCTGTCCACATGGAGAAGGGCGATGGGGAGATCATTTGCAGGTTCCACCCAATCGACCATCTTGTCAATTGGGATTATTATGGCTGTCCTCCAACTCGAGGCACAGCAAAGGGAACATATCACAGCATTGAACATAGCCAAAAGCGCTGTGCCCCACTGATCTATACTCGATTTAAAAATTAGATTTGTCAACAAGGTGGCCCTGCTGCTCTCGATGTGGATGACCTCTTTATTAATGTCTTCCCTTGTTAGTTTAGCTTCCAGTGGGTTTGGTCATTCCATTGCCTAGCCTCCCAAGAGGGTACCTGTAGAGATCATTTAAATAGGAGATCCAAGCAATCTCAGACACCACATTACTTTGTAACTGGTCTTGCCAACCTCTGTCTTGTCTTTCCAAAGCCCAGACATTACAAGTGTTTTTTGTTACTGGCTTTTCTAGCATTTGTTCCCCCCTTCTCTGGGCTTTTTGCATACCAACAGTTTTTATACTTTAGGGTAAGCCTATTTTTTTCCTGCTGAATTTCGATTGTGGATAAATATCTATGCTGCAAGACACAAACATGTTTTCTTAGCTCTCGTTTGCACAACCAAGTTTCCTGAAGGAAATCATGCTCATGAACTTTGTTAGTTTTAGTCCCCAAATGTATAAGTCTTTCCAAATTCCATATGAAGTCTTGAAAATTTTATGGAGTACACTTTCGGTTGAAAATGACATCTGACACAGAGTTCACTAACTCATCCAATTTCCTATTCAGGTTTTGGCCTCCTGCTCCAAACCTAGAGAGTCTGTTACTCCCATGATTAACTAACAGGCTATGAGTCGGGCCGATCTAGCTCTAGAGGTGGGCATAGATAACTTCACAGTTATCATGTAATGGTCACTTTAATATTGTTCCTGATCACAATGCACTTGCAGTAAGCAAACATTTCCTGTGAGAAAAACAGATTATCTATGATTGAACTGGATGAGTAATTTTTCCACATTATCGCCGGTGGGACATCTCCTTCTATACGGCCATTTGCCATTAGAAGGTCCCACTCCTGCATGTACGCCAACCATTTGATCCCATTCTCCCTGGGCTTAGAACTGATAGACATAGCACTGTTTGGTAGAAGACAGTATGAATTTTAAGTCACCTATCAACATCATTTTCTGGGACACCCCCAAGGATATTTCCAGTAGAACATCAGATAAACACTGCAAGAAAGATTCCAAGCGGGAACACGGGGATTCCAATATAAATGTCATATTTCCAAAGTCATTGTGACCCCTCCTGCATTGTAATAGAACCTGACTGGTAGGATACCTTGATGGTTTTTAGAAACTAGTTCTAATTTCTTTATTATCGAATTGCGGGAGGCAATTATTAGACCTCTCAATGGACGAGCACCATTTCAATTTGTTGTGCCCTGTTCTAATGTAGAGAAACCATCTACAGAGAGGATCTCCGGCAACAAGGTCCACAATTTAGTCTTACGGTCCAGTTGAACAGAGCTTGAATTTACTTGACCCACCCCCACAGTTTTAGTTTCCTTAGCAGTGTTTTTAATTACATACTTTGAGGATGAAACACCCTTACTCCTCCAGTTATGTTGATACTTTTAAAATTGGGCTTGTTAGTCATTATTGGGTAGCCCAAGTCCAGAAATTGATTACAAGGTCCCATGAAAGCATGTACTCCCATTTTGGACTTTAAACCAACTTCTACAATGTCAGTTGACCCTTCATGAGGAAAATGAATACAATCTATATCATAACTTGTAAACAGTAACACATCTGGATTATCTTTTGTGATCTGAAGAATTGTGTTTCTATTAATTATCCTGCGATCTGGAGCTGACAACAATTGTTCTATCTGGCTGAACCGGTGGCAGCCCACATGGTACACCTTCACGTTGGGTTCCGTGGATAGGGCTGCCAACACCTTAGTGTGGCTTCTAGCATTGAGGTCGTTCCAGTATTTCCAGATCGTCTCCCAGGGCCGGACTGCCACCCCTCCATGTTGATGGAAGCTGTGATGTCATCCCAGATCCTTTGTCTTGCGATTGGTGTCCAGCTGTGTAACTGGGGCGTAGAGAGCATCATAGGCGTTAGTGAAATTGGCCACCCTGTGCCTCAATGTGGGGCTGCTGCCCTCTCCAGATGAGGTGGATGGGGCAAACATGGCACACCCAAGACAGGTATGGACTTCCTGGGTCCTGGGTAGGTGCTGTGCAGCAACAGTGGTGTTGGTAGAGGTAAAAGTCCCAGAAAGTACAAATGAGGTGGTTGCAGGGCCAACACAGGGGTCCAATCAAAAGTGGGGCAGATGGCAGACCAAGACAGTGCAGGTTGCAGGCAGCAACTCACCCTTAATCAGGCAGACGCATTATAGGACTGAATGAGGCAAAGCAGGGCCAGAGGAGGCAAAATCAGCAGAAGTTCCCATATGTGCGTCTTGCATCTGCAGCAGTCGATAGCAGAGTAGAGGCCCTAAACGCATAAGTTACAGCCTGCTTACACTGACACTGCGCACCTACGTGACACTCCTACGTGGCTCATGGCAATGACGCTGTAAGATTAGTCAAGCAACGCGCATCACTAGTTGTGTGCAAAGGTTCTTTTGCTATGAATTCCTTGATATGATATGGCATTTATAACTCGCCTATACACAAGTGTTTCAAGACACGACGAGTCAAGGGAGGGGGAATAGTGGGAAGACATACAACGATCCTACTAGGCCAGGTGTCATTCAGATCACGCAAGAACATGGGAAGGGGAAGGAGAAGGGGACAGTGCACTACATGGGATAATAGAATAAATAACAAAGTAAAAGTACGGCTGGCTGGTGGCAAGTGCAGGGGTAAGTGCAGACATCAGGTATCCAGTGCTGGTAGTGGGACTGTAAGGATGCAGAAAACGGTCCCCAAGTGTGGGGGTTGCCAGGAAGGCAGTGCAGGTGTGCGACTGGTGGAGGAGCAGACCTGGGCCCATGAAGAGAGGGTGGCCAGCTAACCAGTGCAGTTTCAGCCAGGAAGTCAGCAGGGGAGAGGAGGAGAAGAAGCAGAAGCAAAGAGAAAGGTTTTGAAGTACTTCTGGAACCAGAGATGATTCTCCTCGAGTTCCAGTGGGTGGCACCAGCCAGAGAAAGAAACCTACCACCAACTCGTTGCTTGGAGAAGCGACTGACCCTGAGGGAGTTGGAAGCCAATGAGCAAAGTGCTCGGGAAGGGAGATATTTAGGAAGATAGAGTTAAAGGTATTAAGGCCCCTGACCCCAGAAGGCCTTGTGGACAATGCAGAGGGTTTTGAACTTAATCCTTGCAGCCACTGGGAGCCAATACAGAGATTTCAGTCCTGGAGAGAAACAATCCCTGGGCTTGAGGCCAGGACAAGTCTCGAAGTCCTGTTCTGGATGAGTTACAGAGGGCAGAGAGTAGAAGTAGGCAGATTTAGAAAGAGGCTGTTGCAATAGTCCAGCCTAGATTGAACCAGAGCTCTGGAGACAGTGAGCTTCTGGGGGAAGGAGAGGAAAGGAAGAATACCTCTGAGGAGGTGAAGCTGGTAGTGTGACTTCTTAGAGACGTCAGAGATGCAAGGAGAGAAGGAGAGTATGGAGTCGAAGATAACACAGAGGTTTTTAGCCTCACAGGTGGGAGCAGGAAGAGCGCCAAGAGATGCCGGCCACAACTTACCTTCAGATATCGTGTAGCCATTTTTCTTTGAAGGATTGTTTGCATTTGCACATATGCACATGCATTTGTATACTTTCTGTGGCATATGGTGTGTTGTGTACACACATTTTGGATATCAGAGTGCCGTTTGTGTATTGTGAACCTCATTTTACTTGACGTAAGTAAGCTTCCTGTTTACCACATATGCAATTATTGTGTTTAGGGTTGCCACGGCATATCGTGCACCATTTTTTCATTCATCAGAAGCTTTCCTAGTACCGCATAGGCACTTTCTATTTTTTTTCTGGGTGCCACTGTGTATCGCATACCTTTTGTTTCCCATTTGGGGTACATCTGGGTCTTGCTGGACAACACATTAACTTTTTTACATCACATAGACTTTTCCCTGACTCATATTGCCCAGGACAATAACTTGGTGTGTCTTTAATTCATCCCTTACACCTGTGAGATGAGTGGAAAGGCCAGACGGGGTCAGGGTAGGGGAAGTTATGGGGAAGCAGCTGTCCCAGCCCTAGGGAGTCGGGGACGTGGTGCAGAGACACCTGCCCCAGTCCCAGGGGTTTGCGGATGTGGTGTGGAGACATCTCTCTCAGTGCAGGGGGTCGGGACCTGGTGTGGTGCATCTGCCCCAGCCAAGGAGGACATGGCAAACTCCAGTGCAAAGGTGGCCCGCCACCTGGATGTCAACGTGGTTCCAGCCAGACTGGGGTAGCTCCAATACCCTGTGCCACTTGTGGCAGGAATGAATGCCCTGCACAGCAAGAAGAGTCTCAACACCAAGACACAGCACAGGACACTGTCCCGCAGAGGAAGAAGAACTTCACTGATGAGAAGCACCATATCCTCATTGACTACGTGACCGATCATCATCGTTTCACTCATGAGGAGCTCCAGCTCCTCATTGACTACGTGATCGATCACCATCGTGACATGTGCTTGTATGCAGGGAGCACACATACATCCGCACAATGTATGGTGCATTGGTAGCATGTCACAGACCAGCTGACACCGCATGAATAGGCCATGAACCTTTTCATCATTGTTGAGCAGGTGCAAGGCGTGGGAGGCCTGGAGAGTTATGAGGACACATCAGGTGAGTGTCATGATCTCTGCTTCCAAAAGATCAGGACTTGCCCGACTCCCTTGGAAGCAGACCCATAACCCCGGTTCCGAGTGCCAGCCAGTCCCAATTGGGACCTTTTGGACCCAGTCCTGGCGCCAGTGGCACCAGGCTCATAAATATGCCCAGTCCCAGCGCTGGAAGCGCCGGGCTCATAATGCTTGGGTGGACTTACCTGCAGCAGGCCATGCTGCTTACTTGCCTGCCAGTTGAGTCTCTGATCCTCTTCTGTTTGGAACTACTTTTCCTGTTGGGTGGGGCAGGAGCCACTCCCTAGATTCAGAACACTGGAACTCTTCTGGAAAGCAGGAACTCTTTTCTTACCTAGGCATGGCTGTGGAAGGAGACACCTAAGCACTACAGGAGGCTATTTAAACCACACCCGATGGATGAATCTTGCTTTGCGTTATTCTGCATCCTCTGCAGCAGAACGCTCATCGTGTCTTCTGCATCTGATCTTGGGCCTAAGGAAAAAGGCTTACCATTCTGAATCCAGTCTTCAGCAACACCTATAAAGACAAGAAAGAACAGGTTAGCATTACGGTCTTCAGTGACAGCTCTTCACTTACCTGGTCCATCGGCTGTCACCAACGCCTCGCGCTGCATTCCGGCATGTGAAAGACAAAGGCTTACCTACTCTTCGTGCGCTCCGGAGGTCTTCACACTGCATTCCGGCATCTGAAAGACAAAAGCTTACCAACTCTTTGCACGCTCCGGAGGCCTTCGGCGCTGCATCCCGCATCTGAAAGACAAAAGAAGGTGCGTTTAAAGACATTGGGGAACTTTAATACTCACGTGCCATTACTCCTTTCCACATCTAACCCAGTGGGTATTCCGGCACCCTGCAGCCGCCCCGAACTTGTACCTGCAAAATAAAAAGACAGTTAGAGCGCATCGTGAAGCAGGCAACAAGCGCTTACTTACGTGCTTCCAGGCGCTTCTATTCATCACACGGGCTCCATCTTCAACTCACTTCAGCCCGCCATCCGCCATCGCCGGAACCCTGCAAAACAAGAGACATCATTACTAAAGACTTTAAAGACATTAGAATTACTCGAAACTTACCGTTCGTGCAGTAAACGACGGACAGCAGTCCTCTGAAGTCAAGAGGCCTGCTCCCCTTATCCAGTGAAGAAACTGGTTACAGCACCCTGCCTCGAGGCAGAAGGAGAGCACGGCGTTCACTTACCTAAGGTGAGAGTGTTAATCTTTGGGGTTCTACGGGAGAAGAGCAAGGGAAGAAGAGAGAGACATTCAATAACCCAGTTCATTAATCCCACATTTTCTATCTGCAGACATCTTACCCTTCGAGCCAGACATACAGTGCACAGAGGTCCAGCCCAAAGAGCCAGCCGTGTGTTACACATCACCTTTGAAGATACGGTATACGCCCAGTCAAGACCGCTCTACGGGAATCAGGTGAGCGTTACAGATACTTGGACCGAAAGAACTGGGCATAGTATCTGATCATTCACACATAACAATGGTGCCAATTATTATTTCATCACATTCACCGCCTCCAGATTTTCTAGTTCAACTACATAGCGATCACCAGTCTGCATTTGAGTGGACATGTTTCTTTTTTTTTTTTTTGCCCTGCTGATGGTCTTTGAGCATTTTTTCCAAAATAGAAGATGGGTTCCCATCTTCTTTGGGAGTCAATTGTATCCAGTTGATGCACCTCCGGGCCTTATTGCAATAATTCTGGTTTGCAGATGGTGTCCACGTTTAGATTTAAATTGGTTGCTTCATTGCAATTAGCTATTGAAAAACTAGCCATAGCGACCTCTGTGCTGTCCGTTTGTTGAGAGGAGTCTTTCATTCTTGAACACATTTTTTCATGTTTTTTGAAGATCAAGGGTGCATTAATTTCACTCTTCGATTTTCGTTCTTCGTTGAGGAGATCTTGACCATTTATAGAAGTGTCTTTACCTTGGGCATTTATCATGACCATCTTTGTTTGTGTGGAACCATCTTGCTTACCTTGCCCACTAGTGATGGTTACATATTTGGCATTAGCCCGCTCTTGTGCATTCCCAGTTGTCTTCTGAGTTAATTTCTCTATTATTAAAAAGTTGTCATTTATGGAGAGATTTCTCAGAAACCTTCTGCAGTGTTTCTTCATTTTTCTACTACCTTTTTTTGTATTGCTTGCTCCATTACTTATGAGTCATTTTATTAAAACTTATGAGTCATCTTATTAAAAAGTTGTCATTTATGGAGAGATTTCTCAGAAACTTTCTGCAGTGTTTCTTCATTTTTCTACTACCTTTTTTTGTATTGCTTGCTCCATTACTTATGAGTCATCTGAGCACTTATTTTAGGGATTGCCTCCTCTGATGATTCCAAGAACTGAACACCAGTGCGATGGACCCCTGGCCGGGTCTCTTCCTGAACCCAGCCTGAGATCGGGATCTTAGAGCTTGATGTTAGAGACAAAATTTCAGGATTTAGGTTTCCTTCCTTGATTAAGATTAATGAATCTTGAGCACCAGAATTAATCTCAACTCTACTTTTGTGTATATAAGGTAGAGACAGTGGGGACATCTGGCAGTTGACACAATCTGCAATTTGTCCTGGTACCTCGTTTGTGGGTGCGTCCCTAGTCATAGTCATCTCATAATTATTTTTCGCCATATATCCATGTAGCACAAACAGTGTGATTTTAATCTTGCTTCATTGGAGGGTATTAGCCGATATGCTGACCTTTATATTCTCATATAAACTTACAAACAAGCTTAGGACAAGGTTTGGGGCCAAAATTCAAGGGGCACTTAGTTTCACCCGTTCATCAATTTCATGTAGAGTTTTGTGTAGACCTTGCTGTTTGGCCATATATACAGCGCCAAAGGTGGAACAGAACTAACTGAGAGGTGTTCACTTAGTATTGAGGCTATGCCTTCTGAGATTACTATGAAATCCCCAGTTCCTGATTGGTCATGAGGTTGTACCTTGTTGACTTCTGAGGGTAAGATCATGACTGGGTCTTCTATGCCACCTTGCTCTAATTGAGACACTGCATCTAGAATATTGCTGTTGGTCATAAGGAGTACTTCCAAAGCTCCATTTTGGGGATTGATCAATCTTACTTCGGAGTTTACTCCTGGTGTTTGAAAGAAGTCAGTCATAATTATTTGCTGGCACATTGGTGTAGCACTAGGGGGTTTAACATTCACACAAGCAATCTGGCAAGTCCCCCACTTGAAATTTGCACTGAGTTCTCTTTTAATTGATCTGTAATCATATTACACCCGGTGTTAGTTCCTTTCCCTGTTTGATGGCTTAAATATTTTCTTTACAGGCTGTGATTTAGGGGATGAGACTAGGTCTGGCTGGTCAAATCTCACCCTTTGTCTCTTTGCAGCCCCTCCAGAAGGTTCATTTGACTTGGTTAATATGCGCGCAGAAATAGCAGGAAGTGATTCTGGATTAATGTTTACATTCATTACTCGTCGACGTTTGCAAATCTTTAATGGATATATCCTTCATTACAACTACAGCTTCCTTCTTACCCATACTCTGCTCACTGTTAATCCCAATGGGAGCTAATAGATGTCTCTCTTTAGGAGCGCAGCGTAAGCTTTGTGAGCGGGTACAGGTTGAGATTGGACTTAGCGTTTGTACTCTCCTGCTGGGTTGGTGGTTTCCGCTGTCTCAGCAACGTTTGCTGTGTGCCCAGTCAACTTGCCAAAGGGCCCTCTCAACAATGCGTGTTTGTTTTCTGTTCTCTTGATCTCTTCTCTCTTATGGGGCTACACCGTGGCACCGCACTCCCCAGGGCAGCTTTACTAATTAACTGGCTGTGTTATGGGAGGGTTGTTTAGATTCTGCAAGGGTGGACGTTACCTTCCCACTCTTAGAAAGTTATCCTTTCTATGTGTCAGGGCACCTTACAATTGTTTGGTTCGAAGCGCTAGCTTCTGATAGTGTGATTCCAGTCCAGTGCTGCTGCACCCCAGTAAAACCGCAACCCAATGCTATGAGTCATGGTTCAACAGAGCTTTCTACAGTGGCGTCTTTAGTCTCTCGAATCCATCTGACACACATCATATGCCTGAACCGGCAGCGCTCCTCCTGCCAGTTGTCCAGACCTTGCTGTGTGGCTTGCCTCCCCGATTTTGTTGGGCCATGGGTTGCTTGCCCCTGGACACTCCTATAGTGCTTCTGACTGGCCAAGCATATTCCGTGCATGCAACCCTGCCATATGGATGTTGCACAATGGGGGTCACAGTACCAGCACTGTCCTGATGTGCCAGCTGCCCCACTGATGCCTGATCCTGGGCAGGCACAGTGACAACCTCTGCTGTATTTTTTTTTTATACTTCCTTTACCTCCACTTTAGGCAGGCACGTGCTGACCACCAGACCGGGAGGTGTGGGTAGGACAGCAGGAGAGGGGGCCATGATGGGCATTGGCAAGCAAAGCCCCCCGGTGGGTGACTGGGGCACAAAGGTGGCAATGGAGGAGGGGGCAGCTGAATGTGCCAGTGCACAGAGACCACCCAAGAGCAGCGCACATGACAGCTGGAACATTGAGACGCACATGGTTTGGTGATGATGTGAGAAAAGCTCATGAATCTCTCTCACAAATCTCTCTCACATCATCAGGAATCCCGCCCATCTGCCTCACAATTCCAGCCAGCAGGGCATGCAACATCTCAGGGGTGATCTCTGTGGCCCCAAAAGTAAGTCCAGACTGGATGGAGGCATCGAAGATGGTGGTCATGGCTGCATCAGATGGAGTAGGGACAGGAGGTTGTTCAGCTCCGTCCACAGTGCACTGCACATTCTCCTGTACCTGGCCCAGGGGTGCAGCCTGAAAACCCGTGTGGAGGTCCCCACCCAATTGTGCTGACCTTCATCTTCCTCCTCCTCCACCACCTCCATCTACTTGAAAGACTCCACAGAGGCTTCCACCCTGGATGGACCCTCCATCCATGCACCCTGTCCCACAGCCACTGTGGAGTCCCCCTCCACAACAATCTCTGGGGACATACCCCCAGCAGCTCCTTGGTCCCGGGAGAATAGCTCAGCGGCAACGTGCTCGCCCTGGAAACAAGACGCCACGAAGCAACACAAGTTTGATCCCTGGGTCCACGCTTGGAAACCTGGGTATTAAGCGCATTATAACTACGCCACTAAGACATATTCCTGTAACAGAACCTCTGTGCCCTCGGGCTATGTGAGTGCTTTAAAAATGCAAAAAAATAAAATAATTGGATGATGTAGACTCCCATAGGGCAGGCCAGGGTATGAGCTTTTGCCTGGTGGCTTTGTCCCTGCTCTTCCACTCCACAATGATGCCTCCACCCTCTTCACAAGCTGCAATAACTGGAGAAAATAAAAGAAAACATTGACATTAGTAATCATCATCAATGGATGGCTTGCAGAAACAAAACTAACAAGAGGAATCATGCATCATGTCACAACCATGAACTGACACACACACAATGCACACACAACCATCTATGTGCCCTGGCAAACTGCATTTAACATGTGGCATGATTGTAGTGTGTAGGCTCAATCACAGTCATGACCCATGCACATTTGAACAATGCACATTGTACAGTGCCCAACAACACATCCCCTACAACAGGCAACACCACCATACCAATCAGCAACCAACACAAGAACGACCTGCAGCCATTGTCATGGAGACAGCACCAGAACACCTGCCCACACAAGCACAGTCACCAATGTCCACATGCCACAGCATGACGTGCAATGAGGCAACATGTAGCGCCAACCATGTCTGACATCAATTTGCACATGTCAGTTGGCTAACCATACTATTATTGCATGTACACAAATACACTCGTCAAACAAATCCAGTGGAATGATAATTCACATCCCAGTATCTGAGGTGTCAATGCATGAACCCCAGACATGCAGGCATCAAAGCACATGTTTAACTGTCATCAGATATGCCTGCATGGATGCACTGTCAGTTGTGCCACACATAGACTCAGAAATCATGCACGTCACTCACGTGCCCACAACATAGCATGTCCCCATCGTTCATGTCCAAGCACTTGCTCCATGCTCACACACTGGACGTGCACAAGAACAAGCCATGAATGCACAATCCCGCAATCCTCATGCAAATGACAGCACACAATGTCTGACACCACACATGGCAATACGCTGCATCTCACAACACACACAAGCCACAAATAGGATGTGGCATCTGCAAACATGCATGCCACTCATATGCCCTAGAGCATTGTCCCACATAGGTACTCACGAGTGGCAAACAGACGACTTTTCCAGGCAAAGAGCCGGGTGCGGAGTTCTGGATAGAACTTCTCAAGTTCCCGCCGCTCTATCTGGCTGAACCGGTGGCAGCCCACATGGTACACCTTCACGTTGGGTTCCGTGGATAGGGCTGCCAACACCTTAGTGTGGCTTCTAGCATTGAGGTCGTTCCAGTATTTCCAGATCGTCTCCCAGGGCCGGACTGCCACCCCTCCATGTTGATGGAAGCTGTGATGTCATCCCAGATCCTTTGTCTTGCGATTGGTGTCCAGCTGTGTAACTGGGGCGTAGAGAGCATCATAGGCGTTAGTGAAATTGGCCACCCTGTGCCTCAATGTGGGGCTGCTGCCCTCTCCAGATGAGGTGGATGGGGCAAACATGGCACACCCAAGACAGGTATGGACTTCCTGGGTCCTGGGTAGGTGCTGTGCAGCAACAGTGGTGTTGGTAGAGGTAAAAGTCCCAGAAAGTACAAATGAGGTGGTTGCAGGGCCAACACAGGGGTCCAATCAAAAGTGGGGCAGATGGCAGACCAAGACAGTGCAGGTTGCAGGCAGCAACTCACCCTTAATCAGGCAGACGCATTATAGGACTGAATGAGGCAAAGCAGGGCCAGAGGAGGCAAAATCAGCAGAAGTTCCCATGTGTGCGTCTTGCATCTGCAGCAGTCGATAGCAGAGTAGAGGCCCTAAACGCATAAGTTACAGCCTGCTTACACTGACACTGCGCACCTACGTGACACTCCTACGTGGCTCATGGCAATGACGCTGTAAGATTAGTCAAGCAACGCGCATCACTAGTTGTGTGCAAAGGTTCTTTTGCTATGAATTCCTTGATATGATATGGCATTTATAACTCGCCTATACACAAGTGTTTCAAGACACGACGAGTCAAGGGAGGGGGAATAGTGGGAAGACATACAACGATCCTACTAGGCCAGGTGTCATTCAGATCACGCAAGAACATGGGAAGGGGAAGGAGAAGGGGACAGTGCACTACATGGGATAATAGAATAAATAACAAAGTAAAAGTACGGCTGGCTGGTGGCAAGTGCAGGGGTAAGTGCAGACATCAGGTATCCAGTGCTGGTAGTGGGACTGTAAGGATGCAGAAAACGGTCCCCAAGTGTGGGGGTTGCCAGGAAGGCAGTGCAGGTGTGCGACTGGTGGAGGAGCAGACCTGGGCCCATGAAGAGAGGGTGGCCAGCTAACCAGTGCAGTTTCAGCCAGGAAGTCAGCAGGGGAGAGGAGGAGAAGAAGCAGAAGCAAAGAGAAAGGTTTTGAAGTACTTCTGGAACCAGAGATGATTCTCCTCGAGTTCCAGTGGGTGGCACCAGCCAGAGAAAGAAACCTACCACCAACTCGTTGCTTGGAGAAGCGACTGACCCTGAGGGAGTTGGAAGCCAATGAGCAAAGTGCTCGGGAAGGGAGATATTTAGGAAGATAGAGTTAAAGGTATTAAGGCCCCTGACCCCAGAAGGCCTTGTGGACAATGCAGAGGGTTTTGAACTTAATCCTTGCAGCCACTGGGAGCCAATACAGAGATTTCAGTCCTGGAGAGAAAAAATCCCTGGGCTTGAGGCCAGGACAAGTCTCGAAGTCCTGTTCTGGATGAGTTACAGAGGGCAGAGAGTAGAAGTAGGCAGATTTAGAAAGAGGCTGTTGCAATAGTCCAGCCTAGATTGAACCAGAGCTCTGGAGACAGTGAGCTTCTGGGGGAAGGAGAGGAAAGGAAGAATACCTCTGAGGAGGTGAAGCTGGTAGTGTGACTTCTTAGAGACGTCAGAGATGCAAGGAGAGAAGGAGAGTATGGAGTCGAAGATAACACAGAGGTTTTTAGCCTCACAGGTGGGAGCAGGAAGAGCGCCAAGAGATGCCGGCCACAACTTACCTTCAGATATCGTGTAGCCATTTTTCTTTGAAGGATTGTTTGCATTTGCACATATGCACATGCATTTGTATACTTTCTGTGGCATATGGTGTGTTGTGTACACACATTTTGGATATCAGAGTGCCGTTTGTGTATTGTGAACCTCATTTTACTTGACGTAAGTAAGCTTCCTGTTTACCACATATGCAATTATTGTGTTTAGGGTTGCCACGGCATATCGTGCACCATTTTTTCATTCATCAGAAGCTTTCCTAGTACCGCATAGGCACTTTCTATTTTTTTTCTGGGTGCCACTGTGTATCGCATACCTTTTGTTTCCCATTTGGGGTACATCTGGGTCTTGCTGGACAACACATTAACTTTTTTACATCACATAGACTTTTCCCTGACTCATATTGCCCAGGACAATAACTTGGTGTGTCTTTAATTCATCCCTTACACCTGTGAGATGAGTGGAAAGGCCAGACGGGGTCAGGGTAGGGGAAGTTATGGGGAAGCAGCTGTCCCAGCCCTAGGGAGTCGGGGACGTGGTGCAGAGACACCTGCCCCAGTCCCAGGGGTTTGCGGATGTGGTGTGGAGACATCTCTCTCAGTGCAGGGGGTCGGGACCTGGTGTGGTGCATCTGCCCCAGCCAAGGAGGACATGGCAAACTCCAGTGCAAAGGTGGCCCGCCACCTGGATGTCAACGTGGTTCCAGCCAGACTGGGGTAGCTCCAATACCCTGTGCCACTTGTGGCAGGAATGAATGCCCTGCACAGCAAGAAGAGTCTCAACACCAAGACACAGCACAGGACACTGTCCCGCAGAGGAAGAAGAACTTCACTGATGAGAAGCACCATATCCTCATTGACTACGTGACCGATCATCATCGTTTCACTCATGAGGAGCTCCAGCTCCTCATTGACTACGTGATCGATCACCATCGTGACATGTGCTTGTATGCAGGGAGCACACATACATCCGCACAATGTATGGTGCATTGGTAGCATGTCACAGACCAGCTGACACCGCATGAATAGGCCATGAACCTTTTCATCATTGTTGAGCAGGTGCAAGGCGTGGGAGGCCTGGAGAGTTATGAGGACACATCAGGTGAGTGTCATGATCTCTGCTTCCAAAAGATCAGGACTTGCCCGACTCCCTTGGAAGCAGACCCATAACCCCGGTTCCGAGTGCCAGCCAGTCCCAATTGGGACCTTTTGGACCCTGTCCTGGCGCCAGTGGCACCAGGCTCATAAAGATGCCCAGTCCCAGCGCTGGAAGCGCCGGGCTCATAATGCTTGGGTGGACTTACCTGCAGCAGACCATGCTGCTTATTTACCTGCCAGTTGAACCCCTGATCTTCTTCTGTTTGGGACTACTTTTCCTGTTGGGTGGGGCAGGAGCCACTCCCTAGGTTCAGAACACTGGAACTCTTCTGGAAAGCAGGAACTCTTTTCTTACCTAGGCGTGGCTGTGGAAGGAGACACCTAAGCACTACAGGAGGCTATTTAAACCACACCCGATGGATGAATCTTGCTTTGCGTTATTCTGCATTCTCTGCAGCAGAACGCTCATCGTGTCTTCTGCTTCTGATCCTGGGCCTAAGGGAACAAAGGCTTACCATCCTGGAATCCAGTCTTCAGCAGCACCTGTAAAGACAAAGAAAGAACAGGTTAGCACTACGGTCTTCAGTGGCAGCGCATCTCTTACCTGGTCCATCGGCTGTCACCAACGCTTCGCGCTGCATTCCGGCATCTGAAAGACAAAGGCTTACCTACTCTTCGCATGCTCCGGAGGTCTTCGCACTGCATTCCGGCATCTGAAAGACAAAGGCTTACCTACTCTTCGCATGCTCCGGAGGCCTTCGGCGCTGCATCCCGCATCTGAAAGACAAAAGAAGGTGCGTTTAAAGACATTGGGCAACTTTATTACTCACGTGCCATTACTCCTTCCCACGCCGAATCCAGTGGGTATTCCAGCACCCTTCAGCTTCTCTAAAGCTCCGAACTTGTACCTGCAAGATAAAAGGGACAGTTAGTGTGCATCGTGAAGCAGGCTACAAGCGCTTACTTAGTGCTTCCAGGTGCTTCTATTCCTCACGCGGGTTCGATCCTCAACTCTAATCAGCCCGCCATCCGCCATCGCCCGAACCCTGCAAAACAAGAGATATCATTACAAAAGACTTTTAAGACATTTGATGTGCCCAGAACTTACCGTTCGTGCAGTTAACGACGGACAGCAGTCCTCTGAGGTCAAGAGGCCTGCACCCTTATCCAGTGAAGAAACTGGTTACGGGACCCTGCCCCGAGGCAGATGGAGAGCTCGGCGTTCACTTACCTAAGGTGAGGGCGTTAACCTTTGGGGTTCTACAGGAGAAGAGAAAGGGAAGAGGAGAGAGGCACCCAATAACCCCAGTTCATTAATCCCATATTTTCTATCTGCAGACATCTTACTCTTCGAGTCAGACATAAAGTGCACAGAGGTCCAGCCCAAAGAGCCAACCGTGTGTTACACATCACCTTTGAAGATACGGCATTCACCCAGTCAAGACCGGCGCCTCTGCGGGAATCAGGTGAGCGTCACAAAACACAAAGCCTACCGCAAAACTCCCACCCAGGCGCTATGGAAACCTTGGATACCGACCAGCTAGCCCAGTTACTTGGGGAACTAAGAGCAGAAGTGCATGCAGCCCGTCAGGAAACAAATGCTCTAAGAAGAGAACTGATTATTTCCAAGGAGCGAACAGACGATCTCGCTAGACAATTGCTACAGTCCCAAGCCGGACAAACTCCGTTACCCGCATCAGGGGCAAATCTTCCTTCAACATCCTCTACGAACCCAGTGCAGATCAACCTACCTGGGAATGTACCTCTGGCGCCGCCCGAACGCTTTTCTGGTGACCCAAAGAGGTTTGCAGCATTTATTAATCTGTGCCGGTTGCACTTCTTATGCCGGCCAGCAGCCTTTCCAACTGATCAAGCTAAGGTAGCTTTTGTGCTTTCGTACCTTAGTGGCAATGCGGCAGACTGGTCGATCCCTCTAGTTAATCAAGATGATCCGGTTCTCCATGATTTTCAAGCTTTTCAGCTCAGTATGGAAAAACTGTTTGCAAGACATTCACAGGGGCAGGCCTTGGACAATGAGCTCCTTTCATTGCGACAGGGTAATCAAGACCTTTTGGCTTATATTGCGTCTTTCAACAGACTGATAGTGGAAACTCGATGGCCTGAGGACAAAAGGATTACGCTGTTTTATAGAGGTCTACGTGGAGAGCTCAAAGATGTGTTAGCCCACTATATTGACTTATTCGTTCAAATTGACCACAGACTGCAGAACAGGAAGGCCGATCGTTCCAAGTTTGATGCTCGAGTATTTTCCAAACCACCAACTCCTACCAAAGGAGTAGACTCCGGGGAACCCATGCAAATAGGGGGCCTGAAAGGACCACTAACACAAAAGGAGCGGGAAAGGAAAAAACAGCTGCAATTATGCCTCTATTGCGGAAACTCGGGGCACTTTCTTCGAGACTGTCCGGTGAAACCAGCCAAGAAGGCAGTAGGAGCTGCAGTTACCAGGGTCACAAACTCTGAGCAGGGAAACGACCTCGCCCGACAAGAAAAGAGGTCCTCTTGCTGAGCGTTAAAACCAGTTCTGTGACCTCGCATTTCGTGATACCTATGGTCCTCATTAGCCCTGAACATCCGGATCGATTACATGCGATTGAAGCTTACGTCGACAGCAGTGCCATCGGCAATTATGTGGATCATGAAATGGTTTTGAGGATGAATCTGACTCTTTGTCCAAAGGCTGTAAAGGACGTCATTACTACGGTGGATGGTACAGAGATAGCCTCCGGACCAGTAACACATACCACCCAAGAAGTGACGCTAGTAAGTCAAGATGGACACCATGAGAAGATCGTGTTCGATGTGATCAAGGCCCCTCAGTTCCAGATTATTCTAGGAATTCCTTGGTTAGAGAAGCACAATCCTCAGATCGATTGGCGAGCAAGAACGGTTCAGTTTCCAGAATGTGTCTCTACTTGTCACCCTCGACCTGGTGTTGCACTGGCAGCAATTTCCTCGAGGCTCCCCAGTTACCTCCTGAATACCTAGAATTCCAAAATGTTTTCCGGAAGGATCAGGCTAACTCTCTACTTCCTCATAGGTCTTATGACTGCCAAATAGACCTGATACCTGGATCTACTCCTCCTTGTAGTAGAATTTATGCCCTCACTGAGCCTGAGAATCTTCACCTCCGACAATACCTGGATCAATACCTTGCGAATGGGTTTATTCGTCCTTCCAAGTCCCCTGCTTCCTCAGCTTTGTTCTTCGTTCCAAAAAAAGAAGGGGACCTTAGAACTTGTATAGATTATCGCGCCCTGAACCAGATCACCGTTAAGAATAGATATCCGTTACCTTTGATCCCTGAACTCCTGGACCAAGTCAGAAAAGCATGCACATATACAAAGCTGGATCTTAGAGGAGCCTACCACTTGGTACGAGTAAAAGAGGGCGATGAATGGAAGACGGCCTTCCGCACCAAGTATGGGCTATTTGAATATCAGGTCATGCCCTTCGGACTTTGCAATGCCCCGGCCGCCTTTCAATATTTTATGAACGATGTCCTCAGAGAGCTCATAGATGTGTGTGTTGTTGTTTACATTGACGACATCCTCGTTTATTCTTCATCGGAAACTGAACATTGGAAACACGTGAAAATGGTCCTCTAGAGATTGCGTCAACACAAACTTTTCGCTAAATTGGAAAAATGTGTTTTCAACGCGACTGAAGTTGAATTCTTGGGATTCATATTATCACCTAGCGGAGTGCGTATGGATTCAAAGAAGGTCGATGCAATTCTCAAAGGGCCATCGCCATCCTCCGTAAAAGGTGTTCAAAGCATGTTAGGCTTCTCTAACTTTTACCGCAGGTTTATCCCCGAATTCTCTCGAATAGTCCAGCCTATCACCGCCTTGTTAAAGAAAAACAAACGTTTTGAATGGTCTACCGAGGCGGAACAAGCTTTCCAGAATTTGAAGACTAGATTTACCTCTGCACCGATCTTAAAACATCCTCGCCCAGAACTCCCCTACATCATTGAAACTGATGCTTCGAGCCTTGCCATGGGGGCAGTTCTATCACAAAAGGACCCAGTAACCAATCAGTTGCATCCCGTGGCATTTTGGTCCCACAAATTCTCACCTCCTGAAATCAATTACACTATTACTGATAAGGAACTTCTAGCTATCAAGTCCGCCTTTAATGCTTGGCGGCATTATCTTCTGGGGGCCCGACACATCGTTACTGTGATTACAGATCACCGAAACCTGCAATATTTGAAAACCGCAAAAGCTCAATCCTCTAGGCAACTCCGTTGGGCACTATTCTTTGCCGAGTTTGACTTCATAATTACCTATCGACCTGGTACAAAAAACGGTAAAGCTGATGCCCTTTCTCGGATGGGAGTGGATGAACATTTGATCAATCCTAAACCTGTACCTATCATTCCCGAACAAAGAATTCTAGGTGTAATCGCCACACAATCCATAGAGGAAGTTAAGGATAAAGCAAGGCTACTGGTAACTCCAGCAGACATACAGAATTGGCATCTGCAGGGAAAGGACTTTACGGTGAAGGACAACCTATTATATTTCCAAGAACGGTTATACCTGCCCAGCACAGATTTACAGAAAAAGGTAATCTCTTGTTATCACGATTCTTTAATGGAAGGACATCCCGCTATGACCAAGACCTCGGAAAAGATCAAGCGCTACTTCTGGTGGCCGTCTTGGAAAAAAGATATCAGAGACTTTATAATGTCCTGTGGAGTATGCGCCCAAAACAAGAGTCAAAAGGAAAAACCAGCCAGCCTCTTACGCCCTATTGACATCCCGCCTCGCCCTTGGCATACGCTTTCTATGGACTTCATCACCGATCTACCTCCATGCTCCGGATACAATACGATCCTAGTAATCGTGGACCTATTCTCCAAGATGGCGCATTTCATTCCACTCAAAGGCTTACCAACAGCAGCAACTCTGGCCCGAGAATTTCTCAAAAACATCGTTCGACTGCACGGTTTTCCTTCAGTTCTAATTTCGGATCGAGGTAGTCAATTTATTTCTAATTTTTGGCGAAGTTGCTGTCGGTCGGCTCAAATTGATGTGAGACTTTCGACCAGCCACCACCCTCAAACCGACGGACAAACCGAGAGGACCAATCAAACTCTGGAACAGTATTTGCGCTGCATGCTACAACAAACTGAAAAAACTTGGAAAGATATCCTTTGGATAGCCGAATATGCCTACAATAACTCTGTCCACTCGGGAACTGGGAAGACCCCGTTTTTTCTTTTATACGTTAGTCACCCTCGAACCTCGGAGTTGGATCCACTCCAAGATCTTGGAACACCAGCAGTAGACCACCTGCATTCTACAATCACCCAAGCCTTTAAGGAAGCCGTTTCTCACCTTCAAAGGGCTAAAGAACAATACAAGAAAGGAGCAGACCAACATCGGAAGGAAGCCCCCCAATATCAAGTAGGAGATCAAGTCTGGTTATCCACAAAATATCTACCTCTAAAAGGACCACGCACATTCAATCCAAGATACCTTGGTCCCTATTCCATCACTACCATAGTAAATCCAGTAGCGGTCAAGTTGGACTTGCCCCCTCACATGAAGATACATCCGGTCTTCCACGTCTCTCTATTAAAACCCGTGCAACCTCAAACCCGACTAACTACATCTCCAAAACCTATTCTAGTTGATGGAGAACTCGAGTTTGAAGTCAAAAGCATCCTGGATTCCAAAATCTCCAAATCTAAACTATTTTTACCTGATTGACTGGAAAGGCTACGGTCCCCAAGAAAGATCCTGGGAACCTGCAGAATATGTCCATGCGCCTCGTCTAATCAAAAGATTTCATCGAACATTTCCTAACAAGCCCAAACCCCCGGAGAAGCCCGGTTTGGGAGGGGCCTTGAGGGGGGGTGCTGTCATGATCTCTGCTTCCAAAAGATCAGGACTTGCCCGACTCCCTTGGAAGCAGACCCATAACCCCGGTTCCGAGTGCCAGCCAGTCCCAATTGGGACCTTTTGGACCCTGTCCTGGCGCCAGTGGCACCAGGCTCATAAAGATGCCCAGTCCCAGCGCTGGAAGCGCCGGGCTCATAATGCTTGGGTGGACTTACCTGCAGCAGACCATGCTGCTTACTTACCTGCCAGTTGAACCCCTGATCCTCTTCTGTTTGGGACTACTTTTCCTGTTGGGTGGGGCAGGAGCCACTCCCTAGGTTCAGAACACTGGAACTCTTCTGGAAAGCAGGAACTCTTTTCTTACCTAGGCGTGGCTGTGGAAGGAGACACCTAAGCACTACAGGAGGCTATTTAAACCACACCCGATGGATGAATCTTGCTTTGCGTTATTCTGCATTCTCTGCAGCAGAACACTCATCGTGTCTTCTGCTTCTGATCCTGGGCCTAAGGGAACAAAGGCTTACCATCCTGGAATCCAGTCTTCAGCAGCACCTGTAAAGACAAAGAAAGAACAGGTTAGCACTACGGTCTTCAGTGGCAGCGCATCTATTTCCTGGTCCATCGGCTGTCACCAATGCCTCGCGCTGCATTCCGGCATCTGAAAGACAAAGGCTTACCTACTCTTCGCATGCTCCGGAGGTCTTCGCACTGCATTCCGGCATCTGAAAGACAAAAGCTTACCAGCTCTTCGCACGCTCCGGAGGCCTTCGGCGCTGCATCCCGCATCTGAAAGACAAAAGAAGGTGCGTTTAAAGACATTGGGCAACTTTATTACTCACGTGCCATTACTCCTTCCCACACCGAATCCAGTGGGTATTCCAGCACCCTTCAGCTTCTCTAAAGCTCCGAACTTGTACCTGCAAGATAAAAGGGACAGTTAGTGCGCATCGTGAAGCAGGCTACAAGCGCTTACTTACATGCTTCCAGGTGCTTCTATTCCTCATGCGGGTTCGATCCTCAACTCTCATCAGCCCACCATCCGCCATCGCCGGAACCCTGCAAAACAAGAGATATCATTACAAAAGACTTTTAAGACATTTGAAGTGCCCAGAACTTACCGTTCGTGCAGTTAACGACGGACAGCAGTCCTCTGAGGTCAAGAGGCCTGCACCCTTATCCAGTGAAGAAACTGGTTACGGCACCCTGCCCCGAGGCAGATGGAGAGCTCGGCGTTCACTTACCTAAGGTGAGGGCGTTAACCTTTGGGGTTCTACAGGAGAAGAGAAAGGGAAGAGGAGAGAGGCACCCAATAACCCCAGTTCATTAATCCCATATTTTCTATCTGCAGACATCTTACTCTTCGAGTCAGACATACAGTGCACAGAGGTCCAGCCCAAAGAGCCAACCGTGTGTTACACATCACCTTTGAAGATACGGCATTCACCCAGTCAAGACCGGCGCCTCTGCGGGAATCAGGTGAGCGTCACAGTGAGTGTCCGTCATTGCGCCTCTTGTGTTTTTCCAGTCATGCATTACCCACATCATTTATGTATTGTCACATCTTGCTGCACTTGTATGACAGCTCTGGGTAAAGCGTGTCCTGTGACATACAGACACATGTAAAATGGCCATCATACAGGTGAAGCCCATGTGGCATGTGTCTGTGTGACAGGACACATTCCCCACAGTGTACTCTCCTGGCGCATGTGCATCATGTTACACCTACAAGTACTGTTCAGTGCTACATTCTTGTTGAATTTCACTCTGCACTGATAGACAGGTGAATACAGACAACGTTGAACTTTCACGCCATGTTATGCAGAGTTGCATGTTCCATTAGTCACCTGGTCCTAGCGGATTCCTTGTCATGATGCATATCTGAGCTGTCTGTCTATGCACCTTGTCGTGTTCCCAGAGTGCAGTTGCATAAGTGTCTACAGACCACATACACATTGACTCAATTCCAGTGACACAGAGAGCCTACTCTTTGTGATGCAGGCTCCCTCTTACCCCCCCACACTCTGTGCACACTTCATGGGGCCACTCCCCTCACCCTTTTGTGGATCAGTGAACCTTTTTTATGTCACACAATCCACTCTCTGTCTCTCCGCACTTCACGGACATTGACTGAAGGCACACTTTTGGGTGAACCTACTCATGGGTTTCTTGCCTTTCCACGCTCTCCTGCAGGTCCTCATTGTCTCCAGTCCCCTGTCCTAGACTTGATTGGTGTGTCATGCTTTGGCCGCAGTGTTGTCTGTGGGTGTGAATGTCTGGCTGTTCCCATGTGATGTCATTGATCATTCAAATGTCACATTTGCATTACTTTCCACTGATATGTGTGTCAACTTGACAGTTGAATGGCCCCTCATTTTGCATTTACACCACTGTTGAATGTCAATGTGCCCAGTGCTAACACACACATTTGCACTCCCAGTGGCACATTATTAGGGTGTTGTTTTGGGCACAGAGGAGCAGTCACAATTCATCAATGGGTAGGCACTTTCCCCTGCAAATGTCAACATGGCTGTTATTGTCATTTTTGTCAGGGTCTATTGTTCAGTTTATGATGTGCATGCTTGTGCGTTGGCATGTTTTTCAGATACTAGGGCCCGGAGCAGTGGTGAGATGAGGAAGATGTAGCTGTCATGTGTGCTTCACTGCAAATTACCATAGACTTCCATGATGATTCCCTTGGCATCACTCACTATCTGCACAATGCAGTGCCAGTGCTTTCTGTTCTGGTAAATATGCTCTGTCAATCGGGGTGGCCGTAGTGCTACATGGAAGCAGTCGATGGCACTTAGTACATGGGGGAAGTGTGCCAATGCATAGAACTCCTGCATGACTGTCTGCCTTTCTGCCAGTGTCCAGGGCATTTATATGTTCCTGTGCTCACATGCACATGCTGTTATACAGGACAGCACCTGGTGTAGACAGCGTTACTGGGTGGCCTATGATATCCCACCAACTATTGCAGTGGTGCGCTGGAAGGACCCTTTTGCAAGGAAATGTAGTGCAGTCAGCACTTTTTCAAGTGGGTTAAGGGCATAGGAGCAGATGGTGGGTGATGTTAGGCCAAATTCCACATCCCTGACAAGGTCTATGTTGATATGGGGTGGGGGACCTGTACCTGCCATAGACCTGATCATCGGGCATTCCAAAAAGTGTGGTGCGTGTTGGGAAGATCCAGGCCCTGGGTATCCTCCTCCTCCCACAGTGTTCGTGCACAAAGGCTCTGAGTACTGCTGGATTCTTTGTGGCTGTAGACTTTTTTTGGTGTGTATTGCATGCTTAATACGCATTTGTTCATATGCACGTTCATGTTTACGCCTGCTATGATGTGGCATATGGGTTCCAGGATTTCTGTTTCCTTTTTTGCAACCCGACGTTCCCACTTCAAATCCATAAATATGGTTATATTTGTGCAGCGATTGGAGTGCACTTGCTTGGCCGCGAACCAACCCTTAACAAACCCACATTTTTGCGTGTTCTTCCTCATTCTGCATGTTTCGATACCTATTATGGTCGATGCGCATGCCTGGCCCACACTCTGTGTGGAGTCTCGCTGAAGGCGCTTGTCGACTCGTAAAGACATGCCGGGCCTGCGTGAACTGCACGTAAGTCCCAATAAAGTCCTGCACCGTCGTTTTCTTGAATCAACAAACACGGATTTGCGCACAGTTTGGCACACAAGTCCCCTATTTTCCACGCAAATAAGTCCATGAATCAGACCATATGACTTCAGAAGCAGCTAGGGAATAAAGAGAAAGCATGTGTCACACATTTTGATTGCTTTACTCATTCCTTAATTAACATGTTTAATGTCATCACAACTCCACAACATGTATTGCTATTACCACCATGTGCTAATAGCCTTATAGACCTCTGGAGGTGTTGTTATTGCTTGGCATACAAGCTTCAAAATATAAAAACAGTCAATAAAACACATCTGATATGGAATTTAGGGTGTTTTATCATATACATGGAGAATTCAACAGGGTATGGTCAGATATTAACTAATTATTGGTAATTTATAAAATGCTTAATACCCATAGGTTTCTAAGCATGGACCCGGGGATCAAACCTGTGTTGCTCTAAGTCGTCTTGCTCCCAATGCAAGCAACTTGCCCCTCAGCATACCAACTGAGATGCATGAAGGCTGTATTCCAGAATGTGCTCTCTAAGCTTAACCATTACAAAGTTGCGAGACAGTATTCAAAGCTACAGATTTCCTCCATAAAATAAACAGAAGACAAGCAGATTGTCTCATATGATGACCCAGAGGCACGTTTTTTCATAATGAACGCGTTGAGTAGTCAAGTATTTTTTCTATACTGGGTAGGATTTGCTAGGTATAGTGAAAGCCTTTTCAGCTGCTCCCTCACACCGTTTCCAAACCTGCAACAATGTGGCATATTCATTGTTTAGAAAATTGCACCTTATTGGTGAAATTCAGTTGAGTGATATCATGTTGATGTCTTCATGGGTACGGGGAGGCGGGTGTTAGGAAAGGGAACTGACGGTAGTGGAGGAAGTGACGAGTATGGGGAGGCGGGATCAGGGGAGAATCACAGAGAAGTTAATAAAGAAGGACTTGTTATTTCCAGCACTGTGTCTGTGTTCATTCAAGTGCTCCACAAGTTCATTTAGGCCTACCCATAACATTGGCGACGAGGCGGGCAGCCTCGTGAATGGGTCCTCACACAGAAAGAGAAACTGGCGGTCATCTGGAGGCGGCACGCATCGAAAAGGAGCAGTCACACGGAGCAGCAGAGGAGATGCGCTAACAAGCTCCAGAGGGCCGGCCAACACCCATTGCGGACAGCCACAGCTGCAACCTGGGCCGCACAGTGAAAGGAAAGAGCACGTACTATGCACTGAGTTAACACGGCGGCCTGAGCTGCAACTTCACCCGGACCGCAGCAGTGATCCCGAGCAGCTGCGCACAACGTTCTGATGAGCAGTGAGTGCTCGGAGAGGCCCGCCCACCAAAAGACACACGGCAGATGGTGCTCGTGCCTATGAAGGCGGCCATCATGTCTATAGAGGGGTTTGGACAGTCAAAAAAGGCCCCATCTGAAGGGAAGCTCACAAGGGCAGAGGGCCCCACACATACATGAACACACACACCCCAGATGGTGCTCGTGCCATCTGAGAGGGTGGGGAGCCCGCAAGGAGCAGTAACAGGGAGCATTCCCCGAAGAAGACACCAATCGAGCACATCACCCTAACAGGGCAGGAGAGATGCCAGGCCAAGAAGACAACCAAGGGGCACAAGCCCAGGATAATGGACCACCGGCACCAGGCCCACAGGTGCCAGACCAAACACCATATCGATTACCAGATACGCTGGCAGCCCAAATGCCAGGCGCGTTTGACTTCACAGACACCGAATACATGGGTCCCCGGTGGATCAAATGGATAAGAGACTTTGACTTATACAAGGGGTCCATCTGGCTTATTGCAGATGCACGAAAAATATGCCTATTGAAGCTTGCTGTGGGCTCCACCACCTGCGACATCATTGATGAAATGCCCCTGACTCTATCGACTTCATTCAAGACCTAAAAGACGCGTTGCCGGCATATTTCACCCCACACACAAATGAGGACTATGAGAGACACCTTTTTCATAGCACCAAGCAAATCAAAGGCGAGACCATGGATGCGTACGTCATGCGCCTACGCACAAAAATGAAACATTGTTACTTTGCCAACTACTCCAACACCGAGGCCCTGCGATCCCAAATCATAGCAGGGTATGAGTCGCAGACTATTAGGAGAAAGCCAAAAATCCCACACCCTAGAAGAGATACTAGCATTAGACCGAGTTGAAAGGGCCATAAACTCGCAGGTGGAGAGTTTTGGCACCACCACACCTGGAGAAAACATTCATAGGCTCCAATTAGAGCAGAAGGCAGAGGAGCTGTTCGGCTACAAGTGCGGATTCGAATACTCTCACAACGGCACCTGCCCAGGGATTGGCCAACGCTGTGCCACCTGTGGCAACGAGGGGCACTTCAAGTCAGTCTGCAAACTGTTCCAGGATAAAGGGAGAGACAGAGCCCGAGACACCCCACCTCAACCCAAAGCGAGAAGCAACGCGCCATCAGGTCCTCACCCGAGTGCAAACACTCAAAGCCAGTCGGCTCAGCCAAACCCAGAACAACGTGAGTGAGACTCAGGAGAAGACAGGCAACGGAGAGAGAGGAGAGAAAGAAGGAGGTATGTCATGAGGGCGCGGCCTGAACGGAGATCGAGGCATCATGTACGCTACCTAGTTGAACAATTCCCCACAGAATCGGACCCCAGCTCTTCGGGGAGTGATCAGAAAAAGAAAGCATATGTCTATGCACTAGGAAATCCCACAGCCACTGCCCATAGCCCCACCATGATCATCAAATGAAATGAGCAACCAACCACGTTTCTCATTGACACCGGGGCCACTGTGAATGTGGTCATTGAGAACATCTTCAAAGAACTGCATCAGAAACCAAAGCTGTATCCTGCAACCGTGGACATATACGCCTATGGCGCCAATGCACCCCTCAAATGCCTAGTACAATTTGACGGCCTCTGTCGATACAAGGGACATGCGAAGAAAATACCCATCCATGTTCTGGCCACAGAGACTGATAGCGGCTGTGTCCTAAGTTTCAAGGCAGCGGCTGACATTGGACTCATCCACATTTTGTATAACATCATGGTCCACAAATACATCGACCCAGTAGAGATGATAAACAACTTATAGCCTTGCATGTTCAGAGGCATTAGCAGGCTGAAGAACAGACAAATAAAACTTCATGTAGACGAAGCTGTACGCCCAGGAGCTCAACACTACAGGGGGATCCCTGTCAACATACAGAAGAAGGTAGAAGACGAGCTACACAAGCTACACAAGTTACTTGAACAAGATATCATCGAGCCTGCCGCAGGCCCCACCACCTGGGTAAAGCCCATAGTGCCCGTCCCCAAGAAAGGGTTGAAAGCCATACTGCTTTGCGTGGACATGAGACGCCCGAATCAGGCAATAAAACGGGAGAGACACCTAGCCCCTCGCATCACAGATATGATCCACCTGTTAAATGGAGCCAAGGTGTTCTCCAAGCTCGATCTACAAAAGGGGTACCAGCAACTAGTGCTGAGCCCCAAAAGCTGAATCATTACCACTTTTGTCACGCACTTCGGCTTATTTCATTACAAGAGGCTGAGCTTCGGGGTGTACTCGGCCACAGAAATCTTTCAGGCAGAGGTGCAAAACGTCATCAAGCACATACCGAACTACCTCAACTATAGTGACGATATACTGATATTCGGCACAGACATCAACAAGCACGATGAAGCACTAATGAAGGTGTGCAAAGCCCTGGATGACGCCAACCTGACACTGAACCGCAACAAATCCGAGTTTCGAAAGAGCAGAACATTTTCTGACACATCTTTTCAGAGACAGGCATGACGCCAGACCCGGACAAGGATGCTGCGCTGAATGAAACTTCACCACTGGCAAATGTGTCAGAGCTGTGCTCTTTCCTAGGGTTAGCCAGTTACTGCACCCACTTTATCAAGGACTTTGCCTCTGTAAGCGAGCCACTGAGACTCTTGACCCATCTGGACACCCCATTCACTGGACTGATGAATGCCAGAGGGCCTTTGAAATCATCAGGGAAAGAGTCACCAAGGCAGAAAATATGTCCTACTACGACCCAAGTCGCCAGACGGAACTGACAGTTCACACAAGCCCAGTGGGACGGGGACTGGGAGCCATACTGGCCCAGGTGGACCAGAGAGAACCCTCTCAAAAATACATTGTTGCATACGCTAGCAGGAGCCTCTCCGCCACCAAACAGGCCTGCTCGCAAGCAGAGAAGGAAGGCCTTGCGGTGGTGTGGCAGTTTTGAGTCATCACAGATCACCAAGCCCTCCTGTTCCTATCTGGGAACCTACAGGCAAAAATGCCACCCTGCATTGCCAGATGGGCATTAAGGCTACAGGACTATGTCTTCGAGATCATCCATCGGCCCGGCTAAGGCAAAAACCCAACAGAATTTCTGTCCAGGAGGCCCCGGGGGTGCGCACCAGAACGCTCGGTAGCCAACAGATACCTCAGATATCTAATACACCAAACCACCCCAGATGAAATCGACACCGAGGTAATTGTGCATGAAACAGAAAATGCCCTCACCTGTCAGATCATATGTGAGGGACTCGAGTCAGGCATGTGGAGGAGGGCCAAGGAGAGAGGGAAAGCAGCCAGAGACCCGACACATGCAGAGGTGGAGCGCCTCGTACAGGTGAAGGATGAACTGATGCTGTTGGACGATCATCTCCTGTGGAAAAACTGCAAACTGGTAACCACCATGTCCCTGAGGATGAAGATCATTGAGCTGGCTCATGAAAACCATAGGGGAATGGTCTCAACCAAACGCATGCTCCGCCAGAAAGTTTGGTTCCCGGACATGGACTCCATGGTGGAGGCTGCCTTGAAGGCCTGTCCCATGTGAAGCCTCATCACTCCCAATCGACACCCAGAACCACTGAACATGTCTGAACTTCCGCAAGGGATATGGGAAGCGGCGGCAGCGGACTTCTTTGGGCCCATAGAAGGGGGAAAGTACATCTCAGCAGTGATGGATGAGTACTCTCGATATCCTGATGCGCAACTGATATCGTCGACCGCTGCTCATCATGTCATACCCGCCTTAGACCGCATCTTTTTGGCATATGGGATTCCCAGGGTGCTCAAGGCAGACAATGGAACGTCCTTCAGTGGGCGCCAGTTCACACAGTTTGCGAACTACATGGGGTTCCATCATCGTAAGATAACACCACTCTGGCCTCAAGCCAATGGTATGATACAGCGTGTCATGGCCAACCTTAAAAGAGCACTACAAATAGCCAAGCTCACGGGGCAGCCCTATGAACAGGTGTTGAACCAACTGATGAGAGACTACCTGAGCAACCCCCACAGCACCACTGGGAAAACCCCAGTGGAAATAATGTTTGGCCGAAACAAGCAAACATTTCTCCCCCAATCGAGACAGGTTAACAACCCTCCTGATCTGGACAAGGAAGTTCAGAAGTGAGACGAGACTGCGAAAGCTTGCATGAAGGCATATGCCAATTCTCACCAAGGAGCAAGAGTGTCCCAGATTGAAGTGGGCGATGTGGCCGTCAAACAGCCACAGACTCACAAGCACACCTCTGCATTTCAGGAGGAACCCCTGCTGGTCACTCAAAAAAAGGCTCAGTGGTCACTGCCCAAGGACCCGAAGGGTCTATTACTCACAACTCCTCTCATTTCAAGGGAATTCCGTCCCTCGGATCGACGAGGCTAAGCGGGCAGTTAGTTGCCCCTATTGACTATGCCTCAAATTATCCATATCAAGGAGACCATGATGACTCAGAAGACTCAGATCCTGATTTTCACCTAGAAAGTGAAGTGGGCTGCGGTTCCCTAGTGCCCATTAGTGCACGTCCCCAGAGAGCGAGGAAAAAGCCTTGCCGTTGGATCAAGGAAATGGGCTAACACGGCCCATCAGACAATGGGCCTCATTACGACCCGGGCAGTAAGTATCAGTCATTACCGGCATGGCGGAAGTACCGTGTCCGTGCTGGCAATAGACCACTAAAAGCGCCCTATTACGGGTACGAGGGCACAAGCTTTGCGCCATGCCGGTAATGACCCCACCGCCATGTCGTTAAAGGGGGAAAAATCCCCCTTTCTGGCATCGTCTGTAGTGCAAATATCTCCTCCGGCATTCAAGCCATCGGCATTAGCGGCGACCGCTAATAGTGGTCATCTCTAATAGCAGTAACCGCTATTAGCAGTGACCACAAATAAGCGGAACTGGAAGTAGCGTCCTCAGACAGGAACGGGAAAGCGCACAGCGGCCATCTTTAAAAACACAATCCATTGCCATCCACCACAACCAGGAGCCATCTGACCCCCAGAACTCTGCCACACCTCCAACACCACCTGCTGCATCTCACCATGCTGCAAGCTGTCAAGAAAACCACTGATCGCCTGTGCAAGGAGTGCTTCTCCCGAGAGGAGTTAACCATGCTGGCAGAGACGCTGCAGGAACATGCAGATGTGGTGTTTTCCACAGACATGACCTGTGCTGCAGTGCAGTGCAAAAAACAAATATGGGTGGAGGTCGCCCAGAAAGTCAGTGCCGTTGGCACTACACCCCGCACTCCCAAAGCCTGCCGTAAGTGCTGGGTTGATCTGCGTTTACGCGTGTGGAGCATCCTCTCCGCCAACCGCAACCTGGGGATGGCGACAGGCAGAGGTGCGGAGTCCGCCATCAAATTGCAACCATGGGAGGAGATATGCACCACCACCATAGGGGCAGAGGCAATTCAGGGAGTCGGGACATGGAGCGAGGAGCCCCGTCATCAGCCGATGCAGGTAGGTGTCCCAAATGATACAATGCTAATATCACCATGATGATGTCCGCCTGAACTGACAGTGCAATGATGTAGAGCAGGGACCACCAGACACATGAGTACAGGGCTGCCTAGAGGCAGTGCAGAGCATCACCTTGTCCACATGCAGAATGCACCCCATTTTTGTCAGCCCAGACGCCTCCATGCATCACCCACCCAAAAGCTAAGCAACCAGTATGTCACTCCCCCAATGTCAATCATCTGCCATTCCATATGAATGCAGCCACCCCAATGCATGCCCGATGCCTGTAGACCCATCACTAACCCTCTCCCTCTATTGGTCCCTCACAGGCACACATTCAGACAGTGGTGACGAGGACACCATGGAGGAAGATGCCACACCATGTAGGAAGGCCAGGGCCGAGGAGGGCGAACACCGCCCCTCCACTTCAAGGGGTATAGGCCAACCGGCACCACAGCGGAGTGCCAAGAAAACACCAGAGGCCACAGCACCAATGTGCTTTACGGCCCCCACTACAGCACCCACAACAACCACCAGCACCCAAGTGGCAGCGGCAGAAGGGACTGGGCTGCCAGCAGCACAGTGGGTGAGACAGCTGCCACAGCAGCAGTTTCTGACGATGAGGATGATGATCAGCTGCATGTTGCAACTCCCGCCTTCGCCCCCTGCATTCCCCACAACTATCCCCATGCAGCATGCACGACAGCAGCATGCATGGGCTGTCTCCGGTTCAATCATGGCCTGCAACTCCCAGCACCACGCCAACTGTGTCCGAAGAACATAGCATGTCGGAAACCCCTCCAACATCCACCGCAGCCCCAACCAGCCAAGAGGGGATCCGGGATATTCAGCGGCGCCAGGAGGAGCTCACAGGCCTGTTGATGCAGCATATAACGGAAAGTGGGAGGGCAAGGGATGACATTCGGGAATGTGCTGCATCATTGAAAACAGCTATCGAGTCATCCTCGAAGGACATTTGTGCCGAATTGGCAGCAGTGCGGCACGTCCTCTCTGAAATGGTGGCAGCAATGCAGGCCATGCATCCACCACAGTTGCCAGAACAACCTGGAACATCTTTGACTGCTAGTTCAACCAGGACCAGCCCCGTGCGTAGGTCTGGCAGGAACCTGCGCAGACCGGACAGGGGGGCACCTGGTGCTGGAAGAGGGGGAGGGCAGTAGCTACAGCCATGCATACTGGTGCCATGTGGACTACTGGTGCACGCTACTGCACACCATGTGTGGGGAAGTCAAGGGGGGAGGGGGAGAGGGTGTGTGGGGGAGTTGAGGGGGGAGAGGGTGGGTGTGGGAGAGTTGAGGGGGGAGAGGCTGTGTGGGGGAGTTGGGGGGAGTGGGTGTATATGGAGGAGTTGAGGGGGAGAGGTTGTGTGGAGGAGTTGAGGGGGAGGAGGAGAGGGTGTGTGGGGGAGTTGAGGGTGGAGGGGGAGAGGGTGTGTGGGATGGAGGGCTTGTTCACTTTGTTATAATTCTTTAATACACATTTTGCTAACTCATGATTCACATATGTGGACATCGTTTATTGCGTACGTGTGCTTTATTGGTGAACAGTCTACAGTGTCCATGTCCCTGACACACCCGGTGCTCCGAGTGCCACCTCCATGTCACACTCCCCGTCCATGTGTACTAGAAACATTGGTTGATCAGAGTCTGATGCATGGCACGTCCCTCCTGTGCATCGCTGCATCCCTGAGGTGCTGCCCCATCCCCACGATCCTCATCCTCATCGTCAGGTGGTTGCAGTTCAGCGTCAGGGGGCAGGGGCACATTCCGTCTGATGCACATATTGAGTAGCATGACACATGCCATGACGATCTTGGTCACCATCTCATCGCGGTACAGGAGTGCCCCACCAGACCTGCTGAGGCAACGTGCCTTCAAGAGGCCAAATGTCTGCTCAATCACCACACGGGTACGTGTATGTGCACGATTGTAGTCCTCCTTGTGCCTGTTCTGTGGGTTCCGGACTGGGGTAAGGAGCCACCTCTTCAAGGGATAGCCTGCATCACCTGCATGTGGGCAACAATGTATATGTGTAAGTCATCACATCATATGGGACCTCTACCAATTACACCATAGCATGCATTGATTTCCTGATTGCAACCACATTCCCATGCATGAATGGAGACGCACGATGTGACTGCTATGTGTGTATTCCCCTTATGGACTGGTGTGCGTGCCATCAACTACTGGGCGCAGGGGCGTCCAGTTCCTTGTGAGTGCTCATGCACTGTGTTAGTCCACGCCAGATGTTTCCATGATCTGGCTGATGTCCAGTAATGTGTATGCTTTCATCCTGGTACCGTTGATGTCAGCCTCATGATGATCTCAATATGCACAACAAAAGGTGACATGCACTTTTGTTGGACCTCTGTGTCAGTGTAGTGGTGTATTAATGTATTTGGCCCTCATGTGACTCCTTTGTACGCAGTAATGGGGGACTGTCCTTTCAGTTGATGGTATTCGGCCATAGTAATTGCTTGTAGCTGCATTGTGTTGAGGGGGATACAGTCTGAATAGTTACAGTGCACATGTAGATGGCTATGGAATGGTTGTGACACTGCATCATTTACATGGTATGGCAGCTTTCATCTTGCATTATGTGGTCAGGTGTCAGGACCAGTCTGGCCTGCTTTGGGGTATGAGTATGGTCCATTCTCTCAGGCCCTCACAGCCAGGTGAAGTATGCATCCCCCCCCATCTCAGCCAGGTGAAGTATGCATCCCCCCCATCTCATCCAGGTGAAGTATGCATCTCTCCCACCCATCTCAGTCAGGTGAAGTATGCATCCCCCCCACTATCTCAGCCAGGTGAAGTATGCATCTCTCTCCCCCCCATCTCAGCCAGGTGAAGTATGCATCTCTCCCCCCCATCTCAGCCAGGTGAAGTATGCATCTCTCCTCCCCATCTCAGCCAGGTGAAGTATGCATCTCTACCCCAATCACCTACCCACATCCCATTTCCATGAGCCCAACATGCGACTCACCGAGAAGCCAGGATCTCTGCCCTGCATGTCACTCCATGTAGCGTGGTATTGCGGAGTTCTGCAGGACCATTGAATCATGGGTTGATCCGGGGTATCGGGCACAACAATGTGTGATAATCTTGTTTGAGTCACATACCATTTGCACGTTGATTGAGTGGTATAGCTTACGGTTGCGGTACGCTACCTCCATTGCATGTGGGACCACCAATTCCACATGGATGCAGTCGATGGCGCCAATGCAACCAGGGATGCCGGCCAGTGAATGGAAACCAACTTTGGTGTTTGAGATCTCCTGATCAGGCCGTGGTAAGGAAATGTGGCCGCCTGTGTGCTTCAGGAGGGCATCAAGCACTTCGTTCAGCGTATGTGAGAATAATGGTTGTGATATGCCATGCATGTGCCCCATTGTGTGCTGGTAGGTGCCTGTGGCCAGGAAGTGGAGCGCAAACACTACCTTCAGTAGGGGTGGGGATGGCAGTGCGTGATTCAATCAGGCTGACAATGTCGTCATGTATCATATCCACATGGTCGTGATGGTGTCCCGGTCCAGACGGTACACTTCCTCGGCATGATTTTTGTATAGGATGTATCAACTCACCAACAGTGGAAAAGGATCTTGGATTCAAATGAAGGGCAATCACCGGGTCTCCATATCTGCGTGTCGAGTGGAATTATCTCTCTCTCGATTGGTAAAGGATACACAAGACAAGACACAGACAAGTAAAGGAAAATCCGAGTAGTTGGGACCAATCATCTGAGAGATAATTAGACTCAACTTCTACTCACGAATAATTATTTGATTGATGTGGGCACCGGCATCACTCCTTTTCCTTTTAAATTGTTGTATAGCTGCCTCCTGACCAATATCAGCATGAGTGGCTTTGATGGAAGGTTGTGAATGAAGTTCCATGTATTTCATGGCATTCAAAAAATGCAATAATTAAAAAAGAGTAAAATGTAAAAAAATAAAACACTGACGCACAATATAATATTACCACGTGCCAAGGGAGAAGAGGTTACGTCATTCCATTTGTAACTGTATAGGGTTGAATTAGGGCGAATATGTTTAAAACATCTTTCAGAAATTAAAAAAAAAATGTAATCTTTTTCAGGTTTTATAAAAAAGAAACGTTGAATTATAACAGTATCTTTCACCCAAGACAGCTTAAAAAGGATTGGCAATCAAGGTGTAAAGGAACCACAGCACACAAGCCGAGCATCAATTAGCATGGATGGTGTTATTAAATCAGTTCGGTAAACTGCGACTGTCACCTAAGGCAGCACAACCTCTCCAGTGGAAGAATGCACGTGCAAAGTGTGTAAACTAAGCCTTTAGATTCATTACAGAGAACCCTTCCACGTGGCAGACTATCGAGAAGAATTGTAACATTTGTTTTATTCATATGCAAATTCATTACACAAACTGTTCAGATTTCGTAATTGGACTCTGTATTAATGCATCCTCCCTAATGTTTTTTGAACATTTCTGACTGGCCTCTGGTGTTTAATTCCCGTCTAATGATTTAGTTCTGCAAGATGTTCTACTGATTGCTGGAGTAAAGTTGATGTAATTGCTCATGAATGCTAACAATGAAAGCTCATCTAAGGTTCCGTTTTAACGGGAACTTTGCATTCTTTATTGTGCGCCATACGGTTTGTAAGAATCATTTCGTGCTGATACTGTTGGAAGAAAATATCCTGTTTTTGGACTGACACATCCACCGCTACACTCATATTTTAACAACTGTTGACCGTATTTTACAATAAGCAGACCGACTTATTCATGTGCAAATATATGGCCGCATTGTCTTGGTCCGCTACGATAGGCTGAATTTCTTGTGATGAGAAAACCTTGATAACCTTGCATTATTGGTTTCTAATTTTGATTTAGATGGATTAAAATCACAAGCACACATTAATGGGCCTCATTACGACTTTGGAGGTAGGCATGGCACTATTGGCGCCATGGCTGCCTCCAAAATCGGGTCCGGGTTCCCTGAATGGGGAATTACTGGGCCATTCCTAGTTCAGAGGGCCCGGTAATTCCTCCTACAGGGAACCCGGGCCCGGACATTCCGCATTCCCATTTGAGACCCCGTAGGGCTCAATGGGAATGGGTGCGGGAGCTAACAAAGGGCCGATTACGACCGGCCCGTTGTTAGCTCCCTGGTCCCCTCGTGAAACCAGACGTCCAGATTGGGTTCGGCGAGAGGGACTCGTAATATTGCGGAATGGGTTTGACGGCGCCGCCACAATTAGTGGCGCCCGTTAACCCCTTCTGCAATAGTATAATGAGGCCCATTCTCTTCAGCATCGTCAGTCACGTTACTCTATTGCCCACTGTGGTTCACTGACGTACTGCACCATGAGCTCGAACGCTGCAGTTATCTTTGTTATGTTACATTATATTATGGCTTTATCAAGCGCGCAATCACCTTGCAGTATCTCAGCGCTGCATCAATCTCGAACCAAAACTAAACCAGAAAAGTTACTATGTTAGGAGAGAATCTAGATTAATGATTGAAGGGATAGGTGTTCAGTTTTTCTGAATGGTGAAAGATTCAGCCATCTGCATAGCTCGAACGGGTGGGAATTCCATTGTCTGATTGCCTGAACCAAGAGGGTACACCCGCCCAATTTTTACTTCCTGTATATAGGTAAGGTTAAACTTCTGTCAGCTCTTAACATGGAGGGTTGCATCTTTAACCAAGCATTGATTTTCATGGACCTAGGATTCAATCATGCGTGTTTGAGACATTTAAAAACAATGCACATGCCATTAAAAACAGCACGAGTCCTCACTGACCAGTGTAGCAATCGTAATGCTGGAGTGATGTGCTCCAATATCTTATATTTCATTAGCAATGTGGTAGCAGTGTTCTGCAGTCTAGAGATCATGTAGCCTGGTCGGCCTAAATAGATGGTATTATTAAGGTCTAGACGGGAAATGAGCAAAGAGTTGTGACCAGGAACTTATGTGGAAAAGACAGGTAAGGAAGATGGTTCTTTATTCTCCTTAACATGTAATGACAGGATTTTGTAACTGTTGAGATCTGTGTGTTTCATGAGAGCTTATGTTCCATGATGATGCCCACTTTATTTATCCTCCTCTATCCAACTCGACAAGCCTTCTTGTAATCTCCGCTCTGCCTCATTGAATTCCCTTGTTTCTCCTTTCCCTACCTGTGCTTCCTCTCGCTTGCGCTCTTTCTCTCTTCTTGCTCCACTTGGTTGGAATTCTCTCCTCCCAGACATCCGAGAAACAGTCCATATGGATGTGTTCAAAGCCTAACGAAAAGCCTACCTCCTTTCATCTGTGCTACCCTCTTAACCTACCTCTCATCTACCTGCTGGCTAATATTTTTGCCTCTCCTCTAACATGCCTCTACATCGCATTTCCTCTGCCGCCATACTAGCACTTCACCATCATTGTCACATCATGAGCATAGCTGGCCGTACCGCCTACCTGCACTTAAATATGTCAAATGTTGGATGTCCTTCATCTATGTAAGTCCATGTAAGTATTGTCCCCTCTGACTGTTCCATATATTCTCCCCTAAACCTGGTTTGAATGTCCCTCAAACTCAGCCCATTGTAAGAAGCTCACTGCTTCCCTTCAAAGCTGATTTCTAATCTATCATATGTTCTTTTTGTGATCAAAAGAGCATTGTTCCTTCTGTATTTCAATAAATAAAATACATAAAGTTCTTAAATTCCTGGCTAAGCAGAGGGCAGTGGCCCAATCAGTCAGGGCAGCAGTAAGGTGTCCACATGTTCATTTTTATTTTGGTCTATTAGGTGTCTCTTCCGAAACTGAAAATGCCCAAACTATTGCATTTAAATACTGATTTATGTGTACATAGGGAGAAGGGCTTGTGACAAGGGACAAACAGAAATGACATTTGAGGAGAGCCACACAGTGTATTTTGGTGTTTATTGGTTATTGATCAATCCCATCCCCTGCCCCAAACCATGCTAATCCCTATGGCTAATCCCAGCCATTCCCGCCCATTTTGGGAACTCTTTTAGTTCTGAGCTCTTCCATGGTCACGGCCATCTTAGGTGACTGTCTGTAAGGAAGCTCTATGGAAACAAGCGGAAACGAGCGGCAATCCTTGAATGGGAATTATACCATGCATCTTACCAATAAATTGATACTTTTTCAGGTGATTACCACATTTTTCCACCAAGTGAATAAATTGATCGAGAATTTGTCCACCCATTTGCAATTTGCATGTTTAGATTATAAAATAGACTGTTTTAAAGAAATGGTCTCACTTTTTCTACAGCATTTTTCTGCAGTGAATCAGTGGCAAAATGAATGAGTGGATAAATCTCTTCTGCAGCAAGCCAAGGAAGTTAAGGCTGAAGAGGAGGTGAACACAGAGGAGGAAACCAGTGACATTTCAGACCAGCCAGAGGGGAAGGGTGCCAGGGGCAATAAACAGAAACTTGAGGATTGCAATGCTGATCAGAAGGTATCAATGGTTCTCCATGCAAACCCGCCATTGGTAGCTCCTATGTTTTATTTGCATGGGGGGTTGTGTTGCCTCCCTCTCAGGAAGTGCGTCCCCCGCTATGTATTATTTTTGTTGTTGAGACCTTGCGCCTCTGCAACAAACGTAGCACACAATAAGGTAAAGTGGAGTAGTGTCAGAAGACTGCCATAGCACATCCCATTATTGCTCTAGCATTGTAGGCACATGGTCTAACAGGAAAGGAGTCCTCTCCTGTCACTCAGTGTGTTCACGTTGTAGAGACCCACCATTACCTGGCTACACTGGTCTACCTTCAATAAATCATGCCAGACTGCATTTACATTCTTAATGTGGCATGCCATGTTTACATGGTATCAGGGGTACAGCACATATGATAAGTATTATTATGTGCCAAGCTTGGCCTATGCTGTCAGTGTCATGGCATTTGGTACTTTTTGCTTGACATCAAGGATAATGCAAGCATGATTAGTTCTATTATGTGGATAGATTGGTTTATATTGGTGACTATCGTTTAGCCATATATCCTTTGTGTGTCATGGCATTTTTGTACTTTGCAACAAAGGTTAAAGCAAACCCCAGTGTGATTACTTGTTACACTGGTCTTTCTTGGTAAAGCCAGTCTTGATAGACACCATCATCAGCCACCTCTGCATGTTATCTATGGGGAAATTGGACAAAAAGACAGATGTTGAACCTTGCTATAAATCAGCATGTATGTTGGTGTATTTGCATATTTGTCTTAATGTGCACTCTATACTGATGTACGCACAGACCGGTAGTTTGAGTAGCTGATCCTTGTTTTGGTGTTGGAAATACATTTTTTTCTTGAGTAACAATGGTTGCGGCATTCTGATTTTGATGGAGACATGTCAAAGTGATTTAGGAATGGTTTTAAACCATAAGAGAATTAATGAAATTCAGTTCCAATTTTACAAAATGTTTCCATGAGTGGTTAATGCACTCTGTGTTTCTGTTGGTAATAAGAAAATGCTTTCTCTTCACCACCTGTTTTATTCCATTCGTAGCATTGTGGTAAAAGTGGAGGCGTTTTTCAGTATTAAAGTAATAAAGGAACAGGGACCAGGACGCACAGACTGCTTAGCAGTCAAGTGGCTGAAGCCACTTGCTTTAGACATTTTTAATACATCGGTAGCTGGTTTATAGCTGCAATTAAGCCATTTAATTTTAGAAGGCTGCAGTGAGAGAGACCCAAAAGATTCCAGGGATATGTGTTTTTGGCATCGAGGGACTAGCACTGGGTGGGAATGGTCATGGAGGTTAGACATGGGTGGTGAATATGTGGGAAAACAAAAAAACAAACGCCACCCACATGGTAAGCGTCTCTCTTGGTATCAATTTCTCTCATTTGATTACTTCCCATGACTACAGTTTTGGCTTATAGGTCAGAAGTGAAGTGCCACCATAAAACCCAACACTAAAAATGGGCAAAAAGTCTTCACTATTATGTAGTTGAATGTTCCAAGCTTGTTTTCTGGGATAAATGTCCACTTTCTCTAAGGCATTATACGTTCATTTACTGACACTATGTTTCTTCTCTTTGAAATGCATTGTCATGCTAGATGCTTTGTTATTATTCCTAATATCAGATCCATGTTCAGTCAAATCTTCCTTCATTTCAGTGTAGTATGACTAACTTATAGTTTCCTCTAACTCCATTTCAGGTTGACTACAACACTATCACTCAACATCAGGTGCGATATCTAGTCGTAGTGATAGTATACGTTTTTGATAACATTACAACATAAACAACAAACATTTTGGCAGGTACCCTTTATTTATATTTCACATCATTGAGAATAGGATTTTTGGATACTATTGATTATTTTGTTAGGCATATTATTCATGTGTCTAAATACAGATATTGGTCTATCCTTAGCAGTGGAACTCATTTTGGCATCACATAATAGCAACCATCAATGCTTGTTGATGATGCTTCAATTGTAATGGCTGTCAGCCCCCTATGTCAATATTCTATTACTTCATGAAGAATGGGCCAGTTTAGAACTTTAAAAAATGTGTTTCCAGTCTAACTGTGTTTTAGCTATATCGAAAGAACGCATGAGCATTTTTAAGAAATACAGGGGGTAATTCATAGATTTCAGCGCAGAGGCAGCGCACGCGGGCAGCGCAGACAGGGAGCATGCGCCAGCGTGCGCCAGCCGAGTGCGCGAAACAGCATTCTGACACACTGCGTATTCATGGAATTCCCAAGCCATAATGAGCGCTGGCGCAGAGAACATCCCGCAGTGCCAGTTACGCCCCCAAGAACGCCCCTTGCGCAAGGAAAAGCCATTGAAATCCCCAATGCAGCGCAAAGGGCCGCGCTAACCCTGGACCAGCTCACAGGGACGCTACACTGCAATCGCCGAGCGGGGAACATGTATTCCTGGGGTGCACTGGAATTATCACACGCGATAGGGCATCGGCGAGAGGGGTACGTGTATTACTGGGGTTTGCGGGGAGATCACACGTGACAGGCCCTATGCGAGCAGGGTACGTGTAATACTGGGGTTCGCGGGGAGTTTCACATGCGATAGGCCCTGTGCGAGCGGGGTACGTGTATGACTGGGGTTCATGGGGAGTTTCACACGTGACAGGCCCTGTGCAAGCAGGGTATGTGTATTACTGGGGTTTGTGGGGAGTTTCACAAGCGATAGGCCCTGTGCGAGGAGGGTACATGTATTACTGGGGTGCGTGGGTAGTTTCACACGCGATAGGCCCTGTGCAAGCAGGGTACGTGAATTGTGATGCAGTCACATGATCGGGGACAGAATTACACACAGGCAACTCTGCGGCGGCCTGTGCTGCCTCCTGTCCCTGCCCCTGCACTGCACCACTAGCACCAGTGGAATCCCCACCTCCAGACCCCGTGTGTGTCCCTTCCACGACCTCCTCTTCCACCAAACCCCCCAACAACCTCGATAACTCCATGCCATCTTCCTTCGTCGGACCCTGTGGGGTCTCAGCTGCCCCTTCTGCTGCCGTGGAGTCCACCTCCGACCTACCCTTGGCAGCTGTGGCCTGGGACGCGGCACCATACTCCTCACTCCCCGACGAGATGACAACACAGGAGGGGAGCTGGGCCTTGTGTCTCCGGATGGTGGTGCAATCCCTGCCGGTTTGCTCCACAGCACCCTCTCCGCCCTCTTCATCAGTTGATGCTGCAGACAGGGAGAGATAGAACACAGGCATCAGGGCACTGTACAATGGACTGATACACACATGACAGTTGTAAATGAGTGGCAGTGTCAAAGTTCAGACATGGCATCACACATGTCATTTCAACTCACACACATGAGTAAATCAACAGGAATGTTGCACCAGGCAGCATCATCCATACACAAACAACAGTATGAGCAGCCGAAGGTGAGCCTGACATCACATGCAACACGGGGAGTGCAGAACACATGCACACACGCCACCAGACTGTCATGATGCCTACCCCCGGGCATCCTGACCAAGCCCATCAGCCGCGGGAGAAGGCATCCCAGTGCTTACTAAAAGCCCAGCAGCCCTGGCTAGGGGCTGTCTGGGTACAGTCCCGGCACCATTGGCACCAGGCTCATAGAGGAAATCAGTCCTGGCACCGTACTTACCTTATACAGACCATGCTGCAATGAAGTCAAGACAACGTGAGGCCTGAATGGGACTACTTTACTTCAGGGTCTATTTTTTACTCGGGTGTGGTTCTGGGGAACTTCTTACCTGGGACTACTTTGCAGGCTATTTAAACCATGCCCGAACAGCAGCACATGCTTCGTGTTATTTTGCATCCAGCAGCGTAACGCTCACCGTGCCTGCAGTCAGCATCCAGTCTTCTGCCACGTCCGCCTCGAATCCAGAGCTCCTAGAAAAGGAGGAAAGAAGAAGGAAAGGTTAGAACACAGACATTATTTTGATTCCTTACCTGATTCCGGATCCATCACGTCTTCGAACTTGGAAAGGATATTATTTCTGCACGTGTCGCATTGCCAGCTGCAGCGCCCCGCCATACTCACCAGTCCTCACAGCATCTTTCGATTCGGCGCTGCCTCCATCATTTTCTGCGCCGAACTCCAGCATGTAGGGGACAAAAGAAATATAAGGTGAGCCGAGAGAGGCAACAAATACAATGGGCCTCATTCCGAGTACGGCGCTAACCAATGGCGCTATTAACGCCTTGGTTGACGCCGTACCCGGACCGGCAGCGCCTTGGTGGATGGCGGAATTACCGCCCCATTCCAAGGTTGGCGGGGCGGTAATTCCCCAATCCCCATTTACCCTTCCCCATTCCCATTCTTGCCCCATAGGGCATAATGGGAGTGGGGAAGGCGTTAATTACGCCACCGTAAATTACGGTGGCGTAATTAACATCAAGGTCCCTTAGCGCCATGGATTTTAACACCTGCTAAAAGCAGGTGTTAAAACCTCCATGGCGCAAAGGGAACTCGGAGTATGGCGGTAAGGGATTACCGCCACCGCTCTCGTTAGCGGTGGCCGCTATCCCTTACCGCCATACTCGGAATGAGGCCCAATATCTTTTTACCACCATAGACTTATCTGATTTACCTCCGGAGGCATTATTCTTTAACATCCCATAACTTCTTATGCCACACCTGTAAGGAGAGAGAAAACAACAACTTAAATACACACATCTTTTACCGGACAGACTGGCGTAATACAGACTCTCACCTGAAAGCCATCAGCTGCCACAAGACAATCTGCTCTTGGACCCAGCTGCAACACAAGAAGGGAATGGGACAAGAGTGAACATCGGACATATTGAACTCATTGGACTTTATACTTACGGGTTCTCGCCAGGAACCTCAGAGTCAATATTCATCCGGAACTCTTCCAACGCCTTCAAACCATTCAGGTAACTGGTATCTACGCACCCCTGCATTCCATGCAGGATGGAGAGCTCATCATTCAAAAACATAAGTTGAGATTACTGAAAGGGAATATCGGAGGTGATTGGTGGGAGAACAGTGGGGGGGGCATCACTAGAATCCACGGGTGGCTAATCCCTTTCTCCACTTGCAGGAGAATACTTCTACGGGTCAAGCAGACGAGATTAGGAGGGCCTGTCCAGTATGTCATCTCTGCACTACGCTTCACGTTGGAGGAGACCGCAGCTGTCCGGGTCTGATCGACATCCCTGTGGGAGCCAGGTGAGCATAACACAGACTTACATGCATCTGTACATCTCCACCACCTGTCGCAGTGATAACATCACCATCCATGTCACATCTGGCAATCAGCCTCCTACATGTCAGTGTCACATGCATCCATGTTGCATCACAGTTGCACACTTGTCAAATACACACACATGCACATGTACATAGTGCAGATACATGCAGCAGGAACCAGCATCCATGTGTGACACCACAACCATGGCCCAGTACTTACACATAATTTTTGACATGTGTGCACCCACACATGCATTTGCACAGCCTTTTTACCAACACAAACACCATCGATGTGTCTCACACATGAGAGGAATCATATGTGGCAGGGTCACGTCCCTATACATACACATCCATACATGTCCCTACAAAGACATATGTGCAACCTGCACACTCCTGGCACACCACAACACACACAGTGTCCAATCAGTACGCATGTACACTTACTGCTCAACTGCAGACGGGTCTGCCTCTCAAGCCCCAGACGTGGAGCGCTGGGTGTATATGTTCCAGGACCCTCATTTGGTTGTTGGTCAGGCGGACACAGCAACCCATGGCATCTGCTACCTTCAAGAGGCGCCGGGCCTTGTTGAGGATCCTGGACCTGAAGTCCTCCCAGCACTTCCGGACGTGTTGAATGTCGTGGACTGCCACCCCCTCCTCGTTGATGGCACTCACAATGTCCATCCAGATCCTCTTCCGTCCTTCATCGTCAATGCGGGAACTTCCGTAGAGGGCATAATACTGCCCCAGTACTTTCTCCACCAGGACACCAAATTCACTGGCACTGAAGCTGGTGGCCCTCTGCCTCTCTGGCTGGGGGTTGCCAGTGGTGCCAGATGGTGTTGTGTCTGACATTGCAACCCCAGAGGCAGGTGCGGGTGGGCAACTGTGTCATGGGGCTGGTCTGTGGAGCGATGGTATCCCAAGCAGGAGGCTTCAGTTCCAGCAGGGGTGGTCAAAGCAACTTCACTACTGCAGATGGATGATGTGCAGGCACCAAATAGCAGGGCACGTGGGCAGCAGGCAGGCAGCAGCAGATGGCAGGTGGGAGTGTGCTCAGAGCTCTGGGGGGCAGGAAAATGGCCTTCTGAGCAGGAGCATGGTCTTCCGTGTGTTGTCGCGTGGCCAGCTTGATACAGAGTGATTTGGCACATGAAAAAAGTGCACGTCAGCGTGAAATTCAAGGAAAGGCCCTTAGCGCGTAAGCGCGTCTGTGACATTACACACGCGGGCGTTTCCCATAACACGGGTGCATGTTTATTGTACATGTGAAAAAACTGCACGTCCGGGTGTCACTGCGTGTGATTGGAGGAAAGGCCCTAAGCGTGCAGGCGCCTAAGTGATGTTGCACGTGTGGGCTGGCTTAAAAGGTACACGTAGGATTCCATTTTCTTGTACGTGCTTTTTGTGGAGAGCGAGCGGGTGATTCTTGTACTTCTTGTTGGTTCACACGCGATTACTTCACAGCGGTTCCAGTTCGTACTCCCTGTTTCCTCAGACAGAGTTCAAATCTTCTTTTGGCGGGGGTGTTGCCATGCGTCTTTTTCATGTTCTTTTTCCAGGCAGACAGTGAGTCGCGCAAGTATTTACCAACTGTGGTTGCCCCCGTGTGTCGCGTAACCCTTCAGAGGTCATTGTAGGCTGTGTGTATCACACGTACGCCTATTTTTGTGTTTCCTGGTGCCACAGCGTAGTGCGGGTTCATTTTTCCATGCACGTGGTCTACGAGGGTTTGCCTGCAGTTTTGATATTATTTTCGGGGTGCCTCTGCATTGCATGACCCATCATCTTCCCCCAGGGGTCACAGACAGCCTTGCTAGAGCACTAGGGTACGAATAACATCTAGTACCCTACCCCTTTCACCCCAATTGCCCAGGACAATTGTTAACTGCTACTCCCATTCGCACAACATCAGTGCCATGGTTGGGAGGCGACCAAGAAGTAATGGAGGCAAAGGTGGCCGAGCACAAAGAGGTGGGCGAGGTGGGCATAGTAGGGGACGTGGCAAGGATGTCCAGGGTGGCCCAGGAGGCCAATGTGTGGAGGACAATCAGGCACACCTATGCTCCCCCCCAATGGGTCGGGGTGATGCAGCAAACACCATCCAACCTCAGGCCTTGTTAATCACCCCCATATTGTCAACTGGACCGGCACAGGATGACTCCCAGGCTGACTTCCGTGTCACCAAGTCTAAGCCACGTGTGACAGTGAAAGTTCCTGTCACCAGGCCACGTGGATCTGGGGCAGCAATGTCATCTGTTGCCCCAAGTAGCCAGGGTGAGGAGGCTGCAGGGGCAGCTGCAGCTCAATCGTCCCCAGCACCCAGCCAGGACATTGTCGGTCCTAGTCCATCACACCGAGGTTGGTCCTGCCAGCATCACCCTGCAGCCAATGCCTGCAGTGACACCTGTGGTCATTGTGCCTTCGGAAAATCCTAGTACCCAGTCCGGCCTGCGCCTCTGCCCCTACCAAGCAGAGCGGCGTAAGCCACTCAGGATCTGCAACATCTTCCAAGAAGAAGAAGGGTGCTCTTGCACTACAGGCTGGGACCCCAGACACGGCTACACTCTCCGGCACATCAAGGAAGCCTAGGTTCAATGACACCGAACTAGATGCACTTGTGGGCTATGTGTCGGGCCATAGCCGCGAAATGGTGGTGACTGCAGGGTGCAAGACTTTGCCTGCTCAGCGTAGGGCCCACTGGCAGACCATCGCGGACCACCTTAGTGCCCTTGGATTTGTGAGGCGCACAGATGATGATTGCTACAAGTGGTGGAATGACCTTAAATGGAGAGCAAAGGACAAGCTGGCTTTCCAATCATGCCTCTACTCTGGTGACTGGCGGTGGGACTCCACCAGAGGACAACCAACTCACTGAACATGAGTCTTTTGCTGCAACCTTCGTCACAGAGGAACAGATCTGAGGCGTGGGAGACCTACCAGATCTTGAAGCATTGTCTGGTGAGTGGCTATGCATGTGTGTGCAATCCATGTGTATGTTGCTTGGGTGATGTGTTCTGATTGAGTGCCAGGTGAGGCTGTGTAGTCATGACGGAATGGGTCACCCATGTGGTCCCTCCAAACCATTCCCCGGCCTTGGGTTTGGGTATGACAGTATCCCTTCTGACCACAGTTGCCAATTTACAGCAGATTACTACAGTTGCCCTTCAACTGTCATATTGCATCAACGTTGGTGAAAACGTGTTCCTGTTCAATCAGCCTGATTGTTTCAATCCTTGCCATTTTTACCACGACTTTTTTTCCCGTACTGCCACTAATGTTACATACTTCTGTCATAGATTACACCCCACAATGGCCCACATTTATTACCTTGTAATGGGAATGATTTAACCAATCAGGCTGATTGCGTAATGACCTGCACACAATCATTGTGGGCCCTGTTTGAATGTAGAATATGTCTGTTGTCTTCTGTCAAGGTGAAGTAACCAACCATTGATGTATCCATCTGCCTGCCATCACTGTATCAGTGACCACTGGATATGTAGCAGCGTGTGGCACATGCTTTGTCACACTATTTTGCATGTTTTATCTCATGATGTCCATCTCACATGGATGGGTGTCAGTACTTATTTCCTACCATATGGCTGTACTTGTGAAATGTACCATGGCTATGCTACGTGCCATACGTGTGCTGGCATGTGTCATGTATGTGTATTGGACATGCCACTCACAGGCTAATGTGTGATGCCAGTGCTATCCAGCATGCAGCAAATGTGTTGCTTTTCCATCTTGGCGTCCTCAGTGTCTGCTTTTTGCCTCCCCTTCCAACTCATTGACAGTGCATGTATGCCAGGGTTGTAGTCATGTGGGACATGTGCCATTGATGTACTGCATCTCTACCTCCTTAGGCCTATGTGTGTGCTATGGTGCTCATGCCTGTTTACATTTGTTATCTTTCATGTTTTTACAGGTGATGAAGCACTTGATGCTGTTGAAGTGGAGGAGATGATGCAGACCCAGGAGGAATCACAGCCACAACCGGGCACCAGTGGAGGACGTGGGGTGGTGGTGGGTGAAGACCCATTCCTCCTGCAGACCATAATGTCCACGGGTGTCTCTGGATACACCTCTCCAAACCTCTATGATTCGGGAGCTGAATCGGACAGTGAGACATATCTGCCGTCGCAGGTGAGTGTTTCTGGCAGGGATGCTGTTCTGTCCAAACCACCTGCACCGGGGGTAGACTCCTCTATGGGGATTTCAGTGTTAATAAGTCTGCCTTTGGCGGATATGGGTGCAGGGTCACACTTGACAAAATTTGCTGCTGTTCCTGGGCCAGCAGATGAAAGGGGGAATGCAGTCCTGCAGCCTCAGGCAGTGCCAGCACAGCAAGGTCCAGATCGCCTTGCCCCACACAGGTGTGGTGCGTGCCAATGTGGTGGCCACGCGCCACCAGGCAATACTGTATGGGAGAACTCCATGTACAGTATAGCAGCACAACAGGGAGCATCATGTGAAATGATGGCTCAGGCAATGGATAGGGTGGCCACTTCCATTTTCCCCCCTGAAAGGCAGATGGAGCTCCAGCAGCAGGCAACAGACTCCATTTGCCACTCACATAGGGAGGACATGTTGGCATCCAACAGGGACCGACGGGAGGGACTGGAAACTCTGTGCGAAGCCATATCTGTAGCGTCACAGGCCCACAGGGAATCCCTGAGGTTAGAACACAGTTCCTCAGGGATACTCTGGGTGACCTTGAGGCTTCCCCAGAGTAATTTTAAATCAGAACAGCAGCTGGGGCAGCTCACACGTTCACTCTCAGCAGAGCTCCAGGCAACCCGTACAGAGATCTGGGCATCACGCGAGGCCATGCAGGTAGAAATGCAGGCTACCCGTGAGGTGCTGCATGGGGATCTCCGTACCATCATCCTGCAGAAAGAAACCTTCCACACCCGCATGCTTGCTGCCATGGAGGACCATACCAGGGCTTTCGTGGGCTGCCTCCCATATCACGGCCCGCTCCTGATGTAGCAGCAAAGGGTGAAGAGAGCGACAGCAGTTCTCCCACTGTAGCGTAGCCGTGTAGGCCATGAGCCCATGGAGGTATTTTTTTTCTCAACATCCACGCATGTGGGTGTTGGGGTGCACCTTGTCCTCGAACCTCCTGGGTGGCCTCCCCCCCCGGTCCACACATGGCCATTTTTGATTTTTTTTTTTATATATGTATTTTTTTTACAGTGTGTTGCTTTGTGTGGCTCCCGTTGGCTTCCACTGTGTATTCCAGCTGGGCACATGCAGGCTTGTCCTGTCTTTGGGTTAGATGCTTGGGTTCCTGACACACACACCCCTCCTGCTTCCCCTTTCCAAGGGCTTGCAAAGGGTTGACCAAGTGACAGTAACTTACACAGTGACATTGGGCTCCCATGAGCTGTGTGGGCAGTCTGTAGTCAAAACTGTGTGTACATCCCTAGTGGGTATTGTAGTTGGATTCTACACTGCTTGGTGTATTGATATGTGCTTGTGCATCCATGTCTTTCTCCTTATTCACATGTACCTTCTTCATGTCTTCACAAGGCCGTCTCCTTTGCAGATGCAGTTCATGTTGCATGCAGTACACTGACACATTTGCCTGACAGCAACACTCTCCAGTTGAAGGGGCCAATGTACTGCCTTAGTCAGTTTGTGAGACTTGCACTACTTTAATTTTAGACTGTCATATATTGCCACTGTTTTATCGTATGTTGCTGTTTTGTGTTGCTGGTATTTGTTCATGTGTGCTGTTTCTTATTGATTACTGGGAGCATTTTGTCAGTGGCCTGTTTACATTAGGGACAGTGCACTTTGTGACACTTGTGTCATGTGTTGTGCATTCATTTCATTCATTTGGTTGCTTTCACATTGCATGCCATGCCATGGTGTGTTGGGTAGCTTAGATGGGGAGGGGTTGGGTGACATGGCACTATTTACATGTGGTATTTTGCAAGGGGGTAGTCATTCATGGTTGTCTTTAAGTAGGGAGGGATGCACACAATGTAACACTTCCAGGTGAACAATCTCAGGCTGGTATGGTTGTGACAGTTGACTGTCCCTTATGCCAGGGCTGTGTGCACTCCACAGGGGTAGGATTTTAGGTGAAGTAATTAGCCACCAGCTGGGTACGGGCTGCCTCACCACGTGCCCTTTCCACGTGCCCTTTCACCTCCAATGCGCAGCGGCCGTGCATGTGGTTGGGGATGTGGGGGCACCACCATGTCCACCTGCAGGCCCCGGCGGGTTGCAACGTTGTGCAGGACACATGCTGCCACTATGATCCTGCACACTACTGGGGGGCATATAGCAGCTGCCCACCAGAGCAGTCAAGGGAGCGAAAGTGTGACTTGAGCACTCCGAATGTGCGCTCCACTATGCCCGGGGTTGCAATATGGGCTGTGTTGTATCTTACCTCAGGTGGTGTGGTGGGGTTCCGAATTGGCATCATCATGTAGGTGCTCAGAGGGTAGGCACTGTCCCTTAGGGAGGTGATGATGGGTATCATTAGTGGGGTTGTCACATTACTCAGCATGCATGCGCAGAGGCATTTATACTTACCAATCAGCCATGTGTCGCCATGGCGCCCAGCTTCTAGGTCCCGGATTAGGGGTGACATTCTTAAAATGAAACTATCATGGGTGGACCCTGGATAGTTTGCATATACTGAGGATATGATTCCCTTGGCATCACATACTACCTGCACGTTGATGGAATGCCAGTGCTTGCGGTTTCGATAGATGAGCTCAGTTGCCTTGGGAGGACGTAGAGCCACATGGGTGCAATCAATGGCACCTAGCACTTTGGGGAAGTGTGCCACCCCATAAAATTCCTGGACAGCAGCCTGCCTTTCTGCAGGTGTTCTGGGCATGTGTATGTGCCTGCGGGCTAAGGGGCGTGCAGTCATGATGGCCAACACCTGATGTAGGCTCGTGACTGCGTGGCCTGTGACACACCCCCCACTATGTCACTTGTCCTCTGAAATGAACCAGTAGCCAAGAAGCGCAGTACATTGAGCACCTTTTCCAAGGGGCTCAGTGCTTGGGAGCACAGGGTGGGTGATGTGAGGTCATCCTCCCACTCACTCACCAGGTCGAGTATTATGTGTAGTGGAAACCTGTACCTCCCATACACCTGGTCATCAGGCATCCCAAAAAGGCTGGTCCTGGGTAAAAAAATGAGGGGCCTGGCTATTCTCCTCCTCCTGCCGTGTCCCAGGACCACTGCTGCAAGGAACGGTATATTCATCGTAGCGTCTGAGCTTGTTTGTGTTTCCAGATTAGCGCGTTATTTTTGGCGCACATCTTTCCCCTGTTAGATTCCATGAATATGTGTTGTTGGCGTGCGTGTGGGCATTGCGAGCATTTACCTCCTGTACTTCCCGGTAACGCCCACATTTTCACACGTTGTTCCCCATTCCGCATGTTACGCCCTGTGTTCCTCCCACTTTTGTTGTCTGCGCTGCGCTATGTGCACTTTTGCTGTGCACGTAGCGCACGCCATTTGATGACGTGCACGCCCACGTGCACCACCCACGATTTTAGCGCACATCCCAGGATTTACACGTGCACTGAATTCTATGAATTGATGTGCGTGGCTTTGGCACGCGTGCGCTACGATTTTCACGCTTGCACTGCGATTTTCACGCTTGCGCTCCAATTTTTGGCGCACATTAATTCCATGAATCGGCCTGACAGTCTTTGTTGTAATTGATTGATTAACATTTTCCCTTCTTTGCGGATGCTGTTGAAGTGTAACAGTTGCGAAAATGACAGATCATGTATGTAGCTCAAGGCTGCATTTAGCCATCATTCAGTGAAGAATGTATGTCAGAATTTGATTATATATTAAAGACTTAACATTTTCCTTCAAATGCGTAAGGTGCATTATGTTAGCTGAGTAGTGCATTTTTAATGGTGATAATTCTATTTTCTTACTTATCTATTGGTAAATGAGATTATTCCATGACAATCTTGTTGACGTTTTCCCCCATGGACTCAATTAGATGGCATGGCACAATATATTTTATATTTAATAAAATAAAACAGCTTGGGTTTGTGGACTCCTAAGAGCACAGTTTCATATTTTACTTTCAAATCATCATAAACTCAAATATACCTCAGTGAACTTGGGGTCAAATGTGCTGGATGTTCTATAAACTTACACTCACATGAAAAATGTAATGTTCAAATTATGTTGAAGACCATGGCATCTCAGGGTGGATAATGTGTCATGGGAGAGGCCATTAGGCAGTAGATATTCCATCATAGATTTGTTTGAGTTTCATGAGTCATCTTAGTGCATCAAAGTGCTAGATTCAGTGGTGTGTAGGGTGAATAAGCCAAAACACAAACAATAAAAACAAGCCAAATAGGCCAAATAAGCAATGCACCATTGTCAACGAAAATAATATTTTATTAAAGTTACATTGTTACCATAATACATTTCTTTAACAAATAATCATTCTTGACCATCACATGTCAGATCCTGATCAAAGTTTGTACAGCAAGGTCAACCCTGCTTTGATAATACAATCTGCAAGTTGGGCAGGGCCCATATGGCATGGGTTAGAGATCCACTCTTTGCATCATTGGGGGGTATGTATGCGCAGTAAGAAGACCCTATCTTTTTGCACATACCGGTTCTTGAGGGTCATGAGATGAAGAGCCCACAATTCTGTTTTTATTGAATTGTGATACTGCTCTGTCTGGTTTGCTATATGGAGCATCTCCCGGCCTTGTATTCTGCAACCAATACACATTGGCTGCAGTTTGAATGGCAGGCACAAGGAACGAGGTAAATGTTTCTGTCTTTGTAAATAGACGGGATTGCTCTTAGATCACTATAAGCTTATCAGATGGGTCTTGGGACCAATAATTCTACATCTTTAGTCAGCAAGCTCTTAGTGAGCGGCGAGAATGCTGATGGGGAAGGGGTTCAATGGCCATTGGTGGTGGCATGTTTATGACAGTCAAATGCAAATCTGGCACTATGAGAATGGTCAAATGTAAGGTGTTGAGCGAACAGGATGAGGGAATGTGGAGAAAAGCGTATTGTCCACAAGCCAAGTACACATGCAGCAGTGTGGATGTGCCATTAGTCAGGTCTGGAATAAACAAAAGTCTTATTGCACCTCATTGCACCTTTCATTTGTCCCTATGAGTACAGAGGCATTTCCCCTGAAGCAAAAAGAAAAGTGTGTCAGTCTCTGCACATTAGCTGGCTTTTCACTCAATTCGAGCAAGGTGAGTTTTGAACCATAGATGCTACGCATTTTAGAAAGTTTCTGGTTAACCTGTGCCACAACATCCTCCGAGAACCACAGTTGACCCCCCAATGTACAGTTCACTAGTCCTTCTCCCAGCTGTTGTTGGAAAACAGCGCACCTTCCAATTCCAGTAGTGTCTTATTTGACAACATGCTTGTTCTTTGTTCTTGGCACATTCACGTTCATCTCTGTCCATTATCACTGCCTGGACCATGTGTCCTTGAAAAAAGCTACATACTCTGCAAAGGGTCATGTGAGCTAAACATTGGACTATAAGAGGTGGCATTCCTTGTGGGATAAACAGTTTGGGCGTGCAGCTCTCATTTGACTTCGCTCTTCCCACCCCTCTCATGTGGTTACACGACGTATTATCTGTTTTGGGGTGGTGCACATCCACAACTGTATCCAAATAACTTTATATTCATTATATTCAATTTCGTTTTGTGTTTTCCTTTTAATTCTTGCCATCCATATACTTAATAGTTCTGTATCATTACTATACCCCCTTTATATGCGCAAACCATAAACAAGGAAACAAGAAGACATAGAGAGAAGGAGCCTACATAAAACAACATATACATTGCACTATTTAATAGTGAAAAACTGTGAGGAAGAAGAAAACGTAGTGTCATTGTGCCCGCAGCGGCGCATCTGTGGCAAAAATATCACTATAAAAGTCACCACCTTCATTGTTAAATGTTAATGTTGTTGAGGACCTTTAGGAGTTAGTGCTGTGCCAGTTGCTTTTTCGAACATCAGATAGGTGGACTAAATAATACAGTTCTTTAACTCTTACAGCAGACGGAGTGGCATACATCACCTGGAACGGGCCTTGGTACTGACAGTCGCTCCACTTGCTCACAAAAGGCACTACACAAAATCCCTGGGGTAGAGCTGAGGCACCTGTAGAGATGTTGGGTTGCCCGTAGGCACGGCAGCTGTTTCTTCTCTCCTGGGAGTGAGTGGTTGGGATAATATCCAACTACTGGATGCAACTATTACAAGAACAGCAAAATAATTGGCAATTCAAGAGTTTAAATTGGAACACATCTTCCCCTATACTATGGACCAATATATTGAAGCTGCAAAAAATAATTGGTTACCCAACAACGGGGACAAGAAAAAAGATGATGGGTATCATTTTCAGTCTCCAGCAGCAACTCAGACGATTAGGCATGATACAATAAATCCCTTTCCACCTCCACCACCCCCCTTTTTTAGGCAGAGGAGGGCAAGGAGGAACCATGTGGGGTCCACCTTGGTTTCAACCGTATGCCCCAATGAGACGGCAGGCAGGCACGGAGATGAACACACCCCAGTAGACAACGAATTTGGAATCCATCATGCTCATTTTTTTATTTGGCCCTCATTGAAATGCCTTGGGAGCAAATCTCAGTTCTCTCCAAAGGCCTGTCATTTGTACCAGTCCAACAGACTGACTGGTACGCACTGGAAATGGAAATCCACAGATCCCTGAGGACAGTTCGACTCAAGGCCTACTTTGAAGACTTCCCTAGCATGTAAAAGGAATTACACTCAGGGCTAAGGTGACCTTAAACTTTCTCACCACAAAACAATCAAATCCTATGGGATGTAGTCACGTTTGAAAAATGGATACTTAAAGATTTGAATATCTTGAAAACTCAAAGAGGATCACTGAAATATCACCTCATGAGAGCAGAGAATGCAGTCTTGAACAACTTGTCTAAAAACCTGGCCATAGTAATCAAACCGGCAGACAAAGTTGGGGGAATGGTAATCATGACAAACGCTAAATTCTTAGAAATGGTGAATACATTACAATAAGATGGGGAGAGTTACAAGAAATTGAAAAGAGACCCCTTGAAAGAAATCAAACTGGCAATTGAAGAAACTGTAAAATCTGGTTTGGACCGGAGCTGGATCACTGAGAAGGAATTGGAGTTCCTCAGTACTATAGTAACAACAATGTCTTAGGCTACCCCACCTGTCTGACTCTGGCCTGGAATGGATTCAACACACTTTGTACAAATCCCTATCAGTGATCTGTGCATAAGAGAACACCCAGATTACTTTTCATACAATGACAATTTTATTCATGTGACTAATAAAAATAGCGTTACAAAGCTATCATCCGAAACCTTTTGTTTGCCCTTAATTACTGGGTAGTAATACACTGTTCAAGGCTTCTCACATCAACCTCAAACAATGGAAATTTGCATACAGTTTATGCAGTGTGGGTTAGTACATCTGGTGACTTTTAAATGTGGTAGGATTGTCTTCACATCTCTCTAGTCGACACTTAGTGGTGTTTCTGGCACCCTGTAGGTGACTGGTATTCAGGTGCCGTCTTCAGGACAAGTGTAGGGGACTTGGTATTGTCCGCGATGTATCACAGTGGTGGGACATCTAAAGGTAAGGAAGTACGAATTAAAAACTGGGTGTGTCTCTTCAGGGGCCAAGGTACCTGACAACTGTGCTGAGCTGTATCCTACCTGAGGCATTTCTTTACAGTGTCACAGGTTTTGAAGAAAACAGTGTGAGTTCTTCGCTCCAAGCGCCAACTGTGTGCTTCTGTTGAATTTGATCCTTTGTGTCTAGGATTAGGTCCGCAGCCGGGTAACTGTAGGACAAGATAATTAATATCTAGTGAGATGTTTAATTAAAAACAAGTATGTGCACCAACTTTTACAGTGCAAGTGCCGCCATTTCTGGCTGTGGTATGTACTTATTGTCGGTACATAGAGGGGGTTATGGTGCAGTGCTGGGAACCAGCTATTGACTACGTGCCCTGTGCATTGGTGGTACATATGTGCAGGGGCGGGCTCGACGGATGTGAAAGATATTCACCCTGCTTCATAATGAGCTCCGTGTGCTCTGTGACCTGCTGTGAATTAGTGTGGTCGGTGTGCGTACAGGGGAGTATCTACACGGGTGGCCCTGTGCTTTCAGATAGAATTGTGTGGGTATTGAAGACAGAATCTATCGTATTTTGCTAAAACGGCGTGATTGCCTTGTGCATCGGTTGGCACCTTATTTGGCAGTATGTCGCTTACCTCTACGCTCCGCTACAGCTCGTCGTGGGGCTGGCGCTGTCTGTAGCTGTGCGCATGCGTATTTCTTTTATATGCGCGTCAGTCAAAAGAATGCATCTAAGACTGAAGCACGCATGTGCGCTAGATTAGTGTCTGTGGGCGGCTGAGAGTGAGGATTAGTGTCTCAACTGGGGGCATGGCAACGTGTGCATTCTGGGACGCTATGTGCAGGGTGGGATCTGCTTTATCAATTTACGTACGGTGCAAAAACGTCATGGCACTTAGTTAAAGACATTGTTTACTCAATCACATTTTGTTGTTAGTGACACTTGGACTCAATTGGATCGCTGTCATGTGTATCCATTGTCATGCAATGCTGTTGTTTTCTCATTGTATCATCGTTAACAAACACATTGTGGCAGATTATGTTAGTAAAACATTGGCATCAGCACCACAACCTTTGTATATATCTATTAACAAACACTGTGCTGACACCTTGTGCTCTTCAGTTGTTAAACCAAACCCATTGTTACACGACTTACATCTACAATTATTAGTCATGTTGTGCTAATATTTGGCATTGTTCAATATTTTGGCAAATCTTACAGCGTATGGTAGCACCCTGTTATTTCCACATTTTTGTTAGTAAAACTTAACATCAAGTAGAACACTGTTCGTTCTGACCATTGTCAAGGGGTGCTGGCACCTGTTGTTAGGTACGGATGAGGTGCATCAAGCGTGACTTTAATATGCATGTTCCCTCGTATTGTTTGTGGGAAACATGATCCCTTTCCACTCAGAGTAATATGCTGTATTTAGAAAAACAATTTCCACTCTATGGACACATTAAGGCCGTTTTTCACCATGTCTAGACGGTGTATCCATTTTTGCTCAAGTTTTCTCAGTTCCAAATCTCTGTCACCTCCCCGGGCTTTAGCTTCTATAGTTTGAATAAGACACCATCTCAGTTCTATGTGTTTGTGTCCTTTTTTCATAAAATGGGTCACCATGGGTTTGTCCTCAATTTTGTTTTTCAGGCACGATCTGTGTTCACAGATTCTTTGTCTTACTTTGTGTTTGCTTTTCCCTATGTATAAAAGATGGCATGGACATTTAATCATGTACACACTCCATTTGGTTAGGCAATTTGAGAAGCTTTTGTACTTCCATATGGTGCCGTTTAAGGACACCTTTTTCTGGTCTTGAGTTAGATGCCAGACTGAGCACTTTCCGCAGCGGTAATGTCCAACTACTGGAGGTAAATGCCAGAGAGTCTTTTGGGCTGTTGTCACAGGTCTCTCTATAGGATATGTGTGGACCAGGTCATCCTTAATATTTCTACTTCTCTTGAAGGCAAAACGTGGCATGGTTGGTTTGAAGGTCTCTGTAATAGGTGCCAATATTTCATGATTGTTTTTCTCAGTGCGTTACTAACTGGTGAGAACGTGGTGACACAGGTCATCTTGTCTTTCTGTTCTCTTCTTATCTGTTTGGTCAAGCAGTCTGTTCTGTTCCGATTTCTTGCCGTTTTTCAGGATTTCCTTGTGATTGCTGCTGGGTATCCCCTATTTTTCAGTCGGTCTTCCAGGTCTTTGCCATGATGGTCATATTCCAGGAGGGAGGAGCAGTTCCTGCTTATTCTCAAGAACTGACCAAAGGGTAGATTTTCTATGAGCGTCTGTGGGTGGAAACTTGGGAATTGTAATAGCGTGTTTTTGTCCATGGGTTTGTGGTACAATGTGGTTGTGATTGTTCTGTCTTCTGCCCTGAGGATGTTAAGGTCCAGGAATGCTAAGAAGTTGGTATTGTGGTGCATGGTAAACTTAATGCTGTGGTCCACATTGTTGAGCCATGTGTGAAATTTGTGTAGTTCTTCGGTGCTACCTGTCCAGATGGTGAAGATGTCATCTATATATTTCACCCATCCGACTAGTTTGCTCTTTTATTGGTTCGTCTCAATGTATATGAATCGGTTCTCTAGATTGTCCATGTAGAGATTTGCGATGTCTGGTGCGAAAGTCGATCACATGCTGGTATCTCTGATCTGCTGGTAGAACTGTCCCTTGTATATGAAGTAATTCTCTGTGAGTGCCAGACGGATACATTCTTGGATGAAGGAGGTCGGTGTTGACATGTCTTTGCATTGGTCTAAGTAATCTTTGAGGACGTTGATGCATTCCATTTGTGGTATGCTTGTGTATAACGCCTCAACGTTGAAAGTGACCAGTATGTCTTGTTGCGATATGGGGATGTTGTTCAGGTGGTGGATCATAGCCGTGGTATCTTGGATAAACGATCTCATTTCTCTCACACTTGGCCTCAGGAATACAGCCGTGTATATGGACAGGGGTTCCAAAATGGACCCTATTGCAGATACTATGGGTCTGCCTGGAGGTTTAGTGGTGTTCTTATGGATTTTAGGAATGCAGTAAAATGCTGGTATTACTGGATGTTCTTTTATCAGGAAGGCTTGCTCATCTTCATCGATCAATCCTTGTGTGGTGGCATACATCATGAGGCGTTTGATTTCTTCTGCTAGACGTGTTGTGGGTTATTGTCCAGTTTCTTATAGAGCCGGGTATCACTCAGTTGTTTGGTGGTTTCCTCGTTGTATAGATCTTTCCCCCAGAGGACGATACCGCCTCCCTTGTCTGCGAGTTTCACTAGGAAGAGGTTATTTGTTTCTAGGTTCTTCAAGGCTTTTCTTTCTGTGCTGGTAAGGTTGTCTCTATAGTGGTTTTTGGTTTTGAATATATGATCTATTTCTCTGAGGATCCTATTCTCAAACGTGAGAATTTCTGGGCATACCATTGATGCCAGGGGCGTGAAGGTGGACTTTGGTTTCAGGCCTGTGGTGGTCGGGTCTTTGTCTTGTTCTCTGGTTGAGTCTCGGAAAAAATATCTTAGCCAAATCAGTCTAAAGAACGTTCTGATTTCGACTTCCGTGTTGAAGCGATCTGCTTTGTTTTTAGGAACAAAGCTAAGTCCTTTACTGAGGACTGCTGTGTCTTCTGGTGTGAGGCAATACTTACTTAATTTGAAGATTGGTGACAGAGATTTGGAACTGAGAAAACTTGAGCAAAAATGGATACACCGTCTAGACACGGTGAAATACGGCCTTAATGTGTCCATAGAGTGGAATTTGTTTTTCTAAATACAGCATATTACTCTAAGTGGAAAGGGATCTTGTTTCCCACAAACAATAAGAGGGAACATGCATATTAAATTCACGCTATGCTGCACCTCATCCGTACCTAACACCAGGTGCCAGCACCCCTTGACAATGGTCAGACCGAACAATGTTCGACTTGATGTTAAGTTTTACTAACAAAAATGTGGAAATAACAGGATGCTACCATACGCTGTAAGATTTGCCAAATTATTGAACAATGGCAAATATTAGCACGACATGACTAATAATTGTAGATGTAAGTCGTGTAACGATGGGTTTGGTTTAACAACTGAAGAGCACAAGGTGTCAGCATAGTGTTTGTTAATAGATATATACAAAGGTTGTGGTGCTGACGCCAACGTTTTACTAACATAATCTGCCACAATGTGTTTGTTAACAATGATACAATGTGAAAACAACAGCATTGCATGACAATGGATACACATGACAGCGATCCAATTGAGTCCAAGTGTCACCAACAACAAAATGTGATTGAGTAAACAATGTCTTTAACTAAGTGCCATGACGTTTTTGCACCGTACGTAAATTGATAAAGGAGATCCCACCCTGCACATAGCGTCCCAGAATGCACACGTTGCCATGCCCCCAGTTGAGACACTAATCCTCACTCTCAGCCGCCCACAGACACTAATCTAGCGCACATGTGCGCTTCAGTTTAGACGCGTTCTTTTGATCGACGCGCATATGAAAGAAGCACGCATATGCACAGCTCCAGACAGCGCCATCCCCACGACGAGCTTTAGCGGAGCGTAGAGGTAAGCGAGATACTGCCACATAAGGTGGCTAACAATGCACAAAGCAATCATGCCGTTTTAGCAAAATACGATAGATTCTGTCTTCAATACCCACAAGATTCTGTATGAAAGCACAGGGGCACCCGTGTAGATACTCCCCTGTACGCACGTCGACCACGCTAATTCACAGCACGTCACAGAGCACACGGAGCTCATTATGAAGCAGGGTGAATATCTTTCACATCCGCCGAACCCGCCCCTGCACATATGTACCACCAATGCACAGAGCGCATAGTCAATAGCTGGTTCCTAGCACTACACCACAGCCCACTCTATGTACCGACAATAAGTACATACCACAGCCAGAAATGGCGGCACTTGCACTGTAAAGGTTGGTGCACATACATGTTTTTAATTGAACATCTCACTAGATATTAATTATCTTGTCCTACAGTTACCCAGCTGCGGACCTAATCCTAGACACACAGGATCAAATTCAACAGAAGCGCACAGTTGGCGCTTGGAGCGAAGAACTCACACTGTTTTCCTCACCACCTGTGACACTGTAAAGAAATGCCTCAGGTTGGATACAGCTCAGCACAGTTGTCAGGTACCTTGGCCCCTGAAGAGACACACCCAGCTTTTAATTTGTACCACCTTACCTTTAGATGTCCCACCACTGTGATACATCGCAGACACTACCAAGTCCCCTATACTTGTCCTGAAGACGGCACCTGAATACCAGCCACCTACAGGGTGCCAGAAACACCTCTAAGTGTCGACTAGAGAGATGTGAAGACAATTGTACCACATTTAAAAGTCACCAGATGTACTAAACCACACTGCATAAACTGTATGCAAATTTCCATTGTATGAGGTTGATGTGAGAAGCCTTGAACAGTGTATTACTACCCAGTAATTAAGGGCAAACAAAAGGTTTCGGATGATAGCTTTGTAACGCTATTTTTATTAGTCACATGAATGCAATTGTCATTGTATGAAAAGTAATCTGGGTGTTTTCTTATGCACAGATCACTGATAGGGATTTGTACAAAGTGTGTCAAATCCATTCCAGGCCAGAGTTAGACAGGTGGGGTAGCCTAATTCCCTGTTGTTACTATATTAGACTCCCTCATGACTTAGGCCCACCTTATCAAAGAAGAGGACCACACTACCCTCCTATATTATAAAATGTTCCTCAGTACTAGCCAAGGCCGCACACCAACAATATATGCATTACCCAAGATTCACAAGAACTCGGAACATCCACCAGGTAGACGCATCATCTCTGGGTGTAGCTCTGTGCTTGAACCATTATGCAAATTCATCGACATGTTTCTCAAACCTATGACCACATGCACACTCACCTACTTGAGAGATACCGCTCACACTACCCAAACTTTTGAGAAGCAGGCCTTCAATCATGCCAGCCAGTGGCTAGTCACGATGGGCATTATCTCGTTATATATGAGTATATTGTAGGAACATGCGATTGAATGCATTAGAGATCACCTTATTCAATTCAGGCTGCAGGACCGGGTTCCGGACAACTTCATCATTGAACTAATGAGCCTGGGTCTATGAAATAACCATTTTCAATTTGATAGACAGTTCTACATCCAAATCAAGGGAACTGTGATGGGTACAGTGTTTGCCCCTGTTTAGCAGTTATATTTATGTCCAATTTTGAAACAATGAACATTCTTTCTGAGATGAACCCCTTCAATTACCACATATTAAATTGGAAAGGACACATTGATGACATCCTGGTAATCTGGAAAGGCTCAGAGACATATCTTAAGTCTTTCCTAACATGGCTAAACAATGTAGATATAAATATCCAATTTAAATTGGAGTATAACAGTGTGGAGGTCCACTTTTGGACCTCAAAATCTAGCATGAATCTGGGACACATAAATGTAGTCTCTATAGGAAAGTAAGTGATAGAAACACCCTGCTGCATTTTTCAAGTGATCACTCACGCCACCTTCCTGAGAATCTAGCAAATGGTCAGTACCTCTGAATTCAGAGAAACTGTACTGACCTGGCTGACTTCTATAACCATGACAGCGATCTTGATGTAAGACTGACACAAAGAATTTACCCAAAAAAGCTTATCAGAAGATCAAAAAAGTGTGCTTGCTTTACTAATAGAGATACTCTACTAAGTCCGGAAACAACTGTGAACAAAAGGACGGATGAGCGAAGAATGACCTGTGTTATCATGCATGGCCACCATACCTTCTAGGTTAAGAAACTCATCTCAAGATATTGGGCCTCATTAAAAGTATGGAGGTAGCCATGCCGATTTTAGCGGCATGGCTACCCCCATACCGGGTACCAGGTCTGGGTTCCTTGAATGTGGAAATACCGGGCCATTCCGACTTTGGAGGGTCCAATATTTCCCTATTCAAGGAACCCGGACCTGGTACATCCCCATTCCCATTTGAGCCTCCATAGGGCTCAATGGGAATGGGGAGGATGCTAACAACGGGCCCGTTAATGACGGGCCCGTTGTTAGAATCCTGGTCTGCTCGCGTGTGCTACTAAGGATGCCTCGTTTTACCAGGCGTCCTTAGCGGGTCCCGCGAGCAGACCTCGTAATGAGGCGGTAGAGGGGTAACGGGGCCGGCAGCTCTACTGGCGCCGTTAACCCTCTACCGCCTTCCTCGTAATGAGGACCATTGTCCCTGAGTGAGATTTAGTTTACCAGACAAACCAATGCCCAGGTTGAACTTTAAATGTGCTCAAAATGTACTTGACAAACTAGTCCATTCTAACTTTTTGGAATCTGAGAGCTACTATTGGCCATTACCCGTGTGGAAATTGCGTACCATGCAGGTTCACTAAGAAAAGGAAACAGTTCAATATTGGAGACCGCACATGGACATTACTAAACTTAACAAACTGCAAAATGAAGCATGTCATATATTGCATTCAATGCCCCTGTGGCCTGAGATATATTGGCCGGACTACTCAGCCAATACACATCAGGATCTCAGAGCACAAGTCGAAAATAGGGTAAAAAACACTGTCAGCATCAATTGTCAACCACTACATCGAGCACCAACAAACAGTTAATGATATCTTCTGGTGGGAATTAGATGTAGTAAAATATCACCAAATGTATTGAGAAGCCTTCTACAAAAATAAGCCTGCTGGATCCATAGATTGGAAACCCATATACAAGGGCTGAATGAAGATTTCTTCTCTCTATAAACTGTCTACTTTTGAACTATTGCCAGCAATGTTAGTGATATCACTGCTGGTATGAGCACAATTATCAACAACATGGACATTACATAGTCCTTCTCATTGTTTTTGATGTTGGCCAAGATTTTTTACACAAGATGGTCCTATCACATGCAAATAACTAGAAGTCACCATGGACACAATGCTACAAACTCAAAACAAGGTCAATTTAAAATATTTATACAAGTCTTTTCACACACCAAAAGTACAAAACCTCTAACTCCAATGTGTTGTGTCCTCACCCATTTTAATATGGGCTAGGCTTGGTCTCTCTCTCCTGCACCACAAGTGCGAATAACAAGCAGAACATGAAGTAGTACCATGTCACTGGGCTACTGTCATGATCTCTGCTTCCAAAAGGTCAGGGTTTTCCCAACTCCCTTGGAAGCAGATCCATAACCCAGGTTCCGAGTGCCAACCAGTCCCAATTGGGACCTTTTGGACCCAGTCCTGGCGCCAGTGGCACCAGGCTCATAAATATGCCCAGTCCCAGCGCTGGAAGCGCCGGGCTCATAATGCTTGGGTGGACTTACCTGCAGCAGACCATGCTGCTTACTTGCCTGCCAGTTGAGTCTCTGATCCTCTTCTGTTTGGAACTACTTTTCCTGTTGGGAGGGGCAGGAGCCACTCCCTAGATTCAGAACACTGGAACTCTTCTGGAAAGCAGGAACTCTTTTCTTACCTAGGCGTGGCTGTGGAAGGAGACACCTAAGCACTACAGGAGGCTATTTAAACCACACCCGATGGATGAATCTTGCTTTGCGTTATTCTGCATTCTCAGCAGCAGAACGCTCATCGTGTCTTCTGCATCTGATCCTGGGCCTAAGGAAAAAGGCTTACCATTCTGAATCCAGTCTTCAGCAACACCTATAAAGACAAGAAAGAACAGGTTAGCATTACGGTCTTCAGTGACAGCTCTTCACTTACCTGGTCCATCGGCTGTCACCAACGCCTCGTGCTGCATTCCGGCATCTGAAAGACAAAGGCTTACCTACTCTTCGTGCGCTCCGGAGGTCTTCACACTGCATTCCGGCATCTGAAAGACAAAAGCTTACCAACTCTTCGCACGCTCCGGAGGCCTTCGGCGCTGCATCCCGAATCTGAAAGACAAAACAAGGTGCGTTTAAAGACATTGGGGAACTTTAATACTCACGTGCCATTACTCCTTTCCACATCTAACCCAGTGGGTATTCCGGCACCCTGCAGCCGCCCCGAACTTGTACCTGCAAAATAAAAAGACAGTTAGAGCGCATCGTGAAGCAGGCAACAAGCGCTTACTTACGTGCTTCCAGCCGCTTCTATTCATCACACGGGCTCCATCTTCAACTCACTTCAGCCCGCCATCCGCCATCGCCGGAACCCTGCAAAACAAGAGACATCATTACTAAAGACTTTAAAGACATTAGAATTACTTGAAACTTACCGTTCGTGCAGTAAACGACGGACAGCAGTCCTCTGAAGTCAAGAGGCCTGCTCCCCTTATCCAGTGAAGAAACTGGTTACAGCACCCTGCCTCGAGGCAGATGGAGAGCATGGCGTTTACTTACCTAAGGTGAGAGCGTTAACCTTTGGGGTTCTACAGGAGAAGAGAAAGGGAAGAAGAGAGAGACATTCAATAACCCAGTTCATTAATCCCACATTTTCTATCTGCAGACATCTTACCCTTCGAGCCAGACATACAGTGCACAGAGGTCCAGCCCAAAGAGCCAGCCGTGTGTTACACATCACCTTTGAAGATACGGTATACGCCCAGTCAAGACCGGCGCCTCTACGGGAATCAGGTGAGCGTTACAGAACGCAAAGCCTACCACAAAACTCCCGTCCACGCGCTATGGAAACCTCGGATACCGACCAGCTAGCCCAGTTACTTGGGGAACTAAGGGCAGAAGTGCATGCAGCCTGTCAGGAAACGAACGCTCTAAGAAGGGAACTGATTATTTCCAAGGAGCGAACAGATGATCTCGCTAGACAATTGCTACAGTCACAAGCCGGACAGACCCCGTTACCCGCATCTGGGGGGAATCTTCCTTCTACATCCTCTATGAATCCAGTGCAGATCAACCTACCTGGGAATGTACCTCTGGCTCCGCCCGAACGATTTTCTGGTGACCCAAAGAGGTTTGCAGTATTTATCAATCAGTGCCGGTTGCATTTCTTATGCCGGCCAGCAGCCTTTCCAACTGATCAAGCTAAAGTAGCTTTCGTGCTTTCGTACCTTAGTGGCAATGCGGCAGACTGGTCGATCCCTCTAGTAAATCAAGATGATCCGGTCCTCCATGATTTTCAAGCTTTTCAGCTCAGTATGGAAAAACTGTTCGCAAGACATTCACAGGGGCAGGCCTTGGACAATGAGCTTCTTTCGTTGCGACAAGGTAATCAAGACCTTTTGTCTTATATTGCGTCTTTCAACAGACTGATAGTGGAAACTCACTGGCCTGAGGACAAAAGGATTACGCTGTTTTATAGAGGTCTACGCGGAGAGCTCAAAGATGTGTTAGCCCAAGTAGTGAATCCCCCACAAGATTGTTCGGACTATATAGACTTAGTCGTTCAAATAGATCACAGACTGCAGAACAGGAAGGCCGATCGTTCCAAGTTTGATGCTCGAGTATTTTCCAAACCGCCAACTCCTTCCAAAGGAGTAGACTCTGGGGAACCCATGCAAATAGGGGGTCTGAAAGGTCCTCTAACACAAAAGGAGCGGGAAAGGAGAAAACAGTTGCAATTATGCCTCTATTGCGGAAACTCAGGGCACTTTCTTCAAGACTGTCCGGTGAAACCTGCCAAGAAGGCGGTAGGAGCTGCAGTTACCAAAGTTACACACTCTGAGCAGGGAAACGACCTCGCCCGACAAGAATAGAGGTCCTCTTGCCGAGCGTGAAAACCAGTTCCGTGACCTCGCATTTCGTGATACCTATGGTCCTCATCAGCCCTGATAATCCGGATCGATTACATGCAATTGAAGCTTACGTCGACAGCGGTGCCATCGGCAATTATGTGGATGATGAAATGGTTTTGAGGATGAATCTAACTCTTTGTCCCAAGGCTGTAAAGGACGTCATTACTACAGTGGATGGTACGGAGATAGCCTCCGGGCCAGTAACGCATACCACTCAAGAAGTGACGCTAGTAAGTCAAGATGGACACCATGAGAAGATTGTGTTCGATGTGATCAAGGCCCCTCAGTTTCAGATTATTCTAGGAATACCTTGGTTAGAGAAACACAATCCTCTGATCGATTGGCGAGCAAGAACGGTCCAGTTTCCAGAATGTGTCTCTCCTTGTCACCCTCCACCTGGTGTTGCACTGGCAGCAATTTCTTCAGAGACTCCCCAGTTACCTCCCGAATACCTAGAATACCAAGATGTGTTCCCGAAGGATCAGGCTAACTCTCTACCTCCTCATAGGTCTTATGACTGCCAGATCGACCTGATACCTGGATCTACTCCTCCTTGTAGTAGAATTTATGCCCTCACCGAGCCTGAGAACCTTCACCTTCGACAATACCTGGATCAATACCTGGCAAATGGGTTTATTCGTCCTTCCAAGTCCCCTGCTTCTTCAGCTTTGTTCTTCGTTCCAAAAAAGGAAGGAGACCTTAGAACTTGTATAGATTATCGCTCCCTGAACCAGATCACTGTTAAGAATAGATATCCGTTACCTTTGATCCCTGAACTCCTGGACCAAGTCAGAAAAGCATGCATATATACAAAGCTGGATCTTAGAGGAGCTTACCACTTGGTACGAGTAAAAGAGGGCGATGAATGGAAGACGGCCTTCCGCACCAAGTATGGGCTATTTGAATATCAGGTCATGCCCTTCGGACTTTGTAATGCCCCGGCCGCCTTTCAATATTTTATGAACGATGTCCTCAGAGAGCTCATAAATGTGTGTGTTGTTGTTTTCATTGACGACATCCTCGTTTATTCTTCATCGGAATCTAAACATCGGAAACACGTGAAAATGGTCCTCGAAAGATTGCGTCAACACAAACTTTTCGCTAAGTTGGAAAAATGTGTTTTCGACGTGACTGAAGTTGAATTCTTGGGATTCATATTATCACCTGGCGGAGTGCGTATGGATTCAAAGAAGGTCGATGCAGTTCTCAAATGGCCATCACCATCCTCCGTAAAAGGTGTGCAAAGCATGTTAGGCTTCGCTAACTTTTACCGCAGGTTTATCCCCGAATTCTCTCGAATAGTCCAGCCCATCACTGCCTTGTTAAAGAAAAACAAACGTTTTGAATGGTCTACCGAGGCGGAACAAGCTTTCCAGGATTTGAAGACTAAATTTATCTCTGCACCAATCTTAAAACACCCTCGCCCGGAACTCCCCTACATCGTGGAAACTGATGCTTCAAGCCTTGCCATGGGGGCAGTTCTATCACAAAAGGACCCGGTAACCAATCAGTTGCATCCCGTGGCATTTTGGTCCGGCAAATTCTCGCCTCCTGAAATCAATTACACGATTACTGACAAGGAACTTCTGGCTATCAAGTCTGCCTTTAAGGCTTGGCGGCATTATCTGCTGGGGGCCCGACACACCGTTACTGTGATTACGGATCACCGAAACCTGCAATATTTGAAAACCGCAAAAGCCCAATCCTCTAGACAACTCTGTTGGGCATTATTCTTTGCCGAGTTTGAGTTCATAATTACCTATCGACCTGTTACAAAAAACGGTAAAGCTGATGCCCTTTCTCGGATGGGAGTGGAAGAACACTTGATCAACCCTAAACCTTTACCAATCATTCCCGAACAAAGAATTCTGGGTGTAATCGCCACAGAATCCATAGAGGAAGTTAAGGATAAAGCCAGGCAACTTGTAACTCCAGCAGACATACAGAATTGGCATCTGCAGGGAAAGGACTTTGCAGCAAAGGACAACTTATTGTATTTCCAAGAACGAATATACCTACCCAGCACAGATTTACAGAAAAAAGTAATCTCTTGTTATCACGATTCTTTAATGGAAGGACATCCCGGTATTGCCAAGACCTCAGAAAAGATCAAGCGCTACTTCTGGTGGCCGTCTTGGAAAAAAGATATCAGAGACTTTATAATGTCCTGTGGTGTATGCGCCCAAAACAAGAGTCAAAAGGAAAGACCAGCAGGCCTCTTACGCCCTATTGACATCCCACCTCGCCCTTGGCATATGCTTTCTATGGACTTCATCACCGATCTACCTCCATGCACCGGATACAATACGATTCTAGTAATCGTGGACTTATTCTCCAAGATGGCGCATTTCATTCCGCTCAAAGGCTTGCCAACAGCAGCAACTCTGGCCCGAGAATTTCTCGAAAACATCGTCCGACTGCACGGTTTTCCTTCGGTTCTAATTTCGGATCGAGGTAGTCAATTTATTTCTCATTTTTGGCGAAGTTGCTGTCGGTCGGCTCAAATTGATGTGAGACTATCGACCAGTCACCACCCTCAGACCGACGGACAAACCGAGAGGACCAATCAAACTCTGGAACAGTATTTACGCTGCATGCTGCAACAAACTGAAAAAACTTGGAAAGACATCCTTTGGATAGCCGAATATGCCTACAATAACTCTGTCCATTCGGGAACTGGGAAACCCCTGTTTTTTCTTTTGTACGGCAGTCACCCTCGAACCTCGGAGTTGGATCCCCTCCAAGATCTTGAAACACCAGCAGTAGACTACCTGCATTCTACAATCACCCAAGCCTTTAAGGAAGCTGTTTCTCACCTTCAAAGGGCTAAAGAACAATACAAGAAAGGAGCAGATCAACATCGGAAGGAAGCCCCTCAATATCAAGTAGGGGATCAAGTCTGGTTATCCACCAAATATCTACCTCTGAAAGGGCCACGCATATTCAACCCAAGATACCTTGGTCCCTATTCCATCACTACCATAGTAAACCCAGTAGCTGTCAAATTGGACTTGCTCCCGCACATGAAGATACATCCGGTCTTCCACGTCTCTCTATTAAAACCCGTGCAACCTCAAACCCGACTAACCAAATCTCCAAAACCTATCCTAGTTGATGGAGAACTCGAATTTGAAGTCAAAAGCATTCTGGACTCCAAGATCTCCAAATCTAAACTATTCTACCTAATTGACTGGAAAGGCTACAGCCCCCAAGAGAGATCCTGGGAACCTGCTGAATATGTCCACGCTCCTCGCCTAATCAAAAGATTTCACCGAACATTTCCTGACAAGCCAAAACCCCGGAGAAGCCCGGTTTGGGAGGGGCCTTGAGGGGGGTACTGTCATGATCTCTGCTTCCAAAAGGTCAGGGTTTTCCCAACTCCCTTGGAAGCAGATCCATAACCCAGGTTCCGAGTGCCAACCAGTCCCAATTGGGACCTTTTGGAACCAGTCCTGGTGCCAGTGGCACCAGGCTCATAAATATGCCCAGTCCCAGCGCTGGAAGCGCCGGGCTCATAATGCTTGGGTGGACTTACCTGCAGCAGACCATGCTGCTTACTTGCCTGCCAGTTGAGTCTCTGATCCTCTTCTGTTTGGAACTACTTTTCCTGTTGGGTGGGGCAGGAGCCACTCCCTAGATTCAGAACACTGGAACTCTTCTGGAAAGCAGGAACACTTTTCTTACCTAGGCGTGGCTGTGGAAGGAGACACCTAAGCACTACAGGAGGCTATTTAAACCACACCCGATGGATGAATCTTGCTTTGCGTTATTCTGCATTCTCAGCAGCAGAACGCTCATCGTGTCTTCTGCATCTGATCCTGGGCCTAAGGAAAAAGGCTTACCATTCTGAATCCAGTCTTCAGCAACACCTATAAAAACAAGAAAGAACAGGTTAGCATTACGGTCTTCAGTGACAGCTCTTCACTTACCTGGTCCATCGGCTGTCACCAACGCCTCGCGCTGCATTCCGGCATCTGAAAGACAAAGGCTTACCTACTCTTCGTGCGCTCCGGAGGTCTTCACACTGCATTCCGGCATCTGAAAGACAAAAGCTTACCAACTCTTTGCACGGTCCGGAGGCCTTCGGCGCTGCATCCCGCATCTGAAAAACAAAACAAGGTGCGTTTAAAGACATTGGGGAACTTTAATACTCACGTGCCATTACTCCTTTCCACATCTAACCCAGTGGGTATTCCGGCACCCTGCAGCCGCCCGGAACTTGTACCTGCAAAATAAAAAGACAGTTAGAGCGCATCGTGAAGCAGGCAACAAGCGCTTACTTACGTGCTTCCAGGCGCTTCTATTCATCACACGGGCTCCATCTTCAACTCACTTCAGCCCGCCATCCGCCATCGCCGGAACCCTGCAAAACAAGAGACATCATTACTAAAGACTTTAAAGACATTAGAATTACTCGAAACTTACCGTTCGTGCAGTAAACGACGGACAGCAGTCCTCTGAAGTCAAGAGGCCTGCTCCCCTTATCCAGTGAAGAAACTGGTTACAGCACCCTGCCTCGAGGCAGATGGAGAGCACGGCGTTCACTTACCTAAGGTGAGAGCGTTAACCTTTGGGGTTCTACAGGAGAAGAGAAAGGGAAGAAGAGAGAGACATTCAATAACCCAGTTCATTAATCCCACATTTTCTATCTGCAGACATCTTACCCTTCGAGCCAGACATACAGTGCACAGAGGTCCAGCCCAAAGAGCCAGCCGTGTGTTACACATCACCTTTGAAGATACGGTATACGCCCAGTCAAGACCGGCGCCTCTACGGGAATCAGGTGAGCGTTACAGCTCCACCCATGCCAGCCAATATTCGCTCGAGGTATGACATAGATGCAGAAGTCGGTGTCACAATATGTCTATCCTTCCGTTCAGATTGGACAACCATTTATTAGTAATCATAGTGTAGAGGAGCAGCTGAATGCCTCTGCTGGAAGCCCCACCCCCATTTTGCCTATATGTTGGAAACCAGAAATGGCAACATGCACACCACCAGTGATTGTGCCTATTCCATGGTGGAGAGTCTTCGAGAAAAGGTATCCATTGAGAAGACCCTATATGATGTACTGCCGCAGAGATGAAAATCTCATGGAGGAGATCCCCGAAGGAATATGAAGATTAGAGGAAAAGAGGCTGGTCATGTCACAAGACATAAGCGTGACACACTGAGAAGAATGATCGAAGAAGAAGATGCATAGACTTTATATAATCTGATGACGAAAAATAAACAATCGGGTAAACTTTCATATGCGGAATGAAGATTGTACGTGTGAAAAACATTGCAGAAAATGCAAGCCATGTTATATCTGTGCAGATGCAGCAACTCAAGTAGACTAAGTGATTTTAAAGGCTATCTATACATAATGAATAGAAGACAGGCGGTGCCGCCATTATATATAATTCTGGACATCAGTGTCACATATTTAGTAAGCTCAGATCCGTGAAGAAAGAAGGATCGGAGGGCTGTGTTGCAGCAAGAAAACAGGAGAAGATCAAGGAAAGGCCTGGAGTAGTTGTCTGGCCTGGAGTCAAAGGATGGAGCGGCCAAGAACCGGTTATCTATACTTGAAGAACAGTGAAGGTGAGAAGCTGAATCAGGCCTTGTTAAGGTGCAAGAAAGAAAACCATGAGGGCCAAGTTTATTAATTCAAGACAATTAAATGCTGCAAAACAGGCCAAAATACAGTCTCCTGTCACGCAAGTGAAGGATGGAAATAGGAGTTGGGCGTACAGACCTTGACTACGATAAGAGTGTGCCTATACTGCCTTTTATTCTCAGGAGCAGTGATACTTTGCAAGGACAAGATCAAAGACAGTCTGAATGGCAGAAGACATGAGCAATGAGAGATGTTGGGCTGATTGGGTGGGGAGAAATGGTCAAGTCCACCCACTGGCACCTGGGGTACCAGCTTACGTGCTGCTAGTGAGCCGAATGTTCCAGAAGGTTACAAGCGTGCCAACCAATTGTAGAAGGCCACATAACGAAGGACCTTATATTTTGATAGCCAATGGTGTACCGTGTATCTAGTAAATGATGAAGATGGCTTGCATGAGGGGTGGGCATAAGTTGCCCACCTGACTGTAGAGACCCAATCACAACCCAATCCTTTAAAGAAAGTATACATAGATTTTCCCCTTAGACCAATAACAACTTTCCATAGGTTTGTGTTAGTTTGCCATGTAGTATGATGTCATGTATGACAAATCTATATAAGGCTGTTTTTCATGCAAAATTATTGGGAGCACGATCAAATGTCCGTTGATGTCTATTGTAACTCCCTGTTTCAGACAATTGAAAATAAAACCGTTGGAGGAGACTTTTTGTCAACTTCCTGAGTCAGTCTTATTATTTGGTGTAAGAGTTACTCTTCATCCCCATCCTCAAAGGGCCTCCCGTGAGTTCACGTAGTAGCATTGTTGGATAGTTTCACAGGAGATCCATCAACCTGTTGACTCCAGAGCTTCGGACAATTGGACCTACTCCGCCGTCTAGCTGGAATATCACAGGTTTTCCTGTAGAGAACGGCTGAATAGAAAACGTGCAAGTTGAATCGAGATGGTGGCTTCGAGCCAAACAAGCGAATGGTGAGTAGACTAAGGGGAATGGCAAACTGAATGGATGCGGTTATGATAATTTAAAAAAGGAACGAGGAGTAATTGGAAGTAACGGGGAGTAACAGGAGTATCAGGAGTTTTTTTTGTGTGAAGATAGAGATAGAGGCCCCGAGAGTACTAACCCAAGGGGTTTTAGAAGAGATTGTTTCACACTGCGATCAGTTTAATCTAGGCTATGTGCAGGACAGGTCTGCATAAGGTGACAATCTAAACTCTGTAAATCAGAATATTATTAGGGGCATAGAGTAAGAGTGATTACTAAGGTTTTTATGTAAATTATTAACTTGTCTGTCTTTTTATGTATTTGCATTGAATTAAGGTGTCGGGGAGTGACACAAATTGTTGTATGAGAACTAACACAAGGTTAAAAAGTTATACTATATCTATCTATGGATGCAATCAGTGTCGATCCAGAGGTAGATAACATTGGAGAGATGACGGTTTTGAGCAGTGATTGTTGGTGCATGGTCATATTTGTTGTTTTTATAAAAGTATTTTGTAAACACTGGTAAGTATTGACAGTCAATTGAGACTCGTCACTATGGGAGACATTACTCCTTTGATGCATTTATGTAAGACATTACAAAGCACAGGCCCAAGCTCAAACAGTATAGTGCGGAATGGGTGAAAGGCTCAGTAGATAAGATGTTCATACCTTAGCTACGAGGGGGATCACTGTTGAAAGCAGTATTGCAACACATGACCACATAACTGCATGCTGCGTACACGGGAAATAAGTTAGAAAAAAGATGAGCTATTTTCGAGCTTTGGAAGATGCACCAGGAAGAGAGGGAGGATCCACCACCTGAAGAGTGGATGCTTAATCAGTGTAAGGAGGAAGGTGTTGAGGCCTCAGCTCCCCTTTTCCTCACTGTAAGTAATTGGCGATAGTACAGAAGACGTTGGATTGCATCCTATAAAGGAACTGAAAGTGGTAACGGGGTATAGTGATCTGATATACAAACCGCTTGCTTATAGCAGTGACAACAGTCCAGACGAGAGTAAGAGAAAAGAGGAGATCTTTCAGATCTTGCAGGACAAATGAGAGAAAAGTGAGCGATCGAATATATCTAAACAGAACGAGAGATTAAGAGATGGAAAGGAGAGAAGGATAAAGCTGACAAGATAAAGTTTGTACAGAATGAGTGGATAGGAGGACAAATATTGCATAAGCTAGAGAGGAGAATCATGGAGGAAGTAAGGGAAAGAGAAGATCAGGATGAACAGGATAAAGAAGACAGGTAATAAGAAAATAGTTTAAAGGAAGATGAGCATAAAAGAAAAATCAGTGACGAGAACATATTTATCAGGAGGAAACCCCAAAGAAAAAAGAAAGGGCTGAGGAGCAAAGGAAGCATGACAACAGGCAGAGAGCAATAGAACAACAGGATAGACAAGAAAGAAAAAGAGAAGAGAAGGATGTGCAGAAATTAAAGGATAGAAGAATTCAAAGAGAAGAGGAAGAAAGGAGAGCAGGGGCAAGGAGAAAGGAGATAAGACACGATGATTAAAGCGTTAGATAGGAAGCAAGAAAGTGAAAAGAATTAGATCAAGAACTAGAATATAAGAGTGACAGCGGGTGAATGGTATTATCCTCATTCAAAATGAGCTGGTGGAACCAAATCCAGAAATACAATGGGGTAATATAGAGGAGTTCCTCCCATTACAGGAAGAAATGTCAGGGCCATGTAGAGTAGCCTTGGAAAGGAACTTTGATATAGGAAACATTGGAGACAGGATCGATAATGTCTATTAAGAATTAAGGGAAGGTAGTAAATTAGGAAGCTGAGGGAAGGGAGATCACAGGCTGGTCTTCCAATCATGAAGCAAAGAGAAAATTGATTTATTAATTGGAAAAAATGGCAGGAGGAAACACGCTAGCCATAGCAGATCTTAAGGGTCTCTAGGAAACCATTCTTGAGGAAAGAGCTGAGAAAATATGGAAGAGAGCAGGCTATTCGAGTGTGAAAGCACGAAACACAGCACACAATGGAGTGCCATTTAATAATTGCAGAGCAGATGTCTGGTGGGCTCTCAGGGTACAGTATCCTGACACGTCAGACATGGGTGTGTTCATGACACATTCTATGTCAAGGGCTGCCCGACCAAGTACAGAGGCAAATGAAAAAGCAAGTGGGGATGGAAGCAAAACCATGGTCAGAAATACAGTTGACAATAGTGCATCACTGTTGGCAGTTGCAGGAGAAAAACAAGAAGAGAGAAGAGGCTAGGACACTTGAGGAAGAAAAACTAGTTCAGAAGAAATTGTCAACATATGCCGTAGAAGGGACGGTATTAACAAATGGAGAAGGACTAGAAGTACATCAAGCAACAGGTACATTGCAGGCGAATAATCAGTGTCCAATGGACCAAGGAGGGAATGTGTTTATACCACGAGGTAGAGGCATGGGATACAGAGGAAGGTGTGGATTCCAAAACAATCAAGGTGGATTTCAGGGATTTCAGAACGCACAGAATGATAATCAGAATGCACAAGGAGGTTTCAACAAAGGAGGACTAATTAGAAGGGTTCCTCCTGTATGTTGAACTTGTGGGATGACAGGGTACATTGCGTGCATATGCGGGAACCAAAGGTATGTAGAGAATGGTCAATTTTCATGAGGGGGCCAGCGTATCCTCCAGCGTATAGCTCACAAGCTAGGGAAGGGTTTGCCAAAGATCGAACAGTGTATCATTCACTGATGCCACAAATGCAAAGGCACAGCAACCACAGCAATTACAGAAGGCACAACTGAATCCACTGCAAGGACATTCGCAGCAGGCCCCTAGGCAGATACAGCAGAATGCAGACACAGGACATTTATTGACACCTAGAATAGGGAGATCACAGTGGTGGGAGGAAATCATTTCACATCGTTCATGTATGCAAGAGGGAAAATACCCAATGTCGGTAAATGCCATGAATGCTCAAGGGTTCTCTGGAGCTATGAGTTGAATTCCTTTTAATGATGAATTACCAGTCTCTATAGGAGAGTGTGACATGTCCGTTCCATTGTTGTATTCATGACAGATGACAGTTATCATTTTGAGAATAGATTTCATGACAAAACTCAACATGACGATTTATTTTACTGACAAAAACATTTAAAAAATGTGGGTGAATTTATATTGGCATTTACAGGGCATATGGCTGTGCAACATGTTCCAATAGAGCCAGGTTTTTTTTCTTTATGGGGTGAGTATTCTGTTAACATGGCTACCTGTGTTTGTGGGAAGGACTATAAGAATACTCTAAGGTTAAAAAAAAAGCTGAAACGAGGCGCAATTTTACCTCGAGCAAGACAGTGAGTCAGCATTAATGGGCACCCTGTGAAAAAATCCAAGGGAGGGACGTGGAGATGTATACGATAAGAGCGATTAACCAGACTGCAGATGCAGAGTTTGCTTTAGTTCCTAACCCAGCGATTATACTATGCAGTATCCAGGTAGAAACTCCATATTTGATGGTGATCGATTTGATAAATGTGTTTTTCTCAATCCTGTTGCACAAACACTCACAAGACTTGACATAATTTACATTTTGCCAGACTCATCTGAAACACACTTGGTTGCCCCAAGTGTACTGTGAGTCTCCATAGATCTATAACAGAGTCCTGCAGATGGACCTAGGCAATATTGATTTGATTGCTGTGATACAATAAATAGATGACATTTACATTTTTAGCACCACAGAAGATGAGTGCAGAGAGGACTCGATTCAGTTGATGACTATCCTAGCAGACAAGGGATAAAAAGTAGACAACGAGAAGCTACAGCATTATAAAGAAGAGGTGTTATACATAGGCCAATTAATTTCACAGAAGGGAAAGAGAGTGACACCTGAAAGAGCAGAGGCCATCACGAAGACTGAAAAACCGCACACGGTTAAGCAGACGCAGCATTTCTTGGGCCTATGTAATTATGTGAGCGCCTGGGTGTTTGGTTACAGTTCGTACACAAGACCCCTTTTGCAGGTTTTAAAGAAAGCACAGGAAAACAAGGAGAAAATAGAAAGGACTGAGAAAATGGAAGGAGATTTTGAAGAGTTGAAGAAAGCAATTTGTACAGCTCCTGTTTTAGTGATTCCCAATTATGTTGAGGGTTTTTTCTTATTTTTGCACACAAATGGGACAGTCCTGACTGCAGTGCTTACACAGAGGACCACATTGGGATATAAACCTCTAGGATATTATAGTGGGATTCTAGACCCAGTTATGAAGGGACATTTTCCTTGCGAACAGTCATTGGAAGCCGCCGCATTCACAATTGAGAAATCTACAAGCATTGTAATGGGCTGCTCGATGACGCTTTTTGTTGAGCATGCTTTGTTTGCCATATTGAAGAAACTCAAGTGTACATTGACATCCCAGAGAGCTTCTGATTATGAAGTGATAATCTCAAACCCAGTGACTCAGATGTTAAACAGTGAACCCTGCAACCTTTGTAGCTGAACCAGTGGCAGTGGGTGAGCGTGCACATGACTACACAAATTATGTAGAGTTTTATGATGATATACTGCACTTAAAGGAAAATGCGCTGTTAGGAGGGGAAATTCTTTTTATTGATAGTTCTGTGAAAAATTGATCAAACAAGTGGAGAAAGTAATTCTGGTGCAGCTGTAATGATTTACACAGCAAATGGTGAGTTTTAAGTTGTAGGAAGTGCAAGACTACTGTCTCACTTTTCAGCACAATTGGTACTGCTTATTGTCAGACTCGAAAATCATGCAGGGCAGGAAGTGACGTGTACAGTAACTCCGCCTATGTGATGTCAACCGCACATGCAGGGCTAGCATGTTGAAAAGGAGTGGCTACCTCCGAGCGGCTGGCACTCCAGTGCAACATGCATCTTTATTGGACAGGCTTTTTAAAGGCACTACAACTCCCAGTAGCTATAGCGACAATTAAATGTGCAGCGCATACTAAGTAAACTGACTTTATTTCTTTCAGGAATGAAGCTGCAGACGCAGAAGCCAAAAGGGTTGTACTTTAACCAGATATTTCATGCTTTGATACTCCAGATGTTAAAGAAAAAGTAGTCATGATAATGGTAGTGAAAGAAGTATTTAATTTACAGAGAATGCAATTAATGGAGATTCAAGGAAGTGTACCACAGGAAGAGCAGGAATTATGGAAGCGAAGGGGGTGATCTTTATCCTCCACTGCGGCATTATGGTGACAGGTCAGCACTGGAAAGCCGTGATACCAGTATCCTTGTTAAGGATAGCGCTTGAACAGCTGCACTACCCTATACATATAACCAGGGAAAGTCTTGTTGCAACAATTTCAGAAGACTGGTCTGTTCCAAACCTGTTCGAACACATTGCATTTTATGTAGTAATCTGCATCGTATGCTAAAGGTTTACAGCTGGGCATAAACTGTTAATTAGTAGAGGAGTAATTCCTTGACTGAATGATCCTTTTCAGAATTTACATATCAACTATGTTGATATGCTGCAAGTATGTAGTGGATACAGGTATTTGATAGTGGTGGTGTGTCCCTTCAGGTCCATGCAAACACTCTGATGCCACTTGCACAGCAACGTTTTTAGTATGTGAAGTCTTTCCAAGATGGGGAGTGTATGAAGTGTTGAGATCCAATAATGTGCCACATTTTGTTAATGAAGTCTTCGAAAAGATATGATTATTGTTGAGTATTAGGCACAAGTTTTCTTCTGCTTATCACCGGCAAGCAAACGGATCATGTGAGAGACTTAATGGGCTCATTAAAGAAAGGATTGCCAAGCTTAAGCTGACACTGAAAAAAGGATGGCTACATTGCCTGCCCTTAGATTTATATGTCCTAAGAAATCAGCCTGGTTCGGATCATCACCTCACACCCCACAAACTATTGACAGGAAGACGCATGAGAGGGCATTTCACTACTCCATCGAGGAGTAGTAGTGATGCCCAAAGTACAGAAAAAATGTTAGGAAATGAATTACATAATTATTAGAAAAGTATGACCGCTAGTATCTCTCTCGTTTCAGATCAAATCAAGTGCCAGGGGGATCGGTCTCAGAATACAGATGAAAACCATTCATCAACCTCATCTTCTGAACTTTTATCTGTACCAAAACTCTTTTCTGGTGATACTGGGGGTCATTCTGAGATGGGCGGTAAGGGTTATGGGCACCGGTAAGGAGACCGGTGCCGGTAAACCCTTACCACCCAATTCTGAGGTCCCTTAGCGGGAACCGCAAAGAACGTGTGGTCTGACCACACGTCCTTTACAGGTCCTGCTAAGGGACCAGGGCGCTAATTACGGGCCTGCTATTCGCGGGCCCGTAATTAGCACCTTCCCCATTCCCATGGAGCCTTATGGGGGCTCAAATGGGAATGGGGAATGGTTGGTTGAATGGGGACTTACCGGTTCCGCCCAGGTCGGAATGTCCCGGTAAGTGCCCATTCAACCAGACCGGTGCCAGACCCAAATAGCGCCATGGCAACCTCCAAACTCGGAATGAGGCCCACTGTGTTGATAAATAATTTCACTAGGAAGCGGCACGAGCCAAGGTTTTATGGTCATATGTAGTAGAGAACATTACTCCCTCAGCTGTAAAAGTTCAAAGCAGGCGAGCTTGGATCCACCTGAACGACATCAAGCTCTACACCAGCGAGGCTGCAGCACCCCCAGCCATATATCCAGAAGTAAGACAAGAAGAAGAATTTCAGTGTGTGCAGACTCAATCGATGACAAAGAAGAAGGATGAAATGGCTACAAACTGACTAATACATGCAAATTTGATTTTGGACTATGGCTTTGACACTCCTTATAGATATTATAGCAGGTGTGCAACTCTTTTGGTTGAGCAACAGGAATCTTGAGAATGTACTTTAGAGAAATGCTAATATATCATTCTTATCCCTAAAAGAAAACACTTGGTTAAAAATTGAAAACATGAACAGTACCCTGATTTGTTTCTTACCAAATATTTCTTTGACTGATTTCATGGTTCTCCCAGAAAGTGATGTGTATCGTATCGTGCTTGCTATTTTTGTGCTTATTCTTCGAGCTTATTCAGAGCTTGCTAGAAGAGATATGGACATCCACACTTTTTTGAAGGTTCCTAAGAATGGCCCTGCAATCAGAAGGCTGCTAGTGGCAATAGTAAGGGAATGACTGCAGCTACCAAATCTATTACAGTTACCTGAGTAAAGTGTTTTTCCTTCCTTAAATTGCAGCAACAATGAGAAATGTTGAAGATAACACTATTTCAGAGAATGAGCAGCTCAAGAAGTTACAGAGTGGCATAAGTGGTGGGGATTATTATGTTGGTTTGTGATACACATATGCAAAGTTATGCTTTGTGTCTTTTTGTTTCTCATGATTCACCATTTTTATACTTTTGATCCAAAAAAATGCAGAAGTCCCTTTGATTCTCCATACCCCAGATTTGCTCGTTACCAACAAGCCCAGGTCTCGTGTGTTTTCTCCCCAGCATAGAGCTGCTTTTGTATTGTTTCCATGGGCTGCAAACATTTTGTTAAAAAACACAGGAGAAATACAGAGGAAGACAATAATGGGATGAACACATATCTAGACAGTACAGCACACTTGGGTAATAACATGTGGTATCAGCACATGAAAAAGGTGGGAGAGTGAATGTCTAAGGAGGACTGCTATGTCTGTGCACTCATACTTTATGCTATGGTAACCTCTAAGAAATGCAGAGCCACAGAAGTACCAGTGCAAAGAGCTCATTGCCTAACACATCTCACACTCTGCAAGACAAGAGGACAGTTTCAAGGCAGAACAGTATCCCTGATTTGGGTAACTGGAAAGACATCTCAAAGAGAAGATACTATGTGCACGATATGAAGACAAGAGGGAAGCCAGAAACAAGGAATCTAGTGATCAGATATGAACAGCCTGGAATGAGTGTAGAAGGTATATGGATGGAAGAAAACAGGATGCTAGATTGTCAATGCAAGAATAAAGAAGAGGTACAGGGATGCTGTGAAAGAGGTCAGTTGCAAATCAAAGGAACAGTGCTGACTCCAGAAGAATGGGCTGATGGCCTGATTATATGTAAAACAGCAGCATTAACTGGGTATTATGAACCAGTTATAGATACTGCAGAGAACAAAGGCAAGAATCATTGGTCAAAAATTGTAAAGTTGACATGGGTTGACGATAAAGGAGGACCATTGCAGATAATACCTCTAGCAAGTGTGTCTTTGTGTTTCAGAAATAATGGCACAAGGAAAGTTGGAGATAATCACCAGTGTGACCGCATTTTTTGATGTACCAGGCATGAAGGATGAAGCAGTAGTTCTGATGGACCACTATTGGGCTTGTGGGTCCAGATCTTACATGAAGCTGCCCAAGGAATGGGGAGGTATGTGTGGTATAGTGCTTATTCATGTTCCAGTTTTAGTGATTCCTCAAAGTGACCTGAACATTGGAGAGTTTCCATAAACAGATGCCTATTTGAAGAGGAGAAGTTCACTTGAATTCCTCAATCGAACATGGAGGGAGAATTATTTCTCTGCTAAATCGATAGGAGCCTTTGATGCTATTCCTTATGAGCATAGGGTATTCAGTAGAACTGCTTCAATCTTCAAGACTATATTTATGCCAGGGATACAGACAATGGCGAATGTGAAGGGGTTACAGATCACTCACTGGGAGCTCCTGCAAACGATCAGCACAACCATAAAGCAATTCAATGCTATCAGGGAAGAACTGAGGGCCATAAAATTGATGACTCTCCAGAACAGATATGTCCTTGATATAATCACAGCAATGGGTGAAGGAGTTTGCGCCAAAGTCAGAGAATCATGTTTCAAGTTCATACCTTCTAATGATGATGAGAATGGGACTTTGATAGCGGCCATCACATTGCTGACAAATCTATACAGCAAGATGCAAGATGAGACAGAAGGTATTGCAGATGACAACTGGTTCACATCTATCTTCTCATGGGTTCCACAATGGATGGCGAATATCTTCACACTCCTGGGGGCAATATTGGTAATGATAATGTTTGGGTTCTGTGTGATCAGCATTATTATCGCACAGTGCAAGAAGACAGCAAAGAAAGCAGTAGTTATGAAGATAACGATCGATGTCAAGTCAGGGTTTGGACCCAAAGAATTCACAGATGAAGAGATCAGAAAATATATAGAGGCCAGACTTATAGCTTATACTTATACCTGAGGGAACAAAGTTCCTGCATCCAAAGAATCAAAAGAAGTATGTAGGAGGATGGATCTACTGTAATCCGAATGGACAGTGCAGTTACATTACCGGGAGTTTTGCTGACTATGTAAAATCAGCAGGATCCCTGAAAGGAGTAGTGAAAATCTGGACTCTAAAGACGCACTTCTTCAAGAGAGGATAACATGATGTGAAGTCTGATGAAGGAGTGGATGATGAATCAACCAGAGGGGGGAGTGTAGAGGAGCAGCTGAATGCATCTGCAGGAAGTCCCAGCCCATCTTGCATATAGTTTGCCACACGGCAAGTGTGTGAAACGGGTGAGTGCGTGGAGCGGGCGAGTGCGTGGAGTGGGTGAGTGCATTGAGCGGGTCAGTGCATGAAGCAGTTGAGTGCATGGAGCGGATGAGTGCGCAAAATGAATGAGGGCATGGAAAAGATGAGAGCGTGGAACAGATGAGAGCGTGGAACGGAGGAGAGTGTGGGGCAGATGTAGGTTGTGTAAATGGATAATAGAATGGAGCGGATGTAGCGTGTTGAGCAGATTTAGGGTGTCGAGCCGATGTATGATGTGGCGGTGTGGAGCAGATGTAGGATGTGGAGCGGATGTAGGGTGCTGTGGTGTTGATCCAATGCGGGTGTTGTATGTGAGGGATAGAATGTCTGGAATACATGGAACGTTTGAAAGTGATCGGTTTTGAATGGTTGAAACCGTCATTATGCATGGAAAAGTCAAAGTACATGGAACGGATGGAGTACATGGAACTATTGGAGTGAGCCCAACCTCAAACACCTAAGCTAAACCACCATATGACATCTCCATGCTTACTCTCCTCTTTACACCACCACTCAACTAGAACACAGCGATACTATTACACCATTTGGTATAGCTGTTCTCCTACCATCATCTGCCTCATACTCCCCATCACCCTCGTTAAACACTGCTGGTTACATACCCTCCAGCCTAGGTGTTTCTCCTCAGGCCTAACGCAGCCAGAATCGGTCTAGATAAAAACCTGCCAGAACGAACACATACTCCTGATCTCTCAACCACCACACCTACCGCTAAGAAGCAGAAGCAGCTATCACACGAATGCCACACCAGCTGCACACATATCAGGTGCTCATACGCACTTTTTGTCTCTCTCTATTTTCTCTCTACTGACTAGAACTTCGGTTCCCAAGGGCGTTCAACCTACCAGTGCCTTGAGACTCTACCAATGGTACATAAAGCGCTATATAAATGCAAAATAGCATAACATAACATAACATATGTTGGAGTCTTTGAGAAAAGGTATCCATTGAGAACACCTTACATGATGTACCCCCACATAGATGATAATCCCTTGGAGGAGATCCCCGAAGGAATAATATAATGAGAGGAAAAGAAGATGGTGATGTCACAAGAAATGAGCATGACACACTGAGAAGAATTGCTGAGGAAGATGCATAGACCTTATGGAATCACATGCCGAAGTAAACAATCAAGTAAACTTTTATATGCAGAATGAAGATTGCACGTGTGAAGAGCACTACAGAAAATGCAAGCCATGTTATAACTGTACGGATGCAGCAACCCAAGTAGACTAAGTGATCTTAAAGGCTATCTATATGTAGTAAATAGACTGCAGGCGGTGCTGCCATTACATATAATTCTGGACATCAGTGTCACATATTTAGTAAGCTTAGATCCATGAAAAAAGAAGGTTCGGAGGGCTGTGTTGCAGCAAGAAAACAGCACAAGATCAAGGAAAGGCCTGGAATAGTTGTCTGGCCTGGTTTTAAAGGATGGAGCGACCAAGAACCGGATATCTATCCTTGAAGAACAGTGAACATGAGAAGCTGAATCAGCCCTTTTTAAGGTGCAAAAAAGAACACCATGAGTGCCAAGTTTATTAATTAAAGACAATTAAATGCTGCAAAACAGGCTGAAATACAGTCTCCTATCACGTGAGTAAAGGATGGAAATAGGAGTTGGGCATACAGACGTGGACTATGATAAGAGTGTGCCTATACTCCCTTTTATTCTCAGGATAAGTGATACTTTGCAAGGACAAGTTCAAAGACAATCTGAATGGTGGAAGGCATGAGCGATGAGAGATGTTTTGCTAATTGGGTGGGAGACAGCGGTACCAGCTTACGTGCTGCTAGTGAACCGAATGTTCCAGAAGGGTACAAGCATGCAAACCAATTGTAGAAGGCCACATAACGAAGGGCCTTTTAGTTTAATAGCTGATGGTGTACCATGTATCTAGTAACTGATAAAGATGACTTGCAATAGGGGTAGCATAAGTTGTCCACCTGACTGCAGAGACCAAGTCACAACCCTATCCCTTAAAGAAAGTATATTTAGATGTTCCCCTTAAGCCAATCACAACTCCCCATAGGTCTTTCTTAGTTTGCCATGTAGTATGACATCATGTATGACAAATTGTTGCTCTATAATGCTTTTCTTATGCAAAATGATTGAGAGCACGACCGAACATCCGTTGATGTCCATTGTAAATCCTTGTTTTAGACAATTGAAAATAAACCAGTCGGAGGAGACTTTTTGCCAACTTCTTGAGTCGGTCTTATTATTTGGTGTAAGAGTTATTCTGCATCCCCATCCTTGTATGACGTGTTACTGATTTAAAAGCCCCCCGTGGGTTCAATAGTCTTTATCACTCTTTGCCATTAGTTAACATACAGTGTGTACATCCGACAGTGATACGGTAGACCGTCTGTGTATGTATGACGCAGTGCCGTATTAGTCTTTGCTATGACAATGCCACAATATACTGGATGTTGAGGTTATGGCCTCAGTAGGCACGGCTGCGCAGCTTTCCAGTACTGCCTGTTTTACTCTCCCCATGTACATGCTTTTCTCTTGCATAGCTTTCAATAAGGGATAGAGACGCAAAATAACCAACCCTACTAACAATTTCCCTTTCTGCATACACCTCTCAAACTCCAAACGAAACACAACCAAACCCACAGCACAACAAACCGCACAAACTTCACTACACTGCAACAACAAAACAAAAACACACATGGTCTTGCACAACAATACACAACGTCTACCGGCCGCAAACACCCCAGGCCCAGCCAACGGACCCACCGGGCTGAGGCTGCCAACAGCACATCACTGCTCTCTTGCACTTTTCCTGCTTCGTCCCACTAACTCATCCTCCCCTCCCTTTTCAGAACCGCCAGAGCGCCGGGGGACCACTCAGGTGGTGATAGTGCGTGGTACAAATGTCCTTTAAAATTAACATTAACATAAACGTTACATTTCTCCACAGTAAATAAACCACGAGCGATAAGGGCTCTTCATATTTTATGCCACTTGTCCTTGCAGAAGTATATGTATCATACAGCGATACATTACACAGCTTATTTTTTTTTTTTTTTTTTTTTTTTTTATTTGTATATGGTAAAAAAACCTTTACAAATTTGGTACATAATTTATCATATAATAAAAACAGTTTGAAAAGAGTCACACATTAAACAGTAATCAGCAAGTTTCATGCAATTACTGTTATACATATATAACAATAATTTAAAACAATTAATATCCTTTAAAGCTTATATGCATTCTGCTCCCCTTCTCTTTTTACATATCACAATTTAGTTCATTTAATTTAATATCAATATTTGTTAAGATCTGTGTTAGTCTAATAATAAGTTTGTCACTATTGCCATTCATACATTTTTGCCATAGTACTTCACGAGATAAGATTATACCAGAATCCAAAAAATTAGCAAACCTGTCTTGACGTAAATCTTCAAAAAATGTACAATATATTACTAGATGTTTTAGAGTCTCCAAAACCTTTGAATTATTGCAGAATCGACATGAGCCAGACATGAACTTTACATCACATTTCCCCCATTGATATAACTTTTCATTAGTATGATACAAGTTAAGTTTGAAACGAAGATAGAACCTTCGAGCAACAGAGGATGGAAACTGTACAATATATTTCAACCTCTCCCCCCACTTTCTTCTATACTGGGCATATTCATAATAAGAACTATAACACCCTATTCTGTCTGCTTGACAGCACCAATAAAACAAGTGCAATTTTCGTTTACAACTTGGTAGACCCAATATTAAATCTTCTTTTAGAATTCCCAGTATTGACATTAAATCATTCATTTTTTCCACATAATCATTTATTGATCTCACATTCCCTATTTCCAGCAGATTTTTTAGATCTTCATAAAGAGAATTACTTGGCGGGTCAAGTATTTTAGCATAATTGTTCAACAATCGCAGGTTTCTTTTGGCAGATAGTGGTAAGAGGCCTAATTCATGTCGGACAATGTCATTCGGTACAGCAAGAGGCAGGCCAAGTACCTTTTTCCATATTGTCCCTTGAACTGTATCCAATATATCATCGACCTCATATAGACATATGTCAGTTAGGTAAATAATTATTGGTTCAATTTTTAGGAGATAAAACTGTATAATAGGCAAGAGTGAAAATTCACAATATTTTGCCATAATTATACGCATTTGAGATATCAATGGTTTGGTTCTAGTGTGTATTTTTTCCCGCCACCAGGATTTGGAAAAATCATCTGTCAAAGGATAACCCAGATATTTGATCTCAGATGCTATTTCGATATGTTTTCCATCAATCGACCAATTATAAGAGCACTGTTTTTTTCTCCCATCACATAATACAATAATCGATGATTTAGAATGATTTATTCTTAAATTATGAGAGACAGCAAAGTTATTAAACGCATTAATCTTATTTTGTAGACCAAAGGGGGTTTTATCCAAAATGAAGATATCATCCGCAAAGCCAATATAATTGATTTTAAGACATCCTAGCTTAATCGGGTAGATAATTTCATTAGCCCAACAATCCTCTACATCACATATATATAGGTTAAATAAGACAGCCGCCAATGTGCAGCCCTGTTTCAACCCAATTTTAGATGGGATAGGTTCAGTAAGAGCACCCTCCTTATTTAATCGTACTCTGTAACTGGTATGTGAATGTAGTAAGATAATGAGCGCTACCAAATGACGTGGAAAACCCATCGCTAGCATCTTAACCCATAGTATATCACGCAATACTGTGTCAAATGCAGAGCTTAAATCTAACGCTGCAATATAAACAGCTCCTGAATGTTGGTGTTTTGAGTTCAATTGAATATGGGATAATAGTGTGGCATTTAGTGAACAACCCATACGACATCTAAACCCGGTTTGATATTTTGACAATATGGAGTTCTTAATCATGAATTCCTGAAGTTCTTCAAGAATTAGCAAACAGAAGACCTTAGAAGAAGAATCCGTTAAGGCAATAGGTCTGAAATTAAGAGGGTCATCAATAGGACCTTTTTTATGAATAGGAATGATAATGGCCGAACACCATGATTTTGGGATTTTTTGTAAAAGGAAAATGGCATCGAATCTATACTTTAATATTGTTGCCCATAGGTCATTATCAGATCTATAAAGACATGCAGGAATGCCATCAGGGCCAGTAGCCCGTGAGGGATTTAGTTTCATGATAGCCCTGGATATGTCATCGTGTCTCCATGGTGAAGTTGTGGGTATATCCTTAACCATGTCCAGTGTGGAATAGGGTAAGAATTGATTTGGCATATCATATTTAGTTCGAATGAAATAAATCCATGCATCTGCTGATATACCATTTTCCAATGGGCCATCATTGCAGGCATTCAATGTCCTCAATATTGACCATATTTTCCGTGTGTCACTCTTGAGCAGATTATGCATCATATTCCGGTTGTCTTCTAGATATAATTTTATTTTTAAATTTTTCACCGCAGTTTTATATTTATAAAGAATATTATTTTTTAAATAATAATATTCGTGCGGTTCAAGTACCAATTTCGCAAGTTGTCGAATCTTATAATTCTTATCCTTCTTTAAACGAAACATTTCAATATTGAAGACATGTAAATGATGTTTTTGATGCACGATCACATTTTTTTTCGGTAACATGGAAGAAAGATGATATTCAATCCTTTTAGCCAATAATGTGTCAACACTGCTTGGATCATAACATAAGTCATTCACAACCCTGTTCATCACCGGGTCGGTTTTCATTCTCATTGTCAACTGATGACATATAGATGGATTCCATCTTACAGAAAGGCCCACACGATCATTTTCAACTAACGTCAATATCTTACTGGCTTCAAAGAACCAACTATCTATATTCACTTTCAAAGAAATTGCATAATGATCACTGAAGCCCAATTTTTTTATATTAACTCGGTCATGGGAATTGTGTAGGGACGAGGATTGAAAAAAATGATCAATGTGTGAACCCAGATCTCCTCTTGACCATGTATGAACAGGACCTTTTTCATCAGTGGGGACTACCTGAATGTCCCAATTTTGGAAGAAGTCAACCCATTGTTTACCATTCTTTATAGTTTGATCAGTATTTAATAGATTCTGCCCCTTATACTTATCATCATACAGACAAGAAGAATTAAAGTCACCACCAACCACAACTCCCAAATGTGTATGGCGAGAAAATGCATCTACTAGAATTGCATTAAGTTTCTCGCAAGCTGCAATAAACGTTGTCTTACTCCTGTTCCAGTATAGACACATAATTAAAAAAGAGTTTTTGCTTAATGTGTCTAGGGTTAATTCAACGGCTAATACAGAGTCATCCCTGTATGTACATTTCGTAATAAATCTACAAGCATTGTGAACAAGGATTGCCAGTCCTCCTGATGGTCGGCCCTTCTCCCCTCTTATCGCAGGGTGAGTATAGCAGTCATATCCTTCCAAGTTAAAATGGTTCACGTGCATGGTTTCCTGGAGTAGTATAACAGCAGGATAAGCTTTAGCGTCCACTGTACCCCACCATCTATTAAAGTTGGCTAATCCACAACTATTCCAGGAAAAGCATACAAAAGGTTGGTCATGCTGCGTAGAGCTAGGAAGGTGCAGCCAAAGCGGGTGTAGTCATCATTGTGCTCTGGTTATTGTACCCCGACAGGGTTGCAGCCATAGCCAATATCTGTTTTACCAGCTCTTCATTAATGTACGCTGATTGTTTCTGCTCCATGTTTTGATTTATTGTAGTGATGGCGGCCGGTTTTTCCAGAAAGCTTTTTGCCTCTGATTCAGAATGTAGAAGGGAGGGAGTTAAACCTACATATGCAAAATGTTCTCTTTGCTCCCAGACCAGCTTCATAATCAACCTAGAGTAGAAGCCGCAGGTCATTCTATCACTCTGGATAGTAGGCAATCTAACCCAGTCAATATCCCCTGAACAAATTGTTCTCAGACAAGGGATAGTGTGGAAGGCTTTCAGAAGAGAAGAGCGATTCAAGTTAGGTCTGGTGTTTATTTTTGGATCGTTTTCCCAACCCATTATAAAGGGTGGATCTTTAATAAGATCGAAGTTTTGACTGATGTCATTTTGTTTGTCATTTAAATCAGTTGTTGCATTATCTATTGGCGGGACCTGTATATTTGTAGATAATCCAGAGATATGAACATTATGTTTCACAGTATTGGTAGATGATACTTCATTGATGATGGGTAATGCATTCATATTATGCATTAGCCGTTTTGATTTTGCTGGATCATTTCCCAACACACCCATCATCCATGGCTCATCATCTAGAGATGTGATGATTGTATCTGCTTCCACTGTCTTCAATTCAGTTTCACTTGTTTGTAGTTTAGACTTTTTACTTTTATTGTTGGAAGTTTGTTTATGAGAAATGGGGTAAAACTGAGAAAGGGACAGCTGCGACCCCCTAGCCAGAATATCGGGTTGGATCGAATTATTAGATGTTAAATTTATGCAGGCCTTTTTCCCTCCTTTTCCATTGATGATGTTACTATCATTCTTTTTGGGTCCTATTTCGTTGGTTATCTTATCCAATTCCTGATTAGTGTTAGGGCGATTTAGATCCAGTAGAGTCTTTGATTCGTCATCCAACTGAGAGAGGTCAATAATCACCTCGTTCTCTAGTAGATCAGGCGAAATTGACGTTGCCCTTGCATGTTTTTTTGTCAGTGCCAGTGCTTTGGCCCTCCTTTTCGTTGCCCTCCCGGCTGCTCGTTTTTCTTTGCGGGTTAAAACAATCTTATGCTTAGGTAGGGCATCATTTTCTTTTATAATGGTTTGAATCGACGAATTATTGTCTAGACACTCTTCGGAAAGATCAATCAGATCAGTCAAAGGAGAAGGACTACTCAGATCAGTCAGAGGGGAGGGACTATTTAGTTCGATAACATTGTCACTCTCCTCCTCTGCACAGATAGAGATCTGTCTTGATGAAGATATAATGTTAGAATTAACCTTCAATTGCTCCAGATGACATTCAATCCTTTGAACAGAATTTAATACTTTAAATATCTCTTCATCATTCCCATCAGTCTGTGTATGAGTGGAGTGTTGTGTAGTTGAAGTCACCACACTTGCATAGGATCGTGTTTGTTTTTGTGGAATACCATGAATCCCGTCAAATTGGTTAGCACTATCAATCATGATCTTCCTAGTATTATGTCTTTCTGATAGATTGGCAATAGTATCACATGCAAACAGGAGACCCTCAATTCTGTTAGTTTTGTTAGTGAGTTCTTCAATTGCTGTTCTCATGATGCCTATCTCATAATGCGAGCGCTCATGCCCTTTGTCAAGTAGATCTAAAATTCTCGCCAATACCGGGAAATCAGGACTTAGTGATGGAGCATTTAGAGTAATATTCTCTGGGCGAGCCTCGTTATCAGAGATTTCCTTATCTCTATCATTCATGCTTGATTGGAATTCTTGAATGTCTATGATCATACGTTCATTGAGTGCAATTTGGGCACTCGTTGTATTTGGAGAACTTACCATGGGTTTGTTGAGTGATGCATCTGAGATGTAATCAGTTTCCCATACCAATTTGGACTTTTCAACATCCAAAACTTCACTATTATAATTTGGTAGACTCTTGTTAATGTTTTTTTTTTTTTCTTTTTTTTTGGCAGAAGTGGTCAACATAAATACGTCCTCCCGTCCGACCAACCGTTGGTTGGCTGGCGTGGAGGGGCCAAGTGAGAGTCGTATACGTTTACCTAGTTCTGCCTCAATTATTGGGCCCATCAGTGAGCAATCAACTATATCTTCATTAATAATTGCATTAGCATGACTATGCATATTATTTTCGCAAGTTTGTGGCAGAGTAGATTGTAGGGTGCCCATTTGGTCACTATTATTTAGGTCCTTTAGCTTGAATTTCTTGTTTGTTGAAGTACCAGCTTGATTGGGACAGTGTGTCGGGATGGGCATGTGACATTTAGAACTAATACCCATTTCTTCCAGGATCCCCGGTCTTATATCTATAGATGGAATAGCTAAGGTAACACCTATCTGTTCTTCAACATCCTGTCTCATAACCATTGAAGGCGTGGTGGGGGTCTCAAGTAATGGTACAACAATTGGTGCAAGCTTGGTCTCAGTATTGCTGGTCATTGCTCTGGTTTGAAGGTCGTTCAATTTCCTACCACTTCTTAAACCATTCACCATTTCTAAGCAAGCATAAAGATAATGATATATTGCTTATATGCAATTAGGACATGTATACGATGACCATAAATTAAAAGGCAATATTTTTAGCAACCTCGCAAATTAGTCATGTGCTTTAATATGAAGATATTAATGAGCCCGTAGCAAAATGCACACGGGTTTTATTTATTAAATGGGAAAAAAAGGGGGCTCCTTACCTCCACCGCTCCGCCGAACAGCCCAACAGCCACACTTCCGGAGCACTTCGGATGCGCGCGCGAGATGCGCGTGCACCAGTGCTTTTGAGGAAGAGGCTGTGGGGGGAGGGCTGGCAGGAGGCGGGGCAATCAAGGAGGGGCTAAGGGAGTGGAAAGAGAATAGGGAATTGGTTACACCCTCGTAGATAGTTCAGCAGGACACAGCAAAACTCGCAGCAAAACCGCAGCAAAATCGACGGTTTTGCAAGTTAGCAGCAGTCACCTGAGTGAATTCCAGTCACTCGTTACGCGGCAGTGCAAGCTTCCTCTTGCCGACGCCGTGAAGTCCAACCGCCAGAATCACCAGTTTTCCCAAGAAGTTCGAAAGCTCCCAGCCCAACAGCCACACTTCCGGAGCACTTCGGATGCGCGCCACAGCTTATTGATGTACGGCTTCTTTCTGAGTATAGTGTTGCCATGACAATGCTACAACACAGTAGGGTCCAGTTCAAATTCACCCTGAGGAATGCTATAAATGTGTACAAGTGCCCTACAGCTCTGTAGGGGCTCCTCAGTGAAGCCATGATGTGTAAATATATGTAGGCAGACCTGCACATGGATATCCATTTACCATGTTTTCGCATAGAGGCACTTTGAACAGCTCTGGATGTTACTACTTCCATCTCTATCATTTAAAAAGCATTGATGATCTAAATTTGGATTTGTGTACCCCCTCCATAGAAATTGGGATTTGTTCCATTTCTATTTCTGAAATCAATTTTTGTTTTTCTCTCCTCATGAAATGTAGGATATATTTCCTGTCTTCCCCTCTTCCTCCAACTATAGGACATCACAAATCTCCCTGCGAGGAAAGACCTTGCGTACTAAAAATGAGTCTGTTGATTTAGCATCTGGTTATGTGCAATAGCCCATCTCAATACAACATGAAAATGGAAACACAACAATAATATAATGATAGTTACTGCGCCTGTTTATAATGTCCACATAGACTACGTGGAACTCCCAAAAGTGTCCTGTTAGATGGGGCAATGTGCCATACAACATTACGAGAGTGTTTCTGGCACAGTAGAGGTGGCACGTAGTGCAGTTTGCCAAACATGTATCAACATATTCTTGAAGTTTGGGAACAAACCAGTTCTCCTGAATGCCAGCTACAACATACTGTTTAGAGGTATGCCTTAGGTAATGCAGATGTTCAAGAGCAACCATAAGCAATTCCTACAGCATTACTAATTTACTTGCAATTTTTTGTCTCCAGATAAGATCCGTCAGTGAGCACCCACGTTTAACCCACAAATCGTCCTCCTCTTTGGGTGCCTGACCTTGCAATTCAATTATCTGTGTGAGTGGGACTGCTGTGTAAGGCACTGCTAACTGCAATTGTTGTGTTGCTAACTCTCGATATGCTGTGATGTCAAGGAGTTTTAACGATACTGCTTATTTGGTGCCCTTATTTGCGGCATCATTACTGAGTGAAACCAAGTCTGTGTCCCACGTGTGGGTGGTGCATTTCACCGCTGCTATTAATGTTGGGCAGGATAAGGCATACATCTAACAATGCTTCATGCTGCAGAGATGCCCTGTTGGACCTCATGAATCCTCTCCTTCATCATCTAGACAACCTTGAATGTACTGTAGATGTGAAGTATCCCGAATCAGAAGGTATTGTTACTAGGCACCCTTGTGATTCAATGCACTTGTTTCTAGTGCTTCAATCAGTGCAATGTGTTGCTAAGTACTTTTTAATTTCTACTTCGTATTCCCCATCTATGAGGTGCACCACCACAACACATGTATGTCTTTGTCCCGTCTCTGGGTCAATAGTTGATGACCCATCATCAAAGTGTCCCCCCTCTTCAAGTGTATATTTCCTCGCTTGAATTATGTCATCCTCAGGACCTTCGTATGTGACACAGTCATGCACCTCCTCCCTGGCTGAACGGGAATTACAACGAATGTAGCAGGCTTCACTGTGCAACACCTTACAATGTGAATGGAAAGGTTGGATAGCACAACTTCATAACCCTATGCTCTTTGGGTAGTGATGGTTGACTTGGACCTTTCCAGTATGGCAAAAACTGCAATGTACACATGTAATGTTACAGAGAACACCATGGCTATTGTGGATGACTTTACAATTGCAAATGCTGTAGCTGTTAGCGCCTTTTAGAAAGGGAAATTACTGTGCATCACTGAGTGTAATATCCCGCTATAATAAGATATGGGTGTGTGCCCCATGTATGCTATATGGGTGAACACTTCTGTCATTACATCCTCATTCAAATGTGAGAACAAATCGAATTATTTTGTAATCGGGGTTGCTAACACTGGAGCATTACTTATAGCATTCTTAAGATGTTGAAAAATGTTGCAATTTCTCCTGACCATGTGGGTGCCCCTTTAACTTTCTTTGCAACAAGGGATTTGTGTAGCTAGAGTAGTCAAAAATCCACAGTCTACAATAGTTACACAATCGTAGAAAGTATTGCATATCTTACACAGTGGTAGGTTGTGGTGTATTTAGTACTGCTGTTGCTCTGTCCAGGTTTGCCCTTTTTCCTGCTGAGGATCTGATCTGCCCTAAGTACATCCTTCCTTCTGACAATACTGCATTTTGTCCTTCACTTTGTTCCCCTTTTCTGTGAGTAATGTCACAGTGTTACTGAGTTCTCTCGACACTGCTCTTCAGTGTTACTACATAATAGGAGGTCATCTAAGTACTGAATGATAATGCTCTTAACAGGTATGTTACATCAATCCATATGCAGCACTCTGTTACAAATACTGGAGGACTCACAGTACACATGAGGAAATTGCTGCCCGTGATACATAAACATGGTGAGATTCTGAGAGTCAGGGTGCAATGGGATGTAGAAAAAAGCATTTTTAAAATCAATTACAGTAAAATGTGCAGCCTCAGTGGGTATGCTACAAAGGATCGTGGTGAGATTCGGTACTACTAGGAATTCTGCCTCTGCAATGTTTTTCCAAGGGCAGAGATCCTGTATCTTTCTGCAACTTGAACCCTTTGATTTCTTGATGGGATATTTAGCTGTGTTGCAGGGGGATTCTGATGGTACTATTATGCCCTGCTGCCATAATGCCATGATGGTGTCATACATCCCTTCATCTGCCTCTCTGGATAATGGGCATTGTTGTACTCCGGATAATATTGCACCCTGCTTCAGTTTATGTGGATTGACCATATGCTCTTCAAGAAACCTATATCATGGGGGTTGCTTATCCACAAGGTGCTGGGTACTTTGACTCATCAGACTCATCAGACAACCCCTTAATCGCTGAGTGGGATCTATATACAAAACCATGCGCCACTCACTTCCTTCCTCACTTCCTTCCTCATCAGTCCCTAACAGTACTATGTTCTCTTTTTTGATTATTGCTGCCTCTAGATCTAGTGTGAGGAGGGTACCTGGGTAATATTCTTGAGAGACTGCTGACCTAACCAAAAACTCCACTGGCACTCTCCAGAGTGTGTCTTTCATTCCTGGCAACCATCTCACAAACACTGTTACTCCATATATTAACACATCTGGATGTATTTGCACCCCTCTGGTAGTGCCACCACTATAAAGAACTTGTATTATCACAGTGAACCTAGTATAATGTGTAACTGGGTTATGCATTTGCAGGTGTCAAGGTGTCGGATACTGATACTGTGGCGGTTGTTCGGAGTTAGACACTTGTGGGGGGGCTGGTGCAATTGGGGGCATCATCTTTGTTGGCGGATGGTATATAAGCCCAAGCGTGGTCCACTAGGTTAAGAGCGGGGATCATAAGATTATCCTGTTCTGCTCAGACACTCTCACGCAAAGTGCCCTGACCTGCCACAGGTCCAACATGTGCCGGTCCCCCAAAACTCAGCCTCATTCCCCTGAATCCACCTCCTAGTCCTCCATGTAAACCCCCTCTTCACCTCTGTTAATCTCTCCCGTCCCTCCCATTCTCTGGGTAATGTAAAGGATCAGGAATGAAATTCAGACATGAGTGATTCATGGTTTTGGCCAAAAACTGTTATTGAACGAAAATGGGTGTGGAAAATGCCTCTCTGTCTGTGATCTAATAGGTATTTTCGCTGCCTAAAACAAAACTAATGGTTTGGTCCTTTGTCAAGATGTCCAAAGCAAACTGCCCTGTGTTGAAAATACTATTTTGACCCTCACATTCTAAAAATCAACTATAAGGTGTAAAGAGAAATATCTTTGGACTTGGAAGGTCTACAATTTTCAAAAAGGAAAAATGCTTAACTCCAGCAAAAAGGTTCTAGGAGGAAAAAGTTCATAATTTCAGAGAGTGGTCCCATCCACTGGATTTGTCTGTACTCAACTGTATACTGGTTCCTTAAGCTGCTTTTGATCAAATTTAATTAATGTAAAAAGTAGCTTGGCTAACAGTCTGATTCTTGATAGACTACCTGTGTACTCTCCTGCTAGGTTTCTTCTTACTACTTGATATGTCTGAATTACATTCTTTGGTTACTTTTGGATTTATCCCTCTCAGAATTTTCTCATGCTGTGTTTTTTATAGTTTGTCCAATTTGTTTTTACCATGTATACTCTCCTGACGAGATTTTCTCATATCCAAACACTTCTTTTCATCATATACAAATACTTATGACTTGCTATGCCTGGTATACTCTCCTTCCAGGGCTTTTATCATAGGTACACATCTGCAACTTAGATCTGCCTGGTATACTCTCCAGCCATGGCTTTTCTTAAATGCAAACATGTTTCTCTTGTACAAAATACTAATGCCAGAGCTTTCTCATTTGTGTATTGCGCACACTTGGTAAATTGACGATAAATTATATTTATTCTGCTCTGTTTCTTTAAGAAATATGGCATTTGTCTTTTTCATTACATTGATAAAACGCCCCAGAGTTCCCTCTTCTCTCGGCTGGACTCACTGCTTCGTTGTAGCAGGAATGGCTTCTCATGCAGTGAACCTGCAGCGGTTCGTGGTGCCCCCCTTCCTTCCTTGGGGCTCGCTACATCTGCTTCATGGTTCCTGTCCTTTTCACAGCTCTCACTTGCCTGTACCATGCTCCCCTGGGCTCCAACATAGCAGAGGCTGCTCTTCGGTACAGCTGAATGCCATGAGGCTGTCCTTCCTCCTCTGGTTTTCCCACAGCATTCCAATCCCTGCCGTTTGCCTCCATCGGTTTCTTCCATGAGCCGTTTGGCTCCACGGACCTCGCATTCTCCCAGCATTCCCTTGGTCTGCACCGAGAGGACTCAACCTCTCCAGTCAGCTGCTTCCTGTCAGTTAACGTTGCTGTTTGAATGGCACACTGGCCAGTAAGCGTACACAACAACTATAACACTGCTTACATTCTGAGCACTCACTGATCTTCATTAATTGGCTCACCTTCCTTGTGGCAGTAGGGAAGTCAATTTGTGATAACTTGTGGCAGAGTTTGGAAGGTGTTTTCAGCAGTTTTGGCGAAGGAAGGAGGAGAGCTATAACAGTATGCCATTAAGGCATTGGGAATGAAGGAGTATCCTGAAAAAGGAGAAGGGGAATACCATGCCTCATCCGATGATGCCATGACAGTCCCCTGTGCGTTACCTCCCCACATGTGGTCCTCTCTAATATAGCTGCCATCAGGGTCAGGTATTGGCTGCTGTCTCCTGGATACATCGGGGAAGCCACCACCAGGAAAGAAGTGATGATACCATTGGATTCAACACAGTACCCTTGCTAATCCTCTGTCCATTCCACTGCTTGCCACATGTACTGCTGCACCATAGGGAGATGGTAATCAGCGCTCCTTCTACACTTAGCTTCACCATCTTCTTCTGTACTAACTTTGCTTCAGCCTTCTGCGCCTGCTCTGCTGTTTCTTTTTTCTTCTCTGGCATCCTCCTACAATAATGCACTATGATCGCCTGAATATTGGCCCATCCCTTCACTTCAATCCCTGCTACCTTATCTAAATCATTTTGCATAGCATATGATAAAATATTACTATATTCTTGTCCCAGGGTTCCTCTGACTCCACCCCCTATGTTTCTTAAATATGCTTTATATACAATGCAGGGTCTTCATCTAATTTCATGGTACAGCCCATTATCTAATGAATATCTGGTGTGTCTGGGTATGCTGACCTTGATGTGTTCCATACTCCCGCTCAACAGTCATTAAACTGTGCTCTTTCAAGATTGTCATCATGTATCTGTACCTCTGGATACCACGCCATCCTGCATATGTCATCTGCCTGTTCTCCTTGCAGCACAGAAAATACACTTTTTTTGTCCCCCACTGCCAATGTAATCCCTGCGGTTTGTTTTTCTAATGCATATATCCATTTGCCTGCCCTGCTGTAAGTGGGCATAATGCCTTCATTAAATTGTTTCTGTCCATGTGTGGCTAGGGCACATATTGTGCCCTCCAATGTCCCTAGTGTAGTATTGGAAACTGTGTTTCTGACTGTTTAGCCCCTATAGTTCTCCCTCCTCACTTGCCTTCTGCTACAGCCATTCGGCATGGTCATGTCCTAAGCCTCGGCCCCATAGGCTCTCTACCCTTACTGTTGGCACTGGTGGTATCTCAATCCCCCTGTTCCTCATCTGATGCCAACTCATCTTCTTACCATGAGATCTCTGCATCTCTGGCTGTGCAAGTTCAGTCATAACTTACACTCACAGTACTCAATTGACCCTCTGGATTCCCCCCCGGCATTGGGGTTATCTTTGCTTGCAGCTTCCTGTATGTCCCTGATTACTATACTATCAATTTGAAACAGAATGTAACCTGCTCTCCATTTCATCTGCGCCAATCATCACTTTCCAGTCTTCCCTCTGTTCCTGCACTGCTTGTGCCAGCTATGGCTCTGTCCTCTGGAGTTCCCTTTCTAATTCCCTCTGCGCTCTATTTTCTACTTTCTAACCAATGGGTCTCGTTTGGCATTAGCCACTGAGTTGCGTGTGGCATTTGCAATAGCAGTTGGAGAAAGCTGCCTTAGTGTGGGTTGGGGTGCATATTCGGGTTTGGTATAACTTACTGTGGATTGCAAGGAGAAACACCCATAGGAAGGCAGGCCATGAAGACAAAACTAGGTGGAGATAGTACTTCCTTTTGTTCTCAACCATTCAGCAGAGTTCGAGGATACCCTGACTACTACTCAACTTTCTCTCTTTATGTTTCACAGCCAAATATGTATACATAAGTCCTAACACCTCCCTGTTATTTCAGCCCAATTTGGGTCATGGCTTGTACATTCCACCTTTGTATCCATAAACCACTCACTATGGTATTTTTGAATCTTTTCCCTGTACTGTGAAAGTGTGGAAAACATATGCTTAGTTTAGTTTAGTTTGTTTATTTGTAAAGCACTGCCGAACCCTCAGGTAGCTGGGCGCATTTTCATGGGAACCACAGTGTTACAGACGGTTGCACATACATACAAAGAATACAATAGTTAGTATGAGGGACCCGGTTACATAAAGGTCTGTGCAGAATTATGTATTAGCAACGACAGGTTTTTTGCCAAAACTGGAGCTACCTCTTTATGTCACAGAGTACCAGAGTGCCAGTGAGGAGTGAGTGTAGAAGAGGATCTAGTGCTGAGTTGAAAGTAAATCCTTGACCTTAGCTCGGAACGACCAGAATGGTGCGTCGGCTCTAATAGTCAAGGGTAGGGCATTCCATAATTTGGCCGCTAGCACGGGGAAGCTTGACCCTCCAGCAGTTTTCAGTTTAAACCGGGGGATGCAAAGCTGGTGTAGGTATGGGGATCTAGTAGGTCTAGAGGAGTTCTGTCTGGTGAATTTGTCAGATAGGTATCGAGGGGCTGTCTGATGAAGGCATTTGTGAGTGATGACAAGTGCTCGTAGTGTGATTCTCTCACGGATAGTTAGCCAGTGGGCTTCCTTCCTGGCTGCGGAAATATGGGCCTTGTGTGGGAGGTTGAGGGCGCATCTGAGCGTGTTGTTTTGTAGTATTTGAAGCCTATTTAAGTTGTGGTTTGTGTAGCCTAGGAATAGTGTGTTGCAGTAGACTAGTTTGGATAAGATGAGGGCCCTAGCTAGTATAAGGTGGTTTTTGTTAGATAAGAATGGTTTCAAAGGAACTGAGAGGAACTCATGGTGGCAATAGTAAATAAAGACACACGTGGTCATAGTTCATGGCTGTTTATTAAATGTATAAAGGGTGAGAAAAACGCCTAATCTAAACCTAAATCGAAGATGAGAGCAAGCTACAACCATTTAATAATAATAATAAAGCAGTACTCGCTGTGTCTTGTCAAATAAAAAGGGCCTATACTAAAAAAACGATTGTCAATCCTTACAACAAAGTTACAAAATAGTGTGGGATAATGTTTTTAAGAAAAGAAAGAAGTGTTCGCCAAATGATAAATGAGGATGGTATAGCTGGGTCTCCCATCCCCAAGTTTTTAGCACTGGACAAGGCAGGGCCTTTGAGCATAGTACTCTGCTGGGCCTCGACAGCATGATGTTTCAGTTCCTTTCAACAATGCCAGGACCTTCTGGCATCAAATGTGTTTCCTGCAAAAGTCTCTTGCCTTAGAAGGCTGGCTGTAACAAAACAACAAACAAACAAATGTTCCTTTGGCAATCTTATCACGTTGGATGATTGCTCTTCGCCTCTTGAGCACTGTCAGCTGGACTCTGATCCTTCTTACAATGTTAGCCTCCCTCAATCAGGTTCAATACAGCCTTTCACTCAAAAACGTATCACTTAACAACCTCAATGTCCATTTCACCAACTATCCATTGTGGACATCCTTCAGACGGGTTCACATCACAATGTTCACAGGTTTATCATTATTTACCCTCAACTCCCAGACATCCCTCTGTCGGGTTAGAATTTGCCAGTTTCACAGTTCAATCAGTTGTCTCCCATGTATCAAAGACTTTCGAGTGTATGAAGGGTTTTACTTGACTGTCGTAGGACCACTTTGACACTTTATGCTAGCCTCTCCTAAGGCTTCTTGGTCTTCATAGTTTCAGCAAAACAACAAAATCCAAAAGGGCTTCAGTCAGAGTCCTTCGAATGAGTGCCCTGGCAATGCCTGACCACTCTGCTTCTGAACCTTTAACTAGTGTTTCTTTAGAGGTCAAATACACAAGTTCTTTGTTCAACAAGGTTGGCGATTTCAACCTTGAGCCCAGCACAGTTTGATTTTACTGCCTGTCTTCTCTGACTCACTGGCTGTGCTGAACCGTTGGTGTTTCTTGTCTCGGGAGTCAAGGATGGCACCACAGCAGCAGGCACGTCTCCATGTTTTGACTATCAGTGGCGGAGGGCCCCATTTGCTGTTGACACCTGTCACACCACACACCAGCGGGACTTCCCTGTCTTATGATTTCCCTTTTGTAGGCTTTGCGGTTTGAAGTTGAAAAGGGCAAATTCCTCCTCATCGTCCCTCCAGGTTTCTCTGCATTTATCCTCCTTTTGAACTGCTGGTCCGGAATAGCTGCTTCCTCGTGCGTTCCGCCTTGCTCGAAGTGTTCTTTCATGCTCTGCTTTTTATCCCTGTGGGAAAGGGAAAGGGCCATCAGGTGTGCTTAGTTATTGTTAATTGCCTGACTCTGCCTGACCCTTGTGTTGGGACACATCAGGTAAATGCTTTGGGTGATAGTTTGTTGTTTGTCATGGTGTAGGAAAGTGTTCATGTTGGAATAGGGGGGCAGAACCTCTGAATATCTTATAGGGTAGGATGGGGAAAAGATGTTATAGGGAAGGGTGTAGCGCATCTCACCCATTAGTGTCCCACATCCACTCCCCAAGGACCCCTCATCCAGGTGATCATTGCACACAGGTCCATCCCCAGCAACTGGATCCAATAGCGATGGCTGTGTCTGGGTTAACTGGATGTCATATCCTGGGGGACTAGTCAGGGAGACACCTTTAGGATTCTCACAGTACTCATAACTCTTCCCACTTATCACCTTGACAAAAAATACTTGTTTCTCAAATAGCCAATCCAGTGTCAACGTTCTACCGCACCCTCCCAATGCTGTGCATACTCCCTGCACATCTTCTGAAAGTCCCCTCAACCTAAACCACACAACCTTGTTAATACCCACCCACACACACACTCACCACCGCACTAACCTATTCATTCAACTGGTCAACCACTGCCCACTCAAATGAATTGGATAATTCCAAATTACACTTTAAAGTGATATTGCTACCTTATTTGGGAGGGGTTCTGACAATATATAAGAAAGGTAGTTGGATTTTGCAACAGTTCGACCAGTAATACAGTAATTGTCAAAACATATAACATTTTATTAAAGCTTAGTAGATAAAAAACAACAACATAATGTTGAGATGAAAAGTGCATACATGTTAAAAACTATTATAAAACAATAGTCTTGTGACAGTCTATCCTTCGTAATAGGAATTTGAGTAATAAATAAACACAATTAATTACAAAGCAACATCAGAGTACATGTCTTCTTTACGCTAGTACCAAACTTTGTTTTGTTCTTTGTTCACATAGGATTCTAGTTAGACAAATATTAGGCATTTAGACTCAACATGCCCCACACAACAACAATTCTTTACACATATTAAAAGAAAATGCATAACAAAAACATCATCAACACTAAAACCATACTTATTTATGCAAAGGTTTAGACAATTCCTCTGTCTCCTTGCCTTGAGATGAGGGAACTTGCCCTCCTCACACCCCCTCGTGCTGGATGGAGGGATCCATGGCTCTCTTTGTAATGGACCTCTACTCTACTTGAAGCGCTGCCATCCCTCGTATATGAGGGGATGCATTTTCCTCTGGTCTCTTTTCTCACTTTCATACTACTTAGGATTTCCTCTTTCCTCCTATCAGAGGAGATCCCTCTGACCAGTATTATAAAAACCAAAATATCGCCACATTGTCTACTCTCTACACACTTCCTTCCCCCCATAGTTTTCTCCCAAAAAAAGTGCACTTATGCCCATGCGTTCTCCCGAGCACCTCTGGTGTAGGGTCCCGTTCAACTCACCTCCACAGCAGGTGCAGTACCCTGCTCCAAGAAACAGGCCGGCCTTCTGGCAACACAGTGCCTGCAAACCTCTTCAAGACATGAACAGTGGACCGGTCAATGAAGAGGGGCGCTGCTACAGAAGATGAGCGGCAGGGAAAACCCCTGCCCTCAAGGAGAGTCTGGGATCATGTCAGGGTCACCAATTTTGTAGGGTGAATGACCCAAAACCCAAAGGAGTTACATCATTTATAGTAGAAAACAGCAAATTAACAAAGCTTTGCATAATAATGATCACAGCATGATCCCGCTCTCCCCATTGGCTAACATCTATATACATTTCTAATTATCCCCAGTAATCCATTACCCGATTGGTTGTACTTTAATTAGACACATTCCCCTAAGATATATGACCTACTACATCATCACTAAAAGTTGATTAACTACCAGGTACATTGTTCCCATAATGCTTTTCTTTAATGAATAAACATTCTTGACAATCACATGATGTGCCCCCGTTCATCAGATACTGTTAAAAGTGTGAATAGCAAGGTCAATTCTGCGTTGATAAAACAATGGACTTCCTCATTATACCAGACCCTATGGCATGCACAAACAACTTCCTGCCCTGTTCACCAAATCTATAGGCATCACCTCTGCTCCTCCCACACCAAATCACAGTGGAGCCCTAGCATGCCCCCTCCCTTACCTCTCTGGGAAAGGAGGTTCCCATGAATGACGTGATCACACCACACTTAGGTTTGAATTTTGCTTATAGGATGACCTCTCTTCGAGTGCGGGCAGTAGTGTGCTAAATCTTCACTGGGTCTATTGATATCACAGAAACACATGCACTGGTCACATGAACTCAACCTTCAAAGGACACATACCTACACTTCCTCCCCGAAGCCAACGTTCCATTCCCAACTCCTCCGAGCTCTGCAGCTGGACTCAATTAACTGTTTTCTACAATGTGTGGCTGCTTGTGACCTTGACAGCATAACTTCTCTCTAGGGGGGAAGGAAGGGGAACTTGTCTCATGATCAACTGGACAGAGCTGCAGCTCCTAGTTAGGCCACACCTAATGTGTTTTATTTAGCTAGTGCCCGCAGTTCCTGACATTGGGACATTCCCTTCAGCAATCCAGACCATATGTAAGGGAGCAGAAGTATGAGTCTGACACAACAGTGGCATGGTGATTGGCAAAGTATTTTATTCAGGCAAAAATAAAGAGATAACCTAACTCTCCCTAACTCTAAGAGCAGTTTCCCAGCCTCTAATAAGGAATTGAATAATTGGTCAGAATGCCAAAGTAAATAAAAAAGGTCTACCGTTGGGTAAAAATGCCACTTCTATCCCTCACATTCATAACTAATACGAAAAGTGTAGTAGATCTTCTTGGTCCCGAAGAATGACTCCTGTTTTCTGGACAATGAGCCACAGTTCCAATCGAAGGTGGAATTTGGCCTGTAAGAATGTCTCCCTCCTCCAGGTCCCAGCTATTTTCTGAGGAAACAAACAAAGTTCCACCGTGTGGTGCTGTAAGGGTTTAGTTCCAATGCAAAAGAAAAAGTTCCATCGCAAACATAATTCCATATTGACCATAGTTTTGCTTCACTTTTGGGTTCCAGTAGAATGCCTAACTTCTCAATATATTCTTATTCTAAATGTTCTTAGAGTACCCGGGAAATTACTCCCTTCTCTGTGCATTCTTCTATTTGGTTTCACGATATACAATCTTATGGAAAGATACCAGGAGGTATTGCTTCCTTGCCCTGAAGTCTCTTGGATTCACAGTTCACAAGCTCTGGGTGGAATGACTCCCTTCCCCCAAGCCCTTCTTAGACTTTTTACTGCAGTTCACACTGCTAGCGGGAATGCCTTCCTTGCCCTGGCTTCTTCGCCCTTTTTGATTTTACAAGTCACAGTTCAATATTCCGGGGGGAAATGCCTCCCTTCCCCAGGCTTGGTTTTAACTTTGAAGAGTTCACAACTTGCAATAATTGTCAGTCTTATGGGTGCAGGTTCCAGACCCGTGTATTTTTCGTGTCCTTTTGCAGTAGAACTGGTTCACTATCCTGCCAGGTATTGTGCATATGAAGATGACTCAGGTTAATCTTCATAAAATTATATGGGTCTCAGACCCATGGGCTTCTTTCCTCTCAGTGCTGAAGACCTGGTTCAGTATCCTGCCAGGTACTGTGACTATGAAGATGATTTATGCTACTCTTCATTAAAGGAAGTGGGTCCCAGACTAATGGGATTTTCTCCTCTTGGTGTTGCATTTCCATTTTGCTAGGGGTCTTAGCTTGTCCCCAAGGGCTTCCCTTATGACCAAGGGTCATGGCTCTAGCATCTACAAGTGACCTCTCGTACCCCTTCTAACCAACCTGGTAGCCCTGGTACCTTTAGGATCTCTACCATCTCAGCCAGGTCAGTTTCAGGGTTCTCCACCCTCTGTTTCAGGCTTCACTAGGCTTCTCCACTCTTCCGGCATGCTGTGTCATCTCCACGGCACTTGCAGTTTCTTAGTAAGCACATTTTCCTGCGACAGTGCAGTCTCTCTGCTTGCCTTGCCTGGACATTCGCTGCTCTGCATCGCCAGATGGTCCTTCCACGTCAAACAAGGTAAGAACTTCTCTGGATGCCTGCTAAGCTTTCCTGCAGTGTCTTCAGTTCTCCGCCAAGCAGAGGAGTCCCCTGCCTCATGGTTCCTCCAGGGAGGGCATCTTTCTCCTTCCTGGTTGGTGTCTCTCTTCAGTTTTGAATGGGTCCTATCCATTAAGGTTTTAGGAAAAACTAGACTGTTAATTCACAGTCTCATGAGTGCTCTCTATGATTCTACACTTCTTCCTCATCCCAGTACTGGTCCATAGGTCTTCCAGTGAGTGAATTGGTCTCTTCCTCATCTCAGTCCTTAAGGGATACATGTCCCTTGAGGAGTCCACACTCTTCCTCGTCCCAATACTTCATATATTGGTGGTATGGCAAAAACCATGTTAGAACAATAGGGGGGAAGTGTTAGTGGACAGCGGTAGGAAGGTGTGTTAGGGTTAGGTGGGCTATGGGGATACGATATTCTCCACAGGTTGTCACTAATCTCATGGGGGGATCCCCCCCCATGAGATCTACCTGCTGATTACCACCCCCGTGAGACTTTCGGGTAATGCCCTAAGCTCCCTGGCCTCATGCGAAGGGGCTCCCCCTAGAGGAGAAGTGACAACATCCAGGGATTTGTCACACAAGACATTGGGACTCATTACGAGGCTGGCGGCTGCGGAATGAACGGTGCCAGTAATTCATTCAGGGCCGCCACATTACGAGGTCTGCAGCGGGTCTCACTCTGGACGCCTGGCCAGACCAGACGTGCAGAGCGGGACCCACTAGCAGTCCGGGATGCTAACAACGGGCCCTAAGGGGGCTCAATCGGAATGGGATGTTCCGGGTCCCATGAAAGGCAATTACCGGGCCCTCCAAGGTCAGAACGGCCCGATAAGTCCCCTTTTTGCGGGACCCAGACTCGAGTTTGGGGGTAGACATGCCGCTAAAAACAGCATGGCTACCTCCAAATTCGCAATGAGGCCCATTGACCTTCCAACAATTTTGACTGTCTCATTATTAGTGAAATCTTGGAAGGGGAAGTGATGCATCTGTTATAAGGAGAGTCTCTTAATGAAGTATATTAGCATATTCCACTTTACCAAATGTTTTGTTAACATTCTTATAATAAAAGAAACAATTCTTTACCAATAAAATGCAGAACTGTATATGTATGTTCAAGGATGTATTTGTGTATTACACATTAGCCTTACCTGACAAATGATTTCTTAATCTAGCTCTCTCTCTCTGGTCTCTTCTTTTCTCTCGCTCACTCCATTTATTTTCTCGCTGTTTCTTTCTGTCTCAGTTTTTGGGTGATAAGCATTTTGCCAGGTGTGTTCTCTGTTCTCCCTCCCACAGTGTGCTCTACTACACTCTCACTGTCTCTGTCATTGCAATCTGTTACTCCTCTTTCTCTGGGTCAATGAAGTCTCTCTGTCTCTCTCTCCTTGTCTCCCTATATCCCTCTTCCTCTGTTAGTATGGTCATGAAGGATCTCTTCTCTTTGACTCTAGCTGTTGGTGGTCTTGTGGGCTCTATTTTCTTACTATAATTATAATTATTATTTTATAAACCGCTTAATACCAGCGAGTGGTTGCTAAACCCATGATTGGTATTGAACCGGTCCTGTGCTGCATTGGCTTGCTTCCAAGACAAACACGTTGCCCAGATCTATTCATCCTTCCTATCTGTGTCAATAAAATTTGGTTCAGGCACCACTCTGTCCATATGGTTTAATTGTGTTCCCTCTCTTTACTCCCCCCGCTCTCTCTCTCTCTCTCTCTCTCTCTCTCTCTCTCTCTCTCTCTCTCTCTCCCTCTCTCTCTCTCTCTCTGTCTGTCTGTTTTTTCTATTTCTCTCAGTCGTTATCGTTTTTCTCATCTCTCATTCAACCATGCTCTACATCTTTGTGTCTCTCTCAGTCATGTTTTGTTCGTCCCTCTCTCGCCCCATCGCTTTTCCTCTATGTTTCCTGCTCTCCCTCCAACTTTGTTTCTCTCAGGGAAACCTTGCCTTGGTGCTCATAGATGAAAATTATGATTGGATTTTAAACTGAGCACAATACTCTTTGAAAAGGGAGGACAGTTTGAGAGCCAACATGATGTATATTCTCTGAAAATAAAGCTATAACAAATACATTATTAAATTGCACTAATATTGTAAACAGGTCTTAAAATATTCTAGTGTTAATTTCTAATGGTCAATTCCAGTATTTATTGAAATGAGAACAAGCACATTAGACTTGTCTTAAAAAGCAAAACTCAATATCAAAATATAGAATAACCATATATGTTATTTCCTGTTATACTCTTTTGAAACACCCATATGAAAAAGAGGAGTGTGGCAAATAGCACCAGTGAGGGATTCTGCTGATTTTAGGTACACTAAAAGAGTAGTTTATGAACAAAATAATATACATAGATCTTTGTATTTGACTAATATATACAGCTTAAGACTGTAAGCTTGAATCACAAAATACATAATGAACAATAGGTTGGTTTTAATTTGTCATAACAATCATCCCACCTTTTATAATCTTGACCCATATATACCAAATCAGACAGCATTCCAACGTGGATGTGAAGATAAAATGGTGATACAGGACACTACAATGTGATTGAAGGTATCTGCATAATTTGTATATCGTTGCTAATGTCACAATAGTTACCAAACATTGATAACTGAATGAAATCACTTTCTACCCCACGCAACCAGGTCTGACATGTGTTTCAATGGAATCAATTGCTGCCATTAACCAGCGTGACACCTCCTATTAATTTACTTGATCATATTTATATTTACTGCACCATTATTGGTGACCTCATTTTCTTATGATGGCTTGTCAACCACAAGACCATTAAACTTCACAGAACAAAGCTCAATTCTTGGTGGGCCTTACAGTGTCAGAAAATGTGTTTGTCTTTATCGCTGGGGCTTCTCCAGATAAAATACAACATTCTATTGAATATGATTCATTTTTATGAAGGAGCCAAACAATATTAAGTCTGCACATAAATAAGTGCACAATCACTGTCCATTTCATGTTGGTATCCTTATGCTGTAGACCAGACAACATGTGTGAACAGTTTAATGGGTGCAGTGGCTCCCTGTTTCATAGAACTGTGCTCCACAATTCTGACAACACTTTTTAAAATTGTATTTTTACATTTACTTAGCCACATTCAGAAAACATTGTACATGAGTTAAAAATGTCCTTTTTATAGGAGCTTATTCATGTGAACTCAATGTGTGGTGCCATGGCATACATTGACTGCCTGCATGATGGCCTATGATTGCAGTACAACCAAATGAATTGACCATTATCATTCTCTTCTGTTACTCAACTTGTTAAGCATTGGTTTAAATGTAACTGCTTCCCGTCATCAACTACAAACTTAAGGAAAATAAGCACCTGTCTAATCATGTCATAGTTTGGCTTTCATTATGTTAAGTCGATAAATTGTGCAGCACAATTGGATTCCTGCTCCAACTTATCATCCATTTAATATGATATCCGAAACCAATACTTAAACAAGCCATGGTCCCTCTCTGACACTGCCAAGGTTACAAATATGTAAAGTATAAATTGGTTCCCCGATGTTCCCTACATCAAAATGGTTTCTCCTCTTCACCTTATCAGCTCACATACACATTTGCTATCAATATACAAGAAAAATGGAGGGTGCATTTACAGTCTAGTTTCTTAAAAGCAGTGTTTTAAGTTCCTTTCTGAACAACAGCAGAAATGTTCTTGAGGGAGAACATTCCAATTTGTAAGAATCATACAACTATTTTCAACGTTTTAATGGGCCTAAGTTTTTATTTGGTTGACAGACACACTGCCTTTTGATTATGATGTCCCTATTGCATCCTTGACTGTATTCATCAGCAAAACATGCATTACACAGCCCATGGCAGTGGCTATGTAGTTATGGTTAAGTTGCTAATCCCAGAGGAAGAGCACTTTTTTGGCGGCTTATAACTTCGCTCCCCCTGGATGAATCCTCACCAAACTTTTCCCACTCTGAATTATTTTGCAAATTTTGGTGAGGTTTGGTCCGGGGGGGCAAAGTTATAGGGGGGTCCCAACATTTCTTTTTTTCCCATAGCCATAATGGGAAAAAAGTTTGAGCACACCTACAGCTCAAACCGCTGGACGGATTTCCACTAAATTTGTGTCAGCAGCTCGGCTTAGTCCCGAAAGCGTGATTTTGTTAATTTGGTGTACATCCGACCAGTATTTCTTTTTTAAATGACCAAAATGTAAGGCAAAAAAAATATTGATATCTATGTCCGCTCCGCGGGCAAACTTCCCTGTTCGCTCGGCGGACAGGACACCGATTGGCTGAGCGGCTTGCATCATGTCCGCGGACACACAACGTGTTAGCCGATTGGCTGGGGTGAGGTGTTAGGTGTGTCACATTGTTTCGAAGCACTCGCCATCTTGGATCCGCAGACAGCACAGTGATGAACAGAGGCAAAAATGCAATTTTGGGGAGTGTGTTGGTGTGCAGAAGTGTTTGGGGAGGGTAGAGAAAGAGATGGATCAGATAATGCATTTGTTTAGGTGCCAGGTTCCCCTGATGTGTTCACCATGCCTGCGGTCTTTGCAGCTCCTCTTGGTCATAATAAATGCACTACTAGCTATTTTACTTTAGTATGATGTTGGTTTTGGGTTGTTAGTAGAGGATTGATTGTAATTAACATCCCCTATAAGCAGCCCACATACCACAGTTAAAATGTTTGGTAGTATAGGTGTGTTATGCTGCAGCGTTTGTGGTCAGGCCTAGAGTCTTGAGTGCATGGTGGAAGGCCGTAGGCCGTAGGCCTTGCACCCAAGACTCTAGGCCCTGGCCACAACCACTGCAGCATAACACAGCCATAGAATCAAACACCCATCAAATATCCACAACCCAAAAGTTTGTGTACTGTTTCATTTGTAGAGTTTGTATGTGAAGTTTTGGCTAGGGTATGCAGTTAATATTGAAGAGTTTTTAACAAGTACTGTGGTGTTTGTGAGTCTATTTATTTTATACTTACTGGTTGAGGTTTTTATGGTTGTATGCAGTTTTTTCATGACATGGGTAACTGGATCAGACATACTTGTTTGATATCTGTAATAAAAGAAAAGATCATATGTTACAGTAGGTAGTTCATAATGAGTTATTGCATTGCACATTTCTGTATTTTTTTACCCTCATATTCAGTACTTTACAAGTACTATAGTTCAAACCTGTGTTCTGCGCAATTTGCTCAGCTTCTGTGTTTGATTTGCAAATCATTCAGTCTGTGAGAAAATAAATCTATGCTGGATTAAAAATAACTTCTATGTTGTGGTACAATATATTTCTTTCATTGCTTTAATGTTTATTTCTTGTTTCTTGCTAATCTTCTATCTGCTGGGTTGTTACAGATTTTTTGGGGCAGTTAGATACCTGTTGGCGTATTCTAGCTGTATATTTCTTGTTCGATTTTAGTGGTATTTATCTGATTGCTTGTTGCAGAATCTTGGGGCAGTTACATACCTGTTGGCATATTCTCACTGTATTTCTTGTTACATTTTAGTGGTATTTATTTATCTGTTTTTCTTGTTGCAGAATCATGGGGCAGTTAGATACATGTTGGCGTACTCTATCTGTGCACAGTTTTGAAGTTGAAGTTTTGTTTATGTTCATACACAGATTACGTATTCAATTTTGGTTTTAAGAATATCAAGTAAGCGTTTACAAGATTTGCTGGCAAACTCTGCTTTATGGTAATGGTATTATCATTTCATTCAAACCATCCACAATTCTTTTTTATATATGCAGTGCAGTGACCTGCATTGGTTGTGGCTCCTGCGTGGTAGATTATACCTATTGTTGTGAAGGTTTTCTTACTAAGTGATTCTTGACCATGTGTGAATCCAGTCAGCTTACAGTTGCTGTTGGTACCACCTGCATTGTAACGTAAAAGCATTACTATTCTGTATTTACTATGTGTCTGTATTTGTAAGGTGGAGCGATTATCTGAATTGCAGGTAGTACATAATCTGCCATGGTTTGCATTTTGTACAAGTTGCTGAAATTTAATGGATTCACAATTAGGTATAGATACATACACGAAGCGTTCATTAGGGACGTGTTCCTGTGTCACATGGTTACAGAGAGTGCTTGTATGTTTCCAGATGAATGAAATCTGAAAGATTTCATTTATAGGCATGTTTTTGTTTTCCAGTACTTGTAGTAAGTACATTAGAAATTCTTGTGGATCTTCTTGTGAGTTTATAGTGATTTGACAATTCCAGCACAATAGTCCAATTCTTGTCTTATTCCATGAACACTGTAAGGGTTGAAAGGATTGTTGTTTGCATTTCTATGAAGGACTAACATTTGCAAACACAATTGGTCTGCACTGTGTAAGTAAATGTTCTCAATAATTGGTGGCAATATTGATTGCTACATTTGTGTAGCAATTTACAGCAGTTATATTTGAAAATTTGAATGGACCTGACAGTTCTGTGTCAAAGTAATTTGTTCGGAGTGTGTGTTGCTTCTTTGAAGAAGTAGTTGAGTTACTTTGACTTATAGATTGTTCTTTGGTTGTGGTACTTGTTGAAGTATTAGATTATTATTTTTTTTTTTTGGAGGAATTGCAGTGATACCCTGTATCTTTTCAGTTTGAAGTAGTATTCTTTTACAACATTTTGCTTTTTGAGGAACAGGATAGGTTTTTAGATGGGGGGTGTGGAGGGAACGCAGCCTATTGTATTCTAGAATGCAAGGAATATCTGCATTTACTTTACTTGCATCAAAGTTGATTAGAAATAGTCTGTCAAGTGTACGTAAGTGTGATAGTACTATATAGCTCATGCCTTCTTTAAAGACTGTGCTACCAATATCTATCAATGATTTATCTAGGGTAAGACCTTGTGATTTGAGAATGATAACTGCGTATGCTAGAGTTAGTGAAAATGGTTCTCTGCGTACATACATGTCTTTGAAAAGAAGGAAGTGGGCTGTTGTGCTTCCTATCCTTTTAACTTCTGATAGTTTGTCAAAGAGAATACTAACAAAATTAATGTTGTTGTCACATGGGTATGTTTTAAAGCCAACAACTGTACCAAGTGCTCCATTAACTAGTCCTTGCTCCATGTCAAGGTTACCTTTAAGCATTACTCTACAGTTTAAAGATAATTTTAACATTTTCTCCAAACCAGCTGTGTTTAGATTTTTCTAGGGTATTTAGTCTTGTTGTGGCTTGTTGACGCATGCACGTCCAGTTTATCTGTGGAGCAAATTTCAATTATTGGTTGCATTTCTTTTTTCAACATTGTTTCAATGAATTTTGAACAGCTTGCAAGAGTTGGAATCAAGAACATATAATTGATATTTTTGTGTGCTAATTGTTCCATGACATCAGTAGCACATGAGTTACGGCCATAGAGTGAATGGATCTGCTGGTTTTTAATATTGATTGTGCTTCTTGAGATAGTACACCAACTCTAATACTTTTAAAAACGTTGGTGTATGTGAGGTCTACAGACTGGCACTGTTTTCTGTTAATTCTCTGTATTGGAAATGTTGCCAAAGGTTGACATTTCCTATGCTGCCAAGAGTTTAACGGCACAGTTTGTGCCCTAAGGTTTTAAAAATAGGTTCAGCTTTTATTGGTATCAATTGAAGATCTCTGAAAACAATAATGTGTTTTCCACCTAAGAGCTCTTCGTAGTCTGTTTTGAGGACCTCTTGTAATCTGAGGTGAATCAAAGCCAAAATTAGGTTGGAGACCATGCTCACCTCATCTATTAGTAGAATTTTCATTTGTGTGAAAACTCTGTGTAGTTCCTTTGCAGCTTCTGTGGAAAGTTTGTAATAGTCTAATTTGTTTTGCTGTTCTACTGGAAGGAGTAGTAATCGGTATAAAGTGGCACTGCCTATGTTTTAGGCAGCTAAACCTATGGGGGTAGTTACAACAGCTGACAGTTAGTTGTTTGTAAATTGTTGAAGGAATTTGCTGATGATTTTGATTAAGAATGTTTTGCCTGAACCAGCTTCACCACTCACATATAGCAGTATAGGTTTGTAGTCTTGGCAGTTACAGTTTTTATGTTCATGTTCCACACCATGTTAAATTTGTTTTGTTAGTTGTTGGAAAATTCTATGCTGCTCATTGTTCAGTTGTGATTTCAGTACAGCAAAGTCTTCTGTAGCTTGTTCATACTGACACATTGGGCCTCATTAGGACCCTGGCGGTCCAGTAATGAACGGTGCTGGTACAGGGCCGACACCATTCATTACGGGTTGCCCTATTCCGAGGTCTGCAGCAGGATCTGCTTAGGACATCTGGTCTGATCAGACATCCTTAGCGTGACCTACTAGCAGCAGAGGGTGCAAACAATGGGCCCATTTTCAACGGGCCCATTGTTAGCACCATCCCCATTCCCATTGAGCCCTATGGGGGCTGAAATGGGAATGGGGAAGTACCAGGTCCGGGTCCCGCAAAAGCGATTTAACGGGCCCTCCAAGGTTGAAATAGGCCGGTAAGTCCCCTTTCGTGGGACCCAGACCTGGAACCCGGTATGGAGGCAGCCATGCCCTTTTTAAAGGCATAGCTACCTCCTTACTTGTAATGAGTCCCCTGGTGTTTTCTACTTCTATCATGGCTAATTCTGCCTCATTTGCTATTAGCGGCTGTCCAAGAGGTTCTTGGCTTCCTGTTATAGAAGGTTGACTACTGTCAGGAGTGTCCACTTGTAGTGGGCCTGGAGCTCTTCTTCATGTTGCTGTTCATTGTGCAACATTGTTTAGTACTGTTTAAAGTTTATGGGCTTCATTACGAGGCAGGCGGAATGGGTTTAACGGTGCCGGTAATGGTGCCGGTGCCGTTAAACCAATTCTGCCCTATTACGAGGTTCCCTTGCAGGACTCTCTCTGGACGTCTGGTCTGACCAGATGTCCTTTGCAGGTCCTGCGAGGGGACCAGGGAGCTCCCTCCCCATTCCCATTGAGCTCTACGGGGCTGAAATGGGAATGGGGATGTGTTCCCTGAATGGGGAAATACCGGGTCCTCCAAAGTTAGAATGGCCTGGTATTTCCCCATTTAGGGACCACGGACCCGGACCCGAGTTTGGAGGCAGCCATGCCCTTAGAAAGGGCATGGCTGCCTCCAAACTCGTAATGAGGCCCTATGGGCCTCATTATAAGTCAGGCGGTAAGGGGTTAACGGTGCCGATAAAGGTTCCGACGCCATCAACCCCATACCACCTGTTTAAGAGGTTCCCTCGCGGGACTCGCTCTGCATGTCTGGGTTCACCAGACGTACAGAGCGGGTCCCGCGAGGGGAAGAGGGAGCAAACAACGGGCCACTCATAATCAGCCTGTTGTTTGCTTCCTCTCCCATTCCCATTCAGCCCTATGGGGGCTGAAAGGGAATGGGGAAGGTCCAGGCCCGGGTTCCTGAAGGGAGGAATTACCAGGCCCTCCGAACTCGGAATGGCCCGGTAATTCCCCATTCTGGGAACCCAGACCCGGACCCGATTTTGGCCAATAGTGGCATGGCTGCCGCCAAACTCGTAATGACGGCATATGTCTGTTATAGTGCTTTCATTTGCTTTGAAAGCGTCTTCATAGGAGTCATAAGTAGCCAGTAACTCTTCTTCTTTTCTCCATGGTTTAAAAAGTTGTAGCAGGGACATGTAATACAGTTCTTTATGTTGAAGAGTTTTTAATGACAATTTGATATGATTAATTAAGCTGCGTTTTGTACGTTTTACTAAACTGCCTTCACAATTTACAACTCTGTGGGTTTCATTATGAGGTAGGAGGTAGCCATGGTGCTATTAGCGCCATGGCTACCCCCTTAACGCATTCCGGGTCAGGGTTCTCAAAATAGGGACTTACCGGGTCATTCCAACCTTGGAGGACCTGGTAAATCCCCATTCTGAGAACCATTCCCCATTCCCATTCGAGCCCCCATAGGGCTCAATGGGAATGGGGATGGAGCTAATAACGGGCCCGCTCTTATTAGCTCCCTGGTCCCTTAGCAGCTCCGCTAAGGGTGCCTGGTAAAACCAGACGTCCAAAGCGGGACCCGCTAAGGGACCTCGGAATAGGGCGCTAAGGGTTTACCGGCACCGGTCTCCTTACCATTGCCCGTTAATCCTTACCGCCCACCTCGTAATGAGGCCCTATGTGTTGTTTGTGAAGGGATTTCACAAGTGACATATTTTTGGATAAACTGCATAACAGTGGCATCACTTTCCTGACCAAATTTAGGAGCATCTTTAATCCATAATAGCATGTGGATGTGTGGTGCTCCACTGGTTTGGTATTCTTTTCTCCAAAAGAAGTGTTGAACTTCTCTGAGGGGAGGAAAAGTTTTATTACAAATAAAGTGTAGCATAGCAATGAAGCGATGATGGAAATATTTTGATACATTTACAGGATCTAGAGAGCAGAATTCTCCTGGTGTTTTTATATCTAAGTTTGTTTTGTTTTTGTTTGCAATGCGTAGGAAATCGTGTAAATCTTCCCATGCATATTCTGCACAACTTAATGTAACAAACCATGTTGGTAGGTCAAGGTTTCTTATCATACAGCATACATCTCTGTGATGTCAGAACCAGTATTCTTTTGTACCATGCATGTTTGCTAAAAGATTTGTAATACTTGACTGTAAAACGTCATAGTTTTCTTGCACTTTTTGTAATAATTGCATAGCTGACATATTTTGAAAATGGGTACCTGATTTTAACGTGTGTGCAACTCCGTAGCGTAGAGTTGCTAGTTCACTTTCAAAGAAAAGGTGGAATATGTATTCAACATTTTGTCTGAATCTGTCAGAATACATTTGTAAAGAGCGATATTCTGATGCTGTTATTTGTGTGAGTCTATCTTCGTACCTTCCTCCTTTTCCAGTAGGAAAGAGTGGAGGAAAGGCCTGTGCTTCTGTACTTTTTTCCCATATGCTGATTGGAGATCCTTTGGCTTCTCGCATTTGATACGTTTCCAGTGCATCATCTATAGTGTCTTTAGAGTGTAAAGGATGAATTGTATAATGGTCTAAAATATTGGATTCTGTGGCAGGATTTAGAAGTTCAAAATGACCAGTTTTTGGTGACTCTTGAATTCTTTCAATTGTTTCTCTCAGGTTTTCTTCAATATTAATTTCTTTATAGTATTCATTGTTGTTTTTTAGATATTGCAGGGCTTGTCTAACTTTATGTAAGTCCACGAGTTGCTGCTAAATCATTTGTCTTTTGTAGGTGTGCCATTTACTAAGACAATTAAAGATTGATCTATTGGCCGTTGCACTCCTAGAGTGTGTACATTTTCTTTGAGATCTAATGGTAAATAAACTACTTTGCCACAAATGCCTTTCACTAATTCAGAGGGAGGTAATTTTGAAATTTTTGGTTGGAGGCGCATTATTGCTTGAAATGGGTGCACTGTTTGAATTATGATGCTCTCAAATACATTTAGTTGTTGCAGAGGTTTTGGTAGTGGGAATAATTCCAAGTTATTTGTTATAGCACGTGAAGATGTTTGTTATTTTCAAATTTTGCAGTGCAGTAATTGCAAAGTATTAAGGGATCAGTAATGTCGTATTTGTTTTCTGCTATAAGGTAGAGAGCTAATTGGAACCATTTGGAATCTTCATTGTCTTCTATTTTGTACGTTAGGTCTACAGTTTTTGTGGTACTTTAGAAGAAGTCCTGCTGCAACACACACACACATACTTTGGTACTTCAGCGGAGGTAATTTTAAAATGTAATATTTCTTTTTTGTATGTGTTTAATAGAAGGTGCTATTTGTACAGTAATTGCTAGTTTGTTGTACATCTATTGCATTGTTTAAGTGGCTTTCAATTCCAAAATAGTTTAAATGGATATGCTCTATTTCTTCGAATAGTTGTTTGGCGGTACCATGTAGAAGATTATTATTTAAGTTGGCTAGTGCTAAAGCAGGACTTTTAGCATAGTAGAGGTTTTGGACTAGATTTCTTATAGTTGAATGATGTGTTGATATCATTTTGATATGATGGAAGGTGCTTTTGCAAATAGGTCCTGAAATGCAGGCCAATGAGTGTCCTTGTAGTCCTGTGTATTTGCGCACTGGATAGGCATCCATATTTTGTAGTAGTTTCATTTTTAATTTGTCTTTGCTTTTTACATACTGATTGAGGAACTGGCGTGAAGATTTGAAAGATTTTTTGGCAATGTTACACACAGCCATTTGTAGACTGGATGTTTTGGTTCAGTAGAATGGGGAGGTGAGACTGAGTTTTCTGGGGATCTTTTTGTGAGCAGAATTTCCTTTTCCATAATGGTGTTATTAAGTGTTTCATACCTTTGTCCACTGCTATGTATGGCAATTGGGTTTGTTTGCTTTTGTTTATATGCTTTTTCATTAAAATATGTTTCTGTGGACGTGGTGTAACTCCATTCACCTACACATATGTTTAAGAAGTCATTTTTGTTGATATTCCATTTATTGAGACGTCTTTTTTGTAGATTAGTAGTTAGTTATGTTAGTGGTTTCATTCTGTTTAAAACTAAAATAAATAATTTCCTTTTGAGAAGGATTGCACTGTCTATGAGAGCTTCTGGGATTAATTTTCTACGGTAGGTATTAAGGGTTGTGCATGATTTCTCTCCTGTTTTTATTAGGTTCTGAATGACTTTGTGTGAGGACATTTTTTGTAAAATATTTTTTTTGGTATGCTTACTTGCCACTACATCAAGATTTATAGGTGCAGCGTTAGCAGTAATGGTCGCTGAAGTCTTGTAATTACTTTCTTTTTCATTTTACATTTTGATAGAGGAGGGAACAATTCTGTACTGGAAGCTTGTTTTGTTTCGCTTAATGATTGTATTAGCTGTTTTGTTTGAACTTTATTTACAAAATCTGCTATAGATGGATGCTTATTTTGGACCCTTTTATTATGATTTGCTCCACTTCTGAGTTCTTTTCTATGGAGTTGCTTTTTGGTAGGCATTCTTTGGGGTCTGATGGAGTAAATAAAAAAGAAAGTGTGGGTTGGGTTGTTGTGCAGTGTATGCGTGCTTTGTGCATGAGTGTCTGAGTATGATGGTAAGGATGATTGTGGAGGTTTGTGATTGTGCAATGGGCAGCTACATCAAGTTGGGAAGGCTATTCTTGTATTTTTATGTTACTATCCTGGGTTCAGATGACAATATAAAGTATGGAACTGGTGAGGGGAAACACTAATACTACATCTAATAGTAACATGTTAATACACTTGTTTGTTCTACAATACTAAAATGCTAGTGTGTTGACTAACAGCTAGAAGATTATGTTAGTATTGAACTTACTTTTCTGTATGGAAAGAGTAGGTTTCTTCTAAATCCTTGTTCGTACTTCAGACGATGCAGCTTAGTTAGTGAAGTTAGTGAATATGTGTGTTTATAGCACTTTTGTTAATGTACACATTGTTATTTTTTTGTTTTCATAATTATACTGTTATTTCTCCTATCTTATAATATGAAATAATATTTTTTTTAGATAGTTGTGTGTGTAAACACAAATCTGGAGAGCAGAAAGGTTTGCAATTGACACGTCATCATAGCAGATGGGAGAAATGACAGTAAGTTCATTTTACAGTTTTTACAGGGTAAGTGGCAGTTATTTTGTTTATATTTTTATTTGTTTTATTTTACATTTTTAAAGTGCTCACAAAGCCCATGGGCATCAAGGCGCTGTTACAGGGATTGTTTGTTTTTTAGTTAGCGTAATTATTTTATCTTAGTTGTGTATTCACAACGCGCTTAAACACCCAGAGGTTTCTATGCGAGGACCCGGGGATTGAAATTGTGTTGCTTCTTGTCGTCTTGCTTCCAAGGCATGCACGTTGCTGCTGAGCTATGCTCCTGGGATGTATTGTATTCCTAGACGAGCTGTACATGTACAGTGTAGAAAATATTCATACCTGTCGTCTGTGTTCATGCATGTGGATGTGCATGAATCTGCAAGTAGAAGTCTTGGAGTGTTTTATAGTAGTTGTAGCTGTAGGTCCATTGCAGTCACAGCCGAATTGTACTGAGAGTGATCAATCGTACATCTAAAGTGCTGATCTGTGATGATAAAGTTAGATGTAGAGTTCTTAGATGTAATTGGTGGATGATTGTGTGACTGTTTAACAGTAGCCAATGAGGGAATGGTGCAGAGAGTGAAGTGGAAAGGGTAGAAGGGCTGCCCCAGTGTTACGCACTCTGTGGTCACTGCTGTTGTCCGTGGATTGGACATGCCACATCCAAGGTTTCTCAGCAAATCCAGCATGGACAAGGGACTGTAGGGATGAGCTAATCAGATGTTGAGGTTGTGGTTTGTGTTGAATGAGGCGGTGTGTAGTGAAGATGGCATAGGTGGGGAAAGTCAGGGGGTTGGTGCTCGGAGATAGGTTTGTGGATAGTTTGGAGCAGTATGCTAAATGTAGGAATGTGGCAAAGAATTTTGATGTAAAATGAGTGGAGGTGGTGTGGAGTATTGTGCCTGATTGTCATTTGCAGGCAATTTTAGAAGTTTGACAGGATATGGCTAGGTTCAATAGTCCAGATGTAGTTGTCCTGCACTGCGGCGCTGTGCATTTGGGCTATGTCAGTGCCCCTAATGTTTTGCAGGATCTGCAAAATTTGGTTTAGGCAATCACGAAAGTCCTTCCAAATTCCAAGGTTATTTTTTCTGCTTTGTTACCTAGGGCAGTATTGGACAATAGTTTTGTTTTTTGTCCTCAGCAAAATATTGCTAGGTGCGCAATCAACCGAGGCATGTTTACTTTCATGCTTAGAGCTGGTATATTCTTTTGTAATAATGAGAACATTGATTCTGATAATATTGTTTATTTTAAAGAAGATGGCATTTATTTAACTTTTATGGGAAATGCCATGCTGTTTTGGAACATAAGGGTGGCTTTATAGAGGCTAATGTAAAGTTTTTTGGAGGAAAATAAGAAAATAAAATACAAAATAATAGGTGTTTTTGAAGATTCTGCAAAAAAAAAAACAGAAAAATTCTTTTCAGAGCCAACCTCAAAGGGAAAATGGGGCACAATATTTAAATATTCATTCCAGACGTTCATATTTTCGATCTGTCCGCGGACACTGCGGTTGTCCGCGGACAACGTGTATTACATACGGGGATTTTGGGGTTGAGAGGTATGCAAATGAGAATGTGCAGAGCAAGGGATTGGTTAAGAATGTTTACTGGGTGTGTTCTGCAAGGAGAGAGTTTGTCAGTAGGTCTTTTTCCTGAAAGAAGAACAGATAGCTATGGCTGTGTGTTTCAGAAAGCAGATTGTCTGGATTTTGGGAGATTCTTGGATAAATTGGTTGGAGGTGCATGCACATTGCTGTGGATTGGCTGCACATCTTGGATTCTCTCATGCGAAGTGTGCTGACATGGAGTGTGTGGAATGAAGTAGGTGGATTTGGTACCTCTCTGTGCTTCTTTGGTGACACAGCGTCATCCAGACATTATTATTCATTGTGGAGGGAACAGTTTAGGACATGTCTCTGGAATCTCTTTGCAATTTACAATGAAAGAAGGACTTGGGAAAGAGTATTTCTTCCCCTCTATTGTGCAGAGACAAATGTGGTTCAGTTCTTTATTATTTAGTCCACAAAATGGAGAAAGCAAGGTGCAATGTTAACAAGGCTGTTCGTGCCTTTTTGAGAGATGTTGCTATGGTCTCTTTTTGTAGCAAGCACAGATGAAGTACATCTTACTTATTCCGGCAATCAGATTTTTCTGTTAAATATACAAAATGCATTGCAATCTTTTCTGGAATTACAGCAATCCATGTTGCAGTAGGTGTTGACCATTTGAAGTTTTTGAAGCACAAGAAAACACCACAAAAAGGCTCTTCTCAGAGCCACCACTTCCCTCCTATAGAAAAATGCAGTGGTTCTGATAGGGCAGTACTCCCTAAACATACATGTCCGTGAACTGTCCGTTGACTTCAAAAAATGCACAGGGCTCTGCAGTATTTATTTGTCACTTCTATTTTTAAACTGTGAAAGGTGGCTCTGAAATTTTTGTTTTTGCTTTTGTTGTTTTATATTTTTTGGGTTTTTTTTAAAAATGACACACAAGGAAAAGAGGGGAAAGGAGGGTAAGGAAGGGACACCACCTACAGGGATAAGAAAGGACAGGTGGAGAGAGGAAGATGTAGGGTGGGCCTTATTGAGGTAGGTCGCAGACCTTCTGATGTTCCTTCACCGCAGTCTCGAAAGTACTCCATCAATGGTAGTAAATAACCGCCACACCCAAGACTCATGATGAGTGCTAGTAGTAGGCGCTTCCACTACCTCATCCTCTTCATCCTCTTCATCACTCTTCTCTCCATCCTCATGCCTGTTCCCCTCTGCAGGCCCTTGGGGACATGGTGGTGGTGGAGGGAGTGTGGGTGCTGATGCCAAGGCAGTAGCAGCAGAAGCCATTTGGAATGCCATCTGAAAGGTTAATAACTGGAACCAGGAACCCAGAACAGCAGCCTGTACAATTGTACTGTTGTAAGCCTTGGAAATCCAAAAGCAGAATGAGGATTGGCTCTGGCCTTCACCGCAGTCTCGAAAGTACTCCGAAGGTTCTCGCCCATGCAGAGTACTGCGTCGCAGTACATGCACAATATTGTGACCTTCGAAAGGTAAGGTTCAACAGCAACATGGATGGCCTGCGAGGCAGCTGCAGGGATGCGCTGTCCCACAGGAGTTTCATTTGTGGTGACAGGAGTGGAAACGGAGGATGCTGCAGTGGAACACAACCTACTACGTTTATCGCAAGGTACAACCTTATGAATAGCCCCATCATGGAACGACTTTAGGTGTTGCTTCATTGATGTAGTACCATAGCTATACGAACCAGGCTTGCCACGACTGAGCACCATGTGGCACTGAGTGCAGATCAACTTGCTCGCATCAGCTTTTGAATTTCCATCAATGGTAGTAAATAACCGCCACACCCAAGACTCATGATGAGTGCTAGTAGTAGGCGCTTCCACTACCTCATCCTCTTCATCCTCTTCATCACTCTTCTCTGCATCCTCATGCCTTTTCCCCTCTGTAGGCCCTTGGGGACATGGTGGTGGTGGAGGGAGTGTGGGTGCTGATGCCAAGGCAGTAGCAGCAGAAGCCATTTGGGATGCCATCTGGAAGGTTAATAACCGGAACCAGGAACCCAGAACAGCAGCCTGTACAATTGTGCTGTTGTAAGCCGTGGAAATCCAAAAGCAGAATGAGGATTGGCTCTGGAGTGTGGCCTTTTATAGGGGTGCTGGGGTGTGCTTTGCGGACACCCGTGCTGTCCCCAAACACTTTGAACACTAAGAAAAGGCTCAAAAAGTTACAAAAAGTGTGTAGATCGGCAGGGACATTGTCTGGGACATGTGCAATGGTGAACTTTTACTGTAAAATACTTTGCAGTGCTCAAAAAAGCACTTTTTAAATGTTCAGGGGCCTGCACAGTGTCATCAAATCAGGACACACACTCAGCGTGGGTGCAGTTACATGATGATGTCACAGACACGTTCACGAATGGGACAGCTGTCTGCAAGACACCAAATGCACAGCGACGGTTGTGTGCATGCGTGCAGGTGTTCTACGGACAGTGTTTGGATCTGTGAACTAATTAAAAGTGCAACACACATGCGACGGACAGTTATGGACAGGCATGATGTTCATAGGACCCAAGGGTGTGGTGTGCATGTCCCCGAATAATATAAATGTGTGTCAAAACTTTGCAAATAAGCAGACGGGATATGTGTTCTACGTATATTCATTCTGGTTGTGGACATTAGGAACAGGGGGGGTGTGCTTAGAACACTCCCATTTTGGGTGATAGCAGACAGACGGACATCTTGTGTGTTCTAAGGACACCACCATTTTAATTACGCACAGTACGAACAGGTATAGTGTCCTTAGGACACCCCCAGTTTGTTTAATTACGGACAGGTGGACATCTTGTGTTTCTAAGGACACCTCAATTTTAATTACTAACAGTACAAACAGGTAGAGTGTCCTTAGGACACCCCCATTTTGGTTAATTGCGGAAATAATTGACACCCGTGCTGTCCGCGGACACCCTAACTTCTTTTTTTTAAAACAAATAAGACACAGGCATATACTAAGAACACACTTAAAATGTTATTATTATTTAACAGTATAAAAATTATGAAAGAGAGGGGGAAGCAGAAACTGAAACAAATACAGGGGAATTGGGGGTTTGGACATTATGTATGGAAGGGGAGGAAGGGATGGAAGTCTCATTGTAACCTATTTCTTGCTGGGGAGGGTTTTGTGGATAGTTGGCTGGGACATGGAGAGGGGGAACAGGTACATGTGGGACAGTGATTTTTAGGGGCCGATTCATGGAACAAACGTGTGCCGAAAATCCCAGCGCAAGCAGGCGCAAGGAGGCGCAAGCGTGAGAATGCAAGCGCACGCGCACGCGTACGATTCAAGGAAGGCGTTGTGCTACTTTCCCACAGGTTGTGCGCCAAATCCGTGCATGGCGCACGCTGGCGCACACGTCTACAAACAGGGTGCGCTAAGCGCACAGCGAAAGCGCACATAGCGCGGCGCACACAACAAAAGTAGGCGGAACAGGAACAAGGGGTGTAACACGCGAAATGGGGAATAACACATGAAAAAGAAGGCGTAACTGGGGAAGTACTGCAGGGAACTACACGGAATGCCAACACGCACGCGAACAACCCGTATTCATGGATTTGAATACGGGAAACCCACGCATGCCAAAAGACGCGCACACGCGTCAACGTGTTCGCCACAGGAAGGCAGGCGGAAGCGACCCTGTGCACAGTATAAAAGTGCATGCAAACAACAAACACGTTTATACAGCTACGATGAATGCCCCATTTGTCGCAGCACTGATCGTGGGACACCGCAGGAGGAAGAGAATAGCCAGGGCACGCATTTTTTCACCACGGACAAGCCTTTTTGGGATGCCTGACGACCAGGTCTATGGCAGGTATAGGTTTCCACCCCGTATCATCCTAGACCTGGTCAGGGAGTGGGAAGATGACCTAACATCCCCCACCCTCTGCTCCCAAGCATTGAGCCCCTTGGAGAAGGTGCTCAATGTCATGCTTTTTTTGGCCACTGGGTCTTTTCAGCGGACTACTGCCATAGTGGGGGGGGTCTCACAGGCCATGCAGTGATGCTGCCTACACCAGGTCTTGGCAATCATGACTGCACGCCCCTCAGTCCACAGGCTCATATACATGCCCAGAACAACCGCAGAACGGCAGGCCATTGTCCAGGACTTTTACAGGGTGGCACACTTCCCCAAAGTGCTCGGTGCCATAGATTGCACCCATGTGGCCATACGTCCACCTAGGGCCACTGAGCACATCTACCGAAACCGCAAGCACTGGCATTCCATCAATGTACAGGTGGTATGCAATGCAAAGGGAATCATCACCTCTGTCTATGCAAACTACCCTGGCTCCACCCATGACAGTTTCATATACAGAATGTCCGCCCTGAGCCGGGCCCTGTAAGCTGGCCAGCATGGCGACAAATGGCTCCTAGGTGAGTACAAATGCCCATGCACATGCATGCATGTCTCACACATACACACACACACACAAATACACAAACCCCAATAATCACAACCATTATCACCTCTACAGGGGGCAGTGCCTACCCTCTGAGCAACCACATGATGATGCCAATCTGAAACCCCACCATACCACCCCAGGTAAGCTACAACACGTCCCATATTGCAACCAGGGCCATAGTGGAGCGCACATTGGGAGTGCTCAAGTCACGCTTCCGCTCCCTTGACCGCTCTGGTGGGCAGCTACTCTATGCACCCCCAGTAGTGTGCAGGATCATTGTGGCAGCATGTGTCGTGCACAATGTTGCAACACGGCAGGGCGTACTGGTGGACATGGTGGTGCCCCCACATCCCCAATCACATGCACAGGCGCTGCCCATGGGAGGGGATAGGGCACATGGCGAGGAAGCACAGACTCAGCTTGTGGACAGATTTTTCACCTAAACTCCCCACCCTGTGCAGTCCACACAGGCCTGGCACATACCAGGTGACAATCGATGATGACAAAGAGACAGTCAACTGTCACAACCGTACCACCCTGAGATTGTTGCCATGGAATTGCCACATTGTGTGCATCCCTAGCTACTTAAACACAAGCAATCCTGTGTGACCAAAAGGCACACATGCAAGGTGTGAATCACACAGACCTGCCAAACAGGCCATGACTATCACTGGTATGTCACTCAAACCCTCCAAAACCACAACATGACATGGCAAGCTATAGCCATACACCAACACAGTAACAATAAAGTACACATTGCCATGAGAAAAATGTAAATTGGCATCAGACAATAATGCCTGACATGGAATCAGATGAAATGACTGACCAACAACCTCCCACCCAAAATAAGTCATACCCAAACACATTCCAAAAGTTGTAGTTGAAACATAACAATGAATGCCTATCTACATGCACAATGCGCATTGCAAAATCAACACTGCAGCTACTGTGTGCCGTGGCCACCTCCTGCAACACACTGCTCAGCGCACAGCACAGTGAACAGCCATTGTGTGTGATGCACACCCTGAGCATGACATCTAAGCGACAAACTACATAAAAAAAACAAATTAGGCATGTCCAGGATCCACAAATGGTCAGAGAACATGTGCTGCAGGGACACAGTGGGCACCAGAAGGCAAACAGAGTGTACACGTGGACATGGAAGGGTGGTCGTACATGTAGTGGATCATAGTGCGAGTGTGTGGGTCAGTAGGGACATGCATTCAACATATGCATGTGAAATCAAGTGACCATCAGTATAGTCTACACATCACATGTGAATATTCACCATGTGTATACCCCAGCATGTCAAACCACAACTATCCCTTCACACCTGAAAGGTAAACACAACACATGGACAGGTATTGATCAGCAGAATACACCTTGTACACAGGAAAGCACAATTACAATTTCAGGGTGCCCATCACACTGCAGGGCAAGGCAACTATCAACAACCCCCCCCCCTCACAAATCACCACGACCCACTTAACAACTGCATCTGGGTCATTCATCGTACATCCTTGAATTCCACCTGGCCACAGGATCACCCTTCCCCTTTGTCACCATCTCCCACCTTGTGTGGAAAAAGTTGCCAGCACCCTCAGAGTCCACCTAGATATGCAAAAGCACAAAATCCAAGAGAACTCAAAGCAGAACAACACAGAAGCCAAGCAAATACCCTGCAGGCAGTAAAACAAACCAGAACAGCCTCCAGTAGATGACTTCAAGTAGCAGTGCGCCACAAAGGCCAAGTACGACCACAATGATGTCAACAACCAAGGTAGCACAGTAAAACAATGTCACTACAGGATCTGAACCATGTGTGGTACATAACATAGAATGATGCAACAAAAACGGATGTTTACTGTCACAGCTCCCGTGTACAGGCGCAGGAGTGGCCCAAAACAACCACCCGCACCATGGTTTGGGTGCCTGAAAGGTCTAACTCACACAGGCCTCTGAGACCCTGGAGGGGAATGAGGGTCAGGGATATGCAGTCGGCACAGGCATTGGCTTACTGGAAAACGGGAATGAGGGGCAGGAGAGGGGAGTAGGATTCACATGGGAAAGTAGGGAATGCACCAAAATGTAGTACACACTTAACACATACACAAATCAACAAAACTTGTTCACATGTACATAGCAGCAAATTACTCAAATGGAAGTCAAAGAGAAACTTATCTCTGGGGTGAGTGTTGGCCTCCTGCCTGCGCACTCTCCGGTCCGGTAACAGGAGCAGTTCAATGTTGCAAAGAGAGCCACAGTTAATAATCTGTGCGTGCCCAAAACACACAAACACACTACCAAATATGTCCCAAAGTAACAAAATACACTACAAACAGACAAACTTGTGTGGATGCTTCATACCCATACGTAACATTACCCCTCTGATGGTTCATACACAGTCAATGCAGTAAGTCAGGCACCGGTGGATGCGTGGCAAATGGAACACCAATGTGTCATGATTCACACAACATGCAATGTTCCCTGTGCAAGCAGACAGATGCACATAGCAAGGTCTGACTTCAGAACAAGTCCTGTACCACCATGACAAAAATAAAGTAGCCAGTGCATGTATCAATTTCTACTTGGAAATTAAATGCACTGCACCCGAGTCTGTCCCTTGCTGTCTGTCCCTGTGAGCTGCTTCATTCCATGTCTCGGAATGCTACAAGGCTAATACAAGTGCCTCAATGGACCATGGTGGACCGGAGGGTATGTGCCACTGCCCCTGAAGGTGTCCCAGACAACTTTCACCTCAACTAGCCATCAGTCCATTAACACATCTGAGCTGTATTGTGCACTTCTACACCAAAATTTGTCCAGGTTCACCGTCAGTACTGCTACTAAGCATGCATGTTCAACTGACCAGGTGGAAGGTTTGCTGTGTTGTGACCCCCCTGTGCTGCTCACCTTGCCTGGCGTCCCTTGAAACACGTCATCGATTTTCGGATGTATGATCACAATCCCTGTGCCTCTGCCTGCGACACATGCGCATGTCGGCAGCACCACAGATGTCCAGATTCCAGACGTCCAATGGCCCATGTCTGCTGGCAAAGATGGTCTTAAGGCTCATCCCCCTGCAGAAAGTGCATGAAACACATGATTAATGCTTAATATTCATCTGTGTGTGTCTCTTCAGGCATTACATGACTGGACCATGTCAGAGACGTACATTATAAATCACACCATCAGTCCATCTTTCACAGCAACAGTGTAGAACACACTATCTACGGCATGATTTGCAACAAGCACATGTTCATTAAAGATAAGAAACATACTACACAATGCAAAGCAATGAATGTACACATGAATCATTAAACACCCCATCTAGCAAAAGGAGAACAGTGGACAATTAAACCCCAATCATCCCCACTAGGAGTGTTAGCACAAGTTCCACAGCAGTAGACATGCCACAGATATGACAGTCCATTGCCCTTGTGTATTAAGCTGTTACACCAAACCATCCTTGTGAGCCCATGGATAAGGGAAGCAGGAGTGACATATGTGAGTCAAGGACACCAAGCAGCAAACACATACACAAGACACGCTTGAAGGGCCCAGCTGGAACAGACAGTGGATGCTTTCAAAAGCCACAAAGCACCACACTGTCACATTAAAGCACAATAGACTAGCAATTTAAAACTATATTAACTAATAACACTAACTATGAAAAACCTACTTTACCTATTTAAACTAACTAACAAACAGAAACTTAACTAACTAAACTAAAAGAAAAAGCAAAAATGGCCACATATGACCCGGGGGAGGGCACCCAGGAGGGGGAGGTTCAGGTTGCTGCTCAACAACCACATGCGATGATGCTGAGGAAAAAAAAAACCTCCATGGGCTCAACGCCTCCACAGCCCGACCTATGTGGGAGATAGATTGTCATATGAGTCTGGCTCCTCCTGGAAAAGAGGACATGTCACAGGAGCATGACCACGCCTAGCCGCAGCTTGCCCCTCATCGGCAGCAGGTCTGCCGGACGGATGAGCCTGGTTCTGTGTGGTGATGACATGTAGGTCTGCATGCAGAACCTCCCGTGATACACATGCTTCCTCTTGCAAGGTAGCACGTTTAACACGGAGTTCCTCCTGCAAGGCCTGGCTTGACAACTGCTGCACCTCCCGGCAAGCATGTAGCTCATTCGAGATGGTACGTGTCATGATCTCTGCTTCCAAAAGGTCAGGGTTTTCCCAACTCCCTTGGAAGCAGATCCATAACCCAGGTTCCGAGTGCCAACCAGTCCCAATTGGGACCTTTTGGACCCAGTCCTGGCGCCAGTGGCACCAGGCTCATAAATATGCCCAGTCCCAGCGCTGGAAGCGCCGGGCTCATAATGCTTGGGTGGACTTACCTGCAGCAGACCATGCTGCTTACTTGCCTGCCAGTTGAGCCTCTGATCCTCTTCTGTTTGGAACTACTTTTCCTGTTGGGTGGGGCAGGAGCCACTCCCTAGATTCAGAACACTGGAACTCTTCTGGAAAGCAGGAACTCTTTTCTTACCTAGGCGTGGCTGTGGAAGGAGACACCTAAGCACTACATGAGGCTATTTAAACCACACCCGGTGGATGAATCTTGCTTTGCGTTATTCTGCATCCTCTGCAGCAGAACGCTCATCGTGTCTTCTGCATCGGATCCTGGGCCTAAGGAAACGGCTTACCATCCTGAATCCAGTCTTCAGCAACACCTATAAAGACAAGAAAGAACAGGTTAGCATTCCGGCATCTGAAAGACAAAGGCTTACCTACTCTTCGTGCGCTCCGGAGGTCTTCACACTGCATTCCGGCATCTGAAAGACAAAAGCTTACCAACTCTTCGCACGCTCCGGAGGCCTTCGGCGCTGCATCCCGCATCTGAAAGACAAAACAAGGTGCGTTTAAAGACATTGGGGAACTTTAATACTCACGTGCCATTACTCCTTTCCACATCTAACCCAGTGGGTATTCCGGCACCCTGCAGCCGCTCCGAACTTGTACCTGCAAAATAAAAAGACAGTTAGAGCGCATCGTGAAGCAGGCAACAAGCGCTTACTTACGTGCTTCCAGGCGCTTCTATTCATCACACGGGCTCCATCTTCAACTCACTTCAGCCCGTCATCCGCCATCGCCGGAACCCTGCAAAACAAGAGACATCATTACTAAAGACTTTAAAGACAATAGAATTACTCGAAACTTACCGTTCGTGCAGTAAACTACGGACAGCAGTCCTCTGAAGTCAAGAGGCCTGCGCTACCTATCCAGTGAAGAAACTGGTTACAGCACCCTGCCCCGAGGCAGATGGAGAGCTCGGCATTCACTTACCTAAGGTGAGAGCTTTAACCTTTGGGGGTCTACAGGAGAGGAGAAAAGGAAAGAGATAGGGACACCCCAATAACCCCAGCTCATTAATCCCATATTTTCTATCTGCAGACATCTTACTCTTGAAGTCAGGCATACAGTGCACAGAGGTCCAGCCCAAAGGGCCAACCGGGTGCTACACATCACCTTTGAAGATACGGTAGTCACCCAGTCAAGACCGGCGCCTCTGCGAGAATCAGGTGAGCGTTACAGAACGCAAAGCCTACCGCAAAACTCTCGCCCAGGCGCTATGGAAACCTCGGATACTGACCACCTAGCCCGGTCACTTGGGGAACTAAGGGCAGAAGTGCATGCAGCTCGTCAGGAAACGAATGCTCTAAGAAGGGAACTAATTATTTCCAAGGAGAGAACAGATGGTCTTGCTAGACAATTGCTACAGTCACAAGCCGGACAGACCCCGTTACCCGCATCAGGGGCAAATCTTCCTTCAACATCCTCTATGAATCCAGTGCAGATCAACCTACCTGGGAATGTACCTCTGGCTCCGCCCGAACGATTTTCTGGTGACCCAAAGAGTTTTGCAGTATTTATCAATCAGTGCCGGTTGCACTTCTTATGCCGGCCAGCAGCCTTTCCAACTGATCAAGCTAAAGTAGCTTTTGTACTTTCGTACCTTAGTGGCAATGCGGCAGACTGGTCATTCCCTCTAGTTAATCAAGATGATCCGGTTCTCCATGATTTTCAAGCCTTTCAGCTTAGTATGGAAAAACTGTTCGCAAGACATTCACAGGGGCAGGCCTTGGACAATGAGCTTCTTTCGTTGCGACAGGGTAATCAAGACCTTTTGGCTTATATTGCATCTTTCAATAGACTAATAGTGGAAACTCAATGGCCTGAGGACAAAAGGATTACGCTGTTTTATAGAGGTCTACGTGGAGAGCTCAAAGACGTTTTAGCCCAAGTAGTGAATCCCCCACAAGACTGTTCGGATTATATAGACTTGGTCGTTCAAATAGATCATAGACTGCAGAACAGGAAGGCTGACCGTTCCAAGTTTGATGCTCGAGTATTTTCCAAACCGCCAACTCCTTCCAAAGGAGTAGACTCCGGGGAACCCATGCAAATAGGGGGTCTGAAAGGTCCTCTAACACAAAAGGAGCGGGAAAGGAGAAAACAGTTGCAATTATGCCTATATTGCGGAAACTCAGGGCACTTTCTTCGAGACTGTCCGGTGAAACCTGCCAAGAAGGCAGTAGGAGCTGCAGTTACCAAAGTTACAAACTCTGAGCAGGGAAACAACCTCGCCCGACAAGAATAGAGGTCCTCTTGCCGAGCGTGAAAACCAGTTCCGTGACCTCGCATTTCGTGATACCTATGGTCCTCATTAGCCCTGATAATCCGGATCGATTACATGCAATTGAAGCTTACGTCGACAGCGGTGCCATCGGCAATTATGTGGATCATGAAATGGTTTTGAGGATGAATCTAACTCTTTGTTCCAAGGCTGTAAAGGACGTCATTACTACAGTGGATGGTACGGAGATAGCCTCCGGGCCAGTAACGCATACCACTCAAGAGGTGACGCTAGTAAGTCAAGATGGACACCATGAGAAGATCGTGTTCGATGTGATCAAGGCCCCTCAGTTTCAGATTATTCTAGGAATACCTTGGTTAGAGAAACACAATCCTCTGATCGATTGGCGAGCAAGAACGGTCCAGTTTCCAGAATGTGTCTCTACTTGTCACCCTCCACCTGGTGTTGCACTGGCAGCAATTTCTTCAGAGACTCCCCAGTTACCTCCCGAATACCTAGAATACCAAGATGTTTTCCGGAAGGATCAGGCTAACTCTCTACCTCCTCATAGGTCTTATGACTGCCAGATAGACCTGATACCTGGATCTACTCCTCCTTGTAGTAGAATTTATGCCCTCACCGAGCCTGAGAACCTTCACCTTCGACAATACCTGGATCAATACCTGGCGAATGGGTTTATTCGTCCTTCCAAGTCCCCTGCTTCTTCAGCTTTGTTCTTCGTTCCAAAAAAGGAAGGAGACCTTAGAACTTGTATCGATTATCGCTCCCTGAACCAGATCACCGTTAAGAATAGATATCCGTTACCTTTGATCCCTGAACTCCTGATCCAAGTCAGAAAAGCATGCATATATACAAAGCTGGATCTTAGAGGAGCTTACCACTTGGTACGAGTAAAAGAGGGCGATGAATGGAAGACGGCCTTCCGCACCAAGTATGGGCTATTTGAATATCAGGTCATGCCCTTCGGACTTTGCAATGCCCTGGCCGCCTTTCAATATTTTATGAACGATGTCCTCAGAGAGCTCATAGATGTGTGTGTTGTTGTTTACATTGACGACATCCTCGTTTATTCTTCATCGGAATCTGAACATCGGAAACACGTGAAAATGGTCCTCGAAAGATTGCGTCAACACAAACTTTTCGCTAACTTGGAAAAATGTGTCTTCAACGTGACTGAAGTTGAATTCTTGGGATTCATATTATCACCTGGCGGAGTACGTATGGATTCAAAGAAGGTCGATGCAGTTCTCAAATGGCCATCACCATTCTCCGTAAAAGGTGTGCAAAGCATGTTAGGCTTCGCTAACTTTTACCGCAGGTTTATCCCCGAATTCTCTCGAATAGTCCAGCCCATCACTGCCTTGTTAAAGAAAAACAAACGTTTTGAATGGTCTATCGAGGCAGAACAAGCTTTCCAGGATTTGAAGACTAAATTTATCTCTGCACCAATCTTAAAACACCCTCGCCCCGAACTCCCCTACATCGTGGAAACTGATGCTTCAAGCCTTGCCATGGGGGCAGTTCTATCACAAAAGGACCCGGTAACCAATCAGTTGCATCCCGTGGCATTTTGGTCCCGCAAATTCTCGCCTCCTGAAATCAATTACACGATTACTGACAAGGAACTTCTGGCTATCAAGTCTGCCTTTAAGGCTTGGCGGCATTATCTGCTGGGGGCCCGACACACCGTTACTGTGATTACGGATCACCGAAACCTGCAATATTTGAAAACCGCAAAAGCCCAATCCTCTAGACAACTCCGTTGGGCATTATTCTTTGCAGAGTTTGACTTCATAATTACCTATCGACCTGGTACAAAGAACGGTAAAGCTGATGCCCTTTCTCGGATGGGAGTGGAAGAACACTTGATCAACCCTAAACCTGTACCAATCATTCCCGAACAAAGAATTCTGGGTGTAATCGCCACAGAATCCATAGAGGAAGTTAAGGATAAAGCCAGGCAACTTGTAACTCCAGCAGACATACAGAATTGGCATCTGCAGGGAAAGGACTTTGCAGTAAAGGACAACTTATTGTATTTCCAAGAACGATTATACCTACCCAGCACAGATTTACAGAAAAAAGTAATCTCTTGTTATCACGATTCCTTAATGGAAGGTCATCCCGGTATGGCCAAGACCTCAGAAAAGATCAAGCGCTACTTCTGGTGGCCGTCTTGGAAAAAAGATATCAGAGACTTTATAATGTCCTGTGGAGTATGCGCCCAAAACAAGAGTCAAAAGGAAAGACCAGCAGGCCTCTTACGCCCTATTGACATCCCACCTCGCCCTTGGCATACGCTTTCTATGGACTTCATCACCGATCTACCTCCATGCTCCGGATACAATACGATTCTAGTAATCGTGGACTTATTCTCCAAGATGGCGCATTTCATTCCGCTCAAAGGCTTGCCAACAGCAGCAACTCTGGCCCGAGAATTTCTCGAAAACATCGTCCGACTACACGGTTTTCCTTCGGTTCTAATTTCGGATCGAGGTAGTCAATTTATTTCTCATTTTTGGCGAAGTTGCTGTTGGTCGGCTCAAATTGATGTGAGACTATCGACCAGTCACCACCCTCAGACCGACGGACAAACCGAGAGGACCAATCAAACTCTGGAACAGTATTTACGCTGCATGCTGCAACAAACTGAAAAAACTTGGAAAGACATCCTTTGGATAGCCGAATATGCCTACAATAACTCTGTCCATTCGGGAACTGCGAAAACACCGTTTTTTCTTTTGTACGGCAGTCACCCTCGAACCTCGGAGTTGGATCCCCTCCAAGATCTTGAAACACCAGCAGTAGACTACCTGCATTCTACAATCACCCAAGCCTTTAAGGAAGCTGTTGCTCACCTTCAAAGGGCTAAAGAACAATACAAGAAAGGAGCAGATCAACATCGGAAGGAAGCCCCTCAATATCAAGTAGGGGATCAAGTCTGGTTATCCACCAAATATCTACCTCTAAAAGGGCCACGCACATTCAACCCAAGATACCTTGGTCCCTATTCCATCACTACCATAGTAAACCCAGTAGCGGTCAAGTTGGACTTGCCCCCGCACATGAAGATACATCCGGTCTTCCACGTCTCTCTATTAAAACCCGTGCAACCTCAAACCCGACTAACTAAATCTCCAAAACCCATCCTAGTTGATGGAGAACTTGAGTTTGAAGTCAAAAGCATTCTGGACTCCAAGATCTCCAAATCTAAACTATTTTACCTAATTGACTGGAAAGGCTACGGCCCCCAAGAGAGGTCCTGGGAACCTGCTGAATATGTCCACGCTCCTCGCCTAATCAAAAGATTTCACCGAACATTTCCTGACAAGCCAAAACCCCCGGAGAAGCCCGGTTTGGGAGGGGCCTTGAGGGGGGGTACTGTCATGATCTCTGCTTCCAAAAGGTCAGGGTTTTCCCAACTCCCTTGGAAGCAGATCCATCACCCAGGTTCCGAGTGCCAACCAGTCCCAATTGGGACCTTTTGGACCCAGTCCTGGCGCCAGTGGCACCAGGCTCATAAATATGCCCAGTCCCAGCGCTGGAAGCGCCGGGCTCATAATGCTTGGGTGGACTTACCTGCAGCAGACCATGCTGCTTACTTGCCTGCCAGTTGAGCCTCTGATCCTCTTCTGTTTGGAACTACTTTTCCTGTTGGGTGGGGCAGGAGCCACTCCCTAGATTCAGAACACTGGAACTCTTCTGGAAAGCAGGAACTCTTTTCTTACCTAGGCGTGGCTGTGGAAGGAGACACCTAAGCACTACAGGAGGCTATTTAAACCACACCCGGTGGATGAATCTTGCTTTGCGTTATTCTGCATCCTCTGCAGCAGAACGCTCATTGTGTCTTCTGCATCGGATCCTGGGCCTAAGGAAAAAGGCTTACCATCCTGAATCCAGTCTTCAGCAACACCTATAAAGACAAGAAAGAACAGGTTAGCATTCCGGTCTGAAAGACAAAGGCTTACCTACTCTTTGTGCGCTCCGGAGGTCTTCACACTGCATTCCGGCATCTGAAAGACAAAAGCTTACCAACTCTTCGCACGCTCCAGAGGCCTTCGGCGCTGCATCCCGCATCTGAAAGACAAAACAAGGTGCGTTTAAAGACATTGGGGAACTTTAATACTCACGTGCCATTACTCCTTTCCACATCTAACCCAGTGGGTATTCCGGCACCCTGCAGCCGCTCCGAACTTGTACCTGCAAAATAAAAAGACAGTTAGAGCGCATCGTGAAGCAGGCAACAAGCGCTTACTTACGTGCTTCCAGGCGCTTCTATTCATCACACGGGCTCCATCTTCAACTCACTTCAGCCCATCATCCGCCATCGCCGGAACCCTGCAAAACAAGAGACATCATTACTAAAGACTTTAAAGACAATAGAATTACTCGAAACTTACCGTTCGTGCAGTAAACGACGGACAGCAGTCCTCTGAAGTCAAGAGGCCTGCGCTACCTATCCAGTGAAGAAACTGGTTACAGCACCCTGCCCCGAGGCAGATGGAGAGCTCGGCATTCACTTACCTAAGGTGAGAGCTTTAACCTTTGGGGGTCTACAGGAGAGGAGAAAAGGAAAGAGATAGGGACACCCCAATAACCCCAGCTCATTAATCCCATATTTTCTATCTGCAGACATCTTACTCTTGAAGTCAGGCATACAGTGCACAGAGGTCCAGCCCAAAGAGCCAACCGGGTGCTACACATCACCTTTGAAGATACGGTAGTCACCCAGTCAAGACCGGCGCCTCTGCGAGAATCAGGTGAGCGTTACAGTACGCTCAAGCTGTGCAAACCTCTCCTCTGCCCGCTCCCTCTGGGACATCAGAAGGACACCCAGAGTGGATCTGAGGGAAGCATACTCCTCCCTCAGGGGCTTCATGTGTGCCTCTGCGTGAGCAGCAATTGCTTGAAGCAGAGACGACATTTCAGCCTGGCATGCCCTGTCTGAGGCTGCCATGCCCAGCCTGAGCGAGCGAGCCGTGGACCGTGCCATCTGCTGCTGCAGAAGCACCTGCCTAGCAGGGGGGAGCACATATTGGGCCACACGCTCCATGCTCTCAGCGATGTTCTCCATCGCTGCCCCCTGCTGTTCAGAATGGGCAGTCATGTCTTGCTCCCACTCAGTATACTGTGGTTGCGCGCGGCGACCACATTGCTGGGCTTGACCCCTGCGGGACCCAAGGACCGTGTGTCCTCGTTGTGTTGGCACCGCCTGCAGGACTACATGCCCCCGTCGATGTGATGTCCCAGGCACATCAGTGACTGGTGTGGAGGGTGACCCTGCATCCCGATCCACCACGGGCGGAGGTACCAAGACTGTCTGACCCCTCAGTGCAGGTGTCGCAGACAGAGGATTGTCCACATCAGAATCACTCACCCCTGACATATGGACCTGATGCTCATCCAACTCGACATGGTCGTCACAGTGTTCTTCAGGGCTGGACTCATAGGCAGCCAGAGAAAAGATGGACTGTGGCACTTGGGGGTTTTAGTGGCCTACCACCCCACGACCCCCACTTGTACCGGGTTGTTGTAGTGAGAACAACCCTGTGCCTGGCATGACAACGCCATCCTCCGGCTCCATTGCGTCATCATCTGAAAAATAGAGAGAAAAAAGGTCACTACACATGTTAGAAGCACATAACACACACACACAAACCGACAACAAACACATCAGGCAGACATGTGACACACAAAATAGAACCTGGCATGCATGCTGGGTCAACTTTAATTTGCTTCTGTGATTAGACCTGTTGAAAGGTGGCAGTTTGCACTGAAGTGGGTCTATGCAGTGCAGCAAATATGTATGTTACTCACTACCCACATGTACAAGGACTCCATGGTGTGTGTCAGAAAATGTGAAGGCAGTGCAAAGTCAACTTCAGGCATCACGTGCAATGTGCATTCAATGGGTAGCATATCTACAAGCAAAACACCCCTCCACCCAAGTGCAAAAGCAGGGATGCCTAGCATGGTATCAAAAGGCTCAGCATAGACCTGTGTATTGACACACAGTGTTGACTAGCATCAACAGCTTCATGTGAGTCAAGTGACAACACTGCAAATGATGATGGGACAGCAAGCAGGACACATGATGAAACCTCTGGAGTCCACCCACGTGTGAAGAAGACACTACACCAGTTGGATGGAGTCATTGGCCTTTAAACAGGCTGAGGTCTGTGACCCTCACAGATTGTCAGACCCTAAACATGTGTGCAATGCGGTACTGAGCCACAGTTGACATGGGAAGGCAGATGAAATGCCATGCAATTTAGGTCATCCTGGACTTGTATTACAGTCATCATCCAGTCATGGACACATATGGGCATGCCTGGAATGCACATGGAGCATGAATGGGCACTCATCTCCCAGCGGGGCATCTGACCTCTGCACAGTCCAAGTGAGACAACCTGCATCAAGTACTAAGGATGTACCACAATGGATATGTCTGGCAGATTGGCCGCTGGATGTTAGCATATACACAGGAGGCATGAACAGGGAAGTACCCAACGGCAATATTGTAGCAGACCAGTGCTAAGGTGGAATTGGGGTGCAGAGCAAGGGGTTGAGGGACAAGGGAGCATGCCTACATTGGGTACCCCCTTGCAGGCAGAGTACACATGCACGTCAGTCATGCTATGCGTAGTTCCTGGGCTGAGAGGGAGCTCACCCCACGCTACATGCAGAAGTCCCAGTGAGCTGGAACATGGACCGGAGGGGCATACTGGTAACCAGCATGTGAGTAGGATGCAAAAGTGGTGATTTGGACAGTCCCCGTCTGCTCCACATGTCCACCATCCAGCAGAGTAGACATGCATCAGGGAAGCATTGCATTACTCACACATCATAACCATGTACACGTGACATGTAGTGGCAGTCATGCACATCACACAAGTAAAATGCACACGTCCTCCACAAACACGCATCAACACTCACTGGACTGTGCATCAAAGTCCGGCATCTCTCCCACTCCTTCGACCGATTCTGATGGTATGAACTCCGCAACGATTGACTCGTGCGGAGTGAGGTCTTCCTCCTCCGGTGCAGGCCCTCCGCCAGTCACCAGAGTCAAGTTGTAATTTGAGGCACGCTTAGCCTTAGCACTGCATTTGAGGTCATTCCAACGTTTTTTGCACACTTGCGCCGTGCGCACCTCATGGCTGAATGCACTCCACTCACATGTTCCGCAACTTGCTTCCAGTGGGTATCACGTGGGCAGCCGTAGTCTGACAATTGACACCCACTAGCATATCTCGGCTGTGGTCCTGCACATAGTCTACGAGGTAGTCCAGTTCCTGGTTGCAGAAAGGCTTCTTCCTTGACGTGCAGGAGGTCGTGGCTGTGTGTGGGGTCCCAGCCTGTGCTGCAAGTGCAACCTTCCTCCTCTTGGATTGTGGCGCAGACCCTGGCTGGCTGATGCCGCCCTGATCAGCATGGCCAGTGGGACCGGTGGATTGAGCCAAGGGAGTGGCAGGTGGAGGGACGACCAAAGGCCTGACTTGCGTCAGTGGCAGCTGGGTGCCCTATAATGGACCCTGCGCAGCAACATCCGCTGTGGCAGGGTCATTGACCGCGACTGTCCTGGTTGGCAGACTCACAACCGGGGTGTTGTTGGGTGCATCTGCCCCTGCACTTGCCAACACCTGGCTGTTCGGGGTAGCAGATGATAGTACTGCCCCAGGGACACGTGTCTTGGTCAGGGCAGCCTGCATGCCCCTACGGTTTCCCTCCGGGCCTGTTGGAAATCTTCCAAGGGCTCTTCAATTGCCAACGCAGCCTGCACTGGCAGATCCTGATCCTGGGTGGTGGTGTCCACAGCTGCACCTGCAGCTACCACTACCCTTGGGCCCGTGGCAGTCGATGAAATGGACTGCCGGGTCACACGGGCGCCAGTGCCAGATGCAGAAGCTGCTTCTACCAGAACCACAGGGGATGGTGGCATGACTGCACCGACACATGGCACAACATCGTGCTCAAGTTGCGCACCCCTGCCTCCTCCCCCTCTGCAGCCACACTGGACACCCTGGAGTAACCCTACTCCCTTGTCACCCCGGCCACATCCCTGACCATGCCCGCCACGAGGAGTACGCCCAGCTGAGGCGCCCCTCACTTTTGGCAGCCTCCCAACCATGGCACAGATGGAGTAGTGCCGGCACAGATGGAGTAGTGCCAATGGGAGGTGTACACCACAATTGACCTGGGCAATTGGGGTGAAGGGGGTGGGATGCAAGATGTTAACAGCCCCCCTGCACCTGCAAGGCTGTATGTGACCCCGGTGATGTATTGACGGGTCACGCTACGCTCAGGCACCCCAAAACTGCAGTAAAACCGTGCACGCAACCCTGCATCCTACATGCGTGGAATCAACCTCCCGCAGTACGCGGTGGCACCCAGTAACACGAAAAACGCATACCCGTCGGACACGCAGGCTACTATGACCTCAAAAACAGGTGCGATACAAAGGGGCATCCGCAGTGGGAAAAATAGCGTGCGCTACTCACCGTCTGACTAGCGCGATGCAGAAAAACACGCATAGCCAATACCCTCGCCAAAAGAAGAGATACGTCCTCGATCGCTGTGAAGATGTGATGGCGCGCGAACCAACACGAAGCAGCTATACACGTCGGTCTACACGAAAGGCACGTACAGCGAACTGCTGGCCCCGCTCCCTTTTAACATGTGTTGAGGGAAACGCCCGCGTGCGTCACGTCACTTACGCGCATAGGCCCTTTCCTCGGATTACACGCATTCACATGCGGACGTGTAGTTTTCTTCACGTGCGCTGAACCACTATGCCCACATCACGAGGGAAACGCCCACGCGCGTCTGCGCTTACGCGCTAAGGGCCTTTGGTCCAATGAAAACACGTATGTGTTCTGACACGCTTACGTGCTAAAGGCCTTTCCTCCAATTACATGCTGATGTGCAATTTTTTCACGTGCCAAATCACTCCATATCAAGCTGGCCACGTGAAAACACATGGAAGACCATGCTCCTGCCAGAAGTCCGAATTACTGCCCCCCAGAGCCCCAAGCACGCTCCCACCTGCCATCTGCTGCTGCCTGACTGCCTGCTGCCCACGTGCACTGCCATTTGCTGCCTGCACGTCAGCCAGGGGTGCAGTTGCTGTGACCACCCCTGCTGGAACTGAAGACTCCCGACTGGGATTCCATCGCTCCACATCCCAGCCCCAGGACCCAGTTGCCTACCCACTCGTGCCTCTGGGGTTGCCATGTCCAGCAGAACACCATCGGGCAGCACTGGCAACCCCCAGCCAGAGAGGCAGAGGGCCACCAGCTTCACTGCCACCGAAGTTGGTGTCCTGGTGGAGCAAGTCCTGGGGCAGTATGATGCCCTCTTTGGAAGTTTGCGTGCAGACAATGGACTGACCAGGATCTGGATGGACATCGTGACTGCCATCAACGCGGAGGGGGTGGCAGTCCGCGACTTACATCATGTCAAGAAGCGCTGGGAGGACTTCAGGTCCAGGACCCTCAACCAGGCCCGGCGCCTCGCTAAGGCTGCGGATGCCAAGGGGCGCCAGGGACAGCTGTCGAACCATCAAATGAGGGTCCTGGAACGCATATGCCCAGCGCTCTACATCCAGATCCTTGAGAGGCAGACCTGTCTGGTGGCGAGCGGTAAGTGTACATGCAGAGCGATTGGACGCTGTGTGTGTCGTGGTGTGCCAGTAGTGTGCAGGGTGCACATGTGTTTTTGTAGGGCCATGTAGGGATGTGTATGAACATTGGCGTGAGGCTGCCACATGTGAGTCCTCTCATGTGTGAGACACATTGATGGTGTATGTGTTGGCAAGCATGCTGGACAAATGCAGGTGTGGGAGCACACATGTTTGAATTTCTGTGTATGTACATTGGCATGGTTGTGGCATGGATGGTGGTTCATAATGCATGTATCTGCACTGTGTACATGTGCATGTATGTGTATCTGACAAGTGTGCAACTGTGATGCAACATGGATGCATTGGACACTGATATGTAGAAGGATGAATGGCAGATGTGACATGTATGGCGATCTCCTCACTGCAACAGTTTTAGGAGATGTAGACATGCATGTAAGTGTGGTGGAGTGTGTGCATGTCTAGTGCACTCCTTGTGTTTCATGTGATGTCAGGCTCACCTTTGGCTGTTCATGCTGTTATATGTGTATGGATGGTGCTGCCTGGTGCAATATTGCTGTTGAAATGTTCATGTGTGTGAGTTAAAATGACATGTGTTTTGGGGATTGTGATGCCATGTCTGAAGTTTGACACTGCCACTCATGTGCAACTGTCATGTGTGTTTCAGTCCATTGTACAGTGCCTTGATGCCTGTGTCCTATCTCTCCCTGTCTGCAGCATCAACTGATGAAGAGGGCGGAGAGGGTGCTGTGGACCACAGCGGCAGGGATCGTCCCGCCAGCTGGAGATGCAAGGCCCGGCTCCCCTCCTAGATTGTCATCTCGTCGGGGAGTGAGGAGTCTGGTGCCGCGTCCCTGGCCGAAAGCTGCTGAGGGTAGGTCCAAGAGGCGGAGGTTGGAGGTGGACTCCTCGGCAGCAGAAGGGGCAGCTGAGACCCCACAGGGTCTGACGGAGGAAGATGGCATGGAGTCATCCAGGTTGGTGGGGGGTTTGGTGGAGGAGGAGGCCGTGGAAGAGACACACACGGGGTCTGGAGGTATCGATTCCACTCGTTCTAGTGGTGCAGAGCAGGACCAGGGACAGGAGGCAGCACAGGCCACAGCGGAGGTGCCTGTGTGCAATCCTGTCCCTGATCCTGTCACTGCATCATCTGGCACGAGCAGGGATGCCTACGTCCAGACTCGTTTTCAGGGAGGGGATGAGCGCACAACAACTGGCCTTCCTCTCCCTGCGGACTTGGCTATCCGGGACCGTGTTGAGCCTGTCCTGGCCGGGATAGCGTTGCGGTAACGGGGCATGCAAGGTGACGTGCAGTTTTTTCGTGAAGAGACTGCACGTCATCTCGGGTGCCTCTTTGACCGCGTTGACCTGCTGGGAAGGGTCACCAGTGCTGGATTCCTCCGTGTGCTGGACCTCCTTGCGACCCCCTCCTCACCTGAACCCCCTACACACCAGTCATCCTCCATGCCATCTTCCCACCCATGTATCACCTGGGTACCCTGTGGAGCTGCCTTTGACCCTGCGGCCAGGCTGGTGGAGGGCACATCCCTGCCACAGTTGGTAGTCAGACGTCCAGCAGGGGTGGCCACCTCAACAACTGTACCCCAGCCGGAGGAGGATGTGCAGGTAGCAAGAGCTAGGGCACAGGCAGAGGCACAGCAGCAGCAGCAACAAGGTGGGAGCCATTATGGCTCGGGGCCTTCGACATCGGAGGGGCAGGCATCGGCCAGAGGGCAGGAGGACCCAGGACTGAAAGTGTCTTCCATGTGGCAGCAGTTAGGCCATGCTATAGATGCAGAGCGGCAGCGGGCAGAAGAGGCAAGGCTTACGATGGTCAGGGTGGAGAACTCCATGCGGAGGGCCCTGAGGTGGGCTGAATGCCTTGAGGCAATTCGCAGGGATTTGGAGGAGAACATGTCATCGTCCCTGCGAACCCTCTTGGCCATGGAAGAGGACCGCCTCCAGGACATTGAGCAGTAATTCGATGATGCCCTGGCCCGGGACATCCAAAAGTGAGCCGTCGGACTAGCCCGCTGCCCTTGTAAATAGTTTTTAGAGTTAGGTTTCCTTTTCATTTTCCTTTTATTTGTGGTCAATGGACAATGCCACACAGTTTCATTTGTTTGGTAGGGATCATGGATCCTTTACATCCTTGGACAATGGATTGTATATAGTTTCATCGTGTACTATTTATTTTTTATTTTTTTTGCATTATGGACATGGAGCAATGGATTTATTTTTTCCGGACAATGGATTGTAAATAGTTGGACTATGGATTGATTTCTCTTTTTTTTGTATTATGAACATGAAGCAATGGAGATTTTTTTTACATTTCCTTTGTATTTGCATTGTTGGAGGGTGACTTTGGACTGTTTTTCTTTCTAATTTTTTTGGATTGGTTATCATTTTCATTCAATCATCTTTTTCACATGCTTTTCATTTCATGTTTCATATTTTGGTATGCTTTCATTTCATTTTTGATTTTATGTACATAATACATTTCAATGTTTTAGTTCCATGTGTGGGATTTGCTCATTGGGTTGATGCATGTGAAAATGTGGGTTTACACAAGCACTGCCAACCAGTGTATGTGCGTGATGGACATGTGTTGATGTACATAGTTGACTTTTGGTTTGTGTCATGAAATCGGCCTTTCACTGCTTGGGGGTGGGGGTGCAGGGGGACATGAGTGGGGGCCTGCTGGCAGGTGCCCCACAGTGCTGGGGTGTGGGGGTGCAGGGGGACATGAGTGGGGGCCTGCTGGCAGGTGCCCCACAGTGCTGTGGGGTGGGGGTGCAGGGGGACATGAGTGGGGGCCTGCTGGCAAGTGCCCCACAGTGCTGGGGGTTGGGGGTACAGGGGGACATGAATGGAGGCCTGCTGGCAGGTGCCCCTCAGTGCTGGGGGGTGGGGGTGCAGGGGGACATGAGTGGGACATGAGTGGGGGCCTGCTGGCAGGTGCCCCACAGTGCTGGGGGTGGGGGTGCAGGGGGACATGAGTGGGGGCCTGCTGGCAGGTGCCCCTCAGTGCTGGGGGGTGGGGGTGCAGGGGGACATGAGTGAGACATGAGTGGGGGCCTGCTGGCAGGTGCCCCACAGTGCTGGGGAGTGGGGGTGCAGGGGGACATGAGTGGGGACCTGCTGGCAGGTGCCCCACAGTGCTGGGGGGTGGGGTTGCAGGGGGACATGAGTGGGACATGAGTGGGGGCCTGCTGGCAGGTGCCCCTCAGTGCTGGGGGTGGGGTTGCAGGGGGACATGAGTGGGGGCCTGCTGGCAGGTGCCCATTAGTGCTGGGGGGTGGGGGTGCAAGGGGACATGAGTTGGTGATCAGTAGTGCAAGGTGACATGTGGCTTGGCTGGGGGGCATGCCCATGGTGGACGGGCTGCCTGCGGGACATGAGCAGGGGTGCAGGGTAGTCCCCTGTGGTGTGGGCTGCCTGCAGGGGCCGTGGAGGGTGTAGAGGGAACACCTGGGAGGACCCACACTGCCAATTCACGTGTAGGAGTCCCTGGCAACCCCGAAATACACGTACCATGCTGAAATCGCGTGTGAGACTTCCCACGAACCCCAGGAATACATGTACCCCACTCACACAGGCCCTTTCGCCTGTGGAACTTCCCGCGCACCCCAGGAATACACGTACCCGGCTCCAATCGCGTGTGAGACTTCCCGCGAACCCCAGTTATACACGTACCCCACTCGCACACGGCCAATATTCCTGAAGTTTGCGTGAAGTTTTACACGTGAAAGGGCCCTATGTGAGTGGGGTACATGTATTCCTGGGGTTTGCGGGAAGTCTCACACACGATTTCAGCAGGGTACGTGTATTTCGGAGGTGCGCAGGAAGTTTCACTCGCAAAAGGGCCTGGTGCGAGCGGGGTATGTGTATTACTGGGGTTTGCGGGAAGTCTCACACGGGATTTCAGCAGGGTACGTGTATTTCGGGGGTGCGCAGGAAGTTTCACACACAAAACAGCCTGTGCGAGTGGGGTACGTGTATTCCTGGGGTTCGCGGGAAGTCTCACACGCGATTTCAGCAGGGTATGTGTATTTCGGGGGTGCGCAGGAAGTTTCACACGTGAAAGGGCCTGTGCGAGTGGGGTACGTGTATTCCTGGGGTTCGCGGGAAGTCTCACACGCGATTTCAGCTGGGTACATGTATTTCAGGGGTGCGCAGGAAGTTTCACACACGAAATGGGCGGTGCGAGTGGGGTACGTGTATTCCTGGGGTTCGTGGGAAGTCTCACACGTGATTTCAGCAGGGTACGTGTATTTCGGGGGTGCGCAGGAGGTTTCACACGCGAAAGGGCCTGTGCGAGTGGGGTACATGTATTCCTGGGGTTCGCGGGAAGTCTCACATGCGATTTCAGCAGGGTATGTGTATATCGGGGGTGCCGCCGAGCCCTACACTTGAATTGGCAGTGTGGGTCCACCCAGGTGTTCCCTCTACACCCTCCACGGCTCCTGCAGGCAGCCCACACCAAAGGGGACTACCCTGCACCCCTGGTCATGTCCCGCAGGCAGCCCATCCACCATGGGCATGTCCCCCAGCCAAGCCACATGTCAGCTTGCACTACTGATCACCAGCGCATAACCCCCTGCACCCCCACCCCCAGCAGTGCAGGGCACCTGCCAACAGGCCCCCACTCATGTCCCACTCATGTCTGCCTGCACCCCCCCAGCAGTGCAGGGCACCTGCCAGCAGGCCCCCACTCATGTCCCCCTGCACCCCCACCCCCCAGCAGTGCAGGGCACCTGCCAGCAGACCCCCACTCATGTCCCCCTGCACACCCACCCCCCAGCAGTGCAGGGCACCTGCCAGCAGGTCCCCACTCATGTCCCCTTGCACCCCCACCCCCAGCAGTGCAGGGCACCTGCCAGCAGGCCCCCACTCATGTCCCCTTGCACCCGCACCCCCCAGCAGTGCAGGGCACCTGCCAGCAGGCCCCCACTCATGTCCCCTTGCACACTCACCCCCCAGCAGTGCAGGGCACCTGCCAGCAGGCCCCCACTCATGTCCCCTTGCACCCCCACCCCCCAGCTGTGCAGGGCACCTGCCAGCAGGCCCCCACGATTGTCCCCTTGCACCCCCACCCCCAGCAGTGCAGGGCACCTGCCAGCAGGCCCCCACTCATGTCCCACTCATGTCCCCTTGCACCCCCACCCCCCAGCAGTGCAGGGCACCTGCCAGCGGGCCCCCACTCATGTCCCACTCATGTCCCCTTGTACCCCCACGCCCCAGCAGTGCAGGACACCTGCCAGCAGGCCCCAACTCATGTCCCCCTGCACCCCCACCCCCCAGCAGTGCAGGGCACCTGCCAGCAGACCCCCACTCATGTCCCCCTGCACACCCACCCCCCAGCAGTGCAGGGCACCTGCCAGCAGGTCCCCACTCATGTCCCACTCATGTCCTCTTGCACCCCCACCCCCCAGCAGTGCAGGGCACCTGCCAGCAGGCCCCCACTCATGACCCACTCATGTCTGCCTGCACCCCCCCAGCAGTGCAGGGCACCTGCCAGCAGGCCCCCACTCATGTCCCCCTGCACCTCCACCCCCCAGCAGTGCAGGGCACCTGCCAGCAGACCCCCACTCATGTCCCCCTGCACACCCACCCCCCAGCAGTGCAGGGCACCTGCCAGCAGGTCCCCACTCATGTCCCCTTGCACCCCCACCCCCAGCAGTGCAGGGCACCTGCCAGCAGGCCCCCACTCATGTCCCCTTGCACCCCCACCCCCAGCAGTGCAGGGCACCTGCCAGCAGGTCCCCACTCATGTCCCCTTGCACCCTCACCCCCCAGCAGTGCAGGGCACCTGCCAGCAGGCCCCCACTCATGTCCCCTTGCACCCCCACCCCCCAGCTGTGCAGGGCACCTGCCAGCAGGCCCCCACGATTGTCCCCTTGCACCCCCACCCCCAGCAGTGCAGGGCACCTGCCAGCAGGCCCCCACTCATGTCCCACTCATGTCCCCTTGCACCCCCACCCCCCAGCAGTGCAGGGCACCTGCCAGCGGGCCCCCACTCATGTCCCACTCATGTCCCCTTGTACCCCCACGCCCCAGCAGTGCAGGACACCTGCCAGCAGGCCCCAACTCATGTCCCCCTGGCCCCAGGTCATGACGAGCCTCAATCGTGGCCCTTATGGCCAGCCTCCCCAGCCCAAAGACCCAACCAAGTATTGCATCCACCCACATAGAAAAGGCAATTACATGATACAACCCCAATGGCAAGTATGTAAATGAACACATGTCCGTCACACACACACAATGGGTGCAAGTGAATGTGAAAACCCATGTCATGACATGCATGAAACCAATGAGATAATACCACACATCAAAGTATGAAGAAAAACATTTATTAAACACAACATGAATTTAATCTAAATCCAACACACAACAATGGGAATAATAAAAGAAAAGCTGCGTGTCCGTAAAAGAATAAAAAACAAGAAATCATAATCCAAAGAAATCCAAAAGAAATGGTGTCCAAAGTCACAGTTCAACAAAGCAAATCCAAGGGAAAAAAGAAAGTGAAAACCATTGCTCCATGGTGAAAATAAAAAAAAGACAACAATCCAATGGTGAACTATGTACAGATGAACAATCCAGGGTCCATGAGCCCAACTGATGAAATGAAACCTATCAAAAATACTACCTGATAAAAAACTATATACAAAAACGTGGTGCATTGTCCAAGCGTAACCAAAATAAAGAAAAAACAAAAGGAAACCTAACACTATCTAACTATATACAATGGCGGCGGGCAAGTCCAGCGGCTCACTCTGTGGTGTCCCGGGCCAGGGCATCATCGAACTCCATGTCTATTTGCCGGAGACGGGCCTCTGTCCTGGCCCCGAGGTCTCGCAGAGAGGCACTCATGGCCTGTTCCAACTTCCTGCGAGTTGCCTCAAGGCACTCTGCCCGCCTCAAAGCCCGACGCATGCAGAACTCCGCCCTGACCATGGTGAGCCACGCCTCTTCCGCCCGCCGCTGCTCCGCACCTATCTGCTGGCCCAACCGGTGCCACACGGAAGACACTCCCATTCCTGGGTCCTCCTGCCCTCTGGCCGATGCCTGCCCCTCCGATGTTGATGGCCCCGAGCCATCATTGCTCCCACCTAGAGCCTGCTCCTGCTGCTGCTGTCCATGTGCCGTGTCTGATGGTGCCTGCACATTCTCCATCAGCTGGTCTTCAGTTGTGGTGTCCACCCCTGCTCGGCTGCTGGCTCCCGACTGTGGCAGGGATGTGAGCTCCACCAAGCTGGCTGTGTTGGTCGGGCCAGGTCCACTGGTGGCCATGGTGGAATCTCGGCCGGAAGACGGTGTGGCGAATGACTGATGCATAGTCTCCACAGAGGAGGAGAGGTCTGCCAGAGTGCGCAACACACGTAGGAACCCACCAACCAGGACAGAGCCCATATGTTTGTGGGACCCCTCGTCCACAGGTAGTGGAGAGGCAGATGACATGGCACTCTCCCCTACCTGCGGACGGGCCTGGGACCACCACCATGCACAAGCTGGTGCATGGTGGTGCAGTCACAGGGTCAGGGACAGCGACATGCACAGGCCCCTCCGCGGTGACCTGTGCTGCCTCCTGACCCTGGCCCTGGCTGCACCACTTGCACCAGTGGTACTACCCCCACCAGGCCCCATCTGCGGCTCAGTAGCGGGCTCCTCCTCCTCTATGCAGACCACCAACCTGGATGTCTCCACACCGTCTTCCGCCATAGGAAGCCCTGTGGGGGCTCACCCGGCCCTTCCGCCACAGCCATTGTGGCAGACGCAGCACCAGCCCCCTCGCTCCCAGATGATGGTAATTCCTGGGAGGGTGACTGGGCCTTGCGTCACCGCCCAGTGGAGGCATCCCTGCCGCTTGGCTCCACAGTGCCGTCTCCGCCCTCTTCTTTACTTGACGCTGTGTAGAGGGAGACATAGAACACAAGCATCAGGGTGCGGTACAAAATACCCTAGACAGGAAGCAATAACAAATGATTGGCACTGTCAAATGTCACTTCCATCCTGTCATTCCACAACACATGGGTATATGCACACAACACACATGCAGAAACAGTCCTGGCACCTGCAATCAACATCAACATCCATGTAGAAGGGCCCCTGTAAACCAAGATGTTGCCTTCAAAGTCACATGCATCCATGGCGTTTCAAAGTCACACACACACTTCTCGGGCACACACACACATGTGCACCATATATGTACATGACATCAGCACCCATTCCTCCCCCCCCCTTCATGTCCAGGAACAGCGACAGCCATGCTTTCATGTGTGCATTCCGCATAGAGCTCCCCATGTTGCCTTAAAACACATGCACCAACCATGTGGTTCACACATAACTGGTCTCACATGCATGACCATGATGTCCCTGCACACACACATCCATACATGGCCTATGTCACACATACAGGCAAGCATCAGACTACCAGCACACTGCAACATGCCCTGTCTCACACAGCAATGCTTGGCCACTTATCGCTCAACTCCAGACGGGTCTGCCTCCGAAGTATCTGAGCGTGGAGTGCTGGGCCTACGCGTTCCACGACCCTCATCTGGCTGTTACTCATGCGTGCCCGGCCCCCGTCCGCGAGGCGCCGGGTCTTGTGGAGGGTCCTGGACCTGAAGTCCTCCCAGCGCTTCTTGACGTACTTGATGTCGCTGGTTGCCACCCCCTCCGCATTGATGGCAACCACTACATCATCCCAGATCCTCTCCCGTCCTTCCTTGTTGGCGCGTGATGTTCCGAAGAGGGCATCATAATGCCCCAGGACATTCTCCACCAGGACACCAACTTCGGTGGCAGTGAAGCTGGTGGCCCTCTGCCTCTCTGGCTGGGGGTTGCCAGTGGTGCCAGATGGAGATGTGCCCGACATGGCAACCCCAGAGACAGGAGTGGGTAGGCAACTGGGTCCAGTGGCTGGGCTGTGGAGCGATGGTATCCCAGTCGGGAGTTTCTGTTCCAGCAGGGGTGGACTCTGCAACTGGACCCCTGCAGATGGCTGATGTGCAGGCACCAAATAGCAGGGCACGTGGGCAGCAGACAGTAAGGCAGCAGCAGATGGCAGGTGGGAGCGCGCTCAGGGTTCTGGGGGGCAGGAAAATGGCCTTCAGGGCAGGAGCGTGGTCTTCCGTGTTTGTATTCATGGCCAGCTTGATACAGAGTGATTTGGCGCGTGAAAAAATTGCACGTCAGCGTGTAATTCGATGAAAGGCCCTTAGCGCGTAAGCGGGTCAGCACACATACGCAATTTCATTGGACCAAAGGCCCTTAGCACGTAAGCGCGTCTGTGACGTATCGCGCACGGGCGTTTCCCTTTCACGTGTAAAACTTCACGCGAAACCCAGGAATATACGTACCCCACTCGCGCAGGGCCCTTTCGCGTGTAAAACTTCACGCGAACCCCAGGAATACACGTACCCCACTCGCACAGGGCCCTTTCGCGTGTAAAACTTCAGGCGAACCCCAGGAATACACGTACCCCACTCACACAGGCTCTTTCGCATGTGAAATTTCCCACGAACCCCATAATACACATACCCTGCTCCAATCACGTGTGAAACTTCCCGTGAACCCCAGTAATACACGTACGCCACTCGCACAGGGCCTATCGCGTGTGAACCTTCCACCAAACCCCAGTTATACACATACCCCACTCGCACAGGCCCTTTCGCGTGTGAATCTTCCCACGAACCCCTGTAATAAACGTACCCTGCTCCAATCGCGTGTGAGACTTCTCGCAAACCCCCGTAATACACGTACCCTGCTCCAATCGAGTGTGAAACTTCACACGAACCCCAGTTATACACGTACCCCACTCGCACAGGCCCTTTCACGTGTGAAACTTCACACAAACCCCAGTAATCCATGTTCCCCGCTTGGCATTTGCTGTTTGGCAGCCCTGTAAACTGGTCCAGGGTTAGCGCAGCCCTTTGTGCTGGATAGGGGATTTTGACGGCTTTTCCTTGCGTGAGGGCGTTCTTGGGGGCTTAACTGGCGCTGCTGCAGAGTCGCTGCGCCACTCTGCGCCACGGCTGGTTTTGGAGGCTAAAATCCATGAAAACGCTGTGCACGGAAATCGATTTTAGTGCACGCGGCTGGCGCAGACATTCGCACGCGCACTCTGTGCGCCAGCCGCGTGCGCCACTTGTGCGCGAAATTCTATGAATTACCCCCTTAATCTTTTCTTTAATGTGGTGCTCAACAAGCTGTTTTAGAAGATTGAAACTTTTCATTAACATATCCATTTTTAATTCCATTTGTTTCAGAGGATCTTCTAATGTCTCTCTTGGTATATTACACTAATTGTCTGTTTTGGCTGTTACATTTTTTTTGTTAATTGCACATAAAGTAATGGTTATTAATTGGCTTATATAAAGAAATGTTGTGTGTACCATTAGTATCACTGTCTTCATTCATTTCATCTCGTGGGAAATTTTCTTACAGCCATTCCAACATAATGGACTTCTCTGTGTAAAAAAATATATATATATATTAGTTTTAGTGTACGTAACACTGAAAATGTATAAATATATGAAATAAATATTGTGTACTTACTAGTTTAATACACACTTTTGGTGTTACTGCTGTGTAGGTAAACTCTTGCTTTTTGCTGCACAGTTTCTGTGAAGTAATTCTGTTGGAGGCATATTTTATTTGTTTTAGTATATTCCATTATATTGGAAACACTATTTCAGTGGATGGTTGGTGTCTTACATGTACAGTTTCCCCTTCTTATTTATTATTAAATGTAATGTATTTATGTGGTGCTTTTTGAACATGTTTGGTGTTTTTATTGTATGATACAATAATGTAAGATACCCCCTGAGTTTTTGAATAGTGCTGATGGTGATCGCGCCCGTCCGCGGACATGCGCGCAGTCTGCGGACATCAAAATTACTAACGGGGCATGGGGTTCAGTATTTTCTATGTTATATGTATGTAAGCTAAGGGAGTCTTAGTAAACGTTTATAACATTTACATGATCTATATCTATATTCAGTGAAAAAAACATTGTTAAAGGGACATTATGGTTAAGTTGTGCTACTAAAAACCTATGAAATTCAGTAAAAAAAAAACTTTGTTAAAGGGATGTTATGGTTCTAATTAAAACTGAAACCCCCCTGAAATTCGTCAGTTATGATAAGGTAGGCAACCATAACTCGGCCACCACCGCACACTGCTAAATCTAACACCCAGGACTTCAAAGATGATATCACACATGTCATTAAAGAATCAGAAATGTGGAGGAAAACGAGAGAGAAAATATCTCTCCAACTAAAAACATTGCAGCATTTTGCTTTCCCAGAGACTTAAGACTTTTTTGTGTTTAAGACATTCCTTGAAGAACATTTGGAAACCAGTGAGTGACTGATAGTGAAACAGAACTGTGCGACCATTTGGAGATTGAAATGGATATATTCTACTTAGGGGAAGAAAAGCTGAAGGGTGCTGCCAGGCAATTATTGTGGCCATCTCTTTGCAGTTGGAGCAACTGGCCACTCTGTGCTGATCCATAACCTACACAGTTTCATCCAACACTGAAACCCTGATAGATCGATCACTGTCTACCTGCCCACCTCTGATAGCTGCATACCCCCACCTCCCCTGCACTCTTAATCCCTATATGGGCACATCAAGGTGGAGTGAGGCAAAGGGTTTGCATTTGGGGTGTTCAATTCTCTTTGCTGGTGCTTATCATAGTCTCTTCAGTGAGCACTCAGACTCTGCTGGATCAAACCATGGGCTTGGAGTTTCCCGTCACTGCTTCACTTTCACTTTTATATTACCTTGGGAGTGAAGTGGAATGAGGCATCGACAATTGTTTGAATTTATGCCATTTTCACTCGGTTCCAATACCCAGAATACTCTGTTATGCTCTCACTAGGACCCTGCCAAATCAGGCCTGGCCACTGGCTGCTTACTTAGAGCTGTATGCAATCGCCTTGCTTTCACTTCTAATACATTCTGGAAGCTGGGTCACGTGTTACTAATTGTTTGCACAGGGTAAGTCAGGGCAGGTAGGTAGCATGGGGAATATAGATCACATTGACTGGTTTCGGACAGCAACCAACACTGAGGATTTCTACACCGCATGTCCTCATTTATCCAATGTACCTAAGGTTGCCTGAACAGTATTCATTTTGAAAAGGCACACAGCTATCCTCTCAGCCTCGTCAGTCCAAAATGCTAAGAAATATACCCTAATCACTTAATGCAGTACTGAATCAAGTATGTCCATTAATGAAATTGAGTTTCGTTTTCGTGATGTTAGCAGGAACCACTGCAGAGGTGTGCAAGTGGAAGACTTGCTGCATTCTAATGAAGCCACAGAGGATCAGATTAGGGGGACACTGAACCCTTAGTGTGACCGATGAGTTCTGGTGAATGAGCCCAGCCAAAGTCTGTAAACTAGGCAGAGTTGTATTGGTGGGCATTGGTCCTTTCGGGGTCCTGGTCAAGAGAGGAATACACTTCAAGACCCTTTATGTTGTGCAGTGTGATTATCATTCAAATAGCTGGTTTCCTTCTTACAGGAAGATTCAGTGCAACAGATAATCGAGTGCTGTAAAGTGCAGTAGTGCCACATTAGTACTAGTTCCTAGCCTCAGCAGAAGGACAGGAGGATCCCCATTCTTGCTACTGTCTACCAAATTCACTTTGAAAGCAATTTAACATTGAACTGTAGGAAACAGCTCAAGATGTGGCTCTTCCACAATCTGCTAATAAAACTGGCCCAAAGCCGAGCAACGAGACTATTTTTCATCCCATTAATAGACCACACCTCCAGTACCGTGGGCTGACAGCCTATCCCCCAGCAATGATCTTCAAAGTGGACAGCCACTGTGCAACTAGCAAGGTGGGAAAGTACCCAATCTTGCGTTTGAGAAAGTTTTGTCATGGGCCCTCACTTCCTGTCCCCCGTATTCCCCTTATCATCTTTATTTCTGGCCTCACTACCATCCTCTTGGCAAACATCATGTACATTTTACACTACATATAGTCCATATAAAACAGCCCACAAGGCCTCGCATACACATATCATTCTTAATCTCACCTTCTTTTATCAACGCTCAGACCACATCCATCACAGCCCTCCCAACTATGACTCCTCTCTTACCATCCTACCACCACAAAGATAATGGAAGCTTCCGACCTGCACTCTTCAAAATGACATTATTATGCATGTGCATCTCCTGCTATCCCACCTCCATCTCCCTATCTGTCTCTCTCACAGAGCTACACACAGCAAGACCATCATTATTGACAGTAACGAACCTTGCTAAACCACTTATCTTCTTAACTTACCCAATCAAAATGTCACTATGCAATCAAGTTTGAATGCGGTTGATAGCAATATGTTCACAGGCATGCAAGTTAGTATTACCAGTGTGCATCCTCCAGTACAGGTTTTGTCTATGTGGTGCTAACTGCACCATCAACATTGGGGGAGGTGGTACCAGCACAATGTTACCTACTAATGGCAAACATTCATAATCATCCCCACAACCTATTGAATTTATAATAGGTAGACCTCATAGGGATGATGATGAGCCTGTGATTGCAGTAAATTGAAGTAACATATTTTCCCCACTTTTGCTGGAACTTTGCAATGACCACTCAGAGGAAAATAGAATTTCTATTGTGATGATGTAAAGGCAAATAATCAACGAGCACAGGAAGAAGCAAGCCAACCCTCAGCAGAGGGGTGTACTCAAAGGTCAGCTTCTGCAGTTTGCAACAACCACTGTAAATGGTCTTTGGAGTTTGAGGGGGCATAATCACATTTTTGGCATGTTGCAATAGTTTAGAGCATTAGTACGAGTCTTCAATAGAAAGTACTATTATTCAAGGACCAGATTACTCAGCATTGATATTTCATAGATGACATATTGACTGTCTCTCAGTGCTTTGACGAGGTGTCCACTGTTATAACATCATGAAGCAGAAAGCAGTCCTAGCCCCTCCGTTTTTTTTTCCATCTCAGATATAAGACCCTTCAGGATTTCACTAAGCAATCTTCTGCACAAATCCAACCTGCAACTTCTAGTTGTGCCGCTATGGTGGCTATTTCACAAAATGACTACTGCTCTGCTGGAGCCCAGGGAAGAGATGTGGCCAAATAACATACTCAGCCCTGCTATTCCACTAAAAGCAGCAGTGATCACAATCATAAAGGTGTACCATGCACAGCCCAACAGGTATACCTCCTTCACTGCTACCTAATAACGTAGGCCAAGAATAGGGTATCCTCTTCAGGAGTGTTGTGAGCTGGCACAGAAGCTGTCCAAGCAACACTACTATGGTCTGACCAAATTAAAAGAATGCCCAATAAATGTTCTATAATAATAAGGTCTTCGATTAAACTAACACAACTACTGGCCCTGGAACCCTGGAAGCTAAACCACATAAAAACAGGCTTTAGTATAAGGGGCCCTCTGGGTTGGTAAATAGGGGTCCTCAGGGAAAGACTTCAGCAGCACAATGTCAGAGCTTATGAATTTGTCTTTCAAAATGTACAGAAGGGGAGCTTAAAAGCTGCTACGGCCTTCTACACAGCGGGGTTTGGGGGGGCAGGGACTCATCATATACCTTTAGATTCTTGTCTTTGTGGCGAAACATTGTCAAGCTAGGCTTCCAGGTACTTTGCTCCAATTGATCTGTTGTTGAGATGATCTTGTCATGCTTTTACCTGAATAGCCAGCGTGGAGATAGCTCAAGAAGAGGGCTCCCAGTGGATCGATTTAACATTCAAGTTGATGCTTCTGCTGGGTTGAGTCAGTGTTAAAGACGTGTCAGTCAATGGCCTCCAGCACGTCGAGTCAGTACTTGAGTTGGGTCAAGCCGATGCTTCCATTGGATAAAGTTGGTGGTCAAGCCGATGCTTCCATTGGATAAAGTTGGTGGTCGAGACACAGTGATTGGATTCTGGCACAGAGTGATGGTGTTTTCCACATTGAAGATTCAGAGACCTCTTTCATGACCTGATAGAACTTATCTGTTGTTTTTACAAAAAGTGTATAGCCAGCACTGGTGGAAGTGTCCCTAGTCTTTCTATGCAGTGTTGTCTCCTGCATGGTGCAAAGCAGGATCCGGTGCACACCATATGTAACCGTGGGAGCCAACATTTTTCTTATAAAGAACTGATTAGAAACTTTAGGTGGTGCCCCATCCACTCATTTTTTCATAGAATTCTTTTTGCATGCTAAGTAGACGCATAACGTGATGGGTCACTGTTTGTGTACAATAATAATGCTTCTTTTGGTTAGAACAGAAACGCATTTTAATTTTCTCTGCCTGCAAATGATCGAATTTTGCTCACATCATCGTCTTCCTTAAATTCGGAAAGTATTTTGCTCGCACATTGTTGCTTTTGCTGTATGTCTGCTTGTGACTGGGTGACATTCTTTGATTGAAATATGAGGATTCCGTATCTGTGCGAGGTTGAATGCCTATTTCAAATCTCAGATCATGCATAGAATCCACTTATTCTGCACAATTTGTTCAGGCATCCTTCTCTGTTCACTGAACATGTGCCTGTTAGGGCTCTACTCAGAGAGTGTTTGGATTGATTTTGTGTGCACATCATTGTTTAGTTAATTTAATAACCATGTAAACATGTCCATGTAGTTTGACAGCACATGTGCATGTCGAAACCAAAACTCAAAACAGCCCTTCGTTGGCTACATAGTATATGGTATACAAATAAGTAAGAGCGTATGCAAATAATACGCTCTTTAAACGCCTACTACTTTTCCTTAATGACTGTTCAATAGGGAACGCGTATTTATCCCCAGGAGTGGCGCAAGCAAAGTCAAGTGATTCAATTAACAAAACCACATGTATGAGTGTGTGCAAGAATATTCAAAACAGTTTGTCTTAATGAAGGTGTGTGTCTGTTTTAGTGAGATGTGCCTGGTCTGTATGTGCAGTTAGGACAGCGAGATCTGTTAATTTGTACAGGAGCAAACTAGGTTGATGAAGCCTATGACGAGCGGTCAAGGAGAAGATTGCGAGCTAGATACTTAACCTGAGTTTCGCGCGCAAGGGGGCAAACACGAAAGCACACACAGATGTGATGACATCTAAATAAATAACAGCGATTGTGCAATCATTCTAACTGAGAGTTAATTGAGGCGGCCATTAAGAAGAAATAGTAATACCCCCTTCGGCCACATATTAAAAGATTACGCCCTTCTATGGCCTGTCTGCATGCGTGTTATACAATTAGAACTGGTTTGGAAAATATTTTGTGGACAAGTTTTTGTCTAGTAAGAGAATGTACGGCATGAATGTTACTACTGGATTAGCATTGTGTGTGTGAATGTGCATGAATATAGCATAGCTGGTTGAGTAAATAGGAGCTTAGTACTGCCTGTGCAATTGGCTGAGGAGCTGGCCACTGATTGGCGGGATGGTCCAGAACAAGTTTCCTTACTGTATCATAGCTTTTATCACATGGAATGAAGGGTGACACCAGCATCAAGAGAGAGAGAGAAAGTCAGGGAGCGAGAGAGAGTGTGTGTGTGTGTGTGTGTGTGTGTGTGTGTAGGACAGCAGCCGCCAGGAAATGTTTCATTTATATGGCATTCTTTATGGGGCAATAGTAACTTGAGCATGGTGAGATGTATTATGTAGCAAGAATGGCTAACATGTTTGCTGCCATTATGGAAAAATGTGTATACTGTGGCATGGCATTTTTCTCAACATCAAAGGTAAAGCCTGATGCCAGGCCGCTGTGGAGCAGCTATCATATGAGGAGGTTAACCTTGCGAGCTCCATCATGACCTACAGTATCCTGTTAATGACAATTCTGCTTTCAGTGGATCTACATGGGCATTCTTGGTCTGGCATAAAGGTAAAACGGTCCTGGTACAAGCGAAAGGATCCATGCAAAAAATGGTGCCCTTGTAGTATGCAGAGGGGGGAATTGTTCTGCGGGAGTTTGATGCTGAGGGGAGGTAAGGCAGAAACATCGTAGGGAGGTGGCCTGTGGGGTAGCAAGGATGCTGCAGCATGCCTCACAGGCATCCTCCCTCGAAGGGCTCTGAGCTTCTAAGCTCAGTGAGGTTTTGTGCTCGTCCCTTAAGATAAACCACCCGTGGGAACCACCTTATCATGGAGGGCAGACCATAGTACCTTGCCAAGCTTCGAGAGTAGAAGGTGATCCGTTCTGCCTCACGTGCACCGGAGTGGCTGAAAAAATGGGCCACCTTTGTTGTGCTTTGTGGGTGGCTTGCTCGACTGCGGCCAGCCTCTTTAAGACCTTCCTCCCCTGGGACATAGTGTCCTCTCCAGCCCCAATATTTCAGCACCACACAGGGACTCCAACCAGCTCTGTGCATATTAATATCACCCTAATCTGTCCAAAGCCACGTGAGACACAGAATCTCGTTCCACTTCTCCTCACAAGGAGTGAACCTGACAAGTGAGACCTCAAAAACACCGCTGACTATTCACATGGGCCAGAATCCTAATCTGTCCAAAGCCATGTGAGACACCGAATCTCGTTCCGCTTCTCCTCACATGGAGTAAACCTGACAAGTGAGACCTTAACAACCCCGGGCCAGGATACTGCCAGATACCTGGTCTCAAAGGTGCCTCTGGATTCCTCATCATGGTTAAAAACAAAATAAAGAGGCAAGGGACACAACACAAGAAGAATCAGTCCACCATAACCACACCAGTGGCCTCAAAAACCTGTTTGCCCACAGCAGCCATGCAAGACAAGGACACCCCATCAGATCCTCGCACCCTAGTGGATGTGATGGGTGCCATCTGTCACAGGTTTCCCCTTTTCTCACCTGTTTTCTCTGTTTTGCGGAGTCCTTTGTCAGGGTTTTCTTCCGAGCAGTTTGGGTCTTGTACAAGCCCACTCGGCTGTCTTCGGATTCCAGGATTCGCTCAGCTTCTTCGTCCGGGATCTATAGAAATTCCAGGAAGCTAGGAATGGAGGCAGCACACGGAGGCGATCTGCGCGGAACGCAGAAGAAACAGGATCAAGGAAGGAAGAAGGAAAGGAGAAGGAGGAAGATCAGGGAACCAGGAAACAACACAGTTCAGGAGAACGAACTATGGAGCATGTCAGGCCACAGCTATCGGTAGCGTTGAGAGGCGCGGAACCGCAGGGGAGTGGCTAATTTATAGAACGTGCTGCATAGGATGTAAAGGTCGATAGACAGCGTTCCGTGTATATGGGAATGGTGGGTGTACTACAGCGAGTAACCCCCGATGTGCCAGGGACCAGGAAGACCAGAAAGGGCGTGATTGACGGATCATGACAGCATGCCCCCTTCTAAAACCCGTTCCACCGGGTTTACCTGGATGTATTCGGTGGAACCTTCTGAGCAATCTGGGGGAGTTCAAATTTGAGACTGGTTCCCAGGTACGTTCGCTGGGTGGATAACCTTTCCATTCCACCAGGTATTGAAGTTTGCCTCGTCTATATCGGGAATCACAAATACGAGAAACTTCATATTCCAGCTGGTCATTGACAATCACAGGACTAGCTCCAAGAGTAGTCGGGTAGTTTGGATGAAAGGCTTCAACAGGGATTTGTGAAAGATTGGATGTATCTTCTTCCAGGAGTCCGGGAGTTGGAGTCGAAAGGCCACAGGATTGATGATCTCTTTTATAGAGAAGGGTCCATAATACCGGGGAGCCAACTTATTCGGTCTGAGATGTCGGGGTAGAAGTTTCGAGGATAGCCATACTTTATCCCCAATGGAGTATGAAGGCCCTGGTCTTCTCCTTGAATCTGCATAGTGTTTGGTTTGGATTTGCGCTCTTTCGAGATGTTCCTTGACTTCTCTCTGAACATTTATGAGTGTTTCAATCCAGGAATCGACAGTAGGAACAGGTGTAGGGTGTGGAAGAACAGAAGGTAAGACCGAAGGGTGAAATCCTTGGCTGCAGAAAAAAGGGCTGGCCTTAACAGCCCAATGGTCCGAATTATTGTAAGCGAATTCGGCTACTGGTACTAAAAGTGACCAATCATCCTGGACTTTGGTAGAGAAACAATGAAGATATTGTTCAAGGGTTTGATTTACTCGTTCTGTGACACCGTTGGTTTGGGGATGATATCCCGAGGAGAGAGCTTGTTGAATCCCTAGTATCCTGCAGAGGTGTTTCCAGAACTGAGAGATATACTGGGGTCCTCTGTCCGATATGATCTTGGAAGGAAGTCCATGCAGTCGGAAGATGTGTTCCAGGAAAATACCAGCAAGTTCTGAGGAGGATGGTAATTTATACAGAGGAGCAAAGTGAGCCATATGAGTGAATCGATCAATGGTGACCATGATAGTGGTATAACCTCTAGAAGGCGGCAATCCCACAATGAAGTCTGTAGCAATGATTTCCCAAGGTCGGGTTGGTGGTGTAGGCTGTAATAAGAGACCTGCTGGTTTCTGGTTATCATGTTTGTTCTGATTACAGACGGAGCAAGATTGAATATACAGTTGTACATCGGTCTTCATCTTGGGCCACCAAAATTGTCTTTGTATTAGACGGAGGGTGTTGGAAATACCACGATGACCGGAATGAAGAGTATCATGGCAGAGATTTATTATTCTTTGTTGTAATTTTTGTGTAGGAATGACCAGATTGGTATCTTTGAACAAGTATCCGTCCTTGACTTTCAAGTTCCATTGATTCCTTTCTGAAATTCCTTTCAAAAGTTCCGAAGTCTGAGTTTGCATACAAATCACTTCCAGGAGGTTGTTTGCTTGAGCTACCAGCGCCTGACCTCCCGGTGCCATGAGCTCATTCTGAGTCTGGCGGCCAGGAAGTCAGGTGCCAGTAATTTTGTTAATCCCCATTCCCACAGAGTCCTATAGGACTCTATGGGAGTGGGGACATGGGAGCTCCGGCACTGTTAACAATGGCAAACTTATTATGAGGCCCAGTGTGTGTAAAAAACAACAACATACCCTTATGTAGTTCATTATATTTGCAGTTATGCCCTGTGGTAGCTGCAGATAATGCCCCCCCAGTCATTACCACACTTAGTCGGTCCTGTATCTTGGTAGCCGCGACTAAAAAACAGTTTAAAAAATATGGACATATATATGTGGGCAGTAGACTTGTAAATATTTATTTCAGAATACATTGAGTGTATTTTTTGTACACAGTTCATCAAAAAGACAGATACATTTAAACAATTATAAAAGATAAGTAAATATGCAGACAACATTTTTTAAGAACAGGTTTATTTGGGGGGAATATGGTTGAACAATTTATTTTTATTTTACTTTCTACACAGTTGATACATTGCTTTCATTAGCCCAATCATCTGTAATATTAATGTTAATTGTTTATGGAATAACAAAACCCTTGCAATTAAAAAAAAAAAATGTAAGTTTCAGGGACATTAAGGTTGAGAAATACATTGTAACAAAACCTTTGAAATTAAAGGAAATATATTTAGTTGCAGTGACGTTAAGGTGAGAACTTAACACAACAAAACCCCTGAAATTCAGCAAAAGCCACCTTAAATTCACACCCCCTGTTGTGCATCCTATGGGTTGAGCATGTTAACCATAACTACACAGCCACTACCACAGGCTGTGCAATGTTGATCTCTGTGGCACCAAGTAGAGGAATGCCTGTCAACACAGTCCAATGCAGAGAAATACAAGGAAATCCTACTTTCTCAAACAAAAGACAGAATAAAAATGAAGCAGCATGGAGTGTCTGAGTTTGGGTTTTAGCAAGAAGCCCAGGATGTGTGTGCAAAGAAGTGCATGGAGTGGGCAGATTCTGGGGACTCAGAATGATTTCAAGTAGTTTAAAAGAGAGATGGGCAAGCCTGGTACAGCTCCTAAACACACTTATTTTCTTATCATTTGCATCCTTGATAACTGGGAGCAACAGCAGAGCTGTGTATCATGCCAGTTGCAGCCCAGGGCTTCAATAATATGGCTCACCTTTGTTAGCTAGAAACAGTCTTTACTCAACTGCTACCATACACAATATTCACAGTTGTATTCAAACTAGGGATATCATAAATATTCAATATACTAATAACAGCCAAAGAACATATTTGACTCTGAAAACACCAATCAGGAAGATATTGCATAATTGAAGCAACACCAGGGAAAGCAGAGAGACCAACCACTGAACCACTGATGGACTTGGTGATCAGGTGTCGAGAGCATGTTTCATCACTTCTGGACTCTTTGAGGGACTGCAGACAGGGGTGTCTGAGTTCAAGGCTGAACAGTGAAGGGTGAAGACCAGTCCTTGACCATCCGCTGACTCTTCACATATGAGCTTCTGGCTTTGCCCCTCCGCTGCATCTGTGAGTACCCATAGCTTTCTACTTATTGGCCCTCATTACGACCCTGGCGGATTTTTTCCGCCATCGGCGGACTTTTCCGCCATGGCGCAAAGTCCCTTTACGCCATGGCGGATGGCGGACTTACCGCCCCATTCCGAGGTCGGCGGGGCGGTAAGTCCCCATTGACCCATTTACCCTTCCCCATTCCCATTTCGGCCCCATAGGGCTCAATGGGAGTGGGGAAGGTGTTAATTACGCCACCGTACACTACGGTGGCGTAATTAACACCGAGGTCCCATAGCGCCATGGATTTTTACGCCCGCAAAAAGCGGGCGGAAAAATGACCATGGCGCTATGGGAACTCGTAGTTGGCGGTAAGGGGTCGGCGCAGCTAACGCTGGCGCAAACCCCTTAGCGCCAGGGTCCTAATGAGGGCCATTGTGTTGTCTCTCCTCACTGCGTTGCAATCCTAGGCTGCATTATTACCTGCTGCTCTGTCCGCTCAACCTTCACTATGTTTTGTTCAATCACATTACTACTTCCTCCTTTTCTAATTTTAGCATACACTCATATCTCAAAATGCCAACTACTCCATCACTTTTGGACCTCCTCCTTAAAGAAAACAAAGCAGATCTGCTAACCATACCCCAAAACAGCTGTCTCACCTCTCTTCGTCTGAGACTCAACATCTCTACTTTCCCTTACCGTATCAGCTGAACATTGCCCTCTGCAATGCACAGTGTGTATGCAACAAAACTTCCTTTATCACTGACTACATTTATGCCAGCTCCGCTCCATAGATCTCCTTACTATCGCTGAAATCTGGATTTCTCCATCTGACACAGCCAATCTGCAGACCCTACATGACTTGAAACCATCCTTCATTAACTCTCCTTGTCTGACTGGGGACGTTGGAGGTGAAAGAGACCTACTCTGTTCTGTAGGAATATAGGCTCTGCATTTCAACATCTTGGCTCCACATTTCAACATTCACATTTTAGCAAAGGTTTGATTTTTATTAAAGGTTTGAATTGTATCAGGACCAGGGGTGTGAGACTACTATATATATGTGAATCAAGGGTGTGAGTCTCAGGCTGAATCTAAATAGATGTCAATGCACAGAGCACATGCTAGAAAATGATCACTTTGCCCAATGGGCTGAGTTGCACTAAAAAAATGAAACACATATGAAACTAATATAAGAATTAACCCAATCCCATTTAACATGTAACAGATTCCCATAATAACATTTAGTGCAAATTGGTCCATTATATAAACTGGATGCAGGTTGATGGAAATGAATGATGCTCTGGAAATGGAAAAAAAAAACAACTTTAAAGGTTCAGGCGAAAAGCTGAGCTGTGTTGTAAGATGTGGAATGTGAGATCCGTTCTGCTGAAGACATGGCATTGTCTTGGGGCAGAAAGTGCTAGAGAGATGTAACTGGTTCTCTTCAGCAATGAAGTTTGTTTTTCCACTAAAGACACAGAGGAAATCATTTGCTAATTTAATGGGATGATCGTGTCAAGGGTAGGTGCTTTTCGAGTGACACAGGGATTTGAGAAAAGGTTTGAGACAGTGAGACCTTGGGCATTCCATCCACTCACTGACGAAGGAGGCAGACACGCTGGAAGGAAGAGAGGGCTGGTTCCTGGGCAGACAAAGTCTTCAGGGCTGAAGCTGTCTCTCTCCTGGGTTCGCAGTCCTTAGAAGAGCTGCAGTCTCGAGCGACCTTATCTGTGATTGACTCTAGGTCGCTGCCAAGCTAAATCGGGGAATATCAACAACAGACCTTGGTAATTATGCTGTTATTTGAGGGGTGTGTGATGTGGCTGTTTGAAACTATGCAGCATAGGTTAAATAAGTCAGTTAATTTTTAGGCGTTGCATCCGTAAAAATAATTCTAATGTGCATGTAAAACTGTGTTTATAGTTCCCTAAGTTTTGCTGCAAGTCAGAGTGTATTTAGTCTGCCAGCTTTGTTGCAAACTTCAAGGCTGACAACAGGCAGAACTCTGCACTTTATCCCAGATAGACAGGGTAATTCATAGAATTTCGCACACAAGTGGCGCAAGGGGCTGGCGCACAGTGTGCACGTGCGAATGTCTGCGCCAGCTGCGTGTGCTAAAATTGATATCCGCGCACAGCGTATTTATGGATTTCAGCCTCCAAAACCAGCCGTGGCGCAGAGTGGCGCAGCGACCCTGCAGCTGCGCCAGTTACGCCCTCAAGAACGCCCTCGCGCAAGGAAAAGCCATCAAAATTCCCAATTCATCCCAAAGGGCTGCGCTAACCCTGGACCAGTATACAGTGCTGCCAAACAGCAAACGTCGAGCGGGGAACGTGTATTATTGGGGTGCGCGGGAAGTTCCACACGCGATTTCAGCAGGGTACGTGTATTTCTGGGGTGCGGGGAAGTTCAACACGCTATTACAGCAGGGTACGTGTATTACAGGGGTGCGCGGGAGTTCCACACGCGATTCCAGCAGGGTACGTGTATTTCTGGGGTGCAGGGAAGTTTTACACGCGATTTCAGCAGGGTACCAGTATTACTGGGGTGCGTGGGAAGTTCCACACGCGATTTCAGCAGGGTATGTGTATTCCTGGGGTGCGGGGAACTTTAACACGCGATTTCAGTAGGGTACCTGTATTACTGGGGTGCATGGGAAGATACACACACGATTTCAGCAGGGTACGTCTATTTCTGGGGTGCGGGGAAGTTCAACACGCGATTACAGCAGGGTACATGTATTACTGGGGTGCGTGGGAAGTTACACACGCAATTTCAGCAGGGTACGTGTATTTCTGGGGTGCGGGGAAGTTTAACACGCAATTTCAGCAGGGTAGGTGTCTTACTGGTGTGCGCGGGAATTTACACACGCGATTTCAGCAGGGTACGTGCATTTCTGGGGTGCGGGGAAGTTCAACACACGATTACAGTAGGGTACGTGTATTACAGGGGTGGGCGGGAAGTCCCACACGCAATTCCAGCAGGGTACGTGTATTTCTGGGGTGCGGGGAAATTTTACGCGCGATTTCATCAGGGTACCTGTATTACTGGGGTGCGCGGGAAGTTGCACACGCAATTTCAGCAGGGTACGTGTATTTCTGGGGTGCGTGGAAGTGTAATACGCAATCACAGCAGGGTACTTGTATTACTGGGGTGCGTGGGACGTGCCACACGCGATTTCAGCAGGGTGCGTGTATTACTGGGGTGCGCAGGAAGTTCCACACCCGATTTCAGCAGGGTGCGTGTATTACTGGGGTGCGCGGGAAGTTCCACACGTGATTTCAGCAGGGTACGTGCATTACTGGGGTGCGGGGGAGTCCGACACGTGAATTGGCTGTGTGGATCCTCCCAGGTGTTCCCTCTACACCCTCCACGGCCCCTGCAGGCAGACCACACCTCAGGGGACTACCCTGCACCCTTGGTCATGTCCCGCAGGCAGCCCATCCACCATGGGCATGCCCCCTGTTAGGGAGAATATGCTGTTTAGGCTGAATTTCCTAACCTAGTGAGTCCCCCAGTAGCTTTGTGGATTTCTGGAGTTTGCTTTTTTCCATCCTGCCAAGAGTGAGACTCTTTTCTCCCACTCTTGGACATGAATGTGGTTGATTCATGTGAATGTCAATGTGCTCTATGGGCTATGGGGTCTTTTACTCCATAGGGTCTCATGTGTTTTACTATGTGTGTTACACCGCACCCTCCGTGCCGTAACACTGGGGCGTCCTAGAGGACCCCCACCATAGACTCCATACCCTGGGACTGACTACTGTCTCCCCGGGCATGTAAAGTCACCATTGGCTTTACTAGACCTAAATTTACTAACAGAACTAGTACAAACCATCCTATTGTGGACATACTAGTAGGGGTAATTAGATTACCCCTGGGTCTGTTATTCGAGGGGGCACTGTCCCGTCCCCCCTCGTCGAGTTTTGGCTGCTGGCAGTGGAAACTACTTGTTATATTCGACCCCGAATATAACTCTATGGGATTCTTCCCATTGTTGGGGGCTAATACTTTTTTCCGTTAGTCTCTAACATACCGCCGGTTTATTTGTCTTAAATAAATCTACCGGTCGGTATTTTCTGCCAGAACTTGGTTTTTAAAATGCCGTCTGTGTTCACCTCTGTAACTCCAAACCAAAGGTTGAGCCCTTTGTTCCACTTTTGGCGGGCTTCTGCACAGAAGCCCTCCAGAGTGGTGCCATTCTGTCTGGGTACCACAGGGGGTGTGGAAGGGGGTTTAGGCACCCTGGACTGAGTTGCCTTGCCAACTCAAGTCGCACTCTGGTGTGATTGGCCCAAGTGGTGAGCCACCCCGCTCACCACTTAGCGTGTTTTGATTGACAGCTAGGATGAATGAATGGGGGTTTGCTGCATAAAAGCAGGGCTTTTGGGACTGGATCTTCAGAAGTCACCAGAGGACCTAAGAATCCGACGAGGGTAAAGCTGAGCCGACCTGCAACGTCGACTCCTCCGGTGGAGCCCTGCTGAACCGACTCACCACTTCCCAACGACAGAGGAGATCTCCCCGCTGGAGAGTCTTCTCCCCCTGAGTGGTAGGAACAACCAGTCCCTTTGCTTTTTCTTCGCTTCCAGGGCGTAGTGTTCGAATTGCCCGTGCTGAGCACCCCAGCAACCGGATAGCCACTAGCCCATACCGCGACCAAAAGGTGGTACCTTGTGTCACGGAGCACTCCGCGGCTGGTCTCTTCCCTGGTGGTGCAACGATCTTCAACTTTCCTTCGACGACAAGATCATCTCATCTCTTGGCAAAGCCCCGACTTGCATCCACCACCAGGAACAACTGCCCCCGCCGGAGCTGTCTCTCCACATACAAGGTACCATGTCCACCTGGCTTCCCTTGTGACGGTTAGCGTGAGGTGTCTTAATCCTTACCTCTCCCTCAGGTCGCCTCCAGACCTTCTTAACTTTTTGTTCTAAACTGGTCCAACTTTTCTGTGACAATTTGCTACAAAGACTCGAAGTGCATTTCCACTGTGATACTTTTTGGGACATATCGCCTTGCCTCTCTCCGAGTGGGCCTGGCCTCTGAACTTTGTAATCCACAGTAGACCCTGCCTTGCGGGCCTTGCATTTGCTTCGTAAAAGTGTTGGTACCGAGTTGGTTTCATACCCTGCCTTTTCTCTCCCGTTCTAACTAATATTAGAGTGCCATCTAGGTTAAAGCATTCACCTCTGTCTGCAAATAAGTGGTGCCGTTGAACCTAGACTTGTCGAAATATTGTTAGGGGATTGATATACTTATAGTAATTGTAATTGAAGTTGTTTGCCGTATTAGTGCCAGAGTGTTTTCATAGATGTGTCCTTAAAATAAATAATTATATATCTTTACACCCAAGCTCTGTTCCGTGTCTGCTTGTTCTACTGTGTAAATTGCCCTATCTTGTATACTCCACATACTCCCTAACTTTTCTGGAGGGAAGTCTGACTGCTCAGCCACAGCTACCAGGTGAACCTGTGTGGTACAGACTGCTACCAAGTGGGTTTACTGCCAAACACCTGTAAGCCTAAATCTTTTGCAGTGGACCCAGAGGGAACTGCACAGGTTTCCGCTTAACACTGGTGTACAGCGGTGGGATTTGTATCGAGTATACAGTTTAGAGTGCTTTTCAACACTTTAGGATAACTAACCACAAAGCTTAGCACTAAAAAAGCAACTTTCAAAAACATGTCTACTAGGGAAGTTTACATTCAAGAGTCCTTGTCAGGTGAAAATACTGAGAGTTTGAGAGCTCTCTGTAGACAAGAGAATCTTTCTGTAAGAGGCAAGAAAGTAGAACTGATAGCGAGATTGCTGGAAAACCAAAGTCTGGGTACAGGTTCAGAGGAACCCTCTTCTACAGCAGATGTATATAACAGTAATGGTGTTGATCTAAATCAAAGTTCTGATGATAGTGATGAAGAGGCTGAAGAGGAAGGAGAGGCTAACGAAACTGTCTCACCTGCTCTTCTGCCTGCTTTACCAGCTGTACCTACTGGGCCTATAACAGGTCCCACACTAAGTCCTCAAGTCCTTGAACTAGAAAAAATGAAAATAGACTTGGAATTCAGAAGGATTACTGCTCAAACTGAACAGAAACACCAAGAAATGCAACAAATGCTTAGGCTCAGAGAAATGGAGCTCAAGCATGAGTTAGAAATGAAAAAGTTGTCTGTTGAAACTGCTTCTGTCTCTGGCTCCTCTAGAAGTTCCAGTCCCAAAGACCCCGGATGCCTAAGGAATTAATTGGTATGTATGAACCAAAGTTGGATGTGTTGGATGGGCTGAGTTTGTTTGAGTACAATCATGGGCTCCAGAACATCACAGGTAATGAGCTACTTACCTTGTTGTTCTCTAGGCTCCCCCTGTTGTAACTGATGTGGTAATGGAGTTGGGGGAGGAGGATAGGAAAGAGTACGAAAGTGTGAAACTAGCTTTGATAGCTAGATTCGGGAAGACCCCTTCCCAGTATCTTAAGAGGTTTAGAACCCTCAAAAAGCATGATGGTACCCCTTGGGCTACCTAGGTGAGTGAAGGGTTGAAAAACTTAGAGGGATGGATTAAGGGTTACAAAGTGAACACTTATGAGGGTATGAAGAATCTTTTTATGTTGGAGTCTATTTATGATGCCTGTTCTCCTGAGCTCAGACAGCACTTGGCTGATTCGAAGGAATTGGATTCCAGGAAGCTAGCTAAGGCTGCTCACTTGTGGGTGGCCAACAGGGCTACTCATAAGGATTCTGGGGCAACTCAGAAGAAGGATGAGGGAAAACAGCCTAAAAAAGACTCAAAAGAGAATTTGAATAACTCAAATTCCAAAGAGGGCCCCAAACAAAACCATAAGGGTAAGCCACAAGGAAAACCACAGCAGAATAGTGTACCTTGTGGTGCCAAACCGGAGGGAGGCCAGAACAAGCCACCATTCCAGAAAGCATTCAGTAAATGCTTTGTTTTTAGCTCGACTGACCATGTGAAAGGAGATCCCAGATGCAAGGGTAAACCTTCAGGGGTCCAGCTTGTCTCCTTAGACTTCGCTCCAGAGGAGGAAGTCCAAATGGCAAGTGGAAACTTTCTACTACTGGCTGATGAACCCACTGGAGTCTCAGCCAGTGTTTCTTTAGTGTCTCTGGGTTTGTGGCAACAACAGAATTTAGATGTCTATAATTGTATCCCAGATAATACTAAAGAGTATTATAAGGACAGTGTCCAGGTGAATGGTCAAGAGACTCCTGCCATTAGGGACACTGGGGCCAGCATAACTGTGGTGGATAAATCTTTTTTTCAGGCTGAGGATGCTGCTAAGGCACCCAAACGCCTCACCAAGTTAGCTGGAGGGCCTGCGCAGATGCTTCCCCAATTACCAGTTCTCATCCAGTGTAACGACATGACTGTAAAGATACCTGTCAGCGAGTGGTTTGGGACTCTCTGTGTGCTCCTGGGAGGCGTGTTGGAGCAGTTATTTGTCTCAGTGAGACTTTCATCCGGCACTGCGAGCTAAAGGCTCTTGCCGCATCGGATCGGAGGAGCGATTCCTGGAGGAGGCGTGGTGTGTATTGCACGTGACCACATCACGTGACTTGGCTTCCCTTCAAAACCCGGAGGCTACCGCCCTTGCGGCTTTAAGCCCGGCGGGGTCAAGCCCTTCGACTGTTGTGCGGCTGTTGGGAGCTGGCCGGGCTGTGGGGGCGAAATCACTGTATAGTGGTCAAGTAAGGGCGCAGAATACGCCGTCACTCCTTCGGAGTCCTTCGTAATCGACTATTCTGCACAGTTTCTATTTACTAATGTTCTTTGTATGGGATTTCCAGATCTATATACTTGCATTTATTTTTAGTACGACAGCGTGCAGTGGTATCTAACTGTTTTTAAATTTTGTATGGTCAAACAAATGATTGGTTAGGATACCTTTTTAAAATATTTTGCAATACTTAACTTTACTCAATCCATACTTATATTTTTTCATAACTTCTCTAAGAGTGGTGACCCCCTGAGTTTATATAATGGGAGTCACACTCAGAAGTATGGGAAGTATCTCAGAGGAATCCACAGTACAGGGGGGTAGAGTCCCACCACAGGTGGTAATCTCTCTTCCACATTCGTCTCAAGCATTTCAACCTGTTAAGTTGGGTACTGCTCTATTTACTGGCGAAGTGACTCTGGTAGCCCCCCAGGGAAGTCCTACTTCTCCAGGTAAAGAGGTTCCTACGGATTCTGGTCCAGAGCAAATTAATCAAACAGACTCTATGGTAGAGGTGGCGGGAGTTATAAACCGGACCTTGTTAAACATTGAGTCAAAGATGAACTTTTTGGCTGATGAACCAATGGCGGTGGAGCGAGATTTAGTATCAGACACTTCCATATTGGGACCACTGATGTCCCATGAATTTTCTAGGAAAGCTCATGGCCCAAGAGACCCCAAATGGAAAGAGCCAGTATCCGCTGTCTTCTCACCTAAACAAGGGGGCTATAAGGAGAAACTGTCACAGTACCAGTTTAGTCACAAGTACGAAAGGGAAATTGGGCGAAGGGACGGGACTTCCCCATTATTACTCCAGGGCAGTGAAAGTGTTAAATCAGGGGATGATGACTTCCTAGTGGAGAAGCCAGAGTCTGAGGCTGAAGATCCAGAGGCTATGGAAACTAAAGAAGTCTCCCTACATGATCAGCTACCCCCGGTAGATGAGCTATCATTTCTGGTTCTCTCTAGAATCATGGACTCTATGGATAGAGGCTACGATACATTGAATTATGAAATTCGGGAGTTAAGACAATCAATGAAGGAAGTACTGAGTAAAGTGCACTTCTTGGAAGGCTACATAATGGCAGTCTCAGTTTTAAATACTGTAAGCCCAAATAAGATGGACACTGAGGGGTCGGGGGTGGTACAAGGAAATAGTGCTGAACTTAAAAATTTGGGAATACAGGGGGAGAAGGCTGAGTTAAAGGGAGACTGTGCTTTAGTAGTTCATGAGGTATCAGAAATAGCCCTCCCCTCAGTATCAATGTTGGGGCAGGAACAGGTACAGGAAATCAAGCCGTTGAGTAGTAGCCCAAAGGTGAGCAAACTTAGTAATATAAACAAGCAGTCTCTTCAGCAAAAAAAACCTAAAAACTGTAAACCCCCACCTTCACAAAAGAATAAAGGGTCACGGAAATTCCTACGTAACCTAAGGTTGGCTGTGGATAAACACATGCAAATTGATAGAGACATATTAGACCAGAGAAAGAAGGATTTCTTTATAAATAGGAAAAGGGGTCTAAACAAGGAATCAGTAAGGGTTAAGGAAGCTGATAAGGTTTCATCTGTGTTGGATATTGTGCAGGAGGGTGATAGTCCTTCCTTCGATCTAAGCAATATATCCGTCTATCCAGTAGACATGGGAGAGGTAGAGCCCGAATGGACTAAGGGACTAGAGGTTATAAAAAACATTGAACCTGGAATTGGGAAGGGAGTTGGAAAGAGTTGTCCTCTGGTTGAAGGACTATCGGTCCCACCATTTATAACAGTAGGAAAGGATCCGGTGAAACCTTTGGTAGAAGCTGTAGATACAGGTAATTTACCGGCTCCTAAGTTGTATGCAATTTTCTCGAAACCCGGGGTGGTGAAGACGGACTTGGGGAAGCTGCCACAGCTAAGGGTTCCTCAATTAGTGCCTTTTCCGACCTCGAGATTAGTGGAGGAAGTGGGCCTGGGGACCCCAAAATGTATGTTCCTGGATCAATCGAAGGGGTTGGGAGAGAGTATGGGGCAAATAAGATCGCCTAAAAAGTAGAATCCAAGGCAAGAGCTAAACTTGGAAAAAAAGACGCCTGTTAACGGTGAGTTAACCATCTTCATGAGTCGTCTTTTCGAAAGCTCTAATAGATACCCTTTAAACAGACATTATATCTTGGCTTTAATGCAGGAAATCCAAAAGTTGAAATTGATATCCTCAGGGGACATTAAGACGGTAGAATTTGTCTATGACGATTGCCTAGATATTGTAAGACTTCATCTAAGGTCACACTTAATAAAGGAAATAATATTGGGGGAGAGAGAACGCTTCCTAGCCCTTGGTTTTGAAGTTACAGATACAGGGCCCTCAATTTTATCAAGTTTGGTACCCATCCACCAAGTAAATAAAGGCAAGATACAAGATGAAAGAGAAAGATATAACAAGGAGATTTATAGTTCCAGAGGTTATACGCAAGTTCCATTTGGCAGAGGGATAAACCAGGAAAGGGAGGAAAATCGATTCCAATACACATGATGGTCTAACTGGTCAATAATTACATGGAATTTGAGAGGATACAAGAATATTATGAATAATCACGAACTCTTTTTAAATTTTGACATTATTTGCTTGCAGGAAACTTTTTTGTTAGATACACCCATGATAGATGGATTCAACACAGTCTACGTCAAGGCCCAACGGGGAGCGAAGGGTAGGCCGTTTGGGGGTCTCCTAACTGCAGTTAAACGTTCTTTGGGGATATCAATGCAGGTAATTGAGGTAGACAGGTCAGACATTCTGGTTGTACTCTTAGAATGGCAAGAAGACAATGTGAGTTCCACAAGCAAATGTTTCCTGGTAAACATTTACTTCAGTCCCTTAAAGGATAAGTTGGAAGAAGCCTTGACGGCAATTTCTTTCACATTATTGGGAGAATTTCCAGAGGAGGGGGCCTCAGTGATAATTGTTGGAGACTTTAACGCAGAATGCCTCGACGAAAAGTGGTATCTAGAGACTGATAGAAAGTCTGTCTGCAAGGAATCCCGGGAGAGAGGGAAGAGGATCACCCAGGAATTTGAGGCATGGAACCTAAGTATAATCAACGGTAACATACAGATGGACATTCCGCCAGCTTTCACATGGCAGAACGGGCCGTGGAAATCAACAATAGATTACATCTTCATTTCGCATGACCTTATCACAAAAGGAGTTTCCCTGGAAATAAAATTCCTGAAATGGAGCGACCACTCCCTCTTGGAATTTAAATTGCTTGGTGTGGTAAAATATAGCGAATCATACACTGGGGGAGTGGAGATAAACTCAAGAAAGAATGAGGTTAAGTGGGCCCCTAGAATTGCGGCGGCATTTTTGTCTGGAATCATAAATTTGCCAGCAAACAAGATGGCCCGCCTATGTACAGGAGAAGGATACCCTACTATGGTAAGGGAGTTGCTAGGAAGGTTAACAACAGATAGGGGTCTAACCCAGACGGTGGCAAGTAGGAAGGGTTCTCACTCCTTTGATATAGAAGTTCAGGTTCACAAAAAGGAACTACATCGAGAAGTGAGGCTTCTCAAAAAATCTGCACTCCCGGGTTACATGGAAAAGGTGAGGAAATTAAAACAAACCTATAGGAATTGGGCAAAAGGTAGAAAGTACATATTATACATTAAGGACGCCGAGAGAATGCTGGCTTGTATGTTGGGGAATAGGCCGGGTATATTTTCGGACCTAATTAAATCAAAAGGTACACAAGATTATCTTCAGGCACAGGCGGTTAGTGACATTGGCTGGGTAAAACATTTCTCAGATTTGTACAGGGTGGAAGGTCTAGACCAGTCAGTCACATGGCCAGAGGCGGACTGGAGGGGTGCTTTAGAATGGGATCTGGAGGATTTAAAGATCTTGATAAAGAAAAGTAAGTCCTCGAATGCACCAGGTCCGGACGGTCTCTCTAACCTGACCTACAAAGGCAATTTAGTAGTTTGGTCGCAGGTATTGTCTGCTTTGTTCATGGATATTTTGGCTAGTAATTCGGTTCCCTCTACCTGGACAGCAGCAACCCTAATCCTTGTGTTTAAAGGTGGGGATAGGTCCTCTCCTAATTATTATAGACCCATATCCTTACTAGATGCCTCGAATAAAATATTTGCGAAAATACTGCTGAAAGCTCTACAAAAATGGGCCGTAGAATCAGACTCTTTAGATGTTTTTCAGTCAGGTTTTCGGCAAGGGCTGAGTACATCAACCAATTGCATGGTGCTAGACTTACTAGCACATCAAGCAAAGGAACAAGCACAGCCAGTATTTTTTGCTTTCTTGGATATTAGCAAAGCTTTCGATAAGGTTAACAGGGCCCTTTTGTGGAAAAAATTATATGACCGGGGGTGTCCCATAGCCCTGATAAGTATTCTGGTGGCCCTCCATACAAACACAAGGATTAGGGTAAGGTTGGACGAACTGGGTAACTTTTCCCCTTGGATACAGACAAACAGGGGCTTAAGACAGGGGTGTGTCTTGGCTCCCTTTCTTTTTTGCTTCTATTTATTGGGACTTGGATGCTGTATGGATTCCGTAAAAACTTTCCCTCCAAGATTGGGTGCTATGGTTGTCCAATATCTACTTTATGCAGATGACATTGTTTTATGTGACCTCACAGCTATTGGGCTCCAAAGAGCTTTATTAGCCGTAGAGGGGTTCCTGGAAAAACTAGACTTAGCACTAAATACTGTAAAATCAAAGGTTCTGGTATTTAAGGGGTGTAGGAAAAATTGTAAAGTACTGCCCTGGTACTTGAAAAACGGCAAAATAGAAGTTGTAAATAAATTTGTGTACTTAGGGCTGACAATTTACGACAAGTTCTCTATTCCGTACTACAGGAAGATTTACGGGCAAAATTTGTGGGGGCTGGTATACAACTTAGAATTTTCGATGGAAAATTCGGTAGATACTCTCTTTTACCAGTCCTAAAATCATACAAACAACAATTAACCCCAAAATTAATCTATGGAGCACATACTCGGAATCAGCCGATTAATTGGTCATTACTAGAGGGGGTATTATGGAAAGGTTTGCTCCAACTTCCGCAGTCAGTCCCTTTAGTAGGGATTCTGTTTGAATTAGGCTTGCTACCAGTACAAACTCTGGTAGATTGGGGCAAGCTTCAGTTGCTGGTAAATATATTGAACCCACCAGGGTCGTCAATATACGAACAACTAAATCTGGTAAGACTCCAGGGCGGCTGTAGGGTTCTCAGGGACTGGGTTCAGAATTGTCAATTAATGCTTCAGCAGGCAAATATTCCCCTGGAGGAACTGGAGTTGACACCAAAGGTTGCAAAACTAAGATGGTGTAGACATGTATGGTCTAACTTGAGATCTGAGATAATGGAGTATAAATGCTTTGGGGATCATTTTCTTTGGTCATGTAAAAGCTTTAACACACTTGCACCTTATCTTAAAAAACATCCTTCGCGATCTTTGAGGTCTCAAGTGCTAAGGCTCAGGTTAAACTTGTTATCAACAAAAGAAGTACTGAGTCGTCGGGCGAACATTCCGCAAGATCAGAGGCTATGCCGGCACTGTAACATAAACATTGAGACCTTAAAGCACTTGTGTGTGACTTGTCCAAAACTGATTGACTTGCGGACATGCTTTTTAGCAGGCTTGGTCTACTCCTCCGAGAATGAACTATGGTGGAGGATAATGAATTGTAATGAATTAAGTTTGACCATACATGTTTTAGAATTTTTAAAGAAAGTTGCTGTAATTTTATAAAAGTTGTTCATTGTATGCTGGATTGTATATCTGTGGATTGTACGTATATGTGTTAAAAGTACTTTAGTACTGTATAACACAATAATAAAATAAATAATAAAGATACCTGTCAGCATACAGAGTGAGGTACCAGGACGAGTTCTGTTGGGTAATGATTTAAAAACTCTCGGAGTTGTGTCTCATACCCCCAGACCTCCTAGTAAATGGTTACAGGAGCTAACCAGACCTGCAAGGGAGAGAACCATGAGAGGTACTCCCCAGGAGATGATGAAGAAAGATATCACTCCTACTCCACTGGAATTGTCAGCTGCTGTCTCAAAGAAATCAGAAGCGAAAGGGAAACCTAAGACTTCTATCCCAAAACTAGCAGCCAGCATTCCAGTGCAGCCAACAAGGACTTCCCAGCGGTTGTCCAAAGTGACACCCGTAACTCCTCCTCCAGCTGAGGCTGAGAGAGTGGTTCAACCCTGTGTGGTAGAATTAGACTCTGAGGAAGAGCTAATGGAAGGCCAGGAACTCATTGGAGATCTGGATCCTGTTTACCATCCTGAGCTGCAGTCTTTACTGGCAGAAGGTGGACCCAGCAGGGCAGACTTCAATAAGGGACACAGAGAAGGTCCAACTCTGGAAGGTCTTCGCCACCAGGCAGAAGCCCAGGCTGAAGGGCAAGAGCCTGGGAAATACAGGTTGCACTGGGAAGATGGCCTCTTCTACAGTGAACCGACCGAGTCTGCACCTGGAGACTACAAATGACTTGTAGTACCCCAAGAGAACAGACAACAGTTCTTGCAGTTAGCCCACGAGATTCCTTTGGCTGGTCACTTGAGTTTCAAGAAGCTTAAGGAAAGGCTCTCTCTCTACTTTTATTGGCCGAAGATGGGGGCCGAAGTAGAAAAACACTGCAGGAACTGCCACACCTACCAGATCTCTGGTAAGGTTGGCTCCAAGAATGTGGCACCTTTAGTGCCTCTCCCAGTTGTGGGAGTCCCATTTGAGAGAGTAGGGATTGACATTGTTGGTCCCCTTGATCCTCCAACCTTCTCAGGCACCAGGTTTATACTTGTTGTAGTAGACCATGCTACTAGGTATCCTGAGGCAATTCCTATGAGGACTGTTACAGCTTCGGCTGTGGCTAAGGCCCTCCTTGGTATTTTTACCAGGGTCGGGTTTCCTAAGGAAGTAATCTCTGACAGGAGGTCAAACTTTATGTCCCACTACATGAAAGCCATGTGGAAAACCTGTGGAGTTACTTACAAGTTCTCAACAGCTTATCACCCACAAACCAATGGGTTGGTAGAACGGTTCAACCGAACCATAAAGAGCATGATAGGTGCTTTAGAAGAACCCCTTAAACGAAAGTGGGACCTTCTACTGCCATGCCTTATCTTTGCTTATAGAGAAGTCCCTCAGGAGAGAGTAGGTTATTCTCCCTTTGAGCTTCTCTATGGTCATCCCGTCAGAGGTCCATTGGCCCTGATTAAGGAGGGGTTGGAGAGTGCTCCTTCCCCCAAGCCAGTCAGAGTGACTGACTACGTGATAGGTCTCCGGAGGAGAATGTCGCACATGATGACGGAAGCAAGTAATAACTTGAAAGCTGGACAAGCGTTGGTCAAGCACTGGCATGATCAAAAGGCTAACACGGTTGAGATTACTCAAGACCAGCTAGTTCTCGTTATGATCCCAACAAGGCAGAGGGCCTTGCAAGACAAATGGATGGGACCCTTCAGAGTTGTGGGTAAACTCGGAGAGGTCAACTATCTGGTGGACTTGGGCAATCCCAAGGAGGCTCTGACAGTCTTCCACACCAACCGACTCAAAGCGTATGTCTCGAGACCTGATGTAGGAGCGTTGCTTCTAGCATCATCAGAGGAAGAAGAAGAGAGTGAAGCTCTTCCTGATCTCCACAGAGGCTTACCTTTAGACGAAAAAATTGAAGGAGTAAATCTCTCTTCAAATGTGACACCCGAGCAACAAGAAGAGTGCAAATCTATGTTAAATCAGTTTGCCCCTCTGTTCTCGCTTTCACCAGGCTTGACCCCTTGGGGCAAGCATGACATACTCACTGGTGACTGTCTGCCAGTCAAAAGCAGAGGATACAGAATGTCAGAAAATGTACGAACCCATATCAAAGGTGAGGTCAGCAAGATGCATGATCTCGGGGTAATAGAGCCCTCTTCTAGTCCATGGTCTAGCCCAGTTGTGTTAGTACCAAAGGCAGGATCTAAAGAACTTAGATTCTGCGTGGATTATAGACCTCTTAATGCAGTCACCAAGACTGATGCCCACCCTTTGCCAAGAACAGATGAGTTGGTGGATAAACTTGGTTCAGCCAAGTTCCTCAGCACATTTGACTTGACGTCAGGCTATTGGCAAATAGCCCTGACAGACCATGCCAAGGAGAAAACTGCATTTTCTACCCCCGTTAGTTTATACCAGTTTAAGGTGATGCCTTTCGGATTGAAAAATGCACCTGCTACATTTCAACGGATGGTAAACCAGGTTCTGAATGAGATGGAGGACTTCTGCATGGCATACTTGGATGACATAGCAGTGTTCAGCAATTCCTGGGAAGAACATGTAACCCACCTAAGAGATGTTTTGCAGGCTCTTGGACGAGCCAATCTGACCATAAAGGCGAGTAAATGCCAAATTGGACAGAGTAAGGTAGTCTATCTTTGACATGAGGTAGGAGGTGGAGAAATAAGGCCTTTGCTCAGTAAGATTGAAGCTGTGCAAAATTGGACAACACCTACTACTCAGACCCAGGTGAGAGCCTTCTTAGGTCTCACTGGGTATTACAGGAATTTCATTGAGAACTATGGGACCATAGCTTCTCCTCTGAATGTCATCTCCTCTCCAAAATTTCCTAAAAAGGTTAGATGGAACAAGGAGTGCAATCAGGCTTTTGAAAACCTGAAAAAGGCTCTTTGCCAAGCCCCAGTACTCAGAGCTCCTGATTACCACCAAACTTTCATTGTGCAGACAGATGCTTCTAATGTAGGAATAGGTTCCGTACTCAGTCAACTGGATGGGAGAGGTAGGGAGCACCCTGTTTGCTTCATCAGCCGCAAGCTGAAGGATCCTGAAACAAGGTGGGCAACAATCGAAAGAGAATGCTTTGCTATCGTGTAGGCTCTGAAGAAGTTTATGCCATTCTTGTATGGTTCTACTTTTGTCATTCAGACTGACCACCAACCCTTGAGATGGTTAATGCAAATGAAAGGGGAAAACCCAAAACTACTGAGATGGTCAATCTGCCTGCAAGGGTTTGATTTCACCATTGAGCACAGGTCAGGGTGTCACCACCAAAATGCTGATGGTCTCTCTAGGATGTATGTCATCGACTAGAGGTATGAGATTCATCCAGGAGTGGATTAAATCCTCCTGTCCCTTAGTCTGTGGGGGGCGAGTGTTAGGGAGAATTCTCTGTTTAGGCTGAATTTCCTAACCTAGTGAGTCCCCCAGCAGCTTTGCTGGATTTCTGGAGTTTGCTTTTTTCCATCCTGCCAAGAGTGAGACTCTGTTCTCCCACTCTTGGACATGAATGTGGTTGATTCATGTGAATGTCAATGTGTTCTATGGGCTATGGGGTCTTTTACTCCATAGGGTCTCATTTGTTTTACTATGTGTGTTACACCGCACCCTCCGTGCCATAGCACTGGGGCATCCTAGCGGACCTCCATCATAGATTCCATACCCGGGGACTGACTACTGTCTCCCCGGGCATGTAAAGTCACCATTGGCTTTACTAGACCTAAATTTACTAACAGAACTAGTACAAACCATCCTATTGTGGACGTACTAGTAGGGGTAATTCGATTACCCCTGGGTCTGTTATTCGAGAGGGCACTGTCCCGTCCCCCCTCGTCGAGTTTTGGCTGGTGGCAGTGGAAACTACTTGTTATATTCGACCCCGAATATAACTCTATGGGATTCTTCCCATTGTTGGGGGCTAATACTTTTTTCCGTTAGTCTCTAACATACCGCTTGTTTATTTGTCTTAAATAAATCTACCGGTCGGTATTTTCTGCCAGAACTCGGTTTTTAAAATGGCGTCTGTGTTCACCTCTGTAACTCCGAACCAAAGTTTGAGCCCTTTGTTCCACTTTTGGCGGGCTTCTGCACAGAAGCCCTCCAGAGTGGTGCCATTCTGTCTGGGTACCACAGGGGATGTGGGAGGGGTTTAGGCACCCTGGACTGAGTTGCCTTGCCAACTCAAGTCGCACTCTGGTGTGATTGGCCCAAGTGGTGAGCCACCCCGCTCACCACTTAGCGTGCATTGATTGACAGCTAGGCTGAATGAGTGGGGGTTTGCTGCATAAAAGCAGGGCTTTTGGGACTCGATCTTCAGAAGTCACCACAGGACCTAAAAATCCGACGAGGGTAAAGCTGAGCCGACCTGCAACGACGACACCTCCAGTGGAGCCCTGCTGAACCGACTCACCACTTCCCAACGACAGAGGAGATCTCCCCGCTGGAGAGTCTTCTCCCCCTGAGTGGTGGGAACAACCAGTCCCTTTGCTTTTTCTTCGCTTCCAGGGCGTAGTGGTCGAATTGCCCGTGCTGAGCACCCCGGCAACCGGATAGCCATTAGCCTATACCGCGACCAAAAGGTGGTGCCTTGTGACGGAGCACTCTGCGGCTGGTCTCTTCCCTGGTGGTGCAACGATCTTCAACTTTCCTTCGACGACGAGATCATCTCATCTCTTGGAAAAGCCCCGACTTGCATCCACCACCAGGAACAACTGCCCCCGCCGGAGCTGTCTCTCCACATACAAGGTACTGTGTCCACCTGGCTTCCCTTGTGACGGTTAGGTGTCTTAATCCTTACCTCTCCCTCGGGTCGCCTCCAGACCTTCTTAACTTTTTTTTCTAAACTGGTCCAACCTTTCTGTGACAATTTGCTACAAAGACTCAAAGTGCATTTCCACTGTGATACTTTTTGGGACATATCGAATTGCCTCTCTCCGAGTGGGCCTGGCCTCTGAACTTTGTAATCCACAGTAGACCCTGCCTTGCGGGCCTTGCATTTGCTTCGTAAAAGTGTTGGTACCGAGTTGGTTTCATACCCTGCCTTTTCTCTCCCGTTCTAACGAATATTAGAGTGCCATCTAGGTTAAAGCATTCACCTCTGTCTGCAAATAAGTGGTGCCGTTGGACCTAGACTTGTCAAAATATTGTTAGGGGATTGATATACTTATAGTAATTGTAATTGAAGTTGTTTGCCGTATTAGTGCTAGAGTGTTTTCATAGATGTGTCCTTAAAATAAATAATTATATATCTTTACACCCAAGCTCTGTTCCGTCTCTGCTTGTTCTACTGTGTAAATTGCCCTCTCTTGTATACTCCACATACTGCCTAACTCTTCTTGAGGGAAGTCTGACTGCTCAGCCACATCTACCAGGTGAACCTGTGTGGTACAGACTGCTACCAAGTGGGTTTACTGCCAAATACCTGTAAGCCTAAATCTTTTGCAGTGGTCCCAGAGGGAACTGCACAGGTTTCCGCTTAAACCCCCCCCAGCCAAGCCATATGTCAACTTGCACTAGTGATCACCAACGCATTACCCCCTTGCACCCCCACCCCACAGCAGTGCAGGGCACCTGCCAGCAGGCACACACTCATGTCCCCCAGTACCCCCACCCCCTAGCAGTGCAGGGCACCTGCCAGCAGGCCCCCACTCATGTCCCCTTGCACCCCTACCCCCCAGCACTGAGGGTCACCTGCCAGCAGGCCTCCACTCATGTCCCCTTGCACACCCACCCCCCAGTAGTGCGGGGAAACTGCCAGCAGGCCCCCACTCATGTACCACTCATGTCCCCTTGCACCCCCACCACCCAGCAGTCAGGGGCACCTGGCAGCAGGCCCCCACTCATGTCCCCTTGCAGCACCACACCCCAGCAGTGCAGGGCACCTGCCAGCAGGCCTCCACTCATGTCCCACTCATGTCCCCCTGAACCCCCACCCCCCAGCAGTGCAGGGCACCTGCCAGCAGGCCCACACTCATGTTCCCTTGCACACCCACCCCCCAGCAGTGTGGGGCACCTGCCAACAGGCCCCCAATCATGTCCCCTTGCACCCCCAGCACTGAGGGGCACCTGCCAGCAGGCCCCCACTCATGTCCCCTTGCACCCCCAACCCCCAGCAGTGCGCGGCACCTGCCAGCAGGCCGCCACTCATGTACCACTCATGTCCCCTTGCACCCCGACCCCCAGCAGTGTGGGGGCACCTGCCAGCAGGCCGCCACTCATGTCCCACTCATGTCCCCTTACACCCCCACTTCCCAGAAGTGCAGGGAACCGGCCAGCAGGCCCCCACTCATGTCCCCTTGCACCCCCACCCCCCAGCACTAGGGGCACCTGCCAGCAGTCCCCCACTCATGTCCCCTTGCACACCCACCCCCAGCAGTGTGGGGCACCTGCCAGCTGGCCCCCACTCATGTCCCCTTGCACCCCCACCCCCCAGCACTGAGGGGCACCTGCCAGCAGGCCCCCACTCAGGTCCCACTCATGTCCCCTTGCACCCCCACCCCCAGCACTGAGGGGCACCTGACAACAGGCCCCGACACATGTCCCCTGCACCCCCACCCCCCAGCAGTGTGGGGCACCTGCCAGCAGGCCCTGACACATGTCCCCCAGCCAAAACGTCATCACAATCTAGATCCCTGGTCCTTATGGCCAGCCTCTACATGCCAAAGACGCACCCAAGTATTGCATCCACCCACATAGAAATGCCAATTACATGATACAACCCCAATGGCAAGTATGTAAATGAACACGTGTCCGTCACACACACACAATGGGTGCAAGTGAATCTCAAAACCCATATCATGACATGCATGAAACCAATGGGATAATACCACACATCGAAGTTTGAAGAAAAAAATGTATTAAAAGCAACATGAATGGAATTAAAATCAAACAAACGACAATGGAAATTAAAAAAGAAAAGCTGCATGTCCCTAAAATAATGAAAAACAACTAATCATAATCCAAAGGAAAGCTGTCCAATGTCACAGTTCCAAAAATGAAATCCAAGGGAAAAGCAAACCATTGAAAACCATTGCTCCATGGCGAAATCCAAAAAAAAAGTAGAATCCAACAGTCAACTATATACAGATGAACAATCTAGGGTCCATGATCCCAACTGAAGAAATGAAACCTATCAAAAACTACTAACTTATAAAAAAACTATATACAAAAATATGGTCCATTGTCCAAAAGGTCCAAAATAAAGAAAAAAACCAAAGGAAACCTAATACTAACCACATAACTATTTACAATGGCAGCGGGCAAGTGCAACGGCTCACATGTTGATGTTCCGGGCCGGGGCATCATCGAACTCCTGCTCGATCTCCTGGAGGCGGTCCTCTTCCATGGCACCGAGGGTTCGCAGGGACGATGACAACTGGAACTCCAGGTCCCTGCGAATGGCCTCGAGGCACTTGGCCCGCCTCAGGGCCCTACGCATGGAGTTCTCCGCCCTGACCATCGTGAGCCGTGCCTCTTCCGCCCGCTGCCGCTCCGCATCTATCGCATGGCCCAACCGCTGCCACACGGAAGACACTTCCCATCCAGGGTCCTCCTGCCTGCCGACCGATGCCTGCCCCTCCGATGATGAAGGCCCCGAGCCATCATTGCTCCCACCTTGTTGCTGCTGCTGCTGTGCCGCTGCCTGTGCCCTGGCTCCTGCTGCCTGCACATCCTCCTCCAGCTGGGGTGCAGTTGTTGAGGTGCCCATCCCTGCTGGACGTCCGACTCCCGACTGTGGCAGGGATGTGTGCTCCACCAGCCTGGCCGCAGGGTCAGAGGCAGCTCCACAGGGCACCCAGGTGACACATGGGTGGGAAGATGTCACGGAGGACGACTGGCGCATAGGGGGTTCAGTTGAGGAGGGGGTCGGAACAAGGTCCACAAAACGGAGGAATCCGGCCATGGTGAGCTGTCCCAGTGGGTCAACGCGATCAACGAGCCATGCGAGAAGACGTGCAGTCTCCTCATGAAAAGACTGCAGGTCAGCTCGCATGGCACGTTGACGCAACGCCACCCCACCCAGGACAGGCTCAACCCGGTGCCGGATAGCCACATCTGCAGGGAGAGGAAGGCCAGTTGGTGTAAGCCAATCCCCTCCCTGAGAATGGGTCTGGACGTAGGTATCCCTGCTGGTGCAAGATGATGCAGTCACAGGATCGGGGACAGGATTACACACAGGCACCTCCGTGGCGGCCTGTGCTGCCTCCTGTCCCTGCCCCTGCACTGCACCACTAGCACCAGTGGAATCCCCACCTCCAGACCCCGTCTCTGTCCCTTGCACGGCCTCCTTCTCCACCAAACCCCCCACCAACCTGGATGACTCCGTGCCATCTTCCTCCGTTGGGCCCTGTAGGGTCTCAGCTGCCCCTTCGGCTGCCGAGGAATCCAACTCCAACCTCCCCCTCTTGGTCCTCCCCTCGACAGCTGCAACCTGGGATGCGGCACTGGACTCCTCCCTCCCCGACGAGATGACAACCTGGAAGGGGAGCCGGGCCTTGCGTCTCCGGCTATCGGTGCCATCCCTGCCGCTGTGCTCCACAGCACCTTCTCCGCCCTCTTCATCAGTTGACACTGCAGACAGGGAGAGATAGGAGACAGGCATCAGGGCACTGTACAATGGACTCATACACACATGACAGTTGTACATGAGTGGCATTGCCATACTTCAGACATGTCATCACAATCCCCAACACACATGTCATTGCAACTCACACACATGAGCTATTCCACAGCCATATTGCAACAGCCAGCACCATCCATACACATACAAACAGCATGAGCAGCCAAAGGTGAGCCAGGCATCACATGAAACATAGGGAGTGCACGAGAAATGCACACACGCCACCACAATTACATGCATGTGTACACCTCCGCCAACTGTCGCAGTGATGAGATTGGCATCCATGCCACATCTGGCAATCAGTCTTCTACATATCAGTCTCACATGCATCCATGTTGCATCACTGTTGCACCCATGTCAAATGCACACACATGCACATGTACACGGTGCTGATACATGCAGCTGGAACCAACATCCATGTGTGACACCACAACCATGCCAACTTACATACACACTAATCAAAACATGTGTGCTCACACATCTGCATTTGTCCTGCATGCTTACCCACACATACACCATCCATGTGTCTCACACATATAAGGACTTGCATGTGTCAGCCTCACAGCCCTGTACATACACATCCATACATGGCCCTACAAAACCACATGTACAACCCGCACACTACTGGAACACCACCACACGCACAGCTTCCAATCAGTATGCATGTACACTTACCGCTCGACTCCAGACGGGTCTGCCTCTCAAGGACCTGGACGTGGAACGCTGGGCGTATGCGTTCCAGGACCCTCATCTGATGTTCCGACAGGTGGCCACAGCGCCCCTTAGCATCCGCTGCCTTCAAGAGGCGCTGGGCCTTGTTGAGGGTCCTGGACCTGAAGTCGTCCCAGCGCTTCTTGACATGTTGGAAGTCGCGGACTGCCACCCCCTCTGTGTTGATGGCAGTCACGATGTCCGTCCAGATCCGAGTCCGTCCTTCCTTGTCGGCGGCCGGCCTTCCGAAGAGGGCATCATACTGCCCCAGGACTTGCTCCACCAGGACACCAACTTCGGTGGCAGTGAAGCTGGTGGCCCTCTGCCTCTCTGGCTGGGGGTTGCCAGTGGTGCCAGATGGTGTAGTGCCCGACATGGCAACCCCAGAGGCAGGTGTGGGTGGGCAACTGGTTCCTGGGGCTGGGCTGTGGAGCGATGGAATAGCAGTCGGGAGTCTTCGGTTCCAGCAGGGGTGGTCAGAGCAACAGCACCCCGGGCTGACGTGCAGGCAGCAAATGGCAGGGCACCTGGGCAGCAGGCAATCAGCCAGCAGCAGATGACAGGTGGGAGCGTACTCGGGGCTCTGGGGGGCAGTAATTCGGCCTTCTGGGCAGGAGCGTGGTCTTCCGTGTGCGAACGTGTGGCCAGCTTGATACGGAGTGATTTGGCACGTGAAAATCTAGCATGTCAGCGTGTAATTTGAGGAAAGGCCCTTAGAGCGTAAGCGCGTCAGCACGCGTACGCAATTTCATCGGACGAAAGGCCCTTAGCGCGTAAGCGCTTCTGTGACGTGTACGCGCTGGCGTTTCCCTGAACCCGGGTGCATGTTACACGTCCAAGAACTGCACGTCCGAGTGTCAGCTCGTGTAATTGGAGGATAGGGCCTTAGCGCATATACACGGAAGTGACGTTGGACGTGTGGGCCGGTTCAAAAGGTACATGTAGGACGTCATTTCCTTGTACCTGCTTTTCGTGGAGAGTGAGTGGGTGAGTTCTGTACTTCTTGTCGGTTCACACTGGATTTTCTTCACAGCGTTTCTAGTTCGTACTCCCTGTTACCTCTGACAGCTTTTTTTCTGATTTTCTGTTGGGCCTGTTTCCTCAAACAGCGTTCACTTCTTCTTTTGTCCTGTCTCCTCAGACAGTGTACAATTCATCTTTTGGCGGGGGTGTTGCCAACGCGCACACGTGCGTATTTTTCACGCTCATTTTCAAGGCAGACGGTGAGTTGCGCCCATATTTACCAACTGTGCTTGCCCCGTGTGTCGCGTACCCCTTCAGAGGTCATTGTAGGCTGCGTGTAACATGCGTACGTTCATTTTTGTGTTTCTGGGTGCCACACCGTAGTACGAGTTCATTTTTCCACGCACGTGGTCTACGAGGGTTGCGTGCACGTTATTTTCTGTTTTTGGGGTGCCTGTGCGTTGCGTGACCCGCCATCTTTCCCCAGGGGTCACATACAGCCCTGCTAGAGCACTAGGGTATGAATTCCATCTAATACCCTACCCCTTTGACCCCCAATTGCCCAGGACAATAGTTTACTGCAACTCCCATACGCACAACAACATCAGTGCCATGGTTGGGAGGCGACCAAGCGGTAAGAGTAGCAAAGGTGGCCGAGCCTCAAGAGGTGGGTGTGGTGGACGTGGTAGGGGACGTGGCCGGGATTTGCAGGGTACCCCTAGCCCTCCATGTGTGGAGGACCAGTCAGGGACACCCATGCCCCCCCCCCATAGTTGAGGGAAACATGGCTGACACCATCTCTGCTCAGCCCTTGTTGGACCGGCCCATTGCGGCACCTGACCTGGCAGAGGGTGACTCCCAGGCTGACTTCCAGGTCGCCAAGTCAAGGCCATGTGTGGCAGTGCAAGTTGGTGTCACCAGGCCACGTGGATCAGGGGCAGCTATGTCATCTGCTGCCCCGAGTAGGCAGGGTGGGGAGGCTGCAGGGGCAGCTGCAGCTCCATCCACCCCAGCTCTGACTCTCCCAGCCAGGGCAGTGTTGGTCCCAGTTGTTAGGGAGAATTCTCTGTTTAGGCTGAATTTCCTAACCTAGTGAGTCCCCCAGCAGCTTTGCTGGATTTCTGGAGTTTGTTTTTTCCATCCTGCCAAGAGTGAGACTCTTTTTCTCCCACTCTTGGACATGAATTTGTGTAATTCCTTTGAATGTCAATGTGTTCTATGGGCTATGGGGTCTTTTACTCCATAGGGTCTCATATGTTTTACTATGTGTGTTACACTGCACCCTCCGTGCCATAGCACTGGGGCATCCTAGCGGACCTCCATCATAGATTCCATACCCGGGGACTGACTACTGTCTCCCCGGGCATGTAAAGTCACCATTGGCTTTACTAGACCTAAATTTACTAACAGAACTAGTACAAACCATCCTATTGTGGATGTACTAGTAGGGGTAATTTGATTACTCCTGGGTCTGTTATTCGAGGGGGCACTGTCCCGTCCCCCCTAGTCGAGTTTTGGCTGGTGGCAGTGGAAACTACTTGTTATATTCGACCCCGAATATAACCCTATGGGATTCTTCCCATTGTTGGAGATTGATACTTTTTCTCGTTAAATCTCTAACATACCACCGGTCTACTTATCTTAAATAAGTCTATCGGGTGGTATTTTCTGCCAGAACTCGGTTTTTAAAATGGCGTCTGTGTTCGTCTCTGTGACTCCTAAACCAAAGGTTGAGCCCTTTGTTCCACTTTTGGCGGGCTTCTGTACAGAGACCCTCCAAAGTGGTGCCATTCTGTCTGGGTTACCACAAGGGTGTGGGAGGGGGTTTAGGCACCCTGGACCGAGTTGCCTTGCCAACTCCGGTCACACTCTGGTGTGATTGGACCGAGTGGTGAGCCTCCCCGCTCACCACTTAGCGTGTTTTGAGTGACAGCTAGGCTGAATGAATGGGGGTTTTCTGCATAAAAGCAGGGCTTTTGGGACTGGATCTTCAGAAGTCGCCACAGGACCTAAGAATCCGACGAGGGTAAAGCTGAGCCAATCTGCAACGACGACACCTCCGGTGGAGCCCTGCTGAACCAACTCACCACTTCCCGACGACAGAGGAGATCTCCCTGCCAGAGAGTCTCTTCCCCTGGCTGGTGGGAACAACCAGTCACCTTTGCTTTTTCTTCGCCCAGGACGCAGTGGTCGAATTGCCCGTGCAGAGCACCTCGGCAACCGGATAGCCACTACCCCTGTACTGCGACCAAAAGGTGGTGCCTTGTGACGGAGCACTCCGCGGCTGGTCTCTTCCCTGGTGGTGCACCGGACTTCACTTTTCTTCGACGACGAGATCATCTCTTCTCTTGGCAAAGACCCGACGTGCATCCACCACCAGGAACATCTGCCCTCGCCGGAGCTGTCTCTCCACAAACAAGGTACCGTACCCACCTGGCTTCCCTTTCTGCCGGATAGAGTGAGGTGTCTGAATCCTCGCCTTTCCATTGGGTCGCCTCCAAGCGTTCTTTAACTTTCTGTTCTGAACTGGTCCAACCTTTCCATAACAATTTGCGATAAAGACTCGAAGCGCATTTCCACTGAGACACTTTTTGGGACATATCGCCTTGCCTCTCTCCGAGTGGGCCTGGCCTCTGAACTTCGTGATCTGCAGTAGACCCTGCCTTCCTTGTCTTGCATTTGTCCGTAAAGTATTGGTACCGAGTTGATGTCATAACATACCTTATTTTTCTCTCCCGTCCAAACGAATACTAGAGTGCCATCTAGGTTAAAGCATACACCTCTGTCTGCAAATAAGTGATGCCAGTGAACCTAGACTTGTCGAACTATTGTTAGGGGGATTGATATTTTCTTCGTATAGTAATTGTGATTGAAGTTGTTTGCCGTATTAGTGCCAGAGTGTTTTCTATAGATGTGTTGTTATAAATAAATACCTTTATATCCTTACACCGAAGCCTTGTTCCGTGTTTGCTTGTTCTACTGTGAAGATTGCCCTATTTTGTATACTCCACATACTGTCTAACTCTTCTTGAGGGAAGTCTGACTGCTCAGCCAAAGCTACCAAGTGAATCTGTGTGGTACAGACTCCTACCAAGTGGGTTCATTGCCAAACAGCTGTAGTCCTAAATATTTTGCAGTGATCCCAAAGGGAACTGCACAGGTTTCCGCCTAACACTGGTGTACAGCGGTGGGATTTGTATCGAGTATACAGTTTAGAGTGCTTTTCGACACTTTAGGATAACTAACCACAAAGCTTCGCACTAAAAAGCAACTTTGAAAAACATGTCTACTATGGAAGCTTACAGTCAAGAGTCCTTGTCAGGTGAAAATACTGAGAACTTATGAGCTCTCTGTAGGCAAGAGAATCTTTCTGTAAGAGGCAAGAAGTTAGAACTGATAGCGAGATTGCTGGAAAACCAAAGTTTGGGTACTGGTTCAGAGGAACCAACTTCTCCAGCAGATGTAGATAACAGGATGGTGTTGATCTAAATCGTAATTCTGACGATAGTGATGAAGAGGCTGAAGAGGAAGGAGAGGCTAACGAAACTGACTCCCCTGCCCCTCTGTCTGCCTTACCGGCTGTACCTACTGGGCCTATAACATGTCCCACACTAAGTCCTCAAGTCCTTGAACTAGAAAAAATGAAAATAGACTTGGAATTCAGAAGGATTACTGCTCAAACTGAACAGAAACTCCAAGAAATGCAACAAATTCTTAGGCTCCGAGAAATGGAGCTCAAGCATGAGTTCTAAATGAAAAAGTTGTCTGTCGAAACTGCTTCTGTCTCTGGCTCTTCTAGAAGCTCCAGTCCCAAAAGACCCCGGATGCTGAAGGAATTAATTGGTATGTATGAACCGAAGTTGGATGTATTGGATTGGCTGAGTTTGTTTGAGTACAATCATGGGCTCCAGAACATCACAGGTAACGAGTTGCTTACCTCGTTGTTCTCTAGGCTCCCCCCTGTTGCAACTGATGTGGTAATGGAGTTGGGGGAGGAGGATAGGAAAGAGTACGAAAGTGTGAAACTAGCTTTGATAGCTAGGTTTGGGAAGACCCCTTCCCAGTATCTTAAGAGGTTTAGAACCCTCAAAAAGCATGATGGTACCCCTTGGGCTACCTGGGTGAGTGAAGGGTTGAAAAACTTAGAGGGATGGATTAAGGGTTACAAAGTGAACACTTATGAGGGTATGAAGAATCTTTTTATGTTGGAGTCGATTTATGATGCCTGTTCTCCTGAGCTCAGACAGCACTTGGCTGATTCGAAGGAATTGGATTCCCGGAAACTGGCTAAGGCTGCTGATTTGTGGGTTGCCAACAGGGCTACTCATAAGGATTCTGGGGCAACTCAGAAAAAGGATGAGGGAAAACAGCCTAAAAAAGACTCAAAAGAGAATTCGAATAACTCAAATTCCAAAGAGGGCCCCAAACAAAACCAGAAGGGTAAGCCACAAGGAAAACCGCAGCAGAATTGTGTGTCTTCTGGTGCCAAACCGGAAGGAGGCCAAAACAAGCCACCCTTCCAGAAAGCATTCGAGAAATGCTTTGTTTGTGGCGCGACTGACCACGTGAAAGGAGATCCCAGGTGTAAGGGTAAACCTTCAGGGGTCCAGCTTGTCTCCTTAGCCTTCGCTCCAGAGGAGGAAGTCCAAATGGCAAGTGGAAACTTTCTATTGCTATCTGACGAACCAATTGGAGTCTCAGCCAGCGTTTCTTTAGTATCTCTGAGGTTGTGGGAACAACAGAATTTAGATGTCTATAATTCGATCCCCGATAATACTAAAGAGTATTATAAGGACAGTGTCCAGGTGAATGGTCAGGAGACTCCTGCCATTAGGGACAATGGGGCCAGCATAACTGTGGTGGATACATCGTTTTTTCAGCCTGAGGATGTTGCTAAGGCACCCAAACGCCTCACCAAGTTAGCTGGAGGGCCTGTGGAGATGCTTCCCCAATTACCAGTTCTCATCCAGTATAACGACATGACTGTAAAGATACCTGTCAGCATACAGAGTGAGGTACCAGAACGCGTACTCTTGGGTAACGATTTAAAAACTCTCGGAGTTGTGTCGCATACTCCCAGACCTCCTAGTAAACGGTTACAGGAGCTAACCAGACCCGCAAGAGAGAGGACCATGCGCGGTACTCTCCAGGAGATGATGAAGAGAGAGATCACTCCTGGTCCCCTGGAATTGTCGGCAGCTGTCTCGAAGAAATCAGAAGCAAAAGGGAAACCTAAGACTTCTACCCCGAAACCAGCAGCCAGCATTTCAGTGCGGACAACAAGGACTTCCCCGCGGTTGTCCAAAGTTACACCCGTAACGCCACCTCCAGCTGAGGCTGTGAGGGAGGTACAACCCTGTGTGGTAGAATTAGACTCTGAGGAAGAGCTAATGGAAGGCCAGGAACTCATTGGAGATCTGGATCCTGTTGACCATCCTGAGCTGCAGTCTTTACTGGCAGAAGGTGGACCCAACAGGGCAGACTTCAGTAGGGGACAGAGAGGATGGCCAACTCTGGAAGGTCTTCGCCACCAGGCAGAAGCTCAGGCTGAAGGGCAAGAGCCTGGGAAATACAGGTTGCACTGGGAAGATGGCCTCTTCTACAGTGAACCGACCAAGTCTGCACCTGGAGACTACAAGCGGCTTGTAGTACCCCAAGAGAACAGACCACAGTTCTTGCAGTTAGCCCAAGAGATTCCTTTGGCTGGTCACTTGAGTTTCAAGAAGACTAAGGAAAGGCTCTCTCTCTACTTTTATTGGCCAAAGATGGGGGCCGAAGTAGAAAAACACTGCAGGAGCTGCCACACCTGCCAGACCTCTGGTAAGGTTGGCTCCAAGAATGTGGCACTGTTAGTGCCTCTCCCAGTTGTGGGAGTCCCATTTGAGAGAGTAGGGATTGACATTGTTGGTCCCCTTGATCCTCCAACCTCCTCAGGCAACAGGTTTATACTTGTTGTAGTAGACCATGCTACTAGGTATCCTGAGGCAATTCCTATGAGGACTGTTACAGCTCCGGCTGTGGCTAAGGCCCTCCTTGGTATTTTTACTAGGGTCGGGTTTCCTTTGGAAGTAATCTCTGACAGGGGGTCACATTTTATGTCCCACTACATGAAAGCCATGTGGAAAACCTGTGGAGTTACTTACAAGTTCTCAACGGCTTACCACCCACAAACCAATGGGTTGGTAGAACGGTTCAATCGAACCATGAAGAGCATGATAGGTGCTTTAGAGGAACCCCTTAAACGTAAGTGGGACCTTCTACTGCCATACCTTCTCTTTGCTTATAGAGAAGTCCCTCAGGAGGGAGTAGGTTATTCTCCGTTCGAACTTCTCTATGGTCATCCCGTCAGAGGTCCATTGGCCCTGATTAAGGAGGGGTTGGAGAGTGCTCCTTCCCCCAAGCCAGTCAGAGTGACTGACTACGTTATAGGTCTCCGGAGGAGAATGTCGCACATGATGACGGAAGCAAGCAATAACTTGAAAGCTGGACAAGCATTGGTCAAGCACTGGCACGATCAAAAGTCTAACATGGTTGAGTTCGCTCAAGACCAGCTCGTTCTCGTTATGATCACAACAAGGCAGAGGGCCTTGCAAGACAAATGGATGGGACCCTTCAGAGTGGTGGGTAAACTCGGAGAGGTCAACTATCTGGTGGACTTTGGCAATCCCAAGGAGGCTCCGACAGTCTTCCACACCAACCGACTCAAAGCGTATGTCTCCCGACCTGATGTAGGAGCGTTGCTTCTAGCATCATCCGAGGAAGAAGAAGAGAGTGAAGCTCTTCCGGATCTCCTCAGAGGCTTACCTTTAGACGAAAAAATTGAAGGAGTAAATCTCTCCTCCAATCTGACACCCGAGCAGCAAGAAGAGTGCAAATCTATGTTGAATCAGTTTGCCTCTCTGTTCTCGCTTTCACCAGGCTTGACCCCTTGGGGCCAGCATGACATACTCACTGGTGACTGTCTGCCAGTCAAAAGCAGAGGATACCGAATGTCAGAACACGTACGAACCCACATCAAAGGTGAGGTCAGCAAGATGCTCGATCTCGGGGTAATAGAGCCCTCTACTAGTCCATGGTCTAGCCCAGTTGTGTTAGTACCAAAGGCTGGATCTAAGGAGCTTAGATTCTGCGTGGATTATAGAGCTCTTAATGCAGTCACCAAGACTGATGCCCACCCTTTGCCAAGAACAGATGAGTTGGTGGATAAACTTGGCGCCGCCAAGTTCCTCAGCACATTTGACTTGACGTCAGGCTATTGGCAAATAGCCCTGACAGACCATGCCAAGGAGAAAACTGCATTTTCTACCCCCGTTGGCTTATACCAGTTTAAGGTAATGCCTTTCGAATTGAAAAAAATGCACCTGCTACGTTTCAACGGATGGTAAATCAGGTTCTGAACGTGATGGAGGACTTCTGCATGGCATACTTGGATGACATAGCAGTGTTCAGCAATTCCTGGGAAGAACATGTAACACACCTGAGAGATGTTTTGCAGGCTCTTGGACGAGCCAATCTGACCATAAAGGTGAGTAAATGCCAAATTGGACAGAGTAAGGTAGTCTATCTTGGACATGAGGTAGGAGGTGGAGAAATAAGGCCTTTGCTCAGTAAGATTGAAGCTGTGCAAAATTGGACAACACCTACTTCTCAAACCCAAGTGAGAGCCTTCCTGGGCCTCACTGGGTATTACAGGAATTTCATAGAGAACTATGGGACCAATGCTTCTCCACTGAATGTCATCTCCTCGCCCAAATTTCCTAAGAAGGTTCGATGGAACGAGGAGTGCAATTAGGCTTTTGAAAACCTGAAAAAGGCTCTTTGCCATGCCCCAGTACTCAGAGCTCCTGATTACCGCCAACACTTCATTGTGCAGACAGATGCTTCTAATGTAGGAACAGGTGCTGTACTAAGTCAAGTGGATGGAAAGGTAGGGAGCACCCCGTTTGCTTCATCAGCCGCAAGCTGAAGGATCCTAAAACAAGGTGGGCAACAATCGAAAGAGAGTGCTTTGCTATCGTGTGGGCTCTGAAGAAGTTTATGCCGTACTTGTATGGTTCTACTTTTGTCATTCAGACTGACCACCAACCCTTGAGATGGTTAATGCAAATGAAAGGGGAAAACCCAAAACTATTGAGATGGTCGATCTGCCTGCAAGGGTTTGATTTCACCATTGAGCACAGGTCAGGGTGTCACCACCAAAATGCTGATGGTCTCTCTAGGATGTATGTCATCGACTAGAGGTATGAGATTCATCCAGGAGTGGATTAAATCCTCCTGTCCCTTAGTCTGGGGGGGGGCGAATGTTAGGGAGAATTCTCTGTTTAGGCTGAATTTCCTAACCTAGTGAGTCCCCCAGCAGCTTTGCTGGATTTCTGGAGTTTGTTTTTTCCATCCTGCCAAGAGTGAGACTCTTTTTCTCCCACTCTTGGACATGAATGTGTGTAATTCCTTTGAATGTCAATGTGTTCTATGGGCTACGGGGTCTTTTACTCCATAGGGTGTCATATGTTTTACTATGTGTGTTACACTGCACCCTCCGTGCCGTAGTACTGGGGCGTCCTAGCGGACCTCCATCATAGACTCCATACCCGGGGACTGACTACTGTCTCCCCGGGCATGTAAAGTCACCATTGGCTTTACTAGACCTAAATTTACTAACAGAACTAGTACAAACCATCCTATTGTGGGCATACTAGTAGGGGTAATTCGATTACTCCTGGGTCTTTTATTCGAGGGGGCACTGTCCCGTCCCACCTCGTCGAGTTTTGGCTGGTGGCAGTGGAAACTACTTGTTATATTCGACCCTGAATATAACCCTATGGGATTCTTCCCATTGTTGGAGATTGATACTTTTCCTCGTTAAATCTCTAACATACCACCGGTCTACTTATCGTAAATAAGTCTATCGGGTGGTATTTTCTGCCAGAACTCGGTTTTTAAAATGGCGTCTGTGTTCGTCTCTCTGACTCCTAAACCAAAGGTTGAGCCCTTTGTTCCACTTTTGGCAGGCTTCTGTACAGAGACCCTCCAAAGTGGTGCCATTCTGTCTGGGTTACCACAGGGGTGTGGGAGGGGGTTTAGGCACCCTGGACCGAGCTGCCTTGCCAACTCCGGTCGCACTCTGGTGTGATTGGCCCGAGTGGTGAGCCTCCCCGCTCACCACTTAGCGTGTTTTGAGTGACAGCTAGGCTGAATGAATGGGGGTTTTCTGCATAAAAGCAGGGCTTTTGGGACTGGATCTTCAGAAGTCACCACAGGACCTAAGAATCCGACGAGGGTAAAGCTGAGCCGACCTGCAACAACGACACCTCCGGTGGAGCCCTGCTGAACCGACTCACCACTTCCCGACGACAGAGGAGATCTCCCTGCCAGAGAGTCTCTTCCCCTGGCTGGTGAGAACAACCAGTCACCTTTGCTTTTTCTTCGCCCAGGACGCAGTGGTCGAATTGCCCGTGCAGAGCACCTCGGCAACCGGATAGCCACTACCCCTGTACCGCGACCAAAAGGTGGTGCCTTGTGACAGAGCACTCCGTGGCTGGTCTCTTCCCTGGTGGTGCACCGAACTTCACTTTTCTTCGACGACAAGATCATCTCTTCTCTTGGCAAAGACCCGACGTGCATCCACCACCAGGAACATCTGCCCCCGCCGGAGCTGTCTCTCCACAAACAAGGTACCGTACCCGCCTGGCTTCCCTTTCTGACGGATAGAGTGAGGTGTCTGAATCCTCGCCTTTCCATTGGGTCGCCTCCAAGCGTTCTTTAACTTTCTGTTCTGAACTGGTCCAACGTTTCCATAACAATTTGCGATAAAGACTCGAAGTGCATTTCCACTGAGACACTTTTTGGGACATATCGCCTTACCTCTCTCCGAGTGGGCCTGGCCTCTGAAATTCGTGATCTGCAGTAGACCCTGCCTTCCTTGTCTTGCATTTGTCTGTAAAGTATTGGTACCGAGTTGATTTCATAACCTGCCTTATTTTTCTCCCCCGTCCTAACGAATACTAGAGTGCCATGTAGGTTAAAGCATACACCTCTGTCTGCAAATAATTGATGCCAGTGAACCTAGACTTGTCGAACTATTTTTAGGGGGATTGATATTTTCTTCGTATAGTAATTGTGATTGAAGTTGTTTGCCGTATTAGTGCCAGAGTGTTTTCTATAGATGTGTTGTTATAAATAAATACCTTTATATCCTTACACCGAAGCCTCGTTCCGTGTTCGATTGTTCTACTGTGAAGATTGCCCTATTTTGTATACTCCACATACTGTCTAACTCTTCTTGAGGGAAGTCTGACTGCTCAGCCACAGCTACCAAGTGAATCTGTGTGGTACAGACTGCTACCCAGTGGGTTAATTGCCAAACACCTGTAGTCCTAAATCTTTTGCAGTGGTCCCAGAGGGAACTGCACAGGTTTCCGCCTAACACCAGTCCATCTTGCTAACGTTCCCCCTGACTACGTAACACTTCAGCCAATGCCTGCACCAAGTCCCATGCTCAGTGTGCATTCCCACAGTCCAACTAGCCAGTCCACTGGTGCTCCTGCCGCTAGTGGCCAGAGCGGCGTAGGCCACTCAGGATCCCCCACCACCTTCCAAAAAAAAGAGAAAGAGTGCTTGTCCACTACATGCTGATACCCCAGACACGGCTACGCAGTCCGGCACGCAAAGGAAGCCTAGCTTCAATGATGCCGAACGTGATGCACTTGTGCAGTATGTGTCCACACATGACAGCGAAATGTTGATCACTTCAGGGTGCAAGACCACACCTGCTCAACGTCAGGCACACTGGCAGACCGTCGCGGACATCATAAGTGCCCTTGGATTAGTGAGGCGCACAGCTGGTGAGTGCTACAAGTGCTGGAATGACCTTAAGCGCAGGGCAAAGAAAATGCTGGCCTCAAGTCATGCCGCTATTCTGGTGACTGGAGGTGGGTCTCCAAAAGAGGACATTGAACTCACTGTACATGAGTCTGTTGCTGGGACCTACGTCACAGAGGAACAGATCCAAGGTGTGGGAGAACTGCTGGATTACGAGGCATTGTCCGGTGAGTCCACATGCATGTGTGTGTGATCCATGTGTATGTTGTGTGTGTGAGGGGTTCTGATTGAGTGCCAGGTGAGGGTGTGTGTGCCTGAGTGGTTTGGGTCACCCATGTGCTTCATCCAAAACATTCTGCGCCGCTGGATTTGGGTATTACAGTATCCCTTCTGCCCACAGTAGACATTTTGTGCAACATCACGCCAGTGGCCCTTGAAGTGGCATCTTGCAACAACATTGTTCCGTATTTCTCATTGTTCATTCAGGCTGATTGTTTTGATCCCCCCACTTTCACTACGCATTTCTCAGCCCTATTGTCAAACGATATGTGACATGCCTATGGTATATGTCATCTGTGTGATGGCATGTGTCATGTATGTGGATTGGACATGCCACCCGCAGGCCAATGTGTGATGGCTCTGCTAGCCAGCATGCAGCTAATGTGTTGCTCTTCCATCTTGGTGTCATCAGTGTCTGACATTTTCCTCCCCTTCAAACTCAGTGACAGTGCATGCATGGGAGGGTTATAGCCATGTGGGACATGTGTCAATCAAGTACTGGTTCTGTAGCTTGTGAGGCCTAATTGTGTGCCATGGTGCTAATGCCTGTTTCCATTTTTTGTCTTTCATGTTTTTGCAGGGGATGACACACCTGATGCTGTTGAGGGTGAGGAGATGGTGCAGACCCAGGAGGGATCTCAGGCACGACCGTGCACCAGTGGGGGACGGGGTGTGGTGGTGGGTGAGAACCCACTCTTGCTGCAGACCGTTCTCTCCAGGGTGTCTCTGGGTGCACCTCCCCAGACCTCTATTCAGGTGTTGATTCAGATGATGAGACCTATGTGGCTTTGCAGGTAGGTGTTTCTGGAAGGGATTCTGTTCTGTCCGACCCACCTGCACCAGGGGTACAGCCCACTGTGGGGATGTCAGTGTTGGTAGGTCCGCCTTTGGTGGTTACGGATGCAGGGCCACACTCTGCAACATCTGATCCTGTTCCTGGGCCAGCAGATCAGAGGGGGAATGCAGTCCTGCAGCCTCAGGCAGTGCCGACACAGCAAGGCACAGTTCGCCTTGCCCCAGACAGGTGTGGTGCCCGCCAACGCGGTGGCCGTACTCCACCAGGCAATACCACATGGGAGAAATCCATATACAGTATGGCAAAACAACAGGCAGCAGCATCTGAGATGAATGCTCAAGCTATGGAGAGGGTGGCCACTTCCATTGTCCCCCCAGAAAGGCAGATGGAGCAACTACAGCAGGCAACACACTCCATTTGCCGATCACTCAGGAAGGACATGTTGGCGACCAACAGGGACAGACGGGCGTCCCTGGACACTCTGCGGGAAGCCATTTCTTTAGAATCCCAGGGCCAGAGGGAAGCCCTGAGGGTAGAAGTCCATCACCTCAGGCAGACTCTTGTGGACCTTGAGGCTTCCACTGTCACAAGGACAGAACAGCTGCTGGAGCGGGTCACACATACGCTCTCAGCAGAGATGCAGGCAACTCGGGAGGAGGTCCGGGCATCACGTCATGGTTGTGCATGGGGATCTCCGCACCATATTCCTCCAGAACGAGACCTGCCACACCCGCATGCTTGCTGCCATGGAGGACCAGACTAGGGCTTTGCGTGGGCTGCCTCCCATAACACCACCACCTCATGTGGCGGCAGCAGCACAGAGTGATGAGAGCGACCACAGCGATTCTGAATCTCTCACAATAGCGTAGCCGTGCAGGCCATGAGCCCATGGAGGTGTTTTTTTTTCGCAACATCCACACAGGTGGCTGTTAGTGTGCACCCTGTCCTCGGACCTCCTGGGTGGCCTCCCCCACTCCCCCTGGCCCCTACATGGCCATTTTTGATTTTTGATTTTTGATTTTTGATTTTTGATTTTTGGTTTTTGATTTTTGAGTTTTTGTTACAGTGTGTTGCCTTGTGTGGCTCCAGTGGGCATCCACTGTATTCCGGCTGGGCACATGCAGGCTTGTCCTGAGTTTGGGTTAGATGCTTGGGTTCGTGAGACACACACCCCTCCTGATTCCCGTTTCCATGGGCTTGCAAAGGGTGTGCCCATGTGACAGTGACTTACACAGTGACGTTGTACTCCCATGACATGTGTGGGCAGTCTGTAGTCAATACTATGTATACATTCCTAGTGCATATTGTTGTAGTATTGTACACTGCATGGTGTATTGATGTGTGCTTGTGCATCCATGTCTCCCTCATAATTTGCGGGTTCATTCCTCATGTCTTCACAAGGCCGTCTACTTTGGAGATGGAGTTCATGTTGTAAGCAGTGCACTTCCAGATTTGCGTGGCACCAACACTGTACAGTTGGAAGTGGTCAATGTGCTAGCATCACCAGGTTGTAAGACTACGTATCCTTTAACTTAGTACTGTAATGTGAATGCTATGTTTGGGGTTGGCTAGCTGCATTGTATTGTGGTAAGTCTTTGGTCATGTGTGTTGTCAGTTCTACATTAATGGGAGCATATTGTGTGTAGCCATTTTCCATTCGGGACACTGTACTTTGTGACACTTGTGTCATGTTTTGGGGATTCCTTTGTTTGCTCTCACATAGCATGACATGCCATGGTGTGTTGGGTGGTGGTGCTGGGGAGGTGTTGGGTGACATGGCACTGTTGTCATGTTGTATCTTGCAAGGGGGTAATGATTTTAGCAGCATAGTAGTGTGTCTTTTGATGGCACAGCATTGGTGGTGTTTGTGTAGGTAGGGATACACACAATGGAACACTTCCAGGTGAACAATCTCAGGCTGGTATGGTTGTGACAGTTGACTGTCACTTGACTCATCATCATTGATAGTCAGCTGGTATGTGCCAGGCCTGTGTGCACTCCACAGTGGTGTGATTTTAGGTGAAGTAATTAGCCACCAGCTGCGTACGTGCTGCCTCACCTCGTGCCCTTTCCCCTCCCATGTGCAGCGGGCGTGCATGTGGTTGGGGATGTGGGGGCACCACCATGTCCACGGGCAGGCCCCGGCGTGTTGCAACGTTGTGCAGGACATATGCTGCCACTATGATCCTGCACACTACTGGGGGAGCGTATAACAGCTGCCCGCCAGAACGGTCAAGGGAGCGAAAGCGTGACTTGAGCACTCCGAATGTGCACTCCACTATGCCCCGGGTTGCAATATGGGCTGTGTTGTATCTTACCTCGGGTGGCGTGGTGGGGTTCCGAATTGGCGTCATCATGTGGGTATTCAGAGGGTAGGCACTGTCCCCTGGGGAGGTGGTTATGGGTATCATTAGTGGGGTTGTGCCATTACTCAGTATCTGACATGCATGCATGTGCTGTGGCATTTATACTCACCGATCAGCCATGTATCACCATGCCGCCCAGCTTCTAGGTCCCGGTTTAGGGTTGACACTCTGTAAATGAAACTGTCGTGGGTGGACCCTGGATAGTTGGCATATACTGAGGTGATGATTCCCTTGGCATCACATACTACCTGGACGTTGATGGAATGCCAGTGCTTGCGGTTTCAAGAGATGTGCTCAGATGCCCTGGGGGGATGTAGAGCCACATGGGTGCAGTCAATGGCACCTAGCACTTTGGGGAAGTGTGCCACCCCGTAAAAATCCCGGACAACAGCCTGCCTTTCTGCAGGTGTTCTGGGCAGGTATATGTGCCTGCGTACTGATGGGCGTGCAGTCATGATGGCCAAGACCTGGTGTAGGCAGCGTGACTGCATGGCCTGTGACACCCCCCCCCCCACTATGGCACTTGTCCGCTGAAATGATCCAGTGGCCAAGAAGTGCAGTACATTAAGGACCTTCTCCAGTGGGCTGAGTGCTTGGGAGCAGAGGGTGGGTGATGTGAGGTCATCCTCCCACTCACTGACCAGGTTGAGTATTATGTGAGGTGGAAACCTGTACCTCCCATACACGTGGTCATCAAGCATCCCAAAAAGGCTGGTTCTGGGTGTAAAAATTCTGGCCCTGACTATCCTCCTCCTCCTCCTGCGGTATCCCACGGCCACTGCTGCTAGGAACGGTATATTCATCATGGCGTCTGAGCTTTGTTGTTTGCGTGCACTTTTATGCTGCGCGGGTCGACGTACGCCTGCTTCCTGCTGGCTTATGTGTTTTCGGATTAGCGCGTCTTTTTGGGCGTGCGCGTGCGGGCATTCCGCGCATTTGCTTCCTGTACTTCCACGCCCACCACAGTAATACACGTACCCCGCTCGCCCAGGCCCAATAGCGTGTAAAACTTCCCGCGATCCCCTGAAGTATACGTACCCCGCTAGCCCAGGCCCAATTGCGTGTAAAACTTCCCACGAGCCCCTGAAGTACACGTACCCCGCTCGCCCAGGCACAATCGCGTGTAAAACTTCCCACGAGCCCCTGAAGTACACGTAACCCGCTCGCCCAGGCACAATCGCGTGTGAAACTTCCCGCGCACCCCCGAAATACACGCTATTTTTGACACAGCGGGTGTCCGTGTTTGTCGTGTACCCCTTTGCACGTCATTTGTCCTAGAGGGCCACAGTATGGGACATTCATCAGAGCTGTATATACGGCTTTTTGTTAGCGCACAATTTTTTAATGCGCAGGGACGCTACCGCCTGCCTTCGTGTGGCGGACATGTGTTGATGTACATAGTTGACTTTTGGTTTGTGTCTTGGGATTGCCATTTCACTGCTGGGGGTGGGGGTGCAAGGGGACATGAGTGGCGGCCTGCTGGCAGGTGCCCTGCACTGCTGGGGGGTGGGGGTGCAAGAGGACATGAGTGGGACATGAGTGGGGGCCTGCTAGCAGGTGCCCTACACTGCTGCGGGGTGGGGGTGCAAGGGGACATGAGTGTGGGCCTGCTGGCAGGTGCACTGCACTGCTGGGGGGTGGGGGTGCAAGGGACATGAGTGGGGGCCCGCTGGCAGGTGCTCCTCAGTGCTGGGGGCTGGGAGTGTTAGGGGACATAAGTGGGGGCCTGCTGGCAGGTGCCTCACAGTGCTGGGGGGTGGAGGTGCAGGGGGACATGAGTGGGGGCCTGCTGGCAGGTGCCCCTCAGTGCTGGGGGGTGGGTGTGCAAGGGGACATGAGTGGGGGCCTGCTGGCAGGTGCCCCTCAGTGCTGGGGGGTGGGTGTGCAAGGGGACATGCGTGGGGGTCTGCTGGCAGGTGCCCCTCAGTGCTGGGGGGTGGGTGTGCAAGGGGACATGAGTGGGGGCCTGCTGGCAGGTGCCCCTCAGTGCTGGGGTGTGGGTGTGCAAGGGGACACGAGCGGGGGCCTGCTGACAGGTGCCCTGCACTGCTGTGGGGTGGGGGTGCAAGGGGATATGAGTGGGACATGAGTGGGGGCCTGCTGGCAGGTGCCCCTCAGTGCTGGGGGGTGGGTGTACAAGGGGCATGAGTGGGGGCCTGCTGGCAGGTGCCCCTCAGTGCTGGGGGATGGGGGTGCTGGGGGACACGAGTGGGGTCCTGCTGGCAGGTGCCCTGCACTGGTGGGGGGTGGTGGTACAAGGGGACATGAGTGGGGGCCTGCTGGCAGGTGCCCTGCACTGCTGGGGGGTGGGGGTGCAAGGGGATATGAGTGGGACATGAGTGGGGGCCTGCTGGCAGGTGCCCCTCAGTGCTGGGGGGTGGGTGTACAAGGGGACATGAGTGGGGGCCTGCTGGCAGGTGCCCCTCAGTGCTGGGGGATGGGGGTGCTGGGGGACACGAGTGGGGTCCTGCTGGCAGGTGCCCTGCACTGGTGGGGGGTGGTGGTACAAGGGGACATGAGTGGGGGCCTGCTGGCAGGTGCCCTGCACTGCTGGGGGGTGGGGGTGCAAGGGGACATGAGTGGGACATGAGTGGGGGCATTCTGGCAGGTGCCCTGCACTGCTGCAGGGTGGGGGTGCAATGGGACATGAGTGTGGGCCTGCTGGCAGGTGCACTGCACTGCTGGGGGGTGTGGGTGCAAGGGACATGAGTGGGAGCCTGCTGGCAGGTGCTCCTCAGTGCTGGGGGCTGGGGTGCTGGGGACATGAGTGGGGGCCTGCTGGCAGGTGCCCCTCAGTTCTGGGGGGTGGGGGTGCTGGGGGACATGAATGGGGACCTGCTGGCAGGTGCCCCTCAGTGCTGGGGGGTGGGTGTGCAAGGGGACATGAGTGGGGGCCTGCTGGCAGGTGCCCCTCAGTGCTGGGGGTGGGGGTGCTGGGGGACATGAGTAGGGCCCTGCTGGCAGGTGCCCTGCACTGCTGGGGTGTGGGGGTGCAAGGGGACATGAGTGGGGGCCTGCTGGCAGGTGCCCTGCACTGCTGGGTGGTGGGGGTGCAAGGGGACATGAGTGGAACATGAGTGGGGGCCTGCTGGCAGGTGCCCCTCAGTGCTGGGGGGTGCGTGTGCAAGGGGACATGAGTGGGGGCCTGCTGGCCGGTGCCCCTTGGTGCTGGGGGGTGGCTGTGCAAGGGGACATGAGTGGGGGCCTGCTGGCAGGTGCCCTGCACTGCTGGGGGTGGGGGAGCAAGGGGGCATGAGTGGGACATGAGTGGGGGCCTGCTGGCAGGTGCCCTGTACTGCTGGGGGGTGGGGGTGCAAGGGGACATGAGTGGGACATAAGTGGGGGCCTTCTGGCAGGTACCCTGCACTGCTGGGTGGTGGGGGTGCAAGGGGACATGAGTGGGACATGAGTTGGGGCCTGCTGGCAGGTTCCCCACACTGCTGGGGGGTGGGTGTGCAAGGGGACATGAGTGGGACATGAGTGGGGGCCTGCTGGCAGGTGCCCTGCACTGCTGGGGGTGGGGGTGCAAGGGGACATGAGTGGGGGCCTGCTGGCAGGTGGCCTGCACTGCTGGGGGGTGGGGGTGCAAGGGGACATGAGTGGGACATGAGTGGGGGCCTGCTGGTAGGTGCCCCTCAGTGCTGGGGGGTGGGTGTGCAAGGGAACATGAGTAGGGGCCTGCTGGCAGGTGCCCCTCAGTGCTGGGGGGTGGGTGTGCAAGGGGACACAAGTGGGGGCCTGCTGGCAGGTGCCCTGCACTGCTGGGGGGTGGGGGTGCAAGGGGACATGAGTGGGACATGAGTGGGGGCCTGCTGGCAGGTGCCCTGCACTGCTGGGGGGTGGGTGTGCAAGGGGACATGAGTGGGACATGAGTGGGGGCCTGCTGGCAGGTGCCCTGCACTGCTGGGGGGTGGGGGTGCAAGGGGACATGAGTGGGGGCCTGCTGGCAGGTGCCCTGCACTGCTGGGGGGTGGGGGTGCAAGGGGACATGAGTGGGGGCCTACTGGCAGGTGCCCTGCACTGCTGGGGGGTGGGGGTGCAAGGAGATATGAGTGGGACATGAGTGGGGGCCTGCTGGCAATTGCCCTGCACTGCTGGGGGGTGGGGGTGCAAGGGGACATGAGTGGGATATGAGTGGGGGCATGCTGGCAGGTGCCCTGCACTGCTGGGGGTGGGGGTGCAAGGGGACATGAGTGGGACATGAGTGGGGGCCTGCTGGCAGGTGCCCTGCACTGCTTGGGGGTGGGGGTGCGAGGGGACATGAATGGGACATGTGTGGGGGCCTGCTGGCAGGTGCCCTGCACTGCTGGGGGGTGGGGGTGCGAGGGGACATGAGTGGGACATGAGTGGGGGCCTGCTGGCAGGTGCCCTGCACTGCTGGGGGGTGGGGGTGCAAGGGGACATGAGTGGGACATGAGTGGGGGCCTGCTGGCAGGTGTCCCTCAGTGCTGGGGGGTGGGTGTGCAAGGGGACATGAGTGGGGGTCTGCTGACAGGTTCCCCTCAGTGCTGGGGGGTGGGTGTGCAAGGGGACATGAGTGGGGGCCTGCTGGCAGGTGCCCTGCACTGCTGGGGGGTGGGTGTGCAAGGGGACATGAGTGGGGGCCTGCTGGCAGGTGCCCCTCAGTGCTGGGGGGTGGGTTTGCTAGGGGACATGAGTGGGGGCCTGCTGGCAGGTACCCTGCACTGCTGGGGTGTGGGGGTGCAAGGGGGCATGAGTGGGACATGAGTGGGGGCCTGCTGGCAGGTGCCCTGCACTGCTGGGGGGTGGGGGTGCAAGGGGACATGAGTGGGACATGAGTGGGGGCCTGCTGGCAGGTGCCCCTCAGTGCTGGGGGGTGGGTGTGCAAGGGGACATGAGTGGGGGCCTGCTGGCAGGTGCCCTGCACTGCTGGGGGTGGAGGGGATCATGCATTGGTGATCAGTAGTGCAAGCTGACATGAGGCTTGCCTGGGGGGCATGCCCATGGTGGATCGGCTGCCTGCGGGACATGACCAGGGGTGCAGGGTAGTCCCCTGTGGTGTGGGCTGCCTGCAGGGGCCGTGGAGGGTGTAGAGGGAACACCTGGAAGGACCCACACTGCCAATTCACGTGTAGGACTCCCCTGCACCCCAGATATACACGTACCCCACTCGCACAGGGCCTGTCGCGTGTGAAACTTCCCGCGCACCCCCGGAATACACGTACCCCGCTCGCCCAAGGCCAATCGCGTGTGAAACTTCCTGCGCACCCCAGATTTACACGTACCAAGGCCAATCGCGTGTGAAACTTAACGCGAACCCCAGGAATACACGTACCCCACTCGCACATGGCCTGTCGTGTGTGAAACTTCCCGCGCACCCCTGAAATACACGTACCCCGCTCGCCCAAGGCCAATCGCTTGTGAAACTTCCCACGCACCCCAGATTTACACGTACCAAAGCCAATCGCGTGTGAAACTTCACGCGAACCCCAGGAATACACGCACCCCACTCGCACAGGGCCTATCGCGTGTGAAACTTCCCGCGCACCCCTGGAATACACGTATCCCGCTCCCCCAGGCACGATTGCGTGTAGAACTTCACGCGCACCCCTGAAATACACGTACCCTGCTCCCCAAGGCCCGATCGCGTGTAAAACTTCCCGCGCACACACGAAATACACGCACAAGCTAATTTTTCACACAGCGGGTGTCGCTGTTTGTCGGGTACCCCTTTGCGCGTCATTTGTCCTAGGGGGCCACAGTATGGGACATTCATCAGAGCTGTATATTCGTGCTTTTTGTTAGCACACATTTTGGCGCACATTTTTTTCCAGCGCAGGGACACTACCGCCTGCCTTCGTGTGGCGGACGGGTTTGGGTCTGTGCGCGTCTTTGCCCGTGCGCTGGTTTTCCCTATTCGATTCCATGAATACGTGTTGTAGGCGAGCGTGTGGGCGTTCTGCCCACTTGCCTCCTGTACTTTCCCCGTGACGCCCACATTTTCACGAGTTGTTCCCCATTCCGAGTGTTACGCCCTGTGTTCCGCCTACTTTTGTTATGTGCGCTTTCGCTGTGGCCTTAGCGCACGCCGTTAGATGACCTGTGCGCCGGCGTGCGCTGCACACTTTTTCAGCGCACATCCCTGATTTTACTCACTCACGGACTTCCATGAATAGATGTGCGCTGGTTTCCCTGCGATATTCCCACTTGCACTGCGATTTTCATTCTTTCACTGCGAATCGCACGTTTTCGCACGCTTGCGCCGAAATTTTTGGCGCACATTAATTCCATGAATCGGCCTGAGAGTGTTGAAATCAATTGCAGGAAAAACGTGTTTATGTTGATTTTACAATGTGGGCGCACATGTCATTCTGTGTAACTTGCATAGTTCCAGTTTATAATAACGCAACCATAATTTAAGCAGATAATTTAGTCTTAGTGTATTTCTTCTTTATTCAGTCTCATTGATTTGACATGCATATAGAGTTAAACATGCAGTAAACAAAATCTCAAAGCAAAGTTAGCCACTGTAAATTGTTTTACTTAGAGAGGCTGAATTAATGTTGTGTATTTCATTTGCACGAAGGGTATAAGAGTGATATTGTAGATAAAACATAACAGGGGAGCATGAGACAATTATCCAGAGTGTATTAAATCCACTATTTATTTACTGTTAGTAACACCGGTGAAGTACTTATTAGGCAGTATCCTGAAATTAGTCTCACCACTTTTTTAAAAAAAAACAATAAGTTTATAACAATATATTGCCAGGAAACACCACTAAATACCACCATAAAAAATACAGCAACATACCAAGGGATACTAAACATATCCCAAAACATCTCCTACAAATGTGGTGAGGTGGTTGGGAATGGTAAAATGATGACTGGGCTTGGGCTTGCATCCTAAAGCATAACCATATTGTGCACTCATTAATTGAATGAGTGATGTGAGGTGGTGCAGTACTCTGTGTTCACTTGACTTTTGTCATAGTGTCATTTGCAATAGTGCCGCCATGTGCCAGATTCAGACTTAGATTTCTGAATTGTCAGATTACCTCGAGGCAAAGCTTTATGCCCATGCAAATTGGTCATCGGAAAATGTGACAATATGGAAAAGCAGGATTACCACAGAGGTGGAAAGAGAGACATTTTAAGGTATTTTTGATGAAAGAAGCATTGTGCAGGTGTGTCTCCTTAAGATATTCTGGGCGACAGAACGCACAGAGGAGAAGGATTGCATCATCAGACTGTGCATAAACCTTTGGTTTCTGCTACATAGATCCATAAAGATGCAAGAGAAAGAGAGTGAAGTCATTAGCAAATTACAACACAGTTTGGACAATGAATGTGTTCAGGTGCAGCAATTAAAAGCAGAATTAAAGCAGAAGGAGGTAGACACGGAATTGTAAGCCAAATGTAGCAATCGTGTTACTCAATTGGTTCAGAGAGATAAACAACTTATTGAGAGTGAGCAAGAATTAACCCATTTAAAAGCAATATTGAATGATATACGGCAAGATCAAGATGTTGCAGTTTCCGAAATGTAAGCCCTTAGAGAAGACAGCAGGGTAAAGATAAAGAACTTCATGCTATGGAGCAGGAGATATTTAAATTACTGGAAGAAAATGAAAAAAAAAGCCAAAGCACCTAATCATTGTGAGACACAAATCAATGAATTGCAAGCAATAATCAATAAAGTCAGGGCTGAGAATTATGCTCTCTGTCATGAAACAGAACAGCTTCATGGACAGTGCACAAACCTGGAACAGCAAATGTTCAATCTCAAATATCAGGAAAAGAGAGAGCATAATACATTCCCTGGAGCTGAACTCAATCACAGCCATAGCCACAGAAATGTACCAGCAGCTGTCCCCTTGGCCAGACCTGGTGATAACCCAATGTTAGGGTCTGAATCACCTGCAAATATTCACACACATTCTTGCCCACAAGATAAAGAGGAATGAATGACAAATTGACACATATCAGAATGCACCGTGTAGTCTTATAAAATGTATGACATCTATCAAGTCTTTTTTGAAACAAATCAAAAATTGAGGTGATTGTTGAATGGGTGACCATTTAGAGACTACTCATGATGTGACCTTTCACCATAACTCTGTAGAGTTTAAAACTGCATACTTTTATGGGCTCGAAAAATAAATGGTCTCCCAGTTCATTTGTGCATTTGGCAGGGAGAAAAACACTAGAATGGATAATAGAACATGAACCAAACTATATGAAGTGATATTTGGTCAGAAAGAGGAGGGGCCTAACAATAAAGAGTCAAAACCAACGTCTAAGGAATCCACACCAGCGATTTTGGAGGTAAAGTCTGTAAAGATGCCGCTAGAATCATCCCAAACACAGGCAAAGAACGATATGACACCTAATCAAAGGGGCATAATTCCACAGAGTAAATCACAGCAAACTCAGATGATCCAATCCATTTATCCCAGAGGTAGTCCTAGATATCTTGGAAGTGGGATTTTGTCACAATATGCAACACCTAAATAACAATCAAAATCACATAACAATGGCCCATACCAGACACTAGGGGCACAAATTAGATTTGACCCTAATACAATGGTATATGAACACCAAGAAATGTGGATAGATTAATTGAAATTGGAAACTAGTGTAGGGAACATTTCCCACCAAATGAAAGAAAAAATATGAATCCCTCACCAATAATAAGTCCCCACCACTGGTTGACCATGGTCAAAGGATGGTCATTTCACTTTCTCTGCTTCCTGCAAATTCAGAAGCAAAACACATAGAAATCAATCTCCTGAGAGATATCAGAACAGGCCTAATAAGGGTGAGTGTAATCATTACCGACCTAGACCACAAAGAGAGGAATTCAGAGACATGGACAGGTTTCAATGCTTAGAGGCCCAAGTCAAAATGTTGTCTGGACAGATAGGAAACATATGTACAGTCCAAAAGCAACAGCCAAGTGAAGATGCCATAGGAGCGATCTTTTTCAGTGCAACAACAAGTGACTAGCTAATGACCTGTGCCCGGATGAGAATACAGATGCCCATGAATCGCGCTTGATTGAAAGTACTGAATTGCTTGCTGATATTTAAAAATGAGACAGCAAACGAATGAAAGTGAGACAGGGAGTTTCAACACACACAAAAAGGGAGTGTGGTTCAATTTAGTGTTGAACCAGAGCATTCAGTTGTGTGAAGAAGAAGATTAAAAAGGGGAAATTAACAAGAAGAACCCAAAGAACAGAGAAGTAGATTTAAAAAGAATATCCAATGCGGAAAAAAAAAACCACAAAATGAAGAATTAGGATTATCAGATACCGATGCAGATTAAACAATGGCCCAAAAGGCAGATGCAGGTCGTTCACCTCAGGAATATTTTGAACCACAGATATTCCAAGGGACAGAAATGACAGGCTCTGTACAAAATGCAGATAAGTGTCACAGAACATAAAATGAGTTGCTGTCACGTTACACTTGGGAAAATACCCTATGAGTAAGTTGCAATGTGGAAGTAAGTAGGGAGGACGCAGACCATGGGAAAGGCAAAATGAGAAATTGGGGTGTGAACACGAGTGGTCCCAAGTCAGAGGGGCAGTCAGTGGCTACGCTCCAAATGGGTTCTGAGCCAAGGAGACTAGACAAATAAATTAAAAAATAAGTGGGCAAAAAGGAGGGGCTGAAGATAGGTACTCCCATCACTATTGAAGATAATGGTATATATTTGCAATGATTGACACAGGTGCTGAAGCAACAGTAATGTCTAAAGAACGGGTGAAATGTATCAATGAAGGCAGATCCCCACAAAATCGTGTAAAGGCGAGGCAAATGAAGGCCCTGTGTAAAATTTCAATGGGAATGAAACACCTATCGAAGGTGTCACTAAGTTTGACATAAAGCTAGGGAAGCATTGGATGAGACAGGAAGTATTGTTCAGATCCATTAATTAAATACCCTTTCCAATAGGCACAAATTGTCTGAAGAGTTTATCGCCCCTCATTGATGGGGTGAATGGGGTCTTGTGGTGGTCCTTAGCTAAAAAAACATTGAGACCCAAGAAAATAATGACCCAAAGCAACAGTGTAAAAGAATTCCACACCATTGCTAAATCAGAAGTGCTGTGGAAGTATATCTTCAGAATGGCTGAGTGCCTAGCGTCACTGGCATTCTCATGTGTCAGGATGAAATGTGAGGAAAAAAAGAGAAGCAGTGTTTGGTGATTTATTTGGATCCCAAAAAAAACTGGCAGACAAAAATAGATGAAAACACATTGGGCCTGATTCACAGAACATTTTCCAATGGGGTTTTGCCATTATGAAATGTTTCTGTGAATTAGGTACATTGTGTTTTTATCTAAATGAATAAAATGTAAACCAAATATGACTAGATATTACTCCAGAGTTAAATCAGGAAAAACACATTTCAACAATCTCAGAAATACATATGGGAAAAGGGCAGCCATTGATGCCTTTCAATTTGAATGGGCATCCTGAAATGATTGAAGCCATTTTGGTACTTGAACGTGAAAGGCGCTTCATTAGGGAAAAGGCACTCAGGCACATACAGAAAGGAGATTCCAAAGTTTAAAATAAAGAACAACACATCTTTGGCCTAGATGACCCTGTATTGGGACACAGAATTGTAGGAAGATGCATGTTAAAGATTACAAATGGCTCTAAGATTATTCATCAAAATGTGTGTTTTGTGAGCGAGACACAAAACACATTTTATCTGGGAAATGACATCATACAAATAATGTGTATGGTATTAGAATTTTTAAATCAACAGGTTTGGTCCAGGTTGAGTGAAGCTGTACCTGAATTTGAATACAAAACACAAGCTTACCATTGTGCCCAAATGATACTATATGCAATTGAGGTTCAGGTGAAAAGGGATGTTACCATTCTCGCATTTACTAGACAATTTACAGTAGCATTAAAATACAGGAAGAGACAACAGATAAAAGATTCTGATGCATTTAAATGCCTAAATGAATCCCAAAATCAGCAAGGATTCAAATGCAAATATAACCACTGATAGAGATTGGGGATGATCCCATTCAAATGCTGGTTGACAATAAAGGGAGTCAAGACATTCATTCGGAAGGGAATTCAGCATTTGGAATGGCAGTACATAAATCTCCAGAGGGACACTGCCACATGATTAGAGGAAAGTACAGATGCTCCTCCTTTGGAATACTTCCCAGAGTTTTCTAAAATGTTAGAGGAGCAAATTCTAGCTTCAGATTCTTGCACAAAATGAGGAAGAAAAAGTCCAATTGAGGAAAATATTCATGGAGTTCAAACAGGTTTTTGGCAAAGATGCCTATGAATGTGGGCTGACCAATTTGCATGTGGCCACACTACCAGAAGGACATGCGAGGGAGCCAATATTCATGCGAAAATATAGGTTACCCCTATCATGTTTGGAATTGCTAGCTGAAATAATCAAAAATGTAGAATCTAGACCAATTATTAGGTTTATTCACAACACATCAAATACCCTTATTTTAGGTGTGCTAAAATCCAATGGCCAATGGCATTTGTGTGCAGATCTATGAGAATTAAACTAAAAAGTACCTGTTTCAAGATGGCCTCTTCCATTTATTCATCAGGGTCTTTCACAAGTTCAAGGGTCAAAGGTGTATACCACATTAGATCTTACAGCTGTATACTGACTTGTGTCACTAGCTGAAGATATTCAAAATGTATTTTCATTTTCATTTAACAAATCACAATATGCATGGTCCCGGACCCCTTTTGGGCATGTCAATAGTGGGAGTGGGTTTGGGATATTCCTGAGGAAGGCACTCCGGGATGAGCTGAAATAGGGACTATAGTGTATGTGGATAATGTGCTAATGAAAAATGAAGACCTGAAAAGTCACTTCAATGAGATTAGACATTTACTCAGTCAGCTACAGAAGGCTGGGGCAAAAGTATCTTTACAGAAAGCACAGTGGTGCAGAAAAAGCATTATCTTTCTAGGTAATGAAGTGACAGAGCATGGGTTAAACCCACAAAAGAAAAAAGTGGAAGCCATTCACAAACTAAAGGATCTCACTAATTTGAAAGGTTTAAAGAGTTTGTCAGGAATTACAAGTCACCACAGAAAATGTATTGCAAATGATGCAGAGATTACACAGCCTTTGATGAGATTACTGAAGCAGGATGTGCACTGGAAATGCGAAAAGGAACAAAGTGAGGCAGTAGCCAGGCTAAAAGAGTGTTTGATGAAGGCTCCTTGTTTGGCATATCCAATGAAAAACCAGGATCTCTTTTTAGAAATAGGATTCTCAGATCAATGCATGACAGCAGAGTAATATCAAAAACATGACACAAACAATAAAACCACTGCATATGCTAGCAAAGCATTGTCACATGTAGAGACCAAAATTAGTGAATGTGAAAAAACGCTTTTGACCACTGTTTGGACATTGCAACATTTCCGTCCCATGATTCATGTGGAGCAGGTTATTGTTGAAAAAAAATTCCAGCCTCTGCAATGTTTACAAAGTAAGAGCATGAGATCTGGTAATTTGGCCCAGTCAAGATGAACTTTCTGGATATTAGCACTTCAGTGATTTCCAATGAAAGTGAGATATGGACTAAATAAAAAGATCCCAGTTGCTCAAGGGCTAGCAGAGTTGCATGACTGTGCAGCTGTCTGTGTGCCTGATGACACAGAGCTAGAGATACGTGCTAATGACTTTGAGCAATCCTTATACAAGGTTTTCAATGAGGAAACATGTAAGGATTTACCAACTGTATATGTAGATGGATGTGCATAACATGTAGAAAATGATACAGTTAAAGAATTTGAAGCAGGAATCGGAAATGTGCGGGTTAGATGTGACACCATTCCAAGAGTGAGCATGAGGATAGGCCCCAAAAAAAGTAAAGTGGCAGAGCTGACTGCTATTTTTAAGGTAAAATCTAAAGCAGTAGAAAATAGACTTAAAGAAGTAGTTTTAATCACTGATTCTGATTATGCGTGAAATCATTTTGTGGAGTATTTCCCTGGCGGGAAGGTGAACGGGATCCTCACATATAACAAGAAGCCACTTAAACATGGCAAGATGATTCAAGCTATGGACAAACTTGTGTCAGAAAATGACCTGATAATCCATTGGCGGAAAATACATGGTCATTTGAAAATACCACGTGAGGATAAGGAAGGAAATGATAAGGCAGATCAATTAGCCAAAATTGGAGCTGTAATGGGGCAGTTATTTTCTATTGAACCCCTGTTGGCGAAATTCGGTGGATGCAATAACTCGCTCCAAAAACTCAGATAACATTTGAACAGCCTGTGGCACAATCGAGCTTTAATACACCAGATTAAGACTTGATTAAGACACAAAAGGAAGATCTGATTCTAGGCCCATTCTATAACCATTTACTAAATGCAGAACTAAATTCTCTGACTGAAGAGGACTGCAAGTGGAAAGAGGAATTGAGAGTGCTATTAAAAATCAAAAAGAGAAATAGTTTATAAGATGGACTGATGATTAGAGAATTCTTGACAGGCCAAATCCAATGGGTAGTGCCTATGTCATTTAGGGGATTGATGTTACATCATGCCCACAATGCCATAAATGCAGGACACAGAGGTTCACAGAAAACTTTGGACATTTTAAAAGATTATGCCTATTGGCCACACATGTCTCAAAATGTTGAGCTCTGCACCAGAGGGTGTTTAGTGTTTGCACAGTTTCATCCTGCATCACCTGCTCATAGAGCACCTTTAATGAAAATGGGTTTGACACTCCCATGGTCTGATTTATAAGTCGATTATGTAGGGCCTCTGAGGAGATCAGCAAAGGGAAACAGGAAGATGCTGACAGTCGTTTGTCTAATGTCTAAATGGGTGGGGTGCATTCCAGGTCCAGTACTTGTAAATCATATTTTTTCAAAATTAGGTTTACCTCAAAGAATAGAATCAGACTGTGGAAGTCGTTTCACTGGTGCATTAATGACAACAAATTTGGCAAATCTTGGGATTGAAGAAGAAGCTACACTTTTCTTACACGGCCTTCTCTTCAGGGGAGTGGAGCGGTGTAACTAATCGATAGTTGATATTTTGAAAAAGTTTGTAGCTGTAGCAGGATCTAGTTGGGATTTGCTGCTTCCACTGGTACTAATGGCTCTCAGGTCGACGCCTTCTAAATCAAGAAATCTCAAACACCATAAAATCTTGACAGGAAGAAACATTATTTTGACACAACACTTACATTACAGAACAAATTAACAGGTTCTTGTAAATGCGTCCATGATTCGTGAATATATGGAAGAACTGAGACAGCACTTGCAATATGTGTTTGCATTTGTACAGCGGAATTTCGTAAAGGACGCTGACAGTGCAAAGACATATCACAATAAGAAGACATCTGGGAGAGAATATGAAATAGGGGACCAGGTGTATAAATTTGATTTTTGGAAAAAATAAGCATAACATCTCTACATTTCTTGCAGCATGGCAAAGGCCATATAGAATCGTAGATAAGATTTCACCTGTGGTCTACAGAATTGCAAAAAGGAGGGAGAATTAACAGTGTAACAGTTTGTCCATTTTAATCAAATTAAGCCTGTTCACCAGTTGCACCTTGAAACATTTGTGTAGAGGCGTGTTACAAATGCCATATCATATCACCCAAAACATGAAGAGAAAAGACTATATAAAATAGAGCGATTACCTATTAGATAGAATTACCATAACAGGTGAATAGGTGTAAATGTTGTGAACAAATTAAAATGAATGAGATTTGAAGAGATACAAATTGAATAATATATCAAATCAGTGAACAAAATATAAATAAGTAACTAATAGAAAGGAGTGTTGTGTTTGAGAAGTACCTGTAAAATACCATATGGTATTATGTGTGCTTAATTTATATTATATTCAGATGGTCATAAAAGGATGTCTTGGTTGTATAATATGTTATTTGGTACAATGTGCATTTGTGTGTATAATAAATTGATTTCAGATATCCAACGGAGATGGGAAAAGTACCAGGGGTGATGTACTTGATTCTTAAGAAGTCTTTTCTTTTTACTCTAGAAAAATAATTGTTTTCCCCATTAGTGCAACGGATCCTTGGAGTGCCTGGATCCCAGGTACCTCATTTAGGGGTTGCAGCTGCAACCCTTGAGGTCCCCCTTGTTACCCCTAAAAAAATATTTAAATATTTTTTTTAAATATAATTAAATTGAGGATCCTGGGCTGTGGCCAGCAGCATGTGGCTGTTTGTTTCTGGAGTGGTTGGTTTTCTGATAGCTATAACCCGTAAGACAGCTACGTGGGTTGGGCACTTGCTGCAGCAATGTGTGTGTGATCTGCAGGTTGCAGGTTCGACTCCTGTCAAGGTCAACTCAAGCTTTCATCCTGCTGTGGTTGATAAATGAGTACCAACGCAGGTTGGGTAATATTGTATGTATATTTGTTATATATGAAGTGCTTAAGCATAAGTGCTATATAATAACACATAATTATCGTTTGCCCTTCGATGTCTGGTTGCATTGACAGTAATTTGGTAATATGTGACTATACACACTGATATTAATGATACATATGGTGATCCATTCTTGTATAAATGTATATCACTTTACAGTGATATCATAACCATATTTTTTGTAGTGTACTTAAAAACAATTCTATGTGATGCCATTTCCTGTTTTGTTGTGTGTCATTGCTTACTGTGATATCCCTTTGGGGTGGGGTCAAATGACATCACTTCCTATGATGTTATCAGAGGTCATGGGTTGTGTGATGTCACTTCCCCTACCCCTGGCATTTTGGTGAAATGACATCCTTGCCGGATCCCAGGAAGATGTCACTGGAATGCAGTCCCCGGGAAAGCACCCTGTACCGAAGAAGGGGGTGAAGATGGTGACCCCGAAAGATGTGATGATGATGACCCCAAAAGAAGTTCCAGCTACAGAGAAGAGGTTTATTTCACCAAGAACGATTTCTGATTTCACTTTTAAAGATTATTTTTTATTATTTTTACAAACTGATTTTTTTTACAAACTGATTTTTTTCAGATTCTTACTTTATTGTTATTAGACTTATTAGATTCGTATTAGACTTATGGTTGTTTATGTCCTTTTCTTTTTAAAAGATAAAAAATCCCCAAAAACTCATAATAGAAAACATAAATAGATCACCAATTAAAAGGAGATAACAGATAAAGTTGATCAAGAGATCAAAAGATAAGATAAAACAATTCTAAATAAAGAAGATTTTTTCTTTCTTTTGCTCAAGACTAGAGATATATACATAACGTTTTTCTTCTTTGAATATTACCGATTGCATGATGTTTGTTTTTGGCTGATAAGATTAAGGCACAATTGTGCTCAGGATCACACCCTGAAAATATTGTAAAGCTGAGAAGCACATGTGTTGTAGAGCATATATGTATGCTTTTTTCCTGCAGTGATTTTAGCTTTGTCCCAGCAGAAAAAAAGGATGGGGTGTAGGCATGTAGGCTCCACATTTCAACATCCAGGTGCCACATTTCAACATACATTTTAGCAAAGGTTTGAATTTTAACTAAGTTTTGAATTGTAACTAGGGCCAAGGGTGTGCGACTCATATATATGAATCAAGAGTATGAATCTCAGGCTGAATCTAAATAGATGCCAATGCACAGAGCACATGCTAGAAAATGATCACTTTGCTCCACAATGCTACATTAGTGGGCTGAGTTGCACTAAACAAATGAAACTAACATGAAACTAATATACTAATTAACCCAACCCCATTTAATATGTAACAGACTCCCATTATAACATTTAGTGCACATTGGTCCATTAGATAAACTGGATGCAGGTTGATGGAAATGCATGATGCTCTGGAAATGGAAAAAATGAACAGCCGAAAAGCTGAACTCATCTGTAAAATGTGGAATGTTAGGTCTTTTCTGCTGAAGACATGGCATTATCTTGGGGCGGGATGTGCCGGAGAGATGTAACAAGTTCTCTTCAGCAATGCAGTTTGCGTTTCGGGTAAAGACACAGAGGAAGTCACATGCTATTTTAGTAGGATGATCTTGTCAAGGGGAGGTGCTTTTTGAGTGACAAACGTTTTTGAGAAAAAGGTTTACGGCAGAGAGCGCTGGGTAATTCCATCCACTTACTGATGAAGAGGCAAAAGTGCTGGAAGCAAGAGAGGGCTAGTTCCTAGCAGACTGACTCTTCAGGGCGGAGGCTGTCTCTCTCCTGGTTTGGCAGTCCTTAGAAGAGCTGCAGTCTCGAGCAACCTTATCTGTGATTGACCCTGGGACGCTGCCTAGCTGAGTCGGGGAATGTTGCCAACAGACCTAGATAATTATGCTATTAATTGAGAGGCGTGTAAAGTGGTTGTTTGAAACTATTTAGCATAGGTTAAATTATTCAGTTAATTTTTAGGCGCTGCATTCATAAAAATAATTCAAAAAGGTGCATGTAAAAATGTGTTTATATTTCTCTACGTTTTGCTGCAAGTCAGAGTGCATTTAGTCTGCCAGCCTTGCTGCAAACTTCACAGCTGACAACATGCAGAGATCTGCACTTTATTGCAGATAGAACGCTGAAACCCATTGCAGGAAAAACCATGTTTATGTTGAATTTACAATGTGGGCACACATGTCATTCTGTGTAACTTGTATAGTTCCAGTTTATGACAAAGCAACAATAATTCGGAAAGATAATTTAGTCTCAGTGTATTTCTTCTGCATTCAGTCTCATTGATTTGACATGCATAGAGAGAGATACACGTGTGGTAAGAAAAATCTCAAAGCAAAGCTAGCCACAGTAAATTGTTTTACTTAGAGAGGCTGAATGAATGTTTTGTATTTCATTTGCATGTTTAATGTTTAACACAGCCAAATATTGTAGATAAAATATCAAAGGGGAGATTGAGCCAATTATTCAGAATTTACTTAGTCCAGTATTTGTTTACCATTAGTGACCCTGGTGAAATAATTATTAGGCAGTATTCTGAAATTAGTCTCACCACTATAAAAAATACCCCAATATGTTTACCACAATATATTTCCAAGAAATACCAAAAAATATCACCATACCAAAGAACACAAACTATAATATAATTTAAAAAAATCTCCTACAGTCCCACCTCAAGCCTTCAGAACTCTCTAATGCCAAGTCCGCTTCTACATCTTTTGAATTCACCATCTCTACTATTGCTCTACAATACTCGGTTCAGATCATCTCCACCTATTACCCTCCTGGTGCCACTGGGCCATTCTTTGATTAACTTGGGCAAAGCAATAATTCTCTTTGCACTGAAAATCACCTAATTCTCTTAGATGACTTTAACTTTCACTCTCCAACCTCTTCTAGGAAATCTGAACTTGACTCTTTTCTGTTGACCACATTCTCCAGTCAAGCCTTAACCTACCTACCTAACGCAGGGGTAACTCTTTGGGTCTCTTATTCATCTCAATCTCTCTCTCAGCCATAAAAATACAAATGACACAATATCCTATATCAGAACACTCCATTGTTGATCAAAGCCCCCATGCCACTTTCTCTTCTCTCATCTTCTCCATCCTTTCCACATGTTCCCTATCCCACTCCTGCAGGGACATGGATTGCAAACCTATACTTAGATGTGAATGTCCCAGAATGTTCCTCCTATCTTCTGTCTTTTATTTATCATCTATATTTGGACTATGGCCCTTGGGTTTACATTATTTTATTCCTGCCCCCCTCTTCCTCCTCTCATTCCTTTGACTCTAGTACACGACAATCATCATAGAACTGCTGGATTTAGCATGCCCTGCCCCTCCCTCCTTTCACTTCCCCACTCCTACAACATTTTAACACCTCTCATTTTCATGATCTGGAATGTGGCCTCTGAGTTTACTTGGGAATGTCCCTTTCCCTCCCCTTCAGTCCCATCACCACACTCTATCACATCACCACTGTCAAGAACTGATATATTCACTTTAAGATCTGATCTATTCACTTTAATAAGACATTAATTTCAAGTAAAATATAAGTGTGCTCCTGAAAGTAGGAATTAGCATACAGATCTGATATGCAGCCAATGGTTTTAGTTGTATCTGCCCATTTAACCAATGTACTACCCTAACCACCCACATTATATCCCCTCTCCACCATCATGATCTGGAATACAGCATCCATGTTTGGCTGTGAATATTCCACAGGCGCTCTCTCACTCCCTGACCTCTACACTAGACCTCTACACTAGAATATGATCTGAATGCAGCTTCCGGGCTTAGCTCTGAACATCTCTGGCAATCCCTAGTCTGCTCCCCCCAATTCTATCCCTTATCCATCAACAGCATCCGGAATGCAGCTACTGTATTTAACTGTGAAACAAAACATCAATTATATTAATGTGCATTTAGACCAGGTTAATACTTCGATCCATGCACAGATCACACTTATTTGCACACTTGCCAGATATGCACGACTGAGAGGCAAATATACATCAATATTGGCATCATCTGCAGAAGGCAAAGTATTGTGTTTATTATTTGTTCAGCTAAACATGAGCTTGGTTTCATCTAGCCCAATACAACAGTATTAGTATGCTCCACTATTAACACACTGCAAAATTATATTTGACATTGCTAATATTTTAGCCATTCTAATGGCTAACCTTACTCTCTGCTGTTATTTGGGGTTCTTGTTCAAATGGTCCATTGTATTTACAAATACTTGGCAACTGTGTATAATTTCCATGTAGCTGGTCGAGGGAGCGTGGCCAACCATTCATATGTACACCATGCAATTGCAAATTCAATTGGACTGTACTGTAAACAAGCATACTTTACATCAATAAATGAAGGAAACAATGTCAAGTGCAACATTGGGCCTCATTACAAGTTTACGGAAAGGCTTGGTGGTAAAACCAGCAGGCTGCCTCCGAACTTGTCAATTATTCCGGCGCCTGGCAATGGGGAAATACAGGGGCATTATAGCCCTGGCAGACCCTGTTTGTCCACATTGCTGGGTGCCAGTAATAATTACTCCCCATTTCCATCTAAGCCCCATAGGGTTCAATGGGAATGGGGAGGCCAGATGCACCAGCACCATTCAGGAATGCCGGTACAGTAACAACGATACTGGCAAGCTTACCGGCACCATTGTTACCGGACCAGCAAACTTGTGTTGAGGCTCATTATCTTTTAATGTAAATAATTGGAAATGCATCTAGGCATTTACATATTTTTATAACCATAGGAAGCACATTACTACACCCGTGTAATCAGGGAAATCCCTATTCTTTTAATTGCACTACCCTTCTTCCCTTTTCAAATGAAACCGCATGATGGATCAAGCAACACTGTGTAAAGCAACCCGAACGAGATTAAAACATAATGAAATGTTTTTTCAAGAAATACAACAATAAAGTTGGTGAAAGATGACTGCAGTTGATTAAAATCACAAGGGAAACCCCTTGAATGCATTATTTCTGTTTTTACACCCCAAAAAGAAAATATTGCCTGTGAAAACCACACTGGGTAAACAATCATAAGGCAAGTGAAAAGGCCCATAGCATGCAAATGGAGAAATAAGGGATGCTTAGGAGTACATAGCAGGATGAACATGATGGAAATATAATATATGTACTTTTATATAGACATACATGGTTCTTTTTAAGAGGAGTAAGTGATTTAGTTTTGGAGTTAAAACGGAGGAGCACATGAATGACCTTTCTAAGCAACATATAATAAACTTGTATATGTAATTATTAATATTCGACATTTCTAAACTTTAAGACATGATAACGACAGTGAAGATCATTTAGGGATTTAAAAGGGAGGTATAATAGCTTTATTAGCCTTGACAAAGATCGGGGGACAGAGCGGGTTGAAATGTGGGTCATTACTAGTTTGATGCTACCCCACTGGTAAATCCGTCGGGATACCACCTAACGGTAATACTGCTACTGCCACTTGGTCTACCGGAATTACCATGGCGGCAAGGGTAGGTTTATCCCCATTTCATGTAGTCCCATAGAACTCTGTGGGGGGATTGCAGGTTCTACTGGCAGCGGGAAAGCTAGCTGTTTTTTGCCATTGCGGTGGTGGATTTCCCCTTGGCTGGAGGTAATTCTGACTACCCCACCAGCCAACATTTAGTTTGCCGGTCTGGAAACCTGCCGGTAAACGTTATTACTGGCACATTGATTCCAGACCGGCAAACTAATGGCCTAACTGAGTAAGCTTGAAAATAGTAAGACACCATTGCAGGTTAGCTGATGCTGTCACTATTTTGCTTTCTGCTCTCTTAAATTTATTCTGGTTTTAGATAATCTGAATCCATTTTGCTTTCCCATCATTCTCTCCTTCTGTCCTCATCACTCCCTTAAGTCTGACTCTTCTGGAGCTCACTGAAAGTGCCCTGATCTTGCACCCCTCTGCATTACTAAAATGGTTCACTCAAGACTTTCTCTCATATTACAACAGCAGAAAAATAACTCAATCCAAACCTGACAAAGAGAATCAAAAAATGACACATTTAGGATTGGCACTTCAATACATCAGAGGAATTTTGAATTGTTATGTCAGATGAATGTGTGTTACAGAGCGTAAATATTGGTTTAAAACATCAGCTTGAACTGTTGTGCAGCTGCAGCGAAAAGCACAAGATGTTCAATAAACAAAAAGCCCAAATCATGACATTTGGAAAGCGCAAGAAAACCGTTTTAGTTTGAAGGCAATCATTCTTATTTTTAGGATTGACTTTAAATTGGAAATCTGTACAATTCCATAAAAGAAGTGTTGTTCCTAGTGATGACTTGCGGTATAGGTACAAAAAGGAGTATTTATTAGGACTAGATAGAAGTTAAAAGACAGAAAAGCATCCACTAGGCACACCTGTAAACTCTTGTTATGCCTCTCTAAATTGACACCACTATAGCACTTGCATTCAAAATTCTCCAATCGTACATGATCATAACACGCACACACATACACATACGATCATACACACATGCATTTCTTCCTTCTTAGATCTCATACAGAAGAGGTACAGCATGAATGTGAGCAGTGCAAGCTTCGCTCACAGAGCGTTACTGCATGGCCTAAGCAAGGCAAGCTTCCCTCACTCAGACGAGTTGCAGCGTGGGTTGCTGTGGTACACGCTTCACTCACAGTCTGATGGCCTGGCCCACACCAAGCTCCTCTCATTCGGGATGGATACAACATGAGCCATTGCAGTGTAAGCTTCACTGACAGAGGGTCTGGATTAAACAGCAGTGCTATTTACAGGATCACGCTTTAGACAACAGAGCTACTGAATGACCACACACATATTGGAAACTCTGATGGGCCTATATAGCACAAGAACAGAGAAGTAATAGCAGATACCCCTGGAGGGTATGGATGCCATAAGAAGGCAGACAATGGCCAAGCAACAAAAAAGAGTCCATATGGAAAACACATATGTCTCTGTGAGGAATTTGAAACAAGCTTCAAAAGTATGCAAGCTCAATCTTTGACATTAGCCCCAGAAAGCATACATCTGCAAATCAGTCAAATCTGTTTGTGCTGCGTGAGAGGCGTTTGGGGCTTTTTGGATGCACTGGGGAGCAATTATGGTAGAAAAGACCAAGGATGATGTTGGCCCCATCTCTGCTTTGATCACCTGTCGAAGGCCTTACAAATACTGTCCAATGCATTGGTGGGCAAACACCCCACCTGGCCACTGAGCACAGCACCTCTGAAAGTTACAGTGGGAATTGAGACAGTGCTCAGCCTGCCAACTTGCATACTAATGAAGTGGAAAGGGGTGCCTACGCTCTTCATATCTCAAGCACTTGTTCAATTAAACTAAATGTTCTTTGCACCTAGCAAATTGTAATGAGTTTAATCGCCAGGCTGCCCGTTGCTACATTGTGCAATTCCTAGATCCCGGAGGCACATAGAGTACATTTTATCTAATAGAGAGAGAGACAGACAGAGATACAGAGTCAGAGAGGAGGGTAGGTTCTGACAGTGGCAATGCGAGGAATAGAAGTGCGATCTGTCTGCAAGAACCTAGTGCCATGTGCACAGGATGGGCACTGCGATGTAAGACCTTTTCCATGTGTTTCTTTGACTTCAATAGCTTTGTGATGACTGTCATACCGTTTTGCAAGCCTTTGTATGCCATGGTATGTAGGAACAGATTTGTCTGCCCATCGAGGTCGCTGACTGTTACCTGCACTAATACACTCAAATTCAATATCCCCCCACACAATATCCATACCACAGAAGCCACATCCAAAAGTAATTAATGACCTCCCCTAAAAGACATTAAACAACAATACACAACTCTAGAAACAACTTACATACCACATCACAGACCAATGCATCCTAGCACAACAGGCACATGAGTCTTTCTTTTAGATACAAATGCCTCTATGTTCTTGAACGTATGGTTCATTAGTAACGTGGAAGCAATGGATGGGGTTCACAGAATAACTCTGAGTCCAAATAATCAAACCAACTCAAGAAGATGGCAAAGGTTAGTGTTTTATTAACAATGATCTAAAATAGGAAGGTTACAACAGATATCAACAGACGTTCGCTCAACTCTCGACACATTTCTCATAAAACATAGACTTTATACCAAAAATACATCAGGCGTGACATCATATTATGTGGCAAATCAGAAAAACTTACTAACGATTATGATTGGTGTTAGGGAGAATTCTCCAGAATGGCTAATTTCCCTTACTTACTGAGACCCTCAGCAGCTTTGCTGGATTTCTAGGATTTATTTTTCTCACCTGACAAGAGTGTGAGCCTTTTTTCCCACTCTTACATGTATTTTGATGTGTGTGTTTAACATTTTCATGTGTTCATAGAATGTGGAGCCTCACCTACTCCACAGGCATCAACTTTTTACTATGTGTTACACAGCACCTTCAGTGCAGTGACACAGGGTTGTCTTTTAGACTTCCCAACTCAGACTCAATTTTGTGGGACTGACTACTGTCTCCCAGAACATGTAAAGTTGCCATTGACTGTATTAGTCTCTTTAAATCCACAGAACTGTTAGGGAGAATTCTCTGTTTAGGCTGAATTTCCTAACTTAGTGAGTCCCCCAGCAGCTTTGCTGGATTTCTGGAGTTTGTTTTTTTCCATCCTGCCAAGAGTGAGACTCTTTTTCTCCCACTCTTGGGCATGAATGTGTGTAATTCCTTTGAATGTCAATGTGTTCTATGGGCTATGGGGTCTTTTACTCCATAGGGTCTCATATGTTTTGCTATGTGTGTTACACCGCACCCTCCGTGCCGTAACACTGGGGCGTCCTAGAGGATCCCCACCATAGACTCCAGACCCGGGGACTGACTACTGTCTCCCCGGGAATGTAAAGTCACCATTGGCTTTACTAGAACTAAATTTACTAACAGAACTAGTACAAACCATCTTATTGTGGACGTACTAGTAGGGGTAATTCGATTACTCCTGGGTCTGTTATTCGAGGGGGCACTGTCCCGTCCCCCCTCGTCGAGTTTTGGCTGGTGGCAGTGGAAACTACTTGTTATATTCGACCCCGAATATAACCCTATGGGATTCTTCCCATTGTTGGAGGTTAATACTTTTTCTCGTTAATCTCTAACATACCGCCGGTTTATTTGTCTTAAACAAATCTATCGGTTGGTATTTTCTGCCAGAACTCCGTTTTTAAAATGGCGTCTGTGTTCGTCTCTGTGACTCCTAAACCAAAGGTTGAGCCCTTTGTTCCACTTTTGGCGGGCTTCTGTACAGAGGACCTCCAAGTGGTGCCATTCTGTCTGGGTACCACAGGGGGTGTGGGAGGGGGTTTAGGCACCCTGGACTGAGTTGCCTTGCCAACTCAAGGCGCACTCTGGTGTGATTGGCCCAAGTGGTGAGCCACCCCGCTCACCACTTAGCGTGTTTTGATTGACAGCTAGGCTGAATGAATGGGGGTTTTCTGCATAAAAGCAGGGCTTTTGGGACTGGATCTTCAGAAGTCGCCACAGGACCTAAGAATCCGACGAGGGTAACGCTGAGCCGACCTGCAACGACGACACCTCAGGTGGAGCCCTGCTGAACCGACTCACCACTTCCCGACAACAGAGGAGATCTCCCGGCCGGAGAGTCTTCTTCCCCTGACTGGTGGGAACAACCAGTCCCCTTTGCTTTTTCTTCGTTCCAGGACGCAGTGGTCGAATTGCCCGTGCAGAGCACCCTGGCAACAGGGTAGCCACTACCCCTGTACCGCGACCAAAAGGTGGTGCCTTGTGACGGAGCACTCCGCGGCTGGTCTCTTCCCTGGTGGTGCAACGATCTTCAACTTTTCCTTCGACAACGAGATCATCTCTTCTCTTGGCAAAGCCCCGACTTGCATCCACCACCAGGAACAACTGCCCCCGCCGGAGCTGTCTCTCCACAAACAAGGTACCGTGTCCGCCTGGCTTCCCTTTTTGCCGGATAGAGTGAGGTGTCTTAATCCTCGCCTCTCCATTGGGTCGCCTCCACGCTTTCTTAACTTTCTGTTCTGAACTGGTCCTATCTTTCCATAACAATTTGCGACAAAGACTCGAAGTGCATTTCCACTGTGATACTTTTTGGAACATATCGCCTTGCCTCTCTCCGAGTGGGCCTGGCCTCTGAACTTTGCGATCTACAGTAGACCCTGCCTTACTTGCCTTGCATTTGTTCGTAAAAGTGTTGGTACCGAGTTGATTTCATAACATGCTTCTTTTCTCTCCCATCCTAACAAATACTAGAGTGCCATCTAGCTTAAAGCATTCACCTCTGTCTGCAAATAAGTGGTGCCGTTGAACCTAGACTTGTCGAACTATTGTTAGGGGATTGATTTTCTGATAGTAATTGTGATAAGAGTTGTTTGCCGTATTAGTGCCAGTGTGTTTTCATAGATGTGTTTTATATAAATAAATAACTATATATCTTTACACCGAAGCTCTGTCCGTGTTTGCTTGTTCTACTGTGTAAATTGCCCTATTTTGTATACTCCACATATTGCCTAACTCTTCTTGAGGGAAGTCTGACTGCTCAGCCACAGCTACCAAGTGAATCTGTGTGGTACAGACTGCTACCAAGTGGGTTTATGCCAAACACCTGTAGTCCTAAATCTTTTGCAGTGGTCCCAGAGGGAACTGCACAGGTTTCCGCCTAACAAGAACCAGTACAAACTATCTTTCATAGAGTACTGGAAAGGGTTAATACTTATCCCTTTTTGTCTGTTTCTCTTGGATCATTGTTTTTCGCTCCCTTTTCATTAAGAGTTGGCTGGTGGAAGTGGTAACTACCCAATTTTCTACCGTGGTTATCTTAAATAAGCTTGGAATTGTTTTAGGCTATCTTGGTAGCCTCGAACTTAAACCCGCTAGACCATATACATTTTTATATGGTTCCGGCTGGGTTTATTCGCCATTTCTTTTTGAAAATGTCTTTCTTGTGTTTTACTCCAAGCGCCAAACCAGGTTTGGTTCCTTTGTTCACCGTCCTTTCGGGGGATTCTACACAGAAGCCCTCCTTAGACTTTATGTCTGAGGAGGACAGGATGTGAGGGAGGGGTTTAGGACGCCCTGCACAGTGTCTCCTTGGCGACCCATGTCACACTCTGATCTTTTTGATTGTGGTCACGGTCCCGGCGGGACAGCCAACCTGCTGTGTGAATGACAGCCAGGCTGTGTGAATGGGAGAAAACTGCATAAAAAGCAGGTCTCTGGGGCTGGAAAGGTAGAGTCACCACTGGAACAAAATAACTGAAGAGGAGCTGACAGAAGAGGACCCCTACAACGACTGAACCGCCCGGTGAAGCCCTGCTGAAGGTCCGAATCTTCAGACTCCAATGACAGAGCAGATCTACCAGGAATCTTCTTCCCCTGACCTGATGGGATCAACCGGTTCACCCAAATTCCAAGCCAGGCTACTCTCTTCTGGTCGAATTTGCTGTACAGAGCCACAGTGAACCGGATAGCCAGGAAGGTCGGACACTGCTTGGATTTTAAGGAGCGCACCTTTTTCTTCGCTGCTTTGCTCTGCTGCTGGTTTCTTCCCTGGGCAGTGCAGGACCCTCCAGTCTTCCACTCCGTGTCAGTCCGACAGTCGCTTCAGGAACCATGAGCCTGCAGGACCTGCCAGGAACATCCGCTCAGCTACAGCTGCTTCTCCATTTTAAGGTACTGTTCGAATCTGGTTGTTTGTTTCATCCAGCTGCGGTGAAGGTGTGTGAAACCTTTCGCCAATCCGAGGGCTTGTCCTTCTCTACTCTTTGAACTAACTTTTCTGCCGACCAACCCCATCCGGAACTCTTGGCAAAGACTTAACCGCGAAATACCCTGAACTGTGTGATCTTGAGCAAAAGACTTGTGTCCCATTGACTTTGCCCCTAAGCCTTTTTGATTTGATTCCATCACTGTAGTTCCTCTTTCTAGATTGACCTGCTTACCTACATGTTGCTGCTGCAACATTTCTGTCTAACTTTGTCTTTCCCTCCCTTTTAAATTGCTGGAGTGCCATTTTGCTCACACTTCATTTTGAGCCTAACTTGTCCAGAATCTATTGGGTGATGTTTAGTGTATTAAGAGTGTGATTTTTCAACTGCTTTACTTTAGTGAAATGTTTTACAACTGATGTGTAAATAAATGTATATTCTTTTACTCAGAAACCTTGAGTCAGTGTGTGTTTGAATCATAGTAATTGCTGTCCTTTGTGTAACTATTGATACTGCTCAATTGATCTGGAGATAAGTCAGGCTGCTCAGCCATCGCTACCACTTTACTGTGCAGCACAGGCCTGTACCAAAGATGAATTTGTACTGTCACTTGTAGTCTTCATAGTGTGTGGTGTTCCCAAAGTGTACTGCATATAATTCTGCCTAATGATTGGTTCAAGGGGAACATCTAAGTATACTTTCTTTAAGGACTAGGATTGTGATTGGCTGTCTACTGTCAGGTGCACAATTTATTCATACCTCTATAAAATGTAATCTTCAACACTATTAAGTACATTAGTTATCATTGGCTTCCAAACTATAGAGACTTTCATTATACAGCCCTCTACAATTGGTTGTCACGCTCATGCAATGTCTGGAACATTTGGTTCAATTAGCAGCATGTAAGCTCATACCCAGGTGCCAGGAGGTGGACTTGACTTTACCTCCGCACCCAATTAGCCTAACATCTCTCATCACCTATGCCTTCTGCCATGCAAATTGTCTTTGAACTTGGCCTTGCAAATTATCCTTGTCTGTGAGAATATATGAGAGTACAGGCTGTCAGTATTGTTGTTCTAGGACTTCAAGCCCAACTCTATTTCGATCCTCAGATCACATGACAGGAAACCATGATTCTGGTCTATTCTGCAGCAAATAAAACATGTAATTCTTGATGTTCTTTCTTTGCCCCTTAATAAGGGTTGATTCATCCTTCACACATTCACTGCTTTCAAGAAATGATATCTGGCCTTGGCTGCTTCTGTTTTGATGCCAGGCCAGACAGCCTTGCCAGGTCCTTCCGTGATTCTCAGCTTATTTCTGCTATGACACAATTCTTGGCCTTTCCTCTCCATGGGTCTGAGCTTATTAAATTCATGACATTGATATCCAGTTCCTATACAATGGTGGCTTTGCCTGCAGTCTATTCACTACATATAGCCAGCTTCTATGATTACTTAGTCTATTTGCGTTTCTGCATCTGTATGGTTATTTAACAGTTGCATTTCTGTAGCACTTCACACACGCCCTTCTTTTCACATTTAAAAGTTTACTTCATTCTTATCTTCATCATCAGTTTCCGTAAAATCCATGCATTCTCTTCAGCCAGTATTCTCAGTGCATCATGCTTGTCTCTTGTGATGTCACTAGCTTCTCTTTTACTCTTTTTCATATTACTTCAGGGAGTTCCTCCCTCAGATTGTCGTCTCTTCAGGGATACATTTGATAGGGTTTCCTCACTGGTTCCGGTAATCCTCTCTGTGTATACAGCTTGCTTGTTGGGGCACGATGCATCACCAACATACTACTGCATTGTCCTGCATGTCGTCCTGTGGGTTGCTGGCTGTCATGTGGCGATCAGAGTGTAGGTCCTGCTTGTACAGTGCCTCGAGAGGGCAATCATTGATCAGTTGTGGTAATGTTACCCACCCCCCTTTCATATGGCATTTCACTAGTGCTGCAAGATCAGTGGCTCCCCGTGTATGCAGCCAGTGTGCTGTTCTGCATGACCGTAGTATCATGTGTGGAACTGTAGGTAGTGTTGTATGCTAAAGAATCCATGCAACACATGCTGTGTAATACATAGATTACTTACATGGATTGTTAACATGGGTAATAACATAAGAAAGTCCAAAAATGCATCCTAACATGATCTTGTGTTAGTCTATGGTGTTATTTTTGTATTGTTATGCTTTTAATCGATTGTAGGTAGTGCTTGCTCCATATATGGTTCCAGGACTGAGGCTGTACTGGAAAAATATTATAATACTTGCAGGGAAAGAGGTTTGGACCATATATTCCTGTGTGACGCACTTGTTATGAAAGAGAAAATTGACTTTTTAAGTTATTTGCAGCTGTGATTTATTGATGGTGATCACAAAAGGTGTAAAACATTAATTTGCATGGTGTATTCTTGTCATACATTCAAACTCCCACTCTTAATTTTGTCTCATTAAGGTGCAATACATCTTTTTATTCACATTGGTGTCTTTGGTTTGTTTCATTGAATTAATTTGCATTAAGTGAAAATGGTCAAAGTATGCTGCGAATACTTGCTCCCATCTTTGTTTTGTTTCATTGAATTAATTTGTATTTAGTGAAATGGTCCCAGTATGCTGTGAATACTTGCTCCCTTTGTTTATATGAATGGTGCTGGTAATGCTTCCTCCTTGGTTAAATTGATTGGTGTCTATGTGCTTTCTGAGCATGTGTGCTTGTTTTGCACTTCATTTTACCACTTATCCGTACCGTACTAATTTGGCACAAGGACCAGATTTGAAACCAGTGCACAGAAAGCACATAGACAAAAGGGTAAGTGGTAACATAAGTGCACAAAAAGCACACATGCTCAGCTATAAAGCAGAAATTTGAAAGATGAACAGCCTGTTTGCAAGGCAAGGCGCTGTGCGTGGTGTAACAAAATGATGAGGCCTTGGGAAATTAACCTGTTCATTGTTCATGCCGAAGTACAGGAAGAGGAAGAAATGTGTGGCATTTCACTCTGAGCAATGAACAAGTAAGTATGTGCTTCCCAAAAACCAGGGGCAGTGAGCAGATTTAAAGGGGGTGAACTGGGTGCTAGAAGGTACTGGAATATGCTTGAATGTTCATACACCTGATGAAATCGGAAGTGACTTCATGAAAGGGGATGGGAGGTAACAGCTGACATCACCAAATAGGAGGAAATGATGTTCAGAATCCATACGTGATATACCAAAAATGGCTGTCAGAGGCAAGGAGCATCTTTGGGCTTGTTGGCTAGATTTTTGACAGCATTTGTGGATTGTTTTAGGCTAGCTGAAATTTTAAAACTGGGCCGGGCTTTAAAAACTCTAACTTCTAACAAGGCCTGGGGGTTTTTGTTTGCCAAATTTTGAAAGAGATTTGGGGATTACCAGACCTTAGAGGGGGGTGAGCAATGGCGATGAGCTTTTGCCACCTCTGTTTGCATCGAGTGAGAAAACGGGGCCGGCACATTCAGTGTGCTGCTCCTACCACAGACGAGAGACCAATGCCTTGAAAGCTGTCTGCAAGCTGACAATATCTGTGGGGGCTGCTGCCTAGTGGAGCCCAGATTGCAAGCTGACCCTAGGGGCTGGATTCACCAGAGTCACAAATGAAGTATATTGAGTATTTATATGCACAATTTTAGCTGGTACGCTCTTGCAGGGTAATCTGGCAAGGTGTCATACTGGCCAAAGGCATAACTCCTTATATTTCTAAGATACCCAGGGATAAAGGTAGTTGCCTGAATCTAAATTAGTTTTGGGGGTTGTTTTACTACACAGGAAAGTCCATAATATCTTATCCCATACTAACCCAACCTTTCCTAAGGGCAGGGGGGTAGATGCAAACTAAAGCTTCATTTATAATGCATTTTCTTTCATAGCTAAAGTGAACTGTAAACCCCAGCCCCTTTGAAGAGTAGCAATTACCCTGGAGATGGATGGGGATGCAGATTTTATACATATATCAATAATAGAGATGACTCAGGTAGTAGGCAAATGGAAGACTGGTTTAATATCAAGTATCTAAAACAGGGAGCATAACCAATATCAGCAAATTCACTTGATCCTCTTACTCAAACATTGTATAAGGAAAACACGTCACCAATGATGTTAACCTACGCATGTACTAACGTCATCCTACGTGACAAACTACAAAAACCTACGAGTATGGGTGATTGGCTTTCAGTGAACATCTAAGTATACGCTCCATACTAGTGTAAAAAAGTGTGACTATATATTTGGTTACTTAACATCAGGTGGGGCAACTAAGCCCTCCCCTAAAAATGACCACTATGAACATCACTAAATACACAATGGTCAATTGGTTTACACAACTATAGAACCCCTAAATACGTGGTTCTTTACAATTGGTTGGCACTCTAACCTCTGTCAGTTCTTTTCCACCTACGTCTAGCAGCAGGCAGGCTGGACATCCAGGTGCTGGTGAGCTTGCCTTAACCATTGCTTACACCAATTAGCATATCAATCCATCATCACCTCAGTGGTCTACTGTCAATTAGGCCTTTGAAGCTCGGCCTTGAGAGTGTTCTTAGCTCTGAGAAATTTAGGGAGTAAGAAGCATAGTCTGTCCTCGTTCGTAGGTGTGACCATTTCGTTCGTCCAACTTTGTGCTTCCATGAGACCGGAGACCATGGAATTGAGCGTTTTCAAGTATTTCATACTATTTTTTAATAAACCTATGATGTTTTCCTTGTTATGTTCATGCCTTCTGAACAGGAGTTTTGTTCTTTCACACGATTTTGTATCCAATGTCAGTTCTCTCCAATTTGATAAAACGTTGGCTTCTTGGCTCACCCGGCCTCGTCTGTTGAGATTTACTTTGTAATTCAATTTGTTTTTTAACTTCGACACACTAGAAATGAGGCCTTCTTGTCACTGTCCAGCACTGTTATAATGCATAGTGGAAACATCCATCTTTTACTTGTCCATAGGGATCTATGTATATATTGGCGCTTGCCACAATCTATTCACTATAAGCTAACCTCAAGATTACTTTGTCTGCTTGCATTTCTTTTGCATCTGTACATGTGTAAAATGACTCAATGTCTTCATCTGTTTCTGTGGCATAAGCTACTTCACCTTGATCCCAAGAAGTCACGTATCCTTGATACTTTTAGAATATCCTTATAGAATATCTGAATTCTCTGGTCTCTGCATCTCTTCTGGGTATGTCATCTTAGCTCTGCATGACGTATACTGGCGGTGGTTGGTGTATTTACCATTCGTCCTTGTCATTTATTGGCTCTGCTTCTTCAGGGATTTCATTCAAATGGTCATCATGTTTTCTTGCATGTAGGTATGGTTTTCTTAATGGGTACCTTGCCTCCCAGATTCTCTTAGGTATTGGTACTTTCACTGGTACTGGACAGAGTCCATATTCTGCCCTTTGTTGATTCAACTGTTCTTTGTATGTCACATACTCTGGTTTCCAACACACTGGTAAAAGAGGCAGGATGGTTGTAGTGAGGGTACTTAGATCTTCCTCTATTAAAGTGCCAGCTAGGGTGTCTCCTAGTTTCCTCACTAACATAATAGTAGGCAGGTGGGGGGTGCAACTAAGGGTGAACATGCTCCATGTTGGGTTACACACATTATTAATCAATGTCAGTTAGGGTTTCTCAGAACACTCAGGAAAACTCCATGTGTTTTGAAATATGCTTTATTTTCTCAAATTCACAAATGTAAATTAAAAGGCGCCCAGATACCCTTGGCTGGGTTCGCCATATAAATAAATAAAAAAACAAACGAACAAGTGTGTTTATTCATCTATAACCAAAGCCAATGGAAGTGTTTGCTGTTTTGCAAACAGATCTCACAATCTTCATATAAAAGTGTATAATTATGAACAGGTGTTATGGTTTTCTATCGTGTTCCCTGTTCAGTTCAGGATTTCCAGTGCTACAAGAGCTGGTCTCTGGCCAAGCTGTGGTCAACAACATCAGTGAATGTCCAGGGTGAGGACCTGACTTGGATAATGTGCTCTTACCTTGCATGGTGTCTCCTCCTCCTCCGCCCTGTGCTGTTGTTCCTGCATTGTGTGAAAAGGAAACTGGCCAGAATATATCTAACATAACCAAGGAAGAGGGCACAGCAGTGTGTAATCACAAGGTCAGCATCACAGGTAACATGGACATTAATGGAGTGATATTACTTCCTGTTGCGGTATATCTCTTTGGATGCATGGGGGTGACCAACGACACATAGGTGCAGTCCAGAGCAGCAATTATGTTGGGCAGGTTGGCTGCTGTGTAGAAACATGCCGTTGTTGCATTAGTTTGTGCCAGGGCGGTGTCGCAAGTTAGATGTGCCGGGAGGCATGGCGCAGGAGTGCTTCCAGCACATGCACAAGCTCATTTGAAAACGTGGGCTGGGAGATGCCATGCAGCATGCCCACACTGTGCTGCTAGGTGCAGGTTGCAAGGAAATGAAGGACCAACACTAGCTTCAGCAGCAGGGTAAGACAGTTCTTATGTTGATCCTGCTCACTATGTCATTATGGATCAGGGAGAAAAAGCTCTGCAATGGTCTCTCTGTTCAACAGGTATAGGGTAATCAGCTGGATATCCGTTAATGTCCAGGGTGAGGACCTGACTTGGGTAATGTGCTCTTGCCTTGATGGTGTCTCCTCCTGCCTGTGCAGATTGCTGCTGTTCCTGCTTCTTCAGCTCAATGTGAAGCAGGAGGAGCTGCATGTTCCAGTTAGTGACAGCTAGTGGCAGTATGGTTTGGGAGTATGTATGAGTCAGGTGCATACCTTATGTAGTCTTTCAGAGTGGATGGGTGCACCTTTGACTTGTCTTCCATCCCATGTATGCATTTACCTCCACCTTTTCAGTGGAAGTAACTGGACTGTGTGTTCTTCCTAATTACTGCATATTTTTGGGGCTAATTCTGCACAATGTTGGGGGTAATTCCACCGGGGCTAATTCTACTGGCGGAATTAGTGACAACTCCTTATTCGGAAGTGTTTTAAAAGAGGCAGTAATTCGTGATAAGCCACATTGTATCAGATATTTAACACTGCATCACTTCCTTTCTTGCACAGGTAATTGCCGTAAAAAACCCAAAAAAAAAACAAATCCACTTCACTTCCAGTAGTTAGTCTAGAGATCTTTCAAGCCTAAACATTGCAGTTAACACAAAAAAGTTGAATCTGAACATCCATATTCATGAGAATATGAGTTTGCATTCAGGCCCATTCGGTCTTTGGGCAGAGGCAGGAGGAATAGGAATTTAGTACTGTGTAAGGTGAACTAGTGCCACAGATGTCACTGCTTGCTGTGATGGACTGGTTAACGCTGTTGTTTCTTGCCAATGTTCTGCTCCACACAAAGTTCACCGTTTTGACTTGGTGTTGCAACGAGTGGCCAAAATGGGTGCTTTGAAATATCTGAACTCACGTGTGCTAGTAGGCATAGTTTCAGAGTTTGCTTGCTCCCCCATGTGTTCCTCTGGTTCACAGCCACAGATGTGGTTGGACTCAGTATCAATGTTCTGAAATTCATAGCTTAGCATTCTGTTACTTTAAGGCGGTTGTAAAAAACTTCTCGTTCATCAACAATCTTCCCAGATGCATCACCACCATTATCATTATTGGATTCATAGGCTAAGGGGGTGAAAGGGGTTATGGGAGATGAAATGGGTGTGTCAGGCTGAGAAGCACTCTGTACCTCTAACATAAACATGTGGCCAAGGCTTGCTGACCATGACCTAGTGCTATATACTGGAATTACAACTTTGATATGATATGATATGATATAATATGGCATTTGCAACGCGCCTATACACAGGTGTTTCAAGGTGTGACGAGGCAAGGGAGGGGAACAGAGGGAAGACAGACAACGATCCTACTAGGCCAGGTGCCATTCAGATCGTGCATGGGAAGGGGAGGGGAGAGAAGTGCAGGGTGGGAAGTGGGAGAGGACAGTGCAGTACAAGGGATAAGAAAAAATAACAATAGGTAAAGTACGTCCAGCAGGTGGCAAGTGCAAGGGTAAGTGCAGACTATAGGTGTCAAGTGCTGGTAGTTGGACTGTAGGGATGCAGAAACAGTCCCCAAGTGCGGGGTTGGCAGGAGGGCAGTGGAGGAGTGCGACTGGCGGGGGAGGGGACCTGGGCCCGACATCAGAGGGCGGCCAGGCAACCAGTGCAAAGTCAGTGTCAGCCAGGAAGTCAGCAAGGGAGAGGAGGAGAAAAAGCAGAAGCAAAGAAAAAAGTTTTGAGGTACTTACGGAACCGAAGATGATTCTCCTAAAGTTTCAGGGAGGCAGGGAGGCTGTTCTAGAGGGAGGCCCCAGCCAAAGAAATAGATCTACCACCAACTTGTTGCTTGGAGAAGCAACTGACCCTGAGGGAGTTTGAGGCAGATGAGTGAAGAGCTCGAGAAGGAAGATATTTAGGAAGAGAGAGTTGAAGGTATTGAGGCCCCAGGCCCCAGAAGGCCTTGTGGACGATGCAGAGGGTTTTGACCTTAATCCTCACAGCCACAGGGAGCCAGTGTAGAGATTTCAGCCCTGGAGAGATACGATGCCTGGGCTTGAGGCCAAGGACAAGTCTAGCAGTCCTGTTCCGGATAAGTTGCTTAGGGCAGAGAGTAGCAGCAGGCAGATTTAGAAAGAGGCCATTGCAGTAGTCCAGCCTAGAGAGAACCAGAGCTCTGGAGACAGAGGAAAGGAAGAATACCTCTGAGGAGGTGCAGTTGGTAGTGTGACTTCTTAGAGGCATCAGAGATGTGAGGAGAGAAGGAGAGTGTAGAGTTGAAGATGACGCCAAGGTTTTTAGCCGCACAGGAGGGAGCAGGATGGGGGCCAAGAGTGGCTGGCCTGAGAGCTACAGGAAAGGAAGGAGCGGGTATGCCAATGAGGAGAATCTCAATCTTACTGACATTAAGGCAGAGGTCATTTGTGGCACACCACTCCTGGATAGAAGACAGACAGTCAGAAATGAGGGAAGTAGAGGAGGAGGCCGAGGGTAGCCTGAAAATGAGCTGGGCGTGATCCGCATAACACTGAAAGTTGGGTCAGAGAGCAGCGATGCGGTGGCCCAGGATTGCCAGGTATTGGTTGAATACTGTCCTCTGCCGTACTATATGCGAAGCTTACACGACTCAACAATGATACCTTTATAGTGCGATTGATGGAACAATATAAGGGACTTGATTGTAAAACAGATTTCAAAACAATAGACAGATGGAGATTAAACTACCTCCAAATGATCAAAAATGAGACTTATACCTGGCTGCTATACTCTGTAGCCCAGATAAAAAATAAATTGAAAAAATTAATTTGGGAATTAGATAGAGAACAAAAAATAGTAAATCTGGCCACTAAAATGAATACTGGAATATATATAGAATATATACAAAAGAGGACACTGAAACCTAAATACCAGATGTCCTACCCTAATTGCTCCACCATTCGATGGTATCTGTTGTTCAAATTTAATGTATGTGAGGTTTTAGAAATATTAGGAGCACGAGTGGGAATTCCTCGCGGACAAAGACTGTGTCGTCTTTGTGGCACCGATGCGATCGAATCGGCATACCACATTATATGTGAGTGTGAAAGTGTGCAAACTATACGCACCCAATATCTGCTGAAATATGACAACTCAATGAATATGTGTAATATGCATAGTGTATGGGAGAAGCTTGTGGAAGGTAATGATGTAAATTTAATTTTTTATTTAATGAAATTCTATGTGTTGGTTTTAGCAATTTTAAAAGATTTATCCCTGGATATTTTATACTATTAAGTGTGTAATGAAGTTGTTATATATATTTTTAACAAGAGACTGCCAGAGATGTGTACATTCTAAGCTAGCAACTTTGATGTGATGATTTAAGTAAAAATATGTAAAACTGTATTGTTATATACATATTATCAAATAAATAAATAAATATTGGTTGAATAGGCAGGGAGAGAGGTTAGACCACTGGGGGACACCACAGGTAGAGAAAAAGATAGTTGAGAGCAAGAGGAAAGAAGTCAGCCACGCCAGAGCCTGACCCGTGATACCCAGGTTATAACGGAGATGGTTGAGCAGGATGGCATGGTTGACAGTGTCAAAGTCAGAAGAGAGATCGAGCAGGAGGAGGACACAAGGGGTGTTAGAGTCAAAATTGGAGAGCAGGTCTCTGCGGATGTTCAGGAGAGCAGTTTCAAAGAACGCCCCCTTCAGAAACAGATTTTGTGGGTGCCTCCTCTGCTGGCACCTCAACAGACCTCTGCAAAGCAGGCATGTACCCTGGAGTATTGCCACATGAGAGCATGGGTTACTTATGTATTCCTCATCAAAGGATATATCATTTTTAATACAACACAAACACATCAGTTCGAATGTGAGAACAAATTATTAAAAGCAGCATACAAATATATTATATAAAAATAAGCAGCCCATGGAAAAATTATGTTCACAGTAATTGACTACACAACAAGAAAGCACATGTATCGGTTAAATTCCAATGTGTACTAGCATTATTCTCGTCCTCAACATGTGTGTCAGTGCTTGCAGTACTTGTAGCCATGGTTGTTGTGCCATTCCTAGTTGCATGCTTGCACAATACTATGAATCCACCCAAGATGTTGTGCATGCCCAACAATTAAGTTGCAACTGTTTCTGCTTTAAGCCTAGCAACTATTCTATGCCTTCCTCTACCCTCCCACTTATGGAATTTTTTATTATCTCACACACCTCAGGCACTGACAGCCCTATTAGTGTGATTTCCAATACTAGGTCATGTTCTGTGCAATTTCAACCTGAAGCAAACTGCAATGTGGCAATAGTGTCACCCCAGTGCAAATTCCTAAGCTCTCCAGGCATAGGTGGGGAGGTGCACAGCACACTCAATCACCCTGCCATTAATGTCACTACCCCAGCATACACCAAACAGGTTCCCCTCCCCTCAATGGGATGATGATAAAATACATTCAAGTGCTCCTGTCAGCTTTTGTGGGTGGGCACGAGTCCAATTAAGCCACCTTGGCACAAATGCCTCTTTCCTTCATGCTGGTGGTGTGTTTAAGTGCCAACCCTATCACCATGCTACTGATCTTACTGACTGATCACAAAATACCTTTCAAAAACTATATACCAGCATGCCACAAAAATGTTTCCCTTTCATCGAATGGGGCAGAGTGCAAACATTAAGATTTTGCACTATATTGTGTGGGATTGCACATTCAATCAAGGCACTCCTGCAAAATCCCTCTTCCATCCTGTCACACGAACACTCACTCTGCCACTCATTCTACTGCCAGATCACCAGCACCCTTCAAATAGTATTTTCACCAGGACGACCTAACTACTATCTTCCTTCTTTTAAAGTGTTGATAATGAAATAAATGAAAATGTTTTTCAGCTAATCTGCTATATTCAGATGTGTATGGGAAAGCTTTCAATGAAGCAGCCTCTGCATCATATATGCAAGTATGTGGTGACAGGCATGGCAGACAAAGCGAACTCTGCATCAAACAACATCCCAACGACTAGCCTAGTGTGGTTTTCTATGAAATACAAATTATTAACTTTACAGATTTTGCACAATTAATAAACACATATCATATTCTCTTACGGACTGACTAAAATTACCCTTAATATCAATGCCCAAATGCTCTGCCTTAAAAGTACTACCTAAAGAAACATCACCCAGCTCTTAAACAGTAAGTGGCACCAGTCTCCTCCATCTATGAAAGATTCCCAAACACTTCTCAAGCGATCAAGAAGCAGTCACTCAGACGGATAGATGAACCTCCCAAACTCAATTGCACACATTTTTCCATTGTTTGTGAGCCTCGGGAGATCACGGATAGAGTGAAAAATGAGGTGTCTCTGAGTTGAGCTGAAGTTACTCCCCAAGGCTTATTGAGCACATTTCAGTCTGCCCACAACTGGTTCTGGTATTCAGCCATTTAACTTTGCAACTGCTAGTCTGTCTTTCGGCTATAGAAAATAATATATATGTATCCACGATATGCGTGTCAGTGATGTAGTTAGATCTAGTGTTTTAGTTGCTCAGTCTGTTTGCCAGACGTCCACCCAACTATAGCGTATGACAGAACGTGTTAACTATAGAGCATACATGTGGGTGTGTTTAGGAAAGCACCATTTCCTACAGAATCATCCTTCACCTTGGGCTTTCTATTAAAATAATATCAGGAAAGTACACCTTCCAGGTGGCCTTCTGTAACAGATTTGATATTATCCTTAGCAATCATTGTGCCAAGTCTCATCTTAGAGGGAATTCCCATGCTGGTCCTACAGTTTGGGTACCATTTTGAATGGAGATAAAGTAAATCTTATGGATAAAAGTCTTGCGTAAGACTTGTACGCATCAGATTTACTTTGTGGCTCTTTTTATGCACAGTATGGCGGCGAGGAGGTGTGGATTGTTAGTTGTGATTCTGTCTTGCCTTTCCTCTCAACCATACAAATACTCCAATATTTGTTCCAGCATGTATTTTAATGCTGGCAAAAATACTGTGGCTTCACATGGAATCCAACTGCTTTTTGCACCAGAAAGAAAGCAGGAAAATTATGTAGGAATCCATTGTAAACGCTACCTGAAATGCATGGCAGGTGGTGGTTACTCAATTTGCACGGTGAAGTGCACATTATTTCCACTCTCTTTTGTCCCACACTTACCTGCCTTAGCCCCCAAGTATCTCCATCCTCTCCTCACTTCCACCCCAATGGTGATTTCTGTTTCTCCTATCTTCTCCAAATGCTTCTCCATTGACTATCCTTCCCTTCTCACTAAGTCTGGTAGGAAGAAGTTCAAAAAGGATATCTTGGCCTCTAACCCTGGTCTTCCTATTGCCGACGCCTAATCCAATGCTTCTGCCAGACAGACCCTTACCGACATCCTCTTTTTCGTTCCTTCGCCAGATCCATGGACTCCTCATATGGTCTCTGTGCTCTGCCCTATCTCCTCCTCTTTGTCCAAGGCCATCAGGCCAATCTCCTCCTCTTTGATAGGCGCTTTCCTAGCCTCCTCAATTTCCTCCCATCTCCTGCTGTCCCCTCCTCTCCCCCCTTGGCTACCTTTCCCTCTCTCTCCTCCTCCTCTGTCCCCCCTAGGGCTCTTTCTCCTCTGCAGGGCGTACCTCTGATCTGTACCCCTCACCGGAAGGTCTTTAAGGCTGGGAACCTTCTTCATATTCCCACTCTCAACTCTCGCTCTGCCTTCAAACACTCCTCTGACATCTGCCACCTCCTTGAAGAACTAGACCTTGATGTCCTTGGTCTTACTGAGACATGGTTCACGGCCAGCTCTGTCACAAGCTTTGACACTCTCCTTCCTGATGGCTACAAGATCCTCTCAGCACCCAGATCCTCCCGGTCCGGTGGCGGGGTAGCCCTGATCTTTCCTGAGTGAATTCCTGCCTCTATTATTCACACTCAGACCTACTCCTCTTTTGAATGCCTTGTCTATAGGCTTTCTCTCTCACCTACCCATTCTCTTACTGTGGTTACCATCTACCGGCCTCCTGGTCAAATCACCTCATTTCTCTCTGAGTGGGCAGACCTCTCCTCCTCCCTCCTGGCCTCTACTGTTCAACTCCTCCTCCTTGGTGACCTAAATATACATTTAGACTCTCCTTGCTCCTCCTCTGTACTCTTCCATGACCTCTGCGACTCCCTCTCCCTGTCCATCCTCCCCTCTGGCCCGACTCACCCTGCAGGACACACACTCGATGTCTTGATCTCCTTTGACCTCCCCCTCTCCAACCCTCTGACCACTCCTCTCTCCTGGAGCGATCACTCCCTCCTCTCATCTCATCTCTCCATCTCCTACCCACAAGCCAAGCATACCCCAGCACTGCCAACTACCTTCTCAGACATCCGGCCCATGAAGCGTGTCTCAGTTGAGGCTTTTGCCGCCACTTTCTTCCCCCCTCCACCTTTGGCTGTCTCACATCCTGACACAGCCCTGTCTCTGCTCTACTCTTCAATTTCTGATACGCTTGATGCTCTTGCCCCTGTCATGAGGATCCGTTTGAAGTCCAAAGCCAAGTGTAATTCCTGGTATGACTCTGACCTAGCTACACTTAAACATAAGTGTAGGGCAGCTGAGAGGAAATGGAGGACTTCCTGTTCATCCTCTGACAAACTGGCCTGTCGCCTGCTACAAAGGAAATACCGACTCTCTGTCCTCACCAAGAAGAGAGACCACATTCAAGCGCGTGTCTCTGCGGCATCTAACAACTTGGGCAAACTCTTTAAAATCTGCAAGGAGCTGACCAACCCTGCTGCACTCTCTACCCCTCCTGTTGCCTCCCAGGCTCTTTGAAATGCCCTTGCCTCTCACTTCATTTAAAAAACCCAGGATATCCTGTTCACCTTCTCCACCCACACCTTTTCTCTTCCCTCTCCATCTGTGCTTGCTGACCCTCCTTTAGCTGCCCTTCCACCATCCTTCTCGTCCTTTTGTCTTTTCACCCCTGACGAGGTCGCTAGACAAGTCCGATCTATGAAAGCCTCTTCAAAACAGGTTCATCCCTGTTCCTCTAAAACCATCAAGGACCACATTGACACCCTCGCTCTGGCCCTTGCTGATTTTTGCAACCACTCCTTTGCCTCTGGATCCATCCCCTCCCCTCTGAAGCACTCCTTTGTGCATCCTCTTCTCAAGAAACCCACAGCTGATCCTTCTTGTCCAGCTAACTATCACCCAATTTCCCTAACACCCTTTCTTGGCATACTCCTAGAAAAGTTGGCCACCTCTCAGCTTATCCTTCATTCCAATTCTATTGGCTGTCTCCGTGACTACTAGTCTGGCTTCAGAGCTGCCAGAAGCACAGAAGTGCTCTCCTGAACATCTGTGAAGATCTGCTCTCCAACCTTGACTCTAACATTCCCTCTGTCCTCATCCTCCTCGATCTCTCTTCTGCCTTCGACACGGTCAACCATACCATCCTGCTCAACCGTCTCCGTGAAAACCTGGGTATCACTGATCAGGCTCTGGCCTGGCTGACCTCTTTCCTCTGAGATCGACCCTCCCAGGTCCAACTTGGGTCCTTCCTTTCATCTATCTTCCTCTCTACCTGTGGTGTTCCCCAGGGGTCTAACCTCTCGCCCTGGCTTTTCAACCAATATCTGGCAACTCTCGCCCACTGCATTGCCACTTTCTGCTCAAATTTCCAGTGCTACGCTGACACTCAACTCATTTTCAGGCTGCCCTCTGCCACCTCCTCTCCCTCTCTCATCTCTGATTGCCTAACTTCCATTCAGAATTGGTGTGCCGCCAATGATCTTTGTCTGAATGCCAGCAAGACGGAGATCCTCCTCATCAGCACACCTTCACCATCCTTTCCCCTCACTCGCTGGCCGGCCTCCCTTGGCCCTCCACTACCCCCACCTGCGAGGCTAAGAACCTCGGGGTCATCTTTGACTCCACCCATTCCTTCTCCGCCCACATCTCTCAGGTCTCTAAAAAGACACATTTCCGACTGCACCTTCTCAGTGGTACTCTGCCTTTCCTCTCCTTCCCCCAGAAGCTCATGGTATCCCAAGCTCTGGTTCTCTCTAGCTTGGACTATTGTAACAGCCTCTTTCTAAATCTACCTGCCTCTACTCTCCGCCCTCTGCAACTAATCCAGAACAAGACTGAGAGACTTGTCCTTGGCCTCAAGCCCTGGGATCGTATCTCTCCAGCTCTGAAATCTCTCCACTGGCTCCCAGTGGATGCAAGGATTAAATTCAAAACCTTCTGCATTGTCCACAAGGCTTTCTGGGGCATGGGTCCAATATACCTTCAGCTATCCCTCTATCTCCAACACCTTCAGGGTCAGTAGTTTTTCTAAGAAACGAGCTGGGGGTAGATCTCTGTCTTTGGCTGGGGCCTCCCTCTGGAACAGCCTCCTTGCCACTCTAAAACTTGAGGAGAACCATCTCTGGTTCCGGAAGCACCCCAAGACCTTCCTCTTTTCTTCTGCCTTCGCTCCCCCTCTACCCTGCTGATCTGTTCTCTCTTGGCACCGTGCACCTGGCCACCCTCTGTCCTTCAGGCCCAGGTACCTGCTCAAACTGCCACCCTCCCACGCTGCCTCCGGGCCACCCCTTGCACTGGGGTCTGTATCTGTACCCAAACAGCCCCCCCCCCTTTTTCTTCTTGCAATTATCAGACCTACCCTGTCTGCTGCCTTAAACCTAGCACTTGCAAATTTCTGGCTGCATTACCACTGTTTGTTGCCTTTATTATGAATTTATTGTTATTTATCTGTTTCTCCTTTGCTTCACACTTTCCACTTCTCCCCCCTTCCATGCACTTTTCCCCTCCCCCCTCTCCCATGCACTTGCGCGTTCGTCACTGTTTTGTTCTCCCCTGTTCTCCTCCCTTGCCTTTTCGCGCTCTGAAACACTTGTGTACGAGCGCGATAGAAATAAAATATCAATCAATCAAATATTGAAAATTATGTGGATGGGTCCTGCTTATACAAAAGAGTATATATAACAGGTCCCCTACACGTAATTTCCTATAAAATGCTTGGAAATGAGCCTACATGTGTTACTACTAACCAGTAGATTGAATGTGGTTATTTTCTACACCCTATTATGAGTGCCTGAAGTAAAGAGAAAGAGAGTAATGACCTATCAATGTGCATTCTTGTATTAGATCAAGTGTGCTGTATTACATTTGTTCTCAACCTTTAGTACTGAAAGCTGAGGTGTATCTCCTTTTTATCAGCTGTTATTCTGTATTCAGCTATACGGATCAAAATAATTGTTTTATTTAAAAGCTGGTTGTTAAAATGGATTCCTAAAGACTGGGCTGTTGAACATAGGTTTAGGAGTCCACCATTATTATTGTGAATAGAGAGCAAGTTCTGGGAGTTAAGGAAAACCAATAAAAGTAGCATGGAGAGGGGCCAAGGCTAAATCTCAGGAGAGGTGGGTGGGGACAGGGGTCCATAGTTAAGCCACACAGTGAAACATAAAGGATCACACTTAGGGCGCGATACATGGAATTGTTTGCACGGATCAATGTGACTTTGCAATGCTGACACAACCCTGAATTCATGGAACTGTGCAAATGGTATTTTTGCAGTGCAAAGTCAGTGCAAAGTTCATTTTGTACGTGGAAAAAATTCCATGAGTCAGACAGTTAGTTATAAAAAAAGAACACATTTATTCTAGGCCCATAAAACACATGGAAAATTACTATTGGCAGGTATAATTATCACACAATACTAGGTACAAAACATATATACAGTCCCTGCAGTTGGAGCAAAAAAAAAAAAACCCACACCACAATACCTGTTAAAGAAGGCAAGTGATTAGGTTAGCATCAACTGTTCTCAGGATTTACAATCCTAACTTTAGACATCCAGCCCTAAATTCTATTGGGCCTTGTGCCAAAAATTTCACAAAGTTTTCCAATAGTTTAAGAGTTGGAAAGAATTCGAAGAGGAGTACTGGGTACATGAAGATGGGTCCAAAAGTTAAATGCAGTAATACTCTAATGAATACAACAGTTCACAGCTTACAGAGGGCTTTTAGCAACACGCTGTGCCAAAGACATACAGATTTAAAAGTCAAAAAAATGTAGGCAAACTTTTCAAAGGCAGAGATAGGGGGGACAGGTAAGTATCGCTTCAGCTTACCACCCGTACATCCTCCGTATATCGATTTCTCTTCAGACGTTCTGGGTCATCAGAGGGTCCTCTAAGATAGGTTTTCCCACCTTTGGTTTCTGTTGCTGGTGCCCAGGAGCTGCGAGTGCAAGAAGAGTTCTGCTTGTAGATAGAAGCTCGGTGCAACGTCTTCTCGTTCAAAAATGCAAGAACCACCATTGCAGCGCCTCTTGGGACATATGACCAGGCAAAGGAAAGCAGATTACAGGGACATGTACATTTGCACAATGAAACTAGGCGTCATGATTGTCTGGACTGTAGAAAACCTACCTCAGGCCCCATTGAGGGTAGGGAGCTGAAAATTGCAGCAGGTCCTCATGCCGCACAAGCCGAAGACCCCTGTGGTTCTGGGCCAAAACTCAAAATGACAGCGGGAAGCATTGTGGTGGCCATTTTGAAAAATACAATCTACAAAATATCTCCACTTCCTGCAGCCATCCGGACCTGGTAAGAAACAAAAATGTCCCAGCAGAGGATAAGAGGCATAGTGGCTGAACATCATCTGCACAAACCCAAATTTAGTGAGGGGGAGCTGGTGGTCCTCAGAGATGAGGTCAATGCCCACTGTGAGGAATTTTATGGCAGTCGCCAATGGAAGAACACTGGACAGCACAGGACAGCCATATGGAATGTCATCTGCCAGAAGGTGACAGCAGTTTCTAGCATACCCCATGATGGCGAGGACTGCCACAAGCTGTGGAACGACCTGAGGGTCAGGGTGCAGAGACTGCTCTCCCAACACTGCAGAAGTCCCTGGTGACTGAAGGAGGCACTGTTGAGCCACTGGTCCTCACTTCCTGGGAGGAGAAATTCAGCACAGTGCTGGACCTCGAAAGGATAAAGGGAGTCAGCATTGGGGATGTGATGTGGGTGCCAGCAGCCAGGAGGCAGGAGGTGAAACAACCACCCCCAACACAAATGCATGCACACATGACAGCTCATCATAAGATTCCCCAGTGGACAGGGACACAAGTCAGCAGACCCAGAAGTTTGGCATGCCAACAGGGCAGAGTGAAGAGGTGGCACATCAGCCACTCTCCACAGCAGCCATGGGGCAGGGCACACGGAAGCACACGTCCCACACATCGACATGTGCCCATCTTTCCAATCACTGTGCACCACAGTGTGGCCATGCTGGCTGCACAGCATTGCCCTATAGCAGTGCCATGGACTAAGCCACCACCCACACCACCACCATGTGAGTGCCACATGGGAGGGGATGTGGGGCCATGAAGGATCATAAGCATGCATGTCAGACATAAGTTGCCCTAGCATGGACACCCTTCCTTACCCAGACACAGGCCAAAGACCAACAAGCTATGGGTCCTATGGGTCACACAGCCATCGCTACAAGCAACCCCATGCATCCTCCTTGACCAACCATGACCATTTTCCCATATGTGAGGAGTCACACTCTGTACAATAACAATTGTGCCTTACATGCCGACACACGTGGGTGAACCATACCTAACAACATTTCCTATGTCCCCTACCGGCACTCCCCCATTGCCAGAGCCATCAAGGGAGTAGGAGGAGTTTGCAGGCCCATCAGGAAGCGGCGCTTCCAGGCCCTCAAGGTATGCCGCCATCACCACCCCGCAAAGGCCCACACACGGAACACCAAGGTGGAGGTCCCGGTGCAATACGCTACATCAGAGGAGGACCAAGGCAACACCGACACAACAGGCTATGAGGAGCAAGGAAGGGAACACTGCACCCACACTCGCAGCCAGAGGCACAGACACTGAGGCCACACCTGCTGGCAGGGTAACTGAGGAGCTTCAGGGGACACCAACCCGGTGTCACCACCTGCCAAATGCCAACACTCCCCAGAGAACACTCCACACCACGAGCACCAACACTCCCTTGAGAGCCCTCCATGCTGCCATTGCCAACACTCCTCAGGGAACCCTCCAAGCCACCAGTACCAAAACTCCATGCCGCCAGCATGCACGGACACCATAGCCGGACGTTGATACTCCCTCATTTGGCTCCCCTGCATTCAGCCCTAGGACAGTCCTGAGCCCCTCACCCACACAGCACACTCCAACATGCAGCATGCAGTTGAAGAGGTTCAAGGATATGGAGCACAGACAGTGGGAGATGGGGCAGATTGGCCACACACATTCTGCACACCTGCAGGCCATCAGGAACAGCATCCAGGGGGCTACCTAAAGGGTTGTGCGTGCCACGGCGTGAAACAGAGCCAAGACAACAGTCAACACGTCCGCCATGACACTGTACACCCAACGCATCAGGGAAATGACAGAATGCATCTCTGCACTGGTAGAGGCCATCCGGCAGAGCATGGAGGTGCAACACCACCAAAACCTGGGGTCTGACTCTGTCCCATCCACTTTAACCACACCCACAGCGGTGGCGACAGTCGCATCGCCTCCTGTACCTAAATCCACCAGGCGCTGGCAGGGGAGGAGGCAATGGTTGTGACAGACTCTGAGACACTGATTGGCATGAGTGGCCATGCTGGGAAGTTGGTGGTGGGAGGAGGGATGGGGGATTGTGTAATGGGGAGTTGGTGGTGGGAGGGTGAGGGGGATAGTGTGATGGGGAGTCGGTGATGGGGGAGGGGGATTGTGTGATGGGGAGTTGGTCATGGGAGAGGGAAGGGAATTGTGTGATGGGAGTTGGTGGTGGGAGGGAGAGAGGGGATTGTATGATGGGGGGTTTGCAAGGTCATACCTGATTGTGCCATTGTTGTGGCTAATGATTGAGTTGGTGTCACACAGTCGTGCATGGCTAGTGTCATGTGAAGGTGTCATAAGAAATTGTCTATCAGTGCCTGATGTGCCATTCTTCCACCCTTCACGTCATCTCTGGCAATGCGTGCATTTGCCACTGCAATAGGCACTGAATCCTCATCCTCTCGGGTGACATGTCCACGTCAGGGGTAGCAGAACATTCCTCTTCAGGCAGATATTGTGCAGCATGGCACACACTAGCACAATTTTGCCCACTTTCTCTTGAGCGTACATCAGGGCTCCACCTGTATGGTTGAGGCAGCGGAAACGTGCCTTCACGAGGACGAAGGTACGCTTTATGCACACATGGGTCCTGCTGTGAGTGTGGTTGTAGGCATTCTCCTATGTTGTACATTGATCACACACAGGGGTCATTAGGCAGGTCAACTGTGAATATCCAAGGTATCCAGCATGGGGGGGGGGCACAGGAACTAGTCACGGTGTAAGGTGTGAGGGTGGACTTACACATTATCAGGTCAATGGACTACTCGTGCATGCACATGGGCCTTGATTTCATGGCATGTGTATATTCTATGTCTATACATGCAGAGTGTTTTGTGCCATTACATTGTTTGTGCTTCAAATGCACCCTGTTCCCTTACAGCATATGTTAGGTACGGTGAATGTTGGTGGAATGTGCAACAGGCATGGTGGCTGTCATGTGGCAGAGTCAGTCTGCGTCAGTCCACTTGCCTTTTTCTGGGTGTGAGGAGCTGCAGCTACGTGTTCAGCACAGTGTTTGCCGTGTGTTTTGCTACGTGCCTTAAATCAAGCACTGTCGCTTTAATCCTGCTGGCTGCAGGCTGTGGGCGGCGACTACATAACTCCACGCTAAGCGCGGAGCGTGCGCGGAGTCGTGAGCAGAGTCAGTCTGCGTCAGTCCGCGACTGGCAGTACTGCACACAAAGCCTTGCGAAATGACTGCTCAAACTGGCCATGGGGGCCCCCAAACAAGGCACAAAACTATACAACAACGGCGGATGCAGAATCCGTGGACAGCTTTGAAGGCAGATTCTGCTCCTGCGTCCTCAAAGGTAAGCTCTGTCTTAAAGAGACCCATGTCCAAAGTATTACCTGAAACTGTAGACCTAACGGCTGATATGCACCAACTAGCAGCACCGGTGCTGTCTGTGCCTTCCACGTCTACTATTGCGACCTTGCCTGAGATCGCAGCGACAGAAGTGACCACCTCTCTCCTCGCCAACCCTGAAGTTCCTGTTACAAACACATCGTGCTCAAACGTTAGAGCAAAGAGCGCGGAACGGTCAAAGAAAGACTGTGCCGCGACCCCTGTAGAGTTTATGAGCACTGACTCACAATCCATCTCTCCTCATAAAAATTCTAATGTCTGCGGGCAATCCGCACTTTTGTCTGAGTGTGAAACTAATCAAACAGTTCTCGTAGCGGCACAATTCACGTCCAAACCAAAACCCACTACAGAGGAGGTCATGGCCGCGTGTGTGCTTGTGTCCGACAAATCAGAAGCGAGTGCTCCCACTGTGAATGATGTCGGGCCTTCGGATGTCTTCTCACAACGACCACTATTAACCCTAACTAATTTACTTCCAATCTCTTTAGATTCCTCACGATCATTTCAGCCCAACTATACACTCCAGCCAACGTTAAATTCAATAGAAAACACTGAGGAATTCTTCACGCCTTTCGAAATCACAGATGTAGAAATCATGGCAGCCTCGCAAGATGTGGAAGGAACCGACAACTTGACCGCATTCGATGGGCAAATGCGAACTGTGATGCCTTTAACTAAGGACTCCGAGGCTGTCGATAACGCTCCCGTGCTCGCTGAAGCTGAAACTCGTTACACACACAAAACTCAATCGAGTGCCTTACTGGAAACCAATTTTCTTACTGTCAATTCCAGGCTGACGAAAGTAACAACGCCATACAGTTCTCCAGATTGCATTTCGATAAAATGAGCAAAAGATCATGCGATACCAGGCATCACTCAGCCTCCACATGGGCCTATGATTTGTCATGCTAATCAAGGTCAAGCAACCTATCAACCTAGTCGTAATTTTGACACTGCAATCGATCACTTGCACAGATCACGTGAATCTTCTGACCATGATTTGACAGGGAAAAGAAACCAAATGTGCGTAACATCATATGATAAAAGAAATACTGGTGGTGCAGACGATAGCACCATTAACACAACCTATACTAAGACGAGATTTCACACTTCCAATATGGCCTCCTCTAGTACGCCAAGAAATGTGAACCTACGGCCAAAACCTTCACAACATTCACAAAACATCTTTGTCACTGCAGCAGTGAATACGTCGTCCTCTAGTGAGCATCAAATAGAAAATACAAACAGCTCACAATCATCTTCAGCGGACAAAACCACTACCGACCCAAAACCAAGTCTTTCGTCAGCTGCAGCGATGCAGATCTATAACAACGTTCTAGCAGCTTCTTCTGCAGCCCTGCTTCCGTTCTTGAAGATGTACGAGTCACTGCAGGAGGCCTACAAAGATCAGACTTCACTGATCTTATCCCTCAAGGAAAAAATGGATAAATTTGACAATGTGACAAACTTTTTACAATCACAATTGTCCCAGGAAGCTGAACACACGATACGATGGCAAGAACGTTTGAGCGACCTTGCAGCACGGCATCATTGCCAAAATGACACCCTATCTGATGGGTTACTTGAAGCCGTGAAATGGATGAGACATTCATCAAACGTGATGGGATTAAACATCGTTCCAACAAACCCTCAAGCATCCATACGATTAACCAAGGCCTTAACACCATCGCAAACACAACCACAAAATACAAACAATTCTGTTCCAACCTTGAAGTCAACAGCCGTAGAAACAACCAACATCGTTCCAACTGTCAACGGTGGAGAAAGAAACTTAGCTGCGCCCCCGCCTGCACCTGCTCTTGTGCCAACGCTGAGCAACCAAGTACCCTGCTCAGCAATAAGTGCGCATCTCGAACTGCCTCTGACCTCTTTTGGAATCTTCGAAGGCGCGGCAAAAGCCATAAAGATCTCCACGACCTCTGATCAAAAAGCATTGCTAACACATGGTCGACAATCAGCCTCTGGGAAGAGAACGTATGCTATCAAAAAACGCGTTAACAAATCGAAGTCACAGAAATTCATCCGAAACACAATGCTAGACAACAAGTCAGCTTCATCTAGCAGAACAGAATTGCCAAAATCCAGCAATAATAACATTGCTCATGTGGACAACGACCCTGGAAGTCATGGGCGTCTCACTGCCCCAGTGAACAAACGACAAAGAGTGGAATCAGACTGCGAAAGTCGAATGAGTAATCATTGGTTGAAGAAATCGATCTCTGCAATCTTTCAACCTACTCCGACGATGCTGAATCCAGAATCCCCATTACTGTCCCTATTGTGGCGCCTGATGACGCTATTTACGAATTGCCACACAGAACAAACCCTGAGGTGGACGAAGTCATGAATCATAAAAATGGGCCGACGATTTCGAGGCCATCGTCCGACTGGCTAGCGTGGTTGAATCCCAAATACACACGCTCTCAAGAAAAGAAGAAAAATCGTTATATTTCTCATGCCTCCTCATCTCTAAGAAACGGCTTAAGCCCAACGAATTGTAAATTGAGATTACAAAATCTAAATCGAGAAGATCGTGATCTAAATTTGAATCGCAATAATGTACTGAAATTATTTGCCTGTATCCCATCTCTACGAACGATAGTGTCTGATGACATACGAATTGTTGAGTATGCAACAGAAAAACGCTGTGACCAGGTTCTATTACATATTACCGCGGCCTCGGTACGAAACACCATTGTAAAAGCCTCAGAGGAATTGCTAGCGTTTGGTTTTGACATCTCTGTGGAACCTACGAGCATAAGACTCGACAGGTCAAACACAAGCGGACAGACAATGCTTCAAGCAACGCAAAACCAAAGATGTGCCGAGCTACGCAGAGCAATGACCCCCAAAGAAAACCTAAGATCAAATAACAATCACTCTACTAAAATCACTAACCATAATAAGGATGTCGAACGACGCTAGCCATTAGGGATTGGAAACAAGTGCACTCGTGAATTCATCTCCTGGAACACTCGAGGATTCATTCACCTATTTAATAAATTTGACGTCGACTTAGAAAAAGTCTTCGTCATCTGTCTGCAGGAGACCTGGTTATGCGACCCCCCGTCACGAGATGGCTTTCTGACATTATTAAACCCAGCAATTAAAAATCTTCTGGCTTACTAATGATGATTAAAATAAACACCAGGTGGCGCCTTGTTGAGTCCTCTAACCCCAATCCTTTTGTGCAAAGTGCATTGCTTCAGACCACAGATGCCAATTCAAACACAAAGAGACACTTGCTTGTCTTAAACGGATATTGGAATCCAAACAAAATCAGCACCAAAAATGTTATAAATGCAATAACATCTTGCATTGACAAATCACTAACCGATTATAAGAATTTATCTATAATTTGTGAAGGTGATCTTAATTGCTCATGGTTTAAACATGATCTCGTCACGAAGACGTTTAGACAATTAACTCGAGATGAAGAAAAAAGTAGAGAGTTCAAGTGGAGACTGGCACTACGGAATCGAAACTGCTTCATGGTAAATGGTCAAGCTACAGGAGATCAACCCCCTCAGTCAACATGGTCTTCTCGGAACGCGCAGTCAATAATTGACTACTTCTGGATATCTCAACATCTTTTTGACAACGATCTGTCACTGTCAATAAGAACTATGCCAAGTAGCGATCATAAGCTTCTCAGACTGGCCTGTACAGTAGAATGGTTATCTGATGAAAGAACCTATGAACCAACAATCTCTGTAAATACTGGCGGAAATCGTCTTAGAATTGACAGTCCTAAGATTGACAAACTACGCCAGCAATTTTGCCAGGACAGCGATCTGTCCGTGAACTACGCTCCTCTGCTTCAGGACTTTATTATAAGAAAAGCTGCAAAACGCATAATGGGTGCAACTCATAAACATATTTCGTCTTCAATCCTGACTCAAGCCAAACAGACCATGCGACGCGATATTAGAGCCTTAAAGAAGTCAGATAAGGCAGCCAGTGCGATAACTGCAATCAAAGACGCAATACGTGTGCGTCGCCAAGCATACCGCAACTGGTTGAAATCTCAGAAACAAATAATTGAGCAAGACAAAGCCGAGCATCTGATGAAACATCTAATTCAGAAGAATCCACGGGAAATTTGGATAATCCTGAATACTGGCAACTCGAGACATCATCATATACCATCCAACACGATTGACGCAGATACATGGGAACAACACTTTACTAACATCTTCAACAAACCATCCTATGAACACATAAGTACACCCACAAATGAGCTAACATCCTGGAATATTCAAATAACTGCAGAAGAGATCAGAGCTGCAATACGTGCCCTTAAGAGTTCGCATGCAGCAGGTCCAGATCTAATATCTAACATGATGCTAAAGAAGAACGAACAACAATGGGTGAACTTTATTGAACAACTGTTTGCACGCCTGTCCAAATCAATGTCAATACCTGATTCCTGTCGAGTGGCGATCATAGTACCAATCTACAAAAAGGGCAACCGGGCCGATACAACCAACTATCGCCCGATTGCCCTGTTGGACACCATAGGAAAAATCTTCACCTCCTTTTTACGACAAAGGCTAACAGCATGGTCTATACAAGAGCAAATAATTAACATCCGGCAAACAGGCTTTACAAAAGGCGTAGGTGTGGAGGTAAACCTGCTGTTAATAAATATACTAAAACTTGAAAGCCTAAAAGCAAAGTCGAGATTATACCTGGCATTCATCGATCTGAGAGGTGCCTTTGACAGCGTCAACCGCAATAAACTGTGGCAAAAACTAATGAACTGGAAATGTCCCAGTGACTTGGTTGCACCAATAAGAGCTCTACACACAGAGACTACCATCAAAATAAGATTAAACAATCAAGGCCTACTATCTGAGCCGATCTCAACAAACGCAGGTGTGAAACAGGGATGCCCATTAGCATCCGAACTTTTCAAATTGTTCATTTCTGACCTCCCAGCATACCGTAAAGATGTGCGCTGCTTTCCACCGAAATTGAACAATAATGAAATTGGATGCATAATCTATGCCGATGACGTGGTTTTGTTGGACCAAACACAGATAGGTCTGCAACGCCAGTTAACAAATCTTCGTGATTACTTAAAAAAAAATGATTTGGAGCTAAACATCGAAAAATCCAAGATCGTCATCATTGGTCAACGACGCACCAACAAGCAGAAAGCCTTTGTGTGGAAAATTAATGACAATCGAATAGAGGTAGTTAATTCGATCAGATATCTGGGAATAATATTTTATAATTCAGTGCACGAACACCATTGGAAGGTTGATATGGTAAACAGAATGACTCAATATAGCATTCAAGGCCAGCTGCTGAATAGAAACTTTGGAAAGTTCACTCTAGCTCCAGTCCTGACCTTTTACATTCAAAAAGTGATTCCTGCAATTACCTTTGGTTCAGAGGCTGGTTGGAACATTGACGCCCTGTTTAGGCAAAAGTTAGAAGGGATCTACTGGCGGCGCGTCCTGAAGCTCCCTCCATACATCTCGATGATCCACATAAGACATGAACTCTCCTTAAATTCCCTACACACTCACGTAATGTGGAAATCACTAACAGCACTACGCAAAATGAATTTGAATCCCATAGCGCCGGCATTTGAAATTTTTGCGGGGGAAAAAACTACTGGAAACTTGAAACTGTTAGATGAGTGGAAATAAATAATGACATCAACTCTATCAAATGCTGATCTGACCTTGCACGATCTGCTGACGAGACCACAATCCATAAAAACAAAATTTGAACAATGGTGCTGGATAAAGAACAACGAGCGACGTTTGCAGATGAAGACCACTTTAGACTCTGGTATCGGAGAACACAAACTAAATGTTACAAGTAGATACCTAACAAACTGTCCATCTCGTTATCACCGCGAGCAGTTTCTAAGACTTCGTCTAAATGCAATCAAAACAAAAGAAATGATGTGGGGTCGTCATTTTAAAGAAGCTAAGGATAATCTATGTCGCTTTTGTCATAGCGAAATAGAATCCTTAGAACATCTTATCACCAAATGCACGAAGACCACCTCAAAGAGAATGCAACATCTAGGAGAATATATCCCAGCAGACTGTAATACTCGAGATTGGTGGTCCTACGTTGCAGCCGGACAGAGCATAAAACTAAGTTGTGCGGTAATAGATTACATAGGCGCTTTAAATCTTGATGACCCGTGAATGACTTCACGCAATTGAATTGCTCCTTCCTTTTAGATTACCTTATGCAGCATCGCAATTCGGATCTGGCTGGTTGCATTTTGATGAATGCTGTTATCTTGTAATAAAAGTCTGATGCTACATTGACTTCAATGTGGCACTTCAGGCTGACGTTAAAAAAAAAAAAAAAAAAAAAAAAAAGTGTATTTTTCATTTTCATTTCATACAGCTTTTTATTCAACATTTTGTGATTTAGCCAAAAACACATCATCACAATCCGATCAATCAGATTAAAAGGGCGATGGGAACAAAGTGAGTACGGACATGATGCAGTGATCGATGCAACATATTACACATATAATAATGTCGTCACATGTGAATAAAAAATGAGCAACATTCTAAAACAAAACTGTTAAAATATTCTTCACAATATACGGTACAAAATGGAAAAGTCTTTCCAGGGAGGTCAGGGCAGCAATAATACCGCCTGGACCTGATAAGATATGCAAAAAATTGTGAAGGTGCTTTAGTTTATTGATAGCAACATCATCGGAGTGCGAGGGCATAAAAGTGTCAGATTTTATGACCAATCCTGGCAAGTTGTGCAAAAGTTGCATAAAGTGCATGTGGCTAGATATTAGCAGTATTATCAAAATACAAAAGCAATAATGTGCATGCAAGGTTTCACGGATAATGGTCTTAGTATTAACATGGTCAGATATTAGATCCAAAGTTCTCCAGCTTTTAAAATTCTTTCTCTTGTTCGCCATGCTAAGCGAATAAAGCTTGCTACAAAAAATACTACATGCATGTCGTTGCTTCGCCTGAAGAGTAGTAGGGCTCTGCATGCTCGACGTATCCCATGAGCATTACATGTTGTCTTGAGGAACTTGCACCTGGCCACTCAATAGCCTTGACAAAAGAACAAGAAATGGCCAATTGATTCCTTATTAAGCATAGGTCATTACCAGCAGGATCCCATTTTTTGGTGCGATAAGCTAGATTCATTTGAGAAAACCTGAATTTCAAATACAAAATGTGTGCCATGGCGGTTTTGGGGGTTTGAACAGGTCTAGATAATTGTTGAACCACAAAACTGGCTTGCGGGGCCAGATAGGTGACTCCGATGGCCAGCTCACTGCAGACATACAATAATTCGACCTCAGCTATCTTCCGCGTTGTTCTTTTCACTTTTTTTACATCGCCCAAAGTGATGCCCTGGGGGTTAACCCTGAGGTTTCCTATATCCATATCCACCAGGGATTTTTTAACATGTGTGAGCCAGGTAGGGATCTACCGCCCTCAGTTTCCAACATGTGTGTTAGGGCCTCTTGGTAAGTCTTGAGTTTTGGGTGTTAGCCATAGTCTAAGCCAATAGGATACCGGTCTGAGGGTGGCATCTCTTTGAATTTCCCTGAGACCTAGTTCCAAATAAACAAGGTTTCCCGGGCACGTTGTTGGGAGCCCAATCAGCCTTTTTAAGAAACCTCTTTCAGTCAGACCCTATTTGGTACTGCTTGAATGGCCCCATATCTCTGTCCCGTATAGGTCAGCCGATTTAGCCTGTGTAACATACATTTATTTTAATGGCCGGGGAAATAGCACCCTGACCATGGGTAAGGAAAATCTCCATATTGCTCTGCATATCTCCATATTGCCCCGTGTTGCACTAGATTTGACCACCTGTGAAGTCCAAGTTCCCTGATCATTGAATCTAACCCCAAGGTAAACGTAACATTGCACCTGTTCCAGGGGGGTTCCATTAATATTCAACTTGAGTTTCGTAGATGTTTTAATTTTGGGGAGATTGACTAATGTTTTTGTTTTACCAATGTTGATCTTGAAGTTAAGCTCTGAGCATTTCTCCACAAATGCTTCAAGGTCCCTTCGCCGATGTAGATAAAAGGACTAAATTATTGGTGAAGAGAAGCCTGTGGATCGCTTTGTGGCCTAACTCGGGTGATCCTGACAATTCAATCTTACGTGACGTATAACCTTGTCAATGTATATCAGGAAAAGGAGGGGGCAGGGACACATCCTTGCCACTATTCTCTGCTTCCATCAAAGGGGTCAGTTAGTTCACCCCCCCAAACCCCAATGCACAGAAGCGCTGTTATTAGAGTAGAGTTGCACTATGAAGCGCAGCAAATTGCATGGTACCCCCCTCTTTACCAATATGGTCCACAACAGCTCCTGTGACACACAGTCAAAAGCCCTCCTGAATTATATGAACACAGAAAACACTTTCATCTTTTTCAGGGCTGTGTATTTCTGCATGACCAAGTGTAGCCGAATGCCTGGTCCATGGTTCTTGCCTGAAGATGGTCTATCATATACTACATCATATTTACACCATGCATGTTGTATGCTCGGTTCCCCATGGGCAATCCCTGGGTGTCTGGTGCCAACGGGTGGTCATTGTGGTCTGGCGCACATGGGTGCATGGCTGTGGTACTGGCTGGGTTGGTTTTATGTGTGACGATGTGGCCATTTGTCAACATAGTTTTGGTAAGTGCATGTTGCATTGTGGTACCTGTAGTCATGTGGTGTTTATAGTTGCTACTGTATGTGCACATCAGCTTCTCCATTCAGGTTAGTCTGATATGTGTATTCTCCCTGGCAAGTACTGTGATGTTGGTTTAAGACCATGGCATTGTGGGTGGAACCAGCATAGCGGGCACATCATTGGGTGATGTACAGGTTGGGGTTGCAGGTAACCTGCACATTCAGGGAGTGGTAGTGATTGTGGTTACTGTACACTGCTTTGTGGGCACCATCCAGGGCAGCAATCACATTTGGCATTTGGGCATTGGCATAGAACTGTGCCTTCATGGCATTGACCTGGGCTTGGTTGGTAGCCACTGAGATGTGGTGTTGCATTTGCCGTAGGAGTGCTTTGAGCACCTGGCCCAACACTGCGCGGAATGTGGGCTGTGCCATGCCGTGCATCATGGCCACTGGGCGCCATTTCCGTGGAAATGTAGGACAGACACTACCTTAAGCAGTCGGGGCACTGCTGCCCGCATGTTGATCCTGCTCCCTATGTCGATCCTGTATTGTGGTGAGCAGCTCTGTTATGGTCTCCCTATTTAGTTGGTACAGGGTAACCAACTGGCTGTCAGTGACGGCCTAACCCTGGATATTGGTGCACACCTTGCCTGGGCTCTCATACTCCTCCTCCTTCTGTTCCCCCCAGATCTCCTGTGCTCCCTTTGCCCTGGCATGGTTGTCCTGTCTCTCTTCTTCCAGCCACAGGATGAGCAGCTGCCTGTCCCAGCTCTTGGTGGCTAGTGGCAGCATGGTGTTGGAAACAATGTTTGGGGTAGGGGTGTTCCTTATGTAGCACTCTTGGGTGGATTGGGGTCAACTGTGGCTTTATTTCAGGCACGTGTGTTCATTTACCTCCAGCTGGAAGCAGGAGGTAACTATACCGTGTTTTTGTTGGTATTATTGACTTTTTCAGGCCAGGCAGCAACACTGCCAAAAATTGACTTGTGATGCAACTGTGTTTGTGCCGTGTGTGACTGGGTGTAATAGCACTGGCTTTAACAGAGCCGTCTGTAATAGCTCTGGCTCTAATAGTGCCAGATGATTTTACAGTCAGATGTATTTGTGCCGGCGCATGATCTGGCGAGCAGTATTTGTGGGCTAATTCCGTTAGCGCTACTTTTAAGGGTTACCACCAGACTTGTGATGAGGTCCTAGATGGCCAAGGAGCAATTAAAAAAAACTATGGACACTAGCTACTGTTAGTAGCCAAACACGTTAAATGCAATAAGGCTAACAAAAAGTACAGGAAAAAGTAAGATAAAATAAATGCTGCCACCAGTTTGTCTTAATCACTCATTAAGTAATCCAAAAATACCCTTTCAGTGTTGTCTATGGTCATACAAAAGAAACACCATGGTGCTGCATTGTAAGATGCATTTTGCAATGATAAAATGTTAACAGAAAAAGTGACAAAGTCAAAAGACTAAAAGAAACATAGTTTCACAGTAGTTTCAGCCAGAAGTTCAGTCAGGGTCCGCATAACATGTGAGCAAAAGTCCAGTGGAGTGAAGTTGAAGGCTACAGCGTATCAATCCAGGATCCTACAAATTAACCATTCAAAATAGACTAGAAGACATTTTGAAATAATTAGAAACTGATTGTTACCCTATTTATATCCTATGTGGTAATGATGGTGAGCAATGATAAGTGTCTATCCTCCCTCATCTTCCTTTCACTCCTGCGTCTTTTGCTTTGTCGGGATATTGATTTAGAGACCAAGGAAGCTAAGGTGAGTGCTACCAGGCCCTCGCCCCCGTAGCCATCATGTTTTAAAAATCACAAAGAGCGCTGCGTGCGCATTTGTCCATCTCCCCTGCCCGCTTCCTCAACCCCCTTCCATCCCGCCTTCCAGCCTGCCCACATGACCTGTTTGGCCCAGGTTCCTTTCCCCACAATACAGGCCAAAATACCTGCTCCCAGGCATGCAAACCATGCCATTTAGAGACCAAGGCGGCTAAGGTGAGTACTGCCAGGCTTTCCTGTTTTTAGGGAAATCCGATAAACACCAGAAAAACACCCCTGGAAGAAAAAGTGCCTTATAGGGTTAAACTGAAAAACACAGTTTTTCCTTTTCCAGTGGTGCCTTAGTATGAGCAGGGATGGGATGAAGTTTGGAGGTGAAGGGGTGGCGGGAGAGGGGACTTGCAGACAATAGGTAAACGGCCCTGCTCGCCATGTATGCTTGTTTGTTTTCTCCCATTGCTTCCCCTACTGTCCCCTGACAGTATTCAAAAACACTGTACATTAAATGTTACATCGTTTTATTTGTAAAAAATATTATGTATTCACATCTGGTCAGAGATATTTTGAAGAATTGTAGACAAATTACAGCCATTTTTATGGTTGCCGATTAATGTCTTAAAATTGGCTAAAATTTCTCAAAATTGCCCTTAACCACTGACAAATATTTGTATTTACAAAAAATGGTTTATCATGGATTTTTCAGTGTCTTTGTTTATGGTCAGAGAGGAAGTAAATGTTTCTCCAAATGTAGGCCTCACTGCTCCCTTGTCTGCTCAGCAACCTCAACCTTTGCCACTGAGACCCCATCATATCCTAAACTCAGTCCTGAATTCATTGCTCTAGAAAAGATGAGGCTTCAATTGGAATTTAAATGTTTAAATGTTCAAACTACAAAAACACCAAGAACTTAAACTCAGAGAAATGGAGTTAAATCATTAACTAGAAATGAAAAGGTTATCTCTTGAAAATGCTTCTCTCCCAGAGTCTTCCAGGTCTTCCAGTCCTAAGAGGCCCCGTATGCCTAAAGAAATTGTGGGTATGTATGAGGTTAAGCTTGATATTTTGGATTGGTTGGCAATGTTTCAATATAACCAAGGGATTCAAGGTCTTACAGGGAATCAGTTGCTTCCCTGGCTCTTCTCCAGGCTACCCACTGTTGCATTTGATGTTGTGATGGAGTTGGGGGAGGTGGATAGGATGTATTATAAGTGTGTGAAGCTAGCTTTCATTTTTAGATATGGGAAGACCCTTTCCTAGTACTTTAAGAGGTTTAGGACCCCAAAAAAGCATGATGGTACCCCTTGAGCTACCTGGGTAAGTGAATGTTTGAAAATCTTAGATGGTTGGGTTAAGGGTTACAGAGTGAACACTTATGAAGGTATGAGAAATATTGTTATGTTGGAGTCAATTTATGGTGCCTGCTCTCCTGAGCTCAGGCAGAACTTGGCTGATTCTAAGGAGATAGATCCCAAGAAGTTAGCTAAGGCTGCTGACTTCGGGGTTGCCAACAGGGCTACTCACAAGGATTCTGGGGCAACTCAGAAGAAGGATGAAGGAAAGCAGCCAAATAAAGGTAACAAGGAGAATTCTAATACCTCCAATCTAATAGAGGGCCATAAACAGCAACACAAGGGTAAACAACAAGGGAAACCATATCAGGCTAGTGCACCATCTGGGCCCAAACCAGATGGATGTCAGAACAAAACCGCATTCATCAAGCCATTTGGGAAATGTTATGTTTTTGGGTCATCTGACCATGTGAAAGGGGATCCCACATGTAAGGGTAAACCTTCAGGGGTCCACACTGTCTCCTTAGCCTTCTCCCGAGAGGAAGAAGTACCTATGGAAACTTTCACCTACTGGCTGATGAACCCATGAGAGTCTCAGCTAGTGTTTCTTTAGTGTCCCTGGGCTTGTGGGAACAACAGAGTTTAGATGTCTATAATTCCATCCCAGATAATACTAATGAGTATCATAAAGACAGTGTTCTTGTGAATGGCCAGTAGACCCCTGCCATCAGAGACATTGGAGCCAGCATAACTGTGGTGGATGAATAATTTTTCAAGGAGGTGGATGTTGCTAAGGCACCCAAATGCCTCACCAAGTTAGCTGGAGGCCCTGTGCAAATGCTTCCCCAGTTACCAGCTCTTATCCAGTGTAATGATATGACTGTCAAAATACCTGTTAGTGTGCAGACTGAAGAGCCTGGGAGAGTCCTGTTGTGTAATGACCTGTTATGCTCACCTGGCTCCCACAGGGGTGTCGAGCGGAACTGGACAGCCACGGTCTCCACCAACGTGATGCGTAGTGCAGAGATGACTGACTGGACTGGCCCACCTAGCTTCGTCTGCTTGACCCATAGAAGTAGTCTTCTAAAGACGGGGAAAGGGAATTAGCCACCTGTGGATTTCAGTATTAACACCTCACTGCATCCTCACTTATCACTTCTGACATTCCCTTTCACAAAGCTCACCTTATAGTTTTGTAAGCTGAGCTCTTCATCTTGCGAAGAATGCAGGGGCGCGTTGATGGCCAGTTACTTCACTGGCTTGAGGATATTGGAAGAGTTCTGGACAAATCTTGGCTCCAAACCTCCGGGCGAAAGGGCGTAAGTATATAGTTCTAATGAGTTCAAAATGTCTGATTAATCTCTCTTGTCCAATTCCTTGTTTCTTTTGCAGCTTCGACCCAAAAGATGATCGTCTTGTGGCAGCTGAAAGCGTTCAGGTAAGAGTCTGTGTTTTGTACCACTGTCCGGTAAATGATGCCAAGGTTTAACTCGCTGCTTTCTCTTTTCTTGCAGGTGCAGCGTAGGAAGATTTGGCGTGCTGGTGGATAATACCTCCTGCGGTAAAATCAGGTAAGCATATGGTGGCAAGAGATTGTCCTTGTTTGTTCCCTTGGCTCACCTTGTTGTTTTCTTGTCCCCCTTAGGTGCTGGAATGCGGCAACCAGGTGATGGAGACAGCACCCGATCGTAGAGATGCTGCGAGGAACAGTGAGTATGGCGCGGCGCTGCTGCTGGCGATGCGCCGCGTTTAAAATGAAGTCTGGTTCTGGACCGAATCCGAAATCAGGTAAGAAATCCAGTAAAGTTCTTGTTCTAACCTTTCTTCTTCTTTCCCTTCTTTCTAGGCGCTCTGGACTCGAGGCGGGCGTGGCAGGATGCTGGATGCTGACTGCAGACACGGTGAGCGTTACGCTGCTGGATGCAGAATAACGCGAAGTATGTGCTGCTCTTCAGGCGTGGTTTAAATAGCCTTCAAAATAGTCCCAGGTAAGTATTCCTCCACAGCCACACCTGAGTAACAAAATAGACCCTAAGATAAAATAGTCCCTTCCAGCCTCACATGGGCTTGGATGCTTCGATCTCTTGCAGCATGGTCTGCATCAGGTAAGTTTTAACATATGAGCGCCAGGACTGATGTCCCATATGACGCCATAGGCGCCAGGACTGTACCCAGATAGCCCCTAACAGGGGTTGCTGGGTTTGCTCCAGGTAACATGATGCCTGCTTCCGGGGTTGATGGACTTGGTCTGGATGCCCGGGGGTAGGCATCATGACAGCTCTCCCCCCCAAGGCCCCTCCTAAAGTCGTTCCTCCCCTTGGCCTTGGTTTGTCTGGGGAATCCAGTGGAATCTTCTCACCAACCTAGGTGCATGAACGTGGTCACTAGGTTCCCATGACCGTTCTTGTGGTCCGTAACCTTTCTAGTCGATTAAATAAAAAAGTCTTAACTTAACCATTTTGGAGTCCAGGATACTTTTCACTTCAAATTCGGGTTCCCCGTCTATAAGGACGGGGTCACGTGGCTTGGTTAGTCTTGTCCCAGGTTGTACTGGCTTCAGAAGTGACACATGGAAGACAGGGTGAATTCACATACTAGCAGGTAATTCCAATTTGACGGCCACCGGGTTGATAATGGCCTTAATAAGGTAAAGTCCAAATATCTAGGGTTAAAGGTCCGCTTTCCTTTTAGAGGTATGTGTTTTGTGGCCAACCAAACTTGATCCCCAATTTGGTATTGTGGAGCATCACTTCGATGCTGATCAGCGTTTTTCTTGTACTTTTCTTTCGCATGTTTCAAATGTTCAGTTGCTTCCTTAAAGGCTTGTGTAATAGTAGCGTGCAGATGGTTCACTGCGGGCATTTCTAAGTGTTGAGGCGAGTCAAGTTCTGAGGTTCGAGGGTGGTGCCCGTATATGGTATAAAAGGGGCTTTGTCCAGTTCCAGAATGTACAGAGTTATTGTATGCATATTCGGAGATCCATAGAATGACCTTCCAATTACTTTCAGTCTGGTGTAACATACAACGCAGGTACTATTCAAGAGCCTGGTTGGGCCTCTCCGTTTGACCATCGGTCTGGGGATGGTGACTGGTCGATAACCTCACGTCGATTTGCGCCAATTGACAACATTTCTTCCAAAAATGTGAAATGAATTGACTACCTCGGTCAGAGACCAATACGGAGGGAAATCCGTGTATTCGAACAATGTTTTCGAGAAACTCCTTGGCCAGAATTGAAGCAGAAGGAATAAAGTGGGCCATTTTGGAAAAAAGATCCACAATAACGAGAATGGTGTTAAATCCATTACATGGAGGTAGGTCTGTAATAAAGTCTAACGATAAGGTGTGCCATGGTGTAGGTGTAATATCCAAGGGTTGTAAAAGGCCAGCCAGTTTTTTCTTCTGACTTTTGTTTTGGGCGCAAATGCCACAGGACATTACAAATGTCTTTACGTCTTTTCGCCAGGTGGGCCACCAGAATTGTCTCTTAATTTTAGCTTCAGTTTTTGCGATACTTGGGTGCCCTTCCATCAGGGTGTCATGATAATTGGAGACGACTAGTTCTTGTAGTTCCTTATGTGGTAGAAATAGACGCCCTTGATAATAAGGTAGGTCATTGATGACAGAGTAGTCTGAGCCTTCCTTTACCCAGTCCTGCAGGGCTGTTGGATCGAAGAGTTGTTGGATCTTTACCTGAATATTTTCTAGGGTTTGTAAAGTAGTTATGCCAAGAATTCTTTGTTCTGAAATTATAGGCACCGGCTACGGGTTCGCATATGCTTCTTCCATTCCTATTCGGGATAAAGCATCTGCCTTGCCATTTTTACAGCCTGGTCGATAAGTGATCACGAAATCGAACTCGGCCAAGAACAATGCCCATCGAAGTTGACGTGATGATTGGGCTTTGGCTGTCTTTAAATACTGCAAGTTCCGGTGATCTGTGATTACAGTAATGGTATGCCTGGCACTGAGAAGATAATGCCTCCAAGCCTTGAAGGCGGATTTGATAGCTGATAGCTCCTTATCGGTAACCGCATAGTTTAACTCGGGTGGCGAGAACTTTCTGGACCAAAATGCTACTGGGTGAAGTTGACCGGTTTCAGGATCCTTCTGGGACAGGACAGCTCCAATGGCTAAACTGGATGCGTCGGTTTCAACTATGTATGGGAGTTCAGGACGAGGATGCTTTAATACAGGTGCAGACGTGAATTTCGCTTTCAGATCTTGGAAGGCATTCTCAGCTTCTTCAGTCCACAGGAAGCGTTTTTTTTTGTTGCAAGAGCGCTGTCATAGGGTGTACAACGTGCGAGAAATCCGGAATGAATCTGCGAAAGAAATTAGCAAATCCGAGCATGCTTTGTACTCCTTTAACTGAACTGGGTGATGGCCATTTGAGAATTGCGTCCACCTTTCGAGAGTCCATTCAAACTCCTTTTGGAGTAAGGATAAATCCAAGAAATTCAACTTCTGTAGTATGGAAAATGCATTTTTCCAAATTTGCGTATAACTTGTGCTGGCGTAGTTTCTCAAGGACTGCACCAACGTGCTTCGCATGGTCAGATTCTGAAGAGGAGTATACTAGAATATCGTCTATGTATACGACAACACAGACGTCAATGAGTTCACGCAGGACATCGTTCATAAAATGCTGGAAGGCTGCTGGTGCATTGCACAACCCGAAGGGCATCACCTGGTATTCGAATAACCCGTAATTAGTGCGAAAAGCAGTCTTCGATTCATCGCCTTTCTTTACACGTACCAGATGGTATGCCCCTCGGAGTTCTAATTTAGTGTAGATGCAAGCGTCCTTTACTTGGTCTAGTAATTCTGGGATCAGAGGCAATGGTATCGGTTCTTAACCATAATCTGATTTAAGGCGCGGTAGTCTATGCACGTTCTGTGGTCACCTTCCTTTTTTGGCACAAAGAACAAAGCTGAAGATGCAGGGGACTTGGATGGACGAATGAAGCCATTGGCAAGGTACTGGTCCAAGTATTGTCGTAGGTAAAGGTTCTCGGGTTCCGTAAGTGCATAGATCCTACTACATGGAGGTTGTGCACCAGGTATGAGATCAATTTGACAAGCGTATGATCTGTGAGGTGGTAAGGTGTTTGCCTGTTCTTTTTGGAAAACATCCTGGAATTCTTGATATTCGTGCGGAAACTGCACAACTGGAGAAGCGACTGTGACCAGGTCCTTGTTCAAGGTTTTTATTGGGTAACAAGTATGTGCACAATCCGGGAAGGTTATTGTCTTCTCTCGCCAATCAATACAAGGATTATGTGTTTCCAACCAAGGTATCCCCAGTATTATTTGGAAATGTGGGGCTTTGATTAAATCAAACACAATAGTCTCTCGATGCCCATCCTGACCCAATAATGTCATCTCTGCGGTGGTATGAGTTACAGGCCCAGAGGCAATTTCAGTTTCATCGACTGTGGTGATGACATCTGAAGTGGTCTTTCTGCAGAGAGCTAGATTCATCCTAGAAGCCAATTCGTGGTCCACATAGTTTCCTATGGCCCCGCTATCAATGTATGCCCTAACTGCATGCAAACGTGATGGCTGCCTTGGATCTATAAGGACCATTGGTATGATGAAATGCAAGGTCTGAGTATCCTTCTTCAAGCTCGGCAAGCGGACCTCTACGCTTGTCGGGCGCGGTCATTTCCCGAGTCAGGCTCCATATGGCTTTTATCAGCAGCTCCTACCACCTTCTTGGGTGGTTTTACAGGGCAATCCCGTAGTAAATGTCTCAAAGTTGCACAGTATAGACATACTTGCATTTGCCACCTTTTTTCTCTTTCCTTCTGTGTCAAGGGTCTTTAACTCCTCCGATTTGCATGGGTTCTGAGGCATCTGTTCCTTTGGGGGTAGCGTTGGGTTTAACCAACCCCGGTTCTCGAACTTGGCTCGATCAGCCTTTCGATTCTGAAGTCTGTGATCTAACTGGACCACTAAGTCTATATATTCAGCACATTCTTGTGGTGGGTTCAAACTTGAGCCAAAACATCTTTGAGTTCTCCTCGAAGTCCCTGATGAAACAACGTAATCCGTTTTTCCTCGTGCCATCCAGTTTCCACCACCAACCTATTAAAGGTTGCTATGTAGGTTAGAAGGTCTTGGTTACCCTGTCGTAGGGACAAAAGTTTGTTATCCAGGGCCTGTCCTTGAGAGTGCCGGGCAAATAGTCTTTCCATGCTCATTTGAAAATCCTGAAAATCCCAAAGAATAGGGTCATCCTGATTGACTAGTGGGATTGACCAATCCGCTGCACTGCCGCTGAGATATGATAATACGAAGGCTACTTTGGCTTGATTGTTTGGAAAGGCTCCACGTCTGCATAAAAAGTGCAAACGGCATTGGTTCATGAACACGGCAAATCTTTTCGGGTCCCCCGCAAAGCGTTCTGGCGGGGCTAAAGGGATATTGCCTGGTAAAATCACTTGCACAGGGTTGCTTGGTGAAACAGGGTTTGGAATCCCCCCGAGTCCCAGTAGGGGTGTTTGCCCCGCTTGGTTTTGCAGTAATTGTCTAGCAAGATCATCAGTGCGTTCCTTCGAAAAAATCAACTCTCTCCTGAGTGTATTAGTTTCTTGGCGAGTGGCATGTACTTCAGCCCTAAATTCCCCTAATAATTCGGCCAGTTGGTCAGTTTCTGAGGTCTCCATGACACCCGGGTGAGAATTTGTTGGAAGGCTTTGCGTTCTGTTACGCTCACCTGGCTACCACAGGGGTGTCGAGCAGAACTGGACAGCCACGTTCTCCACCAACGTGATGCGTAGTGCAGAGATGACTGACTGGACTGGTCCACCTAGCTTCGTCTGCTTGACCCATAGAAGTAGTCTCCTAGAGACAGGGAAAGGGAATTAGCCACCCGTGGATTTGAGTATTAACACCTCACTGCGTCCCCACTTATCACTTCTGACATTCCCTTTCACAAAGCTCACCTTATAGTTTTGTATGATGAGCTCTCCATCCTGCGAAGAATGCAGGGGCGCGTTGATGGCCAGTTACTTCACTGGCTTGAGGATATTGGAAGAATTCTGGACAAATCTTGGTTCCAAACCTCCAGGCGAAAGGCCGAAAGTTTATAGTTCTAATGAGTTAAAAATGTCCGATTAATCACTCTTGTCCAATTCCTTGTTTCTTTTGCAGCTTAGACCCAAAAGATGATCGTCTTGTGGCAGCTGAAAGCGTTCAGGTAAGAGTCTGTGTTTTGTTACACTGTCCGGTAAATGATGCCAAGGTTTATCTTGCTGCTTTCTCTTTTCTTGCAAGTGCAGCGTAGGAAGATTTGGCGTGCTGGTGAATAACCTTCTGCGGTAAAATCAGGTAAGCATATGGTGGCAAGAGATTGTCCTTGTTTGTTCCCTTGGCTCACCTTGTTTTCTGTCCCCCTTAGGTGCTGGAATGCGGCAACCAGGTGATGGAGACAGCACCGGATCGGAGAGATGCTGCGAGGAACGGTGAGTATGGCGCGGCGCTGCTGCTGGCGATGCGACGTGTTTAAAATGAAGTCTGTTTCTGGTTCGAAAATCCAAAATCAGGTAAGAAATCCAGTAAAGTTCTTGTTCTAACCTTTCTTCTTCTTTCCCTTCTTTCTAGGCGCTCTGGACTCGAGGCGGGCGTGGCAGGATGCTGGATGCTGACTGCAGACACTGTGAGCGTTACGCTGCTGGATGCAGAATAACGCGAAGCATGTGCTGCTCTTCGAGCGGGGTTTAAATAGCCTTCAAAGTAGTCCCAGGTAAGTATTCCTCCACAGCCACAACCGAGTAACACAATAGTCCCTAAGATAAAATAGTCCCTTCAAGCCTCACATGGGCTTGATGCTTGGATCCCTTGCAGCATGGTCTGCATCAGGTAAGTTTTAATATATGAGCCTGGCGCCTATGTCGCAAGGACTGATGTCCCATATGAGCCTGGCGCCATAGGTGCCAGGACTGTACCCAGATAGCCCCTAACAGGGGTTGCTGGGTTTGCTCCAGGTAACATGATGCCTGCTTCCAGGATTGATGGACTTGGTCTGGGTGCCCGGAGGTAGGCATCATGACATGACCTGAAAACTCTTGGAGTTGGGTCCAGCACCCACAGGCCTCCCAGTAAGAGGAAACAGGAGCTCACTAGGTCTGCAAGGGAGAGGACCTTGAGAGGCTCTCCAGAGGAGTTGATAGAGGAAACTGTCACTCTCACTCCACAGGAGTTGCTCACTGCGATTTCTAGGAAGAAAGAGTAAAAGGGGAAACCCAAGACCTCAAAGAAAAAGTCAGACAGAACCCTGTGCTACCAACAAGGACATCCCCAAGATTGTCCAAGATCACACCTGTGATCCCTCCACCTGCTGAGGCAGAGTATGAGGTGCAACCTTGTGTGGTTGAGCCAGTTGCTGAAGAATCAGATCTGGAAGAAGACACTGTTTTGGTTGGAGATCTTGACCCTGTTGACTATCCTGAGCTGCAGTCTTTACTGGCAGAAGGTGGGCCCAACAGGGCAGACTTCAGCAGAGGACAAAGCGAGTGTCCTACTTTTGAGGGTCTTTGACAACAGGCTGCTTACCAACTTGATGGGCAAGAAGTTGGAAAGCACAGGTTAAGCTGGGAAGGTGGCATCTTCTACAGTGAACCAACTAAATCTATCACTGGGGACTGCAAAAGAATTGTAGTGCCCCCTGCCAACAGATTCCAGTTCCTACAGTTGGCCCATGAGATACCTTTGGCTGGTCATTTGAGTTTCAAAAAGACCAAGGAAAGGCTCTTCTTATACTTCTACTGGCCTAAAATGGGTTCAGAAGTTGACAAATTCTGTAGGAGCTGTCACACTTGCCAAACCTCTGGCAAGAGTGGAGCCAAGAATGTGGCACCCTGGTGCCTCTCCCAGTGGCGGGAGTTCCTTTTGAAAGGGTGGGCATCATTGGTTCCCTTGACCCTCCCATATCTTCAAGGAACAGTTGTATTCTGGATGTGGTAGACCATGCTACAAGATACCCTGAAGACATTTATATGAGAACTGTTACGGCTCAGGCTGTGGCTAAGGTTCTACTTGGTATTTTTTACCAGAGTAGGGTTTCCTAAGGAAGTGATATCTGACAGGGGATCCAATTTTATGTCCCACTACATGCAAGCCATGTGGAAAAACTGTGGTGTCACTTCCAAGTTCTCTACAGCCTACCATACACAGACAAATGGACTGGTAGATAGGTTTAATCATACTATAAAGAGCATGATAGGTGCTTCAGAGGAACCCCTTAGAAAAAAGTGGCACCTTCTACTTGCATGCCTTCTCTTTGCTTATAGAGAAGTCCCTCAGAAGGGAGTTGGTTACAGTCCCTTTGAACTTCTCTATGGCCATCCAGTCAGAGGTCCTTTGGCCCTGATTAAGGAGGGGTTGGAGAGTGCTCCTTCCCCCAAGCCAGTCAGAGAGACTGACTATATGATAGGTCTCCGGAGGAGAATGTCACACATGATGGTAGAAGCAAGTGATAACTTAAAAGCAGGTCAGGCTCTGGTCAAACATTGGCATGACCAAAAGGCCAGCATGGTTGAGTTTACTCACGACCTGCTTGTATTAGTTATGGTGCCAACAAGGCAGAGGGCCTTGCAGGACAAATCGATAGGACCCTTCAAGGTTGTGGGCAAACTTGGAGAGGTGAACTATTTGGTGGATTTAGGCAGACCAAACGAGGCTCCCAGAGTCTTTCACACCAACCGTTTGAAGGCATATGTCTCGAGACCAGAAACGAGAGCTTTGCTTCTAGCTTCAGCCCAAGAGGAGGAGGAGAGTGAAACTCCACCGGACCTCCTCAGAGACCAACCTTTGGATGAGAAAATAGAAGGAGTCAGTCTCTCTTCTCAACTGACTTCTGAACAACAGGAGGAGTGCAACGTTCTGCTAAATCAGTTTGCCTCCATGTTTTCACTATCACCAGGCTTGACCCCTTGGGACAGCATGATATTCTCACTGGTGACTGTTTACATGTGAAAAGCAGAGGTTACAGAAAGTTAGAACATGTGAGATCCCACATCAAATAAGAGGTCAACAAGATGCTTGATCTTGGGTAATAGAGCCCTCTACAAGTTCATGGTCTAGTCCAGTTGTTCTAGTACCAAAGGAAAGATCCAAGGAGTTGAGATTCTGTGTGGACTATAGAGATCTAAATGCAGTCACTAAGACGGATGCCCATCCTTTTCCAAGGACAGATAAACTGGTGGATAGACTTGGTTCAGCCAAGTACGTCAGTACATTTGATCTGACATCAGGCTGTTTGCAAATAGCCCTGACAGACCATGCCAAGGAGAAAACTGCATTCTCAACCCCAGCAGGCCTCTACCAGTTTATGGTTATCCCTTTTGGACTAAATAATGCACCTGCTACATTCCAAAGGATGGTCAAAAAACTTCTGAATGGGATCGAAGACTTCTGCATGGCATACTTGGATGACATTTCAGTATTCAGCCCTACATTGAAAGAACATATTGATCACTTAGGATATGTTTTGCATGCTCTTGAGCAGGCCCATCTGACCATAAAGGCAAGCAAATATCAAATTGGTCAGAGCAAAGTGGTCTACCTTGGTCATGAGATAGGAGAAGGTGGAATAAGTCCATTGCTCAGCAAAGTACAAGCTGTGCAAAACTTGGCCACCCCTTCTACTCAAACCCAAGTGAGAGCTTTCCTAGGTCTCACTGGGTACTACAGGAATTTCATAGAGAACTATGGGACTATATCTTCTCCCTCGAATGTAATCTCCTCTCCAAAATTCCCTAAAAAGGTTAGATGGATTGAGGAATGCACTCAAGCCTTTGAAAACCTGAAGAAAGCCCTTTGTCAAGTTCCAGTCCTAAGAGCTTCTGATTATCACCAACCCTTCATTGTGCAGACAGATGACTCCAATACAGGTACAGGCACTGTCCTTAGTCAACTGGATGAGCAAGGTAGGGAGCACCCCATTTGCTTCATCAGTAGGAAACTGAAGGAACCAGAAACAAGGTGGGCAACCATAGAGCATGAATGTTTTGCCATTGTGTGGTCTCTGAAGAAGATTTGACCATACTTGTATGGATCTACTTTTGTGATTCAGACAGACCACCGATCCTTGAGATGGTTAATGCAAATGAAAGGGGAAAACCCAAAATTGATGAGATGGTCAATCTTCCTGCAAGGGTTTGATTTCACCATTGTGCACAGAGCAGGATGTCACCACCAAAATACTTATGGTCTCTCTAGGATGTTTTTAACCGACTAGAGGTAGAGATTTATCCAGGATTGGATTCTAAATAAGTGTTAGGGAGAATTCTAAATAATGGCTAATTTCCCTTACCTACTGAGTCCCTCAGCAGCTTTGCTGGATTTCTCAGATTTATTTTTTTCACCTAGCAAGAGTGTGAGCCCTTTTTCCCACTCATACATGTGTTCCGCTGTGTGTGTTTAACATGTTCTTGTGTTTATAGACCGTAGAGCCTCAACTACTCCATAGGCATCATCTTTTTATTGTGTGTTATACAGCACCTTCAGTGCAGTGACACAGGGTTGTCTTTTAGACTTCCCAACTCAGACTCCATTTTCTGGGACTGACTACTGCCTCCCAGAACATGTAAAGTTGCCATTGACTTTATTAGTCTTTTTAAATCCACAGACCCAGTACAAACCATCTTACATGGAGTACTGGCAAATGGTTAATACTTATCCCTTTTTGTCTGTTTCTCTTGGAGCATTGTTTTGCTCCCTTTTCATCAAGACTTGGCTGGTTGCAACGGTAACTACCATATTTTTCCTACTGTGGTTATCTTAAATACCTTGGTATTGTTTTAGGCTATCTTGGTAGCCTCGAACTTAAAACCGCTTGGCCATATATGTTTTTATACAGTTCCGGCTGGGTATATTCGCCATTTCTTTTTGAAAATGTCTTTCTCGTGTTTTTCTCTGCGCGCCAAACCAGGTTTTGTTCCTTTGTTCACCATCTCTTTGTGGTCTTCTACACAGAAGCCATCCTTACCTGCCTGAAAGTCTGGGTAGGCAGGATGTGAGTGAGGGGTTTTAGGACCCCTGCCATTTGTTCCCTTGGTAACCCAAGTCACACTCCTGTTTGATTGGCTAGGTGAATGTCTCGCCAGGACAGCCACGCTGCTGTGTGATTGACAGCCCGGCTGTGTGAATGGGGGAAAACTGCATAAAAAGCAGGTCTCTGGGTCTGGAAAGGCAGAGTCTCCACTGGAATGAAAGAACCGACCAGGAGGTGACGGAAGAGACCCCTACCACGACTGAACTGCCCGGTGAAGCCATGCTGTATTTTCGAATCCTCGAATTCCAACGACAGAGAAGATCCTCACAGAATCTTCTTCCCCTGAGCTGGTGGGACCAACCAGTTCGCCCAAACTACAAGCCAGGACTCCCTCCTCTGGTCGAATTTGCTGTATAGAGATACATTGGGCCGGATAGCAAGAAAGGTCGGACCCTGTTTCGGTTTTAAGGAGTGCACCTTTTATTTGTTGCTTTGCTCTGCTGCTGTTTTCTTCCCTGGGCAGTGCAGGACCCTCCAGTCTTCCCACTTCATGTCAGTCCGACAGTCGCTGCAGGACCCGTGAGCCTGCAGCAACTGCCAGCAACATCCGCCTCAGCTACAGCTTCTTCTCCATTTAAAGGTTCTGTGCAAGTCCGGTTGTTCGTTTCGTCCAGCCTCGGTGAAGGTGTGGGAAACCTTTCGCCAATACAAGGGCTTGTCCTTCTCAACTCTTTAAACTAACTTTTCTGCCGACCAACTTCGTCCAGAACGCTTGGCAAAGACTTAACCGCGAACTACCCTGAACCGTGTGATCTTGAGCAAAAGACTTTTGTCCTATTGACTTTGGCCCTAAGCCTATTTGTTTTTATTTCATTATCTGTTTATTATTTCTAGATTGCCTGGCTTACATACCTGTTGGTGCTGCTCAATTTCTGCCTAACTTTGTCTTTCCCTCCCTTTTTAATTACTAGAGTGCCATTTTGCTTTCACTTCATTTTGTGAGCTTAACTTCTCTGGAAACTATTGGGAGTGGTGTGGTGTATTAAGAGTGTGATTTTTGAACTGCTTTACTTCAGTGAAATGTTTTACAACTGATGTGTAAATAAATGTATATTATTTTACTCAGAAACCTTGAGTCAGTGTTTGTTTGAATCATAGCAATTGCGGTCCTTTGTGTAACTTTTGATACTGCTCACTTGCTCTTGAGATAAGTCTGGCTGCTCAGCCATCACTACCACCTTACTGTGCAGTACAGGCCTGTACCAAAGGTGAATTTGTACTGTCACTTGTAGTCTTAATTGTGTGTGGTGTTCCCAAAGGGTACTGCATATAATTCTGCCTAACACCCTCCCACATGACCTGATTGGTTTCCCTCCCCTTATTAGACAACCTGACCAGGGCAGCTCTGCCCGTTGCAGCACCCGCGGTTAAGGGCCCCAAGGCAAAGGGCAGCTCCTACTGCAGCAGCTCCAGACAGTGTGTGCAGGTGTCAGCAGGGGAGGCCAGTGGCCAGCCGACAACAAGCAGCAACCATCAAGGTATGTGTGGCCTAGGTGGGGAGTAGAGCAATCACTGTACTCTGGAAAGCCTGCCACTCTACCTACCCTCAGAACATAGCACACCAGGTTGTTAATACTAAGCAGCTTCATAACTAGTGAGGATTGTGATTATTTCCCGAGTCACAACTAGAGAGGACTGTGAATATTGGCCAGCGCCACACTCAGAGAGAATTGTTAATGTTGCCTTGAATCACATCTAGAGAGTGGTGCCACATTGAGATAGAATTGTGAATATTAGCCTGCACCAAATTGAGATAAAGGTGTGAATATTAGGCTGCGTCATATTAAAATAGAACTGTGCATATTGGCCTGAGCCACATTGAGATAGAACTGTGAATATTAGCCCACATCACATTGAGATAGAACTGTGAATATTAGCCCGTGCCACATTGAGATAGAACTGTGAATATTAGCCTGCCTCACACTGAGATATAACTGTGAATATCAGCCTGCGTCACACTCAGATAGAATTGTGAACATTGCCTTGTGTTACATCTGGAGGGGACTGTGACCATTAGCCTCTGCCACATTAAGATACAACTGCGAAACATAGGCCTCTCTCCAGTTTTTCAAGGGGTCTCAAATCTAAATATTCTAATTACTGCCTGCCATTTTGTGAAAACTAGGCCTCTCACGTCGTCTGTGTGTCTCAAATCTGGGTGTTTTAATTATTGCCTGTCATTCTGTGAAACCTAGGCCTTTCTCCCGTTATCTAGCTGTCTCAAATCTAGGGGGGTCATTCCGAGTTGGGCAGTAAGGGATACCGGGCACCGGTAAGGAGACCGGTGCCTGTAATCCCTTACTGCTGAATTCCGAGGTCCCTTATCGGGAACCGTAAAGGACGTGTGGTCTGACCACACTTCCTTTACGGGTCCTGCTAAGGGACCAGGGTGCTAATAACGGGCCTGCTATTCGCGGGCCCGTTATTAGCACCTTCCCCATTCCCATTTAGCCCTATGGGGGCTCAAATGGGAATGGGGAATGGTTGGTTGAATGGGGACTTACCGGGTCCTCCAGGGTCAGAATGACCCGGTAACTCCCCATTCAGCCACACCGGACCCGGACCCAGACCCCAACCCGGTATGGGAGGCAGCCATGGTGCTAGTAGCACCATGGCTACTGCCCAACTCAGAATGACCCCCTATGTGTTTTAGTTACTGCCTGCCACTCTGTGAAACCTAGGCCTTTCTCCCATTATCTAGATGTCTTAAATCTAGGTGTTCTAATTACTGCCTGCCATTCTGTGAAACCTAGGCCTTTCTACTGTTGTCTAGCTGTCTCATATTTAGGTATTTAATTACTGCCAGCCATTCTGTGAAACATAGGCCTCTCGTCCGTTATGTAGGTGTCCCAAATCTCGGTGTTTGATCAATGCCTGCCTCTCTGTGAAGCCTAGACCTTTCTTGCGTTGTCTAGTGTCTCAAATCTAAGGATTTTTAATTACTGCCTGCCATTCTGTGAGGCCTAGTCCTCTCTCCCATTATCTAGGTGTCTCAAATCTGGGTGTTTTGATTACTGCCTGTAATTCTGTGAGACATAGGGCTTTCTTCCATTGCCTGAGTGTCTCAAATGTAGGCGTTTGATTACTGTCTGCATTTCTGTGAGGCATAGACCTCTCTCCCGTTATCTGGGTGTCCCTAGCACCCTAACAATTAGACAGACAGGAAAGAAAGAGAAAGAATATGCCTACCCCATAGGACAACCAGAAACATAGAACTAGAATTAAAAGGACTAAGAGATATATAACCCACTAACCCAAAAGCTCAAATTTCTGCATACTTAATTCACACAAAAATCCACACAATTACCCTCTCGCACAGCAAACCACATCAACAAACAAACACATAAGTTGCACAAACAGCACACGAGGACTCACATCGATCCAATATTCACAGCCAAGCTCAGTGCTGGTGAAAACCGAACTGAAGCTGCCAACAGGAAATCACCTTTCTCACTTTCCTACTCCCTCTTCACCCAACTAACCCCCCCCCCCCCAGCCTTCTTGTTTGCATATCCACCTGAGCACCCGGGGACCAATTCCGTTGGTGACAGTGGATGGTACAAATACCTTTAACATTAACATTAACATTGATCATTCTGAGGATTTCTACACTGGTTGTGGTGATATTGGGACCTCCTTTTGTTGCAGTTCAATATCTAGCAGCTTGATCTTGCCTTTGGTGAAAAAAGCAGGTTGAATATTTTCCACGTGTGAATTGTAAACCTATGGAAACATCAATTTAAAAAAATCTAATTTGGCACTTTTGCAGTTCTTCCATCACTGGCCTCATCAATCAATTCCATAGCCGGGACCACATCCTAATATATTTTAATGGTACTGTTCAGGTAATCAATGTGTCCTCTTCTCCTAGCGTTATGTAGTATAGCCTTCTTTTATGTAAGGTCATGGGTAATAACTAAGAGATCTCATGGTAGTTGCCCACTGGTCTGACAATAATGACCCTCATTATGTGAACTGTATACCTCTTGTGGTGGATGCAAGTGTGTTTTAGTTAATTCTTGACCCTCAGAAACTTTGAATTCCAAAACTGCAATTTCATTTTCTGCCTTACACACTATCGGCCTCATTCCGAGATTGGAGGTAGCCATGGCGCTATTTGATGGTTCCGGCACTGGTCTTGTTCAATGGGGACTTACCGGTGCATAATGACCCTGGAGGAACCGGTAAGTCCCCATTGAACAAACCATTCCCCATTCCCATTTGAGCCCCTATAGGGCTCAATGGGAATGGGGAGGGTGCTAATAATGGGCTCGCGACTAGCAAGCCCGTTATTAGCGCCCTGGTCCCTTAGCGGGACCCATAAGGGACGTATGGTCAGACCACACGTTCCTTACGGTTCCCGCTAAGGGACCTCGGAATTGGGTGGTAAGGTCTCCTTACCGGTGCCGGTAATCCCTTACTGCCCAACTCATAATGACCCCCTATTTCTTGTTAGTTATTTCTAATTGCTGCCATGAGGTCTGTTTGGAGGTTGGCAATTGTTTACTTGATGTTTTCGTTAAAATGTTATTTGAGGATCTGGAAAGATTGGCAAAGGAGCACTTAATTCTGGAGGGTCTTGCTGGCTGAAACAGTAACATTGGTCACATCATTTGTCTTTTTCTTAGATCTGTCAGTTTTCAAATGATTATCTTTTGGCATTGAAGATCCCAGAAACACTTGCATACATGTTTAATTTTCCATATTTCTTTCTTGGCCTCTTGGGCAATCTTCTGCAGTGTGCTATGCTCAGGTTCTATGAAATTCCATCTCAGTATCAATCCAGACCTCTTCCCCATTCTTATGTTCGTTAAAGATCTGAAAAATTGGCTATTTCAGTTAAAACTTTAAAGGACCCAGACTCTGAGGCTACTCCCAGCGGAGGTGGGTGATTATCTGCAACTCAACTCAGTGCTACTATGTTAATTGTGTTGTGTACCCACACAGTGCTGTGTTACTTTCTGAACCTCAACACTAGCCTGTTAATATTACAATAACAATGTTATATCATCATAAGTAAGAGCAGTTCCTCACCTAAGGTCGGGATAGATCCCTGGATGCTTCCTGTCCTTCCTCTGGACTATTTCACAACCTCTGCGACTCTCTCTCACTCTCTATTCTCCCTTCTGGCCCGCATCACTCTGCAGGGCATACTCTGGATGTTCTGATCTCTTCAGACCTTCCCCCTTCTATTCCTATAACCACTCCTCTCTCCTGGAGTGATCACATTCTATTTTCCTCTCTGCAAACCCTCTCTATCCCTCAGGTCAATCCACCTCCAGCACTGCCAGCCACCTTCTCGGTAATCCGACTCATAAAGCGTTTGTCAGTTGAGGCTTTCGCCGCCACTTACTCACCTCCCCCTCTCCCTTTGGCTGACTCACACCCTGACACAGCCCTTTCCATGCTCCACTCTGCTATATCTGATACTCCTGAGGTTCTTGCCCCTGTCATGAGGATCCGCTTGAAGCCCAAAGCCAAGTGCAACTCCTGGTGTGATTCAGACCTTGTCACTCTCAAACGCAAGTGTAGTGCGGCTTAGAAGAAATGGCATGCTTCCAGTACATCCTCTGACCAAATTACCTGCCACCTGCTCCAAAGGCAATACCGGCTCTCTGTCTGTACCAAGAAGAGAGCTCACATCCAAGCCTTTGTCTCTGCAGCATCTAACAACTCGGACAAACTCTTTAAAAGCTGCAAGGAACTGGCCAATCCTGCTGCAGTGTCTACCTCTCTTGTCCCCTCCCAGGGCCTCTGCATGGCTCTGGCTTTGCATTTCATCCCTAAAATTCTGGACATCCTTTCCTCTCCCTCTTCCTCAGCCCCTCCTCCCTGTACTCTCTGCTTTTCCTCTGGCCCTTCTTTGGCCACCTCTCCTCGTTCCTTCTCTGCATTTCCCCTGTTCTCCCCAGACAAGGTTTCTAAACAAGTCTGATCTATGAAAGTCTTGTCAAAACAGGTTCATCCCTGTTCCTCCAAAACTGTCAAGGGCCACATTGACACTCTGGCTCCTGCTCTAGCTGATTTCTGCAACAACTCCTTCACCACTGGAGTCTTCCCTTCCCCCGTGAAGCAATCCCTTGTGCACCCCCTTCTTAAGAAACCCTCTGCAGACCCGTCCTGCCTGGCTAACTATCGCCCAATCTCCTTTCCTGGGCAAACTCCTGGAAAAGCTGGCCATCTCCCAACTTAATCTTCACACGGAATCTGTTGGTTGTCTCCATGAACATCAGTCTGGCTCCAGAGCTGCCAGAAGCACAGAAACGACTCTCCTGAACATCTGTGAAGACCTGCACTCCAACCCTGATTCCAACTCCCCCTGTTTCCTCATATTACTTGATCTCTCTTCTGCCTTTGACATGGTCAACCATGCCATCCTCCTCAACCGTCTCCTTGATAACCTGGCTAAAACCAATCAGGCCTTGGCATGGCTGACTTCTTTCCTCTCCGATCGACACTCCCATGTCCAGCTTGGGTCCTCCCTCTCCACTATCTCTACCTGTGGTGTTCCACAGGGGTCTAACCTCTCTCCCTGGCTGTTGAACCAATACCTGGCACTTCTTGCCCACCACATTACCACTCTCTGCCCCAACTTTCAGTGCTATGCAGATGACACTCAGCTCATGTTTAGGCTCCCTTCAGCCACCTTATCTCCTTCTGTCATCTCTGACTTTCTGTCCCCTTCTTTCCTGTCACTCTCTGGCTGGCCTCTCTTGGCCTTCTTCCTTTTCCCACCTATGAGGCTAAAAACCTTGGGGTCGTCTTCGACTCCACACTCTCCTTCTCTCCTCACATCTCTGATGTCTCTCATAAGTCACACTACCAGCTGCACCCCTTCAGAGGTATTCTTCCTTTCCTCTCCTTCCTCCAGGTCCTCACTGTCTCCAGAGCTCTGGTTCTCTCTAGGCTGGACTACAGCAACAGCCTCTTTCTAAATCTGCCTACCTCTACTCTCTGCCCTCTGCAACTCATCAAAAACAGGACTGCAAAACGTGTCCTTGGCCTCAAGCCCAGGGATTGTATCTCTCCAGGACTAAAATCTATGGACTGGCTCCCAGTGGCTGACAGGATTAAGTTCAAAACCATCTGCATTGTCCACATGGCCTGCTGGGGTTTGGGGCCTCAATACCTTCAACTCTCTCTTCCTAAATATCTTGCTTCTCGATCTCTTTGTTCATCACACTCCAACTCACTCAGGATCAGTCGCTTCTCCAAGCAACAAGTTGGTGGTAGGTCTCTTTCTTCAGCTGGGGCCTCCCTCTGGAACGACCTCCCTGCCTCTCTGAAAATTTAGGAGAACCATCTCTGGTTTCAGAAGCTCCTCAAGACCTTCCTCTTTGCTTCTACTTTTTCTCCTCCTCTCCCCTGATGAACTCCTGGCTGAAACTGAAACTGCACTGGTCACCTGGCTACCCTCTGTCCTTGGGCCCCGGTCCCCTCCCCACCAGTTGCACACATGCACTGCCCCTGTGGCAACCCTTGCACTCTAGGGAAGTTTCTGTATCCCTACAGCCCCATACCAGCACTTGACACCTGATGTCTGCACGTACCCTTGCTCTTGCCACCAGCTGGCCGCACTTGTTATTTATTGCTTTTATTTATTTTCTGTTCATCCTATGTACTGCACCTCGCCCTCGCACTTTTTACCCTCCCCCCTCCCTGCACTTGCACGATCTCAATGTCACCTGGCCCAGTAACATCGTTGTCTCTGTCTTCCCTCTGTTCCCCTCCATTGCCTCGTCGTGCCTTGAAACACTTGTGTAAAGGGGCGTTCTAAATGCCATATCATATAATATCATCCCACTCTCCAAACACTCCAGTCTTCTTGCCACCGAGGGGGTAGTTCCCTCTGGTGTCACCTTTATCCTGTGTTCCCTGACAGATATCGGGTGTAGAAGGTATAGAGCATAATCCTTCTTGAGAATCCAGAGGTGTTAGTGGTAGAATGGATCCTTGGATTGTAAATTAATGCACACCATCTACACTGAGAAGGCAGAGTGTCCTACACAGTAGGACTGCCACCAGTGAGTGAGCCTTCACTGTGTCCTTTAAACTCTTATGTGATCTCTCACTAATGAATCGCCACTTGCTTTCTCCTTTCCTCCCTTACTCTGTGCCAGGACCTGTTCATCACTATAGAACAATTCAACTGGAAAGTTGGGTGTTGCTTGAATTACCAGCAGTGCACTAGACCCCGCCCCCCCCGTGTTGCCAGCACCCTGCCCCCATACAGTCCAGACTCTGTCCCTTTGGTTGCCTCACGCTTCTCTCACCATGTGCACCAGAACTCCCCCAGATATAAGCGCCTGTTCCATCTCAAACCCTCTTTGGGACTTTCTGGTCTTTTGGCCAATGTGATGTGTCTTCGATCATCGATTTCAGTCTTAGCATGATGGCCGACGCTCAAAATCTAATCTTCCTGACAACAAGTTTATTTTGCTTTCTCTTCTCAGTTAGTTCCACAGTGATGTGTTCCATGTGAAATCAGACAGCTGCACCCTGTTGTTACTTCCTGTCAGAGTCTTCCCTGCTCTTGGGGTGAAAAACGTTCCTAGGGATGCCAAATACTTGCACTTCTGTACAGATTTACATCACTTGCTTTTTTATGGTACAGAGGGTTATGGGCTTCATGGACAACCGCTGCAGACCATAGAGGAAAGAGAGGAACTTATCTGCACACTCTGCTATCTAAGACTCCACAGATTACTTTTAAAAGTCCTACATTGTTGCTGATGGTGCTCAGCTATGGGACAGTGTTGATGTGTGCCTTCTCCAAATAAATCTTTCCCCGAGAATGAAGTAAGGTTATCAAGGACTCCAGCTGCACTTTGACATATACTTTCCATACCTTGTTTTGTCATAGTTCCATAGTTCCAGCATTTTATTGTTCCACCCCAAGACATATGCTGAAATATTTTTTCTCAAGGTTACATATTTTGCCCATTGATTGGGTTACAAAATGTTCATGTGCAGGAGTGAAACATTTTAACAGACATTTTTCATCTTAATCTCATTACTTGCAAGATTATTTCAACATATGTTTCAAAGTGTTATGGTATGTATTTTTGGCTTTGGGTGTGGCCTATTCTCTCTAACTTTGTACTCATCATCCACAGGTCCACAGCCAAACAGACAGAGTAAATCATATTTTAGAACAGAATTCATTATGTTTTGTTTAAGTCATTTTTTACAACTGAAATGTGCTATTGTACACGTCAGAGTTGGCATTTAACATACATTGGGCCTTGTTACAAGATTGCCGGTCTGGTAACAACGGTACCAGTAAGCTTGCCGGTACAATTGTTACTGGACTGGCAAACTATGAGTTCTGCTCACGGGAGCCTTACCGCCCGCCAGGACTGACCTGCCAAGCGGATCGGCACCCGCGAGCCGACCATGTCAAATGCACCAGCACCATCCGGCCTCCCCATTCCCACTGAGCCGTATGGGCTCGAATGGGAATGCGGAGCATTTTCTACCAGTGTACAGGAATGGGCAATTACCGGGTCCAGCGGTGCTGTAATGACCCGGTAATTTACCATTCCCAGGCGCCGGTAAAAAACGACTCTGGTGGCAGCCATGCCGGTTTTACCGGCACGGCTATCGCCGTAGTTGTAATGAGGCCCCTTGTATTTTCTGCTACTCAAGTGTCACCTGGATTTGATGATAGCCATGGTTTGTTGAAGATTTTATTGCACCTAGTGTTTTGCTTTTGATACTTTTTCATGATGAGCAAGGTATTCTAGAGACCATACTTGATAGCAACATGTGTACATTTCTCTCTCTCAGTAGTGGCACATATGTGTTCTTCCTGAGTGGCTGCACAATTCACCAGTCTCTCTGAGTCATGCTCCTTCTGACCGCCCTACCATCACTGATGCATGGACCAGTCATGTGATTGTTCCCTGACAGGTATTTTGCCACCAAGCTCACTCATGCTCAGACTGTGACATGCCTGGCCATTGTTTGTGGATCGTGCAACAACTTTTGGTGTGTTTGCTTCTGTCATGGGCACACATTCTGTCACTGTGCTTTGATGCCATGGCAATGTGGCATGGGCAGCATGCACATGTTTTTGCACTCACCTGTCATATGTGTATGTTGGGGGATGATTAAGGCCTGGAACCGTGTGTGAGAAGATGTTCCAATCATGGATGGACCTCGGGTGATTCCATTTGTTCGGATTTGCAGGATACATATTCATGTTGCAATTCATGGTGCTGTCACACCACAGAAGTTCAGGTCAGCAACAGACATGCATTGAAGTGGTAATGTGTCAGACTGTCAGGGTGCTGCAGGTGGGGGGGGGTCACAGGTGAGAGGGTGGTGTCTGGTCTGGAGGGGGCTGCCAGTGGGGGGTGTCACAGGTGAGAGGGGAAAGGAGGGTGGTGTCCCGTTTGGAGGGGGCTGCCTGTGGGGGTGTCCCGTCTGGAGGGGCTGCCTGTGTGTGGTGTCTCATCTGGAGGGGGCTGCCTGTGGGGGGTGTCCAGTCTGGAGGGGGCTACCTGTGGAGGGTGTCCAGTCTGGAGAGGGCTGCATATGGGGGGTGTACCATCTGTAGGGATGCTGCCTGTGAGGGTTGTCCTGTCTGGAGGGGGCTGCCTATTGGGGGTGTCCCTTCTGGAGGGGGCTGCCTGTGGAGGGTTATCCCATCTGGTGGGGGCTGCCTGTGGGGGTGTTGCTTTTGGAGGGGGTTGCCTGTGGGAGGCGTCACAGGTGAGGGGGCTGGGGTTTGGTATCCTGTCTGGAGGGGGCTGTCTGTGAGGGGTGTTCAGTATGGAGGGGGCTACCTGTGAGGGGTGTCCCGTCTGGAGGGCGCTGCCTGTGGGTGGTGTCACAGGTGAGGGGGGCTGGAGGGTGGTGTCCTGTCTGGAGGGGGCTGCCTCTAGGGGGTGTCCCGTCTAGAGGTGGCTCCCTGTGGGGGGTGTCCTGTCTGGGGGGGGCTCCCTGTGGGTGGTGTCACAGGTGAGGGAGGGCTGGAGGGTGGTTTCCCGTTTGGAGGGGGCTGCCTGTGGGGGTGTCCCCTCTGGAGGGGGCTCCCTGTGTGGGGTGTCCCTTCTGGAGGGAGCTGCCTGTGGGTGGTGTCACAGGTGAGGGGGATGGGGGTGGTGTCTAGTCTGGAGGGGGCTGCCTGTAGGGGGTGTCTGGTCTAGAGGGGGCTGCCTGTGGGGGGTGTCACAACTGGAGGGGGCTGCCACAGGTGAGGGGGGCTGAAGGGTGGTGGCGCATCTGGAGGGGGGTGCCTGTGGGGGTGTCCCATCTGGAGGGGGCTCCCTGTGGGGGGGGTGTCCCTTCTGGAGGGGGCTGCTTGTGGGTGGTGTCACAGGTGAGGGGGTCTGGGTCAGTGTCTGGTCTGGAGGGGGCTTCCTGTGGGGGGTGTCACAGGTGAGGGTAGCTGGGGGGTAGTGTGTGTACTACAGTGGTTCATATGCAGTAGGGGGGTATATGGACAGGATTGTGCCAATGGTGTAGGGGGAACTTACGTTTCTGTTAAGGGTGTAGCCTACACTTACGAGGAGAAGCGCCATATCTCTGGGATACGGGATGAACTTGCAAGGGAGGCCCCATGTTTTCTTTGGGGTGCGGCTTGGGATTGCGAGGTGAGGTGTGCAATTTTGCTGGTGTGTGTTCTGGGCTTGCGAGGGAGGGCAGGTGTTTTCTCTGGGGACTGGCTGGGATTGCGAGGTGGGGCACACAATTTTGCTGGGGTGTGGCCTGGGCTTGCAAGGGAGGGCACGTGTTTTCTCTGGGGTGCAGCCTGAGATTGTGAGGCGCATGATTTTGCTGGGGTACTGGCTGGACTTGCGAGGGAAGGCCTGCATTTTCTTTGGGGTGCGGCTTGGGATTGCGAGGTGAGGCACATGATTTCGCTGGGGTACGGCTGGACTTGTGAGTGAGGGCACGCGTTTTCTCTTTGGTGCGGCCTGGGATTGCGAGGTGAGGCACGTGATTTCGCTGGTTTACTGGATGCTGGGCCAAGTGTGGCGCTGAGGCTTTCACCGTGTTAGTCCTTTGGCTTGCTTTTTGGTGTGTGTTGGAAGGTGTTGTAGGTGTTCCTTGCGCAGCTTATTGTTACTTGCGCAACAGCTAGTAATGTATCTTGGAATCCATGAATACGCGTGGCGCGCAATATGTTTTCTGCCCCATGGCTCGTGCAGGTTCCTTCTTGTTGCGCAGCCCATGTGCCATTTCTGCGCCAGATTCCGGGATTCGGCCCTTTGTGCTTTTGAAGGCTGCTGGAACGGCACCTGGACACAGAATCTGCTCTTCTACCATTTTTGATTAACTCCCCTGCTTCTTTAATAACAGTTTTCATCTATCGATGCCAACCCATTCCTCACCTTTTCACACAATATTGATTGCTGAAGCCTGCTGTTGACACGGTTTTTGATACATCAGGGACATCAAGAGAACTATGCAGCAGGTAACTGTAATGCCTTCAATGGGAATTGTGATTGAACGCCCTCAGAATGAAACCCTTCCACTGCATTGCAACACCTTATACAATACAACTAAGCCATCTACGACAGATGTCTGGCTAATGTGACGATGGTCCATGCATTTCTTAAACTGCCTACAATTCACAGAAGATTGCTCAAGACTGAGGGAGGAATTCCCAAGCCCAATTCCCATCACAGCTTCGGACATTCTGGACCCAATCTGAGCCATTTTAAATAAAGACTGACAAGTTCTTCAACAAGAAGCAAACTATGCCATACAAAAATATAACTTTCATCAATTTATAAAGCTGATTATGATCAATGACAGGCCTACATAGTGATGAACGGTTTATTGAGGCCATTTAGAGGGTTTGAAAAGCAACAACAGAGTGCCTTATTTTTGGGATCAGTATTACATCCAACAGGGGCACTAAGCATGGAATGGCGATCATACATATTTGAGGCTGGAGAACTGCACATCTTTCAGAGATTGTAAAGGACCTCCCTCGGAGTTCACAATCTGCTACATAACATTATCAGATCCGCAACTCTAGCAAACAGGTTCTTTTAGTGTGAATATCCGACCTTTCACATGTATTACTGAATGACTACAGGCACATCATCATGAGATGTTTGAACAAGTGGACAACAGACTTTCATTTGAAGCATAACATTGGGTGCAAGCTGAGGAGTAGGGGTAGGAGCAGGCAGACTCAAAATGAGTGGGGTAAGTGAAAAAGGAGTGTTACACTGAAACAGGGACAACCAATGAGAGCATGACAGAGAGATAACGTTTTGGAGACTATTATGGGAACAGCTTTCAGTGCTCTAACTTTGGTAGCCATTGAACTGGAGAACATATTACGGATGGAATGAGTGTGAACAAGGGTAGTTTGGGTAACTGTATATTAACAGATGTTTAATTGAGTATCTGGAGGGCATCTAACTATGAATATCAATTGCAACAAATAGGTTTGAGCCACTCGACGTGAAGACCGTGTCTGTAAGCAATTGTTTTTTAACCTGAGGTAAACATGTGAGACTGGTTGGACGATTTTTAATAGGAACAATTCAAGCGCATGTTTATTAACAATTCAAGTGCATACAATTATAATATCAGCAGACGAGGAATATTGCGATGTAGAAAGGGGAAGGTTATTAAAATTACACTGCCACAGTAACAGTATTTACATGCCTGTCCGGTGGTGGATGGTTGGACAGTGTCTGTTTTCTATAGTAAATAATCATTCAGTCCTTTTAACATCAAAAACCTTTCAAAAGGTGAGGTGGGTGATACTCTGTAAAATGTGATGAAGAATATTCTGGTTTAGATGGATGTTATGGCACAGGTGAGACCATTATCAACAACGTACATGGGAGTCATAGATATAGATACACACCTAGACCACAGGATCTGTAGCAAAATAAAATCATTCACTGGTAGTACTCATTGAGAGAAAGATAGTAATGGTAGCAAGTGTTTTAGTTTGTCTTAGGAAGGCAGAAACACATTATTTGAGTCTGATGCTACTTGTGGAGGGATCCGAATCTATGATGATGATCCCCACATTTTTAGGTTAATCGACTGGGTCAAGGCATGGACCAAAACATTCAGACAAATTGATAGAACTCCAAACATAGTAACCGTACTGGTCATCATCAACCCTTTTTAAGGTGATTGATCTTAAGGGAGTTTTGGTCCATCCACTGTTTGATAGAAGAAAAACAAATGTTGAACACTTTGGAGGTGAGATCTTGATTCCCTGCACGTTTTACTAACATTTGATATCATCCCCATAATCAGAAAACAAGAGGCTCCCTTTGCCTATTAGATTAGCAAAGGTTCTGGTAAGCAGATTGAAGAAAAGAGGAGAAAAATAAGAGCCCTGATGAACTCTGCAGAGGAAGAGTGTTTCATTAGATACAAAAGGCCACAGTTCCACTGACTGTGATCGGGGAGAAAGGAAAGGATCCAATTGAGACCTGAACCTTGATAGCCCTACATATCAAGCCTTGCTTGAGCGACTTGGTGGTCGATTCTGTCAAAGGCTAAGTAAACATCTAAAAGTATCAGGCACTGCCTGCGCCCACTTCTGATTTAGGTGGTCCAATATTGATGTAAGTATCATCTCCAAACTATGGCCAAGCCTCTTTCCAAATGTATCCTGATCTTGGATCAAGCTGCTCAGCTAATTGTGAAAGTTAAGAAATGTGTCTACATTTCTGCAGATTAGATGGGTTTAAATAGGCTTTCTTCAGCAATGATCTTACTGCTGTATGTTTCCTCTTTGTAGGAACAATGTGGCAGAAGTTTGAAGAATTACATAACCAATTAATTTCTTCAGTGAAATAGGGATTGATTGTTTTGCCAAATATGGGAGGAATACATTTATGCAGAGGACGCAATTGTTTAGGATAAGCAATATAAGATATTACCTCTTCTAATGAGTGGTTTTGAAGTTCTTCAAAGAAGGTATGTTCCTATAGCTACTAGGCACATGTGCATCTATCTGCACATTGTGTTTTTCAAAAGGCTCTAGTTCATTTTTAATTTTCACAAACTTCTAGTGAGAAATGTTAGAACACTAATTTACCCAGAGTTGTTACTGATTAATGTTGGAAAAGAAAAGGCAACCATAAGTAGTAGGTCCCCCAAACCCCCCATCACATAGAAAATAGAATAATGTGTGTTTGAAGGGATGAATTAATATCACATTCACCACTCAAAATTCACAATATGTTTTTCTAGATTCATGTTGGAGACAGCAGAAGTGTAGTGACTAAGACCATTTCTAATGAGAAAAGAGCTCCTTTGATTAACTGGGAAAATTAACATTCATACTACCAAAGTATGCCTGTTTGCATTCAAGATCATGGTTGTAGTAAAACCTTTTATGTGGTTTAAACTGTACCTTTAGGTTTGGAGCATAGTATCATGTCATGTCCTTTCTAAATTCTTTAAAACACACCTTTGGAGGTGAATTTCCTGTGTATAATATGTGTGATGCTTACATGTAGATTGCTTGTGCTTTGTTTCTTAAGGAGTGGTAGAGTCAAGAAAACATAACCTATGCTGATTAAAAAGTTAAAGTCTAATATTTATGTCTAGTAGTTCCAAACATATTGTAGTGAATGTCCCAGTGTTATTTATCGTTCATACTTAAGTCCTTAGTGAGTGTGTTCCATGCACGTATATCTGACTGGTGAACATTTTGATTTAAAACTGGTTCCTTTGTTCATAGGCACTGTGAACCCAATGCATGAGTTATCAGATCATGTAACCCAAAGAGGGGCTAGCACAACAAGTTCTGGAATTGTTAAAAAGATTTGGTCTAAGAAGTTTCCTGCTGAATGTATGGCATTGTCGATGGTTGGTGACATTCCCATTTCATGAAGTGCCTTTATGTGTCTTTGTATCTGGGTCTTGGTGAAGTTTGCAAAAGAAACTAAAGTCTCCTAAAACAAAATAAAATGTTTAGCTTCAGCTCCAGCAAGTGAATGAACAGAAGATATTTTCAAAGCCGGAAATACATTAATAAAATATTGAGTAACAACCCCTTCTCAGTGAAGATGTTATATCATAAGAATTTTCTTGAGGGTGAGTTGGGGGCCTGAAGTTATCTGATTGTCAGGTCTTGATTATATAGCATTGCTACACGACCAGCCATTCCATCTTGATGAGAATGGAGCAAAGGTGTGTAGCCCAGTTAGTCTAAATGTCTGCTGAAAGCCATGTTTCCGTAATAAACTTATGTGTGTGTAGTCTCTCATCAAGCATTAACTCATGGTTAAAGATTTGATTATTTTACTGCCAATCACGCATTCAAAAGCAAGTATTTTAAGATAGAGTTTGTGGCTGAAGGGGTGACATGAAACATAAGAGCCACAGATTGTGCAGCTTCGCAAAAGGCAACAAATTGTGTCAGAGTGAACAATTTTCAAGGCCTGACAGTGGCACAGATTACAAAAAATGAATGTGGATGCAGTGTGTTTTTGAAACTAAGAAAGCACACAGCATTCACGATTGTGAACTGTCACCCATCCATGCAGTGCCCGGGACAGATCCTGCTTAGCTTCAAAGCAAGGAAAGGGCCGTCTCATTTCTCTAACTGGTCTTGTAACGTTGACTTATTTATCTGTCAACATGGCCTGAGGAGGCTAGCCCCTTCCTCCCTTTGAAACTAAGCACCGTCTCTTGTGGTTTCTGCATGGTTGGGAAACCTGATGGCAGTTGAGTCACTGGCGATGGCCAGTAATTTTTCATACCCGACACCACTATAGCTGTAGAAATATCTTTTAAAAAATAAACACTGTAACCGCTGGTACTGAACTACACACAGCCTATTTGTAGTCTTTTATGAATGTGAATATCAGAAACACAGCACACAAAATGCTTTCCTGACCCCCAGGCCCTCACCAAGTGTCCCCCTCATCGGTGCCAGTACATGGTTTTTGACCTGCAAATAGCTTTTTTCCTGTGTTTAATTTTCCCATGTCCTGGGCTATAGTCGCAGTTATCTCTCGGATCAAGAGAATAACACAATGGCGGCTGTTTCATTTCTAAAAACACCAGTTTTTGGGTAAATTCCTGAAATATAGCCTTTTATTTTTGAGAAGGAGGCTCCCTCTTCTCAGTCAACTATGAAAACAACTACTGCATGGAATAACCCCAAACCACGCATGGATCACAAGTCACCGCTTCATGGCCAAGTTATTTTGAATGTTTTATTTATAATTTAAATACAGCATAAGCAATAACGATAATAGATACAAATATATACAAATTACAAGAATAATACCACTACAACATAGCATCTCCAAACCCCCCCCACTCCCCAGTATGTACACAGTTCACATTAAAAAGTACTCAAAATTCAGGTTCAGTACAAATCCGTCCGGTGGTTTGAAATCTGCGCTTTGTCAAAAATTGATCTCGTTTGTCCATGTGAAAATACATGGGGCGTGGGCTGCACTTTTGGGAAATAAATTCTTTTGTCTCCTTAATAACGTTTTTTTTTTTACTAATCTTTATGAAACTTTGCACTCTTGGGGGTGGGGGGCGTAGGGTGCACACATCCTTAATCACTTTCAAAATGTAGGTCAAATACGTTACTCGAATAAAAGTTATTAAAGCTAGAATTTTAAGGGATTCTATGGGAGTTTGACTCACTTTAACTATAGGACGGCTATTGTTGCCCTATGATATATATTTTTTCTTATCTTCAGCCCCTCTCCAGATTCCTGTAGACTCAGTCACACGCTCGGTCGGAGCACTCAGTTTTTTCAATGGGCTCCTTGCCTCATCCATAATGACTGGAGTGTTGACGCCACATTGTCTTTTTTGAATGAGCCACTCCTGCTCTTCCCTTAAGTTGTGTTTCCTCACAAAATCACTGGCCCATATAGGGGCGAGAAAAGGATGATTATTGTATTTATTTCACAGATTTTATTGAATGATTGTCTGTCTAATACGAATAATTTGTCAGTTGTCTCCCCTGTTCAGCTTGGACTAGCCATCGTCTGGAAAATGTTGCATTTGTTTTCATGGGAGTTATGCTTCATAATACCATTCAGTCTTATTTGTGGAACTAGGCAATCTTTGCACTGAAAAATGTGTTTGGTATTCTCTCGGAAATAAAATCAATCTACTGCTTTTTAATGAAATATGTCTTAATTTGCTTTCACTTATGCAAGTCTGGTCTGTCTATGTGGAATCGCACATTTAAGTCTGTATTCATGACACAGTCGCTGAAATCGCGCGTATGATCACATATCTTGTTGCAAATGTGGTCTTGTGTTGTTTTTTTTTTTTGTTAGGCCTGTTCACTCACAAGCATCTTCCCTATGGTGTATCATGTTATGTTTTTTTTTTTTAATAGTAAATTCTGTTTGATCAATGATCCTTCCCAATAACATGTATCAAGAGTTTTTATCACTCAAAAAATAGTGACCTGTTGCTGCCCATATAAAAAAGTTACCCATCAGCATACATTCAACCAAATCAGTATTCGTACAAATGTCTCTCCGGTCAACACATCTTAACAGACCCAGGCACGCCTATCTGATGGAAAATGTCAATATATCCTCTTGCACGATATTTCCAATAGTGTGTGCCCTAAACGTTTTCTTTTTAAAGGTATCAGAATCTAAGAAATAAAGGAAAACGCTTGCCCTCCTGTCCCTCTCATTAACTGCAATGCCACGCGCTGTATTATGTGTACATTTTTCGATCAGTGCACAGCAATAGGTTGTCCATCATTTGAGGCATTTAGCTAACTTTCATCGTATTTATTTTGCCCAGCTCATGTTTCGTGCGGGCATCTTTCGAACATATGATGCAAGGCTTCGAAAAAAAACAGTCCCTGCAAAAGATTTACTTTGCTAAAATCAGATCTGCTTAGCTAAATGGTGAAAAATGACTGCTTAACAAATATGTTGCAGTGGCCAAAGAAAGGTTATATGGGGCTTTTAAAAACATATTCTAGTTGAATGCAGGGGTCCACCAATGCGTGCCCTTTTTGGTCACATGGTTGCAAGGCGAAGTGCAACAGTAAAGAGTGAAACAAAGCAAAAAATACCTTTACTCTTAACCTTCACAGACCGTTTTGCAAAAAAAGAAAATGCCACATACATATTTTGCTTTGCAGGTGGTGTTTCCTAGTGAATATGAACGCAAGCATGATTCCTTAAAAATCCATTGATTTAATGCCTGGATACAAATATCATCCAGGCATCGAACTCTGTGCTCTCCCAAGATGGAGGAGGCTATCATGTCAGTAATGCAAACTCTGCTCGTTGGTCCTTCTCCACCTTGGTACAGGACAAACACATAGGCCCTCATTACGACTCCGGCGATAACCAATGGCGCTAATAGTGCCATGGTTAACGCCGGTAACTTACCGATTCCGCCAATGGAAAATGGGGAATTACCACCCCATTCCAAGGTTGGCAGGGCGGTAATTCCCCATTTACCATTGGCAAAATGCGGTACCGTAATCACCTTCAAGGTCCCTTTGCGGGTCCCTACCTTAACGGCTGGTCCAGACCAGCCGTTAAGGTCAGGAGCCGCAAAGGCACCTCGTAATCAGGCATTAAGGGTTTAACGGCGCTGACACCTTTTATGGCGCCGTTAACCCCTTAACGCCAGGGTCGTAATGAGGCCATAGTCTCAAGTAGCGAAGCATGGCGAACGCTGCCCACATCACATTTACAAGATGCTTTAACTCGGAGCCCATTCTGTATATATAATGACCCCCTATGTGATCAGGAGGCTTGCCTTTACTATTTTCTTTCCAACAAGCGAGTATTGTTATTTTAAACTTATCTAAATAAAATCAAAGATGTCAAATATCTGCCTTACTCCAACAACACTCTACACTGTGTCATATATATTTTCTTACACAGCTCTCCATCAAAGAATGTTACCAAGCAACTTCTCCATGCTATCCCAAAGTCTTTACAGTTCCACCTGTTCCCTTAAAAGACTAGTGTGTTGTTAATATTTCCAACCACCGTCTTATCCAGGGTCCATATTAGAATGTTAGTAGAAGTATACCATGTATTCTGGAAGGTTATAGTATCTACAGGTTGGTATCCTAACAATGTTACTGATTATCATCCAACTGTGCCAGATTGTTCACCCTTTTAGTAATCCTTATGTCGTCAGGCTCCTATGCCACTTTGCCTTATTTCTCTGAATAAGGACACTAGCGTCCATTGGTTCGGTCATATTCCTGACATTCTTGAGCATAATGTCATAACTTCCCAAAGACTTTGGGCCTCATTACGACCCTGGCGGTAAGGGGTTTACGCCAGCGTTAGCTGCGCCGACCCCTTACCGCCAATTACGAGGTCCCTTAGCGCCATGGCGCTTTTAACACCTGCTTTTAGCAGGTGTTAAAATCCATGGCGCTAAGGGACCATGGAGTTAATTACGCCACCGTAATTTACGGTGGCGTAATTAACGCCTTCCCCACTCCCATTATGCCCTATGGGGCAAAAATGGGAATGGGGAAGGGTAAATGGGGATTGGGGACTTACCGCCCCCGCCAACCTCGGAATGGGGCGGTAAGTCCGCCAACCACCATGGCGTAAACGTAGTTTACGCCATGGTGGTAAAGTCACGGCCCAGGCGGTGACTTACCGCCTGGGTCGTAATGAGGCCCTTTGTGATGGTGGTCTATCCAGCTGAGTGCTCTATTGCTTTTAAACTTCATTGTGGACAAGGGTTCAGAGCATGTCAACTGGGTGTAGAGTTGTCTTCTGGGGGATATCCGGAATCCCTTCCTGTTCCATGGTGGCCCCCGGTTCTTATTTTTGGGGAGAGACAACATGTCACTTAATGCTGTTCTCCATAACACTGGATCTCCACTTTTGTGCCCCCTGAAAACACGTAGCCACCTGAATGGCAATGTTTGGGCTATGTTGCTGAAGATGTTTCCTGGCCATTGTTTATATCCAGACAGGGAACTTAAAAATGACATTACAATTAACCAGTGTGTGGCCTTTGCAAATGTCAGACTATTTAACTATTCGTAGAGTTTGAAACAAATTCAAGCAGATTGTTTTCCAGAAGTCTCCTACTATGACAGTCTCATATCTTGAAGTTACAGTCAATGGAACTCTTAGCCATGTCTCAGGCATTCTAGGATGCCATCCTTCAGGATTTCTCTTGTTGATAACTTAGAATGCAGCTTGCAATTTACCCATTATCTACCGTGCCACATATTGGGGTGATCAAGTCTTCAGTCTTGACTCAACTAGATGCCTACACCAGGAATTTTTAACACTTTCAAAAAAGGCATCTGGATCTTCCCAATATCAAAATTCTTTGATGGTGAGATGGGTGGAAATGGTCAATGTTTTGATTCAAATGCCCAAGAACTGCCAAATGTCATGTCACCAGCTTGGCTATGGTGTCTTCAGTGCAGCTCGTACAATAGTATCTGCTAGAGGCCAGGTCATGTCTGGGTGGTCTTCCTTGTGAGATGTACAGCCTCCCCTCCATCCCCACTGTAGAAAAAGAAAATGACATTATCTGGTTCTACCTTTCTAGGCTGTTTAGGGTTTAGGTTAAACATCTGCTGGTTTAATGATTCCATAGGTCCCCAAACCATGTCCAAGGTATGGACCATGGTCAATTGAGGAAGCATTGGCTGCATGTTCAATGTAGAGGAGAATTGGTGTTCTTTCCTCATCATGTTCAGAGTCCTGAGCGATGCTGGCTCATCTCTGGACCGTGGTTTCTCCCACTTCTGAAGGTTTAAGGCCATGTGATGTTTAGATTTTTTCATGGGCTGCCAAAATAATTTAAAATCAAATAGAGAAGTAGTGATTTGGGACACAAATTAATTTATGAATCCTTCACAAACACCTTCAAAAGCACATGTGCAATGCATTATGATCTGTGATAGCACAAATTAATTTGCTCCAAAACTGACTCTCAGACACAACAGGCAAGAGCATTTTGGGCCACAGATTCATTTGTGAATTCTTCAAAAACCGTCAGAATCGCAAGCCGAATTGCATTCAAATCTGTGAAAACACAAGTGGATTTGCTCTAAAACAGAAACCAAGACACAATAATGTAGGCAGCACATAGTTCGGGAACTCTCCCCAAACTCTTCAAATCTGTTCGATTTTTCTTTAAACATGTGTAAACAAAACTGAGCGTGCTCTGAATTTGAAACACACAAAGAGGAATCAGGAACATTGTGATTTGGGAAGCAGATCAAATTAGAAAACGTTATGAATCTGTTTCAATATTGACTATGCCAATAGGGCAAGTTCACTGCAACAGGACATATCCTAATGTAACATTTGCAAAGTGCTTAATAGCGTGGCTTCAAAGCATTTAAGTCCTCTAGATCGACATTGCATTACAAAATCAAGCAGGAATTTGCATAACATAGGCCATCGTACCACCAGCGATAACAGTGCAAATCAAATATGATTATTAAAAATGATATATTATGTATTTGGTTGTCATAGTCTGTGTTCTTCCAACATTGAGTTATGTAGATTCAATGAAAGAAGAGTCATAAAAACATATTTTAGAAGGGAGTTGAATTTCAATATACACCATCTTAGCCACGAACATGATGATTTACTAAGAAACGCTGTACAGACACGTGTACACACTGAGCAGTAAGTTAAGAATATGAGAAACAGAATTGTTCAGATACATCAACTTAATGAGATAGAAATCTATACAGATCCCTACATCTACACATTATAACATAAAATGTCTATTACTTGTCTTTTCAGCCCATGTTGGTATACTGAAAAGCAATTATGAGCAATGAATAACACGCATACTCACTGAGAATTCGACCATTCTTGTAGTTAGATGGCAAGCCTTTTTTCTACTATGAGAATACATATTGTTCTAGGCCATTAAGACCTTATAGTTTATTCTAATCAAATCTCATATACTGCAGAGGAGACATCTTGATCCATAGACTATTTATCTTGAAACACAAATATTGATCTATTGTGTCCAGAGACACAGCCCAGAATAAACGGTCCACTCTGCTGCGGTAAGAAACAGCAACATGGAATGCCTCCCAATAGAAAGTGGTCAGCATATTCCTTTTTAATGTGTTCAATTCATTTAACAGATATTAATATCTACTAGGTGGTGTTGAGAAATCACATCAACACACACATAGATTTACTACAAGTGTCAGCAAGGTAAATGATAGTAAGTATCCAAGTCAAGCAACAGTCAAATTTGTATATTGAATTGAAAACATGTATGACAAAAATACTGATCATGTCTTCTCTAATTATACTTCAGACTCCTGAAGCACACAGAAGAATTCACTAGTTGAAATTTGCTCCTCGATGAAGGGATACCCCGAAGAGTTTTTATTTTTGGTATGTCACATTTATTATGTTTACATAGATTTTGATGAATAAAATGATGTAACATCTTGAATCAGAAATATTCTCTGACTGATTATTCATCAGTTTATGCGGTATGCAGGCGACGGGAGAATATTCAAGGACACTGTTTTGGTTTTGGTTGATGATTGTAGAGCAGCTTGTTGTACCAGTGCTGCATTTTTCTCCCCAGCGCCCAGAATATAAAGATAGGTAAAGATCTAAATATAAAGATATTTGTATTTCACATTTAGTAAAATTACCCTGAAAAATAGGTGTGCATACTGCAACAGTAGACATTGAAGTTACAGTAGCTGTCAGAAGGGTCTTTGGGGTTCAGCTTATAAAGGCAAGTCAGTACCATCTTTTGACATTGGTATAACTCCAGGTGATACTTTCCATAACGGTGCTGAAACATTGCGCTAACTGGGAGCTGCGTTACAAATAGGCCTTGTGGTCACCTGGGTACATTCTGTTGCAATACAGAGAAGCGGCATATGCAAAAATGGTAATGCCCAAAAAAGTATGAGAAAACAATGAGGCTGAAAAGATCGTGTTTTTTAGTCCCATTTTAGCTGGATATTTGCACATTTTTATTAAAAAAATAGATGGAGTGAGGTAAAGGTAGATTAACAAGGACCCCCCTTGTCAATTTGCATATTCAAGTAACTTTGGGTCTCACCCTAAGTTACTAGGGGAATCCAGACGTGGAGCCCTTGCTCACTATTCTTAGAGAGGCACAGCTCCTCCCTACAGATGAGGTCCAACCAGACCGAAACACGTGTCTGGGGATGCTGTTGGTACTCTTGTTCAGAGGAGAATTGCCTAGCATTTCGGTGCTGGACTGCCCCGGGCAGGACAAAGACTGATATGTTTGGGATATTTATTCTCTGTGAAAGATAGTGAGCGAAAGACTCTGGGTAAGTCTCTCGTAACCAGGACTAATGTCTGGCAGAGAGACTCCCAGGACCCCCCTTGTCAATGTGAGGTAAATGTATACATTAAGATAGGGGGAATGGCGGCTCAAGTGGGCCCCCCCCTGACAAAGGTGAAAGAACTAGTGTCAAGTAACAGCGAGAGACACACAAACTAGTTATACCAAATTTATTGATTACTTTTTCAGTCCGAGCAGACCCTAGTCAAGCTCGGCCTAATGTTCGGGCGACAGATACTTCTAGTTGGGGTGGAGTATAGGGAGGGGGCAAGGGAGTTTGTTTTCATGACAGAGTTTGTTTGTCTAGTTTACTGTTTTAGGATCAATGCGCGCAATGGGCTGGAGTCTGGCTCCCGTGGGGCGGACAGGGGTCACAACCCTGGGACACACACAACATTACCCGGTATGCCCAACTCCAGACCACCATGACAGAAGACGCCATTGTAAACAAGACCAGGTCCATTAAGATAATGACCTGGAACGTGAACGGGCTGGGCACCAGTATCAAGAGGCGCCTTGTACTACAATATCTGAACCGTCACGCGCCCGATGTGGTTTTCCTAACCGAAACGCACCTGGCGGCTACGAACTGTAACCTCTTTAAGCGAACCAATTACCGCATTGCGTTGCACTCAGGTTTCTCCATGGGAGCCAGGGGAGTACTGATCCTGGTACACAAGCGACTACCATTGAATCTCCTATCTGTCACACAGGACACGGGAGGTAGATTCGTTTACATAAACGCGACTCTCTGGGAGCGGTCCATATCCATGCTAGCTGTATACGCACCACCAACCTTACTCACCGCACTAATTAACGATATAACGCCTATGTTAGCGGCGGATTCCTCGAACTTGGTAGTGGTGGGGGGAGATTTTAACGAAGTCATGAACCTGGAACTCGACCGTACGCACATCCGTTCGAGAAACCCAGCTGCGCATACCAAATTAGCCACATTCGTCGACGCAATAGGCCTGAAAGATGTGTGGAGACACTTACACCCCGGCACAAGAGAATACTCGTTTCTCTCCGGAGCACACGCCTCACTATCCAGACTTGATTACTTTTTTCTCCCGACTTCCGAATTACATCTAGCAACCGATGCACACCTCCTACCCAGAGGCATATCGGACCATTCACCGCTCATACTAGAGCTTAATACCCACAGGCCGGTCCCCCCACCCGCATGGAGGTTAAATAATTATTATCTAGGCTTCCCCGACTTGGTGGAGCATATTAAAAATGCGACAGAATCATACTTTGAATTGAACATAACCTCCGTGGATAGCCCTATAACACTGTGGGAGGCATACAAGCCAGTACTGAGGGGGGAACTCATATCCCAGATCGCAGCCCATAAGAGAAAACAGGTAGCAGCGATCCGGGCGGCCGAAGTGCGCGTGCAAGAGGCAGAGGTAGCTCATCTATCCCAGGACCTCCCAGAATCTCATCGCGAGTTACAATTAGCACAAAAACAGTTCCAAAACGTAGCCCTGGACAATGCCAGACAGGCACACGCAGCGATACGTGCCAGAGTATACGAAACCGGGGATAAGGCAGGCAAAATGTTGGCATGGCTGGAGAAGCGAGACGAGGGGCTCCGATATGTTAGAGCAATTAGATCACAGGGGAATACACTAACAACAGCGGACCGCGACATAGCGGAAGGGTTCGCAGCCTATTATAAGGAGCTTTATGGAGCGCCAACCTCCCCCATTGACACCACGGCCATCTCTGGAATCACCCTTCCCTCCTTAACGCCCGAACAAAGAGCCCTGCTAGAAACCGATATAACAGAGGATGAACTGTCTGCAGCCATAGCAAACCTCCAACCCGGAAAAACCCCGGGACCCAACGGCTTTCCCGTTGAGGTGTGGAAGAAAATGGGCACAAGTTTAATCACACCACACTTACTGAAAATGTATGAAACCTCCCGCAGCAAAGGGTCCCTCCCACAGGACCTGAGACAGGCCACTATAGTGGTCATACCTAAGGCGGATAAACCCCCAGATCGCTGCAGCTCGTATAGACCGATTTCCCTCATCAATACTGAAACCAAAATCCTAGCGAAAACATTAGCCAATAGACTCCAGCAAGTCATACCCTCCTTGATCCACCCGGATCAGTGTGGTTTTATGCCGCAAAGATCCACGCGGATGAATATACACCGATTATTCACTGCAATGGAAAATGCGACCACTATCCGAGGCCCTCTAGCCCTGCTGGCAGTAGACTTCGAGAAGGCCTTTGATTCTATTAGATGGGATGCGATCTGGGAAATAATGCATAGAATGAGATTTGGGCCCCAGTTCATGAGTTGGGTTAAATTACTGTATAATTCTCCATTAGCTGTCACGAAAGTGAATGGTCAAGTATCAGACCCCTTTGAAATTGGCACAGGGACCAGGCAAGGATGCCCACTGTCAGCCATGATATTTGCAATAGCAATTGAACCGCTCGCAATACTGTTAAGAACTAACGAAACATGGAAGGGATTCCGATGGTCTGAAGCCAGGGAGGACAAAGTGTCCCTATATGCAGACGACCTGTTGGTATACTTACAGGACCCGGTCAGATCCTGCCCCATAGTGACTGATCTACTCCAGAAATACGGCTCCTTTAGTGGCCTGAGAGTAAACTGGGCCAAATCTACCCTGTTCCCGCTTAGACAAGCGGAAGAATCGATCCCGCCCCAATGCCCCTACCAGGTAGAAAGGGAACAATTCAAATATTTAGGTATATTAATAACAAATAATCTGACTGATTATGTTCCCAGAAATTTGTACCCAGTCATGACAAGATTTGCAGAGGACACCCGTCACTGGTCATCCCTTCCTCTGACATTACTGGGTAGAGCTGCGCTCTTCAAAATGATGACCTTGCCTCGACTCCTGTACATATTACAGAACGCCCCCTTATACATTCCTCCAAACATATTCAAGAAAATAGATCAGACACTTCGTAGACTACTATGGAATGATGGCCACCCACGTATAGCTCTCGCCACGCTCCAAAGATCCATATGGGAGGGTGGAATAGGACTACCCAGAATGCAAACGTATTATTGGGCCAGTCAATTGATGAAAGTGAATGACCAACTACACGGCGACACCGGCGCACCACATAACAGATCTCTAGAACCCGACGCTCCCGGGAAACCCATTATGTTATATCGCTACAAGAAAAGAGACCATGCGGCCACCCCCAACATGCGAGCACAGATAACACAGATCTGGATAGATGCACACAAATTTGTGGGATGGGGCGACAAACTATCGCAGGCGCAACCTCTGTGGAATAACAGGAACCTTCCCAGTGTATACACGCTCCCCAGATGGCCGAACTGGTCTCGGCATGAATCACTCACACTGGGAGACCTTGTGAAAGATAACACCATGGTTCCTTTTGCGGAGTTGGCGCTCCGATTTGGACTTCCCCAAACTGATCACTACCACTATGCCCAACTACAACACGCATTACAGAACATTCTCCCCGAAGTGATCTCTCTACCAGACTTCACCCCCATTGAAAGAAACTTATTCCCGGAACAAATCACTCATAAAGTGACATCGGTCCTGTACAGTGCCATAAGTTCCTTTGGCACACCAGATCTGCTGTCACTGCGGACCAAATGGGAGTCGGATGTGGGGGCCATACTACCGGAGGAATGGGTGATAGCATTGATGTTCCCTAGGGAGATAGCAATATCATCGAGGCTTAGACTGATCCAGTTAAAGATACTACACAGAGTATACTATCCTAGGGTAGCCCTATATAAATGGGGAAGGATCAATGACCCGAGCTGCCTGCGATGCAAAACAGAAGAAGGCACCTTCTTCCACATCCTGTGGGATTGCACACACATCCAACCACTTTGGGAGGATTGTTGTGTGAAACTCTCCAGAGTTATGGGGAAAACAATTCCCAGAAACCCTAAGCTATTACTGTTGGGGATAGATGATGAAATTGACTTATCTAGATATGAAAAATTGCTTTTGTTCACCACTACTGCACTTTTGAAAAGGAACATTGCTCAGAAATGGGACTCGGACCAAATACTGAGCTACGAACAATGGAGGACCGATGTGGATATTTGTATTGCAACGGAATACAGAGTATACGCAGCCAGAGGATGCCCGGCTAAAGCCCCGAAAGTGTGGCAGAAATGGGTAGAAGCCCAATGAGGGCTAACACAGGCAAATTGGCCATTGGGACACATCGAAAGGCGCCCCCCCCCCTGACGCCCATGGTGCCCGCAGGATAATGCAGCTAGGCACTGCCCCGTGTTCGGACAATATTGACCCGCTTGTTCTTTGTTCTTTTCTTGAAACATTATGTGTACACCAATCGGAGACAGTCAGTGACCTATACCAGCAATGCGCATGTATTGATTGTTTGTTTGTTTACTTGTTTTTAAAACACCAATAAAATATGTTATCAAAAAAAAAAAAAAAAAAAGATAGGGGGAAGTGGGTGGGGTCCGGGGCTTCTCCTCCCCCCATAATTTTAAAAAAGTGCAAACCCCCTAAAAATATTTTAGTAATTCGACCGAAAAAACAGTCTTTTCAATGTCATTATTTTTTAATCGTTTTTTTTTTCATAGATCCTGCAAACGCAACTATTATATTCCATATATGCTGATTGCGTGGATAGTGAAGGAAAGCAACTGGGCATCGTTGGTGGATGTGATCTTCATGAGTGCTGTATGCAGTGTGCAGCCACAGGCTGAGCAAAAGATAGAATTACCTGGGCCTAGTGTGTGATACATAGGTTAGCAAAGTATAGTACATGAATCCTGTCACATCAGGGTCATGGGGGAAATAGAGATGGAAGGGAAGAGGGGAGGACTAGAAAAGAGGAGGAGGACAGTGAGGACAGGGAAGATTTTTATTTTTTTTAGCATTTTCCAGTTAACGCGGTAATCGGCAAACATTACAATGGCACTGACAGGAATCACATTATTATTCCTGGACTGATTACCAGGAATTATTTTTGTTTGAAGAAGCTGTTCATTGTTATTGTGGGTATGAAAAATAGAGAACAATAAATAGCTTATGGATCACTAGGTCTTAGTCATAGGGCCTCATTACACAGTAGGCGGTAGCCATGGCGCTAATACCGCCATGGCTACCCCTTTACCGCATTCCGAGTCCGTGTTCCCGGAATAGGGACTTACCAGGTCATTCCGACCTTGGAGGACCTGGTAAAATCCCCATTCCGGGAACCATTCCCCATTCCCATTTTAGCCCCCATAGGGCTCAATGGGAATGGGGAAGGAGCAAATAACGGTACCGCAATTTGCGGTGCCGTTATTACCTCTGAAGTCCCTTAGCGGGTCCCTCCCCTAACGCCTGGTAAAACCAGGTAAAACCAGGCGTTAGGGGAGGGACCCGCTAAGGGACCTTGTAGGAGGGCGGTAAAGGATTACCGGCACCAGTGCCCTTACCGGTGCCGGTAATCCCTTACCGCCTACCGTGTAATGAGGAGCATAGTCTTTTAAAGTTGCTGAGTGGTGGGATGGCATTGGGCACAGACAGTGGCAAAGGCTAGTGGAGAGAGAGGCCTCTGTCCATTGAAGCCTGCCATTGATCTGTTGGATCCGGTTAAGTTCTAGAGAGTAGAATTGGCTCGAGACCCCCGAAGAATATATAGCTCAACAAAATCCTAAATTCATTTTAAAAAATGGTAGTTTAGGTGACTTGATTTATCGCGAGAAAACCATTGAAATTCAGCGCACTGGGAAGTGATGGCCATCTTAACTTGGTGCCACCCTTCCATTGCAATGACCATGAGCACATACATGATATCACAGAAGGTTTTCACAATGACATTCAAAATGACATAAATGGGGATAATCAATGGGATGGGTGGGTGCCGAGATTTCTGGTCGTCACTTCACACAGTAACTGAATTTCAAGAGTTTTGTTGTGATAAATCAGCTCACCTTAACTCGCTCTTAACTTACAATTTTTTGAAGTGATTATAAATATGATCAAGCGTCTGACAGCCGCAAAACACGTCAATTCCCAAGCACTCTCTTTTTTGTTCAACTGCACCAATAAAGATTTTGGGGGTAATTCATGGAATCAAGCGCAGAAGTGGTGCACGCGGCTGGCGCACAGAGGGAGCGTGTGACAGCTTGCACCAGCCGCTTGCGCCAAAACCCATTTTGACGCACCAAGTAATTATGGATTTATACATCCATAACCAGCCGTGGTGCAGCGTGGCGCAGAGACCCTGCAGCAGTGCCAGTTATGCCCCCAACCCCGCCCCGTGCGCCAAAAACATCAGCCAAATCCCCTACATGGTGCAAAGGCCAGTGGACCAGCATACGGCCCCCCAACAATGAAATTGCACTAAAAACGCCACTCAGCCCTCACTCAACAACCCAATCACGTGATAAACTCCTCGCGCACCCCTCGGAATACACGTACCCGCTCGCGCCAGACCAATCGCGTGTAAAACTCCTTGCGCACCCCTCAAGAATATGCTTACCCACTCACACCAGCCCAATCACGTGCAAAACTCCTCGCGCACCCCTACTAATACACATACCCGGCTTGCGCCAGCCCAATCGCGTGTAACCTCCTGTACCCCACCCGCGCCAGCCCAATCACGGGTAAAACTCCTGCGCACCCCTTGGTATATGCGTACCCTGCTCACGCCAGCCCAATCGCCTGTAATAGTCCCTGCGCAAGCCTCGGAATATGCGTACCCCGCTCACGCCAGGCAAATTGCACGGAAAAAGCCCCCCCTGTGGTGTGGGCTGGCTGCAGGGCATGGTCAGGGTGGATTGGCTGCCTACAGGGCATGGGGAGGGTGGATGGGCTGGCTGGGGGGCATTGTCTGGGTGGATGGGCTGCCTGCTGGGCATATCCAGGGGTGATGGGCTGCCTGCGGGGCATGTCCAGGGGTTATGGGCTGGCTGAAGGGCATGGTCCGGGTGGATGGCCTGCCTGCAGGGCATGGGGAGGGTGGATGGGCTGTCTGGGGGGCATAGTCTGGGTGGATGAGCTGCCGGCGGGGCATGTCCATGGGTGATGGGCTGCCTGCGGGGCATGTCCAGTGGTGATGGCCTGGTTGCGTGGCATGGTCAGGGTGGATGGGCTACCTGCATGGCATGGGGAAGGTGGATGGGCTGGCTGGGGGGCATCATCTGGGTGGATGGGCTGCCTGGGGGGCATGTCCAGGGGTGATGGGTTGCCTGCGGGGTATGTCCAGGGGTGATGGGCTGCCTGCGGGGCATGTCCAGGGGGTAATGGGCTGCCTGCGGGGCATGTCCAGGGTTGATGGGCTGGCTGCGGGGCATGATCAGGGTGGATGGGCTGCCTGCAGTGCATGGGGAGGGTGGATGGGCTGGGTGGGGGGCATGGTCTGGGTGGATGGCTGCCTGTGGGGCATGTCCAGGGGTCATGGGCTGCCTGCGGGGCATGTCCAGGGGTGATGGGCTGCCTGCGGGGCATGTCCAGGGGGTGATGGGCTGCCTGCGGGGCATGTCCAGGGGGTGATGGGCTGCCTGCGGGGCATGTCCAGGGGTGATGGGCTGGCTGCGGGGCATGGTCTGGGTGGATGGGCTGCCTGCAGGGCATGGGGAGGGTGGATGAGCTGGCTGGGGGGCATGGTCTGGGTAGATGGGCTGCCTACGGGGCATGTCCAGGGGTGATGGGCTGCCTGGGGGCATGGTCAGGGTGGATGGGCTGCCTGCAGTGCATGGGGAGGGTGGATGGGCTGGCTGGGGGGCATGGTCTGGGTGGATGGCTGCCTGTGGGGCATGTCCAGGGGTGATGGGCTGCCTGCGGGGCATGTCCAGGGGTGATGGGCTGCCTGCGGGGCATGTCCAGGGGGTGATGGGCTGCCTGCGGGGCATGTCCAGGGGTGATGGGCTGGCTGCGGGGCATGGTCTGGGTGGATGGGCTGCCTGCAGGGCATGGGAGTGTGGATGAGCTGGCTGGGGGGCATGGTCTGGGTAGATGGGCTGCCTACGGGGCATGTCCATGGGTGATTGGCTGTCTGCGGGGCATGTCCAGGGGTGATGGGCTGCCTGCGGGGCATGTCCAGGGGTGATGGGCTGGCTGGGGCTCATGGTCTGGGTGGATGGTCTGCCTGCCGGGCATGTCCAGGGGTGATGGGCTGCTTGCGGGCATGGTCAGGGTGGACGGGCTGCCTGCAGGGGGTGCATGTGGCTCCTCACCATACTGCTGCGTGAATCTGTGGGTACGTGAGTGAGCTTTCCAGCAAATTGGCGGGGGCGAGCGGGGTATGTGTATTCTGGGGTACGCGAGTGGGAATTACACACGATTTCTCTGCCTCAAGCAGGGTATGTGTATTCCGGGGTACGCGAGTGAGCTATACACGTGATTTCACTGGGGCGAGCGGGTTACGTGTATTCCGGGGGGCGTGAGTGAGCATTTCACGCAATTTTGCTGGGGAGAGCGGGTACGTGTATTCCGGGGGTACGCGAGTTTGAATTACACGCGATTTTGCTGCCTCTAGCAGGGTACGTGTATTCCGGGGTACGCGAGTGAGCTATACACATGATTTTGCTAGGGCGAGCGGGGTATGTATATTCTGGGGGGCACGAGTGAGAATTACACGCGATTTCACTGGGGCGAGCGAGGTACATGTATTCCGTGGAGCTGGGACGAGCGGGGTACGTGTATTCTGGGGGGCGCAAGTGAGCATTTCACAGGATTTCACTGGGGCGAGCGGGGTACGTGTATTCCGGGGGCACGAGTGAGCATTTCACATGATTTCGCTGGTGAATTGAATTCCAGGTGGTCAGGAAGCACAACCAAATTGCGTGCAGGGCTGCTCTGACCAAGGGACATGTCCATGGGGCAGTGTTGTCATCTGCTGCCCCGAGCAGCCGGGTGTTGGCAACTGCGTGGGAAGATGCAGCCAACACCACCCGGCTGTGAGTCTGCCAGCCAGGACAGTCTCGGTCAAAGACCTTGGAACAGCGGCTGTTGCTACGCTGGGTCCAGTCAAAAGCACCCAGCAGCCACTGACACAAGTCAGGGCTTCCGTCCTAGTTCCACCTGCCACTCCCTTGGTCCAGTCCACCAGCGCCACTGCCCCTACTGATCAGGGTGGCATTTGCCAGTCAGGGTCCAGACCACTGTCCAAGAGGAGGAAGGTTGCTCCTGCACAAGAGGCTGGGACCCCAGACATGGCTCCGGCCTCCGGCACATTGAGGAAGAAGCCTTTCGGCAAGCAGGAACTGGACTTCCTTGTGAGCTACTTGTTGGAACACGAACGTGATATGCTAGTGGTCCCAAATTGTCACATTACACCTGCCCAGCGTTGGGACCACTGGAAGCATGTTGCAGAGGGTGTTAGTGCATTCAGGCATGAGGTGTGCACAGCTAAGGACTGCAAAAAGCTTTGGGATGACTTCTGATGCTGTGCTAAGCTAAAGCATGCCTCCAATTATGCCATGACTCTGGTGACTGGCAGTGGGCTAGCACCTGAGGAGGAAGAACTCACTCCGCACGAGGTGATCGCTGCAGAGTTCATCCCAGCACAATTGGTCGAGGGAGTGGGAGAGATGCTGGATTATGATGGCCCGTCTGAAGAGTGTTGTTGCCTGTTTGTCCAGCCCATGTGTGGTTTGCTTGTGTGATGTGTTGTGCTTGACTGCCACTACATGCTATGTGTACATGGTTCTCATTTGCGAGTCATGCAATGCTTCACTAATGCGTACCTGTTGTGCTGAATGCTGGACATGTAGAGCAGACGGGACAGTCCTCATTGCCACACATGCACCCTACTCACATGCTAGTCACCCGGCTGCCCCTCTGGTCCATGTTCCAGCTCACTGACCATTCTTCATGTAGCCTGGGGTGTCTTTCCACTCAGCACTCGAACTATGGCATTGCATGACTGACGTGCATGTGTGTTCAGCCTGCATGCAGGTACTCCACATTGCCCCTCCACCCCCCTGCACCTCGATTTCACCATGGCACTGGTGGGTAACATGTTGGACTACTGCAATGGCCTGTTTCACGCTCCTGTGAACATGCACACTTACCCCTGCCAACTTGCCAGACACATACTGTGGGGTACATCCTTTGTCCTTGATGCAGGGTGTCTCACTCGAAATGTGCAGATTGCAGATGCTCCCCGGGGACATGAGTGCCCGTTCATGCTCCATGTGCCTTCAATGCATGTCCCTATGTGTCCTTGGCAGGATGATCATTGTAGTACATGTCCAGGATGACATACGTATCATGGCATTTGGTCATCCATTCCATGCTCAGTCTGGCTCAGTCCTGCATCACGCAGATGTTTAGGGTGTCATAGTCTGTGTGGGGCACATGCCTCCCCCCTGTTGCAGGCCCCCTGACTCTGTTCAACTGGTGTAGTGCCTTCTGCACAAATGGGTGTACTACTGAGGGTTCATCATGTGTCCTGCTTACTGTCCCATTCTCATCTGCTGTGGTGTCAGTTGACTCAGATTATGCAATTGACGCTACTCAACACTGTCTGCCAATGCACAGTTCTCTGGTCAAACTTTCATTACCATTCAATGCCTCCCTGTATTTTCACTAAGGGGAGGGGGGGTTGCCTGTAGCCATGGAACCCATTGCATGCACATTGCACATGATGGCTGAACTTGCCCTTACACTGCCTTCATGTTTATTGATTGACATCGTAACGTACTTGTTGATGTAGATAGTTGGTAACGTAAACATGTTCTGCACTGCACCCACCCACTTCTCAGCCATGTTACACCATTCTACATGCCTACTCACTGCTGCAATGTCAAAGTGACCTGGCATATATGTTCAGATTGTCATCCCTTCACTGTCATGAAACACACGGGCACAGGTGCATCCTGTGACACATGTACTCTGTATTGGAACACACTAGCGAGTGTTTAGCAAAGTTGATTGATCAATCTGCAGCCTATACTAACTGGTATAGGCCGCAGATTGACTATAGGCTGCCAGTCGGGTTGTAAAGACTGTGGAGCAGCCTGCACGTGTGTATGTATACACTTGCACATACATCAAAGCAAGCAGTGTTGTAGCTGCTTGTTTTGCTGTATAGGATGCTGTTCATATTCACCATACGGGTATATATGAACACGGGTGTATTTGAACACTTTCACATATACATATGCAAGCAGCTTCAATGTTGTGTAGTGCAACATTGCAGCTACTCAATTATGTGTGTGTGAAAGCGTTTATTTACACATGTGTTCTCTGCAGCTTTTTTGTTGAATGACTAATATGTTGTTAATTAACGTAAATGCTGCTGAGATTTCAGCATTGCGCCCGTTATGTTCAACTGGCACAATCTTGAAGGTGCACTGTTGTGCAGTATGCTTAGCAAATCTGGTGGAGCCTGGGCGTGATGATTTGACACACTGAATAATGTTTTGTGGCACATTCAATGCACAATGGGCTGAATCAGTCCCTGAGTGGTGTTATGGAGGCTTCATGGACCGGCAGTTTGGACCGTACTTGGCGTTATGGTCCCTCAAACCATGTTGCAGGCCCTCGCTTTGCTCGGGACATTCACTATATCTACTTGGTCTATGACGCCCGGTACGGGTCGAGCTGCAGATGATTGAAGCTATATTGGTGCTGATGATTTAGTGATGCATGTGTACATGCATATTATGTGTGTCATGGTGTGTTTTGATTCACTTGCAGCAGTGGCATTTGGCTGTTCAGACATGCTTATGGTACGTGCCATCTTTTTGTTGCCATCTGTCATTTCTGCCTGTGATATGTGCCTGACAGAGGTGGTGTGTAATGGAGGTGATATACTACATTCAGTACATCTGTAGGCTTCGCAATTTACACGCATCCATTTGTGCTTTTGGGATGCCATTGCATATCAATGCCACTGGATGTATGCCAGATTTGCAGTTGTGTCTGACATGTCTGCTTCATGTGTTGGCTGTTGATGTGATGTCTATGTGTGTGTTGGTTATGTGCTTCTTACATGTGTACTCATGTTTGCTTTTTTCACATTACAGGTGATGATGCAATGGAGCCAGGGAATGGCAATGTCATTCCAGACACAGGGTTGCTATTACATCATCAACACGGCACAACTGGGTGTCATGGGGTGGTAGACCACGAGAACCCACTTGTGCTCCAGACCATCGTGTCTAGGGCTGGCAATCAGTCAAGCTCTGATGATCACTCTGAGCACAATGTTGAGTTGGCTGCGCATCTTGTCCATTCGTCACCGTTGAGTGATCCTGATGTGGACGATCTTATGTCCGTGACACCTGCACTGAGGGGCCAGACAGTGTTGGAATCTCCGCCTGTGGTGGTTCAGGACTCACGGTCACACTCCACACCAGTTGCTGATGTGCCTGAGGCATCATGTCAATGGAGAGATGTAGTCCTGCAGCCTCGGGTGGTGCCAATCCAGCGAGGACCACGGCTCCTTGGGCCCCGCGGGTGTCATGTCCGGCAACGCTGGGACCGTGCTCCACCGGGGTATACTGAGTGGGAGCAATCCCTATATGCCAGTTCAGATCAACAGGGGGCAACTATTGAAAAGATCACTCAGAGCATGGAACTTGTGGCCCAATCCGTGTTCCCCCCTGCTAGGCAGGTGGAGCTCCAGAAGCGGGCTGCACAGTCCATGGGTCGCTCACTCAGGATGGGCATGGCATCCTCAGACAGGGCACGCCGGACTGAAATTGTGTCTCTGCATAAAGCACTTACTGCTCATGCAGAGGCACACATGGAGGCCCTGAGGTATGATAACCATAAAACCCTCAGGTCTACTCTGCGTGTGCTCAACATGTCCCAGAGGCAGCGGTCAGCTGAGTGGTTGGAGCAGCTTGAGAATACCATCTCGGCTGAGCTTCGTGCATGCCGGGAGGTGCTCCGGATGACATGTGAGGCCATGCAGGAAGAACTCTGTGTTACACGTGCTACCTTGCAAGAGGAAGCACGTGTATCACGTGAAGTGCTGCATGCTGACCTACGTGCCATCACCACACAGGACCAGGCTTACCAGACCCACAGGCTTTCTGCTGTCTAGGGGCAAGCTGTACATAGGCAATGTCAGGGAACTGTGCCAAGTCCACCTTCCGATTTCCATCCAGTGGGTGAGCAGGATGCCGATTTATCTCCCACACAGTTCGGGCTGTGCATGCGTTGATCCTATGGAGTTTTTTTTATCTCATCATCACATGTGGGTGTTGTGGTGCACCCTGTACCTCCCCCCTCCTGGGTGCCCCCCAGACCCTTGGGTCATATGTTGCCATTACTTTTTTCATATAATATTGTTTGTCTATTGTGCATTCATGTGACGGTGTGGTGCTTTGTGGCTTTTCAAAGCATCCACTGTCTATTCCAGCTGGAACCATTCAAGCTTGTCTCGTGCATGTGTTTGTGGCTTGGGGTCCAGACACATATGCCACTTCTGCTTCCCCTTTCCATGGGCTTGCAAGGATGGTTCGGTGTGACAGCAATTTAAACAACGGCATTGGACTTTCGTCATATCTGTGACCAGTCTGCTGCTGTACTACTTGTGTTTACACCCCTAGTTGGGATTACGGATGTTTTCTCCACGGCATGTCTGCAATCAATTTTGGTGAGTACATTTTTGAACTGTGCTTTTATTGAAGTTGATTGTGATGTTTTTTTCATTTCTTGCCTGTATAAGTTCTTGATGCACTTCATGCTGTAGACGGTAGCCTGCACCCTTTAGCTGTCAAAGTCACACTGATGGTGGGAGGGGGCTGGGTGGTGACAATGTCAAGTTTGTACGTGTTAAGTACAGCCCCTGGGGATTGTGGCAAAAGAGGAAGCATTAGGAATGTGACCCAAAAAGCACAACTCACAGTCCAGTCCTCACCTGAGATGTCCGCCTAGACTACTTCTCTCCTCCGTTCCATTTGGACGGCACATTGTATCTGTCTGCGCTCTTGGACTTCGCTGCTGTGTGATGGAACAGTTTTCCTACAGGACTACAGCTATTTTACTCATTTTTCACACTCTGGTGCCTTTAGTCCCTGTTTTTGTTCCTGCTACTGTCCTTGTTGCAGATCTGTCCGCCCTTCTCTCGGGCAGTTATTACCATGTACTCTTACACTGCCTCGGTTTTCCTCTGTACACTTCTGTACCACAGCATCTCTCTCTCTCTCACTCCCACTGTCTTTCATCTATTACAGCCATACCTTTATGTGGACGTTGGCCTTTTACTAATGCTATTCAACTGTTCTGGCTCTTAACTTGCAGTCAGCTGTTTCCGGCTATTTCACATTCGCTGTGCCTTTCCAGACTTGTGCTGTCTCTGCCTTTCTTTGTTCACGCTATCAAGGATTGATTGGGTTTCAGCTCAACCATCCAGTTGTGCCAGCCTCCTTGGTTATTTTGTACTCAAGTTTCACCTCTACCTATCAGTTGTGGCATCCTCATTGATTATTGTGTACTCAAATTCCTACCTATCCTGTTGAACCATTGTACAACTGTGCAACCTTGGAAGTTATTCTCTCATTCAGCTTGGACATGTACTTGGCCACATTCTATGCCTTCAAGTCACCTACTGGAGACTCTTCCAGGGTTTTTTGGTGCCTTGAGTCTTTTTCCCTGGTTTGGGGGTTTGGCTCCTTGGAGTTCTCTGCGATTTGGTATTTTACCGGTCAAGGTGGCCTCTGAGTGGGCTAGAACCTATTTAAACGTAAGGAAGAACAAGGAAACCAAGGGGAAGGTAGATCCTGAAGCCAGGTAGACTAGAAGGAAGAAGCCGATGGACCCTAGAGACAGTGCTTCTGAAGGTCAAGGTGATGAGGATATGACGGAGGGGCTTTTGTTGTCGGACAGTACGCTTGGGTTTACCTTTCAGTTGTCAGGGGATTGGTGTGGTTTAACACACTGGGGTCGCCACATGGGCAATGTTCACATGTGATGTGTACAGGACACTGATGGCCCCTTCATTTCACATGCATGTATTGAGTGCATGTCCTTACTGACACACACACTTATACAATGCGCCACCACACATCCAACCACCCATCCATGCCCACACGTGCACACAGATTGTCTTTTCTGCCATGCTGTGTCCCTGCAGCGCATGATCACTTACCATTTTGGGATCGTCTACATGCGTCACTGGGCCATTTTCTTTGCTTGTCCTTTTTCATATGACGCTCAAGGTGTATCACCAACACAATGAACGCTCACTGTGCCGTGTGCTGAGCAGTGTGTTGCAGGGGACACAGACAGCACATGGTTTTGGTATTTGCGGATTTGGATTGGCCAATATGCATGCCACCAGGCATTCTGTCTTTTGTTGATAGTACTGCTGGTGGCATGCATTTGTGTATGGCTTTTGTATGTGTGGGAGGTTGTTGGTCAGTCATTTCATCTGATTCCATGTCAGGTGTGATTGTCTCAGCCCTCTTTCCATTTATCACGTGGCACTTAGTATCTAATTTGTCATGTGTTGTACTTTTGGTTTGCTCTTTTGCTGTTGCGTGCCATGACAAGGTGTGGCCGACGAGGGTGATGGGGGTTGGGAGGGTTTGGGTGACATACCAGTGATTTTCATGGCCTGTTTTGCTGGGGGGGTGGTGTGATATGCACCTTGCATGTGTTCCTTTTGGTCACACCGGATTGGTTATTTTTAAGTAGCTAGGGATGCACACAATGTAGCACTTCAGTGGCAACATTCTCAGGGTGGTAAGGTTGTGACAGTTGACTGTCTCTTTGTCATCATCAATTGTCAACTGGTATGTGCCAGGTCTGTGTGCACTCCGCAGCGGTGGGAGTTTAGGTGAATAATGTGGCCACAAGCTGGGTCCTGGCTGCCTCGCCACGTGCCCTTTCCCCTCCCATGAGCAGTGCCTGCGCCTGTGGTTGGGGATGTGGGGGCACCACCATGTCCACCAGTACGCACCGCCGTGTTGCAACATTGTGCAGGTCACATGCTGCCACAATGATCCTGCACACTACTGGGGGTGCATATAGTAGCTTCCCGCCAGTGCGGTCAAGGGAGCGGAAGCATGACTTGAGCACTCCGAATGTGTGCTCCACTATGCCCCTGGTTGCAATATAGGCTGCGTTGTATCTTACCTGGGGTGGTGTGGTGGGGTTCCGTATGGCGTCATCATGTGGGTGCTCAGAGGGTAGGCACTGTCCCCTGGGGAGGTGATGATGGTTGTCATTAGTTGGGTTTGTGTATTTGTCTTTGTGTGACATGCATACATGTGCACAGACATTTGTACTCACCAATGAGCAATGTGTTGCCATGCTTCCCAGCTTCCAGGTCCCAGCACAGGGCGGACATTCTGTATATGAAACTGTCATGGGTAGACTCAGGATAGTTTGCATAGACAGAGGTGATGATTCCATGGGCATCGCATACAACCTGTACGTTGATGGAATGCCAGTGCTTGCAGTTGCGGTAGATGTTCTCAGTGGCCCTAGGTCGACGTAGGGCCACATGGGTGCAATCTATGGCACCAAGTACTTTGGGGAAGTGTGCCACCCTGTAAAAGTCCTGGATCACGGCCTGCCTTTCTGCGGGTGTTCTGGGCATGTAAATGTGCCTGCGGATTGAGGGGTGCTCAGTCATGATTGCCAACACCTGGTGTAGGCAGTGTGACTACGTGGCCTGTGAGACACCCCCAACAATGGCAGTTGTCTGCTGAAATGACCCAGTTGCCAAAAAATGCAGGACATTAAGCACCTTTTCCAAGGGGCTCAGTGTTTGGGAGCACAAGGTGGGTGATGTGAGCTCATCCTCCCATTCAGTGACCAGGTCTAGGATGATATGAGGTGGAAACCTAAACCTGCCATAGACCTCGTCATCAGGCATCCCAAAAAAGGCTGGTCCTGGGCAACAAAATGCAGGGCCTGGCTATTCTTCTCCTGCAGTGTCCAACGATCACTGCTGCGAGAAATGGGACATTCATCGTAGCTGTATATACGTGTTTGTTGTTTGTGCGCACATTTATACTGCACAGGGATGCTTCCTCCTGCCTTCTTGTGGCAGACGTGTTTACGCCTGTGCGTGTCTTTTGGTGTGTGTGGGTTTCCCCTATTCAATTCCATGAATACGTGTTGTTCGCAAGCTTGTGGCCGTTGCATGTATTTCCCAGCAGTACTTCCCCAGTTACGCCCTCATTTTCACGTGTTGTTCCCCATTCCGTATGTTCTGCCCCCTTTTTGGTGTATGTGCTACACGTTGTGCGCTTTCGCTGTGCACGTTGCGCACAGCTTTCGGATGTCGCAGTGACATGTGCACCTGTGTGCGCCACGCGCGGTTTCAGCGCAGCTCCCTGGAAAAACACGCGCACAGACTTCCATGATAGCTTGCGTGCAATTCGCCCGCGTGCGCTGGATTTTTCTCACTTGTGCCACCGATTTCGGCATGCAATTATTCCATGAATCTGCCTCTATAGTTTCCGGTTCTTGAGATTCAATGGTGCCTTTCTTTGCAGCCTGCCTATTTCAGTGGGCTGCTGCTCTCTGGAGTGCAATTTGCTCTCGTGTACTTTTGTACATTGTTGCTTTTTGATATATACATATATATGTACATATAGACACATATATGCACATATATATGCACCTATTCACACTCATACGAAGTGGTATTGATGGAATACTGCACGTACTAGTGAACTCTGAATGTGTTGAATGTTTAATAAATCCTGTCGATAAGCGTGATAATTTCTTTCAGCAGTATTCCAAAGAAAAAATGTAACCAACTCATAATGAAGAACGGTTTCATTATTTAATTTGCCATTACTGCGGCCAAAAGTATATCTTCTTAAGGGTGATTTTGCATTACCTCTTAGGGATATTGGTTACTTTATCCCATAACACAGAACATACTGGATCTTGCTTCAGGAAAACCTTTCAAAATCACTTTCAGTTGCGCAGGGATGCAGTGTATGTCACATGTGAGAATTTTACAGTTTATTGCGCAGTATGGAATACAATTCGTGTTCACTTATATGAAGTGCAGATCTGTGACCTGGGAATAATCTGGGAAAAGAAAACTGTATTCAGAATTGAATTTTGTAAAATATGATTAGGCATAACCTGGGGCTGAAAGTACACTTTCCTCAAACCATTTAAAATCAATAATTGAATACATAGCTCTGATTCATTTTTAAAGCATTATTGACTTTGATGTGATGATTACTCTGTGTTTTCATTCAGTTTCTCATTTTGCCGAAGGTGTTCAATTGTATTCTTTATTATGTAGGTAGGAGCAAGTCTGTTTTGTAAGAGATCTCCTGAGCCCCATGCAGTTACTATCGGAGAAAGCTGTTTTAATTACTGGGCAGCTCTTGCCCAATATTAGCAGAAGTCAGGAGGAATTTTGCTTGCATAGTGACTTTTTAGGTGACTTTCAAATATACTTTTATCAAGCAACAGAGTCAACAGGAAGGTGGCAGGCAGACCGAGAATGTTCACGAGAAAGTTCATTAGAGAGAAAGGAAGAGCACATGGCAGTCACCAGGAAAGCAACTCATTGCATTGAAAGCTAATGAGGATGAAAGCCTTCTTTTGCCAGAAACAATTGTGAGGTAACACCTTCCCAGACAGATGTAAACCATCTTGAACTAGGAGAAAAGGACTATGGAAAACAGTTGATGAACAGCAGAGCAAGTACATACAGGATCATATGAGTCTATTCACAAACGTTTGCTTTCATAGATTTATCGGTAAACGACGTGATCGAGAGATTATGATACAAACACTGTTAGTCTGCTATACCTTAAGAGGTCGCGGAAACAGCAGTTTAGATGTACTTGTGCAACAAATAGAAGTGTGATTATCAATGAAAGCAGCCAGTATACCTGATGATAAACAGATGCTTTTGTACAAGAACAAAAGAAGAAGTGAACAATTAGTGTATTTCCAACTCGAGTTTACAACACGATCTCGTAGAAAGTATGATCCACTACACTATGTCATCACTGCAATATTTTCCCTATCACCATTACCTCCCAGCCACCCACCTCGCCACCGTCCTTTCATGAAGAAAGGTTCCCTGTCCTTAGAAAGAACGACTCCCCATTTTGTAAAATATCATTTCATCCCAGCACCAATCTCCCTCTACAAGTCCCTTCCCTATGCATGGCACTTCTTGTTTGTTTTCTGTGGAAGGCAAGACATTTGGAATTGCATGACGTGTTGATGCCAGCAACACTGCTATGACTAGAACTGTTGCGGGCAAGAGGACAGGCTCATGAGCTATTTCTAATGGAGGTGCTGCTGCAATTCAAAACTTAACTAAGTCGGTGGTACAATCTTGCTATTGCAGATTTACTCTCAGCCTCTTGCCTTCTTATCCAGTGATTTGGGTCAAGCTATCATGGACCACACACTGGCTTTGTGGTGAGTCACGTGGGGCATCTGCTCACACTGCCGTTCCTCCTCCCTCACAACCAATGATGGGCTTTCAGTGCTGAAGAAATGTATGCTTCTGTGCAGTTTTCACACTGTTGCTGTCTACTTTGCAGCAAGTGTTCCCATGCCCTGTCACTTTCTGAGTAGGGATGACAATGCCCATGCTGCAGAGCGCAGAATACTCATGACAAAAAAGGCTCTCGACCAGATGGGCATGTCAATAGCTATGGTCAAAGCATGATGCATCCACTCTCTTCTTCCCAATGTTATGACATTTGCAATAGGCTTCAGCAGAGGTTTAAGATAAACAATTTTGCAAATAAATAAGTAAATTAAAATCTGGATACTGCAGAGAAGAGCATTGCTTTGTAAGGACAATCACGTGACAAGGGCACACCTCAACAAACAGGATAGAAACCAATCAAATCCCACGTAGGAGCAGAAACTTCATTAGGAAGATGGGTGGATACATCTCTACAGTCTCTGGTAGTAATCTACATTTCGGACAAAGAGAATCATTTAGAAGACAGACTCAATTGGAAATGCCCATCATCTGTCAGCTATCACCAAATACCTCAAGCCTTCAAAATATTGACTCAGAAGTGATGTCAATCCTGTCTTGAACCATTCACAATGGTGAACATTGCACTACTTCCATTGTGTTGTGCTCTGAAACTGAGATTGTCAGTGTGAATGCAGGATGTCCATTGCGGCTCCTGGGCAGGAGACCTGCTTCTTTCTCATTCCCTCCTTTCCTGTTGGGTCCAGAATACTATGGACATGAAGACCTGATGCTGCTCTTTTGCAACAACTTGTGTAAGAACTGTTGTCGGTATTCACAGTGCATGCTCAAGCAGTCATATTCCTAATTATTCTTTGTTCAACTATTCTGTGAATGTGCCTGGAGATTTGGAATTAAACAATCGATAGGAGATCTCAATAAGATGTCCGACTAAGATGACTGCTCACTATTAATTGCCTGATTTCATCTCACAGACTTTAACAAGTGTACTGGAGCCAATGGTGAATGATATACTTCCCAGATTATGTTTTTTAGGCTGGGACTTCCTCCAACAATCCTACATTCCCAATAAGATGTGATTCCGTCACGATCCATATTTTCCTCTTTCAGATATAGTCCCATATCTCAATCACTTTCTTATTTTTAGCACGCTTCAGAACCTCCACGCACAGTCTTGAACCACTGTGAGCTTGTCATTGGAGATCCATCAGCTGCAGATGGTACAATGTACCTTTGGAAGAGGTAGGCCTTAGGTTCCTACCCTGGAAGTTGGCTTTACTTGGGGTGATTATCTCAGCTACACTAGTTGGGGAATTAGGCACTCCTTCAATTTCACAGCCTCTCAAACAGAATGATCTTTTACCCTCGCCCAGAATGTATTCCCTAATCGTGCTCCACATTGGATATGAACCTGGACATTATCCTCTTGATGTTCCACCAAGACCGTTAAACTGTGGAAGAAAAACCCCTATGCACCCTGAACATGACAAGAACACTCGTAATTAATGAGAAATAATTTAAAATTGCAGTCTTTTGGAAAACGTGAGGCTCTCCCTCAAGAGTCCAGCTGAACAGTAAATTCCATCTGTATATAGGTCAAATCTACTATCATAGCGTGTTACTCACAGGCATCATTTACTAACCTAATGGGAAGAATCCAAGTAAGATTGTCTAAGGGCATGAAAGTGTAAAATGTAGAGAAAGTAGTTATGTGAACAGGGAAACAATGATATAACTAGCTTAGAATAGTATATGATTAGAGTTATCATTCCCATAGGTTTGAATGGCTTCACCACCTTCCAGATCAATGAGACTAAAAAGGTAGAGGGGGGCCATATAGAAGTCTAGCAATATAAGTTTGCTGGGAAATTACAGCATTGGTATTACAACAACACTCATCGACTCTTCAACTCATCTCAATCGAAACGTCCAAGGAGGGATTCACACTCTAGTGCACATTTGTATAACCATATGGACAAAGGGGGAGGGGAATCCACATTAACTAATCTGAAACAAAATATAGACTATCTTGTGACAGAGCCAGACATGCAGAATCCTTCCCTCAGTTTGGAGGAGGGCAGGTTAATTTAAAACCAGGAAGTGGATCTCTTGAGTACTTCCTAGTCAATATCGAGGACACCATTTTTAGAATCTCCTCCCTGTGTAGGGTAGATACCCGCACCTGCTCCAGTGCCCTTAAACTCTATACTTGGCATAAAGGGTGGGATTTTAGATCAAACAATGGTCGCTATAAGAACGTTATTCTGGGGAAATAATCATTCATGTGCACATTAGGAAAATGTAAGCGATATTCAATCAACACTACAGCTAAGTCAATGCCTAGTCTGGGATGCTGAGGAAAACCCTTATTGATGTATTTTTATGTCCAGTTCAGTAGTCTGGATGACAACCCTTGTATAACACCCCCCTCTTAGAATCCCCCTGACCCCACTGAGCCAAGAAGTAGGTTTGTTTTGCAAATTAAAAGGTTTATTTGAAAATGTAAACAATATATATATATCACACTTCTATAAATAAATTGATAATGGATGTTACACTTGTGAATATGAGCAGTAATCAGCAAGAGGTAACTTATGAATAGGAATAGGAGAATAAGGTGGGAAAGAATGCTTTATATGGTTCAAGGAAACGCAATGATGAATGAAATGCAGTACAGAAAATAACTTGATATGGCTTCAACAAAAGACAATGTAATCACTTTTCCTTGACAATTCACTCCCCCCCTATGCAATGTAAGAAATGGAAGGAGAGCACACAGTCTTCAAGAATCCCAACAAAATGCAATACGAAATGCAGTTCCCCCCCAGCAAGCTTAGAGGAAAACAGGTAGAGGTTTGAAACACAGGCCCAAAAATGCTTTGAATGTGATGACAATGAAGTGAGAAATGTGCTAAAAATGCTTTTAATTCCCTCTAGATATTCAGGGTGAGTGAGAGATGCTTGTTGGTATTAGTTCGGGCTCACTTTAGCAATGCTCTATGAGTTATTACCAGGTGGCAAACGGATTTTAACAAAGGAAAGAATGGAGCTGCTATTTTGACAAGTGGAGAAATTGAGCCAAATCACAAATCGCGGTAAATTTTGCGAGTGCGTGAATCACGATTGCGGTAAAAGTATAAGGAGTAGGAAGTCGGTTCTAGCCCAAACGGTTCAAGAGATACGGATGATTTAATAAAGGTAGATTTTCGGATTTAAGTAAAACTCAAAATGACAGGTGACAGCTTGCAGCTTCAGAATTGACAGGTGACAGTTGTGCAGCTTTAAAAATGACAGATGACACGATTTCTAGGAGGCTGTTCTAATTAGGTTAAAATAGTTTGGATTAGATTATTTTAACTAAGAGATTGGGTTCTGCACAGTTCTGGCGGATACTCACTCCTAATTTTGAAATGAATGGGCCTCGTCACGGATCTGGTCAACAGGACTGGACTGGCCGGTTCTGCTCACAGTGTCTGGGTCAGCTCTGCGGCTGGTCTAGCCTCTCTGGATACGGCGGGTCAATCAGGTACCGGTTATGCTCACAGCGGTCTGGGTCTGGTCTGCGGTTCTGGCAACAGTTCTTGGCAAAGAATTCAAACAGCTCGCCCGGCTGTTGAATAGTTTGGTTAGGTTTGCTGGATTCTGAAGGCCTGCTGTGAATACTTTTGCTTGCAGTGGGCCTTCTAGGTTCAAACTTCTGTAGTCTATATTTGGCTTGGAAGTCTAAGTGTTGGATCTCTGGATGTGAAGTCGTCGGTCAGCATGCTTCCCAGCAAATGGAATTGAATGTCTCTACCTGTCCCCGCAGTCTCTTTTTATGTGTTTTGGAAGTGGGTGTGTGCGTGGCATAACTGAACCTGCACCTCTCTACTTGTCATTGGCCCAATTCTCCCCTCTCCCATGATTGGGGGAATTGGGTTGTGAGTCAGAGTAATGAGGTCTGTTTATGGGTCAGAGGATCCTTCCCTGGTCAATTTGCCCACAAATCAATATTTGATTCAAATACATATTTCCCAGGTACACAAGTGGTTGACATTACATGTATATATGGCACCTTGCTTAAGGTAGTCTCTGTTCCACCACTGGCATTTCTAGGAGCTTGCATTCAAAAATGGCAACTTATTTTCGATTTTAGTGGGTTGTGCAATATGGGATTTTCATCAAAAATTATACAAAGGGACATTTCCCTTCCACATATATCCCAGTAACTTTCCATGTCTCTAGCTTAAACACATTGTCTACAATATTCATAATTAGCGGGGTTTTGCCCCAGAACATGGTACAAATTGGAGTTTGGACTCAAATCGTGAGGGCATTTTTCAAACTAAGACTCTCAAAGTTGTACATTCCTGTCATTTGGTTACAATAAGTTATCACTATTTCTAAAAAATATATATTTGTTGCAATTCAACTCCCCAAAGTGTTTGGGTCCGCCTCCAGAAGTCTGGGTGGGTCAGTGATCACATGTCTCTCCTTGCTGGCAGAGGGCTGTTGACAGGAAACACTCAAAATTGACATACCCCATTCAACAGAAAGAGCCTTTGTGTGGGTTCCAGCAGGCTGCCTGGAAGTCTCTCCTCAATCAATCAACATGGTCATGTGATATCCTGCCTCCTGGTGTGAGAATCTCTGAGGTGTTAAGGTTTCCAGCCTCTTGGCCTCTGGGAACAGCAGGTGGCTAAGATTTTCAATTAACCAACAAGCTTTGAAGTCCCTGCCCCTCTTGCAACTCCTAAATACAGTTTCCCTGTCAGAGTTTAGACCGCTAGCGCCATCTTGGGGAATTTGTCGGTACTGCATCCATTTTTGAGTTGTCTTGATTTACTGCATTTCAATAGAGTGGTCTTTTGCTTGATAGTATAGGACCCTTGCTTAACATTGTTTTGATGGCATCCTTACAGTAGAGTGGTAATGTGGAACCCCCCACAAGAAGCTTGTATCTTTGGAGTGGTCTCGTGCCAACTGCGCAGTTCTCCTATTCTGGCGTGAATGTGGGCGGTGATAGCTCATCCCCACATCCACCCAGTCTATTGATTCAACATTGGTCAAAACCCTTGACAACAATAAATTATATATGTATCCATTAATGTCCTGTAAACTCATTAAGGAGTTTTGTGTGACTTAACAGAAACTCCTCCCAGCGCATTGTTGATGTTTCCTGATTGACTTGGTGGGGTCCAACTTGGTCTTCTCACACCCACAAAAGAGCCATCTATTTGTGGTGGACTTCCAACAAGTTTTGGAGAAACAGACTTCTTTAAAACTGGCTGCAATATTATTTTGAGTGTCTTATTCGATAATATTTGGTTTTGTTATGGCCATTGGACTGGACTTCGGAGATTTCTTCTCCTTGCGAGGTAACACCTTTGGCTTTTCTTCCTTCTTTTCTCTTCAGATTTGGGTTGTTTTTTCAATGAAAACTATATCTCCTCTTCATCGCTACAATTTGAATCATTGCCAGATTCTTCATTGGAAGCAAAATCTGACTTACAGTCATCGACTTTTTCTTCTTCATCAATGCCATCTGTCAGCATCTTTCACTTTCACTGCACATCTGTAGCTTTCACTGCCACCCGTCTGTGGCATCTGGCACCAAGATCATTTTCTTTAAAATCTGTGATCTGATCCAATTCAAGAAGATTGCTCTCCACACTGCAGTTGGAGGGGAAAGGAACACAGTCCACACCATTGGTGTCGGTTTCTGTACACGTTTCCGCACTTGGTGATGCATGAACTTCTATGGACATTTCCTGCACTGATAAAGCTAAGGCAACTTCTAAATCTCTCTGATAAAGTTTGTTATCTAAAGGTATCCTTTCATTGACAGCTTTCTTTTTAGGTTGCTATTCTTTTTTCTCCTTCTTTGGTTGGACATCTTTCGTTCTTGGTTTTTGGTTAGAGGTGCAGTCGCTAATATAAAATATTCATCTGCCACGCCTGTCCATAGCAGAGGCTTGTAAAGACTGTATAGATCCAGCGCTGGAAATCGTACTCTGCTCGCTGCGCCAAGACAGAATACGCTGCCAGTCACTGGCAGATGTTGCAGATCAGCAGCTGTAACAAGATGATATCAAAGCAAGCACAAGCTGGAGAAGAGGAGGTCCACTGAACAAGTGAAGAAATTGGCATGATCATCGCAGCCCTTGAACCCACTTAGTTCAATAATCAGGGCAAAGCTTGGTGGCATCACAGTCTGGTGTCCATAAGCTTTTCGCACCCGAAGTGCCTTCAAACTGCGCACCCGGAACCATAGTCCTGCAATATTACCATCATCTAATGTTGAAATGAAATTTAAGCCCAGCTTTGTAGCAGATTGCAAGGGACATAGGGGTAGGAGGACATATCGGTTGTTAAATGAAGAATAGAAGGAAGCAAAAGATGTCTTGATGAACGTGCTAAAAACATCTCTTCTAGACAAACAACAAGTAATAATAGCATGCTCTGCTTTTAAAAGAGCAACTTTAACTGGAAAATGAGAGCTCAACAATGAAGCTTAGGAAGAGCTGTCAATGGTTGCCAACTCAAGATGCTTTTGGGAAAAAGTGAATCACAGTCCAAATCATCATTCCCAAAGTAACTCATCAATGGATAATGTCCAAGGTTTGAAACAAATGGAGATGGCAAATAGTAAAAATATAGTGTTGGCTTGTTGGAACCAGAAAATGGGTGAACCCAGCATGGCACAGGTTGAATATAAATAAGTCTTAAATGATATATGCGCACGGGCATGGGGAAGAGTTCAGGACCAGATGATATCTTCTCAATGTATATCGTTCATATGATATATTCTGGGCCACGCTACTCAAAATTATTTTTAACTGTATATTGGAATGACAGGCTTAACCAGTCTCTTGGAAGCAAGGCATTATAGTCCCAATTTACAAGAAGGGCACCTGAGACGCTCCAACACCGTACAGACCAATTTCTTTGTTAGATTTGCAGCAAAGAATATTTGATAGGGTGGTGATTCCTCACCTATTGAAGTGGGTTTAAGAGAACCATATTTTTGAAGATAACCAGTTGGGTTTACGTGAGGCCTTTGGAACCAATGTGATAGCCCTGAACAGCTTCTGATTTGTAGTGAATAAGACATGCATAAAAAGAGAGCCAATATCGATGGCATTCATGGAACTGCATTTGATAAGGTCAATAGGACAATATTATGGCAATGCCACAGATCCCTGAACTGCCCGCCAGAAATGGTTAGTATCCTTTGAAGTCTACATGCATCCAATATGGCATGAGTTCCCTCAAGGGACAAACGGGCATTGTACACCCTGGTTTCCTGTGGCGCCTGGAGTACACCATGGTTGTGTCCTTGCCCCTTTATTGTTTTCATTATATACAAATGGCCTCACTAATACTCTCTTAAGGACTAATGCTGGTGTCCTGGAATTCTGACCAAGTTACATCCCAGTTTTAGCATATATGCGGACAACATGGTGTCGGGGTGTTTCTCCCGGGGTCGGCTGGGCCGTCCGCGGACCTCCGGGCTGGGAGGCTCCAACTCCTCCTGTGTTCCCCAAAAATGAGTATGAGACACACGCAAGGAGCAAGGTAGTGCTGCTGTTTATTGAACAATGGCAGGGATGGGTCTAGGATCGTACGTGTCCCTCCAGACTCTCAAAGTTCGTGGGGCTCGCAGGCCCCTTTTTGCCTCAGTATGACGCGCTACTTGCGTCACCTGGGAAAGTTAGCGAAAAACTTATCGCCACTCTGGATTGGTTCCTCGAGTGGTAGGGTTAGTATAGCATACATATAGAGAACATTATTAGTGGTTGAGGGTCAGTCAGGTGCTATTCTTGGGTTGTCCCTTCTATTAGATACTTGAAAATTGTTACACGAAGACCCCTAATGATTGGCTAATGTTAGTGGCGTCAGTGATGAGTGCCCCCATGTTCTGATTGGTCCACTCGCGAGCCCCCCAGCCTGGGACCATCCTTGTTCCCAGCTTGCGGTGTACCTGTCACTCGCAATAATATGTAACTATGTGTTCGTGCAGACAATGCGCGGATTTGCTCATAGGCCTGAGAGCAGACCATTCCCATCACTGTAGGTGTCCAGTGGGTCATTTCGTTGTTGCAGCCTGTGTCCCAGACGTGGGATCCAGGCGACTTCTCCCTCGTGGGTCTGGCACCTTGTCAGGTTGGCTTGGTCACGTGAGGAGAGACCGTGGCTGAGGCAGAATTCTGCACACACTTCTGCGTGCTTGGCTTTGTTTACAGGTGTGACCTTGGCGTCGGCTGGTAGCATACGAGTTGCAACATCGTTCCCTTGACTGTCAGCTCTCGCTGGGCTCGTTCTGCATGGTCAGCACTTGTACTCTTGCTCGTTCAGTGTTCATGGCGGCTCTTGCTTGCGGCCTACTTGGGCCTGGTTCATAGGTGGGGATGTGTAATGCACGGCACTTGTGTTGCGGTGTGACATGGCTTCATAGGTAGTATCATTTCTTCGTTATATTTTCATCACAATGCAAGGGTCGGGAGAAGCGTCAGCAAGCGTGTAAGCGAGTGCTTTGTGCGTCTTGCGTTTCTGCATTTCGGAAAACCTATGTGAAAAATAATAAAGATGCGCGTCAGTGGGTGTATCCATCACCTACGTCATAGCACTGATTATATTCTTCATGTGGGTTGGTGTGGGAGTGTCCAGTGTGCATGGTGGCACGTGTGTTCTTGGCAGTTGGCTAGGTCGTCTTGGCATCTCTAACGATGTGGGTGCTTGTTGTTGAGGTCTTAGTCGAGTTCATCCATGCCGCAGGTGTCGGCTTGAGTAGGGCAGGCTGGTGGGCAGGCTGGTGGGCACATCCGTATGTTTTTGAACCAGGGTATTTGGTCGTCTGGTAGATAGACAAATTCATCTCGTGGCGGGTGTCTGGGCCGCGATCCTCTGGGCCAGGGTCGCGAGGAGATTGGGGGGAGTCTTTTCTCCCCTTCTCCCACTTCGTCCCCCCTCTGGTCGACTTGCCGACCACAAACATATCTTTTTCTTTATCTCCTCTTACTCTCCATATTTTAGTCACTCCTCCCAGGTGTCCATAGTGGTTGACATGGTCTTCAAATGACCAGTACATGTATACACAGCTCCCTCCCAGTTTGCAGTATACCCATCTTCCGATATAGCTCCTCGGGTTTCTTGGGTTCTCAAGCTTTACGAATGGTGGTTCTAAGTGATTGGCGATGATCTGTCTGCGCAGTTTCTCTCTTTCCTTTATTATCACGTCTGTGTGCTGGTCATCGTCAATTGGCGTCAAGGGGTGCATGCCGACCATTTTGATCATTTCGTCTGTAGTGCGTGCCTTCTTGGCCTTCCAAAACCTTATTATAATCAATAGAGCTCCAGCCAGTATTATGCATCCAACTATAATCTTCAGTCCATCCGACAGCCAGGATGGCATCCATGACCATAACAATGAAAACCAGCTATCATCCTGCTTTACTCCTTTACTTTCTTCCATCATCTTGGAGTGCATCTGGGTCAGTTGTGATACTGCTTCGGTAAGTGTACCATTATCAGCATCGTTAGCGGGAATAAATGTGCAGCATGATTGTCCTATCTTTGCGCAAACTCCTCCCTCCATCGCTGTGAGGAGATCCAATACATATCTGTTCTGTAGTGCTACCATTCTCACCGCTCGCAGTTCCTCTTTTATTGCATTGAATCCGTTTACTGTCGAATTAATCGTCATCATTAGTTCCCATCGTGTTATCTGGAGCCATTTAGCGTTTGCATAAGCTTGTAGTCCAGGGTGTATTATTGACGAGAAGAACATAGCAGCCCTGCTAAATAACCTGTGTTCTGGTGGGATAGAAGTGAGTGCTGTTTCCGACCTTCCCCACAAGTAGTTTCCTGTCAGGGGTTCTCCTTGTGTTTTTTTTCTGTTTAGGACATTATTGTTGTTGTTGTTGTTGTTCTCTCTCTCCTGTGATTGTACAAATCTCTTTTTCCTCTTGTTCCCTTCATCCATTTTGGGGATGTTGGCCATATTCACATGTTTCTGGGGCACCACTAGCGATGGTACATTGATGTGAACCATTGTGCATATATCATTCCACAACGGGGGCAGGGTGTGATATGCCTTATTTCCACAGGCCCAGTAGTGATCCATTATCACTGCCGTTCCAGCACCCCCCTCTGGTAATTCTAACACGCTTCCACAGTTGGTGTTGTATCCCACCTCCACATCTCCTCTGTGTTGGTAGCATAACTTGGGCGCGGTCAGCGGTAGTATGCTCATTGGGTCTTCATCCTTCTCCATCCATGTCAGCATTGGTACGTACTTGCCCCATGTCGTCCAACATCTGTCATTGTGTTCCTTTGTGGTGGTAATATTTTCTCTTGTTACCATGTTGCTACCGACCACTCCTATGTCCCATTCATTGTTCATGTATACCTTCCCTGTTATTGTTACCAGTGGCCTTTCCCAACAGCCTTGTATACCAGGAACTTCAGTGGCGTACCAATCACATGGTAGGTATTGTAGTGTTACTTTCTTCGTTTCTCCCTTTTCAGGGCCACTTGTCATGTATCTGAATGCTTCAGCATGCAAACTGCTCTTATGGTAACTCAAATATGACTTGAGGAAATTGTTTTCGTATGGGTATGTGTCTCTTGTTTTCCATTCCATTCTCATCACCATTCCTTGAAATCGCCCTCTCGTTTGGAATACTGCCAGATATACTATACATCGTGCCATCTTTTCTTCTATTTCTGTTGCGACGAATGTTCAAGAAGCGCTCATGGCACATGGGATCAATGAGCAAACATAACAGCTATCTTCTGTTGTCTGCTTACCTATTTGGGTCATGTGCTGGTACCACATGTCGTTTGAGACGTGTGCTGAATCTGTTATGTAATTATCAATACCCTTGTTATCTGAGTATGTGCTGCGTTTAACTCTACTTCCCTTATGCGGAGGGTTGCTAGTACCACCTGACGTCGCACCTGTTTCAGCCGTGGGAGGGGGTATGTTAGGTTTGGGTGCAGCCATAATATTGATAGCATAACTTTTCTGCCATACAGAGGCAGCCAATAGACCAGTGATGACCAATACTCCTATCATTTTTATTACAAAAGCTAGTCTCACTGGCATTTGCTCTTACCTTGCTGCAGTCCGGCAGCTTATTCTTGCGACGTTAAAGGTGCCCGCCTGAAAATCCTCAATATGCTTGTTATTATTGTTAGTTGTCGTTATCAAGCTCTCCCTATCAAGTAATCGTTCAGTGCCCAGGCGAAGAGCTGTTCCCACGCTAACCTTAGTGATCTATCCCTTAGCACAGGTAAGTGCTGGTGAAGATGGGGAAATGATTGTTCTATGGCCAAAATAAATGCGGTGTAATATACAAGTACCCTTCTTCTTTTCAGGTACTTCGGTCTTTGTATGTGATATACAAATTGCTGTGATAGCGCTTCAAGGGTGCTATCATCCGTGGGCAGCATCTACTCCTGGGCACAGTACACTGTTAGTTACCTATTTTCCTAACAAAACAATTATACACGGTACCTGCATGTGCGAGAGAAGAAAAAGAGAAAGCATACAAGTGTGTTACATGTGTGTGTGTGCGCAAAACAATGTCCTTCAATTTGGGGTGACCTTAGAGAGGGGGGGGGTTTGGGGCTCAATTGGCGGAAGTTTGTTTACTTTTCGATCTCGTGACCATGGGATGGGCTGTGGGCAAGTGTCCAGTGTCTATTTCAGTAGTTGCCTCTGGGGAATCTGGGGTGTGATCACGTGTAGTGACACTACTGTCATCAGCTGTAGTCGACGTTTCCTTCTCCGTAGCTAATTCCGTTGCTGTCGTTGCTCTTCCAATGGCCCTGTCGTTAAAGCTAGGGCGGGTCTGGAGTTTGTAGATCTTCATGTCGTGTAGGTGATTCCAGGCACGCTTCTCCTGCAATTTCACCGCTCTTGTAGCTACCTCTTCTACCAAATGAGGACCAGTAAAGCGTGGGCCGTTCCACTTTCTATTGAAGTTGCGGAGTAGCACATGGTCACCTTTAGCAATTTTGCTTAGCCCTTCCTTTTCCAGTTCCTTGTCGGTGTCTTCTTGTTGAGAACTCTTCGACCCTCCCCGCGTGCGCTCAAGCTGTTGAGATACAAACGCTACACTAGTAATCAAAGAAGACACATATTGATACATTTTGTCACCAAGAACAGTTGCAGTATTTTCATAGTCTGTGAATGCTCTTGATGTAGGCGTTAGAGGAAGGCGCATTTGACGCCCTGTCACCACCTCGTGAGGAGTGAGGTGGTGATCAGACCCTGGCCTATTCCTTAGCTCGAATAGAGCTGGTGGAAGACAGTACAACCAGCTCTTCTTGGTTGTTTGCTGTATTTTTGCTATTTCTTCTTTCAATAGGCCATTCAGGCGTTCACATATACCGTTGGCCTGTGGGTGATATGCACATGCAAATTTGTGCTTAATACCCAGCAAGGACGTGATGTGCTGAAACATTTCATTAGCAAAGTGTGGGCCGTTATCTGACCGCAGCACTTCGCACACACCCCACCTGGGGAAAACCTCTCTCACTAGAAATTTAGCTGCTCTGAACGCATCTGCATGTGAGCAGGGTCCAGCCTTGATCCATCTGGAGAATGGGCACACCGCTACAATCATATACCTATTTCCTTGACATACATTGATCATATCAACATAGTCAATATGAATGTGCAGGAAGGGTCCCTCTGGCCGGGGTATAGTACCTTTTATCACTTGCAGCATGTGACCGGCCGTAAACTGTTTGCATGTGAGGCAATTGCTGATGAAATTTGTTACATGACAATTTAACTCGGGGCAGAACCAGTTTTCCCAAATTCGTGCTGCAATTACTTCCTTTCCTGTATGAGCTGGGTGATGGAGCTGGGCCAGGGACGTGTTCAACAGTGCCAACGGCATGACCACCTTTCCGCTGTTATTTTGACGCCACAGTGCGTCAGTTGGGGACATCGTACATCCTCTTTTTACCCATAATTCCTTTTCTGCCATTGGTGCGGCTGCCTGTAATTCCATTATCTGTGTGGCTGGAAGATGTGTGTACCCTTCCGTCATCAACATTTGTTTGGCCACCCCCCTCCCTCTCCCTCTCTCTGACTCTGGGGGGTTCCATATTTCACCAAAGTACGCCGCATGTTTGGCATGTGCGTCTGCTGTTTCATTCCCTTTCGAGATATGGTCGTCTCCATTAGTGTGTGCCGGGCATTTAACCAAAGCTATTTCTTGGGGATCATTAATTACTTCAATTAGTTCTGCTAACAAGAGAGCATGTTGCACTGGGGTGCCATCAGCTCTCCTAAACCCCCTTCTCTGCCATATTATCAACCCCGAGTGGACAGTTGACGTGACATATGCGCTATCAGAATATACAGTAACTCTTTTGTCAACGCTTTCCTTCAACGCCAAGATCAGTGCAACCAATTCTGATGCTTGAGCCAAATAATGCTGTGGTAACTGCACACATTTCATCGGGACATACATCAAATCTTCTGTCATTTTTACAACTGCTGCCCCAGTTCTCCTTATCCCATCACTTTGGTCTATTGTTGATAACCCATCAATAAACAAAATGTCTCCACCTTTGAGTGCATCCTCTTCAACTTTTCTAGTGCATGAATACATTTCGATAGTCTGTGTACAATCGTGAGCATAATCACCTTCCTCAATAACTTCCGCTATAAACCTTGCTGGGTTAACTGTACTACATCTGACAATTGACAGTTCAGGTCTAGACAAAATGATCTCATAACCTGACGCCCTCTGCGTGGTTAGTGTGGACTTAGGCTTATTCAATATTGCAAACAGCGCATGCTCCACAAATAGTGTGGTTGGGCACCCCATTGTAATCAATGATGATTTCTCTACAGCAAATCCAGCTGCGGCGAGACTCTGTTCGCAAGGGAAATGACCTAACATGACAGGGTCCAAATGACCGCTGTAGAACGCTATTGGCTTGTGTCCCATGCTGGTTTTCTGAGTCAATACTGCTTTCATTACTGCTGAGTTGCAATGTGAAAAGATAAAGAACTGCCGTTCATAATCTGGGGTGGCTAGTACCGGAGCAGTGGATATGGTGTTCTTCAACTCGTCAAATGCCTCCTTCATTTCCCTTGTCCACCCCAATGTTTTTTCCCCTTTGTGTGCTTCTCTCAATGCTTCAAGTAGGGTCCTATGTATGAGCTGTTGTCAAAAACCCATGCTCTACAGTAGTTGCACAATCCCAGGAACTGCTGCAGCTCCCTCACCGTTTGTGGTAGTGGCGTGTTTGATATAGCTTGTGCTCTTTGTGGTGCAATCTTTCTTCCATGTTGGGATATTAGTTGACCAATGTATAATACCTGTTCCTGACAGTACTGTAACTTTTCTTTGTCTACCTTGTAACCTTTTTCAGCCAATACTGTCAGCATTTTCAATGAGTCCTCCCTGCACCTTTTCTCGCTTGTGCTGCAAATTATTATATCGTCAACATATTGCAGAACCATACTTTCCACTTCAACGTTTCCCAAGTCCATCTGTATTACTCGGTTGAAAATTGAGGGTGACTCGCAGTACCCTTGTGGTAACCTGGTGTGTTTCCATTTTGTGTTTCTGTACGTGAAGCTTGTCAAGTCTTGTGAATCTGGGTGCAGAGGTATTGAAAAAAAGGCATTTTTGAGGTCAATCACTGTGAACCGTGAGGCCTCTGCCGGAATTCCACATAATATTGTGGCCGGGTTTGCTGCTATGGGGTATTCTGCTTCTACAATGTTGTTGAAGGGTCTGAGGTCCTGGATAAAAAGCCAAGACCCTCCTTTAGCTTTGCGCACTGGGTACACGGCCTTGTTACATGGTGATTCTGATGGTACCAATATGCCATTATTTATTAGGGCCGTTATGGTTTCGTATATGCCCTCATCTGCCTCTTTTGATAGTGGGTATTGTTTCACTCTAGGTAGTATTGCACCCTTTTTCAGCTTTATTTTTACTCCCCCGATACTCTTTATGCAGCCCACGTCATAGGGACTGGTGGTCCACAGTGATGTTGGAACTTTTGCCATATCTTCCTCGTAAAAGGGAACTGGGTTAGATGCGGGTGCTTCAAGTGCCATGGCCATTTTCTGTGCCACTTGCTTATATGTCACTCTTAGCCATATATCTACACTCATCATGAATACCATTTCACCTTCTTCTTTGTCTTCTGAAAAGAGCCCCTCATCGGACACCTGGGTGAGCCTGCATCACTCAGCCAGGGCTATCACTGCCCTCCATGCTCTCCCTTCCCGGTCTTGGGCATGTACTGCGATATAATCAGCAGTTGCTATAATACTCTCGATGCTCACCGAAATCACCTTACCTTCTGGTTCATTGGCTGGTGTCTCAGCTCTGAACAAATATGCTGCTGGCCTCCTCCAGATCTTTCCCTCTATTCCTGGCATCCAGGCGAATGCCATGTCCGTTCCGTACTGGAACAGTTCGCCATCCACTGGCTCAGCCCGAGTTACTGTCTGTCCACAGTATGCTTGCAGTATTTGCCGTGCAGTGAGCATGTTTATTCCTGGAGTGGAACAAATTATGCCATCCTCCGTGAATGAGATTATCATATTTAGCCTGCTCATTATGTCCCACCTCTTTCCCCTTCCCGTTTCTCTACTATTTCACCACCTATTTCCTCCCTTTTCTTTTTTAATTCCTCCATCACCTCACAACTCACCTTCTCTAATACCCTTTCTTCCTCTCTCCTCCTTTCCCATCTCTCTCTTTCCTTTTCTAATATGCTTTCTATTACTTTCCTTTCCTCGTATTTCTTGGTGGTTTCTGATAGTATTTTTCTCTTCCATATTTCCATTTCCTTTTCTTTCTCTTCTTCCTCTCTTTTCCTGTCGCGCTGCGCTGCTCGAGATACCCTTTCTGCTATCGCCTTCATCCTTTCAGCTTCCCTCTTCCGTTCTTCAGTTCGTTCCCTCATTTTTTCTAACTCATCCTTATTTTCCTTCCTTTCCCTCCTTCTCTCTCGAGCTGTTTGATCAGGGCGTTTTGCTCATTCCTTAACTCCGCCAATCGTTCCTCCAAAATCTCCTCCTCTGCTCGTAACAGCTCCCCTTCTTTCTTTTTACCTTCTTCCCCTTTTATTTCACTGCTACTCTCATCGTCCTCTTTCATTTTCCTTACTACCTCCTTCCTTCTCCCGTTAATGTCCCTCGCAATTTTAGCAGCACCTGCGCAGCTACCCACTCGTGGTGTCCTATGGCTGGGATTGATTCTTCACTACTCTTCCCTTCCCTTGCGTGCATCTTCGTATAAGTTGGCCCTACCGCACTTGTCACCTCCCCCCTGTGTAGCCACCTGTAGCTGTATATGGTGGTTGGCTGTATGCTGTGTTCGAATACCCCTCAGCCGCCGTTAGTTGTTGCCTTACCACTTCTCGTAGTTCCGTTACAGGATATAAGCCTCCTTCCACCTTTTTCACTACTTTCGCTAAAGGCATGTCGTCGGTCCGTTCCTTTTTTATTTCTGTTTCATTTACGTTGCTAAGCTTTTCCTCCCCCTCTCGGCCTCTTCCCGCGCACTGCGCGCTTTCAACCTCCTTTTCCCCATTTCCTTCTTCCTCCTTAATCTTCTCCTCCTTCATTTCCTCCACAGAGAACATTCCGGTTGGTCCTGATCGGGACCCCTGGAACATCCTCCATAAGTTAAACACCTCCAAATGGTGCGTCAACGTCTTCCCCTTGTATGTGTTATGTATATGTGTCAGTAGCGAGTGTTGGACGTACGGGTCGAAACTGCCGTTAGGCGGCCAGGGTGTTGTCATTTTGTTGTCCGTCCCTTGTGTCCATCTTGCTGTATTTAATCAGTTTCTCCCTTTGGGGTGATAGTGTTTTACATATATGCTGTAGTGGGGTAGTGAGGGTGTTCCCCCACCCTCCCGATCCTAACCCGTATGACATGGTTGCACTGTGTTGTTAGCTCCCTTCAGTATAGTAGTCGTTACCTGGCCCCGTAGTTTGGGGACTTGCGACCGTCCGCTAAAATAAACTCAGTCAAATATGACAATTGCAGATGTGTTACCTGGCCCCGTAGTTTGGGGACTTGTGACCGTCTGCTAAAAGAAAAATAGCCAAATATAACGCTTGCAAGTATGTAGTGTTTTCTCTGTCTTTGTTTCTCTTCCTTAATACCGTTACGGCCCCCTACGGCCAAGGCGCACGTAGCCCCCTGTGGCTGCGTGCCCTGTGTGACGTGCTTATACAGCCGTCCCACTTTTCTCCACCCCTCCTCCTCCTTCCTCACTCGTCGTGGCTGGCGTTCTCCGTGCACGGTCACTTCCACCTCTCCACCTGTCCCGGATTTAACGTGGCTGTCAACCTCCGTGCCCACCCCCTCACCACTATTCACTTCCCCACCACTCTTCAACAATGCTGTGTGGTCAAGGTATCCTATGAAAGCCCTACGGGTGACGTCACCGACCTCTTTCAAAACTATCGGTAAGATCTTTTACACTTCAGAAAGCTCGAAATAAGTTTTGCTATTTGTCCCCGTTAACCCCACAGCTGTCCTCTTGTCACGCCTGGAACAAGGTAATCAATAATATAATCAGACTGCGCACACTGCGTTGCCTCGCGTGTGATACGCCCCTCAACAGGAGGGCTTAACCAGCCAATTACCTTCCGTATTAGGCAACCAGTTAGCTACCGCCTACAGGAAAAAGTCGGTTTATAGTCATAATGTCAAAAAAAAATGTCGACAGACAAAAATGTCGAAAAAAAAATGTCGAAAACAATAATGTCGACATCCTATACTTATAATGTAAAAAGTCATTTTTTCGAAAAAAAAATGTCGACATTTTTTTTTTTGACATTATGACTATAAACCCTTAAAACTATCAACACCTCACCCAACACCCCCCTGCCACCCGCCCCCACACCCCCCAACCACCCTTTCACCCCTCATACTCAACACATACCAATTATTTATTTATTTATTTATTTATTTATTTATTTATTTATTTATTCAATAAATAAATAACCTAAAAAATGATCATTTACTATAGGGGGGGTCCCCCCCAACCCCCCCTCACCCAACACCCCCCTGCCGCCCCCCCACACCCCCCCAACCACCCTTTCACCCCTCATACTCAACACATACCAATTATTTATTTATTTATTTATTTATTTATTCAATAATTAAATAAATAAAAATTGTATTTACTATGGGGGGGCCCCCCCCCAACCCCCCCTCACCCAACACCCCCCTGCCACCCCCCCACACCCCCCCAACCACCCCTCATACTCAACACATCATATATATATTTATGTATGTATTTATGCATACACTAAATTAATGTCGAAAAAATATCGAATAATGTCGACATTTTTGTTTGTCGACATTATTGTTTTTCGACATTAATTTGTCGACATTTTGACTGTCGACATTATTGATGTCGACATTATGACTGCACACCGAAAAAGTCATCTATTTATCGAGTTTTGCTGCTCGATCAATAGGTATCCTCATCTATTCATTGATCAATAACCGCCAATTCGTAGGTAGCCACACACACACACACACACACCCCCTTACAGGTGGTCACGACCTAGGCCAATCAGTGTCTATGAGCAGCAGCACGTGATGTTTTCTTGCTCCGCCCACTCTTCTCCGTAACGTAGCGGACGGCTCTCGCGCCTGTCCAGCTACCATTCATTTCACCGTCAACACTAATTTATCAAATCTTCGACGCACACCTTAGTAACACCTCCCACCGCCCTTATTTCACTCCTCCCCCCTCCCTCACAATTTCACATTGCTCGTTGGGTGTGACATACTCACCAAGTTCTCTTGATGTGGGGCCGCTCGACCGCGTGCACCCCTCCAAGCGGCTCGCCACCTTCCCTCGTCTGGACCACGTCTGGACACTCGCCAACCGCGGGCGGGATACTTCTCAACCGGCTCCCGAGGGCCAATATCCAGATTGCGCTGTCCGGTCTTCTCGCAGTTCCGCAATGGTCCTGTAGTCCTCAAAAAAGGGGGCAGCGGCAGAAGGGGCCGCGCCGCCGGGCCTCCTCGCAACAAGAGTACTCTGAAAAATAAAAGGTAGATCGTAACCAGATCTCAGCAGTGCCTCCAACTTGTCGGGGTGTTTCTCCCGGGGTTGGCTGGGCCGTCCGCGGACCTCCGGCTGGGAGGCCCAACTCCTCCCGTGTTCCCCAAAAATTAGTATGAGACACACGCAAGGAGCAAGGTGGTGCTGCTGTTTATTGAACAACGGCAGGGATGGGTCTAGGATCGTATGCGTCCGTCCAGACTCTCAAAGTTCGTGGGGGTCACAGGCCCCTTTTTGCCTCAGTATGACGCGCTACTTGCGTCACCTGGGAAAGTTAGCGAAAAACCTATCGCCACTCTGGATTGATTCCTCGAGTGGTAGGGTTAGTATAGCATACATATAGAGAACATTATAAGTGGTTGAGGGTCAGTCAGGTGGTATACTTGGGTTGTCCCTTCTATTAGATACTTGAAAATTGTTACACGAAGACCCCTAATGATTGGCTAATGTTAGTGGCGTCAGTGATGAGTGCCCCCATGTTCTGATTGGTCCACTCGCGAGCCCCCCAGCCTGGGACCATCGTTGTTCCCAGCTCGCGGTGTACCTGTCACTTGCAACAATATGTAACTATGTGTTCGTGCAGACAATGCGCGGATTTGCTCATAGGCCTGAGAGCAGACCATTCCCATCGCTGTAGGTGTCCATTGGGTCATTTTGTTGTTGCAGCCTGTGTCCCAGACGTGGGACCCAGGCGACTTCTCCCTCGTGGGTCTGGCACCTTGTCAGGTTGGCTTGGTCACGTGAGGAGAGACCGTGGCTGAGGCAGAATTCTGCACATTAAGAGTTGTATTTGCTTCTGCGTGCTTGGCTTTGCTTACAGGTGTGACCTTGGCGTCGGCTGGTAGCATACGAGTTGCAACATCGCTCCCTTGACTGTCAGCTCTCACTGGGCTCGTTCTGCATGGTCAGCACTTGTACTCTTGCTCGTTCAGTGTTCATGGCGGCTCTTGCTTGCGGCCTACTTGGGCCTGGTTCATAGGTGGGGATGTGTAATGCACGGCACTTGTGTTGCGGTGTGACATGGCTTCATAGGTAGTATCATTTCTTCGTTATATTTTCATCACGATGCAAGGGTCGGGAGAAGCGTCAGCGAGCGTGTAAGCGAGTGCTTTGTGCGTCTTGCATTTCTGCATTTCGGAAAACCTATGTGAAAAATAATAAAGATGCGCGTCAGTGGGTGTATCCGTCACCTATGTCATAGCACTGATTATATTCTTCGTGTGGGTTGGTGTGGGAGTGTCCAGTGTGCATGGTGGCACGTGTGTTCTTGGCAGTTGGCGAGGTCGTCATGGCATCTCTAACGATGTGGGTGCTTGTTGTTGAGGTCTTAGTCGAGTTCATCCATACCGCATGTGTCTGCATGAGTAGGGCAGGCTGGTGAGCAGGCTGGTGGGCACATCCGTATGTTCTTGAACCAGGGTATTTGGTCGTCTGGTAGATAGACGAATTCACCTCGTGGCGGGTGTCTGGGCCGAGATTCTCTGGGCCAGGGTCGCGAGGAGATTGGGGGGAGTCTTTTCTCCCATTCTCCCACTTCAATGGCTTTATTGGCAAAGACCCCCTGAGCATTGCATCAACTCTTGGGTGCCTATACTAAGTTCAAGAAAGGGTTAGACCTACAGATTAATGTTTTGAAATCTACAGCCCTAATAGGTAACCCAATAGAAGCAAAAGAGCCTGTATTTCCGTGTAAATGGTAATCGTCTTCCCTCAACTGAATCATACGATTATTTAGGTGTTACCTTTTCTAGTAACCATAACGGGAGGGACATCAGATTAAAGAGGTGTTCAAGATGACCCAGGCAATAGGGGCCATACAAATATTTTCTAACAGCTATGAGACCCAACAAATCCCCATCATGCTAAACATATATAACACAAAACTTTAGCTCTTTATGGGTCTAGTGTATGTGGTTTTGGAATTTATACACCATAATCAGTCGTGGAGAATTCCTTCTTTAAATACATCCTAAGCCTACCCTTCTCTGCACTAAACTAGGCAGTTCTTAACAAATCAAAACATGTCTCTAATTGAAAATACGTTGAGATTAGAGCCATGCGAGCTATAGCTAAGGATGTGGTTGAATCAGAAAGCAGTGCTAACTAGAGAAACCATCTCATCCTTGCTAGGCAGTGAAATAAACTATTTTAAGATACTGTGGCTAGCCTTTGAAAAAAATCTTTGAACACAGACAAATGTAACATTTCTTTTGCAAATTCACTTGTTACTAAAGCTATAGCTATTTAGTGTATCTCTGCACTTCAAGAAAAAAGACAAATACCTGTGTTAGTGTATCAGGGGTCCTTTCAGGCAGGTAATGTTAAGAACACCAAAGTAGTCCAAAAAGGAACATACACCAACCAAGTGGTAACACTGTTTATTACCCGTGAGGTCAGAGCTGGGAGAGCACAATTCAATCAGCAAAGTGGAATTAAACTGAATGAAGGGAGCTTTTGGTACAGCCTACCTGGCTGAACCTTTTATTGAGTTGAACATTGTTAACATAAAAACGTTAGCACCACTGTTTAATCATCCTACAAAGCTTATTGGTGGGCCTACGACAGTCCCTACAGCTAGGCATACATTTGTCAAACATGATTGGACCAAGTACACTTGACCCCCACTGCCCACAGCAACTCTCAGTGATATCACAAACCTTCCCAACCAACCCACAATGACAGTATTTTCATGACATAGTTGTGCTGCCCACTGGACCTTTATTAATCTGCCGGTTGCCAGTTTTCATGAGAAACGCAATGCACCGTGGGTTTGGCAATGAAGATATATTCACACGGCATCCAAACAATGAGAGCCCTGCTGACATCGGGAAGGAAAAAATACACTGTTGCACCCACAGGAGATCAAAACTCTTCACCTCTCTGGTTCTTGTGGATCTTTGGCAAAGCGTAAAAGACTGGTGTGATGGGTGTTAAATAAATGAGGAATTTGCTGGTACGTTCCACGATCCAGTCGAGATTTAGAGCTTTTTTTAAAGTGTCTGTCACTAGTTCCCTTATTTGCATTAAAATATCACTGTCTAACTTTAGGTATGTCCTTGGATCTTCCAATAATTTCATGCAGCCTACATTGTACAAAGTTGTGTCCATAATGACAAGAGCTGCTCCTTTGTCCACCGGTTTCATGATAATTGTGCTATCCTCAGCTAGTTTCTTTATTAGTTTCAGTTGGTGTTTTCTTGTATTCCCCTTCTGTTGTTTATAGTAGTTTAGACGTCTCAAATATCTTGTGGTTTTAAGTTTAAACCTATCTATGAATGATTGGATGCTTCCCCTGCGGTTCATCTGTGGATGGAACATGCTTTTTCCCTTCATTTACAAAACATCGATTTCAAGTTTATCTTGAATATCTGGCAGGTTTTCGAAGAATAACTTGTATAGGAACAATGGTTTATGAAATCTGAAGGAGAAGATGAGATATAATATGGTATAGATGGAATACAGATTGTTGGTTCTATGAAGGGTAGGAATACCACTATACTAATACTAGGCTTGAATCTGTACATATATTGAATTTAGATATTGTACAAGTACAAGCAGTAATGAAACAGTAAAATCTAAATGATCTGACCAAAAGAAAACTGATTGGACTAAGATGGTACTATTTGATTTTTTTAGAGAAATGTTCATATGCATAAAGCCCCTGAAGAAAGGAATACAGATCTCAAAACACATTGGGTAAAAAGAATAAAAAGCTTCTAATGAAGAAACACACTTTTTTGTTACCTGAACTTTTGTTTGATTTCTAAAAATGAAAAATAATTATTGTATTGAATAATTGCATTTAAATCATTAATCACAAAAGCTACTTAATAGTAGGGTAAGCTTTGCATCCTAAAGTTGGTCTTATTTTGAGACATTGATAGTGTGCAGGGGACGTGAGTTCCACAAAGTGTCCCTTTGTTACACCCTATATGCCAAGGTTGTCGTTTTCTCCCCTGCACCTGATACATGATTTAAAAACACATTTTCTTTAATCAGTTACATTATTAAAAAAAATACAACTCAATTTACCAATTTCAAGTGCAGGGTATAATAGTTATACAAGAAGGAGAAGAGGTGGCAGGGGGGAGCCTAAAGGAAAGCTGGGTGTCATCTGCATAACACTGAAAGTTAGAGCAGAGAGCAGCAATGCGGAGGGCCAGAGGTACAAGATATTGGTTGAACAACCAGGGAGAGAGGTTAGGCCCCTGGGGTACACCACAAGTGGAGAGGGAGACAGAGGAGAGGAAGGACCCAAGTTGGACCTGGGAGGGTCGGTCAGAGAGGAAAGAAGTCAGCCAGGCCAATGCCTGATCAGTGATACCCAGATTGTTACCGTGCCGGTTGAGCAGGATGGCATGGTTGACTGTGACAAAGGTAGGACAGAGATACAATAGGATGAGGACAGAGGGGAGGTTAGAATCAAGGTTGGAGAGCAGGTCGCCATGGATGTTCAGGAGAGCAGTTTCCATGCTTCTGGCTGCCCTGAAGCCAGATTGATGGTCATGAAGACAACCAACAGATTCTGTGTGAAGATTAAGCTGGGAGATAGCTAGCTTTTTCAGGAGTTTTTCCAGGAAAGGAGGGATAGAGATCAGGTGATAATTAGCCAGAAGGGTGGGGTAGGCAGGGGGTTTCTTGAGGAGAGGGTGCATAAATGAGTGATTAAGGAAGGTTTCAGAGGTAAAAGTTGCAGAAATCAACCAAGGCTGGGACAAGTGTGTCAATGTGATCCTTGATTGTTTTGGAAACCCAGGGAAGAACCTGCTTAGAAGAGGTTTTCATAGATCGGATTTGTATAGAAACCTCATCAGGAGAGAAGCGAGGAAAGGCAGAAGAATTAGTCAAACCACGAGGCTACTTCCACAGTCTGTTTTTATTTCATCATTTTCTCATGGAGAGCACAAATCTCCTCTATTGCTTCAGTGAGTGTCCCATTGGGGGCATCATAGGCAGACACCACTGTGCAGCAGGTACTGCCAATTTTGTTGCAAATGCCACCCTCCATTGCTGTCAACATGTCTAAAATGTACCTATTCTGCAGTGCCACCAATCGTAAAGCATGGAGTTTTTCGCACACTGCAGTGACCCCTTTTCAGTTGAATTTGCTGGCTGCAACATTTTGTAGTGTGTGACCTGCAACCACTTTGTGTCTGTGGCTGCTTCAACTGCAGGAAGCAATAGTGACATGAAAAAACAGAAGCCCTTGAGAAGAGACAAATGTTATTAGATTTTTTTGAAAACTCTGTGAGAAGACCTCAGACCAGTAATACTACTATGCTTCATTCTGTTCATCGTGTGCCCCCACTCTGCTTGTGCCTGCTGTTCTTCCATCATCTTGATTTTTATGAGTGCTGGGCGGTCACTGAAAGGTATCAAGTCTGCGTGTGGCACTACAAGGGCAGGGCTATGAAGTTTGATGAGAGAACACAGTCCTCCCGAATCAGGAGGCAGCTGTAAGGCATTTGGATTGCACATGTGGAGTAGCATGTCACCCGCATAAAGTCCCAACTTGAACTCAATGCCAACCACCTGGATTTCCTCAACCTGAGGTGTTGTTTATGAGCAGCTCCGCCAGTGGCTCCATTTATAACGCAAGAAAGAAGAGTGAGAGCAGGCACCCTTGTCTGTTCCCCGTATGCAACCTAAAAGCCCTGGAATACTGACCATTAACCACCACCCTAGAAGACGGTGTAGAGCACGAAACCTGAATACCTTCGATCATGTTCTCTCCAAACCCATATTTCCCCAAGACCCCATACAAACGACCCAGTTGACCTGATCGAAGGCCTTCTTTGCATCCAAGGCTAAAAGTGCTGAATTACCCCCCTTACCGCAAGCCATATCCATCAGGTTCAGAGTCTTCTGCAAGGGCCCTTGTCTCCCCTTAATAAAACCCACCTGATCAGTGTGAACCAACTGCGGCATCAAACTCTTGAGTCTCGAGGCCGGCACCCTTGAGAACATCTTTGCAACTACATTTATTAGGGAATCGGTCCCTATCCCCGACAGGATTTAGGATGCCTCCCCCCTTGGGAATCACTGATATCCGGGCCCACCAAAAGTACTTGTGAGTCCTTCCAGTCTTCAAATTTGATTAGACAGTTTTACAAAGTACGGGGAGAAGAAGACCAAAATCGATTTGTAAAAGCCAGCTGTAAAACCATCCTCCAGAGTTTCTAAAGCCAATAACTCCTCTTCACTCTAGTAAGAGCCGGCATGCCTTTTAAAAGTCTTTTCGGATTGAATGCATCTGTTTTTTGACAAGCTGTGTTATCTCCAGTATCAACCTTTCTATCACTTTCATGAGGCATGGGATGTTTAGTTGAAACACCACTTTTTCTCATCTTCCTCTTCCCCATCTGCAAAGAGATGTACATCAGCTATGTCAGTCAATGTTAATGTGGGGTTGATACTGAGTGCTGTACACCATTCCATGTCATCTTCATCTGTCCCGCATAAGATTGGCATGTCTTTGTGCCATGGGGGCCTCAATAGAAATTCTTAAGATAATCTGAATATTTTTACCTTTATCCAACACCCAACCCAATAGAATATAGACCCCCACATGAACACTTCGGGGTGTAGTGGCTGCCCTCATAATGTGCTGTGGGCATAGTGGACCCGTAGGTTCGCAGCCACCCTCGCCGGATACCCGCTAGAAGTGAATGTTTTTTCTATGAATCGTTCAGATAACCTACACATTCGAAAATCACCTACATATTTGAAAATGTACAACTGACCCAGCAAATAACTTCATGGTTGTCCATTGTGCATCCAAGTAGCCAGTAGTGACAGAGCTATTCCTATGCATTATAATCATATTTGGTGCATATGTACCTTGTCCTAATAACATTTAGATAACTGCTCAGCATATTGCATTGTGTATGCCTACAGTAATCCATATAACTGCTTCCTCACGCAGACTTTCATTCTGTCCAGATTGCAATCTCTATATTGTGTTCTTATCCCAGATTGTTCTTTTTTTACTAAACTGTGTATTACTTATTACGTTTTCTGTAACTGTTTATCCCTCAGTCCACCTACCAACACACCATCATAATTATTAGCCACTCCATCCAGGCCGTTTTCACTGCGCCAACACTGTGACAATTCCACACTTCATGCACCCTACCAGAGCATCAGCTCCAATACAAACACACACCTCTCCTAGCGACCGTGCATGTCCTTCTCACACCAAGGAGCCACCTAGCAACAGGTCAGGGAACACACTCGCTAGAGGCGCCACCCTAAGCTGCACAGCTCTATCTATCTTCATCTGTATCCTCATGCTTCACAGTAATTCACAACATCAAATTCTCACCGCTAGTGTCAACAACACCAGCCTTTACAAAACAATGCCTGTTCACCCAGAAGCCATGACCACCTACAACACAGCTTCCTCTAGGGATTTATTTATTCACTTTAACACAGGCCTTGCCCGGCTACACTGCCCACCCCTTGGCTTGCCCCACACCATTCCTCCTCAGCACACCAGCCTTTCCAACCACACCACACCCCCACATCCAAACCTTGTCTTTACTAGGCAGAGCACGCCACTCACGCCTCTCCTTCAGAACTGTTCATAACATCACCCTATCGAGACCCACCGCTGCTTCTACAAGAAACACTACACTCTCAGCACGCACCCATCACCAGCACCCTAATACCAAAAACCAGCAGGCCTCTCCTCAATCTAATACGATAGCAATGATTAAACCTCATGTGACACAGGATAAGCCTGACATCATCACCCAGCAGATCACCACCCCCACCGACACCCCGCAAAAAACACCAAACATCACAGCAATCCACCATCAGGCCAACTCGACTCATACCCCCAGCTCTCCTGAAACCAGTCAGCCCCTATAAGGAGCTAAATGTAAGATCCCTTGGCACCCATGCCATTGATATACATGATGGTATAATATAATTAAATTTAGACTTTTTAGTGCTCACTGAAACGTGGCTACATACAGCCTCAGGTCCACAGATCACACTAGCTATCCCTCCTGAGTATACCCTACTCAGAGCAGACCGTCAAGATGCCATAGGCGGTGGGGTGGCAATCATCTTTAAAACCACACTCCAATTCAGGGAGTGTAAAATGGAAACTCTACCAGGTTACAAACTCCTTTCACTTAAAATAACCATTAACCCTAAGGTAACAATTAGTGTCCTAATATTGTATAGAGCACTGAGCACCTCCAACAATCCTGACATAGACCTGCCTCTATTAATCACACCTCTTCTCAAACCCAAAACTAAATACATCCTCCTAGGAGACCTCAATATAGGTTACAATGACCTAATGGACAATAAAGCCATAGCCTTTCACAATGCATTTCTAGAAATGCAATTAACGCAAATTGTGAAAGCCCCTACCCACTCAAAAGGTAGAATCTTTGATTGTATACTCACCCTGAATACTGCAGTATCTATAGTAAACATTCTCAAGGTGCCATGGACAGACCACTGTTTAATCAGATTCAACATCAACCTAGCCACCGACCCAATAACAAAAAAATGTATCGCTGCACACATACTGGTCAGAAATACATGTAAACTCAATCCTGAGAATCTGAATCCTCTTCTTAGCAACCTTCTCAACTCCAAATCGATAGACAATGTTAATCCTGACTGTAGTTCAGATCATTACCACCACTGCTTGAAAACAGCAATAAATGAAGTAGCCCCTCTCAAAACCAAGCTGCCCATTCCAAAACGCAGCACCGCCTGGTTTAATGACAAACTCATAGAACTTAGAAGAAAAAAAAAGAGCCTTAGAACATTTATCTAGGAAAAACCACTCCCCAGAACTCCAAATCAAACTCCAACAACTCTCCAAAACCTACAAACATAGAGTACTCTCCCATAAAACCAATCCACTTAACCAATGTATCTCCAATGTGGCTTCAAATACTAAAGAATTATTCACTATCATCAGATAACTTGAGTCCCCTATTTTACCCACCTGCCCAGTCATCACTAGTAAAGCCTGGTGTAGCACTCTTCAATATGCTCTTTCCTCTAAAGTGAATACACTCCAAAACAAAATAGCCTCGCAAAAAAAGCTCTTAGAGCTTACAGCCAATCTTCCACACACACCAGGCACAGTTACGAGGTCTTATGTAACCGAATTCCAATTCGACCAAAGTTACCAATGACCAGGTTCTCAAAACAATAGCATCACTCAAACCATACAACTGCAAAGGCCGCAGTTTCCCTGCCAAAATGGTCAAAGACTGAGCCACAACCCTAGCACCTATCATTACCAAATGTGTTAATGGGCCTCATTACGCGGTTGGAGGTAGCCTTGCCGATAAAACCAGCAAGGCTACTTTCTAACCCGGATCCGGGTCCGGCACCCGCAAATGGGCAATTACCAGGCTATTCTGGCCCAGTAAGACCCGGTTATTGCCCTTTCATGGGTGCTGGGCCTGGTACATCCCCATTCCCATTTTAGCCCCACAGGGCTCAATGGAATTGGGGAGGGTGGTAGAACCCGTACCGTTAATAATGGTACTGGTGCTACCATCATGTTCTGCTTGCGGATGCTGGTATGGCCACCAAGTCAGACCTGGTGGCTGCAAGGGACCCCAGGAGCAGAACTCGTAGTATGGCGGTACGGTAGCAATGGTGACGGTAGCGATACCGGCACCATTGTTGCCTTACCACCATACTTGTAACGAGGCCCAATGTGTCTTTCAACTCTAGTGAAATCCCAGCATCCATAAAAGTAGCGTGGGTTACACCCCTACTCAGAAAAACTTCATTAGACCCTACTATCCCCACCAATTATAGGCCTATTACAACGGTGGCATTCCTCCTTAAAATCATTGACAAAATAGCATACACCCAAGTACAAACCCACCTAGAAAAAAAAACTCCTACTAGGGGACAAACAATCAGGTTTACGTCCCAGACACAGTACTGAGGCAGCCCTTCTGCACCTAAAAAAGCAGAAGGACTCCATCAGGGACTCTGGTAAACTAAGTGTTCTACTGCTTTTAGACATCTTTGTGGCCTTCGATTTAGTCAACCATGACAAATTATGCCAAACTCTAATGACGAACTTCCACTTCTCTAAGAAAGCCAATACTTGGATAAAATCCTTCCTCTCTGACCACACTTCCAGAGTCACCATAGATGACGTAGCAGCTGACCCCATCCCAGTACCACTGGGAGTACCGCAAGGATCCTGTCTCTCCCCCACACTCTACAATGCTTACACAAAGTTACTCTTCGCGGTCTTAGATCCCATGGGAGTAATTTAAACAAACTTCACTGATGACACACAAATACTTATACCTATTACAGGTAAGCTCAAATAGGACACAGAATGTATTAACAATATCTACCCTCTTATCCAAAAATGGATGGCCAACAATAGTCTCTGCCTCAATGGAGAAAAAACAGAGATCCTCATAGTCGACTCTCCAGCCCACCTTAGCAAGCTCCACCCAGAATACACAACCATATTTATAGATGGTACCCCTATCATCATATATCACAAAGTCAAAACACTTGGAGTATACCTTGTCTCCAGTCTCACTGAATAAACATATGTGTGCACTTGCATCCTCTACGGCACACACAGCCAAACTTATCACACTAAGCAGACCCCTTCTCTCCGCAGAAAACTGCCTCACACTTGCCCGAGCCCTTATCTTAACAAAGATAGACTACTGCAATATCCTCCTACTAGGCACCTCAAAAAAGAAATTAAACAAATTGCAACTCCTCCAAAATAAAGCCCTCAGAGCAGCATGGGGCATTAACAGAAGAGAACACATATTACAACACAGAAGAGAAGCTCACTGGCTTCCAGTACAAACAGAAATACTCCATAAAACTCTCACTATTACCTATAAATGCATCTCAGATTATGCCCCTATCTACCTCTGCCAAACCATCTCACGCAAAACCATGGCCAGAAGACTCATATACAGCGCCAACACACACCTCAACATCCCACGCTTTACTACCTCCAGATCAGGGAATGCTAGCTTCCCCATAGTAGCCTCGCGTATTTGGAACTCACTACCCACCTACCTACGCACCAAAACCTTCTTTCCAAAATTCAAGAAGTTATTAAAAACTTGGCTGTTCAATAAATTCTAACACCTCAATACCAATTCACTTCATTACCTACTCACCTAGTCATACCACCCTAGCCTTTATGCTTCAAACTTATCCAAGTTCACCTGTGTTCTTCTTTCTGTCAATATGTGTAACTAAATTGCTTTTCGTATGCCTATGTAAATGTTCAAGATGCCTAAAATGATTGTAACCTATGCCGTGACACCTAAGGGTTTGGGCGTATTACCAAATGAAATAAATAAATAAATGAACTATCTGTGAAATTGATGTCAGGTCCTTCCAGGTACCTGGGTAATCCCAACCCAGACATCATCCTTTGTTGTTTCCCAGAACAGTCACTCTGTGTAGTGGGGTACTACATTCTGGCCCACAGTGTACCGTCCCTTTGCGGAGGTTTTTTTCGCTGGTACTTCCAAGCCAGTGTGTGCATCCCTGGGACACATGAGGGTGCTGCTTGGGCCAAGTCTGCGTCTGCTGAGGCAGAGGTGGCACCTGGTGTTTTGGGAGCTGTTGGAGCTGAATCTGCTGAGGTTGGAACTGCTGGGACAGCACATGCTGTGTGGTGTGGAAGGTTGTTGAGCTAGCTGTACAAAGGGACACATTCATCCAAAATGTCCTTAGTACCCTGATATAAATTTTATCTATGGGTCATAGATAAACCTATTCCCCACACCTCTGTACCCGGCCCGAAGCCCCGCTGTGAGTATCCTCTCCCCATGGGTAGTATCCCATTTGCTGATACGCTCCCCCTTGTGGGCAAAACATTTGCTGCTGGATTTGCCATTGTGGGACATAATATGGTTGCATATACCCCCCTTGTTGGAGCGCACTCCCTGTTGGGCTGCAACCATCGCTGCAGAGTCTGGGATGAGCATTGATTGCATTGATAACATTGCCAGCTTCTTTGTACCAATGTATTATCTGCCTTTTTGGTGTTATCTGTTGTCTCCCTCTCTTTCTCTTGTTTCCTCTTGCAATAGTTCACGATAGTTGCCTGCATTTCATGCCACCCTTTTGCCTCTATCCCCAATTCCTTTGTCTAGTTTAGCCTGCACATCTAATAGGAGCCACTCGACCAGTATATGTCAGAAAAGATGTATGTATTTGTACCTTTATTTCCATGTCTCTAATGTCCAGTGCTCCTGTGCCTGTCATATAAACTCTGCAGGGTCCTCATCTGGCTTCTTTGTGCAGGCCATTACTTCCCACCGATCTGAGTTGCCAGAATACATGCTTCACAGTATTTTCCACACGTGTGTGTGGCAGTTGTTGAAGGGCTCTCTGTCGTGTACATTCATACTTAGTTTAAACCTGCTGTATCCCGCTTGTTCCCATATTTTATCCCCTCGCTCTCCTGTTATTGCTGTGAACAGGCTCTTCATGTCCCGATCACCAGAGTAACCCTTGCTGTCTCTTTTTAAAGAGTGTATATACTTTTGCTGGCCCCAGACTTGAAGGAGAGCAAGCTGTATATCAAATTGTCTCTGTCCATAGTCTGCCATGGAACATAGTGTGCGTCCCCCCCTTCCCTTCTGTAACAGGGGTGTTAAAGTTGTCCACGAACCTATGTCCGGTCTTCTCCTTCTGAATTTTGCCATCCCTATCCTTGCCTTTCTACGGCAGAGGTTTGTTGATCAATCTCTACTTTCTTCCCTGTCACCCCCTTCTTTCTTTGTATCTGCCCCCTTTCATACTCCCTATCCATCACCCTGGAATCCTCATATCCTGTACTCATGTCTGCCTCCTCCTCCTACTCCTCTGAATTCTCTTGGTCTTTATTGAATATGTGCATCCCTTCCACCCCCCCCTTGTCAGATGCCTCATTGTCCAGTTTGAATTTTATCTTTCCATATGTCCACCCATCATCCCCCTTCTCCTCATCCTTTCTCTGCACTACTTTTTCTATCACTGTCTCTGCTTCCATTTTGTCCAACTGTCACTGAATGCTCTTTTCTATGTCTTCCATGTACTTTTGGTCACCCTCCTATTTAGAGTCCCACACCCCACTTTCCTTCTCCTCGGGGAAATGCGCTATGGGTTTGTGTGCCCTGCAACAGGCTTTAATGTTGGAAACAGCCCATTGGGAGGGGGAGGAGCGCTGGATGGTTCTTTTGTGTCACTGTCTAGCGTGCCCTTCTTGTCAGGCTCTTTCAATGTCTCTTCATAGAGCTTCACAAACCCTAGTATAGTTTTTTAACTCTCGAGTTTCGATCCCTGATATGTTGCTAGCAAGTACGAAAACATGTGTTCTATTGTTCCACTATGCAATGTTCCTTCCCCGGGCCATTCACGGAACCACTGCCCTACAGTGTCCCAAACCCACTGAAAATGTTGTTTAGTATTTTATTGTAATATCGGGGCAACTTGTTTCACATATGGTCTAGGGGTGTTTACCTGAAGGCCATTCCCTCCCTGTGTATACTACCCCAATGCCATCCCCACAAATGTCTCTACCCTCCTTCCTTTTTTTATAAATATTCTTTACATTTCCTCCTTTAACTTTCCTCTTTTGCACCCCTCATTTATTCTCCCACACCCTCTTGTACTTACCGCTCTTTCAGCTCACACCCCAACCACATTTAATAGCCCTCTCCAGAGGCCTGCACACTCATGGGTTGGTACTCTGTGCAAAAGTCACTGTACATGATAGTCATGGAAAAATATTGAATGCAGTAAATACTTTGGGATGAGTTGGAATGCTGCCCATACACCCAGTAATATTCTCTTTTGTTTTACAAAACTCTATTGCCGTAAGTGAAGGGAAGAACTATTGCACCCATATCACTTAGAGAGTGAGCAATGCATATTTGTATTACTTGGCCCCACACGTCTGAGGTTAAGGCAATATATAGTAATAACACATCAGACATTCAGCATTAATCACAATATAATCAAAGGCAACATGGTAGAACATTCGAAAAACTAGTAGCATAATGAGTAAGGATATGAGAATAGTAATGAGAAAAGTACAAAAACAATGATAACTGCAATCGAATTGAGGTTCATAAGTAGAAGACTGATATGGGGAACAAACAAAGTGACAGACAAAGGACAAAAAGAGTACAGAGGTGAGGAGGGGAGGGAAGGAACAAATAAGAATATAATACTCAGATGATTTGATTCATAGCATTAGAAAAATCTAATGGTAGAATAAAAGGGATCGGGCAATGCCCAAAGCACTATGGAAGGCAAATGACAAAATAAAAAGGAAAGGAGAAATATATCAAATCCCAAAAGCTAAGGACCTATGTGTTGACACATTAAAGCAGTCTAGATAATGAATTAAAAAGCCCATTTGGCATTATACTTGGGTATAATATCAAGGCAAGTGGCCATATATAATTCAATTCTTTGCATATGACAAATGTTGTTCCACCAAACCTTAGTGGATAAATTGTGTGAATCTTTCCAGTGGTAGTGATGAGCTTAAGAGCAAGGACTATAAACAAGTCATATAGCTTGGCGGAGGCACGTAATTTGATGTTAGTGACAGCTAGGCTACCTAAGAAAATATTCAAAAAAGATAGTGGAACATCAACCGTAAAGATGAGATTAAGGAATTTCCAATCCTCCTGCTAGAATTTGAATACATATGGACAGTCAAAAAACATTTGTTTATAGGAGGCAGGGGGTACCACCACACAAGCAACATTTATCATCTGCGCCATCCGTATATTTGGATGATTTCAAGGGGGTAATAAATGCTCTGTGAATGAAGAAGAACAGATGCTGTGTTATGTTGGCAGAAGCTGAGATGCCCGTGATCCTATTGTACAAAAGAGACCAGGTGTGGTCACAGAGGGCAGAACCAATGGCATGTTCCGATTTTAAGCGCAAAGCCCAAGCAACAATCAGAGAAGTCGAAATGTTATAACATTTGGAAGCCTTGGTATCGGAAACCATGGTTAGCAGCAAAAGTCTGGAGGGATCAAGTTACAGGATGGTATTCGAGAAATGATGGAGTGCATCAAAACATGCATTAACCAAGTTATCATAAAAGTTAAAGTCAGAAACAGGGATGGAAAAGAGGCTTCTCATTTGTTGGAAGGAGAGAATGAGGGAACCATTGACAATTTGCTGAATGAATCTGATGGCTTTGTTTAACCAGGATTTACGATATAAATCTCTGTTGTTGATAGTAATATGTTTATTATGCCACAGAAACTGAGAGAGGTTCTTGGGTGATGTTTTAGTATGAGGGAAGAGGAACAATCATAGAGCAGAAATAGAGGCCTTTATAGGATCGGACAAGGCCACAGAGAAGTGACTAAAGCATAGATAAGGTCTGCTAAATCAAAGGGGAGTACTAGGTGTTTTTCTAACTCACACCTGAAGGGAATCTCCGAGGAAATAGGAGGGGCAAACCAGCAGTGGGATTGCTTAAAATGAAACGCTGAATTATATCATTTTAAGTCTGGAAACCTAAGCCCCCCCATTTCATATGAGGCTTTTAACTTGGCAAGTGCAATCCTCTTACATTTTCCTGAGCCCCATAAGAAACTGAGAAAAGTTGAATTTATAGACTTAAAAAACGAGGGAGACAAGGGGACCGGGAGGAGTTGCAAAAAATATAAAACAATGGGAGACAGCATCATTTTAATGGTGTCAAGCCGACCACACCAGGAGAGGTAGCGGAGAGACGATATAGAGTTTAATTTCTTTAGTCTGTCTAACAATATCTACATGTTAAGTTTGACGGTATTGCATACTGAGGAGGCAAAACGAATACCAATACATTTAATTTAATCATTGGACCATTTAGACCCTAATACATCTAAGTCATGTTTTATACAGAAAGAGTTAAAGGGTAAAATCTCAGATGTATCTTTGTTAAGTTTATGGTCAGATACAAGGGAAAATTGATGAAGTATATTGAGCAGATGAGGCAGGTGAAGTTTGGGATTCTTAATAAGGATAAGGATATCATCAGCATATGCAGCAAGTATACTAGTCGATATCCCATAGGGTATTCCAGTAATGTTGCTGTCTGATCTTATGAGTTCTAACAAAGGTTCTAGAGAGCGGATGTAAAGAATAGGGGTGAGGGGACAGCCCTGTCTAGTTCCTCTACGTACAGAAAAGAAAGATTAGCATTGACCATTAATGCTAATAGACGATTTGGACATGAGTAGAGAAGTTTGATGAGGGAGATAAACTGCACGCCACAGCCATGCTATCAGAGAGATTGAAACATAAAGTCCCAGTTAACCCGATCAAAAGCTTTTTTGCATCAATGGCAACTACAGAATAGCCCTGTTTATCTTTCTTGTCCTTAGCAACTACATGAAAGGCATGATGCAGTAATCTAGCATATTCAGAGATGTTCTGCCCCTTCACATAGCCAACTTGATCGGGTTTGATCAAAGCAGAAAGAGAATATTCAATTCAGTTAGCGAGAATTTTAGCAAAAATCTTGTTTTCAACATTAATGAGAGAGATGTGTCTATAGTTGCTGGGAAGTGTGGGATCATTATCAGCTTTGGGAAATAGGTTGACTAAAACCTCAGAGAAGGAGCCAGATGAGGATTTCTGGGAGATGAAGTAGGAATATAACAATTTAAGTCTAGCGGTAAGGGAATGGGCATTAAGGGAGGTACCAGATGTATCTTTAATGTGGGAGGTATATGATTTTTCCCCCCTAGCCTTACGATAAGAGGCAAGTGTCTTCCCAGCTTTGTTGGAAGAATGGCAGATCTTAGTTTTATATGTTAGTATTGTCCCAGCAGCTAACTGAGTGAGCTCCTTATTAATTTGGAAACGCAAGGCCATGACCAAGCAGAGGTCCATTTCATTGGAATCTCGATAGAAACGTTTTTCAGCATTAGAAAGTTGGAGATAAAGTTCTGCCCAAATAAGTCATAATATGGCCCCTGAAAGCAGCCTTAAAAGCATCCCAATTGGTAGCTACTGAGGTATCACAATCTAGGTTTTCAGCAAAAAGATTGTTGTTGAAATAATTGAACACATCGGATAAACTCTTGATCATGAAACAAGCAGTTATTTATTGAATCTCCATCTAGACAGCAGCTTTTTTTATATCTTCAAAGTTGAAGGAGGTGCAAACAGGGGCATGGCCAGAAATAATAATATTAGAGATTGTAGAGTCAATGATAGTGTCAGTGAGAGATTTAGAAGAAAAGATATAATCTAGGTGGGAGAGTGTGTCATGCGGAGATGAGTGAAATGTCTAATCTAACTGTTTTGGATGAGAAACCCTCCATGAATCCACTAGGTTGGTCTCACCAAGACAGCTTGCAAATGATTTGTGGGTCTTAGAGATTTTGAACACACATTTAGATTTCCAATCTAAGAAAGGGTCAAGGACTTGATTAACATCTCCACACATCATAAGATTGGTGAGACCATTTTTGAGAATCATTTGTTTCATACAAACCCAAAAGCCTGGATCAGGAAGGATAGGACCATAGATGTTCAAAATGGAAATATGATCTGTCCCAATCAGAAGTTTGACCCATACCCATCAACCATTAGAGTCAGCATCTTGGCCTAGAATCTTGAATGATAGTTTTTTGTTGAGAAGAAAAGCCACTCCATTGTTCTTGCCCACCTCAAGACTTGCAATGACATCTTTTATCCAAAAGGATTTTTTGTTATATGACTTTAGCACTCAATAGGTGAGTCTCTTGTATACATGTTATGTTATGTTATCTGCATTTGTAGAGTGCACGGTCGCCCGAAGGCATCATGGCGCTGAAGAGGAGGACTGCTCAGGTAGGAGAGAAAGCCACAGAGAACAGAGCTAGAAGAGGACAGTCTTAATTGCTCTTCTAAAACTAAAGTGGTTGGGAATTTTCCTCATGAGAGGAGGAAGACCGTTCCAGAGGTTAGCTGTGGCTATAGAAAAAGCCCTACCACTGACCCTGGTATGATGAAATCTTGGAACAACAAGAAGGTTTGTGGTGAAGACGTAAATCCCGCTCGGGGAGATAGCAAGAAAATTTGGCCTGCAGAAACTCAGCCCCTTGACCATGGATAGCCCGGAGAACTATGCACAGGGCCTTGAAATGAACACGGTGGCCGACCGGGAGCCAGTGGAGTGAACGCAGCACTGGGGAGTTGTGAGCTCCATACGGGGTGCCCGTGGCCAGTTTAGCCACCAGAGTATGTATGCGCTGTAGCCGCTGTGTGAAGCTAATAGGCTGTGACAGGTACAGCGAATGACAATAATCCAAGTGAGAAAGAACTAGTGCTGCGACTACAGTAGGGCGCATTGGTTCAGGTATCATGGGTAGAACCTTCTTCAAGACCCTGAGTTGATACTGACCGGCTTGGCACACAGCCGTCACTTGATTAGACATGGAAGGGAAGCAGAGAGAATGACACCCAGTTCTTTTTCCTTACTTACTGGGCTGGCGAGAGGGCCCAGGTAAGCGGGCCAGAAGGCAGTAGTCCAGAGCGAGGGATCCAGGGGACAGCCCACCAGCAGTACCTCGGTCTTGTCACTGTTGAGCTTGAGGCAGTTCTGGTCCATCCAATTGCCGACACCAAATGCTACTGATGACTTACATTTATTGAGATGTGATATTATTTTGTGCCGCTTAGTTGGTTTATTGCATCCCTTAATGTTCCAAGTTACACATTTAAATATCAAGGAAACAGTTAAACTGATGTAGAAGCAAAATATAGGCCTGTAATATGCATAAAATAAAAGCAAACCAGAATCAAATGGGCAGTGCCTGCGCAACATGAATCAATGAAGTAAAAATAAAATCAGGATGCCCCATTACTGGGACCAAACATAAATGAAAAATACACACAGATGAAGGGAGAGGAAAGGGAAACCAGACCAAGGACTACATGTTAGTAGTCAAAAAGTGAGGAAAAAGCTTCTGAGTCAGGAAAAAAACAAGCAACAACAAATATGACATAGGAACCAGAAGACAATCAGTTTGGGAAATGGGGAAAAAGGGAGAAAAGGCAGTAGGGGTAGGAGACACCTGTCTAATTACTCTTCTAGTTCATCAAAAACTAGAATCTCAAAAGTCCATGATGCATGATAGATGCAAAAGGCTTGACCACTAGCGGGGCGATTCATAGAATAAATGTGCGCCGGAAAGGGGAGCGCAAGCGTGAAAATCGCAGCACAGCATGAAAATCGCAGCGCATGCGTGTCATAGCCACGCACATCGATTCATGGAATTCAGTGCGCGTGTAAATCCTGGGATGTGCGCTAAATTCGTGGGTGGCGCACACGGGTGCACACGTCATTAAACGGCATGCGCTACGCACACAGTGAAAGCGCACATAACGCAGCGCACAAAACAAAAGTGGGCGGAACACGGGATATAACACACGGAATGGGGAACAACGTGTGAAAATGTGGGCGTTACGGGCAAAGTACAGGAGGATAATGCTCGCAATGCCCACACTCGCACCAACAACACATATTCATGGAATTGAACGAGGGAAAGGCGTGCGCTAAAAAAGAAGCGCTAATCCGGAAACACGTATGCCAGCAGGAAGCAGGCGTAAGCGGCCCGCGCAGCATAAAAGTGCATGCAAACAACAAACAATCTCAGAGGCTACGATGAATATACCGTTCCTTGCAGCAGTGCTCGTGGGACACCACAGGAGGAGGAGGATAGCCAGGCCCTGCATTTTTTTACCCAGTACCAGCCTTTTTGGGATGCCTGATGACCAGGTGTATGGGAGGTACAGGTTTCCACCAAACATAATCCTAGACCTGGTGAGGGAGTGAGAGGATGACCTCACATCACCTACCCTGTGGTCGCAAGCACTAAGCCCCTTGGAAAAGGTGCTGAATGTACTGCACTTCTTGGCTAATGGTTCATTTCAGTGGACAAGTGCCATAGTGGGAGGTGGGTCTCACAGGCCACGCAGTCACACTGCCTACACCAGGTGTTGGCAATCCTCACTGCGTGTCTCTCATTCCGCAGGAACATATACATGCCCAGAACACCTGCAGAAAGGCAGGCTGTTGTCCAGCAATTTTACGAGGTGGCACACTTCCCCAAAGTCCTAGGTGCCATTAATTGCACCCATGTGGCTCTACGTCCACCCAGGGCCACTGAGCACATCTATCGGAACCGCAAGCACTGGCATTCCATCAACATGCAGGTTGTATGTGATGCCAAGGGAATCATCACCTCAGTATAAGCCAAATATCCAGGGTCCAGCCATAATAGTTTCATATTCAGAATGTCACCCCTAAACCGGGACCTGGAAGCTGGCCGGCATGGTGACACATGGCTAATTGGTGAGTATAAATGCCTCTGCACATGCATGCATGTCAGAAACTGAGAAATGTTAAAACCCCACTAATGAAACCATTATCACCTCCCCAGGGAACAGTGCCTACCCTCTGAGCACCTACATGATGACACCAATTCGGAACCCCACCACACCACCCAAGGTAAGATACAACACAGCCAATATTGCAACCCAGGGCATAGTGGAGCACACATTCAGAGTGCTGAAGTCACGTTTTCGCTCCCTTGACCGCTCTGGTGGGCAGCTGCTATATGCGCCCCCAGTAGTGTGCAGGATCATAGTGGCAGCATGTGTCCTGCACAACGTTGCAACCCACCGGGGCGTGCCGGTGGACATGGTGGTGCCCCCACATCCCCAACCACATGCACGGCCACTGCGCATGGGAGGTGAAAGGGCACGTGGTGAGGCAGCACGTACCCAGCTTGTGGCAAATTACTTCACCTAAAATCCCACCCCTGCGGAGTGCACACAGGCCTGGCACATACCAGCTGACAATCATTGATGATGACAAAAGGGACAGTCAACTGTCACAACCATACCAGCATGGGATTGTTCACCTGGAAGCGTTACAGTGTGTGCATCCCTACCTACTTAAAATACCCAATGCTGTGTCACAAAAAGACACACATTCATGCAGCAGGAATGACTACCCCCTTGCAAAATACTACATAAAAATAGTACCATGTCACCCAACCCCTTCCCTCCCCATCTCAGCGACCCAACACACCATGCCATGGCATGCAATGTGAAAGCAACCAAATGAATGCACAACACATGACACAAGTGTCACAAAGTGCACTGTCGATAATGTAAACAGGCCACAGACAATATGCGCTCAACAATCAATAGGAAACAGCACACATCAAGAAATACTTACCAGCAACACAAAACATCAGTTCAGGATGAAACCGTGTAAATATATGACAGTAAAAAATTTAAGTAGTGCAAGTCTCACAACCTGACTAAGGCAGCACATCGACCCCTTCCAACTGTAGAGTGTTGCTGTCAGGCAAATGTCTCAGTGTACTGCATACCACATGAACTGCATCTGCAAAGGAGACAGCCTTGTGAAGACATGAAGAACCTACATGGAAATAAGGAGAAAGACATGGATGCACAAGCACATATCAATATACCATGCAGTGTAGAAGCCAACAACAATACCCACTAGGGATGTACACACAGTTTTGACTACAGACTGCCCACACAACTCATGGGAGCCCAATGTAACTGTGTAAGTTACAGTCACTTGGTCACACCCTTTGCAAGCCCATGGACAGGGGAAGCAGGAGGGTTGTGTGTGTCAGGAAACCAAGCATCTAACCCAAAGACAGGACAAGCCTGCATGTGCCCAGCTGGAATACGCAGTGGATGCCCACGGGAGCCACACAAAGCAACAAACTGTAAAAAAAAATATATAAAAAAAACAAAAATCAAAAATGGCCACGTGTGGACTGGGGGGGGGCACCCAGGAGGTTCGAGGTACAGGGTGCACCCCAACACCCACAGGCGTGGATGTTGAGAAAAAAAAATACCTCCATGGGCTCATGGCCTGCACGGCTACGCTACAGTGGGAGAACTGCCGTCGCTCTCCTCACCCTCTGCTGCTACATCAGGAGATGGCCATTATATGGGAGGCAGCAAAGCCCTGGTATGGTCCTCCATGGCAGCAAGCATGCAGGTATGGAACTTTGGTTCTGCAGGATGATGGTACGGAGATCCCCAGGCAGCACCTCACGGGTTGCCCGCATTTCTGCCTGCATGGCCTCGCAAGATGCCCGGATCTCTGCACAGTTTGCCTGGAGCTCAGCCGAGAGTGAACGTGTGAGCTGCTCCAGCTTCTGTTCTGACCTAAAATTCCGGGAAGCCTCAAGTTCACCCAGAGTATCTCTGAGGAACACGCGTTCTAACCTCAGGGCTTCCCTGTGGGTCTGTGACTCTACAGATATGGCTTCGCGCAGAGCCTCCAGTCCAGCTCGTCGGTCCCTGTTGGACGCCAACATGTCCTCCCAGTGTGAGTGGCAAATGAAGTCTGTTGCCTGCTGCTGGAGCTCCATCTGCCTTTCATGTGGAAGAATGGAAGTGGCCACCCTATCCATTGCCTGAGCCATCATTTCACACCATGCTCCCTCTGTGCTGCAATACTGTACATGGAGTTCTCCCACACTGTATTGCATGGTGGCGCACGGCCACCGCGTTGACAGGCACCACACCTATTTGGGGCAGGGCGATCTGCACCTTGCTGTGCTGGCACTGCCTGAGGATGCAGGACTATATTTCTCCTTTGATCTGCTGGCCCAGGAACAGGAGCAAATATTGTGGAGTGTGACCCTGCATCAGTAACCGCCAAAGGTGGACTTACCAACACTGAAATCCCCATAGAGGGGTCTAACCCCGGTGCAGGTGGGTTGGACAGAACAGCATCCCTGCCAGAAACACTCACCTGCGACGGCACATATGTCTCACTGTCCGATTCAGCACCTGATTCATAGAGGTCTGCGGAGGTGTACCCAGAGACACCCCTGGACAGCATGGTTTGAAGGACAAATGGGTTTTCACCCACCACCACCCCACGTCCTCCAGTGGTGCTTGGTTGTGGCTGTGATTCCTCCTGGGTCTGCACCATCTCCTCCTCCTCAACAGCATCAAGTGCCTCATCACCTGCAAAAACATGAAAGATAACAAATGGAAACAGGTATGAGTACCATAGCACACACATAGGCCTGACGAGGCAGAGATCCAGTACATAAATTACACATGTCCCACATGACTATAACCATGGCATGCATGCACTGTCAATGAGTTGGAAGGGGAGGCATGAATCAGACACTGAGGACTCCAAAATGGAAAAGCAACACATGTGCTGCATAGTGGATAGCACTGGCATCGCACATTAGCCTGTGAGTGGCATGTCCAATATGCATACATGACACATGCCAGCACACAGATGGCACGTAGCATAGCCATGGTACATTTGATAAGTACAGCCATATGGTAGGAAATAAGTACTGTCACCCATCCATGTGGGATGGACATCATGAGATACAACATGCAAAATAGTGTGACAATACACGCATGTGCCACACGCTGCTACAGATCCAGTGTTCAATTATACAGTGATGGCAGGCAGATGGATACATCAATGGTTGGTCACTTCAACATGACAGAAGACAACAGTCATTTTCAACATTCAAACAGGGCCCAAAAATGATTGTGTGCAGGCCATTACTCCATCAGCCTGAATGGTTAAATCATTCCTATAACAAGGTAATGAATGTGGGCCATTGTTTGGTGTAATCTATGACAGAAGCATGTCACATTTGTGGCAGTAGGGCAGAAAAATGCGTCTTACAAATGGCAAGGATTGAAACAATCAGGCTGAATGAAAAGGAAAACATTTTGAACAATGTTGTTGCAAGATGACAGTTGAAGGGCAACTGCAGTAATCTGGTGCAAATTGGCTACTGTGGTCAGAAGGGATACTGTCATACCCAAACCCAAGGCCGGGGAAAGGTTTGGAGGAACCACATGCGTGACCCATGCCAGTCATGACTACACACCCTCACCTGGCACTCAATCAGAACACATCACCCAAGCAACATACACATGGATTACACACACATGCATGGGCACTCACCGGACAATGCTTCAAGATCTGGTATGTCTCCCACGCCTCAGATCTGTTCCTCTGTGACGAACGTTCCAGCGACAGACTCATGTTCAGTGAGTTGGTAGTCCTCTGGTGGAGACCCACCGCCAGTCAACAGAGTAGAGGCATGATTGGAAGCCAGCTTGTTCTTTGCTCTGCGTTTCAGGTCATTCCACCGCTTGTAGCAATCATCAGCTGTGCGCCTCACAAATCCAAGGGCACTAATGTGGTCCGCGATGGTCTGCCAGTGGGCCCTACGTTGAGCAGGTACAGTCTTGCACCCTGCAGTCACCACCATTTTGCGGCTATGTGCCAACACATAGGCTACAAGTGCATCTAGTTTGGCGTAATTGAAGCTAGGCTTCCTTGACATGCCGGAGTGTGTAGCCGTATCTGGGGTCCCAGCCTGCACCGCAAGAGAACCCTTCTTCCTCTTGAGAGGTGGTGCGTATCCTGAGTGGCTTATGCCGCTCTGGTTGGTAGGGGCAGAAGCGCAGGTGGACTGGGTACTATAAGTTTGCGAAGGCACAATGACCAAAGGTCTCAGTGCAGGCATTGGCTGCAGGGTGATGTTGGCAGGACCAACGTCAGTGTGGTGGACTTGGACTGACACTGTCCCGGCTTGGAGACTCAGGGCTTTCGTGGATTGAGTTACAGCTGCCCCTGCAGCCTCCTCACCATGGCTACTAGGGGCAGCAGATGACATTGCTGCCCCAGATCCACGTGGCCTGGTGACAGCAACTTTCACCGCAACACGTGACTTAGACTTGGTGACCTGGAAGTCAGCCTGGGAGTCATCCTGCGCCGGTTCAGTTGACAATATGGGTCGGTTTAACAAGCGCTGAGCTGGGGTGGTGTCAGCTACATTTCCCACAACCATTTGGGGGGGGGCATAGGTGGCCCCGATTGGTCCTCCACACACTGCCCGCTTGGGCCACCCTGCACATCCTGGCCATGTTCACTACCGCACCCACCTTTTGGAGGTCGGCCACCTTTGTCTCCCTTACTGCTTGGTCACCTCCCAACCATGGCACTGATGTTGTTGTGCATATGGGAGTTTCAGTAAACAATTGTCCTGGGCAATTGGGGTGAAATGGGTAGGGTACTAGATGGAATTCATACCCTAGTGCTCTAGCAAGGCTGTCTGTGACCCCTGGGGAAAGATGACGGGTCACGCAATGCATAGTCACCCCGAAAACAATATCAAACATGCATGCAACCCCTGGTAGACCACATGCGTGGAAAAATGAACCCGCACTACGCTGTGGCACCCAGAAACACAAAAATAAGCATACACGTGATACACGCAGCCTACAATGACTTCTGAAGGGGTATGCGACACACGGGGACAACCACAGTTGCAAAATACGTGCGCGACTCACTGTCTGCCTGGTAAAAGAACATGAAAAAGATGCGCGTGTGCGTGTTGGCAAAACCCCCGCCAAAAGAAGAAATGAACGCAGTCTGAGGAAACAGGGAGTACGAACTGGAACTGTTGTGAAGTAATCGCGTGTCAACCGACAAGATGTACAAGGATCACCCGCTCGCTCTCCACAAATAGCACGGACGAGAGAATGGCGTCATATGCGTGCCTTTTGAGCCAGCCCACACGTGCAACGTCACTTACGCACGTATGCGCTAAGGCCCTTTCCTCCAATAGCATGCTGATGTGCAGTTTTCTCACGTGCTGATTCAGTATGCACCTGTTTTGTGGGAAATGCCCGTGCGTGTAACGTCACAGACGCGCTTACCCGCTAAGGGCCTTTCCTCGAATTACACGCTAACGTGCAGTTTTTTCACGTGCCAAATCACTCCGTATCAAGCTGGCCACGCAACAACACACAGAAGACCACGCTCCTGCCCAGAAGGCTGAATTACTGCCCCCCAGAGCCCCGAGCACGCTCCCACCTGCCATTTGCTGCTGCCTGCCTGCCTGCTGGCCACGTGCCTTGCTATTTGGTGCCTGCACTTCAGCCATCTGCAGGGGCCCAGTTGCTCTGACCACCCCTGCTGGAACAGAAGACTCTTGACTGGAGTAACATCTTGCTCCACAGCCCAGCCCCAGGACCCAGTTGCCCACCCACACCTGCCTCGGGTGTTGCCATGTCGGACACAACCCCATCTGGCACCACTGGCAACCCCCAGCCAGAGAGGCAGAGGGCTACCAGCTTCAGTGCTGCAGACGTTGGTATCCTGGTGGAGCAAGTTCTGGGGCATTATGATGCTCTCTTTGGAAGTTCACGCGCCAACAATGAAGGACAGAAGAGGATCTGGACGGACATCGTGGCTGCCATCAACGTGGAGGAGGTGGCAGCCTGCGACTTGCAACATGTCTGGAAGCGCTGGGAGGACTTCAGGTCCAGGACCCTCAGCCGGGTCCGCTTACCAACATGCAGATGAGGGTCCTGGAATGCATACACACAGCGCTCCACCTCCAGGTCCTTGGGAGGCAGACACGTCCGAGTCGAGCAGTAAGTGTGCATGTGTACCGATTGGATGCTGTGCATGTTAAGGTGTGGCAGGTGTGTGCAGGTTGCACATATGTCTTGGAAGTCCCATGTATGGATGTGTATGTACAGGGACATGAGCCTGCCACATGAGAGTCCAGTCATGTGTTAGGCACATCAACAGTGTATGAGTACAAAAGCATTTTGGGCAAATGCATGTTGGGGTGCACACATGTTTACATATCTGTGTATGTACCATGGCATGGTTGGGGTGTGACACATGGATAGGGGTTCCACCTTCATCTACGTGCATGGTGTACATGTGTGTGTGAGGGTATTTGACATGTGTGCCACTGTGATACACCATGGATGCTTGTAACTGACATATAGGAGGCTGATTGGCAGATGTGACATGGATGCCGAGGATTTGACTGCAACAGGTGGTGTAGATGTACAGATGCATATATGTCTGGTGGTGTGTGTGCATGTGTTTTCCAATCCCATGTTGCATGTGACGTCAGGCTAACCTTCCGATGGTCATGGTGTTGTATGTATATGGATGGTGCTGGCTGCTGCAACATTCCTGTTCATTTGCGCGTGTGTGTTGCTTGAAATGATATGTGTGTTGGGGAGTGTGAGGCCATGTGTGAAGTTTGAGACTGCCACTCATCTGCAACTGTCATGTGTGTATTAGACCATTGTACAGTGCCCTGATGCCTCTCTTCTGTCTCTCCCTGTCTGCAGCATCAACTGATGAAGAGGGCGGAGACAGTGCTGTGGAGCACACAGGCATGGATACCACCGCCAGCCGGAGAGGCAAGGCCCAGCTCCCCTCCCAGGTTGCCATCTCGTCGGGGAGTGAGGAGTCTGGTGCCGCAGCTGCCGGGGGTAGGTCCAAGAGGTGGAGGTCAGAGATGGACTCCTCGGCAGCAGAAGGGGCAGCTGAGACCCCACAGGGGCCTACGGAGGAAGATGGCACGGAGTCATCCAGGTTTGTGGGGGGTTTAGTTGAGGAGGAGGCCGTGGAAGTCACACACACGGGGCCTGGAGGGGGGGATTCCACTGGTGCCAGTGGTGCAGTCCAGGGGCAGGGACAGGAGGCAGCACAGGCCACCGCGGAGGTGCATGTGTATAATCATGTTCCCGATCCTGTGACTGCATCATCCGGCACCAGCAGGGATGCCTTCGTCCAGACCCGTTTTCAGGGAGGGGATAGCCGTACAACAACTGGCCTTCCTCTCCCTGCGGACGTGGCAATCCGGGACCGGCTTGAGCCTGTCCTGGGTGGAGAGGCGTTGCTAGTTCGTGACATTCGGGATGACGTGCGGGGTTTTCGCAAGGACAGTGCACGTCATTTTGAATGTCACGAAGACCGCGTCAACCTACTGGGCGGGTTTACCAGTGCTGGGTTCCTCCATGTGCTGGAGCTTCTGCCGACCTCCTCCTCAACTGAACACCCTATGCGCCAGTCGTCCTCCGTGCCATCTTCCTGCCCAAGTGTCACCCGGGCACCCTGTGGAGCTGTCCCTGACCCAGCGGCCAGGCTGGTGGAGGACACATCCCTGCCACAGTCGGGAGTCGGAGGTCCAGCAGGGGTGGCAACCCCAACAACTGGGCCCCAGCAGGAGGAAGACATGCAGGCAACAATGGCCAGGGCACATGCACGGCAGCAGCAGGCTGAAGGTGGGAGCGATGATGTCTCGGGGCCAACAACATCACAGGGGCAGGCATTGCCATAGGGCAGGAGGACCTTGGATTGGGAGTGTCTTCCATGTGGCATCGTTTGGGCCAGCAGATAGATGCGGAGCGGCGGCGGACGGAAGAGGCATGGCTCACAATGGTCAGGGCGGAGAACTCCATGCGGAGGGCGCTCAGGTGGGCCGAGTGCCTCGAGGCAATTCGCAGGGAGTTGGAGTTGGACAAGGCATTGTCCCTGCGAAACCTCGGGGCCATGGAAGAAGCCCATCTCCAGAACATAGACGAGGAGTTCGATGATGCCCTGGCCCGGGAAATTGAAAAGTGAGCCGTCGGACTAGCCAGCCGCCATTGTATATAGTTTGCAGTGTTAGGTTTCATTTTCCTTTTGCTTTATTTTGGGGTGATTGGACTATGCCCCACAATTTTGTATAGTTTTTTTGATAGGTTTAATTTCTTTCGTTGGGCTCATGGACCCTGGATGAAAGGGTTGTACATAGTTGAACAGTGGATTTATGAGAGAATTTTATTTTTTTACTCACCATGGATCAATGGATTTTGCAATTTTCATTTCCTTTGGATTTGCTTTGGTGGACCGAGAGTTTGGACAAATGTTCTTTTGGATTACTTTGGATTGGTTCTTCATATTTTTTTTATTCTATTTTGGACATGCATTTCATTTCATGTTTGAAATATTTTTCATGCATTCATTTCATTTCATTCATTTATTTCATAATACATTTTGATTACAAAAAAGGTAGCAGGCGCCCCTCTCTCGAAAGAACAAGGCATGATAACCTGTTCAGTGGTTATTAACCACATTGAGAGTTTGCAGCCATTGCTTTTTGCTCACTGTACCTTCACAGATTGGAAATATCCATTTGCATATCAGTATTTGTCCCGCCCACAAGGGCAGGCCAGCACCGAAATGCTATGGCAATTCCTCTCTGAACAAGAGTACCATCAGCAACCCCATACACGTGTTTCAGCCTTGTTGGGCATCATCAGTGAGGTGAAGCTGAGCCTCTCTAAGCACAGTGAGCAGGGAGTCCACGTTTGGTTGCCCCCAGGTAACCTAGGGTGACAACCCCAAGTTCCTTTCAAAATTACAAAAAAGGTAGCAGGCGCCCCTCTCTCGAAAGAACAAGGCATGATAACCTATTCAGTGGTTATTAACCACATTGAGTGTTCACAGCCATTGCTTTTTGCTCACTGTACCTTCACAGATTGGAAATATCCATTTGCATATCAGTCTTTGTCCCGTCCACAAGGGCAGTCCAGCACCGAAATGCTATGGCAATTCCTCTCTGAACAAGAGTACCATCAGCAACCCCATACACGTGTTTCAGCCTTGTTGGGCATCATCAGTGAGGTGAAGCTGAGCCTCTCTAAGCACAGTGAGCAGGGAGTCCACGTCTGGTTGCCCCCAGGTAACCTATGGTGACCAACCCCAATTTCCTTTCAAAATTACAAAAAAGGTAGCAGGTGCCCCTCTCTCGAAAGAAGAGGTTCGGGCTGGACGGCCCCTTTTGGGGTAGGACCAACCCTCATTTTTTTCAGCCTGCCATGTGATCTAGCAGTTTAGGCTGGACTGCCCCTTTTGGGGTGGGACCAAGCCTAATTTGCATATGGTCTTTCCCCTTCTGTAATGGCTTGGCAGGTGAAGAACAATGGTCTGGAGGGTTGCCCAGAGCAATGCCAGTGGTTAAGATTCACTCTAAACCTTCTAGCCATCATCTCTTTGATTTTGCAAAGTCAGCGCATAGACATTTTTAAAGTACAAAATTACTTTGCATCGACTTTGAACTACAAACATACACTTTGCACGGTTCCATGCATCAGGGTTTGTGTCGGCAGTGCAAAGTCACTTTTTAGCAGTGCAAATTAACTTTGAACTGGGAAAATATTCCATGAATCGGACCCTAAAAGTCACAAAAATTGGCACATTTTATAAAACCACATCAGTAAAATGAGCAAGCATTACTTATCGGGAGAAAGCCAATTTCACAATGGAAAATCCTTTGGAATTACTAAGGATGTGGGCAATTTTCATTGAAATGTATCACAAGGTCTAACTTGGCTCATTTATAATGAGTTGGACTGTGTTCTGTAGAGTTTGTATCGCATCAGCTCACTAGCATTTTCAACATCAACTTGTTTTATCAATGATGCAGTAGGCTTGTCCTGCCCCGCCATTTTGTTGTGCTTCCTCGCACTCCCTGCCTCTTTCACATACACTAGTAGAATTGTTTTAGCCACTCAAGCCTCTTTCCCACTAGTGTTAACTCTACCCTATTTTATGTCACTTAATATGTAATAAACTGTATTAGTAATATTACTGCTCTAGTGCAATTCAGAGAACAGGAAAACTTTGGCTGCATAATTTCTGTGGGGATCTGTTATTCCTAGCAGCTGCATATAACTTGGTTATTCTACAAATGAGTATAGGGAGGGCCTGATGCCAATAATTCTTGCCATATTGACATTGACACACGCACTGTTTTATGATTTGAAAATGGGTGAATGCAATGCCACCGGATTGATGATCCTGCATGCTCCAGTGGGGTAGTGTGACTAGGGAGCAGAAGGCTGTTGTTGATGTCCAAAAAACTAAACAAACCTAGGGTGCTTCCTCGTATAGGAATGCAGAGATTAATTGCTAAATTTGGTTCTAGCATTTTAATAGTCGCCGACTTTGCTTGCAGAACGTGCAGGTGGCAACATGCAGCCATTGCTAGGCTGGTGTGTGAAATTTCACACCGTGGATTTGCACAATAATAGTAGACTAATTTATTGAAAAACCTTAAAAATTCATACAAATGCTGGCACGTGGTTTCATTCATACAAAAAACGTAATTCCATGTTTTGGCACATCACTTCAGTTAAACGTGTAAAACTGACATTTCATGGCATAACAGCATCATACATTTGAAGGTCACTACACAATAGAAATAACATGTCTCCTTCTAGCACAATCTGGTATTAAATTACTTGCCCATTGCAAAAACAACATGGGGTCTACTAGTAAGACAACACAAATGCAAGAATTCCTTAACATTAGAAGCACTGACAAATTAACAGGAATGAGCCACCAATCCTAGGCACTACTAAATGGGGGAGACAAAGGAAACAGTTCTCAGTTGTTCTGTTTTGAGAAAACCGACAATTATCAAAGGACGATTCCATCCAGGAAGACATGTCATCAGTAAGTGAGTGAAGTGAATACCCAATCTAATATATCTTATTTTTTCATCTAAAGGGTTTGATTCGATCAAGTTATCCTTCCATGCGACTTATGGGTTTCATGTCAAAAAAGCAAGTTTTAGTCGTTTCTTGGCAAAACTTCTCACTCCTGATATCTTGATTTTACAATCATATGCGTTCAGTATTAATTCAGGGTAGAACCAAAATTCGTAAAAACGGGTAAAGTTTAACAAATATAATGTATTGTACTGAACAAAAAAAAAACACACAAATGTGAAGTGTGGCAGGAGATTGAAGCATATCAGATATAGTTTCCCTATACTTTTGAAAGAAGGGGGCGGACCTGATCTTGAAACAAGCTGTTTACCTGATGCCATCTTTTCTTGTTTCGAGGAGTAGTGGGATCATTGATGTTCCCTTTGCTAGTCATAAGAGACGTTTAATAAAACTATTTTCCGAAAATTAGTTTGTACAACCTATCAAGTCCCCAATTTAAGCTCCATACAAGGGATCAGTGTTATTTTATTTGATATTCCTTAAGAATCAGCTAATTAAAAGGGTCCATCACTCATTGAGGGTGTTTTCTCTGAACATTCTAATCTTTTATTTTGATAAGTCAGAGTTAAGGCTCACAATGCCTGGATAAGGAAGACTGTTTGAATTATTTGGATGTGTCTCCTCTATGCAAACCATCTGACTCCAGTCATAGCATTTCACTAATGAAGATCAGGAGTGGACAGACCAACAACATGTAAGTGTTTATATGGTTAAGGAGACTAAGATGGCTTCCCCCATGGAAGCCCTTGTCAATCTTGCCACAGTGGTCCCTTAAATGAGGCCCTCTTCTTCTTGTGACCTCAACCCTGACATTAAGTATGCTGTGCTTGTCAGTTTGGTTGTTGAAAGGGAAGGGCTTGTAAACCTGACTCTGTTGGAGCTAGTGTCTGAGGCTGTGCAGGGTTCTTGTTCTTTTGACCTGTCGATGTTGTAGAATAGACACTGTGGTGTATCGTGTCTGGCCAAAAACGGTCATTGCTTATAATATGATGCTTTGTAGATCCTTCATTATTTGCAAGATGTTTTTTCTTTCCCACTTGAACTGGTGGTGTCACCTTTGGGTACTAAACTAGCAGCAGTCTGGGCTATTCGTTTCCCATGCCATACAATCATGATGCAGACCTCTTTATTTCTAGTCTTAATGTTGGTTGTTTTTTTCCTCTGTGATCTAAGTCACCTTTTTTGGAGCTTCATTGCCTGAAATTCTAGACCACTCGTTCTAACCTCTGGCCAAAGCCTCATTGAAGCTCTTGTTGAAGTTTATTCCTTGGTGGCCACCACCTGTCCGGACATGGGGTGGCATTGTGGCCACCTATGTGGTTTGAACTTTTCCTGTGCATGCATACAGAGGATAAGGTCTTGTGAAGCGGCACTTATTTGGTACACGCATTTCATGTTTCAATGTTTCAAATTGGTTGCATCCCCTTCAATGGGTGACACTTCCTCTCTGGAGCTTTCAGAAATGTCAAGCACCATTAATTAACAGTGCAGCAAGTCAGAAAGGATGCAAGTGTTCATCCATCCTCCCCTAAATACAGAAATTAACTAACCATGCATTCCCTAGAGTTTGTTAGATTCACTGGGAGCATAACCTCTTTATATTTTATTTGGACTGTGTATGCACTCACTGTTTTGTGTTCTACTCTATGGGGATCATCAACTAGGTTTAACAGTTTGTTTTTCTGTATTATTAACTGTATCCATTGAAGAGAGATGGGAAAAGTTGTTGGCACATTGTGTGCATAGCTATATTTGTAAAAACATGGCGCCTATGCTTAAAGCAATGCTTGTAAAAACAAAATTAAAGAAAGGACATAAACTCTCAATTCCTACATTTAGAACTTTAAAAGCTGTTCATAAACGTTTCACTAGAGTTACTATAGGCATAGAAGCCCTGTGGGTGGAGGCCAAGCACTGATCTACTGAACAGATCTGTAGATCAGCTACACGGGTTTTCTCTAATACCTGAGTACTTCACTGTAAAAAGGAATGTTTATGCATCAGGAACCTTGGGATTCAAAGTCGTATCACCGGTCTATGTAGTATGAGTTAATGATTTCATAGTTAAGTGTGTTGCACAGTCAACATTCTCAATGGTTGTTTGAGCTACTCAATTAGATCTACCAATCAAGCTGGCACACCCAGACTGGCCAACACCCTTCACGGTTATATGGGCAGATGAGCACAATACAAATTACCCATAGCAGTAATGCTTGCTACATTCACATGTTGTCAGTACTGGGAAGAATTAGATGGATCTGCCTGAATTACTTACTAGTAATTCTTATTAAACTCATTCCATTCCTTTGTCCATGCCTCTGACCTTGTCCTGTGATCTTTATGCCCAATCGAGTACTGCTTTGGCAGAATTGGGGGAAGTTAGGCGAGAGAGGATGGGTCAAAATGTACTATGGTCAGAATTAGAGGATTAACATGTTAAATGATACGCAGCAAATATGTACTGGGAGATGCAGTACCTCCTTGTGTCATGACTGGGACGAGGAAGACATGATTCAGCCTAATGAGGATTGCCAGCAAGTGACCTTGTCACCATTCTAGATGGCACGTATGTCAAATTGGTTTCATTTCGGCATTACTCAGGTTCGGTCTAAATCCCACTTTTAATGTGAGTTCTTTATGACCGTTCTCATTTTGTGCACAAAAGACAAATACAAATGACCATGGGAAAAACAAGGAAGGAAGCCATCATTTTACACATTAAGAAAAACATAAATGAAGGTGGCTCTTTCTAATCAGCAACATGTGTGCCACACAGGAGGAACTGGTGAGCTCGCCGGCACAATCAACACCTACTCTAAGTTTCTTTTCATGAGCATGGATTTCATGAAGAGGGCGCTTGACATAGCAGAACTCTCACTGCCTGACATCGAAACCCCCACAGACAGGTCTAATCCGAAAGACACATGCATACGTCATTTTGAGCATCACTTGAGCGCATTTTTTCTTTGTCGTGCACTGATTATCGTATTTTATTGTGCCGAGTGCTGCCAGGCCCCACTGCGAGCCGTTTGCACTTCTCGAAGTCAATCAATCTTGTGTTCACACGCTTTGAAGATTAGTGCTCCTCACTCACTCCTTCCAGTGGTACTTGTCAAGGCAAAACTCCGGGGACGAATTTACAGAGATATATTAAACCGATCTAACATATTCTCCATGGCAACTGGGACCAGTAGTAATCCCATAAGCCACTGTTTGTTCTTGCAGCGAGAACTCCCAGAGAAGCCTTTCAAGCATCGAGTTAACAGCATGGGGGCGAAAGCATCTTCATTAGCTGGTGGATGCCTTCAAGCAACAAACTACAATAACTTTGATTAATGCCAAGCCCTTTGTCATTGATGAGAAAAACCTTTGTCTGCATGCATTTGTCAGAGAGTTAGTGTTCCCTTTGATGAATATACTGTTCTATTATGACTTTGTGAGGTAGTGCAGTACTTTAGAAAACAGTTCAATGTGGCTCATTAAAATTCATTGAAACAAATGGGTAACCCCCATGTACGAATGCGTAGACCTGCGTGTTCTAACAAAGTAGAATGCCTTTTTGCAGCGAATCTCCTGAAAAAATGTGTTCGGATATAAGCAGCGCATGCATTTGTTCGATTCATGAAATGCACTGACTAGGAGATAGGATAACTCAGAAGACGCATAATACGTTATAGCCTGATATATTGGGAAATGAGCAGACGTCTCCATACGTACACATGACTCCACAGAAAGGGCTATATTACAGAAACTGTTCATCATTGCTAGTGCAAAAAAACGTAGGGCCAGATTCAAAACAACTAATGAGAAAATGCTCAGAGGATGTACTTTCTCGAAGGTGAGGTATACATTTTAGTGGGTCTGGACAGCAACGCAAAGGTCTGTTGGCCAGCCCCTTAGATACATTAGTGTCAGGAGTGTGTTACAGGCTGCGGGCACCAAACACCATGGGCCTGGCCTGTCACTGGGAAATGTTTGCAAAAGAAAAACATAATTTCTACCACTGTTTGAGGAATAGAAATAAGGTTGAGACAGCAGTGGTTCCATATTATTCTGTCCCAATTGAATTTAAAAAAAAATGCACGAAGGAATCAGCAATCATCCTGTGATGCAATGCACATCCAACTACACTTGTTCCAAACAGATGCATGGGGACTGATTTGGGTTCTTTCTGCATTTTAAAGCAGATTCTGATTTTGAAATGAAGATGCCTTTTAACATGCATAGCGGTTCCTGTTGATTTGTAGAGATGCACAAAGGTGTTAAGCCCTTTGAATGCGTGTGTAAACCAGCGTTAAAGAAGTGTGGAGTAGATGGCTTCCATTTTCACTGTTTCGTTAATGTTATTTTATACAACCTGCCACATCTACCTGCAGTAGGGCATTGAGCAGCCCACAGCACAGCAATATACTTAAACGGCATTCAGAATAGTGCTGGTTTAACTGAAATGTTTCTGTTGAGTTATGTATCGATTCATGTATTCGTGTGCACGGATGTGTAGTTGGGGAAATATGTTTATGTACCATTGTTTGATTGTTTGAATGCATGATTTCTAAATGTGTGGCTGTATGCAAAACATGCACGTTTAGATTAATGAGCGTGTGCATCAGTAACGTAATGTAGTGGTGGAATAGCACTAAACAGCGCAAATATGTATTCATAATAAGCAGGAGCATTCAAGCATAGTGTGGGGGCGGGGGGCAGACGGAAAAATGGCTTTAAAATAAAGGTTGTACGTTTGTAGCCGAATTTGAAAAATAATGGGTTAAAAAGACATACACATTACTGCAAGTTCAGACGGTCAAACGACACACAATCCAATAGATGTCAGGTCGCCAAAAGCACCTGAAAAATAAGGAAACCTCAGAGGAATAATCATAGATATAAACAAGAAAGCTTCCCTTGAATCATGTGTATACAAATTGAGAAAAATATAAGCATTTAATCAGACACGGGTTTTATTGAATTTGCACATATAAACAAAAGTAATGCTGAGCCCTACACATATATCACGTACAAGAGAAAAACACATTTAAAATTCAAGGTTTTGAATCCAATGGTCCAAATGTGGTATAACCCTAGTGGATTCCACCTTATAAAGGGGTCTTATAACAATGTATAATTTGTATAACAAATCATTACCTTTTATGGAGAACTCAGAGGGCCTGATTCATGGAACGTTTTCCCAATGGGATCGCACCATTATAAAACACTTCCATGAATCAGGCCCAAAGTTTCTAACAAACATGTTTTTCTTAGTTCTTAACAGTTTTTTGTTTTGTTTTGTTTTTGTATAGTTGTTATGCGTATTCATTTATGAAACCCAAGATTTCGACTCCATGTATATTAGGCACATTTTCTTCGGGGCCCAAGCAGTACAGGACCCTTTGTGTTTAATTTGAATTATGGTTACTGGGGAAGAAGAGCAAAGGGCCATTTACTGAGTGCATGTTATAAATATAGTTTCTCAAAGTGGACATGGGTACTTGGTACACAAGCTTTTGTTTGTAGATGGCTCTGCAAATTGAGGGGGTCCTTTTTATGGACACATTTAAAAAGAAAGCCTTACATTATTAAAACCTAATAAATGAAGAGAAACTTTTTTATTTTAGTTACCTGCAATTCTATTTGACTAGGCTCACATATTACTGTTTTCAGAGTTACAGCTACACATAAAATGAAAAAAAAGGTTGCATGTATGCACAAATGGTTTACTAATTTGATGAACAGTGATGAGCTTAGAATGGTTTTGTAGTTTTAACTGGGACAAAATAATTTCTGGTAGAGCTTCTGGCTGAAGAGGTCAAATAAACACGGCCTCTACTTTATCTTAATATAATGTATATCTTTATACTGCTAAGCACAAAATGGTGCCTGCAAGTTGCATTTTATGTGACGTTGTATACGTCGGCCATCTTCTAAAGGTGCTGGTAACATAAAATAACATTATGGCTTTCAAACACACATGATTGCAATATCTGCAGGATTCTAAGGTCATCGACAAATAAAATATAAAAAAGGACATATATAAAAGAAAAAGCATATGCCAATCATATAATCAGGGTGAAAGTGTCAACATCTCTCCGGAGAGCACAGATGTTCTATGATGAACAAGTACTTCGTAAAATATCTTGAAATATTCAAGGATGTCAGAAGTGGTCTCTCTCAGCTAGTTGCAGCGTGGCTTGATGTTCTAGTGTATGTCACAGTGTGAGGTACGATTCTCGGATTCCCTCTTTCGCTGCTGCAGCGCTGGTGCTTTGGTGTTCTGGCTGTTTCGACTGGTTCAAGTCGGCTCTGAGGGGTTCTGAGCCGGGCCTGAGATTGGGTGTGGACTGAGGGCCACGGGCCACGGGGGGTGACCAGGGAGTTACCTGACCACCTGGACCCAAGTGACTGACGATTGGAGACGGGTCATAGTGCTGAGATGAGGTGAGGAGAGGAAAGGAAGTCTAATATGTTCTCGGCCTCCTGGCCTGTGCTGCTCCTTTGCCGTGTTCATTCTTACTCTGTCAGGCTAGGCTTCATTTTGGATTTGGGGATGTGGGGACCCTTCTTTTTCCTTCTGAGTGGATGCTTTCTGGAATAATTTGATCAGTGACATTGCTGCCAAGTTTAAAGCAATATACAAGTATCATGTACGAATTGAAGAACAGAGAGAGGAAAGTATACTCTAGAATGGATATTCCATGGCCCACTGGTTTTTACCAGCAAAAAGGAAAGATTGAGCTTAGCGATGGCTACACCATTGCCTCTGTCACTGGCTACTGAGATAATTGGGACGTCGTCCAAATCGTGAGGAGCAAAGAAGTTCAATAAAACCAGAATAGAAGACCACTTCCTGCCCATATTTAAACAGGTAGGAACTATAGTCAGCTAGCAGAAGAGTGAGTATGATGATTTGCCAGCCTCAGCCAAGAACCGAATCCTACGGAATTGTAATGGGGCGGGGGGAGGAGGGGAGAAAACCACATTAGCAAAGGTATTATTGACCTACCACCTATGGATTCATCACTTCTCAACACACACCCCATCTTTACAAATGTTGAAATAAGTGGGTTTGAAATCTCAAATTCTGTATTGAATGAAATCAACACTGAGGGACCTTTTTTTGTGTGTTAATACAAAGGAAGTGACTAAAGAGTCACCCTGGTCGATCTCTCATGAAGTATTTAAATCACTTGTGAATCTCTGTGAATCCATTCAAAGCAAATTGGTAGGGCAGACTCTTCACCTTACCAATATTTCTTCCCGATTGTCTATTTTTGAGGAGGAATAGACCAGGATGAGGGGCCACCCAAAGCAGCAGTCTCAGCTTCTGGTAAGGTAAAAGCTATCCAGAGTGAGCGTTCTCAGGTTTCTATTGGGGAAGGCTCACACCCTGTGGAGCTGAGAGAAATGGTCCCGGAGTACTGGGAGCATGGTCCAACAGAAGAAATGCAACTGAAGGAAACTACAGACACCATGAAAGCAGGGTGGAAGAAATATAAAAATAAAAAAGTGAAGAACAGGGAGAAAAAGCCTGGGAATGAATCAGTGAGGAAATTCTTCCAGTCCGTGAACTTCAAGGAGTCAGGGATAGTAACACAATCTGGCATACATCCTAATAGAAAGGCGAAGAAGATCTGTCATGACAGTGAGACGAGGAATGTGAGTTGGGGTTCTGAAGATAACAGCACTATCTTAACAATTGGGGAAGAAACTATCAAATAAGCCCCTAAGGAGTAAGACAAGAAACACCTCGACCCCAAAATGGACTGTGGGTGGGGGGAGTGGTGTGGGCCAGAACTGGTGCTAAATAGGGCACATTTGACTTTAAAGTGGGTGTGTGGTTTGTGGCTCAGACATGGGACAAGCTCCCAAGGAAATGGTGCCTCTGAATTTGACATTAATTTAGTCCCTAGACAAATGCATAGACCCAGACTGATGTCCACAGGCTGTCTCCGGGCTTGCCCTTGGGGAGGCTTCCATATCCTCCAGCTATATCCATCCAGGAAGCGGCCCAACCTATTGCCCTGTTGCTTCCCCAGGGCTTTCCAATGATAAGAATGAGTTTGCAGCCTATGAAAGCTTCACTTGCCTCGAAGAATAGCATAGGTGGTTTATGTACAAAGACTAAGGGGGCTGACCCAGTCACCTGGGGGTTGCAGGATGTTTGTAAACTGCTCTTGGAGTATTTGTTTGAAATGGGAGGGTTGGGAATCCTGAAACGATCAGCTGTACTTGCACTATTTTATGAGTTACATAGTCTTAGATTTATTACAACCAAAGATATTGAGTTGGTAGAGTTCATAGATATGGTAAGAGACGACCAAGTTACATTAGCCATCCCTTCAAAGATAATATATGAGGTGTTGCTAAAGAGAGTAAACAATTTACATCAAATGGGGTACCCTGTGACCCAAAGAAAGAGCCCGCACAAATGGGTGGAGATGTAGCCTGCTGTCAATTGATTGCCTCCAATGAAGGGGTTGAGATGGTTTGTTGGGAGTCAGATGTTAGTTATGTGCCTGATTGGTTATGGCTGGTTATGGTGTTAAAGGAATCAATCTCCCAAATCAAAGAACGGAGGCAGCGTATTTAGCATACCATCTTTCCTTAGTTGCATCTCGTGGAATGGGAGGGGTTTTAGTGAGCTGGTGAAAAATTACACGCTATGTGTTTTCTTGAGTGCACACACCCTTCCACTCTTACAGGAAGGGTGGTTGATATCCTGCCCAGTTTTTGATGGCTATCAGGTAGTGTTTCAAGCTGCTACAAAAATGGCACTGCGGGCGTCCATCGAGTGGGTTGATAATTGCGATTCAGAATGGTGCTGGTTTGGAAACAGACACATGGACTTGGTTTGAGGTTAAGTAGTTGATGTTCTAATTGGCTGTACTCAGGTACATCTAATGGTGGCAAACATTTATTGGCAACCCATATAAGTGATTTCAATCCGGCACACACCCAAGTCAATGCCTAGCATGTGGTGCACAACTGAAATCCTTATTTATTTTTGTCTAAAAGTTCTTTATTCTGAACTATATACCACTCACATCACGCCCTTCTCCTGGAAACCCCCCAGTCACACTGAACCAGGAATCAGGCTAGTTTGCAAAGGTAAATATGTATTTATGTAATTAAAAATTAATCACAATATGTCTTAAGAGGTACACAACAATCACCAATGGGGTGAGTTAACACTGAGCAATCTCTTTAATACACGAGGGGTAAGTAATGAGCAAAACAATTCAGCACAGAAAATAATACTTTTGTGTTGGTTCAGATAAAATAGCACTGTGGTTAGAGGTTCCCCCTGCACACCCCTCAACCCCCAATGGGTAATGTAAAGATATAGGCGGAGAGAGCAGGTATTTATTTATTTATTTATTTATTTATTTATTTATTTATTTATTTATTTATTTATTTTAATCTAAAAGATTTTTTAACAAAGATTTCGAGGTGATGTCTCTTAAAACTTCTAGAACGTCTAAGTCGTCTAGAAACGGCAACGAAAACTGCCCTACGTATTTGGCGATCAGGTTGGTGGAGCGTTTCGTGAAGCCTGCAGCGGAAGAAGCACGTTGAAAATGTGGGTCATAATATTTATTGTTGCGAGCTGCCATGACTGTTTGTCACCGTCTATCAGTTTGTTCCAGCACGATTCTTCGTCTAGCAGGGTAAAGTTTGTAAAAATGTCTTTCAAGTAGATGCGTCGAATGTCTGTCGTTGAGGGGCAGGTCAGAAGCAGATGACGTATGGATTCCTTTGCCGAAGTAGATTTGCAAAGCCGGCAGCTGCTGGTAGCAGATAAGTGTCTGATCGCTAAGATTTAATTTGTTTCCAAGAGATTAAGACGAATTCTTAAGTAAAGATTTCACGCGGATCTGTTTGGAAAAAGTTTCAGATATGGTTGAACACAGTCCAGTTTCTTACAGAAAACTGGAAGATGGTTGGTAAGTTTGTATCGGGTAGCGGTATCGATGGTGGTGATCCAGTCCAGTTCCTTAATTTTTTTGGTGACTCTGACTGGGTTGCTTGTGAGGTCCTCCGTGCTACAAGCAACTGAGTCCAGTTTGGATAAGATTTTGGTTTCCCAGCGAGCAAGCATTCGGCAAGTTCCAAGACGAAGTTCTTCACTTATCAACTTGTAGGCATATGGGGCGTCTTTCTGGATGCATTTCCGATAGAGCAAGACGCTATTACAGTCAATAGTTGCTTTTAATGATGAAAGAGTAAGTTCGCGTCTAATCAGTATTATTGGGGTGGTTTTAGGGAGACCTAGGACTGTTCTCCAAAAAGATGCTTCCAGGTTTTGCCACAGGTCTTGGGGGAGGTTCGGCATTGCGTCTACACCGTATGTCAAGGATGGTATAACTTTCTTTTTATAGAAGTCTCGTACTGGTATGATTGAGAATCTGCCAAATTTAATGTCGATGGCTTTACCTTGTGTCGCTAGTTTTGTGGTTTTTCCATGTAATGCCTCTTTAATCGCGTTGTCTCTTTGTGAGCTGTCTAGGATGACCCCGAGATACTTAAAACTAGAGACTTTCTCGACGGTTGTCGCACCTAGTTTTAGGGGTAGAGTGGGTTTCTTTTTTGCAGATTTCTCAATAACCATCATTTTAGTTTTTGATTGGTTGATTTCCAGGTTGTTTACCGTCATATATTGTTGTAAGTTTGTAAGTTGGCGTTGCAATCCTATTGGGGTATTGTCCAGAAGGATTAAGTCGTCAGCGTATAGGAGGCGACTGATCTGATCTCCTCCGAGTTTGGGGGGGAAGGCTCGAATCTCTTTTTCTGTGTCTTGGAAATCGCCTAGATAGGACCAAAACAGGGCCGGGGCCAGTGGGCAGCCCTGTTTAACCCCTCTGGCTGTTGTTATCTCTTCTGTTAACAGTCCTTGCTGGTTCAGGCGTACCCGCATAGAAGTGTTAGCATATAGGGCTTTAATAGGGTTGAGTATGTCTGGGGGACATTTCCATCGAGCCAGTTTCTTCCATAGACTTTCCCGATCCACCTTGTCGAAAGCCTGTGTCAAGTCGACAAAGGCGATGAATAGGCGTGGGCGTCCCTCCATGATTTTGCTTTTCAGGGCACTCAGTATTAATATGTTGGCGTTTGTCCCGAGATTCTTTTTGAAGCCGGTTTGTAGGTTGTCCTGGCAGGGAGCTTCGTTAGCCCATGCAGTGAAATGGTTTAGCAACAAAGACCCAAACAACTTTCCTATTGGGTCGAGGAGAGCGATCGGACGATAGCTGGTAGGATCTGACCTGTTACCGTTCTTGAAGATAGGTACCACGTTTGCACTTTTCCACGTTAGGGGAATAGATTTTGTGGTGGAACAGCGTCTGAAGATTTGGCTCAACAAGGGCGCCCAGGTTTCCGGGTGTGCTTTCAAATCAAAGTTCGTGATGCCGTCAGGGCCAGGAGCACGTGATAGTTTTAGTTTTTTAATTAACATTAAGATGTCTTCGGTGTTGTCTAAACAAATCCAAGAGGTGTCGTTGTTTGCCATCCTAGAGGCTGTAGTCGTGGTGCTCTTAAAGAGGGTGCTAAAATGCTCTTCCCAGGCCGACTGACCAATTCCATTCAGCTGACTTGGTCGCGCGCCTGGCGTTGTTGAATGTAAGAGGGACCAAAAGTCTCTGGCATAGTTTCCTGTTATGGCTTTCAGGATATCTTCTGCGTCTTGTTGGTAAAGCTTGTGGCGATGCCCCTTTAGCCAAGATTTGTATTTTGTGACTGCTTCTTTCATGATGGCCGTGGCCTGTGGAAAAGCAAGTTTTCGAGGTAGTCTTTTTGTTTTCCTTAGCTCTCTTTTTCTTTCAGCGACCAATTTATCATACGTGTGTTTTTGGTCGGCTGCAGTTGACTTTTTGTTCCTATGTGGGACTCTACAAACGGTCAACAAAGGTGTGTAGTCCACCGCCATCGTGTGTGGATGTTTGGCACGGTCATTGTAGAGCTTTGAGATAGTTGTTATGGCCTTTTCCGTGATCCTGAGTCTTGTCCCTTGAGCGTTGAGATCAAATTCTGCACTCATTGTGTGGTTTTTCGGTGGGTTAGTGGACCAGGTAGTCTCAAGGAGGTTGTGGTCGCTATCCCTTGTCTTGATCACTTTAAAGGAGTTGATGTGGAGTAATAGGGGACGTGATACCAAAATATAGTCAATTGTGGAGTTTGATTTCGCTCCTTCCCATGTAGGGAGTCTGTTTGGGTCAGCAAAGACTTGGTCCAGGTTGTCAAAAGATCTGGATTTCATGAGATTTTGCCATTTGGTAGATCTCTGGTCAGTTGGACGTTTTTTCAATTTGGACTCTTTTGTCTTTTCGCGGTGCTGGCTAGGGATGTTTAGGTCTCCACATAGGACTACGTAGTCTGGGTGGTGTGTGACTTGCGCCCAGTCCAATTCTTGTTCTATTGTTTTGATGAATTTCACACTATCGACAGTAGCAGGGTTCCAATAGATGGTGACAATTATTATTTTCTTCATTGTTGATTTGTTTACTTTTTCATCTGTAGTTATCCAGTTTAATTTAACCATCATCATAAAGTGGTTTTCTTTTATTTTTTGTGAGTCTGTTAGGCCTCGTCCACAGCGGATTGCGATAAGCAGACCCGCTGTCGGGCGGCCTAAATGGCCCTTCTTGGCCACCACTGTGTGAGTCTCGTAGCCATCGAGGACAGGGGGTAGCAGAAGCCATGTCTCCTGAAGACAGATGATGTCATAGTCTGTTAAATTCGTGGCTCCTGGGGTTGTTAGGTGAAGGAAACCTCGGGTATTCCACGAACACATTTTTATTTGGTCTTGGGCTTTGGGGTTCTGGTGGATGGAAAAGTTGCTGTTAGTTCTACTCTTGGATGGCTATTTTTGTAGGTTTTGTTTAAGGGCTTTCGGCAGCCAGGACCAAAATGAATGAGGAGGCGAGGTTTGTGATGAACTTACAGCCGCCTGGTATGACTCGTTTTGGACTGTCCTTTGGAGCTTTAGGTGTTCTTTCAAGTGTTTGGTTCTTGCGGGTGACTTAGGATTTTCGGATTTCTTGGACGCTGGAGTTGAGTTTTCCAAGCCTTTAGCGGGTCTAGTGTGATCTTGCTTATGGGTCGCTTTGCTCGTGGTTGGTTTTTGGACCCACAAGATGGTGTTAGATGATTTTTTCCTGGACAAATGTCGGGATTGGCGTGGCGATTGATGGTACTCAGTTTCTCTTTTGGTCTCTTGAGGATATTTATTTTCACGGCGATCGCGTGAGTTAATTTCTCTAGATGATTTCGTAAGGTCGTAGCCCATGATTAAAAGTTCTTCGAGGGCGGACTTGAAAGCGTTATTTATTGTTTGTGACGCTATGTATAAGTGGGAAATAGCCTTGTGGCCCTTGTGGCTAGGGTCGACAATCTGGAGATCGGCTGATATGACTGAACTGAGTGTCGGAATATAACTGAACAGATCCATAACTGCTCTTCTGTTTAGTTTCACTTAGTCAGTGTTACCCGGAATCTGCTGTAGTTTCCATATCCATCGTGTTTGAGTTTTTGGGTGGTATTTGGCAGTTTTCGATTTATAAGTTCTCCTCGTAGGTTCCTTTGCGTGAATTCTGGTTTCTGATTTCTGCGACTGGGCTTTAGGTCTGCAAGGAGGAGGGCTACTACATGATCTTCGGGTAGGCCTTGTTGGTAGCCGATAAGGTTGTGCTTCGCGTTTGGCTCTTTCTAACTTATGAAGGTTGGGTTTTGGTTCAGTCCCCGACTTTCCCAGTAAGCGATCTTTTGGGTTGTGGTTAATCACGGTCGGCCGCTGTTTTCGTTCTTTGTCGGTGAAGAAAGGTGGTACCAGAATCTCTGGTTCTATGTCGAGGTTTGCCTGTGGAGTTGTACATGTTGTTGGGGAGTCTGTTGTTCCTTGCGCCTCTTGGGTTAGGGTTGTAGATTGGTCTGTAAAATGTTGGGTGATATTCATCAGATCCTCTTCGTTTAGAGAGGATTCAACTCCTCTTGAAGAATGATTTTCTATTTCATGTTTGGCCTTATTTGCTTCACGGGGCGCTTTGTCTGTTCCTTTCTCTTTTGACTGGGTTGTTAAACCTTTTTGGATTGTTAAGACTTCTGAGTTTACTGGAGCCAGTTGTTGGAAAATTGGTTCGAATGCCACGGTTCCGTTTCTTTTAGAATTTACTTCTTTCCGTCCTTTTGATGACTTGGTGTTCTCTCTCATGGTAGTTGGAGGTACCGTTAGGTCAATAAATGGGTGGGTTTGAGTGCCTTTGGAAGTTTCTTGTGACCTCTCCTGTGAAATGGGGCACGTAGATAGGGTCTGTTTTTGAAGTGAGAGTGTGAAAGGTTCTTGAATTTGTTTTTCCTCTGTCGACTGGGTCTTTGCTTCTGAGGCCAAAATGTAGCCTTCCAAGAAAGTTAGTTTGTTTAGCATTGACGTTTGTATTGATGTGTGATCTTTCATCGTATCTCCGATTGTTTCGTACAATTTGACAAATGGGTTTAGAGCTATCGATAGGGCTGACATCAGAGTGCAGGTGTCAAGTTTTTTGGACTGAGAGTCGTTTGAGGGTGTGTGACTATGTAAAGACGGTCTGCTTCTGGAGGGTGATGGTGGTCGTATGACTGACGTCGTAGCAGCTGATGTCCTTCTGGAGGGAAGGTCCAAAGAGTGTCTTCTTTGGTTGTTGTAATTGTCCAAGTTTGAGTAGAAAGAGTCTAAAGTTTTCTCAAACTGGAGTCTATTTTTTGCTCTGACAGGATGATTTCTTTCAGGGTCCCTTTCCTGGGGTTGTTGCGTGGCTTGAACGCCTCTCCAGAAGGCGGTGGCGCAGTCTCTGGTGGTTGTTCTTTGTTAGTGTTGCTGTTGCTTTGTCGGGGATTTGGGGCCTTGTCAAGTACCGGAACTTGTGGTACTGGTTGAATGGAGCTCATCGAAAGGGGGTCTGTTGGGTCCAAGGACAACAGACTATATGGAGGGGGTGTAAACCTCTCCTCTTCCCGTGTCTCTTGGTTTGGAGGTTGAGGTTGAATCTGGGTTACTTGGTCTGTGTTGGTTTGGCTATGTAGAAGAGGCTGGGTAAGAACTGAGGTTGAGGCCATTGAGTTGCTAACTATAGGAGCAACTGTTGTGAAAATAGGTATTGTTGGTGGGGTTGAGGTTAAAGCGTTTGTCCCCCCTTCGATTTCAGACGTTATTTGTGGAATTATTGGGGTAACTTGGCCTGAAAATGTCTTTTTGTCGGGTCCCTGGCGGAGGCTGCTCTGTTATCTTCGTTTATGAGAGAATAGGGTAGTTTTCGGTTTGCTTGTATCAGCCTGCGATGTTTTCGGGGGGGAGTGATTGCGTCTGCTGCCTCGAGGATTTCCGCGTCTGTCAGTTCTTTACATTTTTCTTGGATGGCTTTAGAGTGCTTGTGAAAAAAGTCTGATAATAACTTCAAGGGGCGTTGAGGTTTTTTGAGGCCCTTTCTTGGGACTTTGGGTATCACCCGTAGTGTTTTGGTGGAGGTCACCTGTTTTGATGAGAGTTTGGTCGAGCTCACGGGTTTTCCTCATTTGGTTTGTGCGTCTTGGTTGCTGGTTTTTTTGTTGGGGTCGTCAATCAGCCGAGGTCTCTTTTTTTTTGTATTGTCAGGAGGTGAGGCCCTCGTTTCACTGGGTGGCGGTAGGTCTAAAACAATCCCCTCTTTTTTATCAGCAATGGAGTAGACCGGTGTGGAGTTAAGGGCATCTTCGTTGTGGATTGATGTAGCTGACTGGGCTCCGGCAGTAGGAGGCGCTGTTGTAGTTTCGCTTTTATTTGCTAATGCCAGGAGCGCATTTTCCGCTCCTGGCCTGCTCGGGCACGACGGCTCTCGGTCCTCGAGCCGGTGCCCCCCAGGAAGGTCGAAAGCCAAGACCCTCGTCTCCCCCAATGGGGGGGGGAGACGTCGCCTTCTGGGGTGGTGTCGTCCGACTTCGCCGACTCCTTCGCCTGACTCAGCAGGCTCAACGACGCTAGCCCGCTCCACGCCGGCTCCCCTCCGGGAGGCCGTGGAGCCGCGACCACGGCCGGGGTCGGCTCCTCAAGCGTCGGCGGGCTCTCTGCTGGTGTGAGCCCGTGGCCCGGAGCGGTCCCCTCTCCTGGGAGCTGCCGGCCGCCAGTGGTGGCCAGTCTTGCCAACGCGATTTCCTGCGGCAGGTTAAGCAACATGGCCGGGGAACTCAACGCGGCCGCCCCTCCGGGCTGTCGCGGAAGTCCCGGCAGTGCTAAGCCAGTCCGCGGAAGTGGAGTGGGGACCACAGGGATCGAGGGCGGTGGAGGTTCTGCGTCGTGGAGATCGGGAGTCGTGGCGTTTTCATCAGGTGAGTCCGCTTCGTTAAGATCTTGAAGATGTTTGATCTTGCGGACGCCAAAGGGCGTTTCAGTTACTTTTTTGCCAGTACCTTTTCCCAAGGTCGTGTATCCTTTTCCCAGATGCGCTGGTATTTTAGGACCGAGGCTCTGAGATGGTAGATGGTCCTCTGATGTTTCTCCCTGAGTCGCGGGGGAATGATTGGAGTTGACTGGGTGGGTTGCAAGTGTGTTTTTAAACAACTGTTTGGCGTTACTTCTTAGGAATCGACTTGTCGTGTCTTCCACATCCAGTAATTGTAGCGTGGATGGTAAGGTGGCGTTTGGGCCCGACCTGCCTGACATGACTGCAGGACTGCCACTCGCCGCCTCTCCGCGCCGCTCCGCGGGGTAAATGGTATTTTATGAGGTAGGGTGTAGCAGGAAACACACCCCCAGCAGTAAAACTGAAGGAAAGACTGGGTGTAGAGAGAGTACTGCAGGACTGCCACTCGCCGCCACTCCGCGCCGCTCCGCGGGGTAAATGGTATTTTATGAGGTAGGGTGTAGCAGGAAACACACCCCCAGCAGTAAAACTGAAGGAAAGACTGGGTGTAGAGAGAATGGCAGAATTCAAACAGAATATCAATCCCACTCTCCCCCTTTCAAACACAAGAGAAACGGAATTGATGTCAAGCTGTCAGAATGGCTTTTAAAGTCATCTTCAGAATGGAATGGGCAAAAACACCAAATATGGTCAAAATTTGCTGAAATGAATATAAATTCTCATGGGAGCCACTTTGGATAGTTGCATGCAAACACAAGTAATGATTTAATCCCAAGAAAGCATTTGAAATCTTAAAATTCAAGTCAGAAGCAATTAAAAGCTGTTTTACACATGTAAAAGTCTCCCAAAACGAAAATTCACGGCAATCTTTTCACTGCGCGATATGCACGATAATGGGAGAACCGCATGGATTTGGAGTGCAATGGATAGATATGAATGTTAGCTACAATCGGGAGTTGAAATATTGTTTCTATCTCAAAAACGGAAGAAGTTACAGACGTTTTAGTGGAGGTCGTTTTTTCCAGATAGGCGCATGAATGGAAAACAGGAGCACACTTTTAAAATGACAAATGGGTTGCTTACACTAGAGGATGAGTATGAACAAAACGAATACCCCACAGGAACACAGTCACTTGATCAGGGTGACTGCCTGCTAAGGAAACTTGCCTTCTTCAGATGAGAAAAGGATCAGCGCAGAGATAGTTTTAACAATACTAGTTCGGAGAAAAATAGGATGGTTTGGAGAGAGGTTTCAGACAATGCAAAGATAGTCATAACAATACAGGTTCTGAATACAAGATAGGATGGGTCTAAGGTAGGGATAAGATTATGCAAGGTTGTGGGATGTATTTACCCATGCATCCGAGCCCTACCTCAAAACTGTGCAGTACTGACATGGAAAACATCATGATGGCCAGAGCTTCCCAGAAAATGCACAGGGAAATGCATGAAGAATAGGCTGCCACTCATTTTTGCCGATGTTATGGGCACAGAAGGACACTGCCTAAAACCACCATTGGACTACCCACACAGTAGCCTGAAACCATTGGAAATGGCAATGCTGATTGCCAAAAGCAAACCCATAACTGTGGAGAATTCATTTTCTTATATCCCAAAAAGGGGTGCAGTACCAGTACTCACCACTATCCAAAAGCCGGCGTTTTAAAACCACCAGATTTTGTAGAAAACTGAATAAATGAACCCAAAACATGCCAAAGAAAGACATTTTAAGAGGTGGATCCAATGTAAAGTTATATTCTGAAGTGACTTGAAGGTTTATAACAAGACTGGCTGAGCTGTGGATTTCAGCAGTTTAAGTAAATTTGGACTGAAAGACACTACAAATCTAAATGTTTAAAAGAAATGAGTGACCTACTTTGAGGGTCACATAGGTTGCAATTGTTTAAATGTCATAGTTTTAAACTTAGAATCAGCATTCTAGCTGCATATGTAAAAAAATTGTATTGACTTAAACTGGGGAACAAAAAGTGACATTTTATCTGAAACCTGGCTTGAGAAACTGAATTCTGCCGGACAACTACCCCCATCAGGAGTGAAACTTGAGTCACAGCTGTATTCCCAGGCCTATCTGCCTTTTGCTGGCCACACTAAGGATATGCCATCTCTCTGATAATTGAATTAAGGGGAGCCCCCACAGAATACAGGAGCTCTGAACAAAGCCCTGTCCTGACCCAGGCAGATGGTTTATTGCAGATGTCGTAAAAGTAGCTTCCTCCTGAAGCAAAGGGGAGGGGCACTGCCTGTGAGAGCAAGCTGGCTTGGCAGAACTGGAAAAACCAGAAATTCAACCTTGTGCTGGAGGAAAACCACACCCCTTTGGGGCCAGAACATAACTCTAAAAAGATGAATAACTCATACTACAGACTTGTGAAAATTATTTAAATGACACCATAATTCTTGTGATTTTTCTGCCCACATTTTAAGAGGTTTTTAGAACCGGTGGCATGTTCAGGGGGGTTTTAGCGGAAAAGAGGATATTACTCAAAATGTGTGCATGTGAAAAATCTGACACTTCATCAACTAATGTCCATACTCCTTGCGCACATGTGTGTAAATTTGGGGTAATGTCCGGTATTGCAAACCAGTTAAAAAGTGCAAAATATTGCCATTTCTGAATGCAAGCTCCCAGGAAGAGCAGAGTTTGAACAGGGTATACCTCCTGTAATGCATGATGGGTGCATATGATTTTAAAACAATATGTACCTCTGCAAATATGTATTTGGTTCAAATCTAGATTTGTGTGCAAGTTGACAGGAGGAGTGGACTTTCTGCAGGCTGTAAAATGACATCACTCTGACACAACTTAGCTCCCCCAATCAGGGGAGAAATGAAAGCTTGGCCAATGATAAGTGGAGAGGGGCTGGCTAGTGATGCTGCTCACACACACCCATTTTAAAAACACATAAAAGCAGAGAGACAGGACAGATAGGGACCTTCAAATCCATTTGCAGCTGGAAGCTCTGCCGGGAAAATCCATACTTTACCTCCATCAACCTTCAGAGACCCAGACCAGACCAGCAGAGTAGAGCTGACCTGTTAGCAGAACCAGAGAGAGCTGACCCAGATCACTGTGAAGTGCAGAGACCAGAGTCCAGTCTAAAACCTGACCAGATCCATGGCGAGGCCCATTTAATTCAAGAATATAGTGTGAGTACATAGTAGAACTGTGCAGAACCAATCTCTTAGTTAAAATAATATAATTCAATCTATTTTAATCTAAGTAGAACTGCCTCCTAACTGTCACCTGTCATTTGTAAAGCTGTCACTTGTCATTTTCTAGTTGCAAGCTGCACTTGTCTTTTTGAACTGAAATCTGAAAAACGACCTTTATTTAATCGCTCATATCTCCGTGACCGTTTGTGCTAGAGACTTGCAGTAACTTTCATCTGGAAGCTGAGATCCTAGGCTGTCGTAGGACCCCAAAACGATAGTGATAGTCCTTGTAGTTCCTCTGTAGCCGCGATTTGACATTTTGCCGCGATTTGCAAATTTCTTCACGTGTAAAAATCTGCTGCTGCTTGCCTTCCGTTAAAGAACAATTTGTTTAACCTGCTAATCATCCCTGAATCATTGCTAGTGTGAGCCCGGACTAATATTAACTAGATACCACTCACCCTGAACCTCTAGAGGGAATTAAAAGCAATTTAGCATATTTTTCACTTAATTGCCAGCACATATAAAAGCATTTTGCCTGTGTTTTAAACTTCTGTAGTCTAAGCTGCTGGGGTGAACTGAATCACATTTGATTGCATTTCTGAGAACTGTGTGCCTCCCTTCCATTTCCTTGCATTGCATAAAGGGGGGGTGAATTGTCCAAGAAAGTGATTACATTGGCCCTCATTACGACCCTGGCGGAAAGTGACTGACCGGACCGCCACAGCGTAAATAGCGTTTCCGCCATTGCACGAAGGAGCAAAGTGCGGCCCATTCCGACCCATCGGGCACGAGCACCACGGCATGGCGGAAGTGCAAAGTCCGCGATGGCGGAAATGACCCCAAAACGGCCCACACCGCCGCCGTACGGCGCCCTAGGTGCAATACCGCCACCCATCACAGCGGACACCGCAGTGTGCGCCTACCGGAAAGTACGGTGACCGGAAATATACGGAAACGGAAGTTAAAACATGGGCCCGGAACGGGAAACATCCCGCCGTACACCTATAAAACCACTAAAACCACACAACCACTAAAATCACTACCCTGAGACACACCCCAACCCGTCATCCACCCTAGCGAAACCAAGAAAAATGGGAAAAGTAGCGAAGAAAGCGTGCGACCGCAAGCGGCAGGTCCACTTCTCCGGTGAGGAACTCACCGTGCTAACAGAGACCCTCCAGGAGAATGCTGCCGTCGTCTTCTGCACGCAAATGACCAGGACGGCACTTGCAAACAAGAAGGCCATATGGGCTCTGGTGGCACAGCGGGTAAGTGCGGTGGGGACCGCACCCCGCACCCCACAGCAATGCCGTAAGCGATGGGACGACCTGCGGATACGCGTCCGCAGCATACTCTCTGCCAACCGCAACATTGCCACAGCCACCTGGGGAGGTCCTGAATCACCCATCAAGTTGACCCCCTGGGAAGAAATCTGTGCCTCCACCATCGGAATGGAGAGCATAGAGGGAGTCGGAGGGATGGAGAAAGGAGTGCAGACATCCGAAGATTCAGGTAGGTGGCCCAAATAAAACAATGCCAAATCCACAAAGTCCATCCATGTGAAGTACCATGCGTCCACATAGTGCAACAGAAACACATGTCCAGGAGAACGTCCACACACATCGGCCTGATAGCGCACGTTAAAACCCACAATAAATACATAAATAATTAAAAACCCCTAAAACACGCACTACACGTGCAGCAGGCACACCCTAACTGCAGGCTGCCAAACAACTGCACCCTCACTCCACACACAAATGAAAGCACCTCCAAGGCCCCGACCCAAATCACCCTCAGGTACCATCCCAATGCATGTGATACAATGCCATTCCAATTCCCACAGACCCATCAATAACCCTCGCCCTCCTTTACTCCACCACAGGGTCCGATCCAAACGACGAGCTTCAGGACACCCCTACCAGCACACCTGCAAAGAGGGCCAAGACCAACGGCCAAAGACCCTCCACCTCAGCTGCACGCATCAAGACACGGCAGCAGCACAAATCAGTTGGCAGCACAGAGGAGGGAACATCAACAGGCACCCCAGCAGCCAGCATGCCCACAACACCACCACCACAGGTCCCCCCAACGGATGCCACAGAAGGCACTGCCTCCGGTGGCAGCAGCACCATAGGTGACACCCCATTGATGGCAGCATGCTCCGACACAGAAGACGGGGATGTCGAAGTCAGATCCATCCATGACCTGTCCCAATCCCCCTGTCTGTCCCATCCCGTACAACATGAGGATACCACGCAGGGGCACCCACAAGACGACGACTGGCCATCCCCCACAAGCCCTGTGGCAAGGCAACATGAGGACAACAGCCCCTCTGTGACACCCCCGCAAATGGCCATGGCCCAGCAGAGGCAACAGTCCCTCGACCAGTTAATCGTGCAACAGCAGCAACTGGCCACGCTCCTCAAGGACCATGCCGATGAATGTGGGGGCACTAAGGCAGACATAGAAACATCAACTGAGACACTTAGGGCAGAAATGGAGAGAGGTACAGAGACACTAAGGGCACAAATGGAGAGAAGCACCGAGAGCCTGAGGGGGGAACTGCATGCGACGTCCAAGGACGTATGTGCCGAACTTGCCGCAGTGCGCCGTGTTCTCACTGAGCTCTCGCAAACCCTTAGGGACATGCATGGACGTGAGCAGGCAGAGACATCATCCGTTGCAAGTTCCGTCCAGGGCAGCCCCCAACGTAGATCTGGGAGGAACCTGCGCTCCACAGGCAGGGGTGCCCCTGATACCCGCAGAGGGGGCTTGCAATAGCGACTGCCCACTGACAATGAGCATCTTTGGACACTGGTGTTCGGGGGGGAGGTAGGAGGGTGGAGGGGGTGTGTTGGGCTCACTTGGGTGGCGGGTCGATAGGGTGTACAACATGATATCACATATGCCATAAAAAGTGCACGATCAACCAATGAGATGTGTGGACATTGATCTTTGTGTACTAGGCCATCATAGGCGTACAGTCCATATTGTGCATGTCCCAGACACACACAGTGCCACGAGTCCCGTGTCCATGTTTCAGCCACCAGGCGTGAGTGCTAGAAGCATACATCAATGAGATGCTGACGAATGTCACGGCCCTCCGGTGCCTCGCAGACTCCTTGAGGTGCTGCCACATCCCCACCCTCCTCATGACCATCATCAGGTGCTTGCAGTTCTGCGTCAGGGGGCATGGGCACATTTCTACGTACGCACATGTTGTGGAGCATGACACATGCCATCACCATCTTTGCAACCTTCTCATGGCGGTACAGGAGTGCCCCGCCAGACCTGCTGAGGCAGCGGAAACGACCCTTCAGTAGGCCGAATGCCTGTTCAATGAATACACGGGTACGTGAGTGGGCATGGTTGTAGTCCTCCTCATGCTGGTCCCGTGGGTTCCAGACTGGTGTGAGGAGCCATCTCTTCAGTGGATATCCAGCATCACCTGTATGTGGACGAGAAACGTATGATGTGGAATGCCATTGCTACGTACGCACACCCGCCCCCCCTTCCTGCCAGGTCATTGCCGAATCACATACCCCACATTATCATGCATGTAATGAGACTCACCGAGTAGCCAGGATCTGTTCCCTGTGTGTCGCTCCATGTAGCGTGGTATTGTAGAGTTCCTCAAGACCATAGAATCATGGGTTGATCCAGGGAATCGGGCACAACAATGTGTAATGATCCTGTTGGAGTCACACACCATTTGTACATTCAGAGAATGAAATTGTTTTCGGTTGCGGTACTGGGCCTCCATGGCATGTGGGACGACCAATTCCACATGGGTGCAGTCGATGGCACCAATGCAACCCGGTATGCCGGCAAGTGCATGGAATCCCACTTTTGTGTTGGTAATTTCCTGCTCCGAGCGTGGTAGGGAGATGTAGTCGTCTGCATGCTGCAGGAGGGCATCGACACTTGCAATAGTGTCCGTGAGAACAGTGGCTGAGAAATGCCATGCAACTGTCCGACTGTGTGCTGGTAGGTGCCTGTGGCCAGGAAGTGGAGTACAGACACCACCTTCAGTAGGGGTGGGATGGCGGTTGGGCTATCTATCATGCTGACAAGGTCAGCCTGTGTCATGTCCACAATGGCGGCTATGGTGTCCCGGTCCAGACGGTAGAGGGTGTGGATCTGCTCATCAGTGAGGTTGAACGGATGTGCTCGGAGGCGTGGGATTGCGGGCTGCCTGCGTGGTGGTAGTGGCTGTGCTGGCGGCCCTTGCTGGCCCTGCCTTGGCCTCCTCCTCCTCCTGCATCTCCTCCGTGCGGCCGGTTGTAGTTGGTGTTCGTCTTCTTCTTGGAGTTGGAGTACTTGCAGTGCTATCAGGTCCCCCAGGGCCAACATCGCGAGTCCTGCCGGTAGCATTTCGGTGTGGTTGTGGGAGGAGACTGGCTGTGCAATTTATGTGTTTTCTGGCTGAATGGCCTCCACCTGTGGTGATTCATTCCACCTGTGCAAACTGCTCTCCCCTTTGGCCGAGCACGTCCCGCGCACAACGCTGCAATTCGTGGAATGGCATCTTGCTATTGCAATCATGTATTTGTACCCGATGGCCGTGTGACATTGGTTGATATGTTCATTCTGCTGTGGTCCCATTGTTTCACATACTATCTGTGCAGTCGCGAACAGAGTTGTGAAGGGTCAGTGGAACGTAGTACTCGAGTAACGGTGGGCCCTCATTCATCACTGTACCGAGTTGCAACGACGGGCGGGGCGTCCCATTCGTGGGTGAAGGCAGTTGCCATTTTCACACACAGCCGCACTCGATGGATTAATTAGTGTTTTCAAACGGCCACAGATGCCTCTTCGACGTGATGTTGCAAATGAGGAATTCGAAGGGCGGCGCTTTCGGTTTTCAGCTAGCGGCGAGGAGATGCCCACAGGTCTGACTGCAAATATAACGTTCTATTGTTCAATGTCCTTGGGACAGGGGCCATGGCGAGAATGCAATGATTGATATGAATGGTTTGGGATGCGCAATAGCGACGTGGGCGATGAGGCCGGACGTTCCCAAATACATGTTACTTCACTACACTGGAATTACGGGCTGGGGCACTGTGGATTTTGCAGGCTGCATAACGCACAGACTCAATGGATATTTCTAATGTTATGTGAGTAAATATTCAGGCGTTTTAATCCCGGGATGAGGGAATGATGAATGGATGCATGGGCAGGTGATTTGATACAGAGTTTGCCATGTACAGGGCTTCTTGGGATCTATCCGCCTCCCCTACGCTATGTGATGCAGGGCTGCCATAGTGGGACCATCGTCTATCTGGCCTTGTTGAGCCCTCCCTGTCTCGACGCGCCCTCAGACACTTGTGTCCATGCACGTTACCAATCCCATCAGATGGATTCTGTTTTCACAGGCGCATGCACAGGTACACTCGTTTGTGATGGTGTTTACACCTCGATATAGATAGTTATGAGTCGCAAGTGGTTTTTGGGTGGTGATGGACCTTTGGAGTGGGCTAGCATGCATGTGGCTGTGGATTTAGTGTGATCATTGCAGTGAGTTGTTGGAATGTAGTACTGATGGCCATTCTGTTCTTTTTCTTTTCTTTTGGTTGACAGGTATCTCCTCCCCTTTTGCCACTGCCATCTGTATGCCACTCCTGCAGATGGGTTTTACTCCCGACACCTGCTGCTTCGTGTTAATCAGTGGAGCAGCATTACGATCTTATGGGACGATCGCCAATGGGCCACATGCCCTTACGCAGTACTGGTGGCTCGGAGCAACATTTCGGCCTTTCAGCTGGACTAGTGCCTCCCCATTGGGACGGCCCTGCGGTTCTGTGCGCTTCCATGTTGCCTTTTCGTACGTGAATGTGGCTCTGTGTACCATGAGGGAACAGGGCGTCACACAAGTAGTGGCTGGTCATTTCTTGCGGATGCAGCCCACAATGGTGAAATGTGTTTTGGAGTTCATGGCCTGATGGCTGTATGGGCTTGGTGATTTTGATGTGCATTAAATTTCTATTCTGATTTGGCCCGTGTAGCGTTCTTCTTTGCAAGTGATGTGGCATATGCCTATTTGGGGGGCGATGTATTGTGAGGAGATCTGCACTGGGTTCCAGCTTCGGAGTTTAGTTGCGTGGTACTGTACTGGGCGCGTTTGCCTACGAAGCCCGTGAGGTCAGGGATGGGGGCTGCCAATATGACAGTTTGAATGTTGTCATGCTCAGGGGCGGGGGATTGGGTTTTGTGTAACAGATGCCGGTCAGCCAGGTGGACTGGTGGAATGATGTGATTTTCGGAATATTGCTGGTCACAGGTGCCTGTGTTTGCCTGCGTTTCTTGGTGGGGGACTGTGGTCATGTCCATTGGGATGGCTTCTGTATTCGTGCCATCTGTGCCCTGCAGCTCCCATTGGCCCCTGTTGTGTTTCTTTTGTTCGTTGGCATGCATGGGTGACTTGTACATTTCACTGGTTGCATTGTGACTTCATTGCACCTACGGGGAGTTGTACTTTGTGGGCAGGGAGCGGTGTACGGGCACTCAGTGGGGCCGTTTACGGTTGATTCGCGATGCCGTACTTCTCACCATGGCGGAATGGTGCATTCCGCCATGCTTGATGGCGTTAGGTACATGTCCGTTAGGGTCGGAATTGGCGTACCCTTGCGCCATGGTGGTGTTTACGGTTTGGCATGGCGCGCGCGCGCGTGCTTGGTGCAGTTAGCGTTGGCGTTCACTACGGTGTCGCTAATGGCATCGTACTTCGCGGTGACGGGTCATAGTCGCACCGAGCGCTATTCGATGGCGGTATTGCATTTCCGCCATCGTTTTCCGAATTCCGCCAGGGTCGTAATGAGGGCCATTGTCTTTTGCTGAAATCTTATCAAGTAATTTCTGTACTGCCTTTCATTTAACATTGCATCCATTTGAACTCTATAAAGCATTCTCTATCACATTATTCTTCTGTCCCTATTTACCAGTGTGCTACCTTATCCATTTCATGTCAACTCCTTAGTGATTATAAAGAGGTGTGCTAGTGCCAGATTCTTCGTTGTTAATCTTTATCATATCAGATTAAGTGTGATATTCAATTATTAATTATTACAAAGTGTGATAGATATATATTGCTTTACTTCTCAAATAAACCTTTTAACTTGCAAAACAGAACTACTTCTTGGCTCAGTGGGGTCAGGGGGATTCTGAGAGAGGGGTGTTATATAGGGGTAGTCATCCAGAACGCATGAACTGGACATAAAGATATATCAATAAGGGCTTTCATTCAGTAATATAGACTAGGCGTTGACTTAGCTGTAGTGTTGAATTGAATCCTCTTACAAATTGGGGGCTCGGGCCGGACGTTTGGGTTAGATTTACCATTTGTGCAGATTAATACAGCGTGCCAGCTGACCAGATACACATATCCGGTCGGATCACCACGCTGTGTTACGCTGTAAAGCACTCCTTAAAGGAACGCTCCAAGGAAACGGTCTGTTTTGCAAGAATAAAATACTAACTCTTGTAAGTCAGGAAGGAAATCAAATTTCCAGAATGACGACACTCGTGGACATGAAAATAGCCAGAGAGCACCTCTTACATAAGCTATTTGTGAGAGGTGAATGGACCGAACAGGGCCAGGATGCGTGGTTGCAGGCAATCACACAACAGGTCACTGAAACGGGGTCAGATATATATAGAGATCAGGGTCCCCTACATGTGGCCCTGAGTGAACTATACATGGCCCCGAAGGCCAAAGATGAACACGACAAGATTGTTAGGATAGCGGCATACCTGTACCTATATATGGGAGACATGCAGGATAGATGTACTGAAAGCCAAGATCTGGCGAATAAGCGACAGATGGCGTTAGAGAAGGTCCAATCTGACCTGGTCTCTTCTGAGCAGAGGCTGCAGAGGAGCCAGGAGTCAGAAGATGATAGTAGGCAGTACAACATTAAAATAAAAGAGGATATGGACATCCTGCAACAGGAAAAGACAGACCGGGATACCAGAATTCTGGCTTTGCAGCAGGAACGCCAAGACAGTTTGGACTCCCTACTGCAGAGCCAGAAAAAGCTGGAGCAACAGATCAATTTCAACAGGGCATGCACAGAGCAGGTAGCCACCCTGCAAATCCAACTAGACAGAGAGAAAGAGGAGAGCAATAAACTGATCCTGAAAGACCTGGATACCCAGGCAGAGTTTGATCAGGAGCGCCAGAAAGCCGGTGCCTTCCAAAGGCAAAGGGACGACCTGGCGGCACAGATGCAGGCTCTTAGTCAGGAAAGAGACACTTTAGGCCAGGAAGTCTGCCACTTAAAAAAGGAAATTGAAGAAAATCACCTGGCCCTCCAGGGGCTGGGTGATCTCCAAAAAGAAAACCAGAACTTGGTAGAGCACACCAGAAGGGTGGAGGATGCTCTAGCAAGAAAGGAGCAGGCCAATAGGGACACAGCTCAGGAGGTAACCCTCCTGCAGCAAAGACTGGCCCAGTTCTCCAGGACCAACCAGGAAGCACAGAGGGAAAATTAGGCCCTCTGTCAACACAATGATAGGCTCCAACAACAGGTAGCGATGCAGGAGAGACTGATAGAGTCCAGTAAGGCCTTAACTGAGGAACTGAAGGCACAAATGCAGGCTCTTGCATTGCAACAGGGAGCAGGGGCGGATAGAGATGAGGTTCGCTGGGAAAGGGAATCTCCGGAGCATAACCTCAGGAGCCCTAGTACCAGAGGCCCTCATACCTCTCAGTCCCTGGACTCTGCCACCCCCATGTTCCCCGGCGCACATGAGCACCGGGCCACCGGGATGGCAGACTACTATCCAGACAAAAGTATGGGGCTCATAGGCCAGTACCACCCAGGTATGGAGGGGCGGGCATCCGGGTATGGGCACCCAAGCGCAGTGCAATTTAGTGGGGAACCCCAGGAGAGTAGGCCCATTAAGGGCATCCTGAAAACCTCTGCCCAGTTAGGTCAGTGGAGGGGGTACCCATCAAATCCTGGCAGCAAGGAGGAATCTGAAGACTCCTCTGAACTGCGCAGGACACAGGAGACCAGGTCCCCACATTCTGCCAGCCATTCCCAGGCTCGCAGAATCCGGGAAAACCTGGAAGAGCAGACAGGAACCTCTGGGAGCAGTGCCTCTGAGTCAGAGGATGAATGGACAAGGGTTACCCGAACCAAAAAGGCCAATAAGGCAAAAAGGGCCTTGCTTAAGGACCCCTTAAAGCAGATTAAGGCGATCAGGAGCGTCATCACGCCTTACCATAAGAACGCTAAGTATTCTGTTTGGGAGCACTTAGAGTTGTTTGAGCAAATGATGGAGACTTTCCATTTGAAGGACAGCCAAAGCTGTATTCAATATGTAAAGTGGACCTTCCCCCCGGAATACTCCAGTTTCTTTGCGGGGCTGGAGGACCAAAATCATTTAAGATGGTCCACCTATAAGGCGGCCATCTTGAAACATTTTTCCATTCATAGAAATCCTCAAGAGGCTCGCAAGGCAGCCTACAATTTACAATGTGGGGAGGATCAGGCCCCACAAGAATTTGTGCAGGAACTGAAACGTGCCTTTGCGCAGACCACCAGAAGGGTGCGCACAGACAGCAGAGAATTTGTTAATACTTTTTTCCATGCCTTGCCCAAATATATAATGACCCAGCTCGTGAGGGATTTTCACGAGAAAAGATCTTTAGACTGGGTCATTGAACAGGCTACCCGGATCTATGAGGTGCAGAAACCGGTAGATAGCAAAAGTAATGCCCAGAAAAACCCCAAAGCCAACAGCACCCCTGCTGCTGCCAAGGTGGCAGAGGTAAAGGTCATCCCCGTTTTGGATTTGGAGATGGGGGGGCCTAAAAACCTACCTGCACCTAATAATGCTAGGCCCAGGAGGTCCTCGGGTCAGTCACAGACAGGGAGCCAAGGAGGCAGCCCCACAAATGGGGTCCCTCGCTCTCCTGATTATGTAAGTCCCCGTTACAAGGGAAATCGACCAATCCTGGGTTATGTATGGACTCCCCCAGCCCAAGGGGGGGGATCCAACCGAGCACCGAACCCAGGGAACTTCCCTCTAAACTTCCCACAGGAGGGCAGAAATTTACCAAACCCTGGGCAGAACTTTTTTTCCAGATATCCACCCGACTTTCAGCCCCAAAACCATCCATCCTTCTTTCCCCAATTCCCTGAGCCCAGACCACTGAATCCGGGAGAGGGGTGGCCAAGGGTGGAGGGGTACCCAAATCTTCCCAACCCGGGGTATTACCAGAGGAGGGACAGCTACCCTTCCCGGGATCAACCCAGGGGAGAAAACAGGGCCCCGTATCAGCCTGAGCGGGTTTCCCAGTTAGAGCGCCAGGTTCAAAACATGGCGCGGGATCTGGGTCACATACTGAGGGCTCAGCAGAACCCTCAGATCGGCATGCCCGCGCAGAACGCACCCAACTCTGGACCTGGTGCTCCAGAACAATGACGGGGGCAGCACCCCGATAACTCACCGGTTCCCAGGGAGGAGGCACAAAGGGAAGGGGGTGTAAAGCCTTGGAGGAAGCTTCCTTCCTCACTTGTAAACAGCCCCTGGAAACCCAGGAACCGGAAACAAAATCTCATGCCCCTGAAAGTCTGCCTCCTAAGGAGCAGAGGGGTGGTAGGAGAAACAAAAGACCCAAACAGACTCAGTTTGAGGAGGAGGTACAGATCTTCCAATTTGAGGGAGAGGGATCCTCAGAGGATCCTGGGAAAAGGATCTTTTCCTTCAGAGAGGGGGGAACTCCTCCCAAAGAAAAATGGGTCCCTAGGGATGCACATCCAGACTGGGGAGATGGGGAGACTGAGCTACCGCCGCCCACCATCTCATCCCAGAACCAACAGCAAGGAAATCCCCTGGTTCAAACCCATCCTGGTGACTGCCTCCAAAAAGGGGGGGGCGGCCCGGAACCGGAGCCAGGGGAACCCGCAATGGCTCTGATCTCCAGTTGCCAACTTTTTCTTTCAGATTCCCAAGGCTCGCCACGGAATTCTGCCCAAATCTCTTCGCTAGCAATGTCCAAAACCAGAAAGTTAGCCCACCAGTTGTCCAAAAATGTGCATTATCTGTGCCCCCTTGAGGAGAAGGAGGGAAGATACTATGCCCCGGTCCGAGTACAGGGGCAGGGTACAATTTTGGCACTGGTGGACACTGGATCTCAAGCTACCCTTCTGTCCAGAAGGGCCTTTGACGAACTGAATGCAGGAAGGGGAGAGAATTACCAATTTCCTCTCACCTCTCTTCCTGGACAACTGCAGAACTTTGACGGGAAGGAAATTCCCGTTGAGGGGACTGCAGACTTGGACATTAAGATCGGGCGACACAAGTTAAAACACCCAGTCATAGTAGTGACTCCAGAGGGCACCCCTTGTTTACTGGGGAATGACCTCCTGAGAAGGTTGTCACCCCTAATAGATTGTGTAAACAAGGTCCTCTGGACCCAGACTAGCCGACCAATAAAATTAAAACAGACTGTCAACCATGTTAGTTTAAACGGCACCTCCCACATGGTTGAACAAAAACCTGACCAAGTAGAATTTCACTTCCAGAATAGCCAAATTCCAGACGTGACAGTAATAGCAGTAGGACAACAGACTGGTGATGGAGGGTCCTCTCTATTTCTGAAAATCAACCTTCCTTCCAGTCTAAAGTGGTACTCCACGCTGGAAGGAAACACTCTGAGATTCTATATTAATCCACAATCAGAAACTCCCACTCCTATAGTCCAGAAAGACGTGAAATCAGCTCAGAGCCTGGCTGATATTCAGCAAATTGGAGAGCAGTTGTTCATCCCTGTCCAATTAAATGATGGGAAGGACTCTGTTCTCGCTCGAGTGTGTGTGAACAACGGTAAGAGCTTCATCAGCGAAGCCATGTTCCGCCAACTCCCAAAAGATCCAGCCATTCCTACATTGAAACTGATAGACAAATGGGAAATGGACCTGGAAGCACCTAATTCCCAACATCTCCTGCCAAACAGGTGTATGCTCAAAATCTCCATTGGCAACAAGAGCATAGTCCACAATTGTTGGGTCGTGCGAGACGTCCCTGCCGCCTTTTACTTAGGCAGTGACATTCTCAATCGCTTTGCCATTAGTTTGGACCTAATAAACTTCAAAGCTTGGTCCCGATTAGCGGATAATCCCATGGGCTTTGATGATCCAGAAAAAGCATTTAGGTCAGCTCAATTGCTACCTTATGCAGTTGAAATTCAGATTAAAGAGGAAGTCACCATCCCAGAAAGGACCCGACAATTCTCCCTGGAAGTGAAAGTTAAAAGGGGACAAGAGCTGAAAAACCCTGATGCTTACATACATCTAAATGCTTCTCTCCAACAGCAAGGGTTGGGGGTAAACCCAACACCATTAGTCAACATAGAACATGACACCATTCCAATAGAGGTGGATAACAGCGACTTAAAGAGTATTACTCTAGCCACAGGCACCATTATTGGAATGGTGGTTGATGACCGACATTTTTCCATAGATTTAGGTAATGAACTGTTAGGGCCAATCCCCAAGGACTGCTTTGATAGTGACAGTGATGACAATACAACACCAGACAGGATTTTTACCCGGCATGGGGGGAACTTCCTGGTGTACACTTCTTGCCCTTATGGTAAGGAAGATGTGACTTGTGACTTCAGGAGGGATGAGGTGATTTTCCAAGTCCATGAGGGCTGCCTTTCCCACCTGCAGCCTCCAGTCCAAATCAGCACTCTGACCAGGGACTTCTCCACCCAGCTGGAGGAGGCCGCGGAGATAGCCAAACCAGAAGTCTTTCCAGGCTTCAGGCAGATGGTGGAAGAGAGAGTCAACCTAGCTGATGCCTGTGTGACTCTGGAACAAAAGCAAAAGTTGAAACAAGTTTTCTTGGATTTCCAAGATCTCTTTGCGGTAGACTCATATGACTGTGGTCGCACTGACATCCACACAACAACAATCCCCACGGACCCTGACATGACTCCAGTGTTTGTGAAGCAATATCGCTTGCCTCTCGCATCAATGGAGTCCCTTACTGAAATAATTAAGAACCTTGAGTCCCGGGGAATAATCCGTCCAGTCCACAGCACCTTCAATAACCCGTTGCTGGGAATATTGAAGCCAAACGGCCAGTGGAGACTCTGCGCCGACCTCAGGGAGCTCAACAAACGGGTCCATACTTCCCGATGGCCTCTGCCCTACATTGACCAAGGGCTGGCCCAGATCCAGGGGTCACAGGTATTCACTGCAATAGACCTGACCAATGGATACTGGACCGTGCCTGTCAGTAGGGAGGACCAATACAAACTGGCTTTTACCTTTGGGGGCCAGCAGTACACATGGACCCGGACTCCTTTCGGATACCTCAACTCCGGTAATGAGTTCAATATTTTCCTACATAAGGCCATGCCCGACCTGGGTGCGAGGGGTAACCTGGCTTATGTAGATGATGTCCTCATCAAAAGTTCATCTGTGGAGGAACACATAGCGGAGATCCGTTATGTTCTGACGCAGTTGAGGGCCGCCGGAGCAAAACTTTCCTTTCAGAAAGCACAGTGGTGTAGAACCCGTGTTAATTTCTTGGGGCATGAGATTACTCCTCAGGGTCTCTGTCCCCAGGAAAAGAAAGTGGAAGCACTTCAGAAACTGAAAGACCCCACAACTCTGCGAGAACTAAGGAGCCTCCTTGGACTGACTAATTACAGCAGAAAGTTCATTGAGGGCTACGCAGAGATTACCAGACCCCTGATTCATCTCCTGAAGGGGGGGGTCAAGTGGGAATGGGGTACAGAACAATCCGAGGCAGTAAGACAACTCAAAAGAAGCCTCTCACAAGCGCCTTGCCTAGCTTACCCTGTCAGAAACAAGGAGTTCTTCCTGGAGACGGGGTTCTCTAATACGTGCTTGACGGCAGTATTATACCAAAAGCATGACAAGGTCAATAAAGTAATCTCCTATGCGAGCAAAACTTTATCCTCTGTGGAGGAAAAATTCAACGATTGTGAGAAGGCACTCCTGGCAACGGTGTGGGCATTGAAGAATTACCGCCCGTTTATCCAGGGGGAACACATCATAGTGGAGACTCCACACCAGCCTCTGCAATATCTCCAAAGTGATAGAATCCGGACCGGAAATGTGAGTAATTCCCGAATTACTTCCTGGATTCTATCAATGCAAGGCTTTCCTGTGGAGGTCAGATATGGCCAAAACAAGAAGAGTCCCCTCGCGCAAGGTCTGGCTGACTTGCATGATTGTGCCAGAGAAAACTGTCTCGAGGACGAAAGTCTAAAAATAAAGGACAACACGGAGGCATACCTTAATTCCCCACACAAAGTCTTTGAAGAGGACAAGTGTGAGGGAATGCCCACTGTCTATGTGGATGGATGCTCTTACCATGTTGACAACGACGGGGAGAAAGAACTGGTGGCTGGCGTAGGGAATGCATGGGTGAATGAGTCCCCAGAACCCTCCGCTGGATACAAAATTGGTCCCCGAAGTAGTCAGGTGGCAGAATTGATGGCTGTGCATCAGGCCATCCTCACTGCTGTCCAGCATCAACTCCACGAACTGGTCATAATCACAGATTCGGATTATGTACGGAACGGGTTCGTGGAGCACCTGGTTAATTGGAAAACCAGAGGCATGTTATGTGCTAATAACAAACCCTTGAAACATGGGAAGTTGATCCAAAACATTGATGATCTGGTCACCTCGAATGAGATGACCATCTATTGGAAAAAGATCAAGGGTCATTCCAAAGTAGAGGGACCAGACAAAACTGGAAATGACTTAGCTGATCAGTTGGCCAAAACCGGGGCCATCCAAGGGGATATAATTGAGATTGAGTCCCTGTTGGGGGAAATCCAGGTCACTGCTATCACTAGGTCCCAGACAAATGCTCACAACGACCTTTCAATTGCACAATGGAGTAAGGAGACCCCTGATGCTGATTTGATTACTGCTCAGAAGGGGGATCCAATAATTGGTAAGTTTTACCAACACCTTGAGGACCCTGAGAACTTTCCCCTGACGGATACCGATTACATTGGGAAAGAGGACCTAAGAGTGTTGATGAAATGTCCAAAAATGTTCCGGATCCAAGACGGTTTGTTGGTAAGGAAATCCAAAGCTGGCCACGATCAGTGGGTGGTTCCTACCTCATTCCGAAGCCTGACGTTAAGTCACGCCCATGATGCGGCCACCGCCGGTCATAGGGGGTTTCACACAACATTGGAAATATTAAGAGAGGTTGCATGCTGGCCACACATGGGCCAGGACCTCGACCAATACTTGAAGGGGTGTCTTGTGTGTGCACAATTTCAGCCATCATCCCTCACGCACCGCACGCCTCTCCAAAAGCGGGGGGTGACACTGCCATGGTCAGATTTGCAAGTCGACTTTGTAGGCCCTGTGATTCGCTCTGCTAGGGGGAATAAGTACATGTTGACTGTGACATGCTTGTTTACCAAGTGGGTGGAATGTCTCCCAGCCCCAAATTGCAAGGCAGAAACTGCAGCTGCCTTGATGATTAACCACATCTTTTCCCGTTTTGGTCTACCTCAAAGGATTGAGTCAGACAGGGGTAGCCACTTCACCAGTGAAGTAATGACAAAGATGTGGGAGATACTGGGGGTCAAAAGGAAGTTGCATATTGCTTACAGGCCAGCTTCTTCTGGGGCAGTAGAGAGATATAACCGAACCATTGTGAGCATCTTAAAAAAGTTTGTGGCAGATTCTGGGCCAAGTTGGGATATCCGATTACCTCTGGTCCTAATGGCCATCAGATCTACCCCTTCATCTGCAACCAAAATGTCACCATTTGAGTTGATGACTGGGCGCAAGATGGTGCTTCCTCAGCATTTGCTCTACAGGACCCAAGAGCAGACACTAATAAATGCCTCCACAACTCATGAGTATGTGGAGAATTTAAGGAAACACCTTCAACATGCTTTTGCTTACGCTCAGCGGAATCTAGAAAGATCAGCTGATAGCATGAAGACCCATTATGACCTGAAAACTTCCAGGAAGGAATATCAGGTGGGAGACCGGGTCTATCTATAGAAACCAGGCAAAACAGCGGAAATTCTTGCCTACATGGAAGGGACCCTTTGAGATCATCGACAAGATCTCCCCTGTGGCCTACAAGATCCGCATCCCCAAAGGCGGTTCGGCAGAGGGGGAAGACCAGTGGGTCCACATAAACCAGTTGAAATGTTGCCATCCCAGGCACACTCTGCAACAACTGGAGGAATCCTCTGGAATCCTAGCGGGTACTGTCTCAGACTAATTCAGTTCCAACCATAAAACGTACCATATCTAGTCTCTAAAATATTGTGATTTGCATGAAACTGTATCTTAGTTATACTGTTTTTTTTTTTCAAAAAAGAATGTAATGTTTCGTTATGATGAAATGCATATGCTGCCCCACTATCTCAACAGTGGTGGAAACACGTCTATGAGTAGGTATTGCCGCTCTTCCTTTGTCGTCCTAGGAGAAAGAAAACCTGGAGACGGGCCAAGGACGACGATCCGGAGACCGGGAGCAGAGACGCAACGGACCCGGGGTACCGCCCAATATTCCCATCAGGACCGGCGAGGAGAACCGATCGATCCGACCGGATGGAGGAAAAGATGCTGAACTGTGCCATCTATTGGAAGAAGATGAGGAAACATCCCAGGTCTTGCGAGTCCCATCAGTGAAACCGAATGGCCATCGCAAGAGGGGGGCTTGTGGGATGTATTTACCTATGCATCCGAGCCCTACCTCAAAACTGTGCAGTACTGACATGGAAAACATCATGATGGCCAGAGCTTCCCAGAAAATGCACAGGGAAATGCATGAAGAATAGGCTGCCACTCATTTTTGCCGATGTTATGGGCACAGAAGGACACTGCCTAAAACCACCATTGGACTACCCACACAGTAGCCTGAAACCATTGGAAATGGCAATGCTGATTGCCAAAAGCAAACCCATAACTGTGGAGAATTCATTTTCTTATATCCCAAAAAGGGGTGCAGTACCAGTACTCACCACTATCCAAAAGCCGGCGTTTTAAAACCACCAGATTTTGTAGAAAACTGAATAAATTAACCCAAAACATGCCAAAGAAAGACATTTTAAGAGGTGGATCCAATGAAAAGTTATATTCTGAAGTGACTTGAAGGTTTATAACAAGACTGGCTGAGCTGTGGATTTCAGCAGTTTAAGTAAATTTGGACTGAAAGACACTACAAATCTAAAGGTTTAAAAGAAATGAGTGACCTACTTTGAGGGTCACATAGGTTGCAATTGTTTAAATGTCATAGTTTTAAACTTAGAATCAGCATTCTAGCTGCATATGTAAAAAAATTGTATTGACTTAAACTGGGGAACAAAAAGTGACATTTTATCTGAAACCTGGCTTGAGAAACTGAATTCTGCCGGACAACTACCCCCATCAGGAGTGAAACTTGAGTCACAGCTGTATTCCCAGGCCTATCTGCCTTTTGCTGGCCACACTAAGGATATGCCATCTCTCTGATAATTGAATTAAGGGGAGCCCCACAGAATACAGGAGCTCTGAACAAAGCCCTGTCCTGACCCAGGCAGATGGTTTATTGCAGATGTCGTAAAAGTAGCTTCCTCCTGAAGCAAAGGGGAGGGGCACTGCCTGTGAGAGCAAGCTGGCTTGGCAGAACTGGAAAAACCAGAAATTCAACCTTGTGCTGGAGGAAAACCACACCCCTTTGGGGCCAGAACATAACTCTAAAAAGATGAATAACTCATAGTACGGACTTGTAAAAATTATTTAAATGACACCATAATTCTTGTGATTTTTCTGCCCACATTTTAAGAGGTTTTTAGAACCGGTGGCATGTTCAGGGGGGTTTTAGCAGAAAAGAGGATATTACTCAAAATGTGTGCATGTGAAAAATCTGACACTTCATCAACTAATGTCCATACTCCTTGCGCACATGTGTGTAAATTTGGGGTAATGTCCGGTATTGCAAACCAGTTAAAAAGTGCAAAATATTGCCATTTCTGAATGCAAGCTCCCAGGAAGAGCAGAGTTTGAACAGGGTATACCTCCTGTAATGCATGATGGGTGCATATGATTTTAAAACAATATGTACCTCTGCAAATATGTATTTGGTTCAAATCTAGATTTGTGTGCAAGTTGACAGGAGGAGTGGACTTTCTGCAGGCTGTAAAATGACATCACTCTGACACAACTTAGCTCCCCCAATCAGGGGAGAAATGAAAGCTTGGCCAATGATAAGTGGAGAGGGGCTGGCTAGTGATGCTGCTCACACACACCCATTTTAAAAACACATAAAAGCAGAGAAACAGGACAGATACGGACCTTCAAATCCATTTGCTGCGGGACGCTCTGCTGGAAAATCCATACTTTACCTCCATCAACCTTCAGAGACCCAGACCAGCAGAGTAGAGCTGACCTGTTAGCAGAACCAGAGAGAGCTGACCCAGATCACTGTGAAGTGCAGAGACCAGAGTCCAGTCTAAAACCTGACCAGATCCATGGCGAGGCCCATTTAATTCAAGAATATAGTGTGAGTACATAGTAGAACTGTGCAGAACCAATCTCTTAGTTAAAATAATATAATTCAATCTATTTTAATCTAAGTAGAACTGCCTCCTAACTGTCACCTGTCATTTGTGAAGCTGTCACTTGTCATTTTCTAGTTGCAAGCTGCACTTGTCTTTTTGAACTTTAAAATTTCAAATCTGAAAAACGACCTTTATTTAATCGCTCATATCTCCGTGACCGTTTGTGCTAGAGACTTGCAGTAACTTTCATCTGGAAGCTGAGATCCTAGGCTGATAGTCCTTGTAGTTCCTCTGTAATCGCGCTCGGCGCATTCGCAAATTTAGCCGCGATTTGACATTTTGCCGCGATTTGCAAATTTCTTCACGTGTAAAAATCTGCTGCTGCTTGCCTTCCGTTAAAGAAAAATTTGTTTAACCTGCTAATCATCCCTGAATCATTGCTAGTGTGAGCCCGGACTAATATTAACTAGATACCACTCACCCTGAACCTCTAGAGGGAATTAAAAGCAATTTAGCATATTTTTCACTTAATTGCCAGCACATATAAAAGCATTTTGCCTGTGTTTTAAACTTCTGTAGTCTAAGCTGCTGGGGTGAACTGAATCACATTTGATTGCATTTCTGAGAACTGTGTGCCTTCCTTCCATTTCCTTGCATTGCATAAAGGGGGGGGGTGAATTGTCCAAGAAAGTGATTACATTGTCTTTTGCTGAAATCTTATCAAGTAATTTCTGTACTGCCTTTCATTTAACATTGCATCCATTTGAACTCTATAAAGCATTCTCTATCACATTATTCTTCTGTCCCTATTTACCAGTGTGCTACCTTATCCATTTCATGTCAACTCCTTAGTGATTATAAAGAGGTGTGCTAGTGCCAGATTCTCCGTTGTTAATCTTTATCATATCAGATTAAGTGTGATATTCAATTATTAATTATTACAAAGTGTGATAGATATATATTGCTTTACTTCTCAAATAAACCTTTTAACTTGCAAAACAGAACTACTTCTTGGCTCAGTGGGGTCAGGGGGATTCTGAGAGAGGGGTGTTATATAGGGGTAGTCATCCAGAACGCATGAACTTGACATAAAGATATATCAATAAGGGTTTTCATTCAGTATTATAGACTAGGCGTTGACTTAGCTGTAGTGTTGAATTGAATCCTCTTACAAGGTACATATGCTAGTGATACAATTCTTCCTATTTATATTCACTGGATACGTTTTTAAAATGAACTGTCAGTTCTGGTCAGGGAATTGGATCTGGTTTAGGAAAGACAGCTTGGCACATTGGACTGGGCAGGGTTAGCAAGGTGTTCTGGTCACAGCACGGCACAGGACTGGATCGGATATGCCCTTCTTGATTCTGAGGATATTTATTTTGAGCAGGCAAGCAGTAACAACACAGCCCGGCTGTATTATGTTGCATCCCCTTAGGCTTGTGGGGTTCTGTTCTGGAATTTGAGGCCTAGCTGAAAATGGGTCAGCTATGCAGTGGGCCTTTTTTCTTTGCCAAGTTTCTGGAGTCTGGAGCAAGGAAGATGTAGAGTTCAGCAGCAGGTTAGTGAGTGAATCTGTCTGTCTTTATGTGTGGTGAGCTATCTCTATTTATGCTATGAAATAACATCATAAAGGGGGTATGTGGCCGGTTTAGCCTAAGCTTACCCCTTTGAAAGGTGATTGGGTCAGAGTCTACTCTCTGCCTTTAGAGGAGGAGAGAAACAGAGTGTCATCTTCATTGTGCAATTTTATGAGGCTGAGAATCTGCCCCTGGAACACAAAATCTACTTTTGGCAAAATACATATTTCCACTCGCCATGTGCAACCTCTATAAAAATCACATATACAGATTACATATTTTACCTAGCAGCTATTCCTCAAAACCCCATAGCTGTGGGATCTTGTCTCCGCTTTTCACAGAATGTTGCCTTTATCACTAAGAACACAATGTCCAATTTTTAAGCAAATTTCTACAAGTGTGTGTGTTTAACATGGGAATACGTGTATAAAATGTCACAATTTTAGCACAAATATATTTTGCGTAAAATCACATTTCTTGCCATTGCTGTCCAGAACATGCGCCAGAAATTAAATTAACAACCATGTTATTTTTATATTGTTCACAATTTTAAATAGAAAGTTATCAGTCTTTTAAAAAAATGTGTTCTTTGTCCTTGTTAGGCAATAAATGTTTGTTTGGCTCCACCCCTTGGTCTCTCCCTGGAAGTCCAGGAGCCATCCCCCATGTTTGTTCCTTGCAGAGGACATTTACAACTGTCTTCACACTTCAAATTTCCTGAGTTGCAGCTTGTCTTTGTTCCTTTTGCCTCTGTAAAACAGGTTCTTTCCTACCCTGTAATTAACGCCTCTGCGTGATTTCCTGATGGGGGGGAAAGACCTTCCCTCTGTGAGAAAAATCTGTTATTCAAGTTCTGCAGCTTCAGCCAGGTTTAAATGAATTGTTAAATTCTGTGGCCTTTTCCTTAGCACAAAACAAACTTGTTTTATCAAATAACAGTTAGAATTCTCATTCAAGATTTTAAACCATGGGATCAAACCAATTACAATATGGGTTAGTATCAGTACAGGCCTCTTGGATTGCACACATTTGAGTTTCAGTTTATACATGTTAAAGTTTAATCAGGCAGGCCCCTGACAGCTGTCATCACAGCAGCCCTCTGCTGCACAGAGATTTTTGACAGATCCACAGACAGGCCACTTTTGCTTTGAAAATCTCTCTATGCTTTCAGCCTTTCAGGACCTTGTAAGTTCACAATGATTTCATAACTAAGTGAATTGTAGCACCCAGTGAGAATTTTGAATTTTTTGTACCGGCATTCTGAAGTTTCAGCAACAAAGAAAAGAGATTTAAAGCAATCTTGGAGTTTAATTTAGCAAAGCACTGCTTTTTCCTTCTGCACTCCACTTTCAATTGTTGTGGAGCCCAGTGACACATTTCAGTAGCGAGAGCTCCTTGCCACCACCGACAACATGCGTGGCAGATTGGGCAGCCATCTTTTTGTGCGTGGAAAAGTGTGATTTTCAGGCGTTTTGGCACGCACAAGGGTTTTGCGGCCATTTTGCTGTTTCTGGCACCATCATAACAGTGATACAGCATAGCAGTGCAAAAGTGGGTCAATACATCCCACACCCATGAATGGTATATAAGGTGTGATTTTGGGTAAACTGTCAAAGCTATTTGAGGAATCGTACATCGCACACACAGGAGGATTAATTTTAGCAGATGGGGTTCTGAACTCCAATAGGGGTGTTGGTCCACCTTACGAGGGGGACTCTCAGTATGAGAATGCCCTGGTGGTGGCCCATAGAAATGTTATGCAGGAGAAGGAGTGGAGGCAGACTATGGAAGATTGGGTATTAACTTTACCAAATGACCAATTGACTGGTGGGACACACAGTTATTGTACTTGGCATCGGGAAACCTCCTCATCAGTACTAGACTATATGTTTGTATAACAGAAGCTTGTGGAGAAATGTGTGGACTTTCATATTGCAGATATGGACCTGAGCGACCACAACATGTTAGTGGAAATATTTCTCATTATTCTGAAGCAAAGGTTCAAAGACTGGTTTAAGGCCCATCAGCATTTACTCCTGCAGAAGGATGGGGAGGTGATGTTAGCTCTCTTGGAAGGTAAGTCAGATAGGCTCCTGAGATCTGGTCTGCAATTCTTTATATTCTGGTTATAGATATCATTGTCCATTGGCAGATCCCATTATCCAAGAAGAACGCATATATCATCACTGTCTACAAAAAAAGGCAATAGCTCTTTGCCAGGGAACTATAGGCTGATTATGCTTCTAGATGTTATAGTAAAGCTTTTGCAGCGTTAATTCTAGGAGAAGTTGAGCAATGGGCTGGTGATAAAGGTATACTGCATAAGGCCACGACCGGCTTCAGGAGGAACGTTGGAATGTTGCAATGTTATTTTAATGTACTGTCTTCAAACTCTGGCTTGGGAAAAACATGGTTTACCCATTTACATGGTATCCTTGGACCTATCGATAGCCTTTGATTCCATATATCGAAATTTATTATGGACCAAATAGAAAAATTGGGATATGCCGCAGGTCTATTAAATATTTGTATTCATCTTCACACGAGAACAACGGTCAAGCAAGGCTAAACAATGAAGTGGCAATCTCAAGGAAAGTAGACACACATTGCCTTTTTAATCTGTATGTAGCCGATATAGGTACTCTCCTGAAGAAGGCATCATTTATAACTCCTAAAATTGTTAGAATGAAGTTATCATGGCAAGCATATTCCAATGACTTCTTGATTTTGACATGGCACCAATTAGCCTTCAGAATTTGATAGAGACTTTTGCACCATTCACAGAGGATAATAGGTTGAACATTAATCCTTCAAAAACTAAAGTATTGAAGTTTTGCTGGACAGATAAAAGGTGTACATTTTATTGGTTCATCAAAAAGACTAAATAAGGGGTCATGGAAGATCTGGTATATATCGGATTTCCAATCTCGGTTCCTCTTAGTAAGTCATATTACAGGGAAATCCTAAAAAAAGAAAACAGAAAAGTTGGCTGCCCAAATGGCGAAGATTACTGTTAGATTTGGGAGGTTCTCACCAGTGCATGTAGTGAAAGTTTACACCAGTGAGGTGATACTGAAACTTTTGTATGGTCTGGAGATACTCCCTAATTGGCTTGTGAGTGAATTAAACTATTACAAAACTCTGCTCTGGAGGAGCACACCTTTATCCTGAAGCTTGTCCCTCTTGCGGCTATACCTCATCAGTTAGGTCTGCAATCTCTACAAATTAGGGTAGTGTTGAAGCAGTTGGCATTATACCGGAATTTGCTGAATACTACACCTGATAATATTTATGTGGATTTGGGTGCCGCCGCTTATATCCATATGGGCTCTGTGGTGCATTACAACATGAGTTATTGTCAGGAACAGCTCATGTGCTTGGATATGCCCTTGCAGGACAAGGCCATGGTGTTGAGCGATGCAGGTACGCAGGAAATACTGCCCAATGACACGTAGCATGCAATGCAACTTCCAGACTCCCCAGCCTTTAAGAACCGAGGATTAGACCCTCTGCGGCAAAGCCCTCTCAGGACATGGCTGCAGTGTTGAGTCATGCATGTGTGCAGAAGACACTGCCCGATGAAACTTAGCATGCTACGCACCTTCCACGTTCCCAAGCCTTTAAGAACTGAGGATCACACTCTCTGCGACAAAGCCTTCACTGGACAAGGCTGGCGTGTTGAGCACACAGGTACGCAGGAGACGATGCCTGATGATACGTAGCATGCAGCATAACATCAATGCTCCAAAGCCTTTAAGAACCGAGAATCAGACCCTCTGTGGCAAAGCCCTCGCAGGACAAGGCCGCGGAGTTGAGCATGCAGGTACACAGGAGATGCTGCCCGATTACCGTAGCACACAACGCAACTTCCACGCTCCCGAACCTTTAAGAACCAAGTATCAGAACCTCTGTGGCATGGCCCTCGCAAACAAGGCCGCAGTGTTGAGCGATGCAGGTGCGTAGCAGATGATGCCTGATCACACATAGCACGCAATGCAACTTCTATGCTCACAAGCCTTTAAGAAGCGAAGATTGGACCCTCTGCGGCAAGGCCCTCGAAGGAGAAGGCCATGGTGTTGAGCGGCACAGGTGACGAAGGTGTTGGAATGGGTCATGGAATCGAAGCATGCATGAATGCAGTGCAGCCATTGACCAGCAGCAACCGCAAAATAGGAAAGGTTCGGGTGGGGGGTGCAGCCATTACTACGTCCTGCTAAACTGCTCTACCTCACACATACTTTCCTTTCCAATGTGTTTTCTTAACTTGGACTGTGTCCCACGCATCCACTTTTCTCTCCTTTCTCCAGGGTAGCCATACTGTTTCTTCACTCCAACTATTGTTTTCTTGCATTTCTCTCGCATTTTCAGCTTTTTCCTTCTAGGCGAACCCTTGTGGACCCCTGCAGCTACTTTCCCCTACAGTTTCTATTGGGCCACTGCTCTGTTCTCATGATTTGCTTTTTCACTGTACTCTATTGTAGAAGTGGTTTCCCTACCTTAACCCACTGTTGTTCCCACCGTTGTTGCACATTACCTGTGCTTTTCTGTTCTTCTCTGTATTCTGTTCTTGAATTGTTACCCTACTGTAACCTATTCTAGAATTGTTACCCTACTATAATCTATTATTCTTAGTCTGTTCGCTGTACTTGTGTATCCCTGTGTTTCCCTGTGCTCTCTCTTCTCCCCCTTGCCATCCTACCCATCCCTTGCACCTCAGTTGCTCAGCCTTGCAAAGTGCCTCTTCTACACCCTCCCCCACCAACTATGGTGCTCTCTATTTCCTCCATATTCTCTAATTTCTTCTCTATCTCCTATACTTCTCATCTCACTAAATCTGGTAGGAAGAAGCTTATGAAGGGCACACTGGTCTACAACCCAGGCCTTCTCATCACTGACACCTATGTCAGTGCTTCCAACAGAGATACTCTCACCGACATACTCTTTGTCATTCCTTCACTGACCTATGAATCCTTCATATGGCCGCTCTGCTATCGCTCTACTCTTCCTCACCCATTAATGGTGCCACATGCTGGTAGGTCCTCTTAGCCTCCTTCCATTTCATTCAGAGTCATCGTTAATGTCTATCTCAATGGTACAATCCTCGTACAAGGGCCTTAGCCCAGCCTTTTACTTTTCGATAGGCACCTCCATTGCATCATCAACTTCCATCTTTCTACCACCCCGGCTACCTATGCACGTGCCCTTCTTAGCCAACTCTTCTCCCACTCTGGCTCCCTTGCTGCCCACCTCCATGGCTCTCTTGCCACCCCCTCCCTCTGCTACTCTGGTTACCTTGCCACTCCCACCCTCTGCTACTCTGGACCCCTTGCCACCCAACTCCATGGATCCCTTCCAACCCCCTACCTCCTTTATTCTGGCTACCTTGCCAGTCTTGGCTCTCCTGGTTTCCCTGCCTCCCTCTTCCTCTGCCCCTCTGGCTCCCTTGCCTGATGCCTCTCTCTTGGCTACCTCATCTCCTTTGGCCGCCACCTATCTAGCCCCTCTAAAATTCACATATTCCTTGATTCCTCTGCCACCTCCTCCCTTTACCTCCCAGGCTCCTCTGCCACTTCCGGTGGGGACCCCTCTTCCCTGTACCCCTCCCCGGAAGTCTTTCAAAAGTGGCAACCTGCTCCACACCGCTAATCTTAACTGTTGCTCTGCAGTGAAACACTCCTCTGACATCTGCCACTCCTTAAACTGATCGATCTAGATGTTCTCACCATTACCAAGACATGGTTTAAGGCCAGCTCTGTCACACGTTTTGACACACTTCTCCCTGAGTGCTACAAGACCCTCTCAGAGCCCAGGCCCAAAAGGCCCGGAGGCATAGTGGCCCTGATCTTTCCTGAGTGGATTCCTTTCTCCATCATTCCCACTGAAGCCTACTCCTCCTTTGACTGCCTGTTCTGCAGGCTCTCTGTGTTTCTGGGCTCCTCTCTCACCCTGGTAACCTCCTACCGGCCACCTGGTCAGGCCACCCTCTTCCTCTTGGAATGGGATGACCTCTCTTCTGTTCTCCTCCCCTCTACCTCCCAGCCTCTCCTCTTTGGGGATCACAACATCCACCTGGACTCTCCTGACTCTTGAGGGCTTTACCGCAACCTTTGTGATTCTCTCTCACTTTCCATTTTACCCAATGGCCTGACCTACTCTGCCGGACACACCTTGGATGGATGCTCTCATCACCTCTGATATCTCTCTTTCTATCCCTCTCACTACTCCTCTCCACATTGGATTGGTCTCTTCTCTCTTCTCACTTGAAGCTTCCTGTTCCTCTGGCAATGGCCCACCCAGCACTGCCGCCCTCCTTCATGGTCATCCGACCTATGAAGAGAGAGCGTCAGTGACAGCCTTTGCCTCCACATACTTTCCTCCACCTACTCATCCAGCTGACTCCCATCCTGACACAGCCCTTTCCAACTTCACCTTTCCATCTCTAACCCTCTTGACATCCTTGCCCCTATCATGAGGATCTTCCTGAAGCCTGGCAAAAAGGGCAATTCTTGCTACGACTCCGAATTGAATGCCCTGAAACGTAAGTGCAGAGCAGCTGAATGGAAATGGGGAGCTTCAGGTTCACACTCTAACAAACTGACCTGCCGCCTACCTTAAAGGCAATATAGACTCTCTTTCCACTCTAAAAAAGAGTCTTCATCCAAGTCTGCATCTTTGCGCCATCTAACAATGCGGCTAAACCTTTTAAAATCTGCAAGGAGATGGCCAATCACACTGCAGTAATTTCCTCTACCACACCGATCCAGGCCCTCTGCTCAGCCCTGGCCTCTCATTTCACCACAAAAACTCAGGATATCCTGTCCTTACTCTCATCAGCTCCCTTACCTCCCTCTATCTCTCTCAGGCCTTCCTTTGCCACCCTTCTCCCCTTCTCCTCTCCTCCCTTTCTCCTGTCACACCTGATGAGGTTTCCAGACAAGTCCGGTCCATGAAAGTCTCTTCTAAACAGGTGTCACCATGCCCCTTCAAAACATTAAGGACAACATTGACTCTCTCAATCCTGCCTTGGCCGATCTCTGCAACACTCCTTCGGCACTGGAGTTTTCCCCTCTCCTCTCAAGCACTCGCTTGTGCACCCCCTGCTCAAAAAGCCTTCTGCCGACCCCTGCATCCAAGCAAACTATCATGCAATTTCTATTACTCCTATCCTGGGCAAACTCCTGGAGAAATTGGCTCTCCCAAATAACCCACCACCCTGAATCTGTTGGTTGTTTCCATGACCATCAGTCTGGTTTCCCAGCAGCCAGAGGCCAGGAAACTACAATCCTCAACACCCATGAAGACTTGCTCTCTAATCTTGACTTTAACTCTCCCTCTGTCCTTATCCCCCTTTACCTTTCTTCTGCCTTTGACAAGGTGAAACACAAAATCCTGATTACCAGTCTCCGGGATACCCTGGGCATCAGGGATCAGGCATGGCATGGCAATACTCTTTTTTCTTTGACCAAACTTCCTAGGTTGAACTAGGGTCCTTCCTCTCCTCCATCACACACTCTACATGTGGTGTTCCCTAGGGATCTATGCTCTTGCCCTGGTTCTTCAATGTTTATCTGGCTCTCTTTCACCTAACTGATCTCTACCTCTGCCTCTAACTTTTGGTGTTATGCTGATGACAAGCGGCTCTCTTTCAGGGTACCCTCGGCCTCCTCCTCTTCCACGCTCATCCTGACTGTCTTTCCGCTATTCAGGCATGATGTGCCTCTAATGATCTCTGCCTTAATGCCAGTAAGACAGAGGTCCTTCTAATTGGGACCCCTGCTCTCGCTTTCCCCCTTTCACGCTGTCACCCTCTTGTGAGGTAAAAAATCTTGCATCATCTTCGACTCCACACTCTCCTTCTCTCCACACATCACGGATGACCGTGAGGTATTTTACCTTTTCTCACCTTTCCCCAGAATCTCACTGTCTTAAGAGCCCTGGTTCTTTTAAGGCTCGACTATTGCAACAGCCTCTTTCTCAATCTACCTGAGTCTACCCTCCGCAACTCATCCAAAACCAGACTGCAAGACTTATCCTTGGCCTCAAGCCCAGGGTCCACATCTCTCTGGCTCTGAAATCCCTATACTGGCTCACAATGGCAGTATCAAGTTCAAGACCCTCTGAATTTTCCACAAGGCCTTCTGGGGCAGGGACTCGCACTTATGGTATGTTGACTTTTACTGTGTACTGCTACAAACCAGGGGCCGTCTCCAGGAGTCCATGTGGCTCTGCAAGAAAGCGGATAGGGTAGGTTAGTGATGGTAGAGGGATACGATAGGTCCAGAACCAGGAGAAACTGGCGTCTGAGCGTGTTGGGTTAGAGATGGGTTATTTGCGTGCATTTGCTTGTAGCATCCATAAAGGAGGGGCCCAATGTCTGGGTTGTTTGTTGTATGTGAATGTCCTTTTTGTTGGATGTGTGTTTTATGTGTAGATTGTCTGCTATTTAAGGTTGTGGCTGGCTGAGCGCACTGCCTTTTGTATTTGTAAGGGTTAGGACCAGTGCCTGGGTTGTTTGTTCTATGTGAATGCCTGTTGTGTTGGGTGTGTGTCTGTGTGCATTTGTGTGTTTTATGTGTACATTGGCTGGTGTTTAAGGTTATGGTAGTGCATATTGGCTTGTTGTGTTGGTAGGGGTATGATCCAGTCCCCGCGATTGTTGTTGTATGCAAGTGTTAGTTATGTTGGGTGTGTGGTTGTGTAGTTTGGCTAGCCCATGGGCATTTATAGTACAGTATAGTGTATAATAATGTCCTCTAAAGAGACCTAGGATCTAACTCACACAACCTGCTAACAGTTCCAACATTTAAGTGGACCAATCACAGAGACAAAATATTTGCTTTTTTGGCTTGAGAAAAACTTGCATAAGCTGAATTTGGACAAGAGATCAGAACCAGTCTACTAATGTTTCAAAAGAAAATTAAAATCATTTTTGTTTAGTCAGGTCTGTGTCCATAATTGTTATATATACTTTCTCTCATCAAAGGCTCTTGAAACTTAGTAGTAAATGCACACTTCTTTCCACAGCCCTTTGGGAATTGGCCTACGATTCCATAGCTAAAGTTAATATTAGAGAACCATATATGTATGGAAATATTTGTAATGCTAAGATGTACTTTACCCTGAATTAACTCTACCCTAATTGTTTTTTACATATATGTGAATTGGCACTGTGAGTAGTGGTTTACTGCTATTTGGTGCATTATACAATTCAGAAATATAATACAAGGAATACATAGTGTTCTGGATGAGTGCATGCTTCCTAGAGTTTAGTGGAGTAGCATAGCTTGGCTACAATTGCTATTATTACTCCGATTTCATTTCACCAATAGCCTCTAGCTTGGAATGCCAGATTATCTACTGAAGAAACTGTCACAATCCATGCCTCTGACCTCCTCAGGTATAACAGCCCCCTGGTAGCAGTGGAGCTAATGCCCTTCACACTCAATCAGAAACATACATGGATTAAGTCCAGGCATGTTTGGCGCCAGGCTCATTATCAGGAATAAAGCAATACCAGTTTTGGACCTTAATCCAACATGGAGGCCTATTACACAGCTCAGTTCTTTAGAACCAAGCCATGCAGTCTAGTGTTTTGGGTGTGGCTGGGCCTGGAACTACTTGGCCTGGAACTACTTTATCTGGGCTATTTAAACCACATCCAAACAGCAGAACTCGCTTCGTGTTATTCTGCACTCCTGCAGCGTGACGGTCACCGTCTCCAGCTCCTGCTCATCTGCTTCTCCGGCGGCCCGATCCTGAAGCCCTAGATCTGGATTCCATTAATAACCTGGAAGAACAAGAACAGCATTAGCGAGCAAGAACACTTACCTGTGAAGTAACCAGTCTTGAATCCATCCTGCGATTCGCTTACCTCGCCCATCTCCAGAGTTCGCCACAACCTGCAAAGGTAAAGAAACAAGGACAGCATTAATACTGGGCAAGCAGCAAGTCCTGTCAGCACCCTGTACTTCTCTTACCTCGCCCATGTCCGGGTTTCACCGCAACCTGCAAGAGAGAAGGAACAAGGTCAGCACTAACATAGCACTTACCTGGGCAAGCAGTGCTTCGATCACTCATCACTCCGGAAAATCACTGCAACCTGTACAAAGAAGGGAAGAGAACACAGGTTAGCAATTAACACCAATAAACAGCGCAGCACTCCACGCATCAATAACTCACTGTGGTCTGACCCATCGGCGCGGGAACTCAGAGATCACAACCATCCCTGTGAAAACAAAAAGAGACATTGTTAGGGAACAGCGTAGTGGAGCAAGACGCCGAGAAGACAGAGATAACGCAGGGCAAGAAAGAGACAGAATAAAGATGGAAAATACATTATAACTCACCTGGAAGACAGCAAGCTGAGTAGGAGTCACAGCCGTTCTTGACCCGACATAAGGGCACATGGACCAGTGAAGCAACTAGAGCCACGGAACGCCCGTACCAACCACATGCCCCTGCACAGAGACGCAGGACGGAGAGTTCAACGCACAAAAACCTAAGGTGAGCAATAACCCCAAGGGAGGGGATTTGGACCAGAGGGAGGTGGGAGTCCACCCATCACAGAACCAGTATCTTAACCCTCCATTCTCCTGGTATAGGTGATACCCAACGACCGGCACATAACCAAGCAGAGAGAGGTCTGGGATAGAGCTTAGACCTCCATCCAGTATCATGTGGCGCCACAATGGATACCAGGTGAGCGTAACAGAAACTGCAATGAATACTGAACGCAATAGCCAGGCTCCTCCTCAAACTCTCACAAAGAGACCACTTTCATGATTGAATTAATCATTCCCAGAATTTGCAGTCTCGGGGGGCCCGGCCACACCTAGTTTTCTTCACAATTTTGACCAATCAATGACATTTGTGATGCCATATTTGATGTGTTGGGTGTTAGTCTGAGCAGTGTACGGTGGTGGCATGAGATATGGTTGCTTAGCTTACCATGACTGGTGAATTTCCAGGCTTTTTCAGATTTAAGTGTAACAATAACGTCCCTTTAACAATGTTTTTTCACTGAGTTTCATAGGTTTTTACCAGTGCACCCTTAATTTGCTACAAGTTCCTTATAATATACTCAGATGCAATGTAGCATCTCCAAAGTCCCCGGACAGTACGAAAGTCTGCAAACATCAGGAAGCATTCACAAAGCCCAGAAGCATGGGGGAGAACACACAATGTTCTACCCTTCAAACAACAAACACATACACATAAAACAACATTACTTATATTTAAAATGTGAAAATATACCTTTTTCTACAAAATTGTCATTTGAACATGTACAAATTATTTTTTCATTTAGCACACATATAATGGAAAGCACCAAGCACATACCATAACTTAACACCTTATATAATCACTTCAGTACATCTCTTCATACAGACTCAAATACACCAGACACTCATTCCAAAACAACCTATTACCAAATAGTAAGTACACTGTATTTATATCTGTATTATTACCAATCATTATATTCACAATTCCTATAAGCAAAAAGCACTGTTGTATTATTTTGACAGAAATGGCAAACACACGTGAGTGGGTGGAAGAAAACTTCCCAAAAGAAGTAATGAGTGATGATAACATCTCTAATAGTAAACAATTCATCTTTTCATATACACAAAGATTGCAATGTATACAGTACTCAGTCAAATAATAATGTATTCTCTTCTTATAGCAAATACTTTGAATGAAGAAACAACACCCCAATTTAATTATGGAGAATCCCAAGAATCACAAAGACAATCTTTCTCCCCCACTTTAAATAGTGAAATCATGATCTTGTCTGAAAAACTAGATGCACTTAGTAATGACTTTAAGGAACTTTTAAATTATGTTAAAAATCATTTTATTAGAAATGTTGATTATCACTGTCCTTCGTGTACCTGTCTACCTTTCCCCCAGCAATCACCCCATCAAATTCCCAAAATATAAATAAAAGACACTTTGATGAAACTTCACTCCCTCCCTCCCCGTGATGACCATTGTATGGAAATTCCAAATTCTCCCATTTAGGTTTCTGTTCTGATGTAATCCTCAGCACAGATGGGATTTGGAAGGATAGGGTGGAATTTGTTTAGAGGATTGTAACTCAGAGTTCTCAGTAGATCAGTTGAAGAGCCTGAGGTGGAAGACAAATGCTGTGCTGGGTGTTGCTTCCTTAGATCCTCAATAAATGAACCATAAAGCACGTTATCTGGTGTTTCATGTGCTTTATATCAATGGCAACAAGGTAAAGATGTGTCTGCAACCCACAACATGAAGACATTTCCTGTAAGGCTGCCTGCTTTTTAAGATGCTCTACTAAGTGGTATCTACGCTGAGAAACCTTAGTTCTTCCACTGGCCATATTGTCTGAGGAAACTGCGAATAAGCGGACCTAAAACGACTGACAGCGTCCGTGTGTGCACTATTGGCAATCTCAATAGCAGGGATCGTTAAGAAGCTGATTAAGCATACCACTAGTGTTTTGCTTCACCCTGAGGAGAGATTGATGGCACTCAAAGTTGCAATCTTGCACCCTGTGCAGGAGCAATTTTAGTGGCACGAGGAAGAAAGAAAAACAGACATGTACATACTGTTTAACCTGTTGTCAGGTTAACGCAACAAAGGGAGCTCCCACAGGCACAAGCGCAGCTGTGTGCGCTTATGTAACGAAAAGCGTACTGGTAACCATGGGAATGCGCTCATTCTGTGCATTGAATTCGATAAAGGAGATAAAACGTCTCACAGCCTAGCATGGTGAAAAGATTGCTTCCTTCACGTTCTGCAACTGAAGAGAACACACTTACCAGGAAGGAGAAGAACAGTGATCACAAGGTGAGTGGAAGTTAATTAACCTGAAGGGCAGTGTTCTTTAACTGATTTTTCGTCGCAGACTCATACAAGGTGGGCATTGTCTTATGTATGGGTGAATTCATATCTCATCTGTGTGAGTTTGTGTTAGGCAGAAACCTGTGCAGTTCCCTCTGGGACCGCTGCAAAAGATTTAGGACTACAGGTGTTTGGCAGTAAACCCACTTGGTAGCAGTCTGTACCACACAGATTCACTTGGTAGCTGTGGCTGAGCAGTCAGACTTCCCTCAAGAAGAGTTAGGCAGTATACAGAGTATTCACAATAGGTCAAGAGCACACAATAGACAAGTAAAGACTGACCAGCGCTTGGTGTAAAAGAGATATCATTATTTATTTAAAACCACATCTAGAAAAACTCACAGGCACTAATAATAAGCAATTCAGAAACATGGTCACTAAAAGATATACACTCCCTTAAAAGAATATTAGACAAGTCTAAAGTAAAGCCCCACTTATTTTCAGACAGCGGTGAGCGCTTAGCTTAGATGGCACTCTAATAGTTCGTTTTAAAAAGGGAGAGAAAAGCAGAGAACAAATTGAAACATATCCCAACACTTTTTCAAGAACACAAGGGAGAAATGCAAAGTAAAACCATGTAGTGAGAGTTCAAGAAGATCCACCTTCGGAGGATCCAAACGAAATGTGTCCAAGGTCACACGGATGCAGTGCACAAAAGGTCTTGTAAAGGTTCAATAAGGAATTAGACCACAAAAAGGGACCAGTTAGAGGGTCAAGGCGGCCAGCCCAGTCCAGAAGGTTAAAGAGTTATTATTGCCTTGTAGCAATCTTTAGAAAGGGAGGACTGGCGGACACGGTACCTTAAAGTGGTGAGTGCGGTCCAGCGGGGGCAGTTATTCCTGGCAGCGGGTGCAAGTCGGTGCTTCGTCCGGGGGAAAAGAGGATCTCGTCATGGAGGAAGACAGGAGTCCGTTGCACTGCCAGGGAAGAAACCAGACGCGGAGTTTCTCAGGTACAAGGAGCGGTCCGGTGATTCGCCGTTCAGTGGTGAGTGGCTATCCGACTGCCGGGGTGCTTGGCACGGGCAGTTCGACCACAAACCGGGTTGGGGTGCAAAGAAAGAAAGGAAAACTGGTTGTGCCCACCAGTCAGGGGACGAAGCCTCTCCAGCCGGGAGATCTTCTCTGTCGTCGGGAAGTGGTGAGTCGGTTCTGCAGGGCTCCACCGGTGATGTCGTCATGGTAGGTCGGCTCAGCTTCTCCCTCGTTGGATTCTCAGGTCCTTTGGCGACTTCTAAAGTTCCAGTCCCCAAAGCCCTGCTTTTATGCAGAAAACCCCCATTCACTCAGCCTAGCTGTCGCTCAAACATGCTAAGTGGTGAGCCGGCCGGCTCACCACTTGGGCCAATCACACAAGAGTGCGACTTGAGTTACCAAGGTAACTCAGTCCAGGGTGCCTAAACGCCCTCCTACATCCCCTGTGGTACCCAGACAGAGTGGCACCACTTTTGGAGGCTTCTGTGGAGAAGCCCGCCAAAAAGTGGAACAAAGGGAAAGACTAGGGTTGGAGTCACAGAAGAGAACACAAACGCCATTTTAGAATTGAGTCTTGGCAAAAAATACCAACTGGAGAATTAATATTAATTAAATAAACCAGCGATATGTTCGAGGCTATGAGAATTAAATAATTAAATTTGGTAGCCTCGAACAATGGGAAAATCCCATAGGAAAATATTTGCGGTTGAATATAAAAAGTAGTTTCCACTGCCACCAGCCAAAACTCGTCCAGGGGGGACGGAGACGTGCCCCCTCGACTAACAGACCCCGGGGCAATTGAATTTCCCCGACCAGTACGTCCACAATATGAAGGTTTGTACTGGTTTCTGTTAATAATTTGGGACTAGTAAAGCCAATGGTGACTTTACATGCCCTGGGAGACAGTAGTCAGTCCCAGGGTATGGAGTCTATGGTGAGGAGTCACTATGACGCCCCTGTGTTACTGCACGGAGGGTGCAGTGTAACACACATCTTAAAAACACATGAGACCCTATGGAGTAAAGGACCCTATAGCCCCCAAAACACATAAGCAGTCAAAGGAACACCAAAATCATGTCCAAGAGTGGGAGAAAAAGAGTCTCACTCTTGGCAGGAGGAAAAAACAAACTCCAGAAATCCAGCAAAGCTGCTGGGGGACTCACTAGGTTAGGAAATTCAGCCTAAAGAGAGAATTCTCCCTAACACTCACCCCCCCAGACTAAGGGACAGGAGGATTTAATCCACTCCTGGATGAATCTCATACCTCTAGTCGATGGCATACATCCTAGAGAGACCATCAGCATTATGGTGGTGACACCCTGACCTATGTTCTATGGTCAAAGCAAAGGTTTTCCTTTGTAAGCTAAATGACCTACAAACCCTTTGAGGAACATCCGTCTTTTAAAGGTTATAGGGGATCTGGTTGACCAGTCCCTCAGAAGTGGTTACAACTTCTGAACCTGTGTTAAGCTTTTTCAAGGGGTCCTTATAAAGGATTCCCTTAGAACTAGAGGGGGCTCCAGAGGTCCTCACCACCTCTCTGTTTGGGAGAAGGTTGGGTTTTAGGCCTCTTGGTTGGAGGGGATGGAGATAAGCAAGGTACAGTTTTCTCCTTCCTCTTAGATCTACCTTTACCTACTTTAGGAGTTTCCCCCTTAAGACTAGGAATTGGGTTGGAGTCTTCTGTGGAAGGTCAAACAGTCTGAAGGTTTTTGGCCTTAGACTTTTCTTTTCTGGTTTTCCACCAGCACTGAGAATTACCAGTTCTCTTAGGCCTAGTTAGGGTTCCAGTAGGTCTATCCACCTCTTCCTCAGAAGCAGGGGGAGTCACAGACTCTGTAACTGGGGGAACAATGATGGAGCTTGGTTGGGGCTCCCATTTCCCTAACATTTTAGCCTGAAATGTGCCTGGGTTAGAGGTCAATTTACCAACACCAGGGCTTGTATTGGGGTTCTCAGTAGAGGTTCCCACAGGCTTAGAGTGGCTCCTTAAGGTACCCTCTCTAGACAATTTGGTTTGGTTCTGGGTCTCCATACTGGGAGGCCTGGGGGTACTGGATACTACTCCTAGAGTTCTTAGATCATTCCCCACCAGGACTCTCCCAGGGACCTCAGTCTGAACACTGAATGGAATCAACACTGTCATGTCATTACATTGAATGAGGGCTGGTAAAATTGGAACCATTTCGGCAGGGCCTCCAGACATCTTAGTGGGACCTTTGGGTGCCTTAGCAACATCCTCAGGCCTGAAAAAGCTTTCATCCACTACTGTTCTGCTGGCCCCAGAGTCTCGCCTGGCAGGGGTATCCTGACCATTGACAAGAACACTGTCCATAAAATAAACTTTAGAGTTTTCTAGTATGGAGTTATAAACACTCCTATTCTGATCACTAACCAGACCCATGGACTCTACTGTTACACTTGCTTGAAGACACAAAGGTTCTTCAGCAAAGACTTCAAAGTGAGCACTAGCCATTTGGACTTCCTCCTCAGGAGTGAAGGCTAAGGAGACTGTGCTGATCCCTGTAGGTTTACCCTTACATCTGGGATCTGCTTTGATGTGGTCAGTTGCCCCACAGAGATAGCATGTTCCAAATGCTCTCTGGAAGGGTGGCTTGGCCTGACCTCCTTCTGGTTTGTGACCAGAAGGTACACTAGCCTGTTGTGGTTTACCCTGGGGCTTACCCTGGTTATTTTGTTGTTTGCGGCCCTCTTTGGGTTGGGAGGGATTAGAAATCTCTTGGTTCCCTTTTGGTGGCTGCTTTCCCTCATCCTTTTTCTGAGTGACCCCTGAATCCTTGTGAGTGGCCCTGTTGGCAACCCACAAGTCAGCAGCCTTAGCTAGCTTCCTGGAATCTAATTCCTTTGAATCAGCTAAGTGCTGTCTGAGCTCAGGAGAGCAGGCATCATGAATTGACTCCAACATAACAAGATTTCTCATTCCCTCATAAGTGTTCATCTTGTAATCCTTAATCCATCCCTCTAAGTCTTTCAAACACTCACTCACCCAGGTAGCCCAAGGGGTACCATCATGCTTTTTGAGGGTCCTAAACCTCTTCGGGTACTGGGAAGGGGTCTTCCCAAATCTAGCTATTAAAGCTAGCTTCACACATTCATAATCCTTCTTATCCACCTCCCCCCAACTCCATTACCACATCAGTTGCAACAGGCGGAAGCCTAGAGAACAACCAGGGAAGTAACTCATTCCCTGTGATGACCTGGAGCCCATGATTATACGCAAACATTTTCAACCAATCCAACACATCCAATCTAGGTTCATACATATCCACTAATTCCTTAGGCATCCAGGGTCTTTTGCTCCTAGAAGAACCAGAGGAGAGAGAAGCATTTTCCACAGACAACTTTTTCATTTCTAACTCATGATTAAGCTCTATTTCTCTGAGTCTTAACTCAGCTTGCTTCTGCTCAACCTGGGCATTCATTCTTCTGAACTCTATCTCTTGGTTTCTTTCAGATTGAGCTAAAAAACGTTTGTACTCTTATTCAAGCTTCATTTTTTCAAGTTCAAAATAAGCAGGGTTACATGTGGGACCTGGTATAGGCCCAGTTGGTACAGTAGGTAAGGCAGACAGAGGCTCAGAGTGGCTAACTTCATTAGGTCCATTTTCCTCTTCTGACTCATTCTCAAGACTTTGAATCAGATCAATAACATCACTGTTTTCTTCATTTTCTGGGGGGGGGGGGGTAGATTCCTCTGTACCAACCAGACTTTGGTTTTCTAACAATCTTTCTATAAGTTCCATTTTCTTGCCCTTCTCAGAGAGATTCTTATGTCTACACAATACTTTTAAGCAATCAGCAGTTTTGACAGACAATGATTCTAGGGTATAACTCTCCATAGCAGATATAGTTAGAAAATCAGCCTCTTAGTGCTAAGCTCTGTGGTTAGTTGTCCTAAAGTGTTCAACAAGCACTCTAAAGTGTATACTCAATACAAATCCCACCGCTGTACACCAGTGTTAGGCATAAACCTGTGCAGTTCCCTCTGGGACCACTGCGAAAGATTTAGGACTAAAGGTGTTTGGCAGTAAACCCACTTGGTAGCAGTCTGTACCACACAGATTCACTTGGTAGCTGTGGCTGAGCAGTCAGACTTCCCTAAAGAAGAGTATGGCAGTATACAGAGTATTCACAATAGGTCAAGAGCACACAATAGAACAAGTAAACACTGACCAGGGCTTGGTGTAAAAAAGATATCATTATTTATTTAAAACCACACCTAGAAAAACACACAGGCACTAATAATAAGCAATTCATAAACATGGTCACTAAAAGATATACACTCCCTTAAAAGAATATTAGACAAGTCTTAAGTAAATCCCCACTTATTTTCAGACAGCGGTGAGCGCTTAGCTTAGATGGCACTCTAATAGTTCGTTTTAAAAAGGGAGAGAAAAGCAGAGAACAAATTGAAACAGATCCCAACACTTTTTCAAGAACACAACAAGGGAGAAAGGCAAAGTAAAACTGTGTAGTTAGAGTTCAAGAAGCCGGATCCACCTTCGGAGGATCCAAACGAAATGTGTCCAAGGTCACACGGATGCAGTGCACAAAAGGTCTTGTAAAGGTTCAAAAAGGAGTTGGACCGCAGAAAGGGACCAGTTAGAGGGTCAAGGCGGCCAGCCCAGTCCAGAAGGTTAAGGAGTTATTATTGCCTTGTAGCAATCTTTAGAAAGGGAGGCCTGGCGGATGGGGTACCTTAAAGTGGTGAGAGCGCTTCAGCGGGGGCAGTTATTCCTGGCAGCGAGTGCAAGACGGTGCTTCGTCCGGGGGAAGAGAGGATCTCGTCGTGGAGGAAGACAGGAGTCCGTTGCACTGCCAGGGAAGAAACCAGCCACGGAGTTTCTCAGGTACAAGGAGCGGTCCGGTGATTTGCGGTTCAGTGGTGAGTGGCTATCCGGCTGCCGGGGTGCTTGGCACGGGCAGTTCGACCACAAACCGGGCTGGGGTGCGAAGAAAGAAAGGAAAACTGGTTGTGCCCACCAGTCAGGGGAAGAAGCCTCTCCAGCCGGGAGATCTTCTCTGTCGTCGGGAAGTGGTGAGTCAGTACCAGGGCTCTACCGGTGGCGTCATCGTGGTAGGTCGGGTCAGCTTCTCCCTCGTCAGATTCTCAGGTCCTGTGGTGACTTCTAAAGTTCCAGTCCCCAAAGCCCTGCTTTTATGCAGAAAACCCCCATTCACTCAGCCTAGCTGTCACTCAAACATGCTAAGTGGTGAGCCTTCCGGCTCACCACTTGGGCCAATCACACAAGAGTGCGACTTGAGTTACCAAGGTAACTCATTCCAGGTGCCTAAACCCCCTCCCTCATCCCCTGTGGTACCCAGACAGAGTGGCACCACTTTTGGAGCCTTCTGTGGAGAAGCCCGCCAAAAAGTGGAACAAAGGGCAAGACTTGGGTTGGAGTCACAGAAGAGAACACAAACGCCATTTTAGAATCGAGTCTTGGCAAAAAATACCAACCGGAGAATTAATATTAATTAAATAAACCAGCGGTATTTTCGAGGCTATGAGAATTAAATAATTAAATTTGGTAGCCTCGAACAATGGGAAAATCCCATAGGAAAATACTTGCGGTCGAATATAAAAAGTAAACATGAAAATGGTTACCCTTTAAATGTGCTCCAGCGCCCATTGATATGAAATCCTTAAAATGGAAAAAATCACATGACTTCAATTGGAAATTGATATTACTCAATTTATCTTGAAAACGTTGCCCTATGGTGATTACACGTGCTTCGACGTATCCAACGTCTTTTTCAAATCGGGGCTATTGTTAACCGTGAGTGTATATATAATGGTCAGCTTTCATGTATGGTCATGGGATAATCCCAGCTACCTAAGTTGTTCTGTTATTTCTTTCCGGAACGCGGACGGAAAGAAATTAAAATTTTTTCCATTTTAAGGATTTCATATCAATGGGCGCTGGAGCACATTTAAAGGGTAACCATTTTCATGTTTGCCTTTTTTCTATGGAGTAGAGGAATCCAAGACTCCTGGGTTACCCTAGCTCCATGCGACCTTTTCAAATTAAAGTACTGCACAACCAAAAGGGCGCAGAGTTCTAATTGAGAAGTACCTTAAACAGATTCCTCACATCATTTCAGAATATAAAAAGTAGTTTCCACTGCCACCAGCCAAAACTCATTCAGGGGGGACGGAGACGTGCCCCCTCGACTAACAGACCCCGGGGCAATCGAATTGCCCCGACCAGTACGTCCACAATATGAAGGTTTGTACTGGTTTCTGTTAATAATTTGGGACTAGTAAAGCCAATGGTGACTTTACATGCCCTGGGAGACAGTAGTCAGTCCCAGGGTATTGAGTCTATGGTGGGGGGTCGCTATGACGCCCCTGTGTTACAGCACCGAGGGTGCTGTGTATCACACATAGTAAAAACACATGAGACCCTATGGAGTAAAGGACCCTATAGCCCACAAAACACATAAGCAGTCAAAGGAACACCAAAATCATGTCCAAGAGTGGGAGAAAAAGAGTCTCACTCTTGGCAGGAGGAAAAAACAAACTCCAGAAATCCAGCAAAGCTGCTGGGGGACTCACTTGGTTAGGAAATTCAGCCTAAAGAGAGAATTCTCCCTAACAGTTTGCTAGGTGAGCTGAATCCTATATCAAGCATCATCAAGTTAGGGTGCTCAATTTGTGTGTCAGCACATATTTGAATCGGATAGCTATGCAAGTTGTACCGGGACCAGCCACCGTCATGGCATCAGCGGTCCAGAGAAAATAAAGTGGAACCAATGGAAGAAGGCTTTTCTACATTACATTAAGGCTGCATGTGGTAATTCTGTTTTCAATTATAGGAAATTCCCATTCTTAATTCACTTTCTGGGCTATGAAGGTCAGCGTATCTTTGACACTCTGCCACAACTTAGTTGTTCAGGAGATGGAGACACAACCAAAGAATTTGAAGTGGCTCTTTTAAAGCTGGATAGACACTTTAACCGTAAAGCTAGTACCATTCTGGAACGCTAAAATTTTGGGATGCTGTTACAGGAGCAGGGAGAGAGTGTAGAAGAGTATAACCCACAGTGTGCCACTAGGCATTATCTTGTACATTTGGGAAGAAATTTGACGAGTACATTAGAGACCAGTTTATGATACACTAAAAGACTAACACAATCAGAGAAGAAATTTGGTTAAAGAATGAGCCCACATTAGATGCAGTTTTGTATATCGCTAAGCATGTGGAACACTCACTAGCATGTGTTGCAAAGTTGAACGAAGTAGAAAACAAAGGTCCAAGGTTTTGGTTATAAAGGTGTCTGAAGGGAAAGAAAAGAAGATTAAGGAAAAGACAAACCACAAGATTAGTGTTTAAAATAGAGGGGGAAAAGTCAAGTACCAAAAAAGAGAAGAATTACTGTGTTTTCATTGTGCAAGCGGTTCACACTTTTCTGCTTCTCTTATGCGCCCTGCCGCAAGAAAGTATGAGCAAAGTGTAATAGAAGAGAGCATTTTGCCAATTGTTGCAAACACTTTAAATTCCCATCAAAGAAAATTATGTATGTTGCTGAAGAGGAATGAGGGTCATCTGAGGTTAGAGATGACAGTCCTATTGAAAATATTACTGTGAATTTAGCGCAAGTGGTAGTATAATAAGAGTATGACAGTATGATGTAATTCACGTGAATGGGAGAGATGTTTGGTTTATGGCTGAATCAGGTGCAAAAATATCACTAATACGGACAGATGTGTTTCAGCAAACAGTAGTGCGAGATGTTTGAAACTTAATCAAGGCAGTCCTGGGGATTTGATTTTGTCAAAATATAGTTATTGGGAGTTATTGGGAATTTGAAGGATGGGGTGTGGAGAGGGAAAATTGGATGCTCCCTTCCCCCGATTCTCTGCCAGACCATGACCTAGATCATCATGGTCCAAGCACCCACCGTGAGAGGAATTTGACCCGCTCACAGATGCCGCAGACATCAACATCTACCGTGGCCATGCCCCACACAGCCAGGGAAGCTGCCCGTCAGTCAAGCCACCTGCTGGGACCTCTGGCGAAGCTGACATAAATCATATGGATCAACTCGACTAACACAGCAGCAATCAAAGCCATCATCGTTAGAGATGCCATGAGGACATTGCCGATGGACGGTAACGCACGTGGCACCATGCACGACTGGTCAGACGCACACACATTTCACACAAAGAAAATACTCACTGCCATGACGTAATGGACCGTTTACACACACCGATGCATCGTTGTTATTTTTCACATAGGCTGAACTACAGCACCGCAGAAACTCAAGACGCAAGAAGAGCTTGTGTACATGCTTGCAAATGCTTCATCGCTACCATAACCACAACAACATAAGGCACTCCTGTATAAGGACCCATGCCACTCATTGTGGCTCCTGGGATGTGAACCATATGCCGCCTGTCATGGATCAGGCCAAAGTAGGCCTCAGCACCAGAGTAGGTCGCAAACTCAGAAGCCGCAGGCACGGAGCAGCTCGGGCGGAGATGCAAGGTGCTGATCATGCAGAACAGACCCTGACGAGAGCCCCACAACCAAGGCCACGATGTTGTAAATTTCACACCGCGCGCCCGAAACCAAGGTTACACCTGCTGTGGCTAACCGTCCCTCAGAGCCGAAATACAAATCAAATGCTCATAATTCTGCTCCAGCCATGGTCTCACCACACGTGACCAAGCCAACCTGATGGGGTGTCAAGTACCAAGGACCAGGGGAACTCTGGGGTCTCACGTTTGGGACACAGACTGCAACAATGAGTGACAAACTGGACACTGGCAGCGGTGAGAAAGAGGCGCTCCTGCAGCATATGGCAGACCTGTCCATTGTCCTCCACCGACACATAGTCACACATTCTTTCTAACATCAGGTACACTGCGAGCTGGGAATGACGATGGTCCCAGGCTTGGGAGCTCGCGGATGAACCAATCAGGACACGGGGGCTAACTACTGATGGCATCACAACCTAGCCAATCACTAACCTTTCTTATGTAGCAGTTTTGGTGTAACAATTTCTAGGGACAACCCAAGTGTACCACCTGACCTCTTCTCCGCCAACCATTAACTCACTTATATGTTCCTATACTAACCCTATTACTCGGGGAACCAACCCGAGGTGGTTTTAGGTTTTGGGGGAAGATTCCCAGATAACACACAATGAGGCGTCACACATTATGAAAAAGGACCTGCGAGCCTACCCTTGTGAGATGTGTTCCCGGATGACCTATGATCACAGAACCTGTCCCTGTCATTTTCTTATAAACAGCAGTAACGCCTTGGTCTTGCGTTTGTCTTATACTCATTGGGGACTGCGTTGGGGCCTCCCTACCCCCGGAGGCCTATGGATGGCCCTGCCGACCCCCGGGATATCACCCCGACAAGTTGGAGGCACCGCTGAGATACGTTGAGGCATAGCACTGAGGGTGAGGCAAGAGGGAGACGCCGCCTGTGCCAAAGTGGCCTGCCAGAGTGGCCCCCTCTGCCGTTGCTCCCTTTGGAGGACTATAGGACCATCGCGGAACTTCGAGAGGACCGGACAGCGCAATCCAGAGAGTGGCCTTCGGGAGCTGACTTGAGAAGTATCCCGCCCGCGGTTGGTGAGTGTCCAGATGTGGTCCAGATGAGGGGAGGTGACGAGCAGATTGGGAGGGGTAAACCGCAGCCGAGCAGCACCGGCAGGCGAAAGCCGATGTGAATATGACACGTGCAACCAGCAATGCAAAATTGTGCGGGTGGCGGGAGGAAATGTAACGAGGGTAGCGGGTGGATTTATAGGGTGTTCAGAAAGATTTTGGCAATTGAGCGGCGGTTGACGTGAAAAGTATTGCGGGGCAGGCTGAGTGCCCCCTTGTATAGTATTATAGAATGCGAAGGGTGGGGCTTCAGGCACCCACAAGTGACCGGTGAATCGCACTGATTGGTTTTGATCGTGGGCACCTGTGAAAAGGGGGTGTGGCATTCCTACGAGTTGATGTTTTTGATCCATGAGTAGATGAGGATTCCTATTGGTTGAGTGTTTTAGCTCAATGAATAGATGACGTATTCCTGGCTGAGGTAACTTGATTGTTTCGTGGTGCAGAAGATAGTGGGCTGGTTAAGTTCCCTGGTGCGGGAGCGTATCACACGTGAGGCGACGCAGCGGGTGCAGTTTACTATAATAATGAAGTGATTGACGTATACTCCACTCCAGGTGTGGTGAGAAGACAGCTGTGGGGATTGTGGGGAATAACATTGTAAAAGAGCGTGTTTATTATTTTTGTCTGTGTTTGTACGTACCTGTATCCAACTGTCCTAGGCCTGGTGACATCACCCATAGAGTTGCATAGGACTACGCAGTGCTTTCTGAACTGCAGTGAAAGGTGGGGTGGAAGGGAGAGGTGGCTGCGCACGGAGAACGCTGGCCTGCCTCGATCCAGGGGTGACTATGAGAGGTGGTGGAAAAGGATACGACAGGAGAGGAGGGAAAACGGGAGAATAGAGGAACTACTAGTGGGGAGATGGACGAGAAGGGAAAAGGGGGAGGCGCTGAGGTAGAGATTGAAGGCACGCCGGTTAGCGGCGGTGCAAGGAAGGCGGGGCGGCTTCAAAAGCACGCAACGTGGGACACGAAGTCGCAGGGGGCTTCGCACGCCACGGATCAAAGGGGATCCTAACACTAGGGAAAGGAACATAAGACAGGCAAAATTGCAGCGCAAGAAAAGAGGGCGGGGATGCCCAGCGCAAAAGTATTGTAACACCATTGTTTTCCTTGCAGCGGAGAATCAGAAGATCCCAATTTAGGGGGCCAGGTAAGGGTGGGACTGAAAAGTAAGGGGTTTTCAGAATGTCTGTATACAATGGAATAGGGACAGGGTACAGAAAACCACTAACAACCCCACTCCAACACATATGTGCTACGCTACCTCCACACAGGAATAAACTAGTAAAGTATAGTATTGAGTGGACACAAGGAACAGATAACAAGATAAGGATACCATGGCCGCCCAACGGCAGCTTTGATATGTACACCCAACACTCTCTTCTAGCCTATCTACACAACACATATAAAGGAAAGGCTAGCAAACCATCTAGAAGTTCTCAATCTCTGGAAGCTGTTCCAGGGATGCATACCCAGAGTAACGGGGATGTTGACAATGCAGGGGGTGAAGGAGGAGAAGGTGAAAGAAGAGAGATGGTGTAGCACGCCTCCAGAAACCCACGGGGCGGAGGAAAGTGAGGAAGAATTGGAAGGGTCATATCCAGTAGCAGAGGTTAAAAAGGAAGGAGAAGGTGAGACGCCCATAACTAATGAGGTAAAGGATGAAACAGGAGGGCTGTACCCAGTAACAGAACTTAGAGAGACGGCGCAGTCACAGTTGTCAGCTGCAGAAGGGTACTCAAACCCTATGTTTAGCCCACCGCTGTACGCACCAACAGATAGCGACCAAAAGGGGAGGGGTGTGGGGAGCGCCGCAGTCAGGCACCCACAGGTGAACACGGGAAGTGCACAAAAGGTGCATGTAGACTTTGCTAATGTAGGACCAAACGAATGGATAGCTGCCCAAGTCTTGCTTTAACTATGGGGGAAACCAACAGAAGAGGAGGAACAGATAATTATAAGGGTTCAAAAGGAGGAAGAAGAAGGAGCACACGGAAGATGCAAGGTAGGTACAATAGAAGAGGGGAAGTTGACAAAGGCAGAGGAGGTGATGCTGGAGGGAAAGCTGGCAAAACTGAGGGAGGCGCGGAGTGTTCTGATCAGGCAACTGGAATAGGAGGAACGAGAGAAACAGGGGAAAAGGACTGGAGGTAAGAGTGGTGGAGCAGAGGTAAACAAGCAGGAGGCAGAAAAGAAGAAGAAGGAGGAGGAGGACCGCTTAAGAGGAATTGCAGAAAGGGTAGCACGCATGGAGCAGCGGGTATTTAGTAGGAAAGAAGAGGAACTAGAAGAGAACGACAGGGAAATGACGCTATGGAAAAGGAAGATCATAGCGGAAAGCGCATGTAAGTATGAGGAAGGGAGGATATTAGAGAGGCTATTGGAAAAGGAGGGCAGGGTATGGTATGAAAAGGACAGGGACTTCCATGCACTCAAGCAGGTAAGTGACGCAATAATGAACGAACTTAAGAGGGCAAGAACGGAGGTAAAAGGTGAGGGGAGTGGGCAAGGGAACAAGGGACTGGGAGGGTCAAACAAGACACACGGGAATAAGATGCCTGTGAGTAACCCAGAGGAAGTGCCAATGGCACAAACACAGGGAGACACAGGGAAGGACGGCGAGTACACTGATATAGATTTAGACACAGTAACACTGGGAGGTAAAAACATAACTACGCAGTTGGCTTTCTCAGATGGGTTTTGCAGTGAGGAAGAAGAAGGGTCCTGCGAGGGTCAGAGCGAGGGGAGCGGAGAAGGGTTGAGTAAACTATACATAACACGCACAGGCTGTGGGTTGTCATGGGAATACAGGACACATGAAGGGGGAGAAGGAGAAAGAGTGAGCAAGAGACAACAAGGAGGAAGGGCACAGCGACCACTCACACCACCAGTACAACACATGCCGTATGTTAATAGGCTTAGGGACCTCCCAGGACGAAGGATGGAGGAAGTGACAACACGGCATAACAAGGACAAGGTAGGTAAGAGGAAGGGGATTGGGGCAGGAGGAGAGAGTAGGCTTACACAACACATTGCTGACTTCGTAGAGGAACTTTCTGACATGGAAGAGGATAGTGACTACGCACATATAACTCCCCGCAGACGCACGCCAGGGAGGTGAGAGAATACACCCAAATGTAAATACTAGAGAGAGGGGGAGCGAGGCCGCAGTATGTTCCATGGAAGCACGCAGATAAGGAGAACATTAAATGTAGGTTGCCATCATTGAGCGAAGGGGCTGGGAAATGGATATACGAAATGGAGAAACAAACTGCTGGGCTAAAGTTAGCAGTGGGCGATGTAAAGGGGCTATTAATTTCTATACTGTGTAACGCAGCAGATGACATCTGGAAAAGGGCGGGATTCCCAGGGGTGACTATTAACGACACATCAAATGACGGGGCAACATTCGCAAACTGCAGACATGCATTATGACAAGCACTAAGAGTACAATACCCAGACACGTCAGACATAGGAGCAATAAGGTCACGTAAGATGCGTGAGAATGAGGACCCTGTCAATTACATCCAAGAAATTCAAGAGAAGTGGCGCTTGGAAATGCGGGAACAATGGGACAAAACAATAGTCATTTTTTACCACATACTGATACAAGGCCTCCCTGAACCAGTACAGAGACAATTAAAGAAATGAGTGGGAATGGAAGCAAAGGCATGGCTGAAATTCAGCTAACATTAGTGCACCATTGTAGGTTGTGGCAGGAGAAGATGAAGCAAAAGGAAGAGGATAGGAAAGCAGAAGAGGCGAAATTGGCACAAAAGAAATTATCCAAATATGCAATGGAAGGTGCACTAATAACAGGCCCCACACAAGCAGTTCAAGCACCAGACGCGACTCAACAGCACACAGTAGCACAACAAATACAACAAGCACAGGTAACTACACAACAAATGCCACCGCCACCACCATATACAGCACAACACTCCTATGGTCCTCAGGTGGGGGGTGGATACAATCAAATGGGAAACGGTCAGATAACAAGCTATAGAGGAAGAGGTGGGGCAGCAAGAGGGCGGGGATTCAGGCCACCAGCACAACAACAACAAGGGGGAGGGTTCCGAGTGTTCAACACCTATGGACATCAAGGGTACTCAGACAGCACTGGGGGATACCCATGGCAAGCGCGAGAGCCTCCAACATGCTGGATGTGCGGAGTGGTAGGGTATGTGTCACGTACATGCAGGGCAAGACCGGCAGAAGCTGAATTGGGGGGAGCAGGGAAGACAAGGATACAATGGGGACAACAGTACTACCAACAGACACCACAACAACAGATGGTACAAGGTCAAATACAACAACACCCAATGCCACCACAAATTCAACCAGCACAGCAGCAAGCACAACAACAAATGACAACGGCACAACAACAACATGTCCAGACGGTCCAACAACTAACACAGATACAGGACGGTAACACACAACAGGCAGAGGAACCAATGCAGCAAACACATTTGGGGAGGGTGACAATATTGGTCCACAACCCATACACAGGGAACGGACAGTCACTGTACCCCCAATAGGACAGCCCACAGACGTCCTTGCTGTGTCCCATCCTGTCAGTATCACCTAACCCTGCGTATGAACCACACATACAGGTGGTGATAGGTGACAAAGAAAAAGAGGGTGAGGAGGGCACCACGTATTATAGTAGTTGCTTATATTAAGAAAATCATAAGTTCAATATACAGTAAGTTTATTGTAATGTACTCACCTGGAGCTGCGAATCCAAAAACGGTCCTGTGGCGCTAGGACCTAATCGAACAAAAAACCTCCAAGAAACAAAGTGAATCCACTTTGTTAGGAAAGGCGCATCTCAGTTAGCCCCAAATAGGTTGCTAATGTTTAATATGTTGTAGATTAGGTATCCAGTTTACGATATAAAAGTAATGAAGTTCAAAGAAATATTTTTAGCAGGAATTGTTTAATTCACATTCCTGTAATATTTGCCACCAAAATTTGTTTTTGTAAATCACACAATGAGTTTGCATCTCAAATTGCCCATAATACTCTGGTGCCAATGCATTTCGGATTTAATCCTTCTTCAGGGCGGTATTATAGCAAAAAACAAGTAGTATAGCATGACTTATTACATTGTTAACAGTATATGTACATACAACAGCCATTGTTTAAGGGTTATTACAAAAATCACATACCAATCCGCGAATCACGTCCATTTGAAAAGATAATGAGCAAGAATGAAACAAAACGGCATACCAATTAGTTAACTGAAGTAAATGTGCATATTCTCTCTATCTTTAAACTATATGTGCATGTCATACCTCGGTCATGCCGACCGCTGAAATCGTGGTGTTGTACGGGGGTACAACAAGATCTACAAGAAAGTTAAACAGTAATGCTAAGTCATCCTCAAGTCCTTCCGTAGGTAAGGCATGTGAAATCTAATTGTTACTGCTGTACTTACTAAGCTTCTGTTGTGCACAAAGCGTGACCGCAGAGTGAGCCGCTTGCAACGCGCTCGCGTTAATTTACCTTTCGTTTTAAAGGTTACCATGGAGACGGTGCGAGGAGTCGTGGTCCTGCCTGGAGCACGTACGCCTCGCGCCCCACCCTCGGGCGCGAGCCAGGGGGCGGGGATGTCTCCACGGTGACCAACGCATTGAAAGTCAATGCGCGTGATTGTAATCTCATGTCTACAGAGCCTTAAGGCGCAGTAGCTAGAGCAATTAGGGGACTAGTGATGATGTATGCAAGACTATAGGTCCACATTGACTAAATATGGGAAGTAGGGTTTATGAAATAAAATAATCCAGAGTAATCCATCTCGGGGACATGTATTCTATCACTATGGTGTCATTTAAGCAATGAGTTTTCACTATTATGAAGACATAAACCTAGGTATAGTCCAATCTTAAAGAAAAATATGGCAAGAAATGTAAAATACAGTTAAATAGCGGAACAATAACAACGGTTGTTTTCATGGAAAATATCGTGAATAAAATATAAAGTTAATTCTATTCTACAGAAATGATTTTATAAGAAACACATAAAGTTTATTTCTTCATTGAGCCCCCTTGGAGTAAGGGAACTCAGACGGTCTATCCAAAAGGATTCTCTTGGATCCATTTTCCTTTGGAAATTCTCGTGGGTGTCTCTTTTAAAAACCACTTCTAGGATAACAAAGCGGATTTGAGCCAGGTTGTGTTTCTTCTCATCCCAATGTCTAGACACCGCTGAGTTCAGATTGTGGTTCCTTATGCATGATCTATGTTCGTACCACCTAATTTTTGCTACTCGCAATGTCTGACCCACATAGTACAGTCCACACGGACACTTGATGGCATAAATCACGTTAATAGAGTCACATGTAGCAAAATCTTTCAATCTGATTGTCTCTCCTGTATGGGGATGTTTAACTGTTTCTCCTTTCATCACATAGCTACAATTGCTACAATTCAAACAAGGAAATGTTCCAATTCTTTCTGTGAGTTTCTTCTTAAGTTCTGGTTTAGTTTGAACTAGTCTATCTTTTAGGTTTTGACTCCGCTGATAGGCAAATGTGGGTACTTCATTAAACAGGTGTTCTACTCTCTGATCACATAATAATGTGTTCCAATGTTTTTTAATAATGCACTTAATATGGTTGCTTTGACGTGAGTATTTGGACACAAAGACCAGTGGGGGAGCCGACTCTTGCCTAGTCTTTATCTTCAATAGGTCTTCTCTGCTTTGTGTGGCTACTCGTGATTGAGCTGTGTTTATTTCTTCTTCCGAATATCCCCTCTACAGGAACTTTTTCCCCATCTCTTGGATGGCTATCTTGGAGTCTTCTGGGTCACTTACCAATCTTTTTACCCTGAGCATCTGGCTGTATGGAAGGTTTTTTTATAAGACTCTGTTGATGGAAGCTGAGGCGTTGTAATAGGTTTTCCGATCTGTGGGTTTTCGAAAGATGGTGGTCTGATAACCTGTGTTGGTAATCTTAATGTCTACATCCAGAAAGTGGATGTTAGTTAGGGAGTGTTCTTGAGTAAATTGGATACGGGCATCTATGTTGTTGAGATATGTGAAGAAGTTGAGCAGTTCTTCTTCTGTATCTTTCCATATTCCAAATATGTCGTCGATATACCTGATCCAAAGACCCAATTTGGGGTACCAATGTTCATTTTGTAGTATGTTTTCAAATTCAAATTTGTACATGAATGAGTTAGCATAGGAGGGGCCATAGTGGCTCCCATGGCTGTCCCAGCCACTTGGAGATAGTAGTCATTCTTATATCGGAAATATGAGTTATTGCTAATAAACTCCAGAAGTACCATTATGAATTCTTTCTGAGCTGGTATCTCTTCAGCATTGAGTAGCATCCATTCCACCGCCTCAACCCCTAAATCGTGGGGGATCGATGTGTAGAGGCTTTTAACATCGATGGTAAAACAGATGTTGTTGCAATTGAATGGAGTTCCTTTCAAGAGTTGTAAAAAATGGGTTGAGTCCTTGATGTATGTATTGGTTTTTTGAATCAGTGGCTGTAAAAAATAGTCCACATATTTGTCTAAAGGTCCTAGTATGCTGTTTATCCCCGCTACAATAGGTCTCCCAGGGGGTTTGATGAGGTCTTTATGTACCTTTGGAAGGGTATAAAAGTGTGGTATTTTCGGGTGTGAATTGGTCAAAAATGTCTTTGTGTGGTCATTAATCCACTCCAATTCCTCCGCTTTATCTAGTAAAGTCTTCAAATTTTCTTTTATCTCCGGTGTGGGATCTTGTGTCAATCGGGCATATGTATTGCCATCACTTAGTTGTCTCTCACATTCTTCTTCATACTCTCTAGTGTTAAGCAGTACTAAACCTCCTCCTTTGTCCGCAGCCCTTATTGTGATTGCTGTATCTCCATATAAGTCACGTATCAACTTTAGTTCATGAGGTTTCATGTTGCGAGGTGACTGACCTTTAAACTTAAGTTTTTCAAAATCTATCGTAACTTGTTTTTGGAAGATTTCTATTGAAGGTATACTTATTGGAGGGATAAAGGTACTTTTGCTTCTGAATTCCTTGAGTTCTGCTTCTTCCCTAGCTTCTTGACGGTCCAGTTCGCTAAAAAACACCTTCAGTTTCATCTTTCTGATTAGTTTAAAAAGTTCTATTTTTGACTCAAATAATGTGCTGTCATATGTAGGGACAAAACTTAGGCCTTTTTGTAGTGTTTCTGTTTCTTTATCAGTCAAAACTCTAGATGATGAATTTATTACTATGTTCTCTTTTGTTGGAGTCTCGTGTTGGGTTTTCCCTTTGGTCTTTCTCCTCCCCCGTCTCGTTTTCTTCTTCCTTTGTCTAAAAAAGAAGACGGTGTGTCCCTCGCTGGTGTCTCTTCTGTTACTCTCGAGAAACCTGAAGTGCTTGCCGTACTGGCCTCTTCTCGGTTCGGGGGTTCCCTTTCTGTATCGGTTCCCGAGCTTGATGTTTCACTTGAATTTGTAGGCTTGGGCTTCCTTAATGGGGGGCCATATTTGTCCATCCAAGTATAGACTTCATCTTTAAGATAATCATAAGTATCCCTTTTAAATTTGCGGATTTTTTTGGATTCTAATTCTGTTTTGTAATCTGCCAGTTTCTCATTTATCTCTTGAAGGATAGAATCAACTTCCTCTCTATTCAATGTTGTTACCAAAGATTCTTCAATCTCTTGGATTTCTTTACTGAGATCTGTTATGTCCTTCGCCAATTCTTGTATGGTCAGTAATATAAGATCCAAAGAGCACTTGTTAAGTATAGCTTCCCATTTCTTTACAAAAGTTTTACTCTCTTTACACAATGTTGGACGCAACTGGATGCGTAGTCCTCTCTGAATCCGTTGACTTTTATGGTATCTCCCTAGGGTTATCGCATCTAGCTTCCGATTTATTTCCTTTCGAATTAGATACTCTAATTGTTTAATCTGTTGTTTGGGATCTTGTCGTTTGCTGTTACTGCTTCCAAAGCCGCTGTCTTTTATCAAACCTAATATTGCATCTGCTTCTTCAGATGAAAAACCCAATGTGTCTGCCCTGTTAGTGGTCAGGGCTTCGATGTCAGTGTATGACATTCTATTCCTTTTTCAAAAATACTTTAATGATCTATAATACAACACCACGATTTCAGCGTTCGGCATGACCGAGGTATGACATGCACATATAGTTTAAAGATAGAGAGAATATGCACATTTACTTCAGTTAACTAATTGGTATGCCGCTTTGTTTCATTCTTGCTCATTATCTCTTCAAATGGACGTGATTCGCGATTGGTATGTGATTTTTGTAATAACCCTTAAACAATGGCTGTTGTATGTACCTATACTGTTAACAATGTAATAAGTCATGCTATACTACTTGTTTTTTGCTATAATACCGCCCTGAAGAAGGATTAAATCCGAAATGCATTGGCACCAGAGTATTATGGGCAATTTGAGATGCAAACTCATTGTGTGATTTACAAAAACAAATTTTGGCGGCAAATATTACAGGAATGTGAATTAAACAATTCCTGCTAAAATAAAAATATTTCTTTGAACTTCATTACTTTTATATCGTAAACTGGATACCTAATCTACAACATATTAAACATTAGCAACCTATTTGGGGCTAACTGAGATGCGCCTTTCCTAACAAAGTGGAGGCGATAGGTGACAAAACATTTTCCTTTCTGGTAGACACAGGTGCAACTAGGTCTTGCATAAGGGAAGGGAAGTTTAACTTGTCAGGCGATGCCATGCACACTCAATGATTATCTGGGGCTAAAGGACTTGTTCCTTTTAAAGATAACATCTCCTTATCTGTTGGGGAGCACGACTTATCTCTACCACTGTTGTATTCAAAACAATCACCCGTAAACATACTTGGGAGAGACATCATGAGCAGATTGAACATGACTATCTCTTTTACTGAAAAGGGAATAGTGTGCTCCACACCAGGCATAAACATGCTCATGGCCTGACACATACTACAGGCATCTTGTGGAAAGAAGGTGATAAGGGTAGAGCCAGTGGACGGGGACCTCTTCTAATACGGGACAGAAATGGCAATAGCGTGGCTACCGGTATAGAGGGCAAGATATGGAGGAGACCTGCAACATACCTCTTCAGGCCAGAGACCCCCACTGACGAAAAGGAAGGGGCAGTAATATCAGTGGACGTGGAGAGCATTGTTGCAAAACCAGTCTACATTGCAGTGCATGCCCAGGATGGGGAAGGAAAGGCATGGAGAGCAGTGATAGCACTAGCTGAAGGATGCAGGTTACACAGGTTACTCCCTGATTCACAAAATCTAACAAGTTTCACATACCTCAACACAAACTGGAAACACACAAGGCTGCCACAGGGGTACTGTGAGTCACCATCGATCTTTAACAGAGTAATACAAATGGATTTGGGCAACATAGAGATGCAAAGCATGGTGTTGCAATATGTAGATGATATTATAATATGCAGCAATACTGATTAAATGTGTAGTAGGGACTCAGTTAAACTGCTTACAGTACTGGCTGAGAAAGGATACAAGGTAGACAAGGAGAAGCTGCAGTACTGCCAAGAGCAAGTACTCTACATTGGACAGATCATTTCACAAAGAGGAAGGAATATTGCACCACAAAGGGCACTAGCAATACAGAACACACCACAGCCACAAACGATGAGAGAACTGCAGCAGTTCCTGGACCTATGCAACTACTGCAGGGCGTGAGTCTTTGATTACAGCTCATACCTAGGACCACTGCTTGAGACACGCAGCGAGGCACAGAGGGGGCAAAGGAAATGAGAATGGACACGAGAAATGTCAGATGTGTTCAATGAATTGAAAAATGCTATTTCAACTGCACCAGTACTAGCTACCCCCAACTATCAAAATGAATTCTACATATTTTCACATTGTGACTCAGCAGTAATGAAAGCAGTATTGGCTCAAAAGACCAGCATGGGACACAAGCCAGTGGCCTTTTACAGTGGCCATTTAGACCCTGTAATGATGGGACATTTCCCGTGCGAACAAAGACTACCGGCTGCAGCATTCGCGATGGAAAAATCATCTTCCATTACCATGGGATGCCAAACTATTCTGTATGTGGAACATGCCCTCCTTGCAATTTTGACAAAACTAAAATCAACACTGACAACACAAAGAGCATCAGGATATGAGATTATTTTATCCAGGACAGAACTGACAGTGGTGAGATGCACTAAACCCAGCGCGATTTATAGCAGAGGAAGCAGTAAATGAAGAATACTCACATGACTGCCCGGAAGCTACTGAAAACTACTCAGGAGCAAGGAAAGTGGAGGAAAATGTATTGGAGGGGGGTGAGGTTATGTACATTGATGGGTCATCAACTATTGACCAAAGTGATGGAATAAGACGAACGGGAGCCGCGGTAGTACCGCTCAGAGAGGACTGGACCTTCCTTCCAGTAAAATGTGTAAAATTACCACAGCACTTCTCAGCTCAAGCAGCAGAATTGGTATCACTTATCTTGGCCTTAGAAGAAGGAAATGACAAAAGAGTAACTATATACTCATATAGTGCATATGTCACTTCAACAGTACACTCAGGATTAATAAAATGGGAAAGGAGAAGATTTCGGAGGGCTGATGGTACCCCAGTACAACATGCTCTCCTGTTGGCCAAACTAATTGAAGTAATTAATTACCCAGAAGAGGTTACACTTGTGAAGTGTCAGGACCACACAAATGGTGACAATCCCATATCAAGAGGTAACGAGGCAGCTGATGCACATGCTAAACATGCAGCAAACTTTGGTGAAATTTGGACACTCCCAGAAAAACAAAAAGAAAAAGGGGCGGGGGTAAGACAAATGCTGATGAAAGAGGGGTATACACACATCCCAGAGACACAGGTCATGGAGCCGCAGGCAGCAGCACCAATGGCAGAAAATAAGCTGTGGGTAAAAGGAGGGTGTACCATGTCTCCCACAGATGCACTATGGTGTCAGAACAATACAGGGAAAGTAGTGATGCCCTTATCACTGTTAAAAATAGCCTTGACACAATTGCACCACCCTACACATACAGGGAAAGAGGTAATTGCAGCACGAATTAATGAGAACTGGTCCTGTCCTGAGTTAAACCACATGTCACTAATTTCATCAGTAACTGCCTTACATGCCAGCAATTCACGGCCGGTCACACACTGCAAGTGATCAAAGGTAATATGCCCCGGCCTGAACGACCCGTCCTGCACCTCCACATTGACTACGTTGACATGATCAATGTATGTCAAGGCTACAGATATCTGATTGTAGTGGTGTGCCCATTTTCATGGTGGATTGAGGCCAGTCCATGCTCCCATGCTGATGTGTTCAGAGCAGCAAAGTTCCTGGTGAGGGAGGTTTTCCCAAGGTGGGGGGTATGCAAAGGGCTAAGGTCAGACAATGGCTCCCATTTCGCTAATGAACTATTCCAACATATAACCACTCTCCTAGGGATTAGGCATAAGTTTGCATGTGTGCACCATCCTCAAACTAATGGCGTATGGGAACGCCTCAACGGCCTCCTAAAAGAAGAAACAGCTAAAATTAAGCAAACAACCAAGAAGAGTTGGCTGTACTGCCTTTCTTTGGTCTTGTTTGAATTGAGGAATAGACCAGGGTCAGACCACCACCTCACTCCCCAAGAGGTGGTAACTGGATGCCAAATGCACCTCCCACTCAACCACCATCAAGGGCCATAACTGACTGCCACGCGACCAGTACTGTTTTTGGTAATGAAATGCACAAATATGTCTCTTCTCTGGTTACTAGTGCCGCTTTTATCTCTCAACAGCTTAAACGGACACAGGGCAGGTCGAAGAACGATCAACAAGGAGAAGCCACCAACGAGGGACAAGAACAGATGACACAGTAGACAGTGAAAGAAGGAGATCAAGTGTTACTCAAAAACTTTTGGCGAATGTGGAGTAGTCCACGTTTTACAGGGCCCTATATAATTGAAAAAGTAGCCCCCAGGGCGGTAAAGCTCAGGGGCAGAGAAGCGTTGACCCACTTACACAACATCAAGCCCTACAAAGCACAGACCCCCCCTCTCCTCAGCGAATGGGGCCAACGCTTCAGCAATGACATGAGAGATAGCAGCAGGCCAAGACCCAGGCGCCCGAAAGACACTAACAGTCAACGCCCTATAGGCCACCCCATGATTACAAGGTCCCAGCAAAACAAATTCACTTAGCATTAAGTAAACACTCCCTAGCCTCCAGCCATTAAAGGCCACTGACAAAACGTATCTGTAATATACACCACCCTGTGTAAACACGTGCATGCTCTCTTCTTTTTTTGCCTCGCATATGCAGGAACTGCGTATTATTCTTGTGGTTGTAATAAAAGCAAAAGTATATATAATATAGAAATAGAGTCATTGCCCAGGGGTAAATGCTGCCCGCAGACGACAATACCCCAGAAGCACTATCACACCAGTTTGTATATGTTATAAAAAAAACAAAATACCTGAAAAGAAGAAGAATTTGTATATACTATAATACATTTCTTATGTTAATTAATCATTTCCACACCTCCACGAAGCACTACCAGCCCTACGAGATAGGACAGTAAGGAAAGCGTGGGAAGAGCTTTTTGCCTGGGCATTGAACGATTACCTAATACGCAGGGCTTAACTAAAAAATACGAACAAAATAACACATATTTTCAGAAAGTTTCAAGCGGGCACCTATATCATCTAAAGTAGCTGCAGGACCGCAGCAAAGATAAGAGTTGAAATGTCAGTGGTATTAGCAACTGTAATAAAAATGATGACAATATTTTTCACCACTGGCCTGATTACTGCCGCTGTCTGGCAGGCATACTATGCTTTTTATGTGGCTGCAGTTTCCACTACTAATATTTCCCCACATACGCTCGCAAGGAGCACTGTGTCAGGTGGTACAACTAGCACAGGACAAAACATTAAAAGTAAAAAACGTAGCATATCAAGTGATGTAAATGGGGTTGACACATATGTCACAGAATCTGCACATGTCTCTAACAACATGTGGTATAAACAAATGTCGAAAATTGGTAAGGATATGACAAAGGACAACTGCTATGTGTGTTCAATGATTCCCTATGCCATGAGCGCTTCCAGAACATTTGTTGCCACAGAAGTGCCTGCAACAACTGCTGAATGCTTGCTATACCTAGCATTATTTCAAACAAGAGGAAGGTTCTAAGGGAAAAGGGCGACACTCCGGTGGAAATCAAGATTGACATACCCATACGAAAACAACTTCATCAAAACACTCCCCATGTACGATGATTCCTGGCAACAGACTAAAGGACTCAAGTACATAGCAGAGGGACCAGAAAAAGGGGAAACACAAGAGGTAACGCTGGATTACCTACCATGCGAGTGGTACGCAAAGGAGGTTGCCGGTGAAGCAGGATGCTGGGAAAGACCACTGATACATGGAAAGGTGTTCACAAAGGATGGATGGGTGGATGGAGTTGTAGGAAGCAAGATGCTGACATTGGCAAAGTCAACAGGGTTGAAAGTACAAGAAGAAAATGACAAGTGCTATAAAGAATGGACGAAGAATGCTGCACTGGTGATGTGGTTAGATAAAGAAGAGGAACCAATAACAATACTTCCACAGACAGCACCGACCCTGTGTTACCAGCATGACGGAGAAATGGACGTTGGAACAAATGAAGGATGCAAGAGAATAGTGAAGATTCCTGAGGGGGGTGCAGGAACGGCTATACTAATGGATCACTACTGGGCCTGCGGAGCAAGAGCATTCAACAGCCTGCCACCAATGTGCCATCACTAGTGGTGCCACAGAAGCATTTAACTTGGAAAAGTTCCCAAAAATGGATGAAGGGACAAAGGAATAAAAGAAGGAATAGATCACTGAGGATGGTAGGAGGGAAACAAGAGAACGACATGGTACGCCTCTTCAGAGTAAGAATTCAATGAGAACCACTGACAGGAAACTACCTGTGGGGAAAATCGGAGACTGCCCTGAGTGACATCCCACCAGCACACAGATTATTGATCAGAGCAGCAATGTTCTTCTCCTCCATCATACATCCCAGGATACAAGCATATGCTAATGCCAAGTGGTTACAAATAACTAGGTGGGAGCTCATGCTGACAATCAACTCCAATGCGAACGGATTCAACACAATAAAAGAAGAATTAATTAATGTACTGGACCTCCTGACAGCAATGGAAGGAGGTGTTTGCGCAAAGATCGTAACTTCATGTTGCACATTTTTATCCCTGCTAATGATGAAGACATTGGTACATTATCGGAGGCAGTATCACAGCTTGCCCAGATGCACGCCAAGATGGAAGATGAAGCAAAAAGAATGAAACAGGATGGTAGCTGGTTTTCATACCTCTGGTCCTGGATGCCATCTTGGCTATCAGACGGTCTCAAGGTAGCAACAGGATGTGTGATCTTGGGAATGGCTGCTATAATGGGGATGAAGGTATGGAAGACAAGATCTAAACACGCTGCTGAAGAAATGATAGGTATGCAGGTCCTAATGCCAGCTGAGGACGACAAGAATGCAGACATTATCATTAAGAAACGTGAAAGACTGTGCCAACAAATAGTGGAAGCAGACTTGTACCCACCGTCAATCAAAGTTAAAAACCCAAGAAACCCGAAGAGCTACATTGGGAAATGGGTTTACTGCAAACCCGGTTGTGGATGTGTTTACATGTATTGGTCTTTTGAAGATCATGTGGACCGATACGGACACTTGGCAGGAATAACAAAGGTATGGCGAGTAAGAGGAGATAAGAGAGTGGATAATTTTGTGGTCGACAAGTCGACCAGAGGGGGGACTGAAGAGGGAAAATGGGATGCTCCCTTCCCCCGATTCTCTGCCAGACCATGGCGTAGATCATCATGGCCCAAGCACCCACCGTGAGAGGTATTCGACCCGCTCACAGATGCCCCAGACATCAACATCTACCATGGCCATGCCCCACACGGCCAGGGAAGCTGCCCGTCAGTCAAGCCAGCTACTGGGACCTCTGGCGAAGCTGACATAGACCATATGGATCAACTCGACTAACACAGCAGCAATCAAAGCCATCATCGTTAGAGATGCCATGACGACATAGCCGACGGACGGTAACACGTGCCACAATGCACGACTGGTCACACCCACACAAATTTCACACGAAGAACATACTCACTGCCATGACGTAATGGACCGTTTACACACACCGATGCATCGTTGTTATTTTTCACATAGGCTAAACTACAGCACCCCAGAAACGCAAGATGCAAGAAGAGCTTGTGTACATGCTTGCAAATGCTTCATCGCTACCATAACCACGACAACATAAGGCACTCCTGTATAAGGACCTATGCCACTCACTGTGGCTCCTGTGATGTGAACCATATGCCTCCTGTCATGGATCAGGCCAAAGTAGGCCTCAGCACCAGAGTAGGCCGCAAACTCAGAAGCCGCAGGCCCAGAGTACCTCGGGCGGAGATGCAAGGTGCTGATCAGGCAGAACAGACCCTGACGAGAGCCCCACAGCCAAGGCCACGATGTTGCAATTTACACGCCGCGTGCCCAAAACCAAGATTGCACCTTCTGTGGCTAACCATTCCTCAGAGCCTAAATGCAAATCAAATGCTCATAATTTGGCTCCAGCCATGGTCTCACCACACGTGAGCAAGCCGACCTGATGCGGTGCCAAGTACCAAGGACCAGGGGAACTCTGGGGTCTCACGTTTGGGACACAGACTGCAACAATGAGTGACAAACTGGACACTGGCAGCAGTGAGAAAGAGTTGTTCCTGCAGTAGATGGCAGACCTGTCCATTGTCCTCCACTGACACATAGTCACACATTGTTTCTAACATCAGGTACACTGCGAGCTGGGAATGGCGATGGTCCCAGGTTTGGGGGCTCGCGGATGAACCAATCAGGATACTGGGGGCTAACTACTGACAGCATCACAACCTAGCCAATCACTAACCTTTCTTATGTAGCAGTTCTTGTGTAACCATTTCTAGGGACTACCCAAGCGTACCACCTGACCTCTTCTCTGCCAACCACTAACTCACCTATATGTTCCTATACTAACCCTATTAATCAGGGAACCAACTCGAGGTGGTGTTAGGTTTTGGGGGAAGTTTCCCAGATGACACACGATGAGGCGTCACACATTATGAAAAAGGGCCTGCGAGCCCACTCTTGTGAGATGTGTTCCCGGATGACCTATGATCCCAGAACCTGTCCCTGCCGTTTTCTAATAAACAGCAGTAACACCTTGCTCTTGCGTGTGTCTCATACTCATTGGGGACTGCGGGAGGAGTTGGGGCCTCCCTACCCTCGGAAGTCCGCGGACGGCCCTGCCGATCCCCGGGATATCACCCCGACAAGTGGAATGTGTATAGAGGATTGTACATCAGAGTTATCCCGACTGGACCCAGATATCACTAATTTATTTTGACCTACTTTTTGACAATTTTTTAAAAAACTGCTGGACAGATGTATACCAAATTTATAAAAGCACACTTACAGGACCAAGCTGCTACTCTTAGTGTAAAGTTGGTAAAAATCTGTGCAGCGGTTTCGGCTGTAAACGTGAGCAAAATGTTTTTCCATTGCGTCTATGAGGATTATCATACATTTTGGGCTCCACCTATAGCTTTGCTCTTCCTGGACGAAACCTCATCAAACTTCACAAAATCATTCTGAGGGGTCCATGCACTTTATTTGCATATTTTGGAGAGGGTTAGTCCAGGGGGGGGAAAAGTTATAAGCCACCCAAACGTGCTCTTTCTATGAGTAACTGAACCATAACTACAAGGCCGATTCTGCAGGCACTATAATCAGCAAATAACATATATCTGAGCATTGCCATATGATTCGCACATACACTATGTTTAATTTTTTTGCAAGAAAAAAATAACGTCATCTCTGTTAACAGACAACAGACAACAGATAGAATCAGAAACATGAAAACATGTTCTGGCTTGTTTTACTCTCTGGGTGCGAAGTTAACGCTAATGCTTCGATATTTTTTCATGACATTTCAGTCTGCTTTCAAGAGCACAAATAATTGCTTTGTCTTGTTCGACAAACCCTGTATACCTGTGCAAAGACTCGAAAATAACGTTTGCACTAAATAAATCTAATGCTAAGGTGAAGAGGTCACATTTATGCGGACGGCAGTCATGTTTCTCATGAATTGAATTTAGTTTAAAGTAATGGTGCAAGAAAACAAAATATTGCCGCATCTCAGTGCAATAATGTGCTGTTTAGCTTGTGTCTATATATCCATAAGAAGGTCTTTAATTAATACGTAAGAGACAAAACCATTGATTCTCAGCGAGTATGATGCTACGCTACCATTGCATCAATAGTTTACCCATTGTATGGACGGATTACACTTTGTTTAATTATTGTAATATGTGATATCAACATGTTACTACACATATGACATTTCTACAAATATACACTCTTCTATATTCCACCTTTTCATAAAATGTTCACCGATCAACATTTAATTCACATAGGGCCTCATTACAAATCGCCCGGTATGGAAACAACGGTGGCGGTAAACCCGCTGCCACCCTTGTTTCCGGACCGCCTGATCCCGACTCCTGCAGGCGGGAGGTGATGTTCCCGCCAGGTTTGACGTGGCGGGTTTAACACCGCCCGCCTGCAGGAGGACCAGGAAACACCGGCAGCATTACGAGATGCTGCCGGTGATTCCATGATCCCCATGGGAATGGGGATTAACACCATTCCGCCTCTGTGATTCCCGGGAAACCGGGGTTGTAATGCCCCGGTAATTCCAGGAATCACGGAGGCGGAATGGTAATACGAGTCTGGCGGTAACCAGGCGGTTTTACCGCCTCGGTTACCGCCAGACTCGTAATGAGGCCCATAGTATTTCTCCATCTTATTTGCTAGATCTCCAAACATACTCTTTCAAGTATTTCAACTCATATAGTCATCCTTAGCCTGTGTTGAAATCAATTTCTCCCCTTCTGCAGCCTCTTCCACAAACAGTGGTGGCTGCTGTCTAATGGGTGATTGGGTTGCTCTCTGGTCCCCATTAAGGAGACATTGTGAGTGTGATATGCAGGACGCTCATTCTAGCCATCCTGTGAGCTAAAATGATCTATGACTGGCTGACAGGAGCAATGCATGAGCTGTATATTTCTGTGCCTCCAGGGCAGCACATGCCCATGAAGATACCATGTAAGGTGAAAAGCAAAGAAAGCCAAGCCACAGATGTGAGCATGGAGGGCTCCTGTCCCTGCAGTGACAGTGAGATGCTTCGGAGCACCAGTCCTTAAGAGGCCCTGAAAGCAGTTGAAATTCAGAGCCTTGAGATGTTCAGAGTAGGGCATTTTGGGGTTTACATAACAGATTAATCAACGTCCAGCCTATGTCGTCGCCCTAGTGACTGACTGGTGGTGAATGCCTGTGTCAGTGTTCTTTTATTCTTTAGTACTGCTCCTCTAATTGTACATCTACAGTAATGCACATAGATCCCCCTTCCAATAGAGCTGACGGCGCCTGTGGCCATTCATTGGACTCACCCTTTTGAACTGGGAATCCATACTTCATATTTTTTGGGTATTCCCGTCCCTCCAAGATGACAGCCAATTGAACACACAACTCTGCAACCTATCCCTGATGAGTTCCCAGCACCTCTTCCTCAAATACAAGGTAGATACGCCCAGTCACATAATACAGCAAGTCCTATATTTTATTGTATTGGCAGCTACCATGACCTCTTGCATTGACATAATGTTCGGCTTGGCCTCTCAGTATCAGCATACCTCAGCAGTTCCTTCCACCTGATCTGGAACTACCACTTCCAATGTCAGAATGGGCCCCTTTGGCCCCCATTGTCTGCCTCCTCAGATATCTCCTTTTTCTGTGACAGTGGACAACTCCCCATTGTCAGCATCTTATTAAGTCACAGCCCAGGTATTTTGGCTGTATGTTACTTGCGTCCCTCTCCACAGACACATGAATCATACCATTCTCCCCCAGAACCTTGCAATTAACATCCGTGTTCTCCAAAAATCTTTCTCCTCCGCCTCTCTCACTATATATAACGCACAGTCCCACTTCAGGGTTACACTTCCTTTCTGAGGACTCAAACTGAGCAAAAACAACAAAACAGGTGACTAGTCCAAACATATTTATGAACAAAAACTCCCAAAGGCAAATGGAAAGGGATTTCTGACATGTGATTGAAGGTTACTTAAACAGAAGCATTACTTGGTTCATGCACACATATCGGAGTTATTTTATGTTTCACAAACAGGTGAGAATATAAAATGGGATCTGTTTACACTTTTGCCAAATTCTAGGAAAGGGAAACTAATGGAAACACTCAAACAAGACTTAGTGGAACAAACACACGGACAAATGGATCAAAGGCTACACAAGGGAAATGGGATTATGTTCTATTATTTTAATCTTCATATATAAAAATTGAAAGGTGATGGTAAACATTGTTTGATTGGTTTAATAGTTTTTGAGCTGGCAAACAACTTAGATGGAAAGGGGCAAATTGAGAGTACACTTTTGTGGGTGTTGTTTCATCTTTTACTGGTGACCATGAGGATAAGAAAGGAAAGATGGCAAAGGGTCCACACAAGCACACAATAGACAAAAGGGAGCAAATAGCAAACAACACACACTTAAAAGAATACACTTGCAGAAGAAGACTCGAGAAACACCTCTAAATCATAGGGTCTGATTTTCAAAAGCCTTTTGCAATGGCACCATCCCATTGAAAAACGCTTTGCAAATCATGCAAATCATTTGAGACTGCATGCACATTTGGCTCTTTTACAGCCAAACAAAATGACAACATGAGAGTGGAAATTAGCTGAACCGTTGAAGGGCCATCAAACTTCGCCTGAGGGCCTGATGATTCTCAACTGGTGTTAAGTACCAAAAAGGTTCTTAAAAGCGGTAACAACCTTTTTGGTACTTAAGACCTATTCTCAAGGTGGTGCAATCTTCCCAAGTCGGTAGGAATGCGCCACTTTTGGAATACATGTGGCGGTTGCTAGGAGGGGTTGGAAACCAACCTAGCAACCGCCACATTCTGTATCTGCCACTTTAGACTGATATTCTTGTGGCACTCCTCCAGTTATATATGTGCGCTAAAGTGGCACACATATACGGTACCATTTTGGTGCCGTTATTCTGGAGGAGTGCCACAAGAAGCCTTGTGGCAGTGCAGGGTGTATATGAACACTTTTGTTGTAACGTTGAAGCTGCTTGCTTTGGTGTACATGAAAGTGTTCATGTACACCTGTGGTCAATATGAACACTTTCACATACATCAAACCAAGCAGCTTCAACGTTGTATTCTGCAACGTTGAAGCTGCTATCTTCGGTGTATATGAAAGTGTTCATATACACCCGTGTTCTCTGCAGCATTTTTGTAAAATAACAAATATATAGTTATTTTCCAAAAAGGCTGCCGAGATTTCAGGATTGTGACCGTTATGACAAAAACAGGCGCAATCCTGAAGGTGCACTGCCGTGCACTACGAGGACGCCCAGGTCCACTTGAAAATACTGGTGATATGCCAAATCTCAGTAAGAGATTCAGGGCCTGATTCTCATGATGGCACAGTGAACATGTTAATTAGCACGTCTCACTGCGCCATATCTTGATTCCCAGGCACCACGACTATTCTGAACTGGGTTTGGGCGTCTTCGTAAAGTATGACAAGGCTTTCACTGTAATCCGCCTGTTTCTAGTGAAAACAGGCAGATTGCAGAATCTCTGCAGCACTTTCATTAAAAAACGAAGGATTCGTTATTTAACAATAGGGATGCCAAGATCAAAACAAAAAACTTCCACTGTTTGCATAGGAGATATCTGTGGCCACACTGTTACATCTCCATTCACTAGCTCACTTGTAGACAGTTGATTTGCCGTTTTCAGATTCAGATTCTTCATGTTATGTTACCGTGTTTTTTGCGGAACACAGTCTGGCTTCACGAAGATGTGTTCTCAAATAAACCTATTCATGATTGTGTGGTTTCGGCAGAGTGCACTATTTCTGACGATACACTGCCCTTGCCTGTGGCCGATTAACTCAGAATGCTCCTTTCGGGAGGGGTTTCAACCTTTGTGGGCCTCCCTTACCCTGTCATTGTGTTCGCCCAATGAATGCACTGTACATTAGGGATGTGCTAGTTGCTAGTTTTGGTGCCTTGGCTATAACTGTCCTACTGGAACGACACAAATTTTATACCGTACTTCGGCGCCAATATCTGCCACTTTAGAAAGTGGAGTAATGGCACAAGAATTAGCATGCAAAATGCTACCTAACGAAAGTGCTGGTTGCTAGGTCGGTTTGCAACCTTACATAGCAACCGGCACCCATATTCCAAAAGTGGCACATTCAATCCGACTTCAGAAGAATGCACCACCTTCAGAATAGGTATTAAGTAGCGAAAAGGTTGCTAATGCTTTCTGCAACCTTTTCGCTACTTACCACCTTAATGAGCATCAGGCCCTCAGTGGTTCTGATTGACTAGCTAAAGTTGAAGCTTCCATGTCAGACTTTGACTTAGGTTTCAGTGCTGTTTTTGGCTAAAATCTCATGAGTGCCTGGAGATCCACCAAATCAAAGACATGGGATTCAGTTTGACCCTGAGATAGGCAAAACCGAAGTTCTCTCAGTCTCACAACCCTGAGTGACAGTATTCCGAACACAATTTCTCTCAATCATGAGAATTACATCACTGTACTTTGGAGGGGCACTGGGAATTATGTGGATATGACAGTACACATTTCCCCATGTTTGTGGATCCATGCTCCAGAATCTGAGGGTAAACATTTGCATAGAAAAACTGAAAACTAGATCTCTCTATGAGCCTGTCTCTAAGACAGGCTAGGGTTAAGATCATAATGCTGACTACAAGCCAAGTCTGTTACGACGCAGGGAGAGATGAAAGGAAGCACACCGTTGCAGCTCATGCCCCTTCTAGGCAGAGCTGATATTCTGGCCCTTTCACCTTCTTTGGCCAGGTTGATGGCAAAGAAGAAACCCAGAAGATAGAAGGAGACACCAAAAACCAATGATGGACCATGCACAAAAGTGTATAGCAGATTTTAAAAAATGAGTATCTTAGGTGAGTGTGTATGTGTGCTTGGCGTGCATGTGTGGGGTGTTTGCATGTGTATGTGATTGTGTGTCTGTGTGCGTTTGTATTAGAGATAGTGGGTAAACGCCTGACACCATCTGCCAAATCTGACATGCATGTGGAGCATGTGTGTGTGTATGTGCGTGTGTGCATGTCAGAGTGATTAAATGTGGCTGAGAACTGGTGTGTCTGTGAGAGATTGTTTGGGGGTAAGTGAGAGTATGTGCCTATATGTGAGAGCAGGTTTATGAATTTGTAGCGGCAGTGTGTGTTTGTTAGTTTAAACGTGGTGGGCTAGGTAGAGGCTAGTCCAAGTTATACCGGCAGATGCTGTCTTCTTCAAAGACAACATGACAATGATTCACTTTCGCATTGTTGGCATACTTTGGGTGCAACCAGCATCAACATGTTTCAGTATTTTTTTATGCTGGCACATATAAGGCACAACAAGCTTGTACATGTGTTCTCACAGTGATATAATGGAAATGTATGGTGAAACTAGCCTGAATGTGACATGCTCACTTATTGTTTTTTTTTATTATTGCATTTAATGTCAATATTGTTCATGAGTTTAGTTAGGATAGCATTTCCATAGGAAAGCTACCACATAACTATTTCCTGGACTGCTGTACGAAAGGTGCGAGGGGGAGGATGTGTCTTATAAAGCAGAAGTGGTGTAGTTGTAGGTTGAACGTTTTGGTGATGTCAGCTATGGGACATGTGAAAGATAGATATGGGTTGATGGTGAAGTCTATAGACTTGACTCGTGTGACAAGGGATATATGTGTGGGTTGTTCCTGGTGAGTTCTTTAATCCAGGAGATGAGGTTGGTTTTATGCATGGGGGCAGATGAAGAGGTACTCCATTTTGGATAAGTGGAGTTATAGGGATAGGGCGGTCATGCAGGTGTCGATATATTGCAGCAAAAAAAGCCTCTCTCCCCCTTGCCGAAATACCAACCACTACCACTCCCAATGACAAGCCTGATTTGGATCCATTTAAGTTCTCCACAGTCTCCATTCAGGAAGCTGAAAAAATCATTGCATCCTTAAAACCATCAAATTGCAAAGGAGACAACTGTCTGTCCCAAATAATTAAGGATGAGGCCAGAGATTTAGCCCCCTGTATCTTTAAACTCATTAACACCTCCTTTTCATCCAATACTGCACCAAGTAGCTTAAAAGAATATTGGGCTCTACCCCTTCTTAAAAAACAAACTTTACTCCATCCCAAAATCTACAGACCTATCACAACGGTCCCATTCCTCCTCAAGATAATAGATAGAGTAGCCTATCTTCAAATTCAGAATTACCTTGAGATCAACCAACTTCTAGGCTCCCGCCATTCAGGCTTCAGACCCCAGCACGGCACGGAGACAGCATTAATAGACCTTAACGCGCGAATTGACGAGCTCAACGACAAAAGAAACACAGCTATGCTACTCCTCCTTGATCTGTCGGCAGCATTCGACTTGGTGGACCATGCAGTATTATGCAAACACCTAGCATTGGTTGCCCACTTCTCGAGTGAAGCCATAACTTGGGTCCAGTCTTTCCTAGACAACAGAAATATGCAAGTCTTCTCCACTTCAGCATCAGCAGACCCAATTCAAACAACATGCGGCATCCCACAGGGCTCCTGTGTCTCACCAACCATGTATAATATCTTTACTAAGCCTTTATTTGACAAATTGGATAGACTGGGTGTCACCAATACAAATTAAGCGGATGACACCCAGATCCTCATTCCCCTTTCGGGCTATTTCACCTCAGATACAGCTTTAGTAAACAAAATATACATCCTCATACAGGCAGGGATGAAAACCCATGGCCTCTGCCTGAATGACAATAAAACGGAGATCCTGATCCTTGGCTCGGCCAATAAGCTAAGAAAACTTGACACCAACTACAGCGCCTTCAACATTGATGGCAATATAATTACAGTCGCCAAAGAAGAGAAGACACTTTGCTTCTATCTGAATTTCACGCTAACTCTAAAAAAAAGGTAAACTCCTTAGCCTCATCCACTGCTTAAGCTGGCAAACTCATTGGAGCATGTAGACCCTTCCTCTCACTAGCAAGCTGCGTTATTTTAGCTAATGCTCTCATTTTATCAAAATTGGACTAATGTAATGCTCTGTACCTAGGAGCCAACAAATACATCATCAAAAATCTACAGACACTGCAAAATAATGTGCTCAGAACGGCCCTGAACCACACTACTAGAGAGCATATATCCAATGCTAGGAGAAACCACCACTGGCTGAAAATTAGTGATAGGATACTCTTTAAAACTGTGTCAGTAACCTTCAAATTTCTTTACAACACAGCCCCTCCATATCTGAAGGAAAGAATAATTAGGAAAACTTATGTACGACCTTCTAGGACATCCAATTCCTATTGCCTTCAAATACCTTGATTCAGACTCAAAAAACAATCCATCCAAGTGTGGAACATTTCCTATCCCAACAATCCAATTTAGTGTGGTACTTTCCCCACCCCCAACAATCTATCCAAGTATGGTCCATTCCTTACCACCAATAATCAATTTAAATGGGTAAATTCACCAACCCGAACAACATATCCAAGTGAGGTACATTCCCCAGCCCCTACAATCTATCCAATTGTGGTACATGCCACACATATGCACAGAAGTTATTAAATGGTGCAGCATCATGAATGTTACTACTCAATTTAACTCCATCATACCCTGTCTGTTCCCATGTTTTGTCTCTGCTCACCCAATAAGGCTGAGAATAGGATCTTCACACTGCAGATTCCCAAGGTAATCCGCGCTGTCTATTTCTCAAGAGCATATATCCATTTGCCTGCCCTTGCCATGAGGGATGGCAAGCTATACAACAAATTGTCTCTATCCATGCTCTGCCATGGTATATACTGCACTCCTCCCCTGCTCTTCTGTAACAAGGGAAGCTGAGTGTGTGGCGATGGGGTGGGCCTGCCATTTGTAGCACTAGCTACTGATATCCTTCCTGTCCTTTTATGAGGGTCTGGGATTAGTCCTGGCTGGTCTCCCATTCTCTATCCCTCTCTTTCTCCTTTTCTCTCTCTTTTTCTTTCCTTCTTCTCCTCACCTCCTCCCTTTCCTTCTCTCTGTCGCATTCCTCTTCATACCACATCCTCCCTTTGTCACCCCCCTACTCTTCCATCCGCATCGGTATCCTTGGGGTCCATGTTAGACTTCATGGATACCTCTTCCTCCTCCCTTGGGTCATTTTCATATAATTAAAACATTATCTTTCTGGATGGCCGGACACTTGGCGTTCTTGTTGACCCTCGCTCCTCCTCCTTTTTCTGGTCATTCTTCTCTATCTCATCCTCTGCTGCCTTGAACACAGTTTCCAATTGCCTATGTGCACTTTATTCCATGTCAGCTAAGTAGGCTGTATTACTTCCTTCTGTTCTCTCTGTAGTAGTGGTTCTAGTCTCTGGCTTTCACTTCACTATGTTTGTCTTACACCTACTTGGGGACACCCACTGTAACTTCATGTACCCTACTGCAGGCTTCAGCGTAGGGTACAGGTCATAGGGAAGGGCTGGTGCAGTGGGTGGCACCATCACATCACTATCTTTCCTGACCTCTTTGTTGAGTTTCTCTTGTTTCTCTTCATACAGCTTTTACAGGCCTAATATGATTTAGCTTCTCTTCAATGGGGTGCCTTTGTATGTCACCAATAAATATGAAAACGTGTTTTCATATTTATTGCGTCTCTATCAAACATTCCATCTCTTGGACATTCTCGAAGAACACCGCCCTGCTGTGTCCTGCACCCATTCAAAATAGTATTTTAATATGTTATCATATATTGGGGCAATTTATTACAAAGATGTTCCAGGGGTGTGTTCATAATACCAATAAATCCAATCCTTCCCCTGTGTTTTCACTCCTACTCACTTACTACAGTCATGAGTTCCTCACCTCCTGCCCTGAGGCAATTTAGCTTCCCTCCCAATTTTTCATTTATAAAATCTAAATCACAATTGCTTCACTTGTACAAGTCTCCAAATTGTTAACAAATAATGAACATTACACCCAGTTGTTACAGGAAAACACTACCCAACCCACTTACCGCATACACACTCCATCCTTCTCCACAGCCACACCTTCACACAAGGACAAGATATCTTGTCCTTGGGATTACCTCCCTGTTGCCAAGGATGAAATACCTCGTCCTTAGCACTTAAGGGGTTAATGAAGGAGAAACAGTTAAAGGCATTAAATGGCGAAATACCAAAATCACCAAAAAAGGGTTTGGCACTGGGGGAGGGGGTTGGGAACCCATGGTAGTTAAAAGGTTAATCATACAAAACAAAATGTAATGGCCCAATCCACAGGCCCACACAATGACTCCTATCAAATCATAATGGCCATCTCCACAGGCACACACAATTCTAACTACAAATCAATCTATTGTATTATACAACTACCTGGCCCTTCCTCTTTGGGCCAACAAACGACTTAATCATTCAGTAAGCACTACTATTTACAACAGCAAGTTCATGCCAGCTCTTCCACATCAGCCAATACAATATAACACAATGGGCCTCATTACATGGAAGGCGGTAAGGGTTAACGGTCACCGGTAAGGTTACCGGTGACCGTTAACCCTTACCGCCTTACTACTAGGTCCCTTTGCGGGACCCACCTTAACGGCTGGTATAGATCAGCCGTTAAAGTTGGGACCCGCAAAGGCACTTTGGTGCTAATTACGGTACCGCAATTTGCAGCACCGTAATTATCTCCTTCCCCATTCCCATTATGGCCTATTGGGCAAAAATGGGAATGGGGAAGGGCCATGGAGAAAGGGGGAATTACCGCCCCATCAACCTTTCCTCCATGGTGGTACCGGTATGATACCGTGTAATGAGGCCCAATATGTCTAATCTACTGCATATACTCCTCAAGAATAATCAGTGCTTACCGCAATAATCCCTTCTCTCAGTCCCCATAATAAAAATAAAAATGACACAACTGTACAATTGCCTGCAATACACACCACTCCATCTAATTGAAGTCTGCCAATCATCTATTCTACTATAGATGTGCCCTTCACACACCTTCTCCCTATCGGAGGGGTGGAACTAATATCTATGACTAGTACGGCCGATCATCTTTCCCCCATAAAACGCCTGCCGCGTGTGCACATGCAAAGTGATGTGGGTTCATGCAATGGTACACTCACGTGCTTTAGAGATCCTCGAGTCCGCTATACGCTGAGTCTTCCCCCACAGTCTGCACTTCCTTTTGAGTGCAGGCAGTGCCTGAGTCCAGGCAGACCTTTGCAAACTCGGCATCTGTAGGGCCTCCTCGTTAGTGCACTTAGAACTCGTCTCAGCTCGACTGACCCATGCCCCCAGGAGTGTGGCAAGATTACCCTCAGCTCACAGAGGGAAATTAGGATCTCGATGGGGCCTCCAAATCAACCAGGGGACTTCCATCAGAAATAATCCCAAGGAAGAAAAAGTAATGCAAAAATGGAACATATGCCAAGCAAGAAGTAACTCAAATTTATTGGACCCAAAAAGCTGGGATACATGGTTCGGACAGCCCTGTGGAACTCAACTGAATTAAATGAGCTCTCGGGCCATCCATTGCAGCTGGATTTTTATACACAAATTACAAAATGATCATACAACAATTTAAATTTTAAGGCAGGTCACTGGAGATGATTGGTGGAACTACATCAGGGCCCTATAGGAAGGTGTAGCTTAGGTAACCCTCACTGGATAAACCACTTCTTGGAACAAAATCTCATTGACACCCTTATGCCATTACAAACCTTCCCACAACGCCCTGCAACTACTCTGTTATTCTGCTGATCGGTCAAACCCAACCGTTTGTCATTGGTTGTCCCCATTCAATAAACAAGTGGATAAGCTGAGCATACAGATTGGACATGTGTTGCAGGGTGAAATTAAAGTTTTGATACTCAGGTAAGGGAAGTGAACGCGACCAAAGTGTGAAACCAACAACACTTTGGTAAGCTCCACTCCAAACTGCAAAACTCCAATCCAAGACCCACTCACTCCATTCCGAAGAACAATGAGACATGGCTCATGCTCCCACCATCATAGTCCCTTCAACGACCTTCACCAACCTGGAAAACGGCCAATCCACTATCCAATACACTCAGAGTCTGTAGCAGGCCTAACACAGACACTCAGACCAAGGAACTAGCCTTATAGGGGAAGTACGCTCAAAACCGTTACTGTCACGATCGTCTGGGCATGGATTTTTAAGCCTACTGTAATAGATCTTAACCACAAGTTAGGCACAGCCATCTTGTGCTAATCTTATCCGTTGCTGTATCAGTCTAATTTCAAGTGCTTTCACGGCAAGAATACAGATCACCCTCCTCGAGGCTGACATCACTAGTCCAAACGATATGCTCCTACTACTTTCATGACGTTCTCAGCCAGCATAGCCAAACCTGCCCAGCCATCACCCACACCATAACGTCACTTAATGCAGAACCAGGAAGATAAACACACACATCCTCTCACATCACATAACTTTTCAATAAAACATCAATAGTCTGCAACGTAACAAGTGTTTTATTTATCAAAGAATGCTCACAAGAGAATATTAAGTCCACAAAATGAATGATATAGCTATGGAACATTGCATGCTTCGAATGTTACACTGATCACGATCAATGATCGATTAATTCCAGTACTCCAATTGTTGTGTGTCCTTATGTTACAACAGCAAAACTTTCTAATTACACACATGGTGTTCCTTTCGTGAGAAGCTATGGATTCTTTGCACTTTCAAGTGCAATGCTTTCACTTCAGCACGTTGTTACATCGTAAACGCTGGAAGGTTGCTTGGTATCGCTGTTACCGCCAAAGTGCAGATTGGTATCTGTCGGTTGTACCACATAACTGCTATGCTTATCCGCCAATGTTGATTGAAGAATCATTCAGACGGTAGCTAGAAACTATGGCATACACAGAACGAAACAATATATCTGTGCAGATAACAGAATACAAATATATTTTAGTAACCATTCTGTAATCAAATATAACAAGATATTGTATAATTCATTACCAGATGAAACCTAATCATAAACACAAACCACACATAATGAACACACACATGACAACATGGGGGAGTATCTCAGACCACATGACACACACATGACACATGGCAACATGAGGGAGTAGTTTGGACGACAATGTGCATGAAAGGTTAGAGTTGTGAAGTAGGTATAGCTTACAATGCGATGGAGAACCAGATGCAGAAAATAAGGACAAAGATTGTAACATTTTATGTTGAACTACAGACAAATGTCATTATAACAGTACTGGGAAGATTAGTGATCGAAAAGCAGACAAAATGCCCATGGAAAATGTTCAGCCCCTGCCCCTACCCCAACCCCTACTTTATAGTGCACAAGGATGCAATGATGACAGCACACCAGGATATTCCATGGGACCAATCTGTTTAGATATCACTCGCCTGCATACAGGTTGTGGTTGTGGGTCGTTGATGAATAATCAAACCTCTATTCAATCCTCTTTAAACTATACACAGATAAACAAACTGCGAGTGACTCACTTGTTTTTTTTATAGTGCGCGGTATGAATATAATTCAACATAACATAATGTACTGTGTAAATTATTTTGGACAAATTGCATATTTGCACGTTGCTGAATTAGTTAGTATGCATACAACACACATGCTGATTTAAATCGCAAAAATATTATGTATAGTTGAACTTACATAGTGTCAGGAACTTTCCATTCTCTCTGTGTCACGCTGAATAACCACTCCAAACAACAGATCGCAGAAATGGAAACTACATTTTCGTATGTCCACTTTCAATATAGTAAATGTTATCATTTTTTGAGGGTATTCGATGCCTTGTGTCCGTCGAGCAGTTGCTGCCTTTCGGTCGAGGGCAAATTACAATAGCGGACTGTTTTCAGTGATTGAAGCCAGAGATAGGTAGGTTTCAATTTTGTTAAGGAATGTCACAAAAAAAACACAAATCAACAAGACACTGATGCGTGCAAGTGGTTCAGAAAACCAAGGACAGTTACAAACAGCTATGTAAATTACTCTCAGACAAGTGTATATGAAAGATATCTATACATTTATTGTTGACAGGACCAATAGGTCACAAGTAACTTTAGTTATGCAAAATCATTTACCACACACAATACTATACTATATAGGATGCATACAATACACTTCATAATGCGAAAAATGATGACAACACAGCCACAACCTGTACAGTGAAGGGTTGTTTAACACGCTAGGATCATTACATAATTCTGTGGAGTTGTTCCCTAACTTTCAAGTATAGCCCTGAGAAGTAGGTTGCCTTGTGCTCAACATTGCAGTAGTGAGTGAAAGCGTACGATTGCGCCTGTGAAGCAAAGCGTGGTTGTTCCTTGGAAGGTTGTAGCAATTCAGGAAGGGGCCTGAGACGATGATGAATTGGTTCCCACTATTCAAGTAGGATGTGCCCTTGGTGACAGATCAGTTTTCAAAAGGTGAGAAAAACTGGGCAGCGCAGGCTAACTCAGCCTTTGAATATCTTTATTGGGTATCCGTGCGTAAAAAGTATCAGTTGTGCCGGTCCAAAACCATCAAGTGATGCAAGGGCTTGATCCATGTAGCCAGCTGGAGCCATGGAATACATTTTATGTCTGCGAAGACATGCTTTTTACCCCTTTCAATTACCTTTTCATCAAACTTCATCAAATGTATTGTCGACAGACCCACCTCCACCTCGCACATTTATAAAACATATACCTTATTGTAACGACTTATTGCATCTGCTACGGGGAGGCTGTTAGGACAGTTTTTCTGAAGTCCAAATAAAGGCATATTAAAAACATTCAACTGAGGTGGTCCAATACTACATACTTGGAATAACGCTGTACCACCTGAGTGTAACGCTCACCTGATTCCCACGGAGGCGCTGATCCCGGCTGGGCTGGTATCGTTTCTTCAATTGAGAAGCGTAGAGCTCAGACGACTCTCAGGACTGGGCTTCCTCTTATCGAATGTCTGACTTGCAGAGTAAGTTTTCTGCAGGTGGAAGAAAAAAGGGTTAATCACCGTTTGATGGGATTCCTTCTCCCACCAATCGCCAGTTTCTCCCACAGCCTAGCTTTCTACTTGTCTCGGCGAGCTCAAGTCTTTGGCAGCCTTAGTTGTGGCACTGGGATGCCGAAGAGCGATGCCGCCGTTACTGCACGAGCGGATGCCTGTAAGTATACTGTAGTCTTTAGGCTTTAAAAGATGGGCACCTCAATAATGTCCCTTTTCCTTTGTTTCAGGCCTCGGGATGCTGTGGGCGTAGTTTTCCGTTGCCGCTGCACGTGCCGATGCACGTAAGTATAATGTTCGTTGGCCGCTTTTAATGGCACCTCTAATAATGTCCTTTTTCTAGTTTTCAGGTGCCGGGATGCTGCGGGCTTTATATCCGTTGCCACTGCACGTGCCGATGCACGTAAGTATAATGATCGTTGGCCACTTTTAATGGCACCTCTAATAATGTCCTTTTTCTAGTTTTCAGGTGCCGGGATGCTGCGGTTGATGCGGCCGCTTCTGAGCGTGCAAAAACTGGTAAGTTAAGATGAATGCGACTGCCTTCACCCGAACCCCTTTTTAATTATGTTGTTTGCCTTTCAGGTGCAGAGAAGCTGCCAAAGAGAAGGCTGCGGTTAGCTCCGTTGCAATCACGGATGGATCAGGTAAGCGGGCGCGGCTGCGAGCGAGTTGCACTTTTCTAACCTTATGTTTATTCTTTGCAGGTTTTGCCGGTGACTGGATTCCGGGATCTGGTAAGTATTGTTCTGTGTCTTTCTGAATCGAGAGGTTGCTGCGCGGAAGCTGAAGATGACTCTGGACCTGGAATGCAGGAGCCGACTCGGTGAGCGTCCTGCTGCTGCTGCAGAATAACGCAAAGCACGTGTTTTCCATCGGGCGTGGTTTAAATAGCAGAGAAGTGCTTCCAGTGTGTGTTCTTCCACCGGTTCCACCCAGGTAAGAAAAGAGTTCCTGAATGGAGGGAATAGTTCCTCCCAGCCCTGATGTCTGGGGACTTCAACCAGACTGGATTGTTCTGGGTAAATATGCAGCATGGTCTGCCTCAGGTAAGTCCACTCAAGCATTATTACACTGTTTATCAATATGAGCCTACGGCGCCGGGACTGAAACCCTTCATGAGCCTGGCGCCAAAGGCACCAGGACACAGTCCAAAGGGCCCCTGTAGGGGTCTGCTGGGTCCGGAGTAGTGGAAGACGGGTCTGCTTCCGAGGGAGCTGGGCCAGTCCTGGCCCCTCGGGAGTAGCGCCCATGACAGCACCCCCCCTCAAGACCCCTCCCAAACTTGTCCTCCCCGGGGGTTTTGGTTTATCGGGAAAGGTTCGGTGAAATTTCTGGACTAGACGAGGAGCATGGATGTGGTCATAGGGTTCCCATGACCTTTCCTGAGGTCTGCAGCCTTTCCAGTCGATTAGGTAGAATAGCTTCGATCTGATGATTTTAGAGTCCAAAATGTCTTTTACTTCAAATTCGGGCTCCCCATTCACTTGAATGGGCTCTGGAGGATTGGTCAATCTGGTTCCAGGTTGCATGGGTTTCAAAAGAGATACGTGAAATACAGGATGTATTCTCATATGGGTTGGCAATTCTAATTTAACGGCCACTGGATTAATTATGGCCGTAATTGGATATGGTCCCAGGTATTTGGGGTGCGAGGCCCTTTAAGCGATAAATGTTTGGTGGAGAGCCAGACTTGATCCCCAACCTGGTATTGAGGGGCATTGCTTCGGTGTTGATCTGCTCCTTTTTTGTACCTCTCTTTAGCTTGTTGTAGATGTGCAGTCGTTTCCTTAAAAGCTTAGGTAATAACGGTGTGCAATTGATCCACGGCGGGTGTTCCAAGATCTTGAGGTGGATCAAGGTTGGAGGTTCGAGGATGAATCCCATACAAGATGTAGAAGGGACTCTTCCCGGTACCCGAATGAACTGAATTGTTGTAAGCATATTCAGCTATCCAAAGGATGTCCTTCCAGTTACTCTCTGACTGTTGTAGCATGCATCGTAAATATTGCTCGAGAGTCTGGTTTGTTCTCTCGGTTTGCCCGTCTGTCTGGGGATGATGGCTGGTCGAAAGTCTTACATTGATTTGAGCTAATCGACAACAGCTACGCCAAAAGTGGGAAATAAACTGGCTCCCCCTATCTGAGATTAGTACTGACGGGAAGCCGTGTAGCCGGACGATGTTTTCAAGAAATACTTTGGCTAGGACTGATGCTGAAGGTAAGCCTTTTAGCGGAATGAAGTGGGCCATTTTAGAAAACAGGTCCACAATAACAAGAATGGTGTTGTACTCGGAACAGGAGGGTAAGTCTGTGATGAAGTCCATGGAAAGGGTATGCCAGGGACACGGTGGGATGTCTAATGGTTGCAGAAGACCAGCCGGCCTCTTCTTCTGACCCTTGTTTTGAGCGCACACACCGCAGGACATCACAAATTCCTTTATGTCTTTTCTCCACGAAGGCCACCAGAAGTGTCTCTTCACTTTTTCTGTGGTTTTGGCAATGCCAGGGTGACCCTCAATTAATTAATCATGATAGCAGGAGATTACCTGTCTTTGTAAATCAGCGTGTGGTAGGAACAATCGTCCTTGGAAATAAGGCAAGTCACTGCTTACGGTGAAATCTTTTCCTTTTTGTAACCAGTTCAGTAAGTCTGGTGAGGTTACAAGATGCTTAGTTTTTTCTTCAATATCCTCAATGTATTGTGAAGAAATCGGACCCACGATCCTTTGTTCAGGAATTATTGGTACAGGTTCTGGATTGGCAACGTTATATCCCATTCCAATTCGGGAAAGAGCATTCGCTTTGCCGTTCTTGTTGCCTGGGCGATAAGTGATCACAAAGTCAAATTCAGCAAAGAATAGAGCCCAGCGAAGCTGTCTGGAGGATTGAGCCTGGGCGGTTTTCAGATACTGCAGATTTCGATGATCGGTGATCACTGTGACGGTGTGTCTGGCCCCGAGGAGATAATGCCGCCATGCCTTAAAGGCTGATTTAATCGTTAGAAGCTCTTTGTCTGTGATGGTGTAGTTGATCTCAGGCGCCGAGAACTTCCGAGACCAGAATGCCACAGGATGCAGTTGGTTAGTCTCTGGATCTCTTTGTGATAGGACTGCTCCCATTGCTAAGCTGGAGGCGTCAGTTTCAACAATGTAAGGGAGGTCTGGGCGTGGGTGTTTCAGTATTGGCGCCGAGGTGAATTTAGCCTTTACCTCTTGGAAGGCTTGTTCTGCTTCTGCGGACCATTCAACGCGTTTATTTTTTCTTAAGAGGGCGGTGATGGGTTGTACCACTCGTGAAAACTCTGGAATAAATCTACGGTAAAAATTGGCAAAGCCTAGCATGCTTTGAACGCCTTTCACGGAAGTAGGAGACGGCCATTTGAGGATAGCGTCTACTTTTCTCGAGTCCATGTGGACTCCTTTGGGTGTCAGAATAAATCCCAAAAATTCCACCTCAGTGACATGAAAAACACATTTTTCGAGCTTGGCAAAAAGTTTATGTTGGCGAAGTTTTTCAAGGACCGCCCTAACATGATTTCGATGGTCAGCTTCTGAAGATGAGTACACAAGAATGTCATCTATGTAGACGACAACGCAGACATCAATGAGCTCTCTGAGGACATCATTCATAAAATATTGGAAGACGGCCGGTGCATTGCATAGTCCAAAGGGCATCACTTGGTATTCAAAAGCCCATACTTAGTGCGAAAGGCCGTCTTCCATTCATCTCCTTCCTTGACCCATACCAAGTGATAAGCTCCCCGGAGATCAAGCTTAGTATAAATACAGGCGTTTTTTACCTGGTCAAGGAGTTCCGGGATCAGAGGTAGGGGTACCAGTTTTTTACTGTTATCTGGTTCAGAGCACGATAATCTATACAGGTTCTGAGGTCACCTTCTTTTTTTGGTACGAAGAACAGAGCCGAGGATGCAGGGGACTTCGACGGACGGATAAAGCCATTGGCCAGGTACTGGTCTAAATACTGTCGCAGATGAAGTTTCTCAGGCTCGGTAAGGGCGTAAATCCTACTGCAAGGGGGAGTTGCACCGGGTAGCAAATCTATCTGACAATCGTATGATCTGTGGGGTGGCAAGGTGTTAGCCTGTTCCTTTTGAAAAACATCTTGGAACTTTCGATACTCTAGAGGTAATTGTGGACCGTCAGCCGTTACTGACGCTAGGCCAATGTTGGGTCGTGGATAACAAGTTGGTGTGCACTCTGGGAACTTTTTCGTCTTTGCTCGCCAATCAATCTGAGGATTGTGTTTCTCCAACCAAGGAATCCCTAGAATTACTTGGAATTGAGGAGCCTTGATCACGTCGAACACAATTACCTCCTGATGCCCGTCTTGGCCTAGTATCGTCACTTCAGTAGTGGTATGGGTCACTGGTCCGGAGGCGATTTCCGTCCCATCCACCGTGGTAATGACGTCTTTAACCACCTTTGGACAAAGAGGTAAGTTCATCCTGGAAGCCAATTCGCGGTCCACATAATTTCCAACTGCTCCGCTATCAATGTATGCCTTAATTGCATGCAAACGATCCGGTTGCTCTGGGTTTACGAGGACCATTGGCATTATGAAGTGCGAGGTCAAAGAACTGTTTTTTACGCTCGGCAAGCGGACCTCTACACTTGTCGGGCAAGGTCGTTTCCCGGCTCAGGCTTTTCAGAACTCTTATCAGAAGCTCCCACTGTCTTCTTAGGTGGTTTCACCGGGCAATCTCGAAGAAAATGTCCTGAATTTCCACAATAGAGACATAGTTGCATTTGTCGTCTCCTGTCGCGTTCTTTCTGGGTTAGGGGACCCTTTACAAACCAAATTTGCATAGGTTCGACGGCTTCAACTCCTTTGGTGTGACTTTAAGGCTTAGGGAACACTCGTGTTTCAAACCTGGATCGATCCGCCTTTCTGTTTTGTAGTCTGTTATCCAATTGGACCACCAAATCAATGTACTCTGAACAATCCTGAGGAGGATTCACTACCTGGGCAAGGACGTGTTTGAGTTCGCCACGCAAACCCCTGTGAAAAAGCCTGATTCTTTTGTCCTCAGGCCATCTGGTTTCCACGATTAGCCTATTGAATGATGCAATGTAGGCCAAAAGATCTTGATTGCCCTGTCGTAGGGAAAGGAGTTCGTTGTCCAGGGCCTGCCCCTGGGAATGCCTTGCAAAAAGTCTTTCCATATTTGCCTGGAAGGTCGGGAAATCACGAAGGATCGGGTCATCCTGTGCAACCAGAGGGATTGACCAATCAGCACCACTGCCGCTAAGATACGAAAGCACAAAGGCTACCTTAGTCTGGTCAGTTGGAAAGGCTGCAGGTCTACAAAGAAAGTGCAATCGGCATTGATTTATAAACACCGCAAACCTTTTAGGGTCACCAGAGAAGCGTTCAGGCGGTGCCAATGGCACATTTCCGGGTAGGTTGATTTAAACAGGATTGGCTGAAGTCGCTGGGATATAGCTCCCTCCTGAATTAGGTAGCGGGGTTTGCCCCGCTTGTGTCTGTAATAACTGTCAGGCGAGATCATCAGTTCGTTGTTTTGATATTATCAATTCCCTCCTAAGGGCATTCATTTCCTGGCGGGCAGCATGAACTTCAGCTCTTAATTCCCCTAATAACTGGGCCAGTTGGTCTGTGTCGGAAGTTTCCATAGCGCCTTGGTAGGAGGTTATTGGTGGGCTTCGCGTTCTGTAACGCTCACCTGATGATTCCCACGGAGGCGCTGATCCCGGCTGGGCTGCTATCGTTTCTTCAATTGAGAAGCGTAGAGCTCGGACGACTCTCAGGACTGGGCTTCCTCTTATCGAATGTCTGACTTGCAGGGTAAGTTTTCTGCAGGTGGAAGAAAAAGGGTTAATCACCGTTTGATGGGATTCCTTCTCCCACCAATCGCCAGTTTCTCCCACAGCCTAGCTTTCTACTTGTCTCGGCGAGCTCTTACCTTAGGCGTATAAATGCTGAGCTCTCCATCCTGCGTCTGGTGCAGGGGTGCGTGGATTCCAGTTACGTCACTGGATGAGTTCAGTGTTGAGGCTCAAGTCTTTTGCGGCCTTAGTTGTGGCACTGGTGCTGGGATGCCGAAGAGCGATGCCGCCGTTACTGCACGAGCGGATGCCTGTAAGTATACTGTAGTCTTTAGGCTTTAAAAGATGGGCACCTCAATAATGTCCCTTTTCCTTTGTTTCAGGCCTCGGGATGCTGTGGGCGTAGTTTTCCGTTGCCGCTGCACGTGCCGATGCACGTAAGTATAATGTTTGTTGGCCGCTTTTAATGGCACCTCTAATAATGTCCTTTTTCTAGTTTTCAGGTGCCGGGATGCTGCGGGCTTTATATCCGTTGCCACTGCACGTGCCGATGCACGTAACTATAATGATCATTGGCCACTTTTAATGGCACCTCTAATAATGTCCTTTTTCTAGTTTTCAGGTTCCGGGATGCTGTGGTTGATGCGGCCGCTTCTGCGCGTGCAAAAACTGGTAAGTTAAGATGAATGCGACTGCCTTCACCCGAACCCCTTTTTAATTATGTCGTTTGCCTTTCAGGTGCAGAGAAGCTGCCGAAGAGAAGGCCGCGGTTAGCTCCGTTGCAATCACGGATGGATCAGGTAAGCGGGCACGGCTGCGAGCGAGTTGCACTTTTCTAACCTTATGTTTATTCTTTGCAGGTTTTGCCGGTGACTGGATTCCGGGATCTGATAAGTATTGTTCTGTGTCTTTCTTCATCCACAGGTTGCTGCGCGGAAGCTGAAGATGACTCTGGACCTGGAATGCAGGAGCCGACTCGGTGAGCGTCCTGCTGCTGCTGCAGAATAACGCAAAGCACGTGTTTTCCATCGGGCGTGGTTTAAATAGCAGAGAAGTGCTTCCAGTGTGTGTTCTTCCACCGGTTCCACCCAGGTAATAAAAGAGTTCCTGAATGGAGGGAATAGTTCCTCCCAGCCCTGATGGCTGGGGACTTCAACCAGACTGGATTGTTTTGGGTAAATATGTAGCATGGTCTGCCTCAGGTAAGTCCACCCAAGCATTATTAACCTGTTTATCAATATGAGCCCGGCGCCTATGGCGCCGGGACTGAAACCCTTCATGAGCCTGGCGCCAAAGGCGCCAGGACACGGTCCAAAGGGCCCCTGTAGGGGTCTGCTGGGTCCGGAGTAGTGGAAGACGGGTCTGCTTCTGAGGGCGCTGGGCCAGTCCTGGCCCCTCGGGAGTAGCGCCCATGACACTGAGTTCAGGTTAGCATAGAAAGAGCAGCTAGGCTTGTTTTAGGAGGGAGAGAGGGCTGTAGAATCAGTACAAATGAAATTGCAATTCAAATTGTCCAAAGAAACACAGAAACACTATGCATTGTAAAAATAAATGGTCTATTTAAATTAGGGTAGGCCCGGATACATTTTGGGGACAAGAAGTACTATCACATTATATACAACCCCATTTATAAAAGCACAACACTATGCTAGAAAGTACACAGACCAAAGCATATAACCTTATTAGCAATACCTAACAGGAGTTCTTGGGAAGTCAAATCCAATAGGTACTTTTAGAACACCAACAGCCAGGCTGAACTCTTTAAAATCTGCAAGGAGCTGGCCAATCCTGCTGCAGTCTTTACCTCTCTTGTCCCCTCCAAGGCTCTATGCATGTCTCTGGCTTCTCATTTCATCTCTGAAACTGAGAAGATACTGTCCAACCTCTCATCCTCTCTTCCTTCTCCCTCTACTCTCTCCTCTACCGTCTCTGTTATAACCTGGCTATCATCGATCAGGCCCTAGATTGGCTGACCTGTTTCCTCTCCGACCAACCCTCCCAGGTCCAACTTGGGTCATTTCTTTCCTTTATCTTAATCTCTACCTGTAGTGCTCCCCAGGGGTTTGACCTTTCTGACTGGTGGTTCAGCCAATACCTGGCACCTCTGGCACACCAAATTGCCGCTATATGCTCCAAGTGTCAGTGCTATGGGGATGACATGCAATTTGTTTTCAAGCTCCCTCAGCCACCTTTTCTCCCTCTTTCATCTCCGACTGTCTGTCTGCAATCCATGAGTGGTGCGCCGCCAATGATCACTGCCTTAAAGTCAGTAACACAGAGATCCTCACCATCGGCACACCTGCACCTTCCTTTCCTGTCACTCTCTGGTTAGCTTCGCATGACCCTCTTCCTGCTCCCACCTATGAAGCTAAGATCCTTGGGGTCACCTTCAACATCAAACTCTCCTTTTTGCCTCACATCTCTAATGTCTCTAGGTTTTCTCCCTATCCTCACCTTCCCCCAGAAGCTCAATCTCTCTAGATCTCTGGTTCTATCTGGACTCGACTACTGCAAAAGCCTCTTTCTAAATCTCCCTGCTTTCACTCTCCGCCCTCATCCAGAACAGGACTACAAGACTTGTCCTTGGTGCCAAGCCCAGGGATCATATCACTCCAGCCCTGAAATCTCTTCATTGGCTCCCAGTGGCTGCAATGATCAAGTTCAAGGCTTTCTGGGGTTGGGGTCCTTTCTACCTCCAACTTTCTCTTCATAAATACCTTCATACTCAAGCGATTTTCTCCTCTAAATCCAACTCCCTCAGGGTCAGTCGCCTCTCCAAGCAAAAAGTTGGTGGTAGATCTCTTTCTTCGGCTGGGGCCTCCCTCTGGAACAGCCTCCCTGCCTCTATCATATCATTTCAGTAATACCAGGGTAGTAGACTCTATCCGTAGTAGTTGGACCTTGGGGTGTAATATTCAATTACAGTTGCTTTTCAGATCACAAACTAAGGGAAGCAATAACTCAAACTTATTTTAGGCTAACACAGTTACACTCAATGTAAGTAAAACCGATACTATAAGCAACTGAAAGGCCGGTGTAAGACTCTTTTTGTGTCTGTGTAAAACAGACCATGCAAAGCAAAACCCGGTGGAACACTGTATGAATGACCAAGAGTTATTCTATGTAGGTAAAACCTAAGGCAGACTTTTTCTAGACAGGCTAACAGCAAGTCAGGCGAAGCAAAACCCAGTTGGGGGACACTTATACAATTATCCTTACAGGAATAATAAAATGAAACAATCAACCTTACTTTTGTGGAAGAGAAACAACCAATTCACAGGTGAGCAAAATAACCTTATATATACTTTCAAGAATAGCAGAAGATTTCTAGGCTAAGTAAACTAACCTTTTAGATACTTTGCAGAAATGTGAGAATATGATTTCTTGTGATGTTCAGACAGTTTGAATACTCTGTTGAAGTCTAGGTGGGCCATTCACATCATTTGAAGTGTTCACATCATTTGAAGTGTTCCACTCCTCTTAAGGTTGGGGGTACTGGTCTCACTTAATAAAATGTAAAAGGGACCCAAAGATACTTTCTACTCTTCGGGAACTGTAGTTCTGTCAAGGTTAACCAGAGAAAGTTAACAGTGGAGCACCTAGGGCAACCTAGCAACAACAGGCACTTATTGCCAAAAGGTTTTCAAAGAGGATACATTGGAAAAACAATATAGACACTACAAAGAGCTATGGAGAGCCCAAAAATTCACAACCATAAAAATACTAAAATATTATTTGATTGTGTAAAAAGGTTCCCACTCACAGAGGTATAAGACAAAATAATCCCCCAGTAAAGCTAAAAATTCTGGAAGTTCTCGGGTTCACACAGGTCAGGAAGATTTATCATTACTATGAAAATCTTTCCTAACATAACCCATCAGCACCAGTGCCATGGATTACATGTGTGCATGGGGTTTGGGTCTAGCAGAGGGTTTCACAGACACCAAGCTTCAGTGTACATTTCACATATGGAAAATAATCCATTTGCATATCAGTCTTTCTCCCACCCAAATGGGCAGTGCATTACCGATGTGCTAGGGCAATTCTCTTTTGAAAAATAGTACTAATAGCTACCACAGACATTTGTTTTCTTGACAGAGGATAAGTAATATGAATGAAGGAACGTTAAAAGATATACATTCATGCTTCATGAACCAGATTATATTGGTGTAAGTAAATACTTTGTAATACATGATCTAGCATTGGAATTGCAAGTTTAATAGCATTTGATTGATTCTGTGCAATGTGCAAACATTGGGGAACATATCTAGAGTTTTATAGTGAGTAGATTTTGAAGACAGCTGCAAATCATTTAAATTGGGAAGTCAACCTTTCAACAAATTCCAATTACGGGGGACAAGGCTCCTTTGCAATGTTTTGTGGCATTGTATGTGTCCAAGGAACAAAATCAGAACCCATTCCATGAGCATGCATGGCCAACACAGTCAATGTCAGATCTTTCACAAATTCAAATTCCATTTCCTGGTATATTGGCTTGGCCACCCATTGTTTGCCTCGTTTTGTAAAGGCCATAAGGTAACGAAGCATCCCAAATGTTCCTGCAGTTTGCGCTTGTTCCCTCCCAACGTTCTTGTTGTGCGCAAGTACAGCTATTCTTGCTCTGGCCTCCATACCACCTATGCCGAAATGCAACCTTTTAGGCCTGTACTTTAGGCACATATTATGAAACCTCTTCAAATCTCCAGTATGACAGAATTTTGTGAGTCCCTTCAGGTCTCTTGAAAGCATTTTATCATACACAATCTTCTCAAGTGCTTTGTGTGGTGGGGAACATGACACCAATCACCTCTTCCGTTCCTGCTCCTTCGATAAAGGTTCACATGCACATTCATCGAAATGTTGGTTTTCTTTCCATGAGTGTGTTTTGGAGCAATGGTCCATCAATGAATGTGATTTTTCAAGTAGAATTTCTAAAGCTCCGTCACAAGTTTTTCTTTTTTTTTTTTTTTATTGTAAAGCTTCAGTTCAATATACAATATCAAACTTTTGTTACATTAAATTAAATTAAATCCAATCCACCTCCCAATTCCTAAAAAGCAGTCCAAGTTCGAAAAGCTCAAAAGAAACCAAATTTTCAATTTCCTTTGGACAAAATTTGTAGCTCAAGTTGAGGCATGTTGCAAAATTGGATCGAGAAAATTAATCAGGCGGCAGGAAAGCTTGATGTTTTGGCCTGCTGCAACATGATCCCACCATTCATCAGGGACATACATTTGAGGTTTAAATTCATTCAGATACAGTTCACGTTGGTCAGTCAACATTGGACACCCAGTTACTAGATGTTTTGAGGACTCAACTTCCGATGATTTGCAGAACCGACAAGTGTTGATTGCGGTTTCTTTGTTTTTACGTAACCATAGCATTTCCTTTGTGTTTAAGGCATTCAGACGAAATCTCAATAACTGCTTCCTGTGATGGGGTGATGGACAGTTTGTAAGGTATTTTGGTTGGTGATGCAGTTTTACCAAACTTTTAGAAGAGGGCAGGGTGGATTTGAGGGCTAGCCTGTTATTGTATGTTAAAATCCATTCCCACGCGGCTAGCTTCTTTTTGGCATGTTGGGGGCGCATAATGAGCTCTTCTTCACTTATGTTTGCATCGACCATAACAGCGTTGAGTTTGGTCTTCCATGTTATTAGAAGGGATGAAACTGCATCATCGTTTTCATTCCTAAAGATTTTATATGCAGGAATTTTGTCGCCAAGCAGCATTTTGCGTAGTGTAGATAATGATTTCCAGACGACTGTCATGTAGATTGAGTTTAGGGCTAATTCATATCTCAGAGCCGAAATTGAGATGTAGTTTGGTAGAGCCAAAACACGCCTCCAAAACTTTCCTTCCAGTCTATGCCATATATTGTGGTTTATGTTCCACGCTGATTCACCACCAAACGTAAGGGTTGGGATTACCTTCTGGAGGTAGAACATGACTACAGGAATGATAGAACATTTCCCATAGTCCTGGTTAATTTTGGCTCCTTGTAGACTTGGGTTTTTAGTTCTGTCCATTAGATCGCTAATCAAGGCGGCTTCGCAGATGGAATCATTTATCATTACGTCCAGGTAGCGAATAGATTTGACAACGTTTAGGCATTTTTTTTCAAAAAACCATCTAAACGTTTATCTTTTCTTGAAGTGTTTTGTCCTATACACATGATCTTAGTTTTTTCGGTGTTTAGGAACAGATTATTTGCACTTAGGTACTCATTCAGGCGGATTAAGAGATGTTGGAGCCCAATTTTTGTTTGATCTATTAACACAATGTCGTCGGCGTAAACCAAGCAATTCAGTTGAGTTCCATTAAGCTTTGGTGGAAAGTAGTGGGCGGAGGCCAACCACTCAGGTAGATCTGCAAGAAATAGTTTGAAGAGATCAGCAGCCAGGGTACAGCCCTGCTTGACCCCTTTGTATGTTCTTATTGGTAGAGTAAGGTCACCCTGAGAATTTAGTCTTATTTGAATAGAGGTGTTAGTATGTAAGGCGATAATGGGGTCTAACAGCTGCTCAGGGCATTTCCAGGATCGCAATTTAGCCCATAATTTACTGCGATTAATAGCATCAAAAGCTTGCCGCAGATCGACAAAGGCAAAAAAGATTTTTTTCTTGGCCTCCATCGCTTACAATTTTAGGATGGTCAGAATTGTAAGATTTACATCGACTCCGACTTGACTCGTGAAGCCAGTTTGACGACAATCATGCTTGCCAACCAAGAGGGCCCATTGCACCAAACTTTGGCGCAGGTAGGAGCCAAATATTTTGCCAATTGTATCAAGAAGGGCAGTAGGGCGATAGTTTGCCGGGTCGGCTCTACTGCCCTTCTTGTATATTGGCACTACGATGGCTTTTGAACATGAAGAGGATAATTGCATGCTGTGGGCAATCTGCCAGAATAGCCCGTTTATGAATTTCGCCCAATGAGATTTATGCTTTTTAAGCATAAGGTTGGAGATTTGGTCAGGGCAAGCAGCTCTCGAATTCTTTACCTTGGAGATCGAAAGTTCAAGCTCTGTGCATGATGGTGTTATCTCCCAAGCAGTGATTGTAGATTTGGGCGGTGAAGATTCCTCAATTGCTGGCTTTTCATAGATTAACGTAAAGTACTTGCACCATTTGGCGCTTGTAATTTCGTTAGAGATTGAGGTTGTAGAGTTAGAGCTGCCATGGTTCAAAATTGACCAAATTTCACGAGTGTTCTTAGTGACGAGATGCTTTAGCATAGTTTCTGCTTGACTTTGGTCAATTGTTATTGAATGAGATCTTAACCAATTCCGATAAATCTGGCGCCGTTATTTGACTTTCCTTATTTTGTCGCACAAATTGCAAGACTCTTTCTTGTTTGTTTGTTTGTTTGTTTATTTATTTAGTATAGCGCGCAAAACCCAGAGGTAACAAGGCGCAACAGAGGTCAGGAAGATAGGATTACATAAAAACTTGGTTACAGAATAAGATAGGCATGAGAAAAAGAGCATTACATTTACAGTTACATTGTGTGGGATGTGCATATATACATATAATTGAGCGAAAGCTTACAAATTTACATAATTAGTGCTGTGCATAGGGGCAGTTCGGTTGCATTTACATATTTACATATTTAAGGCTGTGCATGGTAGTCAGGTTATAGCACTGGCATGATCAGATTAGATGGCAGGGTTAGTCGTGAGGATCATTGGCCCGCAGCCAAGTGAGGGTGTTTCGCCTGAAGCTATAGTAGGATTGGTCTGTCCTAATGTAGAGTGGGAGGGCGTTCCAGTGTTGGGCTGCCAAGACAGGGAAGCTGCTGCCGCCGGTTTTCTTTTGTCTGAAATTGGGTACCTGCAGGCAGTAGGAATTAATCGATCTGGTGGGGCGGGTGGACGTTTTTTTCTTTATTCTGGATGCGAGATAGGGGGGGGCTGCGTTGTTTAAACATTTGTAGGTGAGTGATGCCGTTTTGAGGGAGATGCGGTCGTGGATTTTAAGCCATTTGTGTTCTCTCCTTTTGTTGGAGATGTGTTCCTTGGAGGGTAGGTTGAGGGCTGTTCTGAGAGCGTTGTTTTGTAGTGTCTGTAGTTTGTTGGTTATGCATTTGTTGGCTCCTAGGTACATGGCGTTGCAATAGTCCAGTCTGGATAGTATTAGGGCGTTGGCTATGATGATGCAGCTAGCTTGGGTGAGGAAGGCTCTACTTGCCCTAATTAGCTTGCATGTGTAGGCGGTGGAGGATGCTAGTGAGTTAACTTGTTTTTTTAGTGACATGGTTACATCAAGGTGAAAGCCTAGTGTTTTCACTGTTTTGGCCACTGTGATGGTGTTGCCATCAATGTTGAAGGCCTTATAGTTGGAACTGAGTTTTTTAAGATTGGTATTGGATCCGAGGAGCAGGATTTCGGTTTTCTCATCATTTAGACATAGACCGTGTGTGGCCATCCATGCCTGAATGATGAGATATATTTTGTTTACCAAGGCCGTATCTGAAGCGTAGTTGCCTGAAAGGGGTATGAGGATCTGGGTGTCATCTGCATAATTGGTATATGAGACACCCAGTCTGTCCAACTTGTCAAATAGGGGCTTGGTAAAGATGTTGTAGAGGGTGGGAGAGACGCAGGAGCCTTGGGGCACCCCACAGGTTATTTTAATGGGGTCTGCTGAGGCTAGGGCGGAGAAGACCCTCATAGTTCGGTTGTCCAAGAATGATTGGATCCAGGCTATGGCCTCTTTCGAGAAGTGGGCTGCTGAGGCCAGGTGTTCGCACAGGACTGCGTGATCTACCAGGTCAAATGCTGCCGGCAGATCGAGGAGTAGTAACATGGCAGTGTTCCCTTTGTCGTTAATCTCATTGATCTGGGTTTTAAGATCGATTAAGGCTGTTTCGGTGCCGTGCTTCGGTCTGAAGCCTGATTGGTGGGTGCCTAGTAGTTTGTGAGTTTCAAGATATTGCTGAATCTGCAGGTATGCTACTCTATCTATTATCTTTAACAGGAATGGCACCGTGGTGATGGGCCTGTAATTGGTGGGAATAGCGGGGTCTAGGGTTTGCTTCTTGAGGAGAGGCAGGACCCAAGATTCTTTGAGGTTACTTGGTATGGTGTTGGAGGAGAAGGATGCGTTGATCAGCTTGGTTATAAAGGGGGCTAGATCCCTAGCAGCATCCTTGATTATCTGGGAAGGGCAGTTGTCGCCTTTGCAGTTAGATGGTTTAAGTGAGGCTATAACTTTTTCTGTTTCTGGGATAGATATTTTGGTAAATCTGAAGAGATTCTGGCCTGGACGGTTGGCTGTTTTGTCGTGGTTGCTGGGAGATGCTTCATTGGTGGTGAGAGAGTCTTTTTTCAGAGCGATTTTGGTTTGGAGAGTTTTGATTTTATTAGTTAGGGCGTTTTGGACGCTGGTGCACCATACTTTATCTTTAATTATATTGTCTGGTGGGGGTATAGGGGATTCTAGTTCCCTTAGTATAGCAAATAGTTCTCTGGTGTTGGAGCTCGATTTTTCGATTCTTTCATTGAATAGTTTCTTTTTGGTGAGTAGAATTTCTTTTTTGTAGTTGTTTGCATAAAGTTTGAGTTGTGATTTGTTCTCTTCTGTAGGGGAGTTGCGCCATTGGCTTTCAAGTTTTCTTTTGTGCAGTCTAAGTTCTTTCAGATGTGGGGTGAACCAGGTGTTCAGGTGGGCTTGCTGTTTGCTTTTTTGCAGTTTTAGAGGGGCAATGATGTCTAGTCCTTTTTTTATGGCATTGTTATAGTTTTCTACTAGGCGTTCTGGTTTTAGATTATCGGGGAGAGCATTGAGGGTTGGCAGTAGTAGTGGTAGGAGGTTGTCAGGGGTTATGTTTTTTTTTGCTCTAGTGGGTAGTGGTGGTGCCATGATTTTTCTTTTGTTGACTTCTTTATTGAGAGATAAGGTGAAGTCAATGAGGTGATGGTCTGTCCAGTGCTGGGGAGTGGTTTTGGTAATGACGGTGTCGCAGTTTAGAGTGGCGATCCAGTCCAAGGTCCTACCTTTATTATGGGTGGGGGTGAGCACTCTTTGGATTAGGCCGTGTTCATCTAGCATGTTGGCTATAGCTTGTGCTGATTTGTCGTCAGGGTCGTTTAGTCCTAGATTCAAGTCGCCTAGCAATAATATTTGGGTGGTGTCTTTTATGTTGTTGGCTAGGAGGCTGGATAGGTCTGCTTCGAATGAGCAAATGGGGCCGGGTGGCCTATATATTAGAAGGATGGTTAAGGTGCGACAGTTGGAGATGGGTAGTTTGGCTACTAGGAGTTCGCAGGATTTGAGAGGTGCTTGAGGCAGTGGTCTTAGCTCGAGGTTTGTTTTAGCTATGATGGCTAGGCCGCCTCCTCTGTTGTTGGGCCTGTCCATTCTGATTATTTGGTAATTTTCTGGAATGGCTATTGAGAGTGCTGGGCCTGCTGCTTCGTGCAGCCATGATTCAGTGATAGCTAGGAGGTCGAGGTTGTTTGAGGATAAGGTGTCTGCTATTTCTGTGGCGTGGGCCATTATCGATCTGGCGTTGATCAAAGCTCCGGATATAGTGGTAGTGTTGGGTGTATCCTGGATTGTTATAGGGATGAGTTTGGGTTGGGTGGAGTTGTAGCAGGGTGTGATGTGGCTCGGGTGGATTTTGGTGTGTTGCAGGGTGGGTCTCTTGTTGTGGTAGATGGGCTCGTAGAGACGGGGTAGTCTGGCTCGTAGTCTAGTGTTTCTTTCTAGGGTTGGACAGGGTGCATTTTCTGCAGGGTACATGGTTATGGTGGCAATGAAGATGGTAAGGTGTAATATATGTATGAGGAGATACAGTAGGGTGGCTGTTTGGCTCTTGCTGAGGTACATTGTACGGTTTGGCATGTGTAAATAGACAGGGGGTTTACCTGAGATCGCAACTCAGGCTAAGAAAGGCAAGTGCAAATAGATGCAAGTAGGCAAGGGGTTCACCTAAGAGCAGTAATCACATTTAGGCTAAAAATGGCATGTGCAAGTAGATGCAAGTAGGCAAGGGGTTCACCTAAGAACAGTAATCACATTTAGGCTAAAAATGGCATGTGCAAGTAGATGCAAGTAGGCAAGGGGTTCACCTAAGAACAGTAATCACATTTAGGCTAAAAATGGCATGTGCAAGTAGATGCAAGTAGGCAAGGGGTTCACCTAAGAACAGTAATCCCATTTAGGCTAAAAATGGCATGTGCAAGTAGATGCAAGTAGGCAAGGGGTTCACCTAAGAACAGTAATCACATTTAGGCTAAAAATGGCATGTGCAAGTAGATGCAAGTAGGCAAGGGGTTCACCTAAGAACAGTAATCACATTTAGGCTAAAAGTGGCATGTGCAAGTAGATGCAAGTAGGCAAGGGGTTCACCTAAGAACAGTAATCACATTTAGGCTAAAAATGGCATGTGCAAGTAGATGCAAGTAGGCAAGGGGTTCACCTAAGAACAGTAATCACATTTAGGCTAAAAATGGCATGTGCAAGTAGATGCAAGTAGGCAAGGGGTTCACCTAAGAACAGTAATCACATTTAGGCTAAAAATGGCATGTGCAAGTAGATGCAAGTAGGCAAGGGGTTCACCTAAGAACAGTAATCACATTTAGGCTAAAAATGGCATGTGCAAGTAGATGCAAGTAGGCAAGGGGTTCACCTAAATTCGGTAATCACATTTGGGCTAGAAATGGCTACAGACATATAGATAACTCTGCAAGTTGGACCAGTTAGTAGAAAAAGACTACCACATGGTCGGGGGGGGCGCATGATACCAAGAAGGATCTGTGGTGTTGAGGGCATTGCTGTGTATGGGTAAACATGTATTCGTGTCTACTGTACTTGCTTCTTGAGTACTATAGAATGATAGCTGTTCAGTAAGTGAGAGAGCTCCAATCACACATTAAGAAATGCGTACAATTTGTTTAACGTTAGAAAATCTCAGAATTTGCGCAGCTGGTGATTGTTACCGCTTTTGTTGTTAGAAAATCAACAATTACAAATGTAGGTGTATCGCTTCAGTTATTTCTTAAAAGAACTTAGCCGTCTTATGTAGTTAAGCATTACTCACCAAAACAGTTCAGTTAAGCTGATAGGTATCATGGTGCTGTACATGGCCAATGTACCATACATGTTTAGAATCAGTATAATGCGGCTGAGGGCGTCTCCAACTTCTGATAGTGAGAGATCCTGGAGTTGAAAGGGCAGAGATCCTGGCCCCTGGCTCCTACGGCTCTGAACAGGCACCCAACAGGCCTTAGAGTGGCCTTGGAGCTGGCCGCCGGCGTGATCCGCCTGCCGCCGGTTACCGCTGATGTAAATGAGGCTCAGCCTCGGTTTCAGGCCGCGCTGCGCCCGGCATGGGCGAGTCAGGCGCCGTGTGGGGACAGGGTCAGGCAGGCCCTGTCCTGTTCCCCGCTTGTCGCGTGGTTCCTCTGCTGGGCTGGGGGTGCTGGGGGGGCTCCTGCCCTCGCCCCACGATGAGGAAGAGTGGAGTGAGGGGGTTAGCAGGCACCCAACAGGCCTTAGAGTGGCCTTGGAGCTGGCCGCCGGCGTGATCCGCCTGCCGCCGGTTACCGCTGATGTAAATGAGGCTCAGCCTCGGTTTCAGGCCGCGCTGCGCCCGGCATGGGCGAGTCAGGCGCCGTGTGGGGACAGGGTCAGGCAGGCCCTGTCCTGTTCCCCGCTTGTCGCGTGGTTCCTCTGCTGGGCTGGGGGTGCTGGGGGGGCTCCTGCCCTCGCCCCACGATGAGGAAGAGTGGAGTGAGGGGGTTAGCAGGCACCCAACAGGCCTTAGAGTGGCCTTGGAGCTGGCCGCCGGCGTGATCCGCCTGCCGCCGGTTACCGCTGATGTAAATGAGGCTCAGCCTCGGTTTCAGGCCGCGCTGCGCCCGGCATGGGCGAGTCAGGCGCCGTGTGGGGACAGGGTCAGGCAGGCCCTGTCCTGTTCCCCGCTTGTCGCGTGGTTCCTCTGCTGGGCTGGGGGTGCTGGGGGGGCTCCTGCCCTCGCCCCACGATGAGGAAGAGTGGAGTGAGGGGGTTAGCAGGCACCCAACAGGCCTTAGAGTGGCCTTGGAGCTGGCCGCCGGCGTGATCCGCCTGCCGGCGGTTACCGCTGATGTAAATGAGGCTCAGCCTCGGTTTCAGGCCGCGCTGCGCCCGGCATGGGCGAGTCAGGCGCCGTGTGGGGACAGGGTCAGGCAGGCCCTGTCCTGTTCCCCGCTTGTCGCGTGGTTCCTCTGCTGGGCTGGGGGTGCTGGGGGGGCTCCTGCCCTCGCCCCACGATGAGGAAGATTCTTGATCAACCGAAGATCTTTCCTTAGGGTTTGTTTTGCTAAAGCTATTGTTGTAGAATATAAATGTTTCGGAATGGATATTTTGAGATTTTCATAGTGAAGTCCGCTATATTCAACAATTTGCAGCACTTTTATACTGTGGCTTAAGGATGTAATTAAGCAACCATTTGTGACAAGCCTGTTGCCATCAGCATTCATTGACAGTTAAAAGGGATGTTTGTCTGGTGCACTGCAGCTGTCTTCTTTCCATACTAGCGTAGCAGATTGTGATCACTATGTGTCATCGGTTTCACGTTGAGAGATGTTACTTTATCAAAGAAATTTAACGAGGCCCAGATGTAATCAAGAGTGTTATTCCTTGCCAGGCCATGCCAAGTTGGTTTGGATGGTTGGTCAAAGTTGATGGCGCCATTCAGCATTTGACAATGGCGTAAGGAGAGAGCGTGCAACCAGGTTTGACCTCTTAGAACAACTTTATTATCTGGAAGCCGAGTGTTTATCTTCGTGATAGGATCGTATTTGAACCAGCTACAATAGAGGTCCCTGCATACAATCACAGAGATGTTGTTATAGGCAAGGTATGTATCGTCGATTAGAGTTGACACAGTTTGGATGAAGGATGTTGGCGAAATCATCACAGGATTCCAATATCCGTTAATTATTAACAGGTTAGACATATTGTTAAACAGAGATAGTCGAACCAGAGTACTTTGGACAAACGGATTTGGGTCGACAGAGGCCACTAGTGTCCACCAATTCTGAATTTTCAATAAGGGTGTCAATCCGGCATAGGGACGACCCTTACTATTTTTTCTGGCGTGATTGATAAGAATGGTAAAACCATCACAGGTCGGAGAATCCCGAAGCCATGTTTCCTGCAAGCAAATGACAAAGACGTCATCCAAGGGTTCAGAGAAGGTATTGAATAGATGGGTGAATCCTCGGGTATTTCAAGAGAGTAGTGTTAGCTCCTGTTGAGGGGTATTATCTCATTGTTACTTACGAGGTCCCTTGGGTACTCTTTTCACACTGGTATATCGACCTTCAGGCGCTGTATTGCTCTTCCCCAAAAAGTGCACGGAACAACCATAAATCACCAATGCAATTATAGAGCAAATACTTCAACCCATAAACAGACAGACACAATAACTCACAGCCACACACTCTTTAGAAGATAATCAGCTCTTTACGGCTATTTATTCAAAGATTACAAGTACATAGAAATAACTCATAAAAATAATAAGGACATAGATCACAGAGGAAAGTCAAGAAGTCAAAAAGAAATACATCACCGTGAGCGTAACAGAATTCCTCATCACGTCCAGAAGCGGCTGGAAGACCCTAGGAACAGCCAGGCCGAGAGTACCACAGCTCACAGGAAGGCCAGACGTAAGCGTCCTTCTCTGGCTGAAGTCTCACCTGACCGCCTCCGGGCTTCCGCATATATACACACTCCACAAAGGGGAGTTAATTCTCGAACATTCTGGAAATTGCACTTGCACAGTTGAGGGACACTTGAGGAACAGCCGTCGGTTGCCAGCTGGTTCTCCCCCCAAGAAGTGCAATGCCTCCCTTCTCTAAAAATATGCTCCACGGAGAACAGTAGCAAGCCATAACAACGTTAGCTTTCCCAGCAGAAATGGACTTGACCTCACCCAGGTTCGGAAAAGCATGTTTGTCTCAGCACTGTGAATCTAACACTCAGCAAAATGTGTGCAGCGTTTCACTGCGATATGAAGTAAATATCCAACATGGCTCTGAGCGCTCCCAGAATGCATTACGCACCCGCGCCCTTTTGGATCAAGCATAACTCAAGCATAACAATTCCACCCTTTGGATATTTATCTTCCATATTCCGGTGGCACAGGAACCGGTCTCTGAAACCTACGAACGGTTAAGACTAAATTGGGAATACATTGAATGCAACAACAACAAGCAATTATAATAGACAATATAATAAAAATGCAAGCAAAAATGTAACGTAGTGTACCCCCAATATCAGTTATCCATGAAAATAACCAATCCCACCAATTTCTATTACGATCTTGAGACACTTGAGAAATGAGATCCCTCAAACCTCGAATATGACTTTCAATAGATTGTGAGTGGTCACTTAAATTGAAACAACACATACCTTCAAAGGCATTACACCCTAAATTATGTTTTAGCAATAGGTAATGAACAGCAGCTCTGTTCTGCAAAGTTGCTTTTCTAATAACTTGACTATCAAGGAGTAATTCTTCTAAAGCCTACGAAGTATGATTAAGACTTTTAACTGCTAAACACACTAATTTCATCAAAGATTTGTAACCTCCAGCAGCTAAACCCCAAACACCTACTAATGAAAGGGTTAATGCTAGAACCTCAGCTTCTGATAACAAATGTACATGTGAATCACAGTCAGGAGATAGCCCTACAGATTCAAAAGTTGACCTTTTACCTCGAGTTATCGCTGAGTTTAACGGAAACATCATTAGTCTTAATCGAGTTAAAGTACATGGACCTCCAGAAATGTTAGCTGGAATATAAATATATGTGATGTTACCACATGAAAAGAGCCATCCTGTTGGAAGTTTCACATGATTCAAATGACTAGCAGTTATCACTGTATGATTGCAGGACACAGTGTTATTAACACTGTTGCATTTGCGTGACATTCGCGATCATAGTCGACTCTCGAACACAGTGTTATTGTACTGATTAGTCAACTCTATTTGTCGGCATTTGCCAATTTCTTGTGCTTTGCATGTCATAATATAACACACATCACCTTGAGTTATGTTGTAAGTGATAACACGTGTCAAATTTCTCAATTTTCTGTCAGTCTCTTGGCAGAACCGACAGTATTCATAAACTGAAAAAGATTGTCTAATATCTGAGTCTTGAACTAAAGAATCATTATGTGTGATGCCAAAGATATGCTTTAAAACTGGAACAGGCGTCGGCACCGCTACTAAACACGTAGTCAATAAATCTTCAGCATTGGGCACATCAGTAAGACAAAAGTGTGATATGTTCAGTACTTGCTGTGCCAGATAAATCCACATATTCTCCTCTTGGGTAATGATAGGAGAGTGTTTCCGTCTTCCTACGATCGCGTCTGGCACGACTGGCATCAAGGTTGTTTTCACTTGCTCCTGATGTGTTTGTCGCATTTCACGAATCCATGTCTTCGGTCTGGCTGGCTTTTTGGCACTGGCATAGGGCTGCTTCGGGACAACATTATTCATCACTATCAGTATCCCCTTGATCACTGGCACAGATGTGACATTTTTCGTTGTAGCAGCAGACTGTTTAACTCTCCCAAATGGAGTCCATTTAGTGCCACAATTACACCAACCAGACACAGGATCTACAAGGCAAACCCAGAAAAGAGATATCAGTGTTGCACATCACTCTCTCAGGTAACATATTGCCATTTCTTTCTACCAGGCTCCATAACTAAAACTACTTGATCTTTGCCTGATGCAATGACATCTGCGGGCACTGGTGGGCCACTAGGCTTTTCCACCCACACCTTTGCACCCGGTACCATACTGTCTGAAGAGCCAAAACCGCGGTCCCCACGGGTAGTTAATACTGTAGGAAGCTCCCCCTTCTTAATCATGGACAACTTAATTGGAAGGGCTATCAATTGGGCCACTCGATCACCCTTGTAGATTGATAGCAATTGATCCCCATAATTCATTAGGATGACTTTAATCTTGCTTTGGTAATCAGCATCAATTACCCCTCCCAACACTTGAACTCCCTTCAATGCTAGGCCAGATCTAGGGGCAATCCATCCCATATGCTCTGGGGGAATCTGTACTCCAATCCCTGTTTCAATTACAACTATTCCTCTTGGGTCTGATCTGATTTCTTCATGGGAATCCAAGTCTACCCCTGCTGACTCTGGAGTTGCTCGATAGGGAGCTAAAGAACCTGGAGTAATTTCCCAGTACAATAGTGTTTTTCTAACTGAATTGTGTTGAACCTGTAAAGTAGGAGTCATTAATCGCATCAAACGAGTTTCATGTTCATACACAGGCCTATTGTTTGATACTTGCACCGCATCAAACACACGATCACGCCAGCCTGCCAAACTGCCGTCTCCAGATTTGCGCAACTGTTCTTTCAATAACCCATTCATTCGTTCAATTAACCCTGAAGCGGCTGGGTAATATGGAACGTGATACAACCACTCAATGCTCTTTTCCTGACAAAACTCCTGGATTAATTTGCCTTTGAAATGTGACCCATTGTCACTTTGAATCTGCAAAGGCACTCCATAATGTAGTATGATCGATCTAACAACCTGATGGTGTTCAGTTGGGTAGCACGTTTGCATGGCAAAACCATCAAATATCCTGAGTATGTATCCACAATAGTGCATGCATACTGACAACCTCTACTAATTGGCATGGGACCGATATAATCAATCTGCCAAATTTGACCTGGTAATTTTCCTCTTCTCAATGTGCCTCGAACAATTTGAGGGATAGATCTATGTAATTGGTGTTGGCAGACGGGACACTGCACAATGATCCTTTTCACTACTTCTAAAGGAAGACTGATTCCTCGAGCTTGTGCCCACCTCATAGTAGCCTTTTCTCCAAGGTCCCCACATTTCTGATGGGCCCATTTGGCCAAACCCTCCAAATTGTCTTTCTGAGCCTCTGCATCCACAGATGAAATCTTGCTGTGCTCGTCTGCAACAGAATTAAACCAACGTTCTAATGAGTCTGTGGCACAATGCGTGTCCACATGATATACAGTGACTTCACTTTGTAATAACATTTCCGCAATATCTTGCCACAGTTCTTTTCCCCACAACTCTTTTGAATGAATCTTCCACCCATTCTTTTGCCAAGTTGGCAACCACACTGCCAATCCATTCGCCACTGACCATGAATCTGTGTACACATAACATTGACCAGGGGTTTCTTGTTTCAATGCTTGGTAAACTGTGTAAAGTTCTGCAAACTGACTGCTCTTCCCTTTCCCTGTCGTTGTCAACATCTTTTTTGTTTTGGGATTGTACGACACTGCTTTCCAGTACCGCTCAGTTCCCACATATCGAGTTGAACCATCCGTGAACCAAACATGCTCTGTTTGCTCCACGGTCACATCGCTGTAAGGTACTCCCCATTTCACGGGAGACTCACGTTTTTCAGGCACTTCCGGTGGTATGTAATCTGAGGGTGGTATGTTGGCTACTTGCTCATGTAGTTTTGCCACTCCACCCTTTCCTGATTTGGCTCTGTCTTGAATGTACCATTTCCACTTAATTATGCTGGCTTCTTGAGCATGTCCTATTCTATGCGTTTTAGGAGAGCTCAGTACCCATTGCATGATTGGTATTTCTGGTCTCATGAATACATCATGGCCCACCGTCATCTGCTCGGTATCAACAAGAGCCCAATAACACGCCAGCAATTGCTTCTCAAACGGAGCGTATGAGTTACCAGCGTCGGGCAACTTACGACTCCAAAACCCTAATGGCACACGTTTCCTGTCTTGTTTTTGCCACACACTCCAGTTAGCATAATTGTCTTGTACAGACACATTTAATTCCACTTCACCTTCCTTCAAGGGCCATAAATCAAGCACCTGCTGCACAGTGTCTTTCGCCATCTCAAAGGCTTTCTGCTGCTCCTCCCCCCACTGAAACTCATATTTCTTTCGTGTCACCTTGTAGAGGGGGGCCAATATCTGCCCTAAATGAGGAATGTGCTGTCTCCAAAACCCAAACAGTCCTATAAACTGCTGAGCTTGCTTTTTGTTCATTGGAGTGGTGAATTCAAGTATTTTCTGTCGGGCTTTTGGCACCATTTCTCGATGCCCATGATGCCACTGAATCCCTAGGAATATCACTGTTTCAGCTGGACCTTGAATTTTACTCGGATTAATCTCCCACCCTTCCTTCTTCAATCCTTCTATAATGACATCTAACTGACTTTGCACACTGTGCTCATCCTTGCCTTGGATCAAAATATCATCAATGTAATGAGAGATTTGTATGTCAGGTTTGCACAGTATGTTGTCTAAGTGCTCTGCCACCAGCCAGTGACAGATAGTCGGGCTATGCATGTACCCCATGGGTAGTCTCGTGAAAGTGTACTGACATCCACCCCACGTAAATGCAAACTGTTCTTGACACTCATCAGCAATTGGCACGGAGAAAAATGCATTAGCTAAATCGATCACTGCATACCAAGTCCCCTCAAACTTTTGGACATTTTCGATCAATGTAATAGCATCTAGGACTGCGGGTACTAAGGGAGGAGTACGTTTATTCAACTCCCTGTAATCCATCGACATCCTCCACGACCCATCTCCCTTTTTAACAGGCCAGAGCGGATTGTTCCATGAGGTGGTAATAGGGCGTAATACACCCGCCTCCACGTACTCTTTAATGGTGTCTGAGATTTCCTTGTGCCCCCCAGGAATGCAGTATTGTTTCATTGCTACCCGCTTGGTTGCCACTGGCACTTGCACTGGGAGCATCTTCAATTAGCCTACGGTAATGGGTGTACTAATTAAATGCACTCACCCCAAACTGGTACGTTTGACCGCCAAGTCCCAAGGTTAGCCCTTCCAAAATGTCAAAGCCAATTATATATTCAGGTATCGGGACAATCAACAGTTGGTATTTCCGCCTCTTTAAATTGCCTATTTTCATCTCCACTCGTGTTTGCACTACGGGGGTCTCCTTTCCCAAAGAGGCCTCCGCCCCGGTGTCTATCAATGCTCGCACCTCTTGTGTATTTCCTGGCCCCCAAAAAATCTTAACATCAACATAAGGCCGCCTATCCACTTTTATGTGGGCAGATGCTGCCGGAGCTTGGCCGAAGCCCTAGTCAAACTTCGAATGAGTGTGACTCAACTCCGCCTCTAACATCGCACCTTTCTCAAATCAGCGTATGTCGGCTGGTACGGGGTAGGTGTCCCCATAGACTCTTTGTCTTGTTCTTCCGCAGGGGGAGCAGAAGGTGAGGTGTCCCCCTGTGGCGTGGTGACTACTTGCTTCTTAACCTGTTTATAGCGCTCTTTGGCTGCAAGCCCTCGTTTTTTGTATAATTCATACATTACTCTAGATTCAATGCCATTAATTTCTTTGTGTGGCACGCCATCTTTTAGCAACGCCAATAACATGTCTTTTCGGGACACTCGGGAGTCTCTGCTATCTTGCCGCCTGCCTTCAGTTCTTCTCTCACTAAGCCCCTCTCTCTCCCGCGGCTTGTTATCACTCTTATCCCACTCTCCCAAATCTGCAAGTTGCCGAATGGCATCTGCTACCTCATCAGTAGCCTTGCCCGTCATACCTACGAGCAAAGTCATAATGACACTTTTGTATGCGGGTGGCGCAGTTCTAATCACCATGTTGCGAGTTGAAACCGAGAGCGGCACGGCTCCCATGTGATCTGGCGCATCTATGTGAATCGCCTCTTTCATAGCATGCTCTCTGACCTTTTGAATTGCTTCACTCAACGTATACCACTTTGTTTCTTCACTGGGCCAATCTGTGGTAATAGGGTATTTACGGTTACATGCTTGGGCTACCAGGTGCAACAAAGACACCTGCGTATCTTGACCATTTGCATCAGGGGGCGGTCCTGCTCTTAAGACCTCCTGTACATTGGTGTCAATCGACAGGTGTAAAAAACGCGGTGAATCAGTAGAGAATCTACCAACAACCCTGCAGCACCCCCATCTAGCAATCTCACCATCCATGTCAATAAAGCTTCCCCTGATTTTTTCCTCAAACGGGTAATAATTTCCCGAACCTCCTGTTGTGTGTAATCCTCCGGCGTGGTTAAATCCACCATTCCGCCAGCAGGATTCTGCGGGTGTGGTCTGGCTCGCCGTCTTCCAAAAGGCTTCGCCACCACTATTTTCTGTTTCGCCTCTGGTTTGGGGTCAGACTCTTATGCAGAACTACTTTCTAGACTGGTCGAATCAAAAATATCACATCCCACTTGTCCGGATCCCAGTCTACTCCAGCGGTAGCAATTACAGTTGCCACCTTTCTTTTGTTGACCCCTCCCCGTCTTTTCCTATACTTATACAGGGCTACTCGTACTGCTGCCCTCTCGGCCACCGCCTGATATGTATCAGCCTTATCTTTAAACAGTTTCATTTGAATCTGCTGCATTAACGCAGTCTGCCGTTCTGCAGCTAGCTCTCTCTCTCTAATCGCAAAACCTCATTTTTCATTTCCACTTTCATTTGATGCATTTTCCTATAAGCATGCAAAAGAACCCAACCTCGCCTACGTAATGCTGCACATTCTTTGCCACGTTCTACTGTAACTTGTTGCAAGCATGCAATTACATCAGCCGGATCGGCATCTCCCAATCCTTGATCCCAAGTTTCACTTAAACCGGCACCACATGCCCACGCTTGAGCCAACTTATCATATGGACTCTTAGTCCAACCTGGAATAACAACATCAGAACAGTCACCGCCAGCGGTAACGTTCATCTTCTTGAACAAACTATTCATTATCGCAAACAAAGCAAAACCTTGTTGAACCTATATATTTTCATCTTCACACTGCAATCACTCCCACAGGCACTCAAACACTTACAAAAGAGAAAAAACTTCACTTACACGACAACCAAATCCTATCTAAGTTTCAACAGATTCTTGGACACTTGGAACAATTCATCACGAGCAATCCTGTTTGTGACGCCAAAAATGTATTGCTCTTCCCCAAAAAGTGCACGGAACAACCATAAATCACCAATGCAATTATAGAGCAAATACTTCAACCCATAAACAGACAAACACAATAACTCACAGCCACGCACTCTTTAAAAGATAATCAGCTCTTTACAGCTATTTATTCAAAGATAACAAGTATATAGAAATAACTCATAAAAATAATAAGGACATAGATCACAGAAGAAAGTCAAGAAGTCAAAAAGAAATACATCACCGTGAGCGTATCAGAATTCCTCATCTCGTCCAGAAGCGGCTGCAAGACCCCAGGAACAGCCAGGCCGAGAGTACCACAGCTCACAGGAAGGCCAGACGTAAGCGTCCTTCTCTGGCTGAAGTCTCACCTGACCCCCTCCGGGCTTCCGCATATATACATACTCCACAAAGGGGAGTTAATTCTCGAACATTCTGGAAATTGCACTTGCGCAGTTGAGGAACAGCCGTTGGTTGCCAGCTGGGTCAATCGAAAGCTCCCCCCAAGAAGCGCAGTGCCTCCCTTCTCTAAAAACATGCTCCACGGAGAACAGTAGCAAGCCATTACAACGTTAGCTTTCCCAGCAGAAATGGCCTTGACCGCATACCAGGTTCGGAAAAGCATGTTTGTCTCAGCACTGTGAATCTAACACTCAGCAAAATGTATGCAGCGTTTCACTGCGATATGAAGTAAATATACAACATGGCTCTGAGCACTCCCAGAATGCATTGTGCAACCGCGCCATTTTGGATCAAGCATAAATCAAGCATAACAGATGCCTGCTGTGTCATGTCTTGATAGTTTGCTTGCAAGGGGGCTAAGGATTGTCGCAGTGCTAGTCGCTGATCGACCCTGCGAAACTCATCCCTTTCATCATTTTTTTAAACATTTTTGGGTGATCTTATGGTAGTTGGTTCAACGGTGAGATCAAAGCCATAGAGCAAGAGATGTTCATTCGCCTGTAGCAACAGATTTTTTACTGCAGCAGAAGAGATGTGCAATAATACTTGATCAGTAGACAGTTCAGTTATGTATTCAACCATTTTAATGTCATCAGAAGAGATGGATCGTAATTGAGGGATGCAAGCTAATAGTTTTAATATATTTGCTCGATTTAAATTGACCTCATTTCCGCCTGAATGAATATTTTGAAGCCGAAGTTTCCACAGACAAGATGTTTTTTCTAGTTTAGAGGTCCCACCTGGACCAGAAGCTATGTGCAAGCTAGAATTCCGCTGGGTCATAGTTTGTTTAGGATTTAGGGCCTCATTACGACCCAGGCGGTAAGTTACCGCTTGGGTCGTACCCTTACCACCATGGTGTAAACATAGTTTACACCATGGTGGGTGGCGGATTAACCGCCCCATTCCAAGGTGAGTGGGGCGGTAAATCCCCATTTCCCATTTTACCCTTCCCCATTCCCATTTTTGCCCCATAGGGCATAATGGGAGTGGGGAAGGCGCTAATTACGCCACCGTAAATTACGGTGGCGTAATTAGCACCATGGTCCCTTAGCGCCATGGATTTTAACGCCTGCACGCCTTAACGCCTGATTCGCAATGAGGCCCTTAGTCTTGTGCATAACAATGGTAGTTTGACCCTCTTTGTAATGGTTTGAGGTTGTTTTCCGGGTGCTCCAGATTGTGGCTTCCATGCGGCAGCAATTGCAGAGGAACTTCTCTCCTCAGATTGCACGAGCATAGCAGCCTCATTTGCATCGGTGCAACCATCAGTTGTGCCATTAGTGTCGACCGAATAGGTCGATAAGTTGCATAGGTCAATAGATGAAACTGAGGTAGCACTTGAAATAGAGATGTCATTGGAGGCCACTCGCCGGCGTTTAGCTGTGTGCTTAGTAGATTGTGAGGTAATACCTGAGATCGTGCGGAACAAATTGGAGCTGTGCGAACTTGCTGAGTAGAATGTGATTTCCGATCAAATAAACTTGTTTTCTTTGGTGTCGTGATGTTTCTTATGAATTTTTTCACATTTTGCTGAGCTTTTTTCGGACAAACAGTTTTTTTCTTTGGATCTTTTGCGGGTTTAGCAGATGCGCTTTGCAGGTTGATTTGTACACTAGTTGTTATAGTTTTGGCAGGACCTTTAAAGATTTTGAAGGTGTTGGCTGGTACGAGATCATGGGCCACTGCATTGTTTTGTGCAAGAGGGTTGTTCGACTGTGAACTGCTGTCTTGCATCAAAGGGGTCTCGACATTCAATTTGCTTTGAGTACATTCGGAGTCAGCAGATGCGGTACTCGCCGTAGGCGTGATTAAGACATCCTCTTTAACGAACAGTTCAGGGTGTGCCAGACCATGTGAGGAAAGGGTTTTTAGTCTGGTTTCTCGCATGTCTGGTTGGTCGATTGAGGAAGATTTGGTGTTTTTACGCAACCATTTCACTGATTCAATGAGACTTTCGATTAGAGTATCATTTTGGCAATGGTGGCGAGCAGCCAAATCGCTCAGCCTTTCTAGCCACCTCAAGGATTTTTCGTCTTCCTTCTCCATCTGGACTTGCAAGAAGCCAGTGAAGTGCTCCATTTTGTCGATTTTTGTAGTCAGGTTTGAGATTGCAGCCCCTTGGTCACTTATTGTCCCTATCAGAGATTCAAGTAGTTTGGTAAATGGAGCAAGTGCAACAGCAGAGGCAGCCAGAACATTATTGTGAATCTGAGAGAGGGCGTCAACAGAGATACTGAGAGGAGGCAAAGTAAAATCATGGGACATCGAGGAGCATAACGAGCTCTCCAGATTGAATTGTGGATTTGAAGGAGCGAGGTTTCTAATAAGATTTGAAGAATGGGTGTCTTCTTGAGGTCGAGTAGATAAGACCTGCGGAGTGCTTTCACTCAGCATGGATTTAGCACTCGTGGATGGAGTCTGAGGATTACCTTTGGCTTTTAACTCTGCAATGCGTTGAAGTCGACTAGCCCGGGCAATAGCGCTCCAGTCTAGGTGAGATTGGAGAGGTGGAGGCGCTTTTGGAAGAGTTGAAACAAATGAGAGCAGAGGATCGACAGTGGCCATATCAGTGGAGTTCCACATGGAGAGTCCAGAAGCCTCAGGCGCTTGACATGCCGATGCACTGTCATTGCCAAATTCGGTGGTATCCACAGCCAGTCCAGAGAGGCTAGAGCCCTGTTTCGTCTTCAAGATGGATTTATTTAGTGAGCTAGGGAAAGAAATTGAAGCCAGTGGACTTGAGGCAGCCTTGGAGACCCTCGTGGGATTTTTCTCGCTTGATGTTCCATTATTATTTGAAGGAGGATTTGAAAGTAAAGGAAGGGTTTCCGTAAACGCTGGAAGTTGTTGTGAAGGAACATGAGTAACGGTACCCAAGGGTAAAGGTGTGATTTGTGAACGAAGACCAGGTGTGAATTTCATTTCACGAAGAATATTGCTGTCAAAAGGTGGACAGGTTGGGACAGCATTTGAAAGAAGAAGCTGTGTTGTCGTAGGTTGATGCTTGCATAAGTTAGGGGCAAACAACTGATTTCATCCATCAGAAATCGGGATCCTTAAGAGTTTCTCATCACTGAATAAAAAGGGCAGAGGCCCTTTTTCAGTCGAGGTCACTGAATTGACCAGAGAAGCAGTTGCCAGAGCTGGCCAAGGGAATGAGGAGGCGATTGGGACTGATTCGAAAGGATTTACATGGAGGTTACGAGCAGGGGACTTTGGGGCTGCCGAAGTACTGGAAGAGATGCATGAGTGGTTTGTGGAGGTAGCCGTATGAGTGCCTGTGTAGATTGGTAAACCTGTCCCACAGTCGTCAAGGGGGGTGGCCAATAGGATGGCAGACTCGCTGCCTATGTCGGCTCCTCCACGAACAAAATCGTTAGCTATCAAGACAGGCTCACAGAGAGGTTGTTCATTGTTGGCAGTTAAAGACGAAGCCTGAGTGGAGACCGCTCGAGTCGCATGGCGTGCAGCAAGCGGTAAGCTAGGGGGGTCCAAGACTAAGCTCGGGCGGCCAGGCAGTGACGAAGTTGCAGTAGTCATTGAAGGCGCCACCGGAGCCTGAGCATGTGATGGCGATATAGCAAGGAGTGCACGACCAGCAGCTTTGCTTACCTTGACTCCAGAGGGTGCTTTCATCGTTGACCATGGATTGAGGCGTCGATGTTGCAAGGTTTTCTTGCGTGTCTGTGGGCCTTCGGTTAGGAGAGTCATTACACGCAGTTGAAGAGGGAAGGCAGGCGGGCCGGCAGACTAGGAGCGGACAAGGGCACAGCACCTTCATTCCTTCCAACGCAGAAATGCAGGTAATGAGCACGCAGCCCAACAGAAACAGAAGCAGGACTGAAGACTAAAGAGTAGTGCGGCTCCTCTCAAATCAATAGATCATTCAGATACCAGGTAACCAGCTGTAAACAGCGAAAATAGCAGAGTTCAGTCGCCCTTGTCTCCTTATCGGGCTTAATGCCGCAAGGGCGGCTGGGAGATGTTTTTAAAGTCACTTCCTGGGGGCGTGGCCTGTAGCCGGCGTGTATCACGTGACTGGCTTCGCTGTAAATCAGCTGTGAATGAGGCCCGTGCTCTCTTCAAACTGCTGCAGGAACTGGGCTGGGCTGAACTGCAGACTTACGCGAGTTGGAGCGGGGCTGGCAGAATTCAATTTGAAGGTTCAAAAGAGGTAAGAAGGGTAACCAGCTGACAGCAAAAACAGCAGAGTTCAGTCGCCCTTGTCTCCTCGTCGGGCTTAACGCCGCAAGGGCGGCTGGGAGATGCTTTTAAAGTCACTTCCTGGGGGCGTGGCCTGTAGACAGCATGTATCACGTGACTGGCTTCGCTGTAAATCAGCTGTGAATGAGGCCCACGCTCTCTTCAAACTGCTGCAGGGGCTGGGCTGGGCTGGACTGCAGACTTACCCGAGTTGGAGCGGGGCTGGCAGCATTCAATTTGAAGGTTCAAAAGAGGTAAGAAGGGTAACCAGCTGACAGCGAAAACAGCCTTTGTCTCCTCGTCGGGCTTAACCAAGTTTTGGAGCTCTACTAAAGATGGTTCCTGATAGACTGACACCAATATTTTCTGAACCCTTTTCTACCAGCAGCTGGTAGAAAAGGGTTATTGACTTATTTGGCAACGTGCCACACATCAAATTGATGCTGAATCTGTGGAAACTGCTCTCGTATGGCCTTGTCTATTGAAACGTATCTGTCAGTGGCTATCAGGTCTATCACAATTTCCCTGGATTCCAGATGTTAGATGGATTTTTGGAAACCATGTTTTTCCATGGCCAGACATTCAGACACCTGCAGGATCACCAAACTTACATTTTTTTTGAATTTCCATGTCTTGAAAGTGGTATGTGCAGTACTTAGCGGAAAAGCCTGGACTGTCAAACTGAACGTCGCCAGCTAGCCTGAAACTTTTGCCAGATAATGTACTGCCATTGACATCTGTTAGATTTCCGTAGTACTGGCTTTTAGAAAGGAACTCAAGTCCCACAAATTGACAGAAACTGGAAATCTTACTGAAAGTCGATCTGCTGAACAGTAAACCTGCTGAACAAAGTAGATTTCCATCAGGCACTTTGCCGAGCATCGGTTGAGTAGACCATGAACTGTATTATGGAGGGGGACACAGCTGGCCTGGGTTTTCAGGTTGATTCCTTGTAATACACGAAACACATTTACCAATGGTTCCCCACATATGATCCTTCTTGATGTATGGACACATTTTAGCATTTGTACAATCTCTAGCAGGCAGCTGTCAAATACAATTTATTGTTGCTCCTTTAATAGCCGATCATCCGCAGTAATGTGTTTGTGACTCGACGGTGGTGGACAATTCACCCAAATTAGGCAAACTGAAGTTGAGATCTTCAGAAAATTGCGTTGAAGCGTCCGTCTGTGATATTGTACAGGCAGTGATATTTCCACATCAATTGGAGAAACAGGTAACATTGAATGCTTCTTGGGTGGAACATTTTTAGAGGGAGTCGATTATGTCAAAGGGTCTGCGAGCAATTGCAATGCATCTTCATTGTCTACAGTTTCATCTGGTTGAGTTTGCACAAAGTAGCAATGGTCCATGGTAAACTTTACGGTTTGCAGGCGGCGAGATGCCATTCATTTTCCGGCCACTGGACATATGAATCACAAGTCTGAACATTGACTGGACCACTCTGTGCCTCAAATAGTAGTTGCTCCATTGTGAAATCCCTCTGGCAAGCAACATCTTTGGTTTTAGTTGCCGTCTGAGTCTTTATACTCCTCATCCTTCTGGGCCTCTAACAGATGTACAGAAAAACATGCTCAATGTATAGCACACCTATAGCAGATATGATTTTCCAACTAAAAACCTAATATGAATAAAACAAATCCTTAAAAGTTCTCAAAAACAAACTGGTTGGTTCTTTGCCCTTTTTTTCTTAATTTGCTTCAAAACTGTGGCCTTCTCTTTGGTGATTGCAACATCAAGCTGCATTTTTATGTGGTTTAAATCAAGCAAATTTAATTTGAACGCAAACATACATATGTACATATCTACAAACAGAACTAACTTGACGGACTTGAAAACTATACAACAGTATAAAAATGTATTCCTAATGCAATGTGATGCCCAATTCTATTTCATATTAGGTTATGTATACCTCTGGTCCATGTGCCTCTTCTAATTCCACATCTTGAGTATATTCCTTGAATAGAATAATTATTTTAAAATAAAATGTCAATCGTACTGAAAATTAAAATCTTACATCGCACAGAGAACTACCGCACAAAGTAGTTTAACATGATTATGAACCAAACACTATAAGGTTTGTTGTTGGAGGACAAATACAACCTTTGTATGAACATACCTTCGAAAGCAGTATACGTGAATTGGTCATAATATACATTTCAGATTTCACCTGATAACCTTCCGATATGGATATGACACATGGACTTGATCTGAGATCACCCTGCAAAACATAGTGATTGTAATGTCACCTTGAAAAGTAGTTTGCTTTGCAATGCTTGCTTTGTGATCTATTCTCTATTAGGGAGGATGTGTAACGGTTGAACATAAATCAGAAAAGTTTGAAACAGTGCAAGGTTACTTGTATTTCAGACTCAAAGAATATCCTTGTAGGATTTACTTTCATTCTAGCAAGGGAACTGTAAGTGTGCATACCTCATACTCAGTACCTGTTGCAAAGGAGGAAATTATTGTAGTTGAAATGCCAGCATCCCCCTATAACACAGTACTTGTTTTAATACAGATGAAAAACCAACATTAAGCTGAAAAAATGAGATGCAGACGATGGTGCATACAGAGAGACAACCATGCATGCCACTTTGTGTAAATAACCAATACTATACGTAATCATTTTCAATATGTTGAAATTCCAAGCATAACACATGCATGTAGTTCGTTTGCATATAAAGGACTAGTACAATATAATTACTTGATAGGCGAGTGAGGTTGATGTTGACTGCGGAAAAGTAATTGATGCAGAATCTTGCTCCTTCATTTCCATTACATCGTCAGAAAGTAGTACAATGCAAAAT